>NC_064572.1:5837746-8337746 GCF_937001465.1 Orcinus orca
CCTAAATCTAATATACTAAGGTTCTAAGGAAAGGAAAATATATTACTAACGACATGTTTTGATTTTTATTTCTTAGAGTTCAAATGTCCACCATTCACCTTGGTCTAAGCTTAAGGAACCATTCAAGGGGATACAATGCAGATGGGAGGGGAAAACAGAACCCTCACACAAGCTGTGGCGTGTTGCAATCAGGCTTCCATTTGAAAAAGAATCTTCTCTATAGCTTTAAAGTGATAACTTTGTACCTGCAGTGCTTCTTGTTTCAAACGGATTTTCTCTGGCTCTTCCTGAACACTTTCTGAGGAATCATCGACCTCTTCGATTTCTGAGGAGGAAGGACTCTCTACTGTCACAGTCACAGGAAATTCTGATGGACCTGAGTGTCTGAAGAAGAAGATAGGAAATCACAGAGTTGTTACACTAAAGTGCAAAGAAAGAAGACAAGATTGTAAAAAAAGATAACACAAGCCAGATCCAAATATCCAAATATTAGAGGACATTTAACAAAAGTGATCTGAGGTATTATTTATAAATGTCTCTCACTGCTCCTTAGTCTAAAACAGGCAATGACTAAGTAAAATTACAGGAACTTATTTTTGCTATGTTACTGTACAGACCTCTGTTGTACATGGTTAGGATTAGTAATGGGAATTGCCCATATTATTTTATTAAGTTTCTTTCACAGAAGCCAAGTGAAGAGCCAAGGTAAACATTTTTTCTCAGATCAACTTTATACTGCAAATGAAAAATTTATTCTTCACCATCAGACACAAACAGTCTGGAAGAAAATGTAGTTTTTCAGAGGAAAATACATCAGTAAAGGGACTGATGAATAATCAGAAAGTCAACATATCTAAGCTGGGAATAACAGACATTAGAATTTTAAAAAAGAAATCACATACACATACACAACTAAAACTAACCCATCAAAAATTTCATCTTCTCACCACACTTAAGCCAAAACTAGGGTAACAGTAATACAATTCTCCCATCAAGATTCACTGCCACTGCAATGTTGTTCAATAGGACAGTTCCAAACATTTAAAACCTGACCTGGCCACAACCCCATAAAAGTCTACAGATCATAAAGAAGCGTGCTGGGATTATATAACCACACAGAAGACAAGTCACTAGGACATCATTTTGACAACAAGCAGCAAACCCTGCAGCACAGGAAAACCGTAACAGGAGAATGAGGTGCACACCTCTCTCTCTGGGCATGCAAGGGCAGGACTGACACCCAAGGTGCTCTTCTCTCAACCTCAGCAGTGGTGCCTTTCACAGAGCAACTATGCAGTCTCCCCGAACCACTGGGAAGGAGAATCTGATACTGACAGTATTAGCTTGCCATGAGGCCATAAGCGAGGGAATGTGTGTGGCCTTGGTGAGAGAGCAGAAGTTTGGGAGATGTTGCTTTATATTGGCTTTCAGATCAGGAATTTGTACATATAGCCCGCAAACAACGTTTCTTGAAAACATGTGAACATTCTTCAGTATGAGAGCTCCATGTGAGGGGGTCAGAAATGGCACTCAAGTTCGTTTCACTGGGTAACAGCTGATTTGCGGACTGGAAAACAGGCTTCCTTGTTTACAGGCATAACCACAAGGCTGCCAGTTGTGTGCCAAATCCGCACAACTACACAGTTGCATTGGGAGAGCAACCAGACAAGTTTTAAATCGATTTATTTCAGAGAGGGAAATGCTTCTTGTAAGGCTCTGTCAGTTTAAAAAGCAAGGAGAATGACCATCCACCTTTCCCAATTCAAGTCCTATATATCATAAATATGAAAGCTAAACACCAGCAACTGATTACATACATCACGAGCTTTGATGAATGGAAAGCCCCTAAAAAGAAATCAACAAAACGAAGTTAGATCTTCATGTAAATACATCACCAGTTAAACCCAGTTAATACAACTATTTAGTATTATGTACAGTATCCATACAGAATTGTGTATAAAAATAAATAAGCTCAAAACAAGGACCTGGAGGGCTCTGCTATGGAGAAAACTGAACAGAATTCAGGTGACTGGCTCGGTAATAACTCTCTGAACTGCTGAGAGGCCCCTTCAGTTCCTATGTTCAGGATGCTTGAGATTTCAGTCTCACTTCTTTAAATGGTGATATTAATCATTCTCTAATTTACCACCCTGTGTGAGGAGGATGGATGTGAGATTAAGTGTCTCAGGAAGAAGATAGGAAACCACAAAGTTGCTAAACTCAAGTGCAAAGACTGGGGATTCAACACTATAGTTTATGCAACAGCAATTCACATTACCATTTGCAAAACAGTAGTCGGTTGTCCAATGGGGATTATAAACATCCATTTAACATGAGCAACTGAACAGATATTTTACACAGTAACTACTTCAAGTACTATTTAAAATCAATTCTCTTTGTTTTCTTAAGCAATTGTTAATCCCCAATTTCGTGAGTACTACCAAGTCAGTCACTTGAAAATCATCTAGAGCAATCTATTTCACTTAGCAAGCCTAAAGCTATAGTTCAACCATTTTATTTACTGTTCTGTGACAAAAATTACTATGAACAGCTATCCCCTGGATAAGAAATCAGGTAAAGCTAGTTTGACTCACTAAATCTGATTTACTGAGTTAATAAGCCAGTTGTTTTAGAATAGGTCTAATGCATAATTTTCATCCATTCTGTATTAAACTATTTCCCCTGTCTAAAATGTCTTTTTGCCCATTCGTACATATCCAAATTCCTACTTCTGTGCTGTAGGGCTTCACGCAACTACACCTGCCTTTAATGAAACTTTTCTCACATGCACAATTGGTGATAATTCTAGTCTCCTCAAGACTCCCACGGGGTTAGCTCTGTTGTGACACTTGAGAAACAACTTGAAACTCCCAATTACTTTTTGTTTTTCTTCCTTAGAGGGCTCATTGGGCAGAAGCCATGTGTGAGTTATCTTTTTTCCTCTATAGAAAGCACCAGAGACCGCTCACATAACAGAAGTTCCAAAATAAAGGACTCTGAATGGCTGAAAAGACAGGGAATGCAAACACGCTACCTGCTGCTTTTTGCACGTTCTGCAGTACGCCACGCCGGAAACCAGACACACCAGGTGGTAGAGGTTCAGGACCATAACATTCTTTACCAGCAGAGGGTTTCCTTCCATTACGTACAGGTTGCTTTGCGGCCAAGCCTATGTTTGACAAAGCATGAAAAGAAGGAATCAAGATGCACCAAAGGTCTACAGAGCAACTGTCACATGTGTACACTTTGAAAGGAATCAAACAGGCACTTGACAATGATGCCAAGGCCATTAAAAAGAGGATCGTTTTGTACAAAGGTTTTACATAAGCCAGCATTTTTAAAAAATATAAGTTCTCTACAGTAACAAGTTATTTTAACTAAAACAAAATATTGAGATGTGCAGAAATGCAAAAATAAATTTTTAAAATAATCCCGAAGTATGATACATTTTATGTATTATGCAGAAACACTCAAGTTTACTGAATCTTAGAACACCTTTGGCATTTCTGAATCTCAAGGACACAGAAACACAGATACACCCATGACTTCTGCCAAACAGAATCTTCAGAATTAGACCAAAATTTCAATTTAAGATGAATTTTTCTATGTAAAAACAATAAAAGTTATAAGGCTGCAAGTTGCTGGGTGGTAGGTGAGTCAATGTTACTCTCCTATAAGCCTGTCAACCTTCACTGCTCCTTTGATTTCATACAGAAATCACACAAAAAAACAAATGAAACCCACTGGGTAAAAGAGTGAAATGTGGAGACTTATCCTATATTTCAGTAGTAAAGAGGCAAGTATCTTTATATGAAATATTTGGTTGCAAAAACTAGACCTACGTGTTAATATTTTATTTAGAACAAGCCACATATTAAAATTCACATTTAAATATTTAATTTGAATTTACTGAAGACAAACATCATAGGTTAAAATGGTTATATTTATCCTTCAAAGCTACTATATTTTGTGTTATTTTATTTATTTATTTTAATAGATCTTTATTGGAGTATAATTGCTTCACAATTCTGTGTTAGTTTCTGTTACACAACAAAGCAAATCAGCCATATGCATACACATGTCCCCATATCCCCTCCCTCTTGAGCCTCCCTCCCACCCTCCCTATCCCACCCCTCTAGGCCATCGCAAAGCACCGAGCTGATCTCCCTGTGCTATGCTGTTGCTTTCTACTATAGTTTAGCAACATTAGGATGCAGGGTAAAATGGAGTGTATGTGGTAATATAGGACAAATATTTCATAGAGTGTAGCTTATTGATAATCACCACACGATCCTGTGTGATTTACATGCCTCTTAAAAATATATAGGAGCTCAGTTCATTTTGTGCTATTTTATTGTGTTTTTTAACTTAATTACGGTCAAAAAAAATGTTTGTATGCATGTGGTTTGTATGTGTATACCCTTCCTTTACTTTCAGAAACGAATGCAAATACATTTGTATTAAAAGTTTTTTAAATTACACTTTTCTTGTTAGGAGATAAAAAAAATTTCTAATAAAAGTTCCCATCTGTTTTTAGGCATACATCATGACAATATAAATGTGACAGAATTCACACCATTATTTCACCCTACACTCACCAGGATCTAGGTATATACCCAGATACTGATTGGCTTACCTCTATGTCTCCAAATAACTGAGGCAAATAGAAAAAAAAAGCCCAAGAAATAAAATTACTCTTAAAATAGCTCAATGAGTTTGTACATTGCAGTTATATTTCCACTTTGTTTCATCATGCTAAATTAAAAAAAAACGTTTAACTGTTTTCTTCTCATTCCATGATGCCCTATTATATACCACCAGGTACTAATTTTACAGAATTCCTAATATACATGCTTTATTAATATATATATTTCCATTTCTAATATCATAGCAAAAGTCAACTTAGCTATTTTAAGAATACTGTACACATGATATAAATTTTTAATAATAATATCTAATTAGTGTGATACCACAAATCTTAACTTCTTTGTATGTACTATTTGATTATTAAAATATCACTCTCTTGAAATAACAATTGGCAGACAATCATAAGCTTTTTTTTGACTTCATAAACACTCTTAACAACTTATTTAATACACTATTGTCCAAGCAAGTTGATTAACAGAGAATCAAAAACATACATCTTTAAGTAGAAAAAAAAAGCTGTATTTATGAAGATGTTTACAATAGTTTATTTTAGGTTATTTCCAATTGTTCACCAATTTAAAAAATTGACCAACTCAATGAAACCTTGTGAATACAATGTTAAAAAGTATAACTATGAATCACAGAATTTAAATTTAGTATGAAAAGATAAGAATGGCAAATTATATTGAAGTTATGTGGAATTACGTTTATAGACAGCAGGAAGAGAAAATAAAAATGTAAATATTGCTAGATAGGATAATGCAATTAGAGGTGGTCTTTTAAATTTTTCATTTTTATGCTAATACAATACCTTTATAAAACCCAAAAATCTTCAAACAACACATTTTAAAAAAATTGTGGTAAACTACACAAAACAGAAAATTTATCATTTTAACCATTTTAAAGTGAACCGTTCAGTGATATTAAGTCAACAAATTTTTAAAACTTTCAGAGGGAACCTGAATAAAAGATGAATTTTCCATTGGTGATTTTAATGTATCCGGTATATAACTAAAGTCACCACAAAACTCTTTCTGGGAAATTGGCAGATCATAAACATAAAATATTTATTTTGCTTTATATCAAACCTTATTGTTTTGCTGTTTCAAAGTTCAAATTTACTCACAAGAAAGAGTCAGTTTCATATTAGATTTGGTTTCACAAATGCTGCTCCTGCTATTCATTCTTATCACCAAAAAAAAAAAAGACTATTTGTGACTAACGATAATATGTTCCAGAAAATAAAAAGTTAAAAGGTTTTCAATCTGCATTTCTGGGAACCTAAATTAAAGCATCACACAACATTTTCAAAAACAGAAAAGCCATTTGATTTGACTAAAAACTTAGTTTTAAGATGGCAGAAAGTACCTTGATAATTTTCTTTTAAGAAAGAAAGAAAAACAAGCCATTAAAGAGAAATTCTTCTGAGCGAACTGAAACATGTTATGTATGTCTGACTTGGCACTCCTTCCATCTGGAGAACTTTTTTGATAATTGCTTTCATCACAGAATGATCTAAAGTAAAATGAATTGAAGTTAGAGTAATTATTTCCCAATGAGTGGCTATTTCCATTTAAAACCAAAAGCCAACTAATTATTGCTTTTCCCATAAATTTAAACATGAAATCTACATTATGTAATTATACCCTTAATACCCCTTTGTGTATTCTAATTTCTTCCTCAGAAACCTAAGATGCCATCTTGCAGACTGCCCACAATGGCTACTATTTTGGCAGCAACAAAGGTCAACTTTAAACATTTTGCATCTAAAGTGGCTTTGGATACCTTTGGATAGAAAGTACAGTCTGAGCACTGTCCAGACACTTAGATACCTAAAGGGCATCTAAGATAACAAATCAAAGTCCTGATATTCCCTCAAAAGCTGCTCCTCCCATCAGCCCCCTTTTTCTAAGTGATACCACCCAGTTGCACACATAATTATCAACGACTTGTCTCCTTGTTACTATTCCCTTCATACCTCACAACTAATCTATCTGCAGGTCTTGTTAGCTACACCCTGAAAACACAACCTGAATTCAACCACTTTTCACTTGCTGCAAACTTCCAACCTAACCTAGGCCATAAACATCTCTTATTTGGACCCCTGTGATAGTCTCCTAACTGGTCTCCCTGTTTCTCTTCTTTATCCTCCCAAGTCCATTCTCTATACCAGGTCACCTTATTCAGATACTATTTGGATCATGCCTTTTTCCAGTTCGAAACCCTCTACTCATTTAGAATAATCCACATCTTTACTCTGGCCTTCAAGACTTTACAAGAGCAGACCCCTGGCTAGCTCCTTGACCTCATGTCACACCACATTCTTCTTCACTCAGTACTCTGCCCAGATTGGCCTTCTTGCTTTTCCTTAAATATTCCACCCACCTACATGCCTGCATACTCATTGCCCCCTTGTCCTGGAATGTGCTTACCCCAGATCTTCCATGGCTTGCTCCTCTCTTCATTCAGGTCTCCATTCAAATGCCACTTCTCCAGTGAAGCTGGCCCCTAACTAACCTGTCCAATGGAGTCCTACCTGCCCCCCCTCACTCTTCTTACATTTAGATATTTTTGCACTTCCTACTCTCTAAAATTATATTACTTATCTCTTTACTAATTTCTATCTGAACTCCTTCACTAGAATGTAAGCTCCATGAGGGCAAGACTTTTGTCTGTCTGGTTCACTGCTTTATCAGTAGTGCCTAAACCCGTATCTGGCACACAGAAGGTATTAAAAAAAATTACTTGTGAAACTGACAAATGAATAAAGTACTCCTTGCAAGAATTCAGAGGTTGCACAAGAAGCAAATAATGCTCTTGGTGGAAGCAGGCTTAGTATCTAGGTTCACCTCTATTCAGAGTAGAGATAAGAACAATTTACAAGTATAAATCACTTTAATCAGTGAATTATCTGCTCAAACCATAAGGGAAGTACAACATTAGAAAAGTACTGTTTTCCAGGATACAAACAATTAACAAATTCAAACAACGTGTGTATAGAGAATACACACTAAAAACCTATCATGAAAGTATGATGGTCAAGAACTCTCGCAGTAGAAGGTCAGACAAAAACCAGAACAAATGATCATGAATTCTAGTAGTTCTGGGGCTGAACAACCTACTCATTTAATCAAAAGGGATCATCGCAAAAGCACAGGTATTTAAAAATATTACATGAAAGGAAACTATGATGAGTCAGTTAAGTGTTGAGTGGACCATCACATTAAAATAACTAGAGTCTTTCAACGCCCCATGACATACAGAAATAGCAAGTCAGACATATGGATCTAACAGCATATGATACAACCCTTACAAACTGTCACTACAGAAGAAGGGATGCCTGGTGTAATTAACCAAGTAGCCAAATGAATACAAACAGCCAGTAAAACTCACCAGTAAATCAAATGAATACAAAATAAAACAAAATGTGGTTATTCTCCTATCAGATTAAGCCAAGATTCTGTAAGAGAAGTCTTTAAAATGTCTATACCCTTTTGATCCAAAAGAAATAGTCAGAGATATAGGTAAGGATATATATCAGAGTACTTTTTGTAACTGAAAAACTGGACATACCTTTTATACAAGATCGGATAAGCTATGTGCACTGTGGCATATTCATATAATGGAACACTGAAGGGTCACAAAAAAAATGATGCAGTAAGGCTTCCCTGGTGGCGCACTGGTTGAGAGTCCGTCTGCTGATGCAGGGGAACACGGGTTCGTGCCCTGGTCCAGGAAGATCCCACATGCCGCGGAGCGGCTGGGCCCGTGAGCCATTCCCGCTGAGCCTGCGCGTCCGGAGCCTGTGCTCCGCAACGGGAGAGGCCACAACAGTGAGAGGCCCGCGTACCACAAAAAAAAAAAAAAGATGCAAATTTACTGACTTGCTAAGATGGTCATACTGAATTAACTGAAAAAAGTTATAAAATTTGGAGTAATCCCACTTGCATAAAAAAGGGAGAGGTACTCATTTTTGTAGTCTTACAGTTTTTTAAAAGTGCTACCAGCCAGTGTTTGTGAGAGGCAGGCTTCATTCACATCCACTCTTGGGGTGGACTACAAATTGGCATAGCCTTTCTGGGTGGTAATTTGGCAATGTGTATGAAAAGTCTTAAAAATATGTCACACTTAGTCATTCCACTTGTAGTACCTTATTCTACAGAAGTAAGCCCGATGGACACAGAGATGTGTATACAACGTATTCACATTGTTTCTGACATGGAAAAGCAAACTGTCTCAATCTAATTGCAAAGAACTGATTATAGGACATCAATATGATGGAACACTACATGATACCTCATTAAATGAAAAAAGCAGGAATATGAAATAGCAAGTATACTACAATTCTATTTTTGTAATCCCTAAGTGTACAAATATATTTATAGAAAACAATAAAAAGACTGAGAATATATACACCAAAATGAACAGTGATTATGTCTGGGTGTTAAATTTATAGGTAATTTTTCTCTTGTTACTCTGTATTTTCTGTAAAGAATATATGTAACTCTTAGAGAAAGTTTAAAAGCAACATAAAAGCTATCAGAAAAATGAGGCCTTAAAAAAAGTCCTATCACAACAGTATCATGCCAAAAGCTAAGCATATATTACATTAAAAATTCAGTATTTTCAATTTAAGAATTTACCTCCAAGCCATAAATCCTCACTAAGAGATTCTGCAAAAGCACGAGCACCCAGGTCACCAACGAGCTTGTTGCAGTTCAGAGCGATGCGCCTCAAACCAGGCATACAGTCAAGATCAGGTCTCCTGGAACGAAGACTCTCAGCCCAGGTTTCTTCATGCCTTCTGGTAGTCTGATACTTCAAAGATCTAATGGGATGAAATTAAGATGTTTCAATAAGGAAACAGGATGTGCCTACTGAGCATGGCTTATTATGTCAGAGATTTACACACACACATATCACGCATATATGCCAGGAGAATCAAGCTGAGAAATTAAACAGTCAGTTCTGCTTTACGAGTCCAGTGACCCACATTCTAGTCGGTCAGTGATTAGATTCCAGCCACTGGATGACCTGTTTTTGAACAGTTATGTAAAGTTGGATAACTCAATTACAGTCTAAGAATTATTTTCCTTATCTTCTAAGTCAGGGAATTGATTCTAAATTCTATCATTGCTGAGGCTCTAAATTTCATCATTCTGTCCTCCAATGGTCTCCAAACACCTGACTGGGCAACCCATAAGAAAACTTTTTAATATGCATCTTATTTTTTAACAAATTATATACACAAAGTTCTATACATATAATTTAGGTACATTATAAACTACACAGATATTTTTAAATGATACAAAGCTAAATAGGTTCTAATATTTTCTTTTCCTAACTCCTAAGGCATTATTGAATTTTATTTATTTTTAAAAAGTATTTATTTATTTATTTGTTTCTTTGTTTGGCTGTGCCGGGTCTTTAGTTGCGGCCTGCCGGATCTTTTAATTATTGCATGTGGGATCTAGTTCCTTGAGCAGGGATCGAACACAGGCCCCCTGCATTGGGAGCGCAGAGTGTTAACTGCTGGACCGCCAGGGAAGTCCCAGGCATTATTTTTAAAACTATATTTACAAAATGGATCTTACATGCTACCTAGGGTGTGGACACAAACTTCAGAGGCCTGGACTATGCACAGCCAGTTTGATGTGCCTTGGGAAGATAATGGTTTGACATTTAACCACAAGTCTTGTCTTAAAGACATTCAATTCTTTATATTCATAAAATCAATTTTGGTAACAGGGAACACTGACTTTAAATCAAAAAAGTCTTGTTACATTCTTGAAAACATAAAAGACTCAAAGTGCCTTTGACACTCTAAAAGCAAAATCATTAGTGTCATTTTCCTATTAACAATGGCTTATAAAAGCTCCAAGCAGAAATAACAGCAATCACTTACACAGTGCTTAGTATGTGCCAAGCACTATTTATACAAATGAGTTCATTTAAACCTCACAACGAGGCATAGACGTTAAGTGATTTGTCCATGGTCACTAGCTATGAAAAGGGAGAAAGGGAATTTGAACCTAGGCCATTTGGCTTCGGCACCCAAGTTCTTGACTGTTCTCTACCCGAGGGGTCAATGGACTTGCCCTGTATAGGCTCAAAGAATTTTTCAATTTCTAAAATCTAAATTTAAACATTTCCAGCTTTGTGGGCTATACAGTTTCTGTTGCAACTACTCAACCCCACTGGCGTAGGCTGAAAGTAGCCATAGCTACCATGTAAACAATGGGTTCCACTATGTTCCAAAAAACTTTACAAAATCTTTACAAAATCAGGCGACGGGCCGGATCTGGCCCACCAGCCATAGTTTACCTATCCCTGATCTGCACCACCAAACTATTAAAAAGACTTCATGTCAAATTATTAAATAACTTAGGCCTCAATACAGTAATTATAACCACTGTAAAGTTGTTAAGGCATTAGTTTAAAAACTGTATTTACAAGTTGCCGATGTAGTGATGTTTATTAGTTTATAAACTACAGCAGCTAATAGACACTTGATTCATTTAAATCTTGAAGACTATAATTTAGTCTTGAAGACTAAATTAAATCTTGAAGACTATTATAAACTATAATAGTTTCTTCACAGCATCACAATCAATGTTTTCAGTAACTAAAAATACATAGAAGTATTATTATGTATTATATATTAAATCTCCTATTTCTAAAATTAAGTGGACTATCTTTACTAAATGGTAGAATCCCAAACTGAAAACTGGTCTTATTCTTTCAACAAAACGAAAGATGCACTCACAGGTATCAAAAGACAAAAATTAACTGCCATCTGTGTCAATGTATTAATGTGCTTCAATCACATATGTTTTCATGAAAGTTTAAACATAAAATCACCTTTAAGATCTTGGCCATGTAATCTGCTCCCTGCCATGTCAGATTATACCCCGTGAAGTTTACTGTCTTAAGAGTGATAGAGTTCTTTACACCTTGCCAAATAACTAAAAGGAAAAAAAAAAAACCCACACACCCAGTAAGATGAAGAGCCTATACGTTTGTCAATCTTGACTTATTTGCTTTTCTTGAGTCAATTGGAGGTTTACAGCCACATTCTTAAAATCATTAACTACAATCTTCCTAAACAGGTAATTGATGAACTGATGCATTCTAAAGCTTGTCAGTAACAAAGTTATTCCAGTTTACAGCAACAGTTTAATTCTATTTAGATACTAAAACTGAATACACTGGATACTGCAAACTTTCTTCCCAACCACTCAGTAAAGTACTACATACTTTTGAGACAAAGGAAAAAAAAGAAAAACCTAAAGAGCATAAGACTCTTCCGATTTTCAGTTCCAATGATACATGCCAACCTTGATGATCAATCAGCGATTTAAATGTCAACTATAAACCCAGTATTTTATTAGCTGCTATGCAGTATACTAGAGCAATAGAAGAGGGAGGACCTCAAACCCTCTGTTTCCTCAAATTGAAAGGCAGGCTTCCTTACCCCTTCAGACCACTAATGGACACAGGGAACGTACACTAATGTTTCAGGACCCCAATCAAGAATCACCTGCTTTGTGATTAGGTCCATCATACACCGTCACCAACACCACTGAGTTTGCTGCTCCTATGGGACGTTACATATATTTCCTATTTGAACACATACCACAGTGCATTATAATTATGATTGCAGATGGATGTTCTAACAATTTAAAGAGAATGATGACTTTTTTGCTCTTTACATCTTGCTATTTCCCTTCCCATAATATTTCTTTTTTTTTTTTTTTTTGCGGTACGCGGGCCTCTCACTGCTGCGGCCTCTCCCATTGCGGAGCACAGGCTCCGGACGCGCAGGCCCAGCGGCCATGGCTCATGGGCCCAGGCGCTCTGCGGCATGTGGGATCTTCCCGGACCGGGGCACGAACCCGTGTCCCCTGCATCGGCAGGCGGACTCTCAACCCCTGCGCCACCAGGGAAGCCCCCCATAATATTTCTTGAAGAGAAACCATAAAAATATAAAGAAACACAAAAAACAGGAAATATACAAAACGTGTGGTTTGTGGCTTAACACAAACTTAAGTAAGATTAATTCTGACAGTATCCAGCATGACAAACTTCCATGGTACAAATGAGAATGGACCAAGGTTTGAGCAGGTACAGGAGACAATCCACGCATGCACAACACCAAGAAAAGGTAGACAGGAAAAGGTAGACAGACGTGGTGTGTAGGAAATCACGAGACCAGTCCGATGGGAAGAGACTTAAACAAGACTGAAACTCACTTTCGAAACCTCCGTCTCCAACTGGACAATTCGCAAGACACAGGTTCACCAAAGTGGCCAAATATTCAATCCCTTTAATGGGGAGGAACAGTTTAAAATTTTATTGCTTTAGTTTGCCCCAAAAGCAACTATCAAAGGTTGGCAGGACACAATGAAGGCTTACTTTTGTTAACATAGCTAAGTCTCTCTCTCTCAGAACTAGCCCACTTAGCTCCAGGTTCCTTAGCGCACCCGACGCACTTACACAGCCTTCATGAGCTTTACACAACTGGAAGGTCACATCTTTATTTCTTACCGCAGGAACACGACTTCTGTAAACTTCATTTCTGTCACAACCTAAAGCAAAAATATTGTAAAATGAGTGGTTTAAACCATACATTTTATCATCATTAAAAAGCACCTAAATAAAAAGAAAAAAAGCATCTGCTCTGTGCTAAGGATTAGAAACGACTCCTGCCCTTAAAGCCTTCATTAAGGAGGAAGATGTATAAACTCAAAATTTCAGTCACATGAGATAAATAAACATAACCTTTATGCACAGAGGTGCCTATGGAGGCAAAA
This sequence comes from Orcinus orca, assembly GCF_937001465.1. NCBI lineage: Eukaryota > Metazoa > Chordata > Mammalia > Artiodactyla > Delphinidae > Orcinus > Orcinus orca. The sequence continues at coordinate 5,851,207 of NC_064572.1, forward strand.
AGTTATATCTAACTTTTCTACAGCTTCATGAGAACCCTGAAGTAGAATCTAGAAAGATGAGGCTATGCAGAGTTGGAGTAGGAGGTGCATTAACTGCAGAGGGAACATCTGTGAAAAGACACTCAAGCCTGACTCCTGCTGGGCACTGTAAATACTTCAGGTGGGGACGACTAAAGGCCAGGGGTCCAAGTGTGAGAAGAGACACAAAGGAAAATAGAGATGCTGGCAGAAGCAAGCCTGGGAGAGAGCATGGCTTTTATCCCACAGGTGATGAGGCCTGGGACTACCACTAGCTGAGTAAGGGTGCCTCCGCTGATTAGAAAAAGGCGCCCCGCTGCTGAAGGACCAATTAGACAAAGGAAGTGATCCCAAAAAGTTCCCCTTCCTCAGGGCCAAAGAACGCCATGACGGGGCTTCCCTGGTGGCGCAGTGGTTGAGAGTCCGCCTGCCGATGCAGGGGACACGGGTTCGTGCCCCAGTCCGGGAAGATTCCACATGCCACGGAGCGGCTAGGTCCGTGAGCCATGGCCGCTGAGCCTGTGCGTGCGGAGCCTATGCTCCGCAACTGGAGAGGTCACAACAGTGAGAGGCCCGCGTACCGCAAAAAAAAAAAAAAAAAAGAGCCCCATGAGGCTTGGCCCAGCACAGTTCAGACTACACGCCTCTAGGCAGGGCAAACGCTGCGTGGCTAGTATGCACTAACTCTGTGTGGGCAAGCCATTAGCAGCATTATTTTAAGCATAGCTTTTTATGTTACAAGATCACTCAACCCGAGTAGGCAGATGAACTTAGAGGAGCTGAGCCCAGGAGCTGCGAAACCACCCAGGAGTTTCTGCCATAGTCTGGGCAAAATGTAATATGGATGAAGAAGCAAATTTAAGAGGAGGCCAAAATCTACAAGCTAGCCCCACTGGATGCAAGACATAAAGGAAGTTCAGTGAAGGAACTCTGAAGAGAATGGGCTCAACAATAAATTTTTGTTACATTCAATGTAAAATATGTGGCAAAATTAAGTACAGTGTTCTTTAAGGTCCCTTCCAGCTCTAATTTCTTTTGATTTCTAACTTATTACTCTGCTTAAGTAAAGTCCCTTCAGAGGTACAGAACAGTTCTTACACCTGAATGGGATGCAAAGAATAATCTGACTTCTGTTCACCAGGGGATGAATTGAACTGTCTTTGCAGGAGAGAGAACAGATGGTGTGAACCCCAGGTCCTAGTAAAGGGCCAGGCACACGATAAGTATTCAGCTTTTCGAAAACAAACGAACAATCATTTCCTTTCCTAGATCTTCACACCCTTCCTCTGCTAGCTACTTTCTCTCAGCTTATAAACATCCTCAAATATACCCACTTAAAAAACTCTCAGACCTATGACTCTTTGGATATTCTTGTGGATAACCTAAGTCTCTCCCATGCCTTCAAACACCTGTCCTTCCAGAAAGCCCAGATCTGTATCTTGGGCCCAGACCTGGCCCCTCTACCAGGCCCCTCTAAAGCACTGAAGATCAAGTAAGATCCTCTCCCCACCTCCAATCCCTCGCTACTGTGCTCTGTATCTCACAAAAAGATGCAGCTGTAAACTGTCACCCACACTTGCTGCCCTCCCTTTTCTAACTGGTCACCAGGCCTCACCCATTCTCTCTCAGATCTGCAAAATCCAGTCCCACCTTTTATAACTTAAGTGGGACCCTTTGATTACAATTCACGCTGCACCCAATCAACTGCCTTCCACATGGAGGTCCCAGTGAGCCTCTAAACCAGAATTCCATTTCACTGTTCTTTGGTGTTTCCCGCAGCCTTCAGGATAAACATCCAAACTTTTGACATGACAAACAAGGCCCCTTTCTGTGGGGCCCCACTAGGTTTCCAGTATCAACTCTCATTGCTTTCCCAAACCCTGAGTTCCAGTCCTGTACCTGAGTTTTGCCATATTTTTTTATATTTCTCAAACTTTGACACACACTGCTCCCTCCTGCCACCCCAGGAGCTTCTACATATCCTTAGAAAGGATGGCACCTCCTCCAAGAGCCTACCCTGAACTTTCCCTTCCAAGATTCTGTGCTCTGCAAAGGGGAAAGATGGCGGGGAGGGATACATTAGGAGTTTGGGAATAACATATACACACGACTATATATAAAATAGATAATCAACAAGGACCTACTGCATAGCACAGGGAACTCTACTCCGTATCCTGTAACAAACTGTACGGGAAAAGAATCTGAAAAGGAATGGATATATGTATAACTGAATCACTTTGCTGTACACCTGAAACTAACACAATATTGTAAATCAACTATACTCCAATATAAAATAAAAATTAAATTAAAGAAAAAAGAGATTCTATGCTTTGTAGCACCAGAACTCACTTCTTCCAGAACACTGACTACTGTGCTTGTGTTTACTCGCCACCCAGTAGAAGGGGAGCTTACCTAGGGCAGAAGCGTCGTCTCCAGCAGCCCTTGGTTCTGACAACTCATTCAAGTACCAGGATACTTTATACACATAACCTGCTTAATTAATTCTAAGAACCCACAGAAAGAGTGGTTTTTAATGTCATTTTACAAGTGTGGGGATTGTAGCGCAAAAGAAACCTGCCCAGGCCACAGAGAGCATAAGCCCTGGAATTCAAACCCTAAGCTGCCTTCACACTGGTGCTCTTTCCACTATAGGATACTATTGAAAAAAATTTCTTTTTCCTGAGCCCTGTTTGAATGGAAAGGAAATGAAGCTGGGATATATCAATTTCCTAATCGCTTTGGTCTGTACCAGGCAAAGTCATTCAAGACACCAGGTAACATCTGTGCAACCATTAACGACGCTCCAAACTGTGCTAAGTGTTCTACATTGTAGAGTCTACAAGCATTAACAGAGTGAGACCTTGTAACCTCCACAGAGAGTGGGTCCTGTTAAGCCCATGCTACAGATGAGAACACTGAGACCTAGAAGCCTTAAAGCACTCGGCCGGGGTCACCGAGCTGGCAGGGGTCCTAAGCCGCACGCCCCGTCTAGTGCACGCACACCCGGGCACTGGGCACCGGTTCTAGTGCCCACCCTCCACCTTGCACCATCTAAAACCCCGCTTCTCAGCGCCCACATGAGGGCCCCTGGAAGCGGGAACTACAAACCTGTCTCGCCAAGCCGTGGCTGGAAGAAACTCTGGATACAGATCACGGGCAGAGGGTGCTCAAGAGCGGCGTCCAGTCAACCCCACGGAGGCGGTCGGCGTTGAAGTCCAGCAGCCCTCCCGCAGGGAAGCGCGACCGGCGGGCAGAGGCAGCGAGTCCTGCAGCGCACACAGCTCCTCACAGCGCCAGAAGTCGGCCACGCTGTCGCGGCGCAGCTTCACCGAGTGATCATGGCCGGAGCGTGGCCTCGGGGACGCTGGCTGCGGACACGATGCCCACAGCCGCCTGGCGGTCCCTGCTCGCCTCCCGGCCCCTCGGGCGCCCACCGCCCGGCGGCTGCGGCGCCGCAGCGTGGGCAGGACCCACGTAGCAGGCGGAAGACGCAGGGCCACGGGCCCCAGCTACGCCGGCCCTCTCCATGCCACGACCCCGTGACCCCGCATCGCCGGCTGTTGGCGCCGGCCTCAACGCCCCGCGAGACGCGGCGCGGCGGTTTAAACTTCCGGGCGGGCCCTTGGGGGCGGGGCTCGAGGACGTCAGCGCACGCCCTGTGCGCCAGCACGCAGCCCCGCCTCCCAAGGGGACCCGGCTTGAGGAGCAGTGGTGGAAGCTTCGAGACTAGGACGGCGCGAAAGGTAGGAGGTGTGGAGAATTTGGGGTTTCGAAAACGCGTTTGCTGACTGATCCAAACAAAAGTGAGACATGATTGTATCAGCGCATTTTAAAAGTAAACTCCCACTAAGTGTCTGTGCTCGCGCCGCCCAGGAGAGAGTGTGCACTTCGTGAGGGACACAGGAAAGGCTGAGTGAACGTTTGCCTGTGGTCCGTTACCTGGTGCGCGGGTGTGTGAATTTCTGCGGAGAGCCCTTAATTTCTGTAGTTTCTGCTGACTTGACACGGTGGTTGGCAAACGGTGACGTGTTCCGTGCATTCAGGACATGATCGTGGTTACTAATAATCACTTTGTTTATTTATTTGTACTGACAACTCCGAGAATTTACTACTGAATATCCACTTTACAGAGGAGAAACTGAGGCGTAGGAAGTGAAGTGACTGAGTGAGAGGAAGGCCTCAGACGATTGGTGTCAGTAAATTAACCCTGCAAGGAGGCCGTTAGACCGCAGTGGCTCTAGCGATGCGGCTGCTTACGTAAACCAACCAAAATCTAAGCCTGTCAACGCCTCAGGGTGACGAAAACCGCTGAGGACAACCAGTCACAAACCACCAACTAGGCGTTAAAGCCATAGCAAATCAGTCATTTCCTTGCTTTGCTTCTGCCCTTTTAAAATAAACATCTCTGCAGCTCTTGTGGCTGGAGTGCTCCTCACCTCTTCCGCTTTGTGGTGCCTGAATTGAATCTATTTTTGCTCACATAAAGTGTTAAAACTTTAAATATGCCTCAGTTTGTCTTCTAAGATTGGCCGTAGAAGTTGGATTTGTGTCCAGTTTCTAGAACAGTGGTCGTCCTCTGGTCAGGCCTTAGGCGTTACGTGTACAACGTTCCTCTTCTACCACCACCTTCTGGATGCCTCCACCCACTACCAGCTCCCACGCATCAGATCCCCTAGATGTGGTCAGCAGTGGCTTTTACATGCAACGTGCTCACATTATAACATCGCAGACACTCCTGTGTCCTCCAGCCACTGTGTGAAGTGAAACATTACCATTCCTGTTGGAGAGTCTCTGGTGTGACCACTTTCCCAAACACAGCCACTCCCCAGCTGACCCTGGACTGTTTTTTTCATTGGGGTCTGTTTTTCTTCAGATGATTTTCTAGTAATTTATACAAATATGTGAATCTGGATAAACTAATATAGTTTACTCTCAATTTCAGGTTGCATCCTTTGCTCTCCAGCAATCATTGGAGTGCTGTTTTCAATATGTCCACGCAGGGATTCAAAATAACAAAAATGCTTTTGAAAAATAATGTCGTAGGTTGACAGAGTGGTTTATAAATTATAGCATACGCTTATGCACTTAATTCTTCCTCACAACCCTGCTTATCATGGCTGGAATTGCTGCTACCCCTGTGGGGTCAGCTGTGGGCTGGCTGTAGCCGGGCCGGGGGACTGACGGGGCCACATGCCTCTTATATGTCCCAGCTAGTAACTGGGGCTTGTGCTCATGGGGGTAGCAGGGCTCCGAGAGGGAGAGTAGAAGCATCGTGGGACCTAGTTCTGAGCTGGCACACCATCGTTTCTGCTGCCTTCTATTGGCCATGGCAAGTCACCTAACTTTAAGGGTGGGGAAATCAACTCTGCCTCTTGATGGGAGAAGTTGGAATGTTACATTACAAAGAGTGAGGACACAAGGAGTCAACCTGGAGCCATTTTTGCAATTTGGGATGGCGCTTGTTGCCTTCCTCGAGGAGGACGTCCAAAACCATTTTTCAAACATCTCAGGTTCCTATAAATCTCCACCTCTGGTTTGGTGACCCATAAAAATTCCCAGTCAGTTTTGGTGAGGGGACACTTGGTGACAGTGTTGTCTTTCGAAATGAGTAGTTCCGTTACAGATATTACATTGCTCCCCATACATTATTTATAAGGTTTCCCTGTTTGTATGTATTGTACAGGCCTCTTTTTTTTCTTTCACACACCCTAGAGATGTCATAGAGGCAGTAAATGTGTCCAACTTTTTGAGAAATTGGATCAAGTCTTACCTGTATGGAATGCTGTCATACGATGTCAATTCCCACTACATTACCTTTCATCTGACACACATAGGGTCTGTAAACAGATTAAAAGTAGTAAAAGACATGGAGCGAGAGAATTTTCATTATCTTGTGCTCTGAAAACTTGGATTTTCATTGGTTTGAATGGGCCTGAAAATGTATTTTTTTTAGTAGGGACATAGAAGCCTCTAGCGGTATTCTTAATAAAGCAAGGTGAGTTATAAGCCATCATCTGATGGAGGGTAAATGTACCACACTCCAGTTTAAGAAAAATACAATATAAAAGTCTTACCATGGAAGAAAATCTTTATGTGATCTTTTGAAAAAAAAAAAGCTTCAAGAAACATAAAGACATGACACCATATTCAGTTTAAAGTCAGTGACTTGTAAGCAAGGCAAAGCAAAGACAGTCTGATTAAGGCCGTTGCATTGTTCTGGCATTTTTTAGGTCTCACCCACTTCTGTGGCCATTTTAGAACCTAAGCTTCTAGGGCACAGAGAACTTCATCTTGACGTAGGGCTGAGCAAATGCACGGAGCATTTCTCAATAAGTAGGCATTAAATTCTAAGTCCAGAAGGAGCCTTGAGATGCCCTCTCTTTACCGCTTGGTAGAGCTGTTTTAACCATCCCCCGAAAACAGATTTTTTTCTTTAAATCTCAAAATTCAGAGATTCCACAATCAGAAGTTACTTCTCATATTGCCTTGTGGTCTGCTGTGGGCATCTGTCGAATGGTGTGAACTCTGCGTGGGGAGCCTGGCCTACCCTCCAGGCCCACGGTTTGGGCTGCGGTGGTGCCATGCTGTGCTCAGGGGCCTTCTTTTTTGGAAGTCTGGGCTCCAGTGAGCCTTGGTCATGTTCTCTTATGGAACCTTGGGTGCTAGACCACTCTGACCCTCAGTCTCATTTGCAGGTTCTGGGGAGGATTAAATGAGCTCATGGGATATCCAGGTGACTGAGGCAGAGTCGGCTCGGGATGAATCTTTGCTTCGTTTTCATTAGCTGCGGAGAAGACGATGACAGCTTGGTGCCTCTCCAACTTTACTATGGGTATGCCTCTCTTGGGGATCTTGTTAAATGCAGGCTGGTATTCAGTAGTTCTGGGTGGGGCCTGGATTCTGTGCTTCTAACAAGCTCCTAGGTGACGGTGACGCTGAGGGCAAGGGTTTGGCACCTGTGTTTCTCCCTTTCCGGAAGAGCAGGATGTCTGCCCCACCCCCACCCCGAGAGGAGGAAACATCCGCAATGTGACTACTAGGAACCAGCTTCCCTCACATGCAAGGGTCCTGTACCACTGCTCCCAACCATTCTGTCTGAGGAGCAGCAAGCCAAAACACTGAAGTGCTGAGGTTTGCAGCAAAGAGGAGGTTTATTCACAGGGCAGCCAAGCGAGGACGTGACGTGACAATAGGTCTCAAATCCGCCTCCCCAAAGGCAAGGGGCTTTGGGTATCTGTGGGATAAAGAATAAAGAAGCAGGGCAGTATGAGGCATGGGGAGCGTGAGGAAAGGTGATTGGAAAGAGGTGTGCTCATCATTGTTCTGAGCTGGCGTAACTAGGCTACAGGCCTCGGCACATTCTCAGGATGGAGTTGGGGAAAACAGGAGCAGAATGGAAGATGACAGCATGTGAAGGAGGTGTGGTGTCCATAGGTTCAGGGTCTGACGTGCTTCCTGGTGAAGCACCGATGCCCGCCAAAGCTGTAAATGGGGTGCTGGGGAAAACAGGAGCAGAATGGAAGAGGACAGCTTGTGAAGGAGGTGTGGTGTCCATATGTTCGGGGTCTGACGTGCTTCCTGCTGAAGCACCGATGCCCGCCAAAGCCGTAAATGGGGTGCTGGGGAAAACAGGAGCAGAATGGAAGATGACAGCGTGTGAAGGAGGTGTGGTGTCCATAGGTTCGGGGTCTGACGTGCTTCCTGCTGAAGCACCGATGCCCGCCAAAGCCGTAAATGGGGTGCTGGGGAAAACAGGAGCAGAATGGAAGATGACAGCGTGTGAAGTAGGTGTGGTGTCCATAGGTTCGGGGTCTGACGTGCTTCCTGCTGAAGCACCAATGCCCGCCAAAGCCGTAAATGGGGTGGTGGGGAAAACAGGAGCAGAATGGAAGAGGACAGCGTGTGAAGGAGGTGTGGTGTCCATAGCTTCCATATTAGAGGTACTGCCTGCCTGATCTGAGAGCAGAGAGTGAAAGTGGGAGAGCCTCTTCCTAGATTCTAACTCCTCTGAATTTATAGCACTGGCTCTGCCTGGCTTTATGACATATCCATTGTATGTGTCACAGAGAAAGAGCGGGCGGGGCAGGGGGTGAGGCAGGGGTCACATGCAAGCCCAGCTGCTGGCTTAACCCCGGCCCAAAGGCAAAGGGCGGGGCCCCTTCTGGACTTTCTAGTGGCTGGGACTTCTGGCTGTGGGTGGCAGGTGTTTGGCACCAGATGGGCCACCATGCGGAGACTGTTGGGGACTGTGGAAGCCTCCTCCAGAGCTCACCCTGCCTGGGGACTGGCTCTGCAGGCCCCTCAGCCCTGCGTATGTATCGGCCAGGCCTTCCCCACCACGGGGCCCAGAGGCCAGAGCCTGCTCAGACCTGAGGGCAGGAGGCAGCCAGAGCTTACCAGGGTGTGGGCCACCTCGTCCGCAGACCTCCCCAGCTCCTCTGCGAGACCTGGAGACAGGATCGCCTTCTCCAGGGCTGCTCAGCTGCCAGCATCACCATGAGCCAGGTGGCCAAGGTTTCTGAGCAGGAGATGCAGAGCCCTGATCCGACTGGATGCTGCAGCCCACGATGTCCCTTCCTGGCAGATAGGTTCTTTCTTCACTTCCTTTTTGAAATTTGGTAAAAGAACATTTAAACCTTGGCCTGTCCTTCAGGGTATATAGATGGTAGTGGCTTAGCCGGGATTCGATCCAAGCCTGTGTGATTCCAGAGCTTGTGCTCTGGACTGTGGTGCCTCCTCATCGTATATGCTTCATGTGTTACTTGTTTTTCTTTTTTGCTTGTAGTCCTTATGGTACTTAGCCCTAAGTGCCATACCTGTAACGAACAGCTACACTGCCCTGTAGGAGGTCTTCTTTTGTTCAACGCATGAATTGGTCATCCACCACACTGTGTTCTAATCTCAGAAGATACAGGTCAGGGACCACCAGTTGTCAGCATGGCACCATTCCATATTTCTAACTGAGGCTTGAAGCCCGTATTTTCCCTTTGTCTAGTTTGAAGGATCCAGATATGTAAAGATGATACTCTAGATAAATCATGGGCTATCCTGAAAGAAATTCACCAGTGAATTGTTCCGTATGAATTAGAAGCCAGCTTCTCTGGCCTTCCTGGAGTATATCCAGTAAGGCGTCTCATTCATGTCTAGAAAGCAAATATATCATTTATTGCAACTTCAGCGTGGAGCGATGTATTGGTATAAAGTACGATCAACACAATTTGGTCATTGTGAGTATGACAGCTGGGTCCACTCTTTACTACACATATGTAACTCTAGGGATTCTTATGCCCAAGACAGGAGACGTACTCTTGGCTGTCTAGGACAAGGGAAGCATGTGTTGTTATTCAGGAGCTGGAAGCTTCAGCATGACAGGTAGGAATTGAACAATCCTGGTCTACACATCACTTGACCTTGCTTAAAACTTGTTTCTTTGGCTTGCTTCATTGGAGTGTTTTCTCCCTCCTGGGGCTGACATTGTCTGTTATGTATCACGCATGTGACATGTAGAAGTTTCAGAACCCAAAATCATATAGATCAGTAAAAATGTATATCTATATATAAACCTATTGAAACTCACACTGGGCATAATTCATATATTCCAAAATCAGTTTGACCCTCTGCTCATGAGATTCTTTTTATGGTATGTCCCAGCAAATCTGGGCTTCCATCCCCAATAAATTTTGGGGTTGGAGGACACAAAAGCTTTTGCTCAGACCTAAATTCTGTCTGAAAACAAGGGAAATATTATAAGCCCTTTGTAACCTCTCCAAGAGCAGAAATGATTTACAGCTGTGGCGTTGAACCATAATTCCTCGATCTCATTTGAGAAGAGTTCAGTTAGAAACAGTGTCTTGATTTTTGTTTCTTTTGTTTCTTCCCTGTTTTCTTGTCTTGCTTACCAACAATCCATTGTAATTCATGAGTTAGTATGGCAGCAGGCTGAGTGTTCCCTGGAGCTCATTAAATGAAGTGTTTTTCCTAAAATGACGTTTGTCTCCTTGTTTTCAGCCCCTCTTCTTTCCTCTGCCCTTTACTATAACCAGAGCTCAGCAAAAGCTGAGTGACTTTGTGCAGACCTTACTTAGGCTCAGCCTTTTTTTCTTCATTATTTTATTCATGGCTCCTCCATTTCATTGCTTGCCTTCTCGAAATGTGTTGAAATCTTTCTGTGGTTGATGACTTCCAGAATATCTTGGCTTTTATTGGTTGATTAATTTTGGTATTTCTACAGTTTTATTTAGATATGGTTTCAGGAGGAACAGAAAGTAAATATATTTCCTAGTCTGCCATCTTGAGCTGAAAATCCCTGTGGATTTTAGCATCCAATGTTCCCATGGGAAAACACCCACCCATGGCCTTAATAGATGTAACACTCAAGATTTCAGCTTTTCTTGAGCAATCACTCAGGATTTCATATGTGGTCATTTCTAATGGGGAAATAATAACTATCTCATGACGTTGATTTGAGGATTAAATTAGATAATGAACATGAAAATGCTTTGTAAGATTTAAAAATCAGTAAAATTGTTTTTTGTTATTATTTGATTTGTTGCTATTTCAACTTCCCTTGACAGTTGTTTATGACCTTGCCTATGTGAGAAAATGTCCTCTGGGTTATTTTTCTGAAAGCCAGAATGTATTTTTCAATAGCTCAATGGAACTGGCATCATTTGTGAAGGTTAAGGGTGAAGGGGTAAATGTTTCTTGACACCTATCACTTTACAGTGTTTTCAGGAACTGACTGACTCATGTATTCCTCTACCAAATTTGGTTGAGGACCTCCTACCAGCCACATGCTTTACGTCAGGTGTTGGAAAGCATTTTCTGGATTTTAAATATCTTAGGCTTTGTGGGCCATATACAGTTTCTGTAGCTTCTCCTCCTCTTTCCTCTTCAACAAGCTTTCTAAACGTGAGAACCATTATTAGCTCACAGTCCTACAGATCCAGGCTGAGAGCCTGATTTGATTCGTGGCCATTATTTGCCAATTGCTGCTCTGCGTCTTCACTGAGGAGGGGGACCATGTTTGAGTAATCATTTCTTTGAATCAACTGTTGGTCTTCTGGGGCTTGTCCTTGCTCTCCTACAGTCTCTAATCAGTGTGACCTCCAGAGAGATCTTGTTGAAACATAAGTCAGATCATGTCACTCAAATTTCTTCAGTGGCTTCTTCACAGAAAATGCAAAGTCCTCAGAGTGCCTCCACAGACCTAGAAATCTGGTCCTCCGTTTCCGCTCTGACTGTTTCGTTCTCCTCTCCAATTTGCTCGCTCTGTTTTCCACACACTGACATCCTTTCTGCTCCTTGGATACTCCAAACCTACTCTTGCCTCATTGACTTTCTGCCGCACGCCAGCCGCAGAAAGAGGATTTCACCGCCCAGGGTCAGAAGGGAAGGGGTGAGGACCTGAAGTAGCACTGACGAATGGGGTCAGAAGCCCATGGGGTCAGAAGGCTGCAATGAGAAGCCTACTCACCGCAACAAAGAATAGACCCCCGCTCGCCGAAACTAGAGAAAGCTCGCATGCAGCAATGAAGACCCAATGCAGCCAAAAATAAATAAATAAAACATAAAGTATAGAATCTTAAAAAAGCAACAAAAAAATCGATAAAGAATATTACGAGAATAGAATCACAGGCCAGTTTCTCCTTTGAACATGCATGCAAAATGTGTAAAGAGAAGCACAAACTGTATCCATGGTATGTAAAACAATCATATATCAGAATCAAAGTAGCTTTATTCTGGCAATGCAAGGTTGCTTTAATGTCCAAACATGAAACTGATCCCAGGAATGAATTAGAGTGGGGAAAGAAGTCATTTACAACTGAAATCTTGGGACTTCCCTGGTGGTCCAGTATTTAGAACATGATGCTTTCCTGCTGGGACCCTGGGGTCCAATCCCAGGTCAGGGAACTAAGATCCTGCAAGACATGAGGCAGGGCCCCGAAAAAAACAAAAAAAGGAAAGAAGTCTTAACCAGGAGAAGCACAAGATCGAATAAACATAACAGATAACACCTTATGAAAAGTAGGTGAAGATTATGGAATATTCTAAAATTTAAAACAAAAAGATACTTTTGAAGATTCAAAAGGATGTGACAAATATTGTACATCGGCAAAAATGAAATGAAATAAAATATACAAATGATGGGAACGCAAAATTCCAGATGCCCAAGTCCTGTCTCTGAAGAGTCTCATTCAATGGGTTCAGGATTTCCTCTATATTTAAAAACCTACAGGTGATTCTGGTACGATTCACAGACACAATGTAAAGCTTCTCTTTTACAGGAAAGAATACCAGATTATTTTGTTATCTCATAGTTATACTAACAGGTTGTACTATTGACGGATAAGTCTGCTGTCAGAATGCACCCCCACTAGGGGTAAAAAAGGAACTAGTAGTCTCTACTGCTACTTGGTGGCAGCATGCATGTATTGCAAGGGCAATTATTGTAGCAATCCAAATTAGTGGAACATTTTAGAATTGGAAGACTACATACAGATCATCTAGTCAAGCTTCCAACTATTAAAGTTGTGAAAACTAAAGCCCATATAAATGAAATGATTTATCTCCAAAGAGCATTAGTCAAAGTATGAAATAAAAAATATCTCTGAACTTTTAATTTAGTGCTGTTTTTATTAATCTCAAGTATTAGCTTAAACTTCAGTGTGACAGATTTGGGATTGAATTCCTGCTCACGTTTACTGGTTGCGTGCCTTTTAGTAAGTTACTAAAACACTTTTTTTAAAAATAGACGTATTTATTTATTTATCTTTGGCTGCCTAGGCTCTTCGTTGCTGTGCGCGGGCTTTCTCTAGTTGCGGTGAGCAGGGGCTACTCTTTGTTGCAGTACGCGGGCTTCTCATTGTGGTGGCTTCTCGTTGTTGCTGAGCACGGGGTCTAGGTGCGTGGGCTTCAGTAGCTGTGGTTCACGGGCTCTAGCACGCAGGCTCAGTAGTTGTGGTACATGGTCTTAGTTGCTCCGTGGCATGTGGGATCTTCCCGGACCAGGGCTCAAACGTGTGTCCCGTGCACTGGCAGGTGGATCCTTAACCACCGCGCCAACAGGGAAGCCCTACTAATACACTTTTAACTTTGCTTTTCACGTATGTAAAACGGTGAGCCTTGACTGATATAGAATATGAGATAACCTAGCACTGGTCTTCACACATATATGTAGTTAAAATTTTTTGGCTCTCATCCCACTTAAACAGCCTCTATCCCCTTAATAATGAATGTGTCTTTCAGCTAGCAGAGCACCCCAGAGCTGACCACATTCTGGCAAGAGATATAGGATTCTTTTTCTTACTGGGGGTTCTTTATACCTGATATTTGAAGTGCACTGAAACATGAACAACTCTTGTTTATATTGTATTAATGGATTTGATGGATGAATTTTAGAAAGTAATATGCAGGAATTGAGCTGCCTTACTCTCAAGAAATATAATTCGATAGTGGTGGCTAGAACGATAAACAGTGTTTGGACAGGGAGTCCATATTGGATGTGAACTTCCTGTCCTCCCATTCGTCTATTAAGAATAAATAGAATCCTTTCAAAATGTGTTTTAAAGGGCAGTTATTTCTTTCTGCCTCATTTAAGTTACCTGCAAGAAAAAGACAATCTCCTGCATCCTTGTTTAATAGGCTTTTAACGTAAAACAGATAATTTTTTGCAACATTTCCCAAACTTTTCGTTATCCAATTGGCTGAGGCTTCTCAATGATTATCATTTCACAACAATATCTCCATCTTCAACTTCTTTCAATGAATTGGCCTAATAGATGTGCCATTAAAACAGAGCTTCACTCTCAACGTATTTTTAATTTTGTATTCAAAGGGTATGAAGGATTCAGCCATAACAGTGAGTGGATTTCTGATACATGCTACATGATGGATGCAACTAAGTGAAAGGAGTCAGGCATGAAAGGCTACATATCGTATGGTTCCATTTATATGAAATGTCCAGCAGTGGCAAATCCATACACACAGAAAAGATTCTACATTAGTGGTTGCCAGGGGGTTGGAAGAGAGGGAAATAGGGAATGACTCCTTAAAATGGGTGTAGGTTTCCTCTTGGTTGATGAAAATGTTTTGCAGCTCGGCAGTGGTGATAGTTACACAACATTGTGACAGTAGTAAATTCCACTGAATGGTACGGTGAATTGTAAAATGATCCAAATGGTGAATTTTGTGTTATGTTCCTTTTACTACAATAAAAAGGAGAAAGAATTCGGGAAAGACTTAGAGTTTGGGAAACTAAGGTGAACTGGTCAAGAAAAAGACAGCTCTATTGTTCAGTTTTCTCTCAGCTCTCCCAGTGCATTAATCCTCAGCCAAAAGTAGCCTGAACTTGTAGATGATAGTCATTCAACACAGTCCAGGGAAAAGTAAATAAAATAAAACCCAACTCTTCTTCTTTAGCACATGTAGGAAAGGTTAACTTGCTGCTCAGCCACGTGGACATTCATGAAGACGTTTCACTTTAGCTGTCCTCTACTTCAGTACTTTACTCACTTGAGCTCATTCACACATGTAGGCAACAGCATTCCTTAATTCGATGGAATCTGCAGCACTGGTTGTGATCGGTCTCATGGAAAGAAAAGGAAAGGTGGCGCGGAAGCCAAGGGAAGAGATTTTCAAGACAGAGACGTTGTTTAAGATCTGACTCGGCTTGGCGGTCACAAAGATAAGGATTGAGAAGTAGTGCCCTGGACTTGTCAACGGAGAAATCATTGGGGGCTTCAAGGAGATCAGTTTCACGAGAGTAGGGGGGCAGAAACCAGACCGCAGTGTGGATGGGAGGGGAGAAATGGGGGGCAAGTCAAGAAATTGATGGCAAAGGGAAAGAAGGGAGGGGTGGATAGGAGGACAGGAGAATGGAATGGAGGAGAGCAGTTCCTTGTGGCTCTTTAATATGGCTGGGAGGGGCCAACAGAGAAGGAGAGCGTGAAGATGTAGGAAGAGGGGGTGGCATCCCGAGCCCAAGGAGGACTGGCCCGTGTCTTCAGCTCCCACCAGCTGGATGTTCCCTCCCTCTAGCTTTCCACGTAGGCTGTGGAAGTTGCCCCTTGCCTCCTTGGATCAGCCGCCCTTGATTCGTTCGTCCTTTTCTTATTTCTCAGCACATCTGGGTCATACGTTATGTGAAGACAAACAAATCACCACTGATACTTAATTTTCTTGAAAAATCCCCAGGCAGGTACCATTTTGGAGAACTACATATTGTGCCTCAGCAAGCCAAAGTAGCCCATTTTTCCTCTCTCACTGGGAGAGATTGCTGTTTCTTGGAGAACCTGATGAAGAGGGTGACTCGCACTTAGGAATAACGTTGCTTGAAAAGTGCAAAAGGTGAGGTAGTTTGGCTCTGAGGGGCCTCTGAGGCCTGAGACTTCCTGAGAGATGGCAGACTCACAGCTCCCATTTCCCTCTGACCCTGGGCTATGAGCTCATCAAATGAGATGGTAAATAAAGTCACTGACATGGTTTAAAGGATAATTTTGTTCTCTCTTGTTCACTCAGAGCAAATTGAATGGGATTTGCATACAACATATGGATGAAATATCCATACGATGGGGCTTGACCATATCCTCATGGTTCCCCTTCCCTTTTCTACATCTGGCCCCTTTAGCTCTGCAGACTTAACCCCACACCATCAGTCCACCCAGTCGGTCCGCTGAACGTCTCTTCCTCCTTTGCGTCTGGTCGTTGTCGTCACCTTGTTCTCCACTACCGCCTCCTGCAGTAGCTGTTAGGTCCAGAGAGGTTGGTTCACTGTGAGCAAGTAACTGTCAACTCCATGGACAGGTGGAAGTGACTTGGCAGCCGGGATGCGCCCATCCTGAGTTCATTATACCCATGAGGGTCAAGGAGAATGGGGATGCAGCTGGTCTGCAGAGCCCCGGCAGTTCTGAGACACATGCTCCTGGATCCACACGTTGCTCCATACCCAGCCTTGCCTTTCTTTGTTCTCTCTCTTGACTCCATCCAGGTTTCTGCTCTCCTTGTCCCTTTGGGGAGGGAGGCCAGTACCAGCCCAGGTGTAGTCCCCCAAAGCTTCCTACTTCCAAGCGTTACGTAGGCTTGTATATCCCCTTGCTTGGGTTGCCCTGGCATTCGTGCCAACAAGTTGAGTGGTTTATGCCCTAGGCTCTCTTTTCTGGCAAGAATGTGCCTAAAAATCTCCATCTCTGGTTTGGTGGCCCCTAAAAATTCCCAGTCAGTTTTGGTGAGGGGACACTTGGTGACAGTGTTGTCTTTCGAAATGAGTAGTTCCGTTACCGACAATCCTTTGCTCCCCATCCATTATTTATAAGGGTTCCCTGTTTGTATGTGCAAACTATTTGTGTGTATATTTGGAGAAATACATTGTACAGGCCTCTTTTTTATTTCTTCCACACACCCTAGAGATGTCATAGAGGCAGTAAATATGTCCAACTTTTTGAGAACTTGGAACAATCAAGACTTACCTGTATGGAATGCTCTTAATGATGTCAATTCCCATGACAGTACCTTTCATATGACACACTTAGGGACTGTTAACAGATTAAAAGCAGTAAAAGACGTGGACAGAGAGAATTTTCATTATCTTGTGCTCTGAAATCTTGGATTTTCATTGGTTTCAATGGGCCTGAAATTGTATTTTCTTTAGTAGGGACATAGAAGCCTCTAGCGGTATTCTTAACAAAGCAAGGTGAGTTATAAGCCATCATCTGATGGAGGGTAAATGTACCACAGTCCAGTTTAAGAAAAATACAATATAAAAGTCTTACCATGGAAGAAAATCTTTATATGATCTTTTGAAAAAAAAAAGCTTCAAGAAACATAAAGACATGACACCATATTCCGTTTAAAGTCAGTGACTTGTAAGCAAGGCAAAGCAAAGACAGTCTGATTAAGGCCGTTGCATTGTTCTGGCATTTTTTAGGTCTCACCCATTTCTGTGGCCGTTTTAGAACCTAAGCTTCTAGGGCACAGAGAACTTCATCTTGACGTAGGGCTGAGCAAATGCACGGAGCATTTCTCAATAAGTAGGCATTAAATTCTTAGTCCAGAAGGAGCCTTGAGATGCCCTCTCTTTACTCCTTGGTAGAACTGTTTTAACCATCCCCCGAAAACAGATTTTTTTCTTTAAATCTCAAAATTCAGAGATTCCACAATCAGAAGTTACTTCTCATATTGCCTTGTGGTCTGCTGTGGGCATCTGTCGAATGGTGTGAACTCTGCGTGGGGAGCCTGGCCTACCCTCCAGGCCCACGGTTTGGGCTGCGGTGGTGCCATGCTGTGCTCAGGGGCCTTCTTTTTTGGAAGTCTGGGCTCCAGTGAGCCTTGGTCATGTTCTCTTATGGAACCTTGGGTGCTAGACCACTCTGACCCTCAGTCTCATTTGCAGGTTCTGGGGAGGATTAAATGAGCTCATGGGATATCCAGGTGACTGAGGCAGAGTCGGCTCGGGATGAATCTTTGCTTCGTTTTCATTAGCTGCGGAGAAGACGATGACAGCTTGGTGCCTCTCCAACTTTAATATGGGTATGCCTCTCTTGGGGATCTTGTTAAATGCAGGCTGGTATTCAGTAGTTCTGGGTGGGGCCTGGATTCTGTGCTTCTAACAAGCTCCTAGGTGACGGTGACGCTGAGGGCAAGGGTTTGGCACCTGTGTTTCTCCCTTTCCGGAAGAGCAGGATGTCTGCCCCACCCCCACCCCGAGAGGAGAAAACATCCGCAATGTGACTACTAGGAACCAGCTTCCCTCACATGCAAGGGTCCTGTACCACTGCTCCCAACCATTCTGTCTGAGGAGCAGCAAGCCAAAACACTGAAATGCTGAGGGTTGCAGCAAAGAGGAGGTTTATTCACAGGGCAGCCAAGCGAGGACGTGACGTGACAATAGGTCTCAAATCCGCCTCCCCAAAGGCAAGGGGCTTTGGGTATCTGTGGGATAAAGAATAAAGAAGCAGGGCAGTATGAGGCATGGGGAGCATGAGGAAAGGTGATTGGAAAAACGTGTGCTCATCATTGTTCTGAGCTGGCGTAACTAGGCTACAGGCCTCAGCACATTCTCAGGCTGGAGTTTTCGGCCCTCTGATGGCAGGAGGTCAAAAGGCACTTGCCCAGGTGGAAGATCGGTGGTCCTCTCCACTCTAAACCAGCTCAGCCTAACCAGGCACAGCTGATTCCAAGTTCCTGGACGATCACGGGGCAAACATCTTATTGCTTATGCTACATGCTACTTGGAGGATGTGCAGGTGTTCAAGCTACCTTGATGAGTGAAGACCGGGATTTGACTAATCATGACACCTTGTTTCACCTCCAGGCGAGCAGAAGAGAGCTGTAGGCTGAGTCTGGCTCCTGGCACCTGGAATTGGAGGCAGGTGGTTTAAAAACGGGCTCTCCCACCCTCTGTGTGATATTAGGTAGATAGACTATTGAACCTTCCTGTGCCTGTTTCTCCACAAGCAGCATGGGGACACTCAGAGTCCCTCTCTTGGGGGCTGTTATGGGGGTTCAGTGAGATACAGATGCATGCACAGGCACACGGGAGACACCCAGTGTGTGTTCCCTTCGTGCTTATTTTTATTAGGACACCAGTATTGTTAGAAGATTTCTGGTTTGGACAACAAATTAGATAGGTGGTCATTGCTATAGTTTATGGGAGAGCAATTCACATTGCCATTTGCAAAAAAGTAGTTGGTTGTCCAGTGGGGATTATAAACATCCGTTTAACATGAGCTACTGAACAGATAGTTCACACAGTAAGTAGTTTATTTAAAATCAATTCTCTTTGTTTTCTTAAGCAATTGTTAACCCCCAATTTCGTGAGTACTACCAAGTAAGTCACTTGAAAATCATCTAGAGCAATCTATTTCACTTAGCAAGCCTAAAGCTATAGTTCAACCATTATATTTACTGTTCTATGACAAAAATTACTCTAAACAGCTATTCCCTGGATAAGTAATCAGCTAAAGCTAGTTTGACTGACTAAATCGATTTACTGAGTTAATAAGCCAGTTGTTTTAGAATAGGTCGAATGCATATTTCTCATCCATTCTGCATTAAACTGTTTCCCATTCGTACATAGCCACATTCCAACTTCTGTGCTGTAGGGCTTGGCTGAACTACACCTGCCTTCAGTGAAACTTTTCTCTCCTGCACAATTGGAGATAATTTTAGTCTCCTCGTGACTCCCACGGGGTTACCTCTGTTGTGACACTTGACTATTTGGTGGCATATTTTATTTGAAAAAGCCTTCCGTTACTCCGGGCACGTCAAACAGTAAATGCTTTCTCTTCGTAAACCTGCATAACAATTTTCTGAACTCTTCTGCTCTGGGCAAGATTCATCAGTACACCAGGCAAACATAGTGAAAGAGGAGACAGTACTTGTGTTGTATTCAATTGGGTCTTGATACCTAAGTGTGACTCTTAACCAAGGATTATGCAGTAGTTAAGGACACAGATTCAAGTTGTTTAGGGTGTGTCCTAAAGTGTCAGTGGCAGAATTTAAGTCTCTACTCTGGAAATTGTAGACCTGAGACAAACTACTTCCCTAAACGTCATTTCCTACATCTGAGAAAGATAATAGTATCTACCTTGTAGTAGACTGAATAATACCATTGCCCCCAAATGTCCACATTCTACTCTCCAGAACCTGTGAATGTCACCTTAAATGGCAGAAGGCACTTTGCCAGTGGGATGAAAGTAATGGTTCTCAGATGGGAAGATTCTCCTGGACTATCTGGATGGGCCCAAATATAACCACTGGTGTTCTCGTAAGAGAGAGGCAGAGGGAATTTGTACTCCAAAGAGAATGTGATGACGAAGTTGGGGTTGCATTGATGTGGCCAGAAGTGAAGGAATGCTGGCGAGGAAACAAACAGATTCTCGCTTAGAGCCTCTAGAAGGAGGATGGATGGCCCTGTCGACTTCTGGGTTCAGCCCAGGGAAACTGGTTTTGGACCTCTGTCTTCCAGAACCATAAGAAAATAAGTGTGTTTTGTTAGAAGCAAGCACATTTGTAGTCATTTGTTACAGCAGCCATAGGGAACTAATGCATACCTCATAGGAAGTAGTTCTCCAATTAAAATGTGTGAGTGGAAACACACTTAGTGGCATGTGTGACACACACTAGTTATGCTACCGTAGGTCGTTCTTGGAAACTGAAGCCTTGGTTTTGAGAGATCATCAAAACCAGTCCAATGGTTGCCATGTTTCTCCTTGTTCAGCCTGGTGACCAACCCGGTAGAGAGAGCTCCATCCTTTCCCACAGGACCCCACCTGTGGGTACGTAGAGGGAAGCGGTTATGTCTCCCTTAAGGCACCTTTTTCTTTTCCTTTCTACTTTTGTCTTCATTAATCTTCATCCAACTGACCTTTCTAAATTTTACAGAAAACAAAACCATTTCTCCATGGATTCAGATACTACCCCAAGTTAATATTCCAACCAAGTTCTTGTTCTTCCGGGTCTCATCACCAGAAATTTCTGAGCCTAACTCTACTCTAGTTTCTAGGATCACTCATTTTCTCATTTCTCCCTTCTCCTTTTAGTTCAGAGTCTTGTCAATTGAGTTCCTTCCCTAACCACAACTTATAGTACGGTGACACAGCAAAGTGATGAAAGTCTAGACGGTCTGGTTTTAATCCCGGGTTTTGCCACCTACTTACTGTGTGGCATTAGGCAAGCTCTTCAATGTCTCTGGGCCTCAGTTTCCCCCAGAAAAGTGAACATTATGAATATTCCCTACCTCTAGGGTTGCCATTATGAGGAATAAGTGAGTTAATATTTGGTAAGCCCTTAGAATAGTACTTGTTATAGTCTAAGCACTACAGTTGTGCTTGTTAATAATAATAAATGAAATTCCAAGCGTATAACTTACTCAACTTTCTGTCATAACTTTGAAGTGTTGGTCTATCTGTTGGCTCACATTGCAGGTAAATGAGTCGAGGCATGGGCTGAGGCATTGCTATCACTGGGTGGTGTGTTCCCAGAACTTGGAACAGCGGTGTGAAATGGGTAGTGGTTCTATTAGAGACAGGGCAGACTGGAAAATGACAGCCTGGGAAGGAGGTGTGGTGTCCATAGCTTTGGTGTTAGAGGTGCTGCCTGATGAAGCACCAGTGCCGGCCTAAGCCGTAAATGGGGTGCTGGGGTAAAGAGGAGCAGGATGGAAGATGACAGCGTGGGAAGGAGGTGTGGTGTCCATAGGTTCGGGGTCTGACGTGCTTCCTGCTGAAGCAGCGATGCCCGCCAGGGCCGTAAATGGGGTGCTGGGGAAAACAGGAGCAGAATGGAAGATGACAGCGTGTGAAGGTGGTGTGGTGTCCATAGGTTCGGGGTCTGACGTGCTTCCTGCTGAAGCAGCGATGCCCGCCAGGGCCGTAAATGGAGTGCTGGGGAAAACAGGAGCAGAATGGAAGATGACAGCATGTGAAGGTGGTGTGGTGTCCATAGGTTCGGGGTCTGACGTGCTTCCTACTGAAGCAGCGATGCCCGCCAGGGCCGTAAATGGGGTGCTGGGGAAAACAGGAGCAGAATGGAAGATGACAGCGTGTGAAGGAGGTGTGGTGTCCATAGGTTCGGGGTCTGACGTGCTTCCTGCTGAAGCACCGATGCCCGCCAGAGCCGTAAATGGGGTGCTGGGGAAAACAGGAGCAGAATGGAAGAGGACAGCGTGTGAAGGAGGTGTGGTGTCCATAGCTTCCATATTAGAGGTACTGCCTGCCTGATCTGAGAGCAGAGAGTGAAAGTGGGAGAGCCTCTTCCTAGATTCTAACTCCTCTGAATTTATAGCACTGGCTCTGCCTGGCTTTATGACATATCCATTGTACGTGTCACAGAGAAAGAGCGGGCGGGGCAGGGGGTGAGGCAGGGGTCACATGCAAGCCCAGCTGCTGGCTTAATCCCGGCCCAAAGGCAAAGGGCGGGGCCCCTTCTGGACTTTCTAGTGGCTGGGACTTCTGGCTGTGGGTGGCAGGTGTTTGGCACCAGATGGGCCACCATGTGGAGACTGTTGGGGACTGTGGAAGCCTCCTCCAGAGCTCATCCTGCCTGGGGACTGGCTCTGCAGTCCCCTCAGCCCTGCGTATGTATCGGCCAGGCCTTCACCACCACGGGGCCCAGAGGCCAGAGCCTGCTCAGACCTGAGAGCAGGAGGCAGCCAGAGCTTACCAGGGTGTGGGCCACCTCGTCCGGAGACCTCCCCAGCTCCTCTGCGAGACCTGGAGACAGGATCGCCTTCTCCAGGGCTGCTCAGCTGCCAGCATCACCATGAGCCAGGTGGCCAAGGTTTCTGAGCAGGAGATGCAGAGCCCTGATCCGACTGGATGCTGCAGCCCACGATGTCCCTTCCTGGCAGATAGGTTCTTTCTTCACTTCTTTTTTGAAATTTGGTAAAAGAACATTTAAACCTTGGCCTGTCCTTCAGGGTATATAGATGGTAGTGGCTTAGCCGGGATTCGATCCAAGCCTGTGTGATTCCAGAGCTTGTGCTCTGGACTGTGGTGCCTCCTCATCGTATATGCTTCATGTGTTACTTGTTTTTCTTTTTTGCTTGTAGTCCTTATGGTACTTAGCCCTAAGTGCCATACCTGTAACGAACAGCTACACTGCCCTGTAGGAGGTCTTCTTTTGTTCAACGCATGAATTGGTCATCCACCACACTGTGTTCTAATCTCAGAAGATACAGGTCAGGGACCACCAGTTGTCAGCATGGCACCATTCCATATTTCTAACTGAGGCTTGAAGCCCGTATTTTCCCTTTGTCTAGTTTGAAGGATCCAGATATGTAAAGATGATATTCTAGATAAATCATGGGTTATCCTGAAAGAAATTCACCAGTGAATTGTTCCGTATGAATTAGAAGCCAGCTTCTCTGGCCTTCCTGGAGTATATCCAGTAAGGCGTCTCATTCATATGTCTAGAAAGCAAATATATCATTTATTGCAACTTCAGCGTGGAGCGATGTATTGGTATAAAGTACGATCAACACAATTTGGTCATTGTGAGTATGACAGCTGGGTCCACTCTTTACTACACATATGTAACTCTAGGGATTCTTATGCCCAAGACAGGAGACGTACTCTTGGCTGTCTAGGACAAGGGAAGCATGTGTTGTTATTCAGGAGCTGGAAGCTTCAGCATGACAGGTAGGAATTGAACAATCCTGGTCTACACATCACTTGACCTTGCTTAAAACTTGTTTCTTTGGCTTGCTTCATTGGAGTGTTTTCTCCCTCCTGGGGCTGACATTGTCTGTTATGTATCACGCATGTGACATGTAGAAGTTTCAGAACCCAAAATCATATAGATCAGTAAAAATGTATATCTATATCTATATCTATATATCTATATCTATCTATATATATATGTATAAACCTATTGAAACTCACACTGGGCATAATTCATATATTCCAAAATCAGTTTGACCCTCTGCTCATGAGATTCTTTTTATGGTATGTCCCAGCAAATCTGGGCTTCCATCCCCAATAAATTTTGGGGTTGGAGGACACAAAAGCTTTTGCTCAGACCTAAATTCTGTCTGAAAACAAGGGAAATATTATAAGCCCTTTGTAACCTCTCCAAGAGCAGAAATGATTTACAGCTGTGGCGTTGAACCATAATTCCTCGATCTCATTTGAGAAGAGTTCAGTTAGAAACAGTGTCTTGATTTTTGTTTCTTTTGTTTCTTCCCTGTTTTCTTGTCTTGCTTACCAACAATCCATTGTAATTCATGAGTTAGTATGGCAGCAGGCTGAGTGTTCCCTGGAGCTCATTAAATGAAGTGTTTTTCCTAAAATGACGTTTGTCTCCTTGTTTTCAGCCCCTCTTCTTTCCTCTGCCCTTTACTATAACCAGAGCTCAGCAAAAGCTGAGTGACTTTGTGCAGACCTTACTTAGGCTCAGCCTTTTTTTCTTCATTATTTTATTCATGGCTCCTCCATTTCATTGTTTGCCTTCTCGAAATGTGTTGAGATCTTTCTGTGGTTGATGACTTCCAGAATATCTTGGCTTTTATTGGTTGATTAATTTTGGTATTTCTACAGTTTTATTTAGATATGGTTTCAGGAGGAACAGAAAGTAAATATATTTCCTAGTCTGCCATCTTGAGCTGAAAATCCCTGTGGATTTTAGCATCCAATGTTCCCATGGGAAAACACCCACCCATGGCCTTAATAGATGTAACACTCAAGATTTCAGCTTTTCTTGAGCAATCACTCAGGATTTCATATGTGGTCATTTCTAATGGGGAAATAATAACTATCTCATGACGTTGATTTGAGGATTAATTAGATAATGAACATGAAAATGCTTTGTAAGATTTAAAAATCAGTAAAATTGTTTTTTGTTATTATTTGATTTGTTGCTATTTCAACTTCACTTGACAGTTGTTTATGACCTTGCGTATGTGAGAAAATGTCCTCTGGGTTATTTTTCTGAAAGCCAGAATGTATTTTTCAATAGCTCAATGGAACTGGCATCATTTGTGAAGGTTAAGGGTGAAGGGGTAAATGTTTCTTGACACCTATCACTTTACAGTGTTTTCAGGAACTAACTGACTCATGTATTCCTCTTCCAAATTTGGTTGAGGACCTCCTACCAGCCACATGCTTTACGTCAGGTGTTGGAAAGCATTTTCTGGATTTTAAATATCTTAGGCTTTGTGGGCCATGTACAGTTTCTGTAGCTTCTCCTCCTCTTTCCTCTTCAACAAGGTTTCTAAACGTGAGAACAATTATTAGCTCACAGTCCCACAGATCCAGGCTGAGAGCCTGATTTGATTCGTGGCCATTATTTGCCAATTCCTGCTCTGCGTCTTCACTGAGGAGGGGGACCATGTTTGAGTAATCATTTCTTTGAATCAACTGTTGGTCTTCTGGGGCTTGTCCTTGCTCTCCTACAGTCTCTAATCAGCGTGGCATCCAGAGAGATCTTGTTAAAACATAAGTCAGATCATGTCACTCAAATTTCTTCAGTGGCTTCTTCACAGAAAATGCAAAGTCCTCAGAGTGCCTCCACAGACCTAGAAATCTGGTCCTCTGTTTCCTCTCTGACTGTTTCGTTCTCCTCTCCAGTTTGCTCGCTCTGTTTTCCACACGCTGACATCCTTTCTGCTCCTTGGATACTCCAAACCTACTCTTGCCTCATTGACTTTCTGCCGCACGCCAGCTGCAGAAAGAGGATTTCACCGCCCAGGGTCAGAAGGGAAGGGGTGAGGACCTGAAGTAGCACTGACGAATGGGGTCAGAAGCCCATGGGGTCAGAAGGCTGCAATGAGAAGCCTACTCACCGCAACAAAGAATAGACCCCCGCTCGCCGAAACTAGAGAAAGCTCGCATGCAGCAATGAAGACCCAATGCAGCCAAAAATAAATAAATAAAACATAAAGTATAGAATCTTAAAAAAGCAACAAAAAAATCGATAAAGAATATTACGAGAATAGAATCACAGGCCAGTTTCTCCTTTGAACATGCATGCAAAATGTGTAAAGAGAAGCACAAACTGTATCCATGGTATGTAAAACAATCATATATCAGAATCAAAGTAGCTTTATTCTGGCAATGCAAGGTTGCTTTAATGTCCAAACATGAAACTGATCCCAGGAATGAATTAGAGTGGGGAAAGAAGTCATTTACAACTGAAATCTTGGGACTTCCCTGGTGGTCCAGTATTTAGAACATGACGCTTTCACTGCTGGGGCCCTGGGGTCCAATCCCAGGTCAGGGAACTAAGATCCTGCAAGACATGAGGCAGGGCCCCGAAAAAAACAAAAAAAGGAAAGAAAGAAGTCTTAACCAGGAGACGCACAAGATCGAATAAACATAACAGATAACACCTTATGAAAAGTAGGTGAAGATTATGGAATATTCTAAAATTTCAAACAAAAAGAAAGTTTCAAAGATTCAAAAGGATGTGACAAATATTGTACATCGGCAAAAATGAAATGAAATAAAATATACAAATGATGGGAACCCAAAATTCCAGATGCCCAAGTCCTGTCTCTGAAGAGTCTCATTCAATGGGTTCAGGATTTCCTCTATATTTAAAAACCTACAGGTGATTCTGGTACGATTCACAGACACAATGTAAAGCTTCTCTTTTACAGGAAAGAATACCAGATTATTTTGTTATCTCATAGTTATACTAACAGGTTGTACTATTGACGGATAAGTCCGCTGTCAAAATGCACCCCCACTAGGGGTAAAAAAGGAACTAGTAGTCTCTACTGCTACTTGGTGGCAGCATGCATGTATTGCAAGGGCAATTATTGTAGCAGTCCAAATTAGTGGAACATTTTAGAATTGGAAGACTACATACAGATCATCTAGTCAAGCTTCCAACTATTAAAGTTGTGAAAACTAAGGCCCATATAAATGACATGATTTATCTCCAAAGAGCATTAGTGAAAGTATGAAATAAAAAATATCTCTGAACTTTTAATTTAGTGCTGTTTTTATTAATCTCAAGTATTAGCTTAAACTTCAGTGTGACAGATTTGGGATTGAATTCTTGCTCACGTTTACTGGTTGCGTGCCTTTTAGTAAGTTACTAAAACACTTTTCTTAAAAATAGACGTATTTATTTATTTATCTTTGGCTGCCTAGGCTCTTCGTTGCTGTGCGCGGGCTTTCTCTAGTTGCGGTGAGCGGGGGCTACTCTTTGTTGCAGTACGCGGGCTTCTCATTGTGGTGGCTTCTCGTTGTTGCTGAGCACGGGGTCTAGGTGCGTGGGCTTCAGTAGCTGTGGTTCACGGGCTCTAGCACGTAGGCTCAGTAGTTGTGGCACATGGTCTTAGTTGCTCCGTGGCATGTGGGATCTTCCCGGACCAGGGCTCAAACGTGTGTCCCGTGCACTGGCAGGTGGATCCTTAACCACCGTGCCAACAGGGAAGCCCTACTAATACACTTTTAACTTTGCTTTTCACGTATGTAAAACGGTGAGCCTTGACTGATATAGAATATGAGATAACCTAGCACTGTTCTTCACACATATATGTAGTTAAAATTTTTTGGCTCTCATCCCACTTAAACAGCCTCTATCCCCTTAATAATGAATGTGTCTTTCAGCTAGCAGAGCACCCCAGAGCTGACCACATTCTGGCAAGAGATATAGGATTCTTTTTCTTACTGGGGGTTCTTTATACCTGATATTTGAAGTGCACTGAAACATGAACAACTCTTGTTTATACTGTATTAATGGATTTGATGGATGAATTTTAGAAAGTAATATGCAGGAATTGAACTGCCTTACTCTCAAGAAATATAATTCCATAGTGGTGGCTAGAATGATAAACAGTGTTTGGACAGGGAGTCCATATTGGATGTGAACTTCCTGTCCTCCCATTCGTCTATTAAGAATAAATAGAATCCTTTCAAAATGTGTTTTAAAGGGCAGTTATTTCTTTCTGCCTCATTTAAGTTACCTGCAAGAAAAAGACAATCTCCTGCATCCTTGTTTAATAGGCTTTTAACATAAAGCAGATAATTTTTTGCAACATTTCCCAAACTTTTCGTTATCCAATTGGCTGAGGCTTCTCAACGATTATCATTTCACAACAATATCTCCATCTTCAGCTTCTTTCAATGAATTGGCCTAATAGATGTGCCATTAAAACAGAGCTTCACTCTCAACGTATTTTTAATTTTGTATTCAAAGGGTATGAAGGATTCAGCCATAACAGTGAGTGGATTTCTGATACATGCTACATGATGGATGCAACTAAGTGAAAGGAGTCAGGCATGAAAGGCTACATATCGTATGGTTCCATTTATATGAAATGTCCAGCAGTGGCAAATCCATACACACAGAAAAGATTCTACATTAGTGGTTGCCAGGGGGTTGGAAGAGAGGGAAATAGGGAATGACTCCTTAAAATGGGTGTAGGTTTCCTCTTGGTTGATGAAAATGTTTTGCAGCTCGGCAGTGGTGATAGTTACACAACATTGTGACAGTAGTAAATTCCACTGAATGGTACGGTGAATTGTAAAATGATCCAAATGGTGAATTTTGTGTTATGTTCCTTTTACTACAATAAAAAGGAGAAAGAATTCGGGAAAGACTTAGAGTTTGGGAAACTAAGGTGAACTGGTCAAGAAAAAGACAGCTCTATTGTTCAGTTTTCTCTCAGCTCTCCCAGTGCATTAATCCTCAGCC
Organism: Orcinus orca; assembly: GCF_937001465.1. Lineage (NCBI taxonomy): Eukaryota > Metazoa > Chordata > Mammalia > Artiodactyla > Delphinidae > Orcinus > Orcinus orca. The sequence continues at coordinate 5,879,368 of NC_064572.1, forward strand.
AAAAGTAGCCTGAACTTGTAGATGATAGTCATTCAACACAGTCCAGGGAAAAGTAAATAAAATAAAACCCAACTCTTCTTCTTTAGCACATGTAGGAAAGGTTAACTTGCTGCTCAGCCACGTGGACATTCATGAAGACGTTTCACTTTAGCTGTCCTCTACTTCACTTGAGCTCATTCACACATGTAGGCAACAGCATTCCTTAATTCGATGGAATCTGCAGCACTGGTTGTGATCGGTCTCATGGAAAGAAAAGGAAAGGTGGCGCGGAAGCCAAGGGAAGAGATTTTCAAGACAGAGACGTTGTTTAAGATCTGACTCGGCTTGGCGGTCACAAAGATAAGGATTGAGAAGTAGTGCCCTGGACTTGTCAACGGAGAAATCATTGGGGGCTTCAAGGAGATCAGTTTCACGAGAGTAGGGGGGCAGAAACCAGACCGCAGTGTGGATGGGAGGGGAGAAATGGGGGGCAAGTCAAGAAATTGATGGCAAAGGGAAAGAAGGGAGGGGTGGATAGGAGGACAGGAGAATGGAATGGAGGAGAGCAGTTCCTTGTGGCTCTTTAATATGGCTGGGAGGGGCCAACAGAGAAGGAGAGCGTGAAGATGTAGGAAGAGGGGGTGGCATCCCGAGCCCAAGGAGGACTGGCCCGTGTCTTCAGCTCCCACCAGCTGGATGTTCCCTCCCTCTAGCTTTCCACGTAGGCTGTGGAAGTTGCCCCTTGCCTCCTTGGATCAGCCGCCCTTGATTCGTTCGTCCTTTTCTTATTTCTCAGCACATCTGGGTCATACGTTATGTGAAGACAAACAAATCACCACTGATACTTAATTTTCTTGAAAAATCCCCAGGCAGGTACCATTTTGGAGAACTACATATTGTGCCTCAGCAAGCCAAAGTAGCCCATTTTTCCTCTCTCACTGGGAGAGATTGCTGTTTCTTGGAGAACCTGATGAAGAGGGTGACTCGCACTTAGGAATAACGTTGCTTGAAAAGTGCAAAAGGTGAGGTAGTTTGGCTCTGAGGGGCCTCTGAGGCCTGAGACTTCCTGAGAGATGGCAGACTCACAGCTCCCATTTCCCTCTGACCCTGGGCTATGAGCTCATCAAATGAGATGGTAAATAAAGTCACTGACATGGTTTAAAGGATAATTTTGTTCTCTCTTGTTCACTCAGAGCAAATTGAATGGGATTTGCATACAACATATGGATGAAATATCCATACGATGGGGCTTGACCATATCCTCATGGTTCCCCTTCCCTTTTCTACATCTGGCCCCTTTAGCTCTGCAGACTTAACCCCACACCATCAGTCCACCCAGTCGGTCCGCTGAACGTCGCTTCCTCCTTTGCGTCTGGTCGTTGTCGTCACCTTGTTCTCCACTACCGCCTCCTGCAGTAGCTGTTAGGTCCAGAGAGGTTGGTTCACTGTGAGCAAGTAACTGTCAACTCCATGGACAGGTGGAAGTGACTTGGCAGCCGGGATGCGCCCATCCTGAGTTCATTATACCCATGAGGGTCAAGGAGAATGGGGATGCAGCTGGTCTGCAGAGCCCCGGCAGTTCTGAGACACATACTCCTGGATCCACACGTTGCTCCATACCCAGCCTTGCCTTTCTTTGTTCTCTCTCTTGACTCCATCTAGGTTTCTGCTCTCCTTGTCCCTTTGGGGAGGGAGGCCAGTACCAGCCCAGGTGTAGTCCCCCAAAGCTTCCTACTTCCAAGCGTTACGTAGGCTTGTATATCCCCTTGCTTGGGTTGCCCTGGCATTCGTGCCAACAAGTTGAGTGGTTTATGCCCTAGGCTCTCTTTTCTGGCAAGAATGTGCCTAAAAATCTCCATCTCTGGTTTGGTGGCCCCTAAAAATTCCCAGTCAGTTTTGGTGAGGGGACACTTGGTGACAGTGTTGTCTTTCGAAATGAGTAGTTCCGTTACCGACAATCCTTTGCTCCCCATCCATTATTTATAAGGGTTCCCTGTTTGTATGTGCAAACTATTTGTGTGTATATTTGGAGAAATACATTGTACAGGCCTCTTTTTTATTTCTTCCACACACCCTAGAGATGTCATAGAGGCAGTAAATATGTCCAACTTTTTGAGAACTTGGAACAATCAAGACTTACCTGTATGGAATGCTCTTAATGATGTCAATTCCCGCGACAGTACCTTTCATCTGACACACTTAGGGACTGTTAACAGATTAAAAGCAGTAAAAGATGCGGATAGAGAGAATTTTCATTATCTTGTGCTCTGAAATCTTGGATTTTCATTGGTTTCAATGGGCCTGAAATTGTATTTTCTTTAGTAGGGACATAGAAGCCTCTAGCGGTATTCTTAACAAAGCAAGGTGAGTTATAAGCCATCATCTGATGGAGGGTAAATGTACCACAGTCCAGTTTAAGAAAAATACAATATAAAAGTCTTACCATGGAAGAAAATCTTTATATGATCTTTTGAAAAAAAAAAGCTTCAAGAAACATAAAGACATGACACCATATTCAGTTTAAAGTCAGTGACTTGTAAGCAAGGCAAAGCAAAGACAGTCTGATTAAGGCCGTTGCATTGTTCTGGCATGTTTTAGGTCTCACCCATTTCTGTGGCCTTTTTAGAACCTAAGCTTCTAGGGCACAGAGAACTTCATCTTGACGTAGGGCTGAGCAAATGCACGGAGCATTTCTCAATAAGTAGGCATTAAATTCTTAGTCCAGAAGGAGCCTTGAGATGCCCTCTCTTTACTCCTTGGTAGAACTGTTTTAACCATCCCCCGAAAACAGATTTTTTTCTTTAAATCTCAAAATTCAGAGATTCCACAATCAGAAGTTACTTCTCATATTGCCTTGTGGTCTGCTGTGGGCATCTGTCGAATGGTGTGAACTCTGCGTGGGGAGCCTGGCCTACCCTCCAGGCCCACGGTTTGGGCTGCGGTGGTGCCATGCTGTGCTCAGGGGCCTTCTTTTTTGGAAGTCTGGGCTCCAGTGAGCCTTGGTCATGTTCTTTTATGGAACCTTGGGTGCTAGACCACTCTGACCCTCAGTCTCATTTGCAGGTTCTGGGGAGGATTAAATGAGCTCATGGGATATCCAGGTGACTGAGGCAGAGTCGGCTCGGGATGAATCTTTGCTTCGTTTTCATTAGCTGCGGAGAAGACGATGACAGCTTGGTGCCTCTCCAACTTTACTATGGGTATGCCTCTCTTGGGGATCTTGTTAAATGCAGGCTGGTATTCAGTAGTTCTGGGTGGGGCCTGGATTCTGTGCTTCTAACAAGCTCCTAGGTGACGGTGACGCTGAGGGCAAGGGTTTGGCACCTGTGTTTCTCCCTTTCCGGAAGAGCAGGATGTCTGCCCCACCCCCACCCCGAGAGGAGAAAACATCCGCAATGTGACTACTAGGAACCAGCTTCCCTCACATGCAAGGGTCCTGTACCACTGCTCCCAACCATTCCGTCTGAGGCGCAGCAAGCCAAAACACTGAAATGTTTTTTCATTTTTTCATTTTCATTTTGCAGCAAAGAGGAGGTTTATTCACAGGGCAGCCAAGCGAGGACGTGACGTGACAATAGGTCTCAAATCCGCCTCCCCAAAGGCAAGGGGCTTTGGGTATCTGTGGGATAAAGAATAAAGAAGCAGGGCAGTATGAGGCATGGGGAGCATGAGGAAAGGTGATTGGAAAAACGTGTGCTCATCATTGTTCTGAGCTGGCGTAACTAGGCTACAGGCCTCAGCACATTCTCAGGCTGGAGTTTTCGGCCCTCTGATGGCAGGAGGTCAAAAGGCACTTGCCCAGGTGGAAGATCGGTGGTCCTCTCCACTCTAAACCAGCTCAGCCTAACCAGGCACAGCTGATTCCAAGTTCCTGGACGATCACGGGGCAAACATCTTATTGCTTATGCTACATGCTACTTGGAGGATGTGCAGGTGTTCAAGCTACCTTGATGAGTGAAGACCGGGATTTGACTAATCATGACACCTTGTTTCACCTCCAGGCGAGCAGAAGAGAGCTGTAGGCTGAGTCTGGCTCCTGGCACCTGGAATTGGAGGCAGGTGGTTTAAAAACGGGCTCTCCCACCCTCTGTGTGATATTAGGTAGATAGACTATTGAACCTTCCTGTGCCTGTTTCTCCACAAGCAGCATGGGGACACTCAGAGTCCCTCTCTTGGGGGCTGTTATGGGGGTTCAGTGAGATACAGATGCATGCACAGGCACACGGGAGACACCCAGTGTGTGTTCCCTTCGTGCTTATTTTTATTAGGACACCAGTATTGTTAGAAGATTTCTGGTTTGGACAACAAATTAGATAGGTGGTCATTGCTATAGTTTATGGGAGAGCAATTCACATTGCCATTTGCAAAAAAGTAGTTGGTTGTCCAGTGGGGATTATAAACATCCGTTTAACATGAGCTACTGAACAGATAGTTCACACAGTAAGTAGTTTATTTAAAATCAATTCTCTTTGTTTTCTTAAGCAATTGTTAACCCCCAATTTCGTGAGTACTACCAAGTAAGTCACTTGAAAATCATCTAGAGCAATCTATTTCACTTAGCAAGCCTAAAGCTATAGTTCAACCATTATATTTACTGTTCTATGACAAAAATTACTCTAAACAGCTATTCCCTGGATAAGTAATCAGCTAAAGCTAGTTTGACTGACTAAATCGATTTACTGAGTTAATAAGCCAGTTGTTTTAGAATAGGTCGAATGCATATTTCTCATCCATTCTGCATTAAACTGTTTCCCATTCGTACATAGCCACATTCCAACTTCTGTGCTGTAGGGCTTGGCTGAACTACACCTGCCTTCAGTGAAACTTTTCTCTCCTGCACAATTGGAGATAATTTTAGTCTCCTCGTGACTCCCACGGGGTTACCTCTGTTGTGACACTTGACTATTTGGTGGCATATTTTATTTGAAAAAGCCTTCCGTTACTCCGGGCACGTCAAACAGTAAATGCTTTCTCTTCGTAAACCTGCATAACAATTTTCTGAACTCTTCTGCTCTGGGCAAGATTCATCAGTACACCAGGCAAACATAGTGAAAGAGGAGACAGTACTTGTGTTGTATTCAATTGGGTCTTGATACCTAAGTGTGACTCTTAACCAAGGATTATGCAGTAGTTAAGGACACAGATTCAAGTTGTTTAGGGTGTGTCCTAAAGTGTCAGTGGCAGAATTTAAGTCTCTACTCTGGAAATTGTAGACCTGAGACAAACTACTTCCCTAAACGTCATTTCCTACATCTGAGAAAGATAATAGTATCTACCTTGTAGTAGACTGAATAATACCATTGCCCCCAAATGTCCACATTCTACTCTCCAGAACCTGTGAATGTCACCTTAAATGGCAGAAGGCACTTTGCCAGTGGGATGAAAGTAATGGTTCTCAGATGGGAAGATTCTCCTGGACTATCTGGATGGGCCCAAATATAACCACTGGTGTTCTCGTAAGAGAGAGGCAGAGGGAATTTGTACTCCAAAGAGAATGTGATGACGAAGTTGGGGTTGCATTGATGTGGCCAGAAGTGAAGGAATGCTGGCGAGGAAACAAACAGATTCTCGCTTAGAGCCTCTAGAAGGAGGATGGATGGCCCTGTCGACTTCTGGGTTCAGCCCAGGGAAACTGGTTTTGGACCTCTGTCTTCCAGAACCATAAGAAAATAAGTGTGTTTTGTTAGAAGCAAGCACATTTGTAGTCATTTGTTACAGCAGCCATAGGGAACTAATGCATACCTCATAGGAAGTAGTTCTCCAATTAAAATGTGTGAGTGGAAACACACTTAGTGGCATGTGTGACACACACTAGTTATGCTACCGTAGGTCGTTCTTGGAAACTGAAGCCTTGGTTTTGAGAGATCATCAAAACCAGTCCAATGGTTGCCATGTTTCTCCTTGTTCAGCCTGGTGACCAACCCGGTAGAGAGAGCTCCATCCTTTCCCACAGGACCCCACCTGTGGGTACGTAGAGGGAAGCGGTTATGTCTCCCTTAAGGCACCTTTTTCTTTTCCTTTCTACTTTTGTCTTCATTAATCTTCATCCAACTGACCTTTCTAAATTTTACAGAAAACAAAACCATTTCTCCATGGATTCAGATACTACCCCAAGTTAATATTCCAACCAAGTTCTTGTTCTTCCGGGTCTCATCACCAGAAATTTCTGAGCCTAACTCTACTCTAGTTTCTAGGATCACTCATTTTCTCATTTCTCCCTTCTCCTTTTAGTTCAGAGTCTTGTCAATTGAGTTCCTTCCCTAACCACAACTTATAGTACGGTGACACAGCAAAGTGATGAAAGTCTAGACGGTCTGGTTTTAATCCCGGGTTTTGCCACCTACTTACTGTGTGGCATTAGGCAAGCTCTTCAATGTCTCTGGGCCTCAGTTTCCCCCAGAAAAGTGAACATTATGAATATTCCCTACCTCTAGGGTTGCCATTATGAGGAATAAGTGAGTTAATATTTGGTAAGCCCTTAGAATAGTACTTGTTATAGTCTAAGCACTACAGTTGTGCTTGTTAATAATAATAAATGAAATTCCAAGCGTATAACTTACTCAACTTTCTGTCATAACTTTGAAGTGTTGGTCTATCTGTTGGCTCACATTGCAGGTAAATGAGTCGAGGCATGGGCTGAGGCATTGCTATCACTGGGTGGTGTGTTCCCAGAACTTGGAACAGCGGTGTGAAATGGGTAGTGGTTCTATTAGAGACAGGGCAGACTGGAAAATGACAGCCTGGGAAGGAGGTGTGGTGTCCATAGCTTTGGTGTTAGAGGTGCTGCCTGATGAAGCACCAGTGCCGGCCTAAGCCGTAAATGGGGTGCTGGGGTAAAGAGGAGCAGGATGGAAGATGACAGCGTGGGAAGGAGGTGTGGTGTCCATAGGTTCGGGGTCTGACGTGCTTCCTGCTGAAGCAGCGATGCCCGCCAGGGCCGTAAATGGGGTGCTGGGGAAAACAGGAGCAGAATGGAAGATGACAGCGTGTGAAGGTGGTGTGGTGTCCATAGGTTCGGGGTCTGACGTGCTTCCTGCTGAAGCAGCGATGCCCGCCAGGGCCGTAAATGGAGTGCTGGGGAAAACAGGAGCAGAATGGAAGATGACAGCATGTGAAGGTGGTGTGGTGTCCATAGGTTCGGGGTCTGACGTGCTTCCTACTGAAGCAGCGATGCCCGCCAGGGCCGTAAATGGGGTGCTGGGGAAAACAGGAGCAGAATGGAAGATGACAGCGTGTGAAGGAGGTGTGGTGTCCATAGGTTCGGGGTCTGACGTGCTTCCTGCTGAAGCACCGATGCCCGCCAGAGCCGTAAATGGGGTGCTGGGGAAAACAGGAGCAGAATGGAAGAGGACAGCGTGTGAAGGAGGTGTGGTGTCCATAGCTTCCATATTAGAGGTACTGCCTGCCTGATCTGAGAGCAGAGAGTGAAAGTGGGAGAGCCTCTTCCTAGATTCTAACTCCTCTGAATTTATAGCACTGGCTCTGCCTGGCTTTATGACATATCCATTGTACGTGTCACAGAGAAAGAGCGGGCGGGGCAGGGGGTGAGGCAGGGGTCACATGCAAGCCCAGCTGCTGGCTTAATCCCGGCCCAAAGGCAAAGGGCGGGGCCCCTTCTGGACTTTCTAGTGGCTGGGACTTCTGGCTGTGGGTGGCAGGTGTTTGGCACCAGATGGGCCACCATGTGGAGACTGTTGGGGACTGTGGAAGCCTCCTCCAGAGCTCATCCTGCCTGGGGACTGGCTCTGCAGTCCCCTCAGCCCTGCGTATGTATCGGCCAGGCCTTCACCACCACGGGGCCCAGAGGCCAGAGCCTGCTCAGACCTGAGAGCAGGAGGCAGCCAGAGCTTACCAGGGTGTGGGCCACCTCGTCCGGAGACCTCCCCAGCTCCTCTGCGAGACCTGGAGACAGGATCGCCTTCTCCAGGGCTGCTCAGCTGCCAGCATCACCATGAGCCAGGTGGCCAAGGTTTCTGAGCAGGAGATGCAGAGCCCTGATCCGACTGGATGCTGCAGCCCACGATGTCCCTTCCTGGCAGATAGGTTCTTTCTTCACTTCTTTTTTGAAATTTGGTAAAAGAACATTTAAACCTTGGCCTGTCCTTCAGGGTATATAGATGGTAGTGGCTTAGCCGGGATTCGATCCAAGCCTGTGTGATTCCAGAGCTTGTGCTCTGGACTGTGGTGCCTCCTCATCGTATATGCTTCATGTGTTACTTGTTTTTCTTTTTTGCTTGTAGTCCTTATGGTACTTAGCCCTAAGTGCCATACCTGTAACGAACAGCTACACTGCCCTGTAGGAGGTCTTCTTTTGTTCAACGCATGAATTGGTCATCCACCACACTGTGTTCTAATCTCAGAAGATACAGGTCAGGGACCACCAGTTGTCAGCATGGCACCATTCCATATTTCTAACTGAGGCTTGAAGCCCGTATTTTCCCTTTGTCTAGTTTGAAGGATCCAGATATGTAAAGATGATATTCTAGATAAATCATGGGTTATCCTGAAAGAAATTCACCAGTGAATTGTTCCGTATGAATTAGAAGCCAGCTTCTCTGGCCTTCCTGGAGTATATCCAGTAAGGCGTCTCATTCATATGTCTAGAAAGCAAATATATCATTTATTGCAACTTCAGCGTGGAGCGATGTATTGGTATAAAGTACGATCAACACAATTTGGTCATTGTGAGTATGACAGCTGGGTCCACTCTTTACTACACATATGTAACTCTAGGGATTCTTATGCCCAAGACAGGAGACGTACTCTTGGCTGTCTAGGACAAGGGAAGCATGTGTTGTTATTCAGGAGCTGGAAGCTTCAGCATGACAGGTAGGAATTGAACAATCCTGGTCTACACATCACTTGACCTTGCTTAAAACTTGTTTCTTTGGCTTGCTTCATTGGAGTGTTTTCTCCCTCCTGGGGCTGACATTGTCTGTTATGTATCACGCATGTGACATGTAGAAGTTTCAGAACCCAAAATCATATAGATCAGTAAAAATGTATATCTATATCTATATCTATATATCTATATCTATCTATATATATATGTATAAACCTATTGAAACTCACACTGGGCATAATTCATATATTCCAAAATCAGTTTGACCCTCTGCTCATGAGATTCTTTTTATGGTATGTCCCAGCAAATCTGGGCTTCCATCCCCAATAAATTTTGGGGTTGGAGGACACAAAAGCTTTTGCTCAGACCTAAATTCTGTCTGAAAACAAGGGAAATATTATAAGCCCTTTGTAACCTCTCCAAGAGCAGAAATGATTTACAGCTGTGGCGTTGAACCATAATTCCTCGATCTCATTTGAGAAGAGTTCAGTTAGAAACAGTGTCTTGATTTTTGTTTCTTTTGTTTCTTCCCTGTTTTCTTGTCTTGCTTACCAACAATCCATTGTAATTCATGAGTTAGTATGGCAGCAGGCTGAGTGTTCCCTGGAGCTCATTAAATGAAGTGTTTTTCCTAAAATGACGTTTGTCTCCTTGTTTTCAGCCCCTCTTCTTTCCTCTGCCCTTTACTATAACCAGAGCTCAGCAAAAGCTGAGTGACTTTGTGCAGACCTTACTTAGGCTCAGCCTTTTTTTCTTCATTATTTTATTCATGGCTCCTCCATTTCATTGTTTGCCTTCTCGAAATGTGTTGAGATCTTTCTGTGGTTGATGACTTCCAGAATATCTTGGCTTTTATTGGTTGATTAATTTTGGTATTTCTACAGTTTTATTTAGATATGGTTTCAGGAGGAACAGAAAGTAAATATATTTCCTAGTCTGCCATCTTGAGCTGAAAATCCCTGTGGATTTTAGCATCCAATGTTCCCATGGGAAAACACCCACCCATGGCCTTAATAGATGTAACACTCAAGATTTCAGCTTTTCTTGAGCAATCACTCAGGATTTCATATGTGGTCATTTCTAATGGGGAAATAATAACTATCTCATGACGTTGATTTGAGGATTAATTAGATAATGAACATGAAAATGCTTTGTAAGATTTAAAAATCAGTAAAATTGTTTTTTGTTATTATTTGATTTGTTGCTATTTCAACTTCACTTGACAGTTGTTTATGACCTTGCGTATGTGAGAAAATGTCCTCTGGGTTATTTTTCTGAAAGCCAGAATGTATTTTTCAATAGCTCAATGGAACTGGCATCATTTGTGAAGGTTAAGGGTGAAGGGGTAAATGTTTCTTGACACCTATCACTTTACAGTGTTTTCAGGAACTAACTGACTCATGTATTCCTCTTCCAAATTTGGTTGAGGACCTCCTACCAGCCACATGCTTTACGTCAGGTGTTGGAAAGCATTTTCTGGATTTTAAATATCTTAGGCTTTGTGGGCCATGTACAGTTTCTGTAGCTTCTCCTCCTCTTTCCTCTTCAACAAGGTTTCTAAACGTGAGAACAATTATTAGCTCACAGTCCCACAGATCCAGGCTGAGAGCCTGATTTGATTCGTGGCCATTATTTGCCAATTCCTGCTCTGCGTCTTCACTGAGGAGGGGGACCATGTTTGAGTAATCATTTCTTTGAATCAACTGTTGGTCTTCTGGGGCTTGTCCTTGCTCTCCTACAGTCTCTAATCAGCGTGGCATCCAGAGAGATCTTGTTAAAACATAAGTCAGATCATGTCACTCAAATTTCTTCAGTGGCTTCTTCACAGAAAATGCAAAGTCCTCAGAGTGCCTCCACAGACCTAGAAATCTGGTCCTCTGTTTCCTCTCTGACTGTTTCGTTCTCCTCTCCAGTTTGCTCGCTCTGTTTTCCACACGCTGACATCCTTTCTGCTCCTTGGATACTCCAAACCTACTCTTGCCTCATTGACTTTCTGCCGCACGCCAGCTGCAGAAAGAGGATTTCACCGCCCAGGGTCAGAAGGGAAGGGGTGAGGACCTGAAGTAGCACTGACGAATGGGGTCAGAAGCCCATGGGGTCAGAAGGCTGCAATGAGAAGCCTACTCACCGCAACAAAGAATAGACCCCCGCTCGCCGAAACTAGAGAAAGCTCGCATGCAGCAATGAAGACCCAATGCAGCCAAAAATAAATAAATAAAACATAAAGTATAGAATCTTAAAAAAGCAACAAAAAAATCGATAAAGAATATTACGAGAATAGAATCACAGGCCAGTTTCTCCTTTGAACATGCATGCAAAATGTGTAAAGAGAAGCACAAACTGTATCCATGGTATGTAAAACAATCATATATCAGAATCAAAGTAGCTTTATTCTGGCAATGCAAGGTTGCTTTAATGTCCAAACATGAAACTGATCCCAGGAATGAATTAGAGTGGGGAAAGAAGTCATTTACAACTGAAATCTTGGGACTTCCCTGGTGGTCCAGTATTTAGAACATGACGCTTTCACTGCTGGGGCCCTGGGGTCCAATCCCAGGTCAGGGAACTAAGATCCTGCAAGACATGAGGCAGGGCCCCGAAAAAAACAAAAAAAGGAAAGAAAGAAGTCTTAACCAGGAGACGCACAAGATCGAATAAACATAACAGATAACACCTTATGAAAAGTAGGTGAAGATTATGGAATATTCTAAAATTTCAAACAAAAAGAAAGTTTCAAAGATTCAAAAGGATGTGACAAATATTGTACATCGGCAAAAATGAAATGAAATAAAATATACAAATGATGGGAACCCAAAATTCCAGATGCCCAAGTCCTGTCTCTGAAGAGTCTCATTCAATGGGTTCAGGATTTCCTCTATATTTAAAAACCTACAGGTGATTCTGGTACGATTCACAGACACAATGTAAAGCTTCTCTTTTACAGGAAAGAATACCAGATTATTTTGTTATCTCATAGTTATACTAACAGGTTGTACTATTGACGGATAAGTCCGCTGTCAAAATGCACCCCCACTAGGGGTAAAAAAGGAACTAGTAGTCTCTACTGCTACTTGGTGGCAGCATGCATGTATTGCAAGGGCAATTATTGTAGCAGTCCAAATTAGTGGAACATTTTAGAATTGGAAGACTACATACAGATCATCTAGTCAAGCTTCCAACTATTAAAGTTGTGAAAACTAAGGCCCATATAAATGACATGATTTATCTCCAAAGAGCATTAGTGAAAGTATGAAATAAAAAATATCTCTGAACTTTTAATTTAGTGCTGTTTTTATTAATCTCAAGTATTAGCTTAAACTTCAGTGTGACAGATTTGGGATTGAATTCTTGCTCACGTTTACTGGTTGCGTGCCTTTTAGTAAGTTACTAAAACACTTTTCTTAAAAATAGACGTATTTATTTATTTATCTTTGGCTGCCTAGGCTCTTCGTTGCTGTGCGCGGGCTTTCTCTAGTTGCGGTGAGCGGGGGCTACTCTTTGTTGCAGTACGCGGGCTTCTCATTGTGGTGGCTTCTCGTTGTTGCTGAGCACGGGGTCTAGGTGCGTGGGCTTCAGTAGCTGTGGTTCACGGGCTCTAGCACGTAGGCTCAGTAGTTGTGGCACATGGTCTTAGTTGCTCCGTGGCATGTGGGATCTTCCCGGACCAGGGCTCAAACGTGTGTCCCGTGCACTGGCAGGTGGATCCTTAACCACCGTGCCAACAGGGAAGCCCTACTAATACACTTTTAACTTTGCTTTTCACGTATGTAAAACGGTGAGCCTTGACTGATATAGAATATGAGATAACCTAGCACTGTTCTTCACACATATATGTAGTTAAAATTTTTTGGCTCTCATCCCACTTAAACAGCCTCTATCCCCTTAATAATGAATGTGTCTTTCAGCTAGCAGAGCACCCCAGAGCTGACCACATTCTGGCAAGAGATATAGGATTCTTTTTCTTACTGGGGGTTCTTTATACCTGATATTTGAAGTGCACTGAAACATGAACAACTCTTGTTTATACTGTATTAATGGATTTGATGGATGAATTTTAGAAAGTAATATGCAGGAATTGAACTGCCTTACTCTCAAGAAATATAATTCCATAGTGGTGGCTAGAATGATAAACAGTGTTTGGACAGGGAGTCCATATTGGATGTGAACTTCCTGTCCTCCCATTCGTCTATTAAGAATAAATAGAATCCTTTCAAAATGTGTTTTAAAGGGCAGTTATTTCTTTCTGCCTCATTTAAGTTACCTGCAAGAAAAAGACAATCTCCTGCATCCTTGTTTAATAGGCTTTTAACATAAAGCAGATAATTTTTTGCAACATTTCCCAAACTTTTCGTTATCCAATTGGCTGAGGCTTCTCAACGATTATCATTTCACAACAATATCTCCATCTTCAGCTTCTTTCAATGAATTGGCCTAATAGATGTGCCATTAAAACAGAGCTTCACTCTCAACGTATTTTTAATTTTGTATTCAAAGGGTATGAAGGATTCAGCCATAACAGTGAGTGGATTTCTGATACATGCTACATGATGGATGCAACTAAGTGAAAGGAGTCAGGCATGAAAGGCTACATATCGTATGGTTCCATTTATATGAAATGTCCAGCAGTGGCAAATCCATACACACAGAAAAGATTCTACATTAGTGGTTGCCAGGGGGTTGGAAGAGAGGGAAATAGGGAATGACTCCTTAAAATGGGTGTAGGTTTCCTCTTGGTTGATGAAAATGTTTTGCAGCTCGGCAGTGGTGATAGTTACACAACATTGTGACAGTAGTAAATTCCACTGAATGGTACGGTGAATTGTAAAATGATCCAAATGGTGAATTTTGTGTTATGTTCCTTTTACTACAATAAAAAGGAGAAAGAATTCGGGAAAGACTTAGAGTTTGGGAAACTAAGGTGAACTGGTCAAGAAAAAGACAGCTCTATTGTTCAGTTTTCTCTCAGCTCTCCCAGTGCATTAATCCTCAGCCAAAAGTAGCCTGAACTTGTAGATGATAGTCATTCAACACAGTCCAGGGAAAAGTAAATAAAATAAAACCCAACTCTTCTTCTTTAGCACATGTAGGAAAGGTTAACTTGCTGCTCAGCCACGTGGACATTCATGAAGACGTTTCACTTTAGCTGTCCTCTACTTCACTTGAGCTCATTCACACATGTAGGCAACAGCATTCCTTAATTCGATGGAATCTGCAGCACTGGTTGTGATCGGTCTCATGGAAAGAAAAGGAAAGGTGGCGCGGAAGCCAAGGGAAGAGATTTTCAAGACAGAGACGTTGTTTAAGATCTGACTCGGCTTGGCGGTCACAAAGATAAGGATTGAGAAGTAGTGCCCTGGACTTGTCAACGGAGAAATCATTGGGGGCTTCAAGGAGATCAGTTTCACGAGAGTAGGGGGGCAGAAACCAGACCGCAGTGTGGATGGGAGGGGAGAAATGGGGGGCAAGTCAAGAAATTGATGGCAAAGGGAAAGAAGGGAGGGGTGGATAGGAGGACAGGAGAATGGAATGGAGGAGAGCAGTTCCTTGTGGCTCTTTAATATGGCTGGGAGGGGCCAACAGAGAAGGAGAGCGTGAAGATGTAGGAAGAGGGGGTGGCATCCCGAGCCCAAGGAGGACTGGCCCGTGTCTTCAGCTCCCACCAGCTGGATGTTCCCTCCCTCTAGCTTTCCACGTAGGCTGTGGAAGTTGCCCCTTGCCTCCTTGGATCAGCCGCCCTTGATTCGTTCGTCCTTTTCTTATTTCTCAGCACATCTGGGTCATACGTTATGTGAAGACAAACAAATCACCACTGATACTTAATTTTCTTGAAAAATCCCCAGGCAGGTACCATTTTGGAGAACTACATATTGTGCCTCAGCAAGCCAAAGTAGCCCATTTTTCCTCTCTCACTGGGAGAGATTGCTGTTTCTTGGAGAACCTGATGAAGAGGGTGACTCGCACTTAGGAATAACGTTGCTTGAAAAGTGCAAAAGGTGAGGTAGTTTGGCTCTGAGGGGCCTCTGAGGCCTGAGACTTCCTGAGAGATGGCAGACTCACAGCTCCCATTTCCCTCTGACCCTGGGCTATGAGCTCATCAAATGAGATGGTAAATAAAGTCACTGACATGGTTTAAAGGATAATTTTGTTCTCTCTTGTTCACTCAGAGCAAATTGAATGGGATTTGCATACAACATATGGATGAAATATCCATACGATGGGGCTTGACCATATCCTCATGGTTCCCCTTCCCTTTTCTACATCTGGCCCCTTTAGCTCTGCAGACTTAACCCCACACCATCAGTCCACCCAGTCGGTCCGCTGAACGTCGCTTCCTCCTTTGCGTCTGGTCGTTGTCGTCACCTTGTTCTCCACTACCGCCTCCTGCAGTAGCTGTTAGGTCCAGAGAGGTTGGTTCACTGTGAGCAAGTAACTGTCAACTCCATGGACAGGTGGAAGTGACTTGGCAGCCGGGATGCGCCCATCCTGAGTTCATTATACCCATGAGGGTCAAGGAGAATGGGGATGCAGCTGGTCTGCAGAGCCCCGGCAGTTCTGAGACACATACTCCTGGATCCACACGTTGCTCCATACCCAGCCTTGCCTTTCTTTGTTCTCTCTCTTGACTCCATCTAGGTTTCTGCTCTCCTTGTCCCTTTGGGGAGGGAGGCCAGTACCAGCCCAGGTGTAGTCCCCCAAAGCTTCCTACTTCCAAGCGTTACGTAGGCTTGTATATCCCCTTGCTTGGGTTGCCCTGGCATTCGTGCCAACAAGTTGAGTGGTTTATGCCCTAGGCTCTCTTTTCTGGCAAGAATGTGCCTAAAAATCTCCATCTCTGGTTTGGTGGCCCCTAAAAATTCCCAGTCAGTTTTGGTGAGGGGACACTTGGTGACAGTGTTGTCTTTCGAAATGAGTAGTTCCGTTACCGACAATCCTTTGCTCCCCATCCATTATTTATAAGGGTTCCCTGTTTGTATGTGCAAACTATTTGTGTGTATATTTGGAGAAATACATTGTACAGGCCTCTTTTTTATTTCTTCCACACACCCTAGAGATGTCATAGAGGCAGTAAATATGTCCAACTTTTTGAGAACTTGGAACAATCAAGACTTACCTGTATGGAATGCTCTTAATGATGTCAATTCCCGCGACAGTACCTTTCATCTGACACACTTAGGGACTGTTAACAGATTAAAAGCAGTAAAAGATGCGGATAGAGAGAATTTTCATTATCTTGTGCTCTGAAATCTTGGATTTTCATTGGTTTCAATGGGCCTGAAATTGTATTTTCTTTAGTAGGGACATAGAAGCCTCTAGCGGTATTCTTAACAAAGCAAGGTGAGTTATAAGCCATCATCTGATGGAGGGTAAATGTACCACAGTCCAGTTTAAGAAAAATACAATATAAAAGTCTTACCATGGAAGAAAATCTTTATATGATCTTTTGAAAAAAAAAAGCTTCAAGAAACATAAAGACATGACACCATATTCAGTTTAAAGTCAGTGACTTGTAAGCAAGGCAAAGCAAAGACAGTCTGATTAAGGCCGTTGCATTGTTCTGGCATGTTTTAGGTCTCACCCATTTCTGTGGCCTTTTTAGAACCTAAGCTTCTAGGGCACAGAGAACTTCATCTTGACGTAGGGCTGAGCAAATGCACGGAGCATTTCTCAATAAGTAGGCATTAAATTCTTAGTCCAGAAGGAGCCTTGAGATGCCCTCTCTTTACTCCTTGGTAGAACTGTTTTAACCATCCCCCGAAAACAGATTTTTTTCTTTAAATCTCAAAATTCAGAGATTCCACAATCAGAAGTTACTTCTCATATTGCCTTGTGGTCTGCTGTGGGCATCTGTCGAATGGTGTGAACTCTGCGTGGGGAGCCTGGCCTACCCTCCAGGCCCACGGTTTGGGCTGCGGTGGTGCCATGCTGTGCTCAGGGGCCTTCTTTTTTGGAAGTCTGGGCTCCAGTGAGCCTTGGTCATGTTCTTTTATGGAACCTTGGGTGCTAGACCACTCTGACCCTCAGTCTCATTTGCAGGTTCTGGGGAGGATTAAATGAGCTCATGGGATATCCAGGTGACTGAGGCAGAGTCGGCTCGGGATGAATCTTTGCTTCGTTTTCATTAGCTGCGGAGAAGACGATGACAGCTTGGTGCCTCTCCAACTTTACTATGGGTATGCCTCTCTTGGGGATCTTGTTAAATGCAGGCTGGTATTCAGTAGTTCTGGGTGGGGCCTGGATTCTGTGCTTCTAACAAGCTCCTAGGTGACGGTGACGCTGAGGGCAAGGGTTTGGCACCTGTGTTTCTCCCTTTCCGGAAGAGCAGGATGTCTGCCCCACCCCCACCCCGAGAGGAGAAAACATCCGCAATGTGACTACTAGGAACCAGCTTCCCTCACATGCAAGGGTCCTGTACCACTGCTCCCAACCATTCCGTCTGAGGCGCAGCAAGCCAAAACACTGAAATGTTTTTTCATTTTTTCATTTTCATTTTGCAGCAAAGAGGAGGTTTATTCACAGGGCAGCCAAGCGAGGACGTGACGTGACAATAGGTCTCAAATCCGCCTCCCCAAAGGCAAGGGGCTTTGGGTATCTGTGGGATAAAGAATAAAGAAGCAGGGCAGTATGAGGCATGGGGAGCATGAGGAAAGGTGATTGGAAAAACGTGTGCTCATCATTGTTCTGAGCTGGCGTAACTAGGCTACAGGCCTCAGCACATTCTCAGGCTGGAGTTTTCGGCCCTCTGATGGCAGGAGGTCAAAAGGCACTTGCCCAGGTGGAAGATCGGTGGTCCTCTCCACTCTAAACCAGCTCAGCCTAACCAGGCACAGCTGATTCCAAGTTCCTGGACGATCACGGGGCAAACATCTTATTGCTTATGCTACATGCTACTTGGAGGATGTGCAGGTGTTCAAGCTACCTTGATGAGTGAAGACCGGGATTTGACTAATCATGACACCTTGTTTCACCTCCAGGCGAGCAGAAGAGAGCTGTAGGCTGAGTCTGGCTCCTGGCACCTGGAATTGGAGGCAGGTGGTTTAAAAACGGGCTCTCCCACCCTCTGTGTGATATTAGGTAGATAGACTATTGAACCTTCCTGTGCCTGTTTCTCCACAAGCAGCATGGGGACACTCAGAGTCCCTCTCTTGGGGGCTGTTATGGGGGTTCAGTGAGATACAGATGCATGCACAGGCACACGGGAGACACCCAGTGTGTGTTCCCTTCGTGCTTATTTTTATTAGGACACCAGTATTGTTAGAAGATTTCTGGTTTGGACAACAAATTAGATAGGTGGTCATTGCTATAGTTTATGGGAGAGCAATTCA
This sequence comes from Orcinus orca, assembly GCF_937001465.1. Classification (NCBI taxonomy): domain Eukaryota; kingdom Metazoa; phylum Chordata; class Mammalia; order Artiodactyla; family Delphinidae; genus Orcinus; species Orcinus orca. The sequence continues at coordinate 5,897,512 of NC_064572.1, forward strand.
CATTGCCATTTGCAAAAAAGTAGTTGGTTGTCCAGTGGGGATTATAAACATCCGTTTAACATGAGCTACTGAACAGATAGTTCACACAGTAAGTAGTTTATTTAAAATCAATTCTCTTTGTTTTCTTAAGCAATTGTTAACCCCCAATTTCGTGAGTACTACCAAGTAAGTCACTTGAAAATCATCTAGAGCAATCTATTTCACTTAGCAAGCCTAAAGCTATAGTTCAACCATTATATTTACTGTTCTATGACAAAAATTACTCTAAACAGCTATTCCCTGGATAAGTAATCAGCTAAAGCTAGTTTGACTGACTAAATCGATTTACTGAGTTAATAAGCCAGTTGTTTTAGAATAGGTCGAATGCATATTTCTCATCCATTCTGCATTAAACTGTTTCCCATTCGTACATAGCCACATTCCAACTTCTGTGCTGTAGGGCTTGGCTGAACTACACCTGCCTTCAGTGAAACTTTTCTCTCCTGCACAATTGGAGATAATTTTAGTCTCCTCGTGACTCCCACGGGGTTACCTCTGTTGTGACACTTGACTATTTGGTGGCATATTTTATTTGAAAAAGCCTTCCGTTACTCCGGGCACGTCAAACAGTAAATGCTTTCTCTTCGTAAACCTGCATAACAATTTTCTGAACTCTTCTGCTCTGGGCAAGATTCATCAGTACACCAGGCAAACATAGTGAAAGAGGAGACAGTACTTGTGTTGTATTCAATTGGGTCTTGATACCTAAGTGTGACTCTTAACCAAGGATTATGCAGTAGTTAAGGACACAGATTCAAGTTGTTTAGGGTGTGTCCTAAAGTGTCAGTGGCAGAATTTAAGTCTCTACTCTGGAAATTGTAGACCTGAGACAAACTACTTCCCTAAACGTCATTTCCTACATCTGAGAAAGATAATAGTATCTACCTTGTAGTAGACTGAATAATACCATTGCCCCCAAATGTCCACATTCTACTCTCCAGAACCTGTGAATGTCACCTTAAATGGCAGAAGGCACTTTGCCAGTGGGATGAAAGTAATGGTTCTCAGATGGGAAGATTCTCCTGGACTATCTGGATGGGCCCAAATATAACCACTGGTGTTCTCGTAAGAGAGAGGCAGAGGGAATTTGTACTCCAAAGAGAATGTGATGACGAAGTTGGGGTTGCATTGATGTGGCCAGAAGTGAAGGAATGCTGGCGAGGAAACAAACAGATTCTCGCTTAGAGCCTCTAGAAGGAGGATGGATGGCCCTGTCGACTTCTGGGTTCAGCCCAGGGAAACTGGTTTTGGACCTCTGTCTTCCAGAACCATAAGAAAATAAGTGTGTTTTGTTAGAAGCAAGCACATTTGTAGTCATTTGTTACAGCAGCCATAGGGAACTAATGCATACCTCATAGGAAGTAGTTCTCCAATTAAAATGTGTGAGTGGAAACACACTTAGTGGCATGTGTGACACACACTAGTTATGCTACCGTAGGTCGTTCTTGGAAACTGAAGCCTTGGTTTTGAGAGATCATCAAAACCAGTCCAATGGTTGCCATGTTTCTCCTTGTTCAGCCTGGTGACCAACCCGGTAGAGAGAGCTCCATCCTTTCCCACAGGACCCCACCTGTGGGTACGTAGAGGGAAGCGGTTATGTCTCCCTTAAGGCACCTTTTTCTTTTCCTTTCTACTTTTGTCTTCATTAATCTTCATCCAACTGACCTTTCTAAATTTTACAGAAAACAAAACCATTTCTCCATGGATTCAGATACTACCCCAAGTTAATATTCCAACCAAGTTCTTGTTCTTCCGGGTCTCATCACCAGAAATTTCTGAGCCTAACTCTACTCTAGTTTCTAGGATCACTCATTTTCTCATTTCTCCCTTCTCCTTTTAGTTCAGAGTCTTGTCAATTGAGTTCCTTCCCTAACCACAACTTATAGTACGGTGACACAGCAAAGTGATGAAAGTCTAGACGGTCTGGTTTTAATCCCGGGTTTTGCCACCTACTTACTGTGTGGCATTAGGCAAGCTCTTCAACGTCTCTGGGCCTCAGTTTCCCCCAGAAAAGTGAACATTATGAATATTCCCTACCTCTAGGGTTGCCATTATGAGGAATAAGTGAGTTAATATTTGGTAAGCCCTTAGAATAGTACTTGTTATAGTCTAAGCACTACAGTTGTGCTTGTTAATAATAATAAATGAAATTCCAAGCGTATAACTTACTCAACTTTCTGTCATAACTTTGAAGTGTTGGTCTATCTGTTGGCTCACATTGCAGGTAAATGAGTCGAGGCATGGGCTGAGGCATTGCTATCACTGGGTGGTGTGTTCCCAGAACTTGGAACAGCGGTGTGAAATGGGTAGTGGTTCTATTAGAGACAGGGCAGACTGGAAAATGACAGCCTGGGAAGGAGGTGTGGTGTCCATAGCTTTGGTGTTAGAGGTGCTGCCTGATGAAGCACCAGTGCCGGCCTAAGCCGTAAATGGGGTGCTGGGGTAAAGAGGAGCAGGATGGAAGATGACAGCGTGGGAAGGAGGTGTGGTGTCCATAGGTTCGGGGTCTGACGTGCTTCCTGCTGAAGCAGCGATGCCCGCCAGGGCCGTAAATGGGGTGCTGGGGAAAACAGGAGCAGAATGGAAGATGACAGCGTGTGAAGGTGGTGTGGTGTCCATAGGTTCGGGGTCTGACGTGCTTCCTGCTGAAGCAGCGATGCCCGCCAGGGCCGTAAATGGAGTGCTGGGGAAAACAGGAGCAGAATGGAAGATGACAGCATGTGAAGGTGGTGTGGTGTCCATAGGTTCGGGGTCTGACGTGCTTCCTACTGAAGCAGCGATGCCCGCCAGGGCCGTAAATGGGGTGCTGGGGAAAACAGGAGCAGAATGGAAGATGACAGCGTGTGAAGGAGGTGTGGTGTCCATAGGTTCGGGGTCTGACGTGCTTCCTGCTGAAGCACCGATGCCCGCCAGAGCCGTAAATGGGGTGCTGGGGAAAACAGGAGCAGAATGGAAGAGGACAGCGTGTGAAGGAGGTGTGGTGTCCATAGCTTCCATATTAGAGGTACTGCCTGCCTGATCTGAGAGCAGAGAGTGAAAGTGGGAGAGCCTCTTCCTAGATTCTAACTCCTCTGAATTTATAGCACTGGCTCTGCCTGGCTTTATGACATATCCATTGTACGTGTCACAGAGAAAGAGCGGGCGGGGCAGGGGGTGAGGCAGGGGTCACATGCAAGCCCAGCTGCTGGCTTAATCCCGGCCCAAAGGCAAAGGGTGGGGCCCCTTCTGGACTTTCTAGTGGCTGGGACTTCTGGCTGTGGGTGGCAGGTGTTTGGCACCAGATGGGCCACCATGCGGAGACTGTTGGGGACTGTGGAAGCCTCCTCCAGAGCTCATCCTGCCTGGGGACTGGCTCTGCAGTCCCCTCAGCCCTGCGTATGTATCGGCCAGGCCTTCCCCACCACGGGGCCCAGAGGCCAGAGCCTGCTCAGACCTGAGAGCAGGAGGCAGCCAGAGCTTACCAGGGTGTGGGCCACCTCGTCCGGAGACCTCCCCAGCTCCTCTGCGAGACCTGGAGACAGGATCGCCTTCTCCAGGGCTGCTCAGCTGCCAGCATCACCATGAGCCAGGTGGCCAAGGTTTCTGAGCAGGAGATGCAGAGCCCTGATCCGACTGGATGCTGCAGCCCACGATGTCCCTTCCTGGCAGATAGGTTCTTTCTTCACTTCTTTTTTGAAATTTGGTAAAAGAACATTTAAACCTTGGCCTGTCCTTCAGGGTATATAGATGGTAGTGGCTTAGCCGGGATTCGATCCAAGCCTGTGTGATTCCAGAGCTTGTGCTCTGGACTGTGGTGCCTCCTCATCGTATATGCTTCATGTGTTACTTGTTTTTCTTTTTTGCTTGTAGTCCTTATGGTACTTAGCCCTAAGTGCCATACCTGTAACGAACAGCTACACTGCCCTGTAGGAGGTCTTCTTTTGTTCAACGCATGAATTGGTCATCCACCACACTGTGTTCTAATCTCAGAAGATACAGGTCAGGGACCACCAGTTGTCAGCATGGCACCATTCCATATTTCTAACTGAGGCTTGAAGCCCGTATTTTCCCTTTGTCTAGTTTGAAGGATCCAGATATGTAAAGATGATATTCTAGATAAATCATGGGTTATCCTGAAAGAAATTCACCAGTGAATTGTTCCGTATGGATTAGAAGCCAGCTTCTCTGGCCTTCCTGGAGTATATCCAGTAAGGCGTCTCATTCATATGTCTAGAAAGCAAATATATCATTTATTGCAACTTCAGCGTGGAGCGATGTATTGGTATAAAGTACGATCAACACAATTTGGTCATTGTGAGTATGACAGCTGGGTCCACTCTTTACTACACATATGTAACTCTAGGGATTCTTATGCCCAAGAGAGGAGACGTACTCTTGGCTGTCTAGGACAAGGGAAGCATGTGTTGTTATTCAGGAGCTGGAAGCTTCAGCATGACAGGTAGGAATTGAACAATCCTGGTCTACACATCACTTGACCTTGCTTAAAACTTGTTTCTTTGGCTTGCTTCATTGGAGTGTTTTCTCCCTCCTGGGGCTGACATTGTCTGTTATGTATCACGCATGTGACATGTAGAAGTTTCAGAACGCAAAATCATATAGATCAGTAAAAATGTGTGTATATATATATATATATATATAAACCTATTGAAACTCACACTGGGCATAATTCATATATTCCAAAATCAGTTTGACCCTCTGCTCATGAGATTCTTTTTATGGTATGTCCCAGCAAATCTGGGCTTCCATCCCCAATAAATTTTGGGGTTGGAGGACACAAAAGCTTTTGCTCAGACCTAAATTCTGTCTGAAAACAAGGGAAATATTATAAGCCCTTTGTAACCTCTCCAAGAGCAGAAATGATTTACAGCTGTGGCGTTGAACCATAATTCCTCGATCTCATTTGAGAAGAGTTCAGTTAGAAACAGTGTCTTGATTTTTGTTTCTTTTGTTTCTTCCCTGTTTTCTTGTCTTGCTTACCAACAATCCATTGTAATTCATGAGTTAGTATGGCAGCAGGCTGAGTGTTCCCTGGAGCTCATTAAATGAAGTGTTTTTCCTAAAATGACGTTTGTCTCCTTGTTTTCAGCCCCTCTTCTTTCCTCTGCCCTTTACTATAACCAGAGCTCAGCAAAAGCTGAGTGACTTTGTGCAGACCTTACTTAGGCTCAGCCTTTTTTTCTTCATTATTTTATTCATGGCTCCTCCATTTCATTGTTTGCCTTCTCGAAATGTGTTGAGATCTTTCTGTGGTTGATGACTTCCAGAATATCTTGGCTTTTATTGGTTGATTAATTTTGGTATTTCTACAGTTTTATTTAGATATGGTTTCAGGAGGAACAGAAAGTAAATATATTTCCTAGTCTGCCATCTTGAGCTGAAAATCCCTGTGGATTTTAGCATCCAATGTTCCCATGGGAAAACACCCACCCATGGCCTTAATAGATGTAACACTCAAGATTTCAGCTTTTCTTGAGCAATCACTCAGGATTTCATATGTGGTCATTTCTAATGGGGAAATAATAACTATCTCATGATGTTGATTTGAGGGTTAAATTAGATAATGAACATGAAAATGCTTTGTAAGATTTAAAAATCAGTAAAAATGTTTTTTGTTATTATTTGATTTGTTGCTATTTCAACTTCACTTGACAGTTGTTTATGACCTTGCGTATGTGAGAAAATGTCCTCTGGGTTATTTTTCTGAAAGCCAGAATGTATTTTTCAATAGCTCAATGGAACTGGCATCATTTGTGAAGGTTAAGGGTGAAGGGGTAAATGTTTCTTGACACCTATCACTTTACAGTGTTTTCAGGAACTAACTGACTCATGTATTCCTCTTCCAGATTTGGTTGAGGACCTCCTACCAGCCACATGCTTTACGTCAGGTGTTGGAAAGCATTTTCTGGATTTTAAATATCTTAGGCTTTGTGGGCCATGTACAGTTTCTGTAGCTTCTCCTCCTCTTTCCTCTTCAACAAGCTTTCTAAACGTGAGAACCATTATTAGCTCACAGTCCCACAGATCCAGGCTGAGAGCCTGATTTGATTCGTGGCCATTATTTGCCAATTCCTGCTCTGCGTCTTCACTGAGGAGGGGGACCATGTTTGAGTAATCATTTCTTTGAATCAACTGTTGGTCTTCTGGGGCTTGTCCTTGCTCTCCTACAGTCTCTAATCAGCGTGGCATCCAGAGAGATCTTGTTAAAACATAAGTCAGATCATGTCACTCAAATTTCTTCAGTGGCTTCTTCACAGAAAATGCAAAGTCCTCAGAGTGCCTCCACAGACCTAGAAATCTGGGCCTCTGTTTCCTCTCTGACTGTTTCGTTCTCCTCTCCAGTTTGCTCGCTCTGTTTTCCACACGCTGACATCCTTTCTGCTCCTTGGATACTCCAAACCTACTCTTGCCTCATTGACTTTCTGCCGCACGCCAGCTGCAGAAAGAGGATTTCACCGCCCAGGGTCAGAAGGGAAGGGGTGAGGACCTGAAGTAGCACTGACGAATGGGGTCAGAAGCCCATGGGGTCAGAAGGCTGCAATGAGAAGCCTACTCACCGCAACAAAGAATAGACCCCCGCTCGCCGAAACTAGAGAAAGCTCGCATGCAGCAATGAAGACCCAATGCAGCCAAAAATAAATAAATAAAACATAAAGTATAGAATCTTAAAAAAGCAACAAAAAAATCGATAAAGAATATTACGAGAATAGAATCACAGGCCAGTTTCTCCTTTGAACATGCATGCAAAATGTGTAAAGAGAAGCACAAACTGTATCCATGGTATGTAAAACAATCATATATCAGAATCAAAGTAGCTTTATTCTGGCAATGCAAGGTTGCTTTAATGTCCAAACATGAAACTGATCCCAGGAATGAATTAGAGTGGGGAAAGAAGTCATTTACAACTGAAATCTTGGGACTTCCCTGGTGGTCCAGTATTTAGAACATGACGCTTTCACTGCTGGGGCCCTGGGGTCCAATCCCAGGTCAGGGAACTAAGATCCTGCAAGACATGAGGCAGGGCCCCGAAAAAAACAAAAAAAGGAAAGAAAGAAGTCTTAACCAGGAGACGCACAAGATCGAATAAACATAACAGATAACACCTTATGAAAAGTAGGTGAAGATTATGGAATATTCTAAAATTTCAAACAAAAAGAAAGTTTCAAAGATTCAAAAGGATGTGACAAATATTGTACATCGGCAAAAATGAAATGAAATAAAATATACAAATGATGGGAACCCAAAATTCCAGATGCCCAAGTCCTGTCTCTGAAGAGTCTCATTCAATGGGTTCAGGATTTCCTCTATATTTAAAAACCTACAGGTGATTCTGGTACGATTCACAGACACAATGTAAAGCTTCTCTTTTACAGGAAAGAATACCAGATTATTTTGTTATCTCATAGTTATACTAACAGGTTGTACTATTGACGGATAAGTCCGCTGTCAAAATGCACCCCCACTAGGGGTAAAAAAGGAACTAGTAGTCTCTACTGCTACTTGGTGGCAGCATGCATGTATTGCAAGGGCAATTATTGTAGCAGTCCAAATTAGTGGAACATTTTAGAATTGGAAGACTACATACAGATCATCTAGTCAAGCTTCCAACTATTAAAGTTGTGAAAACTAAGGCCCATATAAATGACATGATTTATCTCCAAAGAGCATTAGTGAAAGTATGAAATAAAAAATATCTCTGAACTTTTAATTTAGTGCTGTTTTTATTAATCTCAAGTATTAGCTTAAACTTCAGTGTGACAGATTTGGGATTGAATTCTTGCTCACGTTTACTGGTTGCGTGCCTTTTAGTAAGTTACTAAAACACTTTTCTTAAAAATAGACGTATTTATTTATTTATCTTTGGCTGCCTAGGCTCTTCGTTGCTGTGCGCGGGCTTTCTCTAGTTGTGGTGAGCGGGGGCTACTCTTTGTTGCAGTACGCGGGCTTCTCATTGTGGTGGCTTCTCGTTGTTGCTGAGCACGGGGTCTAGGTGCGTGGGCTTCAGTAGCTGTGGTTCACGGGCTCTAGCACGTAGGCTCAGTAGTTGTGGCACATGGTCTTAGTTGCTCCGTGGCATGTGGGATCTTCCCGGACCAGGGCTCAAACGTGTGTCCCGTGCACTGGCAGGTGGATCCTTAACCACCGTGCCAACAGGGAAGCCCTACTAATACACTTTTAACTTTGCTTTTCACGTATGTAAAACGGTGAGCCTTGACTGATATAGAATATGAGATAACCTAGCACTGTTCTTCACACATATATGTAGTTAAAATTTTTTGGCTCTCATCCCACTTAAACGGCCTCTATCCCCTTAATAATGAATGTGTCTTTCAGCTAGCAGAGCACCCCAGAGCTGACCACATTCTGGCAAGAGATATAGGATTCTTTTTCTTACTGGGGGTTCTTTATACCTGATATTTGAAGTGCACTGAAACATGAACAACTCTTGTTTATACTGTATTAATGGATTTGATGGATGAATTTTAGAAAGTAATATGCAGGAATTGAGCTGCCTTACTCTCAAGAAATATAATTCCATAGTGGTGGCTAGAATGATAAACAGTGTTTGGACAGGGAGTCCATATTGGATGTGAACTTCCTGTCCTCCCATTCGTCTATTAAGAATAAATAGAATCCTTTCAAAATGTGTTTTAAAGGGCAGTTATTTCTTTCTGCCTCATTTAAGTTACCTGCAAGAAAAAGACAATCTCCTGCATCCTTGTTTAATAGGCTTTTAACATAAAGCAGATAATTTTTTGCAACATTTCCCAAACTTTTCGTTATCCAATTGGCTGAGGCTTCTCAACGATTATCATTTCACAACAATATCTCCATCTTCAGCTTCTTTCAATGAATTGGCCTAATAGATGTGCCATTAAAACAGAGCTTCACTCTCAACGTATTTTTAATTTTGTATTCAAAGGGTATGAAGGATTCAGCCATAACAGTGAGTGGATTTCTGATACATGCTACATGATGGATGCAACTAAGTGAAAGGAGTCAGGCATGAAAGGCTACATATTGTATGGTTCCATTTATATGAAATGTCCAGCAGTGGCAAATCCATACACACAGAAAAGATTCTACATTAGTGGTTGTCAGAGGTTTGGAAGAGAGGGAAATAGGGAATGACTCCTTAAAATGGGTGTAGGTTTCCTCTTGGTTGATGAAAATGTTTTGCAGCTAGGCAGTGGTGATAGTTGCACAACATTGTGACAGTAGTAAATTCCACTGAATGGTACAGTGAATTGTAAAATGATCCAAATGGTGAATTTTGTGTTATGTTCCTTTTACTACAATAAAAAGGAGAAAGAATTCGGGAAAGACTTAGAGTTTGGGAAACTAAGGTGAACTGGTCAAGAAAAAGACAGCTCTATTGTTCAGTTTTCTCTCAGCTCTCCCAGTGCATTAATCCTCAGCCAAAAGTAGCCTGAACTTGTAGATGATAGTCATTCAACACAGTCCAGGGAAAAGTAAATAAAATAAAACCCAACTCTTCTTCTTTAGCACATGTAGGAAAGGTTAACTTGCTGCTCAGCCACGTGGACATTCATGAAGACGTTTCACTTTAGCTGTCCTCTACTTCAGTACTTTACTCACTTGAGCTCATTCACACATGTAGGCAACAGCATTCCTTAATTCGATGGAATCTGCAGCACTGGTTGTGATCGGTCTCATGGAAAGAAAAGGAAAGGTGGCGCGGAAGCCAAGGGAAGAGATTTTCAAGACAGAGACGTTGTTTAAGATCTGACTCGGCTTGGCGGTCACAAAGATAAGGATTGAGAAGTAGTGCCCTGGACTTGTCAACGGAGAAATCATTGGGGGCTTCAAGGAGATCAGTTTCACGAGAGTAGGGGGGCAGAAACCAGACCGCAGTGTGGATGGGAGGGGAGAAATGGGGGGCAAGTCAAGAAATTGATGGCAAAGGGAAAGAAGGGAGGGGTGGATAGGAGGACAGGAGAATGGAATGGAGGAGAGCATTTCCTTGTGGCTCTTTAATATGGCTGGGAGGGGCCGACAGAGAAGGAGAGCGTGAAGATGTAGGAAGAGGGGGTGGCATCCCGAGCCCAAGGAGGACTGGCCCGTGTCTTCAGCTCCCACCAGCTGGATGTTCCCTCCCTCTAGCTTTCCACGTAGGCTGTGGAAGTTGCCCCTTGCCTCCTTGGATCAGCCGCCCTTGATTCGTTCGTCCTTTTCTTATTTCTCAGCACATCTGGGTCATACGTTATGTGAAGACAAACAAATCACCACTGATACTTAATTTTCTTGAAAAATCCCCAGGCAGGTACCATTTTGGAGAACTACATATTGTGCCTCAGCAAGCCAAAGTAGCCCATTTTTCCTCTCTCACTGGGAGAGATTGCTGTTTCTTGGAGAACCTGATGAAGAGGGTGACTCGCACTTAGGAATAACGTTGCTTGAAAAGTGCAAAAGGTGAGGTAGTTTGGCTCTGAGGGGCCTCTGAGGCCTGAGACTTCCTGAGAGATGGCAGACTCACAGCTCCCATTTCCCTCTGACCCTGGGCTATGAGCTCATCAAATGAGATGGTAAATAAAGTCACTGACATGGTTTAAAGGATAATTTTGTTCTCTCTTGTTCACTCAGAGCAAATTGAATGGGATTTGCATACAACATATGGATGAAATATCCATACGATGGGGCTTGACCATATCCTCATGGTTCCCCTTCCCTTTTCTACATCTGGCCCCTTTAGCTCTGCAGACTTAACCCCACACCATCAGTCCACCCAGTCGGTCCGCTGAACGTCTCTTCCTCCTTCGCATCTGGTCGTTGTCGTCACCTTGTTCTCCACTACCGCCTCCTGCAGTAGCTGTTAGGTCCAGAGAGGTTGGTTCACTGTGAGCAAGTAACTGTCAACTCCATGGACAGGTGGAAGTGACTTGGCAGCCGGGATGTGCCCATCCTGAGTTCATTATACCCATGAGGGTCAAGGAGAATGGGGATGCAGCTGGTCTGCAGAGCCCCGGCAGTTCTGAGACACATGCTCCTGGATCCACACGTTGCTCCATACCCAGCCTTGCCTTTCTTGTTCTCTCTCTTGACTCCATCCAGGTTTCTGCTCTCCTTGTCTCTTTGGGGAGGGAGTCAGTACCATGCCCAGGTGTAGTCCCCAAATGCTTCCCACTTCCAGGTCCTATGTAGGCTTGTATATCCCCTTGCTTGGGTTGCCCTGCCATTCGTGATAACATGTTGAGTGTTTTCTGCCGTAGGCTGTCTTTTCTGGTATCCTTCCTTCCTGAAATGTCAGAGGAAACCATTGAGAGGGCATAACCGCCAGTTGACGTGAGAGCTGGACCCGGGCAATCAGAGACTCCTCACCCCTCCCCTGACTTTGGAATATACATTCTGCCTGCCTTTCCCATGGTGGGAACCATTTTTAAGAACTCAGCATTGAGAGAGTAATGTGTTCTTGAGACCATGTAGAGAGTACACGTGAGTGAACCCTGTTAAGGTCTCTGTGTAAACTCAAGATCCTGGTGTATGGGTGCTGAGATCTAGTCATCTTTCAGCTGACAACAGCAAGCCTTGCAAGCAGGTTCCCTTGCTTGTTAAAACTGCCACTGACTAGTCTGGAGCGGGCTGCCTCTTTCTTCTGTCTCTCGTTGCCCTCTGTGTATAGGGGCCAGTTTTCACACCAGCAGATAATCTTAATGCTTTGTTTTCTTCGAAGTATTTACAAGTCAAATAATGCTTTTGTGAGGAAAATTATACAGCATTATACAGAGAACGAAACATACACTTTCCATTACATCTTTGATGTACTAGTTGGTGTTAAATTGCCATGTTTCTTCACCCGTGTTCTTTGGTCTGTTTTTTTCATTCATGTCTGTTTTTCTTCAGATGATTTTCTAGTAATTTATACAAATATGTGAATCTGGATAAACTAATATATTTTACTCTCAATTTCAGGTTGCATCCTTTCCTCTCCAACAATCCTTGGGGTGCTGTTTTCAATATGTCCATGCAGGAATTCAAAATAACAAAAATGTTTTTGAAAAATAATGTCGTAGGTTGACAGAGTGATTTATAAATTATAGCATACACTTATGCTCTTAATTCTTCCTCACAACCCTGCTTATCATGGCTGGAATTGCTGCTACACCTGTGGGGTCAGCTGGGGGCTGGCTGTAGTCAGGCCGGGGGCCTGACTGGGCCACATGTCTCTTATGCCCCAGCTAGTAACTGGGGCTTGTGCTCATGGGGGTAGCAGGGCTCTGAGAGAGAGTAGAAGCATCGTGGGACCTAGCTCTGAGCTGGCACACCATCGTTTCTGCTGCCTTCTGTTGGCCGTGGCAAGTCACCTAACTTCAAGGGAGGGGAAATTAACTCTGCTTCTTGATGAGAGAAGTTGGAATGTCACATTGCAACGAGTGAGGACACAAGGAGTCAACCTGGAGCCATTATTGCAATTTGGGATGGCGCTTGGTACGTTCCTTGAGGAGATCGTCGAAAACCATTTTTCAAACATCCCAGGTTCCTATAAATCTCCACCTCTGCTTTGGCAGCCCCTAAAAATTCCCACTCAGTTTTGCTGAGAGGACACTAGGTGACAGTGTTGTCTTTCCAAATGAGTAGTTCCGTTACCGACATTACATTGCTCCCTGTACATTATTTATAAGGTTTCTCTGTTTTTATGTGCAAAATAATTCTGTCTATTTTGAGAAATACATTGTACAGGCCTCTTTTTTTTCTTTCACACACCCTAGACATGTCATAGAGGCAGTAAATGTGTCCAAATTTTTGAGAAATTGGAACAATCAAGACTTACCTGTATGGAATACTGTTAACGATGTCAATTCCCGCTACAGTACTTTTCATCTGAGACACTTAGTGTCTGTTAACAGATTAAAGGTAGTAAAAGATGTGGATCGAGAAAATTTTCATTATCTTGTGCTCTGAAAACTTGGATTTTCATTGGTTTGAATGGGTCTGAAAATGTATTTTTTTAAGTAGGGGCATAGGAGTAGGGGAATATCTCTACCTAGAGATAGAAGAGTATACACTTAGAGATAGAAAAGTATACTCCTATAGACAGAAGCATATACACCTATAGATAGAAGAGTATACACCTAGAGATATAAGAGTATACACCTAGAGATAGAAAAGTATACATCTAGAGCTAGAAGAGTATACACATAGAGATAGAAGAGTATACACCTAGAGTTAGAAGAGTATACTCCTAGAGAGAGAAGAGTATACACCTAGAGATAGAAGACTATACACCTAGTGAAAGAAGAGTATACTCCTAGATATAGAAGAGTATACTTCTAGAGATAGAAGAGTATACTCCTAGATATAGAAAAGTATACTTCTAGAGATAGAAGAGTATAATCCTAGAGATAGAAGAGTATACACACAGCGATAGAAGTGTATGCTCTTATAGATAGAAGAGTATACACCTAGAGATAGAAGAGCATACACCTAGAGATAGAAGAGTATACATCTAGGGATAGAAGAATATACTCCTAGAGATAGAAGAGTATACACCTAGAGATAGAAGAGTATACACCTAGAGATAGAAGAGTATACACCTAGGGATAGAAGAGTATACTACTAGAGATAGAAGAATATACACTTAGAGATAGAAGAGTATACACCTAGAGAGAGAAGAGTATACACCAAGAGATAGAAGAGTATACTCCTAGAGATACAAGAGTATACACCAAGAGATAAAAGAGTGCACACCTAGAGATAGAAGACTATACACCTAGAGATAGAAGAGTATACTCCTAGAGATAGAAGAGTATACACTTAGAGATAGAAGAGTATACACCTAGAGATAGAAGAGTATACTCCTAGAGATAGAAGAGTAGACACTTAGAGATAGAAGAGTATACACCTAGAGATAGAAGACTATACACCTAGAGATAGAAGACTATACACCTAGTGAAAGAAGAGTATACTCCTAGAGATAGAAGAGTATACTTCTAGAGATAGAAGAGTGTACTCCTAGAGATAGAAGAGTATACACCTAGAGACAGAAGAGAATACTCCTAGAGATAGAAGAGTATACACCTAGAGATAGAAGAGTGTGCACTTAGAGATAGAAGAGTATACACCTAGAGATAGAAGAGTATACACCTAGAGATAGAAGAGTATACACCTAGAGATAGAAGACTATACACCTAGAGATAGAAGACTATACACCTAGTGAAAGAAGAGTATACTCCTAGAGATAGAAGAGTATACTTCTAGAGATAGAAGAGTGTACTCCTAGAGATAGAAGAGTATACACCTAGAGACAGAAGAGAATACTCCTAGAGATAGAAGAGTATACACCTAGAGATAGAAGAGTGTGCACTTAGAGATAGAAGAGTATACACCTAGAGATAGAAGAGTATACACCTAGAGATAGAAGAGTATACACCTAGAGAGAGAAGAGTATACACCTAGAGATAGAATAGTATACACCTTGAGATAGAAGAGTATGAACCTAGAGTTAGAGCAGTATGCACCTAGAGATAGAAGGGTATACTCCTAGACATAGAAGGGTATACACCCAAAGATAGAAGAGTATACACTTCGAGTATGGACACTCTCCCTTACTAAGGCCATGAAACTACTCCTAACTCATGAAATGACAATCTATCTAAATCAGGTCTTGACATACTCTTAAGTGAGGCACTGACACTGTCCCTAACTACAACCCTGACACTACCTCTCATTCAGGCACTGAAACTGTCCCTAAAAAAAGTCAATGCATTACTCCTAACTCTGGCCATAACTACTTTTTTTTTCTTTGCATTTCATGGGCCCTCAGTGTTGTGGCCTCTGCCATTGTGGAGCACAGGCTCCGGACACACAGGCTCAGTGGCCATGGCTCATGGCCCAAAACGCTCTGCGGCACGTGGGATCCTCCTGGACCAGGGCACAAACCCGTGTGCTCTGCTTTGTCAGGTGGACTCCCAACCACTGTGCCACCAGGGAAACCCCATAATTCTACTCTTAAATCATGCGCTGACACTGTGTGTAACTAAGGCCCTGAATATACTCCTATCTCAGGCACTGACTCTGTCACTAAGACCAGGACACTACTCCCAACTCGGGAACGGACACTGTCCCTAACTAAAGCTGTGACACTAATCCTAAATCAGGCACTGGCACTCTGCCTAAATAAGGCCTTGACAATACTCTTAACTGAGGCACTGACACTGATCCTAAGACCTTCACACTATTGCTAATTCAGGCCATAACACTACTCCTAACTCAGGAACTCATTATCTCTCTAACAAATGCCCTGATACTACTCCTAACTCAGGCACTGACACTCTACCTAATTAAGGCCTTGAAATACTCTTAACTGAGGCACTGACACTGTCCCTAACTTAGGCCATCACAATAATCCTAACTCACGCACTGGCACTGTCCCTCAAAAAGGTCCTTACTCTACTCCTAACTCAGGCCATGACACTATTCCTAACTCAGGCAAGGACACTCTCCCTTACTAACGCCATGAAACTACTCCTAACTCAGGAACTGACACTATACCTAACTGAGGCCTTGACATACTCTTAATTCTGGCAGTGACACTGTCCCTAACTAAGTCCCTGACACGACACTGAACTCAGCCCGTGACAATACTCCGAAATCAGGCAATGACAGTTTCCCTAACTAAGACCATGACACTACTCTTAACTCATGGAATGACACTCTACCTAACTAAGGTGCTGTTACTACTCCTAAATAAGGCACTGACACTCTCCCTAACTAAGTGTCTGAAACTACTCGCAACTCAGGCACTGAAATTGTCCCTACCTGTAGCCGTGACACTTATCCTAACTGAAGAATTGACACTGTCCCTAAGTAAGGACCTGATACTACTCCCAACATAGGCCATGACATGGTCGGTAACTTAGGCCCTGTTTCTACTCCTAAATCAGGGGCTGAACAATACCTAATGAAGGCACTGATGCTATTCATAACTCCGGCCTTGACACTGTCCCTAACTAAGGCCGTCACACTACTCCTAACACAGGTCCAACACTACTGGTAACTCAGGCACTGACTCTGTCCCAAACTAAGGCTCTAACCTTACTCCCAACTCAGGCACTGACACTGTCCCTAACTAAGGCCCTGACTCTACTCCTAAATAAGACACTGACACTTTCCCTAACTAAGGCCCCGACACTACTCCTAGTTCACGCACCGAATCTGCCCCTAAAAATGGCCCTCATATTACTCCTAACTCTGGCCCTATCTCTACTCCTAACACACGTACTGACACTGTGCCTAACAAAGGTCCTGACACTACTCCTAACTGAGGCACCGACACTGTCCCTAACTAAGACCAGGATGCTACTCCCAACTCAGGAACGGACACTGTCCCTAACTGAAGCTGTGACACTAACCCAAACTCGGGCACTCACACTCTGCCTAACTAAGGCCTTGACAATACTCTAAACTGAGGCACTGACACTGTCCCTAAGGCCCTCACACTACACATAACTCAGGCCATAACAGTACTCCTAACTCAGGAAGTGACTTTCTCCCTAACAACGGCCCTGACACTACTGCTAATTCAGGCACTGACACTCAACCTAACTAAGGCCTTCACATACTCTTAACTGAGGCACTGACACTGTCCCTAAGGCCCTCACATTACTCCTAACTCAGGCCATAACACTACTCCTAACTCAGGCATTAACATTGTCCCTAACTAAAGCCATAGACTTACTCCAAACTCAGGGACTGACACTATCCCTAAATAAGGCTCTGACTCTACTACTAACTCAGGCCGTGACAGTACTCCTAATTCAGGCTCTGACACTCTCCCTGAAAATGGCATAGAGTATACTCTTACCCTAGGCACTGACTATGTCCATAACTAAAGCTCTAACACTACTACTAACTCAGGCAGTAACAACGTCCCTAATTGAGACCCTGGCAAAACTACACTCTCAGGGACTGGCACTGTCCCTAACTAAGGCCCTTACGCTGCTCCCAATTCAGCCAGTGACACTACTCCTAACTTAGGCAAGGACAGTTTCCCTTACAAAGGCCATGAAACTACTCCTAACTCAGGAACTGACACTTAGTACCTAAGGCGTTGACATACTCTTAACTGAGGCACTGACACTGTAACTAACTAAGGCCCTGACACTACTCCTAACTCAGCACGTGACACTACTTCTAACTCAGGCAATGACAGTGTCCTTAGCTAAGGCCATGACACTACTCCTAACTCAAGCCATAACACTACTCCTAACTCAGGAACTGACTTTCTTCCTAACAGAGGCCCTGATATTACTCCTAACTCAGGCACTGACAGTCTACCTAACTAAGGCCTTGAAATACTCTTAACTGAGGCACTGACACTGTCGCTAGGGCCCTCACACTACTGCCACCTCAGGCCATAACACTACTCTGAACTCAGGCACTGAAACTCTCCCTAACTAAAGCTCAGACACTACTAGTAACTGAGGCACAGGCACTATCCCTAACTAAAACCAGGACGCTACTCACAACTCGGGAACGGACACTGTCCCTAACTAAAGCCATGAGACTAATCCTAAATCAGGAACTCACACTCTGCCTAACTAAGGCCTTGACAATACTCTTAACTGAGGCACTGACACTGTCCCTAACTAAGGCCTTCAAACTACTCCTAACTCAGGCCATAACACTACTCCTAACTCAGGAACTGACTTTCTCCCTAACAAAGGGCCTGATATTACTCCTAAATCAGGCACTGACACTCTACCTAAATAAGGCCTTGACATACTCTTAAATGAGGCACTGACACTGTCCCTAAATAAGGCCCTTACACTACTGCTAACTCAGGCCATAACACTACTCCTAACTCAGGCACTGACACTGTCCCTAACTAAGTCCTTGACACTACAACCAACGGAGGCACTGACATTCTCCTTAACTAAAGCCGTGACACTAATCTTAACTCAGGCATTGACACGGTCCCTAAGGGTCTGAAACTACTCGCAGCTCAGGCATTGACACTGTCGTTAATTAAGGACCTGACATTACTCCCATCTCAGGCACTCACACTCTGCCAATCTGAGGCCTTGACAATACTCTTAACTGAGGCACTGACACTGTCCCTAACTAAGGCCTTCACACTATTCCAAACTCAGGCCATAACAGTGTTCCTAAATAAGGAACACAATTTTTCCCTTACAGACCCTGATACTACTCCTAACTCAGGCACTGACACTCTACTTAATTGAGGCCTTGAAATACTCTTAACTGAGGCACTGACACTCTCCCTAAGGCCCTCACATTACTCCTAACTCAGGCCATAACACTACTCCTAACTCAGGCACTGACACTGGCCCTAACTAAGGCCATATCAATACTCCTTACTCTGAAACTGACACTCTACCTAACTAAGGCGCTGATATTACTGCTAAATCAGGCACTGACACTCTCCCTAACTAAGGCCTGGACACTATTACTAAATCAGCAGTGACACTTTCCCTAACTAAGTCTGTGACACTATTCACAACTCAGGCACTGACGCTCTCCTTATCTAAAGCCGTGACACTACTCCTATCTCTGGCATTGACACTGTCCTTAACTAATGGCCTGAAACTACTCAAAACTCAGTCACTGACACTGTCCCTAACTAAAGCCGTGACACTACTCCTATCTCAAGAATTGACACTATCTCTAAGTAAGGGCCTGAAACTTCTCCCAACACAGGGACTGACACTATCCTTAACTAAGGACCTGATACTACTCCCAATGTAGGAAGTGACATGGTCTGTAACTTAGGCCCTGTTTCTATTCCTAAATCAGGCCCTGATAATATATCTTATGAAGGCACCAATGCTACTCAGAACTCAGCCCGTGACACTAATCCTAACTCAGGTATTGACACTGTCCCTAACTAAGGGACTGAAACTACTCGCAACTCAGGCACTAACATTGTCCTTAACTAAGGACCTGACATTAATCTCATCTCAGGCCCTCATACTCTGACTAACCAAAGCCTTGATAATACTCTAAACTGAGGTACTGACACTGTCCCTAACTAAGGCCTTCACAGTACTCCTAATTCAGGCCATAACACTACTCCTAACTCAGGAACTGACATTCTCCCTAACAAAGGATCTGATACTACTCTTAACACAGGCACTGACACAATACTTAACTAAGGCCTTGACATACTCTTAACTGAGGCACTGAAACTGTCACTAAAGGCCTCACACTACTCTAAATTCAGGCCATAACACTACATCTATCTCAAGCACTCACACTGTTTCTAACTAAGGGCCTGACACTACTACTAACTAGGGCACAAACATTGTCCCTAAGAAAGACCCTCAAAATACTCCTAACTCAGTTCTTAATGCTACTCCTAACTCAGGCACTCATACTCTGCCAATCTAAGACCTTGACAATAATCTTAATTGAGGCAATGACACTGCCCCTAACTAAGGCCTTCACACAACTCCAAACGGAGGCCATAACACTACACCTATCACAAGCACTGACATTGTCCCTAACTAAGTGCCTGACACTACTACTAACTAAGGCACAGACAGTGTCCCTATGACCGGGAAGCTACTCACAACTCGGGAACGGACACTATCCCTAAGTAAAGCCGTGACATTAATCCTAACTCAGGCACTCACACGCTGCCTCACTAATGCCTTGACAATACTCTTAACGGCGACACTGACACTGTCCCTAACAAAGGCCTTCACACTACTCCTAACTCAGGTCATAACACTACTCCTAAGTCCGGTCTTAACACTACTACTAACTCAGGAACTGACTTTCTCCCTAAGAAGGCCCTGATACTACTCCTAACTTAGGTACAGACACTCTAATTAATTAAGGTCTTGACATACACTTAACTGAGGCACTGACACTGTCCCTAAGGCACTCACACTACTCCTAACTCAGGCCATTACACTACTACTAACTCAGGCACTGACACTGTCCCTAAATAAGGCCCTGACACTACTATTAACTAAGGCACAGGCACTGTCGCTAACTAAGAACAAGAGGCTATTCACAACTCGGGAACGAACACTGTCCCTAACGAAACCCGTGAAACTATTCCTAATTCAGGAACTCACACTCTGCCTAACTAAGGCCTTGACAATACTCTTAATTGAGGCAGTGACACTCTCCCTAACTAAGGCCTTCACACTACTCCTAACTCAGGCCATAACACTACTCCTAACTCAGGCACTGACACTGTCCCTCACTAAGACCAGGACGCTACTCATAATTCGAGAACAGACACTGTCCCTAACTAAACCCGTTACACTAATCCTAACACAGGCACTCACACTCTGCCTCCTTAAGGCCTTCAAAACACTCTTAACTGAGGCACTGACACTGTCCCTAACTAAGACCTTCACACTACTCTTAACTCAGGCCATAACACTACTCCTAAATAAGGAACACACTTTCTCCCTAAAAAAGGCCGTGATAGTATTCCTAACTCAGGCACTGACACTCTACCTAATGGAGGCCTTGACATACTCTTAATTGAGGCAGTGACACTCTCCCTAACTAAGGCCTTCACACTACTCGTAACTCAGACCATAACACTACTCCTAACTCGGGCACTGACACTGTCCCTAACTAAGGCCCTGAGACTCTAACAACTGAGGCACAGACACTGTCCCTAACTAAGACCAGGACGCCACTCACAATTCGGGAACAGACACTGTCCCTAACTAAACACTTTACACTAATCCTAACACAGGCACTCACACTCTGCCTCACTAAGGCCTTGAAAATACTCTTAACTGAGGCACTGACACTATTCCTGACTAAGGCCTTCACACTACTCCTAACTCACTACTCCTAACGAAATGACACTGGTGTTAACTAAGGCCCTGAACCAATTACTAAATAAGGCACAGACACTGTTCTTAAGAAAGACCCTCACACTACTCCTAATTCAGGTCTTAACGCTACTCTTAACTCAGGCACTGACACTGTCCCTAACTAAGGCCATGGCACTACTCCTAACACAGGCACTGACACTACTACTCACTAAGGCACAGACAGAGTCCCTAACTAAGACCGCGACGCTACTCACAAATCAGGAAAGGACACTGTCCCTAACTAAAGCCGTGACACTCATCCTAACTCAGTCACACACACGTTGCCTCACTAAGGCCTTGACAAAACTCTTAATTGCGGCACTGACACTGTCCCCAACTAAGGCCTTCACACTACTCCTAACTCAGGCCATAACACTACTCCTAACTCAGAACTGACATTCTCCCTAAAAAGTCTCTGATACTACTCCTCACTCAGGCACTGATGCTAACAAAGGCCCTGACACTACTACTACCTGAGGCACAGACACTGTCCGTAAGTAAGACCAGGACGGTACTCAGAGCTCTGGAATGGACACTGTCCCTAACTAAAGTCATGACACTAATCCTAACTCAGGCATTCACACTCAGCCTCCCTAAGGCCTTGACAACACACTTAACTGAGACATTGACACTGTCCTTAACTAAGGCCTTCACACTACTCCTAACTCAGGCCATAAAACTACTCCTAATTCAGGAATTGACTTTCTCCCTAAAAAGGCTCTGGTATTAATAACTCAGGCACAGACCCTCTACCTAATTAAGGCCCTGACATACTCTTAACTGAGGCAAGAACACTGTTCCTAAGGCACTCACACTACTCCTAACTCAGGCCATAACACTACTCTTAACTCAGGCACTGACAATGTCCCTAGCTAAAGCCCTGACACTACTATTAACTGAGGCACAGACACGGTCCCTAACTAAGAACAGGATGCTATTCACAACTCGACAACGAACATTTTCCCTAACAAAACCAGTGAAAATAATTCTAACTCAGGCACTCAACCTCTGCGTAACTAAGGCCTTGACAATATTCTTAATGGAGACACTGATACTGTTCTGAACTAAGACCTTTACACTACTCTTAACTCAGGCCATAACAATACTCCTATCTCAGGCACTGACACTGTCCCTAAGTAAGGTCTTCACACTACTCCAAACTCAGGCCATAACACTACTGCTACCTCAGGAACTAACATTCTCCCAAAAAAGGCCCTGATACTACTCCTAACTCAGGTACAGACACTCTACCTAACTAAGGCCTTGACATACACTTAACTGAGACACTCACAATGTCCCTTACTAAGACCAGGATGCTACTCACAACTCAGATAGGAACACTGTCCCAAACTAAAGCCGTGACACTAATCCTAACTTAGGCACTCACACTCAGCCTCTCTAAGGCCTTGACAATACTCTTCAAGCAGGTACTGACACTGTTCCTAACTAAGACTTTTACACTACTCCTAACTCAAGACATAACACTACTCCTAACTCAGGTATTGACACTGTCCCTAACTAAGTCCCAGAGACTACCAAAAACTGAAGCATAGACACTGTCCCTAACTCAGACCAGGATGCTATGCACAACTCGGTAACAGACACAGTCCCTAACTAAACCAATTACACTAATCCTAACACAGGCACTCACACTCTGCCTCACTAAAGCATTGAAAATACTCTTAACTGGGGCACTGAAACTATCCCTGTCTAAGACCTTCATATTACTCCTAAATCAGGCCATAAAACTATACTTAACTCGGAACTGACTTTCTCCCTAAAAAGGAACTGATACTACCCCTCATTCAGGCACTGACACTGTCCCTAACTAAGGCCCTGACACGACTATTACCTGAGGCACTGACACTGTTCGTAAGGCATTCACACTTCTCCGAACTCAGGCCATAACACTACTCCTAACTCAGGCACTGACAATGTTGGTAGCTAAGGCCCTGACACTACTATTAACTAAGGCACAGAGATTGTCCCTAACTAAGACCAAGATGCTATTCACAACTCCGGAACGAACATTGTCCCTAACAAAACCCGTGAAACTAATCCTAACTCAGGCACTCAACTTCTGCGTAATTAAGGCCTTGGCAATATTCTTAATGGACGCACTGACACTGCTCCAAACTAAGACCTTTACAGTACTCCTAACTCAGGCCTTAACACTACTCCTAACTCAGGCACTGACCATGTCCCTAACTAAGACCACTACGCTACTCACAACTCGAGAACAGACACTGTCCCTAACTAAACCCGTTACACTAATCCTAGTACAGGCACTCACACTCTGCCTCACTAAGGCCTTGAAAATACTCTTAACTGAGGCACTGACACTTTCCCTAACTAAGGCCTTCATGCTAATCTTAACTCAGGCCATAACACTACTCCTAAATAAGGAATATACTTTCTCCCTAACAAAGTACCTGATACTACTCCTAACTCAGGCACTGACACTCTACCTAATTGAGGCCTTGTCATACTCTTAACTGAGGCACTGACACTCTCCCTGACTAAGGCCTTCACACTACTCCTAACTCAGGCCATAACACTACTCCTATCTCAGGCACTGACACTGGCACTAACTAAGGCCTTGACCCTACTACTAAAGAAGGCACAGACACTGTCCTTAATAAAAACCCTCACACTACTCCTAATTCAGGTCTTAATGATACACCTAACACAGGCACTGACACTGTCCCAAACTAAGGCCATGGCATGACTCCTAACACAGGCACTGACACTATCCCTAAATAAGGCCGTGACACTACTACTAACTCAAGTCGTGATTCTATCCCAACTCACATCATAACACAATTCCTAACTAAGGTACTGACACTGTCCCTAACTCAGGCCATGACACTACTCCTAACTCAGGCACTGACACTGTCCCTCATAAGACCAGGACGCTACCCCCAGCTCGTGAACGGACACTGTCCCTAACTAAAGCCATGACACTAATCCTAACTGACGCACTGACACTCTGCCTAACTAAGGCCCGGACACTATTCCTAACTCAGCACTGAAACTGTCCTTAATTAAGTCGTAGTACTACTACCAACGTAGGCACTGACACTCTCCTTAACTAAATCCATGACATTACTGTAAAAACAGGTATTGACAATGTACCTAATTTAGGGTCTGAAACTACTTGCAACTCAGGCACTGACACAGTCCTTCTCTAAGGACCTGACATTACTCCCATCTCAGGCACTCACACTCTGCCAGTCTACGGCCTTGACAATACTCTTAACTGAGGCACTGACACTGTCCCTAACTAAGGCCTTGACACTACTCCAAACTCAGGCCATAACATTAATGCAACATCAGGAACTCACTTTCTCCCTAAAAAAGGCCCAGATACTACTCCTAACTCAGGCATAGACACTCTACCTAACAAAGACCTTGACATACTCTTAACTAAGGCACTGACAATGTCCCTAAGGCCCTCACAAAACTCTTAATTCAGGCCATAACACTACACCTATTGCAAGCACTGACATTGTCCCTAACTAAGGCCCTGACACTACTAATAATTAAGGCACAGGCAGAGTCCCTAATTAAGACCGCGATGCTACTCATAACTCGGGAATGGACACTGTCCCTAAGTGAAGCCGTGACACTAATCCTAACTCAGACACACACACTCTGCCTCACTAAGGCCTCGACAATACTCTGAACTGTGGAACTGACACTGTCCCTAACTAACGCCTTCACACTACTCCTAACTCAGGCAATAACACTACTCCTAACTGAGAACTGACTTTCTCCATAAAGAGGCCCTGATACTACTCATCACACAGGCAGTGACACTGTCCCTAATTAAGACCAGGACGCTACTCACAACTCGGGAATGGAAACTGTCCCTAACTAAAGCCATGACACTAATCCTAACTCAGGCACTCACACTCAGCCTCCCTAAGACCTTGACAATACGCTTAACAGAGGCACTGACACTGTCCCTAACTAAGGCCTTCACACTACTCCTAACTCAGGCCATAAAACTCCTCCTAATTCAGTAACTGACTTTCTCCCTAAAAAGGCCCTAATACTACTTCTAACTCAGGCACAGACACTCTACCTAATTAAGGCACTGACATACTCTTAACGGAGGCACTGACACTGTTTGTAAGGCACTCACACTACTCCTAACTCAGGCCATAACACTACTCCTGACTCAGGCACTGACAATGTCCCTAGCTAAGGCCCTGACACTACTATTAACTAAGGCACAGAGATTGTCCCTAACTAAGACCAGAATGCTATTCACAACTCGGGAACGAACATTGTCCCTAACGAAACCCGTGGAAATAATCCTAACATAGGCACTCACCCTCTGCGTGATTAAGGCCATGAAAATACTCTTAACGGAGGCACTGACACTGCTCCTAACTAAGACCTTTACACTACTCCTAACACAGGCCATAACACTACTCCTAACTCAGGACTGACCATGTCCCTAACTAAGACAAGGACACTACTCACAACTCGATTACAGACACTGTCTCTAACTAAACCTGTTACACAAATCCGAACACAGGCACTCACATTCTGCCTCACTAAGGTCTTGAAAATACTCTTAACTGAGGCACTGACACTGTCCCTAACTAAGGCCTTCACACTACTCTTAACTCAGGACATAACAGTATTCCTAAATTAGGAACACACTTTCTCCCTATCCAAGGCCCTGATACTACACCTAACTCAGGCACTGACACTCTACCTAATTGAGACCTTGACATACTCTTAATTGAGGCACTGACACTCTCCCTAACTAAGGCCTTCACACTACTGCTAACTCAGGCCATAACACTACTCCTAACTCAGGCACTGACACTGTCCCTCACAAAGGCCCTGAGACTACTAAAAACTGAGGCACAGACACTGTCCCTAAATAAGACCAGGACACTACTCCCAATTCGGGAATGGTCACTGTCCCTAACTAAACACGTTACACTAATCCTAACATAGGCAGTCACACTCTGCCTCACTAAGAAGTTGAAAATTCTCTTAACTGAGGCCCTGACACTGTCCCTAATTAAGCCCTTCACACTACTCTTAACTCAGGACATAACACTACTCCTAAATAAGGAAAACACTTTCTCCCTAACAAAGGTCCTGATACTACTCCTCACTCAGGCACTGACACTCTACCTAACTAAGGCCTTGACATACTCTTTTTTTTTTTTTTTTTGGCGGTATGCGGGCCTCTCACTGCTGTGGCCTCTCCCGTCGCGGAGCACAGGCTCCAGACGCGCAGGCCCAGCGGCCGTGGCTCACGGGCCCAGCCGCTCCGCAGCATGTGGGATCCTCCCGGACCAGGGCACGAACCCGTATCCCCTGCATCGGCAGGCGGACTCTCAACCACTGCGCCACCAGGGAAGCCCTGGGCCTTGACATACTCTTAACTGATGCTCTGACAATGTCCCTAAGGCCCTCACATTACTCTTAAATCAGGGTATAACAATCCATCTATCGCAAGCACTGATATATTCCCTAACTATGGCCCTGGCACTACTGCTAACTAAGGCACAGACAGTGACACTAACTAAGACCGCGACGCTACTCACAACCCGGGAAAGGAGAGTGTCCCTAACTAAAGCCGTGACACTAATCCTAACTGAGGTACACACACTCTGCCTCACTAAGGCCTTGACAATACTCGGAACTGTGACACTGACACTGTCCCTAACTAAGGCCTTCACACTACTCTAACCCTGGCCATAACACTACTCCTAACTCAGAACTGACTTTCTCCCTAAAAAGGTCCTGATACTACTCCTCACTCAGGCACTGACACTGTCCCTAACTAAGGCCCTGAGACTACTGAAAACTGAGGCACTGATACTGTCCTTAACTAAGACCAGGACACTACTCACAACTCGAGAGCAGACACTGTCCCTAACTAAACCCGTTACACTAATCCTAACACAGGCACTTACACTCTGCCTCACTACAGCCTTGAAAATACTCTTAACTGAGGCATTGACACTCTCCCTAACTAAGGCCCTCCTAGTACTCCTAATATTGGCCATAAAACTACACCTAGCTCAAGCACTGACACTGGCCCTGACTAAGACCTGGACACTACTACTAAGTAAGGCACAGATACTGGCCCTAAGAAAGGCCTCACACTATTCCTAACTCCGGTCTTAACACTACTCCTAACTCAGACACCGACACTGTCCCTAACTAAGGCCCAGAGACTATCAACAACTGAGGCACAGACCCTGTCCCTAACTAAGACCAGGATGCTATTCACAATTCGAGAATGGACACTGTCCCTAACTAAACCCATTACACTAATCCTAACACAGGCACTCACACTCTGCCTCACTAAAGCTTTGAAAATACTCTTAACTGAGGCACTGAAACTATCCCTATCTAAGGCCTTCACATTACTCCTAACTCAGGCCATAACACTATTCCTAACTCAGAACTGACTTTCTCC
Organism: Orcinus orca; assembly: GCF_937001465.1. Taxonomy (NCBI): domain Eukaryota; kingdom Metazoa; phylum Chordata; class Mammalia; order Artiodactyla; family Delphinidae; genus Orcinus; species Orcinus orca. Next base: position 5,924,830 of record NC_064572.1, read on the forward strand.
CTAAAAAGGAACTGTTACTACCCCTCATTCAGGCACTGACACTGTCCCTAACTAAGGCCCTGACACTACTATTAACTGAGGCACTGACACGGTTCATAAGGCATTCACACTTCTCCAAACTCAGGCCATAACACTACTCCTAACTTAGGCACTGACAATGTTGGTAACTAAGGCCCTGACACAACTATAAACTAAGGCACAGAGATTGTCCCTAACTAAGAACAAGGTGCTATTCACAACTCCGGAACGAACATTGTCCCTAACGAAACCCGTGAAACTAATCCTAACTCAGGCACTCAACTTCTGCGTAATTAAGGCCTTGGCAATATTCTTAATGGACGCACTGACACTGCTCCAAACTAAGACCTTTACAGTACTCCTAACTCAGGCCTTAACACTACTCCGAACTCAGGCACTGCCCATGTCCCTAACTAGGCCAGTACGCTACTCACAACTCGAGAACAGACACTGTCCCTAACTAAACCCGTTACACTAATCCTAGCACAGGCACTCACACTCTGCCTCACTAAGGCCTTGAAAATACTCTTAACTGAGGCACTGACACTTTCCCTAAGGCCTTCAAACTAATCTTAACTCAGACCATAACGCTACTCCTAAATAAGGAAAACACTTTCTCCCTAGAAAGGACCTGATACTACGCCTAACTCAGGCACTGACACTCTACCTAATTGAGGCCTTGTCATACTCTTAACTGAGGCACTGACACTCTCCCTGACTAAGGCCTTCACACTACTCCTAACTCAGGCCATAACACTACTCCTATCTCAGGCACTGACACTGGCACTAACTAAGGCCTTGACCCTGCTACTAAAGAAGGCACAGACACTGTCCTTAATAAAGACCCTCACACTACTCCTAACTCGGGTCTTAATGATACACCTAACACAGGCACTGACACTGTCCCAAACTAAGGCCATGGCACTACTCCTAACACAGGCACTGACACTATCCCTAAATAAGGCCGTGACACTACTACTAACTCAAGTCGTGATTCTACCCCAACTCACATCATAACACAATTCCTAACTAAGATACTAACACTGTCCCTAACTCAGGCCATGACACTACTCCTAACTCAGGCACTGACACTGTCCCTCATAAGACCAGGACGCTACCCCCAGCTCGTGAAAGGACACTGTCCCAAACTAAAGCCATGACACTAATCCTAACTGACGCACTGACACTCTGCCTAACTAAGGCCCGGACACTATTCCTAACTCAGCACTGAAACTGTCCTTAATTAAGTCCATAGTACTACTACCAACTTAGGCACTGACACTCTCCTTAACTAAATCCGTGACACTACTGTTAACACAGGAATTGACAATGTCCTTAAATTAGGGTCTGAAACTACTTGCAACTCAGGCACTGACACAGTCCTTATCTAAGGACCTGACATTACTCCCATCTCAGGCACTCACACTCTGCCAGTCTACGGCCTTGACAATACTCTTAACTGAGGCACTGACACTATCCCTAACACTGCTCCTAACTCAGAACTGACTTTCTCCCTAAAAGGCCCTGATACTACTCCTCACACAGGCACTGACACTGTCCCTAACTATGACCTAACTATGACCAGGACGCTACTCACAACTCGGGAATGGACACTGTCTCTAACTAAAGCCGTGACACTAATCCTAACTCAGGCACTCACACTCAGCCTCCCTAAGGCCTTGACACTACTCCAAACTCAGGCCATAACATTAATGTAACAACAGGAAGTGACTTTCTCCCTACAAAAGGCCCAGATACTACTCCTAACTCAGGCATAGACACTCTACCTAACAAAGACCTTGACATACTCTTAACTGAGGCACTGACAATGTCCCTAAGGCCCTCACAAAACTCTTAACTCAGGCCATAACACTACACCTATTGCAAGCACTGACATTGTCCCTAACTAAGGCCCTGACACTACTAATAATTAAGGCACAGGCAGAGTCCCTAATTAAGACCGTGACACTACTTACAACTCGGGAATGGACAATGTCCCTAACTAAAGCAGTGACACTAATCTTAACTCAGGCAAACACACTCTGTCTTACTAAGGCCTTGGCAATACTCTTAACCGTCGAACTGACACTGTCCCTAAATAACGCCTTCACACTACTCCTAACTCAGGCAATAACACTGCTCCTAACTCAGAACTGACTTTCTCCCTAAAAAGGCCCCGATACTACTCCTCACACAGGCACTGACACTGTCCCTAACTATGACCAGGACGCTACTCACAACTCGGGAATGGACACTGTCCCTAACTAAAGCCGTGACACTAATCCTAACTCAGGCACTCACACTCAGCCTCCCTAAGACCTTGACAATACTCTTAACAGAGGCACTGACACTGTCCCTAACTAAGGCCTTCACACTACTCCTAACTCAGGCCATAGAACTCCTCCTAATTCAGTAACTGACTTTCTCCCTAAAAAGGCCCTGATACTACTTCTAACTCAGGCACAGACACTCTACCTAATTAAGGCACTGACATACTCTTAACGGAGGCACTGACACTGTTCGTAAGGCACTCACACTACTCCTAACTCAGGCCATAACACTACTCCTGACTCAGGCACTGACAATGTCCCTAGCTAAGGCCCTGACACTACTATTAACTAAGGCACAGAGATTGTCCCTAACTAAGACCAGCACGCTATTCAGAATTCGAGAACAGACACTGTGCCTAACTAAACCCGTTACACTAATCCTAACACAGGCACTCACACTCTGCCTCACTAAAGCTTTGAAAATACTCTTAACTGAGGCACTGAAACTATCCCTATCTAAGGCCTTCACATTACTCCTAACTCAGGCCATAACACTATTCCTAACTCAGAACTGACTTTCTCCCTAAAAAGGAACTGTTACTACCCCTCATTCAGGCACTGACACTGTCCCTAACTAAGGCCCTGACACTACTATTAACTGAGGCACTGACACGGTTCATAAGGCATTCACACTTCTCCAAACTCAGGCCATAACACTACTCCTAACTTAGGCACTGACAATGTTGGTAACTAAGGCCCTGACACAACTATAAACTAAGGCACAGAGATTGTCTCTAACTAAGAACAAGGTGCTATTCACAACTCCGGAACGAACATTGTCCCTAACGAAACCCGTGAAACTAATCCTAACTCAGGCACTCAACTTCTGCGTAATTAAGGCCTTGGTAATATTCTTAACGGATGCACTGACACTGCTCCTAACTAAGACCTTTACAGTACTCCTAACTCAGGCCTTAACACTACTACGAACTCAGGCACTGCCCATGTCCCTAACTAAGACCAGTACGCTACTCACAACTCGAGAACAGACACTGTCCCTAACTAAACCCGTTACACTAATCCTAGCACAGGCACTCACACTCTGCCTCACTAAGGCCTTGAAAATACTCTTAACTGAGGCACTGACACTTTCCCTAAGGCCTTCAAACTAATCTTAACTCAGACCATAACGCTACTCCTAAATAAGGAAAACACTTTCTCCCTAGAAAGGACCTGATACTACGCCTAACTCAGGCACTGACACTCTACCTAATTGAGGCCTTGTCATACTCTTAACTGAGGCACTGACACTCTCCCTGACTAAGGCCTTCACACTACTCCTAACTCAGGCCATAACACTACTCCTATCTCAGGCACTGACACTGGCACTAACTAAGGCCTTGACCCTGCTACTAAAGAAGGCACAGACACTGTCCTTAATAAAGACCCTCACACTACTCCTAATTCAGGTCTTAATGATACACATAACACAGGCACTGACACTATCCCTAAATAAGGCCGTGGCACTACTACTAACTCAAGTCGTGATTCTACCCCAACTCACATCATAACACAATTCCTAACTAAGGGACTGACACTGTCCCTAGCTCTGGCCATGACACTACTCCTAACTAAGGCACTGACACTGACCCTCATAAGACCAGGACGCTACCCCCAGCTCGTGAATGGATACTATCCCTAACTAAAGCCATGACACTAATCCTAACTGACGCACTGACACTCTGCCTAACTAAGGCCTGGACACTATTCCTAACTCAGCACTGAAACTGTCCTTAATTAAGTCCGTAGTACTACTACCAACTTAGGCACTGACACTCTCCTTAACTAAATCCGTGACACTACTGTTAACACAGGAATTGGCAATGTCCCTAAATTAGGGTCTGAAACTACTTGCAACTCAGGCACTGACACAGTCCTTATCTAAGGACCTGACATTACTCCCATCTCAGGCACTCACACTCTACCAGTCTACGGCCTTGACAATACTCTTAACTGAGGCACTGACACTATCCCTAACTAAGGCCTTGACACTACTCCAAACTCAGGCCATAACATTAATGCAACATCAGGAACTGAGTTTCTCCCTAAAAAACGCCCAGATACTACTCCTAACATAGGCATAGTCACTCTACCTAACAAAGGCCTTGACATACTCTTACTAAGGCACTGACCATGTCCCTAAGGCCCTCACATTACTCTTTACTCAGGGCATAACACTCCATCTATCGCAAGCACTGATATATTCCCTAACTATGGCCCTGGCACTACTACTAACTAAGGCACAGACAGTGTCACTAACTAAGACCGCGACGCTACTCACAACTCGGGAATGGACACTGTCCCTAACTAAATCTGTGACACTAATCCTAACTCAGGCACACACACTCTGCCTCACTAAGGCCTCAACAATACTCTGAACTGTGGAACTGACACTGTCCTTAACTAACGCCTTCACACTACTCTAATATCAGGCAATAACACTGCTCCTAACTCAGAACTGACCTTCTCCCTAAAAAGGCACTGATACGACTCCACACTCAGGCACTGACACTGTCCCTAACTAAGACCAGGACGCTACTCACAACTCAGGAATGGACACTGTCCCTAACTGAGGCCGTGACACTAATCCTAACTCAGGCACTCACACTCAGCGACCCTAAGACCTTGACAATTCTCTTAACTGAGGCACTCACACTACTTCTAACTGAGGCCATAAAACTACTCCTAAATCAGTAACTGACTTTCTCCCGAAAAAGTCCCTGATACTACTTCTAACTCAGGCACACACTCTCTACCTACTTAAGACACTGACATACTCTTAACTGAAGCACTGACACTGTTTGTAAGGCACTCACACTACTCCTAACTCAGGCCATAACACTACTCCTAACTCAGGCACTGACAATGTCCCTAGCTAAGGCCCTGACACTACTATTAACTAAGGCACAGAGATTGTCCCTAACTAAGACCAGAACGCTATTCACAACTCGGGAATGAACATTGTCCCTAACGAAACCCGTGGAAATAATCCTAACACAGGCACTCACCCTCTGCGTGATTAGGGCCTTGAAAATACTCTCAGCGGAGGCACTGACACTGCTCCTAACTAAGACCTTTACACTACTCCTAACACAGGCCATAACACTACTCCTAACTCAGGACTGACCATGTCCCTAACTAAGACAAGGATGCTACTCACAACTCAATTACAGACACTGTCCCTAACTAAAACGGTTACACTAATCCTAGCACAGGCACTCACACTCTGCCTCACTAAGGTCTTGAAAATACTCTTAACTGAGGCACTGACACTGTCCCTAACTAAGGCCTTCACACTACTCTTAACTCAGGACATAACACTACTCCTAAATAAGGAACACACTTTCTCCCTAACCAAGGCCCTGATACTACACCTAACTCAAGCACTGACACTCTACCTAATTGAGACCTTGACATACTCTTAACTGAGACACTGACACTTTCCCGAACTAAGGCCTTCACACTACTGCTAACTCAGGTCATAACACTACTCCTAACTCAGACACTGACACTGTCCCTCACAAAGGCCCTGAGACTACTAAAAACTGAGGCACAGACACTGTCTCTAAATAAGACCAGGATGCTACTCACAATTCGGGAACGGACACTGTCCCTAACTAAACACGTTACACTAATCCTAACATGGGCAGTCACACTCTGCGTCACTAAGGTGTTGAAAATTCTCTTAACTGCGGCACAGACACTGTCCCTAACTAAGGTCTTCACACTACGCTTAACTCAGGACATAACACAACTCCTAAATAAGGAATACACTTTCTCCCTCACAAAGGCCCTGATAGAACTCCTAACTCAGGCACTGACACTGTACCTAATTGAGGCCTTGTCATACTCTTAAGTGAGGTAGTGATACTCTCCCTGACTAAGGCCTTCACACTACTCCTAACTCAGACCATAACACTACTCCTAACTCAGGCACTGACACTGGCCTTAACTAAGGCCCTGACACTACTACTAAATGAGGCATAGATACTGTCCCTAAGAAAGGCCCTCACACTACTCCTAACTCAGGTCTTAACACTACTACTAACTCAGGCACTGACACTGTCCCCAACTAAGGCCATGGCACTACTCCTAACACAGGGACTGACACTATCCCTAAATAAGGCTTTGACACTACTAATAATTCAGGCCGTGACACTACTCCAACTCAGGCCATAACATTACTCCTAACTCAGGCACTGACACTGTCCCTCATAAGACCCAGTATGCTACTCCCAACTCGTGAACAGACACTGAACCTAACTAAAGCCATGACACTAATCCAAACTCTCACACTGACATTATGCCTAACTAAGCCCCGGACACTATTCCTAACACAGCACTGAAACTGTCCCTAACTAATCCATGATACTACTACCAACTCGAACACTGACACTCTCCTTAACTAAAGCCGTGAAACTACTCTTAACTCAGGCATTGACAGTGTCCCTAAATTAGGGCCTGAAACTGTTCACAACTCAGGCACTGACACTGTCCTTAACTAAGGATCTGAAATTACTCTCATCTCAGGCACACACACTCTGCCAATCTAAGGCTTTGACAATACTCTTAACTGAGGCACTGACACTGTCCCTAACTACACCCTTCACACTACTGCGAACACAGGCCATAACACTACTCCTACCTCAGGAACTGAGTTTCTCCCTAAAAAAGCCCTGGTACTACTCCTAACTCAGGCACTGAGACTCTACCTAACTAAGGCCTTGACATACTCTTAACTAAGGCACTGAGAATGTCCCGAAGGCCCTCACATTACTCTCAACACAGGCCATAACACTACACCTATCGCAAGCACTGACATTTTCCCTAAGACCCTAAATATACTCCTAACTCAGGCACAGACACTCTACCTAATTAAGTCCCTGACATACTCTTAACTGAGGCACTGACACTGTTCCTTAGGCACTCACACTACTCCTAACTCAGGCCATTACACTACTACTAACTCAGGCACTGAAACTGTCCCTAAGTAAGGCCCTGACACTACTCTTACCAACGGCACAGAGTCTGTCCCTCACTAAAACAAGGACGTTATTCACAAGTCGGTAACCAACACTGTGCCTAACGAACCCCTTGAAATTAATCCTACCTCAGGCACTCATGCTCTGCCTAACTAAGACCTTGACAATAGAGGCACTTACACTGTTCCTAACTAAGACCTTTAAACTACTTCTAACTCAGGCCATAACACTACTCTTAACTCAGACACTGACACTGTCCCTAACTAAGGCCATAGCACTACTCCTAACACAGGCACTGACACTATCCCTAAATAAGGCCCTGACACTCGTACTACCTCAGGTCATGACACGACCCCAACACATGTCATAACACAATTCCTAATTCAGGTACTGACACTGTCCCTAACTAAGACCATGACACTACTCCTATCACAGGCACTGACACTGTCCTCATAAGACCAGGATGCTACTCCCAAGTCGTGAACGGACACTGTACCTAACTAAAGCCATGACACTAATCCTAACTCACGCACTGACACTCTGCCTAACTAAGGCCCAGAGAGTATTCCTAACTCAGCACTGAAACTGTCCCTAAATAAGTCACTGATACTGCTACCATCTCAGGCACTGACCCTCTCCTTAACTAAATCCATGACCCTACTGTTAACTCAGGCATGACACTGTCCCTAACTTAGGTCCTGAAACTCCTTGCAACTCTGCTCTGACACAGTCCTTAACTAAGGACCTGACATTACTCCCATCTCAGGCACTCACCCTCTGCCTCACTAAGGCCTTGACAGTACTCTTAACTGAGGCACTGACACTGTCCCTAACTAAGGCCTTCACACTACTCCAAACTCAGGCCATAACACTACTGCTATCTCAGGAACTGACTTTCTCTCTAAAAAAGGCCCTGATACTACTCCTAAATCAGGCACTGACACTCTGCCTAACTAAGGCCTTGACATACTCTTAACTGAGGCACTGGCAATGTCCCTAAGTCCCTAACATTATTCTTAACTCAGGCCATAACACTATACCGATCACAAGCACTGACACTGTCCCTACTTAAGGCCCTGACACTACTACTAACTGAGGCACAGACACTCTCCCTAGCTAAGACCAGGACACTACTCACAACTCGGGAAATATCATTGGGCCTAACTAAAGCCGTGCCACTAATCCTAACAGAGGCACTCACACTCTGCGTCACTATGGCCTTGACAATACTCTTAACTGAGGCACTGACACTGTCTCTAACTAAGGCCTTTACACTACTCTTAACTCAGGCTATAACACTACTCCTAAATAAGGAAAACGCTTTCTCCCTAACAAAGGCCCTGATACTACTCCTAACTGGCGCACTGACACTCTACCAAATTGAGGCCTTGACATACTCTTAACTGAGGCACTGACACTCTCCCTAACTAAGGCCTTCACACTACTCCTAACTCAGGCCACAACACTACTCCTAACTCAGGCACTGACACTGGCACTAAGTACGGCCCTGACACTATTAATAAATAAGGCACAGACACTGTCCTTAAGAAAGGCCCTCACACTACTCCTAACTCAAGTCTTAATGCTACTCCTAACTCAGGCACTGACACTGTCCCTAACTAAGGCTATGGCACTACTCCTAACACAGGCACTGACACTATCCCTAAATAAGGCCCTGACACTTCTACTAACTCAGGTGGTGACACTACCCCAACTCAGGTCATAATACTATTCCTAACTCAGCTACTGACACTGTCTGTAACTCAGGCCATGACACTACTCCTAACTCAGGCACTGACACTGTCCCTCATAAGACCAGGACGCTACTCCCAGCTCGTGAATGGACACTGTACCTAACTAAAGCTGTGACACTAATCCTAACTCACGCATTGACACTCTGCCTAACTAAGGCCCAGACACTATTCCTAACTCAGCACTGAAACTGTCCCTAACTAAGTCCGTGATACTACTACCAACTTAGGCACTGACACTCTCCGTAACTAAATCCCTGACATTACTGTTAACTCAGGCATTGACACTGTCCCTAAGGCCTTCACACTACTCCTATCTCAGGCCATAACACTACTTCTAACTCATTTATTGACACTTTCCCTTAGTAAGACCCTGACACTACAAGTAAATACGGCACAGACACTGTCCTTAAGAAAGGCCTTCACACTACTCCTAACTCAGGTCTTAGCACTACTCCTAACTCAGGCACTGACACTGTCCCTATCTAAGTCCAGGATGCTACTCTCAACTCGTTAATGGACCCACTCCCTAACTAAAGCCATGACGGCAATCCTAACTCATGGCCTGACACTCTGCCTAAGACCCGGACAGTATTTCAAACTCAGCACTGAGATTGTCCCTAACTAACTCCGTGATACTACTACCAACCCAGGCATGGACACTCTCCTTAACTAAAGCCGTGACACTACATTTAACTCAGGCATTGACACTGTCTATAAATAAGGGCCTGAAACTTCTCGCAACTCTGGCATTGACACTGTCCTTAACTAAGGACCTGACATTACTCCAATCTCAGGCATTCACACGCTTCCTAACTAAGGTCTTGACAGTACTTTTAACTCAGGCACTGAGACTGTACTTAAGACCCTCACACTACTCCTAACACAGGCTATATAACTACTCCTAACCCAGGCACTGAATCTGTCCCTAACTAATGCCCTGACACTACTACAAACTAAGGCACAGACACTATCCTTAGCTAAGACCTGGATGCTACTCACAATCCGGGAATGTACACTGTCCCTAACTAAATCCGTGACACTAATACTATCTCAGGCACTCACCCTCTGCCTCACTAAGGCCTTGACAGTACTCTTAACTGAGGCACTGACACTTGTCCCTAAGGCCCTCACACCACACCTAACTCAGGCAATGACAATGTCCTTAAATAAGGTGATGACCCTACTTCTAACTCAAGCCTGAACACTATTCCTAACTCAGGAACTGGTTTCTCCCTAATAAAGGCCCTGATACTAATAACTCAGGCACTGACATTCTACCTAACTGAGGACTTGACATACTCTTAACTGAGGAACTGACACTGTCCCTAATGCCCTCACACTACTCCTCACTCAGGCCATAACACTACTCCTAACTCAGGAAATGACACTTGCCCTAACTAAGGCCCTGACACTATTACTTAATAAGGCACAGACACTGTCCCTAAGAAAGGCCCTCACACTACTCCTAACTCAGGTGTTAACACTACTCCTAACTCAGGCACTGACACTGTCCCTATTTAAGGCCATGGCACTACTCCAAATTCAGGGACTGACACTATACCTAAATAAGGCCCTGACACTACTACTAACTCAGGCTGTGACACTACTCCAACTCAGGCCATAATATTATTCCTACCTCAGGTACTGACACTATCCCTATCTAAGGCCCTTACACTAGTTCCAACTCCGGCCATGACACTACTCCTAACTCAGGCATTGACACTGTCCCTACATAAGACCAGGATGCTACTGCCGACTCGTGAACGGACACTGTAGCTAACTAAAGTCGTGACACTAAGCCTAACTCACACACTGACACTCTACCTAACTAAGGCCCGGACACTATTCCTAACTCAGCAATGATACTGTCCCTAACTAAGTCCATGATATTTCTACCAAGGTAGGCACTGACACTCACCTTAACTATAGTAGTAGTAGCAGTAGTAGCAGCAGCAGTAGTAGTGGTAGCAGCAGTAGCGGTAATAGCAGTAGTACTTGCCATGCACTGGGATAATAGTAGTACTAGTAGCAGGGGTAGTAGTAGTGGCATCAGTAGTAGTATTAGCAGCAGTATTAGTAGTAGCAGTAGTGGTAATAGTAGTTTTATTTGGCATGCAGTGGGCCAGTAGTAGTACTAGTAGCAGCAGCAGTAGTAGCAGCAGCAGTAGTAGTAGCAGCAGTAATGGTAATATTAGAAGTTTTTGCCATGCACTGGGGTAGTAGTAGAAGCTGTAGTAGTAGTGGTAGAAGCAGCAGTAGAAGTGGCAGCAGCAGCAGAAGTAGTAGCAGCAGATTTGTCCTGCAGTGGGCCATAAGTAGTAGTAGCAGTAGCAGCAATAACAGTAGTAGTAGTAATAGTAGTAGTATTTGCCATGCACTGGACTACTAGAAGTAGCAGTAGTAGTAGCAGCAGCAGCACTAGTAGTAATAGTAGTAGCACGACTATGAGTAGTAGCAGTAGTAGTAGCAGTATTAGCAGCAGCAGGAGCAATGGAAGTAATAGTAGTAGTATTTGCCATGCACAGGACTACTAGTAGTAGCAATAGTAGCATCAGTAATAGTAGCAGCAGTAGTAGTTATAGTAGCAGTATTTGCCATGCACTGGACTACTAGTAGTAGCATTAGTAGTAGCAGTAAAAGTAAAATCAGTAGTATCAGTAAATTTGCCATGCACTGGGCTATGAGTATTGATAGTAGTAGTAGCAGTAGTAGCAGCAACAGCAGTAGAAGTAGAAGCAGCAACATTTGTACTAGTAGCAGTTGTAGTAGCAATAGTAGCAGCAGCAGCAGCAGTAGTAATAGTAGTAGTATTTGCCATACACTGGTCTAGTAGTAGTAGTAGTAGCCGCAGCAGCAGTAGAAGAAGCAGCAGAAGTAGTAGGAGCAGCAGCAGTAGGAGGAGCAGAAGTAGTGGTAATAGTAGTAGTATTTGCCATGCACTAGGCTAGTAGTAGTAGTAGCAGTAGCAGCAAGAGTAGTAGTACTAGTAGATTTGCCAGGCACTGGGCTAGTACAATAGATAGTAGTTGTAGCAGGAGTGGCAGCTTCCGAAGTAGTAGTAATAGTCGTAGTGTTTACAATGCACTTGACTACTAGTATTAGCAGTACTAGCAGCAGCAGGTGTAGTAGTAATAGTAGTAGAATTTGCCATGCACTGGGCTAGTAGTAGTAGTAGTAGCAGCAGCAGCAGTAGAAGTAGCATCAGCAGTAGTAATAGTAGCTGCAGTAGTGGTAATCGTAATAAAATTTACCATGCACTGGGCTAGTAGTAGTAGTAGTAGTGGTAGCAGAAGCAGTAGAAGTGACAGCAGCATCACTAGTATTAGCAGCAGATTTGCCCTGCAGTGGGCCACTCGTAGTAGTAGAAATAGCAGCAATAGCAGTAGTAGAAGAATATTTGCCATGCACTGGGCTAGTAGTTTTAATAGTAGTAGAAGCAGTAGTAGCAACAGCAGCAGTAGTAGTAATTGTGGTAGTATTTGCCATGCACTGGGCTACTAGTAGTAGCAGTAGTAGCAGCAGTAGTAGTAATAGTAGTAGTATTTGCCATGCACTAGACTACTAGTAGTAGCAGTAGTAGTAGCAGTATTAGCAGCAGCAGCAGCAATGGTAAATGTAGTAGTATTTGCTATGCACAGGACTACTAGTTGTAGTAGTAGAAGTAACAGTAATAGCAGCAGCAGCAGGAGTAGTAGTAATACTAGTAGTATTTGCCATGCACAGGACTCATAGTAGTAGTATTAGTAGCATCAGCATTAGAAGTAGCAGCAGCAGAAGTAGCAGCAGCACTACTAGTAGTAATAGCAGTAGTAGTAGCACTACTAGCAGCAGCAGCAGCAGTAGTAGTTATTGTAGTAATATTTGCCATGCACAGCACTACTAGTACTAGCAGTAGTAGTAGTAGCAGCAGCAGAAGCAGTAGTAGTAACAGTAGTAGTATTAGTCATGCCCTGGGCTATAAGTAGTAGTAGTAGTAGCAGCAGCAATAGAATTAGCAGCAAAAGCAGTAGTAGTAGCAACAGTATTGGTAATAGTTGTACCAGTTTGCCATGCACTGGGATAGTAGTTATAGTTGTAGTAGTGGTATCAGCAGCAGTAGTAGTGGCAGTAGCAGCAGAAGCAGTAGCAGCATTAGTAGTAATAGTAGTAGTATTTGCCATGAACTGTACTACAAGAAGTAGCAGTAGTAGAAGCTTCAACAGCAGTACTTGTTATAGTAGTAGTATTTGCCATGCACTGGGCTAGTAGTAGTACTACTAGCAGCAGTACTAATATTAGCAGCAGTAGTTGTAGTAGCAGCAGTACTAGTAAAAGTAGTAGTATTTGCCATGTACTGCGCTAGTAGTAAATCTAGTAGCAGCAGCAGCAGTAGTAGCAGCAGTAGTAGTAGTAGCAGCAGTTGTGGTAATACTAGTAGTACTTGCCATGCACTGGGCTAGTAGTAGTTGTAGTCATAGTGGTAGCAGCAGCAGTAGAAGTGGCAGCAGTGTCAGTAGAAGTAGCAGAAGATTTGACCTGCAGCAGCCCAGTAGTAGCATAAGCATTAGCAGTAATAGGTGTACTACTAGTAAAGTTGCCATACACTGGGCTAGTTGTATTGATACTAGTAGTGGCAGTAGTAGCAGCATCAGCAGTAGTAGTAATAATAGTAATATTTGCCATGCACTGGACTACTAGTCGTAGCAGTAGTAGTAGCAGAAGTAGCAGCAGTAGTAGCAGAAGTAGCAGCAGCAGCAGTAGTGGTAATAGTAGTCGTATTTTCCATACACTGGGATAGTAGTAGTAGTAGTAGCACCAGGAGCAATAGAAGTAGCAGCAGCAGTAGTAGTAACAGCAGTAGTAGTAGTAGAAGCAGTATTGGTAATAATAGTAGTATTTGCCATGCACTAGGCTAGTAGTAGTAGTAGCAGTAACAGCAAGAGCAGCAGTAGTAGTAGATTTTCCAGGCACAGGGCTAGTAGAATTGATAGTAGTAGTAGCAGTAGTAGCAACAGCAGCAGCAGTAGTAGTAATAGTAGTAGAATTTGAAATACGCTGGACTACTAGTAGTAGCAGTAGCAGGTGTAGTAGTAATGGTAGTAGTATTTGCCATGCACTGGGCTAGTAGTAGTAGCAGCAGCAGCAGTAAAAGTAGCAGCAGCAGTAGCAATAGTAGCTGTAGTAGTGGTACTACTAGTAGTATTTGCCATGCACTGGGCTTGTAGTAGTATTAGTAGTAACAGCAGAGGCAGTAGAAGTAGCAGAAGCAGCAGTAGTAGTGGCAAAATATTATCCCAGCAGTGGGCCAGTAGTAGTAGTACAAATAGCAGCAATAGCAGTAGTATTAGTAGATTTGTCAAGAAGTGGGCTAGAAGTATTGATTGTAGTACTAGCAGTAGTAGCAGTAGCAGCAGTAGTAGTAATAGAAGTAGTATTTACCATGCACTGGACTACTACTAGTAGAAGTAGTTGTATCAGTAGTAGCAGCAACAGCAGCAGCATTAGTGATAGTAGTAGTATTTTCCATGCACTGGGCTAGTAGTAGTAGTAGTAGTGGCAGCAGCAGTAGAAGTACCAACAGCAGCAGTAGTAGTAGCAGTAATAGTGGTAATAGTACTAGTATTTGCCATGCACTGGGCTAGTAGCAGTAGTAGTAGTAGTGGTAGCAGCAGCAGTAGAAGTGGCAGCAGCAGCAGTAGTAGTAGCAGCAGATATGCCCAGCAGTGGGCCAGTAGTAGTAGTAGCAGTAGCAGCAATAGCAGTAGTAGTAGTATATTTGCCATGCACTGGGCTAGTAGTACTGATAGTAGTATTAGCATTAGTAGCAGCAGCATCAGGAGTAGTAATATTAATATTTGCCATGAACTGGACTACCATTAATAGCAGTAGTAGCAGCAGCAGCAGCAATAGTAGAAATATTATTTGCCATGCACAGGACTAATAGTAGTAGCAATAGTAGTAGCAGTAGTAGCAGCAGCAGCAGTAGTAGTAGTAGAAGCAGTAATGGTAATAGTAGTAGTATTGGTCATGCACTAGGCTAGTAGTAGTAGTAGCAATAGCAGCAAGAGTAGTAGTAATAGTAGATTTGCCAGGCACTGGGCTAGTAGAATTGATAATAGTAGGAGCAGTAGTAGCACCATCCGAAGTAGTAGTAATAGTAGTAGTATTGCATTGCACTGGACTACTAGTAGTAGCAGTAGTAAGAGCAGCAGGTGTAGTAGCAATAGTAGTAGTTTTTGCCATACACTGGGCTAGTAGTAATAGTAGTAGCAGCAGCAGTAGAAGTAGCAGCAGCAGTAGTAATAGTAGCTGCAGTAGTGATAATAGTAGTAGTATTTGCCATGCACTGGGTTAGTAGTAGTATTAGTAGTGGTAGCAGAAGCATTAGAAGTGGGAGCAGAATCAGTAGTAGTAGCAGCAGATTTGCCCTGCAGTGGGCCAGTCGTAGTAGTACCAATAGAAGCAATAGCAGGAGTAGAAATATATTTGCCATGCAATGAGCTAGTAGTTTTGATAGTAGTAGAAGCAGTAGTAGTAGCAGCAGCAGTAGTAGTAAGTGTGGTAGTGTTTGCCATGCACTGGACTACTAGTAGTAGTAGCAGTAGTAGCAGTAGTAGCAGCAGTAGCAGTAGTAGGAATATTAGTAATATTTGCCATGCACTGGACTGTTAGTTGTAGCAGTAGAAGTAACAGTAGTAGCAGCAGCAGTAGTAGTAATAGTAGTAGTATTTGCCATGCAGTGGACTACTAGTAGTAGCATTAGTAGTAGCAGTATTAGCAACATCAGCAACAGTGGTAATAGTAGTAGTATTTGCTATGCAGTGGGCTACTAGTCATAGTAGTAGAAGTAACAGTAGTATTAGCAGTAGAAGATGCAGCAGCAACAGCAGTAGTAGTATTTGCCATGCACTGGACTACTAGTAGCAGCAGTAGTGTTAGCAGTTGTAGCAGCAGCAGCAGTAGGAGGAATAGTAGTTGTATTTGCCATGCACTGTACTACTAGTAGTAGCAGTAGAAGTAACAGTACTAGCAGCAGCAGCAGTATTACTAATAGTAGTAGTATTGTCAATGCACTGGTCTAGTAGTGGTAGTAGTAGTAGTGGTAGCAGAAGCAGTAGAAGTGGCAGGAGCAGCAGTAGTAGTAGCAGCAGATTTGCCCAGCAGTGGGCCAGTAGTAGTAGTAGAAGTAGCAGCAATAGCAGTAGAAGTAGTAGATTTGCCTGCACTGGGGTAGTCGTATTGATAGTAGTAGTAGGAATAGAAGCAGCCGCAGCAGTAGTAGTAATATTAGTTGTATTTGCCATGCACTGGACTACTAGTAGTAACAGTAGTAGTAGAAGTAGTAGTAGCAGCAGCAGCAATAGTAGTAATAGCACTACTATTTGCCATGCACTGGGCTAGCAGTAATAGTAGTAATAACAGCAGTAGTAGAAGTTGCTGCAGCAGTAGTATAGAATCAGCAGTTGTGGTAATAGTAGTAGTATTTTCCATGTACTGGGCTAGTAGTAATAGTATTTGTAGTACTAGCAGCAGCAGTAGAACTAGCAGCAGTAGTGCTAATAGAAGTATTTGCCATGTACTGGGCTAGTAGCAGTAGTAGTGGTAGTAGCAACAGTAGAAGTGGCCACAGCAGCAATAGTAGTAGCACCTGATTTGCCCTGCAGTGGGCCAGTGGTGGTAGTAGCAGTAGCAGCATACAAGAATTAGTAGAAGATTTGCCATGCACTGGGCTAGTAGTATTGATAGTAGTAGCAGCAACAGTAGTAGTAATAATAGTAGTATTTGCCATGCAGAGGACTAAGAGTAGTAGCAGTAGTAGTAGCAGTAGTAGAGCAGCAGCAGCAGTAGTAGTTATAGTAGTAGTGTTTGCCATGAACTGGACTACTAGTAGTAACAGTAGTAGTAGCAGTATTAGCAGCAGCAGCAGCAGTAGTAGTAATAGTATTTGCCAGGCACTGGACTACTAGTAGGACCAGTAGTAGGAGCAGTAATAGCAGCAGCAGCAGTATTAGTTATACTATTTGCCATGCACGGAACTACTAGTAATAGCAATAGTAGCAGCAGCAGCAGCAGTAGTAATAGTAGTAGTATTTGTCATGCACTGGACTAGCAGTAGTAGTAGTGGTAGCAGCAGCAATAGAAGTGGCAGCAGCAGCAGTAGAAGTAGCAGCACATTTGCCCAGCAGTGGGTCAGTAGTAATAGTAGTAGTTGTAGCAGACATAGCACTAGTACTAGCAGATTTGCCATGCACAGGGCTAGTAGTATTGATAGTAATAGTAGCAGTAGTAGCAGCATCAGAAATAGTAGTAGTATTAGTAGCATATACAATGCACTGGACTAGTAGCAGCAGTGTAGCATTAGTAAAATCATCAGCATTAGTAGTAATACCAGTAGTATTTGTCATGCACTGGGCTACTAGTAGTAGTAGTACTAGCAGCAGCAGTAGAAGTAGAAGCAGCACTAGTAGTAGTAGAGGCACCAGTAGTAATAGTAGTAGTATTTACCATGCACTGAGCTTGTAGTAGTAGTAGTTGTAGCAGCAGCAGTAGAAGTGGCAGCAGCAGCATTAGTACTAGCAGAAGATTTGCCCTGTAATGGACGAGTAGTAATAGTAAAACTAGCAACAACAGCAGTAGGAGTAGTAGATTTGCCATGCACAGGGCTATTAACATTGATAGTAGTAGTAGCAGTAGTAGCAGCAGCAGCAGAAGTAGTAGTAATAAAGTAGCATTTTCCATGCACTGGATTACTAGTAGTACTGGTAGTAGTCACAGTAGTAGCAGCAGCAGCAGCAGTAGTAATAGTAGTAGTATTTGCCATGCACTGGAATACTAGTAGTATCGGTAGTAGTAGCAGATGTAGCAGCAGCAGCAGTAGTGGTAATAGTAGTAGTATTTGCCATGCACTGGACTACTGGTAGTAGTACAATTAGCAGAAGCAGTAGAAGTAGCAGCAGCAGTAGCAGCAGCTGTAGTACTAATAGTACCAATAGTGGTAATACTAGTTGTATTTGCCATGAACCGTGCTACAAGTAGTAGCAGTAGTAGCAGCAGCAGCAGCAGTACTACTTATTGTAGTAGTATTTGCCATGCACTGGGCTAGTAGTGGTACTAGTAGCAGCAGTAGTAATAGTAGCAGCATTAGTAGTAGTAGCAGCAGTAGTAGTAATAGTAGTAGTATTTGCATGAAATAAACTTGTAGTAGTAGTAGTTGTAGTGGTAGCAGCAGCAGTACAAGTGGCAGCAGCAGCAGCAGTAGTAGTAGCAGCAGATATGCCCTGCAGTGGGCCAGTAGTAGTAGTAGTAGTAGCAGCAATAGCAATAGTAGTAGTATATTTCCCATGCACTGGGTTAGTAGTATTGATAGTAGTATTAGCAGTAGTAGCAGCAGCATCAGAAATAGTGATATTAGTATTTGCCATGCACTGGACTACCAGTGGTAGCAGTAGTAGCAGCAGAAGCATCAATAGTAATATTATTTGCTATGCACAGGACTACTACTAATAGCAATAGTAGTAGCAGCAGCAGCAGTAGTAGTAATAGTAGTAGTATTTGCCATGCAATGAACTAGTTGTAGTTGTAGCAGCAGCAGTAGTAGTAGTAGCAGTAGTAGTGACAATATTAGTAGTAGTTGACATGCACTGGGCTACTACTAGTAGTAGTGGTAGCAGCAGCAGTAGAAGTGGCAGCAGCAGCAGATTTGCCCTGCACTGGGCCATAAGTAGTAGTAGCAGTAGCAACATAGCCGTAGTAGTTGTAGTAATAGTAGTAGTATTTGAAATGCACAGGACTACTAGTAGTAGCAGTAGTAGTAGCAGTATTAGCAGCAGCAGCAGTAGTAGTAATAGTAGTAGTATTTGCCGTGCACTGGACTACTAATAGTAGCAGTAGTAGTAGCAGTATTAGCAGCAGCAGCAGTAGAAGAAATAGTAGTAGTATTTACCATGCACTGGGCTAGTAGTAGTAGTAATAGTAGCAGGAGCAGTAGAATTAGCAGCTGCAATGTTAGTAGTAGAACCAGTAGTGGTTATAATAGTAGTATTTGCCATGCACTGGGCTGGTAGTAGTAGCATTAGTAGTAGCAGTATTAGCAGCAGCAGCAGTAGTAATAGTAGAAGTATTTGCAATGCACTGGACTACTAGTAATAGCAATAGTAGTAGCAGTAGTAGCAGCAACAGCAGCAGTAGTGGTAATAGTAGTAGTATCTGCCATGCACTGGGTTAGTAGTAGTAGTAGAAGAACAGAAATAGCAATAGTAGTAGTAGGTTTGCCATGCACTGGGCTAGTAGTATTGATATTAGTAGTAGCAATAGCAGCATCAGCAGAAGTAGTAACAGCATTAATATTTGCAATGCACTGGACTACTAGTAGTAGCAGTAGTAGTAGCAATAGTAGCAGCAGCTGCAGCAGAAGTACAAATAGTAGTAGAATTTGCCATGCACTGAACAACTAGTAGATGTCGTAGTGGTAGCAACAGCAAGAGAAGTGGCAGCAGCAACAGAAGTAGTAGCAGATTTGCTCTGCAGTTGGCCAGTAGTAGTAGTAGTAGCAGTAGCAGAAATAGCAGTAGTAGTCGTAGATTTGCCATGCACTGAGCTAGTAGTATTGATAGTAGTAATAGCAGAAGCAGCAGTTGTAGTAATACTAGTAATATTTGCCATGCAGTGCACTACTAGTAGTAGTAGTAGCAGCAGCAGTAATAGTAGTAATAGTAGCAGTATTTACCAGGCACTGGTCTAGTAGTAGTTGTAGTAGCACCAGCAGCAGTAGAAATAGTTACAGCAGCAGTAGTAGTAGCATCAGTAGAGGTAATAGTAGTAGTATTTGCCATGCACGGGGCTAGTAGTAGTGGTAGCAGCAGGAGTAGAAGTGGCAGCAGCAGCAATAGTGGTAGCAGCAGATTTTTCCAGCAGTGGGCTAGTAGTAGTGGTATCAGTAGAAGCAAAAGGAGTAGTAGTAGTAGATTTACCATGCACAAGGATAGTAGAATTGATACTATTAGTAGCAGTAGTAGAAGCAACAGCAGTTGTAGTAATAGTTGTAGTGTTTACCATGCACTGTACTACTAGTAGTAGCAGTAGTAGTAGCAGTAGTAACAGCAGCAGCAGCAGCAGTACTAGTAACTGTAGTATTATTTGTCATGCACTATGCTAACAGTAGTGGCAGTAGTAGCAGCAGCAGAAGTAGTAATTATAGTAGTAGTTGCAATGTCCTGGACTACTAGTAGTAGCAGTAGTAGTACCACTACTACCAGCAGCAGCAGCAGTGGTAGTAGTAGTTGTATTTACCATGAACTGGGCTAGTAGTAGTACTAGTATTAGCAGCAGCAGTAGAAGTAGCAGCAACAGTAGTAGTAGCAGTAGTAGTAGTGATACTAGTAGAATTTGATATACACTGGACTTCTAGTAGTAGTAGTTGTAGTAGCAATAGTAGCAGCAGAAGCAGTACTAATAATAGTAGTAGTATTTGCCATGCACTGGACTAGTAGTAGTAGCAGCAGTAGAAGTAGCAGCAACAGTACTAGTAGTAGTAGCAGTAGTAGCAGCCACAGATGTAGTAATAATATTTGCCATGCACTGCAAATGCCATACACTGGGTTAGTAGTAGTAGCAGTAGCAGCAATAGCAATATTAGTAGTAGATTTGCCATGCACTGGGCTAGTAGTATTTATATTAGTAGTAGCAGTAGTAGCAGCATCAGCAGTAATACTAGTAGCAGTAGTATTTTTCGTACACTGAACTACTAGTAGTAGCAGCAGTAGTAGTGGTAGCAACAGAAATAGAAGTGGCAGCAGCAAAAGAAGTAGTAGCAGATTTGCTCTGCAGTTGGCCGGTAGTAGTAGTAGTAGTGGTACAGAAATAGCAGTAGTAGTAGTAGATTTGGCATGCCCTGAGCTAGTAGTATTGACAGTAGTAGTAGCAGTAGTAGCAGCAGCAGCAGTTGTAGTAAGAGTAGTAGTAATTGCCATGCACTTCACTACCAGTAGTAGCAGTAATCGTAACTTTACTAGCAGTAGCAGGAAGAGTACTAATAGTAGTAGTATTTACCAGGCACATGGCTAGTACTAGTTGTTGTAGCACGAGCAGATGTAGAACTAGCATAAGCAGCAGTAGTGGTAGCATCAGTAGAGGTAATAGTAGTAGTATTTGCCATGCACTGGGTTAGAAGTAGTGGTAGCAACAGGAGAAAAAGTGGCAGCAGCAGCAATAGTAGTAGCAGGAGATTTGTCCTGCAGTGGGCCAGTACTACTGGTATCAGTAGAAGCAATAGGAATAGTAGTAGTAGTTTTCCTATGCACTGGGCTAGTAGTATTGATACTTGCAGTAGCAGTAGCAGCAGCAGCAGCACTTGTAGTAATAGTAGTAGTATTTGCCATGCACTATACTACTAGTAGTAGCAGTAGTAGCAGCAGCAGTAGTAATTGTAGTAGTGTTTGCCATGCACTGTACTACTAGTAGTAGCAGTAATAGCAGCAGCAGAAGTAGTAATTATAGTAGTATTTGCAATGCACTGGACTATTACTAGTAGCAGTAGTAGTAGCATTAGTAGCAGCAGCAGCAGCAGTGATAGTAATACTAGTAGTATTTACCATGCACTGGGCTAGTAGTAGTAGTAGGAGCAGTAGAAGTGGCAGCAGCAGTAGAAGTAGTAGCAGCAGGAGTAGTGATACTAGTAGTATTTGATATACACTTGACTACTAGTAGTAGCAGTAGTAGTAGCAATAGTAGCAGCAGAAGCAGTAGTAGCAATAGTAGTAGTATTTGCCAGGCACTGGACTAGTAGTAGTAGTAGCAGCAGCAGTAGATATAGCAGCAGCAGTAGTAGAAGTAGCAGCAACAGTACTAGTAGTAGTAGCAGTAGTAGCTGCAGCAGTATTAGTAATAGTATTTGCCATTCACTGCACTACTCGTAGTAGCAGTAGTAGTAGCAGAAGTAGCAGCAGCAGTGGTAGCAGTAATTGTAGTAGTAGTTGCCATCCACTGAAATAATAGTAGTAGTGGTAACAGCAGCAATAGAAGTAGCTGCAGCGGTGGTAGTAGTAGCAGCAGTAGTGGTAATAGTAGTAGTATTTGCAATGGACTGGGCAAGTAGTAGAAGTTGTCATAGTAATGGTAGCAGCAGCAGTAGAAGTGGCAGCAGCAACAGTTATAGTAGCAGCAGATTTTCCCTGCAGTGGGCAAGTAGTAACAGTAGCAGTAGCAGCAGCAATAATAGCAGTAGTAGTAGTATATTTGACATGCACTGGGCTAGTATTATTGATAGTAGTAGTAGCAGCAGCAGCAGTAGTAGTATTAATAGTATTTGCCATGCACTGGATTACTAGTAGTAGCCGTAGTAGTAGAAGAAGTAGCAGAAGCAGCAGCAGTAGTAGTAATACTAGTAGTATTTGCAATGCACTGTGCTAGTGTACTACTATTAGCAGCAACAGCAGTAAAAGTAGCAACAGCAATAGTAGTAGAATCAGTAGAAGTGGTAGGAGCAGTAGTGGTAATAGCAGTAGAACTTGCCATGTACGGGGCTAGTAGTAGTACAAGTAGCAGCAGTAGTAGTAGTAGCAGCCATAGTAGTAGTAGCAGCAATAGTGGTAATAGTAGTTGCATTTGACATGCACTGGGCTAGTAGTAGTACTATTAGCAGCAGCAGTAGTAGTAGCAGCAGCAGTAGTAGTAACAGCAGTAGTGGTAACATTAGTAGTGTTTGCCATGCACTGGGGTAGTAGCAGTAGTAGTTATATTGGTAGCAGCAGCAGTAGAAGTGGCAGAAACATCAATAGTAGTGGCAGCAGATTTGCCCTGCAGTGTGCCAGTAGTAGTATTAGAATTAGCAGTAATAGGTGTAGTACTAGTAGATTTGCCATGCACTGGGTTAGTAGTATTGATACTAGTAGTAGCAGCAGCAGCAGTACTAGTAAGAGTAGTAGTATTTTCCATGCAATGGACTAGTATTAGTACCAGTAGTAATAGCAGTAGTAGTAGTAGCAGCAGCAGTAGTGAAAATAGTATTAGTATCTGCCATGCACTGGGTTAGTAGTACTAGTAGCAGTAGCAGCAATAGCAATAGTAGTAGTAGATTTAACATGCACTGGGCTAGTAGTATTGATATTAGTAGTAGCAGTAGGAGGAGCATCAGCAGTAGTAGTAATAGTATTAATATTTGCAATTCACTGGTCTACTAGGAGTAGCAGTAGTGGTAGCAATAGTAGCAGCAGCAGCAGTAGTACTAATAGTAGTAGTATTTGCCATACACTGGACTACAAGTAGTAGCAGTAGTACTAGTGGTAGTAACAGCAATAGTAGTGACGGCAGCAACAGAAGTAGTAGCAGAAGATTTGCCCTGCAGTTGGCCAGTAGTAGTAGTATTAGTGGTAGCAGAAATAGCAGTAGTAGTAGTAGATTTGCCATGCACTGAGCTAGTGGTATTGATAGTAGTAGTAGCAGTATTAACAGCAGCAGCAGTAGTAGTAATTGTAGTAGTATTTGCCATGCACTGGGCTGGTTGTTGAAGAAGTAGTAGAGGTAGCAGCAGAAGTCGAAGTGGCAGTAGAAGCAGGAGTAGTTGCAGCAGATTTGCCAGGCAGAGGGCCCAGTAGTAATAGTAGCAGTAGGAGCAATAGGAGTAGTAGTAGTAGATTTACTATTCATTGAGTTAGCAGTATTGATACTAGTAGTAGCAGTAGTAGCAGCAGAAGCAGCAGTAGTAATAGTAGTAGTAATTGCCATGCACTTGACTACTAGATATAGCAGTACTAGTAGGAGTAGTAGCAACAGCAGCAGCAGTAATAGGAATAGTTGTAGTATTTGCAATGCACTGTGATAGTAGTAATACTAGTAGCAGCAAGAGCAGCAAAAGTAGTAGCAGCAGTAGTAATAGCAGCAGTAGTAGTGGTAGAAGCAGTAGCGGTAATAGCAGTAATACTTGCCATGCACTGGGCTAGTAGTAGTCCTAATAGCAGCAGTAGTAGTAGTAGCACCCATAGTAGTAATAGCAGCAGTAGCAGTAGTAGCAGCAGTAGTGATAATAGTAGTAGCACTTAGAATGGACTGGGCTAGTAGTAGTACTAGTAGCAGCAGCAGTATTAGTAGAAGCAGTAGTAGTAGTAGCAGCAGTAGTGGTAATATTTGTAGTGTTTGAAATACATTGGGGTAGTAGTAGTAGTAGTTGCATTGGTAACAGTTGCAGTAGAATTGGCAGAAACATCAGTACTAGTAGCAGCAGATTTGCCCTGCAATGTGCATGTAGTACTATTAGCCTTAGCACTAATAGGATTAGTACTAGTAGATATGCATGCACTGGGTTAGTAGTATTGATAATAGTAGTAGCAGTAGTATCAGCAGCAGTAGTAGTAACATTAGTAATATTTGCCATGCACTGGACTACTATTAGTAACAGTAGTAGTAACAGTAGTAGCAGCAGCAGCAGCAGTAGTGGTAATAAGTAGTAGTATCGGCCATGCACTGGGTTAGTAGTAGTAGTAGCAGTAGCAGAAATAGCAATAGTGGTAGTAGATTTGCCATGCACTGGGCTAGTAGTATTGATATTAGTAGTAACAGTAGGAGAAGCATCAGCAGTAGTAGTAATAATATTAATATTTGCAATGCACTGGACTACTAGTAGTAGCAGCAGTAGTAGAACTAGTAGCAGCAGCAGCATTATTTGCCATGCCACGGGCTAGTAGTAGTAGTAATAGTAGTAGCAGCAGCAGTAGAATTAGAAGCAGTAGCATTAGTAGTAGCAGCAGTAGTAGTAATAGTAGCAGTAATAGTAGTAGCAGCAGTAGGGGTAATAGTAGTAGTATTTGGCATGGACTGGGCTAGTAGTAGTACTAGTAGCAGCAGCAGCAGTAGTAGCAGCATTAGTAGTATTAGCAGCAGTAGTAGTAGTAGCAGATGTACTGGTAATATTTGTAGTGTTTGAAATGCACCTGGGTAGTAGTACTAGTAGTTGTATTGGTAGCAGCAGCAGTAGAATTGGCAGCAACATCGGTAGTTGTAGCAGCAGATTTGCCCTGCAGTGTGCAAGTAGTAGTATTAGCATTAGCACTAATAGGTGTAGTACTAGTAGATTTGCCATGTTCTGGGCTAGTAGTATTGATAGTAGTAGTAGCAGTAGTAGCAGCAGCAGCAGTAGTAGTAATAGTTGTAGTATTTGCTATGCACAGTACTACTAGCAGTTACAGTAGTAGCAGCAGCAGCAGTAGTAGTAAGTATATTCAATGCAATGGACCACTAGAAGTAGCACTAGTAACAGCAGCAGAAATAACAATTATACTAGTAGTACTATGGCTAATAGTAGCAGTAGTAGTAGCAGCAGCAGCAGAGTGGTGGTAATAGTAGTAGTATCTTCCATGCACTGGGTAAGTAGTAGTAGTTGCAGTAGCAGCAACAGCAATAGTAGTAGTAGATTTGCCATGCACTGGGCTAGTAGTATTCATATTAGTAGTAGCAGTATTAGCAGCATCAGCAGTAGTAGTAATAGTATTAATATTTGCAATGCACTGCACTACTATCAGTAGCAGTAGTAGTAGCAATAGTAGCAGCAGTGGTACTAATAGTAGTAGTATTTTTCATGCACTAGACTACTAGTAGTAGCAGTAATAGTAGTGGTAGCAACAGCAAAACAAGTGGCAGCAGCAACAGAAATAGTAGCAGCAGATTTGCATTGCAGTTGGCCAGTAGTAGTAGTAATAGCGGTAGCAGAAATAGGAGTAGTGGTAGTAGATTTGCCCTGCACTGAGCTAGTAGTATTGATAATAGTAGTAGCAGTAGTAGCAGCAGCAGTTGTAGAAATAGTAGTAGTATTTGCCATGAACTGTACTACTAGTAGTAGCAGTAGTAGTAGCAGTAGTAGCAGCAGAAGGAGTAGAAGTAATTGTAGTAGTATTTACCAGGTACTGGGCTAGTAGTAGTTGTAGCAGCACCAGCAGCAGTAGAAGTAGCATTAGCCCCGGTAGTAGTAGCATCAGTAGAGGTAATAGTAGTAGTATTTGCCATGCACAGGGCTAGTAGTGGTAGCAGCAGGAGTAGAAGTGGCAGCATCAGCAGTAGTGGTAGCAGCACATTTTTCCTGCAGTGTGCCAGTAGTAGTAGTATCAGTAGAGGCAATAGGAGGAATAGTAGTAGATTTCAATGTACTGGGATAGTAGTATTGATACTAGTAGTAGCAGAGGCAACAGTGGTAGTAATTGTCATAGTATTTGCCATGCACCATACTACTAGTATCTCCAGTAGTAGTAGCAGTAGTAGCAGCAGCAGCAGCAGTAGTAATAATTATAGAAGTATTTGTAATGCACAGGACCACTAGTAGTAGCAGTAGTAGCAGCAGTATAAGTAGTAATTATAGTAGTATTTGCAATGCACTGGACTACGAGTAGTAGCACTACTAGTAGTACTAGTAGCAGCAGCATCAGCAGTGGTAGTAATAGTAGTAGTATTTACCATGCATTGGGCTAGTAGTAGTAGTAGAAGTAGCAGGAGCTGTAGAAGTAGCTGCAGCATTAGAAGTAGTAGCATCAGTAGTAGTGATACTTGTAGTATTTGGTATACACTTGACAACTAGTAGTAGCACTAGTAATAACAATAGTAGCAGCCGAAGCAGTAGTAGTAATAGTAGTAGTATTAGCCATGCACTGGACTAGTAGTAGTAGTAGCAGCAGCAGTAGGTGTAGCAGCAGTAGAATTAGCAGCAAGAGTACTAGTAGTAGTAGCAGTAGTAGTAGCAGTAGTAGTAGCAGCAGTAGTAGTAATAGTATTTGCCATGCACTGCACTACTTTTAGTAGCAGTAGCAGAAGTAGAAGCATCAGCGGTAGTAGTAATATTAGTAGTATTTGCCATGCACTGAAAGAATGGTAGTAGTAGTAGTAGCAGTAGACTTAACAGAAGCAGTAGTAATATTGCAACAGTAGTGGTAAAATTACTAGTATTTGCCATTCACTGGGCTAGTAGTAGAAGTTATAATAGTAGTGGTAGCAGCAGCCATAAAAGTGGCAGCAGCAACAGTAGTAGTAGCAGCAGATTTGCCCTGCAGTGGGCCAATTGTAGTAGTAGCATTAGCAGCAATAGCAGTAGTAATAGTAGTAGTATTTGCCAGGCACTGGACTACTAGTAGTAGCAGTAGTAGTAGAGGTAACAACAGTAATAGATGTTGCAACATCAACAGAAATAGTAGCAGATTTGCCCTGCAGTTGGCCAGTAGTAGTAGTAATAGCGGTAGCAGAAATAGCAGTAGTAGTAGTAGATTTGCCATGCAGTGAGCTAATAGTATTGATAGTAGTAGTAGCAGTAGTAGCAGCAGCAGCAGTAGTAGTAATAGTTGTAGTATTTGCTATGCACAGTACTACTAGCAGTTACAGTAGTAGCAGCAGCAGCAGTAGTAGTAAGTATAGTAGTATATTCAATGCAATGGACCACTAGAAGTAGCACTAGTAACAGCAGCAGAAATAACAATTATACTAGTATTTGCAATGCACTGCACTACTAGTATTAGCAGTAGTCTTTGCACTAGTAGCAGCAGCAGTAGCAGTGGTAGTAATAGTAGTACTATTTACCATGCATTGGGTTAGTAGCAGTTGTTGAAGTAGCAGCAGCTGTAGAAGTAGCAGCAGCATTAGAAGTAGTAGCAGCACTAGAAGTGATACTAGTAGTATTTGATATACACTGGACTACTAGTAGTAGCACTAGTAGTAGCAAAATTAACAGCCGAAGCACTAGTAGTAATTGTAGTAGTATTACCCATGCACTGGACTAGTAGTAGTAGTAGTAGCAGCAGTAGCTGTAGCAGCAACAGCAGTAGAATTAGCAGCAACAGGACTTGTAGTAGCAGCGGTAGTAGCAGTAGTAGCAGCGGCAGTAATAGTAATAGTATTTGCCATGCACTGCACTACAGGAAGTAGCAGTAGAAGTAGCAGCAGCAGCAGCAGTAGTAATAGTAGTAGTATTTGCCATGCACTGAAGTAATATTAGTAGTAGTAGTAGTAGCAGGAGCAATAGAAGTAGCAGCAGTAGTAGTAGTAGCAGCAGTAGTGGTAAATTTAGTAGTATTTGGAATGCATTGGGCTAGTAATAGAAGTTATAGTAGTAGTGGTAGCAGCAGCAGTAGAAGTGGCAGCAGCAGCAGTAGTAGTAGCAGCAGATTTGCCCTGCACTGGGCCAGTAGTAGTAGTAGCAGTAGTAGCAATAGCAGTAGTAGTAGTATATTTGCCATGCACTGGGCTAGTAGTATTGATAGTAGTAGTAGCAGCAGCAGCAGAAGTAGTATTAATAGTATTTGCGATGCACTTGGTTACTAGTAGTAGCAGTAATAGTAGAAGTAATAGCAGCAGCAGAAGTAGTAGTAATACTAGTACTATTTGCCATGCACTGGGCTAGTAGTAGTAGTAATAGCAGCAGCAGCAGAAGTAACAGCAGCAGTAGTAGTAGTAACAGCAGTTGTGGTAATAGTAGTAGTATTTGCCATGCACTAGGCTCATGGAAGTAGTAGGAATAGTAGTACTAGCAGCAGCAGTAAATGTAGCAGCAGCAGCAGTAGAAGTAGCAGCAGTTGTGGTAATAGAAGTAGTATTTGCCATGCACTGGGCTAGTAGTTATAGTAGTGGTAGTAGCAGCAGTAGAAGTGGCCGTGGCAGCTGTAGTAGTAGCACCAGATTTGCCATGCATTGGGCAAGTAGTAGTATTAGCAGTAGCAGCAATAGAAGTAGTAGATTTGCCATGCACTGGACTACTAGTAGTACCAGTAGTAGTAGAGGTAGCACCATAAATAGAAGTGGCATCAGCAGCAGTAATAGTAGCAGCAGATTTGTCCTGCAGTGGGTCAGTAGTACTAGTAGCAGTAGCAGCCATAGCAGTACTAGTAGATTTGCCGTACACAAGGATAGTAGTATTGATAGTAGTAATAGCAGTACTAGCAGCATCAGGAGTGGCAGTAGTATTTGCAATGTACTGGACTACTAATAGTAGCAGTAGTAGTAGCATTAGTACAAGCAGCAGCAGTAGTAGTAATAGTAGTAGTATTTGCCATGCACTGGGCGAGTAGTATTAGTAGTGGTAGCAGCAGCAGTAGAAGTGGCAGCAGCAGCAGTAGTAGTTGTAGCAGATTTTCCCTGCAAGGGGCGAGTAGTAGTAGTAGAATTAGCAGCAATAACAGCACTAGTAGTACATTTGCCATGCACAGGGCTATTAGTATTGATAGTAGTAGAAGCTGTAGTAGCAGCAGCAGCAGAAGCAGTAGTAGTAATATGGTAGCATTTGTCATGGACTGGATTAGTAGTAGTAGCAGTAGGATCAGTAGCAGCAGTAGTAGTAATAGTAGTTGTATTCGCCAAGAACTGGACTACTAGTAGTAGCAGTAGAAGGAGCAGTAGTAGTAGCAGCAGCAGTAGTAGTAATACTAGTAGTATTTGCCATTCCCTGGACTACTAGTAGTAGCAGTAGTAGTTGCAGAAGTAGCAGCAGCAGCAGTAGGGGTAACAGTAGTAGTATTTGCCATGCACTGGACTAGTAGTAGTAGTAGAATTAGCAGCAGCAGTAGAAATAGCTGCAGCAGAAGTAGTAGCAGCAGCAATAGTAGTAGTATTAGCAGTTGTGGTAATAGTAGTAGTATTTGCCATGCACTGTACTACACATAGTAGCAGTAGTAGCAGCAGCAGCACTACTAGTTACACTACTCTATTTGCCATGCACTGGGCTACTGGTGGTACTAGTAGCAGCAGTAGTAGTAGTAGCAGCATTAGTAGTAGTCGCAGCAGTAGTGGTAATAGTAGTAGCATTTGCCATGAACTGGGCTAGTAGTAGTAGTAGTAGTACTGGGAGCAGCATCTGTAGAAGTGGCAGCAGCAATACTAGAGGCAGCACATTTGCCCTGCAGTGGGCCAGTGGTAGTAGTAGCAGTAGCAGAAATAACAGTAGTAGTAGTAGATTTGTGATGCACTGGGCTAGTGTTATTAATACTAGTAGTTGCAGTATTAGCAGCAGCAGCAGTAGTAGTAATAGAGGTAGTATTTGCCATACACTGGACTACAAGTAGTAGCACTACAAGTAGAAGTAGTAGCAGCAGCAGCAGTAGTAATAATAGTAGTATTATTTGCCATGCCCTGGGCTAGTAGTAGTAGTAGTAATAACAGCAGCAGCAGAATTAGAAGCAGTAGAAGTAATATTAGCAGCAGTAGTCTTAATAGAAGCAGTAGCAGTAGTAGTAGCAGCAGTAGTAGTCATAATAGTAGTATTTGGCATGGACTGGGCAGTAGTAGTACTAGTAGCAGCAGCAGTAATAGTAGCACCAGTAGTAGTAGTAGTAGCAGCAGTAGTGGTAATATTGGTAGTGTTTGAAATGCACTGGGGTAGTAGTAGTAGTACTTGTATTGGTAGCAGCAGCAGTAGAATTGGCAGCAATATCAGTAGTAGTAGCAGCAGATTTGCCCTGCAATGGGCAAGTAGTAGCATTAGCACTAATAGGTGTAGTACCACTAGATTGGCCATGAACTGGGTTTGTAGTATTGATACTAGTAGTAGCAGTAGTATCAACAGCAGCAGTAGTAGGAACACTAGGAGTATTTGTCATGCACTGGAGTAGCAGTAGTAGTAGATTTAGCAGCAGCAGTAGAAGTAGCTGCAGCAGCAGTAGTAATAGCAGCAGCAGTAGTAGTAGCAGTTCTGTTTATTGTAGTAGTATTTGCCATGCACCGTACTAAAAGTAGTAGCAGTAGTAGGACCAGCAGCACTACTAGTTACACTACTAGTATTTGTCATGCACTGGGATAGTAGTGGTACTAGTAGCAGCAGTAGTAGTAGTAGCAGAATTAGTAGTAGTTGCAGCAGTAGTGGTAATAGTAGTAGCATTTGCCATGAACTGGGCTAGTAGTAGTAGTAATAGTAGTAGTGATAGTAGCAGCAGTAGAAATGGAAGCAGCAGTACTAGTGGCAGCAGATTTCCCTGCAGTGGGCCAGTAATAGTAGTAGCAGTATCAGAAATATCAGTAGTAGTAGTAGATTTGACATGCACTGGGCTAGTAGTATTAATACTAGTACTAGAAGTATTAGCAGCAGCAGCAGTAGTAATAATAGAAGTAGTATTTGCCATGCACTGGACTACAAGTAATAGCAGTACTACTAGAATTAGTAGCAGCAGGAGAAGTAATAATAATAGTAGTATTATTTGACATGCCCTGGGCTAGTAATAGTAGTAGTAGCAACAGCAGTAGAATTAGAAGCAGTGACAGTAGTAGTATCAGCAGTAGTAGTAATAGCAGCAGTAGTAATAGTAGCAGCAATAGTGGTAATAGTAATAGTATTTGGTATGGACTGGGCTAGTAGTAGTACTAGTAGCAGCAGCAGTAGTAGTAGCAGCAGTAGTGGTAATATTTGTAGTGTTTGAAATGCACTGGGGTAGTAGTTGTAGTAGACATTGTATTGGTAGCAGCAGCAGTAGAATTGTCAGCAACATCAGTAGTAGTAGCAGCAGATTTGCCCTGCAGTGTGCAAGTAGTAGTATGAGCATTAGCACTAATAGGTATAGTAGTAGTACTTGGTTAGTAGTATTGATACTAGTAGTAGCAGTAGCAGCAGCAACAGCAGTAGTAGTAATATTAGTAGTATTTTCCATGCACTGGACTACTATTAGTAGCAGTACTAGTAGCAGTAGTAGCAGCAGCAGCAGCAATAGTGGTAATAGTACTAGTATCTGCCATGCACTGGGTTACTAGTAGTAGTAGCAGTAGCAGCAATAGCAATAGTAGTAGTAGATTTTCCATCACTGGGCTAGTAGTATTGATATTAGTAGTAGCAGTAGTAGCAGCATCAGCAGTAGTAGTAGTAGTATTAATATTTGCAATGCACTGGACTACTAGTAGTATCAGTAGTAGTAGCAATAGTAGCAGCAGCAGCAGCAGTACTACTAATAGTAGTAGTGTTTGCCATGCAGTAAACTACTAGTAGTAGCAGTACTATGAGTGGTAGCAACAGCAATAGAAGTGGCAGCAGCAACAGAAGATTTAGCAGCAGATTTGCCCTGAAGCTGGCCAGTAGAAGTAGTAGTAGTGGTCGCAGAAATAGCAGTAGTAGTAATTGATTTGCCATGCACTGAGCTAGTAGTATTGATAGTAGTATTAGCAGTAGTAGCAGCAGCAACAGTAGTAGTAATTGTAGTGTTTGCCATACACTGAACCACTAGTAGTAGCAGTAGTAGCAGCAGCAGCAGCAGTCGTAGTAATTATAGTAGTATTTGCAATGCACTGGACCACTAATAGTAGCAGTAGTAGCAGCAGGAGAAGTAGTAAATATAGTAGAATTTGCCATGAACTGGACTACTAATAGTAGCAGTAGTAGTAGCACTAGTAGCAGCAGAAGCAGCAGTGGTAGTAATAGTAGCAGTATTTACCATGCATTGGACTAGTAGTAGTAGTAGAATTAGCAGCAGCTGTAGAAGTAACAGCAGCAGTAGATGTAGCAGCAGGAGCAGTAGAATTAGCAGCAAGAGTACTAGTAGTAGTAGCAGTAGTAGTAGCAGTAGTAGCAGCAGCAGTAGTAGTAATAGTATTTGCCCTGCACTGCACTACATATATTAGCAAAAGTAGCAGCAGCAGTAGTAGTAATACTAGTAGTATTTGCCATGCACTGAACTAACAGTAGTAGTAGCAACAGCAATAGATGTAGCAGCAGCAGTAGTGATAAAATTAGAAGTATTGGCCATGAAATGGGCTAGTAGTAGAAGTTATAGTAGTAGTGGTAGCAGCAAAAGTAGAAGTGGCAGTGGCAGCAGTAGTAGTAGCAGCAGATTTGCCCTGCAGTGGGCCAGTAGTAGTAGTAGCAGCAGGAACAATAGCAGTAGTAGTAGTATATTTGCCATGCACTGGGCTAGTAGTATTGATAGTAGTAGTAGCAGCAGCAGCAGAAGTAGTATTAATAGTATGTGCCATGCACTGGATTACCAGAAGTAGCGGTAGTAGTAGAAGTAATAGCAGCAGCAGCAGCAGCAGTAGTAATACTAGTACTATTTGCTATGCACTGGGCTAGTAGTATTAGTAGTAGAAGTAATAGCAGCAGCAGTAGAAGTAGCAGCAGAAGTAGTAGTAGTAGCAGCAGTTGTGGTAATAGTAGTAGTATTTGCCATGCACTAGACTAGTAGTAATAATAGTAATAGTAGTACTGGCAGCAGCAGTAGATGTAGCAGCATCAGCAGTAGAAGTAGCAGCAGTAGTGATAATAGAAGTAGTATTTGCCATGCACTGGTCTAGTAGTAATAGTAGTGGTAGTAGCAGCAGTAGAAGTGGCCGCAGCAGCTGTAGTAGTAGCACCATATTTGCCCTGCAGTGGGCCAGTTGTAGTAGTAGCAGTAGTAGCAATAGAAGTAGTAGTAGTAGATTTGCCATGCACTGGACTACTAGTAGTAGCAGTAGTAGTAGAGGTAGCACCAGCAATAGAATTGGCATCAGAAGCAGTAATAGTAGCAGCAGATTTGTCCTGCAGTGGGCCAGTAGTACTAGTAGCAGTAGCAGCCATAGCAGTAGTAGTAGTAGATTTGCCATACACAGGGCTAGTAGTATTGATAGCAGTAATAGCAGTAGCAGCAGCAGCAGCAGGAGTAGTAGTAATTATACCAGTATTTGCAATGCACTGGACTACTACTACTAGTAGTAGTAGTAGCATTAGTACAAGCAGCAGCACTAGTAGTAATACTAGTACTATTTGCCATGCACTGAGCTAGTAGTAGTCATAGTAGTAGTAGTAGCGGGAGCAGGAGCAGTTGAAGTGGCAGCAGCAGCAGTAGTAGTAGCAGCAGATTTGCCCTGACATGGGCGAGTAGTAGTAGTAGAAGTAGCATCAATAACAGTACTAGCAGTAGATTTGCCATGCACAGCGCTCTTAGTATTGATAGTAGTAGTAGCAGTAGTAGCAGCAGCAGCAGTAGTAGTAATATAGTAGCATTTGCCATGGATTGGATTACTGGTAGTAGCAGTAATAGCAGCAGCAGTAGTAGTAATAGTAGTAGCATTTGCCATTCCCTGGACTACTAGTAGTAGCAGAAGTGGTTGCAGAAGTAGCAGCAGCAGCAGTAGTGTTAATAGTAGAAGTATTTGCCATGCACTGGACTAGTAGTAGTAGTACAATTATCAGCAACAGCAGAAGTAGCTGCAGAAGCAGTAGTAGTAGCAGCAGCAGTAGTAGTAATAGTAGCAGTTGTGGTAATAGTAGTAGTATTTGCCATGCACTGTACTACAAGAAATAGAAGTAGTAGCAGCAGCAGCACTACTAGTCACACTACTAGTATTTGCCAGTCACTGGGCTAGTAGTGGTACCAATAGCAGTAGTAGTAGTAGCATCATTATTAGTAGTTGCAGCAGTAGTGATAATATCAGTAGCATTTTCCATGAACTGGGTTAGCAGTAGTAGTAGTAGTAATGATAGCAGCCGCAGTAGAAGTGGCAGCAGCAGTACTAGTGGCAGCAGATTTGCACTGCAGTGGACCAGTAGTAGTAGTAGCAGTAGCAGAAATAGCAGTAGTAAATTTGCCATGCACTCCGCTAGTAGTATTGATACTAGAAGTAGCAGTAGTAGCAGCATCAGCAGTAGTAGTAATAGTATTAATATTTGCAATGCACTGGACTACTAGTAGTAGCAGTAGTAGTAGCAAGAGTAGCAGCAGCAGCAGCAGTAGTACTAATAGTAGTAGTATTTGCCATGCAATAAACTACAAGTAATAGCAGTACTAGTAGTGGTAGCAACAGCAATAGAATTGGCAGCAGCAACAGAAGAAATAGCAGCAGATTTGCCCTGCAGTTGGCCAGTAGTAGTAGCAGTAGAGGTAACAGAAATAGTAGTAGTAGATTTGCCATGCACTGAGCTACTAGTATTGATAGTAGTAGTAGCAGTAGTAGCAGCAGCAGCAACAGTAGTAGTAATTATAGTAGTATTTGCCATGCACTGGTCTACTAGTAGTAGCAGTAGTAGTAGCACTAGTAGCAGCAGCAGCAGCAGTGGTAGTAATAGTAGTAGTATTTACCAAGCATTGGGCTAGTAGTAGTACTAAAAGTAGCAGCAGCTGTAGAAGTAGCAGCAGCAGTAGAAGTAGCAGCAGCAGTAGTAGTGATGCTAATAGTATTTTATATACACTGGACTACAAGTAGTAGCACTAGTAGTAGCAATAGTAGCAGGCAAAGCAGTAGTAGTAATAAGAGTAGTATTAGCCATGCACTGGACTAGTAGTAGTAGTAGCAGCAGCAGTAGATGTAGCAGCAGAAGCAGCAGAATTAGCAGCAACAGTGCTAGTAGTAGTAGCAGTAGTAGTAGCAGTACTAGGAGCAGCAGTAGAAGTAATATTATTTGCCATGCACTGCACTACGTGTAGGAGCAGCAGTAATAGCAAAAGTAGCAGCATCAGTAGTAGTAATAGTAGTAGTATTTGCCATGAACTGAACTAATAGTAGTAGTAATAGTATCAGGAGAAATAGAAATAGCAGCAGCAATAGTAATAGTAGCAGCAGTAGTGATAAAATTAGTAGTATTTGCCATGCACTGGGCCAGTAGTAGAAATTATAGTGGTAGCAGAAAAAGTAGAAGTGGCAGCAGCAGTAGTAGTAGCAGCAGATTTGCCCTGCAGTGGGCCAGTAGTAATAGTAGCAGCAGCAACAATAGTAGTAGTAGTAGTAGTATATTTGCCATGCACTAGGCTAGTCATATTGATAGTAGTAGTAGCAGCAGCAGCAGTAGAAGTATTATTAGTATGTGCCATGCACTGGATTACTAGAAGTAGTGGTAGTAGTAGAAGTAATAGTAGCAGCAGAAGAAGTAGTAGTAGTACTATTTGCCATGCACTGGGCTAGTAGTATTAGAAGTAATAGCAGAAGCAGTAGAAGTAGCAGCAGAAGTAGTAGTAGTAGCAGCAGTTGTGGTAATAGTAGTAGTATTTGCCATGCAATGGGCTAGTAGTAGTAGTAGTAATAGTACTGGCAGCAGCAGTAGAAGTAGCAGCAGTAAAAGTAATATAAGTAGTATTTGCCATGCACTGGGCTAGTAGTAATAGTAGTGGTTGTAGCAGCTGTAGAAGTGGCCGCAGCAGCTGTAGTAGTAGCACCATATTTGCCCTGCAGTGGGCCAGTAGTAGTAGTAGCAGTACTAGGAGAAGCAGTAGTAGTAATAGTATTTGCCATGCACTGCACTACATGTGGTAGCAGTAGTAGTAGCAAAAGTAGCAGCAGAAGGAGTAATAGTAGTAGTATTTGCCATGCACTGAACTAATAGTAGTAGTAGCAGGAGCAATAGAAGTAGCAGCAGCAGTAGTAGTAGTAGCAGCAGTAGTGACAAAATTACTAGTATTTGCCATGCACTGGGCTAGTAGTAGAAGTTATAGTAGTAGTGGTAGCAGCAAAAGTAGAAGTGGCAGCGGCAGCAGTAGTAGTAGCAGCAGATTTGCCCTGCACTGGGCCAGTAGTAGTAGTAGCAGCAGCAAAAATAGCAGTAGTAATCGTATATTTGCCATGCACTGGGCTAGTAGTATTGATAGTAGTATTAGCAGCAGCATTAGTAGTATTAATAGTATGTGGCATACACTGCATTACAGAAGTAGCGGTAGTAGTCGAAGTAATAGCAGCAGTAGTAGTAATACTAGTACTATTTGCTATGCACTGGGCTAGTAGTAGTAGTAGTAGTAGAAGTAATAGCAGCAGCAGAAGTAGCAGCAGCAGTAGTAGTAGTAGCAGCAGTTGTGGTAATAGTAGTAGTATTTGTCATGCACTACACTAGTATTAGTAGTAGTATTAGTAGTACAGGCAGCAGCGGTAGATGTAGCAGCATCAGCAGTAGAAGTAGCAGCAGTAGTGGTAATAGAAGTAGTATTTGCCATGCACTGGACTACTAGTAGTAGCAGTAATAGTAGAGTTAGCACCAGCAATAGAAGTGGCAACAGAAGCAGTAATAGTAGCAGCAGATTTGTCCTGCAGTGGGCCAGTAGTAGTAGCAGTAGCAGCCATAGCAGTAGTAGTCGTAGATTTGCTGTACACAGGGCTAGTAGTTTTGATAGTAGTCGTAGCAGTAGTAGCAGCATCAGTAGTAGTAGTAGTGTTTGCAATGCACTGAGCTACTAGTAGTAGCAGTAGTAGTACCATTTGTACAAGCAGCAGCAGTAGTAGTAATAGTAGTAGTATTTGCCATGCACTGGGCGAGTAGTAGTAGTAGCAGCAGCAGCAGTAGAAGTAGCAGCAGCAGCAGTACTAGTAGAGTAGTAGTATTAATAGTAGTAGTTTTTGCCATGAACTGAGCTAGTAGTAGTCGTAGTACTAGTGGTACTTTTAGCAGCAGCAGTAGAAGTGGCAGCAGCAGCAGTAGTAGTAGCAGCAGATTTGCCCTGCAATGGGCGAGTAGTAGTAGTAGAAGTAGCAGCAATAAGAGTACTAGTAGTAGATTTGCCATGCACAGGGCTATTATTATTATTATTTTTTTAGGGCTATTATTATTGATAGTAATAGTAGCTGTAGTAACAGCAGCAGCAACAGTAGTAGTAATATAGTAGCATTTGCCATGGACTGGATTAGTAGTAGTAGCAGTAGAAGCAGCAGCAGCAGTAGTAGCAGCACAAGATTTGCCCTGCAGTGGGCCAGTAGTACTAGTAGAAGAATCAGCAATAGAAGTACTGTTAATAGATTTGCCATGCACTGGGCTAGTAGTATTTTAGTTGTAACAGAAGCAGCAGTAGTAGTAATAGTAGTAGTATTCGCCATGCACGGGACTACTAGTAGTAGCAGTAGTAGAGCAGTAGTAGAAACAGCAGACGTAGGAGTAGTAATAGTAGTAGTATTTTCCATGCACTGGGCTAGTAAGAGTACAACTAGCAGCAGTAGTAGTAGTCACTGCAGTAGTAGGAGTAGCAGCACTAGTGGTAATAGTAGTAGTATTTGCCATGCAATGGGCCAGTAGTAGTAGTAGTAGTGGTCACAGCAGCAGTAGAAGTGGTAGAAGATTTGCCTGGCAGTGGGCCAATAGTAGTAGTGGAAGTAGCAGCAATAGCACTAGTAGTAGTAGTAGACTTCCCATGCACTGTTCTAGTAGTATTGATAGTAGTATTAGCAGTAGTAGAAACAGCAGCAGTAGTAGTAATAGTACTTGTATTTGCCATGAACTGGACTACTAGTAGAAACATTAGTAGTAGCAGTGGTAGGAGCAGCAGCATCAGTAGTAGTAATAGTATTTGCCATGCCCTGGACTACTTGTAGTAGCAGTAGTAGTATCAGAAGTAGCAGCAGCAGCTGTAGTAGTAATAGTAGTAGTATTTGCCATGCACTGGACTACTAGTAGTAACAGTAGTAGTAGCAGTAGTAGAAACAGCAGACATACAAGTAGTTATAGTAGTACTATATTCCATGCACAGGACTAGTAATACTACAAATAGCAGCAGCAGTATTAGTAGCAGCAGTAGTAGGAGTAGCAGCAGTAGTGGTAATAGTAGTAGTATTCCCCATGCAATGGGCTAGTAGTAGTAGTAGTAGTAGTAGAGGTAACAGCCACAGTAGAAGTGGCAGAAGATTTGCCCAACAGTGGGCCAGTAGTAGTGGTAGTAGTGGTAGCAGCAATAGCAGTAGTTGTAGTAGCTTTACCATGCACTGAGCCAGTAGTATTGATAGTATTAGTAGCAGTAGTAGCAGCAGCATCAGTTGTAGTAATAGTAGTAATACTTGCTAAGAACTGCACTATTAGTAGCAGCAGTTGTAGTAGCAGTAGTAGCAGCAGCAGGAGTAGTAGTAATAGTAGTAGTTACCAGGCACTGGGCTAGTAGTAGGAGAAGTACTAGTATCAGTAGTAGCAGTATTAGCAGTAGTAGTAATAGTAGTAGTATTTTCCATGCACTGGGATGGTAGTTGTAGAATAAGTAGGGGTAGCAGCAGAAGTCGAAGTGGCAGCAGAGGCAGGTGTAGTAGCAGCAGATATGCCAGGCAGTGGGCCAGTAGTAATAGTAGCAGTAGGAGCAATAGGAGTAGTAGTAGTAGATTTACCATGCATTGGGCTAGTAGTATTGATACTAGTATTAGCAGTCATAGCAGCAGCACAAGCAGTAGTAATAGTAGTAGTATTTGCCATGAACTCGACTATTAGATGTAGCAGTACTAGTAGCAGTAGTAGCAACAGAAGAAGCAGTAATAGGAATACTTGTAGTATTTGCAATGCACCGTGCTAGTAGAAGTACTAGTAGCAGCCACAGCAGCAAAAGTAGTAGCAGCAGTAGTAATAGCAGCAGTAGTAGTGGTAGCAGCAGTAGTGGTAATAGCAGTAGTACTTGCCATGCACTGGGCTAGTAGAAGTCCTAATAGCAGCAGTAGTAGTAGTAGCAGCAGTAGTGATAATAGTAGTAGTACTTGGAATGGACTGGGCTAGTAGTAGTACTAGTAGCAGCAGCAGTAGTAGTAGAAGCAGTAGTAGTAGTAGCAGCAGGAGTGGTAATATTTGTAGTGTTTGAAATACACTTGTGTACTGGTAGTAGTAGTTGTATTTGTAGCAGCAGCGGTAGAATTGGCAGCAACATCAGTACTAGTAGCAGTAGATTGGCCCTGAAGTTTGCAAATAGTAGTATTAGCCTTAGCACTAATAGGTGTAGTACTAGTAGATGTGCATGCACTGGGTTAGTAGTATTGATACGAGTAGTAGCAGTAGTAGCAGCAGCAGAAGTAGTAGTAATATTAGAAGTATTTTCCATGCACTGGACTACTATTAGTAACAGTAGTAGTAGCAATATTAGCAGCAGCAGCAGTAGTGGTAATAGTAGTAATATCTGCCATGCACTGGGTAAGTAGTAGTAGTAGCAGTAGCAGCAATAGCAATAGAATTAGTAGATTTGCCATGCACAGGGCTAGTAGTATTGATATTAGTAGTAGCAGTATTAGCAGCATCAGCAGTAGTAGTAATAGTATTAGTATTTGCAATGCACTGGACTACTAGAAGTAGCAGTAGTAGTAGCAAAAGTAGCAGCAGCAGCAGCAGTACTACTAACAGCAGTAGTATTTGCCATGCACTGGACAACTAGTAGTAGCAATAGTAGTAGAGGTATCAACAGCAATAGAAGTGGCAGCAGCTACAGAAATAGTAGCAGCAGATTTGCCCTGCAGTTGGGCAGTAGTAGTAGTAGTAGCGGTATCAGAAATAGCAGTATTAGTAGTATATTTGCCATGCAGTGAGCTAGTAGTATTGATAGTAGTATTAGCCGTAGTAGCAGCAGCAGCAGTTGTAGAAATAGCAGTAGTATTTGCCATGAACTGCACTACTAGTAGTGGCAGTAGTAGTAGCAGTAGTAGCATCAGAAGGAGTAGTAGTAATACTAGTAGTTTATAACAGGCACTGGTCTAATAGTACTTGTAGTAGCATCAGCAGCAGTAGAAGTAGCAGCAGCAGCAGTAGTAGTAGCATCAGTAGAGGTAGTAGTAGTAGTATTTGCAATGCACTGGGCTAGTAGTGGTAGCAGCAGCAGTAGAAGTGGCAGCAGCAGCACTAGTGGTAGCAGCAGATTTGTCCTGCAGTGTGCCAGTAGTAGTAGTATCAGTAGAAGCAATAGGAGGAGTAGTAAATTTAACAAGCACTGCACTAGTAGTACCAGCAGCTGCAGTAGTAGTAATAGTGGTAGTATTTGTCATGCACTGTACTACTAGTAGTAGCAGTAGTACTAGCAGTAGTAACAGCAGCAGCAGAAGTAGTAGTAATTATAGTAGTATTTGCAATGCACTGGATTACTAGTAGTAGCAGTAATAGTAGCACTAGTAGCAGCGGCAGCAATGGTAGTAATAGTAGTAGTATATCCCATGCATTGGGCTAGTAGTAGTAGTAGAAGTAGCAGCAGATGTAGAAGTAGCAGCAGCAGTAGAAGTAGTAGCAGCAGTAGTAGTGATACTAGTAGTATTTGATATACGCTGGAGTACTAGTGGTAGCACTAGTAGTAGCAATAGTAGCAGCCGAAGCAGTAGTAGTAATAGTAGTAGTATTAGCCATGCTCTGGACTAGTAGTAGTAGTAGCAGCAGCAGTAGGTGTAGCAGAAGCAGCAGTAGAAGTAGCAGCAACAGTACTAGTAGTAGTAGCAGTAGTAGCAGCAGTAGTAGTAATATCATTTGCCATGCACTGCACTACTTGTAGAAGCAGTAGTAGTAGCAGAAGTATCAGCAGCAGTGGTAGTAGTAATATTAGTAGTATTTGCCATGCACTGAACTAATAGTACTAGTATTAGTAGCAGTAGACATAGCAGCAGCTGTAGTAGTATTGCAACAGTAGTGGTA
This sequence comes from Orcinus orca, assembly GCF_937001465.1. NCBI lineage: Eukaryota > Metazoa > Chordata > Mammalia > Artiodactyla > Delphinidae > Orcinus > Orcinus orca. The sequence continues at coordinate 5,966,129 of NC_064572.1, forward strand.
AAAGTAGTACTATTTGCCATGCACTGGGCTAATAGTAGAAATTATAGTAGTAGTGGTAGCTGCAGCAGTAGAAGTGGCAGCAGCAGCAGTAGTAGTAGCAGCAAATTTGCCCTGCAGTGAACCAGTAGTAGTATTAACACTAGCAGCAATAGCAGTAATAGTAGTATATTTGCCATGCACTGGGCTAGTAGTACTGATAGTAGTAGTAGCAGCAGCAGCATTAGTAGTATCAATAGCATTTGCCATGCACTGGTTTACTAGTAGTAGTGGTAGTAGTAGAAATAATAGCAGCAGCAACTGCAGTAGTAGTAATACTAGTAGAATTTGCCATGCAATGGGCTAGTAGTAGTAGTAATAGCAGCAGCAGTAGAATTAGCAGCAGAAGTAGTAGTAGTAGCAGCAGTTGTGGAAATAATAGTAGTATTTACCATGAATTAGGCCAGTAGTAGTAGTAGTAATAGTAGTACTAGCAGCAGCAGTAGATGTAGCAGCAGCTGCAGTAGAAGTAGCACCAGTAGTGGTTATAGAAGTAGTATTTGCCATGCACTGTGCTAGTAGTAATAGTAGTCATAGTAGCAGCAGTAGAAGTGGCCACAGCAGCTGTAGTAGTAGCACTAGATTTGCCCTGCAGTGGGCCAGTAGTAGTAGTAGCAGTAGCAGCCATAGCAGTAGTAGTAGTAGATTTGCCATGCACAGGGCTAGTAGTATTGATAGTAGTAATAGCAGTAGTAGCAGCAGCAGCAGGAGTAGTAGTAATTATACTAGTATTTGCAATGCACTGGACGACTAGTAGTAACAGTAGTAGCAGCAGAAGTAGTAATTATAGTAGTATTTACAATGCACTAGACTACTAGTAGTAGCAGTAGTAGTAGCACTAGTACAAGCCACAGCAGTAGTAATAATAGTATTTCCCATGCACTGCACAACTTGTAGTAACAGTAGTAGTAGCAGAAGTAGCAGCAGCAGCTGTAGTAGTAATAGTAGTAGTAGTTGCCATGCACTGAACTAATAGTACTAGTAGTAGTAGCAATAGAAGTAGCAGCAGCAGTACTAGTACTAGCAGCAGTAGTGGTAAAGGTAGTAGTATTTGCCATGCACTGGGAAAGGAGTAGAAGTTATTGTAGTAGTGGTTGCAGCAGTAGTAGAAGTGGCAGCAGCAGCAGTATTAGTAGCAGCAGATTTACTGTGCAGTGGGCCAGTAGTAGTAGTAGAAGTAGCAGCAATGGCAGTAATAGTAGTATATTTGCCATGCACTGAGCTAGTAATATTGATAGTAGTAGCATCAGCAGCAGCAGTAGAAGTATTAATAGTATTTGCCATGAACTGGATTACTAGTAGTAGCGGTAGTAGTAGAAGTAATAGCAGCAGCAGCAGTAGTAGTAATGCTAGTAGTATTTGCCATGAATTCGGCTAGTAGTAGTAATAGCAGCAGCAGTAGAAGTATCAGCAGCAGTAGTAGTAGTAGCATCAGTTGTGGAAATAGTAGGAGTATTTGCAATGCACTAGGCTAGTAGTAGTAGCAGTAATAGTAGTACTAGCAGCAGCAGTAGATGTAGCAGCAGTAGCACTAGAAGTAGGAGCAATAGCAGTAGTAGCAGTATATTTGACATGCACTGGGCTAGTAGTAGTGATAGTAGTAGTAGCAACAGCAGTAGAAGTAGTAGTAGATTTTCCATGCACTGGACTACTAGTAGTAGCAGTAATATTAGAGATAGCACCAGCAATAGAAGTGGCATAAGCAGTGTTAATATAGTAGCAGATTTGTCCTGCAGTGGACCAGTAGTAGTAGTAACACTAGCAGCCATGGCAGTAGTAGTAGCAGATTTGCCATACACAGGGCTAGTATTATTGATAGTAGTAGTAGCAGTAGTAGCAACATCAGGAGTAGTAGTAGTAGTAGTATTTGCCATGCACTGGGCGAGTAGTAGTATTAGTAGTAGCAGCAACAGTAGAAGTAGCAGCAGGAGCAATAGTAGTAGCAGTAGTAGTAGTAATATTAGTAGTATTTGACATGTACTGGGCGAGCAGTATTAGTAGTGGTAGCAGCAGCAGTAAAAACGGCAGCAGCAGCAGTAGTAGCAGGAGATTTGCTCTGCAATGTGCGAGTAGAAGTAGTAGTAGAAGTAGCAGCAATAACAGTACTAGTAGTAGATTTGCCATGCACAGGGCTATTAGTATTGATAGTACTAGTAGCCATAGTAGTAGCAGCAGCAGCAGTATTAGTAATATAGTAGCATTTGCCATGGACTGGATTAGTAGTAGTAGCAGTAGTAGTAGCAGCAGCAGTAGTAGTAATAGTACTAGTATTCGCCAAGTACAGGACTACTAGTAGTAGAAGTAGTAGGAGCAGTAGTACTGTCAGCAGCAGCAGTAGTAGTAATAGTAGTAGTATTTGCCATTACCTGAACTACTAGAAGTAGCAGTAGTAGTCGCAGTAGTAGCAGCAGCAGCAGTAGTGTTAATAGTAGTAGTATTTGCCATGCACTGGACTAGTAGTAGTAGTAGAATTAGCAGCAGCAGTAGAAGTAGCTGCAGCAGCAGTAGTAGCAGCAGCAGTAGTAATAGTAGTAGCAGTTGTGGTAATACTAGTAGTATTTGCCATGCACTGTACTACAAGTAGTAGCAGTAGTAGCACCAGCAGCATTACTAGTTACACTACTAGTATTTTTCATGCACAGGGCTAGTAGTGGTTCTATTAGCAGTAGTAGTAGTAGTAGCAGCATTATTAGTAGTCGCAGCAGTAGTGGAAATAGTATTAGCATTTACCATGAACTGGGTTAGTAGTAGTAGGAGTGGTAGCAGCAGCAGTAGAAGTGGAAGCAGCAGTATTAGTGGGAGCAGATTTGCCCTGCAGGGGGCCAGTAGTAGTAGCAGTAGCAGAAATAGCACTAGTACTAGTATATTTGCCATGCACTGGGCTAGTAGTAACGATAGTAGTAGTAGCAGCAGCAGCAGTAGTAGTATTAATAGTATATGCTATGCACTGGATTATTAGTAATAGTTGTAGTAGTAGAAGTAAGAGCAGAAGCAGCAGTAGTAGTAATACTAATACTATTTGCCATGCACTGGGCTAGTAGTAGTAGTAATAGAAGCAGCAGTAGAATTAGCAGAAGCAGTAATAGTAGTAGTAGCAGCAGTTGTGGTAATAGTAGTAGTATTTGCCATGCACTAGGCTCATGGAAGTAGTAGGAATAGTAGTATTAGCAGCAGGAGTAGATGTAACAGCAGCAGTAGAAGTAGCAGCAGTAGTGGTAATAGAAGTAGTATTTGCCGTGCACGGGGCTAGTAGTAATAGTAGTGGTAGTAGCAGCAGTAGAAGTGGCTGCAGCAGCTGTTGTAGTAGCACCAGATTTGCCCTGCAGTAGGCCAGTAGTAGTAGTAGCAGTAGCAGCAGTAGTAGTAGATTTGCCATGCACTGGACTACTAGTAGTAGCAATAGTAGTAGAGGTAGCACCAGCAATAGAAGTGGCATCAGCAGCAGTAATACTAGCAGCAGATTTGTCCTGCAGTGGGCCAGTAGTAGTACTAGCAGTAGCAGATGTAACAGTAGTAGTAGTAGTTTTGCCATACACAGGGCTAATAGTTTTGATAGTAATAATAGCAGTAGTAGCAGCATCAGGAGTAATAGTAGCATTAGTAGTATTTGCAATGCACTGGACTACTAGTAGTAGCAGTAGCATTAGTACAAGCAACAGCAGTAATAGTAATAGTAGTAGTATTTGCCAGGCACTGGGCCAGTAGTAGTAGTAGTAGTAGCAGCAGCAGTAGAAGTAGCAGCAGCAGCAGTAGTAGCAGCAGCAGGTGTAGTACTAATAGTAGTATTTGCCATGCACTGGGGGAGTAGAAGTAGTAGTGGTAGCAGAAGAAGTAGAAATGGCAGCAGCAGCAGTATTAGTAGCAGCAGATTTGGAATGCAATGGGCGAGTAGTAGTAGAAGTAGCAGCAATAACAGTACTAGTAGTAGATTTGTCATGCGCAGGGTTATTAGTATTGATAGTAGTAGTAGCAGTAGTAGCAGCAGCAGCAGTAGTATTAATATAGTAGGATTTGCAATGGACTGGATTAGTAGTAGTAGCAGCAGCAGCAGTAGTAGTAATAATAGTACTTTTCACCAAGAACAGGACGACTAGTAGTAGCAGTAGAAGGAGCATTGGTAGTAGCAGCAGCAGCAGTAGTAGTAATAGTAGTAGTATTTGCCATTCCCTGGACTACTAGTAGTAGCAGTAGTAGTCGAAGTAGTAGCAGCAGCAACAGTAGTGGTAATAGTAGTAGTATGTGCCATGCACTGGACTATTTGTAGTAGTAGAATTAGCTGCAGAAGTAGAAGTAGCTGCAGAAGCAGTAATAGTAACAGCAGGAGTAATAGTAGTAGTAGCAGTTGTGGTAATAGTAGTAGTATTTGCCATGCACTGTACTACAAGTAGTAGCAGTAGTAGCAGCAGCAGCACTACTAGTTACACTACAAGTATTTGCCATGCACTGGGCTAGTAGTGGTACTAGTAGCAGCAGTAGTAGCAGCATTAGTAGTAGTCGCAGCAGTAGTGATAATAACAGTAACATTTGCCATGAACTGGGCTAGCAGTAGTAGTAGTAGTAGTGGTAGCATCAGCAGTAGAATAGGCAGCAACAGTACTAGTGGCAGCAGATTTGCCCTGCAGTGGGCCAGTAATAGTAGTAGCAGTATCAGAGTTAGCAGTAATAGTAGAAGATTTTCCATGCACTGGGCTAGTAGTATTAATACTAGTACTAGCAGTATTAGCAGGAGCAACAGTAGTAGTAATATAAGTAGTATTTGCCATGCACTGGACTACAAGTAGTCACAGTACTTGTAGAAGTAGTAGCATCAGCAGCAGTAGTAATAATAGTAGTAGTATTTGCCATACCCTGGGCTAATAGTAGTAGTAGTAGCACTAGTAGCAGCAGCAGTAGAATTAGAAGCAGTAGCAGTAGTAACAGCATCAATAGTAATAGTAATCTTAGTAGTATTTGCCACGAAGAGGGCTAGTATGAGTAGTAGTAGCAACAGCAGCCATAGAAGTAGCAGCAGCAGTAGTAGTAAAAGCAGTACTAGTAGTAGCAGCAGTAGTGGTAATACTAGTAGTATCTGCCAAGCACTGGGCTAGTAGTAGTAGTAGCAGTAATAGCAGCAGCAGTAGAAGTAACAGCAGCAGTAGTCGTAGTGGCAGCAGTTGTGGTAATAGTAGAAGTATTTGCCATGTACTTGTCTACTAGTAGTAGCAGTAGTAATAATGGTAGCAACAACCTTAGAAGTGGCCACAGCAGCAGTTGTAGTAGCACCAGATTTGCCCTGCAGTGGGACAGTAGTAGTAGTAGCAGTAGCAGCAATAGAAGTACTAGTAGTAGATTTGCCATGCACTGAGCTGGTAGTATTGATAGTAGAACCAGTATCAGCCGTAGTAGTAATAGTCGTAGTATTTGCGATGCACTGGTCTACTACTAGTAGTCGTAATAGTAGCAGTAGTAGAAACAGCAGATGTAGGAGTAGTTATAATAGTATTTTCCATGCACTGAGCTAGTACTAGAACAAGTAGCAACACTAGTAGTACTAGCAGCAGTAGTAGTGATAATAGTAGTAGTATTTGCCATGAAATGGACTAGTCGTTGTAGTAGTAGTATTGTCACAGCAGCAGTAGAAATGGTAAAAATTTTGCCTGGCCATGGGCCAGTAGTAGTAGTGGAATTAGCAGCAATAGCAGTAGTAGTAGTTGATTTGCCATGCACTGGCTAGTAGTATTGATAGTAGTATTAGCAGTAGTAGAAGCAGCAGCATAGTAGTAATAGTAGTAGTATTTGCCATACCCTGGACTACTAGTAGTAGCAGTAGTAGTAGTGGTAGCAACAGCAATAGAGTGGCAGCAGCAACAGAATTGGAAGCAGCAGATTTGCCCTACAATTGGCCAGTAGTAGTAGTAGTAGTGGTAGCTGAAATAGCAGTAGTAGTAGTAGATTTGCCATGCACTGAGCTAGTAGTATTGATAATAGTAGTAGCAGTAGTAGCAGCAGCAGCAGTTGTAGTAATAGTTGTAGTATTTGCCATGCACTGTACTACTAGTAGTAGCAGTAGTAGCAGCAACAGCAGCAGAAGTAGTCATTAGAGTAGGATTTGCAATGCACTGGACCACTAGTAGTAGCAGTAGTAGTAGCACTAGTACAGGCAGCAGCAGTAGTAGTAATAGTATTTGCCATGCACTGCACAACTTGTAGTAGCAGTAGTACTAGCAGAAGTAGCAGCAGCAGTGGTAGTAGTAATAGTAGTAGTATTTGCCATGCACTGAACTAATAGTAGTAGTAGTAGCAGCAGCAATAGAAATAGCAGCAGCAGTACTAGTACTAGCAGCAGTAGTGGTAAAAGTAGTAGTATTTGGGTCGGAGCAGGAAGATGGCGGAAGAGTAAGACACGGAGATCACCTTCCTCCCCACAGATACACCAGAAATACATCTACACGTGGAACAACTCCTACAGAACACCTACTGAATGCTGGCAGAAGACCTCAGACCTCCCAAAAGGCAAGAAACTCCCCACGTACCTGGGTAGGGCAAAAGAAAAAAAAGAATAAACAGAGACAAAAGGATAGGGACGGCACCTGCACCAGTGGGAGGGAGCTGTGAAGGAGGAAAAGTTTCCACACACTAGGAAGCCCCTTCGCGGGCGGAGACTGCGGGAGGCGGAGGGGGGAACTTCGAAGCCGCGGAGGAGTGCGCAGCAACGGGTGCGGAGGGCAAAGCGGGGAGATTCCCGCACAGAGGATCGGTGCCGACCGGCACTCACCAGCCCGAGAGGCTTGTCTGCTCCCCCGCCGGGGCGGGCGGGGCTGCGAGCTGAGGCTCTGAGGCTCGGGTTTCGGTTTCGGACGGAGCGCAGGGAGAGGACTGGGGTTGGCGGCTTGAACATAGCCTGAAGGGGTTAGTGCACCACAGCTAGCCAGGAGGGAGTCCGGGGAAAAGTCTGCACCTGCCGAAGAGGCAAGAGACTTTTTCTTCCCTCTTTGTTTCCTGGTGCGTGAGGAGAGGGGTTTAAGAGCGCTGCTTAAAGGAACTCCAGAGACGGGCGTGAGCCGTGGCTAAAAGCGCGAACCCCAGAGACGGGCGCGAGCCGCGGCTGAAAGCGTGGAATCCAGAGACGGGCACGAGCCCGCGGCTGAAAGCGCAGACCCCAGAGACGGGCGCGAGCCGCGGCTGAGGGCGCGGACCCCAGAGGCGGGCGGGAGACGTTGGGGCTGCTGCTGCCGCCACCAAGGGACCTGTGTGCGAGCGCAGGTCGCTCTCCACACCCCTCTTCCGCGGAGGCTGTGCAGTCCGCCACTGCCGGGTTCCCGGGATCCAGGGACGACTTCCCCGGGAGAGCGCACGGCGGGCCTCGGGCTGGTGCAGGGTCACGCTGGACTTTGCCGCCGCAGGCCCGCCCCGCATTCCGTGCCCCTCCCTCCCCGCCGGCCTCAGTATGCCAGAACCCCCGAATCAGCGGCTCCTTTAACCCTGTCCTGTCTGAGCAAAAAACAGACGCCCTCCAGCGACCTACACGCAGAGGCAGGGCCAAATCCAAAGCTGAGCCCCTGTGAGCTGTGAGAACAAAGAAGAGAAACGGAAATCTCTCCAGCAGCCTCAGAAGCAGCGGGTTAAAGCTCCACAATCAACTTGATGTACCCTGCATCTGTGGAATACATGAATAGACAGCCAATCATCCCAAATTAAGGAGGTGGACTTTGGGAGCAAGATCTATGATTTTTTTCCCTATTCCTCTTTGTGTGAAGGTGTATGTGTATGCTTCTGTGTGAGATCTTGTCTGTATAGTCTTGCTTCCACCATTTGTCCTAGGGTTCTATCCGTCCATGGTTTTTTCTTAAAATTTTTTTCTTAATAATCAATTTTAATTTTAAGAACGTTATTATACTTTACCTTCGTCCTTTCTTTCTTTCTTTCTTTCTTTCTTTCCTTCCTTCCTTCCCTCCTTTAGACAACGAATCATCCAAAATTGAGGAGGTGGTCTCTGACAGCAAGATTTATGATTTTTCCCCCTTTACCTCTTTTAGTGAGGGTGTATGTATACGCTTCTGTGTAAGATTTTGTCTGTATAGCTTTGCTTCCAACATTTGTCCTAAGGTTCTATCCGTCCCTTTTTTTTTTCTTTTTTTTTCTAAATAAGAATTTTTTAATTCAAAAACTTTATTATACTTTATTTTATTTTTACTGTATCTTCTTTCTTTCTGTTTTTCCTTCTTTCCCTCCTTCCTTCCTTCCTCCCTCCCTCCCTCCCTCCTTTTGTTCCTTCTTGCCTTCTTTCCTTCTTTGCTTCTTTCTTTCTTTCTTTCTTCCTTCCTTCCTTCCTTCCTTCCCTCCTTCCTTCCCTCCTTTCCTTCTTTCTTTCCTCATACTTCTACTAATTCCCTCTACTTTTTCTCCCTTTTATTCTGAGCCGTGTGGATGAAACGCTCTTGGTGCTCCAGCCAGGAGTCAGGGCTCTGCCTCTGAGGTAGGAGAGCCAACTTCAGGACACTGGTCCACAAGAGACCTCCCAGCTCCACATAATAACAAACGGCGAAAATCTCCCAGAGACCTCCATCTTAACATCAGCACCCAGCTTCACTCAACGACCAGCAAGCCACAGTGCTGGACAACCTGTGCCAAACAACTAGCAAAACAGGAACACAACCCCACCCATTAGCAGAGAGGCTGCCTAAAATCATAATAAGGCCACAGACACCCCAAAACACACCACCAGACGTGAACCTGCCCACTAGAGAGACAAGATCCAGCCTCATCCACCACAACACAGGCACTAGTCCCCTCCACCAGTAAGCCTACACAACCCACTGAACCAACCTTAGCCACTGGAGACAGACATAAAAAACAGGAGGAACTACGAACCTGCAGCCTGCAAAAAGGAGACCCCAAGCACAGTAAGATAAGCAAAATGAGAAAACAGAAAAACACACAGCAGATAAAGGAACAAGATAAAAATGCACCAGACCTAACAAATGAAGAGGAAATAGGCAGTCTACCTGAAAAAGAATTCAGAATAATGATAGTAAGGTTGATCCGAAATCTTGGAGATAGAATGGACAATAGAATGGACAAAATGCAAGAATCAGTTAACAAGGACCTAGAAGAACTAAAGATGAAACAAGCAACGATGAACAACACAATAAATGAAATTAAAAATACTCTAGATGGGATCAATAGCAGAATAACTGAGGCAGAAGAACGGATAAGTGACCTGCAAGATAAAATAGTGGAAATAACTACTGCAGAGCAGAATAAAGAAAAAAGAATGAAAAGAACTGAGGACAGTCTCAGAGACCTCTGGGACAACATTAAACGCACCAACATTTGAATTATAGGGGTTCCAGAAGAAGAAGAGAAAAAGAAAGGGACTGAAAAGATATTTGAAGAGATTATAGTTGAAAACTTCCCTAATATGGGAAAGGAAATAGTTAATCAAGTCCAGGAAGCACAGAGAGTCCCATACAGGATAAATACAAGGAGAAATACACCAAGACACATATTAATTAAACTGTCAAAAATTAAATACAAAGAAAGCATATTAAAAGCAGCAAGGGAAAAACAACAAATAACACATAAGGGAATCCCCATAAGGTTAACAGCTGATCTCTCAGCAGAAACCCTACAAGCCAGAAGGGAGTGGCAGGACATACTGAAAGTGATGAAGGAGAAAAACCTGCAGCCAAGACTACTCTATCCAGCAAGGATCTCATTCAGATTTGATGGAGAAATTAAAACCTTTACAGACAAGCAAAAGCTGAGAGAGTTCAGCACCACCAAACCAGCTTTACAACAAATGCTAAAGGATCTTCTCTAGGCAAGAAACACAAGAGAAGGAAAAGACCTATAATAACGAACCCAAAACAATTTAGAAAATGGGAATAGGAACATACATATCGATAATTACCTTAAATGTAAATGGACTAAATGCTCCCACCAAAAGACACAGATTAGCTGAATGGATACAAAAACAAGACCCTTATATATGCTGTCTACAAGAGACCCACTTCAGACCTAGAGACACATACAGACTGAAAGTAAGGGGATGGAAAAAGATATTCCATGCAAATGGAAACCAAAAGAAAGCTGGAGTAGCAATTCTCATATCAGACAAAATAGACTTTAAAATAAGGACTATTAAAAGAGACAAAGAAGGACACTACATAATGATCAAGGGATCGATCCAAGAAGAAGATATAACAATTGTAAATATTTATGCACCCAACATAGGAGCACCTCAATACATAAGGCAAATACTAACAACCATAAAAGGGGAAATCGACAGTAACACATTCATAGTAGGGGACTTAAACACCCCACTTTCACCCATGGACAGATCATCCAAAATGAAAATAAATAAGGAAACACAAGCTTTAAATGATACATTAAACAAGATGGACTTAATTGATATTTATAGGACACTCCATCCAAAAACAACAGAATACATATTTTTCTCAAGTGCTCATGGAACATTCTCCAGGATAGATCATATCTTGGGTCACAAATCAAGCCTTGGTAAATTTAAGAAAATTGAAATTGTATCAAGTATCTTTTCTGACCACAACGCCATGAGACTAGATATCAATTACAGGAAAAGATCTGTAAAAAATACAAGCACATGGAGGCTAAACAATACACTACTTAATAATGAAGTGATCACTGAAGAAATCAAAGAGGAAATCAAAAAATACCTAGAAACAAATGACAATGGAGACACAACGACCCAAAACCTGTGGGATGCAGCAAAAGCAGTTCTAAGGGGGAAGTTTATAGCAATACAAGCCCACCTTAAGAAGCAGGAAACATCTAGAATAAACAACCTAACCTTGCACCTCAAGCAATTAGAGAAAGAAGAACAAAAAAACCCCAAAGCTAGCAGAAGGAAAGAAATCATAAAAATCAGATCAGAAATAAATGAAAAAGAAATGAAGGAAACAATAGCAAAGATCAATAAAACTAAAAGCTGGTTCTTTGAGAAGATAAACAAAATAGATAAACCACTAGCCAGACCCATCAAGAAAAATAGGGAGAAGACTCAAATCAATAGCATCAGAAATGAAAATGGAGAGGTAACAACTGACACTGCAGAAATAAAAGAGATCATGAGAGATTACTACAAGCAACTCTATGCCAATAAAATGGACAATCTGGAAGAAATGGACAAATTCTTAGAAATGCACAACCTGCCAAGACTGACAGGAAGAAATAGAAAATATGAACAGACCAATCACAAGCACTGAAATTGAAAATGTGATTAAAAATCTTCCAACAAAGAAAAGCCCAGGACCAGATGGCTTCACAGGCGAATTCTATCAAACATTTAGAGAAGAGCTAACACGTATCCTTCTCAAACTCTTCCAAAATATAGCAGAGGGAGGAACACTCCCAAACTCCTTCTACGAGGCCACCATCACCTTGATACCAAAACCAGGCAAGGATGTCACAAAGAAAGAAAACTACAGACCAATATCACTGATGAACATAGATGCAAAAATCCTCAACAAAATACTAGCAAACAGAATCCAACAGCACATTAAAAGGATCATACACCATGATCAAGTGGGGTTTATTCCAGGAATGCAAGGATTCTTCAATATACGCAAATCTATCAATGTGATAAACCATATTAACAAATTGAAGGAGAAAAACCATATGATCATCTCAATAGATGCAGAGAAAGCTTTTGACAAAATTCAACACCCATTTATGATAAAAACCCTGCAGAAAGTAGGCATAGAGGGAACTTTCCTCAACATAATAAAGGCCATATATGACAAGCCCACAGCAAACATCATCCTCAATGGTGAGAAACTGAAAGCATTTCCACTAAGATCAGGAACAAGACAAGGGTGCCCACTCTCACCACTCTTATTCAACATAGTTTTGGAAGTTTTAGCCACAGCAATCAGAGAAGAGAAGGAAATAAAAGGAATCCAAATCGGAAAAGAAGAAGTAAAGCTGTCACTGTTTGCAGATGACATGATCCTATACATAGAGAATCCTAAAGATGCTACCAGAAAACTACTAGAGCTAATCAATGAATTTGGTAAAGTGGCAGGATACAAAATTAATGCACAGAAATCTCTGGCATTCCTATATACTAATGATGAAAAATCTGAAAGTGAAATCAAGAAAACACTCCCATTTACCATTGCAACAAAAAGAATAAAATATCTAGGAATAAACCTACCTAAGGAGACAAAAGACCTGTATGCAGAAAATTATAAGACACTGATGAAAGAAATTAAAGATGATACAAATAGATGGAGACATATACCATGTTCTTGGATTGGAAGAATCAACATTGTGAAAATGACTCTACTACCCAAAGCAATCTATAGATTCAATGCAATCCCTATCAAACTACCACTGGCATTTTTCACAGAACTAGAACAAAAAATTTCGCAATTTGTATGGAAACACAAAAGACCCCGAATAGCCAAAGCAATCTTGAGAACAAAAAAAGGAACTGGAGGAATCAGGCTCCCTGACTTCAGACTATACTACAAAGCTACAGTTATCAAGACGGTATGGTACTGGCACAAAAACAGAAAGATAGATCAATGGAACAGGATAGAAAGCCCAGAGATAAACCCATGCACATATGGACACCTTATCTTTGATAAAGGTGGCAGGAATGTACAGTGGAGAAAGGACAGCCTCTTCAATAAGTGGTGCTGGGAAAACTGGACAGGTACATGTAAAAGTATGAGATTAGATCACTACCTAACACCATACACAAAAATAAGCTCAAAATGGATTAAAGACCTAAATATAAGGCCAGAAACTATCAAACTCTTAGAGGAAAACATAGGCAGAACACTCTATGACATAAATCACAGCAAGATTCTTTCTGACCCACCTCCTAGAGTAATGGAAATAAAAACAAAAATAAACAAATGGGACCTAATGAAACTTCAAAGCTTTTGCACAGCAAAGGAAACCACAAACAAGACCAAAAGACAACCCTCAGAATGGGAGAAAATATTTGTAAATGAAGCAACCGACAAAGGATTAATCTCCAAAATTTACAAGCAGCTCATGCAGCTCAATAACAAAAAAACAAACAACCCAATCCAAAAATGGGCAGAAGACCTAAATAGACATTTCTCCAAAGAAGATATACAGACTGCCAACAAACACATGAAAGAATGCTCAACATCATTAATCATTAGAGAAATGCAAATCAAAACTACAATGAGATATCATCTCACACCAGTTAGAATGGCCATCATCAAAAAATCTAGAAACAATAAATGCTGGAGAGGGTGTGGAGAAAAGGGAACCCTCTTGCACTGCTGGTGGGAATGTGAATTGGTTCAGCCACTATGGAGAACAGTATGGAGGTTCCTTAAAAAACTACAAATAGAACTACCATATGACCCAGCAATCCCACCACTGGGCATATACCTTGAGAAAACCGAAAATCAAAAAGAGTCATGTACCAAAATGTTCATTGCAGCTCTATTTACAATAGCCAGGAGATGGAAACAACCTAAGTGCCCATCATCGGATGAATGGATAAAGAAGATGTGGCACATATATACAATGGAATATTACTCAGCCATAAAAAGAAACGAAATGGAGCTATTTGTAATGAGGTGGATAGACCTAGAGTCTGTCATACAGAGTGAAGTAAGTCAGAAAGAAAAAGACAAATACCGTACGCTAACACATATATATGGAATTTAAGAAAAAAAAATGTCATGAAGAACCTAGGGGTAAGGCAGGAATAAAGACGCAGACCTCCTAGAGAACGGACTTGAGGTTATGGGGAGGGGGAAGGGTGAGCTGTGACGGGGCAAGAGAGAGTCATGGACATATACACACTAACAAACGTAGTAAGGTAGATAGCTAGTGGGAAGCAGCCGCATGGCACAGGGATATTGACTCGGTGCTTTGTGACAGCCTGGAGGGGTGGGATAGGAGGGTGGGAGGGAGGGAGACGCAAGAGGGAAGAGATATGGGAACATATGTATATGTATAACTGATTCACTTTGTTATAAAGCAGAAACTAACACACCATTGTAAAGCAATTATACCCCAATAAAGATGTTAAAAAAAAAAAGTAGTAGTATTTGCCATGCACTGGGCCAGTAGTAGAAGTTATAGTAGTAGTGTTTGCAGCAGTAGTAGAAGTGGCAGCAGCAACAGTAGTAGTAGCAGCAGATTTGCCCTGCAGTGGGCCAGTAGTAGTAGTAGCAACAGCAGCAATAGAAGTAGTAGTAGTATATTTGCCATGCACTGGGCTAGTAGTATTGATAGTAGTAGAAGCAGCAGCAGCAGTAGTAGTATTAATAGTATTTGCCATGTACTGGATTACTAGTAGTAGCTGTAGTAGTAGAAGTAATAGCAGCAGCAGTAGTAGTAATACTAGTAGTATTTGCAAGGCACTGGGCTAGTAGTAGAAGTTATAGTAGTAGTGTTTGAAGCAGTAGTAGAAGTGGCAGCAGCAGTATTACTGGCAGCAGATTTGCCCTGCAGTGGACCAGTAGTAGTAGTAGCAGTAGCAGAAATAGCAGTAGTTGTAGTAAATTTGTCATGCACTAAGCTAGTAGTATTAATAAAATTCGTAGCAGTATTAGCAGCAGCAGCAGTAGTAGTAATAGAAATGGTATTTGCCATGCACTGGACTAGTAGTAACAGTACTAGTAGAGGTAGTAGCAGCCGCAGCAATAGTAATAATAGTATTATTTGCCATGTCCTGGGCTAGTAGTAGCTGTAGTAGCAGCAGTAGAATTAGAAGCAGTAGCTGTAGTAGTAGCAACAGTAGTAGTAGCAGCAGTAGTGGTAATAGTAGTAGTATTTGGCATGGACTGGGCTAGTAATAGTACAAGTAGCAGAAGTAGTAGTAGTAGCAGCAGCAGTAGAAGTTGCAGCAGTAGTGGTAATAGTAGTAGTATTTGCCACGTGCTGGGCTAGTAGTAGTAGTTGTAGTAGTGGTAGCAGTGACAGTACAAGTGGGAACAGCAGCAGCAGTAGTAGCATCAGTAGTAGTATTTGCCTTTCACTGGACTACATGTAGTAGCAGTAGTAGTAGCAGTAGTAGCAGTAGCAGCACCAGTACTAGTTATTGTAGTAGTACTTGCCATGCATTGGGCTAGTAGTAGTACTAGTAGTGGCAGTAGTAGTAGTAGCAGCAGTAGTAGTAGTAGCAGCAGAAGTGGTAATAGTAGTAGTATTTGCCATGCACTGGGCTGGTAGTAGTAGGAGCAGTAGTGTTAATAGTAGTAGTATTTGGGATGCAATGGGCTAGTAGTAGTACTAGTAGCAGCAGTAGTACTAGTAGTAGCAGCAGTAGTAGTAGTAGCAGCAGTAGTGATAAGTGTATTAGTAATGCACTTGTCTAGTAGTAGTAGTGGTAGTAGTGGTAGCAGCAGCAGTAGAAGTGGTAGCAGCAGCATTAGTAGCAGCAGCAGATTTGCCCTGCAGTGCACCAGTAGTAGTAGTAGCAGTAGCAGCAATTGCATTAGTCATAGTAGCAATAGTAGTAGTATTTGCCATGCACTGGACTACTAGTAGTAGCAGTAGTAGTAGCAGAAGCAACAGCAGTAATAGTAATAGTAGTAGTATTTGCCATGCACAGGGCTAGTAGTAGCATTAGTAGAAGCAGAAGCAGTAGAAGTAGCAGCAGCAGCAGTAGTAGTGGCAAAAGATTGGCCCTGCAGTGGGCCAGTAATAGTAGTAACATAAGCAGCAATAGCCGTAGTATTAGTAGATTTGCCAAGAAGTGGGCTAGAAGTATTGATTGTAGTAGTAGAAGCAGCAGCAGTAGTAGTAGCAGCAGCAGCAGTAGTAGTAATAGAAGTAATATTTGCCATGCAGTGGACTACTAGTAGTAGAAGTAGTTGTATCAGTAGTAGCAGCAACATCAGCAGTAGTAGTAATAGTAGTATTTGCCATGCACTGGGCTAGTAGTAGTAGTAGTAGTGGTAGCAGCAGCAGTAGAAGTGGCAGCAGCAGCAGTAGTAGTAGCAGCAGATATGCTCTGCATTGGGCCAGTAGTAGTAGTAGCAGTAGCAGCAATAGCAGTAGTATATTTCCCATGCACTGGGCTAGTAGTATTGATAGTAATAATAGCAGTAGGAGCAGCAGCAGCAGTAATAGTAATATTAGTATTTGCCATGCACTGGACTACTAGTAGTAGCAGTAGTAGTAACAGTAGTAGCAGCAGCAGCACCAATAGTATTAATATTATTTGCTATGCACTGGACTGCTAGCAATAGTAGTATCAGTAGTAGCAGCAGCAGCAGTAATAGTAATAGTAGTAGCATTTGCCATGCAACAGACTAATAATAGTAGTAGTAGTAGCAGCAGTTAAAGTAGTAGCAGCAGTAGTGATAATATTAGTACTAGTTGAAATGCACTGGGCTAGTAGAAGTAGTAGTAGTTGCAGAAGCAGTAGAAGTGACAGCAGCAGCAGTAGTACTATCAGCAGAATTGCCCTGCAGTGGCCATAAGTAGTAGTAGCAGTAGTAACAAGAGCAGTAGCAGTAGTAGTAATAGTAGAAGTATTTGCCATGCACCGGACTACTAGTAGTAGCAGTAGTATTAGCAGTATTATCAGCAGCACTAGTAGTAATAGTATTTGCTGTGCACTGGACTACTAGTAGTAGCAGTAGTAACAGCAGTAGAAGTAGCAGCAGAAGCAGTAGTAGTTATAGCAGCAGTATTTGCCATGCACTGGACTACTAGTTGTAGCATTAGTAGTAGCAGTACAAGCAATAGCAGTAGTATTAGTAAATTTACCAGGCACTGGACTAGTAATATTGATAGTATTAGTAGCAGTAGTAGCAGCAGCAGCAGTAGTTGTAGTAGTAACAGAAGTAGTAGCAATAGTAGCAGCAGCAGCAGCAGTAGTAGTAATAGTAGTACTATTTGCCATACACTGCGCTAGTAGTAGTAATAGTAGCAGCAGCAGCAGTAGAAGTAGCAGCAGCAGTAGTAGTAGCAGCAATAGTGGTACTAACATCAGTAGTGGAAATAGTAGTAGGATTTGCCATGCACTGGGCTAGTAGTAGTATTAGTAGTGGTATCAGAAGAAGTAGAAGTGACAGCAGCATCACTAGTAGTAGCAGCAGATTTGCAATACAGTTGGCCAGTCATAGTAGTAGCAATAGCAGCAATATCAGTAGAAGAAGTATATTTGCCGTGAACTGGGTTAGTAGACTTGATAGTAGTAGAAGCAGTATAGCAGCAGCAGCAGTAGTAGTAATTGTGGTAGTATTTGCCATGCACTGGACTACTAGTTTTAGCAGTAGAAGTAACATTACTAGGAGCAGCAGCAGCAGTAGGAGTAATAGCAGTAGTATTTGCCATGCCCTGGACTACTAGTAGTAGCAGTAGTAGTAGCACTATTAGCAGCAGCAACAGTAGTAGTAAAAGTAATAGTATTTGCCAAGCACTGGGCTACTAGTAGTAGCATTAGTAGTAGTGGAAGCACCATCAATAGAAGTGGCATCAGCAGCAGTAGTAGTAGCAGCAGATTTGCCCTACAGTGGGGCAATAGTAGTAGTAGCAGTAGCAGCCATAGCAGTAGTAGTAGTAGGTTTGCCATACATAGGGCTAGAAGTATTGATAGTAGAAGTAGCAGTAGTAGAAGCATCACGAGTAGTAGTAGTAGTAATATTTGCAATGCACTGGGCTACTACTAGTAGCAGTAGTAGTAGAATTAGTACAAGCAGCAGCAGTAATAGTAGTAGTATTTGTCATGCACTGGGCTAGTAGTAGTAGTAGCAGCAGCAGCAGTACAAGTAGCAACAGCAGCAGCAGTAGTAGCAGCAGCAGTAGTAGTAGTAGTAGTATTTGCCATGCACCTACTAGTAGTAGTAGTACTAGTAGTAGTCATAGCAGCAGCACTAGAAGTGTCAGCAGCAGCAGTGGTAGTAGCAGCGTGCCTCCAAGAGAAAGTCGGTTTGCGTTCTTACTGCAATTTAAGTCCTGTTTCTCCTGTGGCATTGCAGGCTTTTGAATAGCCACAGGCTGAGAGGAGTAGCTATGGCGTTACTTGGTTGAGGCAGTTCCCTTGATGCAGAACATCCTACTTCGAGAAATGATTCAGGGAAGGAAACACTGGGTAACCTGTGTCTCTTTTGACTTGTTAGAAACCACAGGGATGTATGCTGAGTGTGGCCATGGAAACGGGTTCCTGCTAGAACTAGCCTTGCTTTCCCATTTTCAAGGTGGTTCTCATGTTGCCTTGAATCGACCTGACATTCCCTGCTCTTGTAAGGCCTGTAAACCATGTAAGAGTGCTTCTGGGAAAAAAATGAGTTTGCTCTGTCTAAACCAGGTGCATCCATGGCCACAGTGGTGGTCAGCCTGACAAGCTCTAGTGCTGAAGGGAAACTCAACGTGAGAACTTGCCTCCAGGTTAGGCCCTGAGTAGCTGTGAAGAAAGGGAGGCATGTGGCACTTTCCATGATTTCTTAATCACTGTTCTACTTTATTTTAAAGGAAGTACCATTTTGAGGACCCCTAGGCCCCTTGGGTGTGCATCATTCTTCCTCCAAGGTCACTGAGTACCTCCAGACCCCTGTAGGCTGGCTGCTCAAACTCAAGGTACATTGGTCTGTTCGTCAGAGGCCCTCTGTTTGTGCTGAGTGATGGACAACACAATGAACGTTCCTTGAGGAGAGCTACATTTCCAGAGTGCTCGATCAGCCTCAGGACCACATTTCTGGTGAGTCCGAAAGGCCCAGGAAGTCTTTGTCATGGCCCTTGTGTGAGTTGCCATGAGAAAACACTCTGCTTGGAATACTTCAAGGACCTCGCACCAGAAGTCACTCTGCTCGAGGAGAAACTGAGCATCTTACCATGTTGTGTCACTAACTGGACACCCAACATGAACACATGCCTGGAGGTAAGGCCCTGATTTGCCCTACAGAGGCAGAGTCATGCAGCAATTTCCATTAGGCCGTCACCTCTGCTCTACATAATTTTAACTGCACAACAGTTTTCTGCACACCTAGGAGGATCGCTTGGGCAACCTGTTGCTGGCAGGTAAACTGAGTACTCGCAGGCCCCGCTGGGTCTGCTAAGCAACATCCAGGCCAGTAGCACTTTGGAGCCACTCTGTGTGTGCAGAATATTGGGCAATGCACTGCACTATCTTTAGGGAGAGCTTTATTTCCCCAGCACTCCCACACGTTCACGAACACGGTTCTGTCACGTGCAACATGCCATTGAATTCTTACGCATTGCCCTAGTCTGAGCTGCACTCAGAGAAACACTCGGCTTCGCATTCCTTCTAGGACCTCCTGCCTGAAGTCACCCTGCCTCCTAGAGAAAGTCGGCTTGCATTCTTACTGCAATTTAAGTCCTGTTCTTCCTGTGGCACTGCAGGCTTTTGAATAGCCACAGGCCCAGAGGCGTAGCTACAACGATCCTTCGTTGAGGCAGTTCATTTGATGCTGAACAACCTACTTTGAGAAGTTGATTCAGGGAAGAAAACACAGGGTAAACTGTGTCTCTTTTGACTTGTTAGGAACCACAGGGATGTATGCTGGGTGTGCCCTTCAAAATTGGGGCTTGCTGGAACTAGTCTTGCTTCCCGGTTTTAAGGCTGCAGTCATGCTGCTTTGAAGCTACCTGACAATCACTGCTGTTGACAGGCATGTAGCCCTTCTACACATGCTTCTGGGAAAAAAATGAGCTTCCTCTGTTTAAACTAGGTGCTTCCATGGCCGCGGTGGGGCTCAGCCTGCCATGGTCTAGAGCTATAGGGAAAGTCAACGTGAGAACTTGCCTCCAAGTTAGGCCCTGAATAGCCGAGCAGAAAAGGAAGCATGCAGCTGTTTCCATGTTGTCTTAGTCACTTTTCTGCTTTATTTTGAAGGAAGTACCCTTTAGAGGACTCCTAGCCCCTCGGATGTGCATCATTTTCCCTCCAATGTCACTGCGTACCTCCAGACACCTGTGGGTCAGCTGAGCAATATCGAGGACAATTGGTCGGTCCCTCGGAGGACATCTGTGCGTGCAGAGCGACGGGCAACACACGGCAGGTTCCTTAAGAGGAGCTACATTTCCAGAGCCCTTGAAGAGCCTAAGGGCCACATGTCTGGGGAGTCCGACATGCCGTGGAAGCATTTGTCATGGCCCTGGTGTGAGCTGCCATGAAAAAACACTGTGCTTTGAATACTTCGAGGACGTAGTGCCTGAGGTCACTCTGCTCGAAGAGAAAGTCAGCTTCCTACCATGCTGCATCACTAACGGAACACTCAGCATGAGAACATGTCGGGAGGTATGGCCCTGTTTTGCCATGCAGAAGCGGAGGCCTGCAGCACAGGCAAAGAGGCCGGGACCTCTGCTCTGCATATCTTTAACTGCAGCAGAGTCTTCCGGAAAGCTAGGAGGCTCTCGTGAGCACCCTGTTCCCGGAAGGAACACTGAGTACCCACAGGACCCCGTGGGTCTGCTAATAAACATCCAGGCCAGTAGCCCTTTTGAGCCACTCTGTGTATGCCGTGTGAGGGAAAGGCACTGCACCCTCTTTTGTAGCAGCTTAATATCCCCAGCACTCGCACACATTCAGGAACACCGTTCAAGCACGTCCCATGTGGCGTGGAAGTCTTACGCATTGCCCTAGTCTGAGCTGCACTCAGAGAAACCCTCGGCTTCACATTCCATCTAGGACGTCCTGCCTGAAGTCACCGTGCCTCCTAGAGAAAGTCAGCTTGCATTCTTACTGCAATTTAAGTCCTGCTCTTCCTGTGGCACTGCAGGCTTTTGAATAGCCACAGGCCCAGAGGCATAACTATGGTGTTCCTTGGTTGAGGCAGTTACTTTGATACAGAAAAGCCTACTTCAAGAAGTTGATTGAGGGAAGGAAACACAGGGTAACCTGTGTCTCTTTGGACTTGTTAGACACCACAAGGGTGTATGCTGAGGGTACACATGGAAACGAGGGCCTGCTGGAACTAGCCCTTCTTTCCCATTTTGAAGGCTGAATTCATACTGCCTTGCAGCTACCTGACATTCTCTGCTCCTGACAGGCCTGAGAACCCTGTAAAAATGCTGTGGGGAAAATTAAGAGTTTGCTCTGTCTAAACCAGGTGCTTCCATGGCCACAGTGGTGGTCCGCCTGACAAGCTCTAGAGCTAAAGGGAATCTCAACGTGAAAAGTTGCCTCCAGGTTAGGGCCTTAGTAGACGTGCAGAAAGGGAGGCATGCAGCAGTTTCCATGAGTTCTTAGTTGCTTATATGCTTTATTTTAAAGGAAGTACACATCTGAGGACTCCTAGGCCTCTCAGGGATGCATCATTTTCCCTCCCAGTTCCCTGAGTACCTCCAGACCCCTGTGGGCCGACTGAGCACCTTCAAGGCACATTGGTTGATTACCCAGAGGCCCTCTGTGTGTGCCCAGGGATGGGCAACACACTGTAAGTTCCTTGTGGAGAGCTATATTTCCAGAGTCTTCGAACGGCCTAAGGACAACATTGGTGGTGAACCCGAAGTGCCCAGGAAAACATTGTCATGGCATTTGTGTGAGATTCCATGAGAGAACACTGTGCTTGGAAAACTTCGAGGCCTTCGTACCTGAAGTCACTCTGCTCGAGGAGAAAGTCAGCATCCTGCCATGCTGCGTTGTTACCAGCACATCCAGCATGAACACATGCCTGGAGGTAAGGCCCTGAATTGCCGTGCAGAAGCGGAGAAGTGCTGCATTTTCCATGAGGTGGTGGCCTCTGCTCTGTGTACCTTTAACGGTAGCTCAGTTTTCTGGACAGCTAGGAGGCTAGCGTGGGCACCCTCTTCCCGGCAGAAACACTGAGTACCCACAGGCACATCTGGGTCTGCTACGGATCATCCAGGCTCGTAGCCCTTTAGAGACCCTATGTGTATGCCAAGCGTAGGGAAATGCACTGCCCTCTCTTTTGGAACAGCTTGATTTCCCCAGCACTCGCACACGTGCAGGAACACCGTTCTAGCACATTCCACCTGGTGTGGAAGGCTTACGCATTGCCCTAGTATGAGCTGCACTCAGAGAAACCCTCGGGGTCGCATTCCATGTAGGACGTCCTGCCTGAAGTCACTGTGGCACCTAGAGAAAGTCGGCTTGCTTTCTTACTGCAATTTAAGTCCTGTTCTTCCATGCAGCACTGCAGGAAGCCCCAGGCCCAGAGGAGCAGCTACGGCGTTCCTTGGTTGAGACAGTTCACTTGATGCAGAACACCCTACTTCAAGAAGTTCATTCAGGGAAGGAAACACAGGGTAACCGGTGTCTCTTGGGACTCGTTAGAAGCCACAGGGATGTACGCTGAGTGTGCCCATGAAAACGGGGGCCTGCTGGAACTAGCCTTGCTTTCCCATTTTGAAGGCTGCATTCATGCTGCCTTGAAGCTACCTGACATTCCCTGCTCCGGACAGGCCTGTAAACCCTCTAAGAATGTTTCTGGGCATAAAATGACTTTGCTCTGTCTAAACCAGGTGCTTCCATGGCCACGGTGGTGGTCAGCCTGACAAGCTCTAGAGCTAAAGAGAAACTAAATGTGAGAACTTGCCTCCAGTTTAGGTCCTGAGTAGCTGGGAAGAAAGGGAGGCATACAGCTGTTTAAATGATTTCTTAGTCGCTTATGTGCTTTATTATAAAGGAAGTACCACTTTGAAGCCTCCTAGGCCTCTCGGAAGTGCAACACTTTCCCTCCAAGTACACTGAGTACCTCCAGAACCCTGTGGGCAGGCTGAGCAACTTCGAGGCCCATTGGTTGATCCCTCGGAGACCCTCTGTGTGTGCCAAGTGAAGCGCAACAAACTGTAAGTTCCTTGAGGAGAGCTATATTTCCAGAGCCCTCGAACGGCCTCAGGACAACATTGCTGGTGAGTCCGAAGCGCCCAGGAAGACTCTGTCATGGCCCTTGTGTGAGCTGCCATGAGAGAACACTGATTGGAATACTTCAAGGCCCCGGTACCTGAAGTCACATTGCTCGAGGAGAAAGTCAGCATCTTAGCATGCTGTGTCGCTACCGGCACACCCAGCATGAACCCATGCCTGGAAATAAGGCCCTGATTTGCAGTGCAGAAGCGGAGGCATGCTGCAGATTCCAGGAGGCGGTGGACTCTGCTCTGCATACCTTTAATGGCAGCACAGCTTTCTGGACACCTGGGAGGCTAGCCGGGGCACCCTGCTCCCGGCAGGAACACTGAGTACCCCCAGGTGCACCTGGGTCTGCTAAGCAACATCCAGGTCCATAGCCCTTTAGAGTCCCTCTGTGCAGGCCGAGTATAGGGAAATGCACTGCCCTCTCCTTTAGAGCAGCTTAGTTTCCTCCGCACTCGCACACGTTCATGAACACCGTTCTGGCACATCCGACATCGCACGGAGGTCTTACGCATTGCCCTAATCGGAGCTACACTCAGAGGAACCCTCGTCTTCGCGTTCCATCCAGGACATCCTGACTAAAGTCACCGTGCCTCCTAGAGGATGGCGGCTTGGGTTCTTAGTGCACTTTAAGTCCTGTTCCTTCTGTGGCACTGCAGGCAGCCCCAGGCCCAGAGGAGCAGCTCCGGCGTTCCTCGGTTGAGACAGTTCGCTGGATGCGGGACTCCCTACTTCGATAAGTTGATTCAGGGAAGGAAACGCGGGGTAACCAGTGTCTCTTGGGACTCGTAAGAAACCACAGGGATGTACGCTGAGTGTGCCCATGAAAACGGGGGCCTGCTGGAACTAGCCCTGCTTTCCCATTTTGAGGGCTGCATTCATGCCTGTCTTGAAGCTACCTGATATTCCCGGCTCCCGACAGACCAGTGAGCCCTGGAAGAATGCTTGGGGGAAAATTATGAGTTTGCTCTCTCTAAACCAGGGGCTTCCATGGCCACGGTGGCAGTCCGCATGACAGGCTCTACAGCGAAAGGGAACCTCGACGTGAGAACTCGCCTCCAGGTTAGGCCCTGAGTAGCCGTGCAGAAAGGGAGGCATGCAGCTGTTTCCATGAGTTCTCAGTCGCTTATGTGCTTTATTTTAAAGGAAGTACACGGCTGGGGACCCCTAGGCCCCATGGGTGTGCATCGTTTTCCTTCCAAGGTGACTGAGTGCCTCCAGACATTGTGGGCCGGCTGAGCAAAGTTGTGGTCCATTGGTTGATCCCCTGGAGGACCTCTGTGCCTGCCGAGTGCTGGGCAGCAACACACTGCACGTTCCTTGAGGACCGCTACTTCTCCAGAGCCCTAGAATGCCCTAGGTCAACATGGCTGGTGAGTGCGAAGTGCCCAGGAAGACTCTGTCATGGCCCTTGTGTGAGCTGCCATGAGAGAACACTCTGATTGGAACACTGCTAGGCCCGCCCTCGTACCTGAAGTCACTCTGCTCGAGGAGAAAGTCAGCATCTTAGCACGCTGTGTCGCTACCGGCACACCCAGCATGAAACCATGCCTGGAAGAAGGCCCTGATTCGCCGTTCATAAGCGGAGGTGTGCTGCAGCTTCCAGGAGGCGGTGGCCTCTGCTCTGCATGACTTTAACGGCAGCACAGCTTTCTGGACACCTGGGAGGCTAGCCGGGGCACCCTACTCCTGGCAGGAACACTGAGTACCCCCAGGTGCACCTGGGTCTGCTCAGCAACATCCAGGCCCATCACCCTTCAGAGACCCCTCTGTGCACGCCAAGCGTAGGGAAATGCACTGCCGTCTCCTTTGGAGCAACTTAGTTTCCTCCGCACTCGCACACATTCGCGAACACCGTTCTGGCACGTCCCACGTGGAGCGGAGGTCTTCCGCGGTGCCCTAATCGGAGCTGCCCTCAGAGGAGCCCTCGACTTCGTGTTCCATCCAGGACCTCCCGTCTGAAGTCACCATGCCTCCTAGAGGACGGGGGCTTGTGTTCTTACTGCACTTTAAGTCCTGTTCCTTCTGTGGCACTGCAGGCAGGCCCAAACCCAGAGGAGCAGCTCCGGCGTTCCTCGGTTGAGACAGTTAGCTGGATGCGGGACTCCCTACTTCAATAAGTTGATTCAGGGAAGGAAACGCAGGGTAACCGGTGTCTCTTGGGAGTCGTTAGAAGCCACAGGGATGTACTCTGAGTGTGCCCATGTAAACGGGGGCCTGCTGGAACTAGCCCTGCTTTCCCATTTTGAGGGTGGCATTCATGTCTGCCTTGAATCTACCTGACATTCCCGGCTCCCGACAGGCCAGTGAGCCCTGGAAGAACGCTTCGGGGAAAATTGCGTTTGCTCTCTCAAAACCAGGGGCTTCCGTGGCCGCGGTGGCCGTCCTCATGACAGGCTGTAGAGCGAAAGGGAACCTCGAAGTGAGACCTCGCCTCCAGGTTAGGCCCTGAGTAGCCGTGCAGAATGGCAGGCATGCAGCTGTTTCCATGTGTTCTCAGTCGCTTATGTGCTTTATTTTAATGGAAGTACGTGTCCGGGGACTCCTAGGCCCCACGGGTGTGCATCGTTTCCCCTCCGAGTTCACTGAGTGCCTACAGACACCTGTGGGCCGGCGGAGCAACGTCGAGGTCCATTGGTTGATCCCCCAGAGGACCTCTGTGCCTGTCGAGTGCTGGGCAAGAACACACTGCGCTTTCCTTGAGGAGCGCTACATCTCCAGAGCCCTCGAACGCCCTCAGAACAACATGGCTGGTGAGTGCGAAGTGCCCAGGAAGACTCTGTCATGGCCCTTGTGTGAGCTGCCATGAGAAAACACTGTGCTTGGAACACTGCGAGGCCCGCCCTCGTACCTGAAGTCACTCTGCTAGAGGAGAAAGTCAGCATCCTAGCACGCTTTGTTGCTACCGGCCCACCCAGCATGAACCCATGCCTGGAAGAAGGCCCTGATTCACCGTGCAGAAGCGGAGGTGTGCTGCAGCTTCCAGGAGTCGGTGGACTCTGCTCTGCATGCCTTTAACGGCAGCACAGCTTTCTGGACACCTGGGAGGCTAGCCGGGGCACCCTGCTCCCGGCAGGAACACTGAGTACCCCCAGGTGCACCTGGGGCTGCTAAGCAACATCCAGGCCTGTAGCCCTTAAGACACCCCTCTGTGCACGCCCAGCGTAGGGAAACGCACTGCCCTTTCCTTTGGAGTAGCTTAGTTTCCTCCGCACTCGCACACGTTCGCGAACACCATTCTGGCACGTCCCACATGGCGCGGAGGTCTTACGCGGTGCGCTAATTGGAGCTGCCCTCAGAGGAGCCCTCGTCTTCGCATTCCATCCAGGTCCTCCTGACTGAAGTCACCGTGCCGCATAGAGACTGGCGGCTTGGGCTCTTACTGCACTTTAAGTCCTGTTCCTTCTGTGGCACTGCAGGCAGCCCCAGGCCCAGAGGAGCAACTCCGGCGTTCCTCGGTTGAGACAGTTCGCCGGATGCGGGACTCCCTACTTCGATAAGTTGAATCAGGGAAGGAAACGCAGGGTACCCGGTGTCTCGTAGGACTCGTTACAAGCCACAGAGATGTACGCTGAGTGTGCCCATGAAAGCGGGGGCCTGCTGTAACTAACCCTGCTTTCCTATTTTGAGGATGGCATTCATGTCTGCCTTGAAGCTACCTGACATTCCCGGCTCCCGACAGGCCAGTGAGCGCTGGAAGAATGCTTCGGTTAAAATTATGAGTTTGCGCTCTCTAAACCAGGGGCTTCCGTGGACGCGGCGGCGGTCCGCATGACAGGCTGTAGAGCGAAAAGTAACCTCGACGTGAGAACTCACCTCCAGGTTAGGCCCTGAGTAGCCGTGCAGAAAGGGAGGCATGCAGCTGTTTCCATGAGTTCTCAGTCGCTTATGTGCTGTATTTTTAAGGAAGTACGCGTCCGGGGACTCCTAGGCCCCACGGGTGTGCATCATTTTCCCTCCGAGGTCACTGAGTGCCTCCAGACACCTGTGGGCCGGCGGAGCAACGTCGAGGTCCATTGGTTGATCCCCCAGAGGACCTCTGTGCCTGTCGAGTGCTGGGCAGCAACACACTGCGCATTCCTTGAGGAGCGCTACATCTCCAGAGCCCTCGAACGCCCTCGGGACAACATGGCTGGTGCGTGCGAAGTTCCCAGGAAGACTCTGTTATGGCCTTTGTGTGAGCTGCCGTGAATGAACACTGTGCTTGGAATACTGCGAGGCCCGCCCTCGTACCTGAAGTCACTCTGCTCGAGGAGAAAGTCAGCATCCTAGCACGTTGTGTCGCTACCGGCACACCCAGCATGAACCCATGCCTGGAAGTAAGGCCCTGATTCGCCGTGCAGAAGCGGAGGCGTGCTGCAGCTTCCAGGAGGTGGTGGCCTCTGCTCTGCATGCCTTTAACGGCAGCACAGCTTTCTGGACAC
Organism: Orcinus orca; assembly: GCF_937001465.1. Lineage (NCBI taxonomy): Eukaryota > Metazoa > Chordata > Mammalia > Artiodactyla > Delphinidae > Orcinus > Orcinus orca. The sequence continues at coordinate 5,993,393 of NC_064572.1, forward strand.
CTGGGAGGCTAGCCGGGGCACCCTGCTCGCGGCAGGAACACTGAGTACCCCCAGGTGCACCTGGGGCTGCTAAGCAACATCCAGGCCCGTAGCCCTTCAGAGCTCCCTCTGTGCACGCCGAGCATAGGGAAACGCACTGTCCTCTCCTTTGGAGCAGCTTAGTTTCCTCCGCACTCGCACACATTCGCGAACACCGTTCTGGTACATCCCATGTGGCGTGGAGGTCTTTCGCGGTGCCCTAATCAGAGCTGCCCATAGAGAAGCCCTCGTCTTCGCGTTCCATCCAGGACCTCCTGGCTGAAGTCACCGTGCCTCCTAGAGCACGGTGGCTTGGGTTCTTACTGCACTTTAAGTCCTGTTCCTTCTGTGGCACTGCAGGCAGCCCCAGGCCCAGAGGAGCAGCTCCGGCGTTCCTCGGTTGAGACAGTTAGCTGGATGCGGGACTCCCTACTTCGATAAGTTGATTCAGGGAAGGAAACGCAGGGTAACCGGTGTCTCTTGGGAGTCGTTAGAAGCCACAGGGATGTACGCTGAGTGTGCCCATGAAAACGGGGGCCTGCTGGAACTAGCCCTGCTTTCCCATTTAAGGGTGGCATTCATGTCTGCCTTGAAGCTACCTGACATTCCCGGCTCCCGACAGGCCAGTGAGCCCTGGAAGAATGCTTCGGGGAAAATTATGAGTTTGCGCTCTCTAAACCAGGGGCTTCCGTGGACGCGGTGGCGGTCCGCATGACAGGCTGTAGAGCGAAAGGGAACCTCGACGTGAGAACTCGCCTCCAGGTTAGGCCCTGAGTAGCCGTGCAGAAAGGGAAGCATGCAGCTGTTTCCATGAGTTCTCAGTCGCTTATGTGATGTATTTTTAAGGAAGTACGCGTCCGGGGACTCCTAGGCCCCACGGGTGTGCATCGTTTTCCCTCCGAGGTCACTGAGTGCCTCCAGACACCTGTGGGCCGGCGGAGCAACGTCGAGGTCCATTGGTTGATCCCCCGGAGGACCTCTGTGCGTGTCGAGTGCTGGGCAGCAACACACTGCGCGTTCCTTGAGGAGCGGTACATCTCCAGAGGCCTCGGAAGACCTCAGGACAACATGGCTGGTGAGTGCGATGTTCCCAGGAAGACTCTGTTATGGCCCTTGTGTGAGCTGCCGTGAGAGAACACTGTGCTTGGAATACTGCGAGGCCCGCCCTCGTACCTGAAGTCACTCTGCTCGAGGAGAAAGTCAGCAGCCTAGCACGCTGTGTCGCTACCGGCACACCCAGCATGAACCCATGCCTGGAAGTAAGGCCCTGATTCGCCGTGCAGCAGCGGAGGCATGCTGCAGCTTCCAGGAGGCGGTGGCCTCTGCTCTGCATGCCTTTAACGGCAGCACAGCTTTCTGGACACCTGGGAGGCTAGCCGGGGCACCCTGCTCCCAGCAGGAACACTGAGTACCCCCAGGTGCACCTGGAGCTGCTAAGCAACATCCAGGCCCGTAGCCCTTCAGAGACCCCTCTGTGCACGCCAAGCGTAGGGAAACGCACTGCCCTCTCCTTTGGAGCAGCTTAGTTTCCTCCGCACTCGCACACGTTCGCGAACACCGTTCTGGCACGTCCCACATGGTGCGGAGGTCTTACGCGGTGCCCTAATTGGAGCTGCCCTCAGAGGAGCCCTCGTCTTCGCGTTCCATCCAGGTCCTCCTGACCGAAGTCACCGTGCCTCCTAGAGACTGGCGGCTTGGGCTCTTACTGCACTTTAAGTCCTGTTCCTTCTGTGGCACTGCAGGCAGCCCCAGGCCCAGAGGAGCAGCTCCGGCGTTCCTCGGTTGAGAAGGTTCGCCGGATGCGGGACTCCCTACTTCGATAAGTTGAATCAGGGAAGGAAACGCAGGGTAACCGGTGTCTCTTGGGACTCGTTAGAAGACACAGGGATGTACGCTGAGTGTGCCCATGAAAACGGGGGCCTGCTGGAACTAGCACTGCTTTCCCATTTTGAGGGCTGCATTCATGCCTGCCATGAAGCTACCTGACAGTCCCGGCTCCTGACAGGCCAGTGAGCCCTGGAAGAATGCTTCGGGGAAAATTATGAGTTTGCGCTCTCTAAACCAGGGGCTTCCGTGGACGCGGCGGCGGTCCGCATGACAGGCTCTAGAGCGAAAGGGAACGTCGACGTGAGAACTCGCCTCCAGGTTAGACCCTGAGTAGCCGTGCAGAAAGGGAGGCATGCAGCTCTTTCCATGAGTTCTCAGTCGCTTATGTGCTGTATTTTTAAGGAAGTAAGCGTCCGGGGACTTCTAGGCCCCACGGGTGTGCATTGTTTGCCCTCCGAGGTCACTGAGTGCCTCCAGACACCTGTGGGCCGGCGGAGCAACGTCGAGGTCCATTGGTTGATCCCCCGGAGGTCCTCTGTGCCTGCCGAGTGCTGGGCAGCAACACACTGCACGTTCCTTGAGGAGCGCTACATCTCCAGAGGCCTCGAACGCCCTCGGGACAACATGGCTGGTGAGTGCGAAGTTCCCAGGAAGACTCTGTCATGGCCCTTGTGTGAGCTGCCGTGAGAGAACACTGTGGTTGGAATACTGCAAGGCCCGCCCTCGTACCTGAAGTCACTCTGCTCGAGGAGAAAGTCAGCATCGTGGCACGCTGTGTCGCTACCGGCACACCCAGCATGAACCCATGCCTGGAAGTAAGGCCCTGATTCGCCGTGCAGCAGCGGAGGCATGCTGCAGCTTCCAGGAGGCGGTGGCCTTTGCTCTGCATGCCTTTAACGGCAGCACAGCTTTCTGGACACCTGGGAGGCTAGCCGGGGCACCCTGCTCCCGGCAGGAACAATGAGTACCCCCAGGTGCACCTGGGGCTGCTAAGCAACATCCAGGCCCGTAGCCCTTCAGAGACCCCTCTGTGCACGCCGAGCGTAGGGAAATGCACTGCCCTCTCCTTTGGAGCAGCTTAGTTTCCTCCGCACTCGCACACGTTCGCGAACACCGTTCTGGCACGTCCCACGTGGCGTGGAGTTCTTATGCGGTGCCCTAATCAGAGCTGCCCACAGAGGAGCCCTCGTCTTCGCGTTCCATCCAGGACCTCCTGGCTGAAGTCACCGTGCCTCCTAGAGGACGGCGGCTTGGGTTCTTACTGCACTTTAAGTCCTGTTCCTCTGTGGCACAGCAGGCAGCCCCAGGCCCAGAGCAGCAGCTCTGGCGTTCCTCGGTTGAGACAGTTTGCTGGATACGGGACTCCCTACATCGGTAAGATGATTCAGGGAAGGAAACGCAGGGTAACCGGTGTCTCTTGGGACTCGGTAGAAGCCACAGGGATGTACGCTGAGTGTGCCCATGAAAACGGGGGCCTGCTAGAACTAGCCCTGTTTTCCCAATTTGAGGGTGGCATTCATGTCTGCCTTGAAGCTACCTGACATTCCCGGCTCCCGACAGGCCAGTGAGCGCTGGAAGAATGCTTCGGGGAAAATTATGAGTTTGCGCTCTCTAAACCAGGGGCTTCCGTGGACGCGGTGGCGGTCCGCATGACAGGCTGTAGAGCGAAAGGGAACCTCGACGTGAGAACTCGCCTCCAGGTTAGGCCCTGAGTAGCCGTGCAGAAAGGGAGGCATGCAGCTGTTTCCATGAGTTCTCAGTCGCTTATGTGCTGTATTTTTAAGGAAGTACGTGTCCGGGGACTCCTAGGCCCCACGGATGTGCATCGTTTTCCCTCCAAGGTCACTGAGTGCCTCCAGACACCTGTGGGCCGGCGGAGCAACGTCGAGGTCCATTGGTTGATCCCCCGGAGGACCTCTGTGCCTGTCGAGTGCTGGGCAGCAACACACTGTGCATTCCTTGAGGAGCGCTACATCTCCAGAGGCCTCGAACGACCTCAGGACAACATGGCTGGTGAGTGCGAAGTTCCCAGGAAGACTCTGTTATGGCCCTTGTGTGAGCTGCCGTGAGAGAACACTGTGCTTGAAATACTGCGAGGCCCGCCCTCGTACCTGAAGTCACTCTGCTCGAGGAGAAAAAGTCAGCATCCTATCACGCTGTGTCACTACTGGCACACCCAGCATGAACCCATGCCTGGAAGTAAGGCCCTGATTCGCCGTGCAGCAGCGGAGGCATGCTGCAGCTTCCAGGAGGCGGTGGCCTCTGCTCTGCATGCCTTTAATGGCAGCACAGCTTTCTGGACACCTGGGTGGCTAGCCGGGGCACCCTGCTCCCGGCAGGAACACTGAGTACCCCCAGGTGCACCTGGGGCTGCTAAGCAACATCCAGGCCCGTAGCCCTTCAGAGACCCCTCTGTGCACGCGAAACGTAGGGAAACGCACTGCCCTCTCCTTTGGAGCAGCTTAGTTTCCTCCTCACTCGCACACGTTCGCGAACACCGTTCTGGCACGTCCCACATGGCGCGGAGGTCTTACGCGGTGCCCCAATTGGAGCTGCCCTCAGAGGATCCCTCGTCTTCGCGCTCCATCCAGGTCCTTCTGACCGAAGTCACCGTGCCTCCTAGAGACTGGCGGCTTGGGCTCTTACTGCACTTTAAGTCCTGTTCCTTCTGTGGCACTGCAGGCAGCCCCAGGCCCAGAGGAGCAGCTCCAGCGTTCCTCGGTTGAGACAGTTCGCCGGATGCGGGACTCCCTACTTTGATAAGTTGAATCAGGGAAGGAAACGCAGGGTAACCGGTGTCTCTTGGGACTCGTTAGAAGACACAGGGATGTACGCTGAGTGTGCCCATGAAAACGGAGGCCTGCTGGAACTAGCCCTGCTTTCCCATTTTGAGGGCTGCATTCATGCCTGCCATGAAGCTACCTGACAGTCCCGGCTCCCGACAGGCCAGTGAGCCCTGGAAGAATGCTTCGGGAAAAATTATGAGTTTGCGCTCTCTAAACCAGAGGCTTCCGTGGACGCGGCGGCGGTCCGCATGACAGGTTGTAGAGCGAAAGGGAACCTCGACGTGAGAACTCGCCTCCAGGTTAGGCCCTGAGTAGCCGTGCAGAAAGGGAGGCATGCAGCTGTTTCCATGAGTTCTCAGTCGCTTATGTGCTGTATTTTTAAGGAAGTACGCGTCCGGGGACTCCTAGGCCCCACGGGTGTGCATTGTTTCCCCTCCGAGGTCACTGAGTGCCTCCAGACACCTGTGGGTCGGCGGAGCAACGTCGAGGTCCATTGGTTGATCCCCCGGAGGTCCTCTGTGCCTGCCGAGTGCTGGGCAGCAACACACTGCGCATTCCTTGAGGAGCGCTACATCTCCAGAGCCCTCGAACGCCCTCGGGACAACATGGCTGTTGAGTGCGAAGTTCCCAGGAAGACTCTGTCATGGCCCTTGTGTGAGCTGCCGTGAGAGAACACTGTGCTTGGAATACTGCGAGGCCCGCCCTCGTACCTGAAGTCACTCTTCTCGAGGAGAAAGTCAGCATCGTAGCACGCTGTGTCGCTACCGGCATACCCAGCATGAACCCATGCCTGGAAGTAAGGCCCTGATTCGCCGTGCAGCAGCGGAGGCATGCTGCAGCTTCCAGGAGGCGGTGGCCTTTGCTCTGCATGCCTTTAACGGCAGCACAGCTTTCTGGACACCTGGGAGGCTAGCTGGGGCACCCTGCTCCCGGCAGGAACACTGAGTACCCCAAGGTGCACCTGGGGCTGCTAAGCAACATCCAGGCCCGTAGCCCTTCAGAGAACCCTCTGTGCACGCCGAGCATAGGGAAACGCACTGCCCTCTCCTTTGGAGCAGCTTAGTTTCCTCCGCACTCGCACACGTTCGTGAACACCGTTCTGGCATGTCCCACGTGACGCGGAGGTCTTACGCGGTGCCCTAACTGGAGCTGCCCTCAGAGGAGCCCTCATCTTCACGTTCCATCCAGGTCCTCCTGACCGAAGTCACCGTGCCTCCTAGAGACTGGCGGCTTGGGCTCTTACTGCACTTTAAGTCCTGTTCCTTCTGTGGCACAGCAGGCAGCCCCAGGCCCAGAGCAGCAGCTCCGGCGCTCCTCGGTTGAGACAGTTCGCCGGATGCGGGACTCCCTACTTCGATAAGTTGAATCAGGGAAGGAAACGCAGGGTAACCGGTGTCTCTTGGGACTCGTTAGAAGCCACAGGGATGTACGCTGAGTGTGCCCATGAAAACGGGGGCCTGCTGGAACTAGCACTGCTTTCCCATTTTGAGGGCTGCATTCATGACTGCCATGAAGCTACCTGACAGTCCCGGCTCCCGACAGGCCAGTGAGCCCTGGAAGAATGCTTCGGGGAAAATTATGAGTTTGCGCTCTCTAAACCAGGGGCTTCCGTGGACGCGGCGGCGGTCCGCATGACAGGCTGTAGAGCGAAAGGGAACCTCGACGTGAGAACTCGCCTCCAGGTTAGGCCCTGAGTAGCCATGCAGAAAGGGAGGCATGCAGCTGTTTCCATGAGTTCTCAGTCGCTTATGTGCTGTATTTTTAAGGAAGTACGTGTCCGGGGATTCCTAGGCCCCACGGGTGTGCATTGTTTCCCCTCCGAGGTGACTGAGTGCCTCCAGACACCTGTGGGCTGGCGGAGCAACGTCGAGGTCCATTGGTTGATCCCCCGGAGGTCTTCTGTGCCTGCCGAGTGCTGGGCAGCAACACACTGCACGTTCCTTGAGGAGCGCTACATCTCCAGAGCCCTCGAACGCCCACGGGACAACATGGCTGGTGAGTGCGAAGTTCGCAGGAAGAGTCTGTTATGGCCCTTGTGTTAGCTGCCGTGAGAGAACACTGTGCTTGGAATACTGCGAGGCCCGCCCTCGTACCTGAAGTCACTCTGCTCGAGGAGAAAGTCAGCATCGTAGCACGCTGTGTCGCTACCGGCACACCCAGCATGAACCCATGCCTGGAAGTAAGGCCCTGATTCGCCGTGCAGCAGCGGAGGCATGCTGCAGCTTCCAGGAGGCGGTGGCCTCTGCTCTGCATGCCTTTAACGGCAGCACAGCTTTCTGGACACCTGGGAGGCTAGCCGGGGCACCCTGCTCCCGGCAGGAACACTGAGTACCCCCAGGTGCACCTGGAGCTGCTAAGCAACATCCAGGCCCGTAGCCCTTCAGAGACCCCACTGTGCACGCCGAACGTAGGGAAACGCACTGCCCTCTCCTTTGGAGCAGCTTAGTTTCCTCCACACTCACACACGTTCGCGAACACCGTTCTGGCACGTCCCATGTGGCGCGGGGGTGTTATGCGGTGCCCTAATCAGAGCTGCTCACAGAGGATCCCTCGTCTTCGCGTTCCATCCAGGTCCTCCTGACCGAAGTCACCGTGCCTCCTAGAGACTGGCGGCTTGGGCTCTTACTGCACTTTAAGTCCTGTTCCTTCTGTGGCACTGCAGGCAGCCCCAGGCCCAGAGGAGCAGCTCCGGCGTTCCTCGGTTGAGACAGTTCGCTGGATGCGGGACTCCCTACTTCAGTAAGATGATTCAGGGAAGGAAACGCAGGGTAACCGGTGTCTCTTGGGAGTCGTTAGAAGACACAGGGATGTACGCTGAGTGTGCCCATGAAAACGGGGGCCTGCTGGAACTAGCCCTGCTTTCCCATTTTCAGGGTGGCTTTCATGTCTGCCTTGAAGCTACCTGACATTCCCGGCTCCCGACAGGCCAGTGAGTGCTGGAAGAATGCTTCGGAGAAAATTATGAGTTTGCGCTCTCTAAACCATGGGCTTCCGTGGACGTGGCGGCGGTCCGCATGACAGGCTCTAGAGCGAAAGGGAACCTCGACGTGAGAACTCGCCTCCAGGTTAGGCCCTGAGTAGCCGTGCAGAAAGGGAGGCATGCAGCTGTTTCCATGAGTTCTCAGTCGCTTATGTGCTGTATTTTTAAGGAAGTACGCGTCCGGGGACTCCTAGGCCCCACGGGTGTGCATCGTTTTACCTCCGAGGTCACTGGGTGCCTCCAGACACATGTGGGCCAGCGGAGCAAAGTCGAGGTCTATTGGTTGATCCCCCAGAGGACCTCTGTGCCTGTCGAGTGCTGGACAGCAACACACTGCGCGTTCCTTGAGGAGCGCTACATCTCCAGAGGCCTCGAACGACCTCAGGACAACATGGCTGGTGAGTGCGAAGTTCCCAGGAAGACTCTGTTATGGCCCTTGTGTGAGCTGCCGTGAGAGAACACTGTGCTTGGAATACTGCGAGGCCCGCCCTCGTACCTGAAGTCACTCTGCTCGAGGAGAAAGTCAGCATCGTAGCACGCTGTGTCGCTACCGGCACACCCAGCATGAACCCATGCCTGGAAGTAAGGCCCTGATTCGCCGTGCAGCAGTGGAGGCATGCTGCAGCTTCCAGGAGGCGGTGGCCTCTGCTCTGCATGCCTTTAATGGCAGCACAGCTTTCTGGACACCTGGGTGGCTAGCCGGGGCACGCTGCTCCCGGCAGGAACACTGAGTACCCCCAGGTGCACCTGGGGCTGCTAATCAACATCCAGGCCCGTAGCCCTTCAGAGACCCCTCTGTGCACGCCAAGCGTAGGGAAACGCACTGCCCTCTCCTTTGGAGCAGCTTAGTTTCCTCCGCACTCGCACACGTTCACGAACACCGTTCTGGCACATCCCAAATGGCGCGGAGGTCTTACGCGGTGCCCTAATCAGAGCTGCCCTCAGAGGAGCCCTCGTCTTCGCGTTCCATCCAGGTCCTCCTGACCGAAGTCACCGTGCCTCCTAGAGACTGGCGGCTTGGGCTCTTACTGCACTTTAAGTCCTGTTCCTTCTGTGGCACTGCAGGCAGCCCCAGGCCCAGAGCAGCAGCTCCGGCGTTCCTCGCTTGAGACAGTTCGCCGGATGCGGGACTCCCTACTTCGATAAGTTGAATCAGGGAAGGAAACGCAGGGTAACCAGTGTCTCTTGGGACTCGTTAGAAGCCACAGGGATGTACGCTGAGTGTGCCCATGAAAACGGGGGCCTCTTGGAACTAGCCCTGCTTTCCCATTTAAGGGTGGCATTCATGTCTGCCTTGAAGCTACCTGACATTCCCGGCTCCCGACAGGCCAGTGAGCCCTGGAAGAATGCTTCGGGGAAAATTATGAGTTTGCGCTCTCTAAACCAGGGGCTTCCGTGGACGCGGCGGCGGTCCGCATGACAGGCTCTAGAGCGAAAGGGAACCTCGACGTGAGAACTCGCCTCCAGGTTAGGCCCTGAGTAGCCGTGCAGAAAGGGAGGCATGCAGCTGTTTCCATGAGTTCTCAGTCGCTTATGTGCTGTATTTTTAAGGAAGTACGCGTCCGGGGACTCCTAGGCCCCACGGGTGTGCATCGTTTTCCCTCCGGGGTGACTGAGTGCCTCCAGACACCTGTGGGCCGGCGGAGCAACGTCGAGGTCCATTGGTTGATCCCCCGGAGGTCCTCTGTTCTTGCCGAGTGCTGGGCAGCAACACACTGCATGTTCCTTGAGGAGCGGTACATCTCCAGAGCCCTCGAACGCCCTCGGGACAACATGGCTGGTGAGTGCGAAGTTTCCAGGAAGACTCTGTCATGGCCATTGTGTTAGCTGCCATGAGAGAACACTGTGCTTGGAATACTGCGAGGCCCGCCCTCGTACCTGAAGTCACTCTGCTCGAGGAGAAAGTCAGCATCGTAGCACGCTGTGTCGCTACCGGCACACCCAGCATGAACCCATGCCTGGAAGTAAGGCCCTGATTCGCCGTGCAGCAGCGGAGGCATGCTGCAGCTTCCAGGAGGCGGTGGCCTCTGCTCTGCATGCCTTTAACGGCAGCACAGCTTTCTGGACACCTGGGAGGCTAGCCGGGGCACCCTGCTCCCGGCAGGAACACTGAGTACCCCCAGGTGCACCTGGGGCTGCTAAGCAACATCCAGGCCCGTAGCCCTTCAGAGACCCCTCTGTGCACGCCAAGCGTAGGGAAACGCACTGCCCTCTCCTTTGGAGCAGCTTAGTTTCCTCCGCACTCGCACACGTTCGCGAATACCGTTCTGGCATGTCCCACAATGGCGCAGAGGTCTTACGCGGTGCCCCAATTGGAGCTGCCCTCAGAGGAGCCCTCGTCTTCGCGTTCCATCCAGGTCCTCCTGACCGAAATCACCGTGCCTCCTAGAGACTGGCGGCTTGGGCTCTTACTGCACTTTAAGTCCTGTTCCTTCTGTGGCACTGCAGGCAACCCCAGGCCCAGAGGAGCAGCTCCGGCGTTCCTCGGTTGAGACAGTTCGCCGGATGCGGGACTCCCTACTTCGATAAGTTGAATCAGGGAAGGAAACGCAGGGTAACCGGTGTCTCTTGGGACTCGGTAGAAGCCACAGGGATGTACGCTGAGTGTGCCCATGAAAACGGGGGCCTGCTCGAACTAGCCCTGCTTTCCCATTTTGGGAGCGGCATTCATATCTGCCTTGAAGCTACCTGACATTCCCGGCTCCCGACAGGCCAGTGAGCACTGGAAGAATGCTACAGGGAAAATTATGAGTTTGCGCTCTCTAAACCAGGGGCTTCCGTGGACGCGGCGGCGGTCCGCATGACAGGCTCTAGAGCGAAAGGGAACCTCGACGTGAGAACTCGCCTCCAGGTTAGGCCCTGAGTAGCCGTGCAGAAAGGGAGGCATGCAGCTGTTTCCATGAGTTCTCAGTCGCTTATGTGCTGTATTTTTAAGGAAGTACGCGTCCGGGGACTCCTAGGCCCCACGGATGTGCATCATTTTCCCTCCGAGGTCACTGAGTGCCTCCAGACACCTGTGGGCTGACGGAGCAACGTCGAGGTCCATTGGTTGATCCCCCGGAGGACCTCTGTGCCTGTCGAGTGCTGGGCAGCAACACACTGCGCATTCCTTGAGGAGCGCTACATCTCCAGAGGCCTCGAACGACCTCAGGACAACATGGCTGGTGAGTGCGAAGTTCCCAGGAAGACTCTTTTATGGCCCTTGTGTGAGCTGCCGTGAGAGAACACTGTGCTTGGAATACTGCGAGGCCCGCCCTCGTACCTGAAGTCACTCTGCTCGAGGAGAAAGTCAGCATCGTAGCACGCTGTGTCGCTACCGGCACACCCAGCATGAACCCATGCCTGGAAGTAAGGCCCTGATTCGCCGTGCAGCAGCGGAGGCATGCTGCAGCTTCCAGGAGGCGGTGGCCTCTGCTCTGCATGCCTTTAATGGCAGCACAGCTTTCTGGACACCTGGGTGGCTAGCCGGGGCACCCTGCTCCCGGCAGGAACACTGAGTACCCCCAGGTGCACCTGGGGCTGCTAAGCAACATCCAGGCCCGTAGCCCTTCAGAGACCCCTCTGTGCACGCGAAACATAGGGAAACGCACTGCCCTCTCCTTTGGAGCAGCTTAGTTTCCTCCGCAATCGCACACGTTCGCGAACACCGTTCTGGCACGTCCCACATGGCGCGGAGGTCTTACGCGGTGCCCCAATTGGAGCTGCCCTCAGAGGAGCCCTCATCTTCGCGTTCCATCCAGGTCCTCCTGACCGAAGTCACCGTGCCTCCTAGAGACTGGTGGCTTGGGCTCTTACTGCACTTTAAGTCCTGTTCCTTCTGTGGCACTGCAGGCAGCCCCAGGCCCAGAGGAGCAGCTCCGGCGTTCCTCGGTTGAGACAGTTCGCGGATGCGGGACTCCCTACTTCGATAAGTTGAATCAGGGAAGGAAACGCAGGGTAACCGGTGTCTCTTGGGACTCGGTAGAAGCCACAGGGATGTACGCTGAGTGTGCCCATGAAAACGGGGGCCTGCTCCAACTAGCACTGTTTTCCCATTTTGAGGGCTGCATTCATGCCTGCCATGAAGCTACCTGACAGTCCCAGCTCCCGACAGGCCAGTGAGCCCTGGAAGAATGCTTCGGGGAAAATTTTGAGTTTGCGCTCTCTAAACCAGGGGCTTCCGTGGACGCGGCGGCGGTCCGCATGACAGGCTCTAGAGCGAAAGGGAACCTCGACGTGAGAACTCGCCTCCAGGTTAGGCCCTGAGTAGCCGTGCAGAAAGGGAGGCATGCAGCTGTTTCCATGAGTTCTCAGTCGCTTATGTGCTGTATTTTTAAGGAAGTACGCGTCCGGGGACTCCTACGTCCCACGGGTGTGCATCGTTTTCCCTCTGAGGTCACTGAGTGCCTCCAGACACCTGTGGGCCGGCGGAGCAACGTCGAGGTCCATTGGTTGATCCCCCGGAGGACCTCTGTGCCTGTCGAGTGCTGGGCAGCAACACACTGCGCGTTCCTTGAGGAGCGGTACATCTCCAGAGGCCTCGAACGACCTCAGGACAACATGGCTGGTGAGTGCGAAGTTCCCAGGAAGACTCTGTGATGGCCCTTGTGTGAGCTGCCGTGAGAGAACACTGTGCTTGGAGTACTGCGAGGCCCGCCCTCGTACCTGAAGTCACTCTGCTCGAGGAGAAAGTCAGCATCATGGCACGCTGTGTCGCTACCGGCACACCCAGCATGAACCCATGCCTGGAAGTAAGGCCCTGATTCGCCGTGCAGCAGCAGAGGCATGCTGCAGCTTCCAGGAGGCGGTGGCCTCTGCTCTGCATGCCTTTAACGGCAGCACAGCTTTCTGGACACCTGGGAGGCTAGCCGGGGCACCCTGCTCCCGGCAGGAACACTGAGTACCCCCAGGTGCACCTGGGACTGCTAAGCAACATCCAGGCCCGTAGCCCTTCAGAGACCCCTCTGTGCATGCCAAGCGTAGGTAAACGCACTGCCCTCTCCTTTGGAGCAGCTTAGTTTCCTCCACACTCGCACACGTTCGCGAAAACCGTTCTGGCACGTCCCACATGGCGCGGATTTCTTACGCGGTGCCCCAATTGGAGCTGCCCTCAGAGGAGCCCTCGTCTTCGCGTTCCATCCAGGTCCTCCTGACCGAAGTCACCGTGCCTCCTAGAGACTGGCGGCTTGGGCTCTTACTGCACTTTAAGTCCTGTTCCTTCTGTGGCACTGCAGGCAACTCCAGGCCCAGAGGAGCAGCTCCGGCGTTCCTCGGTTGAGACAGTTCGCCGGATGCGGGACTCCCTACTTCGATAAGTTGAATCAGGGAAGGAAACGCAGGGTAACCGGTGTCTCTTGGGACTCGGTAGAAGCCACAGGGATGTACGCTGAGTGTGCCCATGAAAACGGGGGCCTGCTCGAACTAGCCCTGCTTTCCCATTTTGGGAGCGGCATTCATGTCTGCCTTGAAGCTACCTGACATTCCCGGCTCCCGACAGGCCAGTGAGCGCTGGAAGAATGCTTCGGGGAAAATTATGAGTTTGCGCTCTCTAAACCAGGGGCTTCCGTGGACGCGGCGGCGGTCCGCATGAGGCTCTAGAGCGAAAGGGAACCTCGACGTGAGAACTCACCTCCAGGTTAGGCCCTGAGTAGCCGTGCAGAAAGGGAGGCATGCAGCTGTTTCCATGAGTTCTCAGTCGCTTATGTGCTGTATTTTTAAGGAAGTACGCGTCCGGGGACTCCTAGGCCCCACGGGTGTGCATCGTTTTCCCTCCGAGGTCACTGGGTGCCTCCAGACACCTGTGGGCCGGCAGAGCAACGTCGAGGTCCATTGGTTGATCCCCCGGAGGACCTCTGTGCCTGTCGAGTGCTGGGCAGCAACACACTGTGCGTTTCTTGAGGAGCGCTACATCTCCAGAGGCCTCGAACGACCTCAGGACAACATGGCTGGTGAGTGCGAAGTTCCCAGGAAGACTCTTATGGCCCTTGTGTGAGCTGCCGTGAGACAACATTGTGCTTGGAACACTGCGAGCCCGCCCTCATATCTGAAGTCACTCTGCTCGAGGAGAAAGTCAGCATGTTAGCACGCTGCGTCGCTACCGGCACGCCCAGCATGAACCCATGCCTTGAAGTAAGGCCCTGATTCACCGTGCAGAAGCGGAGGCGTGCTGCAGCTTCCAGGAGGCGGTGGCCTCTGCTCTGCATGCCTTTAACGGCAGCACAGCTTTCTGGACACCTGGGAGGCTAGCCGGGGCACCCTGCTCCCGGCAGGAATACTGAGTATCCCCAGGTGCACCTGGGGCTGCTAAGCAACATCCAGGCCCGTAGCACTTCAGAGAACACTCTGTGCACGCCAAGCGTAGGGAAACGCACTGCCCTCTCCTTTGGAGCAGCTTAGTTTCCTCCGCACTCGCACACGTTCGCGAACACCGTCCTGGCACCTCCCACGTGGCGCGGAGGTCTTACGCGGTGCCCTAATCAGAGCTGCCCTCAGAGGAGCCCTCGTCTTCGCGTTCCATCCAGGACCTCCTGGCTGAAGTCCAGGTGCCTCCTAGAGGACGGCGGCTTGGGTTCTTACTGCACTTTAAGTCCTGTTCCTTCTGTGGCACTGCAGGCAGCCCCAGGCCCAGAGGAGCAGCTCTGGCGTTCCTCGGTTGAGACAGTTCGCCGGATGCGGGACTCCCTACTTCGATAAGTTGATTCAGGGAAGGAAACGCAGGGTAACCGGTGTCTCTTGGGAGTCGTTAGAAGCCACAGGGATGTACGCTGAGTGTTTGAGCTTTTTATGAGGCGCTCCCCGCCTGCCTGACCGGCCAGGCGGCCAGAAGGCGTCCCTGGAGGCAGAGGCACACCAGACGCTCCGGGGATGGCCTGACGGGAACCAGACGTGGCCGCGGACCCGGGGGCCGTCCGTGCGTCCCGCGAGCCCCTCGACCTGCACCAGGCCGCCCCCACTGGAGCCCAGCCCCGGCGCCAGCACTTGTCTGCCTGGGTGTCTCTCCACAGCTCAATACGGAAAAAGCCACTCCTCCGCCGTTTCGCCATGGCCAGGGGCGGGAGCGGGATCGAGGGCCCAGACCGCTTCCCTCGGCCTGCCGGCAACCTGGGGCGGGGTCCTGAGCTCAGACGGTGGCGTGGGGCCAAGGGTGGCGTTGCTGGGTCTAAGGGGCTTTACCAACACAGTGCTGGCTCCCACTGGCTTCGGGCCACCTGCTGTCGGGCAGGAGGGCCGGCACGGTCTGCGGTTGGGCTTCGCCTAACGCAGCGTGGGCCGGCTACTACTATTGCTCTTGCTGATTCTTCTACTTCTATTTCTGGCCCTCTGCAGATCAAATATGCTGCCACTATTACTGCTGCTGATGCCACTTCTACTGCTGTTTCTACCACTACTACTACTACTACTACTAATTGCCCAGTGCATGGCAAATACTACTACTATTACCACCACTGCTGCCATTACTACTACTGCTGCTACTACTACTGCTGCTGCTACTTGTACAGGTGCTGCTGCTACTACTACTACTAATAGCCCAGTGCATGGCAAATATTAACACTACTACTACTGCTGCTGCTTCTACTTTTGCTACTACTACTGCTAGTACTAGTAGTCCAGTGCATGGCAAATTCTACTACTATTACTACAACAGCTACTGCTGCTAATTGTAATGTTACTACTACTGCTAATGCTAGTAATCTAGTATATGGCAAATACTACTACTATGACTACTAGTGCTGCTGCTGCTACTTCCGCTACTACAACTATCAATACTACTAGCCCAGTGCATGGCAAATATACTACTATTATTGCTGTCCCTGCTACTTCTACTACTATTCCTGGCCCACTGCAAGTCAAATATGCTGCTCCAATTACTCCTGCTGCTGCCACTTCTACTGCTATTGCTACCACTATTACTACTACTACTAGCCCAATGCATGGCAAATACTACTACTATTACTACTACTGCTGCTGCTTGTACAAATGCTACTACTACTGCTACTACTAGTAGTCCAGTGCATTGAAAATACTCCTCCTCCTCCTCCTCCTGATGCTGCTACTACTTCTACTACTAGTATCAATACTACTAGCCCTGTGTCTGGCAAATGTACTACTACTAGTGCTATGGCTGCTACTTCTATTATTACTACTGGCCCACTGCAGGCCAAATCTGCTGGTACTATTACTGCTGCTGATGCCACTTCTATTGCTGATGCTAACTCTACTACTGCTACTACTAGCAGTCCACTGCATGGCAAATCTACTACTACTACTTCTATTGCTGCTACTGCTACTACTACTACTGGCCCTCTGCAGGGAATATATGGTGCTACTACTCCTGCTGCTGCAGCCACTTCTCTTGCTGCTACTACCACTACTATTCCTACTAGCCCAGTGCATGGCAAATACTACTTCTATTACCACTACAGCTGCTACTTCTACTGCAGCTGCTACCTCCGTTCCCCGGCCTAGGCGGGCGGCGGGGCCCTGCCGGGACGGGCGGGCCGCTGGGCTGACGGTAAGACACAAGCGCCTGCTAAGCTGTGCCTCAAGAGGCAACCCGCGACCCCGCCGGCATCTACTGCCAAACCAGCCTAGAAGAGCCCGATCTCGCCGCGATCGCGGAAGCTAAGCAGGGTCGGGCCTGGTTAGAACTTGGATGGGAGACCTCTAGGGAAGACCGGGTGCTCTAGGCTTTTTGCCTCCGCTCCGCCTTCTCCTTTCGGCGCCCGCGGCGTTCGCGGCTATCTCCGCCCCCCGCCGGGTACAGCTGCAAGCCCCACCTCCTCAGGCCCCTCCCACCAAAGCAAGCGTCTTATGAGGCGCTCCCCGCCTGCCTGACCGGCCAGGCGGCCAGAAGGCGTCCCTGGAAGGCAGAGGCACACCTGACGCTCCGGGGGTGGCCTGACGGGAACCAGACGTGGCTGCGGACCCGGGAGCCGTCCATGCGGCCCGCGACCCCTCGACCTGCACCTGGCCGCCCCCACTGGAGCCCCCGCCGGCGCCGCCACCTGTCTGCCTGGGTGTCTCTCCACAGCTCCATATGGAAAAAGCCGCTCCTCCGCCTTTTCGCCATGGCCAAGGGCGGGAGCGGGATCGAGGGCCCAGGCCGCTTCCCTGGGCCTGCCGGCCACCTGGGGCGGGGTCCTGAGCTCGGACGGTGGCGTGGGGGCGAGGGTGGCGTGGCTGGGTCTTAGGGGCCGTGCCAAATCAATGGTGGCTCCCAGTGGCTTCGGGCCAGCTTCTGTCGGGCAGGAGGGCCGGTCCGGTCTGCGTCTGAGCTGCACCTAGCGCAGCGTGGGTGGGCAGGTGGGATGCCCAAGGGACCGCGGTCCCCGGGCCTGGAAGCCTCCTGGGCCACTTCCCCGTGAGCGGCCTGCGGGATCTGGGGCGGGGAGCCAAGCGTCGAAAATTTGCTGGCTCCCGCCCGCCCTGGGTTGGGTGGTCGCCAACACCTCCGCCACCCCCAGGTGCCCGAGACCTCCGTTCCCCGGCCTAGGCAGGCGGCGGGGCCCTGCCGGGACGGGCGGGCCGCTGGGCTGACGGTAAGGCCCAAGCGCCTGCTAAGCTGCGCCTCAAGAGGCAGCCCGCGACCCCGCCGGCATCTACTGCCAAACCAGCCTAGAAGGGCCCGATCTCGCCGCGATCGCGGAAGCTAAGCAGGGTCGGGCCTGGTTAGAACTTGGATGGGAGACCTCTAGGGAAGACCGGGTGCTCTAGGCTTTTTGCCTCCGCTCCGCCTTCTCCTTTCGGCGCCCGCGGCGTTCGCGGCTATCTCCGCCCCCCGCCGGGTACAGCTGCAAGCCCCACCTCCTCAGGCCCCTCCCACCAAAGCAAGCGTCTTATGAGGCGCTCCCCGCCTGCCTGACCGGCCAGGCGGCCAGAAGGCGTCCCTGGAAGGCAGAGGCACACCTGACGCTCCGGGGGTGGCCTGACGGAAACCAGACGTGGCCGCGGACCCGGGGGCCGTCCGTGCGGCCCGCGAGCCCCTCGACCTGCACCAGGCCGCCCCCACTGGAGCCCAGCCCCGGCGCCAGCACTTGTCTGCCTGGGTGTCTCTCCACAGCTCAATACGGAAAAAGCCACTCCTCCGCCGTTTCGCCATGGCCAGGGGCGGGAGCGGGATCGAGGGCCCAGACCGCTTCCCTCGGCCTGCCGGCAACCTGGGGCGGGGTCCTGAGCTCGGACGGTGGCGTGGGGCCAAGGGTGGCGTTGCTGGGTCTAAGGGGCTTTACCAACACAGTGCTGGCTCCCACTGGCTTCGGGCCACCTGCTGTCGGGCAGGAGGGCCGGCACGGTCTGCGGTTGGGCTTCGCCTAACGCAGCGTGGGCCGGCTACTACTATTGCTCTTGCTGATTCTTCTACTTCTATTTCTGGCCCTCTGCAGATCAAATATGCTGCCACTATTACTGCTGCTGATGCCACTTCTACTGCTGTTTCTACCACTACTACTACTACTACTACTAATTGCCCAGTGCATGGCAAATACTACTACTATTACCACCACTGCTGCCATTACTACTACTGCTGCTACTACTACTGCTGCTGCTACTTGTACAGGTGCTGCTGCTACTACTACTACTAATAGCCCAGTGCATGGCAAATATTAACACTACTACTACTGCTGCTGCTTCTACTTTTGCTACTACTACTGCTAGTACTAGTAGTCCAGTGCATGGCAAATTCTACTACTATTACTACAACAGCTACTGCTGCTAATAGTAATGTTACTACTACTGCTAATGCTAGTAATCTAGTATATGGCAAATACTACTACTATTACTACTAGTGCTGCTGCTGCTACTTCCGCTACTACAACTATCAATACTACTAGCCCAGTGCATGGCAAATATACTACTATTATTGCTGTCCCTGCTACTTCTACTACTATTCCTGGCCCACTGCAAGTCAAATATGCTGCTCCAATTACTCCTGCTGCTGCCACTTCTACTGCTATTGCTACCACTATTACTACTACTACTAGCCCAATGCATGGCAAATACTACTACTATTACTACTACTGCTGCTGCTTGTACAAATGCTACTACTACTGCTACTACTAGTAGTCCAGTGCATTGAAAATACTCCTCCTCCTCCTCCTCCTGATGCTGCTACTACTTCTACTACTAGTATCAATACTACTAGCCCTGTGTCTGGCAAATGTACTACTACTAGTGCTATGGCTGCTACTTCTATTATTACTACTGGCCCACTGCAGGCCAAATCTGCTGGTACTATTACTGCTGCTGATGCCACTTCTATTGCTGGTGCTAACTCTACTACTACTGCTACTACTAGCAGTCCACTGCATGGCAAATCTACTACTACTACTTCTATTGCTGCTACTGCTACTACTACTACTGGCCCTCTGCAGGGAATATATGGTGCTACTACTCCTGCTGCTGCAGCCACTTCTCTTGCTGCTACTACCACTACTATTCCTACTAGCCCAGTGCATGGCAAATACTACTTCTATTACCACTACAACTGCTACTTCTACTGCAGCTGCTACCTCCGTTCCCCGGCCTAGGCGGGCGGCGGGGCCCTGCCGGGACGGGCGGGCCGCTGGGCTGACGGTAAGACACAAGCGCCTGCTAAGCTGTGCCTCAAGAGGCAACCCGCGACCCTGCCGGCATCTACTGCCAAACCAGCCTAGAAGGGCCCGATCTCGCCGCGATCGCGGAAGCTAAGCAGGGTCGGGCCTGGTTAGAACTTGGATGGGAGACCTCTAGGGAAGACCGGGTGCTCTAGGCTTTTTGCCTCCGCTCCGCCTTCTCCTTTCGGCGCCCGCGGCGTTCGCGGCTATCTCCGCCCCCCGCCGGGTACAGCTGCAAGCCCCACCTCCTCAGGCCCCTCCCACCACAGCAAGCGTCTTATGAGGCGCTCCCCGCCTGCCTGACCGGCCAGGCGGCCAGAAGGCGTCCCTGGAAGGCAGAGGCACACCAGACGCTCCGGGGGTGGCCTGACGGGAACCAGAAGTGGCTGCGGACCCGGGGGCCGTCCGTGCGGCCCGCGAGCCCCTCGACCTGCACCTGGCCGCCCCCACTGGAGCACCACCCCGGCGCCGCCACCTGTCTGCCGGGGTGTCTCTCCACAGCTCCATATGGAAAAAGCCGCCCCTCCGCCGTTTTGTTATGGCCGGGGGCGGGAGCGGGATCGAGGGCCCAGGCCGCTTCCCTGGGCCTGCCGGCCACCTGGGGCGGGGTCCTGAGCTCGGACGGTGGCGTGGGGGCGAGGGTGGCGTGGCTGGGTCTTAGGGGCCGTGCCAAATCAATGGTGGCTCCCAGTGGCTTCGGGCCAGCTTCTGTCGGGCAGGAGGGCCGGTCCGGTCTGCGTCTGAGCTGCACCTAGCGCAGCGTGGGTGGGCAGGTGGGATGCCCAAGGGACCGCGGTCCCCGGGCCCGGAAGCCTCCTGGGCCACTTCCCCGTGAGCGGCCTGCGGGATCTGGGGCGGGGAGCCAAGCGTCGAAAATTTGCTGGCTCCCGCCCGCCCTGGTTTGGGTGGTCGCCAACACCTCCGCCACCCCCAGGTGCCCGAGACCTCCGTTCCCCGGCCTAGGCAGGCGGCGGGGCCCTGCCGGGACGGGCGGGCCGCTGGGCTGACGGTAAGGCCCAAGCGCCTGCTAAGCTGCGCCTCAAGAGGCAGCCCGCGACCCCGCCGGCATCTACTGCCAAACCAGCCTAGAAGGGCCCGATCTCGCCGCGATCGCGGAAGCTAAGCAGGGTCGGGCCTGGTTAGAACTTGGATGGGAGACCTCTAGGGAAGACCGGGTGCTCTAGGCTTTTTGCCTCCGCTCCGCCTTCTCCTTTCGGCGCCCGCGGCGTTCGCGGCTATCTCCGCCCCCCGCCGGGTACAGCTGCAAGCCCCACCTCCTCAGGCCCCTCCCACCACAGCAAGCGTCTTATGAGGCGCTCCCCGCCTGCCTGACCGGCCAGGCGGCCAGAAGGCGTCCCTGGAAGGCAGAGGCACACCAGATGCTCCGGGGGTGGCCTGACGGAAACCAGACGTGGCCGCGGACCCGGGGGCCGTCCGTGCGGCCCGCGAGCCCCTCGACCTGCACCAGGCCGCCCCCACTGGAGCCCAGCCCCGGCGCCAGCACTTGTCTGCCTGGGTGTCTCTCCACAGCTCAATACGGAAAAAGCCACTCCTCCGCCGTTTCGCCATGGCCAGGGGCGGGAGCGGGATCGAGGGCCCAGACCGCTTCCCTCGGCCTGCCGGCAACCTGGGGCGGGGTCCTGAGCTCGGACGGTGGCGTGGGGCCAAGGGTGGCGTTGCTGGGTCTAAGGGGCTTTACCAACACAGTGCTGGCTCCCACTGGCTTCGGGCCACCTGCTGTCGGGCAGGAGGGCCGGCACGGTCTGCGGTTGGGCTTCGCCTAACGCAGCGTGGGCCGGCTACTACTATTGCTCTTGCTGATTCTTCTACTTCTATTTCTGGCCCTCTGCAGATCAAATATGCTGCCACTATTACTGCTGCTGATGCCACTTCTACTGCTGTTTCTACCACTACTACTACTACTACTACTAATTGCCCAGTGCATGGCAAATACTACTACTATTACCACCACTGCTGCCATTACTACTACTGCTGCTACTACTACTGCTGCTGCTACTTGTACAGGTGCTGCTGCTACTACTACTACTAATAGCCCAGTGCATGGCAAATATTAACACTACTACTACTGCTGCTGCTTCTACTTTTGCTACTACTACTGCTAGTACTAGTAGTCCAGTGCATGGCAAATTCTACTACTATTACTACAACAGCTACTGCTGCTAATAGTAATGTTACTACTACTGCTAATGCTAGTAATCTAGTATATGGCAAATACTACTACTATTACTACTAGTGCTGCTGCTGCTACTTCCGCTACTACAACTATCAATACTACTAGCCCAGTGCATGGCAAATATACTACTATTATTGCTGTCCCTGCTACTTCTACTACTATTCCTGGCCCACTGCAAGTCAAATATGCTGCTCCAATTACTCCTGCTGCTGCCACTTCTACTGCTATTGCTACCACTATTACTACTACTACTAGCCCAATGCATGGCAAATACTACTACTATTACTACTACTGCTGCTGCTTGTACAAATGCTACTACTACTGCTACTACTAGTAGTCCAGTGCATTGAAAATACTCCTCCTCCTCCTCCTCCTGATGCTGCTACTACTTCTACTACTAGTATCAATACTACTAGCCCTGTGTCTGGCAAATGTACTACTACTAGTGCTATGGCTGCTACTTCTATTATTACTACTGGCCCACTGCAGGCCAAATCTGCTGGTACTATTACTGCTGCTGATGCCACTTCTATTGCTGGTGCTAACTCTACTACTACTGCTACTACTAGCAGTCCACTGCATGGCAAATCTACTACTACTACTTCTATTGCTGCTACTGCTACTACTACTACTGGCCCTCTGCAGGGAATATATGGTGCTACTACTCCTGCTGCTGCAGCCACTTCTCTTGCTGCTACTACCACTACTATTCCTACTAGCCCAGTGCATGGCAAATACTACTTCTATTACCACTACAGCTGCTACTTCTACTGCAGCTGCTACCTCCGTTCCCCGGCCTAGGCGGGCGGCGGGGCCCTGCCGGGACGGGCGGGCCGCTGGGCTGACGGTAAGACACAAGCGCCTGCTAAGCTGCGCCTCAAGAGGCAACCCGCGACCCCGCCGGCATCTACTGCCAAACCAGCCTAGAAGGGCCCGATCTCGCCGCGATCGCGGAAGCTAAGCAGGGTCGGGCCTGGTTAGAACTTGGATGGGAGACCTCTAGGGAAGACCGGGTGCTCTAGGCTTTTTGCCTCCCGCTCCGCCTTCTCCTTTCGGCGCCCGCGGCGTTCGCGGCTATCTCCACCCCCCGCCGGGTACAGCTGCAAGCCCCACCTCCTCAGGCCCCTCCCACCAAAGCAAGCGTCTTATGAGGCGCTCCCCGCCTGCCTGACCGGCCAGGCGGCCAGAAGGCGTCCCTGGAAGGCAGAGGCACACCAAACGCTCCGGGGGTGGCCTGACGGAAACCAGACGTGGCCGCGGACCCGGGGGCCGTCCGTGCGGCCCGCGAGCCCCTCGACCTGCACCAGGCCGCCCCCACTGGAGCCCAGCCCCGGCGCCAGCACTTGTCTGCCTGGGTGTCTCTCCACTGCTCAATACGGAAAAAGCCACTCCTCCACCGTTTCGCCATGGCCAGGGGCGGGAGCGGGATCGAGGGCCCAGACCGCTTCCCTCGGCCTGCCGGCAACCTGGGGCGGGGTCCTGAGCTCGGACGGTGGCGTGGGGCCAAGGGTGGCGTTGCTGGGTCTAAGGGGCTTTACCAACACAGTGCTGGCTCCCACTGGCTTCGGGCCACCTGCTGTCGGGCAGGAGGGCCGGCACGGTCTGCGGTTGGGCTTCGCCTAACGCAGCGTGGGCCGGCTACTACTATTGCTCTTGCTGATTCTTCTACTTCTATTTCTGGCCCTCTGCAGATCAAATATGCTGCCACTATTACTGCTGCTGATGCCACTTCTACTGCTGTTTCTACCACTACTACTACTACTACTACTAATTGCCCAGTGCATGGCAAATACTACTACTATTACCACCACTGCTGCCATTACTACTACTGCTGCTACTACTACTGCTGCTGCTACTTGTACAGGTGCTGCTGCTACTACTACTACTAATAGCCCAGTGCATGGCAAATATTAACACTACTACTACTGCTGCTGCTTCTACTTTTGCTACTACTACTGCTAGTACTAGTAGTCCAGTGCATGGCAAATTCTACTACTATTACTACAACAGCTACTGCTGCTAATAGTAATGTTACTACTACTGCTAATGCTAGTAATCTAGTATATGGCAAATACTACTACTATTACTACTAGTGCTGCTGCTGCTACTTCCGCTACTACAACTATCAATACTACTAGCCCAGTGCATGGCAAATATACTACTATTATTGCTGTCCCTGCTACTTCTACTACTATTCCTGGCCCACTGCAAGTCAAATATGCTGCTCCAATTACTCCTGCTGCTGCCACTTCTACTGCTATTGCTACCACTATTACTACTACTACTAGCCCAATGCATGGCAAATACTACTACTATTACTACTACTGCTGCTGCTTGTACAAATGCTACTACTACTGCTACTACTAGTAGTCCAGTGCATTGAAAATACTCCTCCTCCTCCTCCTCCTGATGCTGCTACTACTTCTACTACTAGTATCAATACTACTAGCCCTGTGTCTGGCAAATGTACTACTACTAGTGCTATGGCTGCTACTTCTATTATTACTACTGGCCCACTGCAGGCCAAATCTGCTGGTACTATTACTGCTGCTGATGCCACTTCTATTGCTGGTGCTAACTCTACTACTACTGCTACTACTAGCAGTCCACTGCATGGCAAATCTACTACTACTACTTCTATTGCTGCTACTGCTACTACTACTACTGGCCCTCTGCAGGGAATATATGGTGCTACTACTCCTGCTGCTGCAGCCACTTCTCTTGCTGCTACTACCACTACTATTCCTACTAGCCCAGTGCATGGCAAATACTACTTCTATTACCACTACAGCTGCTACTTCTACTGCAGCTGCTACCTCCGTTCCCCGGCCTAGGCGGGCGGCGGGGCCCTGCCGGGACGGGCGGGCCGCTGGGCTGACGGTAAGACACAAGCGCCTGCTAAGCTGCGCCTCAAGAGGCAACCCGCGACCCCGCCGGCATCTACTGCCAAACCAGCCTAGAAGGGCCCGATCTCGCCGCGATCGCGGAAGCTAAGCAGGGTCGGGCCTGGTTAGAACTTGGATGGGAGACCTCTAGGGAAGACCGGGTGCTCTAGGCTTTTTGCCTCCCGCTCCGCCTTCTCCTTTCGGCGCCCGCGGCGTTCGCGGCTATCTCCACCCCCCGCCGGGTACAGCTGCAAGCCCCACCTCCTCAGGCCCCTCCCACCAAAGCAAGCGTCTTATGAGGCGCTCCCCGCCTGCCTGACCGGCCAGGCGGCCAGAAGGCGTCCCTGGAAGGCAGAGGCACACCAAACGCTCCGGGGGTGGCCTGACGGAAACCAGACGTGGCCGCGGACCCGGGGGCCGTCCGTGCGGCCCGCGAGCCCCTCGACCTGCACCAGGCCGCCCCCACTGGAGCCCAGCCCCGGCGCCAGCACTTGTCTGCCTGGGTGTCTCTCCACTGCTCAATACGGAAAAAGCCACTCCTCCACCGTTTCGCCATGGCCAGGGGCGGGAGCGGGATCGAGGGCCCAGACCGCTTCCCTCGGCCTGCCGGCAACCTGGGGCGGGGTCCTGAGCTCGGACGGTGGCGTGGGGCCAAGGGTGGCGTTGCTGGGTCTAAGGGGCTTTACCAACACAGTGCTGGCTCCCACTGGCTTCGGGCCACCTGCTGTCGGGCAGGAGGGCCGGCACGGTCTGCGGTTGGGCTTCGCCTAACGCAGCGTGGGCCGGCTACTACTATTGCTCTTGCTGATTCTTCTACTTCTATTTCTGGCCCTCTGCAGATCAAATATGCTGCCACTATTACTGCTGCTGATGCCACTTCTACTGCTGTTTCTACCACTACTACTACTACTACTACTAATTGCCCAGTGCATGGCAAATACTACTACTATTACCACCACTGCTGCCATTACTACTACTGCTACTACTACTGCTGCTGCTACTTGTACAGGTGCTGCTGCTACTACTACTACTAATAGCCCAGTGCATGGCAAATATTAACACTACTACTACTGCTGCTGCTTCTACTTTTGCTACTACTACTGCTAGTACTAGTAGTCCAGTGCATGGCAAATTCTACTACTATTACTACAACAGCTACTGCTGCTAATAGTAATGTTACTACTACTGCTAATGCTAGTAATCTAGTATATGGCAAATACTACTACTATTACTACTAGTGCTGCTGCTGCTACTTCCGCTACTACAACTATCAATACTACTAGCCCAGTGCATGGCAAATATACTACTATTATTGCTGTCCCTGCTACTTCTACTACTATTCCTGGCCCACTGCAAGTCAAATATGCTGCTCCAATTACTCCTGCTGCTGCCACTTCTACTGCTATTGCTACCACTATTACTACTACTACTAGCCCAATGCATGGCAAATACTACTACTATTACTACTACTGCTGCTGCTTGTACAAATGCTACTACTACTGCTACTACTAGTAGTCCAGTGCATTGAAAATACTCCTCCTCCTCCTCCTCCTGATGCTGCTACTACTTCTACTACTAGTATCAATACTACTAGCCCTGTGTCTGGCAAATGTACTACTACTAGTGCTATGGCTGCTACTTCTATTATTACTACTGGCCCACTGCAGGCCAAATCTGCTGGTACTATTACTGCTGCTGATGCCACTTCTATTGCTGGTGCTAACTCTACTACTACTGCTACTACTAGCAGTCCACTGCATGGCAAATCTACTACTACTACTTCTATTGCTGCTACTGCTACTACTACTACTGGCCCTCTGCAGGGAATATATGGTGCTACTACTCCTGCTGCTGCAGCCACTTCTCTTGCTGCTACTACCACTACTATTCCTACTAGCCCAGTGCATGGCAAATACTACTTCTATTACCACTACAGCTGCTACTTCTACTGCAGCTGCTACCTCCGTTCCCCGGCCTAGGCGGGCGGCGGGGCCCTGCCGGGACGGGCGGGCCGCTGGGCTGACGGTAAGACACAAGCGCCTGCTAAGCTGTGCCTCAAGAGGCAACCCGCGACCCCGCCGGCATCTACTGCCAAACCAGCCTAGAAGGGCCCGATCTCGCCGCGATCGCGGAAGCTAAGCAGGGTCGGGCCTGGTTAGAACTTGGATGGGAGACCTCTAGGGAAGACCGGGTGCTCTAGGCTTTTTGCCTCCCGCTCCGCCTTCTCCTTTCGGCGCCCGCGGTGTTCGCGGCTATCTCCACCCCCCGCCGGGTACAGCTGCAAGCCCCACCTCCTCAGGCCCCTCCCACCAAAGCAAGCGTCTTATGAGGCGCTCCCCGCCTGCCTGACCGGCCAGGCGGCCAGAAGGCGTCCCTGGAAGGCAGAGGCACACCAAACGCTCCGGGGGTGGCCTGACGGAAACCAGACGTGGCCGCGGACCCGGGGGCCGTCCGTGCGGCCCGCGAGCCCCTCGACCTGCACCAGGCCGCCCCCACTGGAGCCCAGCCCCGGCGCCAGCACTTGTCTGCCTGGGTGTCTCTCCACTGCTCAATACGGAAAAAGCCACTCCTCCACCGTTTCGCCATGGCCAGGGGCGGGAGCGGGATCGAGGGCCCAGACCGCTTCCCTCGGCCTGCCGGCAACCTGGGGCGGGGTCCTGAGCTCGGACGGTGGCGTGGGGCCAAGGGTGGCGTTGCTGGGTCTAAGGGGCTTTACCAACACAGTGCTGGCTCCCACTGGCTTCGGGCCACCTGCTGTCGGGCAGGAGGGCCGGCACGGTCTGCGGTTGGGCTTCGCCTAACGCAGCGTGGGCCGGCTACTACTATTGCTCTTGCTGATTCTTCTACTTCTATTTCTGGCCCTCTGCAGATCAAATATGCTGCCACTATTACTGCTGCTGATGCCACTTCTACTGCTGTTTCTACCACTACTACTACTACTATTACTAATTGCCCAGCGCATGGCAAATACTACTACTATTACCACCACTGCTGCCATTACTACTACTGCTGCTACTACTACTGCTGCTGCTACTTGTACAGGTGCTGCTGCTACTACTACTACTAATGGCCCAGTGCATGGCAAATATTAACACTACTACTACTGCTGCTGCTTCTACTTTTGCTACTACTACTGCTAGTACTAGTAGTCCAGTGCATGGCAAATTCTACTACTATTACTACAACAGCTACTGCTGCTAATTGTAACGTTACTACTACTGCTAATGCTAGTAATCTAGTATATGGCAAATACTACTACTATGACTACTAGTGCTGCTGCTGCTACTTCCGCTACTACAACTATCAATACTACTAGCCCAGTGCATGGCAAATATACTACTATTATTGCTGTCCCTGCTACTTCTACTACTATTCCTGGCCCACTGCAAGTCAAATATGCTGCTCCAATTACTCCTGCTGCTGCCACTTCTACTGCTATTGCTACCACTATTACTACTACTACTAGCCCAATGCATGGCAAATACTACTACTATTACTACTACTGCTGCTGCTTGTACAAATGCTACTACTACTGCTACTACTAGTAGTCCAGTGCATTGAAAATACTCCTCCTCCTCCTCCTCCTGATGCTGCTACTACTTCTACTACTAGTATCAATACTACTAGCCCTGTGTCTGGCAAATGTACTACTACTAGTGCTATGGCTGCTACTTCTATTATTACTACTGGCCCACTGCAGGCCAAATCTGCTGGTACTATTACTGCTGCTGATGCCACTTCTATTGCTGATGCTAACTCTACTACTACTGCTACTACTAGCAGTCCACTGCATGGCAAATCTACTACTACTACTTCTATTGCTGCTACTGCTACTACTACTACTGGCCCTCTGCAGGGAATATATGGTGCTACTACTCCTGCTGCTGCAGCCACTTCTCTTGCTGCTACTACCACTACTATTCCTACTAGCCCAGTGCATGGCAAATACTACTTCTATTACCACTACAGCTGCTACTTCTACTGCAGCTGCTACCTCCGTTCCCCGGCCTAGGCGGGCGGCGGGGCCCTGCCGGGACGGGCGGGCCGCTGGGCTGACGGTAAGACACAAGCGCCTGCTAAGCTGTGCCTCAAGAGGCAACCCGCGACGCCGCCGGCATCTACTGCCAAACCAGCCTAGAAGGGCCCGATCTCGCCGCGATCGCGGAAGCTAAGCAGGGTCGGGCCTGGTTAGAACTTGGATGGGAGACCTCTAGGGAAGACCGGGTGCTCTAGGCTTTTTGCCTCCCGCTCCGCCTTCTCCTTTCGGCGCCCGCGGGGTTTGCGGCTATCTCCGCCCCCCGCCGGGTACAGCTGCAAGCCCCACCTCCTCAGGCCCCTCCCACCAAAGCAAGCGTCTTATGAGGCGCTCCCCGCCTGCCTGACCGGCCAGGCGGCCAGAAGGCGTCCGTGGAAGGCAGAGGCACACCAGACGCTCCGGGGGTGGCCTGACGGAAACCAGACGTGGCTGCGGACCCGGGGGCCGTCCGTGCGGCCCGCGAGCCCCTCGACCTGCACCAGGCCGCCCCCACTGGAGCCCAGCCCCGGCGCCAGCACTTGTCTACCTGGGTGTCTCTCCACAGCTCAATACGGAAAAAGCCGCCCCTCCGCCGTTTCGCCATGGCCAAGGGCGGGAGCGGGATCGAGGGCCCAGACCGCTTCCCTGGGGCTGCCGGCAACCTGGGGCGGGGTCCTGAGCTCGGACGGTGGCGTGGGACCAAGGGTGGCATTGCTGGGTCTAAGGGGCTTTACCAACACAGTGCTGGCTCCCACTGGCTTCGGGCCACCTGCTGTCGGGCAGGAGGGCCGGCACGGTCTGCGGTTGGGCTTCGCCTAACGCAGCGTGGGCCGGCTACTACTATTGCTCTTGCTGATTCTTCTACTTCTATTTCTGGCCCTCTGCAGATCAAATATGCTGCCACTATTACTGCTGCTGATGCCACTTCTACTGCTGTTTCTACCACTACTACTACTACTACTACTAATTGCCCAGCGCATGGCAAATACTACTACTATTACCACCACTGCTGCCATTACTACTACTGCTGCTACTACTACTGCTGCTGCTACTTGTACAGGTGCTGCTGCTACTACTACTACTAATGGCCCAGTGCATGGCAAATATTAACACTACTACTACTGCTGCTGCTTCTACTTTTGCTACTACTACTGCTAGTGCTAGTAGTGCAGTGCATGGCAAATTCTACTACTATTACTACAACAGCTACTGCTGCTAATTGTAACGTTACTACTACTGCTAATGCTAGTAATCTAGTATATGGCAAATACTACTACTATGACTACTAGTGCTGCTGCTGCTACTTCCGCTACTACAACTATCAATACTACTAGCCCAGTGCATGGCAAATATACTACTATTATTGCTGTCCCTGCTACTTCTACTACTATTCCTGGCCCACTGCAAGTCAAATATGCTGCTCCAATTACTCCTGCTGCTGCCACTTCTACTGCTATTGCTACCACTATTACTACTACTACTAGCCCAATGCATGGCAAATACTACTACTATTACTACTACTGCTGCTGCTTGTACAAATGCTACTACTACTGCTACTACTAGTAGTCCAGTGCATTGAAAATACTACTCCTCCTCCTCCTCCTGATGCTGCTACTACTTCTACTACTAGTATCAATACTACTAGCCCTGTGTCTGGCAAATGTACTACTACTAGTGCTATGGCTGCTACTTCTATTATTACTACTGGCCCACTGCAGGCCAAATCTGCTGGTACTATTACTGCTGCTGATGCCACTTCTATTGCTGATGCTAACTCTACTACTACTGCTACTACTAGCAGTCCACTGCATGGCAAATCTACTACTACTACTTCTATTGCTGCTACTGCTACTACTACTACTGGCCCTCTGCAGGGAATATATGGTGCTACTACTCCTGCTGCTGCAGCCACTTCTCTTGCTGCTACTACCACTACTATTCCTACTAGCCCAGTGCATGGCAAATACTACTTCTATTACCACTACAGCTGCTACTTCTACTGCAGCTGCTACCTCCGTTCCCCGGCCTAGGCGGGCGGCGGGGCCCTGCCGGGACGGGCGGGCCGCTGGGCTGACGGTAAGAAACAAGCGCCTGCTAAGCTGTGCCTCAAGAGGCAACCCGCGACGCCGCCGGCATCTACTGCCAAACCAGCCTAGAAGGGCCCGATCTCGCCGCGATCGCGGAAGCTAAGCAGGGTCGGGCCTGGTTAGAACTTGGATGGGAGACCTCTAGGGAAGACCGGGTGCTCTAGGCTTTTTGCCTCCCGCTCCGCCTTCTCCTTTCGGCGCCCGCGGGGTTTGCGGCTATCTCCGCCCCCCGCCGGGTACAGCTGCAAGCCCCACCTCCTCAGGCCCCTCCCACCAAAGCAAGCGTCTTATGAGGCGCTCCCCGCCTGCCTGACCGGCCAGGCGGCCAGAAGGCGTCCCTGGAAGGCAGAGGCACACCAGACGCTCCGGGGGTGGCCTGACGGGAACCAGAAGTGGCTGCGGACCCGGGGGCCGTCCGTGCGGCCCGCGAGCCCCTCGACCTGCACCTGGCCGCCCCCACTGGAGCACCACCCCGGCGCCGCCACCTGTCTGCCGGGGTGTCTCTCCACAGCTCCATATGGAAAAAGCCGCCCCTCCGCCGTTTTGTTATGGCCGGGGGCGGGAGCGGGATCGAGGGCCCAGGCCGCTTCCCTGGGCCTGCCGGCCACCTGGGGCGGGGTCCTGAGCTCGGACGGTGGCGTGGGGGCGAGGGTGGCGTGGCTGGGTCTTAGGGGCCGTGCCAAATCAATGGTGGCTCCCAGTGGCTTCGGGCCAGCTTCTGTCGGGCAGGAGGGCCGGTCCGGTCTGCGTCTGAGCTGCACCTAGCGCAGCGTGGGTGGGCAGGTGGGATGCCCAAGGGACCGCGGTCCCCGGGCCCGGAAGCCTCCTGGGCCACTTCCCCGTGAGCGGCCTGCGGGATCTGGGGCGGGGAGCCAAGCGTCGAAAATTTGCTGGCTCCCGCCCGCCCTGGGTTGGGTGGTCGCCAACACCTCCGCCACCCCCAGGTGCCCGAGACCTCCGTTCCCCGGCCTAGGCAGGCGGCGGGGCCCTGCCGGGACGGGCGGGCCGCTGGGCTGACGGTAAGGCCCAAGCGCCTGCTAAGCTGCGCCTCAAGAGGCAGCCCGCGACCCCGCCGGCATCTACTGCCAAACCAGCCTAGAAGGGCCCGATCTCGCCGCGATCGCGGAAGCTAAGCAGGGTCGGGCCTGGTTAGAACTTGGATGGGAGACCTCTAGGGAAGACCGGGTGCTCTAGGCTTTTTGCCTCCGCTCCGCCTTCTCCTTTCGGCGCCCGCGGCGTTCGCGGCTATCTCCGCCCCCCGCCGGGTACAGCTGCAAGCCCCACCTCCTCAGGCCCCTCCCACCACAGCAAGCGTCTTATGAGGCGCTCCCCGCCTGCCTGACCGGCCAGGCGGCCAGAAGGCGTCCCTGGAAGGCAGAGGCACACCAGATGCTCCGGGGGTGGCCTGACGGAAACCAGACGTGGCCGCGGACCCGGGGGCCGTCCGTGCGGCCCGCGAGCCCCTCGACCTGCACCAGGCCGCCCCCACTGGAGCCCAGCCCCGGCGCCAGCACTTGTCTGCCTGGGTGTCTCTCCACAGCTCAATACGGAAAAAGCCACTCCTCCGCCGTTTCGCCATGGCCAGGGGCGGGAGCGGGATCGAGGGCCCAGACCGCTTCCCTCGGCCTGCCGGCAACCTGGGGCGGGGTCCTGAGCTCGGACGGTGGCGTGGGGCCAAGGGTGGCGTTGCTGGGTCTAAGGGGCTTTACCAACACAGTGCTGGCTCCCACTGGCTTCGGGCCACCTGCTGTCGGGCAGGAGGGCCGGCACGGTCTGCGGTTGGGCTTCGCCTAACGCAGCGTGGGCCGGCTACTACTATTGCTCTTGCTGATTCTTCTACTTCTATTTCTGGCCCTCTGCAGATCAAATATGCTGCCACTATTACTGCTGCTGATGCCACTTCTACTGCTGTTTCTACCACTACTACTACTACTACTACTAATTGCCCAGTGCATGGCAAATACTACTACTATTACCACCACTGCTGCCATTACTACTACTGCTGCTACTACTACTGCTGCTGCTACTTGTACAGGTGCTGCTGCTACTACTACTACTAATAGCCCAGTGCATGGCAAATATTAACACTACTACTACTGCTGCTGCTTCTACTTTTGCTACTACTACTGCTAGTACTAGTAGTCCAGTGCATGGCAAATTCTACTACTATTACTACAACAGCTACTGCTGCTAATAGTAATGTTACTACTACTGCTAATGCTAGTAATCTAGTATATGGCAAATACTACTACTATTACTACTAGTGCTGCTGCTGCTACTTCCGCTACTACAACTATCAATACTACTAGCCCAGTGCATGGCAAATATACTACTATTATTGCTGTCCCTGCTACTTCTACTACTATTCCTGGCCCACTGCAAGTCAAATATGCTGCTCCAATTACTCCTGCTGCTGCCACTTCTACTGCTATTGCTACCACTATTACTACTACTACTAGCCCAATGCATGGCAAATACTACTACTATTACTACTACTGCTGCTGCTTGTACAAATGCTACTACTACTGCTACTACTAGTAGTCCAGTGCATTGAAAATACTCCTCCTCCTCCTCCTCCTGATGCTGCTACTACTTCTACTACTAGTATCAATACTACTAGCCCTGTGTCTGGCAAATGTACTACTACTAGTGCTATGGCTGCTACTTCTATTATTACTACTGGCCCACTGCAGGCCAAATCTGCTGGTACTATTACTGCTGCTGATGCCACTTCTATTGCTGGTGCTAACTCTACTACTACTGCTACTACTAGCAGTCCACTGCATGGCAAATCTACTACTACTACTTCTATTGCTGCTACTGCTACTACTACTACTGGCCCTCTGCAGGGAATATATGGTGCTACTACTCCTGCTGCTGCAGCCACTTCTCTTGCTGCTACTACCACTACTATTCCTACTAGCCCAGTGCATGGCAAATACTACTTCTATTACCACTACAGCTGCTACTTCTACTGCAGCTGCTACCTCCGTTCCCCGGCCTAGGCGGGCGGCGGGGCCCTGCCGGGACGGGCGGGCCGCTGGGCTGACGGTAAGACACAAGCGCCTGCTAAGCTGCGCCTCAAGAGGCAACCCGCGACCCCGCCGGCATCTACTGCCAAACCAGCCTAGAAGGGCCCGATCTCGCCGCGATCGCGGAAGCTAAGCAGGGTCGGGCCTGGTTAGAACTTGGATGGGAGACCTCTAGGGAAGACCGGGTGCTCTAGGCTTTTTGCCTCCCGCTCCGCCTTCTCCTTTCGGCGCCCGCGGCGTTCGCGGCTATCTCCACCCCCCGCCGGGTACAGCTGCAAGCCCCACCTCCTCAGGCCCCTCCCACCAAAGCAAGCGTCTTATGAGGCGCTCCCCGCCTGCCTGACCGGCCAGGCGGCCAGAAGGCGTCCCTGGAAGGCAGAGGCACACCAAACGCTCCGGGGGTGGCCTGACGGAAACCAGACGTGGCCGCGGACCCGGGGGCCGTCCGTGCGGCCCGCGAGCCCCTCGACCTGCACCAGGCCGCCCCCACTGGAGCCCAGCCCCGGCGCCAGCACTTGTCTGCCTGGGTGTCTCTCCACTGCTCAATACGGAAAAAGCCACTCCTCCACCGTTTCGCCATGGCCAGGGGCGGGAGCGGGATCGAGGGCCCAGACCGCTTCCCTCGGCCTGCCGGCAACCTGGGGCGGGGTCCTGAGCTCGGACGGTGGCGTGGGGCCAAGGGTGGCGTTGCTGGGTCTAAGGGGCTTTACCAACACAGTGCTGGCTCCCACTGGCTTCGGGCCACCTGCTGTCGGGCAGGAGGGCCGGCACGGTCTGCGGTTGGGCTTCGCCTAACGCAGCGTGGGCCGGCTACTACTATTGCTCTTGCTGATTCTTCTACTTCTATTTCTGGCCCTCTGCAGATCAAATATGCTGCCACTATTACTGCTGCTGATGCCACTTCTACTGCTGTTTCTACCACTACTACTACTACTACTACTAATTGCCCAGTGCATGGCAAATACTACTACTATTACCACCACTGCTGCCATTACTACTACTGCTGCTACTACTACTGCTGCTGCTACTTGTACAGGTGCTGCTGCTACTACTACTACTAATAGCCCAGTGCATGGCAAATATTAACACTACTACTACTGCTGCTGCTTCTACTTTTGCTACTACTACTGCTAGTACTAGTAGTCCAGTGCATGGCAAATTCTACTACTATTACTACAACAGCTACTGCTGCTAATAGTAATGTTACTACTACTGCTAATGCTAGTAATCTAGTATATGGCAAATACTACTACTATTACTACTAGTGCTGCTGCTGCTACTTCCGCTACTACAACTATCAATACTACTAGCCCAGTGCATGGCAAATATACTACTATTATTGCTGTCCCTGCTACTTCTACTACTATTCCTGGCCCACTGCAAGTCAAATATGCTGCTCCAATTACTCCTGCTGCTGCCACTTCTACTGCTATTGCTACCACTATTACTACTACTACTAGCCCAATGCATGGCAAATACTACTACTATTACTACTACTGCTGCTGCTTGTACAAATGCTACTACTACTGCTACTACTAGTAGTCCAGTGCATTGAAAATACTCCTCCTCCTCCTCCTCCTGATGCTGCTACTACTTCTACTACTAGTATCAATACTACTAGCCCTGTGTCTGGCAAATGTACTACTACTAGTGCTATGGCTGCTACTTCTAATATTACTACTGGCCCACTGCAGGCCAAATCTGCTGGTACTATTACTGCTGCTGATGCCACTTCTATTGCTGGTGCTAACTCTACTACTACTGCTACTACTAGCAGTCCACTGCATGGCAAATCTACTACTACTACTTCTATTGCTGCTACTGCTACTACTACTACTGGCCCTCTGCAGGGAATATATGGTGCTACTACTCCTGCTGCTGCAGCCACTTCTCTTGCTGCTACTACCACTACTATTCCTACTAGCCCAGTGCATGGCAAATACTACTTCTATTACCACTACAACTGCTACTTCTACTGCAGCTGCTACCTCCGTTCCCCGGCCTAGGCGGGCGGTGGGGCCCTGCCGGGACGGGCGGGCCGCTGGGCTGACGGTAAGACACAAGCGCCTGCTAAGCTGTGCCTCAAGAGGCAACCCGCGACCCTGCCAGCATCTACTGCCAAACCAGCCTAGAAGGGCCCGATCTCGCCGCGATCGCGGAAGCGAAGAAGGGTCGGGCCTGGTTAGAACTTGGATGGGAGACCTCTAGGGAAGACCGGGTGCTCTAGGCTTTTTGCCTCCGCTCCGCCTTCTCCTTTCGGCGCCCGCGGCGTTCGCGGCTATCTCCGCCCCCCGCCGGGTACAGCTGCAAGCCCCACCTCCTCAGGCCCCTCCCACCACAGCAAGCGTCTTATGAGGCGCTCCCCGCCTGCCTGACCGGCCAGGCGGCCAGAAGGCGTTCCTGGAAGGCAGAGGCACACCAGACGCTCCGGGGGTGGCCTGACGGGAACCAGAAGTGGCTGCGGACCCGGGGGCCGTCCGTGCGGCCCGCGAGCCCCTCGACCTGCACCTGGCCGCCCCCACTGGAGCACCACCCCGGCGCCGCCACCTGTCTGCCGGGGTGTCTCTCCACAGCTCCATATGGAAAAAGCCGCCCCTCCGCCGTTTTGTTATGGCCGGGGGCGGGAGCGGGATCGAGGGCCCAGGCCGCTTCCCTGGGCCTGCCGGCCACCTGGGGCGGGGTCCTGAGCTCGGACGGTGGCGTGGGGGCGAGGGTGGCGTGGCTGGGTCTTAGGGGCCGTGCCAAATCAATGGTGGCTCCCAGTGGCTTCGGGCCAGCTTCTGTCGGGCAGGAGGGCCGGTCCGGTCTGCGTCTGAGCTGCACCTAGCGCAGCGTGGGTGGGCAGGTGGGATGCCCAAGGGACCGCGGTCCCCGGGCCCGGAAGCCTCCTGGGCCACTTCCCCGTGAGCGGCCTGCGGGATCTGGGGCGGGGAGCCAAGCGTCGAAAATTTGCTGGCTCCCGCCCGCCCTGGGTTGGGTGGTCGCCAACACCTCCGCCACCCCCAGGTGCCCGAGACCTCCGTTCCCCGGCCTAGGCAGGCGGCGGGGCCCTGCCGGGACGGGCGGGCCGCTGGGCTGACGGTAAGGCCCAAGCGCCTGCTAAGCTGCGCCTCAAGAGGCAGCCCGCGACCCCGCCGGCATCTACTGCCAAACCAGCCTAGAAGGGCCCGATCTCGCCGCGATCGCGGAAGCTAAGCAGGGTCGGGCCTGGTTAGAACTTGGATGGGAGACCTCTAGGGAAGACCGGGTGCTCTAGGCTTTTTGCCTCCGCTCCGCCTTCTCCTTTCGGCGCCCGCGGCGTTCGCGGCTATCTCCGCCCCCCGCCGGGTACAGCTGCAAGCCCCACCTCCTCAGGCCCCTCCCACCACAGCAAGCGTCTTATGAGGCGCTCCCCGCCTGCCTGACCGGCCAGGCGGCCAGAAGGCGTCCCTGGAAGGCAGAGGCACACCAGATGCTCCGGGGGTGGCCTGACGGAAACCAGACGTGGCCGCGGACCCGGGGGCCGTCCGTGCGGCCCGCGAGCCCCTCGACCTGCACCAGGCCGCCCCCACTGGAGCCCAGCCCCGGCGCCAGCACTTGTCTGCCTGGGTGTCTCTCCACAGCTCAATACGGAAAAAGCCACTCCTCCGCCGTTTCGCCATGGCCAGGGGCGGGAGCGGGATCGAGGGCCCAGACCGCTTCCCTCGGCCTGCCGGCAACCTGGGGCGGGGTCCTGAGCTCGGACGGTGGCGTGGGGCCAAGGGTGGCGTTGCTGGGTCTAAGGGGCTTTACCAACACAGTGCTGGCTCCCACTGGCTTCGGGCCACCTGCTGTCGGGCAGGAGGGCCGGCACGGTCTGCGGTTGGGCTTCGCCTAACGCAGCGTGGGCCGGCTACTACTATTGCTCTTGCTGATTCTTCTACTTCTATTTCTGGCCCTCTGCAGATCAAATATGCTGCCACTATTACTGCTGCTGATGCCACTTCTACTGCTGTTTCTACCACTACTACTACTACTACTACTAATTGCCCAGTGCATGGCAAATACTACTACTATTACCACCACTGCTGCCATTACTACTACTGCTGCTACTACTACTGCTGCTGCTACTTGTACAGGTGCTGCTGCTACTACTACTACTAATAGCCCAGTGCATGGCAAATATTAACACTACTACTACTGCTGCTGCTTCTACTTTTGCTACTACTACTGCTAGTACTAGTAGTCCAGTGCATGGCAAATTCTACTACTATTACTACAACAGCTACTGCTGCTAATAGTAATGTTACTACTACTGCTAATGCTAGTAATCTAGTATATGGCAAATACTACTACTATTACTACTAGTGCTGCTGCTGCTACTTCCGCTACTACAACTATCAATACTACTAGCCCAGTGCATGGCAAATATACTACTATTATTGCTGTCCCTGCTACTTCTACTACTATTCCTGGCCCACTGCAAGTCAAATATGCTGCTCCAATTACTCCTGCTGCTGCCACTTCTACTGCTATTGCTACCACTATTACTACTACTACTAGCCCAATGCATGGCAAATACTACTACTATTACTACTACTGCTGCTGCTTGTACAAATGCTACTACTACTGCTACTACTAGTAGTCCAGTGCATTGAAAATACTCCTCCTCCTCCTCCTCCTGATGCTGCTACTACTTCTACTACTAGTATCAATACTACTAGCCCTGTGTCTGGCAAATGTACTACTACTAGTGCTATGGCTGCTACTTCTATTATTACTACTGGCCCACTGCAGGCCAAATCTGCTGGTACTATTACTGCTGCTGATGCCACTTCTATTGCTGGTGCTAACTCTACTACTACTGCTACTACTAGCAGTCCACTGCATGGCAAATCTACTACTACTACTTCTATTGCTGCTACTGCTACTACTACTACTGGCCCTCTGCAGGGAATATATGGTGCTACTACTCCTGCTGCTGCAGCCACTTCTCTTGCTGCTACTACCACTACTATTCCTACTAGCCCAGTGCATGGCAAATACTACTTCTATTACCACTACAGCTGCTACTTCTACTGCAGCTGCTACCTCCGTTCCCCGGCCTAGGCGGGCGGCGGGGCCCTGCCGGGACGGGCGGGCCGCTGGGCTGACGGTAAGACACAAGCGCCTGCTAAGCTGCGCCTCAAGAGGCAACCCGCGACCCCGCCGGCATCTACTGCCAAACCAGCCTAGAAGGGCCCGATCTCGCCGCGATCGCGGAAGCTAAGCAGGGTCGGGCCTGGTTAGAACTTGGATGGGAGACCTCTAGGGAAGACCGGGTGCTCTAGGCTTTTTGCCTCCCGCTCCGCCTTCTCCTTTCGGCGCCCGCGGCGTTCGCGGCTATCTCCACCCCCCGCCGGGTACAGCTGCAAGCCCCACCTCCTCAGGCCCCTCCCACCAAAGCAAGCGTCTTATGAGGCGCTCCCCGCCTGCCTGACCGGCCAGGCGGCCAGAAGGCGTCCCTGGAAGGCAGAGGCACACCAAACGCTCCGGGGGTGGCCTGACGGAAACCAGACGTGGCCGCGGACCCGGGGGCCGTCCGTGCGGCCCGCGAGCCCCTCGACCTGCACCAGGCCGCCCCCACTGGAGCCCAGCCCCGGCGCCAGCACTTGTCTGCCTGGGTGTCTCTCCACTGCTCAATACGGAAAAAGCCACTCCTCCACCGTTTCGCCATGGCCAGGGGCGGGAGCGGGATCGAGGGCCCAGACCGCTTCCCTCGGCCTGCCGGCAACCTGGGGCGGGGTCCTGAGCTCGGACGGTGGCGTGGGGCCAAGGGTGGCGTTGCTGGGTCTAAGGGGCTTTACCAACACAGTGCTGGCTCCCACTGGCTTCGGGCCACCTGCTGTCGGGCAGGAGGGCCGGCACGGTCTGCGGTTGGGCTTCGCCTAACGCAGCGTGGGCCGGCTACTACTATTGCTCTTGCTGATTCTTCTACTTCTATTTCTGGCCCTCTGCAGATCAAATATGCTGCCACTATTACTGCTGCTGATGCCACTTCTACTGCTGTTTCTACCACTACTACTACTACTACTACTAATTGCCCAGTGCATGGCAAATACTACTACTATTACCACCACTGCTGCCATTACTACTACTGCTGCTACTACTACTGCTGCTGCTACTTGTACAGGTGCTGCTGCTACTACTACTACTAATAGCCCAGTGCATGGCAAATATTAACACTACTACTACTGCTGCTGCTTCTACTTTTGCTACTACTACTGCTAGTACTAGTAGTCCAGTGCATGGCAAATTCTACTACTATTACTACAACAGCTACTGCTGCTAATAGTAATGTTACTACTACTGCTAATGCTAGTAATCTAGTATATGGCAAATACTACTACTATTACTACTAGTGCTGCTGCTGCTACTTCCGCTACTACAACTATCAATACTACTAGCCCAGTGCATGGCAAATATACTACTATTATTGCTGTCCCTGCTACTTCTACTACTATTCCTGGCCCACTGCAAGTCAAATATGCTGCTCCAATTACTCCTGCTGCTGCCACTTCTACTGCTATTGCTACCACTATTACTACTACTACTAGCCCAATGCATGGCAAATACTACTACTATTACTACTACTGCTGCTGCTTGTACAAATGCTACTACTACTGCTACTACTAGTAGTCCAGTGCATTGAAAATACTCCTCCTCCTCCTCCTCCTGATGCTGCTACTACTTCTACTACTAGTATCAATACTACTAGCCCTGTGTCTGGCAAATGTACTACTACTAGTGCTATGGCTGCTACTTCTATTATTACTACTGGCCCACTGCAGGCCAAATCTGCTGGTACTATTACTGCTGCTGATGCCACTTCTATTGCTGGTGCTAACTCTACTACTACTGCTACTACTAGCAGTCCACTGCATGGCAAATCTACTACTACTACTTCTATTGCTGCTACTGCTACTACTACTACTGGCCCTCTGCAGGGAATATATGGTGCTACTACTCCTGCTGCTGCAGCCACTTCTCTTGCTGCTACTACCACTACTATTCCTACTAGCCCAGTGCATGGCAAATACTACTTCTATTACCACTACAACTGCTACTTCTACTGCAGCTGCTACCTCCGTTCCCCGGCCTAGGCGGGCGGTGGGGCCCTGCCGGGACGGGCGGGCCGCTGGGCTGACGGTAAGACACAAGCGCCTGCTAAGCTGTGCCTCAAGAGGCAACCCGCGACCCTGCCAGCATCTACTGCCAAACCAGCCTAGAAGGGCCCGATCTCGCCGCGATCGCGGAAGCGAAGAAGGGTCGGGCCTGGTTAGAACTTGGATGGGAGACCTCTAGGGAAGACCGGGTGCTCTAGGCTTTTTGCCTCCGCTCCGCCTTCTCCTTTCGGCGCCCGCGGCGTTCGCGGCTATCTCCGCCCCCCGCCGGGTACAGCTGCAAGCCCCACCTCCTCAGGCCCCTCCCACCACAGCAAGCGTCTTATGAGGCGCTCCCCGCCTGCCTGACCGGCCAGGCGGCCAGAAGGCGTTCCTGGAAGGCAGAGGCACACCAGACGCTCCGGGGGTGGCCTGACGGGAACCAGAAGTGGCTGCGGACCCGGGGGCCGTCCGTGCGGCCCGCGAGCCCCTCGACCTGCACCTGGCCGCCCCCACTGGAGCACCACCCCGGCGCCGCCACCTGTCTGCCGGGGTGTCTCTCCACAGCTCCATATGGAAAAAGCCGCCCCTCCGCCGTTTTGTTATGGCCGGGGGCGGGAGCGGGATCGAGGGCCCAGGCCGCTTCCCTGGGCCTGCCGGCCACCTGGGGCGGGGTCCTGAGCTCGGACGGTGGCGTGGGGGCGAGGGTGGCGTGGCTGGGTCTTAGGGGCCGTGCCAAATCAATGGTGGCTCCCAGTGGCTTCGGGCCAGCTTCTGTCGGGCAGGAGGGCCGGTCCGGTCTGCGTCTGAGCTGCACCTAGCGCAGCGTGGGTGGGCAGGTGGGATGCCCAAGGGACCGCGGTCCCCGGGCCCGGAAGCCTCCTGGGCCACTTCCCCGTGAGCGGCCTGCGGGATCTGGGGCGGGGAGCCAAGCGTCGAAAATTTGCTGGCTCCCGCCCGCCCTGGGTTGGGTGGTCGCCAACACCTCCGCCACCCCCAGGTGCCCGAGACCTCCGTTCCCCGGCCTAGGCAGGCGGCGGGGCCCTGCCGGGACGGGCGGGCCGCTGGGCTGACGGTAAGGCCCAAGCGCCTGCTAAGCTGCGCCTCAAGAGGCAGCCCGCGACCCCGCCGGCATCTACTGCCAAACCAGCCTAGAAGGGCCCGATCTCGCCGCGATCGCGGAAGCTAAGCAGGGTCGGGCCTGGTTAGAACTTGGATGGGAGACCTCTAGGGAAGACCGGGTGCTCTAGGCTTTTTGCCTCCGCTCCGCCTTCTCCTTTCGGCGCCCGCGGCGTTCGCGGCTATCTCCGCCCCCCGCCGGGTACAGCTGCAAGCCCCACCTCCTCAGGCCCCTCCCACCACAGCAAGCGTCTTATGAGGCGCTCCCCGCCTGCCTGACCGGCCAGGCGGCCAGAAGGCGTCCCTGGAAGGCAGAGGCACACCAGACGCTCCGGGGGTGGCCTGACGGGAACCAGAAGTGGCTGCGGACCCGGGGGCCGTCCGTGCGGCCCGCGAGCCCCTCGACCTGCACCTGGCCGCCCCCACTGGAGCACCACCCCGGCGCCGCCACCTGTCTGCCGGGGTGTCTCTCCACAGCTCCATATGGAAAAAGCCGCCCCTCCGCCGTTTTGTTATGGCCGGGGGCGGGAGCGGGATCGAGGGCCCAGGCCGCTTCCCTGGGCCTGCCGGCCACCTGGGGCGGGGTCCTGAGCTCGGACGGTGGCGTGGGGGCGAGGGTGGCGTGGCTGGGTCTTAGGGGCCGTGCCAAATCAATGGTGGCTCCCAGTGGCTTCGGGCCAGCTTCTGTCGGGCAGGAGGGCCGGTCCGGTCTGCGTCTGAGCTGCACCTAGCGCAGCGTGGGTGGGCAGGTGGGATGCCCAAGGGACCGCGGTCCCCGGGCCCGGAAGCCTCCTGGGCCACTTCCCCGTGAGCGGCCTGCGGGATCTGGGGCGGGGAGCCAAGCGTCGAAAATTTGCTGGCTCCCGCCCGCCCTGGTTTGGGTGGTCGCCAACACCTCCGCCACCCCCAGGTGCCCGAGACCTCCGTTCCCCGGCCTAGGCAGGCGGCGGGGCCCTGCCGGGACGGGCGGGCCGCTGGGCTGACGGTAAGGCCCAAGCGCCTGCTAAGCTGCGCCTCAAGAGGCAGCCCGCGACCCCGCCGGCATCTACTGCCAAACCAGCCTAGAAGGGCCCGATCTCGCCGCGATCGCGGAAGCTAAGCAGGGTCGGGCCTGGTTAGAACTTGGATGGGAGACCTCTAGGGAAGACCGGGTGCTCTAGGCTTTTTGCCTCCGCTCCGCCTTCTCCTTTCGGCGCCCGCGGCGTTCGCGGCTATCTCCGCCCCCCGCCGGGTACAGCTGCAAGCCCCACCTCCTCAGGCCCCTCCCACCACAGCAAGCGTCTTATGAGGCGCTCCCCGCCTGCCTGACCGGCCAGGCGGCCAGAAGGCGTCCCTGGAAGGCAGAGGCACACCAGATGCTCCGGGGGTGG
Organism: Orcinus orca; assembly: GCF_937001465.1. NCBI lineage: Eukaryota > Metazoa > Chordata > Mammalia > Artiodactyla > Delphinidae > Orcinus > Orcinus orca. Next base: position 6,036,376 of record NC_064572.1, read on the forward strand.
CCTGACGGAAACCAGACGTGGCCGCGGACCCGGGGGCCGTCCGTGCGGCCCGCGAGCCCCTCGACCTGCACCAGGCCGCCCCCACTGGAGCCCAGCCCCGGCGCCAGCACTTGTCTGCCTGGGTGTCTCTCCACAGCTCAATACGGAAAAAGCCACTCCTCCGCCGTTTCGCCATGGCCAGGGGCGGGAGCGGGATCGAGGGCCCAGACCGCTTCCCTCGGCCTGCCGGCAACCTGGGGCGGGGTCCTGAGCTCGGACGGTGGCGTGGGGCCAAGGGTGGCGTTGCTGGGTCTAAGGGGCTTTACCAACACAGTGCTGGCTCCCACTGGCTTCGGGCCACCTGCTGTCGGGCAGGAGGGCCGGCACGGTCTGCGGTTGGGCTTCGCCTAACGCAGCGTGGGCCGGCTACTACTATTGCTCTTGCTGATTCTTCTACTTCTATTTCTGGCCCTCTGCAGATCAAATATGCTGCCACTATTACTGCTGCTGATGCCACTTCTACTGCTGTTTCTACCACTACTACTACTACTACTACTAATTGCCCAGTGCATGGCAAATACTACTACTATTACCACCACTGCTGCCATTACTACTACTGCTGCTACTACTACTGCTGCTGCTACTTGTACAGGTGCTGCTGCTACTACTACTACTAATAGCCCAGTGCATGGCAAATATTAACACTACTACTACTGCTGCTGCTTCTACTTTTGCTACTACTACTGCTAGTACTAGTAGTCCAGTGCATGGCAAATTCTACTACTATTACTACAACAGCTACTGCTGCTAATAGTAATGTTACTACTACTGCTAATGCTAGTAATCTAGTATATGGCAAATACTACTACTATTACTACTAGTGCTGCTGCTGCTACTTCCGCTACTACAACTATCAATACTACTAGCCCAGTGCATGGCAAATATACTACTATTATTGCTGTCCCTGCTACTTCTACTACTATTCCTGGCCCACTGCAAGTCAAATATGCTGCTCCAATTACTCCTGCTGCTGCCACTTCTACTGCTATTGCTACCACTATTACTACTACTACTAGCCCAATGCATGGCAAATACTACTACTATTACTACTACTGCTGCTGCTTGTACAAATGCTACTACTACTGCTACTACTAGTAGTCCAGTGCATTGAAAATACTCCTCCTCCTCCTCCTCCTGATGCTGCTACTACTTCTACTACTAGTATCAATACTACTAGCCCTGTGTCTGGCAAATGTACTACTACTAGTGCTATGGCTGCTACTTCTATTATTACTACTGGCCCACTGCAGGCCAAATCTGCTGGTACTATTACTGCTGCTGATGCCACTTCTATTGCTGGTGCTAACTCTACTACTACTGCTACTACTAGCAGTCCACTGCATGGCAAATCTACTACTACTACTTCTATTGCTGCTACTGCTACTACTACTACTGGCCCTCTGCAGGGAATATATGGTGCTACTACTCCTGCTGCTGCAGCCACTTCTCTTGCTGCTACTACCACTACTATTCCTACTAGCCCAGTGCATGGCAAATACTACTTCTATTACCACTACAGCTGCTACTTCTACTGCAGCTGCTACCTCCGTTCCCCGGCCTAGGCGGGCGGCGGGGCCCTGCCGGGACGGGCGGGCCGCTGGGCTGACGGTAAGACACAAGCGCCTGCTAAGCTGTGCCTCAAGAGGCAACCCGCGACCCCGCCGGCATCTACTGCCAAACCAGCCTAGAAGGGCCCGATCTCGCCGCGATCGCGGAAGCTAAGCAGGGTCGGGCCTGGTTAGAACTTGGATGGGAGACCTCTAGGGAAGACCGGGTGCTCTAGGCTTTTTGCCTCCGCTCCGCCTTCTCCTTTCGGCGCCCGCGGCGTTCGCGGCTATCTCCGCCCCCCGCCGGGTACAGCTGCAAGCCCCACCTCCTCAGGCCCCTCCCACCACAGCAAGCGTCTTATGAGGCGCTCCCCGCCTGCCTGACCGGCCAGGCGGCCAGAAGGCGTCCCTGGAAGGCAGAGGCACACCAGACGCTCCGGGGGTGGCCTGACGGAAACCAGACGTGGCCGCGGACCCGGGGGCCGTCCGTGCGGCCCGCGAGCCCCTCGACCTGCACCAGGCCGCCCCCACTGGAGCCCAGCCCCGGCGCCAGCACTTGTCTGCCTGGGTGTCTCTCCACAGCTCAATACGGAAAAAGCCACTCCTCCGCCGTTTCGCCATGGCCAGGGGCGGGAGCGGGATCGAGGGCCCAGACCGCTTCCCTCGGCCTGCCGGCAACCTGGGGCGGGGTCCTGAGCTCGGACGGTGGCGTGGGGCCAAGGGTGGCGTTGCTGGGTCTAAGGGGCTTTACCAACACAGTGCTGGCTCCCACTGGCTTCGGGCCACCTGCTGTCGGGCAGGAGGGCCGGCACGGTCTGCGGTTGGGCTTCGCCTAACGCAGCGTGGGCCGGCTACTACTATTGCTCTTGCTGATTCTTCTACTTCTATTTCTGGCCCTCTGCAGATCAAATATGCTGCCACTATTACTGCTGCTGATGCCACTTCTACTGCTGTTTCTACCACTACTACTACTACTACTACTAATTGCCCAGTGCATGGCAAATACTACTACTATTACCACCACTGCTGCCATTACTACTACTGCTGCTACTACTACTGCTGCTGCTACTTGTACAGGTGCTGCTGCTACTACTACTACTAATAGCCCAGTGCATGGCAAATATTAACACTACTACTACTGCTGCTGCTTCTACTTTTGCTACTACTACTGCTAGTACTAGTAGTCCAGTGCATGGCAAATTCTACTACTATTACTACAACAGCTACTGCTGCTAATAGTAATGTTACTACTACTGCTAATGCTAGTAATCTAGTATATGGCAAATACTACTACTATTACTACTAGTGCTGCTGCTGCTACTTCCGCTACTACAACTATCAATACTACTAGCCCAGTGCATGGCAAATATACTACTATTATTGCTGTCCCTGCTACTTCTACTACTATTCCTGGCCCACTGCAAGTCAAATATGCTGCTCCAATTACTCCTGCTGCTGCCACTTCTACTGCTATTGCTACCACTATTACTACTACTACTAGCCCAATGCATGGCAAATACTACTACTATTACTACTACTGCTGCTGCTTGTACAAATGCTACTACTACTGCTACTACTAGTAGTCCAGTGCATTGAAAATACTCCTCCTCCTCCTCCTCCTGATGCTGCTACTACTTCTACTACTAGTATCAATACTACTAGCCCTGTGTCTGGCAAATGTACTACTACTAGTGCTATGGCTGCTACTTCTATTATTACTACTGGCCCACTGCAGGCCAAATCTGCTGGTACTATTACTGCTGCTGATGCCACTTCTATTGCTGGTGCTAACTCTACTACTACTGCTACTACTAGCAGTCCACTGCATGGCAAATCTACTACTACTACTTCTATTGCTGCTACTGCTACTACTACTACTGGCCCTCTGCAGGGAATATATGGTGCTACTACTCCTGCTGCTGCAGCCACTTCTCTTGCTGCTACTACCACTACTATTCCTACTAGCCCAGTGCATGGCAAATACTACTTCTATTACCACTACAGCTGCTACTTCTACTGCAGCTGCTACCTCCGTTCCCCGGCCTAGGCGGGCGGCGGGGCCCTGCCGGGACGGGCGGGCCGCTGGGCTGACGGTAAGACACAAGCGCCTGCTAAGCTGTGCCTCAAGAGGCAACCCGCGACCCCGCTGGCATCTACTGCCAAACCAGCCTAGAAGGGCCCGATCTCGCCGCGATCGCGGAAGCTAAGCAGGGTCGGGCCTGGTTAGAACTTGGATGGGAGACCTCTAGGGAAGACCGGGTGCTCTAGGCTTTTTGCCTCCCGCTCCGCCTTCTCCTTTCGGCGCCCGCGGCGTTCGCGGCTATCTCCGCCCCCCGCCGGGTACAGCTGCAAGCCCCACCTCCTCAGGCCCCTCCCACCAAAGCAAGCGTCTTATGAGGCGCTCCCCGCCTGCCTGACCGGCCAGGCGGCCAGAAGGCGTCCCTGGAAGGCAGAGGCACACCAGACGCTCCGGGGGTGGCCTGACGGAAACCAGACGTGGCTGCGGACCCGGGGGCCGTCCGTGCGGCCCGCGAGCCCCTCGACCTGCACCAGGCCGCCCCCACTGGAGCCCAGCCCCGGCGCCAGCACTTGTCTACCTGGGTGTCTCTCCACAGCTCAATACGGAAAAAGCCGCCCCTCCGCCGTTTCGCCATGGCCAGGGGCGGGAGCGGGATCGAGGGCCCAGACCGCTTCCCTGGGGCTGCCGGCCACCTGGGGCGGGGTCCTGAGCTCGGACGGTGGCGTGGGACCAAGGGTGGCATTGCTGGGTCTAAGGGGCTTTACCAACACAGTGCTGGCTCCCACTGGCTTCGGGCCACCTGCTGTCGGGCAGGAGGGCCGGCACGGTCTGCGGTTGGGATTCGCCTAACGCAGCGTGGGCCGGCTACTACTATTGCTCTTGCTGATTCTTCTACTTCTATTTCTGGCCCTCTGCAGATCAAATATGCTGCCACTATTACTGCTGCTGATGCCACTTCTACTGCTGTTTCTACCACTACTACTACTACTACTACTAATTGCCCAGCGCATGGCAAATACTACTACTATTACCACCACTGCTGCCATTACTACTACTGCTGCTACTACTACTGCTGCTGCTACTTGTACAGGTGCTGCTGCTACTACTACTACTAATGGCCCAGTGCATGGCAAATATTAACACTACTACTACTGCTGCTGCTTCTACTTTTGCTACTACTACTGCTAGTGCTAGTAGTGCAGTGCATGGCAAATTCTACTACTATTACTACAACAGCTACTGCTGCTAATTGTAACGTTACTACTACTGCTAATGCTAGTAATCTAGTATATGGCAAATACTACTACTATGACTACTAGTGCTGCTGCTGCTACTTCCGCTACTACAACTATCAATACTACTAGCCCAGTGCATGGCAAATATACTACTATTATTGCTGTCCCTGCTACTTCTACTACTATTCCTGGCCCACTGCAAGTCAAATATGCTGCTCCAATTACTCCTGCTGCTGCCACTTCTACTGCTATTGCTACCACTATTACTACTACTACTAGCCCAATGCATGGCAAATACTACTACTATTACTACTACTGCTGCTGCTTGTACAAATGCTACTACTACTGCTACTACTAGTAGTCCAGTGCATTGAAAATACTCCTCCTCCTCCTCCTCCTGATGCTGCTACTACTTCTACTACTAGTATCAATACTACTAGCCCTGTGTCTGGCAAATGTACTACTACTAGTGCTATGGCTGCTACTTCTATTATTACTACTGGCCCACTGCAGGCCAAATCTGCTGGTACTATTACTGCTGCTGATGCCACTTCTATTGCTGGTGCTAACTCTACTACTACTGCTACTACTAGCAGTCCACTGCATGGCAAATCTACTACTACTACTTCTATTGCTGCTACTGCTACTACTACTACTGGCCCTCTGCAGGGAATATATGGTGCTACTACTCCTGCTGCTGCAGCCACTTCTCTTGCTGCTACTACCACTACTATTCCTACTAGCCCAGTGCATGGCAAATACTACTTCTATTACCACTACAGCTGCTACTTCTACTGCAGCTGCTACCTCCGTTCCCCGGCCTAGGCGGGCGGCGGGGCCCTGCCGGGACGGGCGGGCCGCTGGGCTGACGGTAAGACACAAGCGCCTGCTAAGCTGTGCCTCAAGAGGCAACCCGCGACCCCGCCGGCATCTACTGCCAAACCAGCCTAGAAGGGCCCGATCTCGCCGCGATCGCGGAAGCTAAGCAGGGTCGGGCCTGGTTAGAACTTGGATGGGAGACCTCTAGGGAAGACCGGGTGCTCTAGGCTTTTTGCCTCCGCTCCGCCTTCTCCTTTCGGCGCCCGCGGCGTTCGCGGCTATCTCCGCCCCCCGCCGGGTACAGCTGCAAGCCCCACCTCCTCAGGCCCCTCCCACCACAGCAAGCGTCTTATGAGGCGCTCCCCGCCTGCCTGACCGGCCAGGCGGCCAGAAGGCGTCCCTGGAAGGCAGAGGCACACCAGACGCTCCGGGGGTGGCCTGACGGAAACCAGACGTGGCCGCGGACCCGGGGGCCGTCCGTGCGGCCCGCGAGCCCCTCGACCTGCACCAGGCCGCCCCCACTGGAGCCCAGCCCCGGCGCCAGCACTTGTCTGCCTGGGTGTCTCTCCACAGCTCAATACGGAAAAAGCCACTCCTCCGCCGTTTCGCCATGGCCAGGGGCGGGAGCGGGATCGAGGGCCCAGACCGCTTCCCTCGGCCTGCCGGCAACCTGGGGCGGGGTCCTGAGCTCGGACGGTGGCGTGGGGCCAAGGGTGGCGTTGCTGGGTCTAAGGGGCTTTACCAACACAGTGCTGGCTCCCACTGGCTTCGGGCCACCTGCTGTCGGGCAGGAGGGCCGGCACGGTCTGCGGTTGGGCTTCGCCTAACGCAGCGTGGGCCGGCTACTACTATTGCTCTTGCTGATTCTTCTACTTCTATTTCTGGCCCTCTGCAGATCAAATATGCTGCCACTATTACTGCTGCTGATGCCACTTCTACTGCTGTTTCTACCACTACTACTACTACTACTACTAATTGCCCAGTGCATGGCAAATACTACTACTATTACCACCACTGCTGCCATTACTACTACTGCTGCTACTACTACTGCTGCTGCTACTTGTACAGGTGCTGCTGCTACTACTACTACTAATAGCCCAGTGCATGGCAAATATTAACACTACTACTACTGCTGCTGCTTCTACTTTTGCTACTACTACTGCTAGTACTAGTAGTCCAGTGCATGGCAAATTCTACTACTATTACTACAACAGCTACTGCTGCTAATAGTAATGTTACTACTACTGCTAATGCTAGTAATCTAGTATATGGCAAATACTACTACTATTACTACTAGTGCTGCTGCTGCTACTTCCGCTACTACAACTATCAATACTACTAGCCCAGTGCATGGCAAATATACTACTATTATTGCTGTCCCTGCTACTTCTACTACTATTCCTGGCCCACTGCAAGTCAAATATGCTGCTCCAATTACTCCTGCTGCTGCCACTTCTACTGCTATTGCTACCACTATTACTACTACTACTAGCCCAATGCATGGCAAATACTACTACTATTACTACTACTGCTGCTGCTTGTACAAATGCTACTACTACTGCTACTACTAGTAGTCCAGTGCATTGAAAATACTCCTCCTCCTCCTCCTCCTGATGCTGCTACTACTTCTACTACTAGTATCAATACTACTAGCCCTGTGTCTGGCAAATGTACTACTACTAGTGCTATGGCTGCTACTTCTATTATTACTACTGGCCCACTGCAGGCCAAATCTGCTGGTACTATTACTGCTGCTGATGCCACTTCTATTGCTGGTGCTAACTCTACTACTACTGCTACTACTAGCAGTCCACTGCATGGCAAATCTACTACTACTACTTCTATTGCTGCTACTGCTACTACTACTACTGGCCCTCTGCAGGGAATATATGGTGCTACTACTCCTGCTGCTGCAGCCACTTCTCTTGCTGCTACTACCACTACTATTCCTACTAGCCCAGTGCATGGCAAATACTACTTCTATTACCACTACAGCTGCTACTTCTACTGCAGCTGCTACCTCCGTTCCCCGGCCTAGGCGGGCGGCGGGGCCCTGCCGGGACGGGCGGGCCGCTGGGCTGACGGTAAGACACAAGCGCCTGCTAAGCTGTGCCTCAAGAGGCAACCCGCGACCCCGCTGGCATCTACTGCCAAACCAGCCTAGAAGGGCCCGATCTCGCCGCGATCGCGGAAGCTAAGCAGGGTCGGGCCTGGTTAGAACTTGGATGGGAGACCTCTAGGGAAGACCGGGTGCTCTAGGCTTTTTGCCTCCCGCTCCGCCTTCTCCTTTCGGCGCCCGCGGCGTTCGCGGCTATCTCCGCCCCCCGCCGGGTACAGCTGCAAGCCCCACCTCCTCAGGCCCCTCCCACCAAAGCAAGCGTCTTATGAGGCGCTCCCCGCCTGCCTGACCGGCCAGGCGGCCAGAAGGCGTCCCTGGAAGGCAGAGGCACACCAGACGCTCCGGGGGTGGCCTGACGGAAACCAGACGTGGCTGCGGACCCGGGGGCCGTCCGTGCGGCCCGCGAGCCCCTCGACCTGCACCAGGCCGCCCCCACTGGAGCCCAGCCCCGGCGCCAGCACTTGTCTACCTGGGTGTCTCTCCACAGCTCAATACGGAAAAAGCCGCCCCTCCGCCGTTTCGCCATGGCCAGGGGCGGGAGCGGGATCGAGGGCCCAGACCGCTTCCCTGGGGCTGCCGGCCACCTGGGGCGGGGTCCTGAGCTCGGACGGTGGCGTGGGACCAAGGGTGGCATTGCTGGGTCTAAGGGGCTTTACCAACACAGTGCTGGCTCCCACTGGCTTCGGGCCACCTGCTGTCGGGCAGGAGGGCCGGCACGGTCTGCGGTTGGGATTCGCCTAACGCAGCGTGGGCCGGCTACTACTATTGCTCTTGCTGATTCTTCTACTTCTATTTCTGGCCCTCTGCAGATCAAATATGCTGCCACTATTACTGCTGCTGATGCCACTTCTACTGCTGTTTCTACCACTACTACTACTACTACTACTAATTGCCCAGCGCATGGCAAATACTACTACTATTACCACCACTGCTGCCATTACTACTACTGCTGCTACTACTACTGCTGCTGCTACTTGTACAGGTGCTGCTGCTACTACTACTACTAATGGCCCAGTGCATGGCAAATATTAACACTACTACTACTGCTGCTGCTTCTACTTTTGCTACTACTACTGCTAGTGCTAGTAGTGCAGTGCATGGCAAATTCTACTACTATTACTACAACAGCTACTGCTGCTAATTGTAACGTTACTACTACTGCTAATGCTAGTAATCTAGTATATGGCAAATACTACTACTATGACTACTAGTGCTGCTGCTGCTACTTCCGCTACTACAACTATCAATACTACTAGCCCAGTGCATGGCAAATATACTACTATTATTGCTGTCCCTGCTACTTCTACTACTATTCCTGGCCCACTGCAAGTCAAATATGCTGCTCCAATTACTCCTGCTGCTGCCACTTCTACTGCTATTGCTACCACTATTACTACTACTACTAGCCCAATGCATGGCAAATACTACTACTATTACTACTACTGCTGCTGCTTGTACAAATGCTACTACTACTGCTACTACTAGTAGTCCAGTGCATTGAAAATACTCCTCCTCCTCCTCCTCCTGATGCTGCTACTACTTCTACTACTAGTATCAATACTACTAGCCCTGTGTCTGGCAAATGTACTACTACTAGTGCTATGGCTGCTACTTCTATTATTACTACTGGCCCACTGCAGGCCAAATCTGCTGGTACTATTACTGCTGCTGATGCCACTTCTATTGCTGATGCTAACTCTACTACTACTGCTACTACTAGCAGTCCACTGCATGGCAAATCTACTACTACTACTTCTATTGCTGCTACTGCTACTACTACTACTGGCCCTCTGCAGGGAATATATGGTGCTACTACTCCTGCTGCTGCAGCCACTTCTCTTGCTGCTACTACCACTACTATTCCTACTAGCCCAGTGCATGGCAAATACTACTTCTATTACCACTACAGCTGCTACTTCTACTGCAGCTGCTACCTCCGTTCCCCGGCCTAGGCGGGCGGCGGGGCCCTGCCGGGACGGGCGGGCCGCTGGGCTGACGGTAAGACACAAGCGCCTGCTAAGCTGTGCCTCAAGAGGCAACCCGCGACACGCCAGCATCTACTGCCAAACCAGCCTAGAAGGGCCCGATCTTGCCGCGATCGCGGAAGCTAAGCAGGGTCGGGCCTGGTTAGAACTTGGATGGGAGACCTCTAGGGAAGACCGGGTGCTCTAGGCTTTTTGCCTCCCGCTCCGCCTTCTCCTTTCGGCGCCCGCGGGGTTTGCGGCTATCTCCGCCCCCCGCCGGGTACAGCTGCAAGCCCCACCTCCTCAGGCCCCTCCCACCAAAGCAAGCGTCTTATGAGGCGCTCCCCGCCTGCCTGACCGGCCAGGCGGCCAGAAGGCGTCCGTGGAAGGCAGAGGCACACCAGACGCTCCGGGGGTGGCCTGACGGAAACCAGACGTGGCTGCGGACCCGGGGGCCGTCCGTGCGGCCCGCGAGCCCCTCGACCTGCACCAGGCCGCCCCCACTGGAGCCCAGCCCCGGCGCCAGCACTTGTCTACCTGGGTGTCTCTCCACAGCTCAATACGGAAAAAGCCGCCCCTCCGCCGTTTCGCCATGGCCAGGGGCGGGAGCGGGATCGAGGGCCCAGACCGCTTCCCTGGGCCTGCCGGCCACCTGGGGCGGGGTCCTGAGCTCGGACGGTGGCGTGGGGCCAAGGGTGGCGTTGCTGGGTCTAAGGGGCTTTACCAACACAGTGCTGGCTCCCACTGGCTTCGGGCCACCTGCTGTCGGGCAGGAGGGCCGGCACGGTCTGCGGTTGGGCTTCGCCTAACGCAGCGTGGGCCGGCTACTACTATTGCTCTTGCTGATTTTTCTACTTCTATTTCTGGCCCTCTGCAGATCAAATATGCTGCCACTATTACTGCTGCTGATGCCACTTCTACTGCTGTTTCTACCACTACTACTACTACTACTACTAATTGCCCAGTGCATGGCAAATACTACTACTATTACCACCACTGCTGCCATTACTACTACTGCTGCTACTACTACTGCTGCTGCTACTTGTACAGGTGCTGCTGCTACTACTACTACTAATAGCCCAGTGCATGGCAAATATTAACACTACTACTACTGCTGCTGCTTCTACTTTTGCTACTACTACTGCTAGTGCTAGTAGTGCAGTGCATGGCAAATTCTACTACTATTACTACAACAGCTACTGCTGCTAATTGTAACGTTACTACTACTGCTAATGCTAGTAATCTAGTATATGGCAAATACTACTACTATTACTACTAGTGCTGCTGCTGCTACTTCCGCTACTACAACTATCAATACTACTAGCCCAGTGCATGGCAAATATACTACTATTATTGCTGTCCCTGCTACTTCTACTACTATTCCTGGCCCACTGCAAGTCAAATATGCTGCTCCAATTACTCCTGCTGCTGCCACTTCTACTGCTATTGCTACCACTATTACTACTACTACTAGCCCAATGCATGGCAAATACTACTACTATTACTACTACTGCTGCTGCTTGTACAAATGCTACTACTACTGCTACTACTAGTAGTCCAGTGCATTGAAAATACTACTCCTCCTCCTCCTCCTGATGCTGCTACTACTTCTACTACTAGTATCAATACTACTAGCCCTGTGTCTGGCAAATGTACTACTACTAGTGCTATGGCTGCTACTTCTATTATTACTACTGGCCCACTGCAGGCCAAATCTGCTGGTACTATTACTGCTGCTGATGCCACTTCTATTGCTGATGCTAACTCTACTACTACTGCTACTACTAGCAGTCCACTGCATGGCAAATCTACTACTACTACTTCTATTGCTGCTACTGCTACTACTACTACTGGCCCTCTGCAGGGAATATATGGTGCTACTACTCCTGCTGCTGCAGCCACTTCTCCTGCTGCTACTACCACTACTATTCCTACTAGCCCAGGGCATGGCAAATACTACTTCTATTACCACTACTGCTGCTACTTCTACTGCTGCTGCTACCTCTGTTCCCCGGCCTAGGCGGGCGGCGGGGCCCTGCCGGGACGGGCGGGCCGCTGGGCTGACGGTAAGGCCCAAGCGCCTGCTAAGCTGCGCCTCAAGAGGCAGCCCGCGACCCCGCCGGCATCTACTGCCAAACCAGCCTAGAAGGGCCCGATCTCGCCGCGATCGCGGAAGCTAAGCAGGGTCGGGCCTGGTTAGAACTTGGTTTGGAGACCTCTAGGGAAGACCGGGTGCTCTAGGCTTTTTGCCTCCCGCTCCGCCTTCTCCTTTCGGCGCCCGCGGCGTTCGCGGCTATCTCCGCCCCCCGCCGGGTACAGCTGCAAGCCCCACCTCCTCAGGCCCCTCCCACCACAGCAAGCGTCTTATGAGGCGCTCCCCGCCTGCCTGACCGGCCAGGCGGCCAGAAGGCGTCCCTGGAAGGCAGAGGCACACCTGACGCTCCGGGGGTGGCCTGACGGGAACCAGACGTGGCTGCGGACCCTGGGGCCGTCCAGGCGGCCCGCGAGCCCCTCGACCTGCACCTGGCCGCCCCCACTGGAGCCCCCCCCGGCGCCGCCACCTGTCTGCCGGGGTGTCTCTCCACAGCTCCATATGGAAAAAGCCGCCCCTCCGCCGTTTTGTTATGGCCGGGGGCGAGAGCGGGATCGAGGGCCCAGGCCGCTTCCCTGGGCCTGCCGGCCACCTGGGGCGGGGTCCTGAGCTCGGACGGTGGCGTGGGGGCGAGGGTGGCGTGGCTGGGTCTTAGGGGCCGTGCCAAATCAATGGTGGCTCCCAGTGGCTTCGGGCCAGCTTCTGTCGGGCAGGAGGGCCGGTCCGGTCTGCGTCTGAGCTGCACCTAGCGCAGCGTGGGTGGGCAGGTGGGATGCCCAAGGGACCGCCGTCCCCGGGCCCGGAAGCCTCCTGGGCCACTTCCCCGTGAGCGGCCTGCGGGATCTGGGGCGGGGAGCCAAGCGTCGAAAATTTGCTGGCTCCCGCCCGCCCTGGTTTGGGTGGTCGCCAACACCTCCGCCACCCCCAGGTGCCCGAGACCTCCGTTCCCCGGCCTAGGCAGGCGGCGGGGCCCTGCCGGGACGGGCGGGCCGCTGGGCTGACGGTAAGGCCCAAGCGCCTGCTAAGCTGCGCCTCAAGAGGCAGCCCGCGACCCCGCCGGCATCTACTGCCAAACCAGCCTAGAAGGGCCCGATCTCGCCGCGATCGCGGAAGCTAAGCAGGGTCGGGCCTGGTTAGAACTTGGATGGGAGACCTCTAGGGAAGACCGGGTGCTCTAGGCTTTTTGCCTCCCGCTCCGCCTTCTCCTTTCGGCGCCCGCGGGGTTTGCGGCTATCTCCGCCCCCCGCCGGGTACAGCTGCAAGCCCCACCTCCTCAGGCCCCTCCCACCACAGCAAGCGTCTTATGAGGCGCTCCCCGCCTGCCTGACCGGCCAGGCGGCCAGAAGGCGTCCCTGGAAGGCAGAGGCACACCAGACGCTCCGGGGGTGGCCTGACGGAAACCAGACGTGGCCGCGGACCCGGGGGCCGTCCGTGCGGCCCGCGAGCCCCTCGACCTGCACCTGGCCGCCCCCACTGGAGCCCAGCCCCGGCGCCAGCACTTGTCTGCCTGGGTGTCTCTCCACAGCTCAATACGGAAAAAGCCGCCCCTCCGCCGTTTCGCCATGGCCAGGGGCGGGAGCGGGATCGAGGGCCCAGACCGCTTCCCTGGGCCTGCCGGCCACCTGGGGCGGGGTCCTGAGCTCGGACGGTGGCGTGGGGCCAAGGGTGGCGTTGCTGGGTCTAAGGGGCTTTACCAACACAGTGCTGGCTCCCACTGGCTTCGGGCCACCTGCTGTCGGGCAGGAGGGCCGGCACGGTCTGCGGTTGGGCTTCGCCTAACGCAGCGTGGGCCGGCTACTACTATTGCTCTTGCTGATTCTTCTACTTCTATTTCTGGCCCTCTGCAGATCAAATATGCTGCCACTATTACTGCTGCTGATGCCACTTCTACTGCTGTTTCTACCACTACTACTACTACTAATACTACTTGCCCAGTGCATGGCAAATACTAGTACTATTTCCACTACTTGTGCTACTACTACTACTGCTGCTGGTAAATCTGCTGCTTCTACTACAACTACTCCTAGTATCTTAGTGCATGGCACGTAGTACTACTATTAGTACTACTGCTCCTATGGCTTCTTCTACTACTACTACTGCTAGTAATTGTAGTCCAGTGCATGGCAAATAATACTACTATTACTACAACTGCTGATGCTTTTGCTACTACTGCTACTACTTCTGCTGCTGCTGCTGCTACATCTACTTTGTTACTGCAACTGCTACTGCTGCTGATACTACTACTATTCTGGTGAATGTCAAATAGTCCTACTATTGCTACTACTCGTGCTGCTTTTGCTACTACTGCTACTACTACTATTACTTATTCTGCTACTGCTATTTCTGCTGCTGCTACTACTACTAGTCCAGTGAATTGCAAATATTACTACTATTTATACTACTGCTGCTGCTGCTTCTACTGCTACTACTACTGGTACTACCAATAGTCCAGTGCATGTCAAATACTACTATTATTCCTACTACTGCTGCTACTACTACTACTGCTTCTTCTATTTCTACTGCTGTTGCTGCTACTTCAATGACTACTAGTCCATTGCATGGCAAATAGTAGTACTATTACTACTACTGCTACTGCTGCTACTATTGCTACTACTGCTATCAATACTACTACCTAATGTATTGCAAATATACTACCACCACTCCTGTTTCTGCTACTTCTACTACTCTTACTGGCCTACTGCAGGTCAAATATGTTGCTACTGTTACTGCTGCTGCTGCCACTTCTACTGCTGTTCCTATCACTACTACTACTACTACTATCCCAGTGCATGGCAAATATTTCTACTATTACCACTACTGGTGCTACAACTACTATTGCTGCTGCTATATCTGCTGCCCCTCCTCTTACTACTACTACTACTAGCCCAGTGTATTGCAAATAGTACTACTATTAGTACTACTGCACCTGCTGCTGCTACTAATACTACTACTTCTAGTACTAGTAGTCCATTGCATGGCAAAAATACTACTATTACTATTGCTGCTTTTGCTACTACTGCTACTACTACTGCTGCTTCTACTGCTACATCTACTGCTACATCTACTGCTACTTCTACTACTGCTGCTATTACTACTACTTGTCCAGTGGATGGCAAATGCTACTACTATTGCTACTGCTCCTCCTACTACTACTAGTACTGCTACTACTAGTAGTCCTGTGCATTGGAAATACTACTACTATTACCACTGCTGCTGCCACTACTACTATTGCTGCTGCTCTTTCTACTGCTGCTGCTAGTATTACAACTACTACTAGTCCACTGCATGGCAAATACTACTACTGTTAACACTACTGCTGCTACTGCTACTACCTCTACTACTGCTGCGACTACCACTAGTCCAGTGCATGGCAAATACTACTATTTTCCCTACTACTTCTGCTACTAGTACTATTGCTTCTGCTATTTCTACTGCTGCTGCTACTACTACAACGACTACTCGTCCATTGCATTGCAAATATTACTACTATTGCTGCTGCTGGTACTAATGCTACTATTATTGCTACTACTAGTACTCCAGTGCAAGAGAAGTACTACTACTATTACAACTGCTGCCGCTATTATTGCTATTACTAGTAGTCCAGTACATGGCAAATACTACTACTATTACTACTACTGCTGCTGCTGCTACTACTGCTACTACTATCAATACTACTGGCCCAGTGCATGGCAAATCTACTACTACTTCTTCTCCTGCTGCTACTGCTACTACTATTACTAGCCCAGTGCATGGCAAATACTACTACTGTTACCACTACTACTGCTACTACTACTAGTGCTGCTACTACTACTGCTGCTGCTACTTCTACTGCTGATACTACAACTACTACTACTAATAGCTGAGTGCATGGAAAATACTACAACTATTACTACTACTGCTGCTGCTACTACTACTGCTACTACTTGTCGTCCAGTGTATGGCAAATATTACTACTATTATTACTACTGCTGCTAATAATAATAATACTGCTACTTCTACTGCTACTGCTAGTAATCTAGTGTATGGCACATCGTACTACTATCACTACTAGTGCTGTTGCTGCTACTACTGCTACTACTACTATCAATACTAATTGAACAATGCATGGCAAATGTACTACTATTACCACTATTGCTGCTACTTCTACTACTACTGCTGGCCAACTGCCATGCATATCTGCTGCTACTACGACTACGGCTACTACTCGTACTACATCTATCCCAGTGCATGGCCAATACTACTACTATAACTATTGCTGCTGCTGCTGCTACTACTGCTACTACTACTGCTACTACTAGTAGTCCAGTGCATGGGAAATACCACTACTTTTACTACAACTGCTGCTGCTGCTAGTACTGCTACTAGTACTGCTACTTCTAGTAATCTTGTGTATTGCAAATACTACTACTGTTACTACTAGTGCTGCTGCTGCTAGTACTGCTACTACAGCTATCAATACTACTAGCCCAGTGCATGGCAAACATACTACTACTACTATTGCTGTTCCTGCTACTTCTACTACTATTACTGGCCCACTGCAAGTCAAATATGCTGCTACTATTACTGCTGCTGCTGCCACTTCTACTGCTGTTGCTACCACTATTACTACTACTACTAGCCCAGTGCATGGCAAATACTACTTCCATTAACACTACTGTTGCTACAACTACTACTGCTGCTGCTAAATCGCTGCTGCTAATGCTACTACTCCTACAAACCCAGTGCATAGCAAATAGTACTACTATTAGTACTACTTCTCCTGCTGATGCTACTAATACTACTACTTCTAGTACTAGTAGTCCACTGCATGGTAAATAATACTGCTATTACTACTACTGCTGCTGCTTTTGCTACTACTACTACTACTGCTACTGCTGCTGCTACATCTACTTCTGCTACTGCTTCTTCTACTGCTGCTTCTACTACTACTACTACTAGTCCGGTGAATGGCAAATACTACTACTATTGTGACTATTGCTGCTGCTGCTACTACTGCTATTACTACTATCAATACTACTATCCCAGTGCATGGCAAATCTTCTACTACTACTGCTATTGCTGCTTCTGTTACTACAATTACTGACTCACTGCAGGTCACATATGCTGCTACTCTTACTGATGCTGCTGCCACTTCTACTGCTGTTGCTACCACTGCTACTACTACTAGCCCAGTGAATGGCAAATACTACTACTATTACTACTACTACCGCTGCTGCTGCTACTACTGCTACTACTAGTAGTCTAGTGCATGGCAAATACTACTAGTATTACTACTACTGCTCCTGATGCTGCTACTGCCGCTACTGCTACTGCTACTACTAGTAGTCCAGTGCATGGCAAATACTACTACTATTACTACTAGTGCTGCTGCTATTGCAACTTCTGCTGCTACTACTGCTATTACTAGTAGTCCAGTGCATGGCAAATACTACTACTATTACTAATGCTGCTGCTGCTACTGCTGCTACTACTATTGCTACTACTAGTAGCCAAGTGCATTGAGAATACTACTAATATTACTACTACTGCTGCTTCTTTTGCTACTACTACTACTTCTTCTGCTACTACTACTGCTACTACTACTATCAACACTACTACCCCAGTGCATGGCAAATCTGCTACTACTACTGCTAATTCTGCTACTGTTACTAACATTACTGGCCCAGTGGAGGTAAATATGCTGCTACTATTACTGATGCTGCTGTCACTTCTACTGCTGTTGCTACCACTACTACTGCTACTAGCCCAATGCGTGGCAAATACTACTACTATTACCACTACTGCTACTACTACTATTACTGATGTTGCTACTTCTACTGCTGCTACTGATACTACTTCTCTCCCAGTGCATGTCCAATACTACTACTATAACTATTGCTGCTGCTGCTACTTCTGCTGCTACCACTGCTACTACCAGTAATACAGTGCATGGCAAATACTACTACTATTACTAGTACTGCTGCTGATATTACTTCTGCTAATATTGCTACTACTAGTATTCCAGTGCATGGCAAATACTACTAGTATTACTGCTGCTGCTGCTGCTGCTACTACACCTACTACTACTGCTACTGCTAATAGTCCAATGCATTGCAAATACTACAAGTATTACTACTACTGCTGCTGCTGCTGCTACTACTGCTACTACTATCAATAATACTGGCCAAGTGCATGGCAAATCTACTACTACTACTGCTATTGCTGCTACTGCTACTAGTATTACTATCCCAGTGCATGTCAAATACTACTAATATTACCACTACTGCTGCCACTACTACTAGCGCTGCTACTACTACTGCTGCTGCTACTTCTATTGCTGCTGCTGCTACTACTACTACTAATAGCCCAGTGCATGGCAAATACTATGACTATTACTACTACTGCTGCTGCTACTACTGCTACTACTTGTAGTCCAGTGCCTGGCAAATATTACTACTATTATTACTACTGCTGCTGCTGCTAATAGTACTGCTAGTACTACTGCTACTGCTAGTAATCCAGTGTATGGCAAATACTACTACTATTACTACTAGTGCTGCTACTACTGCTGCTACTACTACTATCAATACTAATTGATCAATGCGTGGCAAATCTACTAGTACTTCGGCTATTGCTGCTACTTCTACTACTACTGCTGTCCCCCTGCCGTGCAAATCTGCTGCTACTACTACTAGTGCTGCTACTCGTATTACTACTATCCCAGTGCATGGCCAATACTACTACTATAATTATTGCTGCTGCTGCTGCTGCTGCTGCTACTATTACTACTACCACTACTGGCCCAGTACATGGCAAATACTACTAGTATTACTACTACTGTTGTTGCTGCTTCTACTATTGGTACTACTACTTCTGCTACTAGAAGTCCTGTGCATTGCAAATACTACTACTATTATTACTACTGCTGCTGCTGATACCACTGCTACATAACTTCTACTACTAGTAGTCCTTTGCATTGAACATAATACTACTATTACTACTACTGCTGCTATTGTTACTACTGCTAATAATAAAACCCATAGTACTAGTGCAGTGTATGCCAAATCTAGTAAAACTACACCTATTACTGCTAATGCTAATACTACTACTGGCCCACTGCAGGGAAAATCTGCTGCTACTACTACTGATGCTGCTGTCACTTCTACTGCTGCTGCTACCAATATTACTACACCTAGTAGTAGCCCAGTGCGTGGCAAATACTACTACTATTACGACTACTGCTCCTAAAACTATTACTGATGCTGCTACATCTATTGCTCCTCCTCCTACTACTACTAACCCAGTGCATGGATAACACTACTACTATTACTACTACTGCTCCTGATACTGCTACTACTATTACTACTACTGCTAGTACTAGTAGTCCAGTGCATGGCAAATACTACTACTATTGCTACCACTGCTGCTGCTTTTGCTACTACTACTTCTTCTGCTACTGCTACTTCTACTGCTGCTGCTACTACTGCTACTACTACTAGTCCACTGAATTCCATATACTACTACTAATTCTTCTACTGCTGCTGCAGCTACTACTGCTACTACTACTACTAGGCCAGTGCATGGCAAATACTACTACTATTACCACCACTGCTGCCATTACTACTACTGCTGCTACTACTACTGCTGCTGCTACTTGTACAGGTGCTGCTGCTACTACTACTACTAATAGCCCAGTGCATGGCAAATATTAACACTACTACTACTACTGCTGCTTCTACTATTGCTACTACTACTGCTAGTACTAGTAGTCCAGTGCATGGCAAATTCTACTACTATGACTACAACAGCTACTGCTGCTAATAGTAACGTTACTACTACTGCTAATGCTAGTAATCTAGTATATGGCAAATACTACTACTATGACTACTAGTGCTGCTGCTGCTACTTCCGCTACTACAACTATCAATACTACTAGCCCAGTGCATGGCAAATATACTACTATTATTGCTGTCCCTGCTACTTCTACTACTATTCCTGGCCCACTGCAAGTCAAATATGCTGCTCCAATTACTCCTGCTGCTGCCACTTCTACTGCTATTGCTACCACTATTACTACTACTACTAGCCCAATGCATGGCAAATACTACTACTATTACTACTACTGCTGCTGCTTGTACAAATGCTACTACTACTGCTACTACTAGTAGTCCAGTGCATTGAAAATACTACTACTACTACTCCTGATGCTGCTACTACTTCTACTACTAGTATCAATACTACTAGCCCTGTGTCTGGCAAATGTACTACTACTAGTGCTATGGCTGCTACTTCTATTATTACTACTGGCCCACTGCAGGCCAAATCTGCTGGTACTATTACTGCTGCTGATGCCACTTCTATTGCTGGTGCTAACTCTACTACTACTGCTACTACTAGCAGTCCACTGCATGGCAAATCTACTACTACTACTTCTATTGCTGCTACTGCTACTACTACTACTGGCCCTCTGCAGGGAATATATGGTGCTACTACTCCTGCTGCTGCAGCCACTTCTCCTGCTGCTACTACCACTACTATTCCTACTAGCCCAGTGCATGGCAAATACTACTTCTATTACCACTACTGCTGCTACTTCTACTGCTGCTGCTGCTACATTTATTGCTGCTGCTAGTACCACTATTACTACTACTAGCCTAGTGCATGGCAAATACTACTATTACGACAACTGTTGCTACTACTACTAGTGATGCTGCTACTTCTACTGCTGCTTTTATTGCTACTACTACTACTAGCCCAGTGCAGGTCAAACACTACTGGTGTTACTACTACTGCTGCTGCTGCTATTACTTCTACTACTACCACTACTACTAGTAATCCAGTGCATGGTAAATACTATTACAACTACTACTGCTGCTGCTACTTGTACAGGTGCTGCTGCTACTACTACTACTAATAGCCCAGTGCATGGCAAATATTAACACTACTACTACTGCTGCTGCTTCTACTTTTGCTACTACTACTGCTAGTACTAGTAGTCCAGTGCATGGCAAATTCTACTACTATGACTACAACAGCTACTGCTGCTAATAGTAACGTTACTACTACTGCTAATGCTAGTAATCTAGTATATGGCAAATACTACTACTATTACTACTAGTGCTGCTGCTGCTACTTCCGCTACTACAACTATCAATACTACTAGCCCAGTGCATGGCAAATATACTACTATTATTGCTGTTCCTGCTACTTCTACTACTATTCCTGGCCCACTGCAAGTCAAATATGCTGCTCCAATTACTCCTGCTGCTGCCACTTCTACTGCTATTGCTACCACTATTACTACTACCACTAGCCCAATGCATGGCAAATACTACTACTATTACTACTACTGCTGCTGCTTGTACAAATGCTACTACTACTGCTACTACTAGTAGTCCAGTGCATTGAAAATACTACTACTACTCCTCCTGATGCTGCTACTACTTCTACTACTAGTATCAATACTACTAGCCCTGTGTCTGGCAAATGTACTACTACTAGTGCTATGGCTGCTACTTCTATTATTACTACTGGCCCACTGCAGGCCAAATCTGCTGGTACTATTACTGCTGCTGATGCCACTTCTATTGCTGGTGCTAACTCTACTACTACTGCTACTACTAGCAGTCCACTGCATGGCAAATCTACTACTACTACTTCTATTGCTGCTACTGCTACTACTACTACTGGCCCTCTGCAGGGAATATATGGTGCTACTACTCCTGCTGCTGCAGCCACTTCTCTTGCTGCTACTACCACTACTATTCCTACTAGCCCAGTGCATGGCAAATACTACTTCTATTACCACTACTGCTGCTACTTCTACTGCTGCTGCTGCTACATTTATTGCTGCTGCTAGTACCACTATTACTACTACTAGCCTAGTGCATGGCAAATACTACTACTATTACGACAACTGTTGCTACTACTACTAGTGATGCTGCTACTTCTACTGCTGCTTTTATTGCTACTACTACTACTAGCCCAGTGCAGGTCAAACACTACTGGTGTTACTACTACTGCTGCTGCTGCTATTACTTCTACTACTACCACTACTACTAGTAATCCAGTGCATGGTAAATACTATTACAACTACTACTGCTGCTGCTGCTACTACTACTATCAATGCTACTAGCCCAGTGAATGGCAAATATACTACTACTACTGCCATTGCTGCTACTGTACTACTACTACTGGCCCACTGCCGGGCAAATCTGCTGCTTCTACTACTGCTTCTGCTGCCACTTCTACTGCTGCTGCTACTAGTACTACTATAACTTCTACTACTAGCTCATTGAATGGCAAATACTACTACGATTACCACTACTGCTGCTACTGCTACTACTGCTGCTGCTACTTCTATTGCTGCTGCTGCTACTACTACTACTATTAGTTCAGTGCATGGCAAATACTACTACTATTACTACTACCGCTTCTGCTGCTACTTCTGCTACTACCACTGCTACTACAATTAGTGAAGTGCATGGCAAATACTATTACTACTACTGCTGCTGCTGCTACTGCTACTTCTAATAGTACAGTTGCTGCTAATTCAACTGCTGCTGCTGCTACAACTACTGCTGCTGCTAATACTACTGCAAGCCCAGTGCATGGCTAATACTACTACTATTACTATTACTTCTTCGGCTGCTACTATTTCTACTACTAGTGCTACTACTAGTAGTCCAGTGTATATCAAATACTACTAATATCACTACTACTGCTGCTACTACTTCTACTGCTGCTGCTATTTCTACTAGTACTACTAGCCCAATGCATGGTAAATACTACTACTATTACTACCTCTGCTGCTGCTGCTACTAGTGCTACTACTAATGCTACTATTAGTAGTCCAGTGCATTGCAAATTCTACTATAATTACTACTTCTGCTGCTGCTACTAGTTCTACTACTAGTGGTCCAGTGCATTGCAAATACGAATATAATTACTACTACTGCTGCTGCTGCTGCTACTACTGCTACTACGACTAGTACAGTGCATGGAAAATACTACAACTATTGCTACTACTGCTGCTGTTTCTACTACTGCTACTTCTACTATCAATACTACTAATTCAGTGCATGGCAAATCTTCTACTACTACTACTATTTCTGCTACTGCTACTAGTACTACTGGCCAACTGCAGGGCAAATCTGCTGCTACTACTGCTGCTGCTCCTGCCACTTCTACTGCTGCTGCTACCACTCTTCCTACTACTACTACTAACCCAGTGCATGGCAAATACTACTACTATTACCACTACTGATGCTACTACTATTCCTCCCGCTACTACTACTGCTGCTGCTACTTCTACTGCTGCTGCTATTACTACTGCTATTAGCCCAGTGCATGGAAAATACAACTTCTATTACTACTGCTGCTGCTGCTGCTGCTACTATTGCTACTACAAGTAGTCCAGTGCATGGCAAACACTACTACTATTTCTACTACTGCTGCTGCTACTCCTAGTAATATACTACTGCTGCTACTACTAGTAGTACTGCTGCTGCTACTTCTGCTGCTGCTACCTCTACTGCTGCTGCTACTAATACTACTACGACTATTCCAGTTCATGTGAAATACTACTACTATTACTACTACTGCTGCTGCTTCTACTACTGCTACTATCAATACTACTAGCCCAGTGCATGGCAACTCTAGTACTAGTGCTATTGCTGCTATTTCTACTAATATTACTGGCCCACTGCAGGGCAAATCTGCTGCTACTACTACTGTTGATGCTGCCACTGCTACTGCTGCTGCTACCACCACTACTGCTACTACTACTAGCCCTGTGCATTGCAAATACTACTACTATTACCACTACTGCTGTTATTACTACTACTGCTACTGCTACTTCTACTGCTGCTGCTACTTCTACTACTTCTAGTAGTCCAATGCATGTCAAATACTACTTTTATTCCTACTATTGTTGCTTCTGCTACTTCTACTACTGCTACAACTAGAAGTCCAGTACATTGCAAATACTACTACTATTACTACTACTGCTGATTATGCTACTACTGCTACTACTATTATCAATACTACTATCCCAGTGTGTGGCAAATCTACTACTGCTACTGCTATTGGTGCTACTACTACTACTACTACCAGCCCAGTGCATGGCAAACACTTCTACTACTACCACTACTGCTGCTACTACTACTACTGCTGCTACTACTACTACTGCTGTTATACATACTACTACTATCCCAGTGCATGGCAAATACTACTACTATTACTACTGCTGTTTCTGCTGTTGCTACTACTGCTACTACTACTGCTACTACTAGTGGTCCAGTGCATGGCAAATACTACTACTATTACTATACTACTGCTGCTGATTCTGCTACTACCGCTACTACTACTGCTACTACTAATACCCCTACTACTAGCCCATTGCATGGCGAATACTACTACTAATATTACTACTGTTCTGCTGCTACTACTGCTACTAGTACTGCTACTACTAGTAGTCCAGTCCATGGCAAATACTTCTTGTATTACTACTACTGCTGCTGCTACTACTGCTACTACTAGTACCAATACTACTAGTGCAGTGTATGGCAAATCTACTAGTGCTACACCTATTACTGTTAATGCTAATACTACTACTGACCCACTGCAGGGAAAATCTGCTGCTACTACTACAGATGCTGCTGCCACTTCTACTGATCCTTCTTCCAATACTACTACTCCTACTACTAGCCCAGTGCGTGGCAAATACTACTACTATTATGACTACTGCTCCTACTATTATTGCTGCTGCTACTTCTACTGCTGCTTCTCCTACTACTACTACTACTAACCCGGTGCTTGGGAAACACTACTACTATTACTACTACTGCTTTTGCTGCTGCTACTTCTACTACTACTACTGCTAGTAGTCCAGTGCATGCGAAATACTACTACTATTACTATTGCTGCTGCTACTACTACTACTACTACTAGTCTGGTGAATTGCAAATGCTTCTACTATTTCTACTACTGCTGCTGCTGCTACTACTGCTACTACTAGTAGTCCAGTGCATGGCAAATACTACTACTATTAGTACTACTGCTGCTGCAGCTACTACTGCTACTACTGTCAATACTACTGGCCCAGTGCATGGCAAATCTACTATTGCTATTGCTGCTACTGCTACTACTACTACTAGCCCAATGCATGGGAAATACTACAAGTGTTACCACTTCTGCTGCTACTACTACTACTGCTGCTACTACTACTGCTGCTGCTACAGTTGATCTGTGGTTGCCATTGTGTTATGTGGACCCTTATTATCAGTGAAACTCATAGCTCTTGATGCTGTGGTTGCCGTTCTTATATGTGGACCCTGCTTTCTTATGGGAGTGGTAGTGTTGATGCTGTGGCTGCCCCTTATATATGGGGAGACTGGTTTCAATGAGACTGAAAGCTCTTGTTGCTGTGACTGCCTGTTGTATATGTGGACACTGATTTCCAGTGACAGTGATAGCAGGTGAGCTGTGTTTTCACTTTTTATAGATGGACAATTATTTAATTGGGAATGATAGCAGTTGATATGTGGCTGCATTTGTTATATGTGAACACTGATTTCCAGTGAGGCATAGCCATAGATCTGTGGTTACACTTGTGAAATCAGTACACTGCTTTCCAATGAGATGCTTAACAATTGACCTGTGTTTGCACATGATATATATGGACACTGATTTCCAGTGAGACTGATAGCTGTTGAGTTGTTGTTGCCCTTGTTATATGTGGACAAATATTTACAGTGAATTGATAGCTGCTGATTCTGTGGGTACACATTTTAAATGTGTTCACTGATTTCCAGTGAGACTGATAGCTGTTGAAGCTGTGGCTGCTCTAGTTTTATGTGAACCATGATTTCCTCTAAGACTAATGTCATTTGATGCTGTGGCTGCCCTTGTTATATGTGGACCCTGATTCCAGTGAGACACATAATTGTTGATGCTGTGGCCGCCCTTTTTATACGTGGACACTGATTAACATTGAGACTGATATCCGTTGATGTTGTGATTGCCCTTGGTATATGAGGACACTGATTTCCAGTGAGGCTGATAGCCATTTACCTGTGGTTGCACTCTTTATAGGTGGACACTGATTTCCTGGAAACTATTAGCCATTGATGCTATGCTTTCCTTATTTATAAGTGGACACAGGTGTCCATTGAGATTGATAGCCATTTTGATGTGGCTGCTCTTGTTATATGTAGACACTGATTTCCACTGATACCTTTAACACAGGTTAAAGACTCATAGCCTTTAACCTGTGTTTGCCCTTGATATATTTGGATACTAATTTCACGTGAGACAGATAGCCATTGACCTGTGGCTGTCATTATATGTTGACTCTGGTTTCCAATGAGACTGAAAGCCATTGATGTTAAGTTGCCCATGTTATATTGGACACTGAATTCCAGTAAGACTGAGAGTTATTGAATTGAGGTTGCCCTTATTATATGTGGACACTGATTTCCAGTCAGACTGATAGCCTTTAACCTGTGGTTGCCCTTGTTATAGGTGAACACTGATTTCCAGTGAGACTAATAGCCATTGAACTGTGCTTGCCATCATCGAATGTGGACAGTCTTTTCCAGTGAGATAAAAAGCCATTCAACCTCTGGTTGCACTTGTTATATACAGACACTGTTTTCCTGTGTGACTGATAGACATTGATGTTCTGCTTGCCCTTGTTATATGTGGACATAATTTCCAGTGATAATGATATACTTTTACTTGTAGTTCCCCTTGTTATATGTACACACTGAATTACAGTGAAACTGATAACATTTGATGCTCTGATTTTCCTTGTTATATGTGGACACTGATTTTCAGTGAGACTGATAGCTTTTGAACTCTGGTTGCCCTTGATATACTTGGACACTGATTTCCAGTGGGACTCAGAGCTGTTGATACTATGGCTGCACTTGTTATATCTGGCCACTGATTTCCTATGAGACTGATATCCATTGATTCTGTGGTTGCCCTGTTTATATATGGACCCTGTTTCCAGTGAAACAGATAGCCATTGATGCTGAGGTTGCTCATGTTATATTGGACACTGATTTCCAGTGAGACTGAGAGCTGTTGACTTGTGGTTGCCCTTTATATTTGTAGACACTGATTTCCAGTGGGACTGATAGCTGTTGATGCTGTGCGTGCCTGTAATATGTGGACACTGATTTCCAGTGGACAAGTAGATGTTGACCTGCAGTTTCTCTTGTTATGTGTGGACTGATTTCCAGTAAGACTGATAGCTGTTGATGCTGTGGGTGTCCTTGTAATATGTGGACACTGATTTCCAGTGGATGAATAGATGTTGACCTGAGGTAGTCCTTGTTATTTGTGGACACTGATTTCCAGTGTGTCAGCTAGCTGTTGACCTGTGGTTGCCCTTGTGTTATTTGGACCCTCGTTACCAGTGAAACTGATAGATGTTGATGCTATGGTTGTCGTTCTTATATGTGGACCGTGGTTTCCTGTGTGAGTAGTAGCTGTTGATGCTGTGGCTGCCCCTGATATATTGGGAAACTGATTTCCATGAGACTGAAAGCTGTTGATGCTGTGGCTGCCCATGTTATATGTGGACACTGATTTCCACTGAGATGGATAGCAGATGACCTGTGGTTTTACTTTTTTATATGTGGGCAATGATTAAATTGGGACAGATAGCAGTTGAAATGTGGTTGCCCTTGTTATATGTGGATACTGATTTCCAACGAGAAATAACCATAAATCTGGCTTACCCTTGTTACATGGGTACACTGATTTCCAGTGAAACACTTAGCCATTGACCTGTGTTTGCATTGATATATATGGACACTGATTTCTAGTCAGACTGATAGCTATTGAGTTGTTTTTGCCCTTGTTATATGTGGAGAAATATTTACAGTGAGATGCTAGTCGCTGTTTCTGTGCATACTCATTTTAATTGTGTTCTCTGATTCCAGGGTTTCTGATAGCTGTTGAGTCTGTGGCTGCTGTTGTCATATGTGAAGCATGATTTCCTCTAAGACTGATATATTTGATGCTGTGGCTGTCCATTTTATATGTGGACACTGATTAACATTGAGACTGATATCTGTTGATGGTGTGGTTGCCCTTGTTTAATGAGGACACTGATTTCCAGTGTGACTGATAGCACTTGATGCAGAGGTTGCCCTTGTTATATGTGGACACTAATTTTCAGTGAGACTGATATCCGCTGATGATGTGGTTGCCCTGGTTATATACTGACACTGATTTCCAGTGGGATTGATAGCTTTTGTCCTGTGGTTACCCTTGATATACCTGGACAGTAATTTCTATTGGGACTCAGAGTGGTTGATAATTTGGTTGCACTTGTTATATGTGACCACTGATTTCCAGTGAGGCTGATACAGTTGATTCTGTGGTTACCCTTGTTATATATGGACACTGATCTCCAGTGAGAATGAAAGCCATTGACCGGTGGTTGCCCATGGTATACTTGGACACTGATTTCCAACGTGACAGAGCCATTGATACTGTCAGTGGCCTTGTTATATGTGGACACAGATTTCCAGTGAGACTGGTAGACGTTGCTCTGTGATAGCCATTGTTATATGTGAACAATGATTTCCAGTGTGACCCTTAGCCATTGAAATGTCATTTAACTTGTTATATGTGAATACAGATTTCCAGTGTGATTGATAGTCATTGATTCTGTTGTTGCACTGGTTATATATGGACACTGTTTTCCAGTGAGATTGATAGCCTAGATTCTGTGGTAGTCTTTGTTATATGTGGACACTGATTTCTAGTGTGATGGATAGCTGTTGATACTGTCAGTTCCCTTGTTATATGTGGACACTGATTTCCAGTAAGACTGATAGAAAGCAGACTGAAAAATCACAAAACACAAGCCTTCAAGACACAAAGCCCTAACTGAAGCTGAACTCTAACAATGTGTGTGTGTGTGTTTTTGTGTGCACCTTTAAGTGTTCTATACATAATAAACATAGATCTTATATAATAAACATATTCGATATCAAGAATTTATTATATAGAATAAGTTTAAGATAAATTATATATATATATATTAGGGCAATATGTATAATATATGTATTATGTATCATAAATTTCTCTACTTAATACCTATTATAATACATATATATTATGAATCATACATAGAGATACAAATACGCATGCACTCATGCATGCACACAAGCACAAAGCACATGGTCACGGGAGAGAGGAATTGAGTAGAAGTCACAGGCTTTACCTAAGTCCATCTGTAGGCAAGGACCAAATCACAATGTCCATCCATTCTGGAGGGTTGGGGATTTCCACAAAGATATATGAATGGAGGCAAGAACACCAGGAGCCAATGCAGGGACAACCCACTCCGGAAGCTAAGAGGAGACATGTGGATGTGAATCTATCTGCAACTGGAGAACCTGGAATGTTGTATGACAGAGGGGTCAATGTCTGAAGTTTCTTGAATTTCAGTCCTCCCTTGGCGGGACTGGGATGGAGACCAGAGGATGAGTGACTCTCCTGAGATCCCAGAGCAGAAGCAAGGCTCTTGCAGTTGGACTCTGTGCTAGGCCAGCCCCTGAGACAATCCTTCCTTCATTCAGTGTGCAACTTTTTTATATGTGATACCAGCTTATAGGTTTGACAGGCACTGTAGGTGCTTCTTGGACTATCCACCTAATGCCTTCCTTAGGAAGTTGAGGCCAAAATGAGCACAACTTTGCAGATGGGGAGATTAAGGAAGAGAGGCCCATGGTTTGTACAGGGTCACATCCCTAATGACATGGAGGATGGCAGCCAGTTCTGAAAGCAGTCTGTCCACAGAGCCGGGGCCATGGCTCTTCCCATGTCATGTTTGTGTCACTCTTCTGGACCAGGGACACCAGGAGCCCAGTTCTGAGCTCATATGGCTGTAATCATGGCTCTGCTGTGTCCCCATTTGCTGGGGCTGTGACCTCACAATACGTCACAATCAGGGTGAGACTCCAGGGCTGTTGACATAGGGTCAGGTGTCACAAGAGTTACCTTGGGCCATTGTCTGGGAGTAACCCAAATACAAACCTGGGAGCCCCAGGCCAATCCTACAACCTGATGCCACCCTGGTAGCAATCTGTCCCTTGCCTTGTTGTGTGGAGTGATATTGGGGGTGGGTGTTGTGGGTGTTCCTGTACTGTGGGGTGGGTCTGCCTCCAGAATGGGCAGACTCGTGAGGCGTGAGAATCCAGGCAGGCCGGATACATCTACAGCCATGTCCAAAGCTTTCTGGTCCACAGAAAGACAGTCCAGGTGCCACCTTTAACCCGAGCTTATTGCCAAAACTCTAGGTAGTTCTCTTTTGTCCCAGCTGGATATGTGATCTGACCTCTGTCTGTGCCTGACCTTGGAGCAGATTTTCCAGTGGGCAGAAGAAGCAATGATAGTGGCCAGGTGGAACCCTGATTCCTCTGGTCTTGGCTGACACTTCTGCTGGTCACTGTCATGGTAGAGCCCTACATGGCAGGTCGACGACGAGCACACCACTGAGGACAGCCAATGCCTCTCCTCGAGTGTTGGGCTGAGTCACACCAATGCGCACCCCACCCCCACTACCCACAAGGGCCAGTGCCGGCTCTGGAATGTGTGGCCCTGCAGGGATCTCTGTAACCAGGGCCCAGGACTCTTTGGGGCCCAATCTTGGGTTATGAAGCAACAGTAGCACAGCCGCATCTAACTTGGGCCATCATGCTAAGCTTCCCTCAAAGTCAGTCACAGGACCCAGAGCAGACCAAAGAAGAGCAAAAATGTCATCAGACTGGGGATGAATCCTGACACACAGGTTGAAATCCCAGAGTCTGGTCTTGAGCACATACCAAAGGCTGGCCTCAGACGACCCATCTGATGGACTGCAATTTGTCAACACATAACAAACAGAGGATTGGTC
Source organism: Orcinus orca (assembly GCF_937001465.1). NCBI lineage: Eukaryota > Metazoa > Chordata > Mammalia > Artiodactyla > Delphinidae > Orcinus > Orcinus orca. The sequence continues at coordinate 6,067,109 of NC_064572.1, forward strand.
CCAATAGAGGGAATGTTCTGATGGAACTCCCATACCCCAAACCCCAGCCACCGAAATTTCAGATGATAGAGAAAATTATGCCAGGGAAGGAGGGGTAGATGAACAGAGGTACAGCTCACTGAGCTGAGGCCCATAGGGTCATGGCCTAGTCCTCCCCTTCCTGGATGACTCAGAGATGCAGAGAGAGGATGCAGGAGACGGCCACTTATTGCATACACCTACCTCTAACATTGGTACGCTTGCTACAGCATTCACCCAGGAAGGAAGGTTCTGACATAATAACAGCATGGAAAGAAGAAAGAATAATTATCTGACAGTGGAGGAAAGACTTCAACTGACCCAATTCTCTGCACAGAAAAGGCTGACAGTGACACTCTCCCAAGGGAAAACATAATAAAATAGAACAGAACTCAGGAAACTCATTTGGATAGCAGGATACAAACTTCTCTGACACTACAGAAGTTGCTTGAATTTCTCTACATACAAAACACTATGTGATTGAGAAAGTAAGTGGAAAACCCTGTGAACAATGATAGTAACAACACAAATAAAATGCCTAGCAGACCCATATAACCCATGAAATACAAGACATGTAACTCAGAAAATGGGAGGAGAGAAACATTGATGAAAGAACATGAAGACAACACACGCCCAACATGGATTGATAGGTAGTGATCATGGACAGGAAGATTCTGTCTTGTGCAAATGATTCCACACTCTCAAAGAGATCTAGAGAGTCGATGTCATTCCTCTCAAAATACCCATGGATTTTCTCAGACAAGAACAACCAAAAAGTCCCATGTCTGTCTGAAAATGCAAAAGACCCTCAAGAGGGTCCATACACTCTTCAGCAAGAAATGCAGATTTCAGACACACAAGCTGCCTTAACTCTAACTATAGTGCAAACCTACCATCATCAAGACAGCATGGTATTGTCACACAAGACATCCACATAGATGTAAGGAAGAGAACGGAGAGCCCTGAAAGAAAGCCAAGCTTGTCCGATCAAAGAAGGTGAGAAAGCATGATGGTGACGTGATAGCCTGCGTAATGCAAGGTTCTGGGCAACCTGGACAGCACCATGCCTAAGAATCCACTGGATTCCATTCTCATACCACCGACAACAAGAACCTCACACCATATCAACTACTGCAATGTCAAATCTGAAGACAGGCCAGGCTTAGATAGGCAGTAAATAATTTGACCTCAGCCTTAGAAGCATTTCTAATGGATCGGTCTCCTCAGGCAAGGGAAACAGAAGTACAATAAAGGCATTTGGATCTCCAGTAGACTGAAAAGGGATTTTGAAGGCAAAGTTAAAGCGTCAGCTCAACAAAAAGGCAGCGGAGTGAAAGTGACAAAATATTGATTTGCAAACAATGAAACTGATGGGGTGGATCATCTGGAGAGAAGACTGAGAAGTCGCTAAAGGCAAGCCTTCGTGACACAAAAATCCCTAACCGAAGCTGAATGCTAACACTGTGTGTGTGTGTGTATATATATATGTGCACCCATAGGGTACTATACATAATATACCTATAATACATATAATAAACATATTTTATATCAAGATTTATTATACAGAATAAGTTAAGTATACATATTTTATATATTAAGGACAATATGTATAATATATATATTATATATGATACATTTTTCTACTTAATACCTATATAATACATACATATGAATCATATATAGAGATACAAATATGCATGCCCTCACACACACACACATAAACCATAAGATCACAGGAGACAATTGGGTAGAAGTCACTGACTTTTCCGAAGTCCATCTGTAGGTGAGGAAAATATCACAATGTCCATTCATTCTAGAGGGGTGGGGATATCCACAAGGATATGTGACCTAGAAGCAAGACTGCTGGGAGCTAATGCAAGGTCAACACACCCCAGAGAACAAGAGGACACATGTTGGCATGAATATACCTTCAACCTGGAAGGTTGTATGGCTGAGGGGTCATGGTCTGTTTTTTCTTAACCTTCAGCCCTCACTCTGCAGGACAGGGGTGTAGCCCAGAGGACGAGTGACACTCCCGAGATTCCAGAGAAATCCCAAGCACATTTCAGCTGGATTCAGTGCTAAGCCACCCCTGAGACAATCCTTCCTTGGTTCAGTGTGCCCCTGTGCTCCATGTGATACCAGCCTACAGGTTTGATAGGCACTGTAGGTGCTTCTAGGGCTATCCCGCCTAATGCCTTCCTTAGGAAGTCAATGCGAAAATGAGCGACACTTTGAAGATGGGGAAATTCTGGAGAAGAGGCCCATGGTTTCTACAGGGCCAAATCCCTGATGACCTGGAGGAGGACAGCTGCTTCTTTTTTTTTTTTTTTTTTTTTTTTTTTTTGCAGCTGCTTCTTAAAGCAGCTGTGTCCACAGAGCCAGGGACATGGCTCTTCCCTTGCCATGTTTATGTCACTGTTCTGGTCCAGGGACCCAAGGAAGTGACCTAAATTGCCTGGCAATAGACCAACAGAAATGGAAGCTGGAGAATGAGGCATCGACATCTTAGAGGAACTCACTATGCAGCTCACTTGCCTGTAAACATGGCTCTGCTGTGTCCCCATGTGCTGGGGCTGTGGTCTCAGGAAATGACATAATCAGGGTGAGCCCCCAGGGCTGTTGACTTTTGGTCAGGTCTCACGAGAGTTGCCCTGGGCCATTGTCTGGGAGGAACCCAAAGACAAGCATTGGAACCCCAGGCCAGTCCACACACCTGATGCCACCCTGGTGGCAATCTATCACTTGTTTTGTGGAGTGATATTGGGGGTATGTGTTCCTGTCTGGTGGGTGGGTATACCTCCAGAATGGGCAGGTTCATGAGGGGTGAGAAGCCCTGTGGGCCAGACACATCCACAGCCATCTACCAATCTGGATGGCAGACATGAAGTGAGTCAAGGCATCACCTTTAACCCGAGGTTTATGCCAAAAGGTCTAGGTGGTACTCTTTGTTCCAGCTGGATATGTAATCCTACTTAGGACTGTGCCTGACCTCAGAGCAGAAGGTCGAGTGTGCAGAAGAAGCAATGATAATGGCCATGTGGGGCCATGATCCCTCTTGTCTTGGTGGGTCCGTGTGCTGGTCACTGTCATGGTAGAACCCCACTTTGTAGATCAGCAAGGAGATCACTGATGTCAACACCCAATTCCTCTCTCCAGCTGTGGAGCTGAGTCTCACCAATGTGCACTCCACCCTCACTACCCAAAAGAGCCAGCGCTGGCTCCGGAATCTGTGGCTCTGGAGGGCTGTCTGTAACCAGGGCCCAGGGGTCTACAGGACCCAATCTTAAGATATGAAGAGACTGCAACATGGCCTGATCTGACATGGAGCATCACGCTAAGCTTCCCCCTGAGTCACCTACAGGACCCGAAGCACAACAAGGAAGATCACAAATGTGAGCAGGGCAAGGATGAATCTTGACCCCACAGGGTGAGCTCCCAGAGACTGGTCTTGGGCACATACCAAAGGCTGACTTCAGACCACCCATCTAGTGGACTGTGATTTGCCAACACATAATGAAGAGAAGATTGGCCTCAATGGAGGGAAAGATCTGAGGGAATACCCACACCCCCCAACCTACCCTCAAAGGTTTCACAGATGATAGAGCATATTACGTCTGGGAGTGAGAGGCTGATAAATACACATACAGTTCACCAAGTTGAGGCCATGGGGCCATGGCTTAGTCCTGCCCTTCCTGAATGACTCAGAGAGATGGAGAGGTAGTAAAGAGATGGCCAGTTATTGCATACACCTACCACTAACACGGGTACATGGGCTACATTCATTCACCCAGGCAGAGGAAGTCTTGGCCATAATAAAGGCATGGAAAGAAGAAAGAAGAATTTTCCAACAGCAGAGGAAAGACTCCCTTTGACCTGATTCTCTGCACAGAAAATGCTGACGGCGACCCTCCCCCAAGAGGAAACAAAACAAAACAGAACAGAACTCAGGAAACTCAGTTCAATAGCAGGGTACAAACTTCACTGAAGCTACAGAAATTGCTTAAATTTCTGTACACACACAACACTATCTAAATGAGAAATGAAGGAGACATCTCCATGAACAATGATGGTAACAACACAAAGAAAATGACTACGAGAGCATTTAACCCACCACCTACAAGACACCTAACTCAGAGAAAGGGACAATAGACACATTGATGAAAGAAAATGAAGATGACACATGCCCAATGTGGATTCATAGATAGTGATCATGGGCCAGAAGAGTCCATCTTGTGCAAATGATTCCACACTCTCAAGGAAACCCAGAGAGTCAATGCCATTCCTCTCAAAATACCCACAGATTGCCTCAGAAAAGGACAACCAAGAAGTCCCAAATCTGTCTCAAATGCAAAAGACCCTCGAGATTGTCCATACACTCTTCAGCGAGAAATGCAGATTTCAGACACCGAAGCTGCCTGAACTCCAACTAGTCTGCAAAACCACCATCATCAAGGCAGCATGGTATTGGCACACAAGACATCCACATAGATTAAGTAAGAGAAAGGAGACCCTGAAAGAAAGCCAGCTTGTGCGGTCAAGGAAGGTGAGAAAGTCCAATGAGGACAAAATAGCCTGCACAATGCATGGTCCTGGGGAAACTGGACCACTCCCTGTCTAAGAATCACACTGGATTCCTTTCTTGTTCCACCAACAAAAAGAACCTCACACCAAATCGACTATGGAAATGTCATATCTGATGTCAGGCCAGTCCTAGAAGAAACCCATAGGCAGTACATTCTTGGACCTCAGCCTTAGAAGCATGTCTAGTAGATCTTTATCCTCAGGCAAGGGAAACAGAAGCACAATAAAGGCACTTAGGGCTCCAGTCGACTGAAAAGCGATATCGACAGCAAACGCAAAGTGTCTGCACGACAAAAAGACAATGGAGTGAAAGTAAGAAAATATTGATTTGCAAATGGTGAAACTGACGAGGGGGATCATCTGTAGAGCAGATCGAGAAGTCACAAAAGGCAAGCCTTTGAGGCACAAAAACCTCAACCAATGCTGAACGTTAACAGTGTGTGTGTGTGTGTATATATGTGCACCCGTAGGTGTTCTATATGTAATATACCTAGATTATATATAATAAACAAATTCTATATCAAGAATTTATTATATAGAATAAGTTAAGTATACATATTTATTAGGGACAATATGTATAATATATATATTAAGTATCATACATTTTTCTACTTAAAAGCTATGTAATACACACATATAACGAGTCATACATAGAGCTACAAATACATGTGTACTCACACTCACACACATGTATAAACCACAAGTTCACAAGAGACAATTGAGTAGAAGTCACTGACTTTTCCCAAGTCCATCTGTAGGCAAGGACGATATCACAATGTCCATTCATTCTGGAGGGGTGAAGATATTTACAAGAATATGTGACCGAGAGGCAAGACTGCTGCAAGCAAATGCATGGGAACCCACCCTGTAGAGAAAGAAGACACATATGGGTGTGAATCTACATGGAACTGTGGGACTTGCAAGGTTTTATGCCCAAGGGGTCAATGTCTGTTTTTTCTTGACTTTCAGCCCTCGCTCTGCCGGACAAGGATATAGGCCAGAGGACGAGTGACACTCCCCAGATTCCAGAGCAGTCCCAAGCCTGTTTCAGCTTGATTCCATGCTGGGCCACCCCTGGGACAATCCTTCCTTGGTTCAGTGTGCACCTGTGCTCCGTGTGATACCAGTCCTCCATGTGATACCAGCCTACAAGTTTGACAGGCACTCTAGTTGCTTCTAGGCATATAAGGCTAATCCCTTCCCTAGGAAGTCGAAGCTAAAATGAGCACCACTTTCCAGCTGGGGAGATTCGGGAGGAGAGGCCCATGGTTTGTACAGGGCCTGATCCCTGATGACATGGGCGAGGGCAGCGTGTTTTGAAAGCAGCTGTGTCCACAGAACCAGGGCTATGGCTCTTCCCATGTCATGTTTGTCTCAGTGTTCTGGACAAGGGACCACAGGAAGTGACCTAACTTCCCTGGCAAGAGAGAAAAGCAGAAACTGGAACATGGGAAATGAGGTCATGAGGAGACCCTCATCCTAGATGAGACCACTCCCCAGCACATCTGGCTGTATAAAGGGCTTTGCTGTGTCCCCATGTGCTGGGGCTGTGGCCTCAGGAAGTTATACAAGCAGGGTGAGTCTACAGGGCTGTTGACATTGGGTCAGGTCTCTCATGAGTTGCCTTGAGCCATTGTACAGGAGGAACTCACAGACAATCCTGGGAGCCCCAGGTCAGTCCACCAACCTGATGCCACCCTGGTAGGAACCTGTCCCTTGCCTCGGTGTGTGAAGTGATATTGGGGGTGGGTGTTCCTGTCCAGTGGGGTGGGTTTGCCTCCAGAATGGGAAGGCTCATGAGGGGTGAGAAGCTGGGTGGGCCGGACACGTCCACAGCCATGTCCCATTCTGGCTGGTCTGCATGGAGTGAGCCCAAGCAGCACATTTAACCCGATGTATATTCCAAAAACTCTAGGTGGATCTCTTTCATTCCAGGTGGATATGTGATCTGAGCTAAGTTGCGCCTGACCTAGGAATAGAAGGTTGAGTGAGACAGGAAGAAATTATAATGGCAGGGTTGGGCTCTGATCCCTCCAGTCTTGATGGGCCATTTTGCTGGTCACTGTCATGGTTGAGCCACATGTTGGATATCGGCTACGAGCTCACCGATGTGAACACCCAGTGCTTCTCCCCAAGTGTTGAGCCTAGTCATGTCACCCCACACCTCACACCCACTGCCCACATAGGTCACTTCTGGCTTTGGAATGTGTGACCATACAGGCTTCTCTGGAATCAGGGCCCAGGGGTCTATGGGGTCCAATCCTGTGTTACAAAGAGCCCTCAACACAGCCGAAACTTAACTGGGGCATGATGCTAACCTTCCCCCCGAGTAATTTACAGGATGCAGAGGACACCAAGGAAGATCACAAATGTGACCAGGCCAGGGATGAATCCTGAGCTCACAGGGTGAGATCCCAGAGCCTAGTCTTGGGCACGTACCAAAGGCTGGCCTCATAACACCCAACTGGTGGACTGCAATTTGCCAACACATAAAGAACAGAGGATTAGTCTCAATGGAGGGAAAGTTCTGATGGAAACCCCACCCCTCCAACCCCAGCCTAAGTACTTTCACAGATGGTAGAACAAATTACGCCTAGGAGGGGGTGAGAGACGAATGGAGGTACAGCTCACTGAGCTGAGGCCCATGGGGCCATGGCCTAGTCCTCCCCTTCCTGAATGACTCAGAGATGTGGAGAGGAAGGAAGGAGGAGAGATCCATTTTTGCATACACCTACCTCTAACACTAGTACACTGGCTACAATCATTCACCCAGGCAGAGGAAGGCTTCACCATAATAAAGGCATGGAAAGAAGAAAGAAGAATTATCTGACAGCAGAGGAAAACTCCCATTGACTCAATTCTCTGCACAGACAATGCTGAAGGCGACCCTCCCCAACGAGAAAACAAAACTAAACAGAACAGAACTCAGAAAACTCAGTTTGATATCAGGGTACAAATTTCACTGATGCTACAGAAATTGCTTGCCTTTCTGTACACACACAACACTATATGAATGAGAAAAGAAGGAGACAACCCTATGGACAATGACAGTAACAACACAAACAAAATACCTAGGAGACCATCTAACCCACAACATACTAGACACGTAACTCAGAAAACGGGAGGAGAGACACATTGATGAAAGAAAATGAAGATGACACACACCCAACATGGAAAGATAGGTAGTGATCATGGACAGGAAATGTCCGTCTGTGCAAATTATTCCACACTCTTGAGGAAATCCAGAGAGTCAATCAATGTGATTCCTCTCAAAATACCCACAGATTTTCTCGCACAAGGACAACCAAGAATTCCCAAATGTGTCTGGAAACGCAAAATACCCTTGAGAGTGTCCATACATGCTTCAGCAAGAAGTACAGATTTCAGACAGCCAAGCTGCCTTATCTCCAACTAGACTGCAAACCCACAGTCATCAAAACAGCATGGTATTGGCACACAAGATATCCACATATATGCAAGGAAGAGAACAGAGAGCTCTGGAGGAAAGCCAAGTTTGTCCGATTAAAAGATGTGAGAAAGTCCAATGGGGACAAGATAGATGACACAATGCATGGTCCTGGGGAACGTGGACTGCTCCATGCATAAGAATGACACTGGGTCCTTTCTCTTGCCACCAACAAGAGCATCACACCAAATCGATTACTGCAACATCACATCTGAAGTCAGGCCAGGCCTAGATGAAACCCACAGGCAGTACGTACCTGGACCTCAGCCTTAGAAGCATGTCTAATGAATCGGTCTCTTCAGGCAAGGGAAGCAGAAGCACAGGAAAGGCAGTTGGGGCTCCAGTCGACTGAAAAGTGATTTCGATGGCAAAGGCAAATAGTCCACATGACAAAAACGAAAAGGAGCAAACGTGAGAAAACATTGATGTGCAAATGATGAAATGACAAGGGGGATCATGAGGAGAGCAGACTGAGAAGTTGCAAAAGGCCAGCTTTCGATACAAAAAACGCTAACAGAAGCTGAAACCTAACAGCACATGTGTGTGTATATATGGGCCCCTGTAGGTGTTCTATATATTATATACCTAAATTATATATAATAACCATATTCTATATCAAGAATTTATTATATAGAATACATTTAGGATACATATTACATATATTAAGGGCAATATGTATAATATATATATTATGTATAATAAATTTTTCTACTTAATACCAATATAATACATACAAATGTTGAATCATACATAGACATACAAATACACGTGATCTCACATGCACACACAAGCATAAACAGCAAGATCACAGGAGAGAATTGAGTAGAAGTCACAGACTTTTCCCAAGTCCATCTGTAGGTGAGAACCAAATCACAATATCCATTCATTCTGGAGGGGTAGGGATATCCAAAAGCATATGTGACCTGCAGGCAAGAATGCCAGGAGGCAATGCACAGGTAACCCACCACTGAGACCATGAGGACACATATGGACGTGTTTCTATCTGCAACAGGAGAACCTGGAAGGATTTATGCCAGACGGGTCAATACCTGTCATTCCTTGACATCAGCCCTCGCTCAGCAGGACAGGGATGTAAGGCAGAGGACGAGTGACACTCCCCAGACCCAAGAGAAGTCCCAAGCCTGTTTCAGCTAGATTACATGTTAGGCCAGCCCCTGAGACAAACCTTCCTTCGTTCTGTGTTCACCTTTGTTCCATGTGATACAAGCCCTCCATATGATACCAGTCTACTGCTTTGACAGGCACTGTAGGTGCTTCTAAGCCTATTCGCCAAATGCCTTCCATAGGAATTCAATGCCAATATGAGTGCCACTTTGCAGATGAGGAGATTTGGGAGGAGGGACCCATGCATTGTACAGGACCACATCCCTAATGACATGCATAAGGGCAGCCTGTTCTGAAAGCAGTATGTCCATGGAGCCAGGGCCATTGTTCTTCCCATGTCGTGTTTGTGTCAGTGTTCTGGACCAGGGACCCCAGGAAGTTACCTAACTTCCCTGGCAATAGAGCCCAACAGAAACTAGAACCTAGGGAATGAAGCATCAACATCCTAGAGGAGCCCACTCCCCAGCTCACATGGCTGTAATCATGGTTCTACTATATCCCCGTGTGCTGGGGCTGTGACCTCAGGAAATGTCACAATCAGGGTGAGCCTCCAGGACTGTTACCGTAGGGTCAGGTCTCACGAAAGTTGCCTTGGGCCATTGTCCGGGAGGAAGCCAAGCAAGCCTGGGAGCTCCAGGCTAGTCCACCAAGCTGATGTCACTCTGGTTGCAATCTTTCCCTTGCCTTGTCGGGAGGAATGATATTGGGAGTCAGTGTTCCTGTCCTGTGGGGTGGTTCTCCTTCAAGAATGGGCAGGCCCATGAGGGGTGTGAAGCCTGTTGGGCCAGACACATCTACAGCCATGTCAACAGCTGGTTGGTCCACATGGAGTGAGCCCAGGCAGCACCTTACCCAGATGTATATGCCAAAAACTCTAGTTGAGTCTCTTTCGTCAAAAGTGGATATGTGATCCGACCTAGGTCTGTGCCTGACCTTGGAACAGAAGGTCGAGTGGGCAAAAGAAGCAATGATAATGCCCGGGTGTGTCCCTGATCACTCTGGTCTTGATGGGCCCTTCTACTGGTCACTGTCATGGTAGAGCCCCACGTTGGATATCAGTGAGGAGCTCAATGATGTGAACACACAATGGCTGTTCGCGAGTGTTGGGCAGACTCATGCCAACGTGCACCCCACACCCACTGCCCACAAGGGCCATCACTGGTTCCGTAATGTGTGGTCCTGGAGGGTTCTCTGTAACCAGGGCCCAAGGATCTATGGGGAAAAATTGTGGGTTATGAAGAGATAGTAGCCCAGATGGATCTGGCATAGAGCATCATGCTAAGCTTCCTCACGAGTTAGCTATAGGATCCAGAGCACATAAAGGAAGAGCAAAAGGTGAGGAGGCCAGGGATGAATCCTGTTACCACAGGGTGAGATCCCAGAGCCTGGTCTTGGGCACATACCAAAGGCTGGCCTCAGACCATGAAACTGGTGTCAACACATAACAAACAGAGGATTAGTCTCAATGGTGGAAAAAGTCTGATGGAACCCCCAATCCCTCAACACAAGCCACAGAGGTTTCACAGATTGTAGAGCAAATTAGGCCTGGGGTGAGGGGCAGATGAAGAGAGGTACAGCTCATCTATCTGAAGTCCATGGGGCCATGGCCTAGTACTCACCTTCCTGGATGACTCAGAGAGATGGGGAGGGAGGAAGGAGGAGACAGGCAGTTATTGCATACACCTTCCTCTAACACTGGTACGCTCACTACAATCATTCACCCAAGCAGAGGAAGACTTCACACTAATAAAGACACGGAAAGAAGAAAGAAGAATTATCCGACAACAGAGAAAAGTCTCCAATTGACCTGATTCTCTGCACAGAAGATGCTGACAGTGACCCTCCCTCAAGAGAAAACAAAACAAAACAGAATAGAACTCAAGAAACTCAGTTCAATAGCAGGGTACAAACTTCACTGATGCTGCAGAAATTGCTTGAATTTCTGTACACACACAACACAATCTGAATGAGAAAGGTAGGACAAACCACATGAACAATGATGGTAACAACACAAAGATAATGCCTAGGAGACCATCTAACCACGACCTACAAGACATGTACTCAGAAAACTGGATGAGAGACAAATTGATGAAAGAAAATGAAGATGACATATGCCCAACATGGAATGAGGGGTAGTGTACATGGACTGGAAGAGCCTGACTTGTGCAAATGATTCCACACTCTTGAGGAAATCCAGAGAGTCAATGCCATTCCTTTCAAAATGCCCACGGACTGTCTCAGACAAGAATAACCAAGAAGTCCCATATCTGCCTGGAAACGCAAAAGGTCCTTGAGAGAGTCCATACACTCTTCAGCAAGAAGTGCAGATTTCAGACAGCCAAGCACCTGATCTCCAACTAGACTGAAAACCTACCATCATCAAGACAGCATGGTACTGGCACACAAGACATCCACATAGATGTAAGTAAGAGAACAGAGAGTCCTGAAAGAAAGAGAGCTTGTCCAAAAGAAGGAGGTGGGAAAGTCCCATGGCAACGAGATAGCCTGGGCAAAGCATGGTCCTGGGGAACCTGGACCACTCCATGCCGAAGAATCACAATGGATTCCTTCTTTGTGCCACCAACAACAAGAACCTCACAGCAAATCGACTACTGCAATGTCAAATTTGAAGTCAGGCCAGGCCTAGAGAAACCCATAGGCAGTACACTCTTGGACCTCAGCCTTAGAACATGTCTAATGGATCAGTGTCATCAGGAAAGGGAAACAGAAGAATAAGAAAGGCAGTTGGGGCCCCAGTCGACAAAAAGTGATTTCAATGGCAAAGGTAAAGCATGTGCACGATTAAAAGGCAATGGAACGAACGTGAGAAAACATTGATTTGCTATCGATCAAAGTGATGAGAGAGATGATCTGGAAAGCAGACCGAGAAGTCATGAAAGGCAAGACTTCGAGACACAAAAACCCTAACCAAAGCTGAACTCTAACAGTGTGTGTGTATATATGTGCACCTGTAGGTGTTCTTTATATAATATACCTAGATTATATATAATAAACATATTGTATATGAAGAAATTATTATATAGAATAAGTGTAACATACATAATATATATGAAGGGCAGTATGTGTAATATATATATAATATATATCATATATTTTTCTACTTAATACCCATATAATACAAATCTATAATGAATCATACATAGAGATACAAATACGTGTGCGTTCACACACACATACATGCATAAACCACAAGTTCACAGGAGAGAACTGAGTAGAAGTCATAGACTTTTCCCAAGTCCTTCTGTAGGTGAGGACCAAATCACAGTTTCCATTCATTCTGGAGGGATGGGGATATCCAAAAGGATATGTGACAGGGAGGCAAGAATGCTTGGAGCCAATGTATGTGCAACCCATCCACGAGACAAAGAGGACACATGTGGATGTGAATCTACCTACAACAGGAGGACCTGGGAGGTTGTAAGCCAGAGGGGTTGATGTCTGTCATTCCTTGATGTTCAGCCCTCACTTGACAGGACAGGGATATAGGCCAGAGGATGAGTGACACTCCCCAGATACCAGAGCAGTCCCAAGCATGTTTCAGCTGGATTTTGTGCTAGGCCAGCCCCTGAGAAAATCCTTCCTTGGTTCAGTGTGAACCTGTGCTCCATGTGATACCAGCCCTCCATGTGATATCAGCCTGCAGGTTTGACAGGCACTGTAGGTGCTTCTAGGCCTACCCACATAATGCCTCCCCTAGGAGGTTGATGCAAAAATGAGTGCCACTTTCAAGATGGGGAGATTCGGGAGGAGTGGTCCATGGCTTCTACAGGGCCATGTCACTGATGACATGGAGGATGGAAGCCAGTTTTGAAAGCAGCTGTGTCCACAGAACTGGGGCCATGGCTCTTCCCATGTCATGTTTGTGTCAATGTTCTGGGCCAGGGACCCCAGGAAATGACCTAATTTCCCTGGCAATAGAGCCAAGAGAAAGTAGAACACAGGGAACGAGACATCAGCATCCTAAAGGAGGCCACTCCCCAGTTCACCTGGCTGTAAACATGGCTCTGTTGAGTCCCCATGTGCTGGTGCTGTGGCCTCAGGAAAAATCACGATGAGCGTGAGTCTCTAGTGCTCTTGATGTGGGTCTGGTCTCACATGAGTTGCTTTCAGCCAGTGTTTGGGAGGAACACAAAAACAAGCCTAGGAGCCCAGGCCTGTCCACCAACCTGATGACACCCTGCTAGCCACCTGTCCTTGCCTTTTGTGTTGAATAATATTGGACATGGGTGATGCTGTCCTGTGGAATGAGTCTTCTTTCAGAATGGGACAGCTCATGAGTGGTAAAAACCCAGTGGACCAGACACATACACAGCCATGTATCAAGCTGGAAGTACCATATGAAGTGAGCACAGGCTGAGCCTTTAACCCGAGGTTTATGCCTAAAGATCTAGGTGGTTCTCTTTCGTCCCATGTGGATATGTACTCCAACCAAGTTCTGTGCCTGGTCTCAGAGCAGAAGGTCGAGTGTGCAGAAGAAGCAATGATAATGTCCAGGAGAGGTCCGGATCCATCCAGGCTTTGCAGGCCCTTCTCCTGTTCACTGTCATGGTAGAACTCCATGTTGGACGTTAGTGAGGAGCTCACCCATGTGGACACCAAATGCCTCTCCCCCAGTGTTGGGCTGAGTCAGCCAACACCCCCCCCACCCCCACTGCCCACAAAGGCCAGTGGTGGCTCTGGAATGTGTGGCCATGGACGGTTCTCTCTAACCAGGTCCCAGGGGTCTACCAGACCCAACCCTCGGTTATGAAGAAACAGCAGCACAGCCAGATCTGATATTGAGCATCATGCTAAGCTTCCCAAGGAGTCAGCTACAGGACCAGGAGCACATGAAGGAAGAGCACAAAGTGAGCAGGATGACGATGAATCCTATCTCACCGCATGGTGAGATCCCAGAGCTTGGTCTTGGGCATGTACTGAAAGCTGACCTCAGACTACCAAACTGGTGGACTGCAATTTGCCAACACATAATGAATGGAGGATTGGTTGCAATGGAGTGAAAGGTCTGATGGAAATCCCACCTCCCCAACCCAAGCAAAAGAAGTTTCACAGATGGTAGAGCAAATTATGCCCAGGAGAGAGTGGGAGACCGACAGAGGAACAGTTCAACAAGATGAGGCCCATGGGGCCATGGCCTAGTCCTTCCCTTCATGGATGACTCAGAGAGATGGAGAAGGAGGAAGGAAGAGATGGCCAGCTATTGCATACACATACTCTAAAACTTGTATGCTGGCTACACTCATTTATCCAGGCAATGGAATGCTTCACCATAATAAAGCCATGGAAAGAAGAAAGACGAATTTTCCAACAGTATAGGAAAGACAACAATTGACCTGGTTCTCTGAACAGAAAATACTGATGGTGACCCAACTCCAAGAGAAAACAAAACAAAATAGAACTCAGGAAACTCAATTCATTATCAGGGTAAAACTTCACTGACACTACTGAAATTGCTTGAATTTATGTACACAAACAGCACTACCTGAATGAGAAAGGAAGGAGACAACCTTGTGGAAAATTACAGTAAGAGCACAAAGAAAGTGCCGAGGCGACCATCTAACCCATGACGGACAAGACACCTCACTGAGAAAATGGGACGAGAGACACAATGATGAAAGAAAATGAAGACGCACACTCCCAGCATGGAATGATAGGTAGTGCTCATGACCGAAAGTGTCATCTTGTGCAAATGATTCCACACTCTCGAGGAGATCCAGAGAATTGATGCCATTCCATTCAAAATACCTATGGATTGTCTCAGACAAGGAAAACCAAGAATTCCCAAATGTGTCTGGAAACACAAAAGATCCTCGAGAGTGTCCATACACTCTTCAGCACAAAGTTCAGACTTCAGACATCCAAGCTGCCTAATCTGCAACTTGACGGCAAACCTACCATCATCAATACAGCATGGAATTGGCACACAAGACATCCACATAGACGCAAGGAAGAGAACTGAGAGTCCCAAAAGAAAGTGAAGCTTGTCCCATCAGAGGAGATGAGAAAGTCCGATAGAGACAAGATAGCGTGTACAATGCATCGTCCTGGGGAAACTGGACCATTCCATATGTAAGAATCAAACTGGCTTCCTTTCTCATGGCACCAAAAAATGACCCTCTCACCATATGAACTATCACAATGTCAAATCTGGAGTCAGGCCAGGCCCACAAGAAACCCACAGGCTTGTGGGACCTCAGCCTTAGAAGCATGTCTAATGGATCAGTCTCCTCAGGAAAGGGAACCGAAGCACAATAAAGGCAGTTGGGGCTCCAGTCATTGGGAAAGGGATTTTGATGGCAGAGACAAAGTGCACGACGAAAAGGCAGTGGAGCAAATGCATGAGAAAACATTGATTTTTAAATGACGAAACTGATGAGGGGCATCATCTGGAGAGCAGACCAAGAACTCGCAAAATGCAAGGCTTCGAGACACAAGAACCCTAAACGAAGCTGAACCCTAATAGTGTGTGTGTGTGTGTGTGTGTGTGTGTGTATGTATGTGCATGTGTAGGTATTCTATACATAATATACCTAAATTATATATAATAAATATATGCTATATCAATAATTTATTACATAGAACAAGTGTAGGATACATAATATCTATGTAAAAGGCAATACGTATAATATATATATTATGTATCATATATTTTTCTTCTTAATACCTATATAATACATACGTATAATGAATCATATGTAGAGATAAAAACACGCATGTGCTTACATGCACACACACACATAAACCACAAAATCACAAGAGAGAACTGAGTAGAATTCACTGACTTTTCCCAAGTTCGTCTGTAGGCAAAGACCAAATCACAATGTACATTCATTCTGGAGGCGTAGGAATATCCACAAGGGTATGTGACCTGGAGGCATGAATACTGGGAGCCAATGCATGGGCAATCCACCCCAGAGATGAAGGAGACACGTATGGACGTGAATCTAACTCCAACAGGAGGACCTGGAAGGTTGTATGCCAGAGGGGTTGATGTCTGTCGTTCCTTGATATTCAGCCCTCGCTTGGCAGGACGGTTATATAGGCTAGAGGACAACTGCCACACTGCACAGCCCAGAGCAGATACAAGCCTGTTTCAGCTGGATTATGTGCTAGAGTATCCCCTGTGACAATCCTTCTTTGTTCAGTGTGCACCTGTGTTCCATGTGATACCAACACTCAATATGATACTAGCCTACATGTTTCATAGGCACTGTAGGTGTTTCTAGGTATATCTGCCTAAAGCTTTCCCTAGGAGGTCGAAGCCAAAAAGAGTGCCACATTGAAGATGGGGTGATTTAGGAGGAGAGTCCCATTGTTTGTACAGATCCAGATCCCTGATGACATGGAGAAGAGCAGCCGGTTTTGAAAGCAGGTCTGTCCACAGAGCTGGGGCCATGGCTCTTCCCATGTCATGTTGGTGTCACGGTTCTAGGCCCAGAAAACCAGGAAGTAACTTAACTTCCCTAGCAATAGAGCCCAACAGAAACTGGGCTCTGGGAAACAAGACATTGACATCCAAGAGGAGCCACTCCCCAGCTCATGTGGCTGTAATCATGGTTCCGCTGTGTCCCCATTTCCTGGGGCTGTGGCCTCAGGAAACTTCACAATCATCATGAGCCTCCAGGGCTGTTGATGTTGGGTTAGGTCCCAAGTGAGTTGCCTCAGGTCATTGTCCAGAGGAACCCAAAGACAAGCCTGGGAAACCCAGGTCAATCCACCAACCAGATGTCACACTGGTAGCAATCTGTCCCTTGCCGTGTTGGGTGAAGTGATATTGTGGTTCGGTGTTCCTGTCCTGTGGGGTGGGTCTGCCTCCAGAATGGGCAGGTTCATGGGCAGTGGGAAGCCCATTGGGCTGGACACATACAAGCTGGCTGGTCCACATGGAGTGAGCCCAGGCAGTTCCTATAAAACAAGGATTATGCCAAAATTTCTAGGTGGTATTCTTTGGTCTCGGGGGGATATGTGACCCGACATAGGTCTGTGCCTGACCTGGGAACAGAAGGTTGAGAAAGCAGAAAAAGCAATGATACTGGCTAGGTGGGGTCCTGATTTCTTTGCTCTTGGCGGGCCCTTCTGCTGGTCACTGTCATGGTAGAAACAACGTTGGAGATGGGTGAGGAGCTCACCATTGTGTACACACAAATCCTCTGCCCGACTGTTGGGCTGAGTCACGCCAGTGTGCTCCCCACCCCCACTGTCCACAAAGGCTAGTGCCGGCTGCAGAATGTGTGATGATGTAGGGTTCTCTGTAACCACAATGCAGGGGTTCTTCGGTGCCCAATCCTGGTTTAGGAAGAGATCACAGCACAGTCACATCTGACATGGAGCAGCATGCTAAGATTTGCTGCAAGTCCGGTACAGGCACCGGAGCACACGAAGGAAGAGCACAAAGTGAGCAGGATGGCGATGAATCCTGTCACCACATGGTGAGATCCCAGAGCTTGGTCTTGGGCATGTACCGAAAGCTGACCTCAGACCACCCAACTAGTGGACTGCAATTTGCCAACACAAAATGAACAGAGGATTGGTCACAATGGAGTGAAAGGTCTGATAGAAATCCCACCTCCCCAACCCAAGCAAAAGAAGTTTCAAAGATGGTAGAGGAAATTATGCCCAGGAGAGAGTGGGAGACCGACAGAGGAACAGCTCAACAAGATGAGGCCCATTGGGCCATCGTCTAGTCCTTCCCTTCCTGGATGAATCAGAGAGATGGAGAAGGACAAAGGAGGAGCTGGACAGTTGTTGCATACACTTATCTCTAACACTGGTATGCTGCCTACATTCATTCACCCAGGCAGAGGAATGCTTCACCATAATAAACTCTTGGAAAGAAGAAAGAAGAATTTTCCAACAGCAGAGGACACATCCCAATTAACCTGATTCTCTGCACAGAAGATGCTTACGGTGACTGTCCCCCAACAGAAAAATAACCAAAACAGAACAGAACTCAGAAAACTCATTTCAATAGCAGGGTACAATCTTCACTGACACTACAGAAATTGCTTGAATTTCTGTACACAAACAACACTATCAGAATGAGAAAGGGAGGAGACAATGCCATAAACAATGATGGTAACAACAGAAAGAAAATGCTTAGGAGACCATCTAACCCACGACCTACAAGGCACGTACCTCAGAAAATGGGATGATAGAGACATTGATGAAAGAGGATGTAGACAACACATACCCAACATGGAATGATACTTAGTGCTTATGGACCGGAAGAGTCCGTGTTGTTCAGATGATTCCACACTCACGAGAAAATCCACAGAGTCTATGCCATTCCTATCAACATACCCACAGATTGCTTCAGACAAGGACAACTGAGAATTCTTAAATGTGTCTGGAAATGCAAAACACCCTCGAGAGTGTCCATACACTCTTCAGCAAGAAGTGCAGATTTCAGACACCAGGCTGCCTGATCTACAACTAGACAGACTGCAAACCTACCATCATCAAGACAGCATGGTACTGGCACACAAGAC
The DNA here is from genome assembly GCF_937001465.1 of Orcinus orca. Lineage (NCBI taxonomy): Eukaryota > Metazoa > Chordata > Mammalia > Artiodactyla > Delphinidae > Orcinus > Orcinus orca. The sequence continues at coordinate 6,085,811 of NC_064572.1, forward strand.
ATCCATGTAGATGCAGGGAAGAGAAGGGAGACCCTGAAAGAAACCCAATATAGTCCTATCAATGAAGGAGAGAAAGTCTGATGGGGAAAAGGATAGCCTGCACAGTGCATGGTCCTGAAGAACCTGGACAGCTCCATGCCTAAGAATCACACCAGATTCCTTCCTTCTGCCACCAACAACAAGAACCTCACACAAAATTGACTACTGCAATTTCAAACCTGAAGTCAGGCCAGGCCTAGAAGAAACCTGTAGACAGTACAGTATTCTGGGACCTCAGACAGTATTCTGGGACCTCAGATATAGAAGCATGTCTATGGATCAGTCTCCTCAGGCAAGGGAAACAAAATCACAATAAAGGCAGTTGGGGCTTCAGTCGACTGAAAACAGATTTCGATGACAAAGTCAAAGCATCTGCATGACGAAAATGCAGAAGATCCACGTGACAAAATATTGATTTGCAAACAAGGAACCTGACGAGGAGGATCATCTGAAGAGCAGACTGAGAAGTCCCAAAATGCAAGCCTTCGAAACACAAAAACCCTAAACGAAGCTGAACCCTAAGAGTGTGTGTGTGTTTATGCATGTGTACCTGTAGGTATTCTATAAATAATGTACCATAATTATATATAATAAACATATTCTATATCAAGAATTTATTAAAAAGAATAAATTTAGATTACACTATATATTAAAGGCAATATACATCCTATATATTATTTATCATACATTTTCTACTTAAAAGCTATATAATACATATATATACTGAATCATACATAGAGATACAAATACTCGTGTGCTTATGTGCACATATACACCTAAACCACAAGATCACAGGAGAGAATTGAGTAGAATTCACTGACTTTTCACAAGTTTGTCTGTAGGCGAGGACAAAATCAAAGTGTACATTCAGGGGCTTCCCTGGTGGCGCAGTGGTTGAGAGTCTGCCTGCCAATGCAGGGGACACGGGTTCGTGCCCCGGTCCGGGAAGAACCCACATGCCATGGAGCAGCTGGGCCCGTGAGCCATGGCCACTGAGCCTGCGCATCCAGAGCCTGTGCTCCGCAACAGGAGAGGCCACAACAGTGAGAGGCCCGTGTACCGCAAAAAAAAAAAAAAAAAAAAAGTCATGAAATGGGCTTCCCTGGTGGCACAGTGGTTGAGAGTCCACCTGCCGATGCAGGGGACACGGGTTCGTGCCCTGGTCCAGGAAGATCCCACATGCCACAGAGCGGCTAGGCCCATAAGCCATGGCCGCTGAGCCAGCATGTCCGGAGCCTGTGCTCCGCAACGAGAGAGGCCACGACAGTGAGAGGCCCACATAACGCAAAAAAAAAAAAAAAAAAAAGTGTACATTCATTCAGGAGGCGTCAGGATATCCACAAGGATACGTGACCTTGATCATGAATACTGGGAGCCAATGCATGGGCAACCAACCCTGAGATCAAGAGGACACATATTGACATGAATCTACCTCCAACAGGAGGACCTGGAAGGTTGTATGCCAAAGGGATCGATGTCTGTCATTCCTTGATGTTCAGCCCTCACTTGGCAGAATGCTGATGTAGGCCAGAGAACGAGTGACACTCCCCAGATCCCAGAGTAGACTGAAGCCAGTTTCAGCTGGATTAGGTCCTAGGCCAGCCCTTGAGACAATCATTCCTTTGTTCAGTGTGCAGCTGTGGTCCGTGTGATACCAGCCTTCCATGTGATACAAGCCTATAGCTTTGACAGGCACTGTAGGTGCTAATAGGCCTGTCCACCTATTGTCTTCCCTATGAAGTTGATGCCAGATTGAGCACCACTTTGAATATGGGGATATTCGTGAAGAGAAGCCCATGGTTTTTCTGGGCCACATCCCTGGTGACATGGAGGAGAGCAGCTGGTTTTGAAAGCTGCTCTGTCCACAGAGCCAGGGCCATGGCTCTTCCCATTCATGTTTGTGTCACTCTTCTGGGTCTGGGACCCCAGGAGGTAATCTAACTTCCAATGCAATAGAGTCCAACAGTAGCTGGAACCTGGGGAATGAGGCATCGACATCCTAGAGGAGGTTGCTCACCAGGTCACCTGGCAGTAATCATGGCTCTGCTGTACCCACATGTGCTGAGGCTGTGGCCTCAGAAAACGTCACAATTAGGGTGAACCTCCAGGGCTGTTGATATTGGGTCAAGTCTCACATGAATTGCCTTCGGCTATTTTCTGGGAGGAACACAAAAACAAACCTGGGAGCCCCAGGCCAGTCCACCAACATGATGGCAGCCTGGTAGAAATTTGTCCCTTGCATCTTTTGTGGAGTGATATTGAGCATGGGTGTTCCTTTCCTGTGGGCTGGTTCTGCCTACAGAATGGGCAGGCTCATGAGGGGTGAAAAGCCCAGTGGCTCTACACATTCACAGTCATGTCCCACACTGGCTGATCCACATGATGCGAGCCCAGCTGCACCTTTAACCCGAGGTTTATGCCAAAACCTCTAAGTGGTACTATTTTATCCGAGGTGGATATGTGAACTGACCTAGGGCTGCACCTGACATTGGAGCAGGATGTCATGTGGGCAGAAAAGCAATGATAATGCTGGTTGGGACACTGATACCTCTGGGATTGGTGGGCCCTTCTGCTTGTCACACTCATGGTAGATTCCCATGTTGGAGACCGGCAAGGAGCTCACGGAGGTGGACACCCAATGCCTCTCCCCCAGTGTTGGGGTGAGTCACTCCAAAGTGAACCCCACTGCCACTCCCCACAAAGAATAGTGCTGGCTCTGGAATGTATGGCCATGGAGGGTTCTCTATAACAAAAGACCAAGTATCTATGTGGCCCAACCCTTGGTTATGAAGAGACCACAGCACAGCCAGATCTGTCATTAAGCATCATGCTAAGCTTCCCAGAGAGGCAACTACAGGGCTCAGAGCAAACAAAGGAAGAGCACAAAGGTGAGCAGGCCAGGGTTGTATCCTGACCCCACAGGGTGAGATCCCAGAGCCTTGTCTTGGGCATGTACCAAGGCTGAACTCAGACCACTTGTCTGGTGGACTGCAATTTGCCAATACATAACAAACAGAAGATTGATCTCAATGGAGGGAAAGGTCTGAGGGAACCCACACACCTCCAACCCTGGCCACAGAAGTTTCAAAGATGGTGGAGCCAATTACGCCCAAGAAGGATGGGCAGATGGACAGAGATACAGCTTACAGAGCTGAGTACAAAGGGGCCATGTTCTGGTCCTCCCCTTCTTGGATGACTCAGAGAGATGGAGAGGGAGTAAGGAGGAGATGGCTAGTATTGCATACACCTACCTCTAACACTGGTAGGCTGGATACATTCATTCACTGACTCAGAGGAAGGCTTCGTGATAATAAAGGCATGGAAAGAAGAAAGAAGAGTTTTCCGACAGCACAGGAAAGACCCCAATTGACCCAATTCTCTGCACAGACAATGCTGATGGCAACCGTCCCCCAAGAAAAAACAAAAACAAACCAAACAGAACTCAGGAAACTCAGTTTGATAGCAGGGTACAAAACTTCAATGATGCTACAGAAATTGCTTGAATTTCTGTACACACACAACACTATACAAGTGAGAAAGGAAGGAGGCAACCCCATGGACAATGATGGTAAGAGCACAAAGAAAATGCCTAGGAGACCACCTAACCCATGAGCTACAAGACACGTTACTCAGAAATCGGGACGAGAGACACATTGATGAAAGAAAATGAAGACAACACACGACCAACATGGAATGATAGGTAGTGCTCATGGACTGTAACTATCAGTTTTGTACAAATGATTCCACACTTACAAGGAAATCCAGAGAATGGGTGCCATTCCTCTCAAAATACCCACAGATTGTGTCAGATAAGGACAACCAAGAGGTCCCAAATGTGTCTGGAAACACAAAACACCCTTGAGAGTGTCCATACTCCCTTCAGCAAGAAGTGTAGATTTCAGACACCCAAGCTGCCTCATCTCAAACTAGACTGCAAACCTACCATCATCAAGACGGCATGGTATTGGCACACAATACATCCACATAGATGCAAGGAAGAGAACAGAGAGCCCCGAAAGAAAGCCAGGCTTGTCTGGTCAAAGGAGGTGAGAAAGCCCGATGGGGACAAGATAGCCTGCACAAGGCATGGTCCTGGGAACATGGACCACTCCATACCTAAGAATTACACTGGATTCTTTCTCGTGCCACCAACAATGGCATGACAAACCACAAAAACAACCGCATGACAAATCGACTACTGTACTGTCAATCTGTACTCAGACCATGCCTAGAAGAAACCCATAGGCAGTACATTCTTGCACCACCACCTAAGAAGCATGTGTAATGGATCAGTCACTTCAGGCAAGGGAATGAGAAGCACAATAGAGGCACTTGGTGCTCCAGTCGACTGAAAAAGGATTTTGACGGCAAAGGCAAAGTGTCCACCTGACCAAAAGGTAGCAGAGTGAACGTGAGAAAACTTTGATTTGCCAACAATGAAACTGACGAGGGGGATCATGTGGCGAGCAGACCAAGAAGTCGCAAAAGGCAAGCCTTTGAGACACAAAAACCCTAACCAAAGCTGAACACTAACAGTGTGTGGGTGTGTATATATGTGCACCTGTAGGTGTTCTATGTATAATATACATAGATTATATATAAAAACATATTCTATATCAAGAATTTATTATATAGAATACGTTTAGGATATTATATATATATATATTAAGGACAATATGTATAATATATATTATGTGTCATAAATTTATCTACTTAATACCTATATAATACATACATATAATGAATCATACATAGAGATACAAATATGCATGTGGTCTCACTCACACGTGCATAAACCACAAGATCACAGGAGAGAACTGAATAGAAGTCACTGACTTCTTCCAAGTCTGTCTGCAGGGGAGGACGAAATCACAATGTCCATTCAGTCTGGAGGGGTGGGAATATCCACAAGGTTATGTGACCTAGAGGCAAGACTGCTGGGAGCTAGTGCATGTGGAACCCACACCGGGGACAAATGGGACTCATGTGGACGTGAATCTACCTGCAACAGGAGGACCTGGAAGGTTATATGCCCGAGGGTTCGATGTCTGTAGTTTCTTGACGTTCAGCCCTCACTCGGCAATATGGGGATGTAGGCCTGAGAACGAGTGACAATCCCCAGATCACAGACCAGTCACAAGCCGGTTTCAGCTGGATTCTGTGCAAGGCCAGCCCCTGAGACAATCCTTCCTTGGGTCAGTGTGCACCTGTGCTCCATGTGATACCAGCCCTCCCTATGATACCAGTCTACAGGTTTAGCAGGAACTGTAAGTGCTTCTATGCCTATTTGCCTAATGGCTTCCCTAGAGGGTTGATGCAATAATGAGTGCCACTTTTCAGATGGGGAGTTTCGGGACGAGATGCCCATGGTTTGTACAGGGACACTTCCCTGATGACATGGAGGAGAGCAGCCCGTTCTTAAAGTAGCTGTGTCAACAGATCCAGGTCCACAGCTCTTCCATATCATGTTTGTATCACAGTTCTGGAGCAGGGACCCCCAGAAGTGACCTAACTTCCCTCAAAATAGAGCCCAACACAAACTAGAGCCTGGGAAATGAGGCATCAACATCCTAGAGGAGCCCACTCACCAGCTCATGTGGCTGTAATCATGGCTCTGCTATGTCCCCATGTGCAGTGGCTGTGGTCTTAGGAAACTTATCAATCAGGCTGAGCTTCCAGGGTGTTGACCTTTGGTCAGGTCTCACGTGAGTTGCCTTGGGCCATTGTTTGGGAGGAACCCAATGACACCCCAGGTGCCCCAGGCCATCCCCCAACCTGATGCCACACCGGTAGCAATCTGCCCCTTGCCTTGTTGTGTGGAGTGATACTGGGGGTAGGTGTTTCTGTCCTGTGGTATTGGTCTGCCTCCAGAATGGGCAGGTTTATGCAGGGTGAGAAGCCTGGTGGACGGACACATCCACAGCCATGTCCCAAGTTAGCTGGTCCACATGAAGTGAGCCCAGGCTGCGCCTTTAACCCGAGCTTTATGCCAAAACTCTAGGTGGTTCTCTTTTGTCCCAGGTGGATATATGATACTAACTACATCTGCTATGACCTGGGAGCAGAAGGTCGAGCAGGCAGAAGAAGCAATGATAAAGGCCGGTTGGGGTTCTATTCCTCCAGTGTTGGCCGGCCCTTCTGCTGGTCACTGTCATGGTAGAGGCCTATGCTAGAGATCAGCGAGGAGCTCACCGATGTGGACACCCAATGCCTCTTCCCGAATGTTGGGCCAATTCACACCAACGTGCACCCCACCACCACTGCCCACCAGGTCCAGCACAGGTTCCGGAATGTGTGGCCATGGAGGGTTCTATGTAACCAGGGGCCAGGGGTCTATGGAACCCAATTTTGTGTTATGAAAAGACCATAGCACTGCCGGATATTACATGGAGCATCATGCTAATCTTCCCCCTGAGTCAGGTACAGGACACTTAGCACAACAAGGAAGAGCACAAAGATGAGCAGGCCAGGGATGAATCCTAACCATACAGGGTGCTGTCCCAGAGCATGGTCTTGGGCATTTACCAAAGGTTGACCTCAGACCACGCATATGGTGGATTACAATTTGCCAACACATAAGGAAGAGAGGACTGGTCTCAATGGAGCAAAAGGTCTCATGGATATCCCACCTCCCCAACCCCAGGCACACAAGGTTCACAGATGGTAGAGCAAATTACACCTGGGAGGGAGGTGCAGACCAACAGAAATATAGATCACCCAGATGAAGGCCATGAGGTCATGGTCTAGTGTTCCTTTTCCTGGACGACTCAGAGAGATGGAGATGGAGGAAGGAGGAGGTGACCTGTTATTGCATACACCTACGTCTAACACTGGTACTCTGGCTACATTCATATACCCAGGCAGAGGAAGCCTTCATCATAATAAAGGCATGGAAAGAAGAAAGAAAAATTATCCGACAGCAAAGGAAAGTCCAATTATCCTGATTCACTGCACAGAAAATGCTGAGGGTGACCCTCCTTCAAGAGAAAACAAAACGAACCAGAACAGAACTCAGGAAACTCAGTTCGATAGCAGGGTACAAACTTCACTAGCACAAAAGAAAATGTTTGAATTTCTGTACACACACAACACTATCTGAATGAGAGAGGAAAGAGACAACCCCGATGACCATGATGGTAAGAACATAAAGAAAATGCCTGGGAGACCATCTAACACACAGCCTACAAGATACATGTGTCAGAAAACGAGATGAGAGACACACTGAGGAAAGAAAATGAAGACGACACACATCCAACATGGAATGATAGGTAGTGCTCATAGACTGGAAGGGTCTGTCATGTGCAAATTATTCCACACTCACCAAGAAATCCAAAGAGTTGATGCCATTCCTCTCAAAATAGGCATGGATTGTCTCAGACAAGGACAACCAAGATTTCTTAAATGTGTCTGGAAATTGAAAAGAATGTTGAGAGTGTCCATACACACTTCAAAAAGAAATGCAGATTTCAGACACCCAAGCTGCCTGATCTCTAACTAGACTGCAAACCTACCATCATCAAGACAGCATTGTGTTGGCACACAACACATCCACATAGATGCAAGGCAGAGAACAGAGAGCCCCGAAAGAAAGAGAAGCTGTCCAATCAAAGGAGGTGAGAAAGTCCGATGGGGAGAATATAGCCTGCGCAATGCATAGTCCTGGGGAACCCGGGCCACTCCATGCCAAAGAATCACACTGGATTCCTTTCTCATGCCATGAACAAAAAGAACCTCACATCAAAAAAAAAAAAAAAAAAAGAACTTCACACCAAATCAACTATAGCAATGTCAAATCTGAAGTCAGGCCATGCCTAGAAAGAACCATTAAGTAGTACATTCTTGGACCTCTACCTTAGAAACATGTCTAATGGATCAGTCTTCTCAGGAAAGGGAAAAAGTAGTATAGCAAAGGCAGTTGGGGCTCCTATCGACTGGAAAGTTATGTCACGGCAAAGGCGAAGCATCTGCACGAGAAAAGAGGGTGGAGCAAACATGAGAAAACATTGATTTGCAAACGGTGATACTGACCATGGGGATCACCTGGAGAGCAGACCAAGAAGTCACAAAATGGAAGTCATCAATACACAAAAACTCTAATCGAAGCTGAACCTTAACAGTGTGTGCGTGTATATCTCTGCACCTATAAGTGTTCTATGTATAATATACCGAGATTATATATAATGAACATATTCTATATCAAGAATTATATAGAATAAGATTAGGATACATAATATATATATATATATTAAGGACAATATGTATAATATATATATTATGTATCATAAATTTTTCTACTTAATACCTATATAATGCATACATATAATGAATCATACATAGAGATACAAACACACGTGCCTACAGGCACACACACACACATAAACCACAAGATCACAGGAGTGAACTGATTAGGAGTCACTGACATTTCCAAAGTCCGTCTGTAGAGGAGGACGAAATTACAATGTCTATTCACTCTGTAGGGGTGGGGATATCCACAAGGCTATGTGACTTGGAGGCAAGACTGCTGGGAGCCAATGCATGTGCAACCCACGCGGGAGACCAAGAGGACACATGTGGATGTGAATCTACCTTCAACAGGAGGACGTCGAAGGTTTTATGCCAGAAGGGTCGATGTCTGTAGTTTTTTGACTTTCAGCCATCGCTTGGCAGGATGGAGATATAGGCCAGAGGACGAGTGACACTCCCCAGATCCCAGAGCAGTCCCAAGACTTTTCAGTGTGATTCTCTGCAGGGTAGACACTGAGACAATCCTTCTTTTGTTCAGTTTGCACTTGTGCTCCATGTGATACCAGCCCTCCTTTTGATACCAGCCTACAGGTTTGACAGGCACTGTAGGTGTGTCTAGGCCTATCTACCTAAAGCCTTCCCTAGGAAGTCGATGGCAAAATGAGCACCACTTTGCAGATGGGGAGATTCGGGAGGAGAGGTTCATGGTTTGTACAGGGCCACATCCCTGATGACATGGAGGAACACAGCCATTTCTGAAACCAGCTCTGTTCACAGAATCAGGGCCATAGCTCTTCCCATGTCTGGTTTGTGTCATTGTTCTGGGCCAGGGACCACAGTAGGTGACCTAAATTCCCTGGCAATTGATAGAAACAGAAACTGGAATCTGGGGAATGAGGCCTGGACATCCTATTGGAGCCCAATCCCCAGGTCACATGGCAGTAAACATGGATCTGCTTTGTCCCCATGTGCAGGGGTTGTGGTCTCAGGAAATGTCACAATTGTGGTGAGCCTACAGGGCTGGTGACATTAGGTCAGGCCTCAGATGAGTTGTCTTGGGCCATTGTCCAGGAGGAACCCAAAGACAAGCCTGGGAGCCCCAAACCAGTCTACCACACTGATGCCACCCTGTTAGCAATCTGTCTCTTGCCTGGGTGTGTGGACTGATATTGTGGGTGTATGTTCCTGTCCTGTGGTGTGGGTCTCCAAACAAAACAGGCTGGCTCATGAGGGGTGAGAAGCCTGGTGGGCCGGACACATTCACAGCAATGTCCCAAGCTGGCTGGTCCACATGGAACATGCCCAGGCAGTGCCTTTAAAGTGAGCTTTATGCCAAAAACTCTAGGTTGTTCTCTTGGGTCCCAGATGGATATGTGATCAGACATAGGTCTGTGCCTGACCTGAGAGCAGAAGGTCGAGTGGGTAGAAGAAGCTATGATAATTGCAGCATGTGTCCCTGATCCCTCTGGGCTTGGCAGGCCCTTATGCTGGTCACTGTTATGATAGAGCCCCACGTTGGAAATTGGAGAGGAGCTCAATGATGTGGACACCCAATGCCTCCTCCTGAGTGCTGGACCAAGTCATGCCACACCCCACCCCACCCCCACTGTCCACAAGGGTCAGGGCTGGATCCAGAAGGTGTGACGACAGAGGATTCTCTATAACAGGTCCCAGGGTTCTACGAGGCCCAAACCAGGGCTATGAAGAGAGCTCAGCACAGCCGAATCTGACCTGGAGCATCATGCTAAGTTTCCTCCCGAATCATCTACTGTACCCAGACCACACCAAGGAAGAGCACAAAGGTTAGCAGGACAGGGATGAATCCTGACCCCACAGGATGAGTTCCCAGAGCCTGGTCTTGGGCACGTACTAAAGGGTGGCCTCTGACTACCCACTTGGTGGAATGCTATTTGCAAACACATAATGAACAGAGGATTGCTATCAATGGGTGGTAAGTTCTGAAGAAAGCACCCCACCCAAACCCCAGCCACAGAAGGTTGACAGATGGTAGAGCAAATTTCCCCCAGGAGGGTGGGGCAGACTAACAGCAGTACAGCTCACAGAACTGAGGCCCATGGGACCATGCACTATGCCTCCCCTTCCTGGGTGGCTCAGAGAGATGGAGAGGGAGGAAGGAGGAGACAGCCAGTTATTACATACACCTACCTCTAACACTAGTACACTGTCTATATTCATTCATCCAGGCAGAGGAGGGCTTTGCCATTATAACATCATGGAAAGAAGAAAGAAGAATTATCTGACAGCAGAGAAAAGACTCCAATTGTCCTGAATCTCTGCACAGAAAATGTTGAAGGTGACAATCTCCCAAGAGAAATCAAAATAAAACAGAACAGAACTGAGGAAACTCAGTTCGGTATAATGGTAAAACTTCATTGACGCTAAAGAAATTACTTGCCTTTCTGTATACACACAACACTATCCAAATGAGAAATGAAGGAAACAACCCTGTGGACAATGGCGGTAACAACACAAAAGAAAATGCCTAGGAGACCATCTAACTCACGACCTACAAGACTCGTAACTCAGAAAACAGGATGAGAGACATATTGATGAAAGACAATGAAGATGACACACACCCAAAATGGAATGATAGGTAGTGCTCATGGATCAGAAGAGTACGTCCTATGCAAAGGATTCCACACTCTCAAGGAAATCCAAGAGTCGAAGCCATTCCTCTCAAAATACCCATGGATTGTCTCAGACAAGTACAACCAAGAATTACCAAATGTGTCTGGAAATACAAAAGACCCTCAAGAGTGTCCATACATGCTTCAGCAAGAAGTGCCGATTTCAGATGCCTAAGCTCCCTGATCTCCAACTAGACAACAAACCTACCATCAACAGAACAGCATGGTATTGACATACAAGTTATCCACATAAATGCAAGGAAGAGAATGGAGAGCTCCGAAGGAAAGCCAAGCTTGTGCAATCAAAGGAGGTGAGAAAGTTCGATAGGGACAATATACCCTGTTCCAATCGTGGTCCTGGAAAAACTGGACCACTCCATGCATAAGCATCACACCGATTCCTTTCTCGTGTAAACCAACAACAAGAACTTCACACCAAATCGACTACCACAATGTCAAATCTGAAGTCAGGCCAGGCCTAGAAGAAACCCATAGGCAGTACATTCTTGAACCTCAGCCTTAGAAGTATGTCTCTTAATCAGTCTCCTCACGAAAGAGAAACAGAAGCACAATAAAGGCAGTTGGGGCTCCAGTCGACTGAAAAGGATTTCAACAGCAAAGGCAAAGCGTCCCCACGATAAAAAGGCAGCAGAGTGAACGTGAGAAACCATTGATTTGCAAATGATGTAACAGACGAAGGGGATCAACTGGAGAGCAGACCGAGAAGTCGCAAAATGCAAGCCTTCGAGACACAAAAACCCTAACCGAAGCTGAACCCTAACAGTGTGTGTGTGTGTGTGTGTGTGTGTATGTGCACCTTTAGGTATTCTATACATAATGTATCTAGATTATATATAATAAACATACTCTATATCAATAATTTATTATATAAATAAGTTTAGGACAAATAATATATATATTAAAGGCAATATGTATAATATATATATTTCATATCATAAATTTTTCTACTTAATAGCTATATAATATAATGAATCATACATAGAGATACAAACACATGTGCACTCACACGTATACACATGCATAAACCACAGGATCACAGGAGAGAATTGAGTAGAAGTCATAGACTTTTCCCAAGTCATTCTGTAGGTGAGGACAAAATCACAATGTCCATTCATTCTGGAGGGGTGGGGATATACACAAGGATATGTGACCTAGAGGCAAGACTGCTGGGAGCCAAAGCATGGGCAACACACCATGGAGGCCAATAGGACAGATGTGAACATGAATCTACCTGCAACAGGAAGACTTCGAAGGTTGTATACCTGAGTGGTCGATGTCTGAATTTTCTTGACATTCAGCCCTCACTCGGCAGGATGGAGATGAAGGCCAGATGAGGAGTGACACTCTCCAGATCCCAGAGGAGTCCCAAGCCAGTTTCAGCTATATTCTGTGCTAGGCCAGCCTCTGAGACAATCCTTCCTTGTTTTAGTGTGCACCTGTGCTCCATGTGATGACACCAGCCTACAGTTTTGACAGGCACTGTAGGTGATTCTAGGTTTATCCGTCTAATGCCTTCCTTTGAAGTCAATCCCAGAATGAGCACCATTTATCAGATGGAGATATTTAGGAATAAAGGACCATGATTTTTACAAGGCCACACCCCTGATGACATGAGGGAGAGCACCCGGTTCAGAAAGTTGCTATGTCCACAGAGCTGGGGCCATGGCTTTTCCCATGTCATGTTTGGGTCACTGTTCAGTGCCAGGGACCCCAGGAGATGACCTAACTTCCCTGGCAATAGAGCCCAACAGAAACTGGAACCTGGGGAACGAGACATTGACATCCTTGCCGAGCCCACTCCCCAGATCACATGGTTGTATACTTGGCTCTGCTGTGTCTCCATGTGCTGGTGCTGTGGTCTCAGGAAACGACACAATCAGGGTTGGTCTCCAAGGCCCTTGACGTTGGGTAAGGTCTCACGTGGGTGCCTTTGGCCATTGTCTGGGAGGGAAAAAAGACAAACCTGGAAGCCCCAGGCCAGTCCACTGCCCTGATCCCACCCAGTTAGCAATTTGTCCCATGCCTGGGTGTGTGTAGTGATATAGAGCATGGGATTTCCTGTCCTGTGGGTTGGCTCTGAATCCCGAATGGTCAGGCTCATTAGGGGTGAGAAGCTCAGTGGGCCAGACACTTCTAGGCCATATCCCAAGATGGCTAGTCAGGATGGAGCAAGCTCAGGCAGCAGATTTAACCCCATGTTTATGCCAAAAGCTCTAGGTGGCTCTCTTTGGTCCCGTGTGGATATGTGATCCTACCTGGGCCTGTGCCTGATGTGGGAGAAGAAGGTCGAGTGGGCAGAAGAAGCAATGATAATGGCTGGGTGGGTCCCTTATCCCTGCAGTCTTGGTGGACCTTTCTTCTTGTCACTGTCATCATAGAGCCCCACATTGGAGATCAGTGAGGAGCTCACCGATGTGGACACCCAATGCATATCCCTGAGTGTTGGGCTGAGTCACCCTACTCCGAACCCCACCCCCACTCCCCACAAGGGACTGTGCCAGCTCCAGAAAGTGTAGCCATGGATGGTTCTCTGTAACCAGGGATTGGGGGTCTTTGGGGCTAAATCCAGAGCTACAAAGAGATGTCAGCACATCCGGATCCGACTGGGAGCACCATGTTAAGGTTTGCCCTGAGTTAGTAACAGGACCCAGAGCACACCAAGACAGAGCAAAGAGGTGATCAGGCAGGGTTTGGATCCTCAGGCACACAGGGTGTGAGCTCCCAGAGTCTGGTCTTGGGCTGGTATGAAAGGCTGAGCTCAAATTGACGGCCATTTGCCAACATATAATGATCAGAGGATTGCTTGCACTGGAGGGAAAATCTGATGTAACCCCCAACCTCCCAAACTCAGCCACAGAATGTTCACAGATGGTACATCAAATTATGCCCTGGAGGGAGAGGCATACAGAGGTACAGCTCACGGAGCTGAGGCCCATGGGGCTATGGCTTAGTCCTCCCCCTCCTGGATGACTCAGAGAGTTGGGGAGGGAGGAAGGAGCAGACGTCCAGTGATTGCATACACCTACCACTAACACTGGTATGCTGGCTACATTCATTCACCCAGGAAGAGGAATTCTTTGCCATAATAATGGCATAGAAAGAAGAAAGAAGAATTATTCGACAGCAGAAGAAATATTCCAATTGACCTGATTCTCTGTACAGAAAATGCTGAAGGCAACCCTCACCGAAGGAAAAAAAACACAAAATGAACAGAACTCAGGAAACTCAATTCGATAGCAGGTTAGAAACTTCACTGACACTAAAGAAATTGGTTGCCTTTCTGTGCACACACAACACTATCTGAATGAGAAAGGAAGGAGAAACCCTGCAGTCAATGACGTTATCAACACAAAGAAAATGCCTAGGAGACCATCTAACCCACGTACTACAATTCATGTAACTCAGAAATCAGCATGACACACACATTCATGACAGAAAATGAAGACACACACCCAACATGGAATGATAGGTATTGCTCATGGACTGGAAGGGTCCGTCTTGCACAAATGATTCCACACTCTATAGGAAAGCCAGAGAGTCGATGCCATTCTGCTCAAAATACCACAGATGTGTCAGGCAAGTATAAGCAAGAACGCCCAAATGTTTCTGGAAACACAAAATATCCTCAAGAGTGTCCATGCACACTTCAGCATGAAGTGCAGATTTCAGACGTCCCAAGTTGCCTGATTTCTAAATGGACTGAAAACCTACCATCATCAAGACAGCAAGGGATTGGCACACAAGATATCCACATAGATGCAATGAAGAGAATGGAGAGCCCCAAAAGAAAGCCAAGCTACTGTAGTCAAAGGAGGTGAGAATGTCCGATGGGGACAAGATAGCCAGTGCAATGAATGGTCCTGGGGAAACTGGACCACTCCTTGCATAAGCATGACATTATATTCAATTCTTGTGTCACCCACAACAAGAACCTCACATCAAATCGACTACCACAATGTCATATCTGTAGGCAGTCCAGGCCTAGAAGAATCCCATAGAAAGTACATTCCTGGACCTCAGCCTTAGAAGCATGTCTTTGAATCAGTCTCCTCTTGCAAGGGAAACAGAAGCACAATAAGGCAGTTGGAGCTCCAGGCAAAGCCTCTGTTGCAAATGATGAAACTGATGAAGGGGATCATCTGGTGAGCAGATGGAGAAGTCACAAAACGCAAGCCCTCGAGACACAAAAACCCAAACTGAAGCTGAACTTTAACAATGCGTGTGTTTGTATGTATGTGCACCTGTATGAATTCTATACATAATATACCAAGATTATACATAATAAACATATTCTATATCAAGAATTTATTGTATACAATAAGTTTAGGATACATAATATATATATTAAGGGCAATATATATTATATACATATTATGTGTCATAAATTTTTGTACGTAATACCCATATAGTACATTCATATAACGAATCATTTGTAGAGATACAAGTACACATGCACTCATGCACACACACACACACATAAACCAAAAGATCACAGGAGAAAATTGAGTGGAAGTCAGAGACTTTTCCCAAGTTTGTCTGTAGGTGAGGACCAAATCACAATGTCCATTCATTCTAGACGGATGAGGTATCCACAATGATATGTGTCCTGGAGCCAAGCCTGCTGGGGGCGAATGCATGGGCCAACCAACCCAGAGACAAAGAGGAGACATGTAGTCATGAATCTACCTGAGACAGGAGTACTTGGAAGGTTGTATGCAAGAGGGGTCAATATCTCTATTTTCTTGATGTTCAGCCCTCGCTTGACAGGACTGGGATGTAGGCCAGAGGACGTGTGACACTCCCCATATTCCAGAGTATTCCCAAGCTCTTTCAGCTGGATTCTGTGCTAGGCCCACCCCTGAGACAATCCTTCCTTGGTTCAGTGTGCACCAGTGCTCCATGTTATACCAGCCTTCCATGTGATACCAGCCTACAGGTTTCACAGGAACTGTAGGTGCTACTAGGTCTATCTGCATAATACTTTCGCTAGGAAGTCAATGCCAGCATGAGCACCAATTTGCAGATGGAGAGATTCTGGAGGAGAGGCTCATGGTTTGTACAGGGCCACATCCCTGATGACATGGAAGAGAGCAGCTTGTTCTGAAAGCAGCTGTGTCCACAGAGCCAGGATCGTGGCTCTTCCCATATAATATTTTTGTCACTGTTCAGGGCCTGAGATACCAGGAAGGACCTAAATTCCCTGGCGACAGAGCCAAATAGAAACTGGAACCTGGGGAATGAGGCATCAACATCCTAGAGGAGCACAGTCCCCAGCTCATGTGGATGTAAACATGGTTCTGCTGTGTCCCCATGTCCTGGGGCTGTGACCTCAGCAAAAGTCACAATCAGAGTCAGCCTCCAGGGCTGTTGACATTCGGTCAGTTCTCATGTCAGTTGCCTTGGGCCATTTTCTGGGAGGAACACAAAGACATGCATTGGAGCATCAGACAAGTCCACCACCCTGATACCACCCTGGTGGAAATCTGTCCTTTTCTTGTTCTGTGGAATGATATTGGGAGTGTGTGTTCCTGTCCTGTGGGGTGGTCTGCCTCCAGAATGGGCAGGCTCATGAGGGGTGAGAAGACCAGTGGGTTGGACACATCCACAGCCATGTCCCAAGCTGGTTGAACAGCATGGAGCGAGCCCAGGCAATGCCTATTACCTGAGGTTTTTGCCAAAAACTCT
The DNA here is from genome assembly GCF_937001465.1 of Orcinus orca. Taxonomy (NCBI): domain Eukaryota; kingdom Metazoa; phylum Chordata; class Mammalia; order Artiodactyla; family Delphinidae; genus Orcinus; species Orcinus orca. The sequence continues at coordinate 6,102,448 of NC_064572.1, forward strand.
TTCATCCGGGTGGATATGTGATCTGACCTAGGTCTTCACCTGAGCTCAGAGCAGAAGGTCGAGTGGGTAGAAGGAGCAATGATAATGCCCAGATGGGACCCTAATTCCTCCTGTCTTGTTGGGCCTTTAGGCTCTTCACTGTCCTGGTAGAGCCCCACATTGGAGATTGGCAAGGAGCTCACCGATGTGGACACCCAATGCCTCTCCCAGACTGTTGGGCTGAGTCACGCCACACGCACTCTACCCCCATGGCCCACATGGGCCAGCACTGGCTCCATAAACTGTGTCCCTGGAGGGTTCTCAGTAACCAGTGCCCAGGGTCTACGTGACCGAATCCTGGGCTACAAAGAGAACTCAGCACAGGCAGATCTGACCTGGAGTACCATGCAAAGCTACCTCAGGAGTCATCTACAGGACCTGGATCACACCAAGGAAGAGCACAAAGGTGAGCAGGCAAGGGATGAATCCAGACCCCACAGGGTGAGCTCCCAGACCCTAGGCTTGAGCACATAACAAAGGCTGGCCTCAGAAGACCCATCTGGTGGACTGCAATTTGTCAACATATTATGACCAGAGGATTGGTCTGACAGGAGGGAAAGGTCTGATGGAACCCCCCCCCCCAGCCCCAGCCACAGAAGGTTCACAGATGGTAGAGCAAATTACGCCCAGGAGGGAGGGGCAGATGAACAGAAGTACAGCTCACCCACCTGAGGCCCATAGGGCCATGGCCTAGCCCTCCCCTTCCTGGATGACTCAGAGAGATGGAGAGGTATTAAGGAGGAGACAGCCAGTTATTGAATACACCTACCTCTAACACTGGTACTCTGGCTACAATCATTCAACCAGGCAGAGGAAGCCTTCGCCATAGTAATGGCCTGGAAATAAGAAAGGAGAATTATCCGCCAGCAAAGGAAAGACTCTAATTGACCCGATTCTCTGTACATAAAATCATGAAGGCTTCATTCTCCCAAGAGAAAACAAAACAAAACAGTACAGAATTAAGGAGACTCAGTTTGATAGCAGGGTACAAACTTCATTGATGCTACGAAATTACTTGCCCTTCACTACACACAAAACACTATCCAAATGAGAAAGGAAAGAGACAGCCCAGTGGACAATGATGATAACAACAAAAAGAAAATGCCTAGGAGACCATCTAACCAACGACCTACAAGACACGTAACTGAGAAACCGGGACAAGAGACACGTTGATGAAAGAATATGTATAAAACCCACACCCATCATGGAATGATAGGTAGTGCTCATGGACCAGAAGAGTCCGTCTTGTGCAAATGATTCCACACTCTTGAGGAAATCCAGAGAGTCAATCCCATTCCTGTCAAAATACCTATGGTTTGCCTCAGACGAGTACAACCAAGAATTGCCAAATGTGACTGGAACACAAAGACCCTCGAGAGTGTCCATACACTCTTTAGCAAGAAGTGCATATTTCAGATCCACAAGCTGCCCAATCTCCAACTAGACTACAAACCAACCATCATCAAGACAGTATTGTACTGGCATACACAACATCCACATAGATGCAAGGAAGAGAATGCAGAGCCCCAAAAGAAAGCCAACCTTGTGTGGTCAAAGGAGGTGAGAAAGTCCAATGGAGACAACATAGCCTGTGAAATGCTTTGTCCTGAGGAAACTAGACCATGCCTTGTGTAAGAATCACACTGGATTTCTTTCTCTTGCCACCAACAAAAAGAACCTCACACCAAATTGATGACCACAGTGTCAAATCTGAAGTTAGGCAAGGCCTAGAAGAAACCATAGGCAGTACATTCTTGGACCTCAGCCTTAAAACATGTCAGTGCATCGGTTTTCTCAGGCAAGGGAAACAGAAGCACAATAAAGACAGTTCGGGCTCCATTCGACTGAGAAGGGATTTCGAAGGCATTGGCAAATTGTCCACACAATGAAAAGGCAGTGGAATGTACACTAGAAAACATAGATTTGCAAACAATGAAACAGTCGAGGGAGAGCATCTGTAGAGCAGTCTGAGAAGTCACAAAATGCAAGCCTTCAAGACACAAAAACCCTAACTGAAACTGAACACTAACAGTGTGTGTGTGTGTGTGTGTGTGTGCACCTGTTGGTATTCTATACATAATATACCTGGAATATATAAAATAAACATATTCTATATCAAGAATTTATTATATAGGGGGGTGCTGGGAAGATGGTGGAAGAGTAAGACACAGAGATCACCTTCCTCCCCACAGATACACCAGAAATACATCTACACGTGGAACAACTCCTACAGAACACCTACTGAATGCTGGCAGAAGACCTCAGACCTCCCAAAAGGCAAGAAACTCCCCACATACCTGGGTAGGGCAAAAGAAGAAAAGAAAAAACAGAGACAAAAGAATAGGGATGGCACCTGAACCAGTGGGAGGGAGCTGTGAAGGAGGAAAAGTTTCTACACACTAGGAAGCCCCTTCGTGGGCGGAGACTGCGGGAGGTGGAGGGGGGAGCTTCGAAGCCGCAGAGGAGAGCACAGCAACAGGGGTGCAGAGGGCAAAGCAGGAAGATACCCGCACAGAGGATCGGTGTTGACCAGCACTCACCAGCCCGAGAGGCTTGTCTCCTCACCCGCCGGGGCAGGCGGGGCTGCGAGCTGAGGCTCAGGTTTCAGTTGGAGCGCAGGGAGAGGACTGGGGTTGGCGGCTTGAACATAGCATGAAGGGGTTAGTGCACCACGGCTAGCCGGGAGGGAGTCCAGGGGAAAGTCTGCACCTGCCGAAGAAGCAAGAGACTTTTTCTTCCCTCTTTGTTTCCTGGTGTGCGAGGAGAGGGGTTTAAGAGTGCTGCTTATAGGAACTCCAGAGATGGGCGCGAGCCGCAGCTAAAAGCATGAACCCCAGAGACGGGCGTGAGCAATGGCTAAAAGCGCGGATCCCAGAGATGGGCGCGAGCTGGGGCTAAAAGCACAGACCCCAGAGACAGGTGGGAGACACTAAGGCTGCTGCTTCCGCCACCAAGGGGCCTGTGGGCGAGCACAGGTCACTATCCACACCCCTCTTCTGGGGAGCCTGTGCAGCCTGCCACTGCCAGGTTCCCGAGATCCAGGGACAACTTCCCCGGGAGAACGCACGGCGGGCCTCAGGCTGGTGCAACGTCACGCCGGCCTCTGCCACTACAGGCCCACCACGCACGCCATGCCCCTCCCTCCCCCCCGGCCTGAGTGCGTCAGAGCCCCCGAATCAGCGGCTCCTTTAACTCCGTCCTGTCTGAGCAAAAAACAGACGCCCTCCAGGGACCTAAACACAGAAGCAGAGCCAAATCCAAAGCTGAGCCCCTGTGAGCTGTGAGAACAAAGAAGAGAAAGGGAAATCTCTCCCAACAGCCTCAGAAACAGCAGATTAAAGCTCCACAATCAACTTGATGTACCCTGCATCTGTGGAATACATGAATAGACAACAAATCATCCCAAATTGAGGAGGTGGACTTTGAGAGCAAGATCTATGATTTTTTCCCCTTTTCCTCCTTTTGTGAATGTGTATGTGTATGCTTCTGTGTGAGATCTTGTCTGTATAGCTTTGCTTCCACCATTTGTCCTAGGGTTCTATCCGTCCATTGGTTTTTTTTTAATTGTTTTTCTTAATAATTAATTTTAATAACTTTATTATAATTTACCTTCTTTCTTTCTTTCTTTCTTTCTTTCTTTCTTTCTTTCTTTCTTTCTTTCTTTCTTTCTTTCTTTCTTTCTTTCTTTCTTTCTTTCTTTCTTTCTTTCTTTCTTTCTTTCCTTCCTTCCCTCCTTTAGACAACGAATCATCCCAAATGAGGAGGTGCACTTTGAGAGCAAGATCTATGATTTTTTTCCCCTTTTCCTCTTTTTGTGAATGTGTATGTGTATGCTTCTTTGTGAGATCTTGTCTGTATAGCTTTGCTTCCACCATTTGTCCTAGGGTTCTATCCGTCCATTGTTTTTTAAAAAATGTTTTTCTTAATAATTAATTTTAATAACTTTATTATACTTTACCTTCATTCTTTCTTTCTTTCCTTCCTTCCCTCCTTTAGACAACGAATCATCCCAAATTGAGGAGGTGGACTTTGAGAGCAAGATTTATGATTTTTTCCCCCTTTCTCTTTTTGTGAGGGTGTATGTGTATGCTTCTATGTAAGATTTTTGTCTGTTTAGCTTTGCTTCCAACATTTGTCCTAAGGTTCTATCTGTCCTTTTCTTTTTCTAAATAATTATTTTTTAATACAATAACTTTATTATACTTTATTTTATTTTACTGTATCTTCTTTCTTTCTGTCTTTTTTCCTTCCTTCCCTCCTTCCTTCCTCCCTCCCTCCTTCCTTTCTTTCCTCCTTGCCTTCTTTCCTTCTTTTCTTCTTTCTTTCTTTCTTCCTTCCCTCCTTTCTTTCTTTCTTTCGTTCTTTCTTTCTTGCTTTCTTTCTTTCTTTCTTCATACTTCTACTAATTCTCTCAACATTTTCTCACTTTTATTCTGAGCCGTGTGGATGAAAGGCTCTTGGTGCTCCAGCCAGAAGTCAGGGCTCTGCCTCTGAGGTAGGAGAGCCAACTTCAGGACACTGGTCAACAAGAGACCTCCCAGTTCCACATAATAACAAATGGCGAAAATCTCCCAGAGACCTCCATCTTAACACCAGCATCCAGCTTCACTCAACGACCAGCAAGCTACAGTGCTGGACAACCTATGGCAAACAACTAGCAAAACAGGAACACAAACCCACCCATTAGCAGAGAGGCTGCCTAAAATCATAATAAGGCCACAGACACCCCAAAACACACCACCAGACCTGGACCTGCCCACTAGAGAGACAAGATCCAACCTCATCCACCACAACACAGGCACTAGTCCCCTCCAACAGGAAGCCTACACAACCCACTGAAACAACCTTAGCCACTGGGGACAGACATCAATAACAACGGGAACTACGAACCTGCAGCTTGCAAAAAGGAGACCCCAAACACAGTAAGATAAGCAAAATGAGAACACAGAAAAACACACAGCAGATGAAGGAGTAAGATAAAACTGCACCAGACCTAACAAATGAAGAGGAAATAGGCAGTCTACCTGAAAAAGAATTCAGCATAATGATAGTAAGGATGATCCAAAATCTTGGAAATAGAATGGACAAAATGCAAGAAACAATTAACAAGGACCTAGAAGAAATAAAGATGAAACAAGCAATGATGAACAACACAATAAATGAAATTAAAAGTACTCTAGATGGGATCAATAACAGAAAAACTGAGGCAGAAGAACGGATAAGTGACCTGGAAGATAAAATAGTGGAAATAACTACTGCAGAGCAGAATAAAGAAAAAAGAATGAAAAAACAGAGGACAGTCTCAGAGACCTCTGGGACAACATTAAACACATTAACATTCGAATTATAGGGGTTCCAGAAGAAGAAGAGAAAAAGAAAGGGACTGAGAAAATATTTGAAGAGATTATAGTTGAAAACTTCCCTAATATGGGAAAGGAAATAGTTAATCAAGTCCAGGAAGCACAGAGAGTCCCATACAGGATAAATCCAAGGAGAAATACGCCAAGACACATATTAATCAAACTGTCAAAACTTAAATACAAATAAAGCATATTAAAAGCAGCAAGGGAAAAACAACAAATAACACACAAGGGAATCCCCATAAGGTTAACAGCTGATCTCTCAGCAGAAACCCTGCAAGCCAGAAGGGAGTGGCAAGACATACTGAAAGTGATGAAGGAGAAAAACCTGCAACCAAGATTACTCTACCCAGCAAGGATCTCATTCAGATTTGATAGAGAAATTAAAACCTTTACAGACAAGCAAAAGCTGAGAGAGTTCAGCACCACCAAGCCACCTTTACAACAAATGCTAAAGGAACTTCTCTAGACAAGAAACACAAGAGAAGGGAAAGACCTACAAAAACGAACCCAAAACAGTTTAGAAAATGGGAATAGGAACATACATATCAATAATTACCTTAAATGTAAATGGACTAAATGCTCCCACCAAAAGACACAGATCGGCTGAATGGATACAAAAACAAGACCCTTATATATTCTGTCTACAACAGACTCACTTCAGACCTAGAGACACATACAGACTGAAAGTAAGGGGATGGAGAAAGATATTCCATGCAAATAGAAACCAAAAGAAAGCTGGAGTAGCAATTCTCATATCAGACAAAATAGACTTTAAAATAAAGACTATTAGAAGAGACAAAGAAGGACACTACATAATGATCAAGGGATTGATCCAAGAAGAAGATATAACAATTGTAAATATTTATGAACCCAACATAGGAGCACCTCAATACATAAGGCAAAAACTAACAGCCATAAAAGGGTAAATCGACAGTAACACAGTCATAGTACGGGATTTTAACACCCCACTTTCACCAATGGACAGATCATCTAAAATGAAAATAAATAAGGAAAGCACAAGCTTCAAATGATACATTAAACAAGATGGACTTAATTGATATTTATAGGACACTCCATGCAAAAACAACAGAATACACATTTTTCTCAAGTGCTCATGGAACATTCTCCAGGATAGATCATATCTTGGGTCACAAATCAAGCCTTGGTAAATTTAAGAAAATTGAAATTGTATCAAGTATCTTTTCCGACCACAATGCCATGAGACTAGATATCAATTACAGGTAAAGATCTGTAAAAAATACAAACACATGGAGGCTAAACAATACACTATTTAATAACGAAGTGATCACTGAAGAAATCAAAGAGGAAATTAAAAAATACCAAGAAACAAATGACAATGGAGACACAATGACACAAAACTTATGGGATGCAGCAAAAGAAGTTCTACGGGGGGAAGTTTATAGCAATACAAGCCCACCTTAAGAAGCAGGAAACATCTCGAATAAACAATCTAACCTTGCACCTCAAGCAATTAGAGAAAGAAGAACAAAAAAACCCCAAAGCTAGCAGAAGGAAAGAAATCATAAATATCAGATCAGAAATAAATGAAAAAGAAATGAAGGAAACAATAGTAAAGATCAATAAAACTAAAAGCTGCTTCTTTGAGAAGGTAAACAAAATAGATAAACCATTAGCCAGACTCATCAAGGAAAAAAGGGAGAAGACTCAAATCAATAGAATTAGAAATGAAAAAGGAGAAGTAACTACTGACACTGCAGAAATAAAAAAGATCATGGGAGATTACTACAAGTAACTCTATGCCAATAAAATGGACAACCTGGAAGAAATGGACAAATTCTTAGAAATGCACAACTGCCAAGACTGAATCAGGAAGAAATAGAAAATATGAACAGATCAATCACAAGCACTGAAATTGAAACTGTGATTTAAAATCTTCCAACAAACAAAAACCCAGGAACAGGTGGCTTCACAGGCAAATTCTATCAAACATTTACAGAAGAGCTAACACCTATCCTTCTCAAACTCTTCCAGAATATAGCAGAGGGAGGAACACTCCCAAATTCCTTCTATGAGGCCACCATCACCTTCATACCAAAACCAGATAAGGATGTCACAAAGAAAGAAAACTACAGGCCAATATCACTGATGAATACAGATGCAAAAATCCTCAACAAAATACTAGAAAACACAATCCAACAGCACATTAAAAGGATCATACACCATGATCAAGTGGAGTTTATTCCAGGAATGCAAGGATTCTTCAATACACGCAAATCTATCAATGTGATAAACCATATTAACAAATTGAAGGAGAAAAACCATATGATCATCTCAATAGATGCAGAGAAAGCTTTTGACAAAATTCAACACCCATTTATGATAAAAACCCTGTGGAAAGTAGGCATAGAGCGAACTTTCCTCAACATAATAAAGGTCATATATGACAAGCCCACAACCAACATCATCCTCAATGGTGAAAAACTGAAAGCTTTTCCACTAAGATCAGGAAGAAGACAAGGTTGCCCACTCTCACCACTCTTTTTTTTTAATATTATTTTATTTGTTTATTATTTTTGGCTGCATTGGATCTTTGTTGCTGTATGCAAGCTTTCTCTAGTTACAATGAGCGGAGGCTACTCTTCTTTGGGGTGCGTGGGCTTCTCATTGTGGTGTCTTCTCTTGTTGTGGAGCACGGGCTCTAGGCACATGGGCTTCAGTAGTTGTGGCTCACAGGCTCTAGAGTGCAGGCTCAGCAGTTGTGGCACATGGGCTTAGTTGCTCCGTAGCATGTGGGATCTTCCTGGACCATGGCATGAACCTGTGTTCCCTGCATTGGCAGGCGGATTCTTAACCACTGCATCACCAGGGAAGTCCCTCACCACTCTTATTCAACATAGTTTTGGAAGTTTTAGCCACAGCAATCAGAGAAGAAAAGGAAATAAAAGGGATCCAATTGGGAAGAGAAGAAGTAAAGCTGTCACTGTTTGCAGATGACATGATACTATACATAGAGAATCATAAAGATGCTACCAGAAAACTACTAGAGCTAATCAACGAATTTGGTAAAATAGCAGGATACAAAATTAATGCACAAAAGTCTCTGACATTCCTATATACTAATGATGAAAAATCTGAAAGTGAAATCAACAAAACACTCCCATTTACCATTGCAACAAAAAGAATAAAATATCTAGGAATAAACCTACCTAAGGAGACAAAAGACCTGTATGCAGAAAAGTATAAGACACTGATGAAAGAAATTAAAGATGATACAAATAGATGGAGAGATATACCATGTTCTTGGATTGGAAGAATCAACATTGTGAAAATGACTCTACTACCCAAAGCAATCTACATATTCAATGCAATCCCTATCAAACTACCACTGGCATTTTTCACAGAACTAGAACAAAAAATTTCACAATTTGTATGGAAACACAAAAGACCCCGAATAGCCAAAGCAATCTTGAGAACGAAAAACGGAGCTGGAGGAATCAGGCTCCCTGACTTCAGACTATACTACAAAGCTACAGTAATCAAGACAGTATGGTACTGGCACAAAAACAGAAAGATAGATCAATGGAACAGGATAGAAAGCCCAGAGATAAACCCACGCACATATGGACACCTTATCTTTGATATAGGTGGCAGGAATGTACAGTGGAGAAAGGACAGCCTCTTCAATAAGTGGTGCTGGGAAAACTGGACAGGTACATGTAAAAGTATGAGATTAGATCACTCTTTAACACCATACAAAAAATAAGCTCAAAATGGATTAAAGACCTAAATAAGGCGAGAAACTATCAAACTCTTAGAGGAAAACATATACAGAACACTCTATGACATAAATCACAGCAAGATCCTTTCTGACCCACCTCCTAGAGAAATGGAAATAAAAACAAAAATAAACAAATGGGACCTAATGAAACTTTAAAGCTTTTGCACAGCAAAGGAAACCAAAAATCAAGACCAAAAGACAACCCTCAGAATGGGAGAAAATATTTGCAAATGAAAGAACTGACAAAGGATTAATCTCCAAAATTTACAAGCAGCTCATGCAGCTCAATAACAAAAAATCAAACAAGCCAATCCAAAAATGGGCAGAAGACCTAAATAGACATTTCTCCAAAGAAGATATACAGACTGCCAACAAACACATGAAAGAATGCTCAACATCATTAATCATTGGAGAAATGCAAATCAAAACTACAATGAGATATCATCTCACACCAGTCAGAATGGCCATCATTAAAAAAATCTAGAAACAATAAATGCTGGAGAGGGTGTGGAGAAAAGGGAACACTCTTGCACTGTTGGTGGGAATGTGAATTGGTTCAGCCACTATGGAGAACAGTATGGAGGTTCCTTAAAAAACTACAAATAGAACTACCATATGACCCAGCAATCCCACTACTGGGCATATACCCTGAGAAAACCAAAATTCAAAGAGTCATGTACAAGATGTTCATTGCAGCTCTATTTACAATAGCCAGGAGATGGAAACAACCTAAGTGCCCATCATCGGATGAATGGATAAAGAAGACGTGGCACATATATACAATGGAATATTACTCAGCCATAAAAAGAAAGGAAATTGAGCTATTTGTAATGAGGTGGATAGACCTAGAGTCTGTCATACAGTGTGAAGTAAGTCAGAAAGAAAAAGACAATTACCATGTGCTAACACGTATATATGGAATTTAAGAAAAAATAATGTCATGAAGAATCTAGGGGTAAGACAGGAATAAAGACACAGACCTACTGGAGAACAGACTTGAGGATATGGGGAGGGGGAAGGGTGAGCTGTGACAGGGCGAGAGTGAGGCATGGACATATATACACTAACAAACGTAAGGTAGATAGCTAGTGGGAAGCAGCCTCATGGCACAGGGATATCGGCTCGGTGCTTTGTGACCGCCTGGAGGGGTGGGATAGGGAGGGTGGGAGGGAGGGAAACGCAAGAGGGAAGAGATATGGGAACATATGTATATGTATAACTGATTCACTTTGTTATAAAGCAGAAACTAACACACCATTGTAAAGCAATTATACCCCAATAAAGATGTTTAAAAAAAGAATTTATTATATAGAATAAGTTTATGATACATAATATATATATATATATTAAGGACAATATATTATATATATATATAAAATGTACCATAAATTTTTCTACTTAAAACCTATACAATACTTACATATAATGTATCATACATACAGATACAAATATGGGTGCCGTCACTTGCCCAGACACTCATAAACCACCAGATTTCAGGAGTGAATTGTGTAGAAGTCACAGATATTTCCCAAGTCTGTATGTAGGCGAGGACCAAATCACAATGTCCATTCATATTGGAGGGTTGGGGATATCTACCAGGATATGTGACCTGGAGGCAAGACTGCTGGGAGCCAATGCATAGGCAACTCACTACTAAGAGGATACATGTGGATGTGAATCTACGTGCTACAGGAGGTAATGAAAGGTTGTATGCTAGAGTGGTCAATGTCTGTATTTTCTTGTTGTTCAGCCCTCGATTGGCAGGACGTTGATGTATTCCAGAGGATGAGTAACACTTCACAGATCCCAGAGCAGACCCAAGCATGTTTCACCTGGATTCTGTGCTGCACTAGGACCTGAGACAATCCTTCCTTGGTTCTGTGTGCACCTGTGCTCCATGTGATACCAACCTACAGGTTTGACAGGCACTGTAGGTGATTCTAGGCCTATCAGCCTATCGCCTTCACTAGGAAGTCAATGCCACAATGAGCGTTACTTTGCAGATGGGGATATTCTGGAGGAGAGGTCCATGCTTTGCACAGGGCTACATCCCTGATGACATGCAGGAGGTCAGCTGGTTCTGAAAGCAGCTGTGTCCACAGTGCTGGGGGCATGGCTCTTCCCTTGTCATGTTTGTCACTGTTTTGGGCCAGGGACCACCAGAGTTGACCTAACTTCCCTGGCAATAGAGCCCAACAGAAACTGGAAGCTGGGTAACGAGGCCTCAACATCCTCGAGGAGCCCACTTCCCAGGTCACATGGTTGTAACATGGCTCTGCAGTGTCCTCATGTGCAGGGGCTCTGGCCTCCGGAAACGTCATAATCAGGGTGAGCCTCCAGGGCTGTTGACATGGGTCAGGTCTCATGTGAGTTGCTTGGGCCATTTTCCGGGTAGAAATCGAGGACAAGCCTGGGAGCCCCAGGCCAGTCCCCCAACCTGATGTCACACTGGTAGCAATCTTTTCTTGCCTTGCTATGTGGAGTGATACTGGGGGTTGTGTTCCTGTCCTATGGGGTGGGTCTGCCTGCAGAATGGGCAGGCTCATGAGGAGTTAGAAGCCCAATGGGCCTGACACATCCACAGCCATGTCTCAACATGGCTGATCAGCATGGAGCGAGCCCAGGCAGTGACTTTAACATGAGGTTTATGCCAAAAATTCCAGGTGGTTCTCTTTGGTCCCTGTTGGATATGTGAACGGACCTAGTTCTGTACGTGACCTGGATCAGAAGGTTGAGTGGGCAGAAGAAGCGATGATAATGGCTGGATGAGGCACTGAAGCTTCCGGTCTTGTCAGACCCTTCTGCTGGGCACTGTCATGCGAGAGCCCCATGTTTGAGATTGGCAAGGAGCTCATGGATGGGGACACACAATGCCTCTCTCTGAGTGTTAGGCCGACTCACGACAACACACACCCTACCTGCATGGCTCACAAGGGACAGTGCTGGCTCCAGAAAATGTGGCCATGGAGAGTTCTCTGTAACTAGGGTCCAGGGGTCTACAGGGCCGAATCCTGGTCTATGAAGAGACCTCAGCACAACTTCATATGGTCTGGAGCATCATGCTAAGCTTCCCCACGAGTCAGATACAGGACCCAAACCACACCAAGGAAGATCAAAGGTGAGCAGGCCGAGGATGAATCCTGACCCCACAGGGTGAGATCCAGAGCCTGGTCTTGGTCATGTACCAAAGGCTGGCCCCAAACCACCCATCTGGTGCACTGTGTTTGCCAGCACATAATGAATAGACATACAGCTCACCAACCTGAGGCCATGAGACCATGGCTTAGTCCTCCCCTTCCTGGATGACTCAGAGAGAAGGAGTGGAGGAAGGAGGAGATGGTCAGTTATTGCATACACCTACCTCTAACACTGGTACGCTGGCTACATTCATTCACCCATGCACAGGAAGACTTTGCCATAATATCGGCATGGAAGGAAGAAAGAAGAATTATCCAACAGCAGAGGAAAGATTCCAATTGAGCCGAATCTCTGCACAGAAAATGCTGAAGGAGAGAGTCCCCCAAGAGATAAAAAAAACAAACAAAACAGAACAGAACTCAGGAAACTCAGTTCAATAGCATGGTACAAACATCACTGACGGACAGAAATTGCTTGCCTTTCTGTACACACAGAACATTATCTGAACAAGAAAAAAAGGAGACCACATCATAGAAAATGACAGTAACGGCACAAAGAAAATGCCTAGGAGACCATTTATCCCACCACCTACAAGAGCTGTAATTCAAAAACGGGACAAGAGACATTGATTTTAAAAAATGAAGATGACAAACAACCAACATGGAATTATAGGTCGTCCTCAAGGACCGGAAGATTCTCTCTTGTGCAAATGATTACACACTCTCTAGGAAATCCCAGAGTCGATGCCATTCCTCTCAATATATCCACGGATTGTCTCATACATTACAAGTAGGAATTCCCAAAAGTGTCTGGAAACACAAAATACACTGGAGAGTGTTCATACACTCTTGACCAAGAAGAGCAGATTTCAGACCCCCAAGCTGCCTGATCTCCCACTAGACGACAAACCTACACTCTTCAAGACAGCATGGTATTGGGACACAAGACATCCTGATAGATACAAGAAAAGAAAGGAGAGTCCCAAAAGAAAGCCAAGCTTGTGTGGTCAAAGGAGGTGTGAAAGTCCAATGGGGACATGATAGCCTGTGCAATGCATGGTCCTGGGGAAACTGGACTGCTCCATGCATAAGAATCACACTGGATTCACTTCTTGTGTCACCAAAAACTAGAACCTCACACCAAATCAACGAAGGCAATGTCAAATCTGAAATCAGTCCAGGCCTAGAAGAATTCCATATGAAGTACATACATGTACCTCAGCCTTAGAAGCCTGTCTGTGGTTTGGTCTCCTCAGGCAAGGGAAAGAGAAGCACCATAAAGGCAGTTGGGGCTCCAGTCAACAGAAAAGAGATTTCGATGGCAAAGACAAAGTGTATGTATGATGAAAAGGCAGTGGAGCGAATGTAAAACAATACTGATTTGCAAACGATGAAACTGATGAGGGGATTCATCTGGAGAGCAGACCGAGAAGTCACAAACGGCAAGCCTTCAAGATACAAAAGCCCTAACAGAAGCTCAACCCTAACAGTGTGTTAGTGTTTACGTATGTGCACCTGTCGGTATTCAATACATAATATACCTAGATTATATATAATAAATGTATTCTATATCAAGAATTTATTATATAGAATAAGTTTATGATACTAATATATATATTAAGGGCAATATGTTTAACATATATATATATTATGTATCATAAATTTTTCTACTTAATACCTATAAAATACATACATATAATGAATCATACATAGAGATACAAATACACACATATAATGAATCATACATAGAGATACAAATACACATGCACTCTCTCTCACACACACACATAAACCACAACATCACAAGGGAGAATTGAGTAGAAGTAACAGAATTTTCCCAAGTCCGTCTGTAAGCAAAGATCATATCACAATGTCCATTCATACTGCAGGGGTGGGGTTATCCACAAGGTCATGTGACCTGGAGGCAAGACTGCTGGGAGCCAATGCACGGGCAACCCACCCCGAACACCAAGAGGAAACCTGTGGATTTGAATCTAACTGCAACAGGAGGACCTGGAAAGTTGTATGCCAGAGGGGTCAATGTCCACAGTTTCTTGACTTTCAGCCCTCGGTTGGCTGGATGGAGATGTAGGGCAGATGATGAGTGACACTCCCCAGATACCAGAGCAGTCCCAAGCCAGTTTCAGCTGGATTCTGTATTAGGCCAGTCCCTGAGACAATCTTTCCTTGGTTCAGTGTGCACCTGTGCTCCATGTGATACCAGCCATCCATGTGATACAAGCCTACAGGTTTGACAGGCACTGTAGGTGCTTCTAGGTCTATCCGACTAATGCCTTCCTTTGGAAGTCAATGACAGAATGAGTGCCACTTTGCAGATGGGGAGATTCAGAAGGAGAAGCCCATGGTTTGTACAGGGCCACATCCCTGATTAAATGGGGTCAAGCAGCCTGTTCTGAAAGCATCTGTGTCCACAGAGCCGGGGTCATGGCCCTTCCCATGTCATGGTTGTGTCACTCTTCTGGGCCAGGGACCCAAGGATGTAATATAACTTCCCTGGCAATAGAGCTCAACACAAACTGCAACCTGGGGAATGAGGCATCAACAACTTAGAGGTGCCCATTCCCAGCTAACGTGGCTGTAAACATGGCTCTGCTTTGTCCCCTGTGCTGCGGCTGTGACCTCAGGAAACATCTCAGTCAGGATGAGCGTCCAGGGCTGTTGACTTGGGTCAGGTCTCACATGAGTTGCCTTGGACAATTGTCCGGGAGGAACCCAAAGACAAGCCTGGAAGCCCCAGCCCAATCCACAAACCTGATGCCATGCAGGTAGCAATCTGTCTGTTACCTGGGTGTGTGGAGTGATATAAGGGGACTGTGGGGTGGTTCTGCCTCCAAAATGGACAGGGTCATGACAGAAGAGAAGCCCGGTGGGCAGGACACATCCACAGTCATGTCCAAGTCTGAATGGTCTGCATGCAGTGAGCCAAGGCAGCACCTTTAACCAGAAGTTTATTCCAAAAATTTTAGGTGGTTCTCTTGAATCCCGGGTGGATATGTAACCTGACCTAGGTCTGTGCCTGACCTGGGAAAAGAAGTTAGAGTGGGCCAAAGAAGCAATGATAATGGCTGGGTGGGGCCTTGATCCTTCCGGTCTTGGTGAGCCCTTCTGCTGGTCATTGTCAAGGTAGAGCCCCATGTTTGATATCGGCAAGGAGCTCACCAATAGTGACACCCAATGCCTCTCCCCAAGTCTTAGTGCTGAGTCCCGCCACCCAGCACCCCACACCCACTGCTCACAATGGCCAGTGCCAGCTCCTAAATTTGTGGTCATGGAGGGTTCTCAGGAACCAGGGCCCAGGTGTCTATGGGATCCAATCCTGGGCTATGAAGAGACCTCAACACAGGCGGATTGGACCTGGAACATTATACTAAGCTTCCCACCAAGTGAGTTACAGGACCCAGAGCACACCAAGGAAGACCACAAATGTGAACAGGCCATAGATGAATCCTTACTCCATAGGGTGAGTTCCTAGAGCCTGGTCTTGGGCATGTACCAAAGGCTGGCCACAGACCACCCAACTGGTGGACAGCAATTTGCCAACACATAAATACAGAGGATTGGTCTCAATGGAGGAAAGGTGTGATTGAACCCAACCTCACCAACCACAGAAGGTTCCCAGATGGTAGAGCAAACTAAACCTGGGAGAGAGGGCAGATAAACAGAGGTATAGCTCACTGAGCTGAGACCCATAGGGCCATGACCTTGTCCTCCCCTTCCTGGATGACTCAGAGATTTGGAGAGGGAAGAAGGAGGAGATGGCCAGTGTTTGCATAAGCCTACCTCTAAAACCGGTACATTGATCACATAATTCACCCAGGCAGAGGAAGTCTTCGCCATTATAAAACCATGGAAAGAAGAAAGAAGAATTATCCAACAGCAAAGGTATACCCCAATTGACCTGGTTTTCTGCACAGAAAATGCTGAAGGTGGCCTTTCCCCAAGAGAAAACAAAACAAAACAGAACAGAGCTCAGAAAAGTCAGTTCGATAGCAGGGTACAAACTTCACTGACGATACAAAAATTGCTTACCTTTCTGTACACACACAACACTATCTGAATGAGAAAGGAAGGAGAAAACTCCATGGACAATGAGGGTAAGAAAATGCCTAGGAGACCATCTAACACAAGACCTATAAAACATGTAACTTCAGAAAACGGGAAGAGAAACACATTGATGAAAGAAAATGTATATGACACACACCCAACATGGAAAGAAAGGTAGTGCTCGTGGAAGAGAAGATTCCGTCTTGTGCAAATGATTCCACACTCTTGAGTAAATCCAGAGAGTCGACGCCATTCCTCTCAAAATAGCCACAGATTGTCTCAGGCAAATACAACCAATAATTTCCAAATGTGTCTGTAAAGGCAAAAGACCCTCGAGAGGGTCCATACAGTTTTCAGCAAGAAGTGCAGATTTCAGAGCCCCAAGCTGCCTTATCTCCAACTAGACTGCAAACCTACCAACATCAAGACAGCATGGTATTGGCACACAAGACACCATTCAGATACAAGGAAGAGAACAGAGAGCCGTGAAAGAAAGCCAAGTGTGTATGGTCAAAGGAGGTTAGGAAGCCCGATGGGGACAAGATGGCCTGTGCAATGAATGGTCCTGTGGAAACTGGACTGCTTCAAGCATAAACATCACACTGGATTCCTTTCTTGTGGCACCTACAACAAGAACCTCACACTAAATAGATTATCACAATGTCAAATCTGAAGTCAGGTCAGGCCTGGAAGAAAACAATAGGAAGTTCATTCTTGGACCTCAGCCTTAGAAGCATGCCTGTGGATTGGTCTCTTAAGACAAGGGAAATTTAAGCACAATAAAGGCAGTTGGGGATCCTGGCTACTGAAAAGGAATTTCAATAGAAAAGGCAAAGCACCCATAGGACGAAGAAGAAGTGGAGCGTAAGTGAGGAAACATTGATTTGCAAATGATGAAAGTGATGAGGGGGATCATCTAGAGAGCAGACCAGGAAGTCGGAAAATGCAAGTATTAGAGACACAAAAGCCCTAAATGAAGCTGGACCCTAACTGTGTGTGTGTGTGTGTGTGTGTGTGTGTATGTGCACCTGTACGTATTCTATATATAATATGCCTAGATTATATATGATAAATATATTCTATATTAAGAATTTATTATATAGAATAAGGTTAGGATACATAATATATATATAAAGGGCAATATGTGTAATATATATATTATAAATTTTTCTCCTTAATACCTATATAGTACATACATATATTCAATCATACATGGAGATACAAATACACATGCAAACACATGCATAAGCCACAAGATCACAGGAGAGAACTGAGTAGAAGTCACAGACCTTTCCCATGTCCATGTGTAGGGGAGGACCAAATCACAATATCCATTCATTCTGTAGGGTTGGGTTTATCTACCAGCATATGTGACCTGGAGGCAAGCCTGCTGAGAGCCAATGAATGGGCTACCCACCCCAGAGACCAAGAGGACATATGTGGACGTGAATCTACCTGCAAAAGGTGGACCTGGAAAGTTGTATGCCAGAGGGGTCAATGTCTGTAGCTTCTTGACTTTCAGCCCTCACTCAGCAGGATAGGGATGTAGGCAAGTGGACGAATGACACTCCCAGAACTGAGAACAATCCCAAGCCAGTTTCAGCTGGATTCTGTGCTAAGCCAGAGCCTGAGACAATCCTTCCTTGGTTCAGGGTGCACCTGGCCTCCCTGTGATACCAGCCCTCCATGTGATACCAAACTACAGGTTTCACAGCCAGTGTAGGTGCTTCTAGGCCTAACCACATAATGCCTTCCATAGAAAGTCAATGCCAGAATGAGTGGCACATTGTACATTGGGAGATTCGGGAGGAGAGGCCCATGGTTTGTCCAGGGCCACATATCTGATGACATGGAGGAGAGCAGCTTTTTCTGAATGCAGCTGTGTCCACAGACCCGGGGCCAAGGCTCTTCCTATGTAGTCTATGTGTCACTGCTCTGGGCCAGGGACCACAGGAGGTGACCTAATTTCCTGGAAATACAGCCCAAGAGAAACTGGAACCTGGGGAATGAGGCATCAACATCCTAGAGGAGCCCACCGTCCAGGTTACATGGCTGTAAACATGGCTCTGCTGTGTCCCCATGTGCAGGGACAGTGGCCTCAGGAAACATGACAATTAGGGTGAGACTCCAGGGCTGTGGATGTGACCTCAGCACAGCTGGATCTGACCTGGAGCATCATGCTAAGTTTTTCCCCAAGTTAGATACAGGGCCTGAAGCTCATCAAGGAAGAGCACAAAGGTGAGCAGGCTGGGGTTGAATCCTGACACAATAAGGTGCATTCCCAGAGCCTGGTCTTGCACATGTACATAAGGATGCCCTCAGACAACCCATCTGGTGGACTGGAATTTACCAACACATAATGAACCGAGGATTGGTCTCAATGGATGGAACAGTCTGATAGAACCCTCGTCCCCCCAACCCCAGCCACAGAAGGTCCACAGATGGTAGAGCAAATTACACCTGGGTGTGAGAGTCAGATGAACAGAGGTACAACTCACCAAGCTGAAGCCCATGGGACCATAGCCTTGTCCTCCCCTTCCTGGATGACTCAGAGAGATGGAGAGGGTGGAAAGAGGACATGTCCAGTAATTGCACATACCTACCTCTAACACTGGTAGGCTGTCTACATTCACTCACCCAGGCAGAGGAAGGCGTCTCCATAATAACCACATCATAAGAAGAAGAAGAATATACGAAAGCACAGGAAAGATTCCAATTGACCCGATTCTCTGCACAAAAAATGCTGAAGGTGACCCTCTCAGAAGAGAAAACAAAACAAAATAGAACTCAGGAAACACAGTTCGATAGCATGGTACAAACATCACTGACGCTACAGAAATCTCTTGCCTTTCTGTACACACACAACACTATCCGAATGAGAAAGGAAGGAGACAATCCCATGGACAATGATGGTAACAACACAAAGAAAATGCCTAATGGACCATCTAAACAATGACCTACAAGACACGTAACTCAGAAAACGGGAGACACATCGATGAAAGAAAATGAAGACGACCCACACCCAACACGGAATGATAGGTAGTGATCATCGACTGGAAGGGTTCGTCTTCTGCCAGTGATTCCACAATCTCAAGGAAATCCAGAGTCGATGCCATTCCTCTCAAAATACCCACACCTTGTCTCAGACCAGTAAAATCAAGAGTTCCAAAATGTGTCTGGAAAAGCAAAAGACCCTCGAGAGTGTCCATACACTCTTCAGCAAGAAGTGGAGATTTCAGACAGAGAAGCTGCCTGATCTCCAACTAGACTGCAAACCTGCCATCATCAAGATAGCATGGTATTAGCACACAAGACATGCACATAGATGGAAGCAAGTGAACAGAGAGCACCGAAAGAAAGCCAAGCTTGTGCAGTCAAAGGAGGTGAGAAAGTCCGATGGGGCCAAGACAGCCTGTGCAATGCATGGTCCTGGGGAAATTGGACCGATCCATGCATAAGAATCACAGTGGATTCCTTTCTCAGCCACCAACAACAAAAACCTCACACCAAATCGACTACTGCAATGTCAAATCTGAAGTCTGGCCAAGCCTAGAAGGAACACATAGGAAGTACATTCTTGGACCTCAGCTCTAGAAGCATGTCTATGGATTGACCTCCTCAGGCAAGGGAAACAGAAGCACAATAAAGGCAGCTGGGTCCCCAGTCGACTGAAAAGTGATTACGACGGCAAAGGCAAAGCATCTGCGTGAAGAAAAGGCAGTGGAGAGAACGTGAGAAAGCTCTGATTTGCAAACGATGAAACTGATGAGGTGTATCATCTGGAGAGCAGACCAAGAATTTGCAAAACGCAAACCTTAGAGACACAATGCCCTAACTGAAGCTGAACCCTAATAGTATGTGTGTGTGTATGTGCATTTTTAAGTATTCTATACATTATATACCTAGATTATATATAATAATCATATTCTATATCAAGAATTTATTATATAGAATAAATTAAGGATACATTATATATCTATTAAGGGATATGTATAATATATATTATGTATCATAAATATTTCTACTTAATACCTATATAATATAAAAATATAATGAATCATACATAAAGATACAAATACGTGTGCACTCAAGTGCACACACACGCATAAACAACCAGATCATAGGAGAGAATTTAATAGAAGTCACAGACTTTTCCCAAGCCTGTCTATAGACGTGGACCAAATCACAATGTCCATTCATTCTGGAGGGTTAGGGATATACACAAGGATAAGTAACATGGAGGCAAGCCTGTGGAAGCCAATGCATGGGCAACCTACCCCAGAGACCAAGAGGACATATGTGGACGTGAATCTACCTGCAACAGGAGGACTTGGAAGGTTGTATGCCAGAGGGGTCGATGTCCGTAGTTTCTTGATGTTCAGCCCTCGATTGGCAGGACAGGGATGTAAGCCAGAGGAAGAGTGATACTCCCCAAATCCCAGAGCAGGCCCAAGCCTCTTTCACCTGGATTCTGTGCTAGGTCACCACCTGAGACAATCCATCCTTGGTTCAGTGTGTACCTGTGCTCCATGTGGTAGAGCCCTCCATGTAATACCAGCCTACAGGTTTAACAGGCACTGTAGTTGCTTCTAGGCCTATCCGTCTAATGCCTTCCTTAGGAAATCAATGGCCGAATGAGCGCCACTTTGCTTATGGGGAGATTCGGAGGAGAAGCCCATGGTTTGTACATGGTCATAACCCTGATGACATGGAGGAGAGCAGCCGATTCTGAAAGCAGCTCTGTCCACAGAGCCAGGGCCATGGCTATACCCATGTCATGTTTGTGTCACTATTCCGGACCAGGGACCACAGGAGGTGACTTAATTTCTCTGGCATTAGAGCCCAACAGAAAATGCAACCTGGAGAATGAGATGTCGACATCCTAGGGGAGCCCACTCCCTGGATCATGTGGCTGTAAATATGGCTCTGCTGTGTCCCTATGTGCAGAGGCAGCAGCCTCAGGAAACGTCACAATCAGGGTGAGCTCCAGGGCTGTTGACATTGGGTCAGTTCCCACGTGAGTTGCCCTGGGCAATTGTCTGGGAGGAACACAAAAGAAGCCTGGGAGCCCCAGGCCAGTCCACGACCCTGATGCAACCCAGGTAGCAATCTGTCCCTTGACTTTGTGTGTAGAGTGATATTGGGGATGGGAGTTCCTGTCCCGTGTGGTGGGTCTGCCTCAAGAATAAGCAGGCTCATGAATGGTGAGAAGCCCACTGGGCCAGAAACATCCACAGCCACGTCCGTAGCTTGCTGCTCCAGATGGAGCGAGCCCAGACAGTGCCTTCAACCTGAGGTTTATGCCAAAATCTCTAGGCGGTTCTCTTTCGTCACTGGTGGATATGTGATCCGAATTAACTGTGTGCCTAACTGGGAGCAGAAGGTCGAGTGGGCAGAAGTAGTAATTATAATGGCCGGTTGGGGCCCTGATCTTTTCAGTCTTTGCCAGCACTACTGCTGTTCACTCACATGTTAGAGGCCTACATTAGTGATTGGCGAGGAGCTCACTGATGTGGACACCTAATGCCTCTCCCTGAGTGTTGGGCTGAATCACTCCACCATGCATCACAAATAAATGCCCATAAGGCATCCATCATTGGCTCTGGAAAGTGTGACCATGGAGGGTTCACTTTAACCAGTGCCCAAAGGTCTATGGGCCCCAACCCTGTGCTATGAAGAAACCTCAGCACAGATGGATCTGACCTGGAGCATCATGCTAAGCTTCCCTTTCAGTCAGCTACATGACCCGGAACACATCAAGGAAGAGCACAATGGTGAGCAGGCCGATGATGAATACTGATACAACAGGGTGCAATCCCAGAGCCTGGTCTTTGGCACATAGAAAAGGCTGCCCTTAGACCACCCATCTGGATTACTGTAATTTGCCAACACATAACTAACAGAGGAATGGTCTCAATGGAGGGAATGGTCTGATGGAAACCCCACTCCCACACCCCCAGCCACAGAAACTTTACAGATGGTAGAGCAAATTTTGCCTAGGAGGGAGGGGCAGACGAACAGAGGTACATCTCACAGAACTGAGGTCCATGGGGCCATGGCCAAGTTCTCCCCCTCCTGGATGACTCAGAGAGGTGGAGAGGGAGTAAGGAGGAGACAGCCAGTTATTTCATACACCTATATCTGACACTGGTATGCTGGCTACATTCATTCACCAAGGCAGAGGAAGTCTTTGCCATAATAACAGCATGGTAAGAAGAAAGAAGAATTATCCGACAGCAGAGGAAAGACTACAATTGACCCGATTCTCTGAACAGAAAATGCTTAAAGCAACCCTCCTGCAAGAGAAAACAAAACAAAGAAAACAGAACTCAGGAAACTCAGTTCGATAGCAGGGTACAAATTTCACTGATGCTACAGAAATTGGTTGCCTTTCCATACACACATAACACAATTCAAATGAGAAAGGAAGGAGACAACCCCATGAACAATGACAGCAACAACACAAAGAAAATGCCTAGGATACCATCTAACTCACGACCTATAAGACACGTAACTCAGAGAGCGGGATGAGAAACACATTGATGAAAGAAAATGAAGGCGACACACCCCCAACATGGAATGATAGGTAGTGCTCATGGACTGGATGAGTCCATCTTGTGCAAATGATTCCACACTCTCGAGGAAATCCAGAGAGTTGATGCCACTCCTCTCAAAATACCCACGGATTGTCAAAGACAAGTACATTCAAGAAATCCCAAATGTGTCTGGAAACACAAAAGACCCTCGAGAGTGTCCATAAACTCTTCAGAAAGAAGTGCATATTTCAGATGTCCCAACCTGCCTGATTTCCAACTAGATGGAAAACCTAACATCATCAAGACAGCATGGTTTGGGCACACAAGATATCCATATAGATGCAAGGAAGACAACGGAGAGTCATGAAAGATAACCATCCTTGTGTGGTCAAAGGAAGTGAGGAAGTCTGATGGGGACATGATACCCTGTGCAATGAATGGTCCTGGGAAAACTGGACCATTCCATTCATAAGCATCACACTGGATTCCTTTCTCATGCCAGTAACAACAAGAACCTCACCTTAAATCAACTACTGCAATGTCAAATCTGAAGTCAGGCCAGACCTTGAAGAAAGCCATATGCAGCACATACTTAGACCTCAGCCTTGAAGCATGTCTTTGAATTGGTCTCCTTAGCCAAGGGAAACAGAAGAACATTAAAGGTAGTTGGGGCTCCAGGTGAATGAAAAGGTATTTCAACGGCAAAGGTAAAACTACATAGGACAAAAAGGCAGTGGAGCGGAAGTGAGAAAACTGATTTGCAAACGATGAAACTGATGAGGGGGATCATTTGGAGAGTAGACCGAGAAGTCACAAAATGCAAGCTTTCGAGACACATAAACCCTAACAAAAGCTGAACCCCAATAATGTGTGTGTGTCTATTTATGTGCACCTGTAGGTATTCTATACATAATATACCTAGATTTTATATAATAAACATATCCTTTATCAAGAATTTATTATATAGAATAAGTTTAAGATACATAATATATATATATATTAAGGGCAATATCTATAATATATATATTATGTATCATAAAGTTTTCTACTTAATACCTATATAATACATACATATAATGAATCATATGTAGAGATACAAATATACGATTCAAAACCCGCAAGATCACAGGAGAGATTGAGTAGAAGCCACAGACTTTTCCCAAGTCTGTCTATAGACAGACAATCCTCTGTTCGATATGTGTTCACAAATTGCCATTCACCAAATGGGTGTCCTGAGGCCAGCCTTTTGCACATGCCCAGTATCAGGTTCTTGGGGCTGATCACGTAGGGCCCAGGATTCATCCCCAGCCTGCTCACCTTTATGCTCTGACTTGGTGTGTTCCACGTCCTGTAGATGACTCTGGGGGAAGCTTAGCGTGATGCTCCAGGTCAGAACTGGTTGTGTTGAGCTCTTTTCATAGCCCAGGATTGGGCCCTGTAACCCCCTGGGCCCTGGTTCCAGAGAACCCTCCATGGCCACACTCTCTGGAGATGGCACTGTTCCTCTTTGGAAGTGGGGGCAGGGTGCAGGGTTGTATGACTCAGCCCCACACTCAGGGAGATGCATTGTGTGTCCACATCAGTGAGCTCCTAGCCAGTCAGCAATGTGGGGCTCTGCCATGACAGTGTCCAGCAGAAGGGCCAGCCCAGACTGGAGGGATCAGGGCCCCACTCAGCCATTATCATTGCTTACTCTGCCACTCCACGTTCTGCTCCCAGATCAGGCACAGACCTATGTCAGATCACATATCCACCCGACACCAAAGAAAATCACCTAGAGTTTTGGCATAAACCTTGGGCTAAAGGATGCTGCTTGGGCTCACTCCACCCCAACCATCCAGTTTGGAACATGGCTGTGGACATGTCTGGCCTACTGGGCTTCTCATCCCCCTTGAGCCTGCAAATGCTGGAGGCAGAACCACCCCACAGGACAGGAACAACCACACCTAGCAACCCTCCACACACACAGACAAGGGAGAGATTGCTACCAGGCTGGCATTACAGTGCTGGCCTGCCATGGCGCTCCCAGGTGGCCTTTGGGGTCCACCCGACAATGGTCCAAAGCAACTCCCGTGAGACCTGACCCAACGTCAACAGCGCTGGAAGATCACCCTGACTGTGACCTTTCCTGAGGCCACAGCCAAAGCACATGGGGACATAGAAGAACCAGGTTACAACCATATGATCTGGGGAGGGGCTCCTCTAGAATGTGGATGTCTCATTCCCCAGGTTCCAGGTTCTTTTTGGCTTTATTGCCAGGGAAGTGAGGTCACCTCCTGGAGTTCCCTTGCCCAGACTGTTGACCCAACACGGCATGGTCATGACCATGGCCCCAGCTCTGTGGACACAGCTGCTTTCAGTCCTGGCTTCTCTCCTCCATGTCATCAGGGATGTGGCCCTGTACAAACCATGAGCCTCTCCTCCCCAGTTTCCCCATCTGCAAAGTGGCACTCATTCTGTCATTGACTTCCTAGGGAAACAGGAAGGCCGATAGACCTAGAAGCCCCTACAGTCACTGTCATACCTGTAGGCTGGTATCACATTGAGGGCTGGTATCACATGGAGTGCAGGTGCACATGGCACAAAGGAAGGATTACCTCAGGGGCTGGCCTAGAACACAATCCAGCTGAAACAAGTTTTGTTCTGCTCTGGAATCTCAGGAGAATCACTCATCCTCCCGTATACATCCCGGTCCCACCAAAGGAGGGCTGAACGTTAAGAAACTTCAGACATCTACCCCTCTGGCATACAACCTTCCAGGTCCTCCTGTTACAGTTACATTCAGGTCCACACGTCTCCTTTTGGCCTCCGTGGTGTGTTGCTCCTGCATTGGCTCCTGGTAACCTTGCCTCCAGGTCACATATCCTTGCAGATATCGCCATCCCTGCAGAATGGATGAACACTGTGATTTGGTCCTCGCCTATAGACGGACTTGGGAAAACTCTATGACTTCTACTTGATTCTCTACTGTGATTGTGTGGTTTCTGTGTATGTGTGCCCGTGAGTGCATGCGTATTTGTATCTCTACGTATGATTCATAATATGTATGTATTATATAGTTATTAGGCAGAAAAATTTATGATACATAATATATATATTATACATATAACCATTAATATACATATTATGTATCCTAAGCTTATTCTTTATAATAAATTATTGATATATAATATATTAATTATATATAATCTAGGTATATTATGTATGTTATACATAGAGGTGCCCATATATACACACACACACATTGTTAGTGTTCAGCTTCGGTTAAGGTTTTTGTGTCTCAAAGGCTTACTTTTTTTTTTTTTTTTGCGGTACACTGGCCTCCCAATGCCGTGGCCTCTCCCGTTGCGGAGCACAGGCTCTGGACGCGCAGGCTTAGTGGCCATGGCTCATGGGCCCAGCCGCTCCGCGGCATGTGGGATCTTCCTGGACCGGGGCACGAACCCGTGTCCCCTGCATCGGCAGGCGGACTCTCAACCACTGCGCCACCAGGGAAGCCCAGGCTTACTTTTTGTGACTTCTCTGTCTGCTTTCCAGATGTTCCCCCTTGTCAGTTCCATATTTTGCAAATCAATGTTTTCTCACATTCGATCTGCTGCCTTTTCTTCATTAGGATGCTTTTCTTGTGCTCTCAAAAGGACTTTTCAGTAGCCTGGAGCCCCAACTGCGTTTATTGTGCCTCTGTTTCCCTTTCCTTAGGATACTGATCCACAGACATGCTTCTAAGGCTGAGGTTCAAGATATACTTCTTATGGGTTTCTTCTAGGCCCGGACTGATTTCAGGTTTGACATTGCATTAGTCAATTTGGTGTGAGGTTCTTGCTGTGTGTTGCATGAGAAAGGAATCCAGTGTGATGCTTGTTTATGGAGTGGTCCAGTTTCCCCAGGACCATTCATTGCACAGGCTATGGTGTCCCCATTGGACTTTCTCACCTCCTTTGGCCGTTCAAGCTTGGCTTTCTTTCAGGGCTCTCCATTCCCTTCCTTGCATCTATATGGATGTCTTGTGTGCAAATAGCATGCTGTCTTGATGATGGTAGGTTTACAGTCTACTTGGAAATCAGAGTTAGGCATATGTAATAATTAGCAATCTTCTCCATACTCCCTCTCCATTTCTCTAAGGCCTCCAGGAAGAGCATGGCTAGGTCAGGGCCCCATAGGGGCTCAGGTCGATGAGCTGGAACACTGTTCATCTGCCCGGCATCCTGGCAGTAATTTTCTCTACAATCTGTGACCATTCTCTGTCTGGGAGTTGGGAATGGAGTGGGTGGCTGTGCCATCAGATCTGTCCTCCTTTGAGACCAATCATCTTTTCCTTATGTATTGGCAAATTGCAGACAAACAGATGTATGTTGAAGGCCAGCCTTTGGTCCAGAAATAAGACCAGCCTCTGTGTGCTTACCCTGTGGGGCAGGGCATTCATACCCACCCTGCTCACCTTTTTGCTCCACATTGGTGTGCTCTGGGTCCTGCACCTGACTCGGGAGGAAGCTTGTCACAGTTCTCCAGGTCAGAGCATGCTGTGCTCAGCTCTTTTCGTAGCTTAGGATTGGGCCCCATAGACTTTTGTTTCCTGGTTCCACAGCATCAATGGCTATCAGTGCCACTGGAAATCAGTGTCCACATATAAAACAAGGGCAATCACAGCATCAATGGTTATCAGTCTCACTTGTAATCTGTGTCCATATATAACAAGGGCAGCCACTGCATCAACAGCTATCAGCCACCCTGGAACTCAGTGTCTACGTATAATAAGGGGAAGCACAGATCCCCATCTAAGAGTCTCACTGGAAATCTTTGTACACATATAACAAGAGCACCACAGGTCAACGGATATCAGTTGCACTGGAAATCAGTGTCCAACTACAACAAGGGAAAAATAGCATCAATGGATGTCTGTCTCACTGGAAATGAGTGTCCACATATAACAAGTTCATCCACAGCATCAAGGAATATCAGTCTGACTGGAAATCATTTTCCACATATAACAAGGTCAACCACAGTTCAACTGCTATCTGTCCCACTGAAAATCACCCTCCACATATAACATGGGACACCACAGGTCATCGGCTATCAGTCACACTAGAAACAAATGTCCACATATAACAAAGGCAACCACAGCACCACCAGGTTTCATTCTCACTGGAAATCAGAGTCCACATATATCACATGCAAACATAGGTTAACGGCTATCAGTCTCACTGGAAATCAGTGTCCACATATAACAAGTGCAACAGCAGCATCATGGGTTATCAGTCTCACTGGTAAAGAGTGTCCACTTATAACAAGGGAAACCACAAGGCAACAGGTATCAGTCTGATTGGAAATTTGAGTTCAAAGATCAGAAGGGAAACCATAGCATCAACGGCTATCAGTTTCATAGGAAATCAGTGTCCACATATAACTAGGGCGAGCAGAGCAACAAAGGCAATCAGTCTCCATGGATATCAGTTTCCACATATATCAAGAGCAACCACAGCATCAACAGATGTCAGTCTCATGGGAAATCAGTCTCCACATAAAACAAGTGCAACAAGAGCATCAACGGCATTCATTCTCACTGGAAATCAGTGTCCACATATGAAAAGTCCAATGACAGCATCGAAGGCCATGAGTCTCACTGGAAATTTTTGCCCACATATAACAAGGGCAGCCACTGCATCAAAGGATATCACTCTCACTGGAAGTCTTGGTCCACATGTAACGAGGGCAGCCACAGTCCATCAGGTATCAGTCTCACTGGAAATCAGTGTCCACCTATAATAAGGGCAACAAAAGCATCAATGACTATCAGCTTCAGTGGAAAATATTGTCCGAATATAACAAGGGAAACCACACTTTAACGGCTATCAGTCTCAATGGAAATCAATGTCCACATATAAAAAGGGCAACCTCAGCATCAGTCGCTATCTGTCTCTCTGGAAATCAATATCTACATATAACAAGGGGAACTACAGGTCAAATGCTACCAGTCTCACAGAAAATCAGTGTCCGTATATAACAGGGGCAACCTCAGCATCAACGGCTATCAGTCTCACTGGAAATCAGTGTCCGCATATAACAAGGGCAAACACAGCATCAACGGTTATCAGTCTCAATGTTAATCAGTGTCCACATATAAAATGTGCAGCCACAGCATCAACAGCTATTTGTCCCTCTGGAATCAGGATACACATATAACAAGGACAGCCAGAGCATCGAATGATATCAGTCTTACAGGAAATCATAGTCCATATATAACAAGAGCCACCACAGTCTCAACAGTTATCAGTCCCACTGGAAATCTGTGAACATAATTAAAATGTGTCCCCACAAAATCAATGGCTAAAAACACCCTGTAAATATTTGTCCAAATATAACAAGGGCAACAACAACTTAACAGCTGTCAGTCTCACTGTAAATCAGTGTCCAGATATATCAAGTGCAAACACAGGTCAACCTCTATGTGTCTCACTGGAAATCATTGTACCAACATAACAAGGAGAACCACAAATCTACGACTATGTCTAATTGGAAATCACTCTCCACATATAACAACGGCAACCACAGCATCAATGGCTATCAGTCTCTCTGGAAAGAGGGTCCACATGTACTAAGGCCAACCACTGGTCAAAGGTTATCCATCTCACTGGAAGTAAGAGTCCACATTCACCAAGGGCAGCCACAGCATCAAGAGCTTTCAGTCTCACTGGAAATCAGTGTGCACATATAGCAAGGGCAAACACAGCATCAACAGCTATAAGTGTCACTGGAATTGAGTTCACATATAACCATGGCAAGCACACTTTCAACAGCTATACATATCACTGGAAGTCAATGTCCACATATAACAAGGACATCCACAGCATCAAAGGTTATCAGTCTCATTGGAATTCAGGGTCTACATATAAGAAGGGAAACCACAGGTCAACGACAATCAGTCCACTTGAAATCAGTGTCCACATATAACAAGGTCTATTACAGCATCAATGGCTATCTGTCTCAATGGAAAACAGTATCCCCATATAACAATGTCAATGACAGCCTCAACTGCTAACAGTCTCTCTGGAAATCAGTGTCCACATATAACCAGTGCAACCACAGAATAATTGACTATCATGCACACTGGAAATCAGCATTCACATATAACAAGGGCACCGACAGAATCAACGGTTATCAGTCTCACTGGAAATCAGTGATCACATATGCCAAGGGCAACCACAGTATTAATGGCTATCAGTCACAGAGTAAATCAGTGTCCACGTATATCAAGGGCAACCACAGGTCAACGGATATCATTCTCACTGGTTTCTGTGTCCATATATATCAACGGCAACCACAGCATCAACCGCTAACACTCACTGGAAATCAGTGTTCTCCTATAGCAAGGGCAACCACAGCATTAGTGGCTCTAAGTCTCGCTGGAAATAAGGTCCACATATACCAAAGGCAGCCACAGTTCAATGGCTAGCTGTCTCATTGGAAATCAGTGTCCAGATACAAGAAGGGCAGCCACAGCATCAACTACTATTAGTGTCACTGGAAATCAATGTCCACATATAAAAGGGCAAGCACAGGGCTTCCCTGGTGGTGCAGTGGTTAAGAGTCTGCCTGCCGATGCAGGGGATACGGGTTCATGCCCCAGTCTGGGAAGATCCCACATGCCACGGAACGGCGGGGCCCATGAGCCATGGCCGCTGAGCCTGCGCGTCCAGAGCCTGTGCTCCACAATGGGAGAGGCCACAACAGTGAGAGGCCTGTGTACCACACAAAAAAATAAAAAATAAAAAAAAAGGGCAAGCACAGCATTAATGGCTATCAACCTCACTGGAAATCACTCCCCTCATATCTTTTGTAGCACTTGAGCTAATCACACAGCAAGTAAAGTCAGGGAACTGGAAATAGTGTGACTCCTGTTTCTGATTTAATTTACAGAGGATTTGGGTGGTCAGACTCAGTTAGTCCAAATAATTAAGAAATCAGTTGGAAAGAAATCATCACCTGAGTTCTACTTGTTGGCACAGTAACACGATGTGTGCCTGGCGAGTAGAGGGTATTCACATGATGATGAGAGGAAGATTGACATTCCAAAGAATGAATAACAAATACGATACAGAACATACAAATAAGGTGTTATGGTTCATTCTTCAGAGATGTCACATCTGAATTTAAACACTTAAATTACAAATCTCCAACCTGTCACTTTCTCAAATATATATCTCAAGAGAATCCGGATAAAACAGGGCTGCATTTGACGTTCAAAAAAATGTTGCTTAATAATGAATCATACACAGTTACTGGACAGGTGAGCTGGTCAGCAGTGCACTGGCAAGAGAGACAAGGAAGGTATGTGGGATCTTGGAAGATCCTTTTATTATAGTAGGAAAATCAAAGTAGGGCAAGGGAAAGCAGATGGAGTTCTCTGATTTTTCAGAAGTATTTGACCTATATTTAGAAATCCATTTCTATGTAACTTAATATCTGATTTGTTGTTTGACTAGGAAGAAAAAAAAATCACACAAGCATAAATGTCTCTTTCCTAATCATATATTAGGAAGGAAATGTGTTTCACGGACCTTACTTGCAGCAATGATAAGAATACATTTATGATATAACAGCAATAATGTTGTGAACATCACCCAGGGAAGTTAGCTAACTTACCCAAGGTCATTGCATATCCAGAAAAAGAAAGTAAATTTTCCTACCTCTGGCTAAGCAGATAAGCTTTCCTGCAGTACAAAGATCCTATACACTGAGACCCTGAAAAATGATGTTTTTTTTAAAAAAAAATCTAAGCTGAATACAACTTGATATTCTGGTTGGATTAAATATGTAACAGAGCTTCTAGTATTACCCAACAGAAAGAAATAAAAAACAAATGGAAGTGGTAAGATGTTCTGGCAATTAGCAAGGTATATTTATAGTTTACAAACATTAATTTAAACCTTGGTTCATAGTATTAATTTTGAAAAAGTTACTTAATCTCCCTGAATTTCCAATTTTCCTGGGTACAATGAGGATTGTATGAGTTAATTTTTGCAAACCACAGTGCTTCAAGCTCTGGTAAATGCTCGATAAATAGTGCCAACTGTATTTATTAATAATGGTTAATACTGCAATAATTTACTACTCTCAACTTCCAATGATCCAGAAAACAAAGCTATTATTTCTCTCAGTGACTGACACCTTAAGGAAAGCATTAACCTAATATAACAATGACTAAGAGAACACTATTTTAGTGAAGACATGCACGCCCACACATCTCCCACCACTACACACACATTTCAGTTCTCGGAAATAATTAACTGTGAGCAACTATTTTATTCCAGATACACTGTAAATACTGTAAAGTGATCTACATTTCTACAGCATTAGAAGATGGTCTCCCCATAAAGTATTAGCTAACAGCACAACACTGCAGGGGGAAAAATGACCTGTCAGAGTGAACAAAGAAAACTGTTATGTAAATCCATAGTTTGATAAAGTCCTTAGTTACACACCTTCTAAGACCAAAAAAAAAAAAAACTTTAACTTTCATTTTCTGGATTTCAGAAGTACAATTAAGGGTAAATGAATTTCACTTTGTAAATTCTGTTCTTCCACTCTTCCTAAAGCCTTAAAAAGACTTCTGAAGTGGCAAAATAAATATTTGTTTGTTTCTAGACCATATTTTTCCTTCTTTCTTCTCATCTTTCCCATGTATATTGCGCAGATGATTAACAACTGTGTCTGTTCATCCTCGGTGACACTTACCAACATGCTCAAATTCCATGTTCGTGGTCAGAACATTTGGCTTTACTTTTTTGGGATATAAGTCCTGACACAGATCTTTTATTTTGCATGAGGCCTTCCCACTACAAAAGTGGATTTCTCTTACCATCCCAGGGTCCAACAGCCTGTCAGCTCTGGCCTGCTCTAATTCAGAGGTTGGAAGCGTTTAAAAAAAAAATCCTACTTGGAGGCAAGTGCATGTCCTGCTTGAGAGACACCACCTCCCACCCCATCACCATGGAGGAAATCAGGTTCATGATGCAGCGTGGCCTCCCCAGAAAGCCTGTGAAAACAAAGCTTGCACAGCAGAAATGAATTAAATAGAAACTCCTCTGCAGACATTTAAGAATTTTGAGCAACTAATCAATAACTATGAAGTATCCTAAAATGAAATTTCATAAGAACTGACTGGGTTGGAATTTAAATAAATGTTTTTGACCTGCCCCAAACCAAGCTGAATGCTTCCCACTGCATGGGCCTTCTTCTCAGTGACCAACATTCATAACAATCCCAAGTTCTAGCCAATATTAAAAAAAGGCATCTAATTAACTTTGATATGCCAACTTTCAGTTAAATGATGTAACTATGGAGTCATTTCGTAAACTAACAAACTGTGAATTGTTCAAAAATTTTGACAGTATGAATTATTAAAAATTAGTCACAAATTACATCTTCCATCTAGTCTACCAAACTAGAAACCTTGGCTTTTGACAACCCTGCACATCCTAAATCCAGTCAGTCATCAAAACCAATCATCTCTAACTCAGACAGTCCCCTAGAATTAGACTCTCATTCACCCCAACCACGTTCATTCTCGGACCTAGTTTGAACGATTTCAACACCTCTTCCTTGGTCACAAGTCTCTTGCATCCACCTCTCAACATGCAGTAAGACCTCACCAAAAGCAAAGATAAAAACGCCCATCACTTGCCAGGAAAAACCTTGTAGATCTCCAGTGATTCTAAGATAGAATTCCGGGTCCTGGTCTGGACTGTGATGATTCCCACATGGATGACCACCTGCCAACCCATCTCCTCTTGTCTTTCTCAAGTCCCCCTTTGTTCCTGCTGCCCAGGATGCCTCCCCATTTCTTGGATGTGACAGGACCCATCAGAGCCTCTGGGGCAGAATGAGCTCTTCTCTCAAAGACAGCTCAGGTTTACACCTGGTAAACTCCTATTTAACCTTCCAGTGCCACTTTGAATGCCCCCTCTTTATGGGGGGCTTCTCCCCCTTTTCCTTCCCAAAGCTGTTGAGTACATTATCGTGTGTTTCTGCAGCATGTTTAGCATCTGTGTCAGCATGTCTTCTGTGTGAGTGCTGTCTGTGTGCTGTCCTGTCCCCAGCAAGAGCATGAGTTCCCATAAGACATGAACCACGTACTATTCCTAGGCTGGTATGAATGCTAACATTGACTGAATCCTCTACTGTATGTTAGCGTCATCATGATGTAAAACAAAGTACATGAAATTAAAGCCAGGCAACTCCTGGGTTTAAATCATAAATCCTAGCACTGTCTTCTTCTAGAAACTTAGTGTGGAGAATTGCGCTTCCTCACCTGTAAACTAGTAACACATCCAACTCATGGGAAGGCAGGGTTAGAGGGATGGAGGGAGGGAGAACTATGGAAGATTAAATGAGATGATATGACCACTGTCTGGAAACATCCGGGCATGAATATATTTATTAATGATAACAAAGAAAAAAACGGCCCTAGACCCCACTCTGTGCTGTCATGAGGTTAACAACCTCCCCCCCACCATCTAGCCAACTAGTAAGAAAGGCCCACGGATGACACAGGAACTGACAGATCCCACAGGGTAAGTGCCAGCAAGCCAAGACTCAAAGCCAGTTGAGGATCTAACCATAAGCTCCGAAAATTACTTTACTTACCTAAGTACCCAATAATTTATCTGATCCTCATCAAAATACCTTTTACCTTCCTCATTTTATGGATGAAAAAACTGAGCCTCAAATACATAACTTGCCACAAATCATACATACAGTTACAGGGTAAACAATCTAGGATTCAATTCCAGTGTGCCTAAACTCAAAACACTTCAGTCAAAATCCCATAGGCTATTTTCAATATAAAATGAGCAGGCATACTATAAAACAGAAGACTGGCATGAACCTCTGGAACAGCACCTGTGTGGTGGTGATTCAAAATGAAGCCAGATTCCCCCTGGTTAAGGTGATCAGGAAACCTACCTAGAAGGTTTTTTAAAGTATTAAAAAAAAATAAAATTTGACATTTGAAAAATAAAAATTATTGTTGGAAACAAAAATATGGCTGGAGAGCATTCAGGATAAGGGAGAAATCTGCAAATCAGGGACAGAGAAACACAGTGTCCTCATGGGACCAGGGGAGAGTCAGAGTGGGGAGGGCAAATGTGGGAAGTGGGGTTCCAACAAGGGTGTGCACCACATGAGCAGGAAATAAGGCAGCCCGGTCCTGGTGAGAATAAGCCACAAAGAGAAGGGGATGGGATGTATGGGGACTGATCCAGGCAAGAGGCCCAGAGCAGAGATATGGTGGGGGCCCTGGGCAGAGAGGCAGACTTCCCAGGAGCTGAGGGGCACAGTTGGGGACCACAGGGCCTCAGTGCACAGGAGGGCAAGGTTTTACATATGAAAGAAAGCCACAGTCATGCCCTTGAGAAAGGAGGACCACTTGATGACGTTTTGCAAAGGAGTCTGATTTCACGTAAGTTGAATCTGAGATGCCAGTGGAACACCGAGATCAAGTTTTTCATCAGGCAGACAAACCCACAATCAGAGCTGCAGGTGTGACTGGAGCTGTGTGTCTGCATGCAGGCCAGTCCGTGGGCATATGCATGTGTAAAGACAAAGAATGAGGGGAGGGAGGGGAGAGAAAATCAAGGACTTGACTTTCTACATTTTAGCAGCAGGAAGAAGAAAGGAGAAGAAATTGTGCTATGAAGCAAGCAGAGTTTGCAAGAAGCATTGTCTAAAACCGCATCAAATCCTACTAGAAGTTAAGGAAAGTGAATTCTCAAAACTAAGGGAACAGACACCTTTTCATAAATATCTGAAATATGTTGATGGGCCTGAAAATCGGATAGTTAAGGACAAAATGGTGGTAGAAAAGTAGAAGCAAGGTTTCCCAAAGTCTTGCAAGAAGAATTAGTCCATATAAGATGAAATTGAGGAAGGTCACATAAAACTGCAAACCTTCTAATAAAATGAGAAAGAGTCCCTGCTCAGAACAAGTGGCTGGACAGTTGCTGAGAAGAAGGAAAAACATTTGATCATGGCTACATCTGTGATCATCCTCATTCAGAGACCAGCCACTCTCCAGAGCGCAAATACAACGCACAAAACAGAGGCCTTGACAAGCCATTTCCAAAGACCAAGCACTTATAGTAATGTCACAATCAGGATTTAGAATCAACAAATTTATCAATAGGACCCATGTATCCACAAGCTATCCAGGGAAGATAGTTTATTAGCTTCATCTTACTATATATCTCTTATTTTCTGAAGTTATTAACAAAGGCAGCCTCCTGTTAGAACTTGTGGATTTGCCTTAGACCATACTTAAGAGATGCTAACATGTTTCTGTCCATAGACTGTACTGATTCTGAAAGAATTTCAACGGCCTCTGCATGACAGACACAGTCGTCAAGAGGAGGCGTGCCAGAGTTCTACAGACTTAGATGGTGACCATTTCCTGCTAATTGCAATGCCCAGTCTCCCCCTCTCTAAAATAGACATTAATAATAATACCTCCAGGGTGTTATAAGGTTTGTAAGATCAAATGACATGTGTAAAATCCTTAGCAAAGTAACAGCTCCACAAATGTTACTGTTATTTGAAGGTCATGGTAACACAACCATTTTACCAGTGAGGTAACACAACTAGTAACAGAGCTTAGAAACAAAATCAATTTTCATCCCTTAGCTCAGTGCTCTTTAGTTGGATTTTAATTTCCAAGTATTATTAAATGTCAGTGTGATCTTAATTAAAGTCATGACCCAACAAGATCCTGAGTAGGAGGTGCCTTGTGTTTGCTTGATCTTACCTTGTGGAAACTTTGCTCATGCTCAAAGACACTGCTTATTGCTCATAGCTAAGGAGAACATGGGATGGCCTGGTGTCTCGTTTAATCAACAGTAGTTTACTGCTGGGTACAGAAGAAGTTAACCAGTTCCCATGAGTACTCTGTGTTCACTATATCTGATTTGTAGCCCATCATATCTGTAGGCATCCATGATCTTTATATCTTGATATAAGCTCCTTCACAAAGTTTTGTACAAATCTTTACAAGTGAAAGAATATTTCAATACAAGTTAATCCCTTAGCTAAAGAAGATAATGGCTGAGAAAATTCAACTTAATGAAATTTGTTTTCTATAAAAGGGAAGGTGTGTTGTTTTAACCAGAAACTCAACTGAAGGGAGTTATCCCAAGCTTTAACTGAAAAAGTGCTGGGTCGGAAGAGTACAAGAAATCCTATAACTTCATCAACATCAGCATTCAAAATATTGGATTATTTTCTCTAATATGACTGTAACCAGAACTATATCTATACTTGTTTTCATCTGTTTTTAGAGAAAGAAAACTACAATGACTCTTTTCTTGAGCAGTGTAGAAAGCAGCTTACATTTCACTCCAATTTTAAAAATTTGCTAAATGAACAAATATTTTACATTTTAAAAATCAAAAGTAGTAAAATTAACTTTCCATGGAATGTATTCTGTGGTGCTGAAGTTTGAAAACGTCTTCCAGCAACTCTGTAGCCTTGGAAATTACTGCTGACCTTTGAACAACAAGGGTTTGAGCTGCACAGGTCCACTTACACTCGGATTTTCTCAATAGTAAATAGTACAGCCCGACCAGCTCCTTGAATGGCAGACGTTGGAGAATTCACTCTAAATTATAGGTAGCCTATAGACTGCTCAGAGAGTAACCCTCACCCCAGGTTGTTTGTTCAAGGGTCAACTGTAATCCTGTTCCGGGAATACCCTTTCCATAATTTGAAATCATCAAGAGGGCACAGGTAAATATGTGATACTTGGATTCCCTGGGCATGAATGTGAAGAAACTTTCAAAATGAAGCTGAGTTCTATTTTTCACTGAAATTAACACCTCACTTGCTCTTTTTGCTGAGCATAGAGACTTGCTTAGAAGGAATGGCCACCTAATTTCTCTTACGCACAAATGGGGGATAAAAATCAACACTGCAATAGAATAAATGCAGTAGAAATGCTTGACAATTAACAGAACAAAGACATGGAAGAATCTAATATTTATAATACCTTGCTCGTTTTATGCATATGCATTTATGTGAAACAATTAAATAGCTTGCAAATCAAATCAGAAATAACCTGGTATATATTATTATGGTAGACGTTAAAATATCTGTAAAAAATAACTTTATCTGTATCTGTATATGCAGTAGGTAAAAACATCTTAATCTAGACTACTTACCCTGTAGACAAGTTTCTTGAAAAGTTTAAAATTTTTTCTCTATAGAATTGTTTGATACTTTGATAAACTCACAAATAATTATTCTAAGTCTTAATATTCTCTAACTTCAATGTTCCACAACCCCTTATACTTCAAAAGTAAAATTCAGAAGAACATTCTTATAAATATATAAAGGAAAAAAATCTCAGGGATTATGCCTGGGGCCACAGTAAGTATTGAATAAGATTAAATTTAATAAACTTTTTTGTTAAAGATAGAGATTTATTCAGAGTTACACTTCCAGATCTGAATATCTGCATTTTAACATCTCAACATTTTTCAAATTAAAAACAATGAAAGAGTTAAACAGAGAAAGTTCCCCTAAGAAATTAGACGTGGTATTAGCTCCATTGAAGATTCTGTCAACCACCTGTAAACCAGCTCCAACTCTCTCAGCTGAGAAGCTTCTCAATTACACACAGAATGTGGACCGAAGCATTAACCAGCCACCCGAGGAAGATGTTCTGTAAATAAGCTTAGGGCTCACCCAGCGGACCTCATCACCTGAGCAAAAACTCTTGAGAATTCAAAGGTAGGACTTCCTTGGAGTTAAAGGAAATAGGCAAAAAGCAGCATCTACAACAAAGCAGCAACTAATTTTTACAGAACACATTTTCTGGAGCAAGGCTTCCCCAAACCTGGCTGATGAAAACCCCTATTTTCAGAGTCCAAACTCAGGCTTAGCCAGTTGGACATTCCAAAACTGGAGGCCAAACTAGAATTTTAGGAGCTGCAGACCCAGCCAGGAGCCCGCTGAGGGAGGGCCCTGCAGGCATGAGTGAGGGCTCTGAGGCTGCCTCAGGTGACAGTGAGCAACTCCAGCAGGTGACGGGATCTCTCGTCAGTGGAGAAGGAGATGAGAGGCAAGAGGGGACACGGAGGCCCAGTAGGAGGCACAGAGGTGATGTGCACCAGAGTGACGACAACAGAATAGCAACAAGGTCAGAGTTTCTAGACAGGTGACCCCTGAACAACACGGGTTTGATTGGCGTGGGTCCACTTACACGCCGATTTTGTTCAGGAGGAAACACTTCAGAACCACAGGCTCTGCAGAGAGAACCACGGCTGCAGTTGGAGGGCCGCCCGTAACTTATGGGGGGATGCTCCACTGCGGGGGTTCGGAGGCCCTGACCCCTGTGCTGTTCAAGGGGCAGCAGCATCTCTGAATCAACAGCTTTGGCAACAGATCAGCTACAGGAGGTGAAGAAAAGGCAGGAGATATGGGGTCAGCTTTCCTGGGTGTGGATTCCACCTCTGCCACTTACAGAACTGCGCGACTTAGCAAGTAACACTTTCTAAGTCTCAGTTTTCACACCAGTAAATGGAAGTAGGGTTAAATACATAAATGTTTAAATTAATCAATTTAAGTGATCTATGTTAAACACTAACCAGAGGGCTTGGCCCTTAGACTAAATGTTAGCTGTTATTCATCAGTTTTGTTGTTAATGATGCTGCTGTAAATATATCATTCATTGAGACCAGGCACTGTGAAAATAAAGACTTTTTTGAAAGGGAAAAATAGCTCCCCTTATGACAAATGTGTGCTTCCCAAGACCACTTTCAGTTTCCCCCATAATGCCTGCAGACTATTTTTTTTTTTTTTTGCAAAACAGAGAAATGCTGAAGTATGGAAACAATTTAGTTCTGTTACCAGGATCCTCAAGGCCACCGATCATCTACAGTATGCCTCATGGCATCAAGAACAAGAAATAGACCCCAGTTTTCTGACTCTCCTCATTCTTAACACCTGGACTGAGGGAACAAAACACACCCACTTGGGTTCACTTAACCTGCATTTGCCTTGGACCTAATCACTCCCTCTCACATTTTCCCACTCACACTAAAGAAACCATCGCCCACCTTTAGGTTTTCATTGCCTGTGTCCACAGTGAGTCTGAAATTCCTGCTTTGTCAAGATACCATTTTAAAGAATGTGCCTATAGCAGTTGTCAACTGAAATGGCACAATACTGCTATCAGATCGGTGCCCAGTAAATCAGGGACAACTTCTTAAATACCAAGTCAATATATCCTGTATGAGAGTAAATTTTTCTTATTAGACAGCAAACAAGACGTTATACTCCTCAGTATATATTGTACTTCTCCCAAGTACTATGGGAGTCCGCATATGTAGACCACTGTCTTTCAGTTCCGTAACTGACACCTGGGAACAGGAGTGATGGATGCATCAATGGGGGCCCCTCAAAGACCCTCTGCCTCTTGTTGCATGAATCTCAGAACCTGTGTTGCAAAGCGTTAGTCAAGATCAGCATTCTAAGTTGCATAATGCAGGATTTCTCCTCGGAACTTGCCCTGGCTTATGCTGCCATCTGTTTTGAATCTGAAAATCACCTCATACTGCAGTAAACATTGGTTGCATTTGTAATAGAAAACTGGAAAGGCCTTCTCCACTGCGTCCCGTGACCCTCTTCAGGACGCACCTGTCCTCCTTCTCCACCTCCACGTGCCCAGACATCCTTTTCCCCATCCACCTTCAGTAAATATATAGAAAACATACAACTAATATTTACTACAAAAGGAGGCCACTTTCAGATTCAGATTCCATTAATGTCAATCCTTAACCTCAGTTATATTTTGACTTTGCATTAGATGCTTTGTTTTCAAGGATAACCTATTCTCATGCCCCTGACGGGATCAGTAAGAACTTCACTACGGCCCATCTGGTATCTCGAGAAGCTTGGCCTTAAAAAGCATGGTGAAAACAACCAGGAACCTTACTCTTAACCTACAGGCTCACATGTTGTCTCTGTAGACTAACAGGCATCAGGACAAGCCAACATGTTTCTGAGCTGCACCCATGGCCCATCCCTTCAGTCTCTGAAAAAAACTGACCTCCTCCCAGGCGACTGCTCCGAGTGAACTTGTGACACTGGGGTTTTCATATGGAACACTGTGGGAAAATTCTCGTTTTTAAAGTTCTCCTTTCAGGGCAGTATTTAAAGTACATCTTCGGGTACTGATTTTCCATGCAGATTTCTCAGGCTACTAATACTAACTCCATTCTTCCTAGGCCATCTTCCATCTTTGAAACCCCAGTATTTACTTACAATGATCCCCGAAATCTTTTTCAAACAGCTTAAAAAATACCCAGGATTCTTTACAGCACATTAACCTGACCCAGAAGTCACATAATCGCTTTGTTAAAGGAATACTCATTACCAACCACAGTTAAGGAATGAGATGGTACCATTAGCCACCAAGAACATGGGGAAAGTTAGAATCTGTTTCTAGTGGAAGAAGTTTTTCCTTCTTTCACAGAGGCAGGGTGGTGTGTGGGAAAGTGATTGACCCGAGTGTCAGGAGACTGAGATTTCTGCCTCTGCCCAAAGTATTTTGGCCACAGGTAAGTCACTTCCCCTTTCTAAGCTGGAGTGACCTCATATGTCAGCTCTTTCCACTCCCATCTCCCATCCTCACTCACCTTCAGATGCATCACCCAGCACAGAGACAGCCTGAGTTCCATGCCTTGCTTTGCCTTTGCCACACCTAATGCTGTGGCAGAGCTGACATTAACCTACAACCCTGACCCTCTGCCAGCCTCCACGGCACCCCCATCCCTACCACCAGCCCTCAGTCCCAGTTCTGGGACATCCAAATGAACCGTTTACACACCATTTTCAAACATCTGGCCTCAAACACCCCTACTCACCCAACGCAGAGGTGGACGTCACCTAATGCACAGTGAAAATGGAAGATGCCAGCACTCCCTCACCTTCCTGTGAATCAACTTGAAAGCCCACCTGCACTGCACCCCCCTTCCCACGGCTGTTTTAACACACGTGTTCTTGTCTGTTTCCCAGGCCAACTCCCACCTGAGGTATACATGCCCTCCCTCTGCTTTCCAGGGCCACAGGCTATCCATCAGTTTGCCTTCTCTATTGGATCCCTCCCATCAGCATCTGCACAGGCTCTAAACATTCCCAAGCTTTTTTAAAAAAAGGTACTTCTCTTTCCCCACTCATAACCCACCTGACACGAAGCCACTGGCTCTCATCACACACCTGCGCTGACCCCCTCTGATCTCCCTATCTAACCCTGACTCTCCATCCAGCCTCAGCCTACAGAGGCCTGGCCAGCGACCCCACAGCCAACCCAGACTGTTCTCTCCATCTGCAAGTATATTGACGATTACTTTCGCAAATTCAATGACTATTTTTCAGTCTTGCTCTTCCTTGACTTCTAAGCAATATTTTACATCATTTAATACACAATCTGTTTTCTTAATCTTTATTTCTGCCCCCCTCTGACTGCACTTTATCTACCCCATGGGGCTCTCCACCTGCCCGTTGCATACATGTTCATCTCTATGTCAGGCCCTGCTTGATTCTCAACCTGCAGGCACTTTTCAATGCATAACATCTTCAGGGATCATCTACGAGGTGAAGATTCCTCCATCTCTCTCCCTTTAGGCTCTGTTTCCTGATGCCTAGACACAAATAACCAGTTGCATTTGAGTATCTTTCAGATTATCCATAAATTCAGTAAGAACTAAACTGAATTAACTGTTCTCCCAAACTGCTCCTCCTGTACTTCACACAGTAAAGAGCACCACCCTCTCCCCTGTCGCCCAAGCTGGAAATCTGGTCACATACCCTCCTTATTCCTGCCCTCTCCCTCACCTTTATACCATCAGCCAAATCCCTGATGCTCATCATCTGGACCTTCCAAGGCAGAGCTTTTCAGAAGGTGGTCTTGGACCACCAGCAGCAGCATCACCTGAGAAACCAGCTCAGTTCTCCTGACTCAGAACCTCTGGGGTGGGCCCAGCAATTTTGCTCACGTGTCCTCCAGGTAATTCAATACTTGCTCACTTTGGGAGAACCACTAATCTACGAGTATCATCAGAACTGCCCCTTCTGCATCCTGAGCACCACATCCATAGCTAAGGGCAGCACCTCTGCTCCCCTGGATCCCCACATCATTTATTCAAAATCTTCCAGCCTCCAAGCCAGACTCACGGAACACCCCTCTGTCCAGACTCCACAAGCACTCAGAAAGGTGTCTCTAAACCATTCCTCTGCTGATTTAAGTCTGTGCTTTGTGATCTCGGCATCCATGCCTTGTGCCTGCCCTCCCTCTTGGGAGAAGGGCCATGCCTGTCTCTGCTAACAGCTGCTAACTGCTAACAGGGTGGATTGTGGTGGGCAGTGGGGGTGAGGCCTGGGAACTCACCTCACCCTTTGGAAGCAGTTCCCTGGCTAGGGGCAAGTTGTGGCTCAATAAGGTGGCTTTTATGTGTGCCTGGGTGTAGTTAAGC
Source organism: Orcinus orca (assembly GCF_937001465.1). Classification (NCBI taxonomy): domain Eukaryota; kingdom Metazoa; phylum Chordata; class Mammalia; order Artiodactyla; family Delphinidae; genus Orcinus; species Orcinus orca. Next base: position 6,145,867 of record NC_064572.1, read on the forward strand.
CATGGCCCAGAAGCCTTCCATGGACCTGTCAGTCCAAGCAAATCCAAGAGCATCTGAGCATGACTCTGACTTCCCAGTCAGAGCAGGTTGCTCTGAATTTGAATTTAGTGAAAGAGGGTGTAAATTTTCCACACTCTGTGTGGTCTGGCCTTGCAGGTAGAGAGAAGTCAGTCTAATTAAAAATTGTGCAGGTCCTCATGACATGTGCCAGAGGTTATGATATGTGTTTCTTTTCTCTGTTGTATAGTGTGAATAAATGCTTGCAGCTCTTAGCCCTTTGTTGATCAATGAAGCACTTTTTTATTACTGTTTTTCATCATATGTCAAGGAGGAACTGTAACTCTCCACATCTGTATATATAACATTTTTCTCCTAAAGAGGAGCTGCTCAGTGTTCCTGTATTTCTTTCATTTTTTGTCAAAGCAAATACTTTAGAACTGTTAAATATATAAATAAAGTGAATAAAGTTTTGTGTTCTGCATGGTAATAAATAAATAAACAAAACATTTCTCTGTGTAAAACTCGCCAGTGGTTCCCCAAACTCCCAGGATTGAGTTCCAATTCCTAAACCCATCTTCCAGAAGTCTCCACCAAAGGTTATGGGTACCAAACAGAATCTTCTCTGCAGATGACCACCCCCAGGCCCACCCCTCACACTGGACACTGTGCTCCAGCCACAGTGACCACTTTGAACTCAAGTCTTCTGTCCCCATGAAACACTGTGTCATTGCATCTTCCCACCTGGCAGGCCTTTGGACAGTGAGTGACATAGCACAAGGAGAGGAGCTGCATTTTTCATGAAAAAAAAAGTCAGTAACTATTATGTGACTGGCTGGTGACCACATATGATTACAGACAGAAAGAAAGTCACACTGACAGAATACATTTACATTTTACGTTTTACTTAAGTATAGAACAGGGGCCAGCAAACTGCAGCTGCTGCCCATGTTTGTAAATGAAGTCTTTCTAGGAAATAACAGCCACGCTTATTCACTGCACGTTTTCCATGGTGGCTCTCACAGGATGACAGCAGAGCTGGGTACTGTGACAGAGGCTGTAAAACAGTTACTAAAGCCTAAGATATCTTCCCTCTGGCCAATTTTAAGAAACTGTGCCAACCCCTCATCTAGACAATAATGTAATACAAAGGAAATAAATCATCTTTCAGATTTCCAAAGGCTAGTAAAACTCTGGAGGAAAAGCCCTCTAAGCTGCTGGTTAGCTGGTGTCCTCTGTGTCCAAGGGCCCTTCAAGTTCTGCACTCCTCCTGGCTCTTGAGATGGGAGAGGAGGCCAACAAAATATACTTGTTTATAATGGTGTGTTAGTTTCTGCTTTATTACCAAGTGAATCAGCTATACATATACATGTATCCCCATATCTCTTCCCTCTTGCATGTCCCTCTTTCCCACTCTCCCTATCCCACCCCTCTAGGTGGTCAAGAAGCACCGGTCTGATCTCCCTGTGCTATGTGGCCGCTTCCCACTAGCTATTTTATATTTGGTAGTGTATATATGTCCATGCCAATCTATCACTTCCCAACTTACACTTCCCACTCCCCATGTCCTCAAGTCCATCCTCTACATCTGCATCTTTGTTCCTTTCCTTCCACTAGGATCTTCAGAAACTTTTTTTTTTAATCCATATATATGTGTTAGCATACAGTATTTGCTTTTCTCTTTCTGACTTACTTCACTCTGTAGGACAGACCCTGGTTCCATTCACCTCACTACAAATAACTCAGTTTCATTTCTTTATATGGCTGAGTAATATTCCATTGTATATATGTGGCATATCTTCGTTATCCATTCATCTTTCGATGGACACTTAGGTTGCTTCCATGTCCTGGCTATTGTAAATAGAGCTGCAATGAACATTGTGGCACATGACTCTTTATGAATTATGGTTTTCTCAGGATATATGCCCAGCAGTGGCATTGCTGGGTCATTTGGTAGTGCCAATTTTAGTTTTTTGAGGAACATCCATACTGTTCTCCATAGTGGCTGTATCAATTGACATTCCCACCAACAGTTCAAGAGGGTTCCCTTTTCTCGACATCCTCTCCAGCATTTATTGTTTGTAGACTTCTTGATGATTGCCATTCTGACCTCTGTGAGGTGATACCTCTTTGTAGTTATGATTTGCATGTCTCTAGTGATTACTGATATTGAGCATCCTTTCATATATTTGTTGGTAATCTGTATATCTTCTTTGGAAAAATGTCTATTTATGTCTTCTGTCCATTTTTGGATTTGGTTGTTTGCTTTTTTGATATTGAGCAGCACGAGCTGCTTGAAAATTTTGGAGATTAATCCTTTGTCAGTTGCTTCATTTGCAAATATTTTCTCCCATTCTGAGGGTTGTCTTTTCATCTTATTTATGGTTTCCTTTGCTGTGCAAAAGCTTTTAAGTTTCACTAGGTCCCATTTGTTTATTTTTGTTTATATTTCCTTTTCACTAGGCATGGGGCAAAAAGGAGCTTGCTGTTATTTATGTCATAGAGTGTTCTGAGTGGGTTGTCCACTAAGAGGTTTATAGTGTGTGGCCTTAAATTTAGGTCTTTAACCCATTTTGAGTTTATTCTTTTGTATGTTGTTATGAAGTGTTCTAACTTCATTCATTTACATGTAGATATCCAGTTTTCCCAGCACCATTTATTGAAGAGGTTGTCTTTTCTCCATTGTATATTCTTGCATCCTTTGTCAAAAATAAGTTGACCATAGGTGAGTGGGTTTATCTCTGGGCTTTCTAGTCTGTTCCACTGATCTATATATCTGTTTTGTTGCCAGTGCCATACTGTCTTGATTACTGTAGCTTTGTAGTATAGTCCGAAGTCCAGGAGCCTGGTGCCTCCAGCTCCGTTCTTCTTCCTCAAGATTGCTTTGGCTATTAGGGGTCTTTGTGTTTCCATACAAATTGCGAAAATTTTTGTTCTAGTTCTGTGAAAAATGTCAGTGGTAATTTGATAGGAATTACATTGAATCTGTAGATTGCTTTCGGTAGTATAGCCATTTTCACAATGTTGATTCTTCCAATCCAACAACATGGTAAGTCTCTCCATCTGTTTGTATCATCTTTATTTTCGTTCATCAGTGTCTTATAGTTTCTGCATACAGGTCTTTTATCTCCTCAGGTAGCTTTATTCCTAGGTATCTTTTTTCTTTTTGTTGCAATGGTAAATGGAGCGTTTCCTTAATTTATCGTTCAGATTTTTATCCTTAGTGTATACGGATGCAAGAGATTTCTCTGCATTAATTTTGTATCCCACTACTTTGCCAAATTCATTGACTCGCTCTAGTAGTTGTCTGGTAGCACTTTAGGATTCTCTCCGTATAGTATCATGTCATCTACAAACAGTGACAGATTTACTTTTTCTTTTCCAATTTGGATTCACTTTATTTTTTTCTCCTTCTCTGATTGCTGTGGCTAAAACTTCCAAAACTATGTTGAATAATAGTGGTGAGATTGGACAACCTTTTCTTCTTCCTGATCTTAGAGGAAATGTTTTCAATTTTTCACCATTGAGAACGATGTTGGTTGTGTGTTTGTCATATATGGCATTTATTATGTTGAGGTAAATTCCTTCTATGCCTACCTTCAAGAGGGTTTTTATCATAAATGGGTGTTGAATTTTGTCAAAAGCTTTTTCTGCATCTATTGAGATGATCATATGGTTTTTATCTTTCAATTTGTTAATATGTCGTATCACACTGATTGATTTGTGTGTATTGAAGAATCCTTTCATTCCTGGGATAAACCCCACTTGATCATGGTGTATGATGCTTTAAATGTGCTGTTGGATTCTGTTTGCTAGTATTTTATTGAGGATTATTGCATCTGTGATCATCAGTGATATTGGCCTGTAGTTTTTTCTTTGTGACACCTTTGTATGGTTTTGGTATCAGGGTGACTGTGACCTCGTAGAATGAGTTTGGGAGTGTTTCTCCTTTTGCTATATTTCAGAAGATTTTGAGAAGGTTAAGTGTTAGCTCTTCGCTAAATGTTTGATAGAATTCACCTGTGAAGCCATCTGGTCCTGGACTTTTGTTTGTTGGAAGAGTTTTAATCACAGTCTCAATTACAGTGCTTGTGATTGGTCTGTTAGTATTTTCTATTTCTTCCTGGTTCAGTCTCAGAAGGTTGTGCTTTTCTAAGAATTTGTCCATTTCTTCCAGGTTGTCCATTTTATTGGCATATACTTGCTTAATCTCTCATGATCCTTTGTATTTCTGCAATGTCAGTTGTTACTTCTCCTTTTTCGTTTCTAATTCTATCCATTTGAGTCTTCTCCCTTTTTTCTTGATGAGACTGGCTAATGGTTTATCAATTTTGTTTATCTTCACAAAGTGCCCGCTTTTAGTTTTATTGATCTTTGTTACTGTTTCCTTCATTTCTTTTTCATTTATTTCTGATCTGATCTTTATGATTCCTTTCCTTCAGCTAACTTTGGGGGTTTTTTGTTCTTCTTTCTTTAATTGCTTTATGTGTAAGGTTAGGTTGTTTATTTGAGATGTTTCTTGTTTCTTGAGGTAGAATTGTATTGCTATAAACTTCCCTCTTCGAACTGCTTTTGCTGTATCCCATAGGCTTTGGGTCATCGTGTTTTCATTGTGATTTGTTTCTAGGTATTTTTTGATTTCCTCTTTGATTTCTTCAGTGATCTCTTGGTACTTAAGTAGTGTATTGTTTAGCCTCCATGTGTTTGTATTTTTTACAGATTTTTTCCTGTAATTGATATCTAGTCTCATATTGTTGTGGTCAGAAAAGATACTTGATATGATTTTAATTTTCTTAAATTTACCAAGGCTTGATTTGTGACCCAAGATATGATCTATCCTGGAGTATGTCCCATCCTGGAGTATATCCCATTAACACTTGAGTAGAAAGGGTATTCTATTGTCTTTGATGGAATGTCCTATAAATATCAATTAAGTCATCTTGTATAATGTATCATTTAAAGCTTGTGTTTCCTTATTTATTTACATTTTGGATGATTTGTCCATTGGCGAAAGTGGAGTGTTAAAGTCCCCTACTATGATCATTTTCCTCTTGTATGGCTGTTAGCATCTGTCTTATGTATTAGGGTGCTCCTATGTTGGGTTCATAAATATTTAGCATTGTTATATGTTCTTCTTGGATTGATCCCTTGATCATTATGTAGTGTCCTTGTCTCTTTTAATAGTCTTTATTTTAAAGTCTATTTTGTCTGATATGAGAATTGTTACTTTATTCTGATTTCCATTTGCATGGAATATCTTTTTCCATCCCCTCCCTTTCCATCTGTATGTGTCCCTATGTCTGAAGTGGGTCTCTGGTAGACAGCATTTATATGTCTTGTTTTTGTATCCATTCTGCCAGTCTATCACTTTTGGTTGGAACATTTAATCCATTTATATTTAAGGTAGTTATCAATATATATTTCCTATTGCCATTTTCTTAATTGTTTTGGGTTTGTTATTGTAGGTCTTTTCTTCTCTTGTGTTTTCTGCCTAGAGAAGTTCCTTTAGCATTTGTTGTAAAGCTGCTTTGGTGGTGCTGAATTCTCTTAGCTTTTGCTTGTCTGTAAAGGTTTTAATTTCTCTGTCAAATCTGAATGAGATCCTTGTTGGGTAGCGTAATCTTGGTTGTAGGTGTTTTCCTTTCATCACTTTAAATATGTCCTGCCTCTCTCTTTAGGCTAGCAGAGTTTCTGCTGAAAGATCAGCTATTAATCTTATAGGGATACCCTTGTATATTATTTGTTGTTCTTCCCTTGCTGCTTTTAATACATTTTCCTTGTATTTAATTTTTGGTAGTTTGATTAGTATGTGTCTTGGCAGGTTTCTACTCGAATTTATCCCGTATGGGAATCTCTGTGCTTCCTGAACTTGATTGACTATTTCCTTTCCCATATTAGGGAAGTTTTAAACTATAATCTCTTCAAATATTTTCTCAGTCCCTTTCTTTTTCTCTCCTTCTTCTGGAACCCCTATAATTCGAATGTTGGTGCATTTAATGTTGTCCCAGAAGTCTCTGAAACTGTCCTCAATTCTTTTCATTCTTTTTTCTTTATTCTGGTCTGTGGTAGTTATTTCCACTACTTTATCTTCCAGGTCACTTATCCGTTCTTCTGCCTCAGTTATTCTCCTATTGATCCCTTCTAGAGAATTTTTAATTTCATTTATTGTGTTTTTCATTATTGTTTATTTGCTCTTTAGTTCTTCTAGGTCCTTGTTAAACACTTCTTGTATTTTCTCCATTCTATTTCCAAGATTTTCGATCATGTTTACTATCATTACTCTGAACTTCTTTGCAGGTAGACTGCCTCTTTACTCTTCATTTGTTTTGCCTGGAGTTTTGTAACTTGCTGCTTCATCTGCTGTGTGTTTCTTTATCTTCTCATTTTCTTAACTTACTGTGTTTGGGGTCTCCTTTTCACATGCTGCAGGTGAGTGGTTTTTATTGTTTTTTGTGTCTGCCCCCAGTGGCTAAGTATTGTTAAGTGGGTTGTGTAGGCTTCCTGGTGGAGGGGACTGGTGCCTGTGTTCCAATGGACGAGGCTGGATCCTGTCTTTCTTGTGGCAGGATGGCATCCAGTGGTGTGTTTTGGAGTGTCTGTGACCTTATTTTAGGCAGTCTCTGTGCTAATGGATGGTGTTGTGTTCCTCTCTTGCTTGTTGTTTGGCATAGGGTGTCCATCACTGTAGCTTGCTCATCATTGAATGGAGCTGGGTCTTAGCGCTCAGAAGGAAATCTCTGGGAGATCATTCTCTGTTTGATATTACATGGATCTAGGAGGTCTCTGGTGGACCAGTGTCCTGAACTTGGCTCTCCCACCTCAGAGGCACAGGCCTGACACCTGGCAAGACGATGAAGACCCTGTCAGCCAAAAGGCCCAGGTCACTCAGAGGCTGGGACAGGATGGAGAACGTGTTTCACAGATTCTGGATTCCCAGCTTTCCCCAATATGTATGTATTATATAAGTTTTATGTAGAAAAATTTATGATACATAATATATATATTATACATATTGCCTATAATATATAAATATGTATCCTAAACTTATTCTATATAATCAATTCATGATATAGAATATGTTTATTATATATAATCTGGTATATTATGTATAGAATACCTACAGGTGCACATACGTACACAAACACACCTTGTTACGGTTCAGTTTCAAATTAGGGTTTTTGCGTCTGGAAGGCTTGCATTGTGCAACTTCTCAGTCTGTATGGAGCTGATCCCCTTGTCAGTTCCATCATTGGAAAATCAATGTTTTCTCATGTTCATTCAGCTGCCTTTTCATCGTGAGGACAATTTTCCTGTGACGTTTAAAACACTTCAGTCGCCTGGAACCCCAACTGCCTTATTGTGCTTCTGTTTCCCTAGCCTGAGGAGAATGATCCACAGACATGCTTCTAAGGCTGAGGTGCAATAACGTACTGCCTATGGGTTTCTTCTATGGCTGGCCTGGCTTCAGGATTTATGATGTGGTAGTCGATTTGGTGTGAGGTTCTTGTTGTACGTGGCACAAGAAAGGAATCCAGTGTGATGCTTGTGCATGGGGCAGTCCAGTTTTCCCAGCACCATTCAATTCACAGGCTATCTTGTACCCGTGGACCCTCTCACCTCCTTTGATGGCATAAGCATGGCATTTTAGGGGGCTGTCCGTTCCCTTGCTTGGATCTATGTGGTTGTCTTCTGTGCCAATACCATGCTGTCTTGATGATGCTAGTTTGCAATCTATTTGGAAATCAGGCAGTGTTGGATGTCCGAATTCTGCACTACTTTCTGAAGAGTGGACACTCTCTAGGTTCATTTGGGTTTCCGGACCCATTTCGGTATTCTAGATTGTACTTGTCTGAGAAAATCTGTGGGTATTTTGAGAGCAATGGCATCAACTCTCTGGATTGCCTCAGGTGTGTGGAATGATTTGCACAAGACAGATGCTTTTGATACATGAGCACCTCCTATCTTTCCATGTTATACGTGTGTCATCTTCATTTTCTTTCATCAGTATGTCTCCCATCCCGTTTTCTGAGTTACGGGTCTTGTAGGTCGTGGGTTAAATGGACTCACAGGTATTTTCTTTGTGTTTTACCATCATTGTTGATGGGATTGTCTTCTTCCTCATTCAGATAGATTGTTGTTAGTGGAGAGAAACACAACCAGTTTCTGTAGCGTCAATGAAGTTTCTACCCTACAATCGAACTGAGCTTCCAGAGTTCTGTTTTGTTTTGTTTTATTTTTTGTGGGGTGGCTGGGGTTGCCTGCAGCATTTTCTGTGCAGAGAATCGGGTCAACTGGAGTTTTTCCTCTGCCGTCAGATTCTTCTTCTTTCCTTACCATGCTGTTATTATGGTGATGACTTACTCTGCCTTGGTAAATGAAAGCAGACCGTGTGCCAGGGTTAGAGTTAGGTGTATGTAATAACTGGCCCTCTTCTCCTTCCTCTCTCACCATCTCTCTGAGTTCTCCAGGAATGGCAGGACATGGCCAAGGCCCCATAGGACTCAGCTCAGTGAGCTGGATGGCTGTTCATCTGCCGCTCCTTCCCATATGTAATTTGGTCTACCATCTGTGACACTTATGTGGCTGGGGGTTGGGGCTTGGGGGTTGTGGGTGCCTTCAGACCTTTCCCTCCTTTGAGACCAATCCTCTGTTCATATGTGTTGGCAAATTTCTGTCCACCAGATTGGTGGTCTGAAGCCAGCATTTGGTCCAGGCCCAAGACCAGCTGCTGGGGTCTCACACTGTGGGGCCCAGCATTCAGCTCTGGCCTGCTCACCTTTGTACTCCTCCTTGGTGAGCTCCGGGTCCTGCAGCTGACTTGGGGATAAGCATGGCATGGTGCTCCTGGTCAGAGCCAGCTATGCTGAGCTCTCTTCGTAGCCCAGGATTGGGAACTGTAGTCTCCTATCCCCAGGATCCAGAGAAACCTCCACAGCCCCAATCCCCAGAGCCAGTCCTGGCCCTCGTGGGCAGTTGGTACAGGGTGAGGAGTAGAGCAACCTGTCCCCACACTCGTGGAGATTCATTGGTTGTCCCCATCAATGAGCTCCTCACCAATCTCTGACCTGGGGCTCTGCCATGAGAGTGAGCAGAAGATGAGCAGGCCTGGCCTGAAGGGATCATGGCCTCACCCGGCCATTATCACTGCTTTTTCTTCCCACTCGACCTTCTGCTCCCAGATCAGGCACAAACCTAGGTCAGATCACATATCCACCTGGGAACAAAGAGATCGACCTCGAGTCTTTGGCATAAACTTCGGGCCAAAGATCGCTGCCTGGACTCACTCCATACTGACTGGCCAGCTTGACAAGGCTGTGGATGTGTCTGGCCCACCAGGCTTCTCACCCCTAATCAGCCTGCCCAAGGTGGAAGCAGACCTACCCCACAAGACAGGAAGACCCACCCCCAAACCCACTCCACACAACCAGGCAAAGAACTGAGGGCTACCCAGCTGGCATCAGAGTTGTGGCCTGGCCTGGGGCTCCCTGGTTTACATTTGGGGTCCCCTGGTCCAATAGCCCAAGACAGCTCGGGTGAGACTTGACTCAAGGTTGACTGCCGTGTAATACACCCTGACTGTGACCTCTCCTGAGGTCACAGCTGCAACACATAGGGACACAGCAGAACTGTGATTGCAGCCCCATGACCTGGGGTGGGGACTCCTTTAGGATGTGGATGCCTCGTTCCACAAGTTCCATGTTCCACTGGGCTCTTTCGCCAGGGAAGTGAGGTCAAGTCCTCTGGCCCAGACCAGTGACACCAACACAGCCGGGGCAGATCCAGGGCCCCATCTCTGTGGACACAGCTGCTTTCAAGACCTGGTGACTCTCCTCCATGTCATCAGTGATGTGGCCCTGTATAAGCCATGGGCCTCTCCTCCCCAGTCTCCCCATCTGCACAGTGGCGCTCATTCTTGTATCAACTTCCTAGGGAAGCCATTAGGCAGATAGACCTAGAAGCACCTACAGTGCCTGTCAAACCCATAGGCTGGTATCAAATGGAGGGCTGGTATCACATGGACGCAGGCACAAACCTCACATAGGAATGAAGGCATCACGGGCTGGCCTAGTGCAGAATCCAGCTCAAACAAGCCTGGGTCTGCTCTGGGATCTCCAGAGAATCACTCGTCCTCCAGCAGCCTACATCCCACTCTTGTCATGGGAGGGCTGAAGGTCAAGAAATTTCACACATCACCCTTTCTGGCTTATAACCTTCCAGGCCCTCCTGTTGCAAGTAGATTCAGGTCCACATGTCTCCTCTTGGCCTCTGGGGTGGGCAGCCTCTGCATTGGCTCCTGGCAGTCTTGCCTCCAAGTCACATATCCTTGTGTAAATCCCCACCCATACACAATGGATGAACATTGTGATTTGGTCCTTGCCTATAGACGGACATAGGAAAATCTGTGACTTCTACTCAATTCCTCTCCCCTGTGATCGTGTGGCTTGTGCATGTGTGCATGCATGAGCACACAAGTATTTGTATCTCTAAGTATGATGTATAATATATATGCAGTATATACATATTATGTAAAGAAATTTATGATACATAATATATATAATACATATTGTCAATAATATATATATTATGTATCCTAAACTTATTCTATATAATAAATTCATGATATAGAATATGTTTATTATATATAATCTAGGTATATTATGTATAGAATACCTACAGGAGCACATACCTACACACACACACATTGTTAGGGTTCAGCCTCTGTTAGTGTTTTTGGGTCTCGATGGTGTGCATTGTGAGACTTCTTGGTCTGTTATCCAGATGATCCCCTCTTCATTTCCATCATTTGCAAATCAATGTTTTCTCATGTTTTCTCCACTGTCTTTTCGAAGTGCAGATGCTTTCTCTGTGCCATCCAAAACACTTTTCAGTCGCCTGGAGCCCCAACTGACTTTATTGTGCTTGTTTTTCCCTTACCTGAGAAGACTGATCCTCAGACATACTTCTAAGGCTGAGGTCCAAGAACATACTCCTTATAGGTTTCTTCTATGGCTGGCCTGGCTTCAGGATTTAAGTTGCAGTAGTTGATTTGATGTAAGCTTCTTGTTGTAGGTGGTATGAGAAAGGAAACCAGTGTGATTCTTGTGCATAGAGTGGTCCAGTTTCCCCAGCATCATTCATTGCACAGGATATCTTGTCCCCATGGGACCTTCTCCCCTCCTTAGACCACACAAGTGAGGCTTTTTTCGGGACTCTCTGTTCTCTTGCTTGGATCTATGTGGACGTCTTGTGTACCAATACCATGCTGTCTTGATGATGCTAGGTTTGTAGTCTAGTTGGAAATCAAGCAGTGTTGGACGTTTGAAGTCTGCACTTCTTTCTGAAGAGCGTATGGACACTCTCTAGGTTCTTTTGGGTTTCCAGACCCATTTCGGTATTCTAGGTTGTACTTGTATGAGAAAATCTGTGGGTATTTTTAGAGGAATAGCATCGACTCTCTGGATTGCTTCAAGGGTGTGGAATCAATTGCACAAGACAGACTCTTCCAATGCATGAGCACTGCCTAACTTTCCATGTTGCATATGTGTCATCTTCATTTTCTTTTATCAGTATGTCTCTCGTCCCGTTTCTGAGTAACGGGTCTTGTAGGTCGTAGGTTAGATGGACTCATAGGTATTTTCTCTGTGTTTTACCATCATTTTCGGTGGGTTTGACTTCTTTCTCATTCAGATAGATTGTTGTGAGTGTAAGGAAAGGCCACCAATTTCTGTAACATCAATGAAGTTTCTACCCTGCAATCAAACTGAGTTTCCAGAGTTCTGTTCTGTTTTGTTTTGTTTTACATTTTGGGGGGGGGTCGCCTTCAGCATTTTCTGTGTAGGGAATTGGGTCAACTGGAATCTTTATTCTGCTATCAGATACGTCTTCATTCTTCTTCCCATGCACTTATTATGGCGATGATTTCCTCTGCCTTAGTGAATGAAAGCAGCCGGCATGCCAGTGTAGAGTTAGACATATGTAATAACTAGCCCTCTTCTCCTCCCTCCCTTTCCGTATCTTTGGGACCTCCAGGAATGGCAGGACATGACCAAGGCCCCATAGGTCTCAGCTCGGTGCACTGGACAGCTGTTTGTCTGCCCCTCTGTCCCATGCATAATTTGCTCTACGATCTGTGACACTTCTGTGGTTGTGGGTGGGGTTTGGGGGTTTGGGTGGCTTCAGATCTTTCCCTCCTTAGAGACCAATCCTCGGTTCATTATATGTGAGCAAATTGCAGTCCACCAGACGGGTCACCTTGAGGCCAGTCTTTGGTCCAGGCCCAAGACCAGCACCTGAGGTCTCACCCGGTGAGACCCAGCATTCAGCTCTGGCCTACTCACCTTTGTACTCCTCCTTGGTGAGCTCTGGGTCCTGCAACTGACTTGGGGGGAAGCATGGCATGGTGCTTCTGGTCAGAGCCAGCTGTGTTGAGCTCTCTTCATAGCCCAGAATCGGGAACCATAGTCCCCTGTGCCCAGGATCCAGATAACCCTCATGGCCAAACTACCCATAGCCGGTACTGACCCTCATGGGGAGTTGGGGCAGGGTCCGGGGTGGGGCAACATGTCCGTACACTCGTGGAGATGCATTGGTTGTCCCTATCAATGAGCTCCTCACCAATCTCTGACCTGGGGCTCTGCCATGAGAGTGAGCAGAAGACAGGCAGGCCTGGCCCAAAAGGATCAGGGCCATGCCCAGCCATTATCACTGCTTTTTCTGCCCACTCGATCTTCTGTTCCCAGATCAGGCACAAACATAGGTCGGATCACATATCCATTTGGGACCAAAGAGATTGACCTTGAGTCTTTGGCATAAACTTTGGGCTGAAGATCGCTGCCTGGACTCACACCATACTGACTGGCCAGATTGGGACAGGGCTGTGGACGTGTCTAGCCCATTGGATTTCTCACCCTTCATCAGCCTGCCCATGACAGGGGCAGACTTACTCCCCAAGACAGGAACATCCAGCCCCCAAACGCACTCCACACATCCAGGCAAGGTTCACAGGGCTACAGGTTGGCATCAGGGTGGTGGCCTTGCCTGGGGCTCCCTTGCTTACCTTTGAAGTCCTCCGAGCAAATGGCCCAAGTCCTCTAGGGTGAGACCTCACCCAACTTCAACAGAACAGGAGGACACTTTGACTATGACCTTTTCTAAAGCCACAGCCCCAGAACAAGGGGCTGATCTTTCAGCAGAAGTTATGCAAGCAAGAAGGGAGTTGCAGGACGTATTTAAAGTAATGAAAGAGAAAAACCTACAACCAAGATTACACTACCCAGCAAGGATCTCATTCAGAATTGAAGGAGAAATTAAAACCTTTACAGACAAGAAAAAGCTAAGATAATTCAGCACCAGAAAACCAGCATTACACCAAATGCTAAAGGAATTTCTCTAGGCAGGAAACACAAGAGAAGAAAAAGACCTACAATAACAAACCCAAAACAATTAAGAAAATGGTAATAGGAACATACATATCAATAATTACCTTAAATGTAAATGGATTAAATGCTCCACCCAAAAGACATAGACTGGCTGAATGGATACAAAAACAAGACCCATATACATGTTGTCTACAAAAGATCCACTTCAGACCTAGGGACACATACAGACTGAAAGTAAGGGGATGGAAAAAGATATTCCATGAAAATGGAAATCAAAAGAAATCTGGAGTAGCAATTCTCATATCACACAAAATAGACATTAAAACAAAGACTATTATAAGAGACAAAGAAGGACACGAAATAATGATCAAGGGATCAATAAAAGAAGAAGATATAACAATTGTAAATATTTATGCACCCCACATAGGAGCACCTCAATACACAAGGCAAATACTAACAGCCACAAAAGGGAAAACAGACAGTAACACAATCATAGTAGGGGACTTTAACACCCCACTTTCACCAATGAACAGATCAACCAAAATGTAAATAAATAAGGAAACACAAGGTTTAAATGATACATTAACAAGATGGACTTGATATTTATAAGAAATTCCATCCCAAAACAACAGAATACACTTTCCTCTCAAGTGCTCATGGAACATTCCCCAGGATAGATCATATCCTGGGCCACAAATCAAGCCTTGGTAAATTTAAGAAAATTGAAATCATATCAAATATCTTTTCTGACAACCACGCTGAGACTAGATATCAATTACAGGAAAAATTCTGTAAAAATGCAATCACATGGAGGCTAAACAATACACTACTTAATAAACAAGAGATCACCAATGAAATCAAAGAGGAAATCAAAAAATAACTAGACACAAATGACAAAGAAAACACAATGACCCAAAACATATGGGATGCAGCAAAAGCAGTTCGAAGAGGGAAGTTTATAGCAATACAATCCTACCTCAAGAAACAAGAAACATCACAGATAAACAACCTAACCTAAACCTAAAGCAATTAAACAAAGAATAACAACAACCAAAAAAACCAAAGATAGCAGAAGGAAAGAAATCATAAAGATCAGATTAGACAATCAACTTGATATACCCTGCATCTGTGGAATACCTGAATAGTCAACGAATCATCCCAAATTAAGGAGCCCTGTGGATGAAAGGCTCTTGGTGCTGCAGCCAGGAGTCAGTGCTGTGCCTCTGAGGTGGGAGAGCCAACTTCAGGACACTGGTCCACAAGAGGCCTCCCAGCTGCACATAATATCAAACAGCAAAAATCTCCGAGAGATCTCCATCTCAACGCCAGCACCCAGCTTCACTCAACGACCAGCAAGCTACAGTGCTGGACATCCTATGCCAAACAACTAGCAAGACAGGAACACAACCCCACCCATTAGCAGAGAGGCTGCCCAAAATCATAATAAGTCTACAGACACCCCAAAACACACCACCAGACGTGGACCTGCCCACCAGAAAGACAAGATCCAGCCTCATCCACCAGAACACAGGCACTAGTACCCTCCACCAGGAAGCCGACACAACCCACTGAACCAACCTTAGCCACTGGGGACAGACACAAAAAACAACAGGAACTACGAACCTTCAGCCTGCAAAAAAGGAGACCACAAACACAGTAAGATAAGCAAAATGAAAAGACAGAAAAACACACAGCAGATGAAGGAGCAAGATAAAAACCCACCAGACCTAACAAATGAAGAGGAAATAGGCAGTCTACCGGAAAAAGAATTCAGAATAATGATAGTAAGGTTGATCCGAAATCTTGGAGATAGAATGGACAATAGAATGGACAAAATGCAAGAATCAGTTAACAAGGACCTAGAAGAACTAAAGATGAAACAAGCAACGATGAACAACACAATAAATGAAATTAAAAGTACTCTAGATGGGATCAATAGCAGAATAACTGAGGCAGAAGAACGGATAAGTGACCTGGAAGATAAAGTAGTGGAAATAACTACTGCAGAGCAGAATAAAGAAAAAAGAATGAAAAGAACTGAGGACAGTCTCAGAGACCTCTGGGACAACATTAAACGCACCAACATTCGAATTATAGGGGTTCCAGAAGAAGAAGAGAAAAAGAAAGGGACTGAGAAAATATTTGAAGAGATTATAGTTGAAAACTTCCCTAATATGGGAAAGGAAATAGTTAATCAAGTCCAGGAAGCACAGAGAGTCCCATACAGGATAAATCCAAGGAGAAATACGCCAAGACACATATTAATCAAACTGTCAAAAATTAAATACAAAGAAAACATATTAAAAGCAGCAAGGGAAAAACAACAAATAACACACAAGGGAATCCCCATAAGGTTAACAGCTGATCTTTCAGCAGAAACTCGGCAAGCCAGAAGGGAGTGGCAGGACATATTGAAAGTGTTGAAGGAGAAAAACCTGCAACCAAGATTACTCTACCCAGCAAGGATCTCATTCAGATTTGATGGAGAAATTAAAACCTTTACAGACAAGCAAAAGCTGAGAGAGTTCAGCACCACCAAACCAGCTCTACAACAACTGCTAAAGGAACTTCTCTAGGCAAGAAACACAAAAGAAGGAAAAGACCTACAATAACGAACCCCAAACAATTAAGAAAATGGGAATGGGAACACACATATCGATAATTACCTTAAATGTAAATGGACTAAATGCTCCCACCAAAAGACACAGATTGGCTGAATGGATACAAAAACAAGACCCATATATTTGCTGTCTACAAGAGACCCACTTCAGACCTAGAGACACATACAGACTGAAAGTAAGGGGATGGAAAAAGGTATTTCATGCAAATGGAAACCAAAAGAAAGCTGGAGTAGCAATTCTCATATAAGTTATATATATATATATATATATATATATATATATATATATGTAGTTTGCTTGAGTGCAGTGTTTTTTGTTTTCTGTACTGAATTCATTAGCATGGGTCGGTATAAAATTTAGCATAGGTCAATATGTAATTTGTAAACTAATAAGGTCTTAAAAGTGAGGAATTAAGTCTTTTAAATTTAATTATTTATTGTAAAGAGCAGAATAGCATACATAAACAGGTGCCTAAGGAAAACTTGTATTCTAATATGGAACTCTCATGAACACCTTTTTTTTTTTTTTTTTTTCTTCTAACGGTATGATAGTAGGCCATTTGATTATTTTTATGGCTTTAACTTTACAACAATGAAATATTCGTAAATTTTAAAAAGTATTTTTCTTTATTTGATGCGGGTGGGATACTGGAGAAATGAAAGATCAAACATCTATTGAGGAATCCATACTTGTCTATATATTGTGTACTTTTATTTCAAGAACTGATTTAAAATTCCTAAAAGGATGCTATAATAAGTTATTATGCCATTTTACAGACTGAATTAAGTGAATTTCAGGGAGGTATGAAACTTGCATAAGGCTATCCAGCTACCAAGCGGTAGAAGTGAGAATTAAATCCAGGTATACCTATAAAAAAAAAAAAAAAAAAAAAGAAGGCGAGGGCAGCACCAGGGTATGGGGTTGTTAGTTTTATAGGGGTGAGTAATTTCATACGCTGATGAGTGGGAGGAGTATTCCAGCTATTTTGGGGAAGGGGTGGGGATTTCTAGGAATTGAGCCACCGCCCACTTTTTGACCTTTATGGTCATCCTTGGAACTGTCGTGGCACCTGTGGGTGTGTCGCTTAGCTTGCTGATGTGTTACAATGAGTGTATACTGAGGCTCAAGGTCTAGTGGAAGTAGACTCGTCCGCCATCTTGGACCTATTTTGTTCTAATCAGTTTATGTTGTGTCCTCGGGCTATGTAATTCTTTTAAAGGTTGTGCCCTGCCCCCTTTCCTCCTGTTTCATATTGAATATATAATATTTACCAGAGTATGTTTTAATAATTAATACATGATATATTGTATAATTAATTTATATATCATATATATAATGATATCTATAGGTATTTGTTCTAATAAGTCATTAAAAATAAATGAATAAAAAAAAAAGATCAGATTAGAAATAAATGAAAAAGAAATGAAAAACAATAGCAAAGATCAGTAAAACTAAAAGCTGGTTCTTTGAGAAGATAAACAAAATTGATAAACCATTAGTCAGACTCATCAAGAAAAAAAGGGAGAAGACTCAAATCAATAGAATTAGAAATGAAAAAGGAGAAGTAACAACTGACATTGCAGAAATACAAAGGATCATGAGAGATTACTACCAGCAATAATATGCCAATAAAATGGACAACCTGGAAGAAATGGAAAAATTCTTAGAAAAGCACAACTTTCTGACACTGAACCAGGAAAACATAGAAAATATGAACAGACCAAACACAAGCACTGAAATTGAAACTGTGATTTAAAATCTTCCAACAAACAAAAGCCCAAGATAAAATGGCTTCAGAGGTGAATTCTATCAAACATTTAGAGAAGAGCTAACACCTATCCTTCTAAAACTCTTCTAAAATATAGCAGAGGGAGGAACACTCCCAAACACATTCTACAAGGCCACCATCCCCCTGATATCAAAACGAGACAAAGAGTCACAAAGAAAGAAAACTACAGGCCAATATCATTGATGAATATACATGCAAAACTCCTCAAGAAAATACTAGCAAACAGAATCCAACAGCACATTAAAAGGATCATACAGCATGATCAAGTGGGTTTTAACCCAGGAATGCAAGGATTCTTCAATATACGCAAATCAAACAATGTGATACACCATATAAACAAATTGAAGAATAAAAACCATATGATCATCTCAATAGATTCAGGAAAAGCTTTCAACAAAATTCAACAGCATTTATGCTAAAAACCCTCCGGAAAGTAGACATAGAGTGAACTTACCTCAACATAATAAAGGCCGTATATGAAAACCCCACAGCGAACGTCATTCTCAATGGTGGAAAACTGAAACAATTTCCACTAAGATGAGGAACAAGACAAGGTTGTCCACTCTCACCAGTATGATTCAACATTGTTTTGGAAGTTTTAGCCTCAGCAATCAGAGAAGAAAAATGAATCCAAATCAGAAAAGAAGAAGTAAATCTGTCACTCTTTGCAGATGACATGATACTATACATAGAGAATCCTAAAGACTCTCCCAGAAAACGACTAGAGCTAATCAATGTATTTGGTAAAGTAGCAGGATAAAAAATTATTGCACAGAAATCTGTTGCATTACTATACACTAATGATGAAAAATCTGAAAGTGAAATTAAGAAAACACCCCCATTTACCATTGCAACAAAAAGAATAAAATACTTAGGAATAAACATATCTAAGGAGAAAAAGACCTGTATGCAGAAAACTATAAGACATTGATGAAAAAAATTAAAGATGATACAAATAGATGGAGAGATATACCATGTGTCTGTCTTGGAATAATCAACATGGTGAAAATAACTATACTACCCAAAGCAATCTCAGGTTCAATGCAATCCCTATCAAACTACCATTGGAATTTTTCACATAACTGAACAAAAAATTTCACAATTTGTGTGGAAACACAAAAGACCCCGAATAGCCAAAGCAATCTTGAAGAAGAAAAATGGAGCTGGAGGAATCAGTCTCCCTGACTTCAGACTATACCATAAAGCTATGGTACTCAAGACCGTATGGTACTGGCACAAAAACAGAAATATAGATCAATGTAGCAGGATAGAAAGCCCAGAGATAACCCCACACACATATGGTCACCTTATCTTTGATAAAGGAGGCAAGAATACACAATGGAGAAAAGACAGCCTCTTCAATAAGTGGTGCTGGGAAAACTGGACAGCTACATATAAAAGAATGAAATTAGAATGCTCCCGAACACCATACACAAAAATAAACTCAAAATGGATTAAAAACCTAAATGTAAGGCCAGACACTATCAAACTCTTAGAGGAAAACATAGGCAGAACACTCTATGACATAAATCACAGCAAGATCCTTTTTGACCCATCTCCTAGTGAAATGAAAATAAAAACAAAAATAAACAAATGGGATCTAATGAAACTTAAAAGCTTTTGAACAACAAAGGAAACCATAAACAAGACAAAAAGACAACCCTCAGAATGGGAAAGAATATTTACAAATGAAGCAACTGACAAAGGTTTAATCTCCAAAATTTACAAGCAGCTCATGCAGCTCAATGTCAAAAAACCCAATCCAAAAATGGGCAGAAGACCTAAATAGTCATTTCTCCAAAGAAGATATACAGATCGCCAACAAACACATGAAAGAATGCTCAACATCATTAATCATTAGAGAAATGCAAATCAAAACTACAATGAGGTATCATCTCACAGCTGTCAGAATGGCCTTCATGAAAAATCTACAAACAATAAATGCTGGAGAGGGTGTGGAGTAAAGGAAACCCTCTTTCATTTTTGGTGGGAATATAAATTGATACAGCCACTATGGAGAACAGTATGGAGGTTCCTTAAAAAACTAAAAGTAGAACTACCATATGACCCAGCAATCCCACTACTGGGCATATACCCTGAGAAATCCATAATTCAAAACTAGTCATGTACCACAATATTCATTGCAGCTCTATTTACAATAGCCAGGACATGGAAGCAACCTAAGTGTCCAGTGACAGATGAATGGATAAAGATGTGGCACATATATACAATGGAATATTACTCAGCCATAAAAAGAAACGAAATTGAGTTATTTGTAGTGATGTGGATAGATCTAGAGACTGTCATACAGAGTGAAGTAAGTCAGAAACAGAAAAACAAATACTGTATGCTAGCACATTATATGGAATTTAAAAAAAAAGTTCATGAAGAACCTAGGGGCAAGATAGGAATAAAGATGCAGACCTACTAGAGAATGGACTTGAAGACATGGGGAGGGGAAGGGTAAGCTGGGACAAAGTGAGAGAGTGGCATGGACATATATACACTACCACATGTAAAGTAGATAGCTAGTGGGAAACAGCCCCATGGCACAAGGAGATCAGCTCGGTGCTTTGTGATCACCTAGAGGCATGGGATAGGGAGAGTGGGAAAGAGGGACATGGAAGAGGGAAAAGATATAAGGATGTATGTATAGCTGATTCACTTTGTAATAAAGCAGAAACTAACACACCATTATAAACAAGTGTACTCCAATAAAGTGTTAAAACAAAAAAAGACTAACATATTGTATGCAAAGTTCTACATTTCTCATATGCATGAATTTATTTAAGGATTATACATATCTGACTGGGCTTCTCATCCTCACCATCCCTCAGATGATATATGACCACCTTTGTCTTCAGTGGGAATCCTGTCAGGTCAGCTTAGCCAGAGTCTCCCTTAATTATCCCTGCTGTTGCCTCTTAGGAACTTTCCATCCAGTGTCACCTGCCTCCCCTCCTCCTTGCCTATAAGTTCCCACTTGCCCATGCTGTGTTCAGAGTTGAACCCAATTTCTCTCCTGCAGTGTAAAATCCTATGGCTGTGGTCTGTATCCCTATCTTATGGCTGTGGTCTTTATCCCTATCTTAATGGTCCTGAATAAAGTCTGATTACTATGTTTAACAAGTATCAGTGACTGTTTTTTTCCTTTAACAGCACACACATACACATGCTTTAGTACACCCCTCAACTCAACAAAAGGCCCAGATTTTCTCTTGGCTCTTGATTCTCTTCGTGTTCAGGGTGACTCAGAAAAATCTCCTTGATGGATCCCAAGACCCCAGGTAGAACTGCAGATTTTTATCCTCAAAGTTAAGAATGACTGTCACAATCACACCATGACCTCTGTGACCCTCCAAAATATGCCCTGCACATCAGCCACCAGGAAGCAGAGTATGTTAAGTCTACAAATTCCTGGCCTAATGCTTCTATAGAAATCATGCCTGTTTGCTTGTATGTCTCTACGAAAGAGTGAGAAGTCTGTTTTTCAGAATACATCCAGAGGCTTTACAAATCATCAAAAACAAAAAGGCAACCCAATTGTTTGAATAGAAAAGGACTTGAACAGACCCTTCTCTAGAAGAGAAATGCAAATGGTCAATAAGCACATAAAAAGATGTGTACCAAGAAGAAAGGAAACCCACAAGATGGAACTGTGTCAGAAGAAAGCAGGAGTCCATGGAAAGAGCTCTCAGTAGGCAAAGCAGGAGTGAATTGAACAACCAAATACTGTTCTGCTGATTTATAACCAAAAGCTTAAAATAAAAATCTGGGTGGAGTGTCCACAATGGTAAAACATAAATGATTAAACAGTTTGTGTGTGTGTGTGTGTGTGTGTGTGTGTTTATGAGTTATGTTTAATATAAATCTCCTATGTGGAAGAATTCCAAATAGTTGATGTTTGTACTCAGTCACTTACTAAGAAGACAGGGCTAACTTCCATCTCCTGATGTGTGGGTCCTGCATAGTGACTTCATCCTAAAGAAAACACACAGTACAGACTTGGGGAAAAAGTAATGTCACAGTGAGGAAAATCTGACAAACACTACCTGAGCCAAGACGGCCAAGTTAACATGAACAGTGATAAGCTGCCTTGAAGTACGTTCCCATGATAAAAAGTCATGCAATATACTTCCTCAAAATGCAAAACCCCATTCTAAACACAAGAAAAACACGAAGTTATTTACTAAGTGATACAATCTACAAAATACCTGACTAGTCCTCCTGAACACTGCCTAGGTCACTGAGAGAAGGATACTGTTAGAAAATGTCACAGCCGAAAAGATCCTAAAGTGACATGATGACTCAATGCCATATGATACCCTGGATGGGATCCGATGGCATAAAAAGTAGAATTAAGGGAACCAGAATAAAGTATGCATTTTAGTTCATAGTAAGGTATCCATATTTGTTCATTGACTGTGACAATTCTGTAGAAAATTAGGATGAGAGGTGAAATTGAAAATCAAATTAGAGCAAGCTATTACATCGCCCTGTAAATCTAGAATAAAAAGATGATTTCCTAATAACACACAAAAGGAACCCTAAAATACGGAAAATATAAGCACATCAATGAACCATCCTATGACCCTTTCTCCAGGCTAATTCATCTCTCATTGTTCTGGGGTTTCCCTCTCCTGGGACATAGACAAAACAGGCACAGAGCTGTTTGGAAGCTCCCCTAAGATCTGACCCTACCCAGGGTCTTCATCTCCCCAAGACACGCCCACCCAATTGGTCCTGATGTGTTAGGACTTTTTTGATTACAAGGGACCAGAAATACTCATGCCAAGTAAATTAATATTATTATAAATGATAGAAATAAATTAATACTTACAAGAGACAAGCTGAATAGTGGGGTTGGAGGTGTCAGGCCCAAGGGCTCATGTTCTCTTGGTGACCTGGTGCCTCTCCAACGGTCCATCCTGCTGAATGCCTGAGCCATCCATGCACAGGCACAGTCTTCCTCACTGCATCCAGAGCCTCCAGCAACTCCAGGCAGGCACCTGCTCCACATCCGTTCTACCTGGAAGGGTTTTGCCTTCCCTAGGACTCCATGAAAACTCATGATTTGGAATGCGTTTGGCCTGGCTTGGGTCACATTCTCATCCTTGAACCCATCACAGCAAGCAGAGGACAGAAAATGAGATTGGCTAGACTTGGATCATCCACCCATCTTCCAGGTGGGTGGAATGTGGGGTCAGCCCTCTGAAACTGTTTGGACTGGAGGCAGGTGAGCTGTAGTTCCCACAGGAAAGCTGATGTGTTGCACTTGGACATGAGGACAGATTCTGCCTCAGTGAAAACAGCAGATTCCTTATCAGTGATGGCCTGATGCACAGCACAGAATCTGAAGCACAAGGTAGGAAAGTATTCATGTAGGGTCAGGGCTGCAGTCACCCACCTGGGGCTCTTACTATCCTCCCACGAGAGCAAGAAGTTCTTTCATTTGCTGAAAAGCAAGGTTGAGGACGGTGGTAAACTCAAGGATCCTGTCATGGCTGTCAGGTCCTTGCATCTCAGACACTGGCCCAGAATAGCACATGTGCTCTAGGAAGACACACGGACCTCATTCTTTTTTTTTTTTTCTTTCGGACCTCATTCTTGTTCCTGGGAGGTGGTCACTCAGGATTCATGCCTGCTCCCTGGTCATGTTACTCACTGTCCTCGAAGAACAACGTTGCTCATTTTCCAGTCTCTTCTCTCTCCTGTACAAAGAGCAGAGACCAAAGGCTAGGGAGGTAAGGAAACTCTTGCTCAGTGAAGAACTGGGAGGCTCAAGGATTATTCAATACCACAGAATTCATAGTCGACAGACTTTTCAAAGTCCACCTGGGTGTGCTTGGCTCTCCAATGCCACACAGCCCCTGGGAAACCACAAGTTGGGAGGCCCAGTTGCCCCCATATCTTTGATGCTTAATAAGTATAAATGTCAAAATTTATAACAACTAGAAGACCAAAGGATTGCAGGGCCATGATCTGCCACATGGTTCTTGTTGCAGGACCACACTCAACATTTTGAGGTTCATTACCTGTCTTGGCAGACTAAGAGGCTCTGAGGGAGGAGACACTTTTCTCAACCACAGGGATGTTGGTAATGGAAACATCCTTAGGGGCTGTATATGAAGCTTAGGTGTAATTGGTCATGAGGGCTTGACAGGGCTTAGGCTGCCTGAACTGGAGAAACAATGGGTGCTTAGCTTGATGGTCAGAGGTCAAGGGTTATCCTGTCTGAGATTTCATTTTCTTTTGATGCCTGCTCAAATGGGACAAAGGATCTATCAAGTCCCAGGAGGGCCCAGCAGCCCTTAAGAAGGCAGCACCTGAGGGCCAGCTGGTCACTGCGCACAGTCCTATATAAATCCACACATGTCTTCTGAGTGCCCTTGTGTCAGAACTGTGCTGGAACCTGGGACTGCCCAGGCAGAGTGGGGCAAGCACCACAATTTTCAGGTGGGAGGAAGGGCAGAGGGAAACACTGTGTGACTTCAGATGCCCTCCACAACCCTTGATTGAGGTTGAGTTGTATTTGAAACAGTCAGAGACAAGGACACACATTTCATTCTTCTCTTAGAGCCCAGGACAGGGAGGGGATGGTGGGGCAGAAAAACAATGATACAACTCACCTACGTGACTCAGGTGTGACCCTGGGAAAATCCTGTCCATCCTGGAGGCCTCAGGGAGATGGAGAAGGGAGAAGGAGAATGAGGGCAGGTTACATTTAAACCTAACTGTAACCCTAATCCTAACCTATAACCCTCATTTCCTAACCTATAACTCTACACCTAACAATCTTAACCTGGGAATCTAGACCTTCCATCCCGACACCCCAGCTCTAATCCCTGACCCTGACCCTTAAACCATCACCCTGACTCCCCAATGCTGAACCATAACCCTGATTATAACCCTAAACCCTGACAATGGCTCTAACCACAGACTGAAACCCTAGCAAAGTGGATACCAAGTGAAGACTCTATAATCCCTCAAATTAAACAAGGAAATTAGTCTTCAAGACCTTGCATTTAGCAGTCAATTCTTAAATCTGACACCAAAGAACAAGCATTAAAGAAAAAGTTGATACACAGTATTTCCTCAAAGTTAAAAACTTTATCACATCAAAAATGCTATCTGGAAAGTGAAAAGACAGCCCACAGAATGGAAGAAAGTATTTTCACACTATGCATCTAATAAGAGTCTGTTATCCAGAACATATCAGGAAACTCATCAACAAAACCATAAAGAACTCAATTTTTTTCCTTTATTTTATTTTTATTGGCTGGGCCATGCAGCATGCAGGATCCAAGTTCCCTGACCAGGGATCAAACATGCATCCCCTGCAGTGGAAGTGTGGAGTACTAACAACTGGACCACCAGAGAATTCCAAGAACTCAATTTTTTAAATGCACAAAGGACATGACCAGACTCTTCTCCAGGCAAGACATAAAAATGGTCAACAAGGACATGAAAAGAGGTAAAACATCAGTAGTGCTGATGGAAATGCAGACTAGTACCAAAATGCAATACCCTTTCAAACACACTAGAATTCTTATAGTCAAGAAAAATTAGGAGAGACCTTCAAGATGGTGGGGGAGTAAGATGTGGATATCACCTTCTCTCCACATACATCAGAAATACATCTACATGTGGAACAATTCCTACAGAACACCTACTGAACGCTGGCAGAAGATCTCAGACTTCCCAAAAGATATATATATATTTTTCCTTTTTCTCTTTTTGTGAGTGTGTATGTGTACGCTTCTTTGTGTGATTTTGTTTGTACAGCTTTGCTTTTACCATTTGTCCTAGGGTTCTGTCTGCCCATTTTTCGTTTTTCTTTTCTTTTTGTTAGTATAATTGTTAGTGCTTGCTATCATTGGTGGATTTGTTTTTTGGATTGGTTGCTCTCTTATTTCTTTCTTTCTTTTCTATTTATTACTTAATTTTTTTAATTTTTAATAATTTTTTCATCTTTTATTTTAATAACTGAATTTTACTTTATTTTTTCTTTTTTTTTTCTCTCCCTTTTAGTCTGAGCCATGCGGCTGACAGGGTCTGGATGCTCTGGCCGCTTGTCAGGCCTGAGCATGTGAGGTGGGAGAGAAAAGATCAGGATATTGGTCCGCCAGAGACCTCCCAGCTCCATGTAATATCAAATGGTGAAAGCTCTCCCAGAGATCTCCACTTCAATGGTAAGACCCAGCTCCACTCAATGAGCAGCAAGCGACAGTGCTGGACACCATATGCCAAACAACTAGCAAGACAGGAACACAACCCCACCCATTATAAGAGAGGTTGCCTAAAATCATAATACGGTCACACACCCCAAAACACACCACAAGACGTGATCCTGCCCAACAGAAAACAGGATCAAGACTCATCCACCAGAACACAGGCACCAGTCCCCTCCACCAGGAAGCCTAAAAAACCCACTGAACCAACCTTAGCCACTGCAGGCAGACACCAAAAACAACAGGAAGTACAAACCTGCAGGCTGCCAAAAGGAGAGCACAAACACAGTAAGTTAAGCAAAATGAGAAGACAGAGAAACACACAATAGATGAACGAGCAACCTAAAACCCCACAATACCAAACAAATGAAGTGAAAATAGCCAGCCTACCTGGAAAAAAATTGATAGTAAAGATGATCCAAAATCTTGTAAATAGAGTGGAGAAAATACAAGAAAAGTTTAATAAGGACCTAGAAGAACTAAAGAGCAAACAAACAATGATGAACAACAAAATAAATGAAATTAAAAATTTTCTAGAGGAATCAATAGTAGAATAACTGAGGCAGAAGAACAGATAAGTGATGTGGAAGATAAAATAGTGGAAATAACTACCATAGAGCAGAATAAAGAAAAAAGAATGAAAAGAATTGAGGACAGTCTCAGAGACCTCTGGGACAACATTAAACGCACCAACATTCGAATTATAGGGTTCCCAGAAGAAGAAGAGAAAACAAAGGGATTGAGAATATATTTAAGGGATTGTAGTTGAAAACTTCACTAATATGGGAAAGAAAATTGTTAATCAAGTCCAGGAAGGGCAGAGAGTCCCATACAGGATAAATCCAAGGAGAAACATGCCAAAACACATATCAGTCAAACTATCAAAAATTAAATGCAGAGAAAAAGTATTAAAAGAAGCAAGGGAAAAACAACAAATAACATAAAAGGGAATCACAATAAGGTTAACATCTGATCGTTCAGCAGAAACTCTGCAAACCAGAAGGGAGTGGCAGGACATATTGAAAGTGATAAAAGGGAAAAACCTACAACAAAGATTACTCTACACAGAAAGGATCTCATTCAGATTTGATGGAGAAATTAAAACCTTTACAGACAAGAAAATTAAGAGAATTCAGCACCACCAAACCAGCTTTACAGCAAATGCTAAAGGAACTTCTCTAGGCAGGAAAAACAAGAGAAGGAAAAGATATACAATAACAAACCCAAAATAATTAAGAAATGGTAATAGGAACATACATATCGATAACTCCCTTAAATGTATGGATTAAATGCTCCAACCAAAAGACATAGACTGGCTGAATGGATAAAAAAACAAGATCCATATATATGCTGTCTACAAGAGACCCACTTCAGACCTAGGAACACATAAGGACTGAACGTAAGGGGATGGAGAAAGATATTCCATGCAAATGTAAATCAAAACTGGAGTAGCAATTCTCATATCAGACAAAATAGACGTTAAAACAAAGACTATGATAAGAGACAAAGAAGGACACTAAATAATGATTAAGGGATCAATCCAAGAAGAAGATATAACAATTGTAAATATTTATGAACCCAATATAGGAGCACCTCAATACATAAGGCAAATGCTAATAGCCATAAAAGGGGAAATCAACAGTAACACAATGGGAGTAGGGGACATTAACACCCCATTTTTACCAATGGACAGATCATGCAAATCTAAAATAAATAACGAAACACAAGCTTTAAATGATACATTATACAAGACGGACTTAATTGATATTTATAGCACATTCCATCCTCAAACAACAGAATGTAATTTCTTCTTAAGTGCTCATGGAATATTCTCCAGGATAGATCATATCCTGGGTCACAAGTCAAGCCTTGGTAAATTTAAGAAAAGTGAAATCATATCAAGTATACTTTCCAGCAACAAAGCTATGAAACTAGATATCAATTACAGGACAAAATCTTTAAAATATACAAACACATGGAGGCTAAACAATACAGTACTAAATAACCAGGAGATCACTGAAGATATCAAAGAGGAAATGAAAAAAATACCTAGAAACAAGTGACGATGAAAACACAACAACCCAAAACCTATGGGATACAACAAAAGCAGTTCTAAGAGGGAAGTTTATAGCAATACAATCCTACATCAAGAGACAAGAACATCCTCAAATAAACAACCTAAACTTACACCGAAAGCAATTAGAAAATGATGAACAAAAAAACCCCCAAAGTTAGCAGAAGGAAACAAATCATAAAGATGAGATCAGAAATACATGAAAAAGAAATGAAGGAAACAATAGCAAAGATCAATAAAACTAAAAGCTGATTCTTTGTGAAATAAACAAAATTGATAAACCATTAGCCACACTCATCAAGAAAAAAAGGGAGAAGACTCAAATCAATAGAATTAGAAATGAAAAAGGAGAAGTAAAAACTGACACTGCAGAAATACAAAGGATAAGGAGGGATTACTACAAGAAACTCTATGCCAATAAAATGGACAACCTGGAAGAAATGGACAAATTCTTAGAAAAGCAAAACCTTCCAAGACTGAACCAGGAAGAAATAGAAACCAACAAATCACAAGGACAGAAATTGAGACTGTGATTAAAAATCTTCCAGCAAACAAAAGCCCAGGTCCAGATGGCTTCACAGGCGAATTCTATCAAACATTTAGAGAAGAACTAACAGATATCCTTCTCAAACTCCTCCAAAATATTGCAGATGGATGAACACTCCCACACACATTCTACGAGGCCACCATCACCCTGATACCAAACGAGACAAAGATGTCACAAACAAAGAAAACTACAGGCCAATATCACTGATGAACATAGATGCAAAAATCCTCACCAAAATACTAGCAAACAGAATCCAACAGCACATTAAAAGAATCATGCACCATGACCAAGCGGGATTTATCCAAGGAATACAAGGAATTTTCAATATACACAAATGAATCAATGTGATAAACCACATTAAAAAACTGAACTAGAAAAACCATATGATCATCTCAATAGATACAGAAAAAGCTTTTAACAACATTCAAAACCCATTTATGATAAAAACCCTCCAGAAAGTAGGCACAGAGGGAACTTACTTCAACATAATA
Source organism: Orcinus orca (assembly GCF_937001465.1). NCBI lineage: Eukaryota > Metazoa > Chordata > Mammalia > Artiodactyla > Delphinidae > Orcinus > Orcinus orca. Next base: position 6,174,996 of record NC_064572.1, read on the forward strand.
AAGGCCATATATGGCAAACCAAAGCCAACATCTTTCTCAATGGTGAAAAACCGAAACCATTTCCTCTAAGATCAGAAACAAGACAAGGTTGTCCACTCTCACCACTATTATTCAACATAGTTTTGGAAGTTTCAGCCACAGCAATCAGAGAAGAAAAAGCAATAAAAGGAATCAAAATTGGAAAAGAAGAAGTAAAACTGTCACTGTTTGCAAATGACATGATACTATACAAAGAGAATCCTAAAGATGCTACAAGAAAACTATTAGAGCTAATCAATGAATTTGGTAAAGTAGCAGGAGACGAAATTAGTGCACAAAAGTCTCTCCCATTCCAATACACTAATGATGAAAAATCTGAAAGAGAAACTAAGGAAACATTCCCATTTACCAATGCAGCAAAAATAATAAGATACCTAGGAATAAACCTACCTAAGGAGACAGAAGACACGTATGCAGAAAATTATGACACTGAGAAAGAAATTAAAGATGATACAAACAAATAGAGAGATATACCATGTTTTTGAATTGGAAGAATCAACATTGTGAAAATGACTCTACTACTCAAAGCAATCTACAAACTGAAAGCAATCTCCAGACTGCAATACCTGTCAAACTACCAATGGCATTTTCCACAGAACTAGAACAAAAAATTTCACTATTTGTACGGAAACACAGAAAACCCCGAATAGCCAAAGCGATCTTGAGAAAGATAACCGGAGATGGAAGAATCAGGATCCCAGCCTTCAGACTCTACTACAAACCTACAGTAACCAAGACAGTATGGTACTGGCACAAAAACAGAAATATAGATCAATGGAACAGGATAAAGCCCAGAGATAAACCCACGCACCTATGGTCATCTTATTTTTGATAAAGGAGGTGAGAGTGTACAATGGAGAAAAGAGAGTCCCTTTAATAAGTTGTGCTCGGAAAACTTGACAGCTACATGTAAAAGAATGAAATTAGAACACTCCCTATCACCGTACACAAAAATAAACTCAAAATGGATTAAAGGCCTAAATGTAAGGCCAGACACTATAAAACTCTTAGTGGAAAACAGACAAAGACCACTCTGACATAAATCACAGCAAGATCCTTTGTGACCCACCTCCTAGAGAAATGGAAATGAAAACAAAAATAAACAAATGATACCTGATGAAACTTAAAAGCTTTTTCAGAGCAAAGGAAACAATAAACAAGAGGAAAAGACAACCCTCAGAATGGGAGAAAATATTTGCCAATGAAGAAACTGACAAAGGATTAATCTCCAAAAATTACAAGCATCTCATGCAGCTCAGTATCAGAAAACAAAATACCCAATCCAAAAATGAGCAGAAGACCTAAATAGACTTTTCTCCAAAGAAGATATACAGATTACTAACAAACACTTGAAAAGATGCTCAACATCCCTAATCATTAGAGAAATGCAAATCAAAACTACAATGAAGTATCACCTCACACCAGTCAGAATGGCCATCATTAAGAAATCTACAAACAATAAATGCTGGAGAGGGTGTGGAGAAAAGGGAAACCTCTTGCAGTGTTGGTGGGAATGTAAATTGATACAGCAACTATGGAGAACAGTATGGCAGTTCCTTAAAAAACTAAAAATAGAACTACCACACGACCCAGCCATCCCACTACTGGCCATACACCCTGAGAAAACCGTAATTCAAAAAGAGTCATGTACCACAGTGTTCATTGCTGCTCTATTTACAATAACCAGGACATGGAACAAACCAAAGTGTCCATTGACAGATGAATGGATAATATTCCACAATACAATGGAATATTATTCAGCCATAAAAAGAAACGAAATTGAGTTATTTGTAATAAGGTAGATGTAACTACAGACTGTCATACAGAGTGAAGTAAGTCAGAAAGAGAAAAACAAATACCGTATGCTAACACATATGTATGGAATCTAAAAAGAAAAGAAAAAGGTTCTGAAGAACCTAGGGGCAGGACAGGAATAAAGATGCAGACATAGAGAATGGACATGAGGACACTGGGGGGGAAGTGTAAACTGGGACGAAGTGAGAGAGTGACATGGACTTATATATACTACCAAATGTAAAATAGATAGCTAGTGGGATGCAGCTGCATAGCACAGGGAGATCAGCTCGGTGCTTTTTGACCACCTAGAGGGGTGGGATAGGGAGAGTGGGACGGAGATGCAAGAGGGAGGGATCTGGGGATATATGTATACGTATGACTGATTCACTTTGTTATAAACCAGAAACTAACACACATTGTAAAGAAATTATACTCCAATAAATATTTTAAAAATAAATAAAATAGCTTTCTAAGTAATAGATTAAAAGAGTCTGAGTAGGCATGTATCAATGTTTACAGCAGTAATGGTATCAAAGATTTCTGAAGATGGCATTTTTGTCCTAGATTTTTATAGAGTTTCTATTCTTTAATCTTCCTTCTGGTTTGCTTCAACATTTCTATATGATTTGAAAACTTGTTTGCCAGTATTTTTGTTATTAAAAATCTTTAGTAACATTAAAAAAAGAAAAATTCAAAATACCGAATATTGGCAACAATGTAGAGCAAATGGAATTTTTAAACATTGCTTGTGGAAATGGAAAGTGGTGTAGCCTATGTGGACAATATTTTGACATTTCCTCAAAAATATAAATGTACAGTACAATTTGGTTCAGCAACTCCAATCCTGGTGTTAGACCCTCAAGGATTGAAAACAGGTGTTCAAACAAAAACTTGTACACGAATATTCACGGCAGCACTGTTCACAATAGCCACAAGGTCAAAATAGTTAAAAGGCCCATCAACAGGTGTGTATATAAACAAAATGCAGCACATACATGAACTGCCATATTAGTCTGCCATGTACACCAATAAAGTAAAATGTGCAGCCACTGTTGAAAACAGTATGACAGCTCCCAAAATGTTAAACACAGAGATAACATATGATCTGTCAAATTCTACTTCAGGGTATTAACTCAAAACATTTGAAAGCAGGAACTGGAACAGATATTTGTACACTCATATTCATACCAGTATCATCAACAATAACAAAGGCTGGAAAACCCCCAAGTGTCCACAGACAGATACATGGATAAACAGAATGTGGTACATACACAAGAAGATATTATTTAGCCTTGGTAACTAAGGGCATTCTGACACATGTTACAATGTAGTTGAACCTTGAATTTACTATACTAAGTGAAATAATTTGGTCAGAGAAGAACAAATTCAATGAGTCCACTTACATATCTTATCCAAGTGAGTCAAATGCATAGACAGAAAGAATGTGGTTGTGAGGAGCTGTGGGGACTCAGTGGTTAATGGATACAGTTTCACTTGGGAAAATGAAAAAATCCGGGAGAGGGATAGGGAGGATATTTTGATAAGAGTGCAGGTGTAGTTAAAGCCACGGTTGACTGGTAAGTGTTACATTATGTGTTTTTAATAACAATGAAAAAACTGAAGGATTAATTCATGCTACAACATTGATGAACACTGACAACGTCCTAAGTGAAAGAAGCCACACAGGAAATGCCACCGAGATCACATGCTTATCTTGTGCTTTAAATCCATCAAGATTTTGAATATGAGGGAGAGTCTCAGTCAGAGTTCCAGAAAAAAGAAAGAGAGAAAGAAAGAAAGAAAGAAAGAAAGAAAGAAAGAAAGAAAGAAAGAAAGAAAGAAAGAAAGAAAGAAAGAAAAAGAAGGACAACTAAGAATGAAAAAAGACACTTCCATAGAGTTGAGGCAGCTGGTGAAAGTTGAAGTGGACATATAGATTGGATTATTATAAAAAAAAATGTAGTGATCCTCATTTGGGTATTATGTGCTGGTTCCCTGGGAGAGTGTCCTTGTTTGGGGTAAAACACACTGGAGTATTTTGTGTGAAGGGGCATATGTGAGTACTTTGAGTACCGCTATTGAAAATTTCCTGTACGTTTGAAATGACTGGAAAATAAATTACTTCTCAAAACAACCATGTCAACACAAGAACAGAAAAGTCGAGAAGACATCAAACTTGGTTACAGAGGCCAAGCCCTACCCAGAACCTGCTCACCCAAAGTGATGATGCAAGTCACTCTTGTAGGGTTTTACCTGTTTTTAAGGGAAACTGTGGGAAGATTCTATTAGGAGCCATGTCTTGGGTGTTATGGATGACCTGGATGTGGTAGAAATAGTGGGATTTCTAGTTCCTGTTTTCCACATCAAAGCACCAAAAAGCTCTTAGAACTAATAAATTAATTCAGTAAAGCTGCAGGATACAAAATCAACACACAAACTTCAGTCGTGTTCCTATACACAAATGAACCATCAGAGAGAGAAGTTAAGAAGACAATCCCATTTACAATAATATCAAAAGAACAAAACACCTAGGAATAAATGTATCCAAAGATGTTAAATATCTGCACACTGAAATCGTTGAGACATTGATGAGGAAATTGAAGACTCGGATAAATGGAAAGAGATTCTGTGCTTATGGATGCAAAGAAGTGGTAGTGACGAAATGTTCATTCTACCCAAAACAGTGCATGCATTCAATGCAATTACAACCAAAATTCCAATGGCATTTTTTCTTTTACATCTTTATTGGAGTATAATTGCTTTACAATGTTGTGTTAGTTTCTGCTTTATAACAAAGTGAATCAGTTGTACATACACATATGTTCCCGTATCTCTTCCCTCTTGCGTCTCCCACCCTCCCACCCTCAATATCCCAACCCTCCAGGCCGTCACAAAGCACAGAGCTCATCTCCCTGTGCTATGCAGCTGCTTCCCACTAGCTATCTACCTTACGTTTGGTAGTGTATATATGTCCATACCTCTCTCTTGCTTTGTCACAGCTCACCCTTCCCCCTCCCCATATCCTCAAGTCCATTCTCTAGTAGGTCTGTGTCTTTATTCCTGTCTTATCCCTAGGTTCTTCATGACATTTTTTTCTTAGATTCCACATATTTGCATTAGCATACGGTATTTGTCTTTCTCTTTCTGATGTACTTCACTCTGTATGACAGACTCTAGGTCCATCCACCTCATTACAAATAGCTCAATTTTGTTTCTTTTTATGGCTGAGTAATATTCCATTGTATATATGTGCCACATCTTCTTTATCCATTCGTCTGATGATGGACACTTAGGTTGTTTGCATCTCCAGGCTATTGTAAATAGAGCTGCAATGAACATTTTGGTACATGACTCTTTTGAATTATGATTTTCTCAGGGTATATGCCCAGTAGTGGGATTGCTGGGTCATATGGTAGTTCCATTTGTAGTTTTTTAAGGAACCTCCATACTGTACTCCTTAGTGGCTGTACCAATTCACATTCCCACCAGCAGTGCAAGAGTATTTTCTTTTCTCCACACCCTCTCCAGCATTTATTGTTTCTAGATTTTTTGATGAGGGCCATTCTGACTGGTGTGAGATGATATCTCATTGTAGTTTTGATTTGCATTTCTCTAATGATTAATGATGTTGAGCATTCTTTCATGTGTTTGTTGGCAGTCTGTATATCTTCTTTGGAGAAATGTCAGTTTAGGTCTTCTGCCCATTTTTGGATTGGGTTGTTTCTTTGTTATTTCTTTGTTTGTTTCTCTTTCTCTGCATGAGCTGCTTATAAATTTTGGAGATTAATCCTTTGTCAGTTCCTTCATTGGCAAATACTTTCTCCCATTCTGAGCGTTGTTTTTTGGTCTTGTTTATGGTTTCCATTGCTGTGCAAAAGCTTTGAAGTTTCACTAGGTCCCATTTGTTTATTTTTGTTTTTATTTCCATTTCTCTAGGAGGTGGGTCAAAAAGGATCTTGCTGTGATTTATGTCACAGAGTGTTCTCCCTGTTTTCCTCTAAGAGTTTGATAGTTTCTGGCCTTACATTTAGGTCTTTAATCCATTTTGGGCTTATTTTTGTGTATGGTGTTAGGGAGTGATCTAATCTCATACTTCTACATGTACCTGTCCAATTTTCCCAGCACCACTTATTGAAGAGGCTGTCCTTTCTCCACTGTACATTCCTGCCTCCTTTATCAAAGATAAGGTGACCATATGTGCCTGGGTTTATCTCTGGGCTTTCTATCCTGTTCCATTGATCTATCTTTCTGCTTTTGTGCCAGTACCATACTGTCTTGATTACTGTAGCTTTGTAGTATAGTCCAAAGTCAGGGAGCCTGATTCATCCAGCTCCATTTATTGTTCTCAAGATTGCTTTGGCTATTCGGAGTCTTTTGTGTTTCCATACAAATTGTGAAATTTTTTGGTCTAGTTCTGTGAAAAATGCCAGTGGTAGTTTGATAGGGATTGCATTGAATATGTAGATTGCTTTGGGTAGTAGAGTCATTTTCACAATGTTGATGCTTCCAATCCAAGAACATGGTATATCTCTCCATCTATTTGTATCATCTTTAATTTCTTTCATCAGTGTCTTATAATTTTCTGCATACAGGTCTTTTGTCTCCTTAGGTAGGTTTATTCCTAGATATTTTATTCTTTTTGTTGCAATGGTAAATGGGAGTGTTTTCTTGATTTCACTTTCAGATTTTTCATCATTACTGTATAGGAATGCCAGAGATTTCTGTGCATTAATTTTGTATCCTGCAACTTTACCAAATTCAATTGATTAGCTCTAGTAGTTTTCTGGTAGCATGTTTAGGATTCTCTATGTATACTATCATGTCATCTGCAAACAGTGACCGCTTTACTTCTTCTTTTCCAAATTGGATTCCTTTTATTTCCTTTTCTTCTCTGATTGCTGTGGCTAAAACTTCCAAAACTATGTTGAATAAGAGTGGTGAGAGTGGGCAACCTTGTTTTGTTGCTGATCTTAGTGGAAATGCTTTCACTTTTTCACCAGTGAGGATGATGTTCGCTGTGGGTTTGTCATTTATGGCCCTTACTATGTTGAGGAAAGTTCACTCTATGCCTACTCTCTGCAGGGTTTTTATCATAAATGGGTGTTGAATATTGTCAAAAGCTTTCTCTGCATCTTTTGAGATGATATATGGTTTTTCCCCTTCAATTTGTTAATATGGTGTATGACATTGATTGATTTGCGTATATTGAAGAATTCTTGCATTCCTGGAATAAACCCTACTTGATCATGGTGTATGATCCTTTTAATGTGCTCTTGGATTCTATTTGCTAGTATTTTTTTCAGGATTTTTGCATTGTGCTTATCAGTGTTATTGTCCTGTATTGTCTTTCTTTGTGACATCCTTGTCTGGTTTTGGTATCAAGGTGATGGTGGCCTCGTAGAAGGAATTTGAGAGTGTTCCTCCTTCTGCTATATTTTGGAAGAGTTTGAGAAGGATAGGTGTTAGCTCTTCTCTAAATGTTTGATAGAATTCGCCTGTGAAGCCATATGGTCCTGGGCTTTTGTTTGTTGGAAGATTTTTAATCACAGTTTCAATTTCAGTGCTTGTGATTGGTCTGTTCATTTTTTCTATTTCTTCCTTATTCAGCCTTGGCAGGTTGTGCATTTCTAAGAATTTGTCCATTTTTCCAGGATGTCCAATTTATTGGCATAGAGTTGCTTGTAGTAATCTCTCATGATCTTTTGTATTTCTGCAGTGTCAGTTGTTACTTCTCCTTTTTCATTTCTAATTCTATTGATTTGAGTCTTCTCCCTTTTTTTCTTGATGAGTCTGGCTAATGGTTTATCTATTTTGTTTAACTTCTTAAAGAACCAGCTTTTAATTTTATTGATCTTTGCTATCATTTTCTTCATTTCTTTTTCATTTCTTTCTGATCTGATTTTTATGATTTCTTTCCTTCTGTTAAGGTTGGGGTTTTTTCGTTCTTCTTTCTCTAATTGCTTTAGGTACGAGGTTAGGTTGTTTATTCAAGATGTTTCCTGTTTCTTAAGGTGGGCTTGTATTGCTATAAACTTCCCTCTTAGAACTGCTTTTGCTGCATCCCATAGGTGTTGGGTCATCGTATCTCCATTGTCATTTGTTTCTAGGTATTTCTTTATCTCTTTTTTTTTGTCTCCTCTTTGATTTCTTCAGTGATCACTTAGTTATTAAGTAGTGTATTGTTTAGCCTCCATGTGTTTGTATTTTTTACAGATCTTTTCATGTAATTGATATCTAGTCTCAGAGCATTGCGGTCGGAAAAGATATTTGATACAATTTCACTTTTATTAATTTTACCAAGGCTTGAATTGTGACCCAAGATATGATCTATCCTGGAGATTGTTCCATGAGCACTTGAGAAAAATGTGTATTCTGTTGTTTTTGCATGGAGCGTCCTATGAATATCAATTAAGTCCATCTTGTTTAAAGTATAATTTAAAGCTTGTGTTTCCTTATTTATTTTCATTTTGGATGATCTGTCCATTGGTGAAAGTGGGGTGTTAAAGTCCCCTACTATGAATCTGTTACTGTCGATTTACCCTTTTATGGCTGTTAGTATTTGCCTTATGTATCGAGGTGCTCCTATGTTGGGTTCATAAATATTTACAATTGTTATATCTTTTTCTTGGATTGATCCCTTGATCATTATGTAGTTTCCTTCTTTGTCTCTTTTAATAGTCTTTATTTTAAAGTCTATTTTGCTGATATGAGAATTGCTACTCTAGCTTTCTTTTTGTTTCCATTTGCATGGAGTATCTTTTTCCATCCCCTTACTCTCAGTCTGTATGTGTCTCTAGGTCTGAAGTGGCTCTCTTGTAGACAACATATATATGGATCTTGTTTTTGTATCCATTCAGCCAATCTGTGTCTTTTGGTGGGAGCATTTAGTCCATTTACATTTAAGGTAATTATTGATATGTATGTTCCTATTCCCATTTTCTAAACTGTTTTGGGTTCGTTTTTGTAGGTCTTTCCCTTCTCTTGTGTTTCTTGCCCAGAGAAGTTCCTTTAGCATTTGTTGTAAAGCTGGTTTGGTGGTGCTGAACTCGCTCAGCTTTTGCTTGTCTGTAAAGGTTTTAATTTCTCCATGAAATCTGAATGAGATCCTTGCTGGGTAGAGTAATCTTGGTTGCAGGTTTTTCTCCTTCATCACTTTCAATATGTCCTGCCACTTCCTTCTGGTTTGCAGAGTTTCTGCTGAAAGATCAGCTGTTAACCTTATGGGGATTCCGTTGTGTGTTAATTGTTGTTTTTCCCTTGCTGTTTTTAATATGTTTTCTTTGTTTTTAATTTTTGACAGTTTGATTAATATGTGTCTTGGCGTATTTCTCCTTGGATTTATCCTGTATGGGACTCTCTGTGCTTCCTGGACTTGATTAACTATTTCCTTTCCCATATTAGGGAAGTTTTCAACTATAATCTCTTCAAATATTTTCTCAGTCCCTTTCTTTTTTCTTCTTCTTCTGGAACTCCTATAATTCGAACATTGGTCTCTGAGACTCTCTTCAGTTCCTTTCATTCGTTTTTCTTTATTCTTCTCTGCAGTAGTTATTTCCACTATTTTATCTTCCAGGTCACTTATCCGTTCTTCTGCCTCAGTTATTCTGCTATTGATCCCATCCAGAGTATTTTTCATTTCATTTATTGCATTGTTCATCATTGTTTTTTCACCTTTATTTCTTCTAGGTCCTGTTAAATGTTTCTTGCATTTTGTCTATTCTATTTCCAAGATTTTGGGCCATCTTTACTATCATTATTCTGAATTATTTTTCAGGTAGACTGCCTATTTCCTCTTCATTTGTTAGGTCTGGTGGGTTTCTATCTTGCTCCTTCATCTGTGGTGTGTTTTTCTGTCTTCTCATTTTGCTTATCTTACTGTGCTTGGGGTCTCCTTTTTGCAGGCAGCATGTTCATAGTTCCCGTTTTTTTTTTTTGGTGTCTGTCCCCAGTGGCTAAGGTTGGTTCAGTGGGTTGTGTAGGCTTCCTCATGGAGGGGACTAGTGCCTGTGTTCTGGTGGATGAGGCTGGATCTTTTCTTTCTGGTGGGCAGGTCCACATCTGGTGGTGTGTTTTGGGGTGTCTGTGGACTTATTATGATTTTAGGCAGCCTCTCTGCTAATGGGAGGGGTTGTTCCTGTCTTGCTAGTTGTTTGGCATAGGGTGTCCAGCACTGTAGCTTGCTGGTCGTTGAGTAAAGCTGAGTGCCGGTGTTGAGATGGAGATCTCTGGTAGATTTTCGTCATTTGATATTATGTGGAGCTGGGAGGTCTCTTGTGAACCAGTTTCCTGAATTTGGCTCTCCCACCTCAGAGGCACAGCACTGACTCCTGGCTGCAACACCAAGAGCCTTTCATTCACACGGCTCAGAATAAATGGAGAAAAATTAGAAAGAAAGAATTAGTAGAAGTAGAAAGGAAGAAAGGAGGGAGGGAGGGAGGGAGGGAGGAAGGAAGGAAGGAGGGAAGGAGGGAAAAAAAGAAAGAAGATAAAGTAAAATAAAATAAAGTAAGATAAAGTATAATAAAGTTATTAAGATAAAAATAATTATTAAGAGAAAATTTTTTTTTTAGAAAAGGACAGATAGAACCCTAGGACCAATGGTGGAAGCAAAGCTATACATAAAAAATCTCACACAGAAGCATACACATACACACTCACAAAAATAAGAAAAAATCATAAATCTTGTTCTCAAAGTCCACCTTCTCAATTTGGGATGATTCGTTGTCTATTCATGTATTCCACAGATGCAGGCTACATCAGGTTGATTGTGGAGCTTTAATCCGCTGCTCCTGAGGCTTCTGGAAGAGATTTCCCTTTCTCTTCTTTGTTCTCACAGCTCCCAGGGGCTCAGCTTTGGATTTGGCCCCACCTCTGCGTGTAGGTCAAGAGAGGGCGTCTGTTCTTTGCTCAGACAGGACGTGGTTAAAGGAGCAGCTGCTTCGGGGACTCTGGCTCACTCAGGCCAGCGGGAGGGAGGGGCATGGAGTGCGGGGCAAGCCTGCAGCAGTAGAGGCTGGCGTGACATTGCACCAACCTGAGGTGTGCCATGCATTCTCCTGGGGAAGTTGTCCCTGGATCCCGGGACCCTGGCAGTGGTGGGCTGCACAGGGTCCCTGGAAGGGGGGTGTGGATAGTGATCTGTGCTCGCATACAGGCTTCTTGGTGGTGGCAGCAGCAGCCTTAGCATCTCATGACCATCTCTGTGGTCCGTGCTTTTAGCCGCAGCTCACGCCCAACTCTGGAGCTCCTTTAAGCAGTGCTCTTAATCCCCTCTCCTCATGCACCAGGAAACAAAGAGGGAAGAAAAAGTCTTGCCTCTTTGGCAGGTCCAGACATTTCCCCAGACTCCCTCCCAGCCAGCCATGGTGGACTAACGCCACAGGCTGTGTTCACGCCACGAACCTCAGTCCTCTCCCTCCCAATATCATTTTTCACAGAAACTGAACAAACAATCTTGACATTTGTATGGAACCATGTAGGACCCCAAACAGCCAAGGGAATCCTGAGAAAGGAGAACAGCAGCTGGAGGAAACTCATTGCATGTCTTAAACCATATTACAAAGCTACATAAGCAAACCATGTTGAAATGGCACAAAAGAGGCACATGAGCCAGAGGAATAGAAGACAGAATGCAGGAATAAACCCACACGTATGTGGTGAGTTAGCTGATGACAAAGCTGCAAAGGACATACACCAGGGAAAGGACAGTCCCTTCAATAAATCACCTGGAAAACAGAACACCACAAGCCAAAGAAGGACACTGGACACCATCAACACTGCACACAAAACTCACTAAAACCCACAATTTTCTGCTGAAGACAGACCCCCTCCCAGCAGTCAGCCACACACAAGATACTTCTCCCCACTTTTTCCTCATCTTTTCTTCCCATGGTGGCCCTTCCCAGCTGGTCCTGAGGAAAATGAGCTCCTCTCAATGTGAACGCAGCCCCAAGTTGTCCCAAGGCCAAATCCCCAGTAGGTCCTGAGGAGACCAGGCTCCTGTCAGCTGTGCACAGAGCCAAGACTTCGGGCAGAACAGACAGGCACTGCTGTGGAAAGAGTGGTGGGCTTGTCAACCTCTGGCTGCTAACTGTGATATGCAGGCTGCACCTGCCCACAGTTCAGTGGAGGCCTAGATCCCTGCTGGCCATCCTGCTGAAACAACTACATTTTGGAAGTCCAAACAGATGCAGGCAAAGATCCCCAGACTTCTAGAAAAATAGATATAGAACAATTAGAAACCATATGCAATGAACTGAATGTAGATGCAAACTTTACAACTTACACCAAAAGTCATTCAACATTGTCCACAGGCAAATTCAAAATAGAAAACTACGAACAGTATAAAAAAAATAGAAGAAAACCTACATGGCCATGGGTTTGGTCACATAGATCATGAGCTTTGACTCTTAACACACAACACGCACAGCCCACACACAAAAAGAAAAAATTAGTAACATGTACTTTATAAAACTAAAAAATTTCTACTTGGTTAAGTATCTTATTCAGAAAACTAAAAGACAAGCAAAAAAACTGAGAGAGAAATATTTACAAAACACATATCTGATAAAGAATTTGTACTCACATTACACAAAGAACTATAAAACAAACAGCTGCATAAAAAACTGGGTAAAGGTCGAAAAAGACACCTGGTCAGAGAAGATATACAGATAATAAGTGGACAAAAATTGGATCAGCACCGTATACCCTCAGGGAATCACAACGTAAAACAACAAGACAGATCTACACCCCAGTTAGAACTGCCTAGCTCCTCACACATTGACGATAGAGATCACTGGAGGGTGAGGAACAACAGCAACTCTCCATTGCTGATGGAACACACACACGGCCTCTTGAGATACAGTTTGGCAGTATTTTCCAAGCCAAACAATTTTCACACCTTAAGATCCACCCATCATGCCTCCAGTTTTCACACAATGGCACTACTAATCTATATGCAAACAGAAACAAGGACGCTATTATGCACGGAACTCTACTTATAATGTCTAAACCTTAAAGGAATCATTTAGACTTATAATGTCTAAACCTTATTGTCTTCAGATGAATGCATAAGCAAATCGGGGTATACCCATGTAAAGGGGAGCAGGATAGGACACCCCAAAATAGGGGATTTCAAGAGACCCCAAAGAGCCAAGACAATTTTTGCAAAGGAAATAAAAGTTGGAGGTGCACACTTCCCCACTGTGTGGGAACACACTGTGATGCTGGCATGAAGATATACATATAGATGGATGCGGACTTCCCTGGCGGTCCAGTGGTTAAGACTCCGTGCTTCCACTGCAAGGGCACGGGTTCAATCCCTGGTCCGGGAACTAAGATCCTACAAGCTGCATGGCATGGCCAAAACATCAACAACAACAAATAAAAACATATAGACAGATGGAATTGAATGGAGATCCAAGAAATACACCATCCATCTATGATGAATTGACTTTACACAACAGTCCACAGCACCAAATTGGGGGGAAATGGTATTTTCAACAAATGGTGCTGCTAGGCAATTGGCTATCCACATGCAGCAGAATGAAACTTGACCCTTACCTCATGCCACATACTAAAAAGTATCTCAAAATACATAAAAGGCTTAAATGTAAAAAGTAAAATTTCAGTCAGCCCCTTGTATCCACGGGTTCCACATCCACGGATTCAACCAACTCCAGATCAAAAATATAAGAAAAAAATATCTGAAAGTGTTTCAAAAAGAAAAACTTGAATTTGCCACAAACCAGCAACTATTTACATAGCATTTATATTGTATTTACAACATTTATACAGCATTTATATTGTATTAGTTATTATAAGTAACCTAGAGATGATTTAAAGTATACAGGAAGATGTGCCTAGGTTATTTGCAAATACCAAACCATTTATTATAAGAGACTTGAGCATCTGTGAATTTTGGTATCTGCGTGGTGTCCTGGAACCAGTCCCCTACAGACACTGAGGCACGACTGTATAAACTCTCCAATAAAACATGGGGATAAACCTTCCTAACCTTGGATTTAGCAGTGGTTCCTTAGATCTGACAGCAAGGCACAAGCAACAAAATGAAAAAAACAAAATTGGATTTCCTCAAAATTAAAAATCTTTGTGCATCAAAAGATGCAATACAGAAAGTGAAAAGACAGCCCATGGAATGAAAGAAAATACTTCCACATTATATATCTGATGAGTCTTTATTTAGTATATATCAAGAACTTTTACCACTCATCAACACAGACTGACAACCCAATTTTAGATATGGACAAAGGACTCAAATCATCTCTTCTCCACACAAGACATGCAAATGGTCACCAAGCAGTTGACAAGATAGGAGGGAAATGCAAATTAAAACCACAATGCAATAACTCCTCACACACTCTAAAATGGTTATTATCAAGAAAATTTAAAAATAACAAATGTGGGCTTCCCTGGTGGCGCAGTGGTTGAGAGTCCGCCTGCCGATGCAGGGGACACGGGTTCATGCCCCGGTCCGGGAAGATCCCACATGCCGCGGAGCGGCTAGGCCCGTGAGCCATGGCCGCTGAGCCTGCGCGTCCGGAGCCTGTGCTCCGCAATGGGAGAGGCCACAACAGTGAGAGGCCTGCGTACTGCAAAAAAATAAAAATGACAAATGTTGGGACTTCCCTGGTGGCACAGTGGTTAAGCATCCGCCTGCCAATGCAGGGGACACGGGGTTGATTCCTGGTCTGGGAAGACCCCACATGACGCAGAGCAACTAAGCCCGTTCACCACAACTACTGAGCCTGCGCTCTAGAGCCTGTGAGCCACAACAGCTGATGCCCGCATGCCACAACTACTGAAGCCCGCGTGCCTGGAGCCTGTGCTCTGCAACAAGAGAAACCACCGCAGTGAGAGGCTCGCGCACTGCATGAAGAGTGGCTCCCGCTCGCCACAACTGGAGAGGGCCTGCGTGCAGCATCGAAGATCCAATGGAGCCAAAAATAAAATTAATTAATTAAAAAAATAAGTACAAAAATAACAAATGTTGACAACAATGCAGAGAAGCTGGAAACTTTAAACACTACTTGTGGAAACTGAAAAGGATGCAACCTATGTTTATGATGTGAATATACAGTTACAATACAGCTCAACAACTCCACTCCTAGATATATACCCCAAAGAATTGAAAACATGTATACATGCATAGATAGCTGTGCTGTTCACAAGAGACAAAAGGTAGAAATGGTGCAAATGCCCACCGATGGGTAAATGGATAAACAACATAGGGTTGATCCATAAA
This sequence comes from Orcinus orca, assembly GCF_937001465.1. NCBI lineage: Eukaryota > Metazoa > Chordata > Mammalia > Artiodactyla > Delphinidae > Orcinus > Orcinus orca. Next base: position 6,190,096 of record NC_064572.1, read on the forward strand.
TTGCCCTATTATTCTGCCATAAAAGGAATCAAGTGAAATGGTGCAGCCTCTATGGAAAACAGTGTTCCTGTTCCTCAAAAACTTCAACATAGAATTAACCTATGATCCACCAATTCCACATCAGTGTATACACCTAAAACATTGAAAGCAGGGACTGGAACAGATATGGGTATACCCTTCTTCAGATCAGCATTCACCTCAATAGCAAAAGGTGCAAGCAACCCAACTGTCCATTGATGGATGAGTGGATAAACTAAATGTGGTTGTATACACACAGATGAATGGAATTCAGGCTGAAAAACGAAGGACATTCTGACACGTGCTACCACATACATGAACCTTGAAGTCATTATAATAAGTGAAAAATCCTGTCACAAACAGAACAAAATGACATGATTCCACCTATATGAAGTACCCGTAGAAGTCAAATTCAAAGGCAGAAAGTAGAATATTTTTGCCAGGGACTGAGGAGAATTCGTCTTTAATGGGTACACAGATTCACTGGTGAAAATAGAAAAGTTCTGAATATGGATGGGTAAGATATTTGTACAACAATGTGAGTGTGGTTAATACTATAGAATGGTGTACTTAAAAAGGCTTAAATGGTAAATGATCTGTATAATCACACACACATACATGCACACAATGAATGAAGTACTGATACATGTTACAATACAGAAAAGGTCGCTCAGATCATACTCATCTTGTGTGCTTTAAATCCATCAAGGTTGTGAAAATGAAGGAAAGTATCAGTCATAGTTCCAGGAAAATAAAACTGGATCAGAATGGGAAAAGATATTTCCCTAGAGTTGGAGCAGCTGGTGAAATTTGAAGTGGGCCTGTGGATTGGACTGTAACATGGAAACCATCATAATTTCCTCATTTGGAGGTTACATGCTGGTTCCCTAGAAGAGTGGCCCTGTTTTGGGTAAAATGCACTGGCGTATTTTGTGTGAAGTGGCAAGTGCAGGAAAGCAAGGACAGCTGGGAAATCTGAGCAGGCAGATATACAGGACTTTGTTTTGCTATTGCAAGTTTTCTGTATGTTTGAAATTACTGGATAGTAACTCACTTTCCAAAACACCGTGTCAATCCCACACCAGAAAAGCAGAGAAAATGTCACACTTCCTTATAGAAGCCAAGCCTTGTTACCCAGATCCACTTCACACCAAGTCGTGAACCTAATCACCCCTGTATGAGCCCACAAGGAATTGAAAGGCACTCTGTTAGATGCTAGTAGGAGCCACTATGTCTTCCATGTTATGGATGACCTGGATGTGATAGAAACAGTGAGATTTTCGAGGAGTCCCAATTTTCTACATCATTCCATCAAAACACCATTAGTCTAATACATGAATTCCGTAAAGTTACAAAATCAATACACAAAAATCAATTTCTCTTCTAAACACAAAAACCAAACCATCAGAAACAGAACATAAACCATCCAATTGACAACAGCATCAAAAAGAACAAACTACCAAGGAATACATTTAACCAAGGAGTTGAAAGACCTGCACACTGAACACTTCCAGACGTTGATGAAGAAAATGAAGAAGACACAAATAAATGGAAAGATATCCCATGCTCATGGAATGGAAGAACTCGTATTTTTAAAATGTCCATTCTTCCCAAAGCAATGTACACTGTGAATGCAATCTCTGCCTAACTTCCTACGGTATTTTTCACAGAAATAGAGCAAATGCTCTTAATACTTGTGTGGAAACACAAAGGACCCCAAATAGCCAAAGTGATCCTCACAAAGAAGAACAGGCTGGAGGCGTCTCACACTCTTACTTCAGACAGTATTGCCAAGCAACGGTCACCAAAACAGTGTAGAACTGGCCAAAAAAGCAGATGCACAGACCAGAGGAAAAGGACGTTACCGAGCCCAAGCTCCTTCTGCTCCCGCATGAAGGGCCAATACGCCCCGAGACGAGTTGCTGGAAGAAGGAATAACGACTTTAATCGGAAAGCTAGCCCACCGAGAAGATGGCCGATCAGCACCGCAGAAAACCATTTCCCCTCAGTCCCGGCTGGGGCTCCTTCTATACAGAAGTGGGAGGGATGGGGCCCGCAGCACCGGCCAATGGCTACAGCTCGCGCCTGCCCCGCCCCCACTTCAACTGCATGACGTCAGTCAGGCGGTGATAGGCGCTGAGAAGAAATGAAGCCGGTTAAGGGGTAAAGACCCCCAGCTGCTTTTCTTGGAGGGCGCGGCAGAGGCGGTTCTGCAGGAACCTGAGGGTCGCCGATCCCGTGCCGCCTCACTGATGCTCGGAGCCAGGCTGTCGAGTAACAGCCCTGAGGCCGGCCTGTCACCGTGACCCGCCCCTGTTCCCGGCCCTCACGGAGGCGCGTCTCAGGCCTCCCCGCGCCTTTCTTCACGCCGGTTTCCGCCCCGTCCCCACGCTGGCGCAGGGAGGGCCAGGTCACCGGAACCGGGTCCGATCGCCAGTGCAGGCTGGTTCCCTGGCTCCGCTGCACGACGCCGGCGTGGTGGAAGCCTTCGGCCTCGGCCTCTCGCCTCCTCCTGTTCTCTGCGGGGCCGACTTTTCCACGCGGTGGCGGGCTCTTCGGCCTCGGTGTTCCACGCTTTTTCCTCAGCCCTTCCCTTCCTTAGAAACGTCGCCTCACGTCCGCCAAACTCCCATTTGGAACGTTTAAGACCTCCCTTGAAACAGGCTCCCGGGTGACGTCAGCGCCGCTGCCCGCCCGCCCGGGACTCCAGGCATCCAGCCTCCGAGCCGTAATAAACTTACCTTAGCTCCCAGCACAAAGTCCCTTTCTGCGGCTGCCCTGCTCCTGAGTCTCGCCTGGTTGCAGGTCTGAGAGAAGTGAGGCTCCCGGTGCCTACAGGGCCTCCTCTTCTCCCTTGCACTCACCTCTTCCTCATGCCTCTGCATTTAGCACTCTGCACTCTTTGAACTGGACATTACAATGAGTTTTAATTGTTGCTTTACACGTTTTCCCCCCAACTTGACATTTAGTTCTTTTCCTTTATAGTTTTTTAAATTATCTTTTATTGTGCTAACACTGATTTATAATATTACATAACTCTCACGTGTACACTGTATGTCGACTTATGTACACACTACAGCCTGCTCACTGCCAAAAGTTTAGATTCCGTCCATCATCATACAGTTGGCATTTTACCCATTTCACCCTCCCTCCATATTCTCCTTTTAAAATGTCGGTTATTAGTTAGCACCAGGCCTTGGCACAAAGGAGATGACAAGCCAGTGTACAGGTGATGAAAAATTAGATCAGACCTAAATGCAAAGATTATTTATGAAGAAAGTCTTTTCATGCTTTTCCATTAGCATAATGCTTCTATTTTATTCCTTCTATTTCCCTGTCTACATCCATCTCTTTGTACCAAAATGTCCTCTGCTTTATCATCTTCCAATAACCCATCACCACTTAATCTGTATCAGATGAATTTTTGCATAAAATTTCTAACTTTTAGAAAAAAGACTTCTCAGATATTAATGCATTGGTGTCCATAAGTGGGAAATACTTCTTCCTTAAAATTGCATAAGGAAATAATTTTAAAAATGTTTTGATGTAGCACAATGATTATGTTATCTCTAAAGACCAACATTCATTAAATACTTCACTACTAACAACTGTTAAGCCTGAAATAAGAAACGTTAAAGATCTTCAAGACCTAAATAGACATTTCTCCAAAGAAGACATACAGATGGCCAACAAACACATGAAAAGATGCTCAACATCACTAATTATTAGAGAAATGCAAATCAAAACTACAATGAGGTATCATCTCACACCAGTCAGTATGGCCATCAACAAAAAACCTACAAACAATAAATGTTGGAGAGGGTGTGTAGAAAAGGGAACCCTCCTGCACTGTTGGTGGAAATGTAAATTGATACAGACACTATGGAGAACAGTATGGAGGTTGCTTAAAAAACTAAAAATAGAACTACCATATGACCCAACAATCCCACTGTTGGGCATATACCCACAGAAAACCATAATTCAAAAAAACACATGCACCCCAATGTTCATGGCAGCACTATTTACAATAGCCAGGTCATGGAAGCAGCCTAAATGTCCATCAACAGAGTAATGAAGAAAGAAGATGTAGTATATACATACAATTGAATATTACTCAGCCATAAAAATGAATGACGTTGGGTCATTTGCAGAGACGCGGATGGACCTAGAGTGTCATACAGAGTGAAGTATGTCAGAAAGAGAAAAGCAAATATCGTATAATAACACATATGTAGAATCTAGAAAAATGGTATAGATGATCTTATTTGCAAAGCAGAAAGAGACACAGATGTAGAGAACAAATGCATGGATACCAAGGGGGAAAGGGATGGGGTGGGAAGAGTTGGGAGACTGGGATTCATACATATACATTATTGATAGTATGTATAAAATAGACAACTGATGGGAACATATTGTATAGCACAGGGAACTCTACCTAATGCACTGTGGTAACTTAAATGGGAGGGAAGTCCAAAAGGGAGGGGATATCTTTATGTGTATGGCTGTTTCATTTTTTTGTGTGTGCAGTGAAGGCTAATACAACATTGTAAAGCAACCATACTCCAATAAAAATTAATAATAGGGGGCTTCCCTGGTGGCGTAGTGGTTAGGAATCCGCCTGCCAATGCAGGGAACATGAGCCCTGGCCTGGGAATATCCCACATGCCATGTCTGCCACAACTACTGAGTCTGTGCTCTAAAGCCTGCGAGCCACAACTACTGAGACCATGTGCCACAACTACTGAAGCCCGTGCGCCTAGAGCCCGTGCTCTGCAACGAGAAGTACCCACAATGAGAAGCCTGTGCACCACAACGAAGAGTAGCCCCACTCGCCGCAACTAGAGAAAGCCCGTGCGCAGCAACGAAGACCCAACACAGCCAAAAATAAAAATAAATAAAATAGATTTATTTTTTAAAAATTAATAATAATTAAAAAGGATCTTCAGACATAGACGATCTAACTTAATTCCACCCTCATGGTAAGTATTTTGCAAGTATCTTTAGGTGATACATACACAATAGGCACAGAACTCTTTTATTATTCATTTTATTTTCATATAAATTAACATCCTAGAAAAATTAAAATAGAAACACTAAATACAGTATTGCACATAGCGATCTCTGTTAAATGCCCTATTATATCATTGAAGAAAGTCATGTACACATGGAGGGGCCGAAGGAGATAGGAGAACAGCAGAACAGCAACCCGATAGCCACTACTGTGTCTGTGCATGTCGACTACACACTGAAAGCTAAGGACCGTACTCTACATAAATACAAACATAGTTATGATTCAGAGTTTCTTTTTAAGTTGATTCCATGATTGGTTTACATTAGCAACACATTCTCCCCTTTATTCACAGCTGTACCCCAAAACATATCATTAAAAGAATTTTTTAAAATATCTATTAATGTTAGACAAAACCATCACAACGCATCAGGAGCTGATTTTAAAATACTTTCATAGAGAGTGGAAGATTTACTTTTTTCCTCTCAATCTAAAATAAAATCTTTTCCTAGGTGCCTTTAGATCATAAATCCTTGCATACTCATTTCATAGTTTTTAATCAACTGCCATAACACATAAAGACAACCCCAATCAGGTCACAATACTCAGGCAGCTGGGTTTAAGTAACAAGTTCTAGGTAGATGCCAATCCATCTAAAAGTTACTCTTTTTTTGCCACCAGTTAGTCACGTTTGGCAATTTTATGAGCATCATTTATTTAAATTCCTTAAAATTGTGTCATTTTCTTTGTGAAGGGCAATGGTAAAAGTACAGAGAGGCACAGCTTTGGTTTAATTGACCTTTGCTGCAGATTGGCTTTATGTAATGTCCCAAAGGACATAGTTGATAAACACCCTCATTTCTGATTCCTGCCTATTTTAAATGATTTATAGGAAGGGTTTTCCTTTTGCTATATTCTTTTCTATTCATTATCTGATGAGTAAAAAAAAATGAAAATCTTCTTTCACAAATATATAGTTACAGAGACCAACCCAAGAGCTGGGAAAGCCTTGACTATGACATATATAAATGGTACTTCAATTTCAAAATAGAAAATTTATATGTAGACGTGAAACTGATACAAACAATTCACTAGAAATAACATTTTAACCATAACTCTAAATGCAGTGATGTGGAGTACTGGTCGTCAGTAGAACGGAACGTGTTTCACTGTGACAGGGCTATTTGCACATCATTAAATTGAAGGTTACTGTTTAGCATGTTCAGAATTAATGCAGATACTGCCTCTTACACATGCTATTTTGGTCTATCGGTAAAATACCATAAACTTTTACAAAAAGAAAAGGTGTCACATTCTCCACTGGCCTACTGCTTTTGCTTTTTTTCCTTTCTTTTTTTTTTTAATATACAGTAGAATTCAACAATCAGTGAACTGTCTGGAAAACACAAAGATTATGCAAGAGGCCAAGAAGAAAAGTGATCAAAATGATGAGTTTCCTTCCTGCCCTAGGTCGGCTGAATTCTGTGGAAGTGGCTGCAGGGACTCATTTTCTTTCTGCTTTTCTTTGTTCAGGTTTTCATGCTTATTTTCGCTTTCTGAAAATAAATGCACCAGGGAAGAGTTATAGTTAGAAGGAAGAACTTTAAAAATGTATGGCGTTTAGAATAACCCAAACAAGGTCTTTTCATTTGGATCAAATTCTTTGAAAAAAGGTTAAAGATACACAAGGTGATAAAGGAATAAAATAGAAGTAGAATCTCTTTTATCTTTTAGAATTTTCACTAAGAAAAATCACTGAATGTTTTTGAGGACAAAAGTTTTGAAACTTTAGCTTCTAATCGACATGAAAGAATACCAGGTCACCTTTTTCATTTTCTCATATTTATGTGTGCAAATACATAAATATGAAAATTGAATCGAGGCTTCATCTCATGGTTAATGTGATTTAACTCTTTTCTATCCTTATAATTCCATAATTGTGGTTAATAAATAACTTCCTGCTCATTCTATACATGTACTTTAAGATTGTACTTTCATCAAAAAGACAGAACATAAACCAAACCATAATAAAATACTTGTGGTTACATAAGATTTTTATACAGAGAAACTGAAAGGAAAATCTTTTAAATGAAGATATAATTTCTAACTTTTTTCTAAATAAAGCTGTTAAACGGTATTCCAATTTGGGTTATTTGAATATCTTCCATTTAGACTATATGAGACTAACTCAATTCAAACTGCTCCTATTTTAAGGCCTAAAACATCATCATTTACTTACTCTGTGGGGTCAAATGACAACCCCTCGAACACTCAACTAAACACTGACAGTACCACAAGGGAAAACTCGTCATTTCCACCACCGTTTCCTCTCTGGGGGCACAACTTGGCGTTTTATTCTGAAGGGGAGAGCGGACAAAGAGGGAACACCTTGGCTTGTTACACTCGGGCTGTGGGCTGACAGCTGCTGGGCAGCCGACTCCGCAGAGCCTGAGCCTTGGTCCCGGCAAAGGACAACAATGCACCTGGCATTTCATGTGTTAGATCCCAAGGGTGCTCATCCAATTACAACAGCTGTGCTGTGATCCATGTGTGATGAGGAAAGTGAACGATGGCCCCCAACCCTGCCAGCAACCCCACACACATACGTGCACCCCCTCAGTGGATTTATCTTAATTGTTAGTCTTTGAATGCTGAATGCTGAGATTCTTTTAGCCTTTGGGGCCTGATTAAAGGCAGAAGGAAAAGGAGATTCTTTAAGTCAGAGGCTCATTATTTGTTCAAACTTAAGAGGAAAATAATTAAAATATTATTAGGTGAATTTGTATATATTGAGAAAAGAGTGCTTAAAAGCCAAAGAAAATCACAAGTTAAAAAAACAGAGTAAATACTTACAATTCCAGAGTCATGTCTTGGTTTTATTTTATAAAGTGATTTTCCCTTTTTCTGCCTACATACCTCTTCAGCTTCTTTTACTCTGGGTGGGGGAGAAAACACACAATTTAAACAAAGATTTAGAAAGCTAACTACAATCCACCTATAGCAGTTGATTTATTAGAGAAAAATACCACATACCACAATGTCGCCCGACATTTGATTTAAAAACAGAATGTTAGAGCTAGAGGCAAATTCACCTAGTGGTTCTTAACTTGGAATCAAAGGATGTGGAATGGAATAGAATACAGCACATTTATATTTTTAGGCTACACTTTATCCTATACTAATGGAGTCTTACATTCAGAAGTAAAGTAAAGAAATATCCTTCATTTTCAGGTGAGGGTGCTGAGCTTGGCTCCATTACATAAATCAGAAGCATTAAATAATTAAATAAGCAGTACCATATAAAAACTCATATGTTTATTTAAAATGGTCTTAGGTTCAGTTTCCACATTGCATTTCCCCAGGCATGGAAGTCTGTGCAATGAATACTTGGGGTGTTTTTTAAAAAATTGAGCTTCATCAAGCATGGGAATGAGTCATTCAAAAGCAGAAAATAGAGAGTGAGCAGTAATGTTTGAACGCGTCTAGGATTTCTTTTTAAACACACGCTCCAAGGGAAAACAGTATTGAGTTTACCAGAGGAACAGTTAAAAGAGGACGTCATGGAGAGGGAGGTTGTGCAGCAAGTCTGGCTCTGCTGTCTGACGCTGGGTAACATCTGCTTGCTCTGCCCTCTGTGTCCCTTAGGAAGGACAAGGGCTCGATAATGCAGAACAGCATCACTAAGAAGATCACACAGAGCTGCTGCAAAGGTCCAAAAAGTTTTACTTTAAAAGTTCTTTATAGTAATGCAATTATACTCCTATAAGGATGTTAAAAAAAAATCAGTCCATGATTTTATAAACAGACATATTTATATATATAAAAAAAGTTCTTTATAAAATACTGTAAAATGTTACCAATGATTGCTTTAACTAAACAGATAGTAAGAAATCTGTAAGCTGGAATTCTATTAATAAAAATAGGTGCCATAAGAAAGAAAATAACCTATTAGGTTAATTTGTTTTTATTACTGTGGTTTTCCTTGGGAATTAAAAATAGAGTATTTCTGGAGAAACTGAAAAGGCCGTGACTTATCTTAATAAAAGACTTAGATCTTGAAACCTGTTTCCTGAAAGAAATGAGTTTTAAATATACTTCTTGAGCCTGATGGTAAAAGTTCTAATGATAGAATTCATCTCTTATGCAGTTGAAAGAACCCCTGTTTTTAAACAACAGAAGGGAACAAATCATGGAGTACAGCAGCTATGAGGTTACTGTTGCAGCTCACGGTAAAGCGTGGCAGATCAAAATAAATCCTTTTGGATGTAAAATGCCTGCTGAGTTGCTAATGTCAGTAATTCCAGAAAATGATGACAGTTTAGAAAACAATCCATTGTTACCACTTCTACTACTTTCTTCCCAAGCCATAAGTTTGCCTTTAATCTTTTCTCCAAACATTTGAATACAAACACATTATAACAAACTAAGGATTGCAGAGTTCCCATCTTCCTCTGAAATAACTACCAGTTAATATAAGTTGAAATATTTGGACAAGAAATTAAGGAAAACATTTTTTTTTTTTTTAGCAGTTAGCAAAAATCCAGTAGATCCCCTTTTAAATTTACTTGGAGCTCTTTAAAGCGTTTTGTGACATTTAAAATAAATCTACTTCACAAGTTTGTAAATCACCAAAGCATCTTAATTTTCTCACTATCTTACTTATTTTGTTCTTAAAAGTTTTTTCTAAGTATCACAGGAAGCTGAGTCTAATACAAACATATTAAATTTTACACAAAAACAAGTCCAGCCATTCCCACAGCAGACACAAGGAGAGCTAGAGAGAGTGGTCAAGGAGCCCTCGCAGTGACTGGGGACCGGGCTAAGGGCACTTAAGCCCGGCGTCTGTCAGGGGAGAAGCCCGTGCGCACAGAGGCCGGGGCGCTCGGAGTCCAGCGCCGGGTTCGGGGGCTATGCCCCGAGGGGACCCTGGGGTTGGCGGGTGGGGTTCCTGAAATTCTTCGGAAGCAGGTCGACAGTTGAGCTTCGTTTCAAAGAGAAATCTTAATTTTCCATACTTTTCTTGGAAGGGGAAATGGGGCTGAGGGTGAGGGGAGAGGACTTGTACAGAGTAACCTGGGGGCGCCGCGGGGACCCTGCTGCCTGGGACCCGCCACCGAGGCCAGAGCTCCCCCGCCCCGCTGCTTCCCTGTCCGACGGGAGCGAGTGGTCCCTGCGTCCCCAGACCCCAGCCGCGCACATGGCTCCCAAGCGGTCGCTCAAGGTCAGGTGCAGAGGAATCACGGAGAATCAGATAAAACGCAGCTCCCGGGCCCCCACGTATCTGTTCTGGGCCAGGCGTCTCTGCTCCCCCACCGTACCCGCCCCCCTGCCAGGACGCGCTCGGAAGCAGCACTGGGAGAATCTGATCTGATGTGGGCGACACCGGGAGAAACTGCACCCCGGAACCGAGCTGGTGGTTCCCCACGCGGCGCCCCAGGACCCCGGCGCTCCCTCCCCCTCGAGGCAACGCCGTGAACCCCCAGGTCACGACCCCAAACCACAGGAATGGGCTCCCTGCAGTCCCCTTGGGGCCCACCCATCCTAAGTCTCCTAGCAAATGCTGCTTCTTCCAAAGGCCAATTTTATTTCAACAAAACTCTGACATTTTCCCCACACTTTAGGCAGGAAAAAAGAACGTGTCCCTGGAGGTGAGCTTGCCGCCAGAGTTGGCAGAAATAAGAGGAAAAATAATGAGGTGAGCCGGAAGGGAGAGGGCCCCCGAGTGCCCTCCTACTTGGGCCTTCCTCTGGGGGTCAGGAGGAGTTCTCGGCTCCAAGTGCAGGCCCCTTGAGTAACCCTCTTCCCTCCTGCCTCGCCCCTCATTCAATGAGTGCTAAAATTTCCTAAACTGAGTAGGAAAAAGATGTTCCTTTCATAACTAGATATTAAGTGAAAAGGCACAGTGGTGGTAACTTTTCAAATAACAAAAATGACCTACACGTCTTATTTGGAAAGGAGGAGGGGAGTGAAAAGAGGGATAGTACTTCATTTATAAAGAGAAAGCAGTCACATGAGGAAGGAGGAAGTCAGGTCTTGGCTGAAGGGGACAGTCCTCGGCCTGCACTTGAGTTTAACCTCCAGTTAGGAGGGGTCTGTGGTTGGCGTATGGATTCATAGCTCTTGTGCATGATTCACGAAGATGATTTTTTTTTTAATGTGGCTGCATTCACACAAAAGGGACTGCCAGGGCGTTCGTTAATCAAGATTTGACTCTATTAGTCAGTCTCCCAAGGCAACAGAAATAAAAGCAAAAATAATGGGACCTGATCAAACTTACAAACTTTTGTACTGCAAAGGAAACCATAAACAAAATGAAAAGACAACCTACTGGCTGGGAGAAAATATTTGCAAATGATGCAACTGACAAGGGCCTAATTTCCAATATATGAACAGCTCACACAACTCAGTATTAAAAAACCAAACAACCCAACTGAAAACTGGGCAGAAGATCAAGGCATTTCTTCAAAGAAGACATACAGATGGCCAATAGGCACATGAAAAGATGATCAACATTGCTAATTATTAGAGAAATGCAAATCAAAACTACAATGATATACCACCTCACACCATTCAGAATGGCCATCGTCAAAAAAGTATACAAATAACAAATGCTGGCGAAGGTGCGGAGAAAAGGGAACCCTCCCACTGTTGGTGGGAATGTAAATTGGGGCAGCCACTACGGGAAACAGTCTGGAGGTTCCTCAAAAAACTAAAAATAGAGTTATCGTATGATCCAGCAATCCCACTAATGGGCATGTATCCGGACAAAACTATAATTCAAAAAGATACATGCACCCCTATGTTCATAGCAGCACTATTCACAATAGCCAAGACATGGAAACAACCTAAACGTCCATCAACAGATGAATGGATAAAGAAGATGTTATATATATATGCAGTGGAGTATTACTCAGCCATAAAAGAAATGAAATAATGCCATTTGCAGCAACATGGATGGACCTAGAGATTATCATACTAAGCAAAGTCAGAAAGAGAAAGACAAATACCATATGATATCACTTATATGTGGAATCTAACATATGACACAAATGAACTTATCTACAAAAGAGAAACAGACTCACAGACATAAAGAACAGACTTGTGGTTGCCAGTTGGGAGGGGGCTGAGGAAGAGATGGCTTAGAAGTTTGGGATTAGCAGATGCAAACTATTATATATAGGATGAGTGAACAACAAGGTCCTACTGTATAGTACAGGGAACAATATTCAATATCCTATGTTAAACTATAATGGAAAAGAATATAAAAATATATATGCATGTATAACTGAATCACTTTGCTGTACAGCAGAAATTAACATTGTAAGTCAACTATACTTCTAAAATAAACACACACACACACAAAAAATAGATTTTTACCTTATTAGATAACTAAAAAGGGAAGTAAAAAATTTTCAGATGACATCTTTGGTAGGCTAATTCTAACAACTGCAACTTCTAACCAGAAATCTAGACAAAAAAGAAAATATGAACAAAAGCAAATGATGTGATAAGGAAAACTCTTCTCTCATCACTTTTAGTGGTTTTGGAAAAAAAACAACACAGAAAGCAGAGACTAGAAAACAGGAAAGGTAGACAGAACAGAAGGATACAAAGAGTATATCATGGCCATGAAATTTGACGTTTATGTTAAATTTTGGTGTAATATCTTTTATTGTCCATAAAACTTCAGACAAAACAATGTGCTGAATACTTTTCAAAAGTATGAACTTATCCCTCAAATGAAGGACCAAAAGTAATAAAATAATATGAGGCGCTCCTTGATCTTTTAAGGGAGAATTTAATCATGGGAAAACCCCAAAAAACAGATGGAATCAGGTTTGGAAAACAGAGTAGGTGACCAATTTGAACAAATATTTTTTGTTCTTAATTTTTGTCCTGGCAATGGGTCAGAAAGAGTTAGATAAATGAATGGGTGATTCCCAGTAAGTGGAAACTCACTCCCTACAAGGACCAATCTTTGTATAACCAATTTTGAATAGACTTTTTGAAAAAATGAAACTTTTCTCTTTCTTAAACAGATGGAAATATTTAACATTTACTTGATGCCACCTTCATCACTGTTGTGATGTGCGGACTCAGGCCTCCCTCAAGGCCCCGAAGGCGTAGACAGCAGCTCACCCACTCTGATGTCACACTGTGCTCTATTGGACTTGACCTCACAGCCAGTTTTAAATCCTCTGTCTGTTCCTAAGATGGCACGTTGTGATCACTCCTCGCGGTGCTAGCATATCTGCCTTACGTAGATCCTCTCTCTTCTTTAAAAAATTCCTGTCTTCTCTAGAGGGGAAAACCAGATAACTAAGCTCATCTAAATGAGCCTCAAATTAGAGCAATAATGCTCTGAGTTCAGTCCCAGCTACACAGATACAGCTCCTGGGCCTGGAGGCAGTCCTGTCAGCTGCCAGGGCTTCTCCCCTACACACCGCCCTCCACCTCCCACAGCTGGGTCTGGAAGGTTAGGGCGGCCAGGAGTCTGACTCACAGTCGGGCAGGACACGACAGCGACAGCCAGCGACAGCACTCAGCGTGTCTGGTGAGAAGATCCTAAGATACCGCACAACCCGACCTGCCCATTCAGCAGCTTGTTTGGGAAGATGTCAAGTAAGGCTGGAATGAATGTGAAACCTGAAATTCAAGCTTATCAAGGTAGAGAAGTGTGACACCATTGGTCAGTAATGACAGATTTTGTGATGCTACAGAGAATACAGGATAAGGAGTGAGCATTTTGTGAGCAATGTGACTATGAGATGAGTCCTCCGTTGAAAACTGTTGTCTGGGCAAAAATGACCAGAGGAAAACATAACATCTCTAAGCTTAAAATTTCAAGAAAACTCTTATACTAAATTTATCTTCTAAAAAATGAAGTTGTAAATGTAACCTATAAAGAAGCTAAATAAATTTCAATACATCTATATAGATTTTTATTCCCTACATTGAAAAATTTTCAGTTGTAGCAGCTTCCTCTGGCTTTAAGATATTAAGCTTAGAAGTTATTAAGCATAGAAAATGAGTCCAGGAGACTGAGAATATTTTTAAGGTTTATATCACAGAGAAGACAAAGGTAGGTGACAAAATGAAAAATATTTTTTTTATCATAGAATTTCTTGAAACAGCATAATCTATAAAAATACTGAATCACTATGTTGTACAACTGAAACTAACATAATGTAAGTCAACTATACTTCAATTTTAAAAAAATAAACTAGTTTAAATTCCAATAATAATTTTGTCCTTAATACAACTGGATACATTTATACTAAAGGTTATTCTAAATAGAGAGAGTGGTTTCTGATTTCTCTCCTAATAAAAATGTATATTTCTCTGCACTTTCCTTCCCAAGCCCCAGACCCATTTATTGTAAGGCAAACATACAAAAAGTTCAATGTGATTCAGTGTAAAGACAGTTTGTGAGATGCAACAGTGACACAGACACAGAGAAGAGAAACCACACGTCTCTGTGGCCCGCAGGCCGAGTAATTTTTATCTACTTTATAGAGCAAACACCTGGCGGCCTCACCCTCAGGTATGCTATCATCATTCAATGGAATGAGAAGGGAGCCACTCCTGCCACTGAGCAGTAACAATCTGGTCTAAGTGAGTGTAGGGCGGCCGGGTTCACTGCCCGCCGGGGCAGGGGCGTGGGGTCCCCTCGCGGAGATAGGTCTCCGCCCACCTGCTGAGAGCAGACCACTCCCCCGCCCAGCTCAGTGGAGTCCCCACAGCTGCCTATTAAGCCCAGAAAACCATTCTAATCCAAAAGAGAGGGGAGGGGCTCTGGACGGAGGCTGGGTGGGAGCCGGCATGTGGCTCCAGAAGAGCCGGAAGCAGGTGTAGACGCCCTGTGGACTCGACTCCGTCTCGGCCTGCTCTCCTTTATGACCAAGATGCTCACCACCACCACCCCAAACCCCCTGAAAATATAGTGGAAACCATCAACCACAGCGCTCCTTATCACTGCAATGGAAAAGAACTGAAGTTTCGTCAGGCATGTATTTCTGAATTTGAGTCTAATTTCTGAATTTCATCGCTCATACTCTCTGACTCTTTCAGAGAAAACTGCCTCCGCGCCTCCAGGGCTGACGGCGCAGTTAGTACCAGCGAGCGCACAGCGGCAGCGACTCAAGGCGGCCACGCTTTACACGACCCCCGCCCGGGGACCGGCCTGGGGAGCCCCGCCTGGGGACAGTGCCTCGGAGACTGGCTTGGGGACCCCCGCCTGAAGACCACGCCTCGGGGACCAGCCTGGGGACCCCCGCCCCTGGACCACGCTTCGGAGTAGAGGTGGGTCAAAAGAGAGGAATCATTCATTCAGAAGATAACATTCAAGCAGTCAAATGAATTCTTTACAGTCGGCATCTCTTTGATAACTGTCTAATGTTCTACAAATGTAGGACATTGTAACTCATGGATGAGCTACCATAGGAAGAAATGTTTCCCCCTAGGTTTGGAAAGGCTGTAGGTGAGGAAAGATGGGTCCGGAGGACACAGCTGGGTTCTCCGGCTGGGCTCTCACTTCAAGGCAAACAAAACAAAAAATCACACACACACATCTCAGGATAACCCATGAGGTGGGTACTGCTGTTACCCAACTTTTACAGTGAAGAAACTGAAACTTAAAATGGTCACATTACTCGCTCAGGGTCAGAAACCAACGTTGCAGATCCAGACAGACACAGACAACACCTCCTCAGCTCTAGGTGTAATAAGCATCGACCTGTGTGGCCTCCTCAAAAGGCAAAGGCATGGGATGATGAAAAACACGGCCACCAAAATCTTCCTCTAGTTATACATATGTACATAGTTATTTACATTTATGTATTTATACTTATCATGTATTTATATATTTACATTCATTATATTAATTTATATTTATTTTTATTTCTGTTTATTTAGAAGCATTTAATTTTAAAAGACTGAATTTTCTAAAACTCTGAACATATAAAACGTGGCAGGTTAAAATGGTTTTTGAAAGAGAAACTATTCGGGAAAGTGGGTGCATGTATTTTACTAGCTCCTGAGGAGAAGCACTCTAACTGGACAAATTCTGAACCCTATTCAAGGAAAAGTATTAATGGAAACACAGTGGGCTGTAGTGTTCATCTTTGAAAAAGGAAGGCATGCAAGATCATCCGGAGAAAAAACTACCACCACATTTTCTTGATTCTAATTTCTAGGAGGAATTCTTGACGGTGGCTCTCTACATAAGGGATGTGAACTGTAGTCAGTAAAAATCTAAAAATACAGAAGACAGAGAAATTTTCCAATGGCTTTTTTCTTTTTAAACACAAATCCTCAATATAAACAGCAACTAAATTTTAAGCTTTAACTCAATGAAGGCGTTTCTGAGGAAAGGGGATTCGGCACACACTTGGAGTGTGTTGTGCCCTTGCTTTTTGGTGATCTAACCTGATAGAGGGCTACAACTCTGAGAAACCCAGAAGGACAGTGAGCACATTTCCCCCACTATCTCAGATCCCAATGGTCTCAACTGAACAGCAGTCAGTAGGTGGTTAGAGTCTCTGACAAATGTTGGAAATGCTGACACGCTGTGCTGCTGAAGATGGGAGATGCATTTACCTTAGTGACTAGATGATTAAACAGTAAGGTTCACACTCCACTGTGTAAATAAAGACCATGAATTATATTCTGTCAAATCAGAGTATCATTTTCTCACGTTCTTCCCACAAGGAATTTACCGTGGTATCAGAAAAAGTTGAGAAAGCTAGAAGGTGCCATTTAGAACGTTTAAAAATGCTTAGATGATAAGCTTTTAACCGTTACTGAAAATAGTAATATTTGTATTCATAAACACGTTAGGATTTTAAAGCTCTGATAACATAGTTTTCACTGTTAATTTAAAATCGTTCATTTAAAAAAAAAGGGTTTCTTTTTCTCATGGCTCTTGTAGTAGAGACTATTTTAATTCTACACTAGACCCAGATTTACATGGAATTTACAAAAGTAGCTCAGCTGATGTGCCCTTTATCTAAGTCCCATAACAATGACCATGTTCTTTCTGTAGGTATTGAGGATGTTTTACATTTCCTCGATAAAATGGTTAAAATGACAGCTCCTGGTCTCACAAATTCATGATAGTAAATAAAATGAACTTCTGTCACACATGATGGCCAAAACTATTATAAAATCACATTGACAGCAAAGTACCTCTTTTATTACAGGAGACCAGTGTTGTTTACTACATTTGACATTTTTTGTGCAAACATCCTTTTACTATTTCCACATGTGTTAAGATATTTTCTTAATTTCAGCAATTCCTTTTTTTTCTTTTGCATATGGTTCAGAAAAGCATTTGATTATAGCTAGTGAGATATAAATTTAAGTTCTATTGGTACTCACACTATGGTTTTTCTTTTGACAATTCAATACCAAGGAGGATGTGGGTGAATAACCTGGATCCTATTCTTTTAGAAAAACCTTTTTTTGATGGGGCAGGAACTCAAGGGCTATTAGACATAGGGATTAGTTTATAGTGAGTTTATCATGTTTCTTCCCTGTAAAACTCAAAAAAGAGTACAACAGAGCTATTAATGTCATAATGGTTTAGAGTCTTGCGAGAGAGAGATGTGGGCGATACAACACAGGAATGCATCAGGGAAACACACATATGAAGGGAGAACAAAAACACGCAATATTTTCCTCTACTGGATGATTCCTATCAGGTTAAAAATATGCTGTTCATCCCCCCATCAAATAGAAAATATCTCTCATCCCCCGCCCCCTCCAGCGAGACCTTCCTTCTCTGCCACCCTTTACATGTACTGCCCATCATCCCCTTCTCCACATCCTCTGTGCCCATCTAACCAGGCGTCTGTCACGGACCACCTGACGGCGCCTGCTCTTGTGGTGTCGCCGCTTCCCCCAAGTTCCCAAATTCAAAGGTCGATTCTCCTCCCACTCCCGTAAGCACCAGCAGCTCTGCTTTATGGCCTCCTTCTGGAAGTCTCACTGACCTGGTCCACCAGGCTCCACAATCTGCCCCAGCACCTCTCTCTACAGCCCAGCCGTCTTCTACCTTTCTCCTCCTGCTCACTCTGTTCCAGCCACTGCAGCCTCCCCCCAGGGCTTTGCACTTACCGCTCTGTCTGGAATGTTCCGTCTCGAAATCCCCTGGTTTCTTCCATCACTTCCTTCAAGTCCCGGCTTATCCGTCGCTTCTCAGAGAGCGCTGCCCGGCAGGCTTACATGCACTGCCAGCACCTCCTCCAGCCCTCTTTTCCCTCTGCCCAAAGTCCCCAGAGGACAGAGAGTGCCTCCCTCCTGACTGAGCACTGGCACAGGGCACCTTCAGAGAACTCCAGACAACACAAGGCAGGTGCAGCTCACGCTGGGAGGACCATATGCCCTTTTAGTAAATGCAGAGTGGCCACATCCTCTCTGAGGCACGGCTACCCAAACAGGACTCTGTACAGCTCAGCATCAAGCTTTAAATCATTCAAGGGAGGGGTTTATAAGGAGACACATCAGCCTTTCTCCAGAGACATCAATGAGATCGGGGACGTGAGGGCAGGAACACTTTATCTAGAACAGAGTGTGACACACAGGTGACAGCATAACTGTTGTTCCTAAAGGAAGGGGTGACCTTTGTAATCAGTTGGGGGTGGAGCATGGCCAGGGCTGTGGGGGACGATGGGGAGAAAGCTGAAGGATTATCCAGAGAATGTCAACATCCCTCAACAAGATAAAATGACAGATGAAGCTGATTAAAGTTTTCAAACTTAGAAAGACATTCGAGGTATCAGGGATCTTAAGCGTTTTATTACCGATCTTACTCAGGAAACAAAAGCAAAATAAATCAAAATGGAATGAAATAAAGTAAAATAAAATGCTCCTGGGCTTCATATAAGACAACGTTCAAAAAGAGCAAGCATAAGTTGGTGCAGCCACTATGTAAAACAGTATGGAAGGTCCTCAAAGAATTAAAAATAGTTACTATATGATCCAGCAATCCTACTCCTGGGCATGTATCTTGACAAAACTACAGTTCAAAAAGATGTATGCACCCTTATGTTCATAGCAGCACTATTTATAATAGCCAAGACATGGAAACAACCTAAATGTCCATCAACAGATGAATGGATAAAGATGTGGTACATATATACAATGGAATATTACTCAGCCATAAAAAAGAATGAAATAATGCCATTTGCAGCAACAAGGATGGACCTCGAGATTATCATACTAAGTGAAATAAGTCAGAAAGACAAATACCATATGATATCACTTATATGTGGAACCTAACATATGACAAATGAACTTATCTATGAAACAGAAACAGACTCACAGACATAGAGGACAGACTTCTGGTTGCCAAGGGGGTGGGTAGGGGAGGGAAGGACTGGGAAGTTGGGATTAGCAGATGAAAACTATTATATAGAGAATGGATAATCAACAATGGCCTACTGTATAGCACAGGGAACTATATTCAATATCCTGTGATAAACCATAATGAAAAAGAATATCAAAAAAATGTATATATGTAAAACTGAATCACTTGCTATACAGCAGAAATTA
Organism: Orcinus orca; assembly: GCF_937001465.1. Lineage (NCBI taxonomy): Eukaryota > Metazoa > Chordata > Mammalia > Artiodactyla > Delphinidae > Orcinus > Orcinus orca. Next base: position 6,209,675 of record NC_064572.1, read on the forward strand.
ACACAACATTGTAAATCAACTATACTTCAGTTAAAAAAAAAAGAGCAAGCTGACAAACCTCTGGTGTATCCATGAGCTAATAATATCATATTATCATTAGAAAGCCTAAATTGAAAAAAGAAGTCTTACATCATTTTAGGAACTATATTAGGTATGATATGATTTTCATTTTTTTGGTTCTGCAATATTATCTTAAAAATATTAAATCTTAAAAATTGTAAATCATAGCTCCTAAAACTCCAAGAGCATTAGAATTTGAGTTTGATATGAAATTATAATATGCATATAAGAAATATCATGCATGTATAATAACTTAAATGATAATGATGATGACGACCATGGTAACAATGACCTAAAGGTCCTTCTAAGGAGGAACAAATAATAAACAAGAAATTTCCACATAAACCAAGGAACACAGGCTGGGGGAAACTTATTTGCTATGATAGCTGTTCAACGGTGGACACCTGAATTGACTAGAAATGCCCGTGTCCAGACCACGCTGTACTTCCATGGCCAGTTCTGCAGCACCAGCACGGCCAGTCCTCACTGAGGGCCCACTGGCTAGGAAGCACCGTATAAACGGTCTGTCCCTGCCTCAAAAAATGTCTGCTTTCTTCACATGGACTCAAAATTCCTCTCCTGACCTAGCAGCTGCCCATGGTTCATGTTTCTAAGCCTAACTGTTTATGACAAGCAGAAGCAGTGACCTGGTCAGAGGCCTGTGGGGAGGGTCACGAGTGAGAACTCAGACGCCAGGTAAGGGCCGGTGGGCAGGAGTAGGGAGACATTCTGGCGAGAGGGTGGAGACCTCATGAAACACAAGTGAGAGATGGGGCTTTACCCCATAGCAAACGCAGACAAACTTCTTCCCCTTTTTATTTATTTTCACCATTATTATATCCACTTTTTTCCCCCCTAAGTATTTATCTCTTCTCCATTAGAAATACAGTTTAAGAAAACTTGGACAATCTGACTCCCCCCATGGAGATTAGATTTGAAAAAAGTTTATTTAGAATAGATGAGTAATTTCAGAATAGACACACGTACTGTATATTTTTAACATGAATTAAGGTTTCCTGAGTCTGAAGTTTACACAGGGAAAGCACTAGTCATTTCATTACTACAGAGTCAAGTTATTATAAATCACTAAGTATTCAAATAGATGGAGATCATTTTGATCTTGGAATTAACTGTGTGATTTTATTTTTTTATAATTTTTGCCAGCAGATTTGTCTCTGAAATTTTGATTTAGCTCATTTATTCATGTTAGTAGTTAAAAGATTTGCTTTCCTTGAGTACGTCCCCTGGGCACAGGGGAAATGGCCAGGAGTGGACCAGGCAGAAAGAAAAGTAACTGATGTACGAATTCAAAACTGTGACCAACCTGAACAGACCACTGAGGGTGGGACGTTCAATCCTGGTCCACTTTTAGGCTTAGTGGTTAATGTGAGAATTCTATTTACTTTCTTCAAAAAAAAAAAAAAGCTTTATTGAGATATCATTAGCGTACTATTAAATTCACCCATTTAAGTGGAAAATTCACGGCCAAACAGGGAATTTCCTGGTGGTCTCCTGGTTCGGACTCCTCACTTTCACTGCCGAGGGCCGGGGAGGGGTCGGGGAAGTAAGATCCCACAAGACGCATGGTGCAGCCAGAAAACAAACAAACAAACAAACAAAAAACTGGAAAAAACGAAACAAAACAAAACCCTAACCCACAGGGCTATGCAGCCATCTAGTTTTAGAACATTCTACCCCGCCAAGAAACCTCACCAGCAGTCACTTTCCATTCCTCTCTGTCCCCAGCCCCCGACAAGGGCTAATCTACTTCCAGATCCTATATACTTGCTAATTCTGGGTGTTTCATATAAAGCAAAACACACCACACAGTCTTCTTCTCTGACCATCTTCTTTCACTTAGCACCCATGTTACAGCCTGTATCAGTGCTTCATTTCTTTTTATCACGTAACGCTATTCCACTGTAAGGATACACCGTGCTTTATTTACGCACTCATCAGTGGACAGACCTCCGAGTTGTTCAGGTGTCATGAGTGACACTGCTGCGTGTCCACAGGCCTCTTCCACAGACCTGTGGCAGGAGCTGTGGGCCCCATGGCAGCTGTACGCTCACTTTTTTTTTTTTTTAATTTTCCCTGCGGCTTGTGGGATCTTAGCTCCCCGACCAGGGATGGAACCCGTGCCCCCTGCAGTGGAAGCACGGAGTCCTAACCAGTGGCCTGCCAGGGAAGTTCCTAGTCTGCCCCCTTTGAGGAAAGGCCTGTTTTCCAAAGTGGCTTCACTGCCCACAGTCCCCCCAAGCACGTGAAAGTCCCATACACTCAAATTGAGTTTCGCGCCTTATCACAGTTGCTTCTTAAATGTTAACCAGATTTTAGCAGGCAAAACCAGTGAGTTGACTGCTCTTTGTCCAATAAAATGATGCTGCAATGTCTGGGTCTAATGTTGCCATCAGCTGCAAACCTGTTGTAGAGACGAACGCCTACATCTTGGGGACGATCTCGCCCACCTCCATCTCTCACGACTAGCTTTGAGTACTCATTACTGACCCCACGATCCCAAATTTTTAAATGTAGAAGGAACACCTTCCATTTCTCTGCACTACCCGCGCCCCCCCGTGTCTGAGGGAGAAGTCCCAAAGCGGACAGGAGGAAGGGTGCCCGGCCAGTGGGCTCCTCTACCGGGGGCTCCGAGTCAGCCAGGAAGACGTCACATGGGGGTGGATGCAGGGGCATTTGTCACTACCTAAAAAATCCAGGCTCCGGCAGAAGTCCATACAAACCTAAGAAATCGGCGTTGGACAAATCGAACAGGTCTGGCCCCCTCCTCCGGCAGGTTATAACCATCACATTGTTTGAGAGGCTCCTAAAGAAATTTAAATGACCCCCAAATAACGGCTTGCTGGTAAAGATATAGCTTGTTGTAGGAGCTAGTTGCAGCTCATATAAGCTGCACGATGTTATTTTTAACAGGTAATCTTAAATATCTTTACTCCATGAAGCATATTTTTTGCCAACAGTTTTATGACAAACTTCGCTAGAGACACCAAAAAATATTTTTAGCAAATGCTGAAGGGAAATGAATAATTGCTCAAATACCATTACAAGCCTCTGCAAACTCAGCAGAAGGTGCAACAAGGTTAAATCCTTTCAAAGCAAAAAAGTCTGTGGAAAAGCTATTTTCTTGACTCTTGGCCCCAGCTGTCTGTTGGGAGTTGGAACCACAACATTTAAGGTGACTTTCTTCCATTTTTGAACATGAGGCTTAGAGACAGGATTTTCCAAAATTTAAAAAGATCTCTTGGAACATGGAAAGATGAAGCAAATGCATAGATTTTTTCCATCTAACCTTCACCTTAGGATTTTACATCATTTTTGGAGAACTAAGCTTTAGAAAGTAAATTTCCGATACCCAGGGTTTCAGACCTTGTAAATCACTTTAGGAGAAGAAAGGGGGAAGCTCACTTTCCTGATCTCTAAGGTCTGGTTAACATAAGCTCATCATTCATGGAGCTGAGACTAGACTTTCCTGACCTCCAGAGCTGCCCCAGCCAGGAACCTGTGCTAACGCGCGTGTGTAGGGTCCCAGCACCCTCTTCCCGTCTCCTCTGCTGCCTCTCCTAGTGCAGAATATCACACCTTTCACCTGGGTCACCTCAGGTTACTGAGGAGTTTCCTCAGTAACTCCTAACTTGCTTCTCAATACCACCGTCCAATTTCCTACCCATTGCACCAACCATCTTTTCTCTGCATGAATCATCTCAGGTTGTCCTCTTTCAAAAGCTCTGTGATGGCCTTCTACTGCACCCACGATAAAAGTCAGCCTCTTACCATGACTGCAAGGGTCGGAACGGTCAGGCCCCTGCCTGTTTCCTCAGATTCACCTCATGACCTGGAGATCAGTCAGTCTTTTCTGCCAGGCTGCTGTGACCTTCCCGCACCTCTACCTGCCAGGCTCACCACTGTACCCCTACACCAGTCTCAAATTCTTTAGGTGTCAACGTAAATGTTGCCTCTTCAGAAAGGCCTCCTCCGACCAAACTTTCTAAATGAAACTCTTCTGCTTTTTATTGTGCAAAAATGGTTCACTGTTTACTTTCCACATAGTGCTAATTTCAACCTATAATTTTAAAATGTGCGTGTTTACTTTTTTATTGTCTGCATCTCTCACTAGAGGGTAAGATCCACATGGCCAGGGAATTTGCCGACCACAGAGTAGCGCATAAATAACTGTTGAATTAATAAATTCATGAATTTAATTTCCTACTACACCTTTTTTTTTTTTTTTTTTTTCGGTACGTGGGCCTCTCACTGTTGTGGCCTCTCCCGCCGCGGAGCACAGGCTCCGGACGCGCAGGCCCAGCGGCCATGGCCCACGGGCCCAGCTGCTCTGCGGCATGCGGGATCCTTCCAGACCGGGGCACGAACCCGTGTCCCCTGCATTGGCAGGCGGACTGTCAACCACTGCGCCACCAGGGAAGCCCTCCTACTACATCTTAATGCATATTAATTACTCCTTTAATGAGCCTAGGTCACATTCCCTACATATTCTCAGGGACCATTTGCACTGTCCTGTCTTGTTTGTCAATTTCCTTCCAAGGTTCCCACTACAGGGGTCAGAACTAGGAAGAGGGTTGCTTTATGGGTCGTTCCTGTAGAAACTGATGCCTGAATTTAATGGGTAAGCGGTTGGCCAACTTCACGTACTGCTCCAATGTGACAGTGCTGGGCAGAGGTCCAAGAGGCAGTTCCACTTATGTGTCCAACAAACACATGACTACAGAATAATAAGCCTCTTTCCTTAGCTCAGGTTTATTTTCAGTTGCTTTGAAAGTGGTTGCTTCCTTCTACTCTGATGACATCATACTTTGAACCTGAACACACAGCTCAGTGTATGAGGTGCCTCTGGTCTAACGTGTACCCTCCTAAGGCCGGACACTCACACGCTTTCCTTCCAACCACAGACCAGCTGGGCAGAGACTAGACCTGACTAACACACGCTCGTGCAGCTGGAGGAGTAGCTGCCCTTTCTCCTGGTTCCTCAAAGACCACCTGCCTCAGAATAAAGGGAACCAGCAAATTAAGTTAGACAGCACTTTAAACACAACTCTTACTAATGTCACCACTGATTTATGAAATCAAAATGGCTTAAGCTGGGACTCCCCTGGTGGTCCAGTGGTTAAGACTCTGTGCTGCTAATGCAGGGGGCCTGGATTCCATCCTTGGTCAGGGAACTAGATCCCACATGCTGCAACTAAGACCTGGCACAGCCAAATAAATAAATAAATATTTTTTAAAAGTCTTAAGCTGACTACAAGTGAAATGGTGATAGGCTGCACTGCACACGATGGGGCTTGAAGCCCGGGTGCCAGAGCCCAATTTCCTAGTTTAGGACGTCCTCCCCTCCTAGGACCGCCTGTGAAGCTCCTACTTGATTCAGATCTGTGTGCAAAGAATAATTCTGGAGGCACTGATGCCCCTCTTGCTTCCCCCTCCTGTGACACCTCACCAAGGCTAGGCTGTCAGCTCCAGGGAGACGGGGCCTTCATCAAATGACTGAGGGTCTCCTGTGCCTGGACACTTAACATGGAATGAGAGGATGACCACACATCACAAGCTGGACTCTGCCTGAAAACTGAGTCTGGCTACAACAGAGCAAAAGCGGGCAGTGAAATTGTCTCTCCAAGGACCACAGTTCCTCCATCACGGTGGAAAAGCACAAGTGTCCCTAGTACCCTGTGCTAAGTCGTCCGAGCTCCCCTGGGCCCCCACGTGGCTTGGTGATGCTGATGACTTCCTGGAGATAAGACATGGGTCACCTGGGTCCTCACGCATGGACACTGTGCTCTGTGAGGCCTTGGGGAGAGGCTGGGCACCATTCACGTCAGTTTGTCCCCATATTCTGGACAGAGTCGAGCTGACATTTTTTTAAAGTTATTTTTCATATGTTTTGTGTTGCTCAGTAATAACTAGTCCAAATTTCTTTGAAGAAGAATTTCTTATTAACAAGTGTACAAGCCTAGTTGCAAGTATATGAAGAAATATTTTTTCGGACTCACGACAAAACCAATGGGTCAGCTGTCTGAAGCATCAAAACAAGAGTAGAGCATAATGTAAATAAGAAGTGATAGGTCACATGAACGCTGTCAAACAAAAGCTCAACTTGGACTCAGAATCAAGACATTTTACCAACGAAGAAAGCAACTGAGTCACAATAATGCCTTGTATTTACAGATGTGATTTTTTTTAGTCATATATTTTATACACATCAGTGTATACATGTCAATCCCAATGGCCCAATTCATCACACGACCACCCCCCCCCCGCAGCTTTCCCCTTGGTGTCCATAGGTTTGTTCTCTACATCTGTGTCTCAACTTCTTCCCTGCAAACCAGTTCATCTGTACCATTTTTCTAGGTTCCACATACATGCGTTAATATACGATATTTGTTTTTCTTTTTCTGCCTTACTTCACTCTGTATGACAGTCTTTAGATCCATCCACGTCTCAACAAATGACCCAATTACGTTCCTTTTTATGGCTGAGTAATATTCCATTGTATATATTTACCACATCTTCCTTATCCATTCGTCTGTCGATGGGCATTTAGGATGCTTCCATGACCTGGCTATTATAAATAGTGCTGCAATGAACATTGGGGTGCATGTGTCTTCTTGAATTATGGTTTTCTCTGGGTATATGCCCAGTACTGGGATTGCTAGATCATATGATAATTCTATTTTTAGTTTTTTAAGGAACTTCCATACTGTTCTCCATAGTGGCTGTATCAATTTACATTCCCACCAACAGTGCAGGAGGGTTCCCTTTTCTCCACACCCTCTCCAGCATTTGTTGTCTGTAGATTTTCTGATAATCCCATTCTAACTGGTGTGAGGTGATACCTCATTGTAGTTTTGATTTGCATTTCTCTAATAATTAGTGATGTAGAGCAGCTTTTCATGTGATTCTTGGCTATCTGTATGTCTTCTTTGGAGAAATGTCTATTTAGGTCTTCTGCCCATTTTTGGATTGGGTTGTCTGTTTTTTTAATATTGAGCTGCATGAGCTGTTTCTATATTTTGGAGATTAATCCTTTGTCCATTGATTTGTTTGCAAATATTTTCTCCCATTCTAAGGGTCGTCTTTTCATCTTCTTTATGGTTTCCTTTGCTGTGCAAAAGCTTTGAAGTTTCATTAGGTGCCATTTGTTTATTTTTGTTTTTATTTCCATTACTCTAGGAGGTGGATCAAAAAAGATCCTGCTGTGATTTATGTCAAAGAGAGTGCTTCCTATGTTTTCCTCTAAGAGTTTTATAGTGTCCGGTCTTACATTTAGGTCTCTAACCCATTTTGAGTTCATTTTTGTGTATGGTGTTAGGGAGTGTTCTAATTTCGTCCTTTTACATGTAGCTGTCCAGTTTTCCCAGCACCACTTATGGAAGAGACAGTCTTTTCTCCATTGTATATCCTTGCCTCCTTTCTCATAGATTAGTTGACCATAGGTGTGTGGGCTTACCGCTGGGCTTTCTATCTTGTTCCATTGATCTATGTTTCTATTTTTGTGCCAGTACCATATTGTCTTGATTACTGTAGATTTGTAGTATAGTCTGAAGTCAGGGAGCCTGATTCCTCCAGCTCTGTTTTTTTCCCCTCAAGACTGCTTTGGCTATTTGGGGTCTTTTGTGTCTCCATACAAATTTTAAGACTTTTTGTTCTAGTTCTGTAAAAAATGCCATTGGTAATTTGATAGGGATTGCATTGAATCTGTAGATTGCTTTGGGTAGTATAGTCATTTTCACAATATTGACTCTTCCAATCCAAAAACATGGTATATATCTCCATCTGTTGCTATCATCTTTAATTTCTTTCATCAGTGTCTTATAATTTTCTGCATACAGGTCTTTTGTCTCCCTAGGTAGGTTTATTCCTAGGTATTTTATTCTTTTTCTTGCAATGGTAAATGGGAGTGTTTCCTTAATTTCTCTTTCAGATTTTGCATCATTAGTGTATAGGAATGCAAGAGACTTCTGTGCATTAATTTTGTATCCTGCAACTTTATCAAATTCATTGATTAGCTCTAGTAGTTTTCTGGTGGCATCTTTAGGATTCTCTATGTATAGTATCATGTCATCTGCAAACAGTGACACTTTTATTTCTTCTTTTCCAATTTGTATTCATTTTATTTCTTTTTCTCCTCTGACTGCTGTGGCTGGGTCTTCCAAAGCTATGTTGAATAATAGTGGTGAGAGTGGACATCCTTGTCTTTTTCCTGATCTTAGAGGAAATGCTTTCAGTTTTCCACCATTGAGAATGATGTTTGCTGTATGTTTCTCGTATATGGCCTTTATTATGTTGAGGTAGGTTCCCTCTATGCCCAATTTCTGGAGAGTTTTTATCATGAATGGGTGTTGAATTCTGTCAAAAGCTTTTTCTGCATCTATTGAGATGATCATGTGGTTTTTATTCTTCAATTTGTTAATATGGTGTATCACACTGATTGATTTGCATATATTAAAGAATCCTTGCATCCCTGTGATAAATCCCACTTGATCATGGTGAATGATCCTTTTAATGTGTTGTTGGATTCTGTTTGCTAGTATTTTGTTGAGGATTTTTGCAGCTATATTCAACAGTGATATTGGTCATTAATTTTCTTTTTTTGTAGTATCTTTGTCTGGTTTTGGTATCAGGATGATGGTGGGCTCATAGAATGAGTTTGGGAGTGCTTCTTCCTCTGCAATTTTTTGGAAGAGTTTGAGAAGGATGGGTGTTATCTCTTCTCTAAATGTTTGATAGAATTCACCTGTGAAGCCTTCTGGTCCTGGACTTTTGTTTTGTGGAAGATTTTTAATCACAGTTTCAATTTCATTACTTGTGATTGGTCTGTTCATATTTTCTATTTCTTCCTGGTTCAGTCTTGGAAGGTTATCCCTTTCTAAGAATCTGTCCACTTCTTCCAGTTTGTCCATTTTATTGGCATAGAGTTGCTTGTAGTAGTCTCTTAGGATGCTTTGTATTTCTGCGGTGTCTGTTGTAACTTCTGTTTTTCATTTCTAATTTAATTGATTTGCGTCCTCTCCCTCTGTTTCTTGATGAGTCTGGCTAATGGTTTAACAATTTTGTTTATCTTTTCAAAGAACTATCTTTTAGGTTTGTTGATCTTTGCTATTGTTTTCTTTGTTTCTATTTCAGTTATTTTTCTTGTTTCTTTAGGTAGGCTTGTAAACGTATAAACTTCCCTCTCAGAGCTGCTTTTGCCGCATCCCATAGGTTTTGGATCATCGTGTTTTCATTGTCATTTGTCCCTAGGTATCTTTTGACTTCCTCTTTGATTTCTTCAGTGATCTCTTCGTTATTTAGTAACGTATTGTTTAGCCTCCATGTGTTTGTGTTTTTTATGTTTTTTCCCCTGAAATTCATTTCTAATCTCATAGTGTTGTGGTCAGAAAAGATGCTTGATATGATTTCAATTTTCTTAAATTTACTGAGGCTTGATTTGGGACCCAAGATGTGATCTATCCTGGAGAATGTTCCATGCACACTTGAGAAGAGAGTGTAATCTGCTGTTTTTGGATGGAATGTCCTGTAAATATCAATTAAATCTATCTGGTCTATTGTGTCATTTAAAGCTTCCCTTTCCTTATTTATTTTCATTTTGGATGATCTGTCCATTGGTGTAAGTGAGGTGTTAAAGTCCCAAACTATTATTGTGTTACTGTCGATTTCCTCTTTTATAGCTGTTAGCAGTTGCCTTATGGATTGAGGTGCTCCTATGTTGGGTTCATAAATATTTAGAATTGTTATATCTTCTTCTTGGATTGATCCCTCAATCATTATGTAGTGTCCTTCCTTGTCTTTTGTAACATTCTTTCTTTTAAAGTCTATTTTATCTGATATGAGTATTGCTACTCCAGCTTTCTTTTCATTTCCATTTGCATGGACTATCTTTTTGCATCTCCTCACTTTCAGTCTGTATGTGTCCCTAGGTCTGACGTGGGTCTCTTGTAGACAGCATATATATCGGTCTTGTTTTTGTATCCATTCAGCAAGCCTGTGTCTTTTGGTTGGAGTATTTATTCCATTCACCTTTAAGGTAATTATCGATATGTATGTTCCTATGACCATTTTCTTAATTGTTTGTTTTTTGTTTTTGGTATGCGGGTCTCTCACTGTTGTGGCCTCTCCCGTTGCAGAGCACAGCCTCCAGATGTGCAGGCTCAGTGGCCATGGCTCACGGGCCTAGCCGCTCCATGGCATGTGGGATCTTCCCAGACCATGGCACAAACCTGTGTTCCCTGCATCGGCAGGCAGACTTTCAACTGCTGCGCCACCAGGGAAGCCCATTGGGTTTGTTTTTGTAAGTCCTTTTCTTCTCTTGCGTTTCCCACTTAGAGAAATTCCTTTAGCTTTTGTTGTAGAGCTAGTTTGGTAGTGCTGAATTCTCTTAACTTTTGCTTGTCTGTAAAGCTTTTGATTTATCCTTCAAATCTGAATGAGATCCTTGCTGGGTAGCATAATCTTGTTTGTAGGTTCTTCCCTTTCATCACTTTAAGTATATCATGCCACTCCCATCTGGCTTGTAGAGTTTCTGCTGAGAAATCAGCTGTTAACCTTATGGGAGTTCCCTTGTATGTTATTTGTCATTTTTCCCTTGGTGCTTTCAATAATTTTTCTTTGTTTTTAATTTTTGTCAATTCGATTACTATGTGTCCCGGCGTGTTCCTCCTTGGATTTATCCTGTATGGGACTCGCTGCGCTTGCCGGACTTGGGTGGCTATTTCCTATCCCATGTTAGGGAAGTTTTTGACTATAATCTCTTCAAATATTTTCTTGGGTCCTTTCTCTCTCTCTTCCCCTTCTGGGGCCCTTATAATGTGAATGTTGTTGTGTTTAATAATTTCCCAGAGGTCTCTTAGGCTGTGTTCATTTATTTTCATTCTTTTTTCTTTATTCTGTTCAGCAGCAGTGCATTCCAGCATTCTCTCTTCCAGGTCACTTACCCATTTTTCTGCCTCAGTTATTCTGTTATTGATTCCTTCTAGTGTAGTTTTCATTTCAGTTACTGTATTGTTCATCTCTGTTTGTTCTTTCATTCTTCTAGGTCTTTGTTAAACATTTCTTGCATCTTCTCGATCTTTGCCTCCATTCTTTTTCCGAGATCCTTGATCATCTTCACTATCATTATTCTGAATTCTTTTTCTGGAAGGTTGCCTATCTCCACTTCAGTTAGTTGTTTATCTGGGGTTTTATCTTGTTCCTTCATCTGGTACATAGCCCTCTGCCTTTTCATCTTGTCTATCTTTCTGTGAATGTGGTTTTTGTTCCATAGGCTGCAGGATTGTAGTTCTTCTTGCTTCTGCTGTCTGCCCTCTGGTGGTTGAGGCTATCTAAGAGGGTTATGCAAGTTTCCTGATGGGAGGGACTGGTGGTGGGTAGAGCTGACTGTTGCTCTGGTGGGCAGAGCTCAGTAAAACTTTAATCTGCTTGACTGCTGATGGGTGAGGCTGGGTTCCCTCCCTGTTCGTTGTTTGGCCTGAGGCAATCCAACACTGAAGCCTACCTGGGCTCTTTGGTAGGGCTAAAGGCAGACTCTGGGAGGGCTCACACCAAGGAGTACTTCCCAGAACTTCTGCTGCCAGTGTCCTTGTCCCCATGGTGAGTCACAGCCACCCACCGCCTCTGCAGGAGACCCTCTAACACTAGCAGGTAGGTCTGGTTCAGTCTCCCCTGGGGCCATTGCTCCTTCCCCTGGGTCTCGATGCTCACACTACTTTGTGTGTGACCCCCAAGAGTGGAGTCTCTGTTTCCCCCAGTCCTGTCGAAGTCCTGCAATCAAATCCTACTAGACTTCAAAGTCTGATTCTCTAGGAATTTCTCCTCCCGTTGCCGGACTCCCAGCTTGGGAAGCCTGATGTGGGGCTCAGAACCTTCACTCCAGTGGATGGACTTCTGTGGTATAAGTGTTCTCCAGTCTCTGAGTCACCCACCCAGCAGTTATGGAATTTGATTTTACTGTGATTGCACCCCTCCTACCATCTCATTGTGGCTTCTCCTGTATCTTTGGATGTGGTGTATCATTTTTCATGAGTTCCAGTGTCTTCCTATCGATGATTGTCCAGCAGCTAGTTGTGATTCTGGTGTTCTCACAAGAGGGATTGAGAGCACATCCTTCTACTCCAGCATCTTGGTTCAGGTCTCATACAGATGTGTTCTTAACACGCCTTACCAGAATGTCACATGACCTTGTGTGTTGTCATGATCAGGACTTTATATTAAATGATGGAGAAACAGCCACTGAGCATCTAGCATGGAGACACTGTGCTACATACTCTAATATATAACCTCATTTAGTTACACAGTCTCACTGCAAAACAGGTATTACTGTCTCCATTTTGCTGACTTTGAAACCATGCCTTGGGACTTCCTTGGCAGTCCAGTGGTTAAGACTTCACCTTCCAATTCAGGGGCTGCGTGTTCCATCCCTTGTGGGGCAGCTAAGCTTCCCACATGCCTTGTGGCCAAAAAACCAAAACACAAAACAGAAGCAATACTGTAACAAATTCAATAAAGACTTTAAAAATGGTCCACGTCAAAAAACTCTTTAAAAAAAAAGAAAGCATGCCTTCCTAAGACTCAAGTGGGCAAGAGGGAGAGCTAACTCAAATGCTCATGTTTTCCACACCACATCAATGAGAAGGACAGCAGACCTTTTCACCATAGACTAGAATTTCACCATTTCAAGAAATACATCTACTAACTCATGCGAGTCATTAGGAAAAGTCAGAAAATATGTTACTACCACTCTGTACTCAGCCACCGATTAGAAAGAATGGGATGAGGACATTTTATAGAGTATTTACAACCTTAAACATATTATTCAATGTATACTTTCCAAATTAGAGCAAGGAAAACTTGAACAGAAAAGAAAACTTCAACCACACCATTAAACCACCTTTTGGGTTATTTCTACCATGCTAGGGCATTCTGCTAGTTACACAGGTTACCTTTAAAGGCTTAATAAATTAGGGCTAGTAGATTATTATTTACTTTCTTTGGGCAACTGCTCTCCCTAACTCCAGTGACAGTGCTGAGAACGAGACTGTCGACCATGGCAACACTCCCCTCTGGCTGCAGGACTGCGTCTGTGAACCACTGAACCAACCACGGTATCCATGCCTCTGGCCACTGTGGCTGATCCAAAGATGAACACGACTCCTCTGGAGTTCCTCCCTGGAATTAATCTACAGGGTAGAGAATGCCCTCTCCTCCTGAGTTAGGAGAATGTGAGCCATGGCTGGACTGATGGCCAGGGGTCCACTCATAAAGAAACAGCCTGGCCTGGAAGTTAGGCTGGAGTACAGAGCAGGTGGGAGGGAGGGTGCTGGAAGGGGAGAGAGGGTGAGAGAGTGAGGACGAGAGAGATAAAGAGAGGAGGAGAGAGAGGAGAGGAGGAGGAGGGGCCATTTAAAAGACAGGTGGAGGGCGGCAGGTAGAGACACACCTGACTAACAGCCCCCTCAACCTGCCCTGCACAGCTGTGGTTAGTTAGGATTTCCACACTCAGGCACCCACAGCCACCTTCCATCCTGCTCTTCTGTGGTTTGACCGTCTAAACAAAGTCTCTCTTTTTGCTTCCAGTGTTTGGAGTGGGGTTTTTATTACCTCCAGTGGCAAACTTAAATTACCTAAGAAAACACGTTCATTACTTTACTAGACTAAGTTCTTATTTCCGTGTCTGCGTCAAATACAATGTGACAAGTAAAATCAGCAAATATGTATGGAAACACCAAAAGGGGGCACTGTGGCCTAGAGGCCCTGAGAGCGACACTGAAAAAGAAGACACAAAACACCATGTCCGAGAAACAAAGACAAATGCAAACATGGAAGAAGTCATGGTATAAAGTAAGAGCAGTACAGGACTATGAAAATATGCAGCCAGTACATATCACAGGAGAAGAGGAGGGAACACTCAGGTTGGGGAGAGCATCCCATCTGAAGCACATGTCACTTGAAGCCTTGCTCACACTGACATCGGTGTGTCAGGGGTTTAACCCTTCCACTGGCTGCACCCTGTGTCCTGTACATGTCTGGGGGCATCGGAACATTCCTGAAACACCCTTTCACCTAACTGCAGAGCACGTGCCAGCAAGCTTACACCAGGGCAAGGCTGCCTTCAAGGGTGGGCATTTGTGCAGCACACAGGGCCCCCTCTCAGGGCTCTGCACTTGGTTTAACAGTTTGCTGTCTTGAAATTTTTAATACTTTTTGAATAACAGGCCCGCCGTTTTTATTTCGCACTGTTTCCTTGAAATTTTGTGGCTGGTTTTCCACTAAGGAAAGGGACAAAATTTTGCTACAAACAATTCAGACCAACAGTCTTACTTTCCAAACCAGTCTCTTTGCCAAGAGACGTAATATAGTTTGGAAGTCAGAGGGCAAAGATGCTCTCTCACCTGCCACATGTTTTTCTTAGCCTTTCATTAAAAGCAAATGATTTAGGAAAATGAGAAGTGTGCAGTGGAGAGCACCTGTCACATGCCAGTTCACAGCACTGCCAAGTTGAAAGTGAAGTCACCAAGGGTGACTCAAAAAGCCCATTGTAATTTTTTTTTAGCAAAGGATGAAGTATAAAAAAAGGATTGGGTTGATTTTATGAGATATTCAGTGGGCATGTCCAATGCATCAACTATCATAAACAGTGGACTGTTAACCATAGTGTTGCCTGGTAACACAACTCTATCTCAGAAAGCACAGGCTGCAAATGGCTGGTCCTTCCTGACATCACCTCCACGGGGGCCTCTCAGCAGCTTCCCTACAAGCCACGCAGTAATGGGAGCTCAAATGACAGTCCCCCTGCCATCTCGCGCCAGGACCTCCAGAGCCACCTCCACAGGGCCTGCGGCCTCTGATGCAATTCACTTCCTCATCATGTGCCCTCAGGGCAGCTGCCCCCCAACACCAGTCTCCTCACTCCTGCCCTGTCCATGCCTATATCCCACCATGTCCACTCTCAACAGGATCGTCTCAGCTCCCTCGCAAAGTGAAACACTGATCTTTCCATTTTGTTCCTGAGTGTGAACGAGCCCCAGTCCCTTTAGGGGCCCAGGCTTAGATCAGAGCTGAAGAAGGCACGTGGGGAGTAGTGGCGTCAGGAAGGGAGGTTGTCTGTGACATGCTGACATTAAAACCAGTTTCCTCCTCACCGTTGTCCAAGCTGAGCAAGCCTTGCTGGGTGAAAAACTGGAAACATACAGCTAAGTCTGAAAGAAATGAACGGTGGTCCAAATGTGCCCGTGTTTACACGATTCTCCCTCCTGTCTCACCCGCATGGACTTCTAACATCTCATCTTTTATGTTAACTCCTGGTGATGTGTTTAGAATAAGCTCAGTGTTTTCCTTCTGCTCAGACTGCTCTCTTTTTGCATCCATTGTTCGCTGAAGCAGACTCCCTTCTCTGATGGAGCCTGGGTTCTAGGTAGGTAATTCTGTGAGTGAGCACAAGCCAGGCACAGTCCACATGCTCAGGACGTGTCCGCAATTAACTTCACCTGATTTAAGGATGGATGAGAATCTACTTACAGATGAAGACTAGGCAGGCGAGCGTGGTTTTGTATGTAAGCAAGACCAAAATGAAGATGATAAGCAGAAAACTGGAATTTTGTGCTCTGATGAATAAAGTCCCTTAGGAGGTAAGTTTTCTAAAGCAAAGTCCTTGTTAGGGCCAGGATGTTGGAAAGCACACCAACTGGTTCAGGATTAGGGTTAGGTTTCCTTTTCCTTTTTCCTTCTCCCTCCAGATCCAGCTACTTCGGGATGCTGCCGTGCATGGGCCAGCCTGCTTCCTGACTTGGTAACAGGACACCCCTGTGACCTTCATAATCAAGTGACAGAGACTCTATTTCATGTACTTAAGAAGAGAAACTTCCCTTCATTCCTGAAAGAATTTACTTTAGGAAATGTGATATGATCTGATAAGATTCTTGAAAAATCTTTTAAAAAATATTGATCATCAGTTTCTTGGTGACACCTGGGAGAAATTTTGATATGAATGGTGAAATTTTGACAGTATCTAATGAATTGAGCAAAAATAAAACCAAACTGATTCGTCTTACCTTATGGTCTTTTGAAGTGAGTGGGTTTGTCATCTCGGCAGTGTTCTTTCACTCCTGTTCTTACCTTGTTTGCTTCTGTGTGGCCTCCTCATCACAGAAGCTGTTTTACCAGAAGGTGGTCCTGGCAAACCATCACTCTAGCTGTCCTTTGTAGCATCACAGCCATTGTGCTGACTTTTCTTACTCAGGCTGCAAATACTGTCTGATCTCAGCACCCTCTCAGACTGGAGACCCAGAGTTAGAACCTAATTTGTCATTCAGGCTATAAAAGTTGGCAATCCCTAATTGGCCACACCCGAGAAAACATGTTTCAAAATGCCACTGTGTAAATGAAAAACACCTACTTCTCTTGTAGAATAAGTTTGTTTTCTTTCTTCCAAAAGTCTTTAAAGTCGGAGCTGAATTCATGCCAGATACTGAAGAAAACATTTGGGGACACTTCCTTCTCTCCAATTTTTGGTCTCATGAAGAAATAGGCTGTAGTCTCCAAAAAGCTGTCAAAGCATGCACACACACACACAAACACACACACACACGTATAAAAGCTATGATTACTTTCCAACATGGGATATTCTTTCCCCATCCAAATGCTGATTTCATTCATGCAGTTATTATTACCAAGAGGACTCAACTCCTCAGGCACCAACAGTAGTTCTCTTAAGGTTTCATGTTAGGGTTTTTGGACTCAGATGTTAGCAGCTAACAAGAGTCCTCCATATACTGGTAGCTATCCCTGGTCCAACCATTTTCAAAATTAATCACTATGTGTCCAACCTATTTCAGAAATGAACCTGTAATCAAGTTGGGACATAAGGGAAGTGTTGGGTCTATACTTTCCTTCTAGACTCTAAACAAATGAAATATCGGCTCTTTGTCCCCAAACTAATATGTCTCTATATGTGTATTATACTGCTTCTATACTATGGGCTTCCTACATTGCTGATGGGAAAAAAAAGCAACAGCCCCGGGAGATACTGACAAAGGCTCCCACTGGAGATCATGGCAGCACCAATGAGTGGGTACCAGCAGGGCAGCCAGTATCGTGACAGTGGGTGGCAGTGCCCATCTCCAGAAGGTGCCATCGAGGCTGCTTCATATTACAACTACATGACACTCAGAAAGGTTTCAAAGGGTTATTTGACAAAGAACATACAACTAGTAAGTGGTAGATTTATGCTGCACCTTGACCTGGACCTCCCAGCCTCCAGAACTGTGAGAAGTAAATGTTCACTGTTTAGGCCACCCAGTCTATGGTATTTTCTTATAACAGCCAGAACTAAGTCAAGGACAAATGATCTAGATTCTTCAATACATAAATGTAAAGGGAAAAAAAAGTCTATTATAAAGACTTAAGAGATATTGTCTGATTATAATGGTTTGAACTTCTTTATATATTGCTTCAAACAAACTGTAAGAAAATAAAATCATTTTTTACATATATGAACTAATTGGACTTTCGAACAGAGACTGGGTATTTGGTGACATTAGGGATTATTATTATTTTTAGTGGTAAAACTGGTGCTTCTTATTTTTTAAAGGGGATTTTTTAGCGATACATATTAAAATATATATGGATGAAATTATACCTGTTGAGGATTTGCTTCACAAACAATATGGGAGGCGGCAAGTGGGCAGGGGTGTAGATGAAACCAAGTCAGGAACTGCTGGGTGATGAGTGCATGATGATCACTGTACATTTTGTTTACCATCTCTAAATCACAGCCAAGTTCCTCACCTGTATGGTCTTTAAGCTACCTACCCCTACTTCCTTCAGGAAAGTATCAAATCCATTGTCTCCTATTTCCAGCATCTGAAATCTCTTATTACTAGGTTTTCCTTCTGATCCTAAGAGCATATGAAGATTTCTGCATCTATAAATATTCTCTCATCCATGCAGACTCACTGAAAGACACCATGATTTATATACAGTTGCTTTATAATTCAATGCTCCTCTGTCCTCACTTGTTTTGAAATCTGGCTTCATAGGCCACCTTCACTACTTTCTTGCAAGAGTCTCTGATCTAAACCTACAACTTTTAGCAATTTTCATTCTCATGTCCTAAAATAATGGAACCATTACTGTCCTGTTTACTTGAACTTAAGAATGAGAAATTACTAACAGAGCTTTTCTTTTACTCCTTTAGGTTAAACCGATGCAAACTGAATTAAATGTATTATTTCCATTTTCCCTTTATGAAACTCTCAATTATAGGAGACAGCTGAGGTAATGATCACCTATTTCATGGCCTTACTTTGTATTAACTTCAGATTTACAGAAAAGTTGAAAAGATAGTGTTCAAGTATGGCCTCCACTCACCTTCTCCTAATATTAACATCTTACCCAGAAACAATACACTTAACACTGAAAGTGAGAGGAACTCTCTTGGCAGGAGCTACTGCAAACTGCCTTCTGAGTAAAGTAAGAGAAACTGTGTCAATGAGTAGGGACAACAGGTAAGGTGGTCACCCCACTGTGGTGCTGCCTGCTGGCCCCAAGACACACACACACACACACATACACGCGTGTGTGTGTGTGTGTGTGTGTATTTAATTGAAGTATAGTTTAAGTATAGTATTGTGCTAGTTTCAGGCTTACATCATAGTGATTCAGTTATTTTTTTCAGATTCTTTTCCATTATAGGTTATTATAAAATATTGAATATAGTTCCCAGTGCTATGCAGGGAACTTATAGGTTCTTGTTGCTAATATATTTATGTATAGTAGTTTTGTTCCACTTGTAGATGTATTTTGGATGTGTTTGTGTAGGGAGGTGAGCTCCATGTCCTCCTACTCTGCCATTTTGATCCCTCTCTGAGACTGATATACTGACATCAGTTTTAATTTATGTAAAGGTCCTGGTGTTGTCTCATAGTTATGTGGGGTGAGGGAAAGAGGGAAAGGAACTGAAATCATACAAAGTAGGCACTCTGACCACCATGGAATTAAATTAGAAGTCAATACCAGTAAAACTAACTGTCCAAATCATTTCTTTACCCTTTCTTCTAGTTTTATTGGGATATAATGGACACACAGCACTGTATCTGTTTAAGGTGTACAGCAAAGTGATTTGATTTGCAAACATCATGAAGTGACACCACAGTAACTATAGTGAACACCCACCATCTCATATAGATACAAAATTAAAGAAATATTAAAATTTTTTTTCCTTGTGATGAGAACGCTTAGGATACAGCAGGATTAATTGTATTTATCATGTGGTACATTACTTCCCTAGAATGTGTGCCTTTTAATTAACCTCATCCAATTCCCATCCCCCCACCCCCTGCCTTTGGTAACCACAAATTGGTTCTCTTTTTCTGAGTTTGTTTGTTTGCAGTATAATTGATTGACAACACTATGTTAGTTCCTATTACATGACACAGTGATTCAGTATTTCTATACATACCAAAATGATCACCACCATAAGTCTAGTTACACAGAAATATATTACATAGTCATTGATATAGTTATTGACTATATTCCCCACACTGTACATTTCATACCTGTGACTCATTTATTTTGCAACTCTTAAGTTTGTACCTATTAATCTCCCTCACCTATTTTTCTCTTCCCCCAACCTTTCCCTTCTGGCAACCACCTGTTTTTTCTCTGTATCTATGACTCTGCTTCTCTTTGTTATGTTGTTCATTTGTTTTGTTTTTAAATTCCACATATAAGTGAAATCATACGATATTTTTCTTTCTACATCTGACTCCTTTTGCCTATGTCCCCAGGGTCAGCTCCAGTTGCCTCTTGCCTCTCCAGGAAGCTCTACAAGATC
Source organism: Orcinus orca (assembly GCF_937001465.1). Taxonomy (NCBI): domain Eukaryota; kingdom Metazoa; phylum Chordata; class Mammalia; order Artiodactyla; family Delphinidae; genus Orcinus; species Orcinus orca. The sequence continues at coordinate 6,229,587 of NC_064572.1, forward strand.
AGCAGGTGGGTCTGACCCTGGCTTCTTTCAAATTACTGCTCTATTTCCCACAGCCTTCTGGGTCTCCTGAAAGTAAGTCTCACTGGTCATCAAAGCCAAACATTTTGGGGGATAGGGAAGATGGTGGAAGAGTAAGACGTGGAGATCACCTTCCTCCCCACAGATACATCAGAAATACTTTTACACGTGGAACTGCTCCTATAGAACACCCACTGAACGCTGGCAGAAGACCTCAGACTTCCCAAAAGGCAAGAAACTCCCCACGAACCAGGGTAGGGAAAAAGAAAAATCAGAGACAAAATAATAGGGAAGGGGACCTGCACCAGTGGGAGGGAGCCATGAAGGAGGAAAGGTTTCCACACACTAGGAAGCCCCTTCAAGGGCGGAGACTGCGGGTGGCAGAGGGGGGAAGCTTCGGAGCCACGGAGGAAAGCGCAGGCACAGGGGTGCGGAGGGCAAAGTGGAGAGATTCCCACACAGAGGATCGGTGCCGACCCACCAGCCCGAGAGGCTTGTCTGCTCACCCGCCGGGGTGGGCGTGACTGGGAGCTGAGGCTTGGGCTTCGGTCAGAGCGCAGGGAGAGGACTGGTGGCGTGAACACAGCCTGAAGGGGTTAGTGCACCACGGCTAGCCGGGAGGGAGTCCAGGGAAAAGTCTGGACCTGCCAAAGAGACAGGAGACTTTTTCTTCCCTCTTTGTTTCCTGGTGCCCGAGGAGAGGGGATTAAGACCGCTGCTTAAAGGAGCTCCAGAGATGGGCGCGAGCCGTGGCTAACAGTGCGGACCCCAGAGACGGGCATGAGATGCTAAGGCTGCTACTGCCGCCACCAAGAAGCCTGTGCGAGCACGGGTCACTATCCACACCACCCCTCCTGGGAGCCTGTGCAGCCTGCCACTGCCAGGGTCCCGGGATCCAGGGACAACTTCCCTGGGAGAACGCACGGCGCACCTCAGGCTGGTGCAACGTCACGCCGGCCTCTGCCACCACAGGCTCGCCCCGTACCCCTCCCTCCCCCTGGCCTGAGTGAGCCAAATCCCCGAATCGGCTGCTTCTTTAGCCCCGTCCTGTCTGAGGAAAGAATAGACACCCTCAGGCGACCTACACGCAGAGGCAGAGACAAATCCACAGCTGAACCCCGGGAGCTGTGCGAACAAAGAAGAGAAAAATTTCTCCCAGCAGCCTCAGGAGCAGGGATTAAATCTCCACAATCAACTTGATGTACCCTGCATCTGTGGAACACCTGAAAAGACAATGAACCATCCCAAATTGAGGAGGTGGACTTTCAGAACAATATATATTATTTTTTCCCCTTTTGCGCTTTTTGTGAGTGTGTATGTATATGCTTCTGTGTGAGATTTTGTCTGTATAGCTTTGCTATCACCATTTCTCCTAGGGTTCTGTCCATCTAATTGTTTTGTTTTGTTTTACTTAAAAATTTTTTTTCTTAATAATTATTTTTTATTTTAATTACTTTATTTTTTATCTTACTTTATTTTATTTTATCCTCTTTCTTTCTTTCTACTTTTTCTCCCTTTTATTCTGAGCCATGTGGATGAAAGGCTCTTGGTGCTCCAGCCAGGAGTCAGTGCTGTGCCTCTGAGGTGGGAGAGCCAACTTCAGAACACTGGTCCACATGAGACCTTGCAGCTCCACGTAATATCAAATAGTGAAAATCTCCCAGAGATCTCCATCTCAACGCCAGCACCCAGCTTCACTCAACGATCAGCAAGCTGCAGTGCTGGACACCAAATGGCAAACAACTAGCAAGACAGGAAAACAGCCCCATCCATTAGCAGAGAAGCTGCCTAAAATCATAAGTCCACAGACACCCCAAAACACACCACCAGACCTGGACTTGCCCGCCAGAAAGACAAGATCCAGCCTCAAACACAGGCACTAGTCCCCTCCACCAGGAAGCCTACACAACCCACTGAACCAACCTTAGCCACTGAGGACAGACACCAAAAACAACGGGAACTACGATCCTGCAGCCAGCAAAAAGGAGACCCCCAAACAGTAAGATAAGAAAAATTAAAAGACAGAAAAACACACAGCAGATGAAGGAGCAAGGTAAAAACCCACCAGACCTAATAAATGAAGAGGAAATAGGCAGTCTACCTGAAAAAAAATTTCAGAATAATGATAGTAAGGATGATCCAAAATCTTGGAAATAGAAGAGAGAAAATGCAAGAAACATTTAAAGGACCTAGAAGAACTAAAGAGGAAACAAGCAACGATGAACAACACAATAAATGAAATTAAAAATACTCTAGAGGGGACCAATAGCAGAATAACTGAGATAGAAGAACGGATAAGTGACCTGGAAAATAAAATAGTGGAAATAACTACTGCAGAGCAGAATAAAGAAAAAAGAATGAAAAGAACTGAGAACAGTCTCAGAGACCTCTGGGACAACATTAAACACATCAACATTCGAATTATAGGGGTCCCAGAAGAAGAAGAGAAAAAAAACTGAGAAAATATTTGACGAGACTATAGTTGAAATCTTCCCTAACATGGGAAAGGAAATAGTTAATCAAGTCCAGGAAGCACAGAGAGTCCCATACAGGATAAATCCAAGGAGAAACAAGCAAAGACACATACTAATCAAACTACCAAAAATTAAATACAAAGAAAACATAGCAACAACAAGCAGCAAGGGAAAAACAACAAATAACACACAAGGGAATCCCTATATGATTAACAGGTGATCTTTCAGCAGAAACTCTGCAAGCCAGAAGGGACTGGCAGGATATATTTAAAATGATTAAGGAGAAAAACCTACAACCAATATTACTCTACCCAGCAAGGATCTCATTCAGATTGGATGGAGAAATTAAAACCTTTACAGACAAGCAAAAGCTGAGAGAGTTCAGCACCACCAAACCAGCTTTACAACAAATGCTAAAGGAACTTCTCTAGGCAAGAAACAGAAGAGATGGAAAAGACCTACAATAAAAAACCCAAAACAATTAAGAAAATGAGAATAGGAACATACATATTGATAATTACCTTAAATGTAAATAGATTAAATGCTCCCACCAAAAGACAGAGACTGGCTGAATGGATACAAAACCAAGAACCATCTATACGCTGTGTACAAGAGACCCATTTCAGACCAAGGGACACATACAGACTGAAAGTGAGGGGATGGAAAAAGATATTACACGCAAATGGAAATCAAAAGAAAGCTGGAGTACCAATTCTTATATCAGGCAAAATAGACTTTTAAACAAAGACTATTACAAGAGATGAAGAAGGAAACTACATAATGATCAAGGGATCAATCCAAGAAGAACATATAACAATTCTAAATATTTATGAACCCAACATAGGAACACCGCAATACATAAGGCAAATACTAACACTCATAAAACGGGAAATCGACAGTAACACATTCGTAGTAGGCGACTTTAGCACCCCATTTCACCAATGGACAGATCATCCAAAATGAAAATAAATAAGGAAACACAAGCTTTAAATGATACAGTAAAAAAGATGGACCTAATTGATATTTATAGGACATTCCATCCAAAAACAACAAAATACACATTTTTCTCAAGTGCTCATGGAACATTCTCCAGGATAGATCATATCTTGGGTCACAAATCAAGCCTTGGTAAATGTAAGAAAATTGAAATTGTATCAAGTATCTTTTCCGACGACAATGCTATGAGACTAGATATCAATTAGAGGAAAAGATCTGTAAAAAATATAAACACATGGAGTCTAAATGTTGCACTACTTAATAACGAAGTGATCACTGAAGAAATCAAATAGGAAATAAAAAAATATCTAGAAACAAATGACAATGGAGACACGACCCAAAACCTATAGGATGCTGCAAAAGCAGTTCTAAGAGGGAAGTTTATAGCAATATAATCCTACATTAAGAAATAGGAAACATCTCGAATAAACAACCTAACCTTGTACCAAAAGCAATAAGAGAAAGAAAAACAAAACAAAACAAAAAACCAAATTTAGCAGAAGGAAAGAAATCATAAATATCAGATCAGAAATAAATGAAAAAGAAATGAAGGAAATGACAGCAAAGATCAATAAAACTAAAAGCTGTTTCTTTGAGAAGATAAACAAAGTTGATAAACCATTAGCCAGACTCATCAAGAACAAAAGGGAGAAGACTCAAATCAATAGAATTAGAAATGAAAAAGGAGAAGTAACAACTGACACTGCAGAAATACAAAAGATCATGAGAGAATACTACAAGCAAATCTATGCCAATGAAATGGACAAACTGGAAGAAATGGACAAATTCCTAGACATGCACAACCTGCCAAGAGTGAATCAGGAAGAAAAGGAGAAAGAGAAAATATGAACAGACAAATCACAAACACTGAAATTGAAACTGTGATTAAAAATCTTCCAACAAACAAAAGCCGAGGACCAGATGGCTTCACAGGCAAATTCTATCAAACATTTAAAGAAAAGCTAACACCTATCCTTCTCAAATTCTTCCAAAATATAGCAGAGGGAAGAACACTCCCAAACACATTCTACAAGGCCACCATCACCCTGATACCAAAACCACACAAAGATGTCACACAAAAAAAGAAAATTACAGGCCAATATCACTGATGAATATAGATGCAAAAATCCTCAACAAAATACTACCAAACAGAATCCAACAGCACATTAAAAGGATCATACACCATGATCAAGTAGGGTTTATTCCAGGAATGCAAGGATTCGTCAATATACACAAATCAATCAATGTCATACACCATATTAACAAATTGAAGGGGAAAAACCATATGATCATCTCAATAGATGCCGAGAAAGCTTTTGACAATATTCAACACCCATTTATGATAAAAACCCTGCAGAAAGTAGGCATAGTGGAAACTTTCCTCAACATAATACAGGCCATATATGACAAACCCACAGCCAACATTGTCCTCAATGGTGAAAAACTGAAACCATGTCCACTAAGATCAGGAACAAGACAAGGTTGCCCACTCTCACCACTCTCATTCAGCATCATTTTGGAACTTTTAGCCACAGCAATCAGAGAAGAAAAAGAAATAAAAGGAATACAAATTGGAAAAGAAGTAAAGCTGTCACTGTTTGCAAATGACCTGATATATACATAGAGAATCCTAAAGATGGTACGAGAAAACTACTAGAGCTAATCAATGAATTTGGTAAAGTAGCAGGATAAAAAATTAATGCATAGAAATCTCTGGCATTCCTATACACTAATGATGAAAAATCTGAAAGTGAAATTAAGAAAACACTCCCATTTACTATTGCAACAAAAAGAATAAAATATCTAGGAATAAACCTACCTAAGGAGACAAAAGACCTGTATGCAGAAAATTATAAGAAACTGATGAAAGAAATTAAGGATGATACAAATAGATGGAGAGATATACCATGTTCTTGGATTGGAAGAATCAACATTGTGAAAATGACTCTACTACCCAAAGCAATCTACAGATTCAATGCAATCCCTATCAAACTATCACTGGCATTTTTCACAGAACTAGAACAAAAAATTTCACAATTTGTATGGAAACAGAAAAGACCCAGAATAGCCAAAGCAATCTTGAGAACGAAAAATGAAGCTGGAGGAATCAGGCTCCCTGACTTCAGACTATACTACAAAGCTACAGTAATCAAGACAGTATGGTACTGGCACAAAAACAGAAAGACAGATCAATGGAACAGGATAGAAAGCCCAGAGATAAACCCATGCACATATGGTCACCTTATCTTTGATAAAGGAGGCAAGAATATACAGTGGAGAAAAGACAGCCTCTTCAATAAGTGGTGGTGGGAAAACTAGACAGGTACATGTAAAAGTATGAGATTAGAACACTCCCTAACACCATACACAAAAATAAGATAAAAATGGATTAACGACCTAAATGTAAGGCCAGACACTATTAAACTCTTAGAGGAAAACATAGGCAGAACACTCTATGACATAAATCACAGCAAGATCCTTCTTGACCCACCTCCTAGAGAAATGGAAATAAAAATAAACAAATGGGACCTAGTGAAACTTAAAAGCTTTTGCACAGCAAAGGAAACCATAAAAAAAGACCAAAAAACAAACCTCAGAATGGGAGAAAGTATTTCCAAGTGAAGCAACTGACAAAGGATTAATCTCCAAACTCTACAAGCAGCTCATGCAGCTCAATAACAAAAAACAAACAACCCAATCCAAAAATGGGCAGAAGACCTAAATAGACATTTCTCCAAAGAAGATATACAGATTGCCAACAAACACATGAAAGAATGCTCAACATCATTAGTCATTAGAGAAATGCAAATCAAAACTACAATGAGATATCATCTCACACCAGTCAGAATGGCCATCATCAAAAAATCTAGAAATAATAAATGCTGGAGAGGGTGTGGAGAAAAGGGAACACTCTTGCACTGCTGGTGGGAATGTAAATTGATACAGCCACTATGGAGAACAGTATGGAGGTTCCTTAAAAAACTGAAAGTAGAAGTAACATATGACCCAGCAATCCCAGTATTGGCATATACCCTGAGAAAACCGTAATTCAAAGAGTCAGGTACCACAATGTTCATTGCAGCTCTATTTACAATAGCCCAGAGATGGAAACAACCTAAGTGTCCATCATCGGATGAATGGATAAAGAAGATGTGGCACATATATACAATGGAATATTACTCAGCCATGAAAAGAAATGAAATTGAGTTATTTGTAGTGAGGTGGATGGACCTAGAGTCTGTCATACAGAGTGAAGTAAGCCAGAAAGAGAAAAGCAAATACCGTATACTAATACATATATATGGAATCTAAGAGGAAAAAAAAACTTCATGAAGAACTTTGGGGTAAGACATGAATGGAGACGCAGACCTACTAGTGAACGGACTTGAGGATATGGGGAGTGGGAAGGGTAGGCTGTGACAAAGTGAGAGAGTGGTATGGACATATATACACTACCAAACGTAGAATAGATAGCTAGTGGGAAGCAGCCACATAGCACAGTAAGATCAGCTCGGTGCTTTCTGACCACCTAGAGATGTGGGATAGGGAGGGTGGGAGGGAGGGAGACGCAAGAGGGAAGAGATATGGGAACATGTGTATATGTATAACTGATTCACTTTGTTATAAAGCAGAAACTAAGACACCATTGTAAAGCAATTATACTCCAATAAAGATGTTAAAAAAAAAAGCGCCAAACATTTTGGGGGCTTGTCTTCTTGGTGCAGGAGCCCCAGGCTGGGGATCACAGGATGGGCTTGGTCTCCTCACTCTTTGGGGAAAACCTCTGCCATTGTAATTATTCTCTTTGGGGTCAGCCACTCGGGGGTATGGGTCTTGACTATACCACATCTCTGCCCCTCCTACCTGCCTCTTTCTGGCTCCCTCTTTATATCTTTAGTTGTAGAAGCTCTTTTCTCCTCATCTTTCAGTTTTTCTCATCAGTAGATGTTCTGTAAATAGCTGTAATTTTGGTGTGTCCATGGCAGGAAGTAAGCTCAGTGTCTTCCTACTCTGTCATCTTACCCATATTCCAAAGCCTCCAAATCATTTCTAAACAATTCACAGGTCAAAGAAAATATCTCAAGGGAAATTAGAAAATGTTTTGAACTGTAAGTACAACATATCAAAATTTGTAGGATGTAGTTAAAGAACTCAGGTGAAAATTTATAGCATAAAATGTTCTTAGAAAAGAAGAAACTTCTAAGATCAATAAGATTTCACCTTAGAGAACTAGAGTAAAAAATACAATTTAAGCTCAAAGCAAGCAGAAGAAAAGAAGTAAAAATTAGAGCAGATATAAATGAAATAGAAAAAAAGAAAAACAATGGAGAAAAATCAGCAAAACAAAAAGCTGATTTTTGGAAAAGATCAATAAAATTGATTAACCTCTGGTCAGGTTAACTAAAGAAATAAGAGAAAAAAGCACAAATTAGTAATGTAAATAATGAAAGAAGGGTTATCACTATTAATCCATGGACATTTAAAGGAATGTTATGAATAATTCTTTGCCAACAATTTTGATAACTTAGATAAAATGTATCAATTCTTTGAAAGACATCAGCTACTAAAACTTTCTTCAGACATCTCCATCTATTAAATAAATTAAGTCAATAATTAATAACCTTCCAAAAAGAAACCATAAGATCTAGGTGGTTTTTCTAGTGAGTTTTCTACCAAATCTTTATAGAAAAGTTAAATTTCTTCCAGAAATTAGAAGCAGAAGAAAGAGTTCCTAACTCATTCTATATGGCCAGCAATTGCCTAATACCAAAACAAGATAAATACATTACAAGAAAAAAAGTACAGGCCAATATGTCTCTTGAGCATAGATACAAAAATTCTCAACAGAATACTAGCAAATAGAATTCAACATGAATAAAAATTGTTTTACACCATGACAAGTGATGTTTATTCTAGTTATGCAAGATGGGTTCAATATTCAAATAAAAAAATGTAATCTACCACATGAACAAGCTAAACGAAAAAAATCATGTAATGATATCAACTGGTGCAGGAAAAACATTTCACAAAATCTAACACCATGATAAAAACTCTCAGCAAACTAGGAATAGAGAACTTCCTTGAATTGAGGAGGAACATCTACAAAAAACCCTAGAGCTAACACCATACTGAATAGTAAGAGACTGAATGCTTTCCTCCTAATAGTGGTAATAAGGCTAGGGTGCCCTCTTTCACTTCTATTTGCACCATACTGGAAGTCTTAGCTAATACAACAAGACAAGAAAAGTAAATAAAAGGCATACAGATTGGGAGGGGAGAAATAAAACTGTCTTTATCTGCAGATGAATATGTTTATATAGAAATGCCAAAGAATCTACAAAATAATTCCTGGAACCTATAAACAAATATAGGAAGGTTGAAGGATACAGGTCAATATACAAAAGTCAATTGCTTTCTTATACACCAGCATTGAACAATTAAGTTTTGAAATTAAAAAATATATAATTTACTATAGCACAAAAAACATGGAATACTAAGGCATAAATCTAACTACAGATATAATATCTATGAGGAAAATTACAAAACTCTGATAAAAAAAATCAAATAGGATCTAAATAAATGGAGAGCTAGTCTATGAACATGGGTAGGAATAGTCAATATTGTAAAGATGCTAGTTCTTCCCAACTTAATTTGATTCATGTAATTCCAATAAAAATCCTAACAAGTTATTTTGTGGATATTGACAAACTGATTCTAAAGCTTATATGGAAGAGGAAAAAGACCTGGAATAGCCATCACAATACTGAAGAAGAAAAACAAAGTTGAAGCCCTCACATTACCCAATTTTAAGGCTCACTATAAAGCGGGACAGTGTGGTATTATTAGAGAAAGAGTAGACATGTATTCAATGAAACAGAATAGAGTGTCCAGAAGTAGGCTCACAAATATAGTTGACTGATCTTTGAAAAAGGAACAAAGGCAAGTCAATGGAGAAATGACAGTCTTTTCAACAAATGGTGCTGGAACAGCTGGCCGTTTATATGCAAAAAACACACAAAAGGAACCTAAACACAGACGTCACATCTTACACACACACACACACACACACACACACACACACACACACACACACACACCCCTAAAATACTGATCAACAACTTGTGGTGGTGAGAAAAGTTAAATAATTTGAAGGTGTTATATTATTTTGGGAAGGGACAAATATATTAAATATTTGTTAATTTAAAGGTATTAAAAATAGGAGAAATAAAATGTATCATGTCTATGGCAACCACAAGTACACATCTTTCAGATCTCCCAGGTTCCAACTGAGGAAAACGAAACTGACCGAGGGCTTCAGCTGCTGTGCTCTGGGGTCAGCCATTTCATTTACACAGAGGCCCAGGGTTGCCCCCAGCCAGTGAGTGAACACAGCAGGGTGCTGGTGCCAGTGCTACCCTAGGGGACACAAGGCTCTCCTCTCAAAGGCGAACTTGGCTGAAGGACTTCCAATCAGCTTTGCCAAAACTTTCTGGTAACTGCACTGCAGTCTGAGACTTTTGCTATCCAGTCTTCCTTCCTTCCCTCTCCTCCATGGGAGCTGGACCTGCATCCAGATCTAACAGCTGCCCTACCATCCTCTGGATCCCTTCCTGTTTCTCCCAGTAAATCCAGTCTTGGCACCTGCTTCTTGGAGAACCTGAAGTAACATAAGTGGAGCCACAAGGAGCCTGAGAAAACAAGCAGTAAGTTGAGGTCTGGGACAGATTCAGTCACCACCCCACTGTCCTGCGTGGCACGTGGCATGGACCCTGGCATATTGGAGGCTATAAACTGCTAACAATATCACCGAGGTGGCCTAGAAAAATATCCTTGTGTGGGAATGTCCTCGCAGGTGTGATTATTCAGGCTACTGAAGACATGGTGAGAACAATGCCACATAGACAGCGGAACTGGCTGACTACGGCTAGGTTGGATTGACACCCTGCAGAGGGATAATGAGAGGCCCCGGGCTTAACAGACAGTTAAAGACTAGGGTCAACTTGGTGGTTTGGAAAGAGACAGTTGTCACCTGTAGTGAGAGAACAGATAAAGCTGCACAACAAAAAGAAGATATAACAGCCAGGCTGAAGAGTTCCAGAGACATTTAGATGCACAGCCAAGCAGGTCTGCTAAGCTAAAGTCAGACCCTGGCTGGGAAAACCTGGGATCCCAAAACAAGCGATGAAGATAACTGACAGTCACCCCTACAGATCCCTAAAACTGTCAAGAATTTGTAGAGGGCCCCACTCTTCTCTAGTAAAGGTGAGCACCTCAGCTAGGGAAGTGCTAGACCTGATGTAGGAAAAGAGATTATACACCCATGTTGCTGCAAGAATTAGCCATGTGTAGTGGCAGGAGTTGGGGGTGGCTCTTACAGGCCTAGAGTAAGCTATGGCCAAGATAGAGGAGAGCAGGCACGGCTCAGCTGTCCTGGACAATCGCAGAGCAGGGAGTGAAGAGGCTGAGGGCAGTGGGCATGCCTGTGTGTATCACACGAGTCCAGAACACTGAGCAAAGGAGTACTCCATGGGAGGTCCCAGAGGGCCCACCACACATCAAGGCTGTCAAGAATGCACTGGCAACAGGGGCGCTGATGTTGCTCTGTGCTGTGGGCCAGGGAAGCCAGTAGGAGAGATCACAGCTGAGCCCATTAAAACCCATGGGGATGATGGAACCCGGGAGTACAGGGGCCAATGGTGAAGCCCAGTGGCCAGAAGCCTAGGGACCAGTTATCATCGTGACTGACAGGGGGTCTTCCCTACAGAGAGTGTGGAGATGGTTACTAGATCATGGTATCCTTAGAAGCAAAAAAAAAAAAAAAAAAAAAAAAAAAAAAAGACATTGCTTAACATCTACAATCAAATAAAAGGGCAAGAATAGAGGAACAGGAGGATAAGGGCAGTTGCTTTAATAAATTGTCAAGATCCCTTGCTCAGTTCCTGGAATTGTGCTGATTTCAGATCCAGAACCCACCGACAAAAGGGATGACCCTGAAACGCTGTGGGGAGCATGTACTGTACTGATGCCCTCAGTCCTTTCCCAAAGGGCTCTGCAGCTACTGCTCAGGGATAAAGGGAAATATCCAGGCATTTTGAGAGGTATGGGACACAGGATCTGAGCAGACATCTACAGCTTTGTCATGGCCACCTGCACTAGAGGGGGGCCCCACACACCAGAAGTCCCTGGGCCAGAGCCCCGCCCATCAACGAGACAGCAGCCTCAGCAGAAGGCAGGGCCTGGCAATCAAAGGGACCAGGGTCCAGCCACGCCTATGAAACCACCCACAATAGTCAGCCTGCCACAACAGAAGGACCAATGCAGCCCAATAGGGGCACCCCTAGAGCATATAGCTCTGGTGTCCAGAGGGGAGTGTGCTGCTGGGACCCACAGGATATTTCCTACAAAAGGCCACTTCTCCCAGGTCAGGAACTGTAACCAACCTACAAGATACATAGAAGTAAAAACAGCAAATTATGCAAAATGAGGCGACAGAGGAACATGTTCCAAACGAAGGAAAAAATAAAACCCCAGAAGAACTAAGTGAAGTGGAGATAGGCAACCTACTTGATAAAGAGTTCAAGGTAATAAAAGTAATGACCAAAGAACTTGGGAGAAGACTGGATGAACAGAGTGAGAAGTTAGTTTTCAACAGAGTTGGAAAATATAAAGAACCAAACAGAGATGAAGAATTCAATAACTGAGTTGCAAGGAGGAGACTCAAGTAGTGAATGATTAGAGAAGTGAGAAAATGCAGAAACAAAGGAAAAGCAGTCAAGCAAGAAAAGTAATAGCATGAACAGCAGTTCAACCATAACTCAGAGTCACAGGACCCTTAGTGCCTCCTCAGGGTTCTATACAGAACATCTTGATGTATATCCTCCAGTTGTTCTGTAGGAACTAAGACCCCACCCAGTGGAGGATAGTAACTACATGCTGACCACAAGCCTGTAGACCCCAGACTGACTGGAGCCAGAAGACTGATGATGGAGATTCTCAAAACATCATCCTGTTACCTCATCACCAGTCAGTCAGTAGAATGTCCATGACATGATCACATACCCTGTGACTGTTACCCCTAATGTGGCTTTAAAACCCTGCCTTGAAAGCCATCAGGGGTTCAGGTCCTTTGAGCATGACCTGCCTGTTCTCCTTTCTTGGCGCCTGCAATAAATGCTCTACTTTCCTTCATCACAACCCGGTGTCAGCAGATTGACTTTGCTGTGCATTGGTGAGCTGACACAAGCTTGGTTTGGTAACAAAGTGAGTTAAAACTTCACATACCTTTATGGTAAATTAATAGATAATGGCTAAATAAATAAATAATGAAGTAGTCGTACAAGGCTATTATTGAGAAATATGGCAGAAAATACGAGGGGAAACAGCTAAGAGAAAGGTAAATGGGTGTAAGGAAGGGTGGGGCAGGAGGTGGCTGCTTTTTGTTACAAGTCTGGTGGTACTAATTGACTTTTTCAACTCCGTCTATATTGGAGAAATGAAAATTGATCAAAAGCGGAATGAACTAGAGAAGCAATGTATGCCTGGAAAATATAAGAATAATGAACAAGCCAAAAAAACTTTCCTAAACTAACTTGACTACCTATCCTCTGCAATTTGTTACTTAGAAGAACAACAACAAACAATAGATAACTTAGAAGTAGTAACAAAAATAGAAATAAACATTGATATTCTGTGGCTACCATGCTTGGGAAGCTTCCCCCAATTTTAAACCCTATGAGTATTTCCCATTATTTTCTTCTGGTTAAAGTTTCAATTTTAATGTTTATTTCCTTAATCCTTTTGCAATTTATTTGGTTAATGGCCTGAGGCAGAAATCTAGAAATCTAGATCTACTTCTGGCAGAATCTCACTATCCTAAGGTTGATTTTCCCCTTCTGAATGCTAACACCTTGTTCACTATTTCAAAATGCCTTCATTTTGCTGCTCTGTCACTGACTGTCAATTTTTCAGATTCCTAGATTTAGCCAGTGAGAAACTTCAAACAGAAAACGTTAAAGGCAGTGTTTTGCTTCTGAGCTGGCATGTAAATATGTCTTTTTTAGGATGGAATTAAGAAATAACAATTTTTAAAATGCCAGTACCCTTTTATACTTATGCTTATATGTTGTGTAATAGCTAGCAGAAAACCTTCTCTTTTTTTCTAATTTATGAATTATTATCTGGGAGACATGATGTCCCATCCTTCACTTGTTGTTCTATAAATCTTACAATTAATATCACTAAATTTATTCTGCATCAAATGATAAACATTATACTTGAAATAAGCTACCAAGTTCTGGATTTTGACATTTAGTTTTCTTTTAAAATTTTTTATCAAAATAGTACTAGAGTGGGTAGTTATTTGTGGTTACTGATTTTAAAAAATGTTTTAACATAAAAAATTACTTAGATATGCATCCCCTTATATTCCTAGTACATTTTGACCTTGAAATGTATAATAGGTTATGAAAAAAATGCCATCGTCTTAAATCAACATAGTAATATTTAACAACTGCAGATTTAGCAAAGCAATAGGACATTTATGACTATTTTAACTCTTGCTACTTGTTTTCCTTATTATCTGCTCATTTCTATTAAAATTCTACAATGCAAGATAATTCACAGAGTTTACAGAAATATTATAATGCTGAATAACTGTGTGTGTGCAAGTTATTGGGGAGGTTAGGGAAGAGATTCTCCCCTCCCCCCAGACATTTATATGAGGAAATTAGATCTCATAATCCATTAAAATAGAACCTCACATTTTTCTACAGGTACTGTGTAAGGAAAGCACTTTTAACAGCATGAAAGTGTAAAATGTCCGATGCATATGTATACTGCTTTTAACGTGAGGTCCAAATTCTGATAGTCTGTATCTGAGAACATGGCTCAGCCACTTAAATAGCAGAGTTGATAAAACATATATTTCAGATAAAGTTGATAGGTTTGAAGTATTATCTTTATTTATCCTTATCTAACCAGGAACATGTGGAATGTAACCAAAGAGAAAAAGGAAAGATAAGCTGCATGAGTTTTGAAAAAGATGAGACTTGTATTTTTATATTGATGAGTAAGGACAGGAATTAAAAGGTCCTTAACACAGATTTTAAAAATATGTATGTCAACCTGTAAGGCACTGTTTCTCTTAAGACATCACTGGAGCATCTGAGGATCTTCAAGTGAATATCCTCAGATGCTCCAGTGATGTCTTTTGAAATATCAGAAGCAATAATTTTCTGGTTATTTGCTAATGGGCATATATTTCAAGTTCTCTAAATAAATGACTACAGAGCACCTGTGTTACCAATATGCAACCATGCTTTCGGTTGTCACCAAATGCTTGAAATGAAATCAATTTCAAAAGAGTGAGGTCTAAGTTTCAGGTCATAAAAAAATAACATGGGATAAGACACTCTACTAGATATTGACTCACCACACCCTAGAATAAAACAAGAAAAAATACGCTTTATGTAGTCACAAAGTGAGATGATGTGCTTTATGTTTAGTGCAGTGTCTTTATCACGTCCTATTTCTAGTTTTCCCTTTCTTTTCTGTTTATGGAAATTATTTTCCAGTTTCCTGCTGCCTTTTTTCTCTCTCCTTGCTCTCTTTCTGGTGGATTCTTGATGGTGAGTAACTCAAAGTCAAGAACCTTCTGGCCTACTTTCTTACAGGTTTTTTAGACCAATTTTGAAAACCAATGTCAAATATTCTCATTTTTTAAAAATTGAATTCAATATCATTAAGTCAAAGAATTTTCATCAATTCATAATGTTTTTCCCAGAAGTACTAATGATTTTATTGCTAAAAAATGTAAAGACTACAAACAAAACCAAAAGACTTTACGAATTATTTTATGAGGATATATTTTCATAACTTTAAAAATAATCCCCAGTCACTTGGGGAAATGTTTTAGTGGGTTAAAGAATACACACTAAGGTTAGGCAACTTTCGGGAAGCAACCTGCATCATTCATGCTAATCTAGGGACTGATGTGCCAATAATACTCTTACTCCTTCAAAAATCAGTATAGATGCAAATTTCCAAACCACAGTATTACCAGAGGGATTAAAATGTATTTTCATTGCAAATATGCTACTGTTTCTCCTTAGGAGTCTCTGTGGCCAGGAGCAGGGCGTGTGGTCTTACCTGGGCGCGCTGATATTGCTTGGGGAAGGAGCGGGGAGGAGAGGACCTGGGAAAACCTTGGACCTTTGAAAGAAAGTGCTGTTTGAAAAGTAAAATATTGCATACTCTCTGGGGAAGAAGCTGTGTGTGTTGTATATCTACTGCATGTTTAGCTACTGTGTTAAATACAGTATCTACTTGACAGCTTTGACCACCACACAAATGAAGAAAACCGAGATCATAAAGACAGATGAGCCTGCGGTTGGCCTAGGAGTGTTGCTATCTTCCTCCTGGATGCTTCCTGCAGACGCACTTCAGTGGGGCCAGAATCTATGCAGTGTTTTCCCTCCGACTCTGATGCAAAGTTTGCACGGTAAATGCAGCTATAAATTCCACTGGTCTGAGCCCATAACTATGTTGCCCCTCAGGACAAATGGTGAGCAAACCACGCAAAACAATTCTTCATGCTGCTTTTCGTATAAGTTTACTCACATTTGGTGTATGCAACTGTAGCCACAAAGTGAGATGATGTGCTTTATGATATAAAAGTTCCCACAAAGAAAAAGTCAACCTATTAAAAGGTCATTCACTAGTCACAAAATTATCTCTTTTTAACCCTTATTGGTACACTACCCACACCCCCAAGTCAAAGTGCCATTGTTTCTTAGCTTTAGAAGACTTGCTGCGCTCATAGCCCGAGCTGGACTTCTCGAGCCCATGCCACCTGTCTGGAAGTCAATCAGATCCACCCTTTTGAGAATCTGCAATGATAGCTACAGAGAAAATTCAGACTTGGGTCATTAGTGGCAGGTCCACATGGTAAACATCATGAAGTGAGAAGAATATCAGGTAATTACATTGTGCCAGGCACTATTCTATTATTCTTCTCATTTTAGAAATGAAGAAATGGAGGTACAGAGTTTCAATAAATTTCCCCAAATCAGATAACTTTAAAAAAAGTGGAACCAGGATTTGCTAACCACTCCACTCTAACCTGGTCAGGGACTGGGCCCTGTGCTCACCCCTGCCTGGTTCCCATCCCCCTGAGGCTATTTCCCTTTACCTTGGATTCTGGAGCCCTCTGAGAAATCCTTTGGGGGTTTTACTTAATTTAAGGTGGTTCTCTGTAAATTGTAACCAGATTTTCCCCTCTAACGACAATCTTCTAAAGAAGATTTCTAATTTGCCTTATGAAATATGTCTACAGATAAAGTCATGTATAACTGTTTCATTTTTCTCTTAGTTTCATTCTACCCAGAAAAATCTTTTCCTTCAATCAGAAAGTAACTACTTTTATTCAACTGTTTTTTTTTTCCTAGAACATCTACTGTGCTAGAAGCATAGTTTCTCAAAATGTACAACCCTAATAGATTTGAATCATGATATGGTTAAATACACCTGTTATCTTAAATTATTACCCCTTAGCTTTTCTACTACTTTCTATTCTCTAAAGTACAAAACAGTGGGCAAAACAGTGTGTACTCTCTTGGGTCTTCATCCTCCCCACACCCTGCAAGAACACAGGGATTAGAATCTTTAATAGAAATGTGGCGACTTCACTCCTCTTCTTCTTGCTTACACAGGACAAAACTTTAGGAGTTCTAACCTCTTTTAGGTTGGAGAACTTAGCTTCTGGAAACACTTTAGCCTAGACTAGGCCCAAATATATTTTAAAATATTGGAGTGGGGAAGATTTTATCAACCCTATACAACAGGAAATTTTCCATTTTTAAAACAAAACTTTGCAAAAGGGCAGAAATTATTTGATGCATTTTCCCCCTTTATAATTACAAACCGAAACTGAAAGGAAACATACCAAATTCTCTAAAGCAGAAGGTCCTGAAGTCGTTCTATTCAGAATGCATAAAAGCTAAAACATAAAAAAATTCAGTAGAGACTACCACTTCAGAATGTTTTTTATAACTGACAAAGGCCAGCAAACCTGCACAGGGTGTCAGAGGGCCCCACACTGTTGAAAGTCAGTGGGTTTTATAAAAAGTTGAATAATGTAGCCACAGAAGAAAACCCCTTTGTCCAAAGAAAAGTGCTGTACCTAAAATGCACACCAAGGCCTGAGAGTGGAAGGTGTGAGAGAGTTTTCTCCAATTTCCCCTGGAAGCCTTCCTCCTGTAGGCCTCCAAATGGTGACCCTCCTGGCAGGATTTCAAGTAGCTAACAAAAAAATCTAAATTGGAAAATACAAACTGCAACTTTGCTTTACTTTATCAATATTGTTAATAGAATGATGTAATTGTTTGGGAGTTTTACAAAGATATTCCCTATCACTTCAGTTTTAATACCAGGCTGCAGCCTGCCTGGTATGCCAGACTAAGCCAGATAAACACAAACCTATCAATGCAATCCCTATCAAATTACCAAGGACATTTTTCACAGAACTAGAACAAAAAATTTTTAAATTTGTATGGAAACACAAAGACTCCAAGTAGCCAAAGCAATCTTGAGAAAGAAAAATGGAGCTGGAGGAATCAGACACCCTGACTTCAGACAATACTACAAAGCTATAGTAATCTAAACAGCATGGTACTGGCACAAAACAGACACGTACATCACGTACAGAATAGAGAGCCCAGAAATAAGCCCATGTGATTATGGTCAATTAATCTATGACAAAGGAGGCAAGAATATACTATGGAGAAAAGACAGTCTCTTAAATAAGTGGTGCTGAGAAAACTGGACAGCTACATGTAAAAGAATGAAATTACAACATTCTCTTACACCACACACAAAAATAAACTCAATATCAATTAAAGGCCTAAATGTAATACCAGAAACCATTATACTCCTAGAGGAAAACACAGGCAGACCACTCTTTGACATAAACTGCGGCAATATCTTTTTGGATCTGCCTCCTAAAGCAAAGGAAATAAAAGCAAAAATAAACAAGTGGGACCTAATTAAACTTAAAAGCTACTGTACAGCAAAGGAAATGATAAACAAAACAAAAAGACAGTCTACAGAATGGTATAAAATATTTGCAAATGATACACTGACAAGGAATTAATCTCCAAAATATACAAACAGCTCATACAGCTCAATATCAAAAAAACAAAGAACCCAATCAAAAAATGGGCAGAAGATCTAAATAGATATTTCCTTAAAGATGACATAAAGGTGGCCAAAAGGCACATGAAAAGATACTCCTCATCTCTAATTATTAGAGAAATGCAAATCAAAACTACAATGAGGTACCACCTCACACTGGTCAGAATGGCCATCATCAGAAAATCTACAAACAGCAAATGCTGGACAGGGTATGGAGAAAAGGGAACCCTCCTACACTCTTGATGGGAATGTAAATTGGTGCAGTCACTATGGAAAAGAGTACAGGGGTTCCTTAAAAAACTAAAAATAGAGCTACTATATGATCCTGCAATCCCACTCCTGGGCATATATACAGAGAAAACCATAATTTGAAAAGATATATGCACCTCAATGTTCATCGCAGCAATGTTTACAATAGTCAGGTGATGGAAGCAACCTAAACGTCCATTGATGGATGAATGGATAAAGAAGATGTGGTACATATATATGATGGACTATTACTCAGCCATAAAAAAGAATGAAATAATGCCATTTGCAGCAACAGAGATGGACCTAGAGATTATCATACTAAGTGACACAAGCCAGACAGAGAAAGACAAATATAATATGATATCACTTATATGTGGAATCTAATAAAACGATACAAATGAACTTATATTCAAAACAAAAATAGACCCACAGACATAGAAAACAAACTTATAGTTATCAAAGGGGAAAGTAAGGGGGAGAGATAAATTAGGAGTTTGGAATTAACATATACACACTACTATATATAAAATAGATTAAAAAAACAAGGACCTACTGTATAGCACAGGGAACTATACTCAACACTTTGTAACAACGTATAAGGTAAAAGAATCTGAAAAAATATATAGGTATGTATAACTGAATCACCTTGCTGTACACCTGAAACTAACACAACACTGTAAATCCTATACTTCAATTAAAAAAGAAAAAGAAAATCTGCTCTTTTTCTATTTCAAAATCATTTTCACCATAAAATATGGTTTGTACCTATAGAATAAAAAAAAAACAAAGAAGAACTTCTAAGAAAATTTTGAAGTTAGCCATAATTTATAAATAAGAACCGCTGAGTGTGAGAAGTCAATTTTATAACTCCCAGTCTCATTATTCTTTAAATTTAGATATAAAGGAATGGCCATTTATTAGACAAATCTGGAATTGTTACATTTTCTGCCTGTGAGCTGATACAGACACTGACTAATTCTGTGGGAAAATAAAAACTATCATATTTGGTCTGGTGATACTTTCCCACAATTGAAGAAAGCTATGATGCTAATTAAAAAGAAAATAAAAGCAGAGCCTGAAATAAGCACATTCAGTGGCGATGCAGCTGACAGAACAGGTTTCTGGTGAAGCCCACCCTGTAAGACATTCATCTGGCTCACCCAGGAAATCATCTGAAGATGAGAACACGCTTGTCCGATGTGCATTTGGGTTTGGGGTGTGTGGTTCAAGACTCATCTGGTCAGCCGCCTTACTTTCTGGGAGAACTGAAGAGTTTGGTCAAACTATTTATCTAAAATTTACATATTTTTGTTCATGTGAAATAGTAACTTAAAGTCCCACTTCTCAGATTAATAGCAAGATTGCATGAATAGACAGACAAGTTAGCACATAAAACTATTGTGCTATCAAATGGAATATAAAAAAGATCGGATTTGCTTTAAAAGTTTACTAACCATTGTTTCTTTTGAATATTTTTCTTTAGTTAGGGAATCATAAAATGACCTGAAAAACACATAATATTCCACCATAGAAAAGAATCCTAATTAATTTCTTGATAAGAGTTCACTATCCATTTTAAAATGACTAAAAGTCAAGACTTTTTGTTTTCCAAGTACTCAAACATAAAGACAAATCAGTATAAAATTCCCTTCAAAGCAAGCCAATAACGAGTTTGTGCAGTTTACAGCAGATTTTCACACAAATATGCTTTTCTAGTAAGACCTCTTACTATCCACACTTGAGGAAACTCTGCATATTGTAAAAAGCAAGGTATTCCATTCCAACAACCAGATGGATGGTGGGGGGAGGCTGAGTAAGCCAGGCTTCCAACCACACTTGGCGTGGTTTTCCAGGTGCCATTTGGGGTGGACCATCAGGGTTCAGCCACCACACTGGCCACCTTCTTTCACAGCGACCTTGGTGGAAATATGCAACACTAAATGGCCTCAACACCATTGGGGAACTTCTATTTTGGTATCAAAAATATCCCCAGGACATTTATAGTTCAACACAGCTATCACAATTATCTGTAAATGACTCTCAACTCATTCTAGAAATTAAAGCACAAACATCTGCCACCAATTTGTCACTTGGTATCTTGTGAGGTGCAAAGTAAAAGTAATAGTTTTCAGTTGTAATAACATCACTACCCCAATGAAGGGCCAACAGAGGCAGGAGAATGAGGAAGGCCAGCTCTGCTGTGATGACAAACTGAAATCACGATTGGAGGGATGACAGTTGAGGTTCATGAAATGGAGTCAGGTGGCTACTGAGGACCAGGTCTCAGACAGGTCTCTGCCCTACTGAGAACCTGAACTTTCTATGAACTGCACCAGGTCCAAGGACACCACCAGCCGTATTCAGAACAGCACTTGCCAGCTGCACCCTTAAGGTCTCAAGCTCTCCCCTTGTAACTACGCAACCATTTCAGATCCCACGTGTCCTTAGTTAACAAGCACCCTTACTTCTCGCCAGCTCCAATTCTAATTCTTGACAATTTATGTAACCTTGCAGGTTTTCTGCCTTTATAAACTTCCCCCATTTTGTAGTCCAGTGGAACACAATTCAAATTCTTGAATCTGTGTCTCCCAGGCTGCAGTCCTAACAAACCCCAAATAAACATCTTTTTATTTCAATCAGGTCTCTGTTCTGAAATTTTGGTTAACAGCAGGGACTTAAATACGCAGACCAGGTAGAATGCTTAAATACCATCTTACCCCCAAATGGATTTCAGCTGACTTAATAGTATGACACACTGAAGATAATAACCTGTAATAAAGTAAAAATAAAAGAAGGGGTGGAAGGCTGAGAAGATATGCGAGCCTGGTCTCCCCTCTCAGGGCCTTGCTGAGGCAGCTCAAATATCCAGAGATCAAATAAAGAGTGAGAGTCTGTGTGCTTCCCTTAAAAAAGTTTTGGGAGGTGGGGCTGGGGGTGAGGGGTGGGTAGAAGTATTTTTTCACAAAGAGAGCACAAAGAGGAAGTCCAAAGTCCAAGGCTTTGGGTTCCAAAATTTATGTAGGTGGAGAGAGCATTTGGTGGCCTAGCGTGGGGCGTGGGAGTGGGCCTCACCCCTGGGAAGGAGACCTGAGACTCTGGAACTTGGGACAAGCCCCCCAGCCTGCCCGAGTGGCAGACCTCAGAGCGGCAGGAGGGAGGGCGTCCACTGCTGGTCCCCATGGTTCTGGGAGCAGCATGACCTCAGCAGACGAGGTGTGCTTCTTCTGTGGCTACTAGACAGACTGCAGACAGGCGTCTGATCTGAGTTTTAAGCCTGGTTTCCTAGGAGTTGGCCCTGGGTCAGAGCAGCGCACTGCGCAGCCCATGGCTGGTCAGAAGTTGTGCGGGAGACCCCGGCCAGGGGTCTTCCTGCATCTGCTGATGGATCTGGACACAGCTTGGGGAATGTTGTCGAGTCCTCTCCACACCCTGGTCTGATGGCCCATGAGTGAGGGTGGCCTCGCCCACCCTGCCCAGCCCCCAGAGGCTCCTTCTTGGCTGCCTGCTCGCTAGGCCACCCCGTGGTCACTGTCTGCATCCAGGAGCTGTGGGTCCTCCTAATTGTCCTCCACCGAGACCTCCACTGCTTTCCACGAGGCGTCCTGCACGGAATTCTCCTTCGTTCCAATAGAGTCGGTCCCCTCAGACGGAGCTGCAACGTTGTGGACAGGATCTCTGGGCTCCACACGGGAGCTGAAGCCAGAGGAGGGCGCTGGCCTATGTGCCCCAGCGGGGACCCCAAGCCTCCCAGCAGGAGCCCCCTTTCCGGAGGAGGGAGGGCCTCACCCCGTCAGCCGGGGGTGCATTGAGGCAGGGAGCCCCATCCTCTGCACACGCTTGCCTAGAGCAGGACTTCTCAGCACACAGCGGCTAGAGGGCTGGGCCCAGCCCGGGGAGGACAGCCTGCTCGGAGGCCCGAGGGGCATCCATGGCCGTGGCTCAGATGCCACCACCCGCTGTTCTCACCAAGATGTAGCAGATTTCCTTGAATGAATGATTTCCCATTTGCTGGAGGCTGTTAGAACGTGTTTTAGAAATGTTAAGTGATTGTTTTATATGCTTTTCTCCAGTGAAATTGTTGTTAGTTGGGAAGAGAGTTCACTCTGGAAATCAGTCTCCTAAGCTTAAGTGTTTGGGTGAGTCCAAAAGAAGGGGATTTCGAAAAACCCATAGGAGGCAGGTTCCTACACATATATTTAACTTGGAAAATTTAATTATTCTGAGCTGATCTCTACACACTCACCATGTGTGTATTGTTTATTTCACAGATAAGGACACGGATTCAAAAGTTATGGTAAATCCTTGGAGCCACAGCTCCAGCAGTTTGGAGCAGGTGCAGATACACAGATCTGACACCAAAATCTATGCTCTAATAATGCTTCCAGGCGGCCCAATCCCAGATTCAGCAGAAACAGTGAGGAACATAGAAAGCACACATAAACACATGCCTGATTCTGAAATCTGACTCTGCTTTCTGCTTCCACCACCCAACATTTTGTAATCTGATTATGATAATAATGTGAAAATAACATAGCAATTAACACATTAGTCACTTACTAAGTGCTCAGCATCTGGCAAACACTATCTGACTTAATTCTGCAGGGGCCACCCCAGAATGTCTCTTGAGCATTTGGATTATTTCCAGCTGAAAATAATCAAGGACCAAAAGACTCAGGAAGAAATTCTGACCTTGCCCCTAAATGCCTAAAGAACTTAGATAGAGGGTTTGCTCCTGGAATAGAGCTTTCAGCAGAGGTATCTGCAAGAATATGGGGGTGCGGGGGCGGCTCTTGGCAGGGCCTGCACATCAGTCCACTCTGTGCCTGTCGTCTCTGCTGGCCCAGCAAACACTGGTTTAAGCAAGCGTCTGCTTTTCTGTCTCCTTGTGAATTGCCTTCCTCCCCTCTGAAGTCCTAAACCAGTACCACAACATCCTCTTTTGTCTTTAGCTGAAGGTGGTATTTAAGTTTTCCTGGGTCTCTCCCATGTATACTTGTTATTAAACTTTTCTGTGCTTTTCTCCCGTTAATCTCTCTCATGTCAGTTTAATTCTTAGACCAGCCAGAAGAACCTAGAAGGGTAGAGGATAACGTCTTCTTCCCTGACACCTCTACCTCGCCAAGTAGTCACTGCTGTCCCGGGGTTAGGGTTTGGACCCCAAGGCACAGCCATCACACACGAAAGGCCAGGGCCACACCGCCTCCTGCAGAGAATTACTACTGACTGCTGTCCAGGTCATGCAGCATTGCTACAGAAATGGTACAGAGACTTGGTTCTTTTAGGAATGTTTCACAGGATCCATAATTCTTACTTTTATTTTTAAATTTCAGAGTTAATTATCTAAATTATAAAGATGACTCTTTTATTAACAGATTTGTCCTTAGCCAGAATTCCTTTCATACAATTAATTGAAATTCCTGCTTGTTATAATTTAAGGTCTTCACCTCGGTTTTTGCTTTGATAGAAACTGGCCAATTCTGTTTTACCAATTTGCCTGCAATACAACTATTATGTATGTGATATCTGTTCACAGACATACGGGATCTTGCCTCATAAAGTAATAGCAAAGAACCTCTTTTATCAACATTTTCCCAAGAGTAATCAAATTTCTTTAGAGACTGTGATGGTTAATTTGACGTGTCAGCTTGGTTGGGCTGTGGTAACTGGTCTGGGGTCAAACACCAGTGTAGATGTTGTTGTAAAGGTATTTTTTAGATGTGATTAACGTTTAAATCAGTAGACTTTGAGAAAAGCAGATGACCCTCCATAATGAGGATGGGCCTCATCCAATCTAGTTGAGGGAATTAAGAAAAAAAGACTGGTTACCCAAATAGGAAGGAATTCTGTCTCCAGAATGCTTTCCGACTCAAGATTGTAACATCAACAACATGCAGAATTTCCCGCCTGTTTTTTTTTTTTTTTTTTTTTTGCGGTACGCGGGCCTCTCACTGTTGTGGCCTCTCCCATTGCGGAGCACAGGCTCCAGATGCGCAGGCTCAGCGGCCATGGCACACGGGCCCAGCCGCTCCGTGGCATGTGGGATCCTCCCGGACAAGGGCACGAACCCGTGTCCCCTGCATCGGCAGGCGGACTCTCAACCACTGCGCCACCAGGGAAGCCCCATTCCCGCCTGTTTTGAGCCAATTCCTTAAAATCAATCTCTCTCTATCTGTACGTGTGCACACCCTGCCACACACCACACACACAGAGACACACACCCCCCCACACACACTCCACACGCCACACACATACAGACACACACTCCCCACACACCACACCCCCCACACACACACAGAGACACACAAACACCACACACACACAGACACACACACACACACACACACACACACACACACACACACCTATGGGCTCTGTTTTCTGGAGAAATCTGACTAGCACAGAGAGGAAGAAGTGGAGAAGATTGATGCAGAGAAGCAGAGATTTCTGAGATACTTTTCTACGCTCACCCATGATTGCAAACCTCCATTCTGGAAGTAAGGGTTATGTAAGGGGAACTCAGGGTGCCGGCCCAGCTGTGGAAACTCAATAGTGTCCTATAACCAAACCCTTCATCCTTTTTTCTTAAGATAGGTTCTCTTAAATTTCTACAACGCTAAATCCTATGCTACAGAGAAGGTGCTAAGCTAGTCACAATAATTGGATACTTAACAGATTTATATGTCAACCAGAGTTATAAAATAAAAGCCAGAAATCCAATGTATCATCAAAGTGCATATTGAATTAGTTTCTTTCTCTTTTATGCTTGAGAATAAAAATTGAGCTAATGATTGACTCCTTGAACTGAAGCACGCTAAGCACTTTGTAAGTCAACTCTGAGAACAAACGCTGAAAGAAAACAATTGCTCACCATTTATGAGTCTCTGTCAGTGAGTTCTCCTCCGCTTCTTGGTCAATTTTAGCTGAAAATGCAAGAAAAGAAAACAAGATGAGATAAATGATAAATGGTTATAACCATCTCAAACAAAACAGATCCAAATAATATGAAATATATTTTAACACATTATTAACACTAAGGTACTCCAGACAGAAGTTTATTTTAAATCTATGAAGAGATATGATTGAATAGGTTATGTTTAATTTTCATTAAGCTAATACTACTTTCTAAGTAATTTCTTTAGATCAGTCACATTAATCTGAGAAAATAAAACACTAGAAAACTTGATATTCACATCAAATTTGTTTGTCAAAGATTTAAATGTCAATAATTGGCTGAAAATAACTCTCTCAAGCAAAGGTACAAAAACCAAGTAAAAAAAACTAAATAAAAATGGTTTGTGACCTTCTTCACCAGTGCTCTCCACACCAGGTCACAAGTGAACAGATCCAGAGATTATTTCCATGCAGATGTAAGATAAAATACTAATGCTTTCTACTAATTCCAAGTGATGAGATGACAGTGCATGCATTTATTTGCTATTAGATTTGTCTAAAAATAAAGAATGGTAGCCGGACACAAACCCAAAGATCAAATTTGGGAAAGAGATTACACCATTATTTAAAAATTATTTAAAATAACACAGAAACTCCCATCATATAATATACGTATGGCAGTGACCTTCACATTTTTTGACCAGTAAGCATTCTAGGAATTTACGTATTAGTTCATACACATGTATTTGACATTGAAAGCTTCAAAAATACTCCTACTTCTCACCATGTTAATATTTTTAGCCTATTCCATTAGATCTCAAAATGTAGCCACTAAGTTGATTTCATGCTTCAGTAATGATCAGTTTGAAAATCACTGAGCTACTGGACAAAAAGTTTAAAAATAAATGAAAAAGACCCTGGAGCTAGTGAAAGAAGTTGTCTTTTCATAACCATTCCCCTTTGGGTCACACTCACGGCCATTTGGAGAAATTAGAAGACAAAGAGGAGCAGAGCAAACTGATTCTAAAAATTGGAGTTGTGAATGGAAGCAAACCCCTGGTCCCTTGGAACTGTCAGTGTCTCCATCAGGACTTAAACAGTCATCAGCATGGGCTGGTTACTGTATGTCTGAAGGCCTGCACAACGTCTGCACAGCCACTGTGGAGTGTTGTTGGCCCCTCTCTGCAGGACTGTGACAATATATTTTTTTAAATTTTTATTGGAGTATAGTTGACTTACAATGTTGTGTTAGTTTCTGTACAGCAAAGTGAGTCAGTTATACACATATACGTATCCACTGTTTTCTAGATTCTTTTCCCATGTGGGTCATTATGGAGTATTGAGTAGAGTTCCCTGTGCTGTACAGTAGGTCCTTATTAGTTATCTATTATATATATAATAGTGTGTATATGTCAACCCCAATCTCCCAGTTTATCCCTCCCTCCCTTACCCCCTGGTAAACAAGTTTGTTTTCTACATCCGTGACTGTCTGAATTTAACAGGGATACTTGGAGCTGGCAGCAGAGATTTTTCCCCCTTTCCCCTTTTGTTCTTTAGAGTGTTTACATAAGTCTACAGGTCAATCATTAGTTATATTAAGAAACAGAATACATGTTCCATGACTTCACTTTGAAAAGTCTCCAATGTTAATATATTTTCTTACAAAGCCTGCTCTGGGCTGCTTAGCATGAAAATGGTTGGCTTCCGTAAGTAATTCTAGAACCACAGAAAGTTTCTTTAAGGGAAAATAACAAAGCACCACAATGATTACCATTTTCAGGAAGGACATTCTCCCAACTGCCTGTGTGTCTTTTTTTTTCTTTTGTAAAATATAGAGATTAAGACTGAAAAAGAAAGAAAATTTCTGGACTATTTTAGAACCATCAAGTAAATGACATATGAAATTTAAAACACCCTAAAATTAGATTCCAGAGATCTGTGTTCTACTTGTGATTCTGCCACTGAAATTAGCTTTGTAATCTTAGATAAATAATCTGTTAACATACATAAAATATTTAGCATAGTGCCCCCAAAAGTTAGTAGGGACTAAATAAATGTTCTTTGAAAACGCTGGATCTCAAGCTCTTGAAATTCCTAAAGTGATGTTCAGGTTTTCAAGTAAAAATGGAACATGACATATGAATAAAGTTATTTCCTATAAACCATGCAAACTTCCAATTGCTAATTATTTCATTCTCTGATCTATTTTTTCAGAGACATAAAAATTATTTTCAGTTAATTTCTAATGGCACAGAGGGCTTTGTGACTAGTTTTGAAAGCCAGTGTCACTTTTAGCAGCATTTTCCTACATATTTATAATCTTCTATTGATAAAGTTTATTATACCAAAGTATGCAAATTACTACTTCAAGTAAGATTGATTTTCCCTTTCTTTATAGCACACAGATCATTTCTTTTTTGACATTTCAAATGGGGATGGCAGCCTTCTAGTTTGTTCATGACAATTGCTAACTGTAGGATACCTAAAAAAGCATTTAAAATAGGCCAACAGGGGAGGAGCTTCAAGATGGCAGAAGAGTAAGACGTGGAAATCACCTTCCTACCCACAAATACATCAGAAATACATCTACATGTGGAACAACTCCTACAGAACACCTACTGAACGCAGGCAGAAGACCTCAGACCTCCCCAAAGCCAAGAAACTCCCCACGTACCTGGGTAGGGCAAAAGAAAAAAGAAAAAACAGAGACAAAAGGATAGGGAGGGGACCTGCACCAGTGGGAGGGAGCCGTGAACGAGGAAAGGTTTCCACACACTAGGAAGCCCCTTCTCAGGCAGAGACTGTGGGAGGCGGAGGGAGAAAGCTTCGGAGCCACGGAGAAGAGGTCAGCAACAGGGATGCAGAGGGCAGAGCGGAGATTCCCACACAGAGGATCGGTGCCGACCGGCACTCACCAGCCCGAGAGGCTTCTCTGCTCACCCGCCGGGGCGGGCGGGGCCAGGAGCTGAGGTTCGGGCTTCTGTCAGATCCCAGGGAGAGGACTGGGGTTGCCGGCGTGAACACAGCCTGAGGGGAGCTAGTGCGCGACAGCCAGCTGGGAGGGAGTCTTGGAAAAGGTCTGGAGCTGCCGAAGAGGCAAGAGACTTTTTCTTCCCCCTTTGTTTCCTGGCGCACGAGAAGAGGGGATTAAGAGCGCCGCTTAAAGGAGTTCCAGAGACGGGCGCGAGCCGCAGCTAACAGCGCGGACCCGAGACGGGCATGAGACGCTAAGGCTGCTACTGCCGCCACCAAGAAGCCTGTGTGCAAGTACAGGTCACTAGCCACACCCCACCTCCCGGGAGCCTGTGCAGCCCGCCACTGCCAGGGTCCCGTGATCCAGGAACAACATCCCCGGGAGAACGCATGGCGCGGCTCAGGCTGGTACAACGTCATGCCAGCCTCTGCCTCCACAGGCTCGCCCACATCTGTACCCCTCCCTACCCCTGGACTGAGTGAGCCAGAGCCCCCGAAGCAGCTGCTCCTTTAACCTCGTCCTGTCTGTGCGAAGAACAGACGCCCTCAGGCGACCTACACGCAGAGGTGGGGCCAAATCCAAAGCTGAACCCCGGGAGCTGTGCGAACAAAGAAGAGAAAGGGAAATTTCTCCCAGCAGCCTCAGGAGCAGTGGATTAAATCTCCACCATCAACTTGATGTACCCTGCATCTGTAGAATACCTGAATAGACAATGAATTATCCCATATTGAGGAGGTGGACTTTGGGAGCAAGGAAATATTTTTTTTCCCCTTTTTCTTTTTTTCTGAGTGTGTATGTGTATGCTTCTGTGTGTGATTTTGTCTGTATAGCTTTGCTCTTACCATTTGTCCTAGGTTCCTCTCTGTCCTTTTTTTTTTTTTTTTTAATGCTTTTTAGCACTTGTTATCATTGGTGGATTTGTTTTTTGGTTTTGTCGCTCTCTTCTCTCTTTCCGTTTTTTTTATTACTTTAAAAATTTTTTAATAATTATTTTTACTTTCATAACTTTATCTTCTCCCTCTCTCTCTCTCTCTTACTTTCTTTCGTTCTTTTTCTTTCTTTTCTTTCCTTCTTCTACCTTTTATTCAGAGCCGTGTGGATGAAAGGCTCTTGGTGTTCCAGCCAGGCATCTGGGCTGTGCCTCAGAGGTGGAAGAGCCAAGTTCAGGACACTGGTCCACAAGAGACCTCCCAGCTCCACGTAATACCAAATGGGGTAAAGCTCCCAGGGATCTCCATCTCAACGCCAAGACCCAGCTCCATTCAACAACCAGCAAGCTCCAATGCTGGACACCCTATGCCAAACAACTAGCAAGACAGTAACACAAACCCACCCATTAGCAGAGAGGCTGCCTAAAATCATAATAAGGCCACAGACACCCCAAAACACACCACAAGACATGGACCTACTGAGCAGAAAGACAAGATCTAGCCTCATCCACCAGAACACAGGCACTAGTCCCCTCCACCAAGAAGCCTACACAAACCACTGAACCAACCTTAGCCACTGGGGGCAGACACCGAAAACAACGGGAACTACAAACCTGCAGACTGTGATAAGGAGACCCCAAACACAGTAAGTTAAGCAAAACGAGAAGACAGAGAAACACACAGCAGATGAAGGAGCAAGGTAAAAACCCACCAGACCTAACAAAAGAAAAGGAAATAGGCAGTGTACCTGAAAAAGAATTCAGAATAATGATAGTAAAGGTGATCCAAAATCTTCAAAATAGAATGGAGAAATTACAAGAAATGTTTAACAAGGACCTACAAAAACTAAAGAGCAAACAGTGATGAACAACACAATAAATGAAATTAAAAATTCTCTGGAAGGGATCAATAGCAGAATAACTGAGGCAGAAGAACGGATAACTGACCTGGAAGATAAAATAGTGGAAATCACTTCTGCAGAGCAGAATAAAGGGAAAAAAATGAAAAGTAATGAGGACAGTCGCAGAGACCTCTGAGAAAACACTGAATGCACCAACATTCAAATTATGGGGGTCCCAGAAGAAGAAGAGAAAAAGAAAGGGACTGAGAAAATATTTGAAGAGATTATAGTGGAAAACTTCCCTAATATGGGAAAGTACATAGTTAATCAGTCCAGGAATCAGAGAGAGTTCCAAACAGGATAAATCCAAGGAGAAACACTCCAAGACACATATTAATCAAACTATCAAAAATTAAATACAAAGAAAACATATTAAAGGCAGCAAGGAAAAAACAACAAATAACACATAAGAGAATCCCCATAAGATTAACAGCTGATCTTTCAGCAGAAACTCTGCAAGCCAGAAGGGAGTGGCAGGACATATTGAAAGTGATGAAGGAGAAAACCCTTCAACCAAGATTACTCTACCCAGCAAGGATCTCACTCAGATTTGATGGAGAAATTTAAACCTTTACAGACAAGCAAAAGCTGAGAGAGTTCAGCACCACCAAACCAGCTTACAACAAATGCTAAAGGAACTTCTCTAGGCAAGAAACACAAGAGAAGAAAAAGACCTACAATAACAACCCCAAAACAATTAAGAAAATGGGAATGGGAACACACATATCGATAATTACCTTAAATGTAAATAGATTAAATGCTCCCACCAAAAGACAGACTGGCTGAATAAAGACAAAAGCAAGATCCATATATATGCTGTCTACAAGAGACCTACTTCAGACCTAGGGACACATACACACTGAAAGTGAGGGGATTGAAAAGATATTGCATACAAATGGAAATAAAAAGAAAGCTAGATTATCAATTCTCATATCAGACCAAATAGACTTTTAAAAAAAGACTAGTACAAGAGACAAAAAGGACACTACATAATGATCAAGGCATCAATCCTAGAAGAAGATATAACAGTTGTGAATATTTGTGCACCCAACATACGATCACCTCAATACATGAGGCAAATGCTAACAGCCATAAAAGGGGAAATCAACAGTAACACAATCAGAGTAGGGGACTATAACACCGCACTTTCACCAATTGACAGATCATCCAAAATGAAAATAAATAAGGACACATAAGCTTTAAATGATACATTAAACACGATGGACTGAATTGATATTTATAGGATATTACATCCAAAAACAACAGAATACACTTTCTTCTCAGGTGCTCATGAACATTCTACAGGACAGATCATATCTTGGGGCACAAATCAAGCCTTGGCAAATTTAAGAATAATGAAATCGTATCAAGTATCTTTTCTGACCACAACGCCATGAGACTACATATCAATTACAGGAAAAGATCTATAAAAAATACAAACACATGGAGGCTAAACAATACACTACTTAATAACCAAGAGATCACTGAAAAAATCAAAGAAGAAATAAAAAAATACCTAGAAACAAATGCCAATGAAAACATGATGACCCAAAACCTATGGGATGCAGCAAAAGCACTTCTAACAGGGAAGTTTATAGCAATAGAATCGTACTTTAAGAAACAGGAAACATCTCAAATAAACAACCTAACCTTACACCTAAAGCAATTGGAGAAAGAAGAAGAACAACAACAACAAAAAAAACAGTTAGCAGAAGGAAAGAAATCATAAAGATCAGAGCAGAAATAAATGAAAAAGAAAGGAAGGAAATGATAGCAAAGATCAATAAAACTAAAAGTGGGTTCTTTGAGAAGATAAACAAAATTGATAAACCATTAGCCAGACTCATCAAGAAAAAAAGGGAGAAGACTCAAATCAATAGAATTAGTACTGAAAAAGAAGTAACAACTGACACTGCTAAATACAAAAGATCATGAGACATTACTACAAGCAACTCTACGCCAATAAAATGGACAATCTGGAAGAAATGGACAAATTCTTAGAAATGAACAACTTGCCAAGACTGAATCAGGAAGAAATAGAAAATATGAACAGACCAATCACAAGCACTGAAATTGAAACTGTGATTAAAAAGCTTCCAACAAACAAAAGCCCAGGAACAGATGGCTGCACAGGCGAATTCTATCAAACATTTAGAGAAGAGCTAACACCGATTCTTCTCAAACTCTTCCAAAATATAGCAGAGGGAGGAACACTCCCAAACTCATTCTATGAGGCCACCATCACCTTGATACTAAAACCAGACAAGGATGTCACAAAGAAAGAAAACTACAGTCCAATATCACTGATGAACATAGATGCAAAAATCTTCAACAAAATACTAGCAAACAGAATCCAACGGCACATTAAAAGGATCACACACCATGATCAAGTAGGATTTATTCCTGGAATGCAAGGATTCTTCAATATATGCAAATCAATCAACGTGATACACCATATTAAAAAATTGAAGGAGAAAAACCATACGATCATCTCAATAGATGCAGAGAAAGCTTTCGACAAAACTCAACACCAATTTATGATTAAAAAAAAAAACCCTGCAGAAAGTAGGCATAGAGGGAACTTTCCTCAACATAATAAAGGCCATATATGACAAACACACAGCCAACATCACCCTCACTGGTGAAAAAGTGAAAGCATTTCCACTAAGATCAGGAACAAGACAAGGTTGCTCACTCTCACCACTCTTATTCAACATAGTTTTGGAAGTTTTAGCCACAGCAATCAGAGAAGAAAAGGAAGTAAAAGGAATCCAAATCAGATAAGAAGAAGTAAAGCTGTCACTGTTTGCAGATGACATGACACTATACACAGAGAATCCTAAAGATGCTACTAGAAAACTACTAGAGCTAATCAATGAATTTGGTAAAGTAGCAGGATAAAAAAATTAATGCACAGAAATCTCTAGCATTCCTATACACTAATGATGAAAAATCTAAAAGTGAAATCAAGAAAACACTCCCATTTACCATTGCAACAAAAAGAATAAAATATCTAGGAATAAACCTACCTAAGGAGACAAAAGACCTGTATGCAGAAAATTATAAGACACTGATGAAAGAAATTAAAGATGATACAAATAGATGGAGAGATATACCATGTTCTTGGATTGGAAGCATCAACATTGTGAAAATGACTCTACTACCCAAAGCAATCTACATATTCAATGCAATCCCTATCAAACTACCACTGGCATTTTTCACAGAACTAGAACAAAAACATCTCACAATTTGTATGGAAACACAAAAGACCCTGAATAGTGTTGTAGTTTATCTTATGACAGGGCCGAAAGTAAGCTCATCACACAAGATGAATTGTGCCGAAGCACAGCAGTAGAGGGCTGCCGCTCGCTCAGGCAAAACAGTGCCGTCTGTCCTGCTGTGGTAGCTTTTATTAAAGCATTATCTATGTTTACATTTTAAGACTTATTTTTTTAACATTCCAGAAATGCCAAAGCAGCAACATATGCTTCTATTGGTTATACAGGCAATAATGGGCTTTCTTGAAAACATGCCGTGCTTTGTCCTTGAGCGCAAAAGCAGCATAAAGTTCTCACCATTATTTTGATTATACTGAAGTAGCACAAGGACATTTCCTTGCGTTCCCACCATTTTAATTATACTGAGGACACCTCATGGATCAGTGCCCAAAGCACTCAATGCTTATTCGCAGGCCCCCGGTTTGCCGGGGTGGTGGTGGGGCGCTCAAAGCATTCGGGACTGTTCATAGTTCTGGCTTATTCACATGCCCCCTGTTTGTCGGGGGGGCTCAAAGCAATCAGGACTGTTTGCAGTTCTGGCTTATTCGCCAGCCCCCAGTTTGTTGGGGGGGGGGCTCATGGGTCACGTCTCCTTTCCATGTCCTCAGTTATTCCACTACATTTCCCCCTTTTTGTTTTGCAGCTTGTGCAGCATCAAGGAGGACATGGCAGCTTGTTGCGATGTTGCATGGCGGGTAACTTTTACTCGTCGTCAGACTACAATTAAACATATGATTATTATTATAATGAGCATTAGCAATCCTGTAGTAGAACCAAATAAAGCATGTAATTTAGATATGGGATTTAGATTATTAAGTCCTTGAATAATTTCAGTCTATACTTTTTGTGAATTAAGTTGTAATCTCTTCTGAAAAGTTTGTTGACTTTTCCCTTGTAAATTTACAATTTTTTGGTCAAAGTTTTGTGATGTAATAAATGTTTTTTTATTTTTGTCTAGGGGAATGCAGACTGAATATATGGAACCGAAGTGACACAAAAGGCACTTTGATTCCAGTCACAACGTAGCTTCATTTGTCTTTGTAAATTTACAAGTTGGTCCCCCAACATAACCACAGCTTGTAGTAAGTCTGCCATTTCCGAATGTATTTCCGAATCAATTTGTCGTTAAGAGGACCAAAGCATTTCAGAATTTTTATGTCAATCAGTTATATAATCAATGGTCTGAATAGATTGTTTTAAAGCAACTCCAGCTACTGTAGCAGTAGCTGTTATGGCTATAATACCCATGACAGCTGTAATCAACATTCCTACAAATCTTTTACTGCTTTTTAATGCATCAGTTAAATATTGCAAAACAGCCATAGGAAGAGATTCTTGCCATTCCCTTCCAAGATTGACAGGAAGCCAAAGACCTGTCCGAGCTCGTAAGATATACAAACTTTCAGTAGATATGTTAAAAGATATACTAGAGTTAATGCAGGTATATAGAGAGCAATTTTTACACATTATAATACCTTGAGTCTCATTCCAGCTGGTTCCTTTAACAATACATAAGGTAATTTCACATAACTACGAGTATACCGAGTAACATTTTTATAAAAAGTCAAACTATGATTTCCAGATTTGTTAACCATATGTCCTACCCAGGCATTAATCTTTTTCAAAGCTGCCATAAGCTTCCACAAGTCCTTTTGGATAGGATATCCATTTAAATGAGGACCTGGAGGAGAAAACCCTCCAGCATGTTATACTATGGTATCATTAATAGTATTGCTATAAATAGTGTTATCCTACGTCAGTATAAATTCTTTAGACCCCTTTTTCCTCGGGTGGAGCCAAAAGGGCTCCAATCAATGACGCTTCCCCAAGAAGTATTAACAAGAACCCGAGCCATTTTTCCTCGCCATCGAGTCTAATGGACCCAATCCTATCATCGATCCACAAGAG
This sequence comes from Orcinus orca, assembly GCF_937001465.1. Lineage (NCBI taxonomy): Eukaryota > Metazoa > Chordata > Mammalia > Artiodactyla > Delphinidae > Orcinus > Orcinus orca. The sequence continues at coordinate 6,265,394 of NC_064572.1, forward strand.
GCACCTGGCATGGAGGCAAGTAAGGTGTGCAAACATTCTCATTAAGAGTGGAATTAGAACTTTTAAAACTATAAGCACTCAAAAGATATAACCCGTGATATCTGCTTTCATTTTTGACAGAATTTAACCATGCCTGATAATTTATTTTAAGGCAATGATCTCCCTTTCCCATACAAATAGGAGGTCCATTAACACCCACCGTGTAATTTTCTATTATCTTTACTTCTTTTTCCTGCTTCAAAGGGCCTCTATCATCAAAAGGACCAGGCAACCATCTAGACTCATTTACATATACAAGAATTGAGGCATCCCACCAGGTAACCCCCATATTAAGGGGAGGGTTAGGAATATAAGTCCAATAAGTATGGTTAGTACAATTTATCTCACTGGCTGATATGTTTATTACCTGTGTAGACAACATTGCCAACATAGTCACAAAAAGATTGGTGCTAGTGAGGGGTTTACCCTGCGAAATGACAAGATTTTTAGCAGTGCCTGCAAATTTTTTCATTTGCCCCCAGGTCAATGAAGACGTCTTCTTTTTTTTTTTTACCAAGTCTTAAACTGCATATATTGTCCAGGTTCAAGAACAGTCTTGGCAAGTGCCTCCCAATCCTGAGGAATTAATATGTTTTCGGAAGCATATCTAGACTAAAGACCTTGAACATAATTAGAATGCATCCCATATGCATTAATGGTTTCTTTTAGCATTTAAAAAATTTTTATATCATGATGGTTATACTCAACGTTCATATATCCATATATCCATTTGGAAATTGATTATTAGCAGGCATAGCTTGTCTAACTATAGGGAAAGCAAAAAATGGTTCAGAATATTGCTTTTCTTCCTTATTTATCTCTTCTTCCAACAATAGTCTATTAGATTTAGGTTTCAGAGGAAAGCGAAACTGATGAGAGGCTCCAACAGGATAAGCTGCTAATTCTAAAGGAGGAGCCAAAGGAATAGTAGGACACGGCTCCTGATATGAGGGGGTGGTAGCATTGTTTTTATTTTCTTCCAATTTAACCATCAAATTTTTTAACTTTGGAAGTGTATCAGAAATCTCTCTCATTCTGTTGAGAAAGTGGCATCCCATTTTGTTTGCTAGTCTGCTCCCGATCTTTATCATCATCAGAAAAAGCCCCTTCATCACTGGAACCTGAAAAATCCTCTCCTGTCTCAGACACAAGGGGAGGAGGAGGCGGAGGAAGGTCCTCTATAGGAGGCTCACGAAACAGAGTACGAAAAGCAGTAGAATGATGGGGAGCAGAATTCGGACGCTGAGGGCGTGCCCCATTTTCACTTTTTGTTTCAGATTGTAATGGTTCCAGGGCAAGGGAAATTAATTTACAAAGAGACCAAACACGGACAGATACAGGGTCTCCAGGCTGATGAGCTCTTCTTAAGGCTCGCATAACCTGTTTCCAAACTTTTAAATTCAACTGGTTATGACCAGTAGATTGAAACCAGTAACAATGTTTACGTACCAGTGCAAACAATTCATCAAAAGATTCTGGTTTCACTTTCATTCCTGAACTCCGTAATAACTGTTTCAGGAGTCTAATGTATTGAAATTCTACTGAATGGGAATTCCCCATTACAGTTACTCTATTGCTCCCGAAGGTTTCGCTTACCCTTGAGCAGACCAATTTCCCCTTCGGTCCCGCGATCACGCGATTACTTACCTTCAGGTCCCTGTTCGGGCGCCAAATGTTGTAGTTTATCTTATGACAGGGCCGAAAGTAAGCTCATCACACAAGATGAATTGTGCCGAAGCACAGCAGTAGAGGGCTGCCGCTCGCTCAGGCAAAACAGTGCCGTCTGTCCTGCTGTGGTAGCTTTTATTAAAGCATTATCTATGTTTACATTTTAAGACTTATTTTTTTAACATTCCAGAAATGCCAAAGCAGCAATATATGCTTCTATTGGTTATACAGGCAATAATGGGCTTTCTTAAAAACATGCCGTGCTTCGTCCTTGAGCACAAAAGCAACATAAAGTTCCCACCATTATTTTGATTATACTGAAGTAGCACAAGGACATTTCCTTGCGTTCCCACCATTTTGATTATACTGAGGACACCTCATGGGTCAGTGCCCAAAGCACTCAATGCTTATTTGCAGGCCCCCGGTTTGCCGGGGTGGTGGGGGGGCGCTCAAAGCATTCGGGACTGTTCACAGTTCTGGCTTATTCACATGCCCCCTGTTTGCCGGGGGGGCTCAAAGCAATCAGGACTGTTTGCAGTTCTGGCTTATTCACCAGCCCCCAGTTTGTTCGGGGTGGGGGGCTCATGGGTCACGTCTCCTTTCCATGTCCTCAGTTATTCCACTACAGAATAGCCAAAGCAATCTTGAGAAAGAAAGACGGAGCTGGAGGAATCAGGCTCCCGGACTTCAGACTATACTACAAAGATACAGTAATCAAGACAGTATGGTACTGGCACAAAAACAGAAACATAGATCAATGGAGCAGGATAGAAAACCCAGAGATAACCCCAAACAGATATGGTCACCTTATCTTTGATAAAGGAGGCAAGAATATGCAATGGAGAAAAGACAGCCTCTTCAATAAGTGGTGCTGGGAATACTGGACTGCTACATGTAAAAGAATGAAATTAGAACACTCCCTAACACCATACACAAAAATAAACTCAAAATGGATTAAAGACCTAAATGTAAAGCCAGACACTATTAAACTCTTAGAGGAAAACATAGGCAGAACACTCTATGACATAAATCACAGCAAGATCCTTTTTGACCCACCTCCTAGAGAAATGGAAATAAAAACAAATATAAAGAAATGGGACCTAATGAAACTTCAAAGGTTTTGCACAGCAAAGGAAACCAAAAACAAGATGAAAGGACAACCCTCAGAATGGGAGAACGTATTTGCAAATAAAGCAACTGACAAAGGATTAATCTCCAAAATTTACAAACAGCTCATGCAGCTGCATATCAAAAAAACAAACAACCCAATCCAAAAATGGGCATACTACCTAAATAAACATTTCTCCAAAGAAGATATACAGATTGCCAACAAACACATGAAAGACTGCTCATCATCATTAATCATTAGAGAAATGCAAATCAAAACTACAATGATATATCATCTCACACCACTTGGAATGGCCATCATCAGAAACTCTATAAAGAATAAATGCTGCAGAGGATACGGAGAAAAGGGAACCCTCTTGCACTGTTGGTGGGAATGTAAATTGATGCAGCCGCTATGGAGAACATTATGGAGGTTCCTCAAAGAACTAAAAATAGAACTACCATATAACACAGCAATACCACTACTGGGTATATACCTTGAGAAAACCATAATTCAAAAACAGTCATGTACCACAATGTTCACTGCAGATCTATTTACAATAGCCAGGACATGGAAGCAACCTAAGTGTCCATCGACAGATGAATGGATAAAGATGTGGCACACATATACAGTGAAATATTACTCAGCCATAAAAAGAAACAAAATTGAGTTATTTGTAGTGAGTTGGATGGACCTAGAGACTGTCATGAAGAGTGAAGTAAGTCAGAAAGAGAAAAACAATACCATATGCTAACACATATATGTGGAATCTACAAAAAATAAAAAATGGTTCTGAAGGGGCAGGACAGGAATTAAGATGTAGACATAGGGAATGCACTTGAGGACACCGGTAAGGGGAAGGGGAAGTTGGGACGAAGTGAGAACGTGGCATGGGGATATATATATCACCAAATGTAAAATAAGTAACTAGTGGGAAGCAGGCGCATCGCACAGGGAGATCAGCTCAGTGCTTTGTTTCCACCTAGAGGGGTGGGATAGGGAGGGTGGGAGGGAGATGCAAGTGGGAGGAGATATGGGGATATATGTATACATATAGCTGGTTCAGTTTATTATACAACAGAAACTGACACACCATTGTAAAGCAATTATACTCCAATAAAGATGTGAAAAAATTTAAAAATATTATATAATATAATCACATATTATGTGAACAAGTATATGAGTGACATACTCATTAACGTTTTAGGATGTGAAATCTAGCAAATTGTTTGATTTCTCTTTTAATGAGTTATAGAATTAAGGACTCCTTTCTACCCATAAGCAAAACAGAATATTCCATAAAATTACAGTTTCTTGATCCTAAAAGTCTACTGGATGGAAAAATGAAGATTCATTTCATTCATCAAGAGCTGAGTGAGCTGTCAGGCCCATCTAATTTGTAACTACAGGACACTGATTTCAGTCAAGGACTATTTAAGAATCAACGGGTAGATTTTCCACTCTAAGTCATGAGGACCTGAGGAAATGGAAATGACAATCACTCTGATACGTGACGGAACCAAATTTCTGTTTCTATTGTCATGATTATCTTAAATGATTAAATGGCATTTTCCCATCTAAAGAAGAGCTGTGCTTAATGCCGTATCAAATTCCAGCATTAACTCATTCACTGTGTATCATCATTAAAGACACTTGAACAACGTATAAAAACCACAGAGGATGGAGCCAGTCTTCAGAGCACTACTCGGCCTCAGTCTCAGGTCATGTCAGTCTCTGGAGAATTCCTGAAAGAGCAAGAACCTTCCCAAAGCATGGCTTGATATAAATCTGATCTTCAGAAGATATGTATATAACTTTCCAAAGAAGAAATATTTGGAGTAGTGAATGTTTTGATATAAGTTTCAAGGATTTCAATCAGCAATAGATTAATAGAATTTTTAGTTTCTTTAATATTGTCTAAAATTTTCCATCCCTGCTTATTTCATAGGAATATAGGAAGAATCAATAAGAAAACATTTATAAAGTTTTTAAGGTCCCTGGAAAAACTGTGTTAAATATCCTGGGTTATGTATACATCCTATAAAATATAGAATACAATGTTTTGAAGATCAGAAAATCATCAATATACCTTGTTTCTGAGCACAATGTTTTGACAAAGCAAATAAACACCAGGTTGAACTGAAGTGATAAGTGTAGATAAAACTTAAAAGAATATCTAATTTTCTATCACAAAAAGATAAATATTTTAATGCCTTTAAAAATATATGCTATTTTATAAATATATATATATGCTATTTTAACTAATAACTATTGTATTTACTGTCATTAAAAATACAGGAATAATGAGTATTATTCACAAAACAGCATGTTTAGCCAATTGCTTGTCTGTCACAACTGTGTGATTCGTGATTAAACATCATTTATTTTTCTGTGATGTCAAAATAATCCCTTTTAAACCAATGCATATTTTTCAAAATGCCTTCTACCTTTCTGCTGAACAGGGAGGGAAATGCAACATATCTCTTCCGAATTTACCTTGAAAAATAAATTGTTCCATGTTTTCTTTGAATGGCTGGATGTGCTCTTTTGAGGACACCTGGTACACTTTCCCTGCTTCAACCTCACAGGCTGAAATTAGAAAGAGACATTGTTCAGAATGTCACACTGCTAACAGTGCATTAAAACAATTAAAAATATATATTAACTAGTGTTAGAAAATCCTGCTAACCACGATAACTGACATATGTGTCTACACATATTTAGAAATATCCAATGCTGACAGAAGGTTTCACTTTAGGGGATTGTAAAAATAAACTTAAAAAAATTAAAGTATAATTGATATACAATATTATGCTTCAGGTGTACAACATAGTGATTCGATATTTAAATACATTATGAAATTAATCACCATGATAAATCTACTAACCATCTGTGACTATACAGTTATTACAATATTATTGACTATATTCCTTATGCTGTATATTAAACCCCATGACTCATTTAATACTTTATATTAAATGTAAGATTATACCTCTTATCCACTTCACCTTTTTCAACCATGCCCTCATCCCCACCCCAGCAACTGTGGGTTTATTGTCTGTATCTATAAGAATCTTTCTGTTCGGTTTGGTCATCTGTTTTGCTTTTTAGATTCCACATGTAAGTGAAGTCATACAACATTGGTCTTTCTCTGTCTGACATATTCCACTTGGCAAACCCTCCACGCCCATTCATGCTGCCTTTGTGCAAATGGAAAGCTTTATTTTTCATGGTTGAGTAGCATTCCACTGTGTGGGTAGGTGAAATATGTGGGCATATATATACACACACACATATGTATATATATGCATATATATGAAACATGTATACACACACACATATATATAATGAGTATGTGAAACATGTCTTCTTTATCCATCCATCTATTGGTAGATACTACTTAGGTTGCTTCCAAATCTTGGTTATTACAAACAATGCTTCAATGAACATAAGGGTATATATATCATTTTCAATCTGTATTTTTGTTTTATTGGTATAAACACCCAGAAGTGGAATTGCTGGAACATATGGTAGTTCTATTTTCAATTTTTCTGAGGAATCTCCATACTGTTTCCCACAGTAGCAGCATGAATTTTCACTCCCAGCAGCAGTGCACGAGGGTTCCCTTTACTCCACATCCTCCTTGCCAATACTTGTTATTTCTTGTCTTTTTGATAATAGCTATTCTAACAGGTGTGAGGTGGTATCTCACTGTGGTTTTGATTTGCATTTTCCTGATGATTAGTGGTGCTGAGCATCTTTTCATGGGTTTGTTGGCTATCTTTTCGTCTTTTGGAGAAATGTTTATTCAGGTCCTCTGCACAATCTTTAATTGGATTGTTTGTTCTTTTTTATATTGTTTTCTGATTTCTTTATATAATTGCAATATAAGCCTTTTATAAAATATATTATTTGCAAAAATCTTCTCCCATACAGTAGGCTGCCTTTTCGTTGATGGTTTCCTTTGCTGTGCAAAAGCTTTTTTGTTTGATGTAGTCCCATTTGTTTATTTTTGTTTTTCTTACCCCTGCCTGAGGAGACATATCTAAAAAATCATCCGTAGGACTGATGTCAAAGAACATACTGCTATGTTTTCTTGTAGGTGTTTTGCGCTTTCAGGTCTTATATTTGAGTTTTTAACCATTTTGAGTTTATTCGTATACATAGTGTAGGAAAATAGTCCAGTTTTCCCAAAAGCATTTATTGAAGGGACTGTCTTTTCCCCATTGTATATTACTGACTCCTTTGATGAAGATTAATGACCATGCAAGTATGGATGTATTTCTGGGCTTTCTAAGCTGTTCCAGTGATATATGAGTCTGTTTTCCTGCCAGTACCATACTGTTTTTTTTTTTAAAGTTTCGTAAAGTTAATACTTTTTTTTTTTTTAATAATAAATTTATTTATTTTTGGCTGCATTGGGTCTTTGTTGCTGCACATGGGCTTTCTCTAGTTGTGGCGAGTGGGGGTTACTCTTTGTTGTGGTGTGCAGGCTTCTCATTACGGTGGCTTCTCTTGTTGTGGAGCACAGGCTCTAGGTGCACAGGCTTCAGGAGTTGTGGTGCATGGGTTTAGTTGCTCCACAGGATGTGGGATCTTCCTGGACCAGGGCTCAAACCTGTGTCCCCTGCATTGGCAGGCAGAGTCTTAACTACCACACCACTAGTGAAGTCCCCCCTACTGTTTTGATTACTATAGCTTTGTATTATAGTCTGAAGTCAGGGAGTGTGATATCTTCAGCTTTATTCTTTCTCAAGATTGCTTTGGTTTTGGAGTCTTTTGTGGTTCCATACAAATTTTAGGATTATTCTAGTTCTATGAAAAATGCCACTGGTATTTTGATAGGGACTACACTGAATCTGTAGATTACTTTGGGAAAAATGGACATTTTAACAATATTGATTCTTCCAATCCATAAGCATGGTATATCTTTCCATTTATTTGTCATGGCTTCAATTTCTTTCATCAACATCTTAGAGTTTTCAGAGCTCAGGTCTTCCACCTCCTTGGTTAAATTTAGTCCTGGGTATTATTTTCTTGATGCAATTGGGATTGCAACACTTCTGTTCTGAGAGCACGTTCATTAAGTCCAATTTGTTCTTAAGTCCAACGAAGTTAGCCCAGGTACCCAACTAACACAATCAGATATATACCACTGCTTTTACACTTGCTCTGGACATACTGGGCTTTAAATAAAGATACTATACTACTGTACTCTATACAGCACTGTAAAGTACACAAAAGTATAACCACTTGTAGAGGATGCACACATGCGACAATGTACACCAGTCACGTGAACTAACTGATGTGATTGGACATGTGAATACATGTTCAGATCTTTGAAAGTTCGTAACTTGAAGGTTCACATGTAGGGGACTTACTGTATTAATTTTGTACCTTTTAACTTTACTAATTCATTTATTAGTTCTAATAGATTTCTGGTTGTGTCTTTAGGATTTTTTATATATAGTGTCATGTCATCTGCAAACAGTGACAGTTTTACTTCTTCCTTTCCAATTTGGATTCCTTTTATTTCTTCTTATTGTCTGATTGCTATGGCTAGGACTTCCAATACTATGATGAATAAAAGTGGTGAGAGCAGGCATCCTTGTCTTGTTCCTGACCTTAGAGGAAATGTTTTCAGCTTTTCACCATTGAGGATGATGTTTGCTGTGGGCTTATCCTACATGGACTTTGTTATGTTGATGTATATTCCCTCATACCCACTTTGTGGAGAGTTCTTATAAATAGATGTTGAATTCTGTCAAAAGCTTTTTCTACATCTATTGAGAGGATCATATGATTTTTATTCTTCAATTTGTTAACTGGAGAGCATTTTCAGAGTCTACCTGCCAAGGCTCACATCCAAGCAATTTTGAAAAGTAATCTCCAAGGATAAGACTCAAAAAAGATTAAAATGGTGATTCTAAAGTGCATTACTGTGTGAAGGAGGAAGGGGTAGGAAGGAGGCTGACTGGGTTCATAGCTTGAGTGGCTTGGGGATGAAGAACACAGGAGGAAGAGCATTTTTCAAAGGAAAGAAAATTGAGGGGGGGATTGGAAGATGGCGGAAGAGTAAGACGCGGAGATCACCTTGCTCCCCACAGATGCACCAGAAATACATCTATACGTGGAACAACTCCTACAAAGGAAAGAAAATTAATTTGCTTTTGAACTTACTGTGTTTTAAGATGACAATGGAATATCCAAGTGTAGTTTCAGCAAGCAGTTGGATTTATGAGTTTGCAGATCAGAGTGATACAGGAAAACTCTGAGTAAGACCACCTGAGAACAGCATATCCAGTGAGAAAAAGAGGGGGCCAAGGTTGAACGCCTGAGTAATGCCAACTTTAATAAAGAAGCAGAGGAAGAGAAGGCCATGAAGAAAAAAGACTAAGAAGGAAATGTCAGATATTATAAGGAGAATCAGAAGTGAGTGGGGTTAGTGAGTCGAAGGGAACAGAGACAGCAAACAAGACAAAGGTGGAAGTAAAATGCCCTCTCAATTTGGCAAATTGTGGCAACAGTTTCAGCAGTGCCAGGGACAAAGCTGTAACAGTGTGAGGACGGAATGGGAAGTCAGAGACCACGGAAGTGGACCAGGAATCTGTTACCATCTTGGTCAGTGAGCACACGTGTTCGAGAACAAGTGTCCAGCAAAGGCGAGGTGTGGGCTATGGGAAGAATGAGGGGCAAATGAACACAAACCCTTTACAGCTTCTGGGAAATGCTCCAAATATTCTAGTCTTGCCAACAGTGGGCAAGCAAATCCAGCTGCATGTTAAAGAGAGGTGTATAATTCACATGCATCATTCTATCCTAAAGATGGATTTCAGAAAAATCTGATCGCTAACAATTAAATGTCCATAGATTAATGCCAAAATTAGTTCCTTATCACCTAAAAGTAATGAAAGTGGCAGAGATACCACAAACACAAACCCCACGATAACTTAGTTTGGGTGTGGCAGACTTAGCATTACAACCAGTGGAATAAGTTACATTCACTGAGCTCACCACTTTACATGCCAAAACAAACAGGTGTTTCACATGTGTACTCTTCAACAAGAATTTTGAAAGTGAACACTTTTAAACTGAAATGAATGGTTTTGCTCCTTAAATAATCATTCCAATGAGAGGAACTCTCAATTTTTTTTTTCACTCTCCATACACATGTGATGCACTTCCATGGACAAATCCAGTGTACAGGGTACAAAAGGATAAAATGTACAGGCTACAAAAACATAAAACACAACACCTGTGACTTTCAAAATCTCAGTCAGCCTTTCTGTGCCTCAGCTCTTTACCTGTAATACACAAATAGCAACAGAACCTGCCTCCTGGGGTTGTTACAAAGAATAAGTCAGTTAATATTCGTAGAGCACTTAGAACTGGGCCTGGTGCATGCTAAGGTCTGTGTAAGTTTTCACAATCATTGCTGTTGTTGTTATCTTTAGTTTTATCAGCAACAGTAGCAGACAAAAAAGCAGGATGCCCAAGGGCTAAGAGCATGGGTTTTGGAGACTGGGTTTGCATCCTGTCTCTTCCACTTACGAGCTGTGTGTCTTTGGTGAAGTAGGTACCCCCCTCTGTACCTCAGTTTCTTCCTCTGTAATATGGAGTTAATAAGTGTCTACTTCGCTGTGAAGATCAAAGGATTTTACGTAGGTAAAATACACAGAGGACTGCTGGATACACAGTAAGAGAACTATCATGTTTGCAACAATTACTGTGACTGCACAATTACCACCACCAGACACCACCAGAGGTGCAGCTACTAACACACAAAAAGAACACGGAACTCCCACTTCCTCAGTCTCAGGAAGCACTGAGGCAATGCTTCAGATTGTGGGAATGACATTTTTTTTTAATTGATTTTTTTTTTTTAATTTTTGGCTGCATTGTATCTTTGTTGCTGCACGCGGGCTTTCTCTAGTTGCAGGGAGCGGGGGCTGCTCTTTGTTGTGGTGCGTGGGCTTCTCATTGCGGTGGCTTTTCTTGTTGCACAGCACAGGCTCTAGGCACATGGGCTTCAGTAGTTGTGGCATGCGAGCTCAGTAGTTGTGGCTCCTGGGCTCTAGAGCACAGGCTCAGTAGTTGTGGCACACGGGCTTAGTTGCTCTGTGGCACATGGGATCTTCCCGGACCAGGGCTCGAACCTGTGTCCCCTGCATTGGCAAGTGGATTCTTAACCACTGTACCACCAGGGAAGTCCCTGTTAATATACTTTGGATATTAACCCCTTACTGGTCATATCATTTGCAAATGTTTTCTCCCATACTGTAAGATATCTTTTCATTTTATCGATAGTTTCCTTTGTTGTGCAAAAGCTTTTAAGTTTAATTAGGTCCCATTTGTTTATTTTTGCTTTTATTTCCTTTGCTTTAGGAGACAGATCCAAAAAAAATATTGCTACAATTTATGTCATAGTGTTCTGCCTATGTTTTCCTCTAGGAGTGTTACGGTTTCTGTTCTTACATATAGGCCTTTAACTGATTTTGAGTTTATTTCTGTAGATGGTGTTAGAGAATGCTCTTAATTTCATTCTTTTATATGTAGCTGTCTAGTTTTCCCAGCACCAGTTATTGAAGAGACTGTCTTTTCTCTATTGTATATTCTTTCCTCCTTTGTTGTAGATTAATTGACCATACGTGCATGGGTTTATTTCTGGGCTTTCTATCCTGTGCCATTGATCTATATTTCTGTTTTTGTGCCAGTACCATTCTGATTTGAATACTGTAGGCTTTGTAGTATACTCTGAAGTCAGGGAGCATGATTCCTCCAGCTCTGTTCTTCTTTCTCAAGATTGTTTTGGCTATTTGGGGTCTTTTGTGTTTCCATACAAATTTTAAAATTATTTGCCCTAGTTCTGTGAAAAATGCCCTTGGTATTTTGATAGGGATTACACTGAATCTGTAGATTGACTTGAATAGTATGGTCACTTTAACAATGTTAATTCTTCCAATCTAAGAATCTGGTACACCTTTCCGCCTTTTTGTGTTGTCTTCAATTTCTTTCATTAGTGTCATTGTACGTATGGTTTCAGACATGTTCCTGTATTACTGAGAACTTGAATTTTCTTTTTTAAAATTAATTAATTAATTAACTTATTTATCTATTTTTGGCTGTGTTGGGTCTTCGTCGCTGTGGGCGGGCTTTCTCTAGTTGTGGTGGGCTGGGGCTACTCTTCACTGCAGTGCACAGGCTTCTCATTGTGGTGGCTTCTCTTGTTGCAGAGCACAGGCTTTAGGCACACGGACTTCAGCAGTTGTGGGACGTGGGCACAGTAGTTGTGGTTCACGGGCTCTAGAGCATAGGCTCAGTAGTTGTGGCGCATGGGGCTTAATTGCTCCGCGGCACATGGTATCTTCCCACACCAGGGCTCGAACCCATGTCCCCTGCATTGGCAGGCAGATTCTTAATCACTGGGCCACCAGGGAAATCCCAAGAACTTGAATTTTCTGCACTGTATCAAACTCAAGGACACCAGCAATCATTCTCAAAATAGTACCTGCTGGCAGCTGCCAACCTTATGGTCTCAAGGATTCCCCTTGTAACTAAGCAACCATTTTGGAGCCCATGGGTCCTTGCTTAACAAACACCCTTACTTCTTGCCCCTCCAATCCTAATTCTTAACAAACAAATCACATAATTTTGCAGTGTTTGCCCGTATAAGCCTTCCCCATTTTGTAGTCCAGCAAAACACAATTGAAGTGCTTCTTGACATTTTGTCTTCCAGGCTATAGACCTCAGTTTGGCTCAAATAAAACTGTTTTCTGTTCCTATTGTAAATTGTTTATTGCTTATTTACACTGACATAAATAATGTATTTTCCTGTTTGCATTTTCAGTGTTCTGATGGAACTGATATTCATTTTAAAATCATAATAAAAATATTTTTAAAAAGCTATTGGTTGCATTTGAATTGAGTTTATAACATCATTTTTTCTTTCCTTGAACAAAAATAAATAAAATCAGAAATTTACAATGATAAATACAATTGTTACAAACAAATATAAATCAATACAACAAGTTTAAGGACTGATTTTTCCTAAATATGTCTGGATACAAACATTATTTCAACATCTGTGAAAGATATAGGTAATGAATTTTAAACACTTTCAAGTCAAATACTGAAGGTGGAGGAGGGTAGAGGATTCAGGGAGGAATGTGCGTGAGAACATTCTTGCCCAGTTCCAGGAACTTAATTACTCCATGCTCAGTGCACACAGAGTTGAGTCATGTGGCGAGTGGAACTGTTTCGACCCAAGAAAGGCACTGGAACAGAAGCCATCACTTGGCATCCAGAGAACCTGCTGCAAGTTCTGACAGCCAAAATATTTTAAAACAATACTCTTTTCAAAGGGGAAAGATAGAAATATTGATACCTTGTCTAGCATTGTGAATGAAAGTATTCGTAGTCATCCTTTTGGGAGGCTACTAATAATGTTAATCTCAAATAATTTAAGCTCTTTTGCTCAAACCAGCAATTGACCTATGGTGAGACCAGTAGCTAATGAGTCTCTGGCACTAGTATTATAGCTTAGCAGATGGTTCTTAACTAATACTCTGGGGTGATGCTAAGAGAGAAAATGGGGTTCTATTTCTGGATATGTTGAATAGCTTTCTTAGAACAATTTTACTTTGATTAAAATTAATGGTTTTAAAGCTAAATGTCTAAAAGGAGTAAACAACTCTGCTGCTTGTTCTGCTTGTTTTTGGAAAATAGTATTAACCACATAAGGTGATCTGTGGGATTGGAGTGAAGGTTTTACCCTACATTAGTTTTATTAATGCATAATGTGGAAGATGTGGAGAACATCTTGACATGGAAAAGAATGAATAAGTTAAATTTTATTGTACAGTGCTTTCCTAAATAAATTTATTTGGTTATCATGTTCTTATATTCTGGAGAAGAAAAATTCCTTAAATAATAAATTCATGACTAGGTAGATCTTAAAACTACTAAGGGAAACAAAATGTAGTTAGCCATCTGCGCTCATGGTTTTTTAAAATCTAAGTTAACTTTAACGGTGCTGTACACCATCCAAAGAAAATGCCCTTATGTTGTCCTGCCTTCTTAGAGCTTGCTTGCTTTATTTTGCTTATATTTAATAAAAAACTGTCTCAAATGTTAAAATTAAAAAAAAAAAAAAAAGAGAAGCTGCTAACGGCCAGGAGAGAACAAAAGCTACCTGTCACTGAGCTCGGACAGTCAGGGGAGCACCAAGGAGCTGCAGGAATCTTAGGAACAAGTACAGACACCAAACACAGCAGGTGCTCTTACAAAATGCTAAAATGAGGTTCGGTTGTCTGAGCCATAACGCATTATTTCTTGGTCTTTCTTTTGAAATGAAAATTAAGTCTAGAAGCAGAGGCAGAAACAGTGACAGAGCCAGAAGATGAGTGACCAAATGGTTATAACTTATCTGTCTTTATCAAACTAGTCACACTCTTTATTCTATTTTTCCTTATTATAAATAACTAATATTTTTGGATACTTATTATATGGAAAATATTGTGAAAACTCTCTACATATATCATATCATTTTCTAAGTCTTCTTAAAAAAACTTGCTTCTGAAAAAAAAATGTGGACAGGCTACTTGAATATTCTGAAATGAATTACTTAATTTGATCACTTGAAAGGAATCATTATTAGGCTACATTTATCAAAGTGAACATTATTTTAAGGTAATTATATCCAAAATAATACCTCTCAAAAAAAATTTCTCTTTTTAGCTCTGTGTCTTGTGAGAATCTGCCATTTTCATGACCTCATGTAACCATAGTGAGAAAGCATGTAGATACGAAACGTGAATGAGAAAACATTCCAAAGGGAAGCACCAACCAAAGTCAACATAAATCCCCTGTTCATGAGATCACCATTCCACCTGTTTATAAAATCATGTGTAAACTATGAAATCCTGCTTTGCAAGACTGAAGTGATGAAAGTGTTAAGTATTTTCCAGAAACCCCAGAAATGCCCAGCACCACATGGGGGCGGGGAGAGAGAGAAAAGGAGAAGAAGAAGGAGAAGGAGAAGAAAGAAGAACAAGAACAAGAACAAGGAGAAGGAGAATTTCATAAGCAAACCAAGATACCTGGCTAAATTTTGAAGTATGATAAATACTACACATGAATGGTTTGTGTTTTGTATTGCTTTAAGAAATCATACTTAGATACATAGTAATGTAGCGTTACACAATTGTAACATAGTTTTAATTGTTATTTATTTAAAAACAGGCAGTCATTCTTAGGCTCTATCCATGAGCACCCATATTTGATGCTCTCAGGGGAGCATCTAAACGGCAGGACTTCACCCCTCCTTGACAGTGACGATTGTATCTGTGGTACCCACAGCACATAGCAAAGGCCTTTCATGCATCAGGCCCATAATAAATGTTAAGTATTTAGGAACTACGGGCAAATTATATAATGTTACTATGTTGATTTAAATCCATATAAACGCATCGGTGACCAGAATATAACAACTCCATAAATCTGATTACAGATAAGTATCTTTAGATAAGCATTTCAACACTGGGATAGAATCTCTAAAAAAGTTTTATCATCTTTTGGTTTCTGGGGTAACCAAGCCTCTTCTCATATAGTGATACAACATGAAATGAAAATCTCACATAAATTTACTCCATCCCTGTCTGTGCTTAAAGAGTTAGAAAGATGCTTAAATCGACAGCTGAGGTGTTCTCAACTTCACAGCAAGAAGAAACCTCATGAAAAGAAAGTAAAAGGGATGAGTGAAATAGGTGAAGGGGATTAGGGGTACAAACCGGCAGTTATGAATAAGTCACAAGGATGTAAGGTACAGCATAGGGAATAAAGTCAATAATACTGTAATAACTTTGGTACATAACAGATGAAGATATATTGTTGTACACCTGAAACTAATATAATATTGTAAGCCAATTGTACTTCATTAAAAAAGGCAGGGGAAGGGGATGAAAGGGATTTTATCTACAAAAAAAAAAAAACTGTAAACTACTTGCTTTTGTGCTTTTCTTTAAATTTACCATTTTGAAGAATTTCAAACTCTCTTCAAAATGATTTGATATAAGGCTTTTCAACTAACAAAAAAGCATTACACATGCACGTGTTTTTTGACCAAATATGTGAAAAAAGATGTTTTCTTTCCAGGAAAGTTTACACGCCACAAAATCTCAGACAAGTATAGCAAGGGTGGGTAGGAGGGAATATGTATCTTTTAACAACGACATGATAAATGTACAAATGTTCTCGGCTATAAAGTGAAAGCAAGACAGTCAAATCTGCCCCTGATGAAAGAGGCTGCTATTCAAATAACCAAGATGCTATTTCAATAACTAAATTTCTAATACACATAACTTTGTAAACAACAAAAGAATAAGATTATTGGTAAAATTTTTCTTTTGCCACACACACACAAAAATGTTTACATGGATGTAAAAGGTTTTACTTTCTTTAAAAACACTGAAAAATCTGTCCTCATTAAAAAAGCATAAATAACAACCATGAGTTTCTTTAACATTGTAAGTTACCTCTCAGGTCTTTCTTGAGTTTTCTGAGGTCTTTTTGAAAGTCTTCAAACTTCATCTGCGAGGCCTGAAAGAGGTCCTGGGGTTCGGGCAGTGGAAACACACACTGTTCCTTCCCAGCATCCTGATCAGCAGGAAGCACAGAACGTTTAAATGAATGAGGACTGAGCAACAGCAGCAATGACAAAACGAAGACAAACACGGCCAAATCACTCAACAATGAGGAATAACAAGATGTGACTCTATGTAAAAACTGTCTCACCTCATCAAAATTGCGAAGATAGTAGGAAACGATATATGACAAAAGGCTTCTGCTATTGTCCTAGACAGAGAGACCAAAGTGAGTAGAAATATATTTTTTAAATTATTAAATATACAATGTTAAATTAAATCCACTCCAGTAAATCCACACATGTAGATGAGAATATTTGGGATGAAAGGTGAAGTTCTCTGTTTCTTCTTACTTTACCGGTCCCGACGGTCTTATTTTCCCCACTGTTCCCACCTAAGCCCCACGTGGAAGCACAGCTGTTTCAGGGTGGGGTCTCAGATGTATCCACCTTTCTGTTTTCACCCTCCTCGACCAGACAATTAGTTCATTAATTTTATGTTTTATTATTGAAAGGTATAACTACTATCTAAACTGAAATGACTAAACATCACCAGCATTTCTGCATGGTTGGACCAACAGGGACCACTCCAACAGGAAGTTTGATTGAGGCTTGTTAGTATGTAGATTAAGAAATTTTAAGTTAAGTATTATTTCAAGTAAGCTGGAGCTTTAAAAATGCAAATGCGTATTATAAATTATGTCAGCAACTGAGATTTAGGAATTAATATCCATGCAGCTATAAATAATGTAATATATGTAGTTCTAAAGAAAAAAATGTTTCATATCTAACAATCTTCAAAGAATAGCTTTCTACCTTCTTTCTGGCATATTTAGAGGAATTAATTTTTAATTTTTTTTTCATTGCTCAAAATTCGTATTAGATAATCTGAATGTGTGAAACCAAATACATATTTTTAAAATACACCCTATAATACAAACTTTGTTTTCTGGAATGTTCAATCTAACCATGATTTTTCCCCCACTGATAATAAAAGAACAACATCCCTTTATAATCAAGTTTGACATGACATGATAATATATCTATTAGACTCCCCATATATATTTCTATATACATATATTACACGGAAATACATAGCTATAATAATAAAAGTAATACATTTATTAGAAACAGGAGTGCTTGTAAAATGATTTAAGCACCTGACTTCCTTTGTCTTTCCTAACTTGCAAATCAGTGAAATGATCAGCAATACCTGAATCAATTAACAAAACACATTAAATGCCTGCTGACAGGCATGCTGAGCAGAAGTTAATTCTGACTGATCCAAGGAACAGCTCCATCTATGCAGGTCTATATAACTATATAGATATAGTTATCTTCATTTTATACAGAAAGAACCAAATAGACTTTGCATACAGCTCTTGTGAGAATGCAAGTGAAATTATTTTTTAAAAACTTCCTTCTTGATTATTTTTTCCAGATTATTCCTTAATTATTTAAATTAACGAAATTTAACTTATAGGAGGATTGAATAAGATATATCAATCAATACAAAAAAACCCCTGGGCTTCCCTGGTGGCGCAGTAGTTGGGGGTCCGCCTGCCGGTGCAGGGGACACGGGTTCGTGCCCCGGTCCGGGGGGATCCCGCATGCCGCGGAGCGGCTGGGCCCGTGAGCCGTGGCCGCTGGGCCTGCGCTCCGCGGCTGGGCCGCGGCGGTGAGAGGCCCGCGTACCGCAAAAAAAAAATAACAAAAAAAAAAAAACGAAAAAAACCCTTTATTCATATATAATTATGATCATAGAATCTATTTCAGATTCATTTTGATAAGTAACATTATATTGATGCTATTTGTATTCCAATGTTATTTACAAAAACTACTTGTTTCAGTCCAACAATCAGCTGTAAGAACTATTCAAAAACTACCATGTGTTTAGAAAAAAACCTTTTGTTTTTGAATAAATGATTTATCATGTTGACATATTGGAGGTTCATATGAAAATGTATATCATACAAATAAAACATCATTTGAAGAAATATAACCATAAAAATCACAAAAAATATATGCTGTCGGTGTTCCAAGCAAGGACTATGTTTTTCCCAATTACGGAAAAGCACACTGTCTGGCATTTCATAGAAGTCCGATGAAGGAATGTTAAATGAACATATGAGTGGATATGAATGAATAAACCAGTGAGTTGTTGACTGGCAAAAAAAAAGCAAAAAAAGTATCTCCCTTCTATCAGGGAGATTATTGCCTTATCTAGGAGGGCCAATTCTCTGTAATTTCACTTTTATAGGCCAATTGTTCACTTAAACTCAATATTTTAAAACCATTTCCTTCATAATTTCCTTCATCATATAGTTCTTTGTGAAGACTCTTTTATCAGAGAAACAGAATTCTATTATTTTCTAAGTTTACAATGTCAGGCTTTAACTCTGACCACTGTGGTGGTTTCCCTGATGTTATATTTCTACTGACACTCTCATAATCTCTTAGATGTTAATTTTAAACAAACACAACTACAGAAGTAGAATAAAAAATAATAATTAGGTTTGCAAAAGGGCTTAGATGTTCTCATATATACCAGTATCAAGGAGAGGATGATATAGAGAAAAACAGGATCATATTTTAAATTTTATTTATTAACTACTTTCACTCGTCTTTGTTTTGTTTTTAAAACATGGGCCTGTTGGCCTCCATTGCTTAACATGGAGAGAAGAAAGGGATGGATACACTGTCTAATTTATAGAAATCAACTAGTCCTCAGATCCAAAAGGATAAATATTAGCAAACATGGGGAAGATATTAAAAAGTAATTATTTTTATTTTAAAATATTGTCTTCTCAATTATTCATTAGACACAGGATTCAAAATTACTCACTTTAGGAAACACTATTCTTCTCTAGATCACAAATATATGGTGGCCACTACTTTTGTCTAGCTTAGAACACAAAGGAAATCTTTACCTTGGGACATAAATATTTATCACACTGGTTTACAGTCAAACTTATTACTCAACAAGATGCCCAGTCCTCAGTGTGCTACATTCACTCACCCGAAATACTTACACTGCTTTTGACGTCTTTCAGCTTTGGGAGGATGTCTAACCCGAAACCATCTGCCTGTCCCCGAGTCTTATTTCCACCATTCATGTAGTTGCCAAAGGCAAGGACCAAACCCAAAACTTGCATGACCCCTGAGCCATTTTTTAATGTCTGTAAAACAGGATAAAGAAGAATCTCTCACTCACAGTCTTGTCTGAATTACCTTAAGTCAGTGGCAGATATTCATATTATACTAATAATTTGGGGTCACATCCAAACTTCATCAGTGCTCATTTTAGTATATTTAAGAGTAGTGTCTCCAAAGATAACTTAGAAAAAGTTGCACCACCCACAAGCATGCAGGTTGTGCTTCTGTAGCTGAGACGTACCAGCCTAGGTCATTTCTGTGATGTAACTGCATGGAAAACAAATATGGCTGTGATATGAGAACCACCACAAAATAATATCATTGCCATCGGCCTAACTGTACCTGCCTCTGCGCAACGCAAATTTTTGGCATAAGGTTTAACTACCAAAACGTAGTTATAAAGTTTAATTTCCAAATTTAGATTTATCCCTGAAAGGTTCATACTCACTTCTTCCAAAACACACAGTTTAAGTTGAATTTGTACATCACTTCCTCTGAAAATGTGTCTTTCATGACATCTTACTACTTTTCAAAATGATTTACCATAGCCAGAAAGAATGGTGCTATTTTGACAATTCGTTTTAAATGTTAATATTGGTAATTTCTGCCAAGCATTTGTTCTTTGTTTTCAGAAGAATATTTATCTTCTGTCGAGCCATACAGCTGCTCCTGAAGCATTTGGTTTGAATCACTAACAATTTGTTGAGGGGCCCTCCACAAAATGGAGGAAAATAAAGAAAATGTCTTCACGTGGCTTTTGGCTGGCAGTCTGATGGAGGAGAGGCCCATGACAAGGGAATATTGTGCTTTGGCAAAAGCAGGGGGACAGAAGCCTGCGTGGGTGGACGCCCAGTGACTGTGCCCCAGCAGCGCTGTCCCGGGTCCACTCGCCCTCCTGCACATTTGCTTTGACCTTGATGCTCAGTCATCATACATTCTCTCTGGTGGGACCCCTATCCTTCAAATTTTATGAGTACTTATGGTAAATAAAAGAAAACTCGTTTGAAATACGAACATGACTGAACACAATTAAAGATCAGAACCCAAGTGACAGCCCCCGATGGACCAGCACCCACCTCACACAACTTCTGTAGCAGCTCCAGTTTGCGCCGAATTGAGCAAATGCTTTCTGAAAATGTGGACTGAAACAGGATGCAAAAGACTCGCTCTGAAAAGTTGGGGATTAGTGACAGTTCGTAAAGGAACCTAAGGAAATAAAGCCAAGTTAAGAGGAAAAAATGATGCACATAAACACGTTCATCCTCACATCATTCATGATACTGATGCACAGAAGGTACTTCATTTTCTGAATGGAAAGAGCCCCCCGTGGCCTGGACGCCGCCCGCGGGGCCGAAGCCCTGCTTACTGCTCAGGTTTGTCCAGAGACTTGGCGTTTTCCTTGTCTTTGGAGGACCGGCCGTGTTTTTCAATTTTTTCCAGTTCATCTGACTGTGCTCTCTGGAACAACAAAAGCCAAGTGGTTTTTTGATAATGATTATCTCAAATACAGCAAAACTCTATATATTTTCATATTTCTTAGCATGTTTGAAGTAAAGATCATCTCCAAATCTTCCAAATGTTATTGTCTGTTAGTGACATGCAAAATATTTATTCCAGCATGTTTTAAAACAACACAGCTTCCCTCTCTTTTTAGCGGTTTATAATACCCTCCAGAATGCAAGAAATTAATTTTAAAGTGTCATTTCTTATTCAGAAATTAATCAAGTTAAATTTGGAAGTAATTTGATCCTAAAGCTGTTAAAGATTTTTAAAGGGAAAAGTACCTATTTAACTACTGCAATCATTGTTTATATCTGTTTTGGGGAAAGAACAGTACAATTGAATTATTAAGTCATGGAACAAAAATAAAAGATTTTGATTCTTCTGAATTTTCTTTTTGATACAAAAATGGCTCTAGGCTTTTCTTTCTAGGTGTCTTCTTTCACCTTTTAAAATCTCAAGCTAAAAATTTTTTGTTCTAAGTTTATTTCTTTATAGGAGGGGATCCTGTGCATTTTAACATAAGGTAGAAGATTTTATAGGCTTCAAGAGACACAAACTTACTCTTTGTGGAGAATTTGGATGATTTTATTTTCAGTCTTGTCTCTGTAATTCACAAAGATGTTTCAAAACAGCCAAAATACTATATTGTCTAAGTGCATTAACAAGTTTGAGTAGACCACCGTATCTTGGATTTGAGTCTAGTCCTCCGATATTAAAATCCCTTCAACCATTATTTGTTGTTTACACAGAAAATCAGCTCAGCCATAACTGCTGTAGATGACAGAACCTGATCAATTTCTAGAGACTACAGATTTCCTCTAAACAAAGAATGTTCTGTTTTGAATTCACTGATTGTTCTGAAATGCAGGTTTTTCTATAGATGGGATTAACTAGAAAAGACTAGTTTCTCCAAGGAAGCTTCTTTTAGCATGGAAAGACTTGATGACTGATCGGTAGATCTTCTGAGGGTTTGATCAGTTTTGCTTCCGGAATGTAATATGACAAAAAGGATACTGAGAAGTAAAGGTATGACGTCCACCACAAAGCCTGCCTTGCCCACCTCGACCCCATTATAACCAGTCTCTCTCTAGAACAGCACGGAACCTTGTGTTCACTCTGTGTTGTGCTACACGTACCACAGTGTCTCACTGGTGATGCACACGCATGCCTACAAGCTTCTGGAGGAGGAAGGCCATGTCTTGCTATGGTCCTAGTGACTGGTATGGTTCACTACGGTATGGTCAGCCCTCAGTATCGTGGGTTCCGCATTTGTGGATTCAACCAAATGCAGATCCAAAACATGTGGGGAAAATTCCATAAAGTTCCAAACAGCAAACTTGGATTCACCGTGCTGCATCAACGTTTTACACAGCACTTACACGGCATCATAAGTAATCGAGTGATTTAAAGCATACGGGAGGGTGTGTGGGGTTATATGCAAGTACTGCACAACTTCATTTAAGGGACTTGAACGTCTGCGGATTTTGGTACCAAGCCCCCGCAGATACCGAGGGGTGACTGTGCAGTTAGCAGTCAGTAATTTTTTTAAAACATTGAAAAATTAAATCAGTAATTGAATATGAAAATAGAAGGCCTCCAGTTCTGGGGAAAAGAGGGAGGTAAAAGGACGAAATCTAATGACAGGACACTTGAAATAAGAACTAGTGAGGACATGATGATACAATGCCAACTGCTCAGCATCATCCTGAGAGTACAATGAGAATCCTTATGAGGTAATTTGAATCCAAAATAGATACCTATGCCTGCATGAGACAGAATGAGTCACTTCAAATGCTAGGACACAAATAGGTAGATAAAGAAATAAGAAAGCTATGCCCAGCAAAAGTACATATGACTTCACTCACCTGTACGTCCATTCCACACAACTCTTTTGGGTATCCATCATTCATCTCTTACACAGGAATACTTATGTGTGTAAAGGTACAAGAAGTAGGACTAAAACATCGTAGGTTTTTAAGCAATATTTATCAAATCTACAAATTCTGCTATTCATCAGTACACCAAGACCAACTGCTTCTTCTTGCCCATTGGCTTTCTCCTTGCACAACATGTGGGATCCAGCAAAAGTCAGTTATTTTCTACCTGTTAAGGCCCCAAATTCTTACTCTTATCAGCAACCATCAACTATGTAAACTACTGACTACAAATCTGTACCAGAACTCAGAGGTCACCTCGATAATTCTGGCTTTGTTTGACCCCCAAAATGAAGTTAGTCTCAAGGGTTCTTCTCTGGTCCACCAGTTTGAAGTAATCATCAGGGTCGGGCTTTAAAAAGGATGAATTTTAGGGATTTATTCATCCACCGATTCAATCAAAGACGGACTGTTTACCAGGCACTACACCAGACACTGGAGATAAAAATATATACGCTGGGCTTCAGATTCAAGGAAAATCCCACCACACGACACATCATGTTGCTCATAACACCACTCTTATTTGCTCAACCCTGCTACAGCAATCTTCCACTGCTTTTTTGTTGGTTTTTTTTTTTTTTTTTTTTTTTTGGCAGTACGCAGGCGTCTCACTGTCGTGGCCTCTCCCGTTGCGGAGCACAGGCTCCGGACGTGCAGGCCCAGCGGCCATGGCTCACAGGCCCAGCCGCTCCGTGGCATGTGGGATCCTCCGGGACCGGGGCACGAACCCGCGTCCCCTGCATCGGCAGGCGGACTCTCAACCACTGCACCACCAGGGAAGCCCCCCCCCGCCACTGCTTTTTAAAACTATACATAACCCTTTATAAGAAGGGGATGCTAGTGACCACTCTACCATACCAGTGGTGATGAGAGTTATCTATCGAAATAGGTTCATTTTTCCTTATGGCCAAAGACACACGGGCAAAGTAACTACACACTCACATACCAATGAACAACATAAAGGAATTTCCAAGTTCCAAACATTCAGGTAGCAAGGCTTCCCTCTCCCAGTCTCACAAGCCCAGATCATTTCAGTCTCCAGCACAGGGGCTGTCTTTTGGTTACTACCTTCCTTTACTTACTGCACACTCCCCCTTCCCACTCCCACCCCGATTACCTGCAGGTTTGTACCAGAATTTCCTTTTCTCAAGAGTTCCTGTTTGCCTAAAAATGAAATAGATCTATTGCTGCTAATTTGGAGGCTTTCACCAGTTACCAAAGATTCATGGCACCCAACACCCAGACACAATCCTCACTCAACCGCTGGCCAGAACCGACCTGGATTCCTGGCTGCCAGCCCCGGATTTCACCAGGTATTTTGACCTCCGCGGCCCTAAACCCACATGCCCTGCAACTGAAGGCTGCTCTTCCAACTCCTGAGGAAAACCGTAGCTCCCAGAGAGGATGGGGCTGGGGAGCAGGGGGTGCAGGGGGAGAGGAAGCTGTTGAGAGGGGTAACGTGCTTTCCTGATGCCGAGTCTATTGCTGGCATTCAGCCAGTGTTTCTCAAGCGGGGTTCCAGGGAACACTGACTTGGGTCCTGAGATTCATTAAGCATTGCTGTGTGAGGACTTCCTCCGGAGGTCCAGTGGTTAGGACTCCGTGCTTCCACTGCAGGGGGCGTGGGTGGGGTTCAACCCCCGGTCGGAGAACTGGGATCCCACATGCTGCGCGGTGCAGCCAAAAAAAAAAAAAATGCTGTATGGTACACGCTAAATAAATACTCTCAGAAGTTATGTTGTTGAAAAACCTATTTCATTTTATCAGCTATCCTCATAACTAATTGATCATAAAAAGTATGTATGTGAGAGGGCAACAGAGAGAACAAGATAGAAACGCTCCCAAGGAGCCGGTGTTCCAAGGGATGCAGGTGGGAACACGGTGTAGGCCAGACTCTCACCAGTCCCCGTTCGGTTTCTACCATTTTCTCAGTGTTTCTAGTCTACGTCTCATCACTAAATCTTGGCCTCAGCCCTCGCCCTCATGTCTGCCTCCGGATGGGCTCCCGCTGGTCACAGCATCACACCCCCTGTCCCTGGAGCCCCGACAGCCGTCCTCAGTCCCCACCGCCAGGCACGGGCTCCCACCCGCCCACACACGACAAAAGGCTTCAGCCCGCGTTTCCGAGACAGCCCGTTTTCCCCTGCATACGTCCACATGAGCAACTGCTTCCCCAATATTTTCTCCTGCATAGCTCAAAAGCACCTTGGACAAAAAGTCTAAAAACAAACTCATGTTTTCTTCCCCAAAACACTTAGCGGTCCTGATGACAGCAAAGTGGAAACAAGTCACCCAGCCGGACGCCGATGAGTCGCCCAGCCTCAGAGCCGCTCTCCCCCGCCACTCCCAATGCCGTCGTGCGGCCCGGGCCACCACCCTCCCGCCCGTTCTGCCTGGCCCCCGTCACCGCCCCCAGGTATGACACCCACCCTACACGGTACGCAGTGTCACTCTGTAAAGATGCAGACCAGAGCCTGTGCTCGACGCCACTCCTCACGCCTGCGTCTCAGCTGACCCTCACTCTTAGATCAGCACACAGACCCCGGGTGCCCGCGAATCCCCTGTGGCCCGCTGCCCGCCCCCATCTTGTGTCCTGCCCACACCTGCTGAGCGGTTCTGTCCCCACTGGCTTTCCTCCAGTTCCTCAAGTGGATCCCACTCCTCTTACACCGACGCTGCGCCTTGTATCTGGAACATTCCCCACACATCTCACCCCTCAGCACCCCTGCTTCTCTGCTCTGGGGAGGCCGCCCTTCACCTCCTCACCAGCCTGGGTCCTCCTGGGGACACAGCCCCGTTGGGCATCACCATTGGAAATGAGTCTGGGAGGCGTGGCTCCCAGAGTACAAAGACAGCTCCATAAGCCCAAGGATAATGTCAATGTTTTCATCATTGCAACCAGAGCACATGCCTGAAATAAAGCAGACGTTTAATAAATATCTGATGAAATAATCACAAACATATGGAGTTTATTATATATAAATTACTCCAAAGTCACTCATTTCTTCCTAACGTCCTATCTCCTCATTCAATCTCATCTTTTCTCCCCTTTCTGCAAATAGAAACAGTAATTACCAGGCCTTGAAACAGTGGGTGTCTGACTTTGGAGAAGTCAAGGTCACAATGTCTGGTGATGTGGACGACAGCAGCCAGGCAGCCGGTTCTGTGCTGGATGGCGGTTGAGGGGAGACTGTGCCTGGTCTCCAGGAGTTTTCTTTTCTTTACTCCTGTGCTATTGATCCAGCATCAGCAGCAACCTTCCTCTTCCTGTAATTGACCTGTAATTATCTCTCCCTCTCTCTGCTCACCCTTCCCCTCAGCCCTTTCTTTCCTACCTGAGCCTCAAACTCCCTTCTCCCCCACCCATCACTCCCTGAGCCCTTCACAGCCCTCCCTCTCCTTCTCCAGCTCAGAATTTCAGAGGAAAATTGACTTCTCTCATCTTGGGCTTGGTTTATGAATCCCCACGATCTGGCTTTTGTTCTCTCACTAAGCTCAAAAATGATCTTCTTAGAGCCAAGAGTCTCTTCTACCTGTAGATAAAACAAGAGCTCCTATTTATTGAGCCCTTAATAACAGTCAGGCACCCTGCAAAGTGTTCTCCATGTACAATATCAGGTAGTCCTCACAGAGCCCTGACAGGCATCATTATCACCAGCAGCATCACCCCCATCATATGATGAGAACGCTGAGTCTCAGGTCTCAACCAGTAAGCATGGGTGCCAAGGTCCAAGCCTTCACCTATCATCTCCTGATGTCAAGGGGCTGACACAGATGTCTTTTTTACAGAAGTGCTACTGAGCCCCAGGCTGCCTACTGAAGGGGCCCAGGGTCTTGAAGACCAACATGGGGCCAAGATGAGGACACCCCATTCCTTGGAGTCATTCCTGCAACTAAAAGTCCTGGAACTAAGACTATAAACAAACATAGGAAAGCTGTGAAAAATGCAGGGAAGGCTGACTGGCCGGGAACCTCACAAGCTGAGGAAAGCTGTAAGCTCCCCGTGTTTTCTTTCCTCCTTCATCCCCAGTGGGGTGCTGGAGAGGCCTGGATGCAGGACCACCTCTAGACAAAGGACGTCTGGCAGAAAAAACCTCATTCTTAACACTTGTCCTACTCGAGCCAAAAACCAAGAGAAAAACTGACCCCTCGCGGAATCAGTGTGGCCGAGTGGAGAAGCGAACATCACCCGACCTGGCAGCAATGCGGTAAAGCTGGCTGGCAGGAGGCAATGCTACTTAGCGACACTCTTCCCCGACCTCCCCCCCAGTGTCTGGGGGGCAGCTGGTACTTCTCCCACCCCCGGCAGCAACGAGGCACAATGAGGTGGCTCAGAGGGTTGACAGTGAGCCTACAATCTAACTGGAAAAGGGGCAAAAGACGTGGACCTCACCAAAGAGAACACACAGAAGACAAACACATGAAAAGACGATCATTTGCCATTAGGAAAATGCAAATTAAAATCGCAGTGAGATATTACCATACACCTACCTATTACAACAGCTAAAACTTAAAAGATGGTGACAGCACCAAGGATGCAGCAAAATTAGATCTCTCCCATATTGCTTCTGAGGACGTTCTGGAGAATCGTTTGGCAGCTTCCTAAAAATACATTCTAAATATACATTTAACATATGCTGGGCATTTATCGCAAAGATGAGAAAGCTTATAACCACACCAAAAACTTAATGTATATGAATATTCATAGGAGTTTTATTTGTAATAGCCAAAACCTGAAAACCCAAATGTCCCTCAATGTAGGAAACAAATTTGGAGTGTTCACACCATGGAGTACTATTCAACAATGGAAAAAAATAAACTTTTGATACACTCAACACTTGGATGGATCTCAAGGGAATTATACTGAATGAAAATAAGCCAATATCAAAAGGTTACAGGTTACATCCTATATGATTCCATTTATATAACACTCAAAATGACAAAATTACAGAGATGGAAAACAGAATAGTGACTGCCAGGGATTAGGAACGGGGAAAGGGGTCTGTGCAGAGGTGGAACAATTCTGTATCTTTTTTTTTTTTTTTTTGGCTGTGCCGCAGGGATTGTGGGATCTTAGTTCCCCAATCAGGGACCAAACCTGGGCCCTGGCAGTGAAAGCACCAACTCCCAACCACTGGGCCACCAGGGGATTCCCAACAATTTTGTATCTTGATTGTAGTAATGGTTACACAAATCAACACATGTGATAAAACTGTACAGAACTACACACACATAGAAACATGTGCATGCACGCACGCACACACACACACAAAGGAGTGCATGAGGGACCAGCAAAATCGAAAAAAAGGTCTATGGGTCATACCAATGTCAATTTCCAGATTTTAACACTGTACTACACTTTTGTAAGATCTTATCACTGGGGAAAACTGGATGAAGGCTACACAGGGCCTCTGTGTACTCTGTATGTTGTATCCAGTGAATCTGCAGTTATTTCAAAATAAAAACTTAAAAGAAAAAATCAACACAGCCCACTGCTCATCTGTTCCTTTATGTCCCCAAATACGTTCCTCCTTTGAATATCCAATCTTGGTCCAAACACCCAGGAAAGAAGCGGACTTCGGTCTCTCCCCTCCCTCATCCTGTTAGGCAACACTTCCTAGCTCATCAGTCCTGAAAAAACCTCAGGAGCAGACTTCCCCCTCTCCCATCTCAATGCCACATCCATCCCTGTCAATCTCAGCCCCTCCCAAATCCCATTCCAACTCTCCTGTGGGCTTCCTTCCTCCAACACAAAATTCCTCACCCCATATCACTCTGCTCCACCTGCTGGGAAAGTCCTCATCTCTACTCTCAAGCTTATAAGAACATCTGCAAACAGGCCCAAACCTTGCCTCACTACGAAGATTACTCAGGGTTCCCTAAATCAAGTAACTGTCACCTCTTCAGCAACTGTCCTGTTCTTTCCACAGAACTCTGTCCCAGCACTTGTCACCTTAGCCTGTAACTATTTAGTTACGTACCTGACCCCTAGTGTCTGATTTGGCAACCATCCAATGGTTAGTTCCTCTCATTTTATTTGAATAAAAAACATGCATGTTAGATACATTATAAATAAAATATCCTTTTCTGTGTTGGACTAGGGACGTCTCAGCAATTTCAAGGGGAAATGCTTCTGTATTATTAAACGACCACTTAAAATATACTTTTTATACATTACACATTCAAGACTTTATGGGTGGTCCCTATACTATTTGTTGACTTGTATTTCCTCTAATCATAAAAACTAGCTTTTCAAGAGATATACTTTATATAGTCCACAGACTAACATACTACAGTCCAACAGATCTTTCCTCCCAGGTAAAACAAACAACTGGAATTTCGTTAAATGCCAAGGGCTGAGGGGAATTTACAAAATGATGGTCAAGGACACATAGCAATGGTGGTCATAGACACATAGCAATCTCAAGTTGTATGTCAAGGGCTGAATGGCTCTTCAGGGGGCCTGAGATAACACTTAACCATATATTGGCAAATCACCATATACTGGTAAGTAAACAAAGATTTCAGAGCCAAATATATATCTGGAATCATTCAACTTCCTAAATGTCAACTGAAAAAAAACCCCACACAACCTAAAAGTTGAGGATTATGTTTTAATCAGGGACCTTACTGAGGACTCTAGCCCAGGATATAGCCTCTCAGATACTCTGAGAGTATGCCGGGCCTCTCAGATAAATGCCCGGCATATGTTAAATGTATATTTAGAATGTATTTTTAGGAAGCTGCCAAACTATTCTCCAGAACGTCTTCAGAAGCAATATGGGAGAGATCTAATTTTGTTCCAAAGAAGTAAGGGGCTTTTTGCTGAAGAAAGAAAACAAAAAAAACACGTAGTTGAACATCAAAACATTACTGCTAAACACAAAAAACAGACATCTCAAGTTAATGATGTTAGTGCTTTTCTGTGTATGGGAGGATGCCAGAGTCTAGGCCCATTGAAATTATTCCTTTGATGTGAACCTCAGCCATCTGGGGCCAGTGTCCTATTTTTCTCCACCCTAAATATCGGGGGCAGCCACTGTGGCTGATGGCTTGACGGTGGGCAACATTCTTTGCTTACTGGAATGGCAGGAGACAATTTTTTTTTTCCCAAAATTCAGTGAAGGAAAATGATAGGAATTTTACATCCTTATGAAGAGATTTGACTACTCCTTTAATTGATTAATTGCTGAGCTAAATGTTAGTTATCGCAATCATGGGCAACAAGGAGGGAAGGATGATGGACCCCTCAACCAGAATGTCAAAACCATCCAATGCTATTCCTGTTCATGAATAATTTCAAGTCAGTTCTCTGCTTTGGAGTAACCAAGGCTCTTAGCAGGTACCTACAACAATCAACACTTGCTACCACTGAAATATCTCTACCTTATATGACCATTCACAGGCCAAACCTGCAACTCTTCTACAAAAACTATTACATTCCTAGTCTAAGTACACTCCTCTACCATCAGCAGAAAAAGGGATTTAAAGAAGGTATAGTCCCTGGGAAAACCATAATTCAAAAACAGTCATGTACCACAATGTTCATTGCAGCTCTATTTACAATAGCCTGGACATGGAAGCAACCTAAGTGTCCATCATCAGACGAATGGATAAAGAAGATGTGGCACATATATACAATGGAATATTACTCAGCCATAAAAAGAAATGAAATTGAGTTATTTGTAGTGAGGTGGATGGACCTAGAGTCTGTCATACAGACTGAAGTAAGTCAGAAAGAGAAAAACAAATACCATATGCTAACACATATATATGGAATCTAAAAATTAAAAAAAAGTCATGAAGAGCCTAGAGGCAGGACGGGAATAAAGACGCAGACCTACTAGAGAATGGACTTGAGGACACTGGGAAGGGTAATCTGGGACGAAGTGAGAGAGTGGCATGGACATATATACACTACCAAATGTAAAATAGATAGCTAGTGGGAAGCAGCCACATAGCAAAGGGAGATCATCTTGGTGCTTTGTGACCACCTAGAGGGGTGGGATAGGGAGGGTGGGAGGGAGGGAGATGCAAGAGGGAGGAGATATGGGGACGTATGTATACGTATAACTGATTCACTTTGTTATAAAGCAGAAACTAACACACCATTGTAAAGCAATTATACTCCAATAAAGATGTTAAAAAAATAAAATCATATATACTTACAAATAAATAAATTACATATATATGTTTTATATATATATATATATATATATATATATATAATAAAAGAAGGTACAGCAAAGATTTACGGCACCAGCTTGGCATGAACATTCATCGTGGTTGCTAGCCAACGGCACCATTTCTCTAGTGCCTGCCTGCTATCACGGAAAATTGCTGGGAAAGGTTTAATGTATGTGTGACAGGAGAGACATCCCCCCGAGGAGAGCTGAATAGTCTGTAATTGGACCAGAATTTCTCAGGGAAGTGTGAACTCTGGCAAAGGCATAACACAGCAATCATCCCTCTATTCTTGTCTTTCAAGCAGTACCTGTGCTCCCAGCTACAGACATGCCACATCTCCCCTCCCCAAACCCAACAGCCTTCATATCTACTATTTTTTAGGGGAGAGGACTTAAAGTGCCTTATGATATGTATTGGGTTAAACTATTATTTCGTTGAATGTTAACACTTGAATTACTTTATGATTATTAAAAATTTATGCATATTGCACCTACCCCACAAAAGTATATCCTCCTTGCTGGGGGAGGCTGGGCAGCAATAGGTACCTAGCACATTTCCTAGAAGCATACTATAAACAAGAGCATAACTGGAAAAGAAAATGTGTAAGCATAAATCATTTTTCAAGGTACTAATATACACTATTATTTCTATATACATTATGTTAAATATTTAATTAAATATTCAATATTATATTTTAATAGGCACAATATACATAGCTTTCCAGAAATGGAGCTGCCAGTCATATCTAAGAAAAACCTTACTTCAATTTTAGCAAATGTTCACCAGTTTGGAAAATCCTATTAGTGGTGATAAAAGTAATTTTAGCTGCTATATTCAAGGCGATTATAAATAAAAGGACAAATTGGTCTCCTTCATCATACCTTCTGGTTCAATAATTTACAAGCATCATAAAATATTATAGATTACTTTGTTACTTCTACTTTAGAGTGTAGACATTAGACCTTTAAAGTTATATATGTAGAAAAATTTTTATCCATGAATTTCTTCTCAGGATGGTAAAGGAAATGTGGACAAAGAATGTCGCTGCCATTTCAGTAAACAAAGGATGTTGCAGTCATCAAGCTATCCCCACGTGTTCTCCCTGAGGGAACTCAGGATGGAGTAAAGCAGGACACTGGCCCTACGTAGTTAAGGTACACATCAAAGGAATGATTTCCATGAGCCCAGACGCTTGCATCTTCCCATACACAGAAAAGTGCTGAGGTCGTTAACTTGAGATGTCTGTCTTTGTGATTAGCAATAATCTTTTGAAGTTCGACTACATGTTTTTTTTCTCCTGTGTATCTTGACTCTTCCCTTAGCTCTTTGGAACAGTCCCTCAGAGTTTTCTGTGAGGCTGTATCCCAGGCTTAAGTCCTCAGTAAGTCTGCCGAATAAAACATAATTCTCAACCTTCAGATTGGGCATCTTTTTCAGTCAACAGAAACATAAATATTTGTTAGGAAAAGGAAGCACTGAATGGATAGGATTGAGAATTAACAGCCTGGTCTAAGGGGTACCCATCCGGGATGACTCATCCATCTGCCGGAAGCTCCCTAAATAAAGAGACTCAAAAAGTAAAGGAAAGGAAAGTGGTAACACCGGAGCCTGTCGAGCAAATGTCGCAACGTGAAGCGACACAGTAAATGTCAAGGGATTACTTCTTGACATTAGTAGTGGGTCTGGTAATGTGAAAAGAGAGGGTGTGTGGGGAAAAGGAGGTCAGGAGCAGAAAGAAGCACCACAGAGTCATGAGCACAATCTCTCTAAGGCCCCTCACGGATACACAAGGAAGCCAGTGACCTTGACGCTGCTGGCGAGGTCAACCCAAGCAGCTCCCCTGCTGTGCTTTATGTGCGTGCGAGTGCGAGGGCGGATTCTGTGACATGGCTCCAGAGACCCGGCTTTCTGTCCCGATGACGAGAAAGCAAGAGTCTTTATTTCAAATGTAAAAGTAAAAACTGACCCCAAATTAACTTTGTTGAACATCTGATCACAGTTCCTCTTTCTCCTTAAAATATATGCCATCATTTAAGTAATGATCAAAACCTCAATGTTTTTAAAAACATTCTGTTTAAGAGAACGTGTCAAAGCTAGTGTTATGTTCACCATAAATAAATGCATTCATTTGGTAAATATTTCTTTGTAGTGCTTAGTGGGTTCCAAGGGAATATGATACTAAGGGAAAAAAGCAGACACAGAAGTTCCATGATGTTCCATGGAGGGGATGAGAGTAAATCCTGGGAATGTGTGTGGAACGTCCAAGCTAAGTGCTCCAGAGGTGAGTTCTCTCTGCGTTTATAACACGAGGGTTTATGACCCAGAAGAATGACAGAGGGGGAAGGAGGGGATAACAAAGGTTCAGTGATATTCACTAGGACGAGATGGTGAGTAAAAGTTTCCCAACTGAAGGCAGCTTTGTCAGTGCTTGTTCTAGTGGTGGGACCAGGAGGTTTTGAGAAGCAGAGGCCAAGTGGCTGGAGGGCCAACAGCTGGGAGAGCTGTTCTCTAATGAGTCCACCCTTGGATTTCATCAATCAAATTAAAATCTAATCTTAAAGCAAGGTGAAAATGTATGTGAGCATTCCCGTGTCGTTCATTACCAGTGAAGTTGTGTTAATCATTCTTTCATTTCCCAGGAATTCACTGGAGACAGTTCATCTAAGAGAAGCACAGTTATCGAAAACTCAGTCGATACACCGTTATGATGTGTCAGGCAATGTCACATCCCAGATGAACAGGAAAGAAACATAATTTCTGGATTTTATGTAGTCCATAGCATCAATCTGTAACTGATTCAAGACTTAAAGCTTTTCTTTTTTAATTCTGAAATTCACCTTAAACACATTTATAGTTGAAAATGAGCTACAGGGATTCCAGGAACCAACCCCAAAAAGCAATGAAATATGAGAATATGGTTTTCAAACAGCTCCATGGGGAAAGTCAGTAATCCTCTCACATTTGTTTGAAGAAACTAATGATTAAATGTTGCTAAAAATATGAATCCAGTAAAGACCTCTTGGAAGTGACAGGAACAGACAGTTAATCCAGTTCACTTTCACTAAGGTAACACAGTGCACACCTCTGAGGATGCTCGATCCTGTAAAGTGTGCCGGTTACTTTTCCAGATTGAAGTTTATGGTCTGTCAACCATGACGGTAAGTAAAGATCACTACCACTGTGCCCGTGAAATCCAATCCCAAGAAGTGTAAAGTTAAACCTCTAATTCTTGTTATCTTGCCTGCTTTTTTTTCTCCTTCTAATTGGATTAGAGCTGTTTAATTACAAATGGATGGGGATTTTTTTCTCCTTTTTTCAATATTTTTTCTTGGACTGAACTTCTAATAAGATTCACTTCCAAGGTTTGGTTTTGTCTTACTATTTAAGATTTTTTTTTTCTTGACTATGAGATAAAGGGAACTGAATCTAAAAAAACAATTCAATTGATAGCTATACAAGGACATTTTTATGGACACATTTCTGAATTGATATTAAATATCTGATTCACTAAATATTTATTCACTAAAATAAGGAATCTACCTCAACTTCTCCTCCATCCCCCCAATCCCCATCCATCACTTCTCACCGGGCCATCTGAGGAGTGTGTACTAGGAATCAGAATCAACAGATACATTTAAACAACTGTAAATATTACATACTGCTTTTGAAGATATTTTACCCTCAGAACTCAATGGTATTAAATAACCCAAAGTTAACTGTAAAGATTTTTGCTTTTAAAAACTCAACGGGATATACTGTATTTAGTATCTCTGTGGATTCACTAGGTGTTTTGGGTTTTTTTAACATCTTTATTGGAGTATAATTGCTTTACAAAGGTGTGTTAGTTTTGGCTTTATAACAAAGTGAATCAGCAGTACGTATACATATATCCCCATATCTCCTCCCTCTTGCAGTCTCCCTCCCACCCTCCCTATTCCACCCCTCCAGGGGCTCGCAAAGCACCGAGCTGATCTCCCTGTGCTATGTGGCTGTCTCCCACTAGCTATCTGTTTTACATTTGGTAGTGTATATATGTCCATGCCACTCTCTCACTTCGTCCCAGCTTGCCCTTCCCCCTCCCCGTGTCCTCAAGTCCATTCTCTACGTCTGCATTTTTATTCCTGTCCTGCCCTTAGGTTTTTCAGAACCTTTTGTTTTTTTTAGATTCCATATATACGTGTTAACATACAGTATTTGTTTTTCTCTTTCTGACTTACTTCACTCTGTATGACAGACTCGAGGTCCATCCACCTCATTACAAATAACTCAATTTCGTTTCTTTTTATGGCTGAGTAATATTCCACTGTATATATGTGCCACATCTTCTTTATCCATTCACCTGTCAATGGACACTTAGGATGCTTCCATGTCCTGGCTATTGTAAATAGAGCTGCAATTAATATTGTGGTGCATGACTCTTTTTGAATTATGGTTTTCTCAGGGTATATGCCCAGTAGTGGGATGGCTGGGTCATATGTAGTTCTATTTTTAGTTTTTTAAGGAACCTCCATACTGTTCTCCATAGTAGCGGTATCAATTTACATTCCTACCAACAGTGCAAGAGGGCCACCTTTTCTCCACACCCTATCCAGCATTTATTGTTTGTAGATTTTTTGATGATGGCCATGCTGACTGGTATGAGGTGATACCTCGTTGTAGCTTTGATTTGCATTTCTCTAATGATTAGTGATGTTGAGCATCCTTTCATGTGTTTGTTGGCAATCTGTATATCTTCTTTGGAGAAATGTCTATTTCAGTCTTCTGCCCATTTTTGGATTGGGTTGTTCGTTTTTTTGATATTGAGCTGAATGAGCTGCTTGTATATTTTGGAGATTAATCCTTTATCAGTTGCTTCATTTGCAAATATTTTCTCTCATTCCGAGGGTTGTCTTTGCATCTTGTTTATGGTTTCCTTTGCTGTGCAAAAGTTTTTAAGTTTCATTAGGTCCCATTTATTTTTGTTTATATTTCCATTTCTCTAGGAGGTGGGTTTAAAAGGATCTTGCTGTAATTTATGTCATAGAGTGTTCTGCCTATGTTTTCCTCTGAGAGTTTTATAGTGTGTGGTCTTACATTTCGGTCTTTAATCCATTTTGAGTTTATTTTTGTGTATGATGTTAGCGAGTGTTCTAATTTCATTCTTTTACATGTAGCTGTCCAGTTTTCCCAGAACCACTTATTGAAGAGGCTGTCTTGATTCACTAGGTTTTAATTCCTCAGGAAACAGGTATTGCGCCGTCAGTATTGCTTTTTTGTTTTTTTTTAAATAAATTTATTCATTTTATTTACATTTATTTTTGGCTGTGTTGGGTCTTCTTTGCTGCACATGGGCTTTCTCTAGATGTGGCGAGTGGGGGCTGCTCATTGTTGTGGTTTGCAGGCTTCTCATTGCGGTGGCTTCTCTTGTTGCCGAGCACGGGCTCTAGGAACATGGGATCAAGAGTTGTGGCTCGCTGGCCCTAGAGCGTAGGCTCCATAGTTGTGGCGCACGGGCTTAGTTGCTCTGTGGCATATGGGAACCTCCTGGACCAGGGCTTGAACCCGTGTCCCCTGCATTGGCAGGCAGATTCTTAACCACTGTGCCACCGGGAAGCCCAGGTTTGTGGTTTCTGAAATTATGTTGTGGTTAGATTTGGAGACTGCCCCAAATTCATTGACATCTGTAAGAGAAAGCTCCCTGCCAACCATATGCCACCAGGGAGAACAAAGATTACATTCTAAACCAGGCTGTGTAACAAGAACATCCATCTGTTTCACAGAGGTTACATGGTCCAATGACACGGAAGCATCTGGAAAAAGCAAGTATGTATTTATAGCAAAGGATTCAGGTTGGCTACGTTTATTGTTCTCAAGGATAAGCAGTGGAATGCCAAGTAAGAGTGTTACTTTGTACACCTGAAACAAATATCTCAACTACATTTCAATAATAAATGAAAAGGAAAAAAAAAAGTAAAGTAACTGGTAATAAAAACATTATTCCTCATATATTTAATATATTTTGTTATCAATTAAATAGACATTAGTCTATTTTTTCTTGATAAAACTTAAATATCCCTTTGAATACCATTATTAAACTATTAAGGCAAAATTAAGACTGTATTTAGATACCTTTCAAACAAGATTTCAGACCTGAAATGAGTAATTACAGTTATATCAACACAATAAAGTTTTGAAAGATTTCCAAGGAGTCCCCAAGCCAGACCCAAGAGCACACATCAGTTTTTCCATCCAGAAGTACCTTCATATGAACAAGACTCATGTCCTATGGAATGACACGTGACATAGGAATTACATGCCAAATAAGAACAAACCTCCCTACTGTCCATGCCAGCTACTGGCTCTGGGCCCTCAGCTTACCCCACTGACCCCATTGACATAGTGGACGGGCCTCAGCACTGTGCCCTTCACCGGGGTGAGCACAATGTTATGCTTTATCAGTAGGGGGTGCTGGAGGCACACAGCAGGAGGAAAGGGGGCTTCTGGTGTGCAGGCATTGGCCTTTTCCTCTCTACCTGTGCACAGATGATCCACAGTGTGGGTGTGTGAGGACATGGGTTGGGTGTCCTCTGGCCGACCGTGACTGCAGCCACAAACCAGAGCACATAGAGCCCCTCGGAGCTTTGCAGTCCTGGCTGAGGTCCCACGACCTCTTCACTCCCCACGTGGACACCAGGCACTGCACACATGCGCCAGCCACGGCTCACCTGGGCCCTGAGCTCTGTTTCCCGGGCTCTCTCAGCATGGATGTGGCAGGCTCTGGGCTCTGCCTGTGGGGCATCCTGATGCCAGCACGCCTGGCCACAAGCTGTGGCTCACCTGCTGCCCTAAGTTTGTTTTCCACTCACCCAGAGACTGGGGACCAGGTGTGGTCTGGGCAAACCAGGGTGCTGCAGACACACCTAGTCCAGGGAGAAGGTCTCCCTCCAAGTCTCTCCTCGCTTGGGTCCTAGAGCCATCTTCACATCCTTGTACTCTCCCAGCACAGGTTAACCATTCACTATAATAAGTTTCCCTGTTTACTTTACCCTGAGGCTTCTATCCTCTGATTGGACCCGGACTGATAGCACAGCCAATCCCCAGCACCTGACATCCCACTTTCTGCCCTGAAGCAACTAGACTCCTATATCAATTTGAATGAAAGAGTAGACAACTCAAACCTAACAGGACCAAGACACATTTTTATTCCCCATCCTTCACCAAACCACTTCAATGTATCTCTGAATGGCAACTCTATTGTCCAGGCCAAATTCCTAGGGATCCCCCTTCATTCCTCTTTCTCACAGTCTGTATCCAGACCACCAGAACAAAGGCACCAGTCGCCCCCACCAGGAAGCCTACACAACCCACTGAAGCAGCCTTACCCACTGGGAGCAGACACCAAAAACAACAGGAACTATGAACCTGCAGCCAGCAAAACGGAGACCCCAAACACAGTAAGTTAAGCAAACAGAGAAATACACACCAGATGAAGGAGCAAGGTAAAAACCCACCAGACCAAACAAATGAAGATGAAATAGGCAGTCTACCTGAAAAAGAGTGAAGAGTAATGATAGTAAAGATGACCCAAAATCTTGCAAATAGAATGGAGAAAATTCAAGAAACGTTTAATAAGTAGAAGAACTAAAGAGAAAACAAACAATGAAAAGCAACACAATAAATGACATTAAAAATTCTCTAGAAGGAATCAATAGCAGAATAACTGAGGCAGAAGAACGGATACGTGACCTGGAAGATAAAATAGTAGAAATAACTACTACAGAGCAGAATAAAGAAAAAAGAATGAAAAGAATTGAGGACAGTCTCAGAGACCTTTGGGACAACATTAAATGCACCAACATTCTAATTATGGGGGTCCCAGAAGAAGAAAAGAAATAGAAAGGGACTGAGAAAATACTTGAAAATACTTGAAATACTTCTTTCTCTAATATGGGAAAGAAGATAGTTAATCAAGTCCAGGAAGCACAGAGAGTCCCATACAGGATAAACCCAAGGAGAACCATGCCAAGACACACAGTAAACTATCAAAAACAGAAACACGCCAAGGCACATATTAAACTATCAAAAACAGAAACACGCCAAGGCACATATTAAACTATCAAAAACAGAAACACGCCAAGGCACATATTAAACTATCAAAAATTAAATACAAAGAAAAAATATTAAAAGCAGGAAGGGTAAAATAACATACAAGAGAATCCCCATAAGGTTAACAGCTGATCTTCAGCAGAAACTCTGCAAGCCAGAAGGGAGTGGCAGGACATATTTAAAGAGATGAAAGGGAAAAACCTACAACCAATATTACCCAGCAAGGATCTCATTCAGATTTGATGGAACAATTAAAAGCTTTACAGACAAGCAAAAGTTAAGAGAATTCAGCACCACCAAACCAGCTTTACAACAAATGTTGAAGGAACTTTTCTAGGCAGGAAACACAAGAGAAGGAAAAGACATACAATACCAAGCCCAAAACAATTAAGAAAATGGTAAAAGGAATATACATATCAATAACTACCTTAAATGTAAATGGATTAAATGCTCCAACCAAAAGACAGAGACTGGCTGAATGGTTACAAAAACAAGACCCGTATATATACAGTCCAAAAGAGAACCACTTCAGACTTATGGACACATACAGACTGAAAGAGAGGGGGATGGAAAAAGACATTCCATGCAAATGGAAATCAAAGCAGAGCTGGAGGAGCAATACTCATATCAGATAAAATAGACTTTAAAATAAAGACTATTACAAGAGACAAAGAAGGACACTACATAATGATCAAGGGAGCAATATTTATAAACTGAATAAATATATACAAATTATAACAATTGTAAATATTTATGCACCCAACATAGGAACACTTCAATGCATAAGGCAAATGCTAACAGCCATAAAAGGAGAAATCAGCACTAACATAATCATAGTAGGGGACTTTAACACCTAAATTTCACCAATGGACAGATCATCCAAAATGAAAATAAATAAGGAAACACAAGCTTTAAATGATACATTAAACAAGATGGACTTAATTGATATTTATACGACATTCCATTCCAAAAAAACAATACAGTTTCTTCTCAAGTCTTCATGGAACATTCTTCAGGAAAGATCATATCTTGGGTCACAAATCAAGCCTCGGTAAATTTAAGAAAGTTGAAATCATATCAAGTATGTTTTCTGACCACAATGCTATTAGACTAGATATCAATTACAGGAAAAAAATATGTAAAAAATACAAACACATGGAGGCTAAACAATACACTACTTAAGTACTAAGAGATCACTGAAGAAATCAAACAGAAACAAATGACAATGAAACACGACGACCTAAAACCTAAGGGATGCAGCAAAAGCAGTTCTGAGAGGGAAGTTTATAACAATACAATACTACCTCAAGAAACAAGAAAAATCTCAAATAAACAACTTAACTTTAAACCTAAAGCTATTAGAGAAAGAAGAACAAAAGAACCCCAAAGTTAGCAGAAGGAAAGAAATGATAAAGATCAGATAAGAAATAAAA
The DNA here is from genome assembly GCF_937001465.1 of Orcinus orca. Classification (NCBI taxonomy): domain Eukaryota; kingdom Metazoa; phylum Chordata; class Mammalia; order Artiodactyla; family Delphinidae; genus Orcinus; species Orcinus orca. The sequence goes on from NC_064572.1 coordinate 6,306,146, forward strand.
AGAAATTAAGGAAACAATAGCAAAGATCAATAAAACTAAAAGCTGGTTCCTTGAGAAGATAAACAAAATTATAAACAATTAGCCAGACTCATCAAGAAAAAAAGGGAGAAGACTCAAATCAATAGAATTAGAAATGAAAAAGGAGAAGTAACAACTGACAATGCAGAAATACAAAGGATCATGAGAGATTCCTACAAGCAACTATATGCCAACAAAGTGGACAACCTGGAAGAAATGGATAAATTCTTTGAAAAGCACAACCTTCCTAGACGGACCAGGAAGAAATAGAAAATATAAACAGACCAATCACAAGCACGTAAATTGAGACTGTGATTAAAAATCTTCCAACAAACAAAAGTCCAGGACCACATGGCTTCACAGGTGAATTCTATCAAACATTTAGAGAAGAGCTAACACCTATCCTTTTCAAACTCTTCCAAAATACAGCAGAGGGAGGAACACTCCCAGACTCATTCTACGAGGTCACCATCACACTGATACCAAAACCAGACAAAGATGTCACAAAGAATGAAAATTACAGGCCAATATCACTGATGAACATAGATGCAAAAATCCTCAACAAAATACTAGCTAACAGAATCCAACAGCACATTAAAAGGAGCATACATCATGATCAAGTGGGGTTTATTCTATGAATTCAAGGATTCTTCAATATTAACAAATCAATCGATGTGATAAACCATATTAACAAATTGACTGAAAAAAACCATATGATCATCTCAATAGATGCAGAAAAAACTTTTGACAGAATTCAACACCGATTTATGACAAAAATCTTCCAGAAAGTAGGCATAGAGGGAACTTTCCTCAACATAATAAAGGCCATATATGACAAACCCACAGCCAACATCGTTCTCAATGGTGAAAAACTGAAACCACTTCCACTAAAATCAGAAACAAGAGAAGGTTGCCCACTCTCACCACTATTATTCAACATACTTTTGGAAGTTTTTGCCACAGTAATCAGAGAAGAAATAAAAGGAATCCAAGTCGGAAAAGAAGAAGTAAAGCTGTCACTCTTTACAGATGACATGATACTATACATAAAGAGTCCTAAAGATGCTACCAGAAAACTACTAGAGCTGATCAACGAATTTGGCAAAGTAGCAGGATACAAAATTAATGCACAGAAATCTCTTGCACTCCTATACACTAATGATAAAAAATCTGAAAGACAAATTAAGGAAACACTCTCATTTACCACTGCAACAAAAAGAATAAAATACCTAGGAATAAACCTACCTAAGGAGACAAAAGACCTGTATGCAGAAAACTATAAGACACTGGCCATAGAAATTAAAGATGATACAAACAGATGGAGAGATACACCATGTTCTTGGACTGGAAGAATCAACATTGTGAAAATGACTCTACTACCCAAAGCAATCATCTACAGATTCAATGCAATCCCTATCAAATTACCAATGGCATTTTCCCAGCACTAGAACAAAAAATTTCACAATTTGTATAGAATCACAAAAGACTCCGAATAGTCAAAGCAAACTTGAAAAAGAAAAATGGCACTGGGGGAATCAGGCTCTCTGACTTCACACTCTACTACAAAACTACAGTAATGAAGACAGTATGGCACTGGCACAAAAACAGAAATATACATCAATAGAACAGGATAGAAAGCCCAGAGATAAACCCATGTACATATGGTAATCTTATTTTTGATAAAGGAGACAAGAATATACAATGGAGAAAAGACAGCCTCTTCAATATATGGTGCTGGGAAAACTGGACAGCTACATGTAAAAGAATGAAATTAGAAAACTCCCTAACACCATACACAGATATAAACTCAAAATGGATTAAGGACCTAAATGTAACGCCAGACACTGTAAAACTCTTAGAGGAAAACATAGGCAGAACACGGTATGACATAAATCACAACAATATCCTTTTTGACCCACTTCCTAGAGAAATGGAAATAAAAACAAAAATAAACAGATGGGACCTAATGAAACTTAGGAGACCAAAAAGAAGACGCAAAGGAGACCAAAAAGAAGACGCAAAGACAACCCTCAGAATGGGAGAAAATATTTACAAATGAAGCAACTGACACAGGATCAAACTCCAAAATTTACAAGCAACTCATGTAGCTCAATATCAAAAAAACAAATAACCCAATCCAAAAATGGGCAGAAGACCTAAACAGATATTTCTCTAAAGAATATATACAGATTGCCAACAAACACATGAAAGAAAGCTCAACAGCACTAATCATTAGAGAAATGCAAATCAAAACTACAATGAGGTATCACCTCACACCAGTCAGAATGGCCATCGTCAAAAAATCTAGAAACAATAAATGCTGGCGAGGATGTGGAGAAAAGGGAACCCTCTTGCACTGTTGGTGGGAATATAAATTGATACAGCCACTATGGAGAGCAGTATGGAGGTTCCTTAAAAAACTACAAATAGAACTACCATACGACCCAGCAATCCCACTACTGGGCATATACCCTGAGAAAACCATAGTTCCTAAAGAGTCATGTACCACAATGTTCATTGCAGCTCTATTTACAATAGCCAGGACATGGAAGCAACCTAAGTTCCCATTGACAGATGAATAGATAAAGAAGATGTGGCACATATATACAATGGAATATTACCTAGCTATAAAATGAAATGAAATTGAGTTATTTGTAGTGAGGTGGATGGACCTAGAGTCTGTCATACAGAGTGAGGTAAATCAGAAAGAGAAAAAGAAATACCGTATGCTAACACATATATATGGAATCTAAAAAGAAAAAAAAAATGAATGGTTCTGAAGAACCTAAAAGCAGGGCAGGAATAAAGATGCAGACGTAGAGAATGCACTTGGGGATAGGGGGAGGGGGAAGGGTAACCTGGGACAAAGTGAGAGAGTGGCATGGACTTATAAATCCTGCCAAATATAAAATAGATAGCTAGTGGGAAGCAGCCGCAAAGCCCAGGGTGATCAGCTCGGTGCTTTGTGACCACCTAGAGGGATGGGGTAGGGAGGGTGGGAGGGAGATGCAAGAGGGAGGAGATATGGGGATATAAATATATGTATAGCTGATTCACTTTGTTATAAAGCAGAAACTAACACATCACTTTAAAGCAATTATTCTCCAATAACGATGTTTAAAAAAAATTGGGGGGGATTTGAAATAGATGTAGAATCAAGCAGTATGACGATAAAAGTCAAAGGTGAAAGAAATACGTAGTGCTAAAGTATTCCTAGGTTCTATCATTCCTCTAGAAATAGAAAAGTGAAATATTCTGGTATTATTAACGAAGTGGTTAAGAATTATTTGTGTAAGACTGTGATAAATCAGGAATGATTTTAATCTCTAAGGGAACAATCTTTAAAAGTTAAATGGATAAGACACAAGCTAATATATGGTAATGTTTTTAAATAGGAAACAAAAATGATTAAACCCAAATAAAACATATAAGGGAAGAAATGTTATACTATAGAAACAAACGTTTGTATAAAACGAAAGATGATATAGCTATACTACTCAGACACTTTAAGGCTATAAACATTAGAGATGAAGACAAAATGCATCATCATGATTAAGCTGTCAATCCAACAGGAAGATATGAATCCTAAATCTCTATTTGTCAAAGAGTCAAACTTCACAATATGTAGAGCCACATTTGACTAAATGTAGACTTGAGGATTCCATATTTGTAATGTGAGATTTTAACAAACCTTCCCCACTGCTAAAAAAATAAATCAGTAACGATAGAGACTTTAACTACATGATTAGCAAACTTGATGTAATTGATATATATATATATATATATATATGGACTACTGTACTATTTAAAGATGTATGTGAGGCCACTCTCACTTTCTGAGACGGACCACATTCTGTCTTTGGAATATGTATCTGTCTAAATAAACCTGCTTTCACCTTAAAAAAAAAAAAAAAAAGAAAGCAAGCAACATTACTTTTTTTTTTTTGCGGTACCCGGGCCTCTCACTGTTGGGGCCTCTCCCGTTGCGGAGCACAGGCTCCGGACGCGCAGGCTCAGCGGCCATGGCTCACGGGCCCAGCCGCTCCGCGGCATGTGGGATCCTCCCGGACCGGGTCACAAACCCGTGTCCCCTGCATCGGCAGGCGGACTCTCCACCACTGCACCACCAGGGAAGCCCGCAACATTACTTTTTACAGTGATCGTTCTAAAAAGTATAGCATTTGAAATAGCGATAGTCACCATTTTAATCTCTTTCATTGATAAAACCACACCAAGAGCAAAAATAGAATTCTCAGGTCATTCTTTGATTAATTAGTAATTATTTTTAATATTATATATAAGCCATAATGCTAAACATGGAATATGAAAATCCTACTGATAAGGAATTTATAGTTAAGTTAAAAGATAAGACATATGCACACATAACAATAATATAAATCAAAAAGAGGCAAGCGCCCAAGGAAAAGAAGATATAAAGCACAACAAAACTCCAAGGCTGTCCTGCCTACAAAGGACATTATTGGAACAACCAGCAAAGCACTGGGATCTGAGGGTTAGATGACAGCAGTATATCAATGTCAATTTCATAATGGTGTTGGTTGCATTGTGGTTAAGTGTGTGCTACATTGTAGGAAATATACACTAAAGTATTGAGGGACTATCAAGCATAATGTTGACAATTTATTTGCAAATGATACAGAAGAATTGTTCTTCATAGTATACCTGCAACTTTATTGTACCTCTGAGACTGTTTCAAAAGAAAAAAATTCAAATTTTTAAATGATGATTGTAAACAAAGTGGTATCATTCTAAATTTAACAAAAGTTTTAAAAATGTATTCCCTGTTAATTCATGTTGCCTATAAACACACGGGTACTTACTCTGCTTCGTTCGGCAAAATCTTCAGACCCTCGAGGGGAAGGTCCAGTTTTAATTTAATTTACATAGTGCACAACCTTTGTTACCTTCAATCCTACCAGCCTTAGAGACAGTTATTTGCTGTTTGACAATGTTAGATATTTTAAGTTCTGTGCCCACATTTATTTTTATTAAAAAAAATCATAATAGTGTTGAATGGCCTAGAAACTTCTTTTTACATCCAACAAAAAGTTGATGTTCTCCTTATGAATTATTAGAAACCTTATTTAAAAATGAGGAAACTGAAGCTGAAGAAGCATCAATAAGTCACTGGAGGTGTCCATGAGCTTGTGGTGCTGGAACCTGGGCCATGTTCCTCTGACTTTTCACCCGAGTTCCCTCCATCACACAGTGTGTCCTTGCTCCTCCTGGAAGGTCCTGTCCAGTTCCCCTTGAGAGTCAGGAAATGCTGTGCCTCAGAGCACAGTCATCAGGAGGGGACCAGGGTCACCCCCAGTGCTGAGCTGACAACCTCTCTGGGTCAGTTCCCTCTTTTCTAACAATAGTACTTCTTCCTCCTACCCCCTAAGTCGGGGGTAAGGCACTTGGAGGATTAAATATAACGCACTTAGATCAGTGCTTGGTGTATAATAAACATTAGATTATTACTATTCTAAACATCATATACCCTGATTTTTAAATGATCATGGCTCTTTTAGGAACTTAAACAACTGGAATGAAGGGATTTGAACAAATGCATTTTTCACTACTAGGGAATATGTATCTCAATTTTCTCTTAATTTAGGGGGAGTGCCTTGGTTTGCTAGAAACATATTCATCATCTAACTGGAGAAGCCTTCATCCACCATTGTTGCCTGTCAGTCAGAAAGTAACAGATATGTCTCAGTCTTCATCTCTAGAAAACTGAAGACCCTTATATGCCAATAGGTCCCTGGAAGTCTACCCTTAATGACCCAGAATTCTAAAAACACGTAAAAATTTTAAACTTTCATTTACCCTTTTCAAAGTTTCAACCATTCCACTTCTCATCACTTTTTGTGTAGAGCAGGTTACAGTAAGCTACCGCACCCACCTAAAAAGAATCACTCATTACTTTGCACGTTCAGTCCTGTTATCACAAAGAAGTAAAAATAGAACAAACATGTTCAATATGGATCCTTACTCATGATGCTATCAGTCAGTTTGAAGAGGCAAAAAGTATTTGAAAACCATATAACAGAAAGTCCAAAGAGGTCTTAGAACCAAGCCTACCAGCAGATTCCACTCATCAATTCATATATATATATTCATTTAATGTGTACTGAATACTTCCTAAGTGCCCAATACTACCTAAATCTAAGTGCTGGGGATGTTGTCGTGGACAAAAGAAATAGTTCTGCCTTCTTTGGACCTGTATTTTAATGGATGTTACTCAGGAATTAGCATGAGTTCTGTCTGTATACAAGGCATATACAATTATCTATTATTTGTAATGGGTGCTTTAAGCTCTCCTACTAAAGATGGTGATCAAAACAATCCGGCCCATTTGTACCGAAACTAGTATCACTGTGAACCACTCCCACCAAAAAGTGATTGTTTTCCTGACACAGTGGAAGTCTGAACCATCAAATTTAAAGACATCAACAATATAAAGAAAACCACAAGTGTAACCAGTGCCATATGGTACTGGTTCTCCTTTCACGGGGTATGACAGTAAGAAATTCTGGGTAGCTATCTGGTTTGTCCAGAGTCAGAAATTTATATTTTGTGAAAGTAATTTACTTTGAAAGGCTAAAAACTCCCAAATAAAATACTCTAAATCACTGCAAAATAAACTTCCCTCATAAATACAGTTGTCCCCAATGTTCTCTATTTTTTCTGTATATGTTTCTGCACATGGATATACCAGCTTAAAATAAAACGTTCATGTGTCTTCATATAATATACAGACATGTATCTTATGTATCTACATAAACGCATGTACACAGTATATGGAATGTGTGCACGAGATACAAGTTGACACCCACACTGACATCACACCGTTAAGACCTGTTGAAGGCATTACTCTCCCTGGTGTTTCCTCCTTTCTTCCACCTGGTTCTTGGTTGAGAGAGGGCTGGCAGGAAACACTCGAGGGAAATGAAAGCTCTCTGTACCTCCAAATGGTTCCATTTTTTCCAGTTTCCATCATGTACTGAGTACCAGGTAACAAAACACTCACGCCCTCCCTCTCCGCCTCATGATCGAGTCACATGCCTGCAGCCACGATGGGGACCAGGCGCCAGCGCTACATCACCCATGGACTGGGTGACACGCCAGGAGAAATCCCAGCCTCAAAGGGACACCACATGGACGCACGCTTTAAAAGTACCAAATCCAAAAAAAAAAAAAAAAAAAGTACCAAATCCAAGAACGGACAAGCAGCTGGAACACACTCTCCTCAAGGGAGTGGTCAGGGACGGGGGTCTGACTCCTGCCCACGAGACGTGTCTCCAGAGCCAGAAATTACTTGACTGGGTACAGAAAAGCCCAGGACCAACCAAGACCAGGCCCCAGAGAGCACAGAGGTTTAAATACCAGCCAGACCACAGGCAAGAACAGAAACAAAAGGAAAAAAATAGGGGCACACGGAGACTTTCTCCCAGATACAATCCAGCACACTGAAAAGAGAATCTCTTTCTCACTACGTGAACCAATGTCATTTAATGCTGTGCCCCAGCTACAGCCATTTCATGCAGCCCTGCCCGGACTGCACTTCTGAGAGCACCATGCCCAGGTCATTCTCCTCATTCCTGTTCCCTGCCAACTTCTTAAGTGAAAGTGCTACTAGAAGAAAGACACGATGTCCTGCCACTCAGTGAATGAAACTCCGGCAGATAGAGAAACAGAGTCAGAATGAATTAAATCCCAGGCTCAGCACCAACACGGCCTATGTGACCTTGGGCAGGTCGTGTGGACGCTCCATGCCAAGTTTCCTCATCTGCAAAATGGGTAATAATAGCAGCTACTGATAGTTTCTATGTGAAGATTAAATGCATCAGCACGTCACACTATACTCCTCTCAAATTAGCGTCCGCCTAAGTACTGATTATATTTCAAAAGAGGGAATCTGAAAGACCTCATGTACAACATGGTTTGAATCACAATTTTTTTTTACATCTTTATTGGAGTATAATTGCTTTACAGTGGTGTGTTAGCTTCTGCTTTATAACAAAGTGAAACAGTTATACATATGTTCCCATATCTCTGCCCTCTTGTGTCTCCCTCCCTCCCACCCTCCCTATTTTAAAACTATGAGACCACACATTTATTCAATATTTTCCTAGAAATTATTTTTACAAACCCATAGTTATGTAAATTCAGTGCCCCTGGAGCAAATTTCCTCAGAGGACATGGAAGCAACGAGCCTGGACGTGTATGTTGTTACATCCTCACACATAAAATTTCCCTGTTACTCACATTCTCATAGAGAGCTTGAAGGGTCTCCAGGTCAACCACGGAATTGTCCAAGTTCACCACAGCTGCGCAAAAAAGACAAAAGAAAGAATATAAATTGCCATAAGCCAGCTGTGAAAAGCTCCAACCACCTCAAACAATAGTGACCTTCCACAGAGTGGAGTTCATACCCGGCAGGCAGAGGGTGGGGGCTCTGCCTTCACTGCAGCCTCCTGTCGGGCCACCCCCCAGGCCAAGCTGGCATTTCAATGGGTCAGGTGTCAAGTGTCAAAGCTTTCACACGCTCCACAAATACAAAATCCCAGGAAGAGGGGCCAATGGTCACAGAGAAACTGTGAGTCTGTCTCTTTCATGACTCACCTGAATGAATTTGAAAAATCTGCTTAATACCAGAAAAATAGGCAAATCACTCATGTTACTGCCACATCCTGTTTTTTGTTTGTTTGTTTGTGGTACGCGGGCCTCTCACTGTTGTGGCCTCTCCCGTTGTGGAGCACAGGCTCCGAACGCACAGGCTCAGCGGCCATGGCTCACGGGCCCAGCCGCTCCGTGGCATGTGGGATCCTCCCGGACCGGGGCACGAACCCGTGTCCCTTGCCTGCATCGGCAGGCGGACTCTCAACCACTGCGCCACCAGGGAAGCCCACACATCCTGGTTTTACACCAATAAATGTAAATATCTGCCAATTTATGTAAAGACGTTTGACAAAGGTTAAATCTAATCCCTAAACTGGTAGACTAATATGGAAACAGCAGGTGCATTTCCTGTTGCAACTTTTTAAATTGTTATAATCAAAGGAAAATTCTTTGATTATGGTATTGAGATTGGCACAGATGCATCCTTAAAAACCCATCTTTAATATACAAACTGCCCTGCTTATACAAGGAAGAAGTGGAATGGATAATCAAAAACTGGACATGTGTTCTTAAGTGCGTATTTTGGCCTGGGAAACGTGTTGAATTTTGGAATTGGTGTGTTTTATTACTTAATTTAGGTGTAGGTTAACCAAAAGCATTTTGCATTAGTTGTGCACAAATTAGCTGGAAACGAGGTGAATTTGCTCTGATCAAATATGTGCCAAGTAGTCACTGAAGCTGTTGTGGGATTAAAGATTTCTGGGAGAAAAATCACAGAATGGATAATCAAAAAGTGGTTAGACTTACTTTGATAATTGTGGCATTTCACAATGCTTTTTTCCTCAAAGCTTAAAGTACATGACACATTTCTGGCAAAATCCCAAGTAAGAATTAAGAAAGCCAAATTCAATACTGAAACACAGGATGGATAAGAAATCTCACCAAGATAATTTAGCATTTCTGTCTGGAGATGGGAAGTGAGTCCAGATTCACCAAAAAAATATCGTATCAACTAGAATATAATACTTCTAGCCTAATAATATTCCACTATCTCAATCTCTAAAAACATTAGGTCTCAAGTTTAAATCTAAGAATTAAGATTTGCAATCAAATACTTTTTACTCTTTAGACCATATAAGGCAAACATACCACAAACTGTTTAATGTTTCAAAGCAGTAAACCATAGCCCAGCTATGACTAAATTTCAAAAGCTAATTAAAAGGGATTAACAAATGATTTTCACTAGAGGTAATATGGCTAAAAATAATGTAACAAAATACATAAAACTAAAATAAAGATATCATCTTCATGCATGGAATTACCATTTTTAGATTACATTCATGCAGAGTCTAGCCCTTAAGGAGACTCTTAGAGTGAATCCAAAGTTCTCTAACTTTGGAATTCATTAGCTAATAATCCAATATTTCTATATTCCTTGGGAGATACACCAAGGGATCGACAGGAAACTATGGAGGAAATGCTAGTGGTCCACTTAACACAAGGTTTCATTTTCAGAACAAGGAAAAGAAACACAATAAAATCATTCATGCTCAAGTCAAAACTCATAAAAGATACGATTAACCTCTGACTTTATTATTTTAAAACATAGTATTATTTCTACAAGTTTTCCCTACATGAAATGTTACTTGTAAATATACTGAGGTTTCTCATATTTTATCTCATGCAATGTTATGTGCCAAAGAATATTTTTATAAATGTCACATGGTCCTAAGCAATTCCTCAAAAAGTCCTAATCCATGAAATGTCATTTTTTAACCATCCACAGGAAATCTCAATGGAAAGCAACTCTGCTACTACTTTACCACATAATTTTCCCTTAATTGGCTTCACACGTGAGAAATGAAAGACACAGGGACTAGATGAGGGGAAATATCATTCATTCATGTTTGTTTATAACTTAGTCCTGCCCCTCCTTCTCCTCCCCCCAACCAGCTTAAAAGTTTGGCTCATTTTAAGTTCATATAGAGAGTGATGTCAGCCATTTGTTTAATGTAGTGATGAGATATTTAAAATATCAATCAATTCTTGACAGCTAGTCACTTGACCATATGGCAAAAGTGTTAAATATATCTGTACTGGTTAAAAATTGTTTTCAGCTGTAAAAATAATGACAAACAAAACTGAGATAGGTTGGTACTGATTCAGGGTCTACAAACAGGTTAGGGCCAACATTTTTTTAATGGTCTTTTCCTCAAGTGGAAAAATGGCAGCCATGGCTCCATCGATCACTCTCACATTCCAGGCAAAATGAAGAAGGAAGAAAGGAAGCAACAAGAAGGCATGTGTAATGCCTATTCTTAGCAGATGTCTCCTTATGTCTCTCTGGCTAGAGTAGTTTCCCATGATCACCTAGAATTGAGGAGAAGCTGAAAAGTGTAGATAATGTGGACAAACTGCTATCTCTAAGAAAACAGTGTTTTAAAGCTCCAGCTTAAGTAATCTCTGAAACACTCCCTAACTTCCATAGCTCATCCTGACCTTCCCAGCCTCTTGATTCTACCCTTTAATACAAGTCACCTGATACATTTCAGATATTCCCTCTTTTGTATGTATGTGCTCTGTCCCTCCAAGGAGATTTTGAAGAGTGTGATAGCAAGCATGTGTCTTAGGTATCATCAGCTTACGCCAGAGCGTTCCACATTTAGTAGAAAGTTGAAAAGATTACAGTGCAAAACCCAAAAGTTATTACTGAACCTTCGGAGAGAAGACGTAACAGCCAAGCTTAAGAAAGACTCACTAGAAGCCACATATTTGCATTATCAGTTCCATAAATCCACAGAGGCAGCAACACCCAAGAAAGCAAAAGGCAAATACCAGCACGGGTAGCAGTGCTGCTCACACAGTACCACGAGCATAACGGCCCATGTGATGATGAGGGAATCTGGCACTGAGTCCTAAAGGGTAAGAGAAAGCTGTTTCTGGGGGAGAGGTCTCCTCTTCCGCTTCACATCTGCATTCTTTGGGGGATGAAAATGGTCAGTGTTTACTCATTCAGGAGTTTCTAGTTCTGTCTTTCACTGTCCTGCCAGGGGATATAAAAAGAAAAAAGAAAGAAAAAACACCAGTTTGGTAGAAAGGCCTAGAACTGTTATCTCTAAATTTTTACTTGAAACTCAGTAAAGCACAGAAACGTCGGCTGCGGGCATGCCGCTGTACCACATGATGGCAGTGGAGCCAAGGGTCACACGCAGAGGCCCTTTATACGGAAACACGATGCGCGGACACCTGCCTGAGAATCTGCTCACCCAGGAGTTACTCTAAAAACTGTCCAAATGTATGACTTAACAAAACTTTCCTAAAGATGCAGTCAAGCAACTTTTAAAATTTTGTTGGCTTTGCTTGGCTTAACTGAACAAATCCCAACAATTTATTAAAACTAACATTTCTCAGAGAGAGAAAGGCACTTGGGACCATCTTCATCTGAATATTTCACACTTGAAAATGAAACCAAGCAGGACCCTGCGGGGCCCTCCCGGGTACAAAAGCCTTTCCGTGTCCCCCGTTTCTTGTCTGTAGGAGAAAGGCTTCAGCCTCCGAGACCTTCCCTGAGTTACTAATGAAAGTGAGAGAACAAAGGAAAGGCAGTCGGGAAACAGAAGTACAGCTGGCGCAGCGACGGGCAGGGTCCCAGTTCCTCCTCAAGAGATGTACTTAACAATCTGACACACACGGAACTCTGAGCTCTTCTACAGGGACTGGGGCCCCACCCAGTGGAGGATGGTGACTTAAGGCTGAGCACAACTACAGGGACCCCAGACTGGTTGGAACCACAAGGCTGATGATGGACATTCCTGGAGCCCCACCTGGTTATCTCCCCACCAACCAATCAGAGGAGGATCACACACCCGGCAGCCCTCCCCCCAGATTTTGCCTATAGAAACTCTTCCTCCCAAACCATCAGAGCTTTTTGAGCACGAGCGACGCATTCTCCTTGCTTGACCCTGTAACAAAACTTTCTCTGCTCAAACTCCAATGTTTCGGTTTGTTCGGCACATGGACTTGGGTCCGACAACAATTAGATGACAGGAAACACTACATTTGCGTTCCTTACACATCCCAGCACCAAACACGCTTGAGCTCCTGGTCACAGGTGCACAGGCACACCTTTCAGCAGGAAACTAGCCAGAAGACACATTGGGTTAGGGTTTGGGAAACACCCAAGCTCTTGAATAATACTTGAAGCAATTTTGGATTACCTAAAGAATACAAAACATTTGTATTCATCTATGAAGAAAACAGAGTATCTTCTTGAAAACACTTTCATCCATTCATTGAACAAATATTCTCAGAGTCCTAAGTCTGGCCCAGACACTCCTCTCAGCCCTGATAGACATGCTTCTTGTCCTTGAAGAGTTTACAGTTTATTACCAAGCAATTAAAATGCTGTACGCCCTGGAAAGGAAGAAAATTGTAGTTTTATAACGTCGTGTAATTTAGGAATCGTATTCATTTATACTATCCTCTCTTTTCAGGCAGCTTAACCAGGTGGCAGACAATAAAATGCCAGAATTCTATAGATTTTGTACTTAGGCTATGTAGAGAAAGGCTTTCCTATTGGAAAAATTAATCTGACACCCAATCCACCAATGGTGCATCTCAAGCACACCTACTTCTACAAGTTTAACAACCTAAGTGCCTAAGTCAGTGGGCCTCCCTGACAAGAGTTGCATAAGTTAAACTGTCAGCAAGTGTTTTTGCCTAAGTCAGTATGGCACCTGCTTTTATGGGCAGGGGAAGATGAATATTAAGACTATGCTTCTGGAATAAAATCTTTAAATGCAAACATGACTGTCACTGTAGACCTTTTAATCTAGCGATACTGTATTTCACTTCTGTTTTTGGAGAGATGCGTTGACTGGACCACACAGGTACGACTCAGGGATTATCTCAACTATTTAGATAAGATTTACTTGGGGACTTCCATGGCGGTCCAGTGGTTAAGGCTCTGCACTTCTCCTGAAGAGAACGTGGGTTTGATCCCTGGTTGGGGAACTAAGACCCCACATGCCACATGGTGTGGCCAAAAAAAAAAAAAAAGAAAAGAAAAAAGTAGACTTACTTAAAAAAAAAAAAAGATTTACTTGACTTTGGCAGGTGACAAAATCTAGGGTGTGGGATAAAGGAGGAAGAAGAAAAGACTGGCACATCCCAGATAGTGTTTATGTTAAGCATAGTGTATAAATGACCAAATAGTTTCAAACAATGCATGGCACTTTGTGTAAAACAGCCACTGTCTGTTGAATGTTTTCCATAAACCAGCACTGCAAAACGTCCTTTATTGCCCATAGTCCTTTACTGCCCAAAATGGACCTCACCTTGCAGCTTAGGTAAACATTTATACTCATAAAATAGAGCTTAGTGAGTCTCCCTTGATTAGGACCCTAACTCTGGGATCACATTTGCCACTGTTTTCTAGCACACGCTCTAAATGAGCAACAGTGTAAAATTTTACTTTGAATGTAAGCATACATATTGCTCCATAAGTAGAGAACATATCAGAAATTTAAAATTCCTTATGCCAAAATAACTTTCACACAGATAATTATACTTTTTTCAGTGTAATTTACACAAATACATCTGACTTTGAAAGAAACCCAGAACAGAAAGATTGAATTTACAAACACAATGATTATAATTATGATTTTAAAGAAAAAATTTCCTTTTAAAAATAATTCACCTAAACATACAGTTAAATACCTTCCTTACTATATTATATATGAGCAACTATATATTGGCACACAGGTTAAGGTAGGGGAAGTTTAGTCACTGAAAATTAAAAACACATCAAAAAATAAATATATGTATATTTATAACTAAATAATTCAGAAAGGCTAAAAAATGAAGAGAAGTGAAATTATGCCCAGCACATGCAAATCAAAAAGGCAAGCATTATGATCTTGATATTTGACAACTTAAGATTCAGGCCAGGAACATTATGTGAACAACAAAACAATGAAAAAAGATATTTTTAATGCTAACAGCTACAATTCCCAATGAAATTATAATAGATATGAATTTATGTCCCCCAAAACACAGGTGCAACCTTCGTAAGAAAGAAACCACAAAATATTGACAAGGAGAGACAGACAGACCCACTAACAATGGGTAACTTTAATAAACCACTCTGGTCAAAACAGATCAAGAAGAAAAATACAAATAAGGATTTAGAATATATAAACAGAAAAGAGTGTTATCTTATAGTTACATACTGAACTTTGTATTCTAATAAAACAGTATACACTTTCTTTTCAAGGCACATGAAATATTTATGAATATTGACTATTAAGTCGCAACAAAAACGCCAAGCAACGTCATAATACAAACTTATTTCCTAATCCCACACAATAGACTATTAACGGATTAAAAAAAAACTCAGTTGTGAACTTGTAACCTATGACTGAGAAGATTAGAGTTTACACACCAGAACTTGACATGTTACGGTCGTTCCTTTCACTGTATTACAGATGGTTTTGACTACCAACTTGGGTCTCAGGACTACTTTTCCAAAATATTTAAATGTACGAAAAATCTAAGCAACATACATGATATTTATCATGATCCACCTGGAATAATTTCGGGTTTACTTAACTCAACATGTAATTAATATGTGCAAAATGTGAGGGGCTGGTTCATGTGTGTGTTAACTCACATTTGCTCATTTGTTCAGTTAATGAAGGTTTTCTGTTTTCTCTGTCAATGTATGAATTTGTGTGTAAGGGTTAGTTTGATGTTTCATTGTTCAGAGGAATGAGGGGTCAGTAAAATAACATAATCATGGGAGGAGTTTCCAACATTAGGATTTCTTTGATGTAATTTTAATAAATAAAAAGTTGCTTCCCAATATAACACTAAAATTTAGAAACTTTCTCCACATCCACACCTACTGCCTCATTGACCAGTGACCTCTTCCAACCATCACAAAAATTTACTAAAGTCCTTTGCTTACCTGCTTCTGTACATAAATAATTCCATGAAAAATTCAACCATTAAAAGCAATCAGACTTTGAATTTCATCACCCACATAAAGATTCTTCTGCTTCCCACTAGCTAGCTATTTTACATTTCGTAGTGTTTATATGCATTTTTGTTTGTTTCTTCCTTTCAAGGGGACAGAGTCCATCTGAACGTGTCTGTATAGGGAAATGAGTACTGGTGACTAAAATACTTTGTTCAACACTTAAGAATTCAGTCTCAGCTGCAATCACAATCCTCACTGTTCAAGAAGAAACAAATTCCTGTTGTTAAATTTCCCGAGACTATCGCACCTCTTTCCAGCTGAGGGGAGGGGAGAGGAAGTGCACTGTCCTCACCGGGTAGGATACCACACAAAAAACGCATCCAGGATCCCTTTATGGCACAGAATGAGAGACAAAGTTCACACGGGGAACTTGGAATACGGTTTTCACACTAAGCTTTTCCCTTAAGAAGCCACATGCTGCATTACCCGATGGTTCTAGGAATGCAATCCCAGGTACCCGTGAGCCCAGTGTCACGAGCCATCTGATAAATGGCTGAAGTGCCGATCCTCCTACTCCGCTCACCCCAGCACTCTCAGACCCTCACTCACCTCAGAGGATAAAGACCGGACAGCATCTGCAGAACGACCTCTTTGGGCTAAAATAGCACGTCAAGACACAAACGACTTTATAGAGTTCAGTTTTAAAATACAAACATGACTCCAGTTACCCAAGGGGCTTTCCCTTGCCCCCAAATAACAGTCCAAATCCCCACCCATCTCATGGATTATGCAAAAGATATATTTTCGCAAAAACAACAACAACAACAAAAAGACTAGCATATGGAACCTCTCCATCACAAAGCTGCTGTGATTCATTATGTGCTCATAGCTGGGCCCCCGCGGCCCTGGGCCAGCAGTACCTTCAACAAGCACCCATGATTGTAAAGAAGAGGCTCGGGTTACAGGGGAGGTGCCCGAGGGAGCTGCAGAGGGGACTGCAGGCCGCACAGAGCTTACATCTGGGGGCAGAGGGGCAGCAAAAACAAACACAAACAAGACTTGATAGTAATTCAGACAGTATGTGCAGTGAAGGAAAGGAAGACCCACACCCAAAGCTCATTGCTTCAGAAAAGCCCCAGGTACTGGGTTTCTCCTTCCCACAGAAGTATAATTCAGAAGTCCAGTTGTGGAACAACGTCAAAAAATATAAGCTAAGTGCAACCTAAGGGTTTTTGCTGGGCCTGTAATGAAAGGCTTATAAATCATTTTGCCTTGATTCAATAATCTACATGTGACTTAAAATGATGAGGTCTTTCTTTTTATAAGAAACTCTAAGTAATGAATTTATATTTTAAATTAAAACGTATTCTCAGCAACATGGATGAACCTGGAGATGATCATACTAAGTGAAGTAAATCAGAGAAAGACAAATACCATATGATATCACTTATATGTGGAATCTGAAAAAATGGTACAAATGAACCTACTTACAAAACAGAAACAGACTCACAGACATAGAAAACAAACTTATGGTTACCAAAGGGGAAGGGGGGGAGGGATAAATTAGGAGTTTGGGATTATCAGATATACACCACTGTATATAAAATAAACAACAAGGTCCTACTGTACAGCACAGGGAACTATACTCAGTACCTTATAATAACCTATAATGGAAAAGAACCTAAAAATGTATATATGTATAACTGAATCACTTTGCTGTAGAGTTGAAACTAACACAACATTGTAAATCAACTATATTTCAATAAAAACTTTAAAAAGCAAAGTTTATCAGAAAAAAAGACAACTGCTATAAACACTAAAGCAACCACTAAAGAGAAAATTAAAAGTTCTATTGCCAATAAGCAAATAAAGGAGATCATTTGCATCTTTTAAAAATAATTCAATTAAAAACGTGTTCTGACATTAAATTTCTGAAAGTAGGTTTCAATAAAAGTGTCTATATCTCACATGCACTTTTCTCCCCAACGAGGCCATATCAATGACAAGGTCACACCGATGACAAAGTCATGGAGCCCACTGGGTGGAGCCCACTTCCTTCTCAAATTTCTGACCCTTAGTGACTTCATTCAATGAAAACTGTTCACTAAGCCACCCAACAGCATTGACTACATTTTTAATGTCTTGATAACTATACTAAATGGATCTTAAAATTCCATACACCATATGAAGAAAACACTTAAATGTTAAAAAAATAAAAGAAGCATGAAGCAATTTCCAAGTGAACCTTGTAAACTTGAGTTTCATAAAGAAACCAGGCACTAGAAAACCTACTGGGAAAAAACAACACTGGCCACACTGAACCCAACTTCTGAGAATATTACAAAAATAAACAAAGGATTATGAATAGCCTTTCTTATTGTGGACAGAAAATGTTGCTGGCCAGTCCAGTGAACAATGAATGTGGCCATGAGCCACTGCAGCTGCCCGCAGCGGTGCACCTCAGGGGACTTGAGGTGGAGAAAAATAGGACACTGGCCCAGACAGCTGAGGCACACATCAAAGGAATGATCCCCATAAGCCCAGACTCTGGCATATTCCCATACACAGAAAAGCACTATAATCATTAACTTGAGATGTCTGTTTTTTGTGATTAGCAGTAATATTTTCATGTCTGACTACATGTGTTTTGTTTTGTTTTCTTTTCTTTTTCCAGCAAAAACTCCTATGTGCCCCGGTGCCTGCCTTACCTCTTCGGACAGTTCCTCAGAGTATCTGAGAGGCTGTTTCCCAGGCTCTAGTTCTCAGTAAGGTCCCCAAATAAAACTTAACTTGCAACTTGTAGGCTGTGCATTTTTCTTCAGTCAACATTATGGTAATTAATAGGCAAGTGAAAAAGCTTGCATCTTCAAGAAAGAAATTAGAAATTCTATTAAAAAAGAAACCTGGAGTCTGTAATCTACAACTTATTTGATAGAAATTCCATAAGAAAAACATTATTCAGTGGCAGGCAGTGGGGTAAAAAACTGCTCCACGAGTAGGCTACCAGAACACTCGGGGAAAGAGTTACCACAAAACATTCTACAAAGTTCCAACAGTTCAGAAAGGGTATTTCCAGGATTTTTAAATGTTCTTATACTTTACACTCAAAGCTAGAAACTAGCTCACCTTTCAGGAAAATAGTATGTCAAAGCAGGAAACAGAAGCCTCTGTCCGTGTACTTAGATTCTGCTCATGTCCATCACCAAGGTTCATTTCACCACCAAAGCCTAACTCCTTCCCTCCACCATCTTCCCTGCCACCAGGACCCACCAGCGACGCACGTGGAATGTGGGTGACACAAAGCACAGAGACGATAATAAGAAAGCACAAAGTTACAGGAGACCCCGGCCTTTAAAGACCCAAACAAACTGCTCTCCTTGCAGATAAAGCACCAGCCAAAGATGCAGCCACACTTAACTTCTAAGAGCTGCTATTACGCATAATTCTCATATTTGTCTCCATTCAGAAAAGAGAAATGGACACAGCCCAGTATTAACTCAGCATTTCAGTAATACTGATGGAAAACCCAAGCTAAGAACAATCGAATCTGCCGCGGTTACTTGCCCCCTGAACCTGAACCCCCATTTCTCGCCTCCTACCTCTCACTTGAGAATTCCACCACAGGGCACAGCTCCTTCATTCTTCTCCCTCTGCTGTCTCCTGGGCAAGGCTTGTAGTGGAACCCCCCAGAGCCACGAAGGAGGAAAAAGACCTTCACATCCTCCTGGCTCCCTGGGTGGCCAATCTGGAGTTTCAAACACTCCCAAAGCCTGAAAACACACCTCATCCCCTAAGGATCCCAGGAAGGGGAGGACAACTAATACTGATTATGTGTGTGTGCTCATGTGCACACATGTGTGAATGTGTGTGTATCTGTGTGTGTGTGTTTGTGTGTGAACGTGTATGCACGTGTTTAGAGGAAATAACTCATTTAATAGCCCTTTTTACTAGTGAGGAAAGTGAGGAACAGAGATGAAGAAATTTTCCCAGGTTTACTTACCTAACCAGTGGCAGGGCTGAGATCCAAATCTGTCTTTGACTGGGTGGCTTAAACAACAGGAATTCAGGTCTCAAGGTTCTGGAGACTGGAACTGGGGCAGATTTTCTTCCTGGCTCACAGAGTCCTGGTCTCTCCTCCTCTTCTTATTAGGATGCTAATCCCATCATGGGAGTTCTGCCCTCTTGACCTCATCTAAACCTGAGTATGTCCCAAAGTCCCCACTAAACACCATCACATTTGAGGTTAGGACTTCAACGCAGGAATGGGGGTGGGGTGGGATGGGTTGGGGCATGAACATTCAGTCCATAACAGAATCCAGGGAGCCTGGCCCCAGAACTCACACCCTCATCGTTGCTAGAGTACACTAGAAAGTAGAGGGAAACCGAGGGAAGCAAAGATACTGAGAAGAAATAATATGCTTAGACAGTGAGTCTGAATGAAAGCAGGTACCCCCAAGGACCACACTAGGGGGATATCCTGTATTTCTCTACATACTCTCTGAGCAACTGGTACCTAAAAGAGAGACACAGAAATTTCCACCTCTATGTACCACCAGACTTACAATAATCACAATATGCTTCAGTTATTTGATAACCTTAGCCCAGATTGCTTTTTCTATAAAAATTTTGTTTGGTTCAATCAAGAACAAGCAACTCCACTAATTAATAATTTTCTTTAAAATATTTTTACTCAATTTACAGATGTGAAAAAAAATCCACAACTTCATTTCTCTAAGGAACAGAGTCAATAAGCAAACAAGGGAATTTGTATAAAATGACACTTAAAGCAAGAAACCAAATTTGCTAAATTTATATTGTGCTAAGTTTTAAAACTCCATATTGGTAGGAAAAAGTGTTATATACTCCTGCCAGTTCTGTTTTTGCATATTATTAGATAACACAGGTCCTCACTCTGAAACAAGCTAACATGAACTCGGAGTCAGGGGGACAGATGCCCTTATTAAGGGGAAGTCACGGACACACTTGATCTATAAGCCTCAATTCCCTTCACTGCAACATGGAAATTTACCCCCTTCCTCTGGACCATTTTACACAACTATCAGTAATAATAGTTATCAGTAATAATAGTTACTCCCTCGGGGGAGGGGGTGGGGGTAAAATGCAAACCAATACTGAGTGCGTCTCTTTGGATCCTGATAGAAAGGTTTCAGAATGTGTATCCTGCTTGTCAAGAGCAATTATCTTTCTAAGCACCTGCTGCCTTATGTAATTCCTTCCTATACAGTTATCAGGAAGAGGCTTCTCAGCTCTGAGCCCCTTTGAGCCAGTGACCGAAGAGCAAAAGATGAGCAACATGATGCGGTTCCAATGAGGGGTGAGAGACAGACAGACGTCACTGGAATTTCTGATTTAAATCTAAAACATGTTATTGTCCTTGTAAAGTATCCTTAACTACATTTATTTATTTATTATTATTATATATATATATTTTTTTGCGGTACGTGGGCCTCTCACTGTTGTGGCCTCTCCCGTTGCAGAGCACAGGCTCCGGACGCGCAGGCTCAGCGGCCATGGCTCACGGGCCCAGCCACTCTGCAGCACGCGGGATCCGCCCGGACCAGGGCACAAACCCCTGTTCCCCGCATCGGCAGGCGGACTGTCAACCACTGCACCACCAAGGAAACCCCTTAACTACATTTTTTTAAAAATTTTTTTAAAAAGTGCTTGAAAAGCAATTATTAGGCTTAGAGACCAAAAATAAAAACCACCATGGTTTCATTTACCTTACCAACTATATTTCTAACAGAATACTAGTTAGTTTTACTTAATTAACCCCTTTAATTTCAAGTCACATAATTTTGATAAATCGCGTTTGAACGGGATAGAAATTTCAACAAGGACACAATTTAGTATTCACTGCCCTCGGCTCACAGTACCAGCAGGCTTTAAACAGGACAGACGTTCAAAAGAGGGAAGAAACCTGGGCCTTATCAGCCTGGGGCGGCTACTCCTGGGTGGACAGTGACACTTGTTTCCACGGGTGGGGCCATCAAACACTTTCTTAGGTGCCCCTTGCTACTGTATCTGTAATCGATGTTGACATACGTGTACCAAGGGAATGTAACAGGGTACGTGAGCCACTTAAGGGTTCAGTACTTGGGGCACCTGCACCTCAGGGTGGTGGTGGTGCCCCTGTGGCCTATAAGAAGGCCACACTCCAGAGGCAGCTCCTGCAAGGTCCTCAGCCCTCCGATAGATGAGGCTTGCACATTTGTACACGAATACGTGAAACTAAGGGTATACAAGGTCTGTGGATTAGCTGAAATCTCTTAGACATGCCCCAGCCACCTCCGTCCACAGGCTGAGCACGAGACACCCCGCAGAGTGAGTCTACAGCTGGGGTCCTTAAGGAGGCCACCCAAGGCTTTGTCCCGAAAAGCCCTGGTTGCGGCCCTGACTGCGCTAGATTTCCAGCGTCTCCGGCATACCGAGGGCAAAAGATCGCTCCCTCTCTGATGGGTCTGTATCGGTGCAGAGCAAACCTTTCAGGCAAGATATTGGTGAGAGGACCTCCAACCACCGAAAGCTAGACAACCTCAGGGTTACAGTAACCCTACTGGCCAGGGTTTAATAAATATCTAAACGAGAGAATTAGATCAGAAACTGCTTCGTTTGATCTGGTGGCAGGGTCACCTTACTACTTGTGTGCCTGCAAAATGTCCCCTTAGCACTTGTTGTCCAGGCGGTATTATTAATGGCACCCCTTCCACTCTCAAAAGTATCCCAGTCTGGATGATGAGCCACGTGGATCTTCTACCCAGTAGTGAGACTGGAGATGCGGGGAGGGGGGAAGCTGAGCCCTATGAAATTCAGAATTCCTTTACAGCTACTATGATCTACCAAAATGGACCTAAGAGCTGCGAAGACCACACTGACTGCTTATGGGTCAAAAGTTATACAGAAAATTCAATTTATTTTCACTAAACTACAAATCTGTAGATACTCTTATAATACCAATTTCTGGGAATAATACTAGATTATTTAAAGGAATCCTCCTGTTGAGAACAAATAAAAATGCTGGATAAAATATATTTGTAAAATATCTTAAAGTCTTCAAAGAGCTGATGAGATAGGAATTAGGATTCTAATCAAAAGGCAAGAGAAAGCCCTGAGAGAGGAGCTCGCTCAGAGCCTGCCTTTGCCCTGCCTGACCCAACAAATCTGAACTTCGTGCTGACAGTTTCTGGGGCCCGGGGCTAAATACAAAAGCTCAGGGCCCACCCAAAGTACAGATTCTAGACCCTCTTGACAATAAACTGGGACTCGAACGGCTACACACAGGGAAATCAACTCCTGCAGTGATGGACAGTTAGCCCTGCCTGACAGGGCCTCTGGAGGCTGATTTAAGGAGATCCTAAACGCAGATTTGCTCAGACCCCCAGCACAGACTAGGGCAAATCTCTGAAAAGTACCTTCATCCTAGAGTTTAAATTATTCTAAACCCTTGGAGTGGGAGTTTTCAGAAGTGCACACCATTTTCACCCTTCCCATCTAAAAATTGTTACAATATGCAGGATAATTTAGAGTTTACCAGGCACGTTCACAACTGCATCACAGCAGCTCAGGCCTCCATCATAAGCGCCACACACACACACACACACACACACACACACACACACACACACAGATACGGTGACAAGAGGAGGATCAGACCTTTGGCACCTATGACCCAAACCTCCCATCCTAATTACTCCAATGCGGCACTTTACAATAGAAATATTACAAAGGAAACTCAGCTCTAAGCTTTCCTAGAGTTATCTGACAGGGAAGAAGACAGAGAAGAAAATCCCTGCAGTTTTTTACCATCTTACACATGCTTTGTTTTTGAGATGCCAGTGCTGGTTGTAGGAAAAGCACAGTCTTCAAGGAGCAGCATGTGCTGATGGGAGAGGAGGAGTAGTTAGTGAGGAGGGCTGAGGGCAGGTCAGTCTGTCCTATTAACAAGCTGCGCTATATACACTACCAAACGCAAAATAGATGGCTAGTGGGAAGCAGCCGCATAGCACAGGGAGATCAGCTAGGTGCTTTGTGACCACCTAGAGGGGTGGGATAGGGAAGGTGGGAGGGAGACGCAAGAGGGAGGGGATATGGGGATATATGTATACATATAGCTGATTCACTTTGTTATAAAGCAGAAACTAGCACACCATTGTAAAGCAATTATACTCCAATAAAGATGTTTAAAAAACAAAAACAAAAAATTCTCAGTAAACTAGGTATTCAAAGAAACCTTAATTTAATAAAGACTTGGAAGACCACAATGAAAAAAATAAAATAAAATAAAACAAGCTGCGTGACATTGAGCAAAAGACACAACCACTGAAAGAGCTTAGTTTGCTCTTGTATAAGGTGACCCTGGAGGTCTGGTTACATCCTGTGGCCACTTTCACATCCAAACCAATTGATGTTTACGCTTCCGTGGACTTCTCAGTGGAGGCACATCCTGACAGAAGTCAGTTCTACTATGGAGGCCACAAGTGATTTGCTCACGGACACCGCAATCTTGACAACACACAGCAGACTCGGGCTTCTGGCACCGAAAGGCGCGCGCGCGCGCACACACACACACACACACACACACACACACACACACACACACACACACACACACACGTTAGTCGACTCCTTTGCTCAGAAGGTTCTCATTACTAACTCAACCCAGGCAATATCCGATTGAAGGAAAGGACCATAGCATTAATTTCAGATTTCATTCCATGGCTTGACTGGGCTACATCTGCCAGCTTTAGAAAAGCAAATGTTTCTTGTTGCCGGCCTTGGCGTCCTGTTCTATGACAACGACCCCCAATGCTTCCACTTGAGAAAGCCTCCTCACCACCAAAGCAGCTTAATAAAAATTTAAATTGTGATTGTGCTACTCACGGATTGACAGGGCAGGACAAGCTTGTGCTATTTATGAATTATTCCACACATTATTTTAAGCCTACCAAAGAGAATCCACATTCACACGGGGGTAAGCTGGAAAGCCAGGTAAATGTTTTCATGATTTTTAAACCATATTTTGTTAACAGGTAAACTGGCATTCCATTGGATAATTTAATCTGCTTTAAATCTATTCTAAGGCTCTGAACAGCTTAGGGGACATTTTGAATATAAATTTAATTCCTCTATTCACCTTCGGGCAATATCTTTCAGCACAAGTGTGATAGGACAATATAGCATAGGGATGCCTGTCAATAGTAAAGTATTAAAATACTGACATGAAAGCCATTTTAAAAATGGTAAAAATCACCCTATTTCCAAATATAGAAAATATTTTATAAGCCTGGTTAAAGATATAAATTAAAACAACACCATAAAGAATAACAAAATATCATGCTATTACTGCTTCCATACGTCTGGATCACCAACAATAACATAAACAGGTAAGAATAACTTGAAATTATCTTTGATGCTTATTACAAAAATAATTCCGTCCCCATATGTGGAGAGAAGCCTGGCGGTTACACGCTCGTCATCCCAAGGAACTGAAAAAAGAGGGACCAGTTGTCCAGCCTAAAAAGTTACACATAATAAAGCTGCTTGAGTGATTCTTTCAGCATCTCACAGCCTCTCGGAACAGGAGGATGAAGAGAATACGTCCCAACACTTACTCAATGCTTTAAAGGCACTGAGACAAGTGGTCGTGCAGCCTCTTCAACAGTTTTGAGTTTTCATTTAATCACTATACACGGTAATCCAGTCTACTCTTCCACGTCTCTAATCATAAGGACATTTTAAAAACAACAACAATCAAAACATGCTTTCATGTAACTCGTACACTGGTTTTAGCTGATCTATTAGAAAATCTTAGGTTTATTCCTCTTCTTTATGTTAGCTCAGCAAACATCTGAGATTCACTCTCAGCATATTTTCCTCTCCTGTGGACTATCCTCCCCAGGTATCATCAGGGGCTGAGGCACGGCCCACATCTGGATCTCACCAGAGTTCACCAGTCCCTCTTTGGACATGGCACAGAGAAGTCAAATCAGGTACAGAGCACAGTGGGACTAGTATTTCTCATGAGTCAAAAATTCAATATTTGCTAATGCACACTAAACATGTCACATGAGAATCATGCTCTTAGCAAGATACAGAAATAACACAGAAGCCAAATTACTCGTAACCTTTCCAGAAACAATCATGGTAGAAAGTTTGGTAGCAGTTACAGGAAACATACTCATCTTAATCTACACAGAGAGCCTAAGTATGAAATAATTTTACCACTAAGCAGCACATCCTTTGGCCCAAATTTGAGTATTCAAAAGCTGAATTTTTATTTTTCACTTACCATGTTGTATATCTTTCATATCTAAGTGAAGGCTAGACATCAATATTCCAACTGCTTGTGACCTTTTGTTGCTTAGTAACTTGACAACCTGTTCAAGAAAGAAAGGAAAAGGGAGAAATGTTATTTGAACTCAGTGATAGGCTTAATAGCATGTTATTTTTATCCTAAATGAAGAACAAATAACTTAGAACAGCTAAAGTACCAGAACTGATGTGAACAAGCTTTTGGGTTTTGCTTCTCCCGTCTTCAAAAGCCCTGCCTTTGCCCTGTTGTTCACCAGCAGCCTCAGCATCAGGCTCTTTACCTGCCTTGTAAGAGCCCGATCTGCCATCACTGAAATTTCTAACCATCTAGGAAGTTAGTTTGGTCTCTGTAAAATAACAGTTACACACCTGATCATTTGCAGCCTGAGATTTAAAAAGTGTTCTTTGTTTTTAAATGCAGAACCTTGAAACACTGGCCAATAAGTAAAGGGAAAAAATAAAAGTACGCAGAGAATCTGTTAGATCAGATTAGTTTGACCACAAAATAGAAAATGTGCTTTTATGAAGGTTTTTTAGAAAGCTCACTATTTTACTGGCATTTGCTCTCGTTTTGCATTTGGCCCACATTTTGGGAGGAACTTTCCAACTAATTAATTGTGATACAATCATCAAATCTAACGGGCTGTGTTAGCTCAATCTCAAATCCTTCCAGAGAGTCCGGAAGAGTCAATCCACACAACCCATGAGAAGTTTCCTAACACAGATGTAGGCAGGTTTAAATTATGTTTTCTAGACTATAACACATCACTGATAAATCCTGCTTATGACACTATTATCTCAGATAACTGATCTTACGTAGAGCAGCAATTTCTACTTACTCTCAGCATTTTGTTATAAATTTGCTTAGAAAAACACTGGAGGAAAAGAAAAATGTTAAGGTCAAATTCCAGAAGTGACAGCTGCCCTAAGCTGATCAATTAGGAAACTAATAAAATAATCATGCCCAGCTGTCAAACAAATCACAGTGTAAGATAATATTCTCAACAGGAATAAGAGCATTCTTGGTTCCCTATCAGGGAAACGGGTGGAGAAAAAGACAAATCCCTTCCAGGAGAACCAACCGCAAAAACCCCACAGTCATTTCTGAAAGCTTCCTGAGGAAAGGGACATTAACACCCCACAAGAAGCAGCGCCTCCTAATAGGAAAGACATAGAAACTGATTCTCAGTTTGCTCTTTAAACATTTTATTTAATTCAGCTTAGAACTTGAATTTGAATCCATTCATACCTAAACTATTTTTATCAATAACAATTTCCTCTTCCGAGCTGAAAAAATAGAAACTTAATTTCAGAAAAGCAGAAGGCATGTATTCTGTTCTAAAAATGTTTCTAACTTCAAATAAATAGAATCTGGGTCTCATCTGTGCTACGCTGAAAAAACTGCTTTTCCTAAGGTTTCCTATCTCCCCCCACCCCACCCCCCGCCGGTTCCTAATTACAATGAGCACGTCTGCATCCGTATGTCGTCTGACCTTCCTGCTGTGCTGACATGTTTATTACACCCTTATAAAAATTCTGGTGAAAATTAATTTCTAACCCTCAACTAAAACTGGCGTCTGGAAGGCCTGCACAGGGAGCTCTCACGCCTACCACTGGGGGTCAATCACCCAAACGGGAAGAGAGGGTCCTCGCACCTCCAACGGGAAGGAGTCTCTACTTCCCCGGCAGGAGGAAGGGAGATGTTCTTACCGCCCAGCAACAAGCTCGGCCAATGGAAAATGTCATAGCTCAGCCAATGAGAAACCTGAACTCCCACTTTCCTCCAATGAACTTTTATAGAGGAGAGCCCTGCCCACTGCCCCTTTTCTCTATAAAAGCTCCTGCCCTTTGTTCTCCGCATTTCCCTGTGGTCAAAAGCTTGAATTTATTTCCCCAATTACGATTCCCCTGGTTATTACCAAATAAACTCATGCTGCTGAGAAAACTGGCTATTTTATTTTTAAAGTTGACCCTCTGTACTCCAGGATTCCTGCCAGTCTGGCTCAGGCTTTTTTAAGGTGAACTATTCTGATTTCACATTAAATATTGGCATATCCCAGAGTTCTGCTCTCAGCTCCATATTCTCTTCAATGTATGACCTATATTTTCTCCTCCATCAACATGTATGCCTGCACTTATATAACTGTGTTCTTTTAACAGCATCTTAACCTCAGCAGTATCCTATTTTTCTAACAAATATCTCCACTTCAATTACCCACATAAACCTCCATCTGACATGTCTAATACCAAACTTGTCATCAAGCCCACCCCAAAAACCTACTCAGCTTCTCCTCTTTTATTCCATATGTTGAGATCATGCACCACGATTTTCAGTCCACCATCAAAGTTAGAAATCCAGAAATCATTCTAGATCCAACCCCCGCCTCCTTCACCTGCATGTTCTGGTCTGACAAGTCCTGTCAGTTGTAAGTCTGCTCTATCCTTGAAATCTACCCCTTCCTCCCTAAATCTACTGTCAGCATTTACTTCTGTATTATAACTTGCAGAGATCAATGCAAAGGATCCTAACCAGACTTCCCAGTTCTAGTCCAGTGGTTCCCAAGGTGTATTTCCTGCAAGAGAGGGCACCATAATCACCTTGGAACTTATTAAAGATACAAAATCTCTGTCAGAAAGCTGTTAGTTAGAAGATCTAGGCAAAGAAAGACTCAATCAGCATTTTAAAAAGCCTTCCAGGTGATTAGAGAATAAACAACGATTCTCATGTCTTCCCATCCATTCTCCAGTATTATCTCTAAAAGTGCCGCTATTTGCATGTCACTCCCTTGCCTTTTAAACCTGAGAGGCTCATAAATAAGGGTAGGTCACATAGCCTCTTCACAGACTGTTTCACAGTTCATACCTGAAACTTGCTTTTCCTCTTATAATTGAAATGAACTTGACTACAAACTGTATGTTACATTTAAATGCCAAAGATTATAGACAGGAATAATAATTATTGATCACCTTCCAAAAAGCATACATACAGGAGAGAACACATGTCTAAAAGGATCAGTTCCCCCAGAGTTATTCAACCTAATATAAAGAAACCACCATCATCACTTCTCTCTCTCTCTCTCTCTCTCCCCCCCCTTTAATACACTGAATAACAAGAACTTGAAGCTATCAAACTATAACATTTTAAGAATCCAGTGACCATATATATAATGGAGATGAAGGAGTTGACTCTTACAAAATGATCTTAAAACGCTTAGATGAAAAGCAGAAAATACAGATTTAGCAAATTTGAATATTCCAGAAGGCAATCTACAGATTCAGTGCAATCCGTGTCAAAATGCTACAGTCATTTTTCACAGAAATAGAATAAATAAGCCTAAATCTGCATGGAAACACACAAGATTCCAAATAGCCAAAAACATCTTTAGAAAGAACAAAGCTGGAGGTATCACACTCCTTGATTTCAAGCTACACAACAAAGCTACCATAATCAAAACAGTATTGTACTGGAATAAAAAAACAGACACACAGATCCACGGAACAGAATAGAGAATCCAAAGATAAACCTGAGTTTATATGGTCAAATTCATCTACAACAAAGGAGGCAAAAATATACAGTGGAGAAAAGACAGTCTCTTCAATAAATGATGTTGGGAAAACTGAACAGCTACATGTAAAAGAATCAAAGTGGATTACTTTCTCACACCATATTCAAAAATAAACTCAAATGGATAAAGACATAAATATAAGACTGGAAACCATAAAACTATAAGAAAACACAGGCAATATGCTCTTTGACATCAGTCTTAGCAATATTTTTTTGAATATGTCACCTCAGGTAAGAAAAGCAAAAGCAAAACTAAACAAATGGGACTACGTCAAACTAAAAACCTTTTTCACAGTGAAGGAAACTAAGAACAACAACAACAACAAAAGGCAGCCTAATTGAATGGATGAAGATACATCCAAACAATGTATCTGATAAGGAGTTAATATCCAAAATATACAAAGAACTCATACAACTCAACAATAAAAAACAAAAAACAAGGGACTTCCCTGGTGGCGCAGTGGTTAAGAATCCATCTGCCAATGCTGGAGACATAGGTTCAAGCCCTGGTCTGGGAAGATCCCACATGCCATGGAGCACTAAGGCCATGCACCGCAACAACTGAGCCTGAGCTTTAGAGTCCACAAGCCACAACTACTGAGCCTGTGAGCCACAACTACTGAAGCTTGCACACCTACAGCCCATGCTCCACAACAAAAGAAGCCACGGCAATGAGAAGCCCGCACACCACAATGAAGAGTAGAGAGCTGCCTCAACTAGAGAAAGCCCATGTGCAGCAACAAAAACCCAACACAGCCAAAAATACATAAATAAATAAATTTATTTAAAAACAAAACAAAACAAACAAAAAAACACCAACCAAACAACCTGATTAAAACATGGGCAAAAGACCAGAATAGACATTTTTCCAAAGAAGACATACAGATGGCCCCCAGACACATGAAAAATGCTCAACATCACTAATCATTAGGGAAATGCAAATCAAAACCACAATAAGATAACATCTCACACCTGTCAGAATGGCTATAAAGTCTGCTGTTACTTACTGTCAATTTCTCCCTTTTTGTCTGTTAATATTTTCTTCATGTATTTACATGGACCTACGTTGGGTGCATATACACTTACAATTGTTGTAACTTCTTGGATTGATCCCTTGATCACTATTTAATGTCATTCTTTATCCATTGTTACAGTCTTCATTTTAGTCTATTTTGTCTGGTATAAGTATTAGTACCCCAGCTTTCTTTTCATTTCCATTTGTACAGAATACTTGTTACTCCCCTCACTTTCAGGCTGTGTGTGTCTTTAGATCTGAAATGAGTCTCTTGTAGGTAACACATATATGGGTCCAGTTTGTGTATCCACTCAGCCAATCTATGTCTTTTGATTGGAGCACTTAGTCTATGTACATTTAAAGTAATTATTGATAGATATGTACTTATTGCCATTTTGTTAATTGTTTTTTTAATTAATTTTCATTGGACTATAGTTGCTTTACAATGTTGTATTAGTTTCTGCTATACAGCAAAGTGAATCAGCTATACATATACATATACCCCCTCTTTTTTGGATTTCCTTCCCATTTATGTCACCACAGAGTATTGAGTAGAGTTCCCTGTGCTATACAGTAGGTTCTCATTACTTATCTATTTCATACATAGTAGTGTATATGTCAATCCCAATCTCCCTTATTAATTGTTTTTATAATTCTTTTTTGTTCCTTTCTTTCTTTGTTCACTTCCCTTGTGATGTGATAACTATCTTATGTTTGGATACCTTTCTCATTTTTTGTGTGTTATCTAGTATAGATTTTTGGGTTGTGGTAACCATGAGGTTTATATACAACAATAACAATTTTTCTCTCTCTCTGTATATATTATATATATAAAATATATACACATATATATGTGTATATGTGTGTTTATTTTATTTTTTAATTTTTTATTGAAGTATAGTTGCTATTCAATATTATATAAGTTACAGGTGTACAATACAGTGATTCCCAATTTTTAAAGGTTATGCTCCATTTGTAGTCACTATAAAATATTGGCTATATTCCCCATGTTGTATAATATATCCTTGTAGCTTATTTCATACCTATAGTTTGTACCTCTTATTCCCTTACCCCTTTATTGACCCTCTCCCCTTCCCTCTGCCCACTGGTAATCATTAGTATGTTCTCTATATCTGTGAGTCTGCTTCTTTTTTATTATATTCACTAGTTTCTTGTGTTTCTTAGATTCCACATAAAAGTGATATCATACAGTATTTGTCTTTCCCTGTCTAATTTATTTCACCTAGCACAATGCCCTCCAAGTCCATTCATGTTGCTGCAAATGGCATTATTTCATTCTTTTTTATGGCTGAGTAGTATTCCATTTTATATATATATATTATATATATATATATAATATATATATATATACACATACACACACACAGAGAGAGAGAGAGAGAGAGAGAGAGATACATCTAGAAATGTGACACATATATATATGTCACATCTTCTTTATCCATTCATCTGTTGATGGGCACTTAGGTTGCTTCCATATCCTAGCTATTGTAAACAATGCTGCTATGAACACTGCAGAGCATGTATCTTTTCAAATTAGCATATTTGGGTTTCTTTGGACATATACCCAGGAGTGGAACTGCTCGGTCATATGGTAGCTCCATTTTTAGTTTTTTTGAGAAGCCTCCATATTGTTTTCCACAGTGGCTGCACCAGTTTACATTCCCACCAACAGTGTACAAGGGTTCTCTTTTCTCTACATCCTCGCCAACATTTGTTATTTGTGTTCCTTTTGATGATAACCATTCTGACAGGTGTGAGATGATATCTCACTGTGGATTTGATTTGCATTACTCTGATAATTAACCATGTTGAGCATTTTAATCTATCTGTTGGCCTTATTTGGAAAAATATCTATTCAGGTCTTCTGACCATTCTTTAATTAAAATTAAAATTAAAATTTTAAATTTAAAATTTAAAATTAAAATTAAAAAAATCTTTAATTTTTTTAATGTTGAGCTGTATGAGCTATTTATATACATTGGATATTAATCCCTTATGGGTCATATCATTTGCAAATATTTTCTCCCATTCAGTAAGTTCTCTTTTTGTTTGGTTGATGGTTTCTTTTGCTGTACAAAAGGTTTTAAGTTTAATTAGGTCCCACCTGTTTATGTTTGCTTATATTTCCTTTGCTTTGGGAGACAGATCCAAAAACAATATTGCTAAGGCCAATGTGCAAGAGTGTTCTGCCTATGTTTTCCTCTAGTTTTAGAATATCAATCTTACATTTAGGTCTTTATCCATTTTGAGCTTATTTTTGTCTATGGTGTTAGAGAATGTTCTAATTTCATTCTTTTCCATGTAGTTGTCCAGTTTTCCAGCACCACTTATTGAAGAGACTGCCTTATCACCACTGGGTATTCTTAACTCCTTTGTGGTAGATTAATTGACCGTAAGTACATGGGTTTCTTACTGGGCTTTCTATCATGTTCAATTTATCCAAGTGTCTGTTTCTGTGCCAATACCATACTGTTTTGATTACTGTAGCTTTTTAGTTATACGTGATTATTTTAAATTTCTGTTCTCTTAATTCAAATATCTTTTAGCAATCCTGCATTTTTACTTCCCCCACCAAGTTTACTGTTTTTGACATCATATTTTACATGTTTCTGTAACTACTTATTGTGGATGCAGATGATTTTACTATTTCTGTCTTTTAACCTCTCTACTAATTTTGATCTATTACCTTTAATGTATATTTGCCTTCATCAATGAGATTTTCCCTTTTGCAATTTTTGTATTTCTAGTTGTGGCCTTTCTAGAAAAGTCCCTTTAGCATTTCTTGTAAAGCTGGTTTGGTGGTGCTGAACTGTCTTAGCTTTCGTTTGTCTGCAAAACTCTTTATATCTCCTTTGAATCTGAATGATAGACTTCCCTGGTACCGTATTCTTGGTTGTAGGTTTTTTTCCTCACACTGCTTTAAATATATCATGCCACTTCCTCTGGCCTGCCGTTTCGGCTAAAAGTCAGGTGATAGCCTCATGGGAGTCCCCTTGTATGAACTAGTTGCTTTTCCCTTGCTGCTTTTAATATTCTCTCTTTATTTTAATTTTTGCCATTTTAATTACAATGTGTAGACATCTTTGGGTTGATCTTATTTGGGACTCTCTGTGTTTCCTGGACCTGGATGTCACCTTTCTTTCACAGGTTAGGGAACTTTTCAGCCAATAGGTTTTCAAATAACTTCTCTGTCCCTTTATTCCTCTCTACTCCTCCTGGGACCCCTATAATGTGAGAATCAGGATGCTTGATGTTGTTCCAGAAGTCTCTCAAACTCTCATTTTACAAGTTTTTTTTCTTTTTTCTATTCTGTTTGAGCAATTTCCACTATTTGGTATCCCAGTTTGCTGATTCATTCCTCTGTATCATCTAAGTTACTATGGATTCCTTCCAGTGTATTTTAAATTGCAGTTATTTTATTCTTCAGCTCTTTGGTTAGTTATACTTTCTAACTCTTTCTTAGAAACTTCTAACTTCTTACAGGGTTCATCCATTCTTCTCCCAAGTTCTTTGATCATCTTTACCTTCATTATCTTGAAGAGAGGTTGATTATCTCCACCCGACTTAGTCCTTCTTCTGGGGTTACATCTTGTTCCTTCATTTGAAACATGTTCCTCTGTCACCTCATTTTTCCTAATTCTCTTTTCATTTCTATATATTTGGTGGTTGGTTACATTTCCCAATGTTGGAGAAGTGGACTTAAGCAGGAAACATACTCCCCTAAATGCTCCAGGGGTGCCCCCTCAGTGGGTCATGTGGGTGCTTTTGTTGTGGGGGACTGACTGCTGTGGGGGCACTGGTAGGTGAAGTTGCACCCTGGCCCATTTGGTTGCCAGGCCCTGCCTAGTGTGGAGGCTGCACTTGCTGTTGATCAGGGCTGGGCCCAGGCATGGCTTGCTGCAGGGCCCAGGGAGTCCTGGTCCTGGTGCTGGCCCAGTGGTTGGCAGGGGAGATACTGGGGTGGATGGTTGTGGGCTAGAGGTTTCTGGGAGCCAGTGTTAGCCTGCTTGTGAGTGAGTTTGGGGCCTGGTGTGGAAGGTGGGGTGGAGGGAGCTTCCAAGGCCTGGTTCTGGTCCACTGATGTGTGGGGGCAGTTCCTGATGCAGTTGGCTGCAGTGTCCAGGGTTTCTTGGAGCTGGTGTCAGCCCACTGATGGGTGGGACCAAGGCCCAGGGCATCTTGGGGCTGGTGCAGACACTCTAGTGGGCAGAGCCAAGAACCAGGCTCTCTGGCTGTGGGGCCCGGTGATTCTAGAGCTCGTGTCAGCCATCTGCTGTGAAGGACCAGGGTCCAAGGGGTCCCAGGGAAAGTGCTGGCCCGCTGGTGGGTAGAGCTGTGTCCCAGGATCTCTCTCTGCAGGATTCTGGGGGTTCCATAGCTTCTGTCAGCCAGCTGGTGGGTGGAGCTGGGTCTTGGGGTCTTGAATTCCAGACCCAGGGATCTGGTGTCGGCCCACTGATGGGCATGTCTGAGTCCTGACAGCTAGCTGGAGAGCTCTGGGTGTCCTAGTGCTAATGCTGGCCCACTGGTGGGTGGGGCTGATTCACGCCCCCTCTGTTGGTCAAGGCCAGGTCCTGGGCAACAAGGGGATGAGGGAGCTGAGGGCAGGCGGCCTGCTGGTGGATGGGTCTGTGTCTCTGATCAGTTGGCTGCTTAGCCGGGGCATGCCAGGACTGGTGCTGACCATTGGATGGGGGGGCCAGGTCCCAGCATTAATAGGCTAGAGGGAGGACTCCAAAATGGCGCCTACCAGCTCCAGTGTCCACACGGAGAAAGAGCTCCTGAAAGGCCTGTTCTTGTCCCCAGGGTGAGCCCCAGCTACCTCAGCCTGTCTGGAGACTCTCCACCATCAGCAAGAGGGTCTGTCCCAGGCTCCTTTCAACCTCCTGACTCTGCCCTTTAAGGACAAATTGTCTTTTCCCACAGCCCTCTGGGACTCCCTAAAGCAAGGCTTACTGGCCTTCAAAGCCAAATATTCTCAGGGCTCATCTTCCCAGTGCAGCACCCCCGGGCTGGGAGCCTGAAGTGGGGCTGAGAGCCCTCGCTCCTTGAGGAGAACCTCCGCAACTGTGATTATTCTCCTGTTTGAGGTTCACCTGCCCACAGGCATGGGTCTTCACTAAACCTCATATCCGCCCCTCCTACCCCTTTTGTTGTGGCTCCTTCTTTATGCCTTTAGTTGTAGACGATCTCTTCTGCTGGTCCTCAGGTTGTTCTCATAGACAGTTGATCTATAAATAGTTGTAATTTTGAGGTCCTCATGGGAAGAGGTGAGGTCAGGTCTTCTTCCTGCATCATCTCAGCCATTCCAAGTCAATTTTAATTTTTTTCTTTTCCTTTAATGTTTTCTCTAAGAGATGATGGATGTTTGCTAAACTTATTGTGGTAATCATTTCTTGATGTATATGAGTCAAATTATTATGCTGTGCACTTTAAACTTATAAAGTACTGTATGTCAATTACAGCTCAATAAAACTGGAAGAAAAAATTTATTTGAAATCCACAAAATTTGGACATATAACCAGAAAAAAGGGATTACTTTAAATCTCCAAATTCATATCAGAGTCAGTTAATATTCTTAATGAAGTTTTTATCTTAGACATCCCTTTGACGAAGGACTCTGTAGGAATTATGAACATGGAATCTGTAAAATAAAGCATTATTTCTCAAGCTTCAACATGCACATAAATTACGTGGGATCTTTTTAAAATGCAGACTCTGTTCTTCAGCAAGTGGAGTTGGGAAAGCTGGACAGCCGCATGTAAATCAATGAAGTTAGAACACTCCCTCACATCATACACAAAAATAAACTCAAAATGGCTTAAAGACTTAAATATAAGTCACGATACCTTAAAACTCCTAGAAGAGAGCATAGGCAAAACATTCTCTGACATAAATCAATAATTGTTTTCTAAGGTCAGTCTTCCAAGGCAATAGAAATGAAAGTAAAAATAAATAAATGGGAACTAATCAAACTTACAAGCTTTTGCACAGAAAAGGAAACCATAAACAAAAGGAAAAAACAACCTACACACTGAGAGAAAATATTTGCAAATGATGTGACCGACAAGGGTTTAATTTCCAAAATATACAAACAGCTCATATAACTCAATAACATAAATAAATAAATAACCCAATCAAAAAATGGGCAGAAGACCTAAATAGACATTTCTCCAAAGACATACAGATGGCCAACAGGCACATGAAAAGATGCTCAACATTGCTAATTATTAGAGAAATGCAAATCAAAACTATGAGGTACCACCTCACACTAGTCAGAATGGCCATCATTAAAAAGTCTGCAAATAACAAATGCTGGAGAGGATGTGGAGAAAAGGGAACCCTGCTACCCTGTTGATGGGAATGTAAGTTGTGCAGCCACTGTGGAAAACAGTATGGATGTTCCTTAAAAAACTAAAAATAGAGTTTCCATATGACCCTGCAATCCCACTCCTGGGAATACACCCAGAGAAAACCATAATTCTAAAAGACACACGCACCCCAAGGTCATTGTAGCACTATTTACAACAGCTAAGACATGGAAGCAACCTAAATGTCCATCGACAGATGAATGGATAAAGAAGGTGTGGTACATATATACAATGGAATATTACTTAGCCATAAAAAGGAATGAAATAATGCCATTTGCAGCAACATACATATAACTAGAGATTATCATACTAAGTGAAATTATGTCAGGCAGAGAAAGACAAATATCATATGATACTGCTCATATGCAGAATCTACAAAACTGATACAAATGAACTTATTTACACACCAGAAACAGAGTCACAGACTTAGAGAACGAATTTATCGTTACCAGTGGGGAAGGGTTGGGGGAGGGATAGACTGGGAGGCTGGGATTAGCAGATGCAAACTATTGTATACAGGATGGATAAACAACAAGATTCTACTGTATAGCATAGGGAACTATACTCAATATCCTGCCATAAACCATAATGGAAAAGAATATGAAAAAGAATGTATATATATGTATAACTGAATGACTTTGCTGTACAGCAGAAATTAACACGACATTGTAAATCAACTATACTTCAATAAAATAAATTTAAAAAAATAAAAATGCAGACTTGTTCCTAGGTCTGGGTGGGGCTGAGGTTCTCCCAAGTTCCCAGGTGATGCCAGTGCTTCCAGCCCATGGACCACAAGGGCCTAAGGCTCTCCTGTTTGCTTTTTATGCTTTCTGGAAAAGCTGCTCCAACATCCTAAAATCTCAGTTTCTTTACCTAAAAAAATACCAACAGCATCAACTTCAAAAACCTGTAGGGAAATGCAAGAGGGAAGAGATATGGGAACATATGTATATGTATAGCTGATTCACTTTGTTATAAAGCAGAAACTAACACACCATTGTAAAGCAATTATACTCCAATAAAGATGTAAAAAAAAAAAAAAAAAAAAAAAAAAACCCGTAGGGGCTTCCCTGGTGGTGCAGTGGTTGAGAGTCCGCCTGCCGATGCAGGGGACGCGGGTTCGTGCCCTGGTCTGGGAGGATCCCACATGCAGCGGAGCAGCTGGGCCCGTGAGCCATGGCCGCTGAGCCTGCGCGTCCGGAGCCTGTGCTCCGCAACAAGAGAGGCCACAACAGAGAGAGGCCCACGTACCAGAAAAAAAAAAAAAAAGCTGTAGCAGATATTCAACATGATAATGCATGTGAAACTTAGCAATGTCCTAGCAAATAGTTATAACTATAGAAGTTAAATATTTAAGAAGGCATTTTAAATGTTTTGTCATAAATGAAACATGTGGCTTTTTTTCTTTACTGAATTTAATTCCACAAGATAATATTATCTTTCTTTCCTCCCATGTAATTTCTTTAAAAAAAAAAAAAATCAGACCCCAATTAGCTTTGAGTAGTTTTCCAATAACTGTAAATGATTTCTCCATTTAAATTTGCTTTCCTGCCAATCTACATGATGAATGATACATCTGTCCAGACCAGGAACAATCTTAGGCCTTGAGACAGAGTAAAACCAAAGTGTTCATATATGTGATCACAGACAAGACTTTCAGGACCCTAACATAGTTAATATAATTAGGCTGCATAACTTGAAATGTGTTTAAAATTAACATTAACTAATTTTTGGTCTGAACAATTAATGCATCAAGGAGATATCTTTGGCCTAGCTCCACTGTCTATACATTCCTTTATTTCTTCATGTAATTTATAACTGAGCCAGTACTGGGAACTCACGATAGAAGTACGGTTATAGAAGCAGCTAGGACAATGGGAATCTATTCATAAATATTTTTGTAGATCTTTCAATATGAATTTATTTTCTCTGTTATCTTGAACACTTTTTACCTGGCTGAATGTGCATGGAGACTTTTTTAAATTTTATTTATTTATTTTGGCTGTGCTGGATCTTTGTTGCGGCACATGGGCTCTTTGTTGCAGCAGGCAGGCTTCTCTAGTTGTGGTGAGCAGTTAGTTGCAGTATGTGGGATCTTAGTTCCCCAACCAGGGATTGAACCCGGGCCCCCTGCATTGGGAGCATGGAGTCTTAACCACTGGACCACCAGGGAACTCCCTGCCTAGAAATTTTTTTAATCTTATTCATTTTTTAAAATTTTTATTGTGTATAGTTGATTTACAATTTTGTGTTAGTTTCAGGTGTTTAGCAAAGTTGTTCAGTTATACATATACACATATCTATTCTTTTTCAGATACTCTTCCCATATAGGTTATTACAGAACATTGAATAGAGTTCCCTGTGCTATACAGTAGGTACTTTTTGGTTATCTATTTTATATATATTAGTGTGTATATGTTATTCCCAACCTCCTAATGTATCTCTCCTCCCACCTTTCCCTTTTGGTAACCATACATTTGTTTTCGATATCTGTGAGTCTCTTTCTGTTTTGTAAATAAGTTCATTTGTATGTTGTTGTTGTTTTTTAATTAGATTCCACAGAAAAAAAGCACCCTCCTGGCTACGTGGGTCCTGGGGGCATAGGAGGGAGGCTGGGGGAGAAGAGGAGAGGCAGGTGAGAGAGGCCATCCAGGACCCGAGGAGCAGGAGAGGAGCAGAGGGTGACTGCCCTGCCAACTCTGGCACGTGAAGCCTGCTGGGCTCCTAGGTGGGGTCTCCCACCCTGTGAGACCAGAGGCACGCCTGGGCCCCTTCAGTTCCACTGAGCTTAAGCCCCACTCACCACCCACCCCCAAGGGCTTTTTCCAACCCTGTGAGTCCTAAGCATAGGCCTCACCCACCACCCAAACCCTGCCCCTGCTTAGGCTCGCCCTCCACATCCAAGACCTTTTCCACCCTTTTTTTTTTCTTTCTTTCTTCTCCTCTTTTTTTACTATTTTGATTCTGTTTTACATTCCAGTTGTTGTTTCATCTATATTTTTATTTTTACATTCTTTCTAACATATCTGTTAGTTTCCTAGTCTAATTTGATTTTTTACTCTTCATTACTGTTCTCTTTATTTTTGGTTACCCTGCACGGCTTGTGGGGTCTTGGTTCATGAGCAGGGTGTTGGGCTGAAGCTCCTGCAGTGGGAGCTCCAAGTCTGAGCCACTAGACGAACAGAGAACCTCAGACCCCAGGGAATATTCATTGGAGTGAGGTGTCACAGAGGTCCTCATCTCGGCACCAAGACCCAGCTCTACCCAACAGCCTACAAACTCCAGTGTTGGAAGCCTCAGGCCAAACAACCAGTAAAACCGAAACATAATCCCACTCATTAAAAAAAAAAAAATGAGATGGCAAAAACATATGTCACAGATGAAGGAGTAAGGTAAAAACCTACAAGACCAAACAAATAAAAAGGAAATAGGCAATCTACCTGAAAAAGAATTCATAGTAATGATAGTAAAGATGATCCAGAATCTTGGAAATAGAATGGAGGCACGGATTGAGAAAATACAAGAAATATTTAACAGAGATCTAGAAGAACTAAAGAACAAACAAACAGAGATGAACAAAACACTAACTGAAATGAACAATACACTAGAAGGAATCAAAAACAGAATAACTGAGGCAGAAGAATGAATAAGTGAGCTGGAAGACAAAATGGTGGAAATAACTGCTGAGGAGCAGAACAAAGAGAAAAGAATGAAAAGAATTGAAGACAGTCTGAGAGACCTCTGGGACAACACTAAACACAACAACATTCAAAAAATAGGGGTCCCAGAAGAAGAAGAGAAAAAGAAAGGGTCTGAGAAAATATTTGAAGAGATTATAGTGGAAAACTTTCCTAACATGGGAAAGGAAATAGTAGTCACCCAAGTCCAGGAAGCACTGAGTATCCCATACAGGATAAACCCTAGGAGAAACACACCAAGACACATATTAAGCAAAGTAACAAAAATTAAATTCGAAGAAAAAATATTAAAAGCAGCAAGGGAAAAACAAAAATAACGTACAAAGGAATCCCCATAAGGATACCTGCTGATTTTTAAGCAGAAACTCTACAGGCCAGCAGGGAGTGGCAGGATATACTTAAAGCGATGAAAGAGAAAAACCTACAACAAGATTACTCTACCCAGCAAGGATCTCATTCAGATTCAACAGAGAAATCAAAAGTTTTTCACACAAGTAAAAGCTAAGACAATTCAGCACCACCAAACCAGCTTCACAACAAATGCTAAAGAAACTTCTCTAGGTGGGAAACAAAAGAGAAGAAAAAGACCCACAAAAACAAACACAAAACAATTAAGAAAACGGTAATAGGAATATACATATCAATAATAACCTTGAATGTAAATGGATTAAATGCCCCAACCAAAAGACACAGACTGGCTGAATGGATACAAAAACAAGACGCATATATTTGCTGTCCACAAGAGACCCACTTCAGACCTAGGGACACATACAGACTGAAAGTGAAGGGATGGAAAAAGATATTCCATGCAAATGGAAATCAAAAGAAAGCTGGAGTAGCAATACTCATATCATATGAAATAGACCTAAAATAAAGACTGTCACAAGAAACAAGGAAGGACACAACATAATGATCAATGGATCAATCCAAGAAGATATAACAATTATAAATGTTTATGTACCCAACATAGGAGCACCTCAATACATAAGGCAAATGCTAAAAACCATGAAAGGGGAAATCGACAGCAACACAATAATATTAGGGGACCTTAACACCCCACTTACACCAATGGACAGGTCATCCAAACAGAACGTAAATAAGAAAACACAAGCTTTAAATGACACAATTGATCAGATAGATTTAATTGATATTTATAGAACATTCCACCCAAAAGTGGCAGAATACACTTTCTTCTCAAGTGCACATGGAATATTCTCCAGGACAGATCACATCTTGGGTCACAAATCAAGCCTTGGAAAATTTAAGAAAACTGAAATCATATCAAGTGTCTTTTCTGACCACAACACTATGAGATGAGAAGTCAATTACAGGAAAAAGATCTGTAAAAAAAACACAAATAAATGGAGGCTAAACAGGGCACTACTAAATAACCAAAAGAGCATTGAAGAGATCAAAGAAGAAATTTTAAAATACATAGAAACAAATGACAAAGAAAACACAATGATCCAAAACCTATGGGACTAAGCAAAAGCAGTTCTAAGAGGGAAGTTTATAGCAATTCAATCTCACTTCAAGAAATAAGAAAAATCTCAAACAAACAATCTAAACCTACATGCACCTAAAGCAACTAGAGAAAGAAGAACAAGGAAAACCCAGTCAGTAGACGGAAAGAAATCATAAATATCAGAGCAGAAATAAATGAAATAGAAACGAAGGAAACAATAACAAAGATCAATAAAACTAAAAGCTGGTTCTTTGAGAAGATAAACAAAGTTGATAAACCTTTAACCAGATTCATCAAGAAAAAAAGGGAGAGGATACAAATCAATAAAATTAGAATGAGAAATCACAACTAACACTGCAGTAATACAAAGGATTATAAGAGACTACTACAAACAACTATATGCCAATAAAATGGACAACCATGAAGAAATGGAAAAATTCTTGGAAGGGTACAATTTTCCAAGACTGAACAGGGAAGAATTAGAAAATATAAACAGACCTATCACAAATAATGAAATTGAAACTGTAATTAAAAATCTTCCAACAAACAAATGTCCAGGACCAGATGGATTCACAGGCGAATTCTATGAAACATTTACAGAAGAGCTAACACCCATCTTTCTCAAATTCTTCCAAAAAATTGTAGAGAGGAACACTCCCAAATTCATTCT
The DNA here is from genome assembly GCF_937001465.1 of Orcinus orca. Classification (NCBI taxonomy): domain Eukaryota; kingdom Metazoa; phylum Chordata; class Mammalia; order Artiodactyla; family Delphinidae; genus Orcinus; species Orcinus orca. Next base: position 6,348,914 of record NC_064572.1, read on the forward strand.
ATGAAGCCACAATCACCCTAATATCGAAACTAGAAAAATATATCACAAAAATAGAAAATTATTAACTAATATCACTGATGAACATAGATGCAAAAATCCTGAACAAAATACTAGCAAACAGCATCCAACAGCATATTGAAAGGATCATACACCATGATAAAGTGGGATTTATACCAGGTATGCAAGGATTCTTCAATATATGCATATCAATCAATGTGATACACCATATTAACAAATTAAGGAATAAAAACCATATGATCATCTCAATAGATGCAGAAAAAGCAAAATTCAGCACCCATTTATGAAAAAAACTCTCCAGAAAATGGGCATAGAGGGAACCTTCATCAACATAATAAAGGTCACATATGACAAACCACAGCAAACATCATATTCAATGGTGAAAAACTGAAAGCATTCCCACTAAGATCAGGAACAACACAAGGATGTCCACTCTCGCCACTCTTATTCAACATAGTTTTGGAGGTCCTAGCCACAGCAATCAGAGAAGAAAAAGAAATAAAAGGAATTTGCATAATTGGAATTTTTATAATTTGTATAATCTGTATACAATTTGTAAAATTGGAAAAGGAGTAAAGCTGTCACTGTTTGCAGATGGCATGATACTATACATAGAAAATCCTAAAGATGGCACCAGAAAACTACTAGAACTAATCAATGAATTTGGTGAGGTTGCAGGATACAAAATTAACGCACAGAATCCTCTGGCATTCCTATACACTAACAACAAAAATCAGAAAGAGTAATTAAGGAAACACTCCCATATACCATCACAACAAAAATAATAAAATATCTAGGAACAAACCTACCTAAGGAGGTGTAAGACTTGTAATCAGAAAACTATAAAACACTGATGAAAGAAATCAAAGATGACATAAACAGATGGAGAAATATACCATATCCTTGGATTGGTAGAATTAATATTGTGAAAATGACTATACTACCCAAAGCAATTTACAGATTCAGTGCAAACCCTATTAAACTACCAATGGCATTCTTTTTTTTTAATTTATTTATTTATATATTTTGGCTGCATCAGGTCTTAGTTGCGGCATGTGAGCTTCTCTCTAGCTGCGGTGCATGGGCTTAATTGCTCTGAGGCATGTGGGATCTTAGTTCCCTGACCGGGGATCAAACCCACGTCCCCTGCATTGGAAGGCGGATTCTTAACCACTGGACCACCAGGGAAGTCCCCCAATGGCATTCTTCACAGAATTAGAACAAAAATTTTTTACAATTTGTATGGAAACACAAAAGACCCTGAACAGCCAGAGCAGTCCTGAGAAAGAAAAACAGAGCTGGAGGAATCAGGCATCCTGACTTCAGACTACACTACAAAGCTACTGTAATCAAGACAGTATGGTACCAGCACAAACACAGAAATATAGATCAATGGTACAGCATAGAAAGCCCAGAGGTAGACCCATGCACATATAGTCACCTAATTTATGACAAAGGAGGCAAGAACAGACAATGAGAAAAGACAGCCTCTTCAATAAGTGGTGCTGGGAAAACTGGACAGCTACATGTAAAAGAATGAAATCAGAACACTATTTAACACCATACACAAAAATAAGCTCCAAATGGATTAAAGACCTAAATGTGAGACCAGACAGTATAAAACTCTTAGAGGAAAACATAGGAAAAACACTCTTTGATGTAAACCACAGCAAAATATTTTTTGACCCACTTCCCAGAGTAATTAAAATAAAAACAAAAATAAACAAATGGGACCTAATTAAACTTAAAAGCTTTTGCACAGCAAAGGAAACCATAAACAAGATGAAAAGACAACTCTCATAATGGGAGAAAATATCTGCAAATGAAACAACGGACAAAGGATTAATCTCCAAAATATATAAACAGTTCATGGAGCTCAATAGCAAAAAAACAACCTGATTAAAACATGGGCAGAAGACCTAAATAGACATTTCACCAAAGAAGACATACAGATGGCCAAGAGGCACATGAAAAGATACTCAGTGTCACTAATTATTAGAGAAATGCAAATCAAAACTACAATGAGGTATCACCTCACACCAGTCAGAATGGCCATCATCAAAAAATCTGGAAACAATAAATGCTGGAGAGGGTGTAGAGAAAAGGGAACCCTCCTGCACTGTTGGTGGGAATGTAAATTGATAAAACCACTACGGAGAATAGTATGGAGGTTCCTTAAAAAACTACAAATAGAACTACCATATGATCCAGCAATCCCACTACTGGGCATATACCCTGAGAGAACCATAATTCAAAAAGAGACATGCACCAGAATGTTCATTGCAGGACAATTTCCAATAGCCCGGACATGGAAGCAACCTAAGTGTCCATCAGCAGATGAATGGATAAAGAAGATGTGGCACATATATACAATGGAGTATTACTCAGCCATAAAAAAGAAATGAAACTGAGTTATTTGTAGTGAGGTGGATGGACCTAGAGTCTGTCATACAGAGTGAAGTAAGTCAGAAAAACAAATACCATATGCTAACACATATAAATGGAATCTAAAAAAAAAAAAAGTTATGAAGAACCTAGGGGCAGGACAGGACAGGAATAAAAATGCAGATGTAGAGAATAGACTTGAGGACATGTGGAGGGGGAAGGGTAAGCTGGGACAAAGTGAGAGAGTGGCATGGACATATATACACTACCAAATGTAAAAGAGATAGCTAGTGGGAAGCAGCTGCATAGCACAGGGAGATCAGCTTGGTGCTTTGTAACCACCAAGAGGGGTGAGATAGGGAGGGAGGCAGGGAGACGCAAGAGGGAGGGGATATGGGGATATACGTATGCATATGGCTGATTCTCTTTATTGTACAACAGAAACTAACACGGTATTGTGAAGCAATTATACTCCAATGAAGATATATAAATAAATAAATAAATTAGATTCCACATATGAGGACAATTGGAGTCCCAGGACAATATACAGTAATTAAATTGACAGGCACTCCAAAAGCTTAAGGTTGAACACATCTTGAAAGCCAGCAATTTTCAATAACTTTTTTTTGCTTTTTCAACTTCAACCACCATTCTGTGAAAACGCACAATAAAATGACAAAGAGACAAGTCTCAGTGCCCCTTACCCTGTCTTCCCACTGCTCCCTTCCCCCTTTCTATCCTGGGGAGGGGAGGCCAGGCACATTGGAACAGCGTCCTATCCTCCAACACAAGCACAGAGGGAAGGCGGGAAGCTAGCCAGCCCTGGGGTAAGGACACTGCTCCTAATTCCACCAGAGATCCCTGTGGGTTAGCAGCAATTCTGGGTCAGAATTCCAGCTCCAGGTCTGTCATATCCTTGAGCATCTTACTAAATCGCTCAGATCCTTGTGTCCTAGCCTGTAAAATGGAAGATACACATCACAGAGTGGGTGATGTAAGGATGACATCGCTACCTGCTACCTGCTCAAAATGTGGTCACAGGCTGCAGCCAGTCCTGTGTGTTATCTGTCCCCCTAAGGGATAAATATGTACAGAAATTGAGAGAAAATGTTACAAAAACCCAAAGAGAGATATGCAATCTAGCTTCAACAGATAAAACATTCCTCCATCAAATTGCTATAAAATTTCTAATTTCAATTTTCTAGTAATTCATACATATTGTATTTTCCAAAAGTATCAGGACATGAGTTGGGGATTTAAAGAAAGACTGGCCCTTCACTAAGTTTAAGAGCCACTTGGGCAAAGAACTTCCCCAGGCACAAAGGACAGTACTAAGATGCTACAGACTGAATGTTTCTTCTCCCAAAATTAGTATGTTGAAACCTAATGCCCACTGTAATGGTACTTGGAGCTGGAACCTTTGAGAAGGGATTAGGTCATGAGGGTGGAGCCCCAATGAATGGGATTAGTGCCCACAAAAGAGACCCTCATCCCTTCGACCACGTGAGGACACAGCAGAAGGACAGCTGCCTATGAACCAGGAAGAGGGCCCTCTCCAGACACTGAATTGCTGGTGTCTTGATATTGGACGTCGGGCCTCTAGAACTGTGAGAAACAAATCTCTGTTGTTCATAAGCCACCAAGTCTAGGGTATTGCGTTACAGAAGCCTGAACAGACTAAGAGACTTGGGAAGCAAGACCAGAATGATGAAGACTCTGACCCCAAGTCTACGCATAAGCCCCCACGCCTTCCCCTACAACCGCAGGGCTTAACGACCGAAGCAGGTCCCAGTGAGGCCGCGGGGTCCCAGCGGCCCTCAGCATCCTATGTGGAGCCTCAGGTTCAATAGTAGAGCCATTTTAAATCACAGATTATTCTTCTAAAATAAGTCAGAAAAAAATTATTGTGAGGAAAGCAACAGAGGTCATATAGAACAACACATTCAGGAATAATTTAACAGCTTTTTTATCTTAAAGAAAACCAAGTTAAAAGCAGTAATTTGATCATCTTAGGTGATCCATTTTACCTCTGAATAAGTGATATAGGAAAAAGAATTAAAGGATAAAAATAATCTTAAAACAAACAATTATTACTTACTTCTTCAGAAATATATGTTTATTTTTTTTAGATTTGATAATTGATTACAATAACAACAAGGTGATAGCCAAGCACCTCCATGAAGTGAAATAAAGGCTGTCTAGATTATTTAAAGGAGCATCTGAGTCTAGCCTGGCAGGAAAATGATAACATCTCCCCTCTTCTCACATGACAGCCCCAAAGCTATCACAACAGAGCGGACATTGAAGCTCGCATCAACTGGAGAAAGAAAATGTAATGAGTGAGAAAAACTTCATTCTTCATGAGCCCACCCACTAGTAATTTCAAATATAATCGAGAAATCTCAGGTCACATTGAAAGTCAAGTGCTTTGGGAAGGAAAGATGGGCCCTTAGTTCCCACTCACATGCTTTAGGGCCTAACAGTGAAAAAGCAAAACAGTGTAACACTAATTCACTAAACATGCCTATCAGAAATAGTGACCAGTGTTAACTCCCATAATTAAAATTAGGGAGAAACCCTTAATGAGTCCTTAATAGAAGACCTGCAAGCAGCAGACTAGCGTCCACATTTCAAATGAGCAGAACATTGAGCGCTCAACACCAAACAGCTGCACACGCGGTCACCTGAGTGCTTGGAACACGCACAGACTTGAAAGGAGAATAATGCAAAATAGCTTGTTAATTTTTATATTTATTACATGTTCAGATGACGGTATTTTAGATGCTCTGTATTAAATCTGCCATCAACATTCATTTCACCTATTTGTGGATTTTTAATGTGGCTACTAGAACATTTAGAACTGCATTATATTTCTATTGGGCAACACTGATCAAGAAGATCTAACAACTCCAGACATACTGCTAAACTCATTTAGCCTTGACCTAGATTTCCTTTTTTTTTTTTTTTTTTTAAGGGCAAAATATAAAAAAGGAAGTTAAGATGGCACTTTGTCAAAGGTTCCTTGGCTGTTGAACGAACCTGACTTCTGGGTCAGTAAAAAACAAAAACAACCTCCCTCAAAAAAAAAAAAAAAAAAAAAAGCTACATGCCAATTTGTTCCCTATCAGACAGTGTAAGTGTAACAGGTCAGAAGTAAACACAGAGGGACCATGTAACACAGATGCCAGAATCCGAGCTCCCTGAGTGAGTCTGGGAAGATTCTCCTTTCCACCATACACAGGACTCCAGAGAATGTAAAACGACCTATTCAAAATCCTTGCCTTTTAGACTGGATTTGAACTTTCCTACTGACCAGATGTGGTTCACAAGACTTGCTGATTACAAAACCTAACCTAAATGAAGCTACTTAGAGAAATTAATGTCTTTTTTCTTTTTTACTGTTGACAGAAATCATACCTGATCTTTTTCAAGGTGTCAATCTCAGCATCAAAATAGTAGAAGGTAAATAATTCACTATAATATCAAGTCTCAGCTACAAGCACTGCCTCCCGCTAAGTGAATGCACTTCCACACCCATCACAGAACCTGCCCCTATGGCGTGTTCCGAGCGGTCCACTCTGGAGCAGGGCACACGCCCTCGGAGAACACCAGTCTGACCCGATGCTCAGAAGCAGCCTAACACTGGCAACAGTCAGTTCTCTCCCCTCAGACACACTCTTTGGACCCTACATCTTCTATTTCGTCCTCTTTAATGTTTTATCCTTTCCCCAGTATCATTTCATCCATTTCTACTGTCTTTCAGGAAACAGTATCTCTCGGGGTCTTTAGACGTCAGTCCTCCAATTATTTCTCAGGATTCTCCCCCCTAACCACGGCCTGACCTATAAGCAGTCTCTGCAAGCCTCGCTCCTGCTTTATTCTCTACATTCTACCCAGACGTCCACAGCCTTTGGAAAGGCCTCATGTTGAGTGTGTGGGCAGCTCACGGTTCTGAGTCCTCTCTGTGTGTTTCACTAACCCCTGGGGGTCCCACCTCGGAGGAGGCCTCCCTTCTCCTTCAAGTCAACAGGGCCCAATTCTAACCCATTCATTCAACAAAACTAAGGACTCTGTGGCAGGTCCCATGCTTAAGAGCTTATGCCGCAAAATCCTCTTCAGCTTTTAACAACAGAACATCTGCATTTCAGCTGGGGATGTGTCTGGCCACTAACAGCATTTTCCACGGCCTACGTTACACCGAGGTGTAGCCATGCGACCAAGTTACGGGCAACAGAGTGCAGGGAGCAATGAAGCACAGAGGCAGAAAGGAATGTTGTCTCGGGCTCAAAGGCAGAATGAAGGAACTGAGCCATCCTCGGCAGTACTAAACCCTGGGGGTGTTGAGAGAGCAAAAGTTAGAAAACGAAACCCTGGACAAGCCAGTGGAATGGAAGCACTCGACCTCCCGGGCACTCACCTGTGCAGACTTCCCCTGAAAGAGGGAAACTGACTTTCCACCCTTGTAAGTCACAGTGGAGGCAGTCAGAATGTCACTGAAACTCGTACGCCCACCAAGCAAAGGCATCCTGCACACATAGCCAAAGCGATGGGCAAACTCAGCAGCCCTTAGCAGCCGGCTCGGGAAGACCACCCCCGTCACTGGTGCAGACCCGACTCGGTCCCAGATCCGGTCACACATCAAGGTTCCCGTATTTCCTCAGCTTCCCTTCCTCTCTCCCCCAGCCTCTGGGGCAGGTCCTTATCTCCTCCTCGTAGAAAATGCAGGAGACTTCTGCCCCCAGGATGCCAGGCTGGCCCCAGCCCACATCCTGTAAATGCTGCCCTTTGTCATTCCTCCCTAACAAACAGTGAATGGCCCCTTACGGTTCAGCTCTGTTCTCCACTGTCAACAGCACTGACCCCGACTACTACCCGGACAGGAGCGTCCCGGCATCAGTGTCAGGGCTGACTTAGGACCCTCTTCCTCCTGTCATCAGGTCAACTGTATTCAAATGACAATTGAGCTGTGATTTTACAACTAAACCCAAGTCAAACACTGAAAAGAATTTATACAACTTGCCTCAGAGTTATGTCAGGACATAGTAGAAAGCTGATGTGAACTCTATTCATTATGTAAGTAACCAAAACCACACTTAAGTAATAATTTAATGAGCCAATCATAGTGTCTGCTGTTAATGCAGTGAAGTATGTATTTTACGTACATCACGTGGAATGTGACCTAAGTAAGCCGATGCCTCAAACACTCCACATTAAATATCCAATAAACAGATAACTTGCAGTTCCTTACAATCTGGTGAAATCACGCACTAAAGACAGAAACTACCTAACTTGCTCGTGGTCTAAATGCAGAGTCATGACAAGGGCTTTGTTGCCTAATTCCTGGCCAGGGTGTGAGCGGGGCTTTCCTCTGACACGCTGGCCTGGCCCTGCAGGAAACTGAATATTGGCTTAGAGGGATGTATGGCCAGATCCAACCAGGCAGGCTTCCCTGAGGAGGGAAGAAGAGGACCACTGACTACCGAGATGGAATGTGGGTTCCAGAGCAGAATCCCAGGACATAAACGTTGCCGTTTCTCACCCAAATGTCAGGACACAAAAAGCAGCCTTGGACCCGTGAATGAGCAAGTGACAGGAGAACACAGGCAGATATGAAACAGTGAAGCTGAAGCCAACCACAGGTGCAAGATAGAGGGAGTTGCAGGGAGGGGACAATTCCCAGACTCAGGATTTCCAGCACTTTGACCTGCGTGCGGGCGGAAGTCTGTACTTTGCTCCTTGTCTTTGCCATAATGAGCAGCCATGTAACTGCACACCTTCTTCAGCCAATGGATCTCAATTGTCCTACCTGTAGAATATAGTTAATAGCCCGTATGCAATATTCCCATCATTTCAAACAATCAAATATGTAATGTGAACTATTTTTAAAGTTTAAGACATCTTGCAAACGCAAGGTGCTGGTATTAATTTGCTAATTTAAAAATGAGCGTTTATATCTTACAATGCTGCAAAAGCACTTGAGCTTATTCCAACAAGAGGAAAACAAGCAATAATAGAAAGTAATCAGGAACAAACCAAATGAAGTTCGGTGAACTCCACAGCTAAGAGAGGACAACCCCACACGCTGACTCAGTTACAAAACGCTGTCTCTCTAAGAACTCTCTGGACACACTGTCGGTCATTCCATAGCTTTGGTTTGGATTCAGTTTTCTTACTTTGGAAAGATATGGTCATTTCTACATTTTCATTCGGTGAGAATCTGGAACCAGGAGCCTTCCCTGTACTGCCTGATACTGTTTCATGACAACAGCAGACACCTTAAATCTTACCTAGTCTACACTCAAAAGTGAAGGATGCTTATATGGGGTTTAGCAGAGCAACAGGTGGTCAGGGTTCTTAGTGCACACACACGGGCAGGGAGGGCTGCCCTTCTGACTCACAGCACCTCCTTCTCTGATGAATGTCAAGTCTCAGGGCAGGATGCCCAGCCTCCCGGGCATCGGAACAGCCTCCCAAGGCCCTGCAGACCACAAGAGGTATGGACACTCCATGCCCTGCAGTGATTTTCACGGAAATGCGAGCTAATTTCTCTTGGATAAACACACATAGAAGCAACACTAGTGGGTTACGTTGTATATATATTAAACTTTAGGATTTACTACCAAACAGATTTCCATATGTGTTGTCCTTGTTTGCAACTTCAGTAGACTAACTAATGAAATGAACAAATAAAATTTCACACTTTTCAACAGTATTCATAAAAACATTTATGTAATAAAAAAAAATTAAGTATCTCAGAACAAAATCACAAGGTTAAATAAATTACCCAGGAACCTCGAAACTAGTTAGGTGTTTTGGAAAGCATTACACATGTCACTGGTGTCCACAGAAACACACACATGAAGGACACACAAAACTAAGTTAGATATTTACCAAATAAATTTTCATTTCTTTACCCATGAGCATTAGCTGAGAATTTAGAAGCAGTGAATATAGAAATACAGTATCAGACAGATTTCAGGTGCCCATAAAACTACTGAATACATTTCTAGTGAATAGCTAAATCATGTCAGCACTACAGTCAGCTGCATAGAGATGTTGATTAAAAGTAATTTTGAATGATCTGTAAGAATACAGCATCCTTGGAAAGTACTATTGGAAAGTGTTTACTTCTAGATTAGATTTTTCTAGCCAATTCACTCTGTGTCACTCCTACAATCTGTGGGTAATATGTTCATAGAATACAAACTAAATCAGATCAAAATAATCATCTTTTTTAAAAAATTCATTTAGAAGTCAAATAAAAGCAATTTCAGAGTCAGATGGTATTTGGGATTATGAAGGTTTGTTTCTCCCAGCTCAACGTTACTCTCTTGACTTTTGGGCAGCGAGAAGGCAAAGAGACTCAAGTAGCCTTTGGAATTGTACACGTATAACTCAACTCCGACCTTCTCACAAATCCTAGGCTTATTTCCCAATCTCCTTATCCTACCCAACGGATCTAAAGTACAAAGTTCAGTGCTTAACAGATAGTCAGTATTCAATAAAGAGTCATGGAGTGAATTAACGCCGTGTGAAATCTCAGTTATCCTACTGCTCCTATGAAATCCCCTAAATCACTGCACAATGACTCCACCTCAGGGGAAGCCGTAGGTTACAGCCTGTATTTCATTTGTCTATTTCTAAAAATCCAGAGACAGGAAAGATACTGAAAATGCAGAGTGGTAAACAAAAGCATAATAACAATACCTCAGGGCAGGAAACTGATAAAGGGCAAGATCCAGATGCAGGAAAGCCCGTGGTCTGTACAAAGGGCTGAGCCAGGGGCGCCAGCAGCCGACATGCACAGCTAAGCCAAGACGGACCGGTGTGGCTCTTATGAACTTCCCTGAACATTTGCTAGGCTGGTGACAAGACTCATGCACCAACAGAGTCCACCAGCAGTCAAACAAATGGATTAACTCATATGGAAACAGAATGGTTACCCCAGCCCTTAAATCACTTCTTTGTTTTATGAGACAAGACCCAAGATCCAAACCCCAGTCTCTCCCAAGACTGGCCCCATTTGTGTATAAGACGACATCCCTCCAACCTCAGCTGCTCCTAATGGAAGCAACACTGATTTGCTGGAGACATGGAAAGAAGTGTCACTTTCAACTTTCTAAGGCACTTCCATGAAAAGCTAAGCCCAGAGTAGCAAACAAGAAGAAAACGAAACCCCTGAAAGAAACCTCTAGAACAGTTTAATATACATATGGCCTTTTCAGAAAGTCTAATAATTAGAAAACACATCACTTTAAGGCTGGTAATGGACCCAGACCATTGTCTTAGTGCATTAGGGCCTGAAGTAGCAGTTAAAGGCCTGGCTAGATCCCCTGAAGATTCTCTAAAGAGGATGGATGATGTCCCTGAGGGAAGGGAAATGTCCATTTTCAGGTAATCACCTGAAGGGAAATCACTCTTCTACCAATGGAACCAAGTGGACATAAAGAACTAAAGCTGTTCAAAAATGATGTTAACTCTCAACAGAAACTCACACCTAACTTCCACAGTGGCTCACTCGTGGGCTAAATCTGCGTGAGCTCCAGTCATGACCCCACATCCTTTATGCCCATCTCATTACCAGCACAGGCTGATGCTACACCAAAAACAACCTCCCAGGGGAAAAGGGAGGAACCTCACACACGGTATAACAAGCATGAGTAACCTGAAGAATTAAGATATAGACACCTTAAGAAGAGAAAATATGAATAATCAGGAGCTAGTAATGATTAAGGTACCAGCCCTTCAGGTACGATTCCTTCTGCCATCCCATTCTTTCCTTTCTGACATTGGGGAGGGGGTGAAAGCAGAGACGGGTCCTTATTCTTCAAGAGAACAGTTGACTTCTACCACCTGAAGACAGGAAAACCTTAGGCTCACAGATATAAGATTATGTACTTAACAAATCAATAACTCATCTAAATGAAAAGGCACTTTTAAAAGAAAAGCAAATGAGTACACAAGCCGTTTTACACATACATGTTCTTTCACGTCTTCTCAGATTGCTGCCTCAACCTACAAGCTCCTCTATCTCAGGCCAGGATGACAGCCGAGCTCAGGTTCTCAGCTCGTGTGCAGAGGGACCCCGGGACAGTAAGGCGTCATTCCTGACTCACTGCATTATCTCAGGCTTTCTCTTCTTCTACCTTTCCTATTTTTGAACTGGAAGCCAATAAACCAGTAACTAAAGTACAGGCAGGAAAGACAATGATTCGAGTTTGTACAACTGCTTTGATAACATGACTGGGGAAATAAGGTCAGGAAGTAAAGGAATGAGTAACTCCTTGTTTTCTCAGAAGGACCACGGGGAACACAAGAGTTACCCTCGTCTGATTCAACACGAGTTTCTAATTATAACTTATCCATGGGGAGATTGACACACACATATCTTTTTGGTAATGAGAGAAGGTTTTTACACACTTCCTAAAACAGAAGTCTTGATTATTCTCCAACATCACAATAATGATAAGCATGACATATGTCTCCTTGTGGTAGAAAAGAAACAGATATGCAAACTCAGACTGGATTTCAGCTCAAAGAGACACAAATTGGCATCTTCACATATAATGCTCAAGTGCACTCACCCTTCCAAGGCCTCTTTCCCTTTCTTCTACAATGGGTTTTCCCTTTTCTGGAAGTTCTCTACACCCCTGGTATCTTCTCCAACAGAAGTTCTGCCCAGTGTGTAAAATGTCTTTGGCCCTCCTCACCTTTTCCTCCTCTTTTCAGGGGTCATCGGGAAGAAGGTTAAGGATCATGGCGAGGGTAGGGGGTTCAATGCCACCTGAGGAGGTTGTTAATGCAAAAAAAATTCAATAATTTGTACGAATTTTTTCTGCCCTTTTTCTTTCTTTGTCCCCCTAGAAAAAACAGCTGACACTATGCGCTAAAGCAGGGGTTCCCAACCCCCCAGCCACAGACTGGTACCAGTCTGTGGCCTGTTAGGAAAGTGGCTTCACAGCAGGAGGTGAAGGGTGGGTGAGCGAGCGAAGCTTCATCTGTATTCACAGCTGCTCCCCATCGCTCGCATTACCGCCTGAGCTCCATCTCCTCTCAGATCAGCGGTGGCATTAGATTCTCACAGGAGTGCGAACCCTACTGTGAACTGCGCATGCAAGGCATCTAGGTTGCGCACTCCTTATGAGAATCTAATGCTTGGTGATCTGAGGTGGAGCTGAGGCGGTGATGTTAGCGCTGGGGAGCAGCTGCAAATACAGATTATCCTTAGCAGAGAGGTTTGACTGCGTAGTAAATCAACTGCTTGCAGACTCATATCAAAACCCTATCAGTAAGTGGCAAGTGAAAACAAGCCCAGGGCTCCCACTGATTCTGCATTATGGTGAGCTGTATAATTATTTCATTGTATATTACAATGAAATAATAATAGAAATAAAGTGCACAATAAATTTAATGTGCTTGAATCATCCCAAAACCATCCCCCCTTGCGCCGGTCCGTGGAAAATTTGTCTTCCACGAAAACTGGCCCCTGGTGCCAAAAAGGTTGGGGCCCGCTGGGCTAAATGACAGTCTGACTGGGATAAATGAAAAAGAATGGACCTATTACCACAGCTACCAATCAGTTTAAAACCATCTTGTCGAAGAAAAGAATCCAGGGAAGAAATGAATCCATGTACTAGAGCAACCGCATCCCCACCGACATCTCTTTCATCCGTTTGAAAGGCTGACTTACATACACCCCAGGCCTTAAAGAAACTATGAAATACAGAGACTGTGACCAGCAGCTATCTCAACAGTTGTCAGGAACCTATTTCCAAAGTTCCAGATCATTGGAACGTGCAATGTTTGAGAAGATCTACCCCTTCCTTCTCGTTCTTTGTATGAAAATACAGAAAGAGGGGTATGTAAAAGTCTGTTTTTACCCCTAATATTAAGGGAGTCTGGGTCTTACTCCCTCTAAGATTACTTTATTGAATTTTCAGAATAAGTAATATCTTTTCAAATGTAAACTTTTCTGCGAAACTTGGGGTGAGTCTTCATAAAGATATGTTATTCCTTTCAAATGACTTCTGTGTAGTTAAAAAAAACAATAATCTTAGCAAGAGAGATGGTTTCACATGCTTTGAGAAGAAAATTTTAAAAGAAGATAGACCCATACTCAGTAGTTTTCTAATAACTTCAGTTTATTAAGTGCCTGTAAAAGCTGAATGAATGAAAAAAGTGTGGGCAATACATAAGCCTCTGAAAATTTACGACAGGTTACATTTTTTTTTTCACGGTACGTGGACCTCTCACTGTTGTGGCCTCTCCTGTTACGGAGCACAGGCTCCGGACGCGCTGGCTCAGCGGCCATGGCTCACAGGCCTAGCCACTCCGCGGCATGTGGGATCTTCCCGGACTGGGGCACGCACCCACGTCCCCTGCATCAGCAGGCGGACAGGTTACATTTTTTAAAATGCAATTTCAGTGTAAGTAAACATACAGAAAAGATAAAATTAATATATGGGCAAAACAGCAAGACTGCAGTAAGTTAAGCAAGAAAGATGGTGATAACAATGACAGATTCCATATACATAGTCCTGGGTGGCCCGGTGTAGCTGTGCAACAAGGGGAAATGGGATGGTTCTCAAAACAGGGAGGTGAGATCTGTAACCTCAACAATGGCAAACGTGATTCATGAAGCTGAATCAAGATAAACAGAGAGAAAACTGGAAGCAAACAACAAATCATTGTTTGGTATGAGTTGTGTGTTAAATACATTTTCTATAATTTTGTATTTTGGTTGCAATACATGAAATGCTAATTTCACCTCAACATGGAATAGAGGAAAGAGTGCAGATTCTTCAACAACATGAAATTGTAAATGCAGTTAAGGTAGCCATGCTCATGCCTTAGACACATCAGCAGCTCACATGGCCCTGCTAAAAAGAGGTTTATAAATACATGAAAAAGATTTTGCAAGTAGGCTTCTAATTCCATAGTGTTTTATGATTTCAAACGAGGTAAAAGAATAAGCGAATGGAAGAGACCCAGGAACACAGATGTTCAGATACTCGTGGTAAACACAGGACACGGGTAACGACGTTTCCTGAGAATGTGGGGGAAATGTATGGAATGTGTTACCAGGAAGAAAACACGCAGTGAGCATAAGTGAGATCAGCAGTGCCCGGGGCTGCTCCGGAGAACAGGGGCCTTGCCTACAAGGAGAAACTCAGAAGGATGATAAAGGCCTGATGCAGATTTGACAAGAGGACTTACTCCAAACCACTGTTTCTGGCCCTTGAAGACGTCTGCTGGATAAATAACACCAAAGGGGATCACCTCACACAGGGCTTTACTCTGTTTAGGTGGAAAATCTCTCAATGAACCAGGTCTTAAATTTGAAAATACAAACCATCAAATTAGTTGAAAACCTACTTATTATTTCAAGTCATCCCTGGAACCACTCCAAGCCCCTCAGCCATTTCTCCAGGTTAAACAGCACAGGGTCTCAAGTCTCCAGGCCTTCAAATCTCTATTCAGAAGCTATGTTTTTTCCTCCAAGTTATATACACTACTCTAATTTCGCCAATAGTATAATTTGCTTTTAAACTGTACATTATACACTAACATCTCCCTTCCTGTTTCATTTTTCGCATCACCAAAACACTGAGAATAAACTAAAACCATGTTGCCATTTGATTATTTTCTTCATGTGCATTTTATAATGATCAGACTTTGAAATTAAAACAAGCTTTAGCCATACTCGGTAGAAAAAAGGGGAAATATTTCTTGTCTTTTTAAAAGGGGAAATTTGGTTTGGTCTTATATTTGGCTGCTTTGTATTTTGGGGAAGACATAATCTGGAATCCAAAAAGCCAGTCTATTGAGTTTCTGTTTTGTTTCTGGAACGTGAGTCCTCTCCATCTACCTGCTTCCTATGCGGCAGTATTCAAAAGCAAGCTGGTATTACTATAATACGAAAGTTTATACTTAACAGAAGAAGCCAAGTGTGTCTGGGGTTGCCAGGGTAACACTGAAACCTAACTTTCAAAACAGCAACAAAATGTTACTTTTTCTTCTCTCGCCACTTAGAGGCTGGAGACTTGCTCAGTTTCTATCAAGCCCTGTGCCCATCTGGGCTTCAACAAGTGTCTCACCTCAAACTCCAGCTTCTAGTTCTGCTTCAAGAACATGCTCATTTCTAGAACAAAGCAGGAGACATTCCATCCTAATATGAAAAACTTTAGTTATAACACTAATTGATTAAAGTACAGAAAACCTTAGTAAAAGGGGCCGCAAGTAAAGCCACCAACATTAAGTAGAAAAGTACTAAAAAGAGATACTTTGTACTATACTTAGAGCTAAGAAGTTATAAAGAATCACCTGCTTATGTTCTATGGAAAGTTTTAATGACATTAGAATGAATTCATGTGGAGAAGTACACAAAACACAAAATTATCCATAAAGATAGCCATGCAGATCAACTAAAGAAAAACTTTGCCTACATTCCTCAAAACACAATGATTGTTATGATTATACAGGAAAAAGCGATAAGAAAATGTGCCTGACCTCTGCAAGGCCATGGCTGACTGCGGCCCAAGCTCAGTCTTCCTTTTGCCCTCCTTCAAGTTCACTGACATCACTCTCAGTATGTTTCCCCATAACTTCTGGGTGGTAAGGTTTATATTAGTTTCCCAAAATATTTTGTAAAACTTGCTACTTTGAAGTCACTTTTCCTACCTTAGTTAAAATTTGTTAATTACGAAAGGATAGGCATTTCATTCACTTCTAATCCTGACACAACCTCATAGAAAACAATTGAATACAACCACCAAACTTAAGTCACTTTTTTGGTTTTGAGGCTAAACATATGTAAACAATGGTTTACAATGGTACCATAATTGGCAGCAAATTAAGTCCTGCTTATTCTACGGAGGCATCATTAACTAACAGTTTTTGGTCTGAATTCACTCTCTTCATGTGTGTAAAGGGTAAGAGATCACAGGGGCAAGAGCACATGGGACCTCACGCATCACATTCCTGCACATGGCGGGGGCTGGGGGCGAAGGGGGTTAGAGCTGAAGGTGCCAGGATGGGCAATTTTAGTTTATGAACCGAGGTTTAGGCTTAATAACGCAAATCTCCTCTGCTTCACGTGTCTGTTCAGCACGCAAGTTAAAAACACAGAGGGCCTTAGATTTTGCTTTCAATCCTCTTTCATACATAAGGACTTGAGGGAAGAAAAATCCTCTGAAGCTTCCACTGGTACAGGTGGTAAACCAGTTTATAATCAAAGTTAAACCAATAGCGGACGTAACCCTCACAAACACTGTCCCGGAATGTCCGCGGAAAAGCCAGTGGGTCTCCTAAAGGGGTTTTCATTATGTTCCCAGGGACCATGTTCCTAAAGAGAAAAATCAGTCCATAGCTTTAGCATTTTCATCAAAAGAAAAAAGACATCAATTTCTCCTTCAGAGGTGAATGGACTCTTGCCTATAAAACCGTTTTGTTCTGTAAGTCAAAAACAAGCTTATACTTTTGACGATACACTTTTGGGGAGGTTACCTTTAAAGATTTTTAAGCTTGAAAAAATTATTTACACAGAAAATTATAGTCTGGCATGATTATTCTATGGGTAACTGGAGCTACCTGAAAAATATTTACTTTCTCATAAAATAAGATTTTTACTGGTAATTACATGAATAGGAAATTAAGACTCAGAATTCGCACTGAAATCCAGAGCTGCAGCTTCCCCACACCCTCTGCACACTGGTTACTGTCTTTCCTTTGAATTCCAGCCGTCCTAGTACATGTGAAGTGTGTCACATGGTGGTTTTGAGTTTCATTTCTAGTCACATCTTTGCCCATCTTTCAGTCAGGCTGTGTTGTCGTCATCTCATTGAGCTGTAAGAGTTCAACACATATTCAGCATATTAACCCCTGATCAGATACGATTTGCAAATACTTTCTCCTATTTTGGGGGTCATCTTTTTTATTTTCTTGATAGTATTGTTTGCAGCACAGATATTGTTCATCTTGATGTTGTCCAACTGGTCTATTTTTTTCTCTTGCCATATGTACTTTTGGAGTCTACCCAAGAAACCACTGCCCAATCCATGGTCATGAAGATTTACTCCTATGTTTTCTTCTGAGTTTTATAGTTTTAGCTCTTATGTTTAAGTTTATGATCCATTTTGAGTTAACTTTTGTTCACAGTAGGAGTTAAGAGGTACAAATTCATTTTTTTGCATGTGGATGTCCAGTTGTCTCAGCACCACTTGTTGAAAAGACTTATCCTTTGCCCTTGAAATGTCTTGGTACCACTGTCAAAAATCAATAAACCATAAACAACACTATTTATTTCTGGGCTCTTAATTCTATTCCATTGACCAATACGTCTATCCACACTGTCACACTGTCATAATTACTGTATCTCTGTAATCACTGTGTAATCAGGAAGTATAACTCCTCCAACTTTATTCTTCTATATTGTTTTGAATATTCTGAACCCCTTGCATTTTCATATGAATTTTCAAGATTGGCTTGTCAATTTCTGAGGGGGAAAGGCAGTTGGGATGTTGTCTAGACACCGTGTTGAATCTGTGGAACAATTTGGTGGTGTCTTCCATCTATAAATACAGTGTGTCATCCTGTTTATCTGGATACACCTTAACTTTCTTCAGGGTCTTCTAGTTTTCAGTGTGTAAGTCTTAGACTTCTTTTGTTAAATTTATACCCAAGTATTTTATTTTTTTGATGCTATTATAAAGGAAATTGTCTTCCTAATTACATTTTTCACAGTGTTAATTGCTAGTCTCTAGAAATAGAATTGATTTTTGTACACTGACTCTATATCTTGTTCAACCTCATTGAATTCTTTTATTATTTCTAATAGTTTTTTAGTGGATTCCTTAGGTTTTTTATATACAAGATCATGTCACCTACAAAGAGAGACATCCCAATCTAGATGCCATTTACATATTTCCTTTTCTTGCCCAACTGCCCTGATGAGAACTTCTAGCACATTGTTAAACAGAATTGGTGAGAATGTATATCCTTGTCCCCTTCCAGATCTCAGGGAAAACATTCAGTCTTCCATGTGAGCTGTGGGTTTTTCACAGATGCTCTCTATCAGGTTGAGGAAGTTCCCTTCTATGCCCAGCTTCCTTCATGTTTCGATCATGAAAGGCTGTAGGATTTTGTCAAATGCTCTTTCTGCATCTATTGAGATGTTCACAGGGCTTTGATCCTTTGTTTTGTGTATTACAGTAATTGATTTTCATAGATGAAACCTTGCATTCCTAGCATAAATCCCATTGGCCATGGTGTATAATCCTTTATACGTTTTGCTGGATTCAGTTTGGTAGCATTTGGCAAGAATTTCTGTCTATATTTGTATAGGATATTGGCCTGTACCCTTTTTTTTCTTATGATGAGTTTGCCTGGTTTTGATAGCAAAGTGGTCTCACAGAATGAGATGGGATGTGTTCCCTCCTATTTCAGTTTTTGAGATTGTGAATGACCAGTGGTAATTCCTCTTTGAATGTCTGATATAATTCACCAGTGAAGACATATGGGACTGGGTTTTTCTTTGTGGGTAGTTTTCTTTTACTGATTAAGTCTCTACTTTTTATTCAGATTTTCTATTTCTTCCTGAGTCAGTTTTTCTAAGAATTTGTCCATTTCATCTAAGTTAACTAATGTGTTGTCATATGATTGTTCATAGTACACCATTATCCTTTTTTATTTGTATAAGGTCAGTAGTGGTGTCTTTTCTTTTATTCCTGATTTTAGTAATTTGAATCTTCCTATTTTTCATGGTCTAGCTAAAGGTTTGTCAATTTTGTTATCTTCTCAGAGATTCAACTTTCAGTTACATTTACTTTCTCTATTATTTTTCTATTATTTATTTCATTTATTTCCACTCTAGTGTTTATCCTTTCCTTCTTTCTACTTGCTTAGGGCTTACTTTGCTCTTCTTTTTTAGTTTTTTAAGGTGGAAGGTAAGATTGATTTCAGATATTTTTTTCTTTTTTAATAAGATATTTACCACTATAAATTTCTCTGAGCACTGATCTACTTGCATAGTACTAAATATATTTAATATATTGTTATATATAAAATATGTATATATTTATATACAATATAAAATTTAATTTATTGTGATTTCACCTATATTCATTTCAAAGTATTTTCTAATTTTTCTTGTGATTTCTTTTTTGAATCATTTGTTATTCAAGGGTTTAATATTTACAGACCTGAAAATTCCCCAAATTTTTTACTGATTTCTAATTTAATTCCCTTGTGATCAGAAACCACACTTTGTTTTTCAATAGTTTTATATTTATTAAGGCTTTGATATCCTCAAATTTATTAAGGCTTGTTTTTTTGTGTGTCCTAACATATGGTCCATCCTGGAGAACGTTCTACAGATGCTTGAGCAGTATGTGTGTTCTGCTGATTCTGCAGATGCTGAGTGGAATGTTCTATGTCTCTTAGATCTAGTTTGTTTATACTGTTGTCCAAGTCTTCTATTTCCTTGTTTATCTTCTGCTTAACTTTCTATCCATTATTGAAAGTGGGCTATTGTACATAGCCCACTTACATACATACATAGTATTAATTTCTCCCTTAAATTCTGTCAGTTTTTACTTCATGTATTTTGGGACACTGTTGTTAGATGCCTACATGTTTAGAAATCTTCCTGGTAGATTGACACTTTCATTATTATGGAATGTCCCACTTTACCTCTGCTAACATTTCTTTTAAGTCTATGTTGTGTGATATCAGTATAGCAACTCCAGCTCTTTTATGGTTGTTTAAAGTTGTTCTTTTTACTTCCAACCTATTTGTATCTTTGAATCTGAAGTATGTCTCTTATAATACAATATATGCTTAGATTTCTTTTTATCCAATCTGATAATGTCTGCCTTTTGAGTGGATTATTTAATACATTCACAGTTAAAGTTATTATCCATATGGTTGAATTTATATCCACTATTTTTCATTTTGTTTTCTGTATATCTCATGTCTTTTTTGTTCCTCTGTTCTTCCTTTATTGCCTTCTTTTGTAATGGATGGATACATGGATTAAGTGGATATTTAATTCCTTTAGTGATTTCATTTTATACAGTATTTGAGTCTTCTTAGTGGTTGCTCTAAGTCTTACAATATTTATCTTAATTTACCAGAATCTACTTCATATTTATACTGACTTGATTCCAGAAACATAGAAACTTCACTCCTCCATACATCCATTCACTCACCACCTGTTTATGTTATTACTGTTACACATACTGTCTGTGATTTTTATATGGTACAAACTGTTATCAATTTATGTAAGTATATGTCTTTCAAAGAAGTTGAGAGAGGGAAGGAGAGAGATATATTCATACAGCTTGTTATATTCACCTTCTTATTTACCCTTTATTGTTCTTTTCACTGTTTTCTGTAGATTCGCACGCCACATGGTGTCACTTCCTGACTGTAACACAACTTTTGTTTCTACTAGTTTCCTTTGTTCTCAAATATATTTCATTTCTGGGTGTCACAGGCTCAACAACATACAAACTGTTTTATGCAGTTATTTTTAAGTCAGTCAGAAGAATCAAGGAGAAGAAATACACAAAATACACAGTATTTTGTGTAGATGAAAATTATGTTTACCAGCAGTGGGGTGTGTGTGTGTGCGCGTGCACACATGTCTGATGTAATTTACCTTCAGACTGAAGAACACCCTTTTAGTATTAGAAGGCAGGTCTGGTAGCAAGAAATTCTCGCAGTTTTTGAGAATGGCTTTATTTCACCTTCATTTATAAACCTTGTTTTGCTAGATATAAGATCTTGGTTGGTCGCTTTCATTTCAGCATTTGAATATGTCATCCCACTGCCTTCTGGTCTCCGCTAGTTCTGGTAAGTCTGCTGCTAACATTGCTGCAGTTTCCTTGTATGTGATGAGTTGTTTCTCTCTCACTGCTTTCAAGACTTTTTCCTTTACCTTTGGCCTTCCACATTTTGACTAAGATATAACTAAGATCTCTTTGTATTTGCCTACTTGAAGTTCACGAAACTTAGATGCGTATATTAGTGTTTTCATCAAATTTGGGAACTTTTCACCCATTACAACTTCTAATAATTTTCTGCACCTTCTTCTCTCTCCTCTCCTTCTGATACTCACATTTCAAGTACATTGGTCACTTAATGGTATCCCACATTTTTCTGAGGTTTCAACTTCCTTTTTTTCTGTTTTTCAGACTACATAGTCTCTATTGATTTATCTTCAAGTTTGCTGATAGTTTTTTTCCGCCACCCGTCACAAACCAATTGTTCAACCACTTAGTGCTTTTCTTGTTTCATTTTGGTTATTGTACTTTTCAGCTCTAGATTTTTTAAATAATTTATTTTTACTGATATTCTCAATTTGATGAGACATTATCATCATACCTTCCTTTATTTCTTAGAAACTGTTTTCTTCAGTTCTTTGGAGACATTTAGAATGGTGCTTTGAAGTCTATTTCTGTTAAGTACAACACATGGGCCCCTTCGAACAAAGTTTTTGTTGCTTGTTCATTTGCTTCCCTGTATATGGGTCACGTTTTTTTGCTTCCTTGTATGTCTCATCTACTGTTGCTGAAAACTGGACATTTCAGATAACATAACAGCAGCTCTGGGTACGGACTTTCCCTTCTAGGCCCCAGAGCTTATTGTGTTTGTGTTTGCTTGTTCATTTGCTCAGTGACATGGTCAAACCCGCTCAGGGAAGTCTGTTCCTGCTGCAGTGTGCTACCTGACCTTCCTGCACACACGCTTCCCCACGTTTTTATCTAAAGTGAAAGCTAAAGAGTGTGCTTCTGCTCCTTTAACCACTTAAAGCTTTACCCTTAACCACTCTGTGGGTGAGATAACAGGGCACGCCTTAGAGCAGGGATCCCTAAACCCCCTTACCAGTCCGTGGCCCACCAGGAAATGGGCCACACAGCAGGAGGTGAGCGGCGGGAGAGCAAGCGAGGCTTCATCTGTATTCACAGCCACTCCCCATCACTTGCATTACCACCTGAGCTCTGCCTCCTGTCAGATCAGCGGTGGCATTAGATTTTCACAGGAGTGCGAACCCTACTGTGAACTGTGCATGCAAGGCATCTAGGTTGTGTGCTCCTTATGAGAATCTAATGCCTGATGGATGATCTGAGGTGGAGCTGAGGCGGTGATGCTAGCACTGGGGAGCGGCTGCAAATACAGATTATCATTAGCAGAGAGGTTTGACTGCACAGAGACCATAATAAATCAATTGCTTGCAGATTCATATCAAAACCCTATCAGTGAGTGGCAAGTAACAATTAAGCTGCATCTGGTGGCAGGCTTCATAGTGGCAAGTGAGTTGATGTACTTCAATTGTACAGCTGCATCTGGTGGAAGGCGTGAAGTCAGAATCCGACACTTATTTTAGTCCGCGTGTGTCCCGCCCATTATTTTATTTACCACTTCCGGCCGTGCCTCTTTCCTGCACTGCGCACTTGCTCAGTCATAGTTTTCGTAAGCCCACAAGCTAACTCTAGCCGAAATGAGTAAAAAATAAACATCACTGGAGAGCTTCTTTGAAAAGGGGGAAAGACCCAATGATGAGACAACAGAAGACTCTAAGACTGCCAATGAAAAGAAAGTTGCATTTAAAAGAAAATATCAAGAGTCATACTTAAATTATGGGTTCATTGCAACAGGTGATTCACATTCTCCAAGTCCGCTTTGTATAATATGTGGTGACTGGCTATCCAACGAAGCCATGAAACCTTCAAAATGGCTTCGCCACATGGAGACCAAGCACACTGCATTAAAAGACAAGGCTTCGGATTTTTTCAAAAGAAAAAAAAACGTGAACACAAAGAACAGAAGCGATTATTGAAGGCCACCACTTCATCAAATGTATCTGCGCTGACAGCATCATTCTTAGTGGCTAACCGCATTGCTAAAGCTAAGAAGCCCTTTACTACTGGAGAAGAGTTGATCCTGCCTGCTGCTAAGGACATTTGCATGAACTTTTAGGAGAGGCTTCAGCTCAAATTGTGGCACATGTTCCTCTTTCGGCTAGCACCATAAGTAGATGAATTGATGAATCAGCAGAGGATATTAAGGCACAATTGTTAGAGAGGATTAGTGAGTCTCCATGGTACGCCATCCAGGTTGAAGAGTCTACAGATGTTGACAACAAGGCAACAATGTTTGTTTTTGTGCAACATGCTTTTCAGGTGGATGGGCCTGAGGATATATTATATGTGCACTTTTGTTGCCAACCAACACCAGAGCTGCAGAACTATTCCCAGTCTTTGAATGATTACATATCAGGGAAACTGAATTGGTCATTTTGTGTCGGTATATGCATGGATGGAGCAGCTGCCATGACTGGACGGCTTTCTGGTTTCACTACTCTGGTCAAAGAGGTTGCTTCTGAATGTGAGTCTATGCACTGTGTCATCCATAGAGAAATGCTGGCTAGCTGAAAAATGTCACCTGTTAACAACGTTTTGCAGGATGTGATCAAAATTATCAACCACGTTAAAGTACATGCCCTTAGCTCACGTCTGTTCATGCAGCTTTGTGAGGAGATGGACGCAGAGCACACACGTCTTCTCTTATACACAGAAGTGAGATGGCTTTCCAAAGGTAGATCACTGAACAGAATTTTTGAGTTACGAGAGCTGCTCCAGAGATTTCTTACAGAAAAACAGTCACCACTGGCAGCACAATTCAGTGACACAGAATGGGTGGCAAAACTTGCTTACTTGTGTGACATATTCAACCTGCTCAACGAACCCAATCTGTCACTTCAGGGGAGAAAGACAACTGTATTCAAGTCGGCAGATAAAGTGGCTGCATTCAAAGCCAAACTGGAATTATGGGGGTGACGAGTGAACACTGGGATTTTTGACATGTTTCAAACATTAGCAGAGATTTTGAAAGAGACTGAGCCAGGGCCTTCTTTCTCCCGGCTGGTGCATGATCACCTATCTCAGCTTTCAAAAGAGTTTGAGCATCACTTCCCAACCACAAAGACACCCGAACTGGGAAGGAATGGATCCATGACCCATTTGTGAATAAGCCAGGTGAAATCGACTTTGTCTGTGCTAGAAGAGGATCAACTGCTCGAGATCGCAAATAACGGTGCCCTCAAAAGTATGTTTGAGTCAACTTCAAATCTCCATACGTTCCGGATTAAAGTCAAGGTGGAATACCCTGAGATTGCCACAAAAGCACTGAAAAGCCTGCTTCCGTTTCCAACATTCTATCTTTGTGAAGCATGGTTTTCTGCAGTGACAGCAACCAAAACGAGTTTATGGAGTACAGTGGACATAAGGAACACACCTTGGGTATCACTGTCTCCCATCCCTCTCAGATGGGACCATCTAGTTACAGGAGAACAAGCTCAGGGCTCCCACTGATTCTGCACGATGGTGAGTTGTATAATTATTCTATTATATATTACAATGTAATAATAATAGAAATAAAGTGCACAATAAATGTAATGTTCTTGAGTCATCCCCAAACCATACCCCCACCCCGGTTCGTGGAAAAACTGTCTTCCACGAAACTGGTCCATGGTGCCAAAAAGGTTGGGGCCTGCTGCCTTAGAGGGAATTTACAGAATTTTTTTCCCACATTGAGCCAGGAACTAATAACTTGGGTCTTTTCTAATTGCTCCTGAAAAGTTGCAGTCTTGGGCATGCACACAGCCTTCAGGTTGCCAGACATGACGGACTTTATTTTTAAGCCTGGATTAGGAGTTGTCCCCAGGTCAATATTTGCACAAAGGTGTGTTTAAGACACTTGTGCAATGAAGATTCCACTCAGTTCTGATGAGCCTGATGAGGTTTAGGGACACTGTCCCTGTGCCCGTGCCCCGTCCTGATGGCTCCTGAGTGGGGGCAACGTGCACGGCCTTCCTGACATCCAGGGCTGACTGTGATCTGTGGACGGCCCTTCTCGGCTATTTCCCTAGTTCTCCGTGGTTGCCTGGAACAGAGCTTCTGAAACAGGGGACTGAGGAGAGTAGAGATGCCAGTTTCCTACCCTCCCAAGGAAGGGCCACAGCCACAGACAGAGCCTGTCCAGGCTGCACACACCAGAGGCTAGAATGGAGCATCTCAGGGCTCAGACACTGTGGGTCTCACTGTCCTAACCGAGTTTCAGGAGGTCTTCTTGAGTGGGTGTTTCTCCATTTCCTCTGTGCCCTGAGGACAATTTCCAGAGACTTTAAATGAGTATTTTTGTTATAATTCTCACCAGTTAAATTGTTGTTTTGCTGGGAAGAGGACCTGTCAAGCTGCTGGTCTGTCAGTCTAGAAGGCCCATCTCCGAAGAAATTTTTAACGTGATATTTCAGATGGAGTTTCAAGTTTAGTAATTTTAAAAATTCACTTATTAACAAAACCAAAAAATAAGCAGAAATGTTAGAAATCTTCCATTATGAACATCGTTTTGAAAAAGAAACATACATTTACTTGTATTTTGGTTTAAATAAAAAAGGTTTGGGACTTCCCTGGTGGCTCAGTGGTTAAGAATCTGCCTGCCAATGCAGGGAACAGGGTTCGAGCCCTGGTCTGGGAAGATCCCACATGCCGTAGAACAACTAAGCCCGTGCGCCACAACTACTGAGCCTGCGCTCTAGAGCCTGTGAGCAGCAACCACTGACCCCACGTGCCACGACTACTGAAGCCCACGTGCCTAGAGCCCGTGCTGTGCAACAAGAGAAGCCACCACAGCGAGAAGCCCGCGCACCGCAACGAAGAGTAGCCCCCGCTCACCGCAACTGGAGAAAGCCCGCACGCAGCAATGAAGACCCAACACAGCCATAAATAAATAAATAAAGGGTTTAAATAAAAAAAAAAAACAGAGATATAAATAAGAACATTAATTTTTCTTCTAAATCTTAAATTTGTGCCCCCAAATAACTGGGAACATTTTTCAGCTTAGGTCACAGGAGGTACAGTGGGAACAACCAGTCTACTGTCAGCAGCATCACCTCCCACGGGCAAAGGCGGGAGCTATCATAATGGTAACTGTGTAAGTCAAACGAGAAATAAAATTCTCCTTTGCTCTCGGATAGTCCAGAATCCTGCCGCTGTCCATGGTATAGAAACGTACATTCCACCATGTAGCACCAAGACATCAAAATTAACTTCAGGTCTAATTTACCTAAATTCAATTCTCACTCTTATGTCTAATGAGAAAAACCTAAAGACTTTTGCTGAAAGATGAGAAGGACACACATTCAGTGAAGGGAAATATCCATCAACAGCCCACGTCCGCATCCCTGAAACCATCAGACAGGAGCTCCCCGTACACAGAAGCCTGCTGCTCTACTGGCTGATTTTCTAGGGTTTTAAGCAAGATGCGGGGAAATCTCTGCTTGCGGTGCTACTTTCAAAATCCATCCCTTATTCCTCTGTACATGTCTGAATGAAATACATTCTTCAAGGCCCACTTCAAGCCTCATCTCCTCCAACAGCCTCACCCTAAGTCCAGCTAACTCGCTCCATTTCAGTCCTGACCATGAGCAGCACCCAATGTGACCGGAGTGGTTAGTGCTGGCTCTCCCTGGCATGGCTGCTGCTTTTCTTTGCTGCACTCCCGGCTGAAATGGAGAAACCCTGTTCCCATCAGATCAAGAAAGGGATGCAACAGTGAATGTAATTTGTGCCCCCCTTCCCTCCAGTTTTCCGGGTTCTCCACACTAGCAATACTGAGAAAACACTCTCCCTTCATCTGACCAAAAATCTTTCCTCACTTTTGCAAGGATGAGTTTTAGTTTCCATAGATAATCATAAAAGGTAATGAATCTCAAGTATATTTTCCAAGCAACCCTTTTTTCAATGTCTATGGATCATAATAAATAAAACACCCCAGCCATTAAAAATTAATACCCTTTTCTAATATACCTAGTCCAACAAAATCTTAATACCATCATAGTATGCAAATATGAAGTCCAAAAGAATTAAACTTCAGCATCATGATTAAATTTTTGCAATTCCAAAGTACAATTAATCAGATATAATTTTCCCAATACATCCAGCAAGGTCAAGGATCATTAGTCTAATTATATTTCCTTTTTATTATGTCATTAGGCTTTTTGATTATTTGTTTTGTAGCCATTTACTTACAAGTATAAAAATAATATTTTGACCAAAAGAAAATTTTTTAAAAAGAAGTTATTATTGTTACATTCTTTGAATTGACTGGGTATGCTCTACAAATAATTAGAGAAAAAGCATCTCCACAGAAAGTAATGAATCATTCAACATCTAAAACAAACCTAGGATCCACAAAACGTATGTTCTTCTAACTATAGCCTTGTATATTGATGTGGTTTTCTACATAAATACACTGTTAAGGCTTGCAATAGAAATGTATTCTATTATTGATAAAAACAAACATCCTGTTAAAAATTACAAAGTACCAAATATTTATGATGTATTCCCCAAAACAGATCTAAATTGTCTTATTATAAGATATTTGGTATTTCAGACATTATTTTAGGTCTACGAGACAAATAGAACCATCCAATCAAAACACACCCTTGCCAGCTACGACAGGAAAACTTAACACCAGTACAGACAACTAGACTTATACCTCTCAGATGATCATTCAGGCCATCAGCCTGTAAACACTGAAATATCAACTGATTATGATAAAACATATTTTTTAATCTAAAGATAAATATTTGCACTTAGTACAAGTCAAGCAGAGATTCACAGGTAAAATACATACCCTTGTTTTATTTTCTGACCAACCAATCTTACGATAGTACTTAAGGTACAGCTCACACGTTTTCCCAGCGCCCCAACATAGTAGGAAAAATCATTTTAATGGCAATTACTATTTCACGTAAGAATACTTGGAGGCGTTACATTACACACTCCCACACAGGAACATTTAAGTAATGAGTGCTTCTTTTCCCATTGTTATTATGAAGTTTTACAAAATACAAAAAAGGCTTTTTAGAAGTTAGGTCAGAAAGCACAGTGGCAAGATCGAACAAAATGCCAAATGTCTTTTATTAACTCCCCTAATAATAAGCAGCAGATTTAACTATCTATTTTTCTAATCATATTTCCAGAAGCTGAAGACAAACAAATATTTAACTATCATGAATTCTTTTTCTCCCCCTTCTTTGGGCAGAGCATTTTAATCTGATAAATAGAACAGAAGAAACCCAGGAAGAAATTCATTTGTTGCATTAAATGGTTATATAAATGGCAATTATGTATTTAAAAAGCAAAACAGATTCTTTGGGGCTTCCCTGGTGGCACAGTGGTTGAGAGTCCGCCTGCCGATGCAGGGGATACGGGTTCGTGCCCCGGTCCGGGAGGATCCCACGTGCCGCGGAGCGGCTGGGCCCGTGAGCCATGGCCGCTGAGCCTGCGCGTCCGGAGCCTGTGCTCCGCAACGGGAGAAGCCACAGCGGTGAGAGGCCCGCGTACCAGAAAACAACAAAAAAAAACAGATTCTTTTCATTCACTCTTGTTAAGTTCTGTGTGCAAATTTATATTGTGGGAAGCATGTTCCTTTACACACCTTTTAAGGATTATTAGACATTTTTGACTTAAGGAATATTTTACAGAGACGTCCCTTTTGGTGGAATCAAAACTATCTCCACTCAACATTTGGTGGGTTTAACCACAGTGGCTGTACCTCCACCTACTATTTATTTGCCACACAAGCAAAAGGCCCTCATTTTTACTGCTTACAAAAGCTTATGTGTCTAAGGCTCACATCACTCTGATAAATTTTATTTAATTGGGCAAATGTCATATTTGGTGGTATCATAGTTTATGTACTTATCAAAGTCTGTTAGAATACAGAAAAGGCTTTAAAAGTATCTCCACACACAGTTTTATAAACGTAACTAGTCATTTAAATATGGAACACATATGAAAATCAGTACAAATTCAGATTCTTTTCAAAAAGGATCTATTCTAGTCTTCTTATAAATCCCATCCCACACTTGCCCTCATCTATAATATTTCACATCCACACCTATGGCTAATGATGAGGAACACAGGCTCTGCAGCCAGACGGCTGGGTCTGCACCCGAGCTCTGCCCCTCACTGCGCTGGGAGCGTGAGATCGTGCCTGCATCTCAGCTTTGTGTGCTGTGCACCAGGGATACGGGGTCTCCCTCACAGGATTAGGGGGTGGGATGAGCCAGCTTGGGGCTGCGCAGACAAGGACCACGCACCTGCAGGCTCCGCGGCGGCCGGGGCTGCTGCCATGATCCCCGCTGGTACTAGTACTACTGGCTGAAGCTGCTGCTGCTACTGCTGTTTCCCAAAGTATCTCTGCTCGGACCTCATCTGACACTGGATTAACTAGAAACCTCTTTGTCAGGGAATTCCTACTGTCAAGATCACTCCAGTGTAAATTCTCCCACTTCCCTGCTCATAAGCTTGGGTTAATTTAATCTTTCCTTGGACATGAAGATCCTGAGGTGACTTAGGGTCACTCTCAACATTAACAGGCACTGAACTCGCCTGTGAGACACAGGACATGGGTCACCACGCACTCGCTCTGGGACGTTCCTTAAAAATTGGCAAGTGCGTGTGTGTGTGTCATGTTTCAAACAGGGACCTCATCTTCCTCTTGATTCCGTGGGTGACAGGGTTGTTGTTTCACCGAGTGAGCAGCTCGATATTTAATTCTGACCTATAAGCATCACGCTCATTTGCTAAAGGAGAAGTACATGAAATCATAGTCTGATAAAACTATACCTTTTCAGCGAATCTCCTTATGCTTTCATAACCTCACAATGAAGACCGGTGTGCTAAGACGTAGGCACACAACTTAAATACAGGTTCCGTGAAAAAATAAGGAAAGCTCTGTGCTGGGTTCCCTGGAGGACAAAGGGCTGAGAGACACCAGACATGCCTCACTGCAGCCACTCCAGAGTCCAGAGAGCAGCCCCTTCTCTTTATGCCACAGAGCAAGCTGTCCAGGTGTGGGACCTCTGTGGTCACACAGAAGACATATCTCCCGAGAGAGCTACTAAAGGCCAGTGCATCCAGCCACAGACTTACTTTCAAGAAGAGGACAGATCACAGAAATACTATCTAGCTCTTTTAAAGTATTTGGAGAAACCAGAGCTCTTGGCTTCCACCGTGTGTGAGAAGAGTGGCTAGAAAAACCTCCATAAACACAGGTTATAGCATCAATGGCAACCAGTCTCACTCGAAATCAGGGTCCACCTATACAAGGGCAACCACAGGTCAGTGGTTTGGACTGTGCAGGTCCGCTGACACACAGAGTCTTTTCAGTAGTAAATACTGCAGCACTACATGAGCTGAGGGTGGTTTTGTCCATGGATGTGGAACCTTGGATATGGTGGGACCCCGAATACGAAAGGCTGATTATAATTTGTAGAGATCTTGGATTGCACAAAAGTTGGTGCCCCAAGTCCGTGTTGCTCAGGGCTCAGTGTGCTTGCAGGCATATGGAAAATACGTTTTCCTTAAACGAAATTTTACATGTCTCAAGTAGTTGGAATGGGTAATTTTTTCTTCCAAATACAACAGAGTTAAATAAAACTGGCTTTCTTCAGCCATCTAACACTTTGTAGCAGATTTTTCTCTTACCAACATACTGGAAAAATTACTTTATCTCTCCCAAAACAAACCTGAATAGCAGAACTGAGTACAAGACCCTGGCCAAGGATATGCTGACAAGCTCATCAGGCGTCAGGATGGAGACTGGTCCACAAACCCTCTTTAAGCTGCAGGTCAATAGCTGTGTCACCACCAACGGGTGCAAATGACAGCACTGGCAAAGGCTCATACCCACAGTTTACTGATGGGCTCACGACAGGGTGAGGCCACTGTGCAGACATGACGCTGCACATGATGGTCGTGTGGAAGGGGGCCATCTCATGCCAGCTACCTGAATCTGAAGTCTTCATGATTTGTACAGAAATCTTATTTCAGTAGGCTTAAAAACTGAATACTACGTCAAAAAAATCATGAAATCGTATACTTGCAGGTAACATGCGGCAGCTTCCTCATCTCTGTTCATTTAACAGAAAAAAAGTGGTGACAGGAGATATGGAGGGCGTGCTTGGCATTCTGGAGAATTTCATCCCTAGACTAGTGATGTCCGCATCACCCCTGCCCTTCTCACGTGACAACCCCGCTGCCTAGCTCTACCCGGCCTCTGCACTCCCTGCCCGTATTCCCCACCCAGACAGCTTTCCCATTTCTGATACGGTCCATGGGAAGAGGTGTGATGACTCAGCCTACATGTACTATATGCAAACATGCCGTTTAGAACATTTACCTCTGCCAGAAAAACGTGGTTTTCCATTTACCTTTATTCCATTGACAAAGCCACCTTGGCGATATTGCTTATTTTGAGATGAGTTATTTTCTGGCTTTTAATCACTACTGGGTATAGCCACTGATATGTATAAAGCCCTCCTCCTCTAGCCAGCTGCCTTATTTGTTAAACAAATATTTATTCAGTGCCTTTTCTGATCTAAAGTCACCAGCAACCAGCTGTGTCATCATAAGTGGTTCTGAAAAATGCAACTGCGTCACATTTGGGTTTGCATCATCGTCAGATTAATAGAGATGCCTGTGGTGAGGCTGCCCCCATCTCAGCTAGAGGTTCCGTTCAAACCCACCCCTCCTGGCTGGATTCCACAGCACCCATCTGGGGGCAGCTGTCTGCTTCGAAATAAATATGGATGGAAATATCTCTGGGTCAGACTTCTAGCTACAACTTCCAGGTCAGTAGCAAAAGTTCACAGAATCACATCACCCCTTAGTTGCCACTCGCCTGGGGAAGCTGTGCCAGCTTCAGGCCTCATTTCTCTCTATTTGTTTCACCCAAAAAGACGGAGCTGCCCACCATCCCCCGCTTCAGGGTGAAGGATGGGCACCAACAGCATTACCTTCCTTCTGGGTTCATTATTCTAAGACTTTACTACACTTTCCTGAATGGCTGCCTTGAGAAATTTACAAAATCATTTCACAATCAAGGTCACTGGCTGGATCAGTGGAAAAACATTGCATGAAAATGTTTTCCTCCAAATGCACTTTTCCTTATCTTTGGGACTCAGGTGTCACAGGATAGATCAAAAGTGCTGACACAGAATGGAGATGTTGGAACTGGATACAAGAGTCTCTTCCCTGTGTCAAGTGCAAGGTGACTGTTTAGCTGGGTTCTGCAGGGCATCCACTCAGGTATTACAATAGCAACAAAATACCAAACACATGACTGGTTACTAAGGACTGGATTTCTTGCTTGCTTTCATTTGCTCACTCTTACCTTTCTTTCCATCCATACTAGCACTAATATGGATTTCAATTAAGTGACAGTTTGTTTCTAGACAACTAATTCTGGAAACAAACAATTGGTGAAATTTTGGAAATATGTATCATGAAGCTACAAATAAAGTAGTCAGAGCATGATCACTTGGTGGAGATGATTATTTGCTGTTCTATCTGGGAAAGTCTTACTTAACTTCATGTTCTAAAATGCTAACCTCTGCTACCTGCTTACAGACTGTGGAGGGTACACAGCCCAGAAAACAATGTGAATGTTTTTCTCTAATGAAAGTTCACACTTATGCCCAAAACACTGTCCAACTTCAGAAAACACATGAGTACTCACTTGTTTAGCCTTGGTCTTTGTGATGGTGTCAGAAATCGGTTTCTTCCTTTCCTTTACAGTAGTTTTAGAAAATAATTCCTCAAATTCATGACAATCTATGGATGGCTCTTCAATTTTTTCCCAAATAAGTGAAGCACTGGAGTCTCTAAAGTTAAGCAAAAGACCCATGAGAGAGCCATCAAACCAAACTGCAGGACATTACAGTGAGCAGGGACAGATGGGGACAGAGAGGACAGAGGCATCAGAGGAGCAGGGATAGGACGGCAGGCAGCAGAGGACGGAGGGAGATCGGGGGGAAGATGCTCTTTTCTGTACAATCACCATTTGCTTAATCAACGTGATGAGAAACAGCATCAATACAGAATGAGACATTTGCCTGGAAAGAATCATTTCCAGGAATTCTCAGTCATCAAGTCGCCATATAAAAACATAAAAGGAGAGCCCCTCTCTGTACGGCTCTCAAGGCAGGAAATGTCTGATATCTCACAAACCCAACCTGACCCATCAGCTTGGGTTATTTGTGGGTTGAAAATAAATCACTTCAGGCCCACAGAGGCACCTTCGTCTCCCCACCGCTGCCCATCACTGCATGTCACCCGACTCTTCAGTGACTGTGGAGTCATGTAGTGCCACCTAAAAAGGGGAGATCCATTCAAAAAAAGCAAGACGAAAAGAACTTCATATACTGCATATGGATAAAATGAGTTTGGGGCACATTTGGAAATGATGTCTCGGCACATAGAAGTGACCCAGCAAATTACTCAGAGAATGAGCTGCAAAGTCAGAAGTAGTCAAAATAGATAGGTTCCTCTCCCACTATGATTCAGTGAAGAGAAAATTAATATAAGAAATGAAAATGAACCTGTTAAATACCCTATTCTAAATCTGTGCCACATCACATACACACACACACACACACACACACACACACACACACACAAATTCAAAGAGTCACGAGAACTTGGGACAAGGAAGTCCAGTGAAATTTAAAGGGCATTTTTTTCTCCCACTGGCGCATTCCACAGCCATGTCCCAGTACCGTCCCAGGGGTCGGGGAACCAGGTTATGGACCATCCATGGATAAGTAATACACCAGCAGCGTACCTGCTAGGAGGCATTCTTTTACAAATATCATATATTTTATAAAAATCATAAAAGTTTGTGATTTTATGACCTCACAGTGTTGCATATCATCTACAGAAGTGCCATGAAATGCTCAGAACTAAGTCATTTCACACATGGGGTGTGGATGTGTGTATTTTTGTGTAGCACATTTCTGAATAGTAAAACAAGACCATGCCTTCAAAAGGATGAAGAAAACATCCTCAAGAGTCAGTCTGTCTATGGATTTGATTTACTTTTATGAGCTATTTATCAGAGTGAGGTTCTGCAATGAGGAAAGAGCATGTATGCTAAGAAAAATATATCCCTCTATCTATAAAAGTCAATCAAAAACTATATAGACAGAAATGTGTATATTGATTCATGTCATTTGTTTTATTCCTTTGATACTTCTGGAAAAAAGTCTAAAATTGCTTCACTAAATATTGATGTAATCGTCTACAGACAAGTTTTACTTTTATTTATTTTATTTTTACTCATTTTTCTCCAGAGTTTTAAAGGAAAATACTTCCCTCGTATTGACAATATTATGCAAAGATGAGCCCCTGTTCACGTTACCTTTTACTGTGCAGTTGAATTCTCGTCCAATACAGAGGCTTCATCGGCCGACAAGGTTCTATTGGCTGCTTCCTGCTGCCTTTGTCCTGGTTCAACCCGAACCCAAACAAGCCAGCTGGCAACGGTGGAGGAAGAAATCCACACGCCTGCAGTGTTGGTGAAGTGCTACTCCCAGCTTGTGGTGGGAGAGCAAGGCCGGATCCAGGAAGCAGAGGGGGTGGGGGGGGTGGGGGGACACCTGTTCCAGGAGGGAGAGGAGGGGGTGGGGCTAGAGGAGGTGGAACCCTCACACCTGGCAAAGGAGGAGGGGGGGCAGGAGGAATTCCTTCACTGGGAAGAGGGGGCACGGGAGGAATTCCCACGCTGGGAAGAGGGGGGGCGGGAGGAATTCCTTCACTGAGAAGAGGGGGGGCGGGAGGAATTCCCACACCGGGAAGAGGGGGTGCGGGAGGAATTCCCACACCGGGAAGAGGGGGGGCGGGAGGAATTCCCTCACCGGGCAGAGGAGGGGCGGGAGGAATTCCCACACCGGGAAGAGGGGGGGCGGGAGGAATTCCCACACCGGGAAGAGGGGGGGCGGGAGGAATTCCCACACCGGGAAGAGGGGGGGCGGGAGGAATTCCCACACCGGGAAGAGGGGGGGCGGGAGGAATTCCCTCACTGGGAAGAGGGGGGGCGGGAGGAATTCCCACACCGGGAAGAGGGGGGGCGGGAGGAATTCCCACACCGGGAAGAGGGGGGGCGGGAGGAATTCCCTCACTGGGAAGAGGGGGGGCGGGAGGAATTCCCACACCGGGAAGAGGGGGGGCGGGAGGAATTCCCACACCGGGAAGAGGGGGGGCGGGAGGAATTCCCACACCGGGAAGAGGGGGGGCGGGAGGAATTCCCTCACTGGGAAGAGGGGGGGCGGGAGGAATTCCCTCACCGGGAAGAGGGGGGGCGGGAGGAATTCCCACACCGGGAAGAGGGGGGGCGGGAGGAATTCCCTCACTGGGAAGAGGGGGGGCGGGAGGAATTCCTTCACTGGGAAGAGGGGGGGCGGGAGGAATTCCCACACTGGGAAGAGGGGGGGCAGGAGGAATTCCTACTGTGGGAAGAGGGGGGACGGAAGGAATTCCCTCACCAGGCAAAGGTAGGGGAGGGCGTGGCAGCATCTCTGGACCAGGCGGAGGAGGAGGTGAGGGGCACGGTGGGCTGGGAAGTGCAGGCTCAGGCACGACATGGGGTGGGGTCCATGGAGGAGCCACGGTGCCCAGACCAGGCATCTGGTGGGAGAACTTGGGAGACAGAGGCAGTGCAGTAGGGATGTCATGGCTGTTTTCAGAGGAGGGGAAAGCAGAGTGCTCGTGGCTGGTTTCAAACTCCGTGTGAAAATAAGGATGGGAAGGCTGTGAGCTCGCCTGTCCTTGACTGTCAGACCAGGGCGGTGACATGGGTGGTGGAGCCTGGAGGGATGGATGTGCATCGAGCTGAACTGATATTCGCCTTGGAGACACAACCAAAGAAATCTCTGCGCAGAACTTGTTCTGAGGTCCGGGAGGTGAGGACACCCCGGCTGAGTCTCCACTCGTGGCCTCAGGCAGGGCACCCATGAGAGGATGTGTCAGTGTCCCACCCTCCTCTGTCGGGGACGTCTGGATGGACTTTGCCTGTAAAATCCTTTTATGCCCTACTTCCTTTTCTCCCAAACTGAGAGCTCGCAGACACGTGTCTCCAGAGGTGGCCGCCTC
Organism: Orcinus orca; assembly: GCF_937001465.1. Classification (NCBI taxonomy): domain Eukaryota; kingdom Metazoa; phylum Chordata; class Mammalia; order Artiodactyla; family Delphinidae; genus Orcinus; species Orcinus orca. The sequence goes on from NC_064572.1 coordinate 6,385,318, forward strand.
CAGGTCTGCAGCCGGGTACTGCTTCTCTAGCTCAGCTATTTTGGTCCTCAGATCCTCAATGGTCTGCTCCAGCTGCTGAATGACAGTGGCCTGACCCTCAGATTTCATGTCACAAACTTCCTGAGGGGCAACAGAGACATCACAGTTAAATATAAAATAAGGAATACTCAAAATACCAAAAACTGGTCTTACAAAATTAAGCAAAATGTATTTGTTTGTTATAATACTTCTAAACGCTCCCTCCATGGAAAGACACTATTACTACTTCCACTGGTCCCTGCTTTTCCATCATCGGATTTCAAATTAGTTTACACACGTGACCATGAAGTCCGAATGCCCCTGTCTAATCTTCGAATGAAATCATGGAAGACCGGCAGACCGCTGAGAAGAGGGAAGAAGAGACTGAGTGACAGACCCACATAATGCCACCATAGGCTACTCTCTTCCTGCCCAGTAACATCTGCTACTAGGACGTTCCCTAAAGACATTTTAAATCCTGAGTTTTACAGTTAATCACAACCTTTAAAAGGTAATCTCTAAGAGGTGGAGAAGTGTCCCAGAGAGAGCTACAATATGTGAGCAGGGATTGCGAGCTTGGGAGCCTGAACCAAGATGGCGGAGAAGAAGGACATGCTTTCATTCCCTCTTGTGAGAACACCAGAATCACAACTAGCTGCTGAAAAATCATTGACAGGAAGACGCTGGAACTCACCAAAAAAGATACCCCACATGCAAAGACAAAGGAGAAGCCGCAATGAGATCGTAGGAGGGTTGCAATCACAATAAAATCAAATCCCATAACTACTGCGTGGGTGACTCACAGACTGGAGAACACTTATACCACAGAAGTCCACCCACTGGAAGGAAGGTTCTGAGCCCCACATCAGGCTTCCCAAGCTGGGGGTCCGGCAACGGGAGGAGGAATTCCTAGAGAATCAGACTTTGAAGGCTTGTGGGATTTGATTGTAGGACTTTGACAGGACTGGGGGAAACAGAGACTCCACTCTTGGAGGGCACACACAAAGTACTGTGTGCTTCAGAACCCAGGGGAAGGAGCAGTGACCCCATAGAAGACTGAACCAGACCTACCTGCTGGTGTTGGATGATCTCCTGTGGAGACGGTTGGTGGCTGTGGCTTAACGTGGGGATGGGGACACTGGCAGCAGAAGTTCTGGGAAGTACTCCTTGGCGTGAGCGCTCCCAGAGTCTGCCATTAGCCCCAAGAAAGAGCCCAGGTAGGTTCCAATGTTGGGTTGCCTCAGGCCAAACAACCAACAGGGAGGGAACCCAGCCCCACCCATCAGCATACAAGTGGATTAAAGTTTTACTGAGCTCTGCCCACCACAGCAACACCCATCTCAACCCACCACCAGTCCCTCCCATCAGGAAACCTGCACAAGCCTCTTAGAGAGCCTCATCCACCAGAGAACAGACAGCAGAAGCAAGAAGGACTACAATCTTGCAGCCTGTGGAACAAAAACCACATTCACAGAAAGGGAGACAAGATGAAAAGGCAGAGGACTATGTACCAGATGAAGGAACAAGATAAAACCCCCGAAATACAACTAAATGAAGTGCAGATAGGAAAACTTCCAGAAAAAGAATTCAGAATAATGATAGTGAAGATGCTCCAGGATGTAGGAAAAAGAATGGAGGCAAAGATCGAGAAGATGCAAGAAATGTTTAACAAAGACCTAGAAGAATTAAAGAACAAACAAACAGAGAAGAACAATACATTAACTGAAAGGAAAACTACACTAGAAGGAATCAATAGCAGAATAACTGAGGTAGAAGAACAGATAAGTGACCTGGAAGACAGAATGGTGGAATTCACTGCTGCGGAACAGAATAAAGAAAAAGAATGAAAAGAAATGAAGACAGCCTAACAGAACTCTGGGACAACATTAAACACAAAAACATTCGCATTATAGGGGTCCCAGAAGGAGAAGAGAGAGAGAAAGGACCCGAGAAAATATTTGAAGAGATTACAGTTGTAAACTTCCCTAACATGGGTAAGGAAATAGTCACCCAAGTCCAGGAGGTGAAGCGATTCCCATACAGTGTAAACCCAAGGAGAAACATGCCGAGACACACAGTGATCAAATTGGTAAAAATTAAAGACAAAGAAAAATTATTGAGCGTCCCTGGTGGCACAGTGGTTAAGAATCCGCCTGCCAATGCAAGGGACACGGGTTCGAGCCCTGGTCCGAGAAGATCCCACATGCCACGGAGCAACTAAGCCCGTGCGCCACAACTACTGAGCTTGCGCTCTAGAGCCCACGAGCCACAACTACTGAGCCCACATGCCTAGAGCCTGTGCTCTGCAACAAAAGAAGCCAGCGCAATGGGAAGCCCGCGCACCACAACGGAGAGTAGCCCCAGCTCACTGCAACTAGAGGAAGCCCACGTGCAGCAATGAAGACCCAACGCAGCCAAAAATAAATAAATTTTAAAAAAATTATTGAAAGCAGCAAGGGAAAAACAAAAAATAATATACAAGGGAACTCCCATAAGGTTAACAGCTGATTTCTCAGCAGAAACTCTACAAGCCAGATAGGAGTGGTATGATATACTTAAAGTGATGAAAGGGAAGAACCTACAACCAAGATTACGCTACCCAGCAAGGACCTCATTCAGATTCAATGGAGAAATCAAAAGCTTTACAGCCAAGCAAAAGCTAAGAGAATTCACCACCACCAAACCAGCTCTACAACAAATGTTAAAGGAACTTCTCTAAGTGAGAAACACAAGAGAAGAAAAGGGTCTACAAAAACAAACCCAAAACAATTAAGGAAATTGTCATACAAACATACATATCGATAATTACCTTAAATGTGAATGGATTAAATGCTCCAGCCAAAAGACACAGGCTTGCGGAATAGATACAAAAAAAAGACCCATATATATGCTGTCTACAAGAGACCCACTTCAGACCTAGGGACACTTACAGCCTGAAAGTGAGGGTATGGAAAAAGATATTCCATGCAAATGGAAATCAAAAGAAAGCTGGAATAGCAATACTCATATCAGATAAAATAGAGTTTAAAATAAAGAATGTTGGGGGCTTCTGTGGTGATGCAGTGATTGAGAGTCTACCTGCCGATGCAGGGGATACGGGTTCATGCCCTGGTCTGGGCGGATCCCACATGCCACAGTGCGGCTGGGTCCATGAGCCATGCCCTCTGAACCTGCACATCCAGAGCCTGTGCTCTGCAATGGGAGAGGCCACAACTGTGAGAGGCCCATGTACCACACACAAAAAAAAAAAAGTTACAAGAGAAAAGGAAGGACACTACATAATGATCAAAGGGATCAATCCAAGAAGGAGATATAAGAATTATAAATATACATGCACCCAACATAGGAGCACCTCAATACATAAGGCAAATGCTAACAGCTGTAAAAGAGGAAATCGACAGTAAAACAATAATACTGGGGGACATTAACACCTCACTTACAACAATAGACAGATCATCCAAAATGAAAATAAATAAGGAAAGAGAAGCTTTAAATGACACAATAGACCAGATAGATTTATTTGATATTCATAGGACATTCAATCAAAAAACAGCCCATTACACTTTCTTCTCAAGTGCTCATGGGACATTCTACAGGATAGATCACATCTTGGGTCACAAATCAAGCCTCAGTAAATTTAAGAAAATTGAAATCATATCAAGCATCTTCTCTGACCACAATGCTATGAGATTAGAAATGAATTTCAGGGGAAAAAAACATAAAAAACACAAACACATGGAAGCTAAACAATACATTACTAAATAACCAAGAGATCACTGAAGAAAACAAAGAGGAAGTCAAAAGATACCTAGAGACAAACGACAATGAAAACATGGCGACTCAAAATCCATAGGATGCAGCAAAAGCAGTTCTAAGAAGGAAGTTTATAGCTATACAAGCCTACCTTAAGAAACAAGAAAAATCTAAAACAAATAATTTAACCTTACACCTAAAGGAACTAGAGAAAGAAGAACAAACAAACCCAAAGTTAGCAGAACGAAAGAAATCATAAAGATCAGAGCAGAAATAAATGAAATAAGAACAAAGGAAACAATAACAAAGATCAATAAAACTAAAAGTTGGTTCTTTGAGAAGATAAACAAAGTTGATAAACCTTTAACCAGACTCATCAAGAAAAAGAGGGAGAGGACTCAAATCAATAAAATTAGAATGAAAAAGGGGAACTTACAACAGACACCACAGAAATACAAAGCATCCTAAGAGACTACTACAAGCAATTCTATGCCAATAAAATGGACAACCTGGAAGAAATGGACAAATTCTGAGACAGGTATAATCTTCCAAGACTGAACCAGGAAGAAATAAAAAATATGAACAGACCAATCACACGTAATGAAATTGAAACTCTGATTAAAAATCTTCCAAAAAACAGAAGTCCAGGACCACATGGCTTCAAGGGTGAATTCTATCAAACATTTACAGAAGAGCTAACACCCATCCTTCTCAAACTCTACCAAAAAATTGCGCAGGAACGACACTCCCAAACACATTCTATGAGGCCACCTCAGCCTGATACCAAAACCAGACAAACATACTACAAAAAAAGAAAATTACAGACCAATATCACTGATGAATATAGATGAAAAAATCCTGAACAAAATACTACCAAACGAAATCCAACAACACATGAAAAGGATCAAACACCATGACCAAGTGGGATTTATCCCAGGGATGCAAGGATTCTTCAATATACGCAAATCAATCAATGTGATACACCATATTAACAATCTGAAGAATAAAACCATATGATCATCTCAGTAGATGCAGGAAACGCTTTTGACAAAAATCAACACCGATTTATGATAAAAAGTCTCCAGAAAGTGGGCATAGAGGGAACCAACCTCAACATAATAAAGCCCATATAGGCCAAACCCACAGCAAACATCATTCTCAATGATGAAAAACTGAAAGCATTTCCTCTAAGTTCAGGAACAAGACAAGGATGTCCACTCTCACCACTGTTATTCAACATAGTTTTGGAAGTCCTAGCCTCGGAAATCAGAGAAGAAAAAGAAATAAAAGGAATACAAATTGGAAAAGAAGAAGTAAAACTGTCACTGTTTGCAGATGACATGATACTATACATAGAGAATCCTAAAGATGCCACCAGAAAACTACTAGACCTAATCAATGAATTTGGTAAAGTTGCAGGATACAAAATTAATGCACAGAAATCTCTGGCATTCCTATACACTAATGATGAAAAAACTGAAAGAGAAATTATGGAAACACTCCCATTTACCATTGCAAAAAAAAGAATAAAATACCTAGGAATAAATCTACCTAGGGAGACAAAAGACCTGTATTCAGAAAAGCATAAGACACTGATGAGAGAAATTAAAGATGATACCAACACATGGAGAGATATACCAGGCTCTTGGATTGGAAGAATCAATATTGTGAAAATGACTCTACTACCCAAAGCAACCTACAGATTCAATGCAATCCCCATCAAATTACCAATGGCAATTTTTACAGAACTAGAACAAAAAATCTTAAAATTTGCATGGAGACACAAAAGACCCCGACTAGTTAAAGCAGTCTTGAGGGAAAAAAATGGAGCTGGAGGAATCAGACTCCCTGACTTCAGACTATACTACAAAGCTACAGTAATCAAGACAATATGGTACTGGCACAAAAACAGCAACACAGATGAACGGAACAAGAGAGAAAGCCCAGAGGTAAACCCACGCACCTATGGTCAACTAATCTAAGACAAAGGAGACAAGGATATACAATGGAGAAAAGACAGTCTCTTCAATAAGTGGTGCTGGGAAAACTGGACAGCTACATGTAAAAGAATGAAATTAGAACACTCCCTAATACCATACACAAATATAAACTCAAAATGGATTAGAGACCTAAATGCAAGACCAGACACTATAAAACTCTTAGAGGAAAACATAGGAAGTACGCTCTTTGACATAAATCACAGCAACATCTTTTTTGATCCACCTCCTAGACAAATGGAAATAAAACCCAAAATAAACAAATGGGACCTAATGAAACTTAAAAGCTTTTGGACAGCAAAGGAAACCATAAAGAAGACGAAAAGACAACCCTCAGAATGGGAGAAAATATTTGCAAACGAATCATCGGACAAAGGATTAATCTCTAAAATATATAAACAGCTCATGCAGGTCAATTTAAAAAAAAAACAAGCAATCCAATCCAAAAATGGGCAGAAGACCTAAATAGATATTTCTCCAAAGAAGACACACAGATAGCCAAGAAGCACATGAAAAGCTGCTCAACATCACTAATTATTAGAGAAATGTAAATCAAAACTACAATGAGGTATCACCTCACACCAGTTAGAATGGGCTTCATCAGAAAATCTACAAACAACAAATGTGGAGAAAAGTGAGTCCTCTTGCTCTGTTGGTGGGAATGTAAACTGAAACAGCCACTATGGAGAACAGTACGGAGGTTCCTTAAAAGACTAAAAATAGAATTACCATATGATCCAGCAATCCCACTACTGGGCTTATACCCAGAGAAAACCACAATTCAAAAAGACACATGCACCCCAATGTTCACTGCAGCACTATTTCCAATAGCCAGGTCATGGAAGCAACCTAAATGCCCATCGACAGATGAATGGATAAAGAAGATGTGGTACATATATACAATGGAATATTACTCAGCCATAAAAAGGAACGAAATTGGGTCATTTGTTGAGATGTGGATGGATCTAGAGACTGTCATACAGAGTGAAGTAAGTCAGAACGAGAAAAACAAATATCGTATATTAACACATATATATGGAACCTAGAAAAACGGTACAGATGAACCAGTTTTCAGGGCAGAAATTGAGACACAAATGTAGAGAACAAACGTATGGACACCAAGGGGGGAAAGCTGTGGGGAGGGTGGGAGTGGGGGTGTGATGAATTGGGCGCTTGGGGTTGACATGTATACACTGATGTGTATAAAATTGATGACTAATAAGAAGCTGCTGTTTAAAAAAATAAAAAAGAATTCCATAACCTTCCAATATTAAATCTCCCTTCCTTGAAGTGGAGATAATAATGGTGCCTTATCTCTGATGGTTGTGACGAATGAGATAAAGCCTATAAGTTACTTAGCACAGTGGGTAGTGTATTATGAACACCCAATAAATGTTAGCTATTATTATAAAAAAAAGAAAAAAAAAACTAAGGGAATCTGAATCAAGTATGGACCTTAGGTAATAATAATGTATTGATATTGGTTCAATGACAAAGGCACTTCCTAATATGTTAATAATAATTTTTTAAAAAAAGATAATCTCTAAAAGGGTCTCCAGTAAGATAATGGGAAATATTTCTGATATCCATATAGGCATATTCATATATCTTAAGTGCATGTATACAACTTATACCACATTACTACAATTCAAATATTTTATCCAAGGCATTTCAGAAAGGAATGCCTTTTGTCACCACAATTTATGAAGATGGCTGAGAGCAACTGTGCCCCCGTGTGGGTCACCCTCACACCCACACAGTGTCTTCCTCTCCCAAGGGGACACTTTCAGGAAAAAGTGTTTTGGTTATAGAAAAGGAGGAAGCCCTCTGGGTAAACTGATTACCAATAACAGATGAGTAAGAAGAAAAGACAAGAGAGAGGAATGGGTAGAGAAAAAGGAGAAAAGCAGGGACAGGAGGTAGGAGAGAAGGGGGACAGACTCCAGCCGACTAAAGCTCAGGATTACACACCTGCTCACACAGGCTCAACTGCTCCCTTAAGGCTGGAATGAGAGGGGAGGGGGCAGGGTCTCCGTGCTCAGAACTGCTTCTCCAGAGCGCCCAGGGCTCTTCACAGATGACCCCAAGAGAGGCCAACATGAGGAGCCACCATCCACAGCATGGACACCTACTACCTTCCCCTCTCTTCATCTACCATGGAGGAATAATTAAGAGGTTAATACAAAGATGACACAAACTACTGGATTGGCCAAAAAGTTCGTTCTGGTTTTTCCTGAATTTCATTTTTTTTATAGCTGAATAATATTCCATTGTATAAATGTACCACATCTTCTTTATCCATTCATCTCTTGATGGAAACTTAGGTTGCTTCCATATCTTGGCAATTATAAATAATGTTGCTATGAACACAGGGCTGCATGTATCTTTTCGAATTAGTGTTTTCTTTTTTTTTTCTTCAGATAAATATCCAGGAGTGAAATTGCTGGGTCACATGGTAGGTTTTAGTTTTTTTGAGAAACCTCCATACTGTTTTCCATAGTGTCTGCACCAATTTACCTTCCCACCAACAGTGTATGTGGGGCCTGTTTTCTCCACATTCTCACCAACATTTGTTATTGTGTTCCTTCTTTTTCTTACATTTTCTTTATTATTTTTTTAAAAATTTTATTGAAGTATACTTGATTTACAACGTGTTAATTTCTTCTGCACAGCAAAGTGACTTAGTTATATACACATATACATATTCTGTCATTGTGTTCCTTTTGATGACAGCCATTCTGACAGGTGTGAGGTGATATCTCATTGTGGTTTTGATTTTCATTTCTCTGAGGACTAATGATGTTGAGTATATTTTCATGTGCCTGTTGGCCATCTGTAGGTCATCTTTAGGAAAAAGCTTACTCAGGTCTTTTGCCTATTTTTAAATTGGGGTTTTTGTTTTTTGTTTTTAATATTTATTTATTTATTTAGGCTGCACCGGGTCTTAGTTGCAGCATGCAGGACCTTCATTGTGGCATGTGGGATCTATAGTTGCAGCATGCATGTGGGATCTAGTTCCCTGACCAGGGATCAATCCTGGGCCCCCTGCACTGCGAGCACAGAGTCTTAGTCACTAGACCACCAGGGAAGTGCCAGGGTTTTTGTTTTTTGATGTTGAGTTCTATGAGCTATTTATGTATTCTGTATATTAGCCCCTTATCAGTCACATAATTTGCAAATATTTTCTCCCATTCAGTAGGTTGTCTTTTCATTTTGTCGATGGCTTCCTTTGCCATGCAAAAGCTTTTCAGATTAATTAGCTCTCATCTATTTATGCTGGTTTTTATTTCTTTTGTTTTAGGAGACAGATCCATAAAACTATTGCTATCATTTGTGTCAAAGAGTGTTCTGCCTATCTTTTCTTTTAGGAGTTTTATGGTTTCTGGTGTTACATTGATATTTAGGCCTTTAATCCATTTTGAGTTTATTTTTGTGTACAGTGTTAGAGAGTATTCTAATTTCATTCTTTTAAATGTAGCTGTCCAGTTTTGCCAGCACCACTTATTGAAGAAACTGTCTTCTCCACTGTATACTCTTGCCTCCTTTGCTGTAGATGAATTTGACAATATAAGCTCAGGTTTATTTCTGGACTCTAATCTGTTCCATGGATCTGTGTGTCTGTTTTTGTATCAGTACCATATTGTTTTGTTTTGTTTGTTTGTGGGTTTTTATAACATCTTTATTGGAGCATATTTGCTTTACAATGGTGTCTTAGTTTCTGCTTTATAACAAAGTGAATCAGCTATACATATGCATATATCCCCATATCTCCTCCCTCTTGCATCTCTCTCCCACCCTCCTATCCCACCCCTCTAGGTGGTCACAGAGCACCAAGCTGATCTCCCTGTGCTATGTGGCTGCTTCCTATTAGCTATCTATTTTACATTTGGTAGTATATATAAGTCCATGCCACTCTCTCACTTCGTCCCAGCTTATCCTTCCCCCGCCTGTGTCCTCAAGTCCATTCTCTATGTCTGCGTCTTTATTCCTGTCCTGCCCCTAGGTTCTTCAGAACTTTTTTTTTTTAGATCCATATATATGTATTACCATATGGTATCTGCTTTTCTCTTTCTGACTTACTTCACTCTGTATGACAGACTCTAGGTCCATCTACCTCATTACAAATAACTCAATTTCATTTCTTTTTATGGCTAACAGTCCATTGTATATATGTGCCATATCTTCTTTACCCATTCTTCTGTTGATGGACACTTAGGTTGCTTCCATGTCCTGACTATTGTAAATAGAGCTGCAATGAACATTGTGAGTACCATCTTGTTTTGATTACTGTAACTTTGCAGTATAGTGTGACGTCAGGGAGCCTGATTCATCTAGTTCTGTTCTTCTTTGTCAAAATTGTTTTGCCTATTTGGAGTCTTGTGTTTCCATAAAAAGTTTTTAATTTATTTGTTCTAGTTCTGTGATAAACACCCTTGATATTTTGATAGGGATTGCATTGAATCTGTGGATTGCCTTGGGTACTATGGTCATTTTAAAAACATTAATCCTTCCAGTTCATGAACACAGTATATCTTTCCATCTGTCTGTGTCGTCCTCAATTTCGTTCACCAGTGTCTTATAGTTTTCCAAGTACAGACTAGGCATTTTATTCTTTTTAATTTGATGGTAAATGGGATTGTTTCCTCAGTTTCTCTTTCTGATAGTTTGTTGAGGTGTATAGAAAGGTGACAGATTTGTTTATATTAATTTTATATCCTTCAACTTTACCAAATTTATTGATGAGCTCTAGTAGTTTTCCAGTGGTGTCTTTAGAATCTTCTATGTATGGTATCATATCATTTGCAAACAGTGAGAGTTTTACTTCTTCCTTTCCAATCTGGATTCCTTTTATTTCTTTTTATTGTCTGATTGCTGTGGCTAGGACTTCCAGTAGTATGTTGAATAAAAGTGGTGAGAGTGGGCATCCTTGTCTTGTCCCTGATCTTAGAGGAAATACTTTCAGCTTTTCACAACTGAGTATGATGTTAGCTGTGGGTTTCTCACATAAGGCTTTTATTTTATTGAGGTATGTTCCTTTATACCCACTTTCTGGAGAGTTTGAGTCATATATGGATGTTGAACATTGTCAAAACCTTTTTCTACATCTATTGAGACAATCATATGTTTTTATTCTTCAATTTGTTAATGTGATATATCACATTGACTGATTTGAGGACACTGAACCATCCTTGCATTCCTGGAATAAATCCCATTTGATCATGGTGTATGAACCTTTTGATGTATTGTTGGATTCAGTTTGCTAATATTTTGAGGAGGACTTTTGCATCCATGTTCATCGGTGATATTGGCTTGTAATGTTCTTTTTTCGTGATATCTTTGTCTGGTTTTGGTATCAGGGTTATGCTGGCCTCAAAGAATGAATTCAGAAGCATTGCTTCCTCTGCAATTTTTTTGGACTACTTTGAAAAGGTTAGGTGTTAACTCTTCTGTGAATCTTTGGTAGAATCCACCTGTGAAGCCATCTGGTCTTTTGTTTGTTGGAAGTTGGTTTTTTGATTTTGTTTTTTAATTACTGACGCAATTTCATTCTTGGTAATTTGTCTGTTCATATCTTCTATTTCTTCCCAGTTCCAACTTGACAGATTGTACCTTTCTAAGAATTTGTCCATTTCTTTTATGTTGTCCATTTTATTGGTGTATAGTTGCTTTTAGTAGTCTCTTATGGTCCTCTGTATTTCTGAGGTGTCAGTTGTAAGTTTTCCTTTTTCATTTTGGATTTTATTGATTTGGGCCCTCTCTCTGTTTCTTGATGATTGTGGTCAAACCTTTATCAATTTTTAAAATATCGTTTCAAAGAACCAGCTATTTGTTTCACTGATCTTTTCTATTCTTTTTTTTACTCTCATTTATTTCTGCTCTGATCTTTATGATTTATTTCCTTCAACTAAATTTGGGTTTTGTTTGTTCTTCTTTTTCTAGCTCCTTTAGGTATAAGGTTAGGTGGTTTATCTAAGATTTTTCTTGTTTGATGAAATAAACTTCTATCGCTATAAACATCTCTCTTAGAACTGCCTTTATTACTGTGTTACTGTTGATTTCTCCCTTCATGTCTGTTAATATTTGCAATATGTATTTAGGTGCTCCTATGTTGGGTGCATATATATTTACAATTCTTATATCTTCTTCTTGGATTGATCCCTTGATCATAACGTAATATCTTTCTTTGTCTCTTTTAACAGTCTTTACTGTAAAGTCTATTTTATCTGATATAAGTATTGCTACCCTGGCTTTCTTTTCAATCCATTTGCATGGAATACATTTTTCCATCCCCTCATTTTCAGTCTATGTCTTCTTAGATCTAAAGTGAGTCTCTTATTGGCAGCATACACACAAATATATATATATATTTATATATAAAAATATATATATATTTATATATACATATACTTATATGTATATATATGATTGCTATAAGTTTATTGATCTCTTAATTTCAAGCACGTTATAAAAACCCTGCATTTGGGGCTTTCCTGGTGGTGAAGTGGTTAAGAATCCATCTGCCAATGCAGGGGACATGGGTTCAACCCCTGGTCTGGGAAGATCCCACATGCCATGGAGCAACTAAGCCCATGAGCCACAACTACTGAACCCCGTGGGCCTAGGGCCTGTGCTCTGCAACAAGAGAAGCCATTGCAATGAGAAGCCTGCACACCTCAACGAAGAGTAACCCCCATTCACCACAACTATAGAAAGCCTGCGTGTAGCAACGAAGACCCAACACAGCCAAAAATAAATAATTTTTTAAAATAAGTAAACAAATAAAAATACAAACCCTGCATTTGTATTCTCCTAGCCTCCTGATTACTGTTTTTGATATATTTTACATTTAATTGTTTTGTGTATCACTTAACTGCTTATTGTGGATATGGATGATTTTACTACTTTTGTCTTCTAATATTCCTACTAGCTTTTTGTGTCTATGACTTCCTATCTTTACTATATGTTTGCCTTTACTGATGAACTTTTTCCTTTCATAATTTTCATATTTCTGGTTGTCACCTTTTCTTTCTCACTTAGAGAATTTTTTTTTTTTTTTTTTTTTTGCGGTTTGCGGTCTTCTCACTGTTGTTGCCTCTCCCGCTGCGGAGCACAGGCTCTGGACGCGCAGGCTCAGCGGCCATGGCTCACGGGCCCAGCCGCTCCGCGGCATGTGGGATCTTCCCGGACCGGGGCAAGAACCCGTGTCCCCTGCATCGGCAGGCGGACTCCCAACCACTGCACCACCAGGGAAGCCCGAGAAGTTCTTTTAATATTTGTTGTAAAGATGTTTCGGTGGTGCTGAACTCTTAGCTCTTGCTTGTCTGTGATACTTTTAATCTCTCAATCAAACACCTGAAAGAGAACCTTGATGGGTAGAATATTCTTGGTTGTAGGCTCTTCCCCTTCATCACTTTAAATACATCATGCCCCTGACTCCTGGCCTTCACAGTTTCTTCTGAAAATTCAACTGATAGCCTTATGGCAATCCCCTTGTATGTTACTTGTTCCTTTTCCCTCGCTGCTTTTATATTTTCTAATTCTTTGTTTAAAAAAAATAAAAAACTTTTAATTTTCACTCTGTACATCCATTCTCCTCCCGAGTTCTTTGATCATTTTTACAATCATTACCCTGAACTCTTTCTCAGAAAGATTGCCTATCTTCATGTCACTTATTTCTTCTTCTGGGGTTTTATCTTGTTCCTTCTTCTGAAATGCATTCCTCTGTCACCTCATTGTGTCTAAATTGCTATTTGTATTTTTACATATGTGGTAGGTCAGTTACATTTCTTGACCTTGGAGAAGTGGCCCTCTGTAGGAAACACCCTATGCATCCCAGGAGTCCACTCTCCTCTCGTCACCCAAGAGCCAAGGGCCAGCTGGTCCCAGGGTAGTGTCTGGCCTGCAGTTGTGGATTCTATCTGCAGGCTGCAGGACCATAGTTTTCTTGCTTCTGGTGTCTGCCCCCTGGTGGGTGAGGCTGGCCTAGAGGCTTGTGCAGGCTTCGTGGTGTGAGGGGCTGGTGCCTGCCCACTGGTGGGTGGAGCTGGGTCTTGGACCTCTGGTGGGCAGGGTCATGCCTAGGGTGTGTCTAGAGGTGGCTGTGTCTCTAGCCTGCCTGCCTATAGGTGGGGATGTGTCCTTCCCCGTTTCTTCTTTGGCCAGAGGTGTCCAAGCACTGGTGCCTACAGGCTGTTGGGTGGGACCAGGCTTTAATGACAATATGTCAGCCTCCAGGAGAGCTCACACAGGTGAATGCTCCCTGACATGTCCACCACCAGTGTCCTTCTCCCCAAAGTAAGCCAGAGACACCCCTGCTTTCCCAGGAGACCCTCCAAGACCAGCAGGTAGGTCTGTCCCAGGCTTCTATGAAACTGTAGCTTTTGCCCTTGTTCCTGGTGTGCGTGAGATTTTGTGTGCACCCTATAAGAGTGAAATCTCTGTTTTCCCCAATCCCATGGAACTCCTGCAACCAAGCCACACTGGGCTTCAAAGCCAAATGCTCTGGGGGCTCCTCTTCCCAGTGTCAGACCCCCACACTTGGGGGCCTGACATGGGGCTCAGAACTCTCACTCCTGTGGGAAACCCTCTGTAACATAATTATTCCCCAGTTTGTGGGTCGCCCACCCAGAGAGTGTCAGATTTGATTATATCACAACTCCACCCTTCCTACCAGATTTGTTGTGCTTCCTTCTTTATGTCTTTAGTTGTAGAGATCTTTTCTGGTAGGTTTCAGACTTTTTCAATGATGGTTGTTCTGCAGATTTTTGTGATTTTGGTGTCCTTACAACAGGAGGTGAGCTTAGGGTTCTTTTACTCCACCATCTTGGCCACTCTCTCAGGATTCATTTACCCCTTTGCTGAGTTTAATATTCTCTCTTTGCCTTTTGTTTTTGCCAATTTAATTACAATATGCCTTGGTGTGTTCCTCTTTGGCTTAGTCCTCTATAGAACTCTGCACTTCCTACACTTGGCAACTCTCCTTTTCCTAGGTTAGGGAAGTTTTCAGCTATTATGTCTTCAATTATGTTCTCAGCCCCTTTCTCTTCTCTCTTCTCCTTCTGGGACCCTTACAGTGCAAATATTAGTATGCTTCATATTGTCCCAGAGGTGTCTTAAACTGTCCTCATTTCTTTGCATTCTTTTTCTTTTTTCTGTTCAGCATCAGCAATTTCCACTGCTCTGTCTTCCAGCTTGCTGATCCATTCCTCTGTATCATTTACTTTACTATTGATTCCTTCTGGTATATTTTACATTTCACTTATTGTATTCTACATCTGTTTAGTTGTTCTTTATATTTTCTGACTCTTTGTTGAAAACTTCTAACTTCTCACTCTGTGCATCCATTCTTCTCCCAAGTTCTTTGATCATCTTTACGGTCATTACCTAGAACTCTTTCCTGGGTAGATTTCCTATCTCCACTTCACTCGGTTCTTCTGAGGTTTTATCTTTTCCCTTCATCTAGAACATTTTCGCCTGTCACCTCATTTTTCCTACTTGCCGTTTTTACTTTTATGGGTCTGGTAGGTATGTTTCCCGACCTTAAAGAAGGGGCTTTTTTGCGAGACAGAATTCCAGCAGCACACTCCCCTCTCATCACCAGAGCCATATGCTCTAGGGGTCCCCCCCTATGACGTCTGTCTGGGTCTTTCTGTTGTGGCAGGCTGATTATGTGGGTGATCCAGTAGGCCTGGTGGCTCCCAGTCTATTTAGTTACCTGGTGTGGCTTGTGCAGAGGCTGCTGGCCACTGGTTGGCAGAAGTGGGTCATGAGGCAGCTGACTTCAGAACCCCAGGGAAGCCTGGGGCTAGTGCTGGCTCTCTGGTGGGCGGATTCAGGGTCCAGGTGATACCAGGGCTGTTGCCCACCCACTGGTGAGTGAAGTCAGGTCCTAGGACAAGTACCAGCCTACTCGTGGGCAGAACCAGGTCCTGAGGTCTGGCTGCTGGGCCCCAGGGGTCCTAGAGCAGGTGTGTCAGATCACTGGTGGATGGCACCAGTTCCTAACAAAGATTTCTGCAGGTCCCGAGTTTTCTTGACACTTGTGTTGGCCTGCTACTGGGAAAGGCCTGCTCTCTAGTGGGATGGCTGGTCCAGACTGCAGTGCTGTGGTTTGCTTACAGCTGGTGTCTGCACGCTGGTGGGTGGAACTGGGTCCAGAGGCACCTGTGGGCTCAAGGGTTCTTAAGGCAGCCTGTCTGCTGTTGGATGGGGCTGTGTCCATGCCCAGTTAGTTACTTAGCCTGAGGTGTCCCAGCACTGGAGCCAAAATGGCCCTTGACAGCACCAGTGTCCATGTCCATGTGGTAGAACAAGCTCCCCAAACAGATGCCACCAGCATCTATGTCTGCAGGGTGAACTGCAGGGAGAGGAGGTGAGCTTAGGGCCTTTCTACTCTACCATCTTACACATTCTCTCCCAAACTTCTTTTATTTTTTTAAGTTAAACCATAGTTGATTTACAATGTTGTATTAATTCTGCTGTAGAGCAAAGTGACTCAGTTATACATATATATACATTCTTTTTTATGTTCTTTTCCATTATAGTTTATCACAGGATATTGAATATAGTTCCCTGTGCTGTACAGTTAGTCCTTGTTGTTTATCCATTCTCTATGTAATAGTTTGCACCTGCTGACCCCAACCTCGCACTCGATCTCTCCCCAACCCCTGCCTTGGCAACCCCAGGTCTGTTCTCTATGTCTGTGAGTCTGCCAAACTTAATTCTTAAATGCTATTACCTCAGCCAGCTATTTTTCATCATAGGTTTAGGTATAATAAAAGAATGTATAAAACTTAAAAGCCAGGAAGAAGAAGAGGGGGAAGAAGAGAAAAAAGGAAGAGAGACTGATCCTAAATCAGATTCTCACTAAAAATTAAAGTTTTAAAGGGAGAGAAAGGGAGAATTCCAGTGGTCAGGACTCCGCTCTTCCACTGAAGGGGGCAAGGGTTCGATCCCTGGTCAGGGAACTGTGATCCCACATGCTGCATGGCACAGCCAAATTGAAAAAAAAAAAAAAAAAAAATTAAAAGAGAAAAGGAAAAAAGTGATCTTTGCAATTCTGTACAGAATCTCTGAGTGAATCCTTATAAATGGAGGAAAGATAACAAATCTATTTTAGTCAACACAGTAATATATTTTATATACCACCAATTTTCAGATTATTTATATTTTAAAATATTGCTTCAAACCTCTAAATCGTTACAAGTGGTAGAGTCTGCCACCCACTTTGGCCGAACAATTATATACAATAAGTCAGCCAAAATTCTTCCATTTCTGTATAATCTTATATGTGGGTGGTGTTGGTTAGTTCTTATAAATTGTTTGAATACTTACATATCACAAAAGACAAGTTGTCATTAAAAATAGTATGTTCACCAAAGTATTTTTCAAAATACAAGATTATCTGATTCCCAGAAAAAGAAACATTACTGTATTAAGTCTAAAACTGTGAAAAAGAAAGCCAAGATATGTCCAAGGAAAGCTTTTCCTGTAAAGTTAATTTGCTCATCTTTGAAACTTTATTATGTTTACTGTGTAAGCAAGATACTTTCAGAGGCTAGAATATAAAACCACTTATTGCTAAGTTAACACCGTGAGAGTTTATTCTATAAATGTTAATATGAGATATGCAATTCATTTTCTACAATATTCAAATTTTCAAGTTCTGCTAAATTCTAAGGCCATGTTACTGGCAAGTTAGCATACCTCTAGACATCTGTAAAATTTGAATTCTACTCTTCACAGAAGCCTACAAATTCTCTGTCTCATGCTCTAAATTCTAAAACATTCTATGGCTTTGGAGAAAGCCAAGGAGATTCCAGATTTATAATAAAACAACACATGTTGTACATAATCTTATAAGAAACCCAGATTTTAAATTGATAATATTATGCACAGAAGTAAAGTGCCATCGATTTCAAGTTTGAAAACGGAATTTCAAGAAAGAAGTATCAGAACATATGGTGACTGGTAAATAACTCACCTTGGGCTCCTTAAAGCAGAACATATTATGGAAAAGAAGAGTGTCACACAGAGAGCTAAAATAGCATCTCTGCAATCCTTACAATGAAAAAGATAAGAATTACTGAAAATGGAATATTTCTGAACTGGAATGGAAATGACAAGTGTCTTCCAACCCCTTCATTGCATAGATGAGAAATATAGGGTGCGGGGGTGGGGGAAGTTCAGTTAGAAATCATCATTGGCAGTGTAACTTCTGATGTCTATAGCACTGATTGATCATCTCATTGATGGGAAGGTACAGTCACCATCATTAGTGAATAACAAGAGTGGAAGTAATAAACAACATGTCTGGAAAAGGGGTCAGAAAAAATGGAAATAAACAACCTTTTTGGTTCCCTCACATCTTCTGAATGCTCTCTCTCGTTACCTGAGTTGCAGCAAGGTCCTGCACTAACTCTAAAGCAAAATATTCCTCAACTCTCCCAATTAGTGCAAGGAAGAAAAACAGTCTCATTGCAGTTTCCCTTCAGTGATGATCCATGGATAAATGTCTCACCTTCTAACCACCCTCTGCACCAACACACAACTAGCCTCTAAGGTCATTAAACTTCTAAAGAACAGAGCTCACAGCAAGTCTGGTGGTGTGGCTCAGGGGTGTATGCACGTGCCTGCAAATGAAGGGAAAGCCCTGCAAGCAGTGATCTGGGCGCTGCAAATAAATTCTAGCTGGTTGTCAGGTTTGCAAATACAGAATCTATAAATAATGAGGATCAACACTACACCATGACAGCGACTTTGGAAGCCAGAGTATTGCCCAAACATAGCGACAATAATGACGAGGCAACAGCTAACATTTGAAGTACCCTACTATGTGCCAGGAGCTCTTCTAAGCACTTTATAAAAATCAGTGCATTTAAATCTCACAAAACCCTATGAGACCAGAGTTATCATTATCCCCATTTTGTAGAAGAGGAAATTAAGGTATGGAGAACATAATACGTTGCTAAGGTTCCTCGGGTAACAGTGGGGTAGCTGGGAGTTGTGCCCAGGAAAACTGGTCCAAAGCCAATCCTCAGTCACCATGGGGTGAACAGAAGCAGGATTTCTATGACTCCCCAACCAGCACCTCTGCTCTAGTAAGTGTGGTCCCTGATATATTTCTTCATTCATCAAACATTTTCTGATCTGCCCAAAAATGTCAGGTGCTATGTTAGATATTGGAGGGACAAGTAGAATAGGGGGAGTCTTAGCTTTAAGGAGGTCAGCTGTCTATAAGACATGTGTAACACAATAATTATGGAAAAGCAGGGTAAGTATAAGGTCCCAGAGCAGAGGTATCAAAAGGGGTCTCTAGATGGAGGCCTCTCTGGGGACGTGTCTCAGAGGGAGTGAAGTTTGACATGAGTTTAGACTAAGATATAGGAATTCAGTGAATTAAAAGGTGGCAGTAGGAGTGAGAAGGAAAAGATATCAAAAACAGTTATGAAAGATGCTAATGCCTAGAAAACAAGGGTGTCATTTTAAGGCTGTAAGAAACCAGACATGTAGGAAATAGTGCGTGATGAGGTTAAAAGCAGAGGATGGCAAGGGAAAGCCTTGCATGTCACCTAGGGGTCTGAATCTTCTCTCAAAAGCCATGAGCGACAGCAGACATGAGTACATTTGGCTCCTCTAAGGACAGCTCTGGAGGGCTGTGGAGGGCAGATCAGAAGGGACTGAGACTGGGGTGACTAGACCAGCTGGGAGACCACTGCAGGGACCCAACAGGGCTGCGGCGAGCCTGGAGGGATGGAGGGTGCGACCCCTCACGTCACCAGGACTCCCACGCCTGCCATATCCTCCCATTGCGATGCATGCTCATTTCTACATCTGGATCTTCAATCTCTCCTCCATCTGAAATGCTCTCTCTCCTCCCTTCCTCTGTCCAAAAATGATCACTTTGAGGACATGCTCTAAATTTCTCCCTTCCTAAGAAGCTGTCTTTAATTATAAGTTCTCAAAAATGTTCCATTTTTTAAATTCTGTAATACAACATACACTAAATACCTTGGCCAAATCATATTACAGCTTGCAGATCATTTTATATATATGGAAGGGCCCAAGACCGTACAATTCTTTGTATTTCCTTCAATACCTACCACAACTACCTTGCACACGGCATGTCAGCACACGTCCAAGAAGCATCCTTTATAAGCTATGAACTTTTACCAGCTCAGCTATCCCTTTAGAGCAGGTGTCCCCAACCCCCAGGATGTGGACCGGTACCAGTCTGCAGTCTGTTAGGAACCGGGTCATACGGCAGGAGGTGAGCGGTTGGAGAATGAGCAAAGCTTCATCTGCCGCTCCCCATTGCTCCCCATCACTCACATTACTGCCTAAACACCACCACCCCGTCCGTGGAAAAACTGTATTCCACGAAACCAGTCTCTGGTGCCAAAAAAGGTTGGGTACCGCTGCTTTAGAGCAGCTGCTTGAACTGTTTGCCCTTCTCCACAGGTCATCAACCATGTTGCCCAGCACAAAGGGATTTTACACCCGCTAAAGCTCAGTAGAACAAAGACACAACTTGATTTCACCTGCAAGTCCTACTGCCCCAGAGAAAAGCAAAAACAATGTGTGACCTCTAATGCTTTTCTGACATTCTCACCACAAACTGTAACTGCTTTCCAGATGCCTGATGGTTTTCACTCTTAAAACTGACAAACCAATTTATCTTTTTTCTTTATTTCTAAAATTAAAATGTCTATTTTTTGTCCTCTCAGCTAGGTGGAGTTTCCATAAAATGAAAATGTATTTTCCAGAAAATCCCTGTCTTCCCCATAATGCATCATGGTGAACACCTTGCTAAAATGTCACAATTTTCCAACTCGGTGCCACAGGCACTTCACTGTGTCTCACCTCTTCCAGACTAGGACCCCGTCCCTGCGCCAAAGTGTTTTTCATGGCACATAAGAAGGTTCAGAGTCTGAGGCAAACTTCAAGCAATACTAACCCATAATTTTGGACTGCAACCACGTCTTTCCTCATCCCCTTTAATCCGTCTTTTTCTTACTCTGGTATATATATATATATTTTTTTTTTTAAGTTAACAGGCATTATTATTTATTCCTTCTACACATATTAACCTAGGCACTGGGTATAAAAAAGAAGACATAGAGATTTAGTCCCTTCCTTCTTTTTTTCTTTTTTAACATCTTTATTGGAGTATAATTGCTCCACAATGGTGTGTAAGTTTCTGCTTTATTACAAAGCGAATCAGCTATACATATACACATATCCCCATATCTCCTTCCTCTTGCGTCTCCCTCCCACCATCCCTATGGCACCCCTCTAGGTGGTTACAAAGCATGGAGCTCGTCTGCCTGTGTGATGCAGCTGCTTCCCACTACCTATTTTACATTTGGTAGTATATATAAGTCCATGCCACTCTCTCATTTCGTCCCAGCTTACCCTTCCAGTTCCCCCTGTCAAGTCCATTCTCTACATCTGCGTCTTTATGCCTGTTCTGCCCCTAGGTTCTTCAGAACCATTTTTTTTTAGATTCCATATATATATGTTCACGTACACTATTTATTTTTCTCTTTCTGACTTACTTCACTCTGTGTGACAGTCTCTAAGTCCAAGCACCTCACAACAAATAACTCAAAGTCGTTTCTTTTCATGGCTGAGTAATATACCATTGTATATAGGTGCCACACCTTCTTTATCCATTCATCTCTCAATGGACACTTAGGTTGCTTCCATGTCCTGGCTATTGTAAAAAGAGCTGCAATGAACATTGTGGTATATGACTCTTTTTGAAATATGGTTTTCGCAGGGTATATGCCCAGTAGTGGAATTGCTGGGTCATATGGTAGTTCTATTTTTAATTTTTTAAGGAACCTCCATACTGTTCTCCATAGCAGCTGTATCAATTTACATTACCACCAACAGTGCAAGAGGGTTCCCTTTTCTCCATACCCTCTCCAGCATTTATTGTTTGTAGATTCTTTGATGATGGCCATTCTGACTGCTGTGAGGTGATACCTCACTGTAGTTTTGATTTGCATTTCTGTAATGATTAGTGATGTTGAGCTTTCTTTCATGTGTTTGTTGGCAACCTGTATATCTTCTTTGGAGAAATGTCTATTTAGGTCTTCTTCCCATTTTTGGATTGAGTTGTTTGTTTTTTTCATATTGAGCTGCATGAGCTGCTTGTAAATTTTGGAGATTAACCCTTTGTCAGTTGCTTAATTTGCAAATATTTTCTCCCATTCTGAGGGTTGTCTTTTCATCTTACAGCTTCCTTTGCTGTGCAAAAGCTTCTAAATGTCATTAGATCTCAGTTGTTTAATTTTTGGTTTTATTTCCATTTCTCTAGGAGGTGGGTCAAAAAGGATCTTACTGTGATTTATGTCATAGAGTGTTCTGCCTACGTTTTCTCCTAAGAGTTTTATAGTGTCTGGCCTTACATTTAGGTCTTTAATCCATTTTGAGTTTATTTTTGTGTACAGTGTTAGGGACTGATATAATTTCATTCTTTTCCATGTAGCTGCCCAGTTTTCCCAGCACCACTTATTGAAGAGGCTGTCTTTTCTCCATTGTACATTCTTGCCTCTTTTATCAAAAATAAGGTGACCATATGAGAGTGGGTTAATCTCTGGGCTTTCTATCCTGTTCCACTGATCTATATTTCTGTTTTTGTGCCAGTACCATACTGTCTTGATTACTATAGCTTTGTAGTATACTCTGAAGTCTGGGAGTCTTATTCCTCCAGTTCCGTTTTTCTTTCTCAAGGTTGCTTTGGCTATTCGGGGTCTTTTGTGTTTCCATACATAGAGTGAAATGCTTTAGTTCAAGTTCTGTGAAAAATGCCATTGGTAGTTTGATAGGGATTGCACTGAATCTGTAGATTGCTTTGGGTAGTATAGTCATTTTCACAATGTTGATTCTTCCAATCCAAGAACGTGGTATATCTCTCCATCTGTTTGTATCATCTTTAATTTCTTTCATCAGTGTCTTATACTTTTCAACATACAGGTCTTTTGTCTCCTTGGGTAGGTTTATTCCTAGGTATTTTATTCTTTTTGTTGTAATGGGAGTGTTTCCTTAATTTCTTTCAGATTTTTCATCATTAGTGTATAGGAATGCAAGAGATTTGTGTGCATTAATTTTGTAACCTGCTACTTTACCAAATTCATTGCTTAGCTCTAGTAGTTCTCTGGTAGCGTCTTTAGCATTCTCTATGTATAGTATCATGTTTTCTGCAAACAGTGTCAGCTTTACTTCTTCTCTTCCATTTTGGATTCCTTTTATTTCTTTTTCTTCTGTGACTGCTGTGGGTAAAACTTCCAAAACTATATTGAATAACAGTGGTGAGAGTGGACAACCTTGTCTTGTTCGTGATGTTAGAGGAAATGGTTTCAGTTCTTCACTACTGAGAATGATGGTGGCTGTGGGTCTGTCATATATGGCCTTTATTATGTTGCGGTAAGTTACCACTATGCCTACTTTCTGCAGGGTTTTTGTCATAAATGGGTGTTGAATTTTGTCAAAAGCTTTTTCTGGATCTATTGAGATGATCATAAGGATTTTCTCCTTCAATTTGTTAATATGGTGTATCACATTGATTGATTTGTTTATATTGAACAATCCTTGCATTCTTGGGATAAACCACACTTGATCATGCTGTATGATCCTTTTCTGTTTGCTAGTATTTTGTTGAGGATATTTGCATCTACGTTCATCAGTGATATTGGCCTGTAGTTTTCTTTCTTTGTGACACTTTATCTGGTTTTGGTATCAGGGTGATGGTGGCCTTGTAGAATAAGTTTGGGAGTGTTCCTCCCTCTGCTATATTTTGGAAGAATTTGAGAAGGATAGGTGTTAGCTCTACTCTAAATGTTTGATACAATTCACCTGTGAAGCCATCTGCTCCTGGGCTTTTGTTTGTTGGAAGATTTTTAATCACCATTTCAATTTCAGTGCTTGTGATTGGTCTGTTTATATTTTCTATTTCTTGCTGGTTTGGTCTTAGAAGGTTGTGCTTTTCTAAGAATTTGTCCATTTCTTCCAGGTTGTCCATTTTATTGACATATAGTTGCTTGTAGTAATCTCTCATGATCTTTTTTATTTCTGCAGTGTCAGTTGTTACTTCTCCTTTTTCATTTCTAATTCTATTGATTTGAGTCTTCTCCCTTTTTTCCTTGATGAGTCTGGCTAATGGTTTATCAATTTTGTTTATCTTCTCAAAAACCACCTTTTAGTTTTATTGATCTTTGCTATTGTTTTGCTTCATTTCTTTTTCATTTATTTCAGATCTGATCCTTATGATTTCTTTCCTTCTGCTAACTTTGGGGTTTTTTGTTCTTCGTTCTCTAATTGCTTTGGGTATAAGTTTAGGTTCTTTATTTGAGATGTTTCTTGTTTCTTGTGGGAGGATTGTATTGCCATAATTTCCCTCTTAGAACTGCATTTGCTGCATCCCATAGGTTTTGGGTCGTCGTGTTTTCATTGTCATTTGTTTCTAGGTATTTTTTGACTTCTTTTTGATTTCTTCAGTGATCTCTTGGTTATTAAGTAGTGTAGATTTTAGCCTCCATGTGTGTGTATTTTTTACAGATATTTCCTGTAACTGATATCTAGCCTCATAGCATTGTGGTCAGAAAACATACTTGATATGCTTTCAATTTTCTTAAATTTACCAAGGCTTGATTTGTGACCCAAGATATGATCTATCCTGGAGAATGTTCCATGAGCACTTGAGAAGAATGTGTATTCTGTTGGTTTTGGATGGAATGTCCTATAAATATTAATTGTCCATCTTGTTTAATGTATCATTTAAAGCTCGTGTTTCCTTATTTACTTTCATTTTGGATGATCTGTCCATTGGTGAAAGTGGGGTGTTAAAGTCCCGTACTATGATTGTGTTACTGTCGATTTCCCCTTTTATGGCTATTAGCATTTGCCTTATGTATTGAGGTGCTCCTACGTTGGGTGCATAAATATTCACAATTGTTATATCTTCTTCTTGGATTGATCCCTTGATCATTATGTAGTGTCCTTCTTTGTTTGCTGTAATAGGCTTTAAGTCTATTTTATATGATATGAGAATTGCTACTCCTGCTTTCTTTGGATTTCCATTTGCATGGAATATCTTTTTCCATCCCCTCACTTTCAGTCTGTATGTGTCCCTAGGTCTGAAGTGTGTCTCTTGTAGACAGCAAACGTACGGGTCTTGTTTTTCTATCCATTTAGCCAGTGTACGTCTTTTGGTTGGAGCATTCAATCCATTTACATTTAAGGCAGTTATCAATATGTGTTCCTATTACCATTTTCTTAATCGTTTTGGGTTTGCTATTGTAGGTTTTTTTCTTCTCTTGTGTTTCCTGCTAAAGAAGTTCCTTTAGCATTTGCGGCAAAGCTGCTTTGGTGGTGTTGAAATCTCTTAGCTTTTGCTTCTCTGTAAAGGTTTTATTTTCTCTGTTGAATTTGAATGAGATCCTTGCTTGGCAGAGTAATCTTGGTTGTAGGTTTTTCCTTCATCACTTTAAATATGTCCTGCCACTCCCTTCTGGCTTGCAGAGTTGCTGCTGAAAGATCAACTGTTAACCTTATGGGATTCCCTTGTAGGTTATTTGTTGGTTTTCCCTTGCTGCTTTTAATATTTTTTCTTTGTATTTAATTTTTGATACTTTGATTAATATGTGTCTTTGTGTGTGTCTCCTTGGATTTATTCTGTGGGACTCTCTGCGCGTAATGGACTTGACAATTTCTTTTCCCATATTAGTGAAGATTTCAACTATAATCCCTTCAAATATATTCTCAATCCCTTTCTTTTTCTCTTCTTCTCCTGGGACCCCTATACTTCAAATGTTGGTGCATTTAATATTGTCCCAGAGGTCTCTGAGACTGTCCTCAATTCTTTTCAGTCTTTTTTCTTTATTCTGTTCTCCAGTAGTTATTTCCACTATTTTATCTTCCAGGTCACTTATCCGTTCTTCTGCCCCAGTTATTCTGGTATTGATTCCTTCTAGAGAATATTTAATTTTATTTATTGTGTTGTCCATCAGTGTTTATTTGCTCTTTAGTTCTTCTAGGTCTTTCTTATACATTTCTTGTATATTCTCCATTCTATTTCTAACATTTTGGATCATCTTTACTATCATTACTTTGAATTCTTTTTCAGGTATACTGCCTATTTCCTCTTCATTTGTTAGGTCTGGTGGGTTTTTACCTTGCTCCTTCATCTGCTGTTTGTTTCTTTGTCTTCTAATTTTGCTTAACTTACTGTGTTTGGGGTCTCCTTTTTTGCAGGCTGCAGGTCCGTAGTTCCCATTGTTTTTGGTGTCTGCCCCAGTGGCTAAGGTTGTTTCAGTGGGTTTTGTAGGCTTCCTGATGGAGGGAACTAGTGTCTGTGTTCTGGAGGATAAGGCTGGAACTGTTATTTCTCATGGGCAGGACCACATCTGGTGGTGTGTTTCGGAGTGTCTGTGAACTTACTATGATTTCAGGCAGTCTCTCTGCTAGTTGGTAGGGTTGTGTTCCTGTTTTGCTAGTTGTTTGCCATAGGGTATCCAGCACTGTAGCTTGCTGGTTCTTGAGTGGAGCTGGGTCTTAGCATTGAGATGGAGATCTCTGGGAGATTTTTCATCTTTCGATATTACATGGAACCAGGAGGTCTCTGGTGGACCAACGTCCTGAATTCAGCTCTCCCACCTCAGAGGCACAGACCTGATACTTGGCTGGAGCACCAAGACCCTGTCAGCCACACAGCACAGAAGAAAATGGAGACAATAAGAAAGTAAAAGAAAAATAAATAAATAAATAAAATAAAGTTATTAAAATAAAGAGTAAGTATAAAAAATTAAAAAGTAATAAAAAAGAAAGAACAACTAAACCAAAAAACAAATCCACCAATGATAACAATTGCTAAAAACTATACTTAAAAAAAAAAAAAAGACAGAACCCTAGGACATATGGTAAAAGCAAAGCTATACATACAAAATCACACAAATAAGCATACACATACACACTCACAAAAAGAAAAAAAGGAACAAAATATATATATCATTGCTCCCAAAATCCACCGCCTCAATTTTGGGATAATTCGTTGTCTATTCAGGTATTCCACAGATGCAGGGTACACCAAGTTGATTGTGGATATTTAATGCACTGCTCCTGAGGCTGCTGGGAGAGATTTCCCTTTCTCTTCTTTGTTCACACAGCTCCTGGGGTTCGGCTTTGGATTTGGCCCCATCTCTGCTTGTAGGCCACCTGAAGGCATCTGTTCTTCACTCAGACAGGACGAGGTTAAACTTGCAGCTGATTAGGTAGCTCTGGCTCACTCAGACAGGGGAGAGGAAGAGGTACAGAATGCGGGGCAAGCCTGGAGTAGCAGAGGTCAGCGGGACCCCTATAATTGCACCAGCCTGAGGCGTGCTGTGTGTTCTCCCAGGGAAGTTGGCCCTTGATCATGGGACCCTGGCAGTGGTGGACTGTACAGGCTCCCGGCAAGGGAGGTGTGGATAGTGACCTGTGCTTGCACACTGGATCCTTGATGGCTGAAGCAGCAACCTTAGTGTCTCATGCTCATCTCCCACGCCCGTCTCTGGAGCTCGTTTAGGTGGTGCTCTGAATCCCCTCTCCTTGTGCACCCCAAAACAATGGTCTCTTCCCTCTTAGGAAGATCCCAACTTTTTCCCAGATACCCTCCCAGCTAGCTGTGGCACACTAGCCCCCTTCAAGCTGTGTTCATGCAGCCAACCCCAGTCCTCTCACTGGGGTCTTACCTCCGAAGCTGGAGCCTCAGCTCCCAGCCACCACCTGGCCCAGCAGGTGAGCAGACAAGCCTCTCAGGCTGGTGAGTTCTGGTCAGCACTGATCCTCTGTGTGGGAATCTCTCCGCTTTGCCCTCTGCACCCCTGTTGCTGTGCTCCCCTCTGTGGCTCCAAAGCTTCCCCCCCCCGCCACCCCCCATCTCCACCAGTGAAGTGGCTTCCTAGTGTGTGGAAACTTTTCCTACTTAACAGCTCCCTCCCACTGGTGCAGGTCCTGTCCCTATTCTTTTGTCTCTGTTTTTTCTTTTTTCTTTTGCCCTACCCAGGTAAGTGGGGAGTTTCTTGCCTTTTGGGAGGTCTGCGGTCTTCTGCCAGTGTTCAGTAGGTGTTCTGTAGGAGTTGTTCCACGTGTAGATGCATTTCTGATGTATTTGTGGAGAGGAAGGCAATCTCCATGTCTCACTCCTCCACCATCTTGAAGCTGCCTCTCTCTGGTCTATATTTTAGTTGCTCACTCCTCTTGGAAATTGTGTGTGCTGGATTTATAATTAACATGTGAATGAATGTCACTTTTTGCCTTAGAGTTCAGTAGGAACATACGATTTTCCCCTAACCTTTGATATGTCTAATACATTCTCATGCAATTCAAGTGCCTTGTTTCTGTGTCTCCATCACTATTCCTTCAGAACTACGTTCCCCACATCTTTCTTTTGATCTGACCAATTCTGTTTCACTCTCTGAACTTGCCTCTGTCAAGACACAGGTGAGTAACCCTCAAGTGCCATCAACCAGGCCACCCCACCTCGTTCATACACATTCCATGATTCGCTCCTAAATAAACATGTTTCTGAAACAAGCAATAAATTGTAGTGAGTGGTCATTGTATAAAGAGCATTAGAAAAGATACTCTACAAGGAGAACCAATAGAAAAGAATACTCAATTCCTCAATTAAGTTTGTAACCCAATTAGGCACTGAGAGGACTGGGGAGGACTGATCAGAGCAGGATCCTGGGTGAAGAGAATTAAGCCAATTTCGAAGGAGGTTAAAACTGGACTGAAATAGGATTTTGCCACTCACCTCAAATCATACACATTTTTCTGACTTTTGAGAATTTAGTTGCATACAACATATGTGGTAAGAAAGTTTTGATCTTGGTTAATTTATTTTCATTATCCAACACTTTGTAATAGACGTGGTTGTTTTCAATTAATCCATACCGTAAAGTGTAGGAAGACCCAACTTTCAATTGCTTTGATGTACCAATTCCTACCCCAAGCTAGAGTTTTCAAAGATCAAATTCTATTCTCTTTACCTTTCAACTAGTCCATTTACATCGGAAAGATGTTGAGAATTTTAGGAAAATACTTTGAAGCACACATTTTATATATAATTTCAAAATTATTATTATTAACTTAAAATTATTTATATAATTTAAAAATTAGTTTAAAACTGGGTGGTAACCACTTTAGCTAACATATATTAATATTTAACATAGGAGTAAATGTTTCTAGAGAATGTAATTGACATTTGGCTATTTATATATTGTAGAATACAAAAGGATTTACAGTTTAAATAGTATTTCAAATGCCAAAGAATAAAAAACAGAATTGAGACAGTTCTGTTTTGCTTTATGAAATAATTATTTAGATACAGCAGATTTCAGAGCATATTACTTGAAATTAATCAGTAAGTGAGGTCTAAAGAAAGCAGTTTTGTTTTACAACTTCCTGATCCCACGAGACCATGGGTGACAACACTCAGGGGTGGCCACACGTCTCCCTCCACAGATGCAGAGGATCCCCGCACCTTCCACTCCTTCCAGCTGAGAAAAGGCTTTAGGAATCATGTGTTTTGTCTAGGGATATGGAGCTCTCAGAATTATTAATTACAGGGAGAGAGCAAAAGACAGAACCAATTCCGTAAATTCCAGCGTGCTTGGATGGAGAGAACAGGTGCCTGGATGCACACCTAAAGAAAACCGAGAGCACAGGATGCACTTCACCTCTGTGGAGGGCCCCACTCTCTGCGTGCATAGCTTTCATCAGTCACACAGCAAACCCACAGGAAGCCCCCCACTTCCTCTGCAGGGGAAGCTCACAGACAGACTGCTCTCTAGTAACTAAGAGGCAAGGCGCTCTATGTAAAAAACAGAACTGTACTTTTTTTTTAAAGAGCAGTGAAGCACTAAAGTTAGTAAAATCGACACAATTTAGCAGAGTTAAACATGTGTCTGTGACCTAATCAGCTTCAATCTATGCCTCTAAAACATATCTTGACATCAGTCTCTTATAAATGGTATAAATACAATAGAATAACTTAAAATAAACTTCTCACCTCATCCATTTGATGATTTTGGCATGAGATGGTATTAAACAGCTGCAGTTTGATTACACATGCAAAAGTCTAATTTTTGTCATAGTGGAGAGAACAGGAGGTATAAAGTCAAACAGACCTACGTTCATACCATGGCTCTTACCCTTTATCAATTTTTGGTCTGAAGCAAGTTAACTCCTATAAACATCATTTTCTTATCAGTTAAATATGAATTATAATAGTTACTTTAAAGGGTTATTATAAGAATCACATAAGATAATGCAGTAAAAGAACAGGTGTACAGTACATAGGTAATTAATTCTAGTTTCCTGAATCCCTTTTATGGTGGTTACTTTAGGCTCTTATGAAAGAGACACACATCATCTCAAAAACGAACCAGTCCCTAAGTAAACTTATGATAAAGAGTCACCGATTCCAAGAGTACATGATGTCATTACTGAGGGCTAGGCTTCAACTGCTTCCCAACAATCTTACCACCAAATTAATTTATTATATTTTCTAGCTTCTAGACACTTCACTGGCAACAAGGAAATGAGAAGGTGTGAAATTTAAATCAATCTATTTCCCCTGTGAGTTTCCAAGCTGTAACATCAGGTGTTTTAAAATCACCCAGTTCATCAGGTTTTCTGCTTATTATTGGTTCAGAGCTCATGAAACATAGAAAATCACTATAATTTTACACACATGAATATCTGCCTTGAATTATTCCAGCTGGAATCTTAATACACAAAGTAATGTTGTTGGTGTTTGGTCACCGTTGATAGTATAGAATACTTTTTGTCCAGGTTTTCTTTGGCATTATCAATATAACAGAGAATTCAGTAATATACGTCCTGGAAATAAGAACTAGAAAGATCTAACATATTATCCCAGATCACAGCTTAGTCATGCCAAAAAAAGCATTGCAAAAATAATGAGAAGATATTTTGAGGGCACTGTTTTTCTTAATTATTTCTCACTTTATTTCTCTTAACCTCTTTTCGTTTTTCTTCATTGTATTCACTACTGGCTAATCATGACAGTTAATGAACTACCAGCTCAGTCCACCAGGGCTCTTCAAGTGCCCCAGCCTGATGGAAGTCTCTGCTCTTAAAAAAAAAAAAAAGAAGCTGGGAAAACCTGTTTTATGACATTATCCTTAAGAGCATCTTTACTCTTATGAAAGTGAACAGAATAGCTATATTTCTGAAAAGCACCAGATAATTTATAAAACGAAGTTCTCAACCAATTTATATCCTTATTTATCCTCCAGGAGGAATAAACTTTCATGTATGATGCAGGGCTGCTTCTTTTAAAAAAGGAAGTCATTTTATACTTGGAAAAGTTCTCAAAAATCAACAGATTCTTTGATTTTACAGAGAAGAACACTATGTCCCAGATAGCCTGAGTATGTTGTCACAAACTGACCAGAAACTGACCTGGGCCTGAAACTCAGGAAGCAGCCGTCTCATTTTCTACTCAGACCCCACTCCAGAAAACACACTTCTTGGTGGTAATTTCTAACACTAAGTTATTTTCAAAGGTAGAGTTAGGAGAATGTATAAATAAATTTTAAAAATGGTTTTATAACCAAAAAAGCAATTGCTAACCACAATTACTATTTCATATAAGTGTTTCCTATTTTTACAGGAAGTGCATTTTGGTGCAAGAAAAAAAGGCATAAAATGTGGCTTCTTTAGTAACAGAATAAGAAAGTTTCTGTGGAAATTAAACAGACACTAACTAATGTTTCATCCACCAAAGCAACTTAAGAATATTATTTGGTTTTAGAAAAGCCCTGGCACATCTTATAAAAAATCATATCCACGTGACTCTTAGTGCAACCAGGCCCATCTCTATACAACACCTGAGCAGCCGCTGTTTCCTGATGGAGCCAGCACTTGTGGGCCCAGCTCTCCGGCAGGACATGGAACAACATGGATGCTGAGGAGTTTGTGCCCAGTGCCACTTCCAGGCTGATTTCCTTCACAAAGTCTGAATGAAAGAAAACCCCCTCCCACCTGACTGGAGTCCCCTGCAGGCTGAGAAACATGGCCACCTAGCTGGCTGGGCAGATGGAAAGATAAAGCAGAGGCAAATAAGAGAGGAAAGGGAGCTGACATCCTAATTAAATCTTACCTGCTGAGCAGCATCTGAATATTTTTTCGGAGTTTCTAAAACAGCAGATTGAGACTCTGGGTTGAAAAGGAAGAAGACAGGCAATATGTTAAAGAGCAAATTTTCCCATTTCTCTGATCACAAAATGAAACTAACTGTAATATACCTTCAACCATAATAAGCACCAAAACACCCAGGCTACCTTTCATAATAAGCATCCAAACACCCAGGTTATACCTCCGTGTTATGAGGACATGACTGCTTTTGAGTACATGTAACACACAAAATGACACACTCATGTCATTAGGTATTTTTTAAATTACACCCTTCTTTACACATCAGTTATGATTATTTGTCTCAACTCCTAGTTTCTACTTTGTGCCATGAAGTATCTGCCAATACATTCACTGTTCGTATTATTCACTTAAGTCTGTACAGTGACAGAAGCCAACTCCCCAGTCTGGAAGGGTGGGATCTTGGATGCCTTACCTGACTATTGACAACTGACCTTCCACTCTCAGTGAGAGGTAATGAGTGCTCACCAAGAGGCAATGAGTAATTGTCATTTGAGAACCTACGGGACTGAAAATTCTTCATGCTGGAAAACGTAAGGGGTAACCAAGGCCATGTTTTCTTTTGTTTTCTAAGCTAGGGGATACTTTCCTCTAAGTGAAGCTAGCACGGGAGTTACATAAAAACCTAAGAGAGCTTCCAGGAATCCCCAGCGCTCTGTGGATGGGAGTCTGAGAACGACTCCCCTTGCCCATCCTGGGCATCTGTGGTGAGGAACCGAGGCCCCGATGCAGTGGCTGGTGGTGAGACAAAGATGAGTCTGTCACCTGACCTTCACGCTGCCCCCTGCTCCCGACTGGCATGCAGACCAGACACCTGACAGCACACAGCTGTCGCTCTGAGGGATACTTCAGACCTTCCCAATTCAGCAGCATTTTAGTATGTGACATGTGTGTGACAATGCATAGAAAAAATAAAAGGCAGTCGTGGTTTAAATCATACAACATATTGCTAAACTAAATTGAAAGTTCTCATTTCACTTGGATTAAAGCACCGTCTCCACCTGGGCCCACGGACCTCCTTCCACCTGCCTACACCCCAACCTCTCTGGCTCCACACCCGCTCACAGGGCTCTGGCCACACTGGCCTTCCTGACACCCTGTAACACGCCAGTCCCGCTCTGGCCACAGGATGTCCAATGGGGGCAGGGCGAGAATGTCTGCCCCCGCCCCCACCCGCTCCGGGGAGCGCCCCCACCCGCTCCGGGGAGCGCCCCCACCCGCTCCGGGGAGCACCCCCGTGGCCCCGCCCCCACCCGCCCCCAAGAGCACTCTGTGACCCCGCCCCCACCCGCTCCCGGGAGCACCCTGTTCCCTCTCTCTCTCCACAGTGTGGGTTCTCTAAGGAAAGCCTGCAGAATTCACTTGTTTGCCGACTTCACTCTCCCTTCGACTAAGTCAAACACTGTGAAGAAAGAGTTCGTAGATTCTTTCTTAATGAATCCCCAGCATCCACAACAGTGCCCGGTGCACCGCAGATGTTTAAAATATGTGTTGAGTAGTTATGGGAGGAGATGAAAGGAGAGATCAAAGAATGAAGAAACCATGGAAGCGAAGCAGGAGCCCCAGGAAAGTGGGCGCTGGGCCTGCACCTGAGCTGAGAGAACATCTTTCAGGACAAAATCACTGAGAACAGCAATGACATAATCACTCACCAACACGTGTCACTGTGGCAACAGAATATTAACAATGCAGGCCTTTTCCCAAATACTGCATTTCACTAAGTTAATCAAAACGTTTGTCTCTTACACTGACAAATTTCTACTCTGAACACAACACCAGAGTTGGCCAGTTTTGAAGAAAGAGCTTTAACATCAAAGCGAGGACAGTTAATATTAAAGCAAATCCAGAGTCTTGAATGCCTTTTGTTTTCTGCTGGTTTTCGTCACCTCCAAATCCTCCCAAACACAAGAGACTTGAGACAAAGTCCTGGGGCTTTGTACAGACTAGAACATTTTCTCTTCCTGTCTTTCTATGTAGATGGTGCAGGAAGAGCCCACAGGGTCTCCTGGGGGTGTCACGAATAGTTCTTTCCCTTAGAGACACACGCAGGGTTTCCCAGCTTTTGTCTATAGCCCTAGACCTCGTGACCTGCCCAAAAAAGCAAACTTCTGGCTCTGATGGTAAAAAGAATGTGTACACCTCACCAGAACAATGAACTAGAAAGACTTATCAATATTGCAATGTTTTGATCACCTACACCTAAACTTTGAGTTTCTCTCTATCTAATTCAATGGCTACCTGAATTGAGTTCATTCTCCCACCCTCACCTCTTTCACTACACTTACTTCCTTGAATCAGTGTGTCATGACATCTAGGAGAAATTTATACGTCAAAATATTCTCTTCAAAATCATAAGCTGTAGTACAGGAGTTCTAGAGGGGCAAGATGTTAAGGTGAAAGAAATGTATAGAATAACTATAAAGCAAGGGGAAAATGAATGAGAATAATCAAGAGAAGAAAGAAAAATAAATGTCAAGGAGAAAGAAAATAGGGGAGAATAAAAGTAAGAAAGAGAAAAAAGAAGGAAGGGAAAGAGAAAGAGTAAAGAGAAGCATGAAAAATCGCAAAAAGCGCTGCCCGTAGAGGGAAGCCAGGGCCCGGGCTGCACCCAGTGAGCTGCCTCTGAGCACCGGCCGAGTCGGGAGCCCGTGGGCAGGCAGGTAAGAAGCCCACTGGGTTCCAGCATCCTCAGAGCGACGACCCCTTGTGCGAACCCCCGGGCCCTCACCCCGACATCCTCCCCGCAGGGCCTGGAGCTTTCGGGAGCCCCTCCTCCTCAGCCCCGCGTCCGAAGACAGTCCAGACAGCCCCCTTCATCAACAGGACGGCTGCTTTCGGAGTGACCCAGGGAAGCTCTCAAGGGCACATCTTAACTGCCAACTCCTCCACTCACCTGCCCTAAGGATTAAGAAACTAGACTGGTTTTAAAATATTACTGTGAAGCAAAGTAGGAGAAATAACCTTCCTGACAAAACTTCAAATGTTCCATGTTTTTAAAGTTACCTCACAAACAGCTCTGGACTCCCCACAATTCCAAATATGTTCTAGAAATGATCTCTCTATCATCACAAATAAGCCTATGACTTATAAAACAAAACATATGTGGATGAGTTTTACATTTGTAGAGGGGACAGCAAGAAAAATAAGCAGGACATGACACTCTGGTAAGAAGGGAAAGTAAATCAAATCACCCCTTTAAATATACAAAATATGCCTTCTGAAAAATGAACTAAGAAATCTCTAAAAACTTACATTTTAGTGAGAAATGCACTTATATAAAATAACTAAAGTATGCTTCTTTAATTCTATACATCAATTTGATTCAAATCTAGTCAATTTAATTGAAAGAGAATTCATTAAATTTCATTTAAATAGCATGACTTACGATCAGTGGCCTAACAAATGGTAGATGTCTTTACTTCTGGTATACCCTGTCCTTCCACAAATGAAGATGGGGTTATACATGTAATTTTCCTAAAAGGAGTCAACACTATTCTGCATATTTGATTATTTAATAGTCTGGATCTGCCCGTCATTGCCAACAAAGGTTGTCCACACATGG
Source organism: Orcinus orca (assembly GCF_937001465.1). Lineage (NCBI taxonomy): Eukaryota > Metazoa > Chordata > Mammalia > Artiodactyla > Delphinidae > Orcinus > Orcinus orca. Next base: position 6,420,877 of record NC_064572.1, read on the forward strand.
GCGTTAGCTTGCATATATAAGGGGGAAATGCAGGCTGATCAAAATAAAACTTAACATGGAGAATCATTTCCAGGAGACACAGTTGATCTCTTCTAGAGCATTTTATTCCTTGAGAGACGAATGCCATCAAACATCCCCCGGCCCCTTACAGAATCTCTGCTTTACCTCAAGTGAACATGTGTTAAAGCATTGGGACAGACCTGGAAATAGGGTCAGGATGCTGTTATTTGCATTTCATCCCACAGAATCTCCTTTATTAAGAACCAGTAGAAAGCCTTCTTTTGGATACTAGAGGACAGCAAAGTTGTCCTTCTGGGACTGTTGCTTTTCATTTCACAGACACACAAGGCATGATACAGACTTGTTTCCACTTCCCTTCTACCTTAAACCCAAGGCATAAATTTCAACTACCTTTAAAAACTGCCAAGTCCTTCTGAAATACACTTCAGGATGCTAGTTCACCCTAGCCTCATTTTATTGCCCCATCCTAAATTCCTTTCAGTTTAATCTGTTTTCCTTTGTAATCCTCTTGTACACGTCACATATTCATAAGCTGCTCAGATCATTTTTTTGAAGCCAAGGTGGGTTACCATTCTTTCAGCCAGCATGTAAACAGATATTTTAAGATTTCTACACAAAAAGCTTGTCGTGTTTCTAACAGCTCTCCTTCCATATTTTCCTCCAGGATTTTTTGTGTCCAGAACTGCCTTTCTAAAATAAGTCCTCCATTCACTCTCTTGATCATTCACATTTTTAAAGGAAGATAAGGGCCTTGATTTTCCAAAGACACACCAAGAATGATCAAGTCTCTGTTCACACCTAGACATCTTGACCCTGTTCTTCACACATTCAAAACTAAAGTTAATTCTCTCTTTGTGTAAATCTATCGAATAACTTTTGAAGCTTGGTAGTGAGCCCCTAAAATGGTCCTCAAGCTGTTTCCGCACACCGCCTTCCATCAGATACTTGCATTCATATGCTGAGTAGATATTTTATTTATTTTTATCTTTTTCAACAAAAGGTCTTCATTTTTTCACTCAAATATTTAAGTATATAATAGGTGTCCAAAGGTCTTGAAATGTCAGGAGTCTACACAGAAGACAGATATGTAGAGACAGAAAAATTACATATCTAAATAATCCACATGATAGAGATATGAATAAAATGCCACGGGGCTCTAGAAGAAAGAACCACTGTGGCAGGGAGGTGGGTTGTATCAATTAAGTAAAGGAAAATGAAGAGAGTAAAGAGAAAGAGAAAACAAGGTAAGTAAAAAGTTTTCTTCTTACTACAATTTCCGCCACAAACTTCTGGAGCAAAAACATTGCTTCCCAACTTCCCTTCCAGCCTTGTCCTTCCAGGAAACATTCTACAGACTTCAGACAGTCAGGCTCCACTGTGGAGGCAATGTAGACAGGCTGCAGGGAACAGGCTGGGAGCTGAAGATTCCCAGGAATCCACAGCCCTTGAGGCTTCACCGCAGCCTCTGCACTCAGACTCACATAGCAGAGGGTCCGTTTCTACATCAATAGGTGAAGGTGGAGAAAAACCCGTTTCACAAAATGGATCATGGAAAAACAAAAGTGAGTTTTCCGAGAAAGGCAGCACCACGAATCTGAATTAGCCAGACATGTGGAGTAGTAACCAGTGTGGAGAAGAGCCAAAAGGGGAAAAAAAAGAAAAACCAAGTTGGCAATTTTTTAAGATGGAACCACAAGTCTTTCTTCTTCAAAAAGAAAGAAAGTCATTGAGCTCTTTAAGTCAAAACTGAAAGGGACCAGATGCTGCAAACAGTGATTTTAGCCGTGACACCCTTGCACCAATCACAGTCAAGTGCACTGGAAATAGTTTATCACTTTTAATAATCACATTATCAAAGACTACAATTCATACCTATTTTTTTTTAAAACAGTAGACTCGATGCACAGTTTTTGCTACATTATCTACATTCTCACTCTTACAACTTAACTGACTGCTTGCCTACGACAGGGAAGGTGAATGCCCCAGAATGAGAATGCCCCATGGATTCACAGCAAGAAAAGTTTAGAAGGGCCATTAGACAATTTGGACAAAACAGCTGTTGGGCTGTTGGATTTAAAACAGATCAATTGGAGAAAAACAAGTCACTACATTAAACTATTTTCTACTTACCTCCATCATCCTCTTCAAGAAGGCATATTTTAAAAGGAGACAAGTTGTTATATTAAAAATTGCTGCTCTGGCATTTTGCAAGCTACATCAAATGATGAAGAAAAAACTAGGTTACAAACTTCCTGACATCAATTCCGACTATCATCTCCTACCAAACTAAAATTCAGATGATCACTAATTAACTTTCCATCTAGTGTTCCTCCAGTATACAATAAAATCAGTAACATAAAATGTTTCAGTTAAAATTGAGAGAAGTAGACACACTAGGGAAGAAAAAAATGAAAACATCATCCTAATCAATGATGTAAAACACAAGATATGAACAACTGTTAAAATAACTCATTGAAATTGACCGATTCTACTATATCTACACCTAGTTATTTCCTAACCAGTAAGTAATTTTTAACATAAACAAATAAAATAGTGTATTTAATGGGATCATTATTTTAGTTATATGCTTTTCCTTTTAAAACTAAATTTGCTTTTATGTGCTTGTTTTTTTCATGTGTTATTATGTCAGCACCCCCTCGTCTCTGAAGGTCTACCTTGGCCCTTGATCAACTGTTCTCTGCACCACAGGAAACTCAGAGCCCTACACAGAACACATGTCCTACATTGCATCTCTTGTATGTGGTTCATTTCAGGGAGTATAGTCCACCAAGTAAACACTAAGCAGTGTTTCAAAAGCATCAGACAGTGAAAGGGGGACATGCAGCATTAGGTGTGGGCCCCCATTAAGTGCCTCAGTGCAAAGAAGAAACAGGTAAATGCATCGCTCCAGGACTGGGAGAAAAACAGAGGTTATAAGCACTAGGCCCCTCTGCATACCTTTGGGCAGGAGCCTAGAATAAAGTCCCTGACAGTGTGGGTCATTGTTGGCTTTAAAGGGAGCTCATGAGTTAGATAATGATAAACAACCAAATTCCATAAAAACATTGTTACAAAAATAGGATTCTTAATTCAATACAATAAATACAAATTGCTTTCCTAGCTTCAGGCTCCATATAAAGCTGACATTAATCTCATGTTACCTTCAAAATACTTCAAAAATAACACAAAATATTTTAGGATGACACAAGAGACAAAGAGAAAAAAAACCAAAAGGAAATATTTTTTAGAAAAATATTACATCTGAACACTGAACAGTTTTTTTAATTACTTAAAATTTAGATTTAGTAAAACATGTTTCTCTATTTTGCCTCTGTCAGTTATCTCTGAAGGCAAAGAAAAAAACGAAGAAAAGTTCAAAGAAAGCAGTAAGGGAAGAGACAGGGGAAAGAGGTATGGTGGCCACCACCTTTGAAGCCAATAGGCAGAAAGTTCCTTTCCGAGCTCTCAGCCCATGCGGAGTGTGCAGCTTCCCCCGGGTTGGTGGCCACAGCAGGACCCCGAAGCAGTGGTTCTCGGACTTTATATACACTGTGGTAACTGGACAACCCAGGGTCCCATTCCCCAGAACTCAGCAGCCTTGAAGATGGGGCATAAGAATTTTCAATTTAACAAGCTTCCCAGTGATTTAGCTTGAGTTATATGCAGATTATAATCTAAGAAATACTTGAAGGGAAACCCAGACTCAATACCCAGTAGGTACTGCACAGTTATTCGATGTTACTTTCAGAATATTCACTCTTCCCGGGGCCCTACCTGTGTCAGCATCCTTGGGCCTGTGTTCTTCATCAGGAGGTTTAGACGGTGGCCAAGCAGCTGGGACTCTCCTGGGAAACTGCCCTTCTATATAATCCAGTGAGTGTGTAGGTTGACTAACTGCAGCCCAGGTGTAAAGTTGATCTTGCTATATTTCAAAAAAAATAATAATAATAAGGTATTTTAATTCAATTATGAAAAAAATGGATTCTTCTTGATTGATATTTGCAACATCATTTCTATCATAAACATACGTGTGGTGTGCATATATATACATGCAAACATCCATAAAACATTAAACAGCATTTTATACAAGTCAGTGTAGATTCATCACATAAATATTCCTTCTCACGGTCTTTTCATTTTCATAACCATACCTGTTGCAAATTCTATTCTACGGTAAGATTTAAGTCTCTGTCTTTGGGGGTAGGAGGCCATGTGGGCCTACATGTAATTACAAGGTCAGAAAACCCACTCAATCACAGAGCCCCCTGATGAGGCATCTTCAATGCACTGGAATACGATGTCCCTTTGAAATCTGTTTAAACACTTGTGGCAAGGTCAGAGAACAGGCAGTGCTGGGCATGAAGGACCATAACAGCTTCCTCACCTTCAAGAGTAGGAAGCCCAGGAAACTGATTATCATGGTTCCAGGTTGGGGACTGTTTGGGAGACAAACTATGAAAAAAAAAAGGTAAATGAACCTGCCAAGAAAAAAAGAACTGGGCAGGGATCTGGCAAAGAAAGCTCTTCCCAGCTGCAGACCAACAGAATCCAGACAGAATGAGAAGCAGGCTCATAACTACACCTCGTGCCAGGAAGCCAAGTGGGAACCTCACAAAAGACGCCACACCAAGGCCCATGAACACCTTGCGAAACTGCCCGCTAGGATTTCAGGGTCACAGCTGCTTCAGGACGCAGGCTCGCAATGTACACAAGCCCTGGGTTCTCTTCGTGACGTCTTCCTTCCTTACAGATATATTTCCCTAAACCTTTTGATCAACATAAAAAGTAAAGCCGAGAGAATAACAAAAAACATGCTGTAACCACCATGCTGAAATTGTGAACTTGAGTGAATGGATGGAGAGGCACTGATATTTCTGTAATTTGTTTAACAAGTTAATTTAAGAACTTCATAACATATTCTTCAGTGTCAACAGTAAAATACAATGTATAGATCATTTAGTTTAAACTTCACCTTTAGGGACAGTCACTGGCCCTAACTGAGAACTCAGATTCCTGGGTCAGTGGTATTGAATTGGAAGGGTCCCGATGCAGACCTGGCCAGCATTTCAGCCAGTCACATCTTTCAAGTATTCATACCTTGACTGACACCAGAGACTTTGCTATTTGGCCTACTGAATATTAAAAGTAGCTTTTCCAGCACTGTTGACAATAGCCAAATCATGGAAACAACCTAAATGTCCATCAACGGATGAATGGATAAAGAAGATGTGGTACATATATACAATGGAATATTACTCAGCCATAAAAAGCAACGAAATAATGCCATTTGCAGCAACAAGGACAGACCTAGAGATTATCATACTAAGTGAAGAAAGTGAGAAAGATAAAGACAAATATCATATATCACTTATATGTGGAATCTAAATCTAAATGAACTTATCTATGAAACAGAAACAGACTTACAGACAAAGAGAACACACTTGTGGTTGCCAAGGGGGAGGGGAGTGGGTGAGGGATGGATTGGGAGTTTGGGGTTGGTAGATGCAAACTATTACATTTAGAATGGATAAACAACAAGGTCCTACTGTATAGCACAGGGAACTATACTGAATATCCTGTGATAAACTATAATGGAAACTAATATAAAAAAATGTCTATATGTGTATAACTGACTCACATTGCTGTACAGCAGAGATGGGCACAACACTGTAAATCAACAATACTTTAGTTAAAAAAAAAGTAGCTTTTCATTGGCAAAATGAGTGGTTTAATTAGCATGATATTAGAAATGAGCTCTCATTGGTAAAATAAAGGAATTCAATGAATATGGACCAGCAGAAACATCAGACATCATTCTTACAAGAACAAGGTAAGACATGGGCAAGGGGCGAGGTCAAGGCTCGATGCCCTGACGGTGCTGCATCCAGCGCTGGTCTAGGAAGCAACTCCCAGGCTGTCGGCAACCACTCAGCACAGAATCCTGCCGTCCTCCTGTCCATATCACCTGAACCTTCCATGTAAGGAGCAGTCAAGCACTCGCTGCCAGGGGAGCGAGAGGTATGTTTCCTAAAAGGGGAACTCTGACTTAGCGTCACCATCCTAATAGTAAACCCACTCAGCCTTGGACTTCATCTGCTCCATATAAAAGAGGCAGCACCAGCAGCTAGGGGGACAAATGTTTGCACTCAGGATTTCATCGCTCACTGAAAAACGAAGCTTACTACAAGCACTCTGCAAATGCCAGAACAGCCCGGCCAGTCCTTCAGTCTTTCAGCCCCACCCCAGGACTGGAATACATTACAGCTCTGTGATGACAAAACCTCTCCTTCATCGTGTGGCTCCACGAGGAGAGAAGAAGCAAACACAAAGCTCTTGCATAGCTCTTTAACATCTACAGAATCAGATGTCAACTCTCTGACCTGTCGTTTAAGTTTTTCTATATTCCTCCCATTCATCCTCCCAGATTCATCTCCCCGCATTTCCTAAATCAAGCTCCACTCCACTAGAAGGTCCCACTTAGCCTCCCCACCCATGGAATCTAACCGATGATTAAGTCTAGCTGGGGTATGCCCTCCCCACTCCCAAGTCACAGCTCCGACAGGACGCCGGCCACCCCTTATGTTGACAGCTACCAGCACGTGATCCAGATCAGTGACCGAACACGGTCTTGAATGTAGCTCGTCACCCCTCAACTGCCTGAACTCCTTCAGCACATGAGATGTGTACACAAGTTCTGTAAATCTCCCCAAGCACTTGAGAATATTAAGACGACTCCACAAAAGCCACTTAATGTCTACTGAATTAACGAATTTGTCAGATAAAAGGAGAAAACAAAAGAGATGGTTTGCCAACATGAGCAGCAGCTGGAGCTAGGGATCTCATTTTCTTCATTTGCTTATTAACAAGGTACCAGAAGGGTATTTTGTGTGCATCAAATGGAAAACAAAGGTATCAAGTGATCCATTATATCTAAACCTATTCACAACTATACCATATAAAAAAACATATGGAGCAGATAAAACTCCTAGGATATAATCAGTGCTGTACCCCAGACAAATCTCATAACTTTATGAGGCCTCAGTGTTCTCACCAGTAATTCAGGAAAACTGCCTGCTCTTGTCTTTTTCACAGGACTGGAGTGAGACGGGTGCAAACACTATGTGGAAAGAGCTATGAAAACCACATGGTGTGATTCAAGTATAAGCACCACGACTACTACTTGTTTTGATTTTTTTAATCTATGTTTCATTAGAATAATCACACATTTCCTGTATTTTAAAAAGTCCTTTTAGAGGAATTAAATATTGTCATCAAATGTACACAACACCATGTGGTTGTTGAACCAGCACGAAATCTTTGCTATATTTTGAGAATCTAGGTGAGCAAAGTGTAGTCGGCAAAGTTCCCTTGGCATTTGTGCTGATTGTCACTAAGTTTTGAATTCAATTAACAACCGCCCTGTGGCATTTCCTCAACCATCCACCCATGTCTTTTTCTCTGTTGTATTTCTGTTTAACCTTTCAGACATGTATGTGTTATTTTCCCAAGTAGAATATGCAAGCTTCCTGCCACCAGTCACCAACCACATCCTATATCCCTTGTTTTCCGCCGGTTTTATTCTGTATACATAACAGACACACAATGAGTATTAAGGAATTGGAAGAGTCAAGATCAATAAAAGTGTCTTTTAACAAATTACACCATAGTTTTATATGAGTTAAAACAGGAACACTTTTCCCTGACACTACTCCACCGCCCTAAATTCTTAAAGTCTGTTTTTATTTTTGTTGAACTGGATCATTTATTCCTATTAAAGAAAACAAATACATGCTTTCAACCTTAGGCAGATCAGAATATGTAAAATCACAACCTGAAAGTGGCATAAACAGGCCACAACCTAGTGATCCCAAAAAAGAAAACAGTTTCTTTCAGCAGATATTTCCCCATCTTTTAACTGGCCTATAAATAATGACCCCCCAAATAATTCAGAGCTGCAATTCACAAAGAGTTTATTTTAGAGGGCCCACTAGAAAATTGTAGCAACTGAAGTGAGGCATTCGAAGAGTGCTTTGTTGAAACTGCTGTAGTCAAGATGAGGATTTGGTTGTCACCTTATGATAACATTTAGTAACGTTTCTGTTAACCGTGCCTTCGCTCTGTGCATGGGGGAGGATCTAGATTACTCCCTGAGAGGTGTGGCCGCCCTTCCTATGACACTCCTAGGACATGTCAGTGCGTGGCCATGGGCTGCCCTGCATGTGGGAACAATCCTAGTCTGGGCTCTTCACCTCCTCAGGTCTCAGCACTGCCTCAGCTCCACTGTCTGTCTTTCAAGGCCAAAAGGTGTCTATTTGAGTGGTAAATACAGTCCGTGTATCCCAGACATCCCAGCAAGTGCATTCTCCTAACAAACATCGAAAGTTTGACTGAGGGCAACAAAAGTAGAAAATTGCCACGAAGTACGGCACACGACCATTTCTTTACATGCACGCTATTCATCCCTGGAGTACAGAGAAAAATCTGTGTCAGGCCAGCAGACGGCTCTCAGCCTGCACCTGGTCACACTAGCCTCAAGAACTGCTCCAGCCAGCTGAGCCTGGGCGTGACCACTAAGAACAATACAGCAGGCCCTCAGAGAGTACACGGAGGGTGTGTCCATCCCCTTCCATAGCACTCTCAGGAGAAGGGTTCTGAGGATCAAAGGTCTCATCTTGGAACTTTACAGCTTCATTTGAGGAATTAAATACCTGGATGGTACTGAGTTTATTTGTGCTTTGTTAATGCCATGGACGCGATGTGTTTTTTGTTCTGGCTATTGGAAAATCTGAAATAGGTATATGGCCCACATGCCACGTGTTTTCCAGTTCCAGAATGTATGCTTCTGATTAGCCTCATTCCGACCTCCATTTACGTTCCCCCCTGCAGCTTAGTTTTGTCTTTTTTTTTTTTCTTTTGTGCACTCATGGCTGACTTTTACTATTTTACCATATCTTACTTTTCTTACTAATCATTGTAAATACTATTTGGAATAAGGTGGTGATGAACACATTATTAATGTTAGGGGATTAATGGAAAATCCGTTTATCTACTTTAACTCATTTGAACATTTTATGACTGGAAGGATAAAACAGTAGATGCACTGAGAGTAGACTGAACTGTACTCACAGTATTTTGGTTTGCATTGATCATTTAATCGTTAAAAAACAACAGCAAACTATACAGATTCGTTTTGAAAAAGGGGAGATAAAAAACAATAAATAATCAATACTATACACAACAGCATCCACTGGGTGTAATATTTTCTAATCCTTCTTTTAATATATTCTACAGCTGTAATCATACTGCACATGATTTCATACTAACATAGTGTAGACTTTTTAAACTATTGCATCATTTTCAAACTGATAATTTACATTTTTGCCACAATCATGACACAGTTAATATTATACTGTAGCCATTTAATCAGCTCTTGACAGAACACGTGAATGTGACTTCCCAAAGCACCCCTGGTTCATAATTAAATAAGAAATTACAACCCTGGAAGAGGACACTGACCCTTGAACAATGTGGGTTTGAATTGAGAGGGTGCACTTACATGGGGTTATAAATACTGCCATGCTCCATGGTCTGTGTCTGATTGAATCTTCAGATAGACAGAAACCACAGATATGGGGCCAGGAAGATCCCACATGCCACAGAGCAGCTGGGCCCATGAGCCATGGCCGCTGAGCCTGCGCATCTGGAGCCTGTCCTCCGCAACGGGAGAGGCCACAACAGTGAGAGGCCCACGTACCGCAAAAAAAAAAAAAAAAAAGAAGACCTAAATAGACATTTCTCCAAAGAAGACATACAGATGGCCAATGGGCACATGAAAAGATGCTCCACATCACTAATCATTAGAGAAATGCAAATCAAAACTACAATGAGGTACCACCTCACACCAGTCAGAACGGCCATCATCAGAAAGTCTGCAAATAACAAATGCTGGAGAAGGTGTGGAGAAAAGGGAAACCTCCTGCACTCTTGATGGGAATGTAAGTTGTGCAGCCACTTTGGAGAACAGTATGGAGGTTCCTTAAAAAACTACAAACAGAATTATCATATGATCCTGCAATCCCACTGCTGAACATATATCCGGAGAAAACTCTAATTCAAAAAGATACATGCACTCCTATGTTCAGAGCAGCACTATTTACAACAGCCAAGAAATGGAAGCAACCTAAGTGTCCATCAACAGATGAATGGATAAAGATGATGTGGTAATATATACAATGGAATATTATTCAGCCATAAAAAGGAATGAAATAATGCTGTTTGCAGCAACATCAATGAACCTACAGATGATCATACTAAGTGAAGTAAGTCAGAAAGAGAAAGACAAATATCATATGATGTCACTTTTATATGGAATCTAAAAAATGATAAAAATGAACTTATTTACAAAACAGAAACGACTCACAGACATAGAAGGCCGACTCACAGTTACTACGCAGTGGGAGGGATAAATTAAATTTTGGGGGTAAACAGATACACACTACTGTAATACACAGTACTATATATATAGATAACCAACAAGAACATACTGTATAGCACAGGGAATCAAATTCAATATTCTGTAATAACCTGTAACGTAAAAGAATCTTAAGAAGAATATACACATGTGTGTATATAAAACACTTTGCTGTATACTAGAAATTAACACAACACTGTAAATCAACTATACTTCAATTAAAAATTCATTAATTTTTAAGAAATTAAAATATTGATCCCTTTGGAACCAGCAATTCTACTTATATAAGTTTTCCCTAAGGGTAAAATAAATCAGTAATGTGTAAAAAATATTTATATACTACTATATATTTATTTCAGTGTTATTTATGTTTAAAAAAGAGAGAGACATCTACGCGTGGAACAACTCCTACGGAGCACCTACTGAACGCTGGCAGAAGACCTCAGACCTCCCAAAAGGCAAGGAACCCCCCACGTACCTGGTTAGGTCAAAAGAAAAAAATAAACAGAGACAAAAGGATAGGGACGGGTCCTGCACCAGCGGGAGGGAGCTGTGAAGGAGGAAAAGTGTCCACACACTAGGAAGCCCCTTCGCGGGCGGAGACTGCGGGTGGCGGAGTGGGGGAGTTTCGGAGCCGCGGAGAAGAGCACAGCAACAGGGGTGCGGAGGGCAAAGCGGGGAGATTCCAGCGCAGAGGATCGAGGCCGACCGGCACTCACCAGCAGAGAGGCTTGTCTGTTTGCCCGACGGGGCAGGCGAGCTGCGGCTCGGGCTTCGGTCGGATCCCAGGGAGAGGACTGAGGTTGGCGGCGTGAACACAGCCTGCAGGGCGTTCCTGCACCGCAGCTAGCCGGGAGGGAGTCCAGGGAAAAGTCTGGACCTGCCGAAGAGGCAAGAGACTTTTTCTTCCCTCTTTGTTTCCTGGTGCACGAGGAGAGGGGAATAAGAACGCTGCTTAAGAGAGCTCCAGAGACGGGCGCGAGCCGCGGCTAAAAGTGCGGAGCCCAGAGACAGACATGAGACGCTAAGGCCGCTGCTGCCGCCACCAAGAAGTCTGTGTGCGAACACAGGTCACTATCCACACCCCCTTCCGGGGAGCCTGTGCAGCCCGCCACTGCCAGGGTCCCGGGATCCAGGGACAACTCCCCCGGGAGAATGCACGGCACGCCTCAGGCTAGCAACGTCACGCCGGCCTCTGCCGCCGCAGGCCCGACCCGCACTCCGAGACCCTCCCTACCCCCCACCCCCCCGGCCTGAGTGAGCCAGAGCCTCCGAATCAGCGGCTCCTTTAACCCCGTCCTGTCTGAGCAAAGAACAGACGCCCTCCGGCAACCTACACGCACAGGCGGGGCCAAATCCAAAGCTGAGCCCCTGGGAGCTGTGAGAACAAAGAAGAGAAAGGGAAATCTCTCCCAGCAGCCTCAGAAGCAGCGGATTAAAGCTCCACAATCAACTTGATGTACCCTGCATCTGTGGAATACATGAATAGACAACGAATCATCCCAAATTAATGAGCGGTGTGGATGAAAGGCTCTTGGTGCTGCAGCCAGGAGTTAGTGCTGTGCCTCTGAGGTGGGAGAGCCAACTTCAGGACACTGGTCCACAAGAGGCCTCCCAGCTGCACATAATATCAAACGGCGAAAATCTCCCAGAGATCTCCATCTCAACGCCAGCACCCAGCTTCACTCAACGACCAGCAAGCTACAGTGCTGGACATCCTATGCCAAACAACTAGCAAGACAGGAACACAACCCTACCCATTAGCAGAGAGGCTGCCCAAAATCATAATAAGTCTACAGACACCCCAAAACACACCACCAGACGTGGACCCGCCCACAAGAAAGACAAGATCCAGCCTTATCCACCAGAACACAGGCACTAGTACCCTCCACCAGGAAGCCTACACAACCCACTAAACCAACCGTAGCCACTGGGGACAGACACAAAAAACAACAGGAACTATGAACCTTCAGCCTGCAAAAAGGAGACCCCAAACACAGTAAGATAAGCAAAATGAAAAGACAGAAAAACACACAGCAGATGAAGGAGCAAGATAAAAACCCACCAGACCTAACAAATGAAGAGGAAATAGGCAGGCTACCTGAAAAAGAATTCAGAATAATGATAGTAAAGATGATCCAAAATCTTGGAAATAGAATAGACAAAATGCAAGAAACAGTTAACAAGGACCTAGAAGAACTAAAGATGAAACAAACAATGATGAACAACACAATAAATGAAATGAAAAATACTCTAGATGGGATCAATAGCAGAATAACTGAGGCAGAAGAATGGATAAGTGACCTGGAAGATAAAATAGTGGAAATAACTACTGCAGAGCAGAATAAAGAAAAACGAATGAAAAGAACTGAGGACAGTCTCAGAGACCTCTGGGACAACATTAAATGCACCAACATTCGAATTATAGGGGTTCCAGAAGAAGAAGAGAAAAAGAAAGGGACTGAGAAAATATTTGAAGAGATTATAGTTGAAAACTTCCCTAATATGGGAAAGGAAATAGTCAACCAAGTCCAGGAAGCACAGAGAGTCCCATACAGGATAAATCCAAGGAGAAATACGCCAAGACACATATTAATCAAACTGTCAAAAATTAAATACAAAGAAAGCATATTAAAAGCAGCAAGGGAAAAACAACAAATAACACACAAGGGAATCCCCATAAGGTTAACAGCTGATCTTTCAGCAGAAACTCTGCAAGCCAGAAGGGAGTGGCAGGACATATTGAAAGTGATGAAGGAGAAAAACCTGCAACCAAGATTACTCTACCCAGCAAGGATCTCATTCCGATTTCATGGAGAAATTAAAACCTTTACAGACAAGCAAAAGCTGAGAGAGTTCAGCACCACCAAACCAGCTCTACAACAACTGCTAAAGGAACTTCTCTAGGCAAGAAACACAAAAGAAGGAAAAGACCTACAATAACGAACCCAAAACAATTAAGAAAATGGGAATGGGAACATACATATCGATAATTACCTTAAATGTAAATGCTCCCACCAAAAGACACAGATTGGCTGAATGGATACAAAAACAAGACGCATATATTTGCTGTCTACAAGAGACTCACTTCAGACCTAGAGACACATACAGACTGAAAGTAAGGGGATGGAAAAAGGTATTTCATGCAAATGGAAACCAAAAGAAAGCTAGAGTAGCAGTTCTCATATCAGACAAAATAGACTTTAAAATAAAGACTATTAGAAGAGACAGAGAAGAACACAACATAATGATCAAGGGATCGATCCCAGAAGAAGATATAACAATTGTAAATATTTATGCACCCAACATAGGAGCACCTCAATACATAAGGCAAATACTAACAGCCATAAAAGGGGAAATCAACAGTAACACATTCATAGTAGGGGATTTTAACACCCCACTTTCACCAATGGACAGATCATCCAAAATGAAAATAAATAAGGAAAGCACAAGCTTCAAATGATACATTAAACAAGATGGACTTAATTGATATTTATAAGACATTCCATCCAAAAACAACAGAATGCACATTTTTCTCAAGTGCTCATGGAACATTCCCCAGGATAGATCATATCTTGGGTCACAAATCAAGCCTTGGTAAATTTAAGAAAATTGAAATTGTACCAAGTATCTTTTCCGACCACAACGCTATGAGACTAGATATCAATTACAGGAAAAGATCTGTAAAAAATACAAACACATGGAGGCTAAACAATACACTACTTAATAACGAAGTGATCACTGAAGAAATCAAAGAGGAAATCAAAAAATACCTAGAAACAAATGACAATGGAGACACGACGACTCAAAATCTATGGGATGCAGCAAAAGCAGTTCTAAGAGGGAAGTTTATAGCAATACAATCCTACCTTAAGAAACAGGAAACATCTCGAATAAACAACCTAACCTTGCACCTAAAGCAATTAGAGAAAGAAGAACAAAAAAACCCCCAAAGTTAGCAGAAGGAAAGAAATCATAAAAATCAGATCAGAAAGAAATGAAAAAGAAATGAAGGAAACGATAGCAAAGATCAATAAAACTAAAAGCTGGTTCTTTGAAAGGATAAACAAAATTGATAAACCATTAGCCAGACTCATCAAGAAAAAAAGGGAGAAGACTGAAATCAATAGAATTAGAAATGAAAAAGGAGAAACAACAACTGACACTGCAGAAATAAAAGAGATCATGAGAGATTACTACAAGCAACTCTATGCCAATAAAATGGACAACCTGGAAGAAATGGACAAATTCTTAGAAAGGCACAACCTGCCAAGACTGAATCAGGAAGAAATAGAAAATATGAACAGACCAATCACAAGCACTGAAATTGAAACTGTGATTAAAAATATTCCAACAAGCAAAAGCCCAGGACCAGATGGCTTCACAGGCGAATTCTATCAAACATTTACAGAAGAGATATCACCTATCCTTCTCAAACTCTTCCAAAATATAGCAGAGGGAGGAACACTCCCCAACTCATTCTATGAGGCCACCATCACCTTGATACGAAAACCAGACAAGGATGTCACTAAGAAAGAAAACTACAGGCCAATATTACTGATGAACTTAGATGCAAAAATCCTCAACAAAATACTAGCAAACAGAATCCAACAGCACATTAAACGGATAATACACCATGATCAAGTGGGGTTTATTCCAGGAACGCAAGGATTCTTCAATATACACAAATCAATCAACGTGATACACCATATTCACAAATTGAAGGAGAAAAACCATATGATCATCTCAATAGATGCAGAGAAAGCTTTTGACAAAATTCAATACCCAATTATGATAAAAACCCTGAAGAAAGTAGGCATAGAGGGAACTTTCCTCAACATAATAAAGGCCATATATGACAAACCACAGCCAACATCGTCCTCAATGGTGAAAAACTGAAAGCATTTCCACTAAGATCAGGAAGAAGACAAGGTTGCCCACTCTCACCACTCTTATTCAACATAGTTTTGGAAGTTTTAGCCACAGCAATCAGAGAATAAAAGGAAATAAAAGGAATCCAAATCGGAAAAGAAGAAGTAAAGCTGTCACTATTTGCAGATGACATGATACTATACATAGAGAATCCTAAAGATGCTACCAGAAAACTACTAGAGCTAATCAATGAATTTTGTAAAGTAGCAGTGTACAAAATTAATGCACAGAAATCTCTGGCATTCCTATACACTAATGTTGAAAAATCTGAAAGTGAAATCAAAAAAACACTCCCATTTACCATTGCAACAAAAAGAATAAAATATCTAGGAATAAACCTACCTAAGTAGACAAAAGACCTGTACGCAGAAAATTATAAGACACTGATGAAAGAAATTAAAGATGATACAGATAGATGGAGAGATATACCATGTTCTTGGATTGGAAGAATCAACATTGTGAAAATGACTCTACTACCCAAAGCAATCTACAGATTCAATGCAATCCCTATCAAACTACCACTGGCATTTTTCACAGAACTAGAACAAAAAATTTCACAATTTGTATGGAAACACAGAAGACCCCGAATAGCTAAAGCAATCTTGAGAATGAAAAACGGAGCTGGAGGAATCAGGCTTCCTGACTTCAGACTATACTACAAAGCTACAGTAATCAAGACAGTATGGTACTGGCACAAAAACAGAAATATAGATCAATGGAACAGGATAGAAAGCCCAGAGATAAATCCACGCACATATGGTCACCTTATCTTTGATAAAAGAGGCAGGAATGTACAGTGGAGAAAGGACAGCCTCTTCAATAAGTGGTGCTGGGAAAACTGGACAGCTACATGTAAAAGTATGAGATTAGATCACTCCCTAACACCATACACAAAAATAAGCTCAAAATGGATTAAAGACCTAAATGTAAGGCCAGAAACTATCAAACTCTTAGAGGAAAACATAGGCAGGACACTCTATGACATAAATCACAGCAAGGTCCTTTTTGACCCACGTCCTAGAGAAATGGAAATAAAAACAAAAATAAACAAATGGGACCTAATGAAACTTCAAAGCTTTTGTGCAGCAAAGGAAACCATAAACAAGACCAAAAGACAACCCTCAGAATGGGAGAAAATATTTGCAAATGAAGCAACTGACAAAGGATTAATCTCCAAAATTTATAAGCAGTTCATGCAGCTTAATAACAAAAAAACAAACAATTCAATCCAAAAATGGGCAGAAGACCTAAATAGACATTTCTCCAAAGAAGATATACAGACTGCCAACAAACACATGAAAGAATGCTCAACATCACTAATCATTAGAGAAATGCAAATCAAAACTACAATGAGATATCATCTCACACCAGTCAGAATGGCCATCATCAAAAAATCTAGAAACAATAAATGCTGGAGAGGGTGTGGAGAAAAGGGAACCCTCTTACACTGTTGGTGGGAATGTAAATTGATACAGCCACTGTGGAGAACAGTATGGAGGTCCCTTAAAAAACTACAAATAGAACTACCATATGACCCAGCAATCCCACTACTGGGCATATACCCTGAGAAAACCATAATTCAAAAAGAGTCATGTACCACAATGTTCATTGCAGCTCTATTTACAATAGCCCAGAGATGGAAACAACCTAAGTGTCCATCATCGGATGAATGGATAAAGAAGATGTGGCACATATATACAATGGAATATTACTCAGCCATAAAAAGAAACGAAATTGAGCTATTTGTAATGAGGTGGATAGACCTAGAGTCTGTCATACAGAGTGAAGTAAGTCAGAAAGAGAGAGACACATACCGTATGCTAACACATATATATGGAATTTAAGAAAAAGAAAAATGTCATGAAAAACCTAGGGATGAAACAGGAATAAAGACACAGACTTACTAGAGAATGGACTTGAGCATATGGTGAGGAGGAAGGGTAAACTGTGACAAAGCGAGAGAGAGGCATGGACATATATACACTACCAAACGTAAGGTAGATAGCTAGTGGGAAGCAGCCGCATAGCACAGGGAGATCAGCTCGGTGCTTTGTGACCGCCTGGAGGGGTGCAATAGGTAGGGTGGGAGGGAGGGAGACGCAAGCGGGAAGAGATATGGGAACATATGTATATATATAACTGATTCATTTTGTTGTGAAGCTGAAACTAACATACCATTGTAAAGCAATTATACTCCAATAAAGATGTTTAAAAAAAATGAATCAGAGGAGATATGGGGATAGATATATATGTATAGCTGATTCACTTTGTTATAAAGCAGAAACTAACACATCATTGTAAAGCAATTATACTCCAATAAAGATGTTTAAAAAAATGAATCAAAGACTTAAACATTAAGACCTGAAACCATAAAACTCCTAGAAGAAAACATAGGGAGGAAGCTCCTCAATATTGGTCTTGGCAATGATTCTATAGATATGACACCAAAAGCACAAACAGGGCTTCCCTGGTGGTGCAGTGGTTGAGAGCCCGCCTGCCGATGCAGGGGACACGGGTTCGTGCCCCGGTCCAGGAGGATCCCACATGCCGCAGAGCGGCTGGGCCCGTGAGCCATGGCCGCTGAGCCTGCGCATCCAGAGCCTGTGCTCCGCAACGGGAGAGGCCACAACAGTGAGAGGCCCGCGTACAGCAAAAAAAAAAAAAGTACAAACAAAAGATGAAAAAAATTCAACCAGTGGGACTACAGATACAATCAACAAAATGAAAAGGCAACATACAGAATGGGAGAAAATTTTGCAAATCATCTATCAGATAAGGGGTTAATATCCAAAATTTATAAAGAACTCATACAACTTAATAAAAAAAAAATCCAATTTTTTAAATGGGCACAAGAGCTAAATACACGTTTTCCCAAAGAAGACATCCAAATGGCCAAAGGTACATGAGAAGGTGTTCAACATCCCTAATCATAAGGGAAATGCAACTCAAAACCACAATGAGATAACAGCTCACACCTGTAGGAATGGTGATCATAAAGACCAACAAGAGAGAAGTGATAGTTATCATATGATATTTGTCTTTCTCTGTCTGACTAACTTCACTCAGTATGACAATCTCTAGGCCCATCCATGTTGCTGCAAATGGCATTATTTCATTCTTTTTTATGGCTCAGTAATATTCAATTGTATATATGTACCACATCTCCTTTATCCATTCCTCTGTTGATGGACACATTTACAAAACAGAAATAGAGTCACAGATGTAAAAAACAAACTTATGGTTACCAGGGGGAAAGGGGGGGAGGGATACATAGGGAGACTGGGATTGACATACACAAACTACTATATATAAAAATAGATAACTAATACGGACCTACTGTATAGAACAGGGAACCCTAGTCAATACTCTGTAATAACCTATATGGGAAAAATCTAAAAGAGTAGATATATATATGTATAACTGATTCACTTCACTGTACAGCAGATACTAACACAACACTGTAAATCAACTATACTCCAATAAAATTTTTTTAATTAAAAACTTTAAAAAACATTAAAGAAGAGATAAGTGTTGGAGACTCTGTGGAGAAAAGGGAACCCTCCTGCACTGCTGGTGGCAATGTAAATTGGTGCAGCCACTATGGAGAACAGTATGGAGATTCCTCAAAAAAAAAAAAAATTAGAAATAGAGCTACCATATGATCCAGCAATTCCACTTTTGGATATTTATTAGAAGAAAGTGAAAACACTGATTCAAAAAGATATATGTACTCCCATATTCACTGCAGCATTTTTTATCACAGTCAAGACATGGAAACAACCTAAATGTCCATCAACAGATGAATGGATAAAGAAGATGTGATCTATTTATACAATGGAATATTCAGCCATTTAAAAAAAAAGAATAAAATCTTGCCATTTAAGAAAACACTGATGGACCATTATGCTAAGGAAATAAGTCAGACAGAGAAGGACAAATACCATATTATCTCACTTATATGTGGAATTTTTTAAAAAAAAACAAGCTCATAGATACAGAGAACAGATGGGTAGGTACCAGAGGTGGGGGTTGAAGGGTGGGAAAAATGGGTGAAGGTGGTCAAAAGGTACAAACTTCCAGTTATAAAATAAGTGACTGTAGTTAACAGATCTTAAAAGTTCTCACCACAAGAAAAAAGAAATCTGTAACTATGTATGCTGACAGACTTATTGTGGTGATCATTTCACAATATATACAAATATCAAAGCATTATGTTGTACACCTGAAACTAATATAATGTATTATATGTCAATTAAAACTTAATTTTAAAAAACCTTCAGGGCTTCCCTGGTGGCGCAGTGGTTGAGAGTCCACCTGCTGATGCAGGGGACGCGGGTTCATGCCCCGGTCCGGGAAGATTCCACATGCCGCGGAGCGGCTGGGCCCGTGAGCCATGGCCGCTGAGCCTGCGCATCCAGAGCCTGTGCTCCGCAACGGGAGAGGCCACAACAGTGAGAGGTCCGCGTACCGCAAACCTTCAGAGAAAATAAAAATGATATAGGTATATATAAACAAATTTATCATGTTTGTGGATTTGAAATCTGTTATTTCACTTTTCTCCAAACTGACAGTTAAATTTAATGAAATTTTAATCAACATCTGAAGTGTGCAAGTGCGTTTTATTGGGATATGATAAACTGATTCTAAAATGTATATTCAAAAGGATCTAAAATGGCCAAGATAATATTTAAAAAATCAAAGTGGAAAGAGCTACTATTCCAGATAGCAAGACATTACAATGCAACAATAATTAAGCACTCTGACATTTGTACAAGGACACACAAATATACAGTGGAATAGAGAGCTACATAGCAGACTCTCACCCTCACAGACAGATAATAAAATATGAACTCTACCTCACAAACATACTTTCCAGGATGATTACAGATCTAAGTAGAAAAGACAAAACAACAAAGCTTCTGAAGATAACAGAAGAGGATATCTTGCTGCTTGCAGAGTAGGCAGACTTTTAAACAGAACACCCAACACACAAGCTATAGAGAAAAAGATGGATAATTGAGACTACATTAAAAGTAATCATCAGAAGACACCGTGAAGAAAGCAAAAGCTTAATTTACCAAGGGTCTGAATCCATAACTAAGAGACACTACAGCCACTAAGAAAAATACAATCAACCCATAGAAAAATGAGCAAGACACCTCAAAGGAGACATAAGAAAAAGTTATCAACCACATTAATAATCAGAGAAAAATAAACTAAAACCGCAGTGACATAACGTTACACCTCCATCAGAATGGTTAAAGTCATACAAAAAATAAAAGAGTGACAGTACCAAAGTTGCCAAGAATGTAGAACAATGGGAATTCTCATATACTGCTGATGGAACTGTAAATTGATAGAACCACTTATGAAAACCATTTTGCCATATCTCATAAAGCTGGATACATGCATACCTACTCCTAGGTATATACCCAACAGAAATGTACAAGAATGTTCATAACAGCATTATTTGAAATCACTGCAACAATAAAACGGGTACGTTCATAAACAGCAGAGCAGCTAGGTAAAAGATGAAGTCTTCACCAGTGGGGAACCACACAAAAATGAAAACAAATGACAACTTCACTTAATGTGAGCAAAAGCAGCAGACACAGAAGAATGCGTACTGTAGGATATTTATATCAAAGTTGCAGAAGCAGGTAAAACTAAACCACAGTGTTTCAGGACTGAAACTAGGGTAGTAAAATCATTAGGAAAAGTTGGTTGTGGTTCCCATACAAGCCAACATTAGTTACCTGTGACAGCAAGGAATGGGCGTGAGAGGAGTTTTCTGTGATGCTGTCAGTGTTTTATCTACTTATTTATTTTGCATTTCAGTAACTTTATTAAATGCTAGATCCCTTAGTACGAAAACATAATGATAGTTGGTTAGGTTACCTACACTGATGTATTCAAAATATTGAAATATATCAGCCTTTTGAGAAAGTGAAAAGTTTATCCATAAAACATCATTTACAAAAGTGTAAGATACACTGTGGTTCTTCGGTTTACTTTCCAGGGCATATCTACCCATAACTTTATGTCAAAATTGGGTACAGCCATCCTGGATAGACCCAGGCTACACGCTGAACAAAGTAACCCCTAACGCTGTAGATCTCCTTAGATTCACTGACTTACCAGAAAATTCCGACCTCAGGAACCTCATAGTTATAAAGATGCCCACTTACTTTTAATACTTTCTTTTGGCACAGTGGGGACAATATAATTTTGTATACTGTCTTCCTTTTAAGCAAAACTATAAATTAGAAGCAATGACAGTTTGGTTTTTCTTTAATATTTATTTATTTGGCTACGCCACACGGGATCTTCATTGCCACGCGTGGGATCTTCATTGCAGCATGCGGGATCTTTAGCTGCAGCATGCGGGATTTTTAGCTGCAGCATGTGGGATCCAGTTCCCCAACCAGAGGACGAACCAGGGCCCCCTGCACTGGGAGCACAGAGTATTAGCCACTGGACCACCAGGGAAGTCCCAATGACAGTTTTATAAAAACAGTCCTTAGTAAAAACTTCTGGAGTGTTAAATCAGCAAGTTTTTGGAGTGATGCTAACAGTAATTTGAGTTATTAATACAATAAAAGTTAATTTCATCAGTGGGACTAGATTAAGGCAGTAGATCTTGTATAAAAATTTTTTATCATGGATATAAACATCACCTGTTTTCTAGAAAAAATATTAAAGATAACTTAATATGCCAAAATGACTAGGTCTGTAGTTGTGCTTTATATAAAATGCCCTCAAATTGAAATGTAATGCCCCTGTATCAGTAAAGTCCACATCTCTGGATTGTCTACTACTTGCACTACAGTGTCAAGAAACCATTTTCACTGCCTACAATATTGACCCTTGTAATGCCTTAAAAGTGCCTTTGCAAAATGTTGGTTTTGATGTAAACCTCATAATTTAAAATTTGAAGTTACCATTTTTTTAACGTTTTTATGGGAGTATAATTGCTTTACAATGGTGTGTTAGTTTCTGCTTTATAACAAAGTGAATCAGTTATACACATACATATGTTCCCACATCTCTTCCCTCTTGCGTCTCCCTCCCTCCCACCCTCCCTATCCCACCCCTACAGGCGGTCACAAAGCACCAAGCTGATCTCCCTGTGCTACGCAGCTGCTTCCCACTAGCTATCTACCTTACATTTGGTAGTGTATATATGTCCATATATACACTACCACTCTCTCATTTTGTCCCAGGTTACACTTCCCCTTCCCTGTGACCTCAAGTCCATTCTCTAGTAGGTCTGTGTCTTTATTCCCGTCTTGCCTCTAGGTTCTTCATAACGATATTTTTTTAGATTCCATATATATGTGTTAGCATACGGTATTTGTTTTTCTCTTTCTGACTTACTTCACTCTGTATGACAGACTCTAGGTCCATCCACCTCACTACAAATAGCTCAATTTTGTTCCTTTTTATGGCTGAGTAATATTCCATTGTATATATGTGCCACATTTTATTTATCTATTCATCTGTCGATAGACACTTAGGTTGCTTCCATGTCCTGGCTATTGTAAATAGAGCTGCAATGAACATTGCGGTACATGACTCTTTTTGAATTCTGGGTAATTCAGGGTATATGCCCAGTAGTGGGATACCACCTAAATACAATATATTGATCCAATGTAGAATGTTTTATTTCTTGACCTTGGTAGTAATTACATAGGTGATCAATCTGTGTTAAATCTTGAGCCATACATCTGTACTTTTCCATATGTAAACTGTATTTCCCATTATAAAGGCTAAAAAAAAATGTTGAATCACTTTGGCACATATGTTTAAACAGACCAAATATATGTGGGTCTCTTTCTAGATACCCTGTTCTGTTCCACTGATCTCTGTCTGCATGTCTGTCCTTATGTCTGTACCACACTGTCTTAATAAACGTAGCTTTACCATCAGTCTTGTAATCACGTAGTGTTTGTAAGTCAACCCGCTTTGTTGGTCTTGTCCAGTTCTAGTTCCTCTGCACTTCAATACATATTTTAGAATCAGCTGTTAATGTCTACAAAATGCCTGCTGGGATTTTTACTGGGATTGTGTTGAATTCCTGCATTTTAATGGTGTGGTGGCAGGGCCCCCATCTACTTAGCTCTTTACATATCTTATATATATTCCATTAAATTTATCTCTACAGGGCTTCCCTGGTGGTGCAGTGATTGAGAGTCTGCCTGCCGATGCAGGGGACATGGGTTCGTGCCCGGTCCGGGAGGATCCCACGTGCCGCGGAGCGGCTAGGCCCGTGAGCCATGGCCACTGAGCCTGCACGTCGGGAACCTGTGCTCCCCAACGTGAGAAGCCACAACAGTGAGAGGCCCGCGTACCGCCAAAAAAAAAAAAATTATCTCTACATATTTCATGTTTCTCATGCTATTTTTAAAAGTACTGTTTTCGCCTCATTATTTTCTAACTGTTTGTTGCTAGTATATGGAAATACAATTGATGTTCATAAGCTCACCTTAGCCTCATGAACCATTTAAATTCACATATTAGTGCTAAAGGCTATTTAATACAGTCATTGGAATTTTCTACATAAACAATCATGTCACCTGCACAGAAAGTTTTACTTCTCTCTAGTTTCTTTTTAAATAGTTCTTTTTTTTTTAACATCTTTATTGGAGTATATTTGCTTTACAACTGTGTGTTAGTTTCTGCTTTATAACAAAGTGAATCAGCTTTACATATACATATATCCCCATATCCCCTCCCTCTTGCATCTCCCTCTCACCCTCCCAATTCTACCCCTCTAGGTGGTCACAAAGCACCTAGCTGATCTCCCTGTGCTATGTGGCTGCTTCCCACTATTTATTTTACATTTGGTAGTGTATATATGTCCATGCCACTCTCTTTGTCCCAGCTTACCCTTCCCCGTCCCCGTGTCCTCAAGTCCATTCTCTACGTCTGCGTCTTTATTCCTGTCCTGCCCCTAGTTCTTCAGAACCTTTTCTTTTTTTTTTAGATTCCATATATATGTGTTAGCATAGGGTATTTGTTTTTCTCTTTCTGACTTACTTCACTCTGTATGACAGACTTTAGGTCCATCCACCTCACTACATATAACTCAGTTTCATTTCTTTTTATGGCTAAATGTAAGGCCAGACACTATCAAACTGTTAGAGGAAAACATAGGCAGAACACTCTATGACATAAATCACAGCAAGATCCTTTTTGACCCACCTCCTAGAGAAATGGAAATAAAAACAAAAATAAACAAATGGGAACTAATGAAACTTAAAAGCTTTTGCACAGCAAAGGAAACCATAAACAAGATGAAAAGGCAACGCTCAGAATGGGAGAAAATATTTGCAAACGCAGCAACTGACAAAGGATTAATCTCCAAAATTTACAAGCAGCTCATGCAGCTCAATATCAAAAAAACCCAAAACAACCCAATCCAAAAATGAGCAGAAGACCTAAATAGACATTTCTCCAAAGAAGACATACAGATGGCCAACAAACACATGAAAGGATGCTCAACATCACTAATCATTACAGAAATGCAAATCAAACCTACAATGAGGCATCACCTCACACGAGTCAGAATGACCATCATAAAAAAACCTACAAACAATAAATGGTGGAGAGCCATTGTGGAGAAAGGGAACCCTCCTGCAGTGTTGGTGGGAATGTAAATTGATACAGCCACTATGGAAAATAGTACGGAGGTTCCTTAAAAAACTAAAAATAGAACTACCATACGACCCAGCAATCCCACTACTGGGCATATACCCTGAGAAAACCATAATTCAAAAAGAGTCATGTACCACAATGTTCATTGCAGCTCTATTTACAATAACCAGGACATGGAAGCAACCTAAGTGTCCATTGACAGAGGAATAAAGAAGATGTGGCACATATATACAATGGAGTATTACT
The DNA here is from genome assembly GCF_937001465.1 of Orcinus orca. Classification (NCBI taxonomy): domain Eukaryota; kingdom Metazoa; phylum Chordata; class Mammalia; order Artiodactyla; family Delphinidae; genus Orcinus; species Orcinus orca. The sequence continues at coordinate 6,446,204 of NC_064572.1, forward strand.
CAGTTTGTACCTTTTGAGTACCTTCATCCGTTTTGCCCACCACCCCAGCCCTGTCTCTATTCTTTATGCTTTGTATTTCTTCCTCTTGCCTTAGTTCAGTGGCTAGAACCTCCGGGGTAGTGCTGAATAGAAGAGCAGGTGTATAAATGTGATGTAGCACGTGAGCTACTCCTACAGTAAGTGAAGTGAGCACCCTTGCCTGTTCCCATTCTTAGGTCCAAGACATTCAGTCTTTCACTATTAATCTTGCTGTCAGCTGTGGGTTCTTCTTAGGTATGACCTATCAGTGTGAAGCTATTCCCTTCTCTTCTAGTTTGCCAAGAGTTTTTGGAGGGGGGGTTGTTTGTTTGTTTTTATAAATGGGCATTAAATTTTGTCAAAGGCTTTCTCTGCGTCTATTAAGATGATCATACACTTTTCTCCTTTATGCCTTAACTGATTTTCAAATGTTCAACCAACCCTGCATTCCTCTTTATATACTGCTGGATTAAATTTGTAAATGTTTTGTTAAGGACTCTCCTGTTTATTTTCATCAGGGACACCATCTACAGTTTCCTAGTGACTCTGTCTGGTACTGGTATCAATTTTAGTCTGATAAAGTAAGTAAAATGGTATTCACTTCTCTATTTTTTGAAAAAGGTTATGTAGGACCGGTATTATTTCTTCTTTGAAGGTTTGGGGAAATTCACCATTGAAGCCACTGCAACCCAGGGTTTTCTTTGTTTTGCTAACAAGCTTGTTGTATTGACAAAACAAAATTTTAAAGGAACAGCGAGTGCAAACTTAAAACAATGCTAAAACAGCTGTGTATGTGTATACATAAATGGATGCAAATAATTCTTATTCACTGAGATGGTTTGAAAAATTTGTAAGAGCTCAAGAGAAAATAAAAATATCCATATTGCCATGAACTTGAGCGTTTATAAATTTCCTCTCTCAGTGAGCATGTATTATTTGTAACTAGAAACAAAACCAACAAATAGCAGTCAGAGCTCTCAATAAATTAAAAGGGATCTCCTCACACTCTGTTCTGAGCCTGCAGGGATGATGTAGAGGGGCTTTCTGACTTGGCTATGAGTTTACAGCAAAGTATGTATCACCGTGAAGATTCTATTAGTTGGTTTCACTAGTCTTCCACTTCTCACACAGTCAGGTCAGAGTAACACCTGACTTTTAAGAGGGTGAGAAATACCAATTTGAACTTCACGACCAGAGAAAAAGAGATATGATGGTTCAGGTTTGTCCGATAGAGAAGACAAAGGAGTTAGAAATAAGGGCCAGGGAAAATTCATGTCGAGCCTGGAAAAATGGAGAGTATGTTCCAAATGACTAGAGGTCATTTAGAAGAGGCTAATATAATACATTTCTAATGAGGCCACAGCAACTCACAGCAACCACAGCTCAAGTGTATCGAATGGAAGATGGATGTAAAGAGAAATTTCGTAAGGTGTATTTAGAAAACCACATGAAAAGTTGAACAAACAGCCCAACTTCTCAAAATTTCTTGTTGAGTCTCTGACTTCATTGTGCCACAAGAATATTCTACCAACAGTAACATAATGCAAATAATTTACATACATTCCCAGAATTAAAGGAAACAAAACAAAGCTATCAAGTTAGGGGGCAACAGTTTTTATAATGACTTTCCTTAAACCTTTTTTGTTGGCTCCAGATAAAATAGTGTGTATAATCTTTTGTAGCACTTGAGCTAATCCCACACCAAGTAAAGACAGGGAACTGGAAATATGTAACTCCTGTTTCTGATTAATTTTACAGAGGATGTGGGTGGTCAGACTCAGTCAGTCCAAACATTTAAGAAATCAGTTGGAAAGAAAACATCACATGAGTTCTCCTTGTTGTCAGCAGTAACACGGTATGTGGCTGGGGAGTAGAGGGTATTCACATGAGGACAAGAGTTAAGACTTGAGATTCCAAAGAATGAATAACAAATACGTTACAGAACATACAAACATGGCATTATGCTCCGACCTTCAGAGATGTCACATCTAAATTTAAACACTTAAATTACAATTCTTCCACCTGTCATTTTCTCATTTTCTCAAATAGAGACCTTAAGAGAATCTGGATAAAAGAGGGGCTGCATTTGAGGTTCAGAAGAAAGTTACTTAATAATGAATCAGGCAGCTACTGGACAGGTGAGCTGCTCAGCTGTGCACTGAGAAGACGGACGAAGCAGGTAGGCGGGACCTTGGAAGATCCTTTTATTATAGTCGGAAGGTCAAACTTGGGCAAGAGGAAAGCAGATGGAGTTCTCTAATTTTTTAGAAGTATTTGACCTATATTTAGAAGTCCATTTCTATTTAATTTAATATCTGAATTGCTGTTTGACTATGAAGAAATAAATTCACTCAAACCTAAATGTCTCTTTCCTAATCATATATTAGGGAGGAAACATGTCTCACAGACCTTACTTGGGCACTAATAAGAATACATTTATGATATAACAGCAATAATGCTGTGAACATCACCCAGGGAGATCAACGGACTTACCCAAGGTCATTGCAAATCCAGAAAAAGAAAGTTTTCCTACCTCCAACTAAGCACATAAACTTTCCTGCAATACACAGAGCCTATACTCTGAGACCCTGAAAAGTGATGTTTTTTTAAAAATCCAAGCTGAATACAACTTGACATTCTGGCTGGATTAAATATGTAACAAAGCTTCTAGTATTACCCAGTGGAAAGAAATTAAAAAACTAATGGAAGAGGTAGGATGCTGTAGCAATTAGCAAGATACTTTTAGAGTTTACAACATTAATTTAAACCTTGTTCATAGTCTTAATTTTGAAAATGTTACTTAATCTCCCTGAACCTCACTTTTTCCTGGGTAAAATGAGGATAGTATGAGATATTGTTTGCAAATCACAGTGCTTCAAGCTCTGGTAAATGTTCGATAAATAGTACTAACTGCATGTATTAATAATAGTTAATATTGTAATCATTTACTACTCTCACCTTCAGATGACCCAGACAACAAAGCTATTATTTCTCTCAGTGACTGACACCTCAGGAAAGCACTAACCTAACAATGACTAAGAGAACACCATTTTAGTGAAGCCACGCATGCCCACACATCTCCCACCACTACACACACACTTCAGTTCTCAGAAATAACTAACTGTGAGCAGCTACTTTATTCCAGATACACTGGAACATGCTGTAAAGTGATCTACATTTCTACAGCTTCAGAAGATGGTCTCCCCATAAAGTATTACCTAACAGCACAGCACTGCAGGGGGAACAAGGACCTGTCAGAGTGAACAAAGCAAACTGTTAGGTAAATCCATAGTTTTATAAAGTCCATAGTTACACACCTTCTATGACCAAAAAAAAAATTTTAACCTTCATTTTCTGTATTTCAGAAGTACAATTAAGAGTAACTTAACTTCAAATTGTAAATTCTGTTCTTCCACTCTTCCTAAAGCTTTCAAAAGCCTTCTCAAGTAGCAAAATAGATTTTTGTGTGTTTCCAGACCTTGTTTTTCCTTCTTTCTTCTCGTCTTTCCCACGTATTATTGTTCAGACGATTAACAACTGTGTCTGTTCATCCTCAGTGACACTTACCAACATGCAGATGCTCAAATTCCATCTTCGTGGTCAGAACATTTTGCTTTATCTTTTTGGGAGACAGATCCCGACACAGCTTTTCTATTTTGCATGAGGCCTTTCCACCACAAAAGTGGATTTCTCTTACCATCCCAGGGTCAAACAGCCTGTCAGCTCTGGCCTGCTCTAATTCAGATGTTGGAAGTGTTTTAAAACAAAACAAAACAAAACAAAAAAACCCTCCTTTGAGGCAACTTCATGGCCTGTTTCAGAGACAAGCCTGCCGGGCACCACCTCCCACCCCATCACCATGGAGGGAGCCAGGTTCCTGACGCAGCGTGGCCTCCCCAGAATGCCTCTGAAAACACAGCATGCACAACACAGATGAATTAAATAGAAACTACTCTGCAGACACATACGTCTTTTGAGCAAGTAATCAACAAATCTGGTGTCCTAAAATGAAATTTCATAAGCACTGACTGGGTTGGAATTTAAACAAATGCTTTTGATCTGCTTCAAACCAAGCTGAATGCTTCCCTCTGCATGGGTCGTCTTCATAACAATCCCAAGTTCTAGCCACTACTAAAGGAAGGCATCTAATTAGCTTTGATGTGCAGCATCCAGTTAAATGATGTAACTAAAGAGTCCTTTGGTAAACAGTGAATTGTGCAAAATTTTTGAGAGTATGAATTATTAAAAATTACTCAAAAATTACGTCTTCCGGGGCTTCCCTGGTGGTGCAGTGGTTGGGAGTCCGCCTGCCAATGCAGGGGACGCGGGTTCGTGCCCCGGTCCGGGAAGATCCCACATGCCGCGGAGCAGCTGGGCCCGTGAGCCATGGCTGCTGAGCCTGCGCGTCTGGAGCCTGTGCTCCGCAACGGGAGAGGCCCGCGTACAGCAAAAAAAAAAAAAAAAAAAAAATTACGTCTTCCATCCAGTCTCCCAAACTAGAAATCTTGGCTTTTGACAACCCTGCACATCCTGAATCCAGTCAGTCGACAAAAACAATCATCTCTAACTCAGACAGGACTCTGGAATTAGACTCTCATTCACCCCAATCGCTTTCGCTCTCGAACCTAGTTTGAACGATTTCAATACTTTCTTCCTTGGTCGCCAGTCTCCTGCATCCACCTCTCAACACACGGTGAGACCTCACAAAAGCAAAGACAAGCACGCCCATCTCTCGCCAGGAGAAACGTTGTAGACCTCCAGTGATTCTGAGATGGAATTCCGGGTCCTGGTCTGGCCTGTGACTATGCCCTCATGGATGGCCATCTGCCCACCCATCTCCTCTTGTCCATCTCAAGTTCCCCTTTGTTCCTGCTGCCCAGGACAGCTCCCCATTTCCTGGATGTGCCAGGATCCATCAGAGCCTCTGGGGCAGAATGACTTCTTTTCTCAAAGACAGCTCAGCTTTCCCCCTGGCAAACTCCTACTTAACCTTCCAGTGGCACTTTGAATGCCCCCTCTCTATGGAGGGCTTCTCCCCCTTTCCTTCCCCAGGCAGTTCAGTGCATCAGCGTCTGTGTTCCCACAGCATGTTTCGCATCTGTACCAGAATTACCTCTGTGTGAGTGTTGTCTGTGTGCTGCCCTCTCCCCAGCGAGAGCATGAGCTCCCCTAAGATATGAACCACGTACTATTCCTAGGCAGGTATGGATGCTAACATTGACTGAATCCTCTACTGAATGTTAGCTTCATCATGATGTAACACAAAGTACATGAAAGTAAAGCCAGGCAACTCCTGGGTTTAAATCTAAGTCCTAGCACCGTCTTCTTCTAGAAATTTAGCTGTGGAGCCTTGTGCTTCCTCACCTGTAAACTAGTAACACAACCAGCTCATGGAGAGGGAGGGGGGAGGGAGGAGGAACTAAGGAAGATTAAATGAGAAGATACATACATGAACACTGCCTGGACACGTCCAGGCATGAATATATGTATCAACGATAACAAAGATAAAACAGCCCTGGCACCCACTCTGTGATGGCATGTGGTCAACAACCTCCCAATATAACCAACTAGTAACAAAGACCCACGGAGGACACAGGAGCTGGCCGATGCCACAGGGTAAGTGACAGCAAAGTCAAGACTCAAGCCCAGTTGGGGATCTAACCATAAGCTCTGTGTAAGGTTCAGGGAGATTAAGTAAGTACCTCACTTACCTAAGTACCTGATAATTTATCTGATCCTCATCAAAATTCCTTTTACCTTCCTTTTATGGATGAAAAAACTGAGCCTCAAATAAATAACTTGCTACAAATCATACAGTTTCAGGGTAAACAAGCTAGGATTCAATTCCAGTGTGTCTAAATTCAAAACACTTCAGCCAATATCTCATGGGCTATTATCAATATAAAAGGTGCAGACATACTATAAAACAGAAGACCAGCATGAACCTCTGGAACAGCACCTGTGTGGCGGTGATTCAAAATGAAGCCAGATTCCCCCTGGTTAAGGTGACCAGGAAACCTTCCTGGAAGGTTTTTAAAAGTATTAAAAAATATAAATTTGACATTAAAAAAATGAAAGTTATTATTGGAAACCAAAAACTATGTCTAGAGAGCATTCAGGAAAAGGGGGAAATCTGCAAATCAGGGACAGAAAATCACAGGGTCCTCAGGGGACCAGGGGAGGGTCAGAGTGGGGAGGGCAAATGCGGGGGAGCACGGATCCTGAAAGGGTGTACACCACATGAGCAAGAATAAGGCAGACCTGGTCCTGGTGAGAATAAGCCACAACAAGAAGGGTTATGGGATGTACGGGGACTGATCCAGGCAAGAGGCCCAGAGCAGAGATATGGTGGGGGCCCTGGGCAGAGAGGCAGACTTCCCAGGAGCTGAGGGGCACAGATGGGGACCACAGGGCCTCAGTGCACAGGAGGGCAAGGTTTTACACATGGAAGAAAGCCACAGTCATACCCTTGAGAAAGGAGGACCACTTGATGACGTTTTGCAAAGGAATCTGATTTCACTAAGTTGAATCTGAGATGCCAGTGGAACACCGAGATCAAGTCTCATCAGGCAGACAGACCCACAATCAGAGCTGCAGGTGTGACTGGAGCTGTGTGTCTGCATGCAGGCCAGTCCGTGGGCATATGCATGTGTAAAGACAAAGAATGAGGGGAGGGAGGGGAAAGAAAATCAAGGACTTGACTTTCTACATTTTAGCAGCAGGAAGAAGAAAGGAGAAGAAATTGTGCTATGAAGCAAGTGGAGTTTGCAAGAAGCATTGTCTAAAACCGCATCAAATCCTACTAGAAGTTAAGGAAAGTGAATTCTCAAAACTAAGGGAACAGACATCTTTTCATAAATATCTGAAATATGTCGATGGGCCTGGAAATTGGATAGTTAAGGACAAAACGGTGGTAGAAAAGTAGAAGCAAGTTTTCCCGAAGTCTTCCAAGAAGAATTAGTCCATATAAGATGAAATTGAGGAAGGTCACATAAAACTGCAAACCTCCCAATAAAATGAGAAAGAGTCCCTGCTCAGAACCAGTGGCTGGACGGTTGCTGAGAAGAAGGAAAAACATTTGATCATGGCTACATCTGTGATCATCCTCATTCAGAGACCAGCCACTCTCCAGAGCGCAAACACAACTACACAAAACAGAGGGCTTGACAAGCCATTTCCAAAGACCAAGCACTTATAGTAATGTCACAATCAGGACTTAGAATCAACAAATTTATCAGGAGGACCCATGTATCCACAAGCTATCCAGCGAAGATAGTTTATTAGCTTCATCTTACTACATATCACTTATTTTCTGAAGTTATTCACAAAGGAAGCCTCCTGTTAGAACTTGTGCATTTGTCTTAAACCATACTTAAGAGATGCTAACATGTTTGTGTCCATAGATTGTACTGATTCTGAAAGAATTTCAATGGCCTCTGCATGACAGACACAGTCGTCAAGAGGAGGCGTGCCAGAGTTCTACAGACTTTAGATGGTGACCATTTCCTGCTAATTGCAATGCCCAGTCTCCCCCTCTCTAAAATAGACATTAATAATAATACCTCCAGGGTATTATAAGGTGTGTAAGATCAAATGACATGTGTAAAATCCTTAGCAAAGTAACGGCTCCACAAATGTTACTGTTATTTAAAGGGTCATGGAACTGGACTTCATTTTACCAGTGAGGTAACACAACTAGTAACAGAGCTTAGAAACAAAATCAATTTTCATCCCTTAGCTCAGTGCTCTTTAGTTGGATTTTAATTTCAAAGTATTATTAAATGTCAGTGTGATCTTAATTAAAGTCCTGACCCAACAAGATCCTGAGTAGGAGGTGCCTTAATTGTGTTTGCTTGGTCTTACCTTGTGGAAACTTTGCTCATGCTCAAAGACACCGTTTCTTGCTCATAGCTAAGGAGAACATGGGTTGGCCTGGTGTCTCGTTTAATCAACGGTAGTTTACTGCTGGGTACAGAAGAGGTTAACCGGTTCCCATGAGTACTCTGTGTTCACTATATCTGATTTGTAGCCCATCATATCTGTAAGCATCCATGATCTTTATATTTTGATATAAGCTCCTTCACAAAGTTTTGTACAAATCTTTACAAGTGAAAGAATATTTCAATACAAGTTAATCCTTTAGCTAAAGAAGATAATGGCTTAGCAAATTCAACTTAATGAAAATTGTTTTCTCTAAAAGGGAAAGTGTGTTGTTTTAACCAGAAACTCAACTGGAGGGAGTTATCCCAAGCTTTAACTGAAAAAGTGCTGGGTCGGAAGAGTACAAGAAATCCTATAACTTCATCAACATCAGCATTCAAAATACTGGATTATTTTCTCTAATATGACTGTAACCAGAACTATATCTATACTTGTTTTCATCTGTTCTTAGAGAAAGAAAACTACAATGACTCTTTTCCTGAGCAGTGTAGAAAGCAGCTTACATTTCTCTATTTAAAAAATTTGCTAAATGAAAGAATATTTTACATTTTAAAAATCAAAAGTACTACAATTAACTTTCCAGTGAATATATTCTGTGGTGCTGAAATTTTAAAACGTCTTCCAGCAGCTCTGTAACCTTGGAAATTATATAGCTGACCCTTGAACAACAATGGTTTGAGCTGCACAGGTCCACTTATACTGGGATTTTCTCAATAATAAATACTGCAGCCCAACCAGCTGGTTGAATGGCAGACTCAAAGAGCTCACTATAAATTACACGCAGCTTGTCTACTGCTCGGAGGGTAGCCCTCACCCCACTTTGTTCAAGGATCAACTGTAATCCTGTTCTGGGAATTCCCTTTCCATAATTTGAAATCACCAGAAGAGGGCAGAGCTAAGCATGTGCTACTTGGATTCCCTGGGTATGAAATGAGAAGAAACTTGCAAAATGTTTCAGTCTATTTTTGACTGAAATTTAGCACCTCAGTTGCTATATTTGCTGAGCATAGAGACTTGCCTAGAAGAATTGGCCACCTAATTTCTCTTATACACAAAAAGGGGAGTAAAAGTCAACACTGCAATAGAATAAATGCAGTAGAAATGCTTGGCAATTAACAGAACAAAGACATGGAAGAATCTAACATTTATAGTACCTTGCTCGTTTTATGTATACGCATTTATGTGAAACAATTAAATAGCTTACAAATCAAATCAGAAATAACTTGGTATATGTGATAATGGTAGAGATAAAAATATCTGTAAAAATTAATCTGTAAAAAATAACTTTATCTGTATATGCAGTCCATAACAACTTCTTAATCTAGCATACCCTGTAGACAAGATTATTGAAAAGTTTAAAAATTTTTCTCTCTAGGATTGTTGGATACTTTGATAAACTCACAAATAATTATTCTCAGTCTTAATATTCTCTAACTTCAATGTTCCATAACCCCTTATACTTCAAAAGTAAAATTCAAAGAACATGCTTATAAATATATAAAGGAAGAAAAATCCCTGGGATTAGGCTTGCGGCCACTGTAAATATTAAGATTAAATTTAATCAACTTTTTTGTTAAAGATAGGGATTTATTCAGAGTTACACTTCCACGTCTGAATATTTGCATTTTACATCTCAACATTTTTCAAATAAAAACAATGAAAGAATTAAACAGAGAAAGTTCCCATAAGAAATTAGAGGTGGCATTAGCTCCACTGAAGAGTCTATCAACCACCTGGAGACCAGCTCCATCTCTCTCAGCTGAGCAGCTTCTCAATTGCACACAGAAAGTGGACCAAAGCCTTAAACAGCCATCTGGGGAAGATGTTTGGTCAATAAGCTTAGTGCTCACCAAGCGGACCTCATCAGCTATGCCCAAACTCTTGAGAATTCAAAGGTAGGACCTCCTTGGAGTTAAAGAAAAAAGGCAAAAAGCAGCTTCCACAACAAAGCAGCAACTAATTTTCACAGAACACATTTTCTGGAGCAAGGCTTTCCCAAACCTAGCTGATCAAAACCCCTATTTGCAGAGTCCAACCTCAGGCCTAGCCAATCAGACTTTCCAAGAGTGGAGGCCAAACTAGAATTTTAGGAGCTGCAGACCCAGCCAGGATCCTTCTGAGGGAGGGCCCTGCAGGCATGAGTGAGGGCTCTGAGGCTGCCTCAGGTCAGAGTGAGCATCTCCAGCAGGTGACGGGATCGCTCGTCTGTGGGGAAGGAGATGAGGGGCAGGAGGGGACACGGAGGCCAAGTAGAAGGCACAGAGGTGATGTGCACCAGAGTGACGACAACAGAATAGCAACAAGGCCAGAGTTTCTAGACAGGTGACCCCTGAACAACACGGGTCTGATTGGTGCGGGTCCACTTACACGCAGATTTTGTTCAAGAGGAAACGCTTCAGAACCACATGCTCTGCAGAGAGAACCACGGCTGCAGTTGGAGGGCCGCCCGTAACTTATGGGGGGATGCTCCACTGCGGGGGTTCGGAGGCCCTGACCCTCGTGCTGTTCAAGGGGCAGCAGCATCTCTGAATCAACAGCTTTGGCAACATATCAGCTACAGGAGGTGAAGAAAAGGCAGGAGATATGGGGTCAGCGTTCCTGGGTGTGGATTCCACCTCTACCACTTACAGAACTGTGCGACTTAGCAAGTAACACTCTCTAAGTCTCAGTTTTCACACCAGAAAATGGAAGTAGGGTTAAATACATAAATGTTTAAATTAAAATTAATCAATTTAAGTGATCTATGTTTAACACTAACCACAGGGCTTGGCCCTTAGACTAAATGTTGGCTGCTATTCATCGGTTTTGTTGTTAATGATGCTGTAAAAACACCATTTGCTGAGACCTACTTTGGGCCAGGCACTGTGAAAATAAAGACTTTTTTTGAAAGGGAAAGATAGCTCCCCTTATGACAAATGTGTGCTCCCCAAGACCACTTTCAGTTTCCCCCATAATGCCTGCAGACCTATTTATTTTTTTTGCAAAACAGAGAAATGCTGAAGTATGGAAACAATTTAGTTCCATTTAGATTCTTTTACCATAATCCTCAAAGCCACAGATCATCTACAGTATGTGTCTCATGGCATCAAGAACAAGATATAAGTCCCAGTTTTCTGACTCTCCTCATTCCTCACACCTGGACTGAGGGAACCAAACAGACCCACTTGGGTTCACTTAACCTATATTTGCCATGGACCTAAGCACTCCCTCTCGCATTTTCCCCCTCACACTAAGGAAAGCATTGCCCACATTTTGGTTTTCATTGCCTATGTCCACAGTGAGTCTGAATTTCCTGCTTTGTGAAGATACCATATACTCAGTATATATTGTACTTCGCTCAAGTACTTTGAAAGTCAGCATATGTAGACCACTGTCTTTCGGTTTTGTAACTGACACCCGGGAACAGGAGTGATGGATGCTCCAACGGGGGCCCCCCAAAGACCCTCATCCTCTTGCTGCACGAATCTCAGAGCCTTTGTTGCAGAGTATTAGTCAAGATCAGCATTCTAAGGTGCATAATGCAGGATTTCTCCTCAGATCTTGCCCTGACTTCCGCTGCCATCTATTTTGAATCTGAAAATCACCTCGTACTGCAGTAAACATTGGTTGCATTTGTAATAGAAAACTGGAAAGGCCTTCTCCACTGCATCCCGTGACCCTCCTCAGGACGCACCTGTCCTCCTTCTCTACCTCCACGTGTCTAGACGTCCTCTTCCCCGTCCACGTTCAGTAAATATATAGAAAACATACAACCAATATTTACTACAAAAGGAGGCCACTTTCAGATTCAGATTCCACTAATGCCAATCCCTAACCTCAGTTATATTTTGACTTTGCATCAGATGCTTTGTTTTCAGGGATACCCCATTCTCATGCCCCTGACGGGATCAGTTAAGACCTTCAATATGGCCCACCTGGTACCTCAAGAAAACTGGCCTTAGAAAACCACAGGGACGACACCCAGGCGCCTTACTCCTAACCTGCAGGCTCACATGTTGTCTCTGTAGACTCACAGGCATCAGGGCATGCCAACACGTTTCTGAGCTGCACCCATGGCCCATCCCTTCAGTCTCTGAACAAAACTGACCTCCTCCCAGGAGGATGCTTCAATTGAACTGGAGACATCAGTGTTGTCGTATGGAACGTCGTGGGAAAATTCTCGTTTTTAAAGTTCTCCTTTCAGGGCAGTATTTAAAGTACATCTTCGGGAACTCATTTTCCATACAGATTTTTCAGGCTACTAATACTAGCTCCATTCTTCCTAGGCCGTCTTCCATCTTTGAATCCCCAGTATTTACTTACATGGAACCCCAACATCTTTTTCAAACTTCTAAAAATGTCCAAGATTCCTGACAGCATATTCACCTGACCCAGAAATCACACAATTGCTTTGTTAAAGAAATACTCATTGGACATATATACACTACCAAACATAAAATAGATAGCTAGTGGGAAGCAGCCTCATAGCACGGGGAGACCAGCTCGGTGCTCTGTGACCACCTAGAGGGGTGGGATAGGGAGGGTGGGAGGGATGGAGGGAGACGCAAGAGGGAAGAGATATGGGTACATATGTATATGTATAAATGATCCACTTTGTTATAAAGCAGAAACTAACACACCACTGTAAAGCAATTATACTCCAATAAAGATGTTAAAAAAAAAAAGAAATACTCATTACCCAACCACAGTTAATGAATGCGCTGGGACAATTAACCACCAAGAACATGGGGAAAGTCAGAACCTGTTTCTAGTGGAAGAATTTTTTCCTTCTCTCACAGAGGCAGGGTGGTGTGGGGAAAAATGACTGACCTGAGTGTCAAGAGACTGAGATTTCTGGCTCTGCCCAAAGTATTTCAGTCACAGGTAAGTCACTCTCCCTTTCTGAGCTTGAGTGACCTCATCTATCAGCTCTTTCCACTACCAATTCCCATCCTCACTCACCTTCAGAGGCATCACCCGGCACAGAGCCAGCCTGAGATCCGTGCCCTGCTTGGCCTTTGCCACACCCAGTGCTGGGGCAGAGCCGACATTAACCCACCACCCTGAACCTCCACCGGCCTCCATGGGCACTCCCATCCCTCCCGCGGGCCCTCAGTCCCACTTCTGGGGCATCCAAATGAACCGTTTCCACACCATTTTCAAACATCTGGCCTCACACACCCCTACTCACCCAGTGCAGATGTGGACGCCTCCTAATGCAGAGCGAATGCGGAAGCCGCCAGCACTCCCTCACCTTCCCATGAGCCACCTAGAAAGCCCACCTGCACTGCATCCCCCTTCCCACGGCTGTTTTCACACACAGGTGTTCCTGTCCGTGTCCCAGGCCAACCGCCACCTAAGCTACGCATGCCCTCCCTCTGCTTTCCAGGACTATCAGTTCTCCTTCTCTATCGGATCCCTCCCATCAGCATCTGCACAGGCTCTAAACACTCCCAAACTTTTTTTTAAAAAGGTACTTCCCCTTCCCCACTCCTAACCCACCTGACACAAAGCCGCTGGCTCTCATCACACACCTGCGCTGACCCCTCCCATCTCCCCAGCTCATCCAGACCCTCCGTCCAGCCTCAGCCTGCAGAGACCAGGCCAGCGGCCCCTGAACACCACCCAGACTGCTCTCTACATCTTCAAGGTTATTGATGATAACTTTGGCAAATTCAATGACTACATTTCAGTCTTGCCCTTCCTTGACCTCTTAGCAACATTTTATATCACTTAATACTCAATCTGTTTTTTTAATCTTTTTTTCTGCCCCACCTCTGACTGCTCTTTACCTGCCGCGTGCAGTTTTCCCCCGGCCCGTTGCATAAATGTTCATCTGTACATAAGGCCCTGCTTGATTCTCACCCTGCAGGCACTTTTCAATGCATAACAGCTTTGGGAATCATCTACGAAATGAAGATTCCTCCATCTCTCTCCCCCTAGGCTCTGCCTCCTGACCCCTAGACACACATAATCACTTACTTTTGCGTACCTTTCAGGAGATTATCCGTAAATTCAGTAAGACCTAAACTGAACTAACTGTTCTCCCGACCTGCTCCTCCTGTACTTCACACAGTAAAGAGCACCACCCTCTCCCCTGTCGCCCAAGCCGGAAATCTGGGCACATACCCTCCTATTCCTGCCCTCTCCCTCACCTTTATACCATCAGCCAAATCCCTGAGGCTCGTCATCTGGACCTTCCAAGGCAGAGTTTCTCAGAGTGTGGTCCCGGACCACCTGCAGCAGCATCACCTGGGAACCCAGCTCAGACCTCCTGACTCAGAATCTCTGGGGTGGGCCCAGCAATTGTGCTCACAAGTCCTCCAGGTGATTCAATGCTTGCTCTCATTGGGAGAACCACTAATCTACCAGTATCATCAGAACTGCCCCTTCTTCATCCCCAGCACCATGTCCATAGCTAAGGGCAACACCTCCGTTCCCCTGGATTCCCACTTCATCTTCCTCAGAATCTTCCAGCCTCCAAGTCAGACCCACAGAACACCCCTCGGTCCAGACTCCACAAGCACCCAGAAAGGTGTCTCTAAAACACTCCTCTGCTGAGTTTAGGTCTGTGCTTTGTGATTTCAGCATCCATGTTTTGTGCCTGCCCTCCCTCTCACGGGAAGGGCCATGCCTGGCTCTGCTAACAGCTGCTAACTGCTAACAGGGTGGATGGTGGTGGGCAGTGGGGGTGAGGCCTGGGGACCCTCCTGACCCTTTGGAAGCAATTCCCTGGCTAAGGGCAAGTTGTGGCTCAGGAAGCTGGCTCCTGTGTGTGCCTGGGTGTAGTTAACACGTGGCCCAGAAGCCTTCCATGGAACTGTCAGTCCAGGCAAAGCCAAGAGCAACTAAGCGTGTCTCTGACTTTCAGCAACCTGACAGCAGGTTGCTCAGAATTTGAATTTAGTGAAATAGGGTGTAAGTTCTCCGCACTCTGTGTGGTCTGGCCTTGCAGGAAGGGACCAGTCAGTCTAATTAAAGATGGAGCAGGTCCTCGTGACAGGTGCCAGAGGTTACGATATGGGTTTCTTGGGTCTGATGTAGAGTGTGAATAAATGCTTGCAGCTCTTAGCCCTTTGTTGATCAATGAAGCACTATTTTATTACTGTTTTTCGTCATATGTCAAGGAGGAACCATAACTCCCCGCAGCTGTATATATAACCCTTTTCTCCTAAAGAGGAGTTGTTCAGTGCTCCGGTATTTTTCATTCTTTTGTCAAAGCAAGAAGTAAATACTTTAGAACAGTGAAATATATAAAGTGAATAGAGTTTAGTGTTCCGCATGGTAAAAAAATAAATAAATAAACAAACAAAACACTCCTTTGCGTAAAACCCTCCAGTGGCTCCCCACCGCTCCCGGGATTGAGTTCCAATTCCTAAACCCGTCTTCCAGAAGCCTCCATCAAAGGGCTCTGGGTACCACCGAGAATCTTCCCCCATGCCCACCCCTCACACTGGACACTGTGGTCCAGCCAAAATGACCCCTCGGAACTCAAGTCTTCTGTCCCCACGAAACACTGTGCCATTGCATCTGCCCACCTGGCAGGCCTTGGGACAGTGAGCAACACAGCACAGGGAGAGGAGCTGCATTTTTCATGAAAAAAAAGTCACTATTATGCGACTGGCTGGTGACCACACATGGTTAGAGACGGAGGGAAAAGTCACACTGACACAATACATTTACATTTTACATTTTACCTAAGTATAGACCAGGGGCCAGCAAACTGCAGCTGCTCCCCATATTTGAAAATGAAATCTTGTTAGGAAATAACAGTCACGCTTATTCACTGCACGTTTTCCATGGCGGCTCTCACAGGATGACAGCAGAGCTGGGTACTGTGACAGACGCTGTGAAACAGTTACTAAAGCCTAAGATATCTTCCTTCTGGCCAACTTTAACAAACTGTGCCAACCCCTCATCTAGACAATAAAGTAATACAAAGGAAATAAATCATCTTTAAGATTTCCAAAGGCTAGTAAAACTCTGGAGGAAAAGCCCTCTAAGCTCCTGGTTGGCTGGTGTCTTCTGGGTCCAAGGGCCCTTCAAGTTCTGCACTCCCCCTGGCTCTTGGGATGGGAGAAGGAGTCCACCAAAATGCGAGTCACACCCACACAACTCATTACTATTCAGTGCACATCCAGGAGAAAGACAAGAAAATCACGAAAGAAAAGTTGGGCTGAGTTACCCATTTTAATAAAAGTCCATCTAATAAACTCAAAATGAATTCTGCATCACCCAGTTTGCCAAAGGAGTGATAAAAAGTGCCACTTGAGAAAGCAAAACAGGCATCCAGAATAGCATGCCCCTTAAATGAGCAGAAACAAACCACCGAGAAAAAAGTACGTCATTAACTTAAAAAGTGTAACTGCCACAAATGAGGGGTTTTTTTAATATTATTTTTTAAGACACTTTTAAATATTTTTAAAATGTTATTAATTTTTCGTCTTCAGTTGTTTTTTTGCGGTACATGGGCCTCTCACTGCTGTGGCCTCTCCCATCGCGGAGCACAGGCTCCAGACACGCAGGCTCAGCGGCTCACGGGCCCAGCCGCTCCGCGCGCACGTGGGATCCTCCCAGACCGGGGCACGAACCCGCGTCCCCTGCATCAGCAGGCGGACTCTCAACCACTGCGCCACCAGAGAAGTCCTGCGTTACATCTTAATTGCTGCACGCGAGCTTTCTCTAGTTGCAGTGAGCACGGGCTACTCTTCGGTGCGGTGCGTGGGCTTTTCATCGCCGTGGCTTCTCTTGTTGCAGAGCACGGGCTTCTAGAGCACACAGGCTTCAGTAGTTGTGGTGCACGGTTCAATAGTTATGGCTTGCAGGCTCTAGAGAGTAGACAGCGTACAGGCTTAGTTGCCCTGCGGCATGTGGGATCTTCCCGGACCAGGGCTCGAACCTGTGTCCCCTGCATTGGCAGGCGGATTCTTAACCACTGCGCCACCAGGGAAATCCCACAAATGAGTTTTTGAAACTTGATTTTTCTGAATGTCAATGACCTTCATGGGTGGGGATTATCCTGAAATCCATAAAAGTCCTGGCAGCATTTCCTCTAAGCTCAGAACATTGTGGTGAGGTAATAACAACCATACCATGCCTACTTTTGCAACAATACTCTGGAATTGAGCATAATGGGGGGAGGAGGTGGTAGGGGAATCAGCTCTTTTGCCTTCTAAAATAAAACACACAGAAAGCAGCACATGTCAGAAATTTATTAAACCACATACCAGGTCAAAAAAATAAAATAATCTCAAAATATATTTACTTCAATTCATATACATAAAATCTTGGATACTGATTACTACATACAATCATAAAATGATTGAGTCCAGAGAAAAAAATCCTTCTCCTTCACACTGAACCATATGACTACAATCCTAGGGGATGTAATCTGACCCACAATACAATCAAGCCTGTGCTAAAGAAAGGTTACTAATACAACTATTTAAAAACCATGCAAGTGTTCAGCCAGCAAAGAAACTAACGTGGAACTTCTTGACACAATCCACTTATATTATTTAGGAAATCATCTTTTTCTAACTAAAAATAAAATTGGATGAAGAAATCCCCTTGAAGAAAACTAAGAATAGTAAGCAGATTTCTTCCTGTTTATATTTATTGACTGTTCCCTTCAATAATTTTATCCTACAAGAATTATCCAGCCAAGAAAATTAAGTGTATTGCACGTGGTAGAGTCTCTGAGAGAAAAGAACAATGTTGGGTATAAACCAACCTCTAGCCCTTGGGTCCCGCTGTCTCAGGAATTCTGAGTAAAGCAGACATCCTTGCAGACAGCGGTACTTTCATTCAGGCCACATTGTCTACAAAGTATGCTGGACACACACACAACAGAGCAAGCGAAAGTGACCACGAGAGGATTTCAGCCTGAATTGGAACTGGAGGAGGGGATGGAGACTCTCACGCATGCACCCCCAGGAAACTAACTGAGGAACCAAGAGACTGATTTCCCCTAAGTGCCTGGTTTACAGAAGACAGAAACCTGTCTCCTGACCAGTGAACACCAGCCAAGAGTCCCTCCCCATCTTCAAGCCAATTAACTCACTGCCTGGACTCTGGCTGGATGCCCCATCTTTTCACTCCTTGCCCATAAACAGAGCTGCCCTGAACCCTCAACCGACTTCCTGAATTGCAAGTCCTCTGCTATTTCCCCAATAAACTCAATTTCTGGTCATTTGAGCTTGCCTCAGCTTACATCCTTTATTTAGGTTGACACTACAAGTAAGTAAGTGATGTGCCAATATTTGCATGTGACACTTTCCCAGGGAAGCATGTGGTCACTATGAAGTGGCCATGAACACACCACTAAGTGGGCATGATGGCCTCACCTTCACAAACTGGCAGGTATCTGACCCACAGCTTTTCCTACTCTCTCCAGAAAGATGTGGGGAGGGAGGGTTGTGGGAAGAAGGTGGGAATTACACCAGTAAAATCAAGAGTAGCAAGTAGATTAAGAAAGAAGAATGACAAAAATCCTGGAAGCAGAGATCCAATAGAGAGTCGGTTCCCAAGCCAAGCAATTCCTGAGCAAATCCATCCATCCTCCACCTTCTTTCTGTCCAAGTTCACGTGATTATGAAATATAGGTAACTCCTGATCATTCAAAACAATCCACTTAATAGACCTTGCAGGGCTTCCCTGGTAGTGCAGTGGTTGAGTAGTCCGCCTGCCGATGCAGGGGACGCGAGTTCGAGCCCCGATCCGGGAGGATCCCACATGCTGCGGAGCGGTTGGGCCCGTGAGCCATGGCCGCTGAGCCTGCGCGTCCGGAGCCTGTGCTCCGCAGCAGGAGAGGCCACAGCAGTGAGAGGCCCGCGTACCGCAAAAAAAAAAAAAAAAAAAAAAATAGATCTTGCAGGTCTTCCCTTCCTCAGTCACCGTGGCTTTCCCTCCAGCCTCGTGAAATCAAAGCATATTTACTGAACAGCTCTGCTGAGTTCTGTGATAGAAACTTGAAATAAAAATAGTAAACACTAGTATTTACTGGGCACTTATTACATGCCAGGTGCTATGGTAAATGCTTTATCAGTTAATCTCATTTAATATTCAAGATTGTCCCCAGAGGTAGGTACTATTATTATACACGAAAATTTTTAGCCTATGACCTTGGATACCTGTTCCAACCTCTTCAGTAAGTGAAGGAGATGGACCAGAATCCACAGTCTGGGACTAGAGTCTGCTCTGACCACTCTGGGGACATCAGATCCCTGCGTTCACGTACATCTGTGTTTCTACAGTAAGCACAGGGATGCAGCCTTGCACCATCACGAAGACACCTCCACGGAAGATTTAATGTGCATTGGGGCATGCAGAGTGTGTAGCCTATTATGACACATGTAAGGTCCTTTGAGACAGAAAATACAGACTTTGGTAGTGAAGGAAGGTGTCTGAGGAGTGACATCTAACTCTGAAGAGCATTCTCTGACAGAGAGTGAACTAAACTAGGAAGTAACAGTTCAGGAGCAGAAGCAGGAGCTCTCATCCAGCTCCATGGACAGTCGGGGAAACTGAGAAGCACTTCAGGAGGTGAAGGACAGGGTTTGGAGAAACAGAAAGGGAGGTGGGTCACGAGCTGGAGAAGCAGGCAGGTCATGGAGGTCCAAGGAATCTGGGCTTCATTCGGACAGAAAAACAACTAAAAAGGCTTTACGTAGGAATATGATACGGTCAAATGTCATCACATGGTTTCTCAACTGCTGGCATTGTACTGGACACTCTCTGTTGGGGGAGGGGTCCTGTAAAGTGCTGGGCAGCATCCCTGGCCTCCACCATTAGATGCCAGCTGCACCCCTCCCCCACTGTGGCGACCAAATATCCTCAGACATTGCCAATCCCACGCTGGAAGGACCGTGGCCCTGAACTGAGAACCACAGGCTGGAGCGAAGAGCTGGGACTGAAGACCCAAGACGGTAACTGACAAGGTGGATGTGAAAGCCAAGCAAGTGACAGCTGAGCTGAAAGGTGACTTTCCTGATTCCTCTAATACAACGTGGCCGCACAACCTAGGCCTCCAGAATCATCTAGAGAATGTTCCAGGCCCACCCTGTGCAAACTCCTCTCCACCTCTGAAGCCCCATTCACCTGGCAGTGTCATCATCGACCCCCTCAGCGGGGACCCTGGCCTGCCTCCTTGGCCCCTCCCAACTCTCAAGGCCCCGCCTACCTCTTGATGCCCCGCCTTCATCCCACAGATCCACCTACCTCTCAAGGTCCCACCTTCCTCTCATGGCCCCGCCTTCCTCTCCCTGTCCCACAACCCCACACCTGCTTCTCAAAACGTCCTCCACCATCCTGGGAGGCATCAAGCCTCAGCCAACACCTGAGCCCCTCAGGTCTAATCACTCCACAGACTGGACTTCAGAATCAGGAGACCAGCTCCGCCCCTCAGGTCTTAAAGGATCTCCTTCAGTCAAGCCTCCCGCGAATCCATTCCCTCTAGTCTCTCTACACCTGCTCTTCACTGTCCGTAAGAATTTTACCCCAATGTACTTCTCTCCACTGTATCTTGACTTACGAGGTTTATTCACTTACCTTTTTAGCACATAACTCATGGCCTATGCTAGTAACCCCAGTTCCTCTGTCCTCCAGAATTGTCACCACAATGTCCCAAGGAGTCGTGAATTCTAGATGTCCAAACGAAAATGACCGTCTTGCCTGAAACTTGTTCTCGCTTTCACATTCTGAGAATCACCCTCCACCCACAGGTGTGAATCAGAAACCAAGGAAAGCATCCAATCAAACGTCAAGTCCTGACAATGGTAAAACCTGAATATTCCCCACATCTGTCTCTTTCCTTCCCCACTGCCCCTGTTTCAGTTTAGTCACTTTTACCCACCACCCAGACCCTAATTTTAAATTTCTTCAATCCATTCTCCACCATTCTGCCACCAAAATACTTTTTCTTCTATAAATGCCAATCTGTTTATGGTTTAACTACGCAAAATTATTTAAAAGCATCACCAGGATGACATAAATGTCCTTGTTTACACGTCTGGCCTCCTTTCCACCCTTCAGTCTCCCAGTTTACAATCCAGAACCACTTGTACTCCATGGTCACTTGCATCTCCATGGCGAGCACAAACACTCCTTTTGTAGCCGGTCCCCGCAGTCAACTCCTCGTGGACCCTCAGGCCCTTCCCCAAGTACTACCTCCCGAACTACAAGGGGACTCAGTCAACCCTCCCTTTTTGCTCCCCCTACTGTGCATGTCTCCACTGGGACCCCAAATACAATAACACTGCACACATCCAACACTCACTGTACACCCCATACTGTGCAAAAAGTTTTACTTGTGTTCATGCTTTCTTCTCACGCAGAAACTACTATATCACTCCTCATTTTACAGAAGTGACAAACTTTGAGAAATTAAGCCATTTTCCTTAGTTTGCACAGTAAAGTGGAAAATCCAGGGCTCAAATCCAGGACAGCCTGACTAGAGCCCATTTCAACCACTAAACTCCAATAATTTGTTTTCACGTCTTATTTAAGTCAATGTAAGTCAGTTGAGAATAGAGGCTTTCTTTTAATGTGTGTGGCCCTTGTAACTAGGGGTGGGCGGGGCAAGAGAAAGGGGAGGAGGTGAAAGAAATGTAAATCATAACTGCATATCAAGACCCTGATCTAAATTAAAAGAGATCTATGTATAAAATAAATAAGATACATGGTATATCTTTATATATAAATAACATATATATAAATTTATAAAATAAATAAAATATATAAAAATTTATATATAAGATACATGGTATATCTTTATAATAAATAAGATACATGGTATATCTTTATATTTATATATTTAGATATACATGGTATATCTAAAATAAATAAGATACATGGTACCACACAGGGAATATTGCCTATATTTTATAATAACTATAAATGGAATATAACCTTAAAAAATTGTGAATCTGGGCTTCCCGGGTGGCGCAGTGGTTGAGAGTCCGCCTGCTGATGCAGGGGACACGGGTTCGTGCCCCGGTCCGGGAAGATCCCACATGCCGCGGAGCGGCTGGGCTCGTGAGCCATGGCCGCTGAGCCTGCGCGTCCGGAGCCTGTGCTCCGCAACGGGAGAGGCCACAGCAGTGAGGCCCGTATATGGCAAAAAAAGAAAAAAAAAAAATTGTGAATCACTATGTTGTTACACCTGAAATTTATATAATTCTATACATCAACTATACCTCAATAAACAAATAAATTAGAAGAGGAAATCCGCAGTTATCGTAGATCATTCGGGGCTGCTTTAACAAAACCACACTTTGGGTGCCTTAGAACAACAGACCTTTCTTTTACATAGTTCTGGAGACTAGAAGTCCAAGATCAAGGTGCCAGCATATTCGGGCCACGGCATCTTCCTGCGTCACATCTGGTGCCTTCTCCCTGAGTCCTCACACGGTGCAAGGGGTGACGGGGTCTCATTCATAAGATGCTAACCCATCATTGGGGCTCCACCTAATGACCTCAGCTCCTCCCAAAGGCCCCACCCTAACACCATCACATTAAGTATCCCTGGATGTGAATGTGGGACACATACACATTCAGACCACATACTGCTTAAGACTACTGCGTCTTAAGGAGAATTCAAAGTGTCATAGCGGCCTCCCCAGCCCGAACCCCAAGCGTGATGGGCCCTTCCCTCCTCCTTCCCTGGCGCTGGCCGGGTGGTTGGCGCAGGCGCCACTCCACCGCACTTCTGCATGCTCGGGCAGGGCCTAGCCTATCAGCCTGGCCCCGCGCCTGCGCCCACCCACTGTGCAAGCAGGCAGGAGGGAGTTCCGCTCCGGGGACACTAGCTCCCGGGCCACCTCAGCGATCACGAACTGACTGGTGAAGCCAGTGCCGGGCTGAGACCTAGGTGCCAGCACCTCAGACAGCGATCCCAGTAACGGGCAACAACCCCCTCCACGTGGCCACTGCGGTCTCCCCGCTTGTGTGCCTAGTTCCATCAAGAGCTGGAGGACGACGCTGCTGGGACAGCCAGTACTTCTTCAATCCCGGGCGCTGGCTGGCATCGCACCTTCCTACTCCAGGTAACAGCGGGCCCGCTCAGCCATTGGCTGCCCCACAGTGGGCCCCTCCCCATTCTGTATAAAAGGAGCCCCAATCGGAAGGAGGGAAGATGGCTTTCTGAGGCGCTGATCTGCCAATTTCTCGTTGGGCTAGCTTTGAGATTAAAGTCGTTATTCCTTGATCCAGCAGCTCATCTCCCGAAGTACTGATCTGTCGTTCGCAGTGCAGAAGGAGCTTGGGCTCGGTAACAAAAGAATGTCATTAAACAGTAAGAATGAAGTAAAAACTCCAAGATACTGAGAATAGAGAAGAAAAAAGCAAAGAAAGTTACATGTGTCTTCTCCCAATAGGAAAGAAAAGAAAGGGAAGGAAAGAAAAGCAAAAGGAAAAGAAAAGAAAAAGAAAGAACAGAGAAGAAAAAAGACAATAAAAAATTTTGTTGCACTGGATGGAGGCTCCCTGTATAAGAAAGGGATAAAACAAATGAAAACTAAACTAAATATGGGATACTTCTGAGCAAGTGACTGTTTACTGAAATAACAGAATCCATTTGAACTTGACGCCAGGAACATCCTGGTTTGAGTGTCCTAGGTACTGTGATATTGGGATGTTGAGAAGGAAATGAAATCAGAGCACAGAACTGCCTCATCTGGGCAATATTTACAGTATGCATATCTTCTTCAACTTTTAGAATAAACTTACAGATAAGACAGTAACCATAAAAATATGCCCTAAGGATGAAAGTGCACCTGCTGGAAGCTGGCACAGTCCCAGCGTGGACCAGCTGGAGGGGTCAGCAGAGGAGCTAACAACAGGCGGGGTGGCCGGAGACAGAACCCGGTGTTGGCGGAACGACGACACATCAGAAAGCTTACTGTTTCATGTTCAAAGCCAATGACCACAGGGAACTAGGACAGCAACGGGAACCACGCCGGGAGGAATAGGGACACCCAGAAAGTGACAGTAATGTGGATAACTGCATCAGCAAGACTAAAACACCAGAAATCAACACCAGCTAAACAAGGGTGGGGGCACCACACAGGGAGGGACTGAAAGTAGGCAGCAGGCGAGGGGCAGGGCCGCTGCTGGTCTCCCAGCCCTTCTGCTCTCGTCACCATGGGAAGGTGGTGCTTTAGACATTTCTAAGTCCTTCAAATTAAAAAAAGAAAAAAAAACTGTGTGAGTAAAACTGAGAAAGCATTACAGATTCAATCTACTCTTGTTACCCTGCTTATAATGGATTATGCAGTGATCGATCACCTAGGTAACGGAACAGATATAAAACATGGCTACTAAATGAATTCAGAAAATAAAATCTTCCATTTTACTACTGACTTCTATGCTGACATTAGAGAGAAGTCTGCAGGGAAAATAAATATTTCAGCTAAAATAATTTTAAAAGCTGGGCTAAAAATTAAGTATAATTTTAATACCACATTTCAAATGAAGCAACTTCTGAGAGTTAATACTGTATGTAATGTTTCAAAAGTAAAAATACAGCTTTATATACACACATGCTCTCTCAGAGTTAAAAGACATTGTCATAGCTTTTATTGCTCCTCAGGAAAATATTCGTGTGGGTTTGACTAAACAGCATCTAAGTATTCTTCTTGCTCTGAAAAAAAAAAGAATTTAAATACAAATGATCATTTCTGTTTGTCACTGAAGTCTCCATTTTGGCTACAGATGACAGTGAGGAGATTGCATTTCATTCGATTTCTGGAAGTGGCTGCTCTTGGTGTTGATTTATGACATTTTTCAACAGGTTCAAGATCACGTTTCTCTTATTCCTTTCTGGCCTGGATTTTCACGTCTCCCTTCTCCGTAATTCTTGCCTCAAGAATATACTCCTCCAAACCTATGTCCGTATACACACACCAAAGGCTTTCACCCATGTGGAAAACATGGGGATCACTACATATTTACCAAAATCAGCAGATCTGCCAAACCCAAAACAGCCCATCCAAAAATATTCTACTAGAAAGACGTTTAAGATCTGTTTTAAAGGATTAGGTAGATAAAACCATATAATCCTGCCAAAATCCTTGGGCCATGTATACTTGCTTTATTTTTTGTCATGTAAAGAGATTATGTGATACCTGACATAGTTATGACTGGAGAAATCCTAGAAGAGCTTGCTAATGGATAATCAACAATTACGTAAGATAATTGTGGTTTGCTGAAAACAGCTGCTGATGAATATGACCCAGAAAAAGGGTCTCAATTTGAATAAAGGCATTCTAAGGAGAAGGAGTCTTAAGGGACCATATCCTGAACGTACTCTGGCAAAATGACCTCCGTCCACACCTAAGGGGCAATGAGCCAGGGTCCGTGGTGGGCAGCAGGCTGAGATGCCTTGTCCACAGGTAGCAGGGCCGTGGCCCAAAACTTCAAGTATGTGGTGTGTCACAATAGTGAATGCTTTGCTATTTCTAAGGATTTAGAAACCACGCTAAATATTTCAAGAGAGAGTTTCCCTCGCACCTGACAGATGAGTAAAACAGGTTCCAAAAGAAGAAAGTCTCTCCTCAGACCACAAAGAATACAATCCACAACTCAACAACACATGTTACCAAGCTGCAGGCAGGAGGATTATTCCTATATTTTCCCTTGCTATCTTCAGAATTGCTCTAGATTAGAATTTTATTTGAGATATAAAACACAAAGAAACAAACAAAGCAAAAAGCAAAGGTGAGGATAATGGCAATGCTACTGGGCTATTAAAGGAGCTCAATCTTTCTTTCTGATTTGAGAAAATGTGACTATGAAAAGGGCTGTCAGCCCTTTTCAGTGGCTGAAGAAAGGTTAAGTGTCACGGCCTTAAGTCAATGACGTTCCACTCAGCAGAAAGCAAAACCTATTGTTCATCAGGTGATACGCTAGGTTATTAGTTTTCTAAATAAACAGAATTTTATTCAAGAAAAGTACATAATGAACACCGGTTCTGTCCTTACAATACTTTCCTCCTAAAACTGGCTTATCTTCTCGGCCTCGGTAAACGGCGCAAACACACACCAGACACTTAAGACCAGCACCTTTGACCAGCACCAGCATCTTTGATTCCCTTTTCCATCGCCCCCCTCGTCTAAGCCCCAGAGGTCCCATTAGCTCCACCAGCAGGGCAGGACCCCTCCCACACCCACCGCCCCCTCTGTCTCCTCCACTGGCTCTCGCTCGGCTCCTGCGGCAGCCCCCCTGCTGTTCCAGCTCCTGCTTCAGCCCCTGGAACAGCACCCAAGGCCAGGTCCCATAAGCCACGCGCAGCACAAAACAAACACGCTCTTCCCCTGCACAACCCTCTAAAAGCTCCCACTTAAAAAAACGCATTATCCTTCCATGGCTTTCAAGACCCTGAACGTCCTGGCTCTGTAGTCCTTTCCGTCCTCAGGCCGTGTCTGCGCTACCCCGGGGCACTTGCACTTGCCTCTGGGCTCCTGGGGGGACCTTCCCTCTGACCTCCCGTCAGGGCTCCTGACATTACATGCGGGGCTTCCTTCTACACTCTCCCCACCCCCCCTTCACTGACCATATTCCACAGGTTCATTTCCTTCACAGCACTTATCAGAATCTGATGTAAGTCCATTACCTCCACTACATGTTTGTGTTTTCTCCGTTGGCTCCACTGTGAACAGGATGTAAATACGGAGAACCGGAATCTTAGTTCTCTTGCTCACTAATACATCTCTGGAGCCTAGAACACTGCCTGGCATAGAGAGTGCAGTCAGTAAACATTTGTGAATGAATGAATGAACATTATCACTCAAAACTATTTGCTTTTCAGTATTCTTGAAGTTTTAACCAAGGTAAAATGTGAGAGAAAATGTGAAATTCTTTCACATTTTCTATAGCATCTCTAAAGCAAAATGTTAGGCCCTAAAAATGTATAAAATAACATGGAACTGAATCAAGAGGGTTGACTGAAGTAGGCCAATCCATAAACTGCATGAAAAAGATCTCCAGATCAAACTCTGGGGCTCTAATTCCGTGTGGACGGAGATAAAGGGGGATGCTCTCAGGGAAGGGAGCAAAATTAGGGGTGGGAAGAGGACCTGTCATGAGCTTATTCCTGTGGTGTCTCAAAGGGCAACTGTCCTCAAGAGAACTGTTGGTGAAAAATCCTCCTAGCAGCAACCTTCTGGCAACCAGCAGAGAGGCTAATTATCAGAAACTGCTCTCCCTACACAAAGTGCATTCCTCCCCCTTCCCTCACTAATGCCTCAGTTTGCATAACTCCCTGCACTGTTAGCTCTTCTGAGCTTTGCAGAAAATCCTCAATTATGCATACAATAAATGCACATTTCTGCTGTTGAACTGCCATTTAAGTATCTGGAAGAATGTTTCCTACTTGTTTTGTGTTAGGTTTGGCATGGAAGTAGAAAGGTAGCACAGAGCCAATGAATAAAGTAAGAAAATGCAACCGCACAAACTTGCAAAAGAAATTCCCCACTCTGAGAGAATTATTTCATACCATATTAAGGGACTGCATTCATTTTGCTTGTCACTCTCTATGCCATAGCTGGCTGCCCCCCAAAATGACAAGGCCGGGAGGGGTTACTAGTCTCTCTAACACAAGAATGGAGGAAGTAGGAGGTAAGAAACAGCTAGTTCAGTAATTTTTTTAAAAAGGAGGAAAAGGGTTATTCTATTCTTTTCAGTTTACTCCAATTCCACATTTATTGACTGATAAGACTTTATTTCTGAGCTTTAAGGGAAGAAAATGCAGTCAACTTGGGAATAGTTTTAATCCAAAAGCAAGTGTGAGGCACAGCTAGTGTTTGCCTCTGTCTGTCCCATAATTCTTCTAATTCCTA
Organism: Orcinus orca; assembly: GCF_937001465.1. Taxonomy (NCBI): domain Eukaryota; kingdom Metazoa; phylum Chordata; class Mammalia; order Artiodactyla; family Delphinidae; genus Orcinus; species Orcinus orca. Next base: position 6,473,977 of record NC_064572.1, read on the forward strand.
GTTGCAAACTGATGTATCTCCTAGAACACAGCTCAATAAAGCTCTTAGCTCACAACTGTCCCCAGGTTCTGTACCTGTAATAACACACATTTCAAAAAGGAAAAGGGAGGGAAAATTTAATTATCCAATTTTTCTCATAGAAGAAAAAGATCTACCGAGCAGTGGTTAGCTGCAATGTCATGAATGGATAGATGGACAGACAGATAGACGATTGATAGATGGATGGATAGATAGATGATAGGTAGATAGACAGATAGATAGATAGATAGATCAGTTGATCTTAAGAAGGAAGCTTCACAAGTCACAGTACATCCCAGGGAATCTTCTTCCACATGAGAAGTATCAGGAAGATCTCATAATATTTTATGTGGTTTATTTTCCTAATACTGAAGGGAGACCACAGTTGTGATGGGTAAAGAACAGGAAGAAGAAAAACAGGCACATATGGACGTTTTGTTATTTACTATCACTTCTTGATCTCAGCCAGGGCTCATTTCCATCATCTTCAAACCCCTCTTTCAGTCACGCACACACAGGGGAGAAGGAGTGCGGTCAGAAGCAGGGCACAGATGTAACCAACCTACAAGGATGAGACCTGTCCCCTGCCTCATACACTCCGAGCTCCACACAGGGAGCCAAGCAGACTCCACTTTCCTCATGAAAAAGTCTGCTCATTACAACCCCCAGGGTCGCACACGTACCACATACATGAGAAAGATGAGCAATACTCTGGTTTGGAAGCAACAACCCAGCTGTGCTGTTATTTGGTATGAGTTATCAAACAGCTTGAGAATGACTGTTCTGAAGTATTAACCCTCTTGGTGAGTGGGAGCTGGGGAGGAAGCAGACAGTGCTGCTTCGTGTCAACAGTTAGTACCTGGATGAGCCATGAACTCACAGGAATAGTGCTCCAAAGCCCGCATAAACCTGCTGCCTTCTGGGAACAAAGCCCCTGCCCTCAGAGCTGCTTCTGAAGGTATGTACATGACCAGCTAAGTCAGAAATACCAACTCAGAGCAACTTAAAAACCATCACTGGTTAAAGCAGGCTAGAAAACTGCCAAGAGTGGCCATCTGTTAAGAAAAGGAGGTTTGGCAAGTATACTTAAGAATACCCTAGCCATAAAGGAAACAGATGTGCTAAGCTGTTGAGTGGCAGGGGCAGGAAGGCCTGCATCCCATGCCGGTCTTTAAATTACAGGGCGATTGGTAGACACACATCAGAGCTGCTGTTTCCACTGCAATCTGCTTCACAGCCATTGAGTTCTGTGAATTCTCCTACTTACATCAAACGGAGCTGAGCTGGACTGGGCATCCTGACCACACGGCTCCCTGAAGCAGTCACCGAAAGGAAGAAGGAGACCCATGGCTATGATCCGCGAGCAGAACTTCTCTGCTTCTTCTGGAGGCCCGTTCTCCTGCTGGTTGAACAGCTTCTCCAGCAGAGTCCGCCCTGCAGGGGAGACACGGTCATTAAGCAGGTGCACTGGCAGGTGTCCTGGCTCAGACTCCCGGAGGAGGGGCCGACAAACACAGCTGGGGTAGCACTGTTGCCAAGGCTTTGCCGTGCACAGGGAATACTCTGCAGGTGGGCCTGGGTACCACATGGGAAAGGACAGATCTGGGTCGCTCTCCCATCCCCACAATACCTCCCCGCCTCCAAAGAGAATGGGACACGTGATGGGACCTACATCCTCTTCCATCTGAAGAAGACCCAGCCTTTTGGGTTTCACTGGAAATCCTCCTTCCACTCTTTGTCAACCGGCCGGTGGCTCTCTGAGGAGGCAGCCAATAGTCACCATTTAGGCTAAGAAATGTCAGTGGCTGCCTCATAGTCTGAGGGGTGGCTGTCGGGGGGCAGGAACGGGGTGGGCAGGGAGGCAGGCACCAGCCACTGGAAGGGGACAGGGCTGGCCCACAGAAAATGCCTCCCTGAAGAGGAGAGTGACAGAAACTCAACATCTTCTCATATGAGCCTCAGAAACATCACTCTAGGGTAGGTCTACACTTGAGGTTTCTATTACTTCCCAAAGAGAGACAAGAGAAGAGAGGCACATGGAGACGAGAGCGTTGGCTGCGGCCCAGGCCCACCTGGTCCCGTGGCTCTGAGTCCCGGCCGCGGGGAGAGCAGAGCGATGAGGGGGTAACCCGGCGTCTGCTCTCACTGGTCACCCAGAGCCGAGAGCCGCAGGCCAGCCCCTCATCTGTCTGACTCTCAACTCACTATCCTTCAGAGAGTGGTTTTTCTGGCTTCTGCACTAATCATCTACAGTGGAGGAAACAGGAAGTCTCCAGAGTCACTCAGTTCCCGCTGCTCCGGCCCTTCCTCTATCAGCAGGTTCAGTCTTCAAATTTAGAGTAAAGTCCCGTATCCAGAAAAGCTCCCAGTGACCCCCTTCTGCACTCTCCCGGCTCCCTTCAGAGTTCCTCTTTGTCATTAATTACTTTAGTTAATTATTTGTTTAATGTCTACCCCCTCACCATAACATGAACTCTCTGACAGCCAGCATACATCCTGCAGACCTGTCCGCTAGCACAGAAGAACCAATGAACACTTTCAGGAATTCTGAATGAATACAATGTTATGATTCTGTGATAAAGACTCATTCACATCATGGTCAGAACTGGAAATGAAATATTGGTCTAGACCAGGGGTCAGCAAACTTTCACTGCAAAGGACCAAATAGAAAATATTTTAGGCTTTAAGGGCCAACTAAGGTCTCTGCTACACATTCTTCCTTGGTTTGGCTTGGTTTTGAACAACTTTTAAAAATGTAAAAAGCATTCTCAGCTTGGGGTTGTGCAGGGCCAGCCCTCACTCTACACATCAGTCACATCTAAATTTCAAACGTATACATGTTCAGTTCTGCAGGATGGTTTCCATGCAATTTTAGTGCCTCTTCCTATGTTTGTAAAATAAAACTAAATTCAAAATCTACCTCTCATACGTAGAATGACAAAGCAGGGCAAAAGAGGCTCTCTGTTTTCTCCGTTCCTGTGGGTCACTAGAGAGCATTTGCAGGTCTCCCAGGACATTTTCTGAGGGGAAACTGAACTCCTTTTCCTACATAACTTAAGTTTGCCTGCACCTAACTGGACCCACACACCTAGGAAACCACATCCCTCAGTTCTCAAGTAATTGTCATAACAGTAAACCCATCTTATGCAGACCATCTTACAGTAGCTCTGCAAATGGCCAGAAAGCTAAATAGTTCTTTCCTACAACTCAATCTTGTATACGACGTAAAACAGGGAGACAGGATCTCGCGTGTGTGTGTCCCAGAGTGAATGAACGTGTATGTGTTCATCAAGCCAAAACCTTATGAGCAGTGGTAGGGGAGCAGCGTGGAAGCACAGCCCCAGAGCTTCGTGCCCTGAGGGCGAACACCCTTCACCAGAGCACCTCCCCCTTGGCAGCACTTCCAGCTCTAACAGCCCTGAGTGTCCCCCTGGTGGCAAACTCGCCCTGGGCTGGGAGCCCTGCCCTCACCTCCCTGCCTTCACAACAGCCCGGATGCCCCAGGCCTTCCTCTCACAGGCCTCTGGGATGAATATGTCACGTCCAATCCCACACGCTTAGGGACAGGGAGTGGGGGTGACTTCTTGATTCCACAAGCACTTTCAAACAATGTGACTCCTCCAAACACTCAGCGCCCTTGACACTCCCGCTGGCCCTATTCCTGCAGCGTCCACTCCTTCTGGCCCTTCCATCCCTCACTAAGCCCTCCACCTCCTCACTCAACACCCTGGTCTCCCCTCGACCCCATTATCATCGTCACCAACGCTCATGGAGGTAACTCACCCGTGACCATGAGTCCTGCCTTCACCCCGCAGGACCTGGCCCGTCCATCCCCTGGCTGGGCCGCCTGCGCCAGGCCCGCATCCAAGTTCACTCAGCCCTCAGGGCTCCCTGTCCCCCTCGGGCTGAGGCTGTGACACAAGCCCCACCTCCCGCTGCCTCTTACATCTCCCTGGGCACCACCCGGCGCTCCTGCACCAGAGCACTCTGCCCCGGGACTTGCATGACCAACACTTTCTCACTCACCCACATGTCTTCTCAACTGTCACTTCCCCCACCCTCCCTAAAACAGCGCCTACCACCCTGTCCCATTATTCCCTTCAGCCTCCAGAGCTGGGCCCTGAGCTCCTGCGAGCCCGTGGGCCACCCCCCCTCACGGAGTGTCAGCTCCATTTCAGCAGATGCTGGTGTCTGTTCACCACTTTCACCCAGAACCTCAAGGGAGGCCTGGCCCAGAGCAGGTCACCAGTGAACCAGTATGTGGACATCTAATCCCCAACATGACTCTTTCGGCTCTGCCTCTAGAATCTCCAGTAAACCTTCATCCTCCACATGGGCCTTGAATCAGTCACGGTTACATGGTTACTGCCACCCATGCCGGTCGATCCCAGGCTCCACCACCACACCACAACCAGGCCCCCACTTCCCTCTCCCTCTGTCACGTCAGCCTGGCAACTCACACACACTCCAGCCTGGCCCACCCTTCCCTCCGCCTGCACCTGAGTACCTCAACACCACAGAAGAAAGACACACACGCTGCCTGTTCTCACTTTACTATCTTGACTATAAACGTCAATCAGGCCCAACCCTGCTCTGCATTCTCGACTCCGCTTCCAGTCGCCCCCCTCATCCCACTCTTTCCAATGAGGAGATGATGACCCTCTCAAATAATTTACGGAGAAAATGCAAGGATCTGGGACAAACTGTATACGCAGAACACCCACACCTGCACCCTCCTCTGCCTACGCTTCACGGTGGACACCCTGATCCAGACAAAAGCAAGTTCTTCCCTCTGTGTCCTGGATCTAATTCCCTGTTGCATGCATGGAACTTCACTCTTTAATTGTTCCTTCTCTCTCTGAATCATGAACACGCCCTTCTAGACTGGACGATTCCAGAATCACAAATACATGCTTAAACTGTAAAAAAAAATCTCCATGAGCCCACATCATTCCCCACCGCCAGCTACTGTCCCATTTCTTGGTTTCCTTTCACATCAAAACTGCCAGGTATATCATCACAAAGTATACAAATAACAAATGTTGAAGAGGATGTGGAGAAAAGGGAACCTTCATACTTTGTGGGTGGGAATGTAAATTGGTGCAGTAACAACAAAAAGCACTATGGACGTTTCTCAAAAAATTAAAAATAGAACTACCATATGACTTACCAATTCCACTGCTGGGCAAATCTCCAAAAAAATGTTTCAAAAATATATGCACCCCGAAGTTCATAGCACCACTATTTACGATAGCGAAGATATGAAAGCAACCTAAATGTCCATCAACAGATGAATAGATAAAGATGATGTGGTATTCCATTCCAAGTATTATTGGAATTACTTGGAATATTCCAAGTAATGTTCCATTGCGACATATATACAATGGAATATTATTTTGCCATAAAGAATGAAATAATGCCATTTGCATTATCATAGTAAGCGAAGTAAGTCAGAAAGAAAAAGACAAACACCATATGATATCACTTATATGTAGAATCTAAAATACGATATAGGGGATTTGGTTCAAGATGACGGAGTAGAAGGACGTGCTCTCACTCCCTCTTGTGAGAGCACTGGAATCACAACTAACTGCTGAACAATCATCAACAGGAAGACGCTGGAACTCACCAAAAAAGATACCCCACATCCAAAGACAAAGGAGAAGCCACAACAAGACGGTAGGAGGGGCACAACCACAGTGAAATCAAACTCCATAACTGCTGGGTGGGTGACTCACAAACTGGAGAAAACTTAACTACAGAAGTCCACCCACTGGAGTGCAGGTTCTAAGCCCCACATCAGTCATCCCAACCTGGGGGTCCGACAACGGGAGGAGGAATTCCTAGAGAATCAGACTTTGAAGGCTAGCGGGATTTGATTGCAGGACTTCAACAGAACTGGGGGAAACAGAGACTCTACTGTTGGAGGGCACAGACAAAGTAGTGTACGCATTGGGACTCAGAGGAAGGAGCAGTGACCCCATAGGAGACTGAACCAGACCTACCTGCTAGTGTTGGAGGGTCTCCTGCAGAGGCGGGAGATGGCTGTGGCTCACCATGGGGACAAGGACACTGGAACAGAAGTTCTGAGAAGTACTCCTTGGTGGGAGCACTCCCAGAGTCTGCCATTAGCCCCACCAAAGAGCCCAGGTAGGCTCCAGTGTTGGGTCACCTCAGGCCAAACAACAAACAGGGAGGGAACCCAGACCCACCCATCAGCAGTCAAGAGGATTAAAGTTTTACTGAGCTCTGCTCACCAGAGCAACACACAGCTCTAGCCACCACCAGTCACTCCTATCAGAAAACCTGCCCAAGCCTCGTAGAGAGCCTCAACCACCAGAGGACAGACAGCAGAATCAAGAAGAACTACAGCCCTACAGCCTGTGGAAGAAAAACCATACTCACAGAAAGGGAGACAAGATGAAAAGGCAGAGGGCTATGTACCAGATGAAGGAACAAGATAAAACCCCAGAAAAACAACTAAATGAAGTGGAGATAGGCAACCTTCCAGAAAAAAATTCAGAATGATAGTGAAGATTATTCACGACCTCGGAAAAACAATGGAGGCAAAGATCAAGAAGGTGCAAGAAATGTTTAACAAAGACCTAGAAGAATTAAAGAACAAACAAACAGAGATGAACAATACAATAACTGAAATGAAAACTACACTAGAAGGAATCAATAGCAGAATAACTGAGGCAGAAAAATGGATAAGTGACCTGGAAGACAGAATGGTGGAATTTACTGCTGCAGAACAGAATAAAGAAAAAGAATGAAAAGAAATGAAGACACTCTAAGAGACCTCTGGGACAACATTAAACACAACAACATTTGCATAATGGGGGTCCCAGAAGGAGAAGAGAGAGAAAGGACCCAAGAAAATATTTGAAGAGATTATAGTCGAAAACTTCCCTAACATGGGTAAGGAAATAGCCACCCAAGTCCAGGAAGTGCACAGAGTCCCATACAGGATAAACACAAGGAGAAACACGCCGAGACACATAGTAATCAAACTGGCAAAAATTAAAGACAAAAAAAATTATTGAAAGAAGCAAGGGAAAAATGACAAATAACATATAAGGGAACTCCCATAAGGTTAACCTCTGATTTCTCAGCAGAAACTCTACAAGTCAGAAGGGAGTGGCATGACATATTTAAAGAGATAAATGGGAGGAACCTACAACCAAGATTACTCTACCCGGCAAGGATCTCATTCAGATTCCAGGGAGAAATCAAAACCTTTACAGACAAGCAATACCTAACAGAATATAGTTCCACCATACCAGCTCTAAAACAAATGCTAAATGAACTTCTCTAAGTGAGAAACACAAGAGAAGAAAAGGACCTAACACAAACAAGCCCAAAACAATTTAAAAAATGGTAATAGGAACATACATATCGATAATTACCTTAAATGTGAATGGATTAAGTGCTCCAACCAAAATACATAGATTGGATGAATGGATACAAAAAAAACACCCATATATATGCTGGCTACATGAGACTCACTTCAGACCTAGGGACACATACAGACTGAAAGTGAGGGGATGGAAAAACATATTCCATGCAAATGGAAATCAGTAAAAACTGGAGTAACAATACTAATATCAGATAAAATAGACTTTAAAAAAAGAATGTTACAAGAGACAAGGAAGGATACTACATAATTGATCAAGGGATCAATCCAAGAAAAAGACATAACAATTATAAATATATATGCACCCAATATAGGAGCACCTCAATTCAGAGGCAAGTGCTAACAGCTATAAAGAGGAAATTGACAGAAACAGAATAATATAGGGGACTTTAACACCCCACTTACACCAATGGACAGATCATCCAAACAGAAAAGTAATAAGGAAACACAAGCTTTAAACAACAAAATAGACCATATAGATTTGATTGGTATTTATACGACATTCCATCCAAAAACAGCACATTACACTTTCTTCTCAAGTGCACACAGAACATTCTCCAGGATAGATCACACCTTGGGTCACAAATCAAGCCTCAGTAAACTTAAGAAAACTGAATACATATCAAGCATCTTTTCTGACCACAACGCTATGAGATTAGAAATCAATTACAAGGAAATAAACATAAAAAACACAAACACATGGAGGCTAAACAATACGTTACTAAATAACCAAGAGATCACAGAGGAAATCAAAAAATACCTAGAGATGAATGACAATGAAATCACGACAATCCAAAACCTATGGGATGCACCAAAAGCAGTTCTAAGATGGAAGTTTATAGCTATACAAGCCTACCTCAAGAAACAAGAAAAATCTCAAATTAATAATCTAACCTTACACCTAAAGGAACTAGAGAAAGAAGACCCAAACAAAACCCACAGTTATCAGAAGGAAAGAAATCATAAAGATCACAGCAGAAATAAATGGAACAAAAACAAAGAAAACAATAGCAAAGATCAATAAAACTAAAAGCTGGTTCTTTGAGAAGATAAACAAAATTGATAAACCATTAACCAAACTCATCAAGAAACAGAGGCAGAGGACTCAAATCAATAAAATTAGAAATGAAACATGAGAAGTTACAACAGACACCACAGAAATACAAATCATCCTAAGAGACTACTACAAGCAACTCTATGCCAATAAAATGGACAACCTGGAAGAAATGGAAAAACTCTTAGAAAGGTACAACCTTGCAAGACTAAACCAGGAAGAAATCGAAAATATGAACAGACCAATCACACGTAATGAAATTGAAACTGTGATTAAAAATCTTCCAACAAACAAAAGTCCAGGACCAGAAGGCTTCACAGGTGAATTCTATTAAACATTGTGAGAAGAGCTAACACCCATCCTTCTCAAACTCTTCCAAAAAAATTGCACAGGAAGGAACACTCCCAAACTCATTCTATGAGGCCACCATCAGCCTGATACCAAAACCAGACAAACATACTACAAAAAAAGAAAATTACAGACCAATATCACTGATGAATATAGATGCAAAAATCCTCAACAGAATACGAGCAAACACAATACAACACATTAAAAGGATCATACACCATGATCAAGTGGGTTTTATCGCAGGGATGCAAGGATTCTTCAGTATATGCAAATCAATCAATGTAATACACCGTATTAACAAATTGAAGAAGAAAAACCTTATGATCGTCTCAATAGATGCAGAAAAAGCTTTTGACAAAATTCAACACCCATTTATGATAAAAACTCTCCAGGAAGTGGGCATAGAGGGGACCTACCTCAACATAATAAAGGCCATATATGACAAACCCACAGTCAACATCATCCTCAGTGGTGAAAAACTGAAACCATTTCCTCTAAGATCAGGAACAAGATAAGGATGTCCACTCTTGCCACTATTATTCAACATAGTTTTGGAAGTCCTAGCCATGGCAATCAGAGAAGAAAAAGAGATAAAAGGAATACAAATTGGAAAAGAAGAAGTAAAACTGTCACTGTTTGCAGATGATATGATACTATACATAGAGAATCCTAAAGATGGTACCAGAAAATTACTATAGCTAATCAATGAATTTGGTAAAGTTGCAGGATACAAAATTAATGCACAGAAATCTCTTGCATTCCTATACATTAATGATGAAAAATCTGAAAGAGAAATTAAGGAAACACTCCCACTTACCACTGCAACAAAAAGAGTAATATACCTAGGAATAAACCTACCTAGGGAGACAAAAGACATGTATGCAGAAAACTATAAGACACTGATGAAAGAAGTTAAAGGTGACACCAACAAATGGAGAGATATACCATGTTCTTGGATTGGAAGAATCAATATTGAGAAAATGACTATACTACCCAAAGCAATCTACAGATTCAATGCAATCCCTATCATATTACCAATGGCTTTTTTTTTTTACAGAACTAGAACAAAAAACCTTAAAATTTGTATGGAGACACAAAAGACCCCGAATAGCCAAAGCAGTCTTGAGGGAAAAAAACGGAGCTGGAGGAATCAGACTCCCTGACTTCAGACCATACTACAAATCTACAGTAATCAAGACAATATGGTACTGGCACAAAAACAGAAATATAGATCAATGGAACAGGATAGAAAGCCCAGAGATAAACCCACGAACCTATGGTCAACTAATCTATGACAAAAGAGGCAAGGATATACAGTGGAGAAAAGACAGCCTCTTCAATAAGTGGTGCTGGGAAAACTGGACAGCTACATGTAAAAGAATGAAATTAGAACACTCTCTAACACCATACACAAAAATAAACTCAAAATGAACTAGATACCTAAATGTAAGACCGGACACTATAAAACCCTTAGAGGAAAACATACGAAGAACACTCTTTGACATAAATCACAGCAAGATCTTTTTTGACCAACCTCCTAGAGTAATGGAAATAAAACCCAGAATAAACAGATGAGACCTAATGAAACTTAAAAGCTTTTGCACAGCAAAGGAAAGTGCAAACAAGACGAAAAGACAACCCTCAGAATGGGAGAACATATTTGCAAATGAATCAATGGACAAAGGATTAATCTCCAAAATATATAAACAGCTCATGCAGCTCAATATTAAAAAACCAAACAACCCAATCCAAAAATGGGCAGAAGTCCTAAATAGACATTTCTCCAAAGAAGACATACAGATGGCCAAGAAGCACATGAAAAGCTGCTCAACGTCACTAATTATTAGAGAAATGCAAATCAAAACCACAATGAGGTATCATCTCAAACCAGTTAGAACAGACATCATCAGAAAATCTACAAACAATAAATGCTGGAGAGGGTGTGGAGAAAAGGGAACCCTCGGGCTTCCCTGGTGGTGCAGTGGTTGAGAGTCTGCCTGCTGATGCATGGGACACGGGTTCGTGCCCCTGTCCGGGAAGATCCTACATGCCGCGGGGCGGCTAGGCCTGTGAGCCATGGTTGCTGGGCCTGCGCATCCGGAGCCTGTGCTCTGCAACGGGAGAGGCCACAGCAGTGAGAGACCCGCGTACCACAAAAAAAAAAAAGAAAGAAAAAAAAAAAAGAAAAGGGAACCCTCTTGCAGTGTTGGCGGGAATGTAAATTGATACAGCCACTATGGAGAACAGTATGGAGGTTCCTTAAAAAAACAGAATTACCATATGACCCAGCAATCCCACTACAGGGCATATACCCAGAGAAAACCATAATGCAAAAAGACACATACACCCAAATGTTCATTGCCACCCTAGTTACAATAGCCAGGACATGGAAGCAACATAAATGCCCACTGACAGATGAATGGATAAAGTATGGTACATATATACAATGGAATATTGCTCAGCCATAAAAAGGAACGAAATTGGGTCATTTGTAGAGACGTGGATGGATCTAGAGACTGTCATACAGAGAGAGTGAAGTAAGTCATAAAGAGAAAAACAAATATATATTAACGCATATATGTGGAACCTAGAAAAATGGTACAGATAAACAGGTTTTCAGGGCAGAAATTGAGACACAGATGTAGAGAACAAACGTATGGAAACCAAGGGAATTAAGTGACAAGGCTGGTGGTGGGATGAATTGGGAGATTGGGATTGACATATATACCCTAATATGTATAAAATGGATAACTAATAAGAACCTGCTGTATACAAAAATAAATAAAATAAAATTCAAAGAAAAATAAAATATGATACAAATGAACTTATTTACAAGACAATAACAAACTCACAGACATAGGAAAACTCATGGTTACCAAGGAGGGGGAAGAGACAAATTATGAGTATGGGATTAAGAGACACAAACTACTATACATAAAATAAACAACAAGGATTTACTGTATAGCATAAGGAATTATACCCAATATCTTGTTATAACTTGTAATGCAATACAACCTGAAAAATACTTACTTTGCTATACACCTGAAACTAACACAACATTGTAAATTGACTCTACTTCAATTAGAAGAAACCTACTAGCCAGAATTACCTACACCTGCCACCTCTGGCCCCTCCCTCCTGGCTCAGCCCACTCTAAGCTTAATCCCTCCGGAAATTCTGTTGACTCACTCTGACTCCTTATAACACTTTCCTCTCACCCCCTGATGCTCCCTCTGTTCTCTCCACCTCACCAGCCACGGTCTCTCCAGGCTCCTTTCCTGGCTGCTCTGCTCAGAGTGTTCAGGCTCATTCTATGGCCTCCTCTCAACTCTTCCTGTTTTCTCTCCTATGGTCTCACCCCAGCTGCAAACGCTCCTCCCCTTAAAACCAGGCAGGCCGCTGTGACTGCGTCTGCCAGCAGAGGATGGGAGAAGCGGCATGCCCCTAGGGAAGAAGATGAGAAATCAAAGAACCTCCAACCAGGCACTGAGAGATTTTTCCTCCAGGGTCCCTCAACCTGGACTCAGGGAAACCTGAAACCCAGAAGTGGGTATCAGAATTGACTGCGGAAGCTTTTGGGGGCAATTTGGCCATGCGTGTCAGTAATCTTTAAAAATTCACCCCTTGACCAAAAAATTCCACTTTGGAAAACATGTCATAGGCCACTATCCAGAGTGATGCATCGCAGGATTATTGTGAAGATCAGATGAGACAACACATGTAAAGTGCTCAGCACAGTTCCTGGTACAATAATAAATGGATCGTTACTAGTAAAAAAAAAAAAAGAAAGAAACGAAAATGTCCAACTGTAAGGACACAGATAAAAAAGGATAGCTTTATGTAGATGACAGCTTACTATACAGCTGTCAGAAGTCATGTTAGTATAGAAAGAATAATGACTCAATTAATTTAAACACATTGAATATATGAAAAGGAATAAGAAAAGTAAAATCAATAGACGTCACTGGAGAATGCTAGTGCACCAATAGCCACTGGTAACAGAGAATTAATGGGAAATAAATAGAGCATTTAATCTGCCTTTCCAGTACAAACTGGATTTTGGGTTAATAATCATACCTCGTAATTAAAGTTTTCAGTACAGGAAAATTCCAGCCAAAAATGCAAAGAAATGACAAAATTAGAAAATTGCAATCCCTAATGGTTCACTTAATGAATAGATGGGAAACCCATTATAAAAAGGTCAACTGAGGCTTCCCTGGTGGCGCAGTGGTTGGGAGTCCGCCTGCCGATGCAGAGGACGCGGGTTCATGCCCCTGTCCGGGAGGATCCCACATGCCGCGGAGCGGCTGGGCCCGTGAGCCATGGCCGCTGGGCCTGCACGTCCGGAGCCTGTGCTCCGCAGCAGGAGAGGCCGCGGCAGTGAGAGGCCCGCGTACCACAAAAAAAAAAAAAAAAAAAAAAAAAGGTCAACTGAAAAATCTGCAAAGAAGACATCAAGCTGTCATCCCCAAACCCACAAGTCATTCAGAGTTAACACAAGGAGACAGGTAAACCTGGGGTGGGGGGCGGGGACTGTAAAGTCCACAGCACTGCCCAACAAGCTCCCATGCTGTCTCTCCAGGAAGAGAGAAAAGAGGCCCAAGCATGGGTCACACCATGTCAGCCTGGACTTATTCTCGCCCAGGGTTTCAGACAGTCTGTGAATGCCTAGTTAACAGACTAGTGTTGTCTGTTGGGTTAGGGCTACCCTAACACTAACCCTAAACAATGAATTCTATGTGCCTTCAATATAATGATGCCATTGTGGCATATTAAAAAGTACATTTTTGAGATGCAGACTTAAGTATTTGAGATTCACATAACATGATGCCAGGAATTTGTCCAAATTAGTCCATTAAAAAAGGGTGGTGAGGGTTGGAGGTGATGAAGCTATTACAGGGTAAATAATGCTGATAATTATGGGAGGTGGGTGGTGGTCCCATGGGGCTTCATCACACCTCTGCTTTATGTATGACCAAGCTTTAACAATTAATATCTTCAATCATGTTATTTAAAAGGTTTAATGACGTGGAACAGTATGTCAAAAATATTATGTGAAATACTCAAGATTACGCAGCTTAACAAGGTATGCTCCTGATTCTGCAAAAATAGCAGACACGACTTCGCTTATTAAAGAGTCAAATCACTGCAGTAGGAGTATGACAAGGTTTTTTGTTGTTTTTTTTTCTATGACCTGCACACCAGCTGGACTGAACTGAACTCCCCTTCTGACCAACAGATGTAATTTGACCAGAGCGGGGGGAATGGACAGAGACACGACCTTCTGTTTTGCTTCTCGCACTGATGGCTGGGGATTTAATTGGGACACACTGGCCCCAACAGACATCGGAGGCCTTGTACCTAAACTGGGGAGAACAGGCTGACCTAAAGCTTCTGGACCCACCCTTCCTTCTTCACTGTACAAACCAGCTCCTGTGACCAGGAAACACAGGCTCCAGGGTCCCTCCAGCACCCCCGTCCCTACCCTACCTCCTACCCCATGTGACACACAGTTGGGGTGCCCCCAACTCCTGGCCCCCTCACTCTGTCCTGGGTCACAGCACCTGTTTCTAGACAGGATGTGTTGACCACACCAACAAATGAAAATGCTGGCCCTAGAATATGAATAAGCATAACTTTTCTAAGTGCTCAGCTATTTAAACTTCATTTTACTTTGTATTTTCATTTGTTATTTAATCAACGATATTTACTGAGCTCTTACTATATACAAAGCAGCTCTAAATCAATTTGCCAAAAACCGACTTGCTAAATGAAATAACGTTCATCCAATGACAGTCAAGGAACTTACTAACCACAAATGCTCTGATTATTTCTGAACTAATCGTCTCTCCCTCCTCCCATATGTCCTTACACACTTAGTAAACTTCAGCACGTGGAGCCGCTTTGCACTCATACTACAGTATGCCCGCGGGGTTGGTTCCAGGACACCCTCGGTACCAAAATCTGCAGCTGCACAAGTGCCTTATATTAAAGGGCCTAGTATTTGCATATAACCTACACACATCCTCCCTTTAAATCATCTCTATATTACTTAATACCGAACACCATGTACATGCTATGTAAATAGTTGTAAATACAATGTAAATGCTATGTAAACAGTTGCTGGTGCCCAGCAAGTTCAAGTTTTGCTTTTTGAAACATTCTGGAATTTTTTAAAAAAAACATATTTTCAACCTGCAGTTGGTTGAATTGGTGGATGCAGAGAACGTGTGGATACAAAGAGCTGACTGTAGCTATAAATACCCCTCTTGCATTGCTAAGCAAATATCACAGGGCTAAACATGGAAACAACAGCCAGGGGACAGTCCTAAAGGACTATTTACCATCACAACAAATCTTCTAGCACAATGAAGTAAAATCATCAATCTCTGCACTGGAGTTCTCTCGGGTGGGTGAGCAGCGACACTATAAAAAGCAGAAAACCTTTTACTTGGATAGAACTATACCATGTAAAAGGCACATCTATATCTACTGTCAGCTTTGAAAAGCAGAGCAAGGATTTATCCCTGTGATTTCAAAGAAACCAACTGAAGAACGAAAAGGTTCTAGAATCTGCCTGATGTCCTAAGACCAGAAAGTGGCAGTGCCAGAACTGGACGCACGCTCTGCTCTCCTAATTTTTATTCCAGGCGTCTTCCACTTCTGGGTGGGCCAGCAACTCTGGGAAAGTCTTCTGACCAACATTCTGTGCTAAGATATAAAAGACAGAGACCACGAGGTCTGTGCCCTGCAAGGGCTCACGAGCTAGTCATAATGACCAAAGCTCCAGAAGGAATACTTTACATGCACTCTATTTAGAACATGCTCTCTTAACTAAACATCCTCGGTGGAAATGGCGGCAGGGGGCGGGGGTTGTTGGCAGCAAAGACAAGATACAACCAAGCACTCAGAAGTCTATCATTTGCCAGAGAATGTCCTGGTCCACCAAGAATTTCATCACGAGGAAAACACGCTCCTTGTCCATAATAACAATAAAACAGGACAATGTAGGCAGGACACCCTTGCAGAAAAGACACAGAGTAATCGTGATATCACAGAGCAGGGAAAGCCTCTGGCTCCTTCTCCATCTACTGGAGAAAATAAAGTATCTAAACAGGAAGAGAAACTTTTAATACGTGGAGACAGCAGGAGACTTTTTTCCCCTAGCCTGGATAATGCATGTAACTTTTGTTTTTACTGTACTTTTTGTCATTTCTAGGATTAAATAACTCAGTGACAACCCACCACTTAATTTTCAGCATTTTGGAGCCAGACGAAACCTCAGTGATTATTTGCCTCAATCCTCCAATTTTGCCTAAAAAGAAATCAAGGCCCAAACATTTGAGTAACATCCCAGGTTATACACGGGGGAAGGCTAGGTGCGAGTTTTTATGTTATCCTATGTCCCATAATATCACTAATTTATAATCATGTTTTTAATTTATATTTTAACAGCCTAGAAACATAAAATGGGTATTTTTCCTTTTGTGTATGCTGTAACGGTTGAAGGATGAACAACGTAATTGCTATATTCTGAAAGGCATCAACATAAGTTTTTGTTTCCACAGGCCACATATCTTATGCAAAATAAGAGTTAAACAGAAGTCTCATTATGTTAAACTCTTTTCTGACTTTATAGCTCAGACATATTTAATAAATTTCTCCTGAAATCCTATATATAACTGATTATATAATCCTATATAATCCTATCTAGCAGTTGAAATAATAAGAGGAAATGAGGTTGTGGACCAGCAAGTCCACAAAATTAATGATAATTGCTTAAGTGTATGATGGAGCGAGCAGAGAGAGATCACATGTTATGTACAGATCATCATACACTGATGACCTCTGCAGGATAAATAAGAAAATAGAGACAGGCCAAGTACAATCGAGTGGAAATTAACATGTCTAGTATCAGATCCACAAGGCTGCAAGTTTCACAGTGACTGAAGGTGTCTCAGGAGTATTAACATCTAGAACTTTCTCGAGGAAAGAAGGCCAGCATGTGGTCAAATGGCTGGACGTGTCACAGGAGGTGCAAGGACCCAGATGGGCCCACCCCCAGAGACAACACCACAGCTCACCAAGGGCTCCGCACACGGTCGCAAGCTCCCTGCACCCCAGGCTCAGAGCCCACAGCCAGGGCTGGTCCAGACGCTGTCACAGGAAGACACCTGTCCTCAGGCTCCGAACTCCAGGGAAGGAAGGGAGACAAGATATTTTAAGCTTTATAAAACTCTACAGACTGGGTACAGATTTGCTGATGGTCTATCTGAGTCCTTAACAGTAAGTGCCTGTAATGCGTCTTCACATCCGTTTTGAAGAAGTTGACTGCTCTGTGTGGTGACCTGGGTCTCATGTGTGATGCATCTTGGTTACCCGACACTGAGAGTATGGAGAATAGCAGTAAAAACTATGCTCAGCATCAACTACAATAAAACATCACACAGAGACAGAGCATTCAAAAGTGACTCGGTGTAGAGAGCTCTGACAAGAGTCACTGAACAGTCTACTCAAATTTATATAAATTTAAAGCTCAGTTTGGGCATCCATCAAGGCTTTTTTGGGGGGAAGAGAATAAAGAAACTATGCAACTTCAGTTGATCAAGGACTGAAATACGACAAGAACAAGCTGAGAAATTTAATCAAATGAATCTAATAAAATCACCCAAGTAATATCATAGGACATATGTGACAGTGACAACCAACCCCTTTTCAGGACCTATGTTAGATTATGGATGTCTCTGGTAATTTCTTCAAAGATCGTGAAACAAATCAAACTTCAAAGGAAAAACTTATAGAAATGTCAAAAGGAAAAATGCTTTAAAAATTAATTTCTGTCTATTATGTTAAATCAATAAAAGTGAGTCTAATAAATGGCAGCTTTAAAATACCTCTGGCTGAAGAGTTTTTTTACATATTTAAAGCAGCCCCAAATAAAAGGAACGAGACACACAGACCATCGCAGCTGCTCTGAGCTTTTGAAGTCAAACATCACTGACTCTTCTAGTTGGAAGGAAAGTCAGTGGTCAAGTTCAGCCTCTCCAGGTTTGTGGTCACATCAGTAGATCTTCAACCAGCCTCTGAACATCTCCAGTAAATAGTGAAATCGCCCCTCCCAAGACCAGCGGTTCCAAAGCTGGACCCTCTTTGAGGGACGCCTCCCTGACGCTGAATGAATCACACACAGTGTTAGCAAATCTAGCTCCTCCGTCCCAGACACGTTCGATCTTCTTCTTCAACATCAATCTCAGGCTTAAAATCTGTCCTGGTCAATGGAGAGCCATAGAATAATTCTGAGAAGAGCATTAAGAACTCTCCTGGAAAGAAGGGGATGAGTTTTGGTTTTGTTTTTTTTTAAATTTCAGAGGTATATTTTAACAGGGGTTAGTGACTGGAGGATCTGATCTGAGGAGGAAATGCGAGGAACTTGCTAACTTTACACCTCTCAGACTTCTGACTGAGGAGATGCTGTTACCACCCACCAGGCAGGCAATGAACAAGGGAGCAGGGTGGCTTTGGAGGACAGAGAAGCTCAGCGTGGACCGCCTCCCACAGCCCATGTCAAGATTTTTTCAAGGCAACAGGAAATCTGCGTCTGAAATTCACAGAGAGACCTGAACCATGCAGTCATCCACATTCAGGGAAAGGGTTCCCGGGGATGAATGTTCAGATGGACTGAAGCCCAGGGGAAGCAGCATGTACTTAGCAAAGGTCCGGTGGAAGAAGAGGACCAGGAGAAGGTAACAAAAGCCAGCCCAAAACAAAGGAGGCAAACCAGCAGAAGCCGGTAGTGGAAACCAAGGAATGTGGGGTTTTCTGTTTGGATAAAATATACAGTGGTTTAAATGATGTTTTTTGAAGCATTTTTTTAATTAGACATTTTTATTAATGTAGAGTGTGAAACACAACCTACTAAATTAGAATATTAATGACGTTTCTGGATTTTAGGATTATACCTTCCCCAACAGAGCACAGATTCACAAAGACTGATAATATGTAAGCCCAAAAAGAGTCACAGTAATTTCAAAACAATCTACACAATGTACATTATGTTCTATGATTGTTTCAATTATTTTGCTGTAAACAAAGATTAAAGGACTGCCTTTACAATCCCATATGACTATTGCGATGTTGTGATTTATAATAAGAAATATGCATTTGGTCTTTGTCCAATTTCTGGCACAGAGCTTCTAAAACCCTTGGCATTTCCTCAAAAATATGATGAGTGAAAAAAGTCAACATCATTGGTTGCCAGCAGTGGGGTAAAGTAGGGAAGCCTGACAGCCAAGGAGCTTGAGGGGACTTTTGGAGGTGATAGATATATTGTTTTCTGGTTGAGGTGGAAGGTTATGTATGGGTTTATACATTTGCCAAGTTTATTAAACTGTACACTGAAAATGGTACATGTTGTTGTATATAAACTATACATCAATAAAATTTACTTTAGAACTATCTGAGCTTAGAATGATTTCTAGCCTATAATTAGACATCCAAATTTCCAGTAGTTATGTAGGTGAAATAAAGACATTTTTAGATATAAAAGGGCTCAAATATTTGCACGGTGTATTCACCTTCTCTAGTTAAGGTCCTAGAGGATATACTTCAGCAAACAGGGAGAAAACCAAAAAATAGAAACTTACAGGGGTCCAGGGGAAACGGAGGATGTGAAAGGAAGTCCAGGAATGATAGGTGATCAGCAAGATTAGAGAACAACCAATGTAGATTGGAGCAGGGGGCCTGAGTCCTCTGGAAAGGCGGCCTCCAGGTGAAAAAATAAATTGATCTCTTAGAGTTTATAGGGAATATTAAAGATATATTTAAGTCAAAAATTTTGAAGCATCTGAAAAATTCTCCTAGAAAAGCAGGAAAATGAAAAATAATAATAATAATTGTTAACTCCAGGAAATAGAAAGCATGATATAAGAAAGGACGTTTGAACATAGTATACGATATGACTTTGCAGTGACTACTATTTGCATAGTCCTAAGAATCTAAATATTACTTTTTATTTTATAAAAATCTGTGATCTCTGTTATGGAATTGGGGGCACAGGAGGTAATAAGAGAGGTAGATGTGAGAAAACTAAAACCCCATCTATCGTGATGGGGAGTTGGAAATCGAAAATGGAGATATTTTAGAAATAATTAGGCAAATGCCAAAGAAAACTGCTACACAAGTTGTGAATGGTTGCCTCTGTTGAAAGGGGAGTAATCAAAGGATCAGAAGGGGCAAGACAGGAAACTGCTTTTATTCATGAAAATTAAAGCTAATAAAAAATAGAAAATGTCTTCTAGCTCTAAAAAAATAAAAAATAAAATAAAGAACAAAATAAATAAAACCCTTGGACTTTCCTAAATGATTGGAGCAAAAAAGGTGTCTTGATACTCATAACAAGCCCCTTTCAAGTACACTGAGTTTATGTTAATGCAGTGACTTTTGGAAGCACCTAAGGATGGGGGCTGGTTGTCAGGGGAACCCTGTCTTTAGTGTTGGAACCTTCAGTCCCACCTCTGACCTCCAGGGAGGAAAGGGGAGCAGAGCTGGAGACTGATTCAATCACCAATGTCCAATGATTTAATCAATCAAGTCTGTGTAAATAAGCCTCCATAAAAACCCAAGGGGACAGGGTTCAGAGAACTTCTGGGTCAGCAAACATGTGGAGATTCAGGGAGAGTGGCACCCAGGTGCTCCGTGCCCTTTCCCCATACCTTGCCCTGTGCATCTCTTCCATCTGACTCTTCCTGAGTTATATCCTTTTATAATAAACTGGTAATCTGGAGAGTGAAATGCTTCTCTGAGTTCTATAAGCTGCTGTAGAGAATTAAACCCAAGGAGGGGGCTGCTGGAACCTATAAGCTGCTCAGTCAGAAGCCCAGGTGACAACCTGGACCTGTGACTGGCATCTGAAGACTGGCAGCCTTGTAGGACTGAGCCCTTAGTCTGAGGGACCTGACACCATCTCCAAGGTAAGCAGTGTTATCAGAATTGAGTTGAATTGTAGGATACCCAGCTGGTGTCCCAGAGAACTGCTTGGTGATGCGGGGAAAAAAGCCACACATCAGAGTTAGTGTTAGAATCGTAGCTATAAACCACAGAAATGACTAAATAACCTTTAGGTTTAAAAAATATTCATAAGGGAGATCCCATAATACTTACAACTGAAAGACAATGAAAACATTTCTTTACCCCAACAATAACTAGAAACAATTCAAAAGTAAAATACCGTTCCCATTAACAATGAAACATATGAAGCACCCAGAAACTAACTCAGCAAAGAAAACACAAACTCTCCATTAAAAAAAGTCCAAAACTCTATTAAAAGGACATAAAAGATGATCTGAATAAATGAAGAGGTCTTCCAGTCTTGGATGACATTATTAAAATAATAGTTCTCAATATAATCTACAAATTTAATAAACTGAGCACCATCAGGACTTTTTAAAAACCTCAACCAAAAAAAAAAAAAACCTCAACCACTTAATTTAAATTTATATAAAAAACTATAAGCCCATCAACGGCTAAGTCCTGATAATGTTCAAACTTTGAAAAAGGGGACACTTCTCCTCCAGGTAATGAGACATATTGCAAAGCACATTTATGACAGCTGTCTGGTACCCACCGAAGACAGAAAAACATCCATGCAAGGAAGAGAACAGACCCTCAGACAGGGTATGGGAATAATCTAAAGATGGCATTAAACATCCATGAGTAAAAATTGTTTAGTAGACGATGCTGAAAACTTTGCTTTGCCATGTGTGTCACACCACACGCTCAAGAGGACTCTGGACAGAGCAGATGTTTAAATGTAGATGGTGAATCAATAACACTATAGAAGGCTGGGGAGGAGAGAATGTTGGTGACCTGAGCCTAAGAAAGGATTTCTTAAATCAGAAGAAAATAGCACAAACCACAGATGAAAAATAGATCTGATTATGGCAAGATTAAGTACTTCTGTTCAACAAAGGACACAACAAATTTTAAAAAGGGATGAAATGCTAGGGGAAGATATTTATAACATCAAAAATTGATTCTAGGGCTTCCCTGGTGGCACAGTGGTTAAGAATCCGCCTACCAATGCAGGAGACATGGGTTCGATCCCTGGTCCGGGAAGATCTCACACGCCACGGAGCAACTAAGCCCGTGCACAACTACTGAGCCTGCACTCTCCATCCAGCCCGTGTGCCACAACTACGGAAGCCCACGCACCTACAGCCCATGCTCCACAACAAGAGACCCCACGACAATGAAAAGCCCGCGCATAGCAACGGACACCCAACGCAGCCAAAAATAAATAAATAAGATAAATAAATTTATTTTTTAAAAATTGATTCTATATGTCAAAATTTCAACAATTACATAGAACTGAATCCACTCCAAATAGTTTAAATAGCAAGAGACTCACGGCAGGGTATTCCTTGTCTTACAGAGTCTTGGAAGGGCTGAAGACAAAGTAGAGACCACTCACAGAGCCGTGACTGAGAACAAGGCCACCAAAGCAGTGGCCACTCTTCTCTGATCTAAGGCCTGAGTCCCAAGAGCACACTTGGCTCCCAGGTCAGGAGGTTTCCCAGCTGGGCCACCCCTGCTGCCAGCCCAGAACTGGGCTGTGCCCGCCGGGGCCACACCAGGGCCTGTGGGAAGTGGTGCCTGGACACCAGGCCTCTGCTTGGCTTGAAAGAGCAAACAGCAGAGGTCAATCCTGGACCTTGTCGAGGTCTTCCAGACGTGGCATGAATTCATCCAACGTAAACCACATCTAAAACACAACCCACAAGGGACTCTGAGAAACATCACTTTTATAAGAGCCTATAATGTAAGGAAAGAAGACCAGAGGGGGTTTAGCAATGCTCCATCACATCCTCAACACTGGTAATAGAGCCGCATCTGGAATACACAGAGAACCTCTGTGACCAAACAAGAAAAATCAGGAAACCTTATAGAAAAGGTACAAGATATGAACAGGCAATTGACAGAAGGGTAAACCCAAACAGCTAAAAACACACAAAGTTTTCTCAAAGGCATTAGCCATCAGATAAATACAAAGTAAAAAGTAAAACAATGACATACCACTTTCTCATTGGATTAGTAAAAATTCAAAAATTAGATAAATGCTGATTTGCTGTGCTAGCGAGTATAAACTGGGAGAAATATTTTAAAAACTAAACTGGCAGTACCCATACAAATTAAGTAAATTTTCATTTCTTTAACCTAGCAATCTCACTCCTGAACATACATTCCAGAGAAGTTCTCACACAGGACCCGTGTGGGAATACTAATCACAGTGCTGTCTGTGGTGGCATCTAGACGTGCACCCCGGCGGATGCGGAAATCAAAGGTAAGGACCATCCACGGCCACAATACACACCTCCAGGGTCGAGACTCACATACAACAGATATGAACAGTGTCCCTGGGGCTGGACAACCCAGAGGAACTCTCACTCTTTGTAACAGAATAAAGCAGTAAGAAACAACCCACCTGATAAACATTCACCAGGAAAAATCTGTACATTTTTTCCCCAAAGGCTCCCGAGTTGAAAAAAAAAAAAAAAAGCAAAAGAATGAAGTCTACAATTCGACTGTATAACAGAAAATTAAATACACACAGAAATACTACACACTTTACAAAAATACATACAATTTTAAGGATATCAATCAAACACATAAAAGCTGTTCCAAAAAAAAATGCTGTTCCCTGCATCCATGAGGGAGGTCAGAATAGGAAATGAAAATACAGAAAATAAATCCAAGGACAACGTGAAGAGTTCTGCATGGACTAACAATGCCCTCAGGGTACCAATAAACGCGCACTTCTGTCCTCAAGACCAGGGAGAGAGTGTCAGTAAGACCGAGAACTACTAGGGAGAGTACAAGCTACCTGAAAAAGGACTCGGAACATTCAAGACAGGGGAGGGACAGAGACTAAGCAAGGGGAGAAAAACTGCAGCACAGTAAATAATAATATACAAAAGTGTGTATATAAGAGGGTGTGGAGGAAAGGGAACCCTCCTCCACTGGTAGTGGGAATGTAAATTGTGCAGCCACTATGGAAAACCACTGTGGAGGTTCCTCAAAAAACTAAAAATACAACTACCATATGATCCAGCAATCCCACTCCTGGGCATACATCCCAAGAAAACCATGGTTTGAAAGGATACATGCACCCCAATGTTCATAGCAGCACTATTTACAACAGCCAAGACATGGAAGCAACCTAAGTGTCCACTGACAGATGAATGGATAAAGAAGATGTGGTATATATACACAATGGAATGTTACTCAACCATTAAAAAGAATGAAATAATGCCATTTGCAGCAACAGGAATGGATCTAGAGATTATACTAAGTAAAGTACAGAGAAAGACAAATATCATATGATAACACGTATATGTGGAATCTAAAAAAAATGATACAAATGAACTTATTTCCAAAACAGAAATAGACTCACAGACATAGAAAAACAAACTTATGGTTACCAAAGGTGATAGCAGGGGGAGGGGTAAATTAGGAGTTTGAGATTAACACATGGATACTATGATATATAAAACAGATAAACAAAGACCTACAGTATAGCACAGGGAACTATATTCAGTATCTTGTAATAAACTATAATGGAAAATAATCTGAAAAAGAAAATATATATATGACTGAATCACTTTGCTGTACACCTGAAACTAACACAACATTGTAAATCAACTATAGTTCGATTAAAAAATGGTTAAATAAATTTTTAAAAAAATTTTAAGTATATATATATAATATGTAATCATTTATACATAATATGTTGTATTTTTATATATATGTGTAGTGTATATGAACTTTAGTCTCAGGGCAAGAGGGAACCACTGAAATGTTTCTACTCTGGGACCGGCCAGTTCAGCTCTGTATTTTAAATAGTGGACTCTCTTGCCTTGTAGCGAATTACTGGAAAAGAGCCAGACTGAGGACAGGGAGAACGTTTAGAATCTCAATGTTGGATAATCTTTTCTAGGAAATGTAGAGGCAATGGGAATAGAAATTAGAAGACTTATCAAAGAGAAATTTAAGAATAGAGAAAATGGAAGGACTAATTGAGGTCAAGTTCAAGTATGAGAAGGGTGAGAAAACCAAGGGGTGTGGCAAGGCTGGACAGCCAAACCTCGGTTGGGAATCCCAGGAGGCAGGTATTTAGAGGGAGGGAAAAGAGTAGGTACAGTGACCCATTAGACACAGTGACACTCCTAGACCTGTGACAGCTCAATGACGAGCCTGATGCAGAAAGGAGGGGCCAGAGGTGCAGACAGCCGTCCACTGGATCTAGGCGGTGATGAAGCCAGGAGGCCACATGCTCAGCTTTTATTATCCTGAAGCAGATGGTAGTGAAAATGATCTGCGAATTTAGAGTCAAGTGAGGCTCCTTAGAGAAATCATCCAAGTCAGAGATAAAAGGCTTCCAGAATCACCTCTTCACTTACATCACATTTTCAGCCCAGAGACAAATGGCTCTCCACCTAAATCACTGCAGTTCTTATTCAGCCTTATTAGCCCACCAATAATATATTGGATCCAACGGAGTCAACACATTTTTAATTTTTCCAAGAACAAAATAAAGACACATCAAGCCCTATATCCTGAAGTAAACTGCCAGGATACTATCCAAACATTTTACACCCTCAAAGCCGTTTAACCAAAATAGCACAGCAAGGACAGTGAGAAATAAGTGCTGAACATCCTGGGTAGCTGCAAAATGTAATACCTCCCAAGGAGAAACCACATCCCTCACCTCTCCAAGCAGCAAGTGCTGCTCTATAGCTTTGAAACGTGCTGGGTGGGGGAAATTATCTACAAGTATATGTTTGCAAAAACCATCTCTATTGTTACCCCATTGTTTTTATGACTCTTCTCAAAGATAAGACTTTTATTTTAATAATGAAGAGACTCATGGCTTCCAAAACTTTCCACAGAGAATTCAAATGCATTTGTTTGGAATCCTGAAATAGTTCCTTTCTAGCCTATTTGCTTCTTAATGAGCTTGAACAAGCTGCACTACTTTAAGGCCAATAAAACTTTTTAAAAAGGTAAAATACCTAAAAGCTCTCAAAACGTTTTATCTGTCTAGTCTCTTCAGAAAATTTCATGTCAACGCAAACTTCTAAATGAAATACCATGCACTCATAAAAGTTATTTAAGTGTATAAAATAGTATGGAAAATTGAGGACAAAACCAATATATTAAAGTATACTGAAATAATTTATAAGAATTAGTACTACTACTTTTACTGAGAAGTTTAAACTAAAAGGAAAAATGCAAAGCCTATAGCGCATTCAAGAATCAGAGACTCTTATTGTCCTTAGATAATGAATCTAAGGATTTCCTCAATGGATCTATTAGAATTTGGAGTGTATTTAGACTCCATACACTCTAAATCCTTGGGTCATAACATCGAACAACACAGCCTTCCCATCTGTAGATTCCATAAAACAGGTCCACCACCCAACCATACCCGCAGTCACTACCCTGGTGTACAAAAACACAAGGTCCCAAGTGCACATCAGATAACAGCTTTCCAACCAACCCAAATCCCCTTTAGCATCAATTAACAACTGATCAAAACCACCAACGTCTTACCACCAGCTAGTACCGATGCCCAGAGCATCTTTACTCCACAGTAAAAGTGGTTCCTCGGGCTTCCATGGTGGTGCAGTGGTTGAGAGTCCGCCTGCCGATGCAAGGGACGCGGGTTCGTGTCCGGGTCCGGGAAGATCCCACATGCCGCGGAGCGGCTGGGCCATGGCTGCTGAGCCTGCGCGTCCGGAGCCTGTGCTCCACAACGGGAGAGGCCACAACAGTGAGAAAAAAGTGGATCCCCCTACATAGGGATTTTCTTCCACTCTAACAGTAAAGTTCTAAATACGCAAAGTATCATTATCTGGAGAAAAGGATAACTCCTGGAACCATCACTCCTATAGAACTGCTGGGATGGATAAGACTTGGAGGAAGCAGCTTCCCACCAGGATTACACTCACTTTTACAACCTGGGAAACCAGGGCACTAAGAGGAGGTAAGAAATTATCGCCACGTTTTACAGGAAACCAGTAGTATACTTAAAAAGGGAGGTCGATGGAAAGACTTCTCAGCCTGCACTCCTGCCGCAGTGCTGCTCTGTGTATAAAGCCACAATTTAAATGACACAGAATTCTTCTCCACACATGTGCACTAGATCATGGGTTGGCCAAAAAGTGCCTTCGGTGTTTAAGTAAAAATAAAAGACACATATTTCATTTTCACCAAGAACTTTATTGAACAATGTAGTCACCTTTTTGTTCCACTACCTTCTGCCATTTTTCTGACAACTTCATAATTCCACCTTTCCAAAACTTTTTATGTTTTTGAGCAAAGAACCGTTCCAGGTGCCTTTTACAGTCTTCCAGGGAATTGAAATTTTTTCCATTAACAGAATTTTGTAAAGAATTCTTCTTAAAGAAATAAATGGAAATCTGAAGGTGCAGTGTCTGGTGAATACAGCGGATGAATCAGAACTTCCCAGCCAAACTGTAACAGTTTTTGCCTGGTCATCAAAGAAACATGTGGTCTTGCGTTATGCTGATGTAAGATTACACGTTTTCTGTTCAAATTCCGGAAGCTTTTCGTCGAACGCTGCTTTTAGTTGGTCTAATTGGGAGCAGTACTTGTTGGAATTAATCGTTCGGCGTTGAGAATTAGCTCATAATAAAGGACTCCCTTCCAATCCCACCATATACACAACATCACCTTCTTTGGATGAAGACCGGCCTCTGGTGTGGCAGTGGTCCATTTCGCTTGCCCCATGATCTCTTCCATTCCACATTGTTGTACAGCATCCACTTTTCATTGCCCATCACAATTTGTTTTAAAAACAGAACGCTTTCATTACGTTTAAGTAGAGAATCACATGGGGAAATATGGTCAAGAAGGATTTTTTTCCCACTTAACTTCTGTGGACCCAAACATCAAAGCGATTAACATAACCAAGCTGGTACAAATGATTTTTAACGCTCGATTTGGATATTTTGAGGATGTCAGCTATCTCCCGCATGGTATAACGTTGACTGTTCTCAATTAATGTCTCGATTTGATCGCTATCAACTTCAACTGGTCTACCCAACTGTGGAGCATCATCCAGTGAGAAATCTCCAGCACGAAACTTTGCAAACCACTTTCGACATGTTCCATCAGTCACAGCACCTTCTCCATACACTGCACAAATCTTTTTTTTGTGTTTCCATTGCATTTTTACCTTTCTTGAAATAATACAGCATAATATGCCAAAAATGTTGGTTTTTCTTTCATTTTCAATATTAAGATGGCTACACAAAAATTCACCAATTTTGATAACGTTTTTTAAATGCACGCTGATATGACAGCTGTCACATACAATCTAACAAAATTGTTTCGAATGAAGTTAGAGACAACTAAGTGCTACCAGAGCCATCTTATGGAAAAAACCGAATGAACATTTCGGCCAACCCAATACCACCAAGACCCTTCTGCCTGAAGTATAAAAGGAGACCCAGGGAATTCCCTGGTGGTCCAATGGTCACAACACGGGGCTTTCACTGCTGTGGGCCCGCGTTCCATCCCTGGTCAGGAAACTAACATCCTGCAAGCTGTGCAGCATGGCCAAAAAAAATACTACTACTAATAAAAACTTTTTAAATAAAAAGAAACAAGAAGGAGTAGGGTTTAAGCACTTTTAAGCATAATTTTAAAACACAGCAAAGGCTTAATTTTCTCAAGAAATTATTCTATTCTCCCTGAAAATAAAAAGGACTATTTTTGGCCCGTTGCAGCTCTGGCATAACAGATAATAAAGGCTCCAGTGGGTCCAAGGTACGGTGCACAGAGGAATGGCAGTAATTTTCCCACCCAATGAACACCTCCAGGTACATCCTTGAAGGGGACGAAGATACAAAGGTTTCCCTCTCTCTCTCCCACAGTGGAGCAGGTATCAAAAGACAACACTTCTCTGGCATGGTCAGCATCCTCTTCTAAGCATCCAATAACTTATCTTTTGTTCTTATCATTCTGATGTTACAATACCTCGATTTACTAACTACCATTTCAAATTGACTAGAAGTTTTATTTTCCATGTATTTATATATTTAATATTTAAAAAGCCTCAGAAAGTTTTCAATCACTAAAATCACAACCAAAACTATCAAGTCACAAGGCAGTACATATTTGTTTCTTCCTAATGGTCCCTTCATTCTAAATTTCATTAACAGCCGGTTGTTACTTATAATGCAAAAGCAGGAATGAAGGGAATAATGAAATTTTCCTCTTCTTTCATTACCAACAAAATTTATATTTGGAAGCTTAGAGTTACTGCATTATCATTGCTATGTTAAAATCAATCCACAAAAATCAGAATAGATGTTCTCTCAACACAAATTCTACCAAAGTATCATTCTACCTTCACCACTGAGTCAATCATAACTCAATGAAAATAATTAATTTCCACCACCCAAAAATGTTAGTAACTTTCCAACTTAAATTCTACTAGTTTTAGATAATCAACTCCCCTGTTTGAAGAAAATGGTGAACGAGCTTCATAAAGGCCTCAGTGTGCTCAATGTACACCTGACTGACTGGCACACAGCGGGCGTGGAGTAGGTACTCGCAGAGGATAGACAGGAGCGGGTGATGAATGGACAGAATCAGGTGAGCAGGCAAGGAGAAAGGAAAAGCAGAAGGAAGTGAGAAGGAAGACCTAAAGAATCCCCAAATCCAAGAAGTATACGTGATATGATATAGACAGTAAGCACAGAGATGCAGAGACGACCACCAGTCAGGCCCAGCTGGGAAAGATACCAAAGAGGAAATGGGAATTCAATCAGCCTTTTCAGATGCTAAGTCAAGAGAGACAAATTGTGTTACAGGAGAGTGAAAACTGTTAGACAAAGGCACAAAGTCAGCGGAATGAAATGACTGTTCATAGAACAGTAAGCAGATTAACTTGACTAAAGTAGAGAGTTTCTGAAGGAAACCATGGGAGGTGAAGCTGCAAAGCCTCTACCCCACCCCCCTTTAAACACCACCACCTCCCCCTAATCACAGTCATCCTCCACCATATGCTTTCCTTATCCAAACCCCCAAGCAAACTACAATTTCTGATAAAGTGACAAAAAGGCTTACAATCATTGAAAATGCAAGAAAAGAAAAAAACTGATATATAAACAATTTGCCCAAAAAAACCCTATTGACTAGAAATATTAATTTTCAACAGGTATCGGATTACATCCTTCCCAGTGTTTATACACAATTTCAGAGTTGTTTTGTTTTGATGTGACAAATTTGGTTTGGACCACTTTGAACAATGTAGTCCATTAAGGCAATAAACCAGGACAGACAAGTAAATAGCACCAACTGTGTGCCTTCTATGTACCAGGCAGAGTTGTAGGGGCTTTACATACACTATTTAATCGTAATATTATTAACTTGAAATGATTCCTCCACCTTCATACATATGAGAAAAAATTACTTAAGAGTCACCTAACTGAACAGCCAGCTAGGATACAGATATATCTGGAGTACCAGTAGTTAGAGGAACCACAGTTGCATCACCCAAGGTGTGTGCTCAGCACCTTTTTAATGGAATCAGAAGGAAACACTGCTCTAAATGCACCTGCTCAAGTTCATGTACACATGGCTTGTATCCAAATGCCTAAATGCATGAAAAGCCAGGCCAGTGGGGTAAATGACTTCAATCCAAACCACAGCCTTACAGGAACCACAAGAAAGGATGTTTTAGACCAAATTAAAATGATTTGAGAACAGTGCTACCTGTCCCAGCTTATGCTGCCAAATCTGATTCAAATACATGAAGCCCAGTAACGCAAGATATAGGGGAAAAGACGGCATTCTTGTAATCCCCTTTCCTGTCATAGTAACACTGATGCATTACACACAACAGGGGTGATTTCTGACCCTCACTCATTTATTGGTCAATAACTGGACGTCTACACTCTGTCAGATGCTACTGCTGGATATAAGACTGCTCCAGGCTCTAAAAAGTTCACAATCTAATAACTTCACAAGCAGCGGGAGAAAGTCTGCACTCCTAGAGAGGGTCTTCTTTCCACTTTGATATAAAAATCAAGATAACCTTTAGAAAAGCCAAAATCAGAGTCATGCAATATAAATTTTAAAGCCCACGCCCTTTATTGACTAGCTAGTGCTCCAAAAGCTCACTGACACACTTCATTTTATTTTATTCACATTAACAACAGATTTGGTTTTCTAAGTACAGATCCTAGATGGGCCATTGGCTACTTAATGCCCTGAGGCAAGTTACTTTACCTGCCTGACCATGGTTCGCTCACTGGGAAAACGAAGATAAACAGCTAGACCTCAAGACTATCATAAGGATTTGAGATAATTATGTAATGCACCAACACAGAGCCTGGCATTTAGCAGAGTGCAATAAATATAGCTAACATCATAATCACAGGATTCATAAACCAATAAAAAATTGATCACAAAAATCAAATTAGAAGTAATGGGGGGGTAGAGAAGAGACCTAAGACAGCTCTAAGAATCAATAGCTGACGGGAAGGAAAAAGTCAAGAAAACCACACAGATACAAAACCTCAGCAACAGCCAACTGGAGTCACCAGCCTATTACACTTCAACAGCAGTTGAGGGCAACAGCAGTGTTTTCATGGGATGCAACCATGATGGGTCTAAAGATGACATTAAGCCAGTTAAAGCAGATGAACCATTCAGGCCACGTGTTTAAGAAAAAGAAGGATAAGCACATAATTGACTTTGGAAAGACTTCTATCAAAAGTGATTCAGCATCACAAATTTAACATTTCACATGTCTACACTTTAATTAACTGCCAAATTCTATTCACAAGCTTGTGCTGTAAGGAAAGCATGTGCAAAGAAATCTCTTAAATTTCATAGCAATTTTTGCACTAAACACTGAAAAAGATGTTTTTTCAAGCAAATGAACTGCGAAATTTCAGTGTAGTGGCCTAAAACATCATCAGCTCCTTAACAGCTAAAACAAGATAAAGTCTTGGTTCCCAATAAATGTTATTATATCTGCCAAAGAAACAAACATGTGACATGGAGATCTCTTTTCACTCGAATTTTCTCCCTACATTTGGAAGGCAGTAAAAAGCAAAAAACATCTGTTCCTTCCTGCAGAGCTGACAACCCTCATTCTATGGTTTAAAAATAAAAGCTGTCCATGGAAGTTTAGAGATATAACTATCACCTGCTTCAAAGGCAGCTGGCAATTAATTGATCCAAAGACATGCAAATTAAGGCCAGAAAACAAATTCCCTGAGGACAATGCTAGGGTTCCCCAGGGCTCTAGTAATTTCCAAGACACCCATAAAATAGGAGAGGATGGTAAAGAACCAAATGTAAAGCCAAATGACAAGGAAACAGACAACAGCTGAGGAACAGAGGCCTGTGTCACCCTGGATTCACTCGACCACCGCAGGAAAGCTTCCATGAGAGATGTCTGGAGAAAACCTGCTTCACTCTGACCATCAATCACCCTGCATCCAGCCCAAGAAGGCCACACGTTCAACAATGAAAGGAATTCACCTTATTAATAACAGAAACTTGGAAATCTCCTAAGTGAAGGCCTTAAATTCTATAATATATTTTAACGTTTTTACTCCATATGACGTCTTACAGTGTTGAACACCCAAAAATGAGGAATAAGCAAGAACAGTCAGACTCAAATCAGTAG
Organism: Orcinus orca; assembly: GCF_937001465.1. NCBI lineage: Eukaryota > Metazoa > Chordata > Mammalia > Artiodactyla > Delphinidae > Orcinus > Orcinus orca. The sequence goes on from NC_064572.1 coordinate 6,506,542, forward strand.
ACTCAGCTCCTATTTTTGGCTCAGCCTCTGAATGAATCACAGTGTGACCTTGGAAAACTTTCACCTCTTTGTTTACCTCCATTTGCCCACCAGTTACAAGATTCGGTTAAACCTACCTTTTTTTTTTTTTTTAAGAAAGTGAGTGAGATAAATATATAGAAACTGCAACACAAATATCCACTGGTCACTGGCCAACTATAGCCAAGCATCACATATAAAGTAGGGAATGCCTCATATGTATCACTTATGTGTGGAATCTAAAATATGACACAAATGAACTTATCTACAAAACAGAAAGACTCACAGACATAGAGAACATGGTTCTCTGGTTGCCATGGGGGAGGGTGTTGGGGGAGGAATGGAGTGGGAGGTTGGGGTTAGCAGATGTAAGCTATCACAAATAAAATGGATAAATAACAAGGTCCTACTGTATAGCACAGGGAGCTCTATTCAATATCCTGTAATAAACCATAATGGAAAATAATATTAAAAGTAAAGAATGTATATATGTACATAACTGAGTCACCTTGCTGTACAGCAGAAATTAACATAACATTGAAAATCGACTGTACTTCAATAAAAATATATATATAAATAAATAAATAAATAAAGTGGGTGATGCCCATATTAAAGCAACTAACTCTGCACAGTAAAAAATCCTGCTTGGAGATGTCAACAAAAAAACCCAGGTACCTCTTGAACAGGAAACCTGTAAGAGTCCCAATTTCAAGTTTGGAAATACTTAGCAAATTTAAATGAAATGCTAGCTCCAAGAATACCCTTTTTTTTTTTTTCCTTAATGGAAACAAAACTTCAACCTATTTAGGGTCCTACGATCTTCAGGACTCTGACCAATTCTCCTATGAATTCCTGTCTCCTCATCCCTTGCCAGGAGGTAAGTCACTGCACACTTGATGCACCCAGAGTACTACATCTCTATGTGCACTTGTCAGTGAGGCTTGGAAAGGCAGAGACATGATTTAATGATCTTTATATCACCTAGCATCTAACACACTGCCTGGCATAACATGGCTGCCCCGTATACATAGATATATATATTTGTTAAATGAAGGAAATGAATATATTTGAAATTCTAAAGCAGAACAACCATTAATGGTAATGAATGATCATCTTAATTTTGGTGATATTTTCATTTCTAGAAAAATAATATATAAAATGAGTGTTACCTAAATAAGGAGAACATACTTAATTTCTTAACAACATTAAATTCACAAAAGTTAACTAAAGAACTTTCCGATCCTCTTCCTTCAAAATCAGTCTTTTGGACGTTTTTATGTTTCTTTTTTGTTTTGTTTTGTTTTATTTACAATTTATCTAACGGATATTGGACTATAAATATTCCTTTAACTTAACCTACGCGATATCGGGAACGGAGAAGTAAAAGGGACAGCAAGCATGTAAAATGAATCAAAGAGGCTACTCTGAAGTGTAAGAATCTATAAACGTAAAATAAAAGATAGCCCATGGATGAAATTTAAAATGTGGCCAATACAAGTAAGTACCAAACATGAACAGCATTTAGCTAACTAACAAGCATCCATGCTCTGGAGAAACATCATCTACTGTTTCATAGATACCCTATTTATTAAAGCCACAGAACCTAAGATTTTAAGCTTTTCAAATTACATTTGAAATTTTTAATCATTCAAATACTTATCACTACCTACCGGGACTTGCATGAATTCTCATTTTCCCCTGCTCCTTAAATTCTTACACTCAATTATTTCATTTAAAAATTAAGAGAAGTTAGTAAACATGAAACAAGCTGACACTCTACCAGCGGGCACTTAAGGAAAGGCGTGGGACCTACGCAAGGATAAACTCATCGCACTGCTCCACATTTTCCGCCGTGAGCCGACCGTTCAGCCGGCTTTGCCAAGTCCATACGGACGCTGGAAAGGTACCAGTAGTAGCGTCCCGGGTGCTTTTGGCCTGCTCACCATCACTGTCTCCAGGCTGGGCCATGAAACGAAATGTAAATGATGCCTAATATTCTAGATCACTATGCATTAATTTCCTGAAAGTATGCATCAGATTTGGTTGCGTCAGCAACCAGAAGTGACCACCTAAGTTCACTACGGCGTCCACGCCGATCGCTGAGAGAGAAACTACGTGTCACATGCGTGCACATGGGCGTGTACCTCAGAGCAGTCCTAGAATAGATGATGTGTCAGAGGACCGTGAACAATCCCGTTATTTTTAATGCTGTGGGAGGAGGAAGGAAAGAGAATGATGGCTTTGCAAACGGTGCCAAAAAAGGAGCCGATCTGCCTGGCGTGACCCGGGATATTTTGGAGAAGCGGACAGAACGGCCCTTGCTCCCGATGCCTTAGGACAGAAGCGCCTAAGCTGCTCCCTTTAAGACCCTGTGTACAAACGGAAACGTCTCCGAGGGGCAGGCGCCCTGGGCCCCGAGCCCGGCGCTCACCTGCGAACACGTCCTGAAGACCGCCCGCCCCGCGCTGCGCCAGGTGCGCCGAGACCCCCGCCCCGGGCGCTCGGCCCAGCTCCGCGGTCCAATCGGCCGAGCGGCTGCGGCCCGCGCGGGGTTTCCTGGCCGGGGCGGCGGCAGCGGCGGCGGGGACCGCGACGGCTCCGGACCCCCGGTCCAGGGAGGACTCCGGCCGTCTCTGGACCCGGGGGCTCTGGCTGGGGGACGGGGCCGGGGAGGGCCCGGGAGAGCTGAGCTGCCGGGTGGTGGTCCTGACGTAGCAGGGCGCCAGGAGCGGGCGGGCCCGGGAGCAGCGCGGGCTGCGCGCCGGGCTGCAGGGCGGGGAGGCGGCCGCGGAGACGCTGGGCCTCGGCGCGCCCTCCTCGCGCGTCGCCCCCGGCCTGCGCGGGGCCTCTCCCGCCGCCGGGCCCCACTCCGCCCCCGGAGAGCCTCTAGGCGCGTCCTCGAAAGCGTCCTCCTCGCCTTCCTCGTCCGTGTCCGCGGCCCCTCGCTCCCCGGGAGCCGACCCGGGAGACGGCAAGGCGGCGGCCGCGGGCTGTTCTGCAGCCGGGGGCCGGTCGGGGCGTGCGGACGGCGCCGCCTCGGCGCCTGGGCCCGGCGGGGGTCGGTCCAGGCCCGGCAGGGCCCCGGGCGGGGGGGCAGCGGAGGGGGGCGACGCCGGGGGCGACTCGGGGCTCAGGGACTGCTGCTGCTGCTGCATCTGCTGGAGACGGATCGCCTGCTGGATGTCCGAGAGCAAGTCCTCCTGCTCCGCGGCCGAGTGAAAGCTGTAGAGGTCTGTGTCTGAGCCCGAGCTAGTCCTTTGTCCATCCTGCACCCCCGCCGCAGTCTCCGAATCCTCGGCCACCGCCGGGCTCCCGACCCCGGCGGAGCCAGGGCCCCGGGGCCGCGTCACCTCGGAAGGGTCGGCACACTCCGTATCGGACAGGCCCGTCTCGTCGGCCGAGAGGCTGAGGTCCGGGATTTTGGTGACCAGGGAGTGGGCGCTGTCCAGCTCGCCGGCCTGCAGGGCCTGGGAGTCCAGCACATCCTCACGGGAGCCGCCAGCACCTCTGCCCTTGGACAGGGTCTTCCGAATGCGCAGGTTGGAAAAGACCGAGGCCCTGGGGTCCGACCGGCTCTTCTTCCTGCCCGGCTCCCCACCGCCGCCCCCCTTGCCGTGCCGGCCCGGCGCCTTCTTGCCCCCGCCCGCCTTCTTTGTGCCCTCGGCCTCGCGGAGCCCGGCGGCGTCCTCGCTGCCGCCGCCGCCGCCTCCGCCTCCGTGCGGGGCATCGCCCGCACTCCTCTTCGGCTTCGCGTCCTGGTTCCCCATGCTGCTGCCGCCGCCGCCGCCGTCGCCGCGGGCATTCAGGCCATGCCAGCTCCTCGGCCCGGCCGCGCTGGGATCCCGAGGATTCAGGCGGCGAGCGAGCTGCTGAGAAGAGGGAGGCCGGCCACGCACCTGCCGCGCTTCGCAGAACGCGCCGCGGCTGCGCCCGCCCGCGCGGGGCCGAACGCGCTCACGCAGCGCCGCCAATGGCCGCGCGGAACGCACAAGGCCCCGCCCCTGTTCGCTTTCAGCACCGCCCCCGGCCCTTCGGCCCCGCCCCCCACCGCTGAAGAGCCAGGAGCGCCTCTGGGTCTGAGGACCTCAGTATCCGCCACCGGAATCCAATGCCTGGTCCCTGCTGAAGGGCTTGGCAGCTGGAAGATCCACGCTGAACAAAAAAAGAAAAAATTTAAAGGGGAAAAAGGAAAGCCACATTCCAGTTTAGAGGTACGGTAATCTCAAGGCCACATACACTACCCCCTCCAACCTGCCTGCAGAAGCATGGCTCTTTAATAAATACTGGTCGAATGGATTGGTCTTTTCTTCAATAACTGATCATCTTAAACACCGTTAATGTGCTTGACATATGGTTTAGGAAAGGTTACTACACACAGTGCTGCTTTTATGTTCGTGCAGACCTTGCATCTCCATGAGAGAACATCAGCGGTCATCTCAAAATTTCATTTTTCAAACTTTTTTTTTTGACAAAATGGCGAGGTGGGGGGCGGGAATCAGAAAATACTGAGATTAGACTTCATTAAAATGCTAATCTCTAAATTTCTATGCGCTTACCATATAAACCAAATAGCATTTATATTCAAAAAGGGTGCATATACATTAACTCCCAGGAGGTCAAACTCATCAATATTTAACATGTGCCTATTGTTGCCGCCTACAAAAAAGAAAAAGACAAAAAAGAAACACCCTTGGCACAAACACAAGAAATCACATGTTATGCGGAAAACCACCACTCTCCCCAGACAAACTGTGTCCTTGCCTTGACTATAAAAGTTTGCAACAGTTCACTGTCTGGGGGAGAAAAAATTGCTGCCCCAAAATGTGTCTCTTTGGCATTAGGATTAAGTTAGGCTGATTATTTTTAAGAAACAGAAGACTAAGGAAGTCTTTCTTTTTACTTCCACTTAGCTGCCTAAAGAAGTCACATATTAGAGCTGAAAAGAGTTATCGTCAGAGATACCCGCCAGGAAAAGGCGCTGGGCCCAGAGATCTGATCCACTCTCCGCTGGTCCAGCAAATGCTCCTTTACAAAACAGTTCCTTTCCTACCTCCATATGAATTGCCTTCCTCCCCTTTGAAGTCCCAAACCATTACCCACAACATCCTCTGTTGCCTTTAACTGAAGACAGTATTTAAGGTGAGGGTTTTGGCCATTTTGGCCACGATTCTGTCTTCCTGGGTCTCTCCCATGTAGACATGTTATCAAACTTTTGTGTGATTTTCTCCTGCTAATCTGTCTCATGTCAATTTAATTCTTAGACAGCCAGAAGAACCTAGAAGGGTAGAGAAAAACTTCTTCCTCCCTGATAACTGTTACAGAGTTTCTTAATATTCTGCTTCAATATTAATATAAAAATTTTCCTCACTGTAAATCGTCATTATTTTAATTACTTAGGAAATTTAGTTACCTATATTTAAAAGAGATTTTTAAACATCATTGGTATCTAAAGAAGCTCCAAGCAGTAAATTAAAATAAGGGTTAAGTGGCATTAATCAATAACATTACAAATATTTAAATTAGAAGTTAATTGTTAATCACTTTGAAAATAGGTATACCTAGCTAACATGTTAGTATTTCTAAAGTAAGCCCAAAGGAGGAAAAAGTACTACATACTACATGATGCATTTTAAATGCCACAAGCAAACGTTCCTTTGCATATTGTGAACCAATATTTTAAACCTCCCTCCTTAACCATTTTATCAAAAAAAAACTTTTTTAAGATCCTATAATTCTTTGACGTAAAAGCTTCACACAGCAATAATTACTAACTGCTTTCTAATTGGTCTCTTAAAAATAGATGATAACTTCAGGACAAGTGGTCAGTTATCCTCAGGTGGCCCTTTTGAGCAAATAACTCTGAGAAATCAACTCTAATAACTTTGCCAGGGTACTGTCCCAGTCTCTGAGCAATTCCTGAGGACTTGAAAAGCCTTTGTTTCAGGTCTTTCACAAGACTGCTCTCTCCCAGAATCCAGGCTCCTCAGAGGGCACAATTTGCCTGAGGCTGTAAGAATTTTCTGCTTCTCTGAGGACTGAGATATATGGATCTTTTATTTTTGCTTTTTCTTTAACAAGACATCTTTGATTCTGAACTATTTGTTTCCTTACTATTTTTTCTGAGATATATTCTACAAGTTCTGAAGACAAAAAAAAGAGAAGGAGAGAGGAAGACAAAGAGGAAAGAAGAAAGAGAGGGAAATTGAGAGAGAAGACTGCTGATTTTTTCACATCCTTTGAATGTGAAACAACAGATGACCGTTGTGTAGCAGGTCACAGATGACAAAGCTCTATTACATGCAAAGGCCTATTTGAAACTCACAAGTGTGCTCAGTAAGTAGGTAGGTACTTTCAATCCAATTTAATTAATAAACAAACTCAGACTATGAGATTTTTCCTAGGTCACATAGAAGCAAAGGCAATACTTGAACCTACAAATTTAGATCCCAAGTTCTTTATAACAAGCAACACCACATAGTTTATGTTTCCAGGGACTGGAAGAAATGAAAACACTGCTTTTGTTCTTCTGTCATAAGGGATCTCCTACAAAGCTAAAGAGGTTTGTGAAGGATATTGGCCTTTCTACCTGAAAGGGATCATTCAGGGACTCTTAAGTAAGCTGTCATCAACCATTCAGAATGAACTATAGAAAGCCCACTCTGAGCGTCTCAGCCCACAGTGTTCCTAGTTCAAGGGCAAGAAGCGACAAAAAGCATTCTAAAAATAGAGCCCAGGAGAAATTAAGGTTGAGGAAGCCAATCCTTAGCCTTAGAGTAGCATTCTTCAGTAGAAACATAATGCGAGCCTCACGGGTAATCTTTAATTTTCTAGTAGCCACATTAAGAAGGTAAAAAGAGGGACTTCCCTGGTGGCCCAGTGCTTAAGATTCAGCACTTTCACTGTGTGTGGCCTGGGTTCAATCCCTGTTCCAGGAACTAAGATCCTGCAAGCTGTGTGGCACAGCCAAAAAAACGAAAGGTAAAAAGAAGTGGATGAAATTAGCTTTAATAATATATTTTCTTTAACACAAAATATCCAAAATAGTTCAGGAAAAAAATCAATAAAAATTACTAAGGAGATATTTTACATACTTTTTTTCACGCTAAGTCTTTAAGTCCCAGCATCAATTCCAATTTGAGGCAAACCCCCAGTCCTGAAGCACAGCCTAGAGACTGGACTTGCGGGTCTACATCTGACTCTGGTATCATTTTGTCCAGGACCACGTGCTCATCCCTCTGCCTGCTTTTCTTTTACAGCCCATACAACACCGGCAACACCATGAAGACGCAATGAACAAATGGCCTAAGAATTCCTAACGTGAAAGGCCTCTAGGGAGTGTGTCCAGATATTTGGCTTTGCAAAATGTATTGATTTCTAATTTAATTGCATTGTGGTTGGAGGACATACTTTTTGTATTTCTATCCTTTGTTTTAGGGCCCAACATATGCTATGTCCTGGAGAATGTTCCATGTGTCCTTAAATGTATCTCCTTTAATATCTTAGATGCCGTTGTAGAAGCTCCCACCTGGACTACAAATGATCTATTGCAGTAAATAACCACTTACCTCTATTGCCATCTCTGTTCTCATGAAATCCAGCCTAACTCTCCGGTATGAACGATGTGTGTCCAGTAGACATTGCATTTTCTTTCTGGTCCAAAAGATAAACAGGACAGCCCGTTGGGTAAATTCATCATGAGAATCTGGAGTGGCATTCCAAAAGTAACTTTCCAAGACCTGTTCATCCTATGAACCAAGGGAGGTAAAATACTGCCTTTATGTGTATTATACTTATTCCATAATCTGGAAATTTTCACTGTTAAGTATGTCGGGGTCTGACAAGTGGTGCAAATTAATGCTTGACCACATTCCTTATCTGGTGGAGGGTTCAAAGTTCTAGAATCTAAAGAAAGATCCAACCTGGACCCCAAGACTGACGGCATCTGTGACCCTCAAGGGCAGAGGCATTTTGTTTCCTATAAAGGAAAGTACTTCCCTGAGTGACACCGGGTGAGGAAAGACACTTTGAAGGCAAAAAAGACATTGGCAGTTTCCACAGAATCAAGTTTGTGAGTTGAAATGTTTGTGGAGATTTACACTGACACCTTGTTAGTAAAATTGTGTTGGCTTCTGCTTGAAGATTCATTGATTCTCTGCCCTTATAGCTTTTGTTCAAGACCATATTTTGGAACAGAGGTGCTTCTGCAGCACAGGTGCAGTCAAGTTTTTTCAAACCCCTGTGCTATTAATCACCAATCCTGATAATGTTTGGTTTGGTTTTCTTTTGCTGACTTAAAAAAAAAAGACCCAGCATCAGTTTTTCACTAACAGCCACATCTCAGGTCAGACCAGCTGCACTCACTTGTACAGCAGCCACGTGCAGGGAATGGCTGCTCTTTCTGGACAAGGCCTTACCTTTGATTTCTCAGAGCTTCTGGAGCAACGCTGAGAACTTGGGAAGGCTGATCCAAACTGTGTTACTTGGTTGTTCAGAACAGTATTAGGTATTTGGATGGACTTAAAATGTCCTGTAGGTATTAAAGCTCTATATGTTTTCACATGTAAGCATAACATTTCTTATTCAACACACTGTAGGAAAAAATTTACCATCTTTTTTTAACCATTCAGTTTATTAGGGATTTAAAAGCGGTTAAGTCCTTGCTCTGGACACAGCTATCAGGACACTAAAGAATTCATAGAACAGGAAGGCCAGTGGGAAGAGATTCCAGTATAAATGTGGACATGGAAACAGAACAAAGAATGTTGCTCATCAGCCCTTTCATAAGGGTTTAAGTCCTAATGCACCGCAGACGGTGTGCCCTGAGGGGAATTCAGGATGGAAAAAACAGGAAGCATCCTGTGCTTTTGGATATATGGGCCCCTAGGTAGTGAAGATGCATATCCAAGGAAGAATTTCAATGGTCCCAGATTCTCGCATCTTCCCATACATAGAAAAGCACTAAAATCATTAACTTGAGATATTTGTGATTAGTCAAGCCAGTCTTTTACTAATGCTTGACTACATGTACTTCCTCACCAAAAAAATTCATATCTAAACTGGCCCCTTCCCCACCTCTTCAGAGCTACTGAGAGGCGTCTCCCAGGCTCAAGTCCTCAGTAAGGCCCCCGAATAAAATCGAAATCCACTGTTCTCTTGTTGTGCGTTTTTTTCAGTCAACAGACAAGAGAGGAAATAATATTCCAGAGAGCACTCTAGTTTTAATAATCTTTTCTCTGCCTTAACTACTAAAATAAGAGCTGCCCACAAAAATTAGACCAAACCATGAATGTTCATTAAGTCAAGACTCCACAAATAGCATGCATACACTTTTTTTCCCTAATAAACATTAATTTCTCGGTGCAGTCCAGAAGATGAGCTTAATATTGATTTAAATCACTCTGCTCCCTAAAATCTTCACTATATATATATATTTTTTTAAAGATGTTTTTACGTTGAACTTTAAGTGACAGAATTTTCTCCTAGATTTTGAGTCAATCTGGTTAATTATCATAATATAGGAAAAAGCCAAAAAAAGTAAAGAGAAAATGTTTCCATTTCCGGACAATGGTTTGACTGCTCATGACAAAACTTTGCACTTCCACACGGAAACTCAGGGCACTTGTTCTGACACGAAATGAATCCAAAGCACGTTTGAAACTGACGTCTCTCAGGTAATTTACATTCACTAGCATGTGGCTACTTGTCTTTTTTTTTGTTTCAACACAAAGGAGAGGTTTCTTCTAGGAGCTTTGCATCAGCTTCCTTTTCCTCAGGGGAGCGGGTAAAGGCTGGCGCGAGATTTGATTCCTTTCACCTGTGTTAGAGCCTTAGCTATACAAACTTGACCTCACAGTGCTCTCAGGGGAAGGGGAAATTTTTACCCTTGACAACATACCTCGTTTTTCTTGTAATAGTCCAGAAATGACTGTCATCAGAGTTTCAGGGCGAAGTGACTGCATTACTAGCTTACTATGAATTAATTTATGACTATCTATCTCAACACTCTAAACCCTTCCTACCTAAGGGATTGAGGGTTTCCCTGGTGGCGCAGTGGTTGAGAGTCCGCCTGTCGATGCAGGGGACACGGGTTCGTGCCCCAGTTTGGGAAGATCCCACATACTGCGGAGCGGCTGAGCCCGTGAGCCATGGCCGCTGAGCCTGCGCGTCCGGAGCCTGTGCTCCGCAACGGGAGAGGCCACAACAGTGAGAGGCCCGCGTACCGCAAAAAAAAAAAAAAAGAAAAGGGATTAGGAAGTCTGCCTTTCCTTGCCAGCCTATTAAAGACTGCCGGAGCTCTTCCGTGCGTGTCTCTCTTCTTCTAGAAACTTCCTAGCCTGGGAACCGTTTTTACGCATTTCTTCCTCAGCCCCAGAAAAACTCCTGGGACTTCATTTAAGGCGGATGCATATATACAGATTAAAAATGACAACAAAAATTCAAATAGCATTTGAAGAGTTCAGTGGTTCCTTTCACAATTTACACTGGCCCTTCTTGGGACTCTGTGGGGCTGTTGCATCTGAGGAGTCCGGGAAGAAAGGCCAGGGTGTGCCAGCTTGTCCCCATATAGCCCACAGCTTTACTGGCCTCAGGGAGGTTGGATGGAGCGCGTCCTCCTGAGCCAAGCTCAGCTGCAGATGGAAGCCGGCGAGAGCAGCTCGGCTCCCGTGCACCCCCAGCCTGCTGGTCTCCAAAATGGATTAACCCCACAAAGCGGCAGCTCCTCCGATATTCAAGGAGCTTGTGAGCGGTGGGGAAGGCATTACTTGAAGCCTGACCTGTCTTACTGCTGATTTTAACAGACTTGCTCCCTGCCCTCAAGGAACTTACAATGTAACAGGTGAGGCAAGACAGACACTGAACGAGCCAATAAACTACCTAATTACAAATTGTGATGCCTGCGAACTTGGAGGTTAGGAACAGGTGCTTTGTCTACGAATGGGAATAACCTGCTTTAAAGTGGGAGGTCAGGGAAGGCCTCTCCAGGAGCCTGATACCCATGATGAGAGATGGAGCTGGAGAAGGATTCAGGCAGGCAAAACGTGTGAGAAAAGTATTCGGGTAGAGGAAAGAGTGTGAATCAGGGTGAGTAGGCCACGCAGTTTACTGGTAACAGCAACTGGTGAGGTGTTTCAGTGCCTCAGAATCTATGACCCTACTTTCAGGGCATCTGAGTTCCTGGGACGTCTCTGAACATTTTTAATTTCCATATACCACCTGTTTTCAATATAACAGAATGGAGTATAAATCATGTAATACCTTTTAAGAACCATCTGATCCCTGCAATTATTTATGTTGCTAGGGTATGAGGCAAAGGACCATATGAAATGGGGGAGCAAAGATTAGTGGACCCAACTTGGGGATACCTGCAAACTGACTCTCTCACCATTCCGATAGGTTTCCAGCCTCTGTCCTTTTTCTGTCCCTAAAACCACTGGAAAAGACCTATTTTAACCATCTCCTACTTCCACCCTCACCATTCTACCATAATAAATTAAACCCCCCCCCTCCTTTTTTTAATGCTACTTGTTCAAAGTAGCTTCAGTCTGTAGGGAGCATTGGCCTTAGAGAAAATGAGTTTGAATCTTGACTTTACCATTTATCCTGAGTGATTTGGGAAAAATAATCCCTCTGAGGTTATATTTCCCCATCTATAAAATAAATATAACAGCAGCTATTTTATAAGAACATTGCTAGGATTTAATTAATGAATACAAATGGCCTAGCATATATTCGGTGCTCAATAAATGTAGAACAAAGGAAATGAGTCAGTATGTAGTCCAAATACATCCAGATGTCTTACGACCTCTTCCAGGCCTCCTAGAAATGCAAGAAGGCAGAATTGCTAATTCACCAAGACTGAGGAAGCCTGCCAGTATGAGAAGCTGGACATTCTCAAGTTCTGTTGCTAGGTGTTCTGAGCTGTCGTCATCTTGTCAACAAAGACTTATGCCACCCTCAGATGAGTGCCAAGGGCTGAGTGTTTTTCTGATTGACCCAGGGTTTTCCTGCCCCAGATGCTGGGTTTTATCCACCACAGCCTCAGAGGCGTGGGTTAGGAGAGCCTGAGCCCTGAGTCAGTGTACCAAGGACTCCAACCAGAAGATGCTGTCTAAGCCGAGCTTTGAGTCCACTTCAGGACAAAATTCCCAACCAGGCAGGAATCTACCCAGTACCCGAGGTCTGACTGCATCTGGAAGGTTCCTTAGAATACATTTTCTGAGTTAGAATACATTTTCATGATCTAATAGTAGAAATTAATAGCATTAATCAACAGGTAGACAAAAGTGGTCTATCCATTAATGGAACACTATTTGGCAATAAAAAGTAAAGAAGTAGTGATACATGTTAGCATTTGAATGAACCTCAAAAATATTATACTAAGTGAAAGAGCCAGACAAAAAGACCACATCTTTAACAATCCTGTTTATATGAACTGTCCAGAAAAGGCAAATTTATAGAGACAGACAGTAGATTAGTGGTTGCCTGGGGCTGGGGATAGGAAGGGGGAGCGACTGTAAATGGGCATGAGTTTTATTTTGAGGGGCAGATGTAAATGTTTTAAAATGAGATTGTGGTGGTGGTTACACAATTCTGTGAATAAACTAAGGAATCATTGAATTAAAATAGGTGAATTTATGGTATGTAAATGACACCTCCACAAAACCATTAATAAAAAATTAATTTGAAAAGTGAGTAGTTCTCACTTTGGGCCTCAGCTTGGAGGCCGTAGTTTCCAGACAAGAAGTGGCCGGTGTCCCATTGCCCTGCAGCCTTGGCCTGGGTGCCCAAATTCAGCTCCCCACTCAGGCCCAAAGGAGCCTCACAGTGGCTCCAGAGATGAATGCTCCCAAGTTCTGAAGCTGGGAGAGGCCAGGGAATGAACTGTCTCCAAGAGCCTTCAGGAGGGGCCCTGCTGACACGCTGGTTTTAGGACTTCTGATCTCTAGAACTGTAAGGCAATACACTGGTGCTACTTTAAGTCACGAAATTTGTGGTAATTTGTTACAGCAGCATTAGCAAACTGATGCAGTGTTTAAAAGATGAATTCCCACGCTGCATGGATTATCCTCAGAAGGACTTAAAATTTAGCCTTTAGGCCTTACTCATTCGCAAATGTTATTTCTATAAATACAAGGTGAAGCCTTATTAAAAGACTATTAGGAAAACGTGCTGCTTCCGTTGTCTTCCTGTGCTGGGTACCAGAATCTTGACTGCAATTGTTAATTTGGAGCACAGCTGATTCAGACGTCATACAAAATCAATTTGCGACATTAAAATGATAATAAGGATTGATTAAGACAGATTTAGCTACACTAAAGAATAAGAACCTCAGTTTACTTAACAATTAACTTAAAAGGGGGGGAAAGGATAAATTGGGAGATTGGGATTGACATATACACACTACTATATATAAAATAGATAACTAATAAGAACCTACTGTTTAACACAGGGAACTCTACTCAGTACTCTCTAATGACCTACATGGAAATAGAATCTAAAAAGAGTGGTTATATATGTATGTATAACAGATTCACTTTGCTGTACAGCAGAAACTAACACAACATTGTAAATCAACTATACTGCAATAAAAATTAATTTAAAAAATTAACTTAGAGAATAAATAATATATAGGCTTTGTTAAAGTTAGCTCCCCATTCTTTATTAAAAGTTTAGTATATTTTAATTCTGCTGTCTTTGGTTTCAGTTTCTCCCTATAGGATGATAACTCTCTCTCTGCCCTCAGCCTAACTATAGCACATCCCAAATCCACTCGCCTCCTTCACATTTCCTCTAGGATGACTTGGACTTTCCAAATCCAACTCTACCCCACCTCCCATCTCATGCTCTAGCATCCTTTAATCCCTGACTTATGAGGTTGTCAGTTAGAGAAACCAGAAAAGTCACTCTAAATGCTGGTTAATTTTTTAAAATTCCTAAACATTCCTTACATCTTCTCTTCCCACTGCCCCAGCCATGGTTCAGCTCTAAGCCCTCAGGCTCTCTCTCCAGGACCACTCTCACTGCTTCCTCACTCATCTACCTCAAGGCGCGTAAAGGTCAATCCATTCCAAGCAGACCACAGAAAAAAATTCTAACATGCAAGTCTAATCATATACCACCTCTAAGTAAAACCCACTCCTTACTCACCAGCTTTAACTGAAGGCCCTAAATTATCTGGACCCTAACTCTTCAGTTTCATGCTAGAGTTGTATATGTGATTGCTTCCCGCCCACCCCCAACACCTTAGAACAGCTCCCGGTTTCCATTTGGAAATCCACAGACTTCTGGGGAAGCTGACTCCTGCCCTGTTTGGTATTTAGTATCTGGAATGGAATATGTGGCTTAATACAGAAATACTATTTTAGAATGTGCACAGGACCTCTGCTAGTTGAATCAGAGTAGATCTGGGACTATGGCTGGAATTTTTTGCACAAAGTCTCTGAACAATGGACTAGATGCACCAGAGGCCGGGGATGCTAGAAATCAATTTAGCACCAGGAAGGCAGCAAATATGGCCTCTGTGGGGCAAACAGGAGTCCTGGGATAAAATCATGAACCTCTGCATGAAATTATGCCTGAGGGCTATGTTACCTTGAAATGTTTCCATTATATCAGTAAATAAATTCCTTTCACTATTTAATATATTTAAATTGAGATTTATATAAATGGATAGATACCCTGTGTTCATGCATTGGAAGACTAAATATTGTTAAGATGTCAATTCTTCCCACCTTGATCTATAGATGCAACACATCCCAATCAAAACCCACAAGCTATTTTGTGGATATTAACAGATTAATTCCAAAGTTTGTGTGAAAAGGCAAAAGGCCCGAAACAGCCAACATAATGCTGAAAAAGAATAAAGTTGGGAGACTGACACTACCAGATTGCAAGACTTATTATAAACTGTGGCAATTAATACAGTGTAGTATTGTTTAAAAAAAAAGACATGGGTTAATGAAACAGAGTCCAGAAATAGATGCACCTTAATACAGGCAACTGATCTTGTACAAAGAAAAGAAACAAAGGAAATTCCATGGAGAAAAAAAGTAGTCTTTTCAACAAATGGTGCTAGAACAATTGAAATTCCATATGTAAAAAAAAAAAAAAAATCTAGACACAGACCTTACACCAGTTATACAAATCAACTCAAAATGGATTATTGTAAAGAAAAAAGTTTCCCTCTACTAACACACAGAATACTTTTGCAACCACATGTGTGGGTTTTCCACACCAGGGAATTCTCCGACACCTCCTGGATGTCCTACAATTCAATTCCGACACCAGCCAGACCCAGCACAGACCCCATGAGGTGGCCTGCCCCCGCTTCAGATGCCAGCTCCAAGTCCAAGATGTCCCCTGTGCTTCTGACCTACTGGCTATAAACCAGAGTTTCCACAACCCCCTCCTGAGGTTCAAACATTTTCTAGAACAGCTCAGAGAACTCGAGGAAACAGTTATGTTTACAGGTTTGTTCCATAATAAAGGACACAGGTGAATAGCCAGAGGAATAGATATGGGGGTGAGGTCCAGAAGGGTCCTGAGCACAGGAGCTTTTGTCCCCTTAGAGTTGGGGTGCACTACCCTCCAGGCATGTGGATACGTTCACTGACCTGGAAGCTCTTCAAACCTCACACTTTTGGGATTCTTTGGAGACTTCATCATGTAGGCATGATACATCAACTTCATTTCCAGCCCCTCCCCTCTCTCCTGTCTCTAGAGAAGGGGGGTGGGCTGCAAGTTCAAGCTTCTCATCCTGCTTACTCTTCTTCGTGATCAGCCTCCCCACCCAGAAGCCCACCAAGAGTTCTCTCATCAGAAGAAAAGATGTTCCTATCATCCAGGGAATTACAAAGGTCTCAGGAACTCTGTGCCAGAAACTGGGGGGATATATATACTATTATTTAACAATTATAGACCTAAATATGAAGCAGTATACTATAAAACTTCTATAAGAAAATATAGGATGAAATTTGTGTGAACTTGGATTTAGCCTTTAGTTTTTAGGTATAACCTCCAAAGTACATTCCATGAAAGAAAAAATGATAAATTAGAATTTATTAAAATTAAAAACTTCTTAATTAATTTAGGACTAAGAAACCAAGAATATGCAATGGGGAAAGGATAGTCTAATAAATGGTGTTGGAAAAATTGGACAGCCACATGCAAAATAATGAAACTGGACGACTATTTAACACCATACACAAAAAACAAACAAACAAAAAAACCTCAAAACAGATTGAAGACTTGAATGCAAGACCTGAAGCCATAAAACTCCTAGAAGAAAACACAGGTGGTAAACTCCTTGACATGGGTCTTGGCAATGATTTTTTGAATCTGACACCAAAAGCAAAACCAACAAAAGCAAAAATAAACAAGTGGGACTACATCAAAGAAAAAAGATTCTGCACAGTGAAGGAAACCACCAAGAAAATGAAAAAGCAAACTACTGAATGGGAGAAATATTTGCAAAACGAATATCTGGTACCGTGCTAATATCTGAGATATATAAATAATTCATACAATTCAATAGCAAAAAAAAATTTGATTAAAAAATGAACAGAAGATATGAATAGACATTTTCCCAAGGAAGACATACAGATGGCCAACAGGTACATGAAAAAGTGCCCTACATCATTAATCATCAGAGGAATGCAAATCAAAACCACGATGAGATACCATCTCACACCTATTAGAATGGCTATTATCAAAAAGACTAGAAACTAACTGTTGGCAAGAATGTGAACAAAAGGGAACCCTTCTGCACTGTTGATGGGAATGTAAATTGGTACAGCCAGTATGGAAAACAGCATGAAGGTTTCCTTAAAAATTAAAAATGGAAGCACCATACGATCCAGCAATTCCACTTCTGGGAATTTATCTGAAGGAAATTTTAAAAACTGGAAAAGATGCAGGCACCCCCAAGTTCATTACAGCATAATTTGTGATAGACAAGATATGGAAACAACCTAAGTACCCATCAATGGATGAATGGATAAAGAAACTGTGGTGTATATATATACACAATGGAATATTATTCATTCATAAAAAGTAATGAAACATGGACGGACCTCAAGGATATCATGCTAAGTGAAATAAGTCAGATAGAGAAAGACAAATACCATATGATTTCACTTATATGTGGAATCTAAAAACAAAAACAAAAAGGGTCATAGATACAGAGAACAGATTTGTGGTTGCCAGAGGTGGGGGTGCAGGGTGGGAGAAATGAGAAAACTGTTTTTGTGGGGTTTAATTAGTTCAAACAAATTGAATTCAAATTTTTCAAAACTCTACTCTATGTCTGTGAAAGACTGTTAAGAAATTGAAAGACATGCCACAGCCAGAAAATGCTTGCAAAAACTACTTTTAACTTTCATTAAAAAACACAAAGAGCTCTTAAAACTCAACAATAAGAAAAAAGACAGCCCACTTAAAAATGGGCAAAAGGGGCTTCCCTGGTGGCGCAGTGGTTCAGAGTCCGCCTGCCGATGCAGTGGACACAGGTTCGTGCCCCGGTCCGGGAGGATCCCACGTGCCGTGGAGCGGCTGGGCCCGTGAGCCATGGCCGCTGAGCCTGCGCCTACGGAGTCTGTGCTCCGCAACGGGAGAAGCCACAACAGTGAGAGGCCTGCGTACCGCAAAAATAAACAAATAAGGGCAAAAGAAGAGAGCTTCAAGATGGCGGAAGAGTAAGACGTGGAGATCACCTTCCTCCCCACAAATACATCTACATGTGGAACAGCTCCTACAGAACACCTACTGAAAGCTGACAGAAGACCTCAGACTTCCCAAAAGGCAAGAAACTCCCCATGTACCAGGGTAGGGCAAAAGAAACAAGAATAAACAGACAAAAGAATAGGGACGGGACCTACACCAGTGGGAGGGAGCCGTGAAGGAAGAAAGGTTTCCACACACTAGAAGCACCTTCGCGGGCAGAGACTGTGGGTGGCGAAGGTGGAAAGCTTCGGAGCCACGGAGGAGAACATAGCAACAGGGGTGCGGAGGGCAAAGCGGAGAGATTCCTGCACAGAGGATAGGTGCCGACCGGCACTCACCTGCCCGAGAGGCTTGTCTGCTCACCCTCCGGGACGGGCGAGGCTGGGAGCTGAGGCTCGGGCTTCGGTCGGAGCACAGGGAGAGGACTGGCGGCGTGAACACAGCCTGAAGGGTTTAGTACGCCACGGCTAGCCGGGAGGGAGTCCGGGAAAATTCTGGAGCTGCCGAAGAGGCAAGAGACTTTTTCTTGCCTCTTTGTTTCCTGGTGCGCGAGGAAAGGGGATTCAGAGCGCTGCTGAAAGGAGCTCCAGAGAAGGGCGCGAGCCGCGGCTATCAGCGCGGACCCCAGAGACGGGCATGAGACGCTAAGGCTGCTGCTGCCGCCACCAAGAAGCCTGTGTGTGAGCACAGGTCACTATCCACACCTCCCCTCCCAGGAGCCTGTGCAGCCCGCCACTGCCAGGGTCCCGGGATCCAGGGACAACTGCCCCGGGAGAACGCACAGCACGCCTCAGGATGGTGCAACGTCCTGCTGGCCTCTGCCGCCGCAGGCTCCTCCCACACTCCATGCCCCTCCCTCCCCCGCGGCCTGAGTTAGCCTGAGCCCCCGAATCAGCCGCTCCTTTAACCCCGTCCTGTCCTGTCGGAGTGAAGAACAGACATCCTCAAGCGACCTACACGCAGAGGCGGGGCCAAATCCAAAGCTGAACCCCGGGAGCTGTGCGAACAAAGAAGAGAAAGGGAAATTTCTCCCAGCAGCCTCAGGAGAAGCGGATTAAATCTCCGCAATCAACTTGATGTACCCTGCATCTGTGGAATACCTGAATAGACAACGAATCATCCCAAATTGAGGAGGTGGACTTTGGGTGCAATGATATATATATTTTTTCCCTTTTTCTCCTTTTCTGAGTGTGCATGTGTATGCTTCTGTGTGTGATTTTATCTGTATAGCTTTGCTTTTACCATTTGTCCTAGGATTCTGTCTGTCCGTTTTTTGTTTGTTTGTTTTTTTAATTAAAAAATTTTTTCTTAATAAATATTTTTTATTTTAATAACTTTATTTTATTTTATCGTCTTCTTTTGTTCTTTCTTTCCTCCCTTTTATTCTTAACTGCAGGACAGGCTCTTTGTGCTCCAGCCAGGCATCAGGGCTATGTCACTGAGGTGGGAGAGCCAAGTTCAGGACACTGGTCCACAAGAGACCTAGCTTCACGTAATATCAATGGCAAAAATCTCCCAGAGATCTCCGTCTCAATGCCAAGACCCAGCTCCACTCAACAAGCAAGCTACAGTGCTAGACACCCTATGCCAAACATCTAGCAAGACAGGATCAAAACCCCATCCATTAGCACAGAGCCTGCCTAAAATCATAATAAGGCCACAGACACCCCAAAACACACCACCAGACATGGATCTGCCCAACAGAAAGACAAGATTCAGCCTCAGACACCAGAACACAGGCACTAGTCCCCTCCTAAAGGAAGCCTACACAACCCACTGAACCAATCTTAGCCACTGGGGGCAACACCAAAAATAACGGGAACTACAAACCTGCAGCCTGTGAAAAGGAGACCCCAAACACAGTAAGTTAACAAAATGAGAAGACAGAGCAACACACAGCAGATGAAGGAGCAAGGCAAAAACCCACCAGACCTAACAAATGAGGACGAAAGAGGCAGTCTACCTGAAAAAGAATTCAGAATAGTTATAGTTAAGATGATACAAAATCTTGGAAATAGAATAGAGAGAATACAAGAAACGTTTAACAAGGACATAGAAGAACTAAAGAGGAAACAAACAATGCTGAACAACACAATAAATGAAATTAAAAATTCTCTAGAAGGGATCAATAGCAGAATAACTGAGACAGAAGAACAGATAAGTGACCTGGAAGATAAAATAGTGGAAATAACTACTGCAGAGCAGAATACAGAAAAAAGAATGAAAAGAATTGAGGACAGTCTCAGAGACCTCTGGGACAACATTAAATGCACCAATATTCGAATTATAGCCATCCCAGGAGAAGAAGAAAAAAAGAAGGGGACTGAGAAAATATTTGAAGTGATTATAGTGGAAAACTTCCCTAATGTAGGAAAGGAAATAGTTAATCAAGTCCAGGAAGCACAGAGAGTCCCATACAGGATAAATACAAGGAGAAACACGACAAGACACATATTAATCAAACTATCAAAAATTAAATACAAAGAACAAATATTAAAAGCAGCAAGGGAAAAACAACAAGTAACACATGAGGGAATCCCCATAAGGTTAACAGCTGATCTTTCAGCAGCAACTCTGCAAGCCAGAAGGGAGTGGCAGGACATATTTAAAGTGATGAAGGAGAAAAACCTACAACCAAGATTACCCAGCAAGGATCTCATTCAGTTTGACGGAGAAATTAAAAGCTTTACAGACAAGCAAAAGCTAAGATAATTCAGCACCACCAAACCAGCTTTACAACAAATGCTAAAGGAAATTCTCGAAGCAGGAAACACAAGAGAAAGAAAAGACCTACAGTAATAAACCCGGAGCAATTACGAAAATGGTAATTGGAACATACATATCGATAATTACCTTAAATGTAAATGGATTAAATGCTCCAACCAAGAGACATAAACTGGCCAAATGGATAAAAAAAATGACCCACATATATGCTGTCTACACGACACCCACTTCAGACCTAGGGACACATACAGACTGAAAGTGAGGGAATGGAAAAAGATGTTCCAAGCAAATGGAAATCAAAAGAAAGCTGGAGTAGCAATTCTCATATCAGACAAAATAGACTATAAAACAAAGACTATTACAGAGACAAAGGACACTACATAGTGATCAAGGAATCAACCCAAGAAGAAGATATAACAATTGTAAATATTTATACACCCAACATAGGAGCACCTCAATACATAAGGCAAATACTAACAGCCATAAAAGGGGAAATTGACAGTAACACAATCATAGGAGTGGATTTTAACACCCCACTTTCACCAATTGACAGATCATCCCAAATGAAAATAAATAAGGAAACACAAGCTTTAAATGATACACTAAACAAGATGGACTTAATTGACATTTATAGGACAGTCCATCAGAAACAACAGAATGCACATTCTTCTCAAGTGCTCATGGAACATTCTCCAGGATAGATCATATCTTGGGTCACAAATCAAGCCTTGGTAAATTTAAGAAAATTGAAATCGTATCAAGTATCTTTTCTGACCACAATGCTATGAGACTAGATATCAATTACAGGAAAACATCTGTAAGAAATACAAACACATGGAGGCTAAATAACACATTACTTAATAACCAAGAGATCACTGAGGAAATCAAAGAGGAAATCAAAAATACCTAGAAACAAATGACAATGAAAACACGACAACACAAAACCTATGAGATACAGCAAAAGCAGTTCTAAGAGGGAAGTTTATAGCAATAGAATTCTACCTTAAGAAACAAGAAACATCTCAAATAATCAATCTAACCTTACACCTAAAGCAATTAGAGAAAGAAGAACAGAAAAACGTCAAAGTTAGCAGAAGGAAAGAAATCATAAAGATCAGATCAGAAATAAAGGAAAAAGAAATGAAGGAAATGATAGCAAACATCAATAAAACTAAAAGCAGGGTCTTTGAGGAGATAAACAAAATTGATAAACCATTAGCCAGACACATCAAGGAAAAAAGGGAGAAGACTCAAATCAATAGAATTAGAAATGAAAAAGGAGAAGTAACAAATGACACTGCAGAAATACAAAGGATCATGAGAGATTACTACAAGAAAATGTATGCCAATAAAATGGACAACCTGGAAGAAGTGGACAAATTCTTAGAAAGGTACAACCTTGCAAGACTGAACCAGGAAGAAATCGAAAATATGAACAGACCAATCACAAGCACTGAAATTGAAACTGTGATTAAAAATCTTCCAACAAAAAAAAGCCCAGGACCAGATGGCTTCACAGGCGAATTCTATCAAATATTTAGAGAAGAGCTAACACCTATCCTTCTCAAAATCTTCCAAAATACAGCAGAGGGATGAACACTCCCAGACTCATTCTACGAGGCCACCTTCACTCTGATACCAAAACCAGACAAAGGCGTCAAAAAGAAAGAAAAGTACAGGCCAATATCACTGATGAACATACATGCAAAAATCCTCAACAAAATACTAGCAAACAGAATCCAACAGCACATTAAAAGGATCATACACTATGAGCAAGTGAGGTTTATCCCAGGAATGCAAGGATTCTTCAATATATGTAAATCAATCAACGTGATAAACCATATTAAAAAATTGAAGGAGAAAAACCATATGATCATCTCAATAGATGCAGAGAAAGCTTTCGACAAAATTCAACACCCATTTATGAGAAAAACCCTCCAGAATGGAGGCATCGAGGGAACTTTCCTCAACATAATAAAAGCCATATATGACAAACCCACAGCCAACATCATCCTCAATGGTGAAAAACTGAAACCATTTCCACTAAGATCAGGAAGAAGACAAGGTTGCCCACTCTCACCACTATTATTCAACATAGTTTTGGAAGTTTTAGCCACAGCAATCAGAGAAGAAAAAGAAAGAAATGGAATCCAACTCGGAAATGAAGAAGTAAAGCTGTCACTGTTTGCAGATGACATGATACTCTACATAGAGAATCCTAAAGATGCTGCCAGAAAACTACTAGAGCTAATCAATGAATTTTCTAAAGTAGCAGGATACAAAATTAATGCACAGAAATCTCTTGCATTCCTATACACTAATGATGAAAAATCTGAAAGTGAAATTAAGAAAACACTCCCAGGGCTTCCCTGGTGGCACAGTGGTTGAGAATCTGCCTGCCAATGCAGCAGACATGGGTTCAAGCCCTGGTCTGGGAGGATCCCACATGCCGCGGAGCAACTGGACACGTGAGCCACAATTACTGAGCCTGCGCGTCTGCAGCCTGTGCTCTGCAACAACAGAGGCTGTGACAATGAGAGGCCTGTGCACCGCGATGAAGAGTGGCCCCCACTTGCCACAACTAGATAAAACACTTGCACAGAAATGGAGACCCAACACAGCCATAAATAAATTAATTAATTAAAAAAATAAAAAAACTAGAATGGCACCAGCAGAAATGGGGTGTACCCCACTTAACATTCCGAAAAGAAAAGAAAACACTCCCATTTACCTTTGCAACAAAAAGAATAAAATATCTAGGAATAAACCTACCTAAGGAGACAAAAGACCTGTATGCAGAAAATTATAAGACACTGATGAAAGATATTAAAGATGATACAAATAGATGGAGAGATATACCATGTTCTTGGATTGGATGAATCAACATTGTGAAAATGATTCTACTACCCAAAGCAATCTACAGATTCAATGCAATCCCTATCAAACTACCACTGGCATTTTTCACAGAACTAGAACAAAAAATTTCACAATTTGTATGGAAACACAAAAGACCCCGAATAGCCAAAGCAATCTTGAGAATGAAAAACGGAGCTGGAGGAATCAGGCTTCCTGACTTCAGACTATACTACAAAGCTACAGTAATCAAGACAGTATGGTACTGGCACAAAAACAGAAACATAGATCAATGGAACAGGATAGAAAGCCCAGAGATAAACCCATGCACATATGGTTACCTAATCTTTGATAAAGGAGGCAGAAATGTACAGTGGAGAAAGGACAGCCTCTTCAATAAGTGGTGCTGGGAAAACTGGACAGGTACAGGTAAAAGTATGAGATTAGAACACTCCCTAACACCATATACAAAAATAAGCTTAAAATGGATTAAAGACCTAAATGTAAGGCCAGAAACTATCAAACTCTTAGAGGAAAACATAGGCAGAACACTCTAAGATATAAATCACAGCAAGATCCTTTTTGACCCACCTCCTAGAGAAATGGAAATAAAAACAAAAATAAACAAATGGGACCTAATGAAACTTCAAAGCTTTTGCACAGCAATGGAAACCATAAGCAAGACCAAAAGACAACACTCAGAATGGGAGTAAATATTTGCAAATGAAGCAACTGACAAGGATTAATCTCCAAAATTTACAACCAGCTCATGCAGCTCAATAACAAAAAAAAAACAAACAACCCAAACCCAAAAATGGGCAGAAGACCTAAATAGACATTTCTCCAAAGAAGATATACAGACTGCCAACAAACACATGAAAGAATGCTCAACATCATTAATCATTAGAGAAATGCAAATCAAAACTACAATGAGATATCATCTCACACCAGTCAGAATGGCCATCATCAAAAAATCTAGAAACAATAAATGCTGGAGAGGGTGTGGAGAAAAGGGAACACTCTTGCACTGCTGGTGGGAATGTGAATTGGTTCAGCCACTATGGAGAACAGTATGGAGGTTCCTTAAAAAACTACAAATAGAACTACCATATGACCCAGCAATCCCACTATTGGCATATACCCTGAGATAACTAAAATTTAAAAAGAGTCATGTACCAAAATGTTCATTGCAGCTCTATTTACAATAGCCCGGAGATGGAAACAACCTAAGTGTCCATCATCGGATGAATGGATAAAGAAGATGTGGCACATATATACAATGGAATATTACTCAGCCGTAAAAAGAAACGAAATTGAGCTATTTGTCATGAGGTGCATAGACCTAGAGTCTGTCATACAGTGTGAAGTAAGTCAGAAAGAAAAACACAATTACCATGTGCTAACACATATATATGGAATTTAAGGGAAAAAACTGTCATGAAAAACCTAGGGGTAAGACAGGAATAAAGACACAGACATACTGGAGAATGGACTTAAGGATATGGGGAGGGGGAAGGGTGAGCTGTGACAGGGCGAGAGAGAGGCATGGACATATATACACTAACAAACGTAAGGTAGATAGCCAGTGGGAAGCCGCCACATGGCACAGGTATATTGGCTCGGTGCTTTGTGACTGCCTGGAGGGGTGGGATAGGGAGGGTGGGAGGGAGAGAGACTCAAGAGGGAAGAGATATGGGAACATATGTATATGTATAACTGATTCACTTTGTTATAAAGCAGAAACTAACACACCATTGTAAAGCAATTATACTCTAATAAATATGTAAAAAATAATAATAATGAAGAATAAATAGAATCCTTTCAAAAAGAAAAAAAAGAAAATTAATGCACATTTTTTGCATTCCTATATACTAATGAGGAAAAATCTGAAGGAGAAATTAAGGACACACTTCTATTTACCATTGCAACAAAAAGAATAAAGTACCTAGGAATAAACCTACCTAAGGAGACAAAAGACCTGTATGCAGAAAACTATAAGACACTGATGAATGAAATCAAACACGATACAAACAGATGGAGAGCTATACCATATTCTTGGATTGGAAGAATCAATATTGTGATAATGACTATACCACCCAAAAGCAATCTACAGATTCAATGCAATCCCTATCAAACTACCAATGGCATTTTTTCACAGAACTAGAAAAAAAAATTTACAATTTGTATGGAAACAGAAAAGACCCCGAATAGCCAAAGCAGTCTTGAGAAAGAAAATGGAGTCAGAGGAACAAGAGTCCCTGACTTCAGACTATACTACAAAGCTACAGTAATCAAGACAATACGGTATTGGCACAAAAACAGAAACATAGATCAATGGAACAGGATAGAAACCCAGAGATAAACCCATGCACATATTGTCACCTTATCTTTGATAAAGGAGGCAAGCCAAGAATATACAGTGGAGAAAAGACAGCCTCTTCAGTAAGTGGTGCTGGGAAAACTGGACAGCTACATCTAAAAGAATGAAATTAGAACACTCACTAACAGCATACATAAAAATAAACTCAAAATGGATTAAAGACCTAAACGTAAGGCCAGACACTATAA
Source organism: Orcinus orca (assembly GCF_937001465.1). Classification (NCBI taxonomy): domain Eukaryota; kingdom Metazoa; phylum Chordata; class Mammalia; order Artiodactyla; family Delphinidae; genus Orcinus; species Orcinus orca. The sequence continues at coordinate 6,532,426 of NC_064572.1, forward strand.
ACTGTTAGAGGAAAACATAGGCAGAACACTCTATGACATAAATCACAGCAAGATCTTTTTTGACCCCGCTCCTAGAGAAATGGAAATAAAAAAATAATAAACAAATGGGACCTAGTGAATTTTAAAATCTTTTTCACAACAAAGGAAACCATAAACAAGATGAAAAGACAACCCTCAGAATGGGAGAAAATATTTACAAATGAAGCAACTGACAAAGGATTAATCTCCAAAATTTAAAAGAAGCTAATGCAGCTCAATATCAAAAAAAACCCAAACAACTGAATCCAAAACTGGGCAGAAGACCTAAATAGACATTTATCCAAACAAAATATACAGATTGCCAACAGACACATGAAAGGATGCTCAACATCATTAATCATTAGAGAAATGCAAATCAAAGCTACAATGAGATATCACCCCACACCAGTCAGAATGGCCATCATCAAAAAATCTACAAAGAATAAATGCTGGAGAGGATGTGGAGAAAGGGAACCCTCTTGCACTGTTGGTGGGAATGTAAATTGATACAGTCGCTATAGAGAAAAGTATGGATGTTCCTTAAAAAACTAAAAATAGAACCACCATACAACCCAGCAATCCCAGTACTGGGCATATACCCTGAGAAATCCATAATTCAAAAAGAGTCATATACCACAATGTTCATTGCACCTCTATTTACCATAGCCAGGACATGGAAGCAACCTAAGTGTCCATCGACAGATGAACGGATAAAGAAGATGTGGCCCATATATACAATGGAATAGTATTCATCTATAAAAGGAAATGAAATTGGGTTATTTGTAGTGAGGTGGATACACCTAGAGTGTGTCATACAGAGCAAAGTAAGTTAGAGAGAGAAAAAGAAATACCGTATGCTAACACATATATATGAGATATTTTGAAATAAAGGTCATCAAGAACCTAGGGGCAGGACGGGAATAAAGACACATACCTACTATGGAATGGATCTGAGGACACGTGCAGCCCAAAGGGTAAGCTGGGACGAAATGAGAGAGTGGCATGGGCATATATACATTACCAAAGTAAAACCGATAGCTAGTGGGAAGCAGCTGCATAGCACAGGGAGATTAGCTCGGTGCTTTGTGACCACCTAGAGGGGTGGGATAGGGAGGGTGGGAGGGAGACGCAAGAGGGAGGAGATATGGGGATATATGTATATGTATAGCTGTTTCATTTTGTTATAAAACAGAAACTGACACAATTCTGTAAAGCAATTATACTCCAATAAAGATGTTAAAAATAAATAAATAAAGTTGTGTTTGGTCCTGTTGAAAAAAAAAAGAAATTAAAGATGATACAAATGGGGCTTCCCTGGTGGCGCAGTGGTTGAGAGTATGCCTGCCGATGCAGGGGACACGGGTTCGTGCCCCGGTCCGGGAGGATCCCACATGCCGCGGAGCGGCTGGGCCCGTGAGCCATGGCCGCTGAGCCTGCGCGTCCGAAGCCTGTGCTCCGCAACGGGAGAGGCCACAACAGTGAGAGGCCCGCATACCGCAAAAAAAAAAAAAAAAAAAAAAAAAAAGATGGTACAAATGGAGAGATATACCACGTTCTTGGATTGGACGGATCAACATTGTGAAAATGACTCTACTACCCAAAGCAATCTACAGATTCAATGTAATCCCTATCAAACTACCACTGACATTTTTCACAGAACTAGAACCAAAAATTTCACAATTTGTTTGGAAACACAAAAGATCCCAAATAGCCAAAGCAATCTTGAGAAAGAAAAACGGAGCTGCAGGGATCAGGCTCCCTGACTTCAGACTATACTACAGAGCTACAGTAATCAAGACAATATGGTACTGGCACAGAAACAGAAATATAGAGCAATGGAACAGGATAGAAAGCCCAGTGATAAACCCACGCACATATGGTCACCTTATCTTTGATAAAGTAGGTAAGAATATACAGTGGAGGAAAGACAGCCTCTTCAATAAATGGTGCTGGGAAAACTGGACAGTTACATGTAAAACAATGAAATTAGAACACTTCCTAACAGCATACACAAAAATAAACTCAAAATGCATTAAAGACCTAAATGTAAGGCCAGACACCATCAAACTCTTAGAGGAAAACATAGGCAGAACACTCTATGACGTAAGTCACAGCAAGACCCTTTTTGACCCACCTCCTAGTGAAATGGAAATAAAAACAAAAATAAGTGGGACATAATTAAACTTCAAAGCTTTTGCACAGCAAAGGAAACCATAAACGAGACGAAAAGACAACCCTCAGAATGGGAGAAAATATTTGTAAATGAAACAACTGACAAAGGATTAATCTCCAAAATTTACAAGCAGCTCATGCAGCTCAACATTTAAAAAACAACCCAATCCAAAACTGGGCAGAAGACCTAAATAGACATTTCTTCAAAGAAGATATACAGACTGCCAACAAACACATGAAACAATGCTGAACATCATTACTCATTAGAGAAATGCAAATCAAAACTACAATGAGATATCATCTCACACTGGTCAGAATGGCCATCATCAAAAAATCTACAAACAGGGGCTTCCCTGGTGGCGCAGTAGTTGGGAGCCTGCCTGCTGATGCAGGAGACATGGGTTCATGCCCCAGTCCGGGAGGATCCCATATGCCGCAGAGCGGCTGGGCCCAGGAGCCATGGCCACCGAGCCTGCCAGTCTGGAGCCTGTGCTCCGCAGCGGGAGAGGCCATAATGGTGAGAGGCCCGCGTAACGAAAAAAAAAAAAAAATCTACAAACAGTAAATGCTGGAGAGAGTGTGGAGAAAAGGGAACCCTCTTACACTGTTGGTGGGAATGTAAATCGATACAGCCACTATGGAGAACAGTATGGATGTTCCTTTAAAAACTGAAAATCGGGCTTCTCTGGTGGCACAGTGGTTGAGAGTCCGCCTGCCGATGCAGGGGACGCGGGTTCGTGCCCTGGTCCGGGAAGATCCCACATGCCGCGGAGCGGCTGGGCCCGTGAGCCATGGCCGCTGAGCCTGCGCGTCTGGAGCCTGTGCTCCGCAACGGGAGAGGCCACAACAGTGAGAGGCCCGCATACCGCAAAAAAAAAAAAAAAAAAAAAAAAAAAAAAAAACTGAAAATAGAACTATCATATGACCCAGCAATCCCACTACTGGGCATATACCCTGAGAAAACCATAATTCAAAAAGTGTCATGTACCACAATATTCATTGCAGCTCTATTTACAATAGCCAGGACATAGAAGCAACCAAAGTCTCCATCAACAGATGAATGAATAAAGAAGATGTGGCACATATATACAATGGACTATTACTCTGCCATAATAAGGGACGAAACTGAGTTATTTGTAGTGAGGTAGATGGACCTAGAGACTGTCATACAGAGTGAAGTAAGTCAGAAAGAGAAAAACAAATACCGTATGCTAACACATATATGTGGAATCTGAAAAAAAAAATAAGGTGATGAAGATCCTAGGGGAAAGATGGGAATAAAGATGCAGACCTACTAGAGAATGGACTTGAGGATATGGGGAGGGGGAAGGATAAGCTGTGACAAAGTGAGAGAGTGGCATGGACATATATACACTAACAAACGTAAAATAGATAGCTAGTAGGAAGCAGCCGCATAGCACAGGGAGATCAGCTCGGTGCTTTGTGACCACCTAGAGGGGTGGGATAGGGAGGGTGGGAGGGAGGGAGACTCAAGAGGGAAGAGATATGGGAACATATGTATATGTATAACTGATTCACTTTTTTATAAAGCAGAAACTAACACACCATTATAAAACAATTATACTCCAAAAAAAATAAAAAAAAAAAATGCTAGGGGAATGGCCACCAGTGCAGAGTACTCCATAATCAGCTGTATTATTATTGCTCAGAAGGCATTCTAGGCATGCCTTAGTTTGTACAATAAATACATTTATTTCAAATAATAAAAAATAATAAAAATGGGCAAAAGATCTGAACAGACACCTCACTAAGGAAGACGGCAAATAAGTCAAGATGCTCATCCTCACTAGTCATAGGGAATTTCATGAAACAGCAGTGAAATGCCATACACATCTCTCAGAATTGCTGAAATCCAAAACACTGGTAACACCAAATGCTGGTGAGCATGCAAAGCGACAGGCAATCTCCCTCATGCTGGCTGGGAATGCAAATGGTACAGGTCCTTGGGCAAACAGCTTGGCTGTCTCTTACAAAGCTAATGCAATAATCTTATTTATCCAATTTATTTGAAAACCTAAATTCACACAAAACCTGCAAACAATTGTCTATACAAACTTATAATTGCCTAAACTGGAAGCAACCAAGCTGTCCTTCCATAGGGGTGTGGATGAACAGCCTGTGATGCATCCAGACAATGGAATGGCTTCAGTGTAACAGAGAAGCAATGTGAAAAGACATGGAGCACACTTAAGTGAATATTGCCGGATGAAAGAAGTCCATGTGGAAAAACTGTATTGCCTAGTCCAAAAACAGGCCATTCTGGAAAGTACAAAATGGCATGGACAGTAAAATGATCAGTGGTTGCCAGGTTTTATGAGAGGGGAGGAACGAAGAAATAGGAGGGACACGGGAATTTTGTGGGAAGGAATGGGTTTTCTCTCACTATAAGTGCAAATCCATTACCCTACCTGTACTTTATACTCTAGGACTAATGTCGTCTGTGAGCACTTTATGCTGTATTCATTCATTATTTCCTCAAGAAGTGATTATCAGGCACTATACAATATGTTATGCATGTCCTAGGCTAGAATACTCTATATACATTTGGACTTACTTCCTCCCTTAGTAGAATTTCTTTCTCCATTAGTTGCCTAGCATTTGCCTATTTAATATTCTAAGCTCTTCCAGTCATCAAGTGCCCTGAAAACACATGCATAATGCCTCTCCCCACCAACAGTTAGTTCATCCTCTTCTCTTACCTGAGCTTCTTCTATAATTGAATATTTCATCATATGAATCGTTATTTAGCTAGATCTCTTCTATAAGCTCTTAGAGTTGGAGGAGCATTGTTATTAAAATGACTGCAAATTACAACCACCAGTCAGTGAAAACCTTGTGAAACACTCAGGGTTCAAAGAAATACACTTTTAATATCTGTTTTGTGTGGGTCTGTAAAACATACAAAATAAAAATAATGCAGGTTTTTAGTAAGGTTCAGAGATTTTTACACGGAAAGAAGAAACATTAACATATCTTAAAAGCCAAAACCATGCAAAATGTAATCAGGTGACCAACATCCGTGGGCTGTAGATTTCTGGGAGAGCCTCAGGAATTAGGGCATGAGTAGGAACCGGATCCAGGGACACGGGCTTGAGCACTGTGAACCAGAATGTAGCATCCCAGCCAAAATCTCCCGTTTACAGAGATGGTAACTGTCTTTCTTTTAGTTTGCAAAATATTTATTTATTTATTTTGGCTGCACCGGGTCTTAGTTGTAGCATGCAGGGTTTTAGTTGTGGCATGCATGAGGGAACTAGTTCCCTGACCATGGATCGAACCAGGGCCCCCTGCTCTGGGAGCACAGAGTCTTACCCACTGGACCACCAGGAAAGTCCCTTATTTATTTATTTTTTTAATAAGTTAATAGATTATATTTTTTAGAGCTGTTTAGATTCATAGCATAATTGGGCAGAAGGTACAGAATTTTCCCACATACTCCTTGTCCGAATACATGCAGCTTCCCGCACGATGGGCATTTTACTCCCCGTGGCCCTTCTGCTACAGTCAAGGACCCTGCCCTGCACTGCAACGTGTGCTTGTCTTTCCTAGCGTGTAAGCATCTTATTAGTGTCAGGAAGGTTTTAAATGTTTAGGAAAATCAAAACCATAGCAATAATATCATTGTGTTAAGGAACATGCATGAATTTCTTACATATTTTTCATTTATAAAATAATTTGTCATACTAGAACTTTAGCTTTATAACTAAAATGTCAGATCAAGAAATTGATTTAGACTTGTAATTTTAAGTTGAAATCTTCCTGAGTTGGAACATTTATGTGACCTTTAAACTTCACTATATTTATACAAGTTCAGTTTATTACATTTATAAGAATTGTATAATACTTAGGCTTTGTTTATTAGGTCAAAATATTTGTAAACGAAATGGGATGTATTAAATTTGCAAATGCAATTTAAAAATATGTAAATAGGCCAGACTAAGCATTAGTAACAGCTCCCCTACAAGTGACAATTAATAGTTGCTCAAAAAAATAAGATTATTGTAATACGAACTTTAAAACTTTGGGAAGAGCTAGGAATTTGAATCTGTGACTTATTTTAAAAATCTCAGTAGACTTTTTGGAATAGATGCAGTTTCCTATGAGGGAAACAAAACAAACTTCTCATATTTAACTTATCCAGAGTAAATCAACCCTTCCTTTAATCTTTCAAACTTCTATAATTGTATCAATCAAAATAAAGGTTTAAAAATTATTTATTTATTTGGCTGTGCTGGGTCTTAGTTATGGCATGCGTGTGGGATCTAGTTCCCCGACCAGGGATCTAACTTGGGCCCCCTGTGTTGGAAGCACGGAGTCAGGCACTGGACCACCAGGAAAGCCCCTAAAGTGTTTTATGTTGTTGTTGTTGTTCTGTTTGTTTTTTGTATTTATCTCTTTGCTCTCCTGCAGTAAAATTCCAGAGCACAGGGACAATGCCTCATTTATATTTGGTTCTGCAGTGTCTGGCATAAGGCTTTGGTACACAGTAAGTGCTCAATAAATGCTGAACACAATGCAAAGGTTCTGGAAAAGATGGCAGAGTGTGACAAAATGGCTCAAATTTACATTTATTCATTGTCAAGATTTGTGTACCAAAGCAGTACAAGTGTATCCGAGGTGACTTGAAGTATGATTAACATTTTGGTCAAATCCCAAAGGGAGAAAATTGTGTAACAGCTCATCTCTCTTCCTATCCATTCTTGTGTCAGTTAAATCCACAGGAATTGTTGTTGGTCTTTTAACTTTGTGCATCTTGTCCTTGAGTAACACTGAGGCTTCTGAATTCATTGAATGTTTCTGGATCTTGACTTAAACATTGACTTTGCGGTAGTGAAAACAACTTGGAAAGAAGGAACCTGCACTCAAGTCCTGATCCTGTCACAAGCCAAATACAACAGAGCAGCTGTACAGCCTGGTTCAGGTGCTTACCCTCTCTGCGTATTGCTTTCCTTGTCAGTAAAAGAAAATGATATCAGTATCTATCTTGTAAGGCCAACTGGCCCGAGGCAGGGGAACACAATCAGATTCACAGGTTGCATCAGACCGAAACTCTCCGGACCACCCAGTTGCAGAAACTGACCTGGAGACCTTCTGGACCACCCAGTTCCAGGAACTGAGCTGGGGACTATGCACCCGGCCCAGCCTTCCCGCCTTTCGAGGGGCGGGACTAACGGTCCCCCAGGATACCCGAAAAGACCACCAAATAAGGAATAACCTGTGCCCTCCCAGATTCACCACACCCCTTTCCCTTCTTCCCCTATAAAATCTTGACCAACCCTCGCCCAGGTGCGACTTCTCTGGCCCCTTTTTCTCGGGCCAGTGAACCTCGCCCGGGAGAGGTCCCTAATAAAGCTCACTTGAAGCTTTCCTCTGTTTCGCGGTGCTGTTTGTTAAGATCCGACCTTATATATCTCATAGCAACTCTGTTTATAAAATGCAGTCATAGTGGTTAAGAATCCTCCTGCCAATTCAGGGGACACGGGTTCGAGCCCTGGTCCAGGAAGATCCCACATGCCGTGGAGCGGCTGGGCCCGTGAGCCATGGCCGCTGAGCCTGTGCTCTGGAGCCCGTGAGCCACAACTACTGAGCCCACGTGCCACAACTACTGAAGCCCGTGCACCTGAGAGCCCGTGCTCCACAACAAAAGAAGCCACCGCAATGAGAAGCTTGTGCACCACAACAAAGACTAGCCCCTGCTCGCTGCAACTAGAGAAAGCATGCGTGCAGCAAAAAAGACCCAATGCAGCCATAAATAAATAAAGAAATTTATTTATTTTAAAAATGTAATCATAATGTATAAATTCAGGGCAACTATACAAATGGAAGACTCATGCTATATGCTCAGAAGAACTGTTTCTCTCTCTGTCTCGACATTGCCTTCTAGGTCCTTTCTACTCAGAGTGTGGCCTGTGGCCCAGCAGCACCAGCCTTGCCTGGAGCTTGTTGGATGTGCAGAATCGCAGTCTCGCCCCCCAGCCCTACTGGATCAGAGGCTGCATGTTGACAAAGTCCCAGATGACTGCATGTTCCAGCTTGAGAAGCACTGTCTACACAGGGCCGAAGGGGTGAGTGTGTTCCTTTGTTATTGCTGCTGTAATAAATCAAAACAAACCGAGTGCTTGAAACAAGAAAAGTGTATGATCTTACAGTTCTGGAGGCAGAAGTCCTAAACTCAAGGTGTGGGCAGGCCTGGTTCCTTCTCAGGCTCCAGGGGAGTTTCATCTCCTTGACTTTCCAGCTCCTGGAGGCGTCTGCATCCTGGGCTCGTGGCCCCTTCCCCCGTCGTCGCTCCGACCACTGCCTCTGGCTTCAACCTTCCTCTCTGACTCTGACTCCCCGGCCTAGCCTCTTTCACTAACAGGACCTTTGTGATGACAGTGGGCCACCGGATAACCCAGGATACCCTTCCCACCTCAAGTTCTTAATCTTTAATCACTTCTACAAAAGTCCGTTTTGTCGTATAAAGTAACATATTCACAGGGGGATTTGGACATGGCATCTCTGAGGGGCCATTGTTCTGTTTGTAACAGATTCTGTGCGACTAAGTTTTGCTCAGTTGATCGGAAATCTATTTCAAAACAGCGGCACCTCAATGACATGCTGACATGCTCGCATTAGTTCATTGATTCAGTCATTTGTATCCTTAGTGTTTCATGGCCTAAAGGCTACCCAACAATCCACTTATGCTCTCTGTCCTCACTCTCTTCCACTCCCACCCCCTCCCCCGAAATCCTTTCTCTTCCATGTGCCCACCTCACATTTCACCTTTACTCTCAAGGGATGACGTGGCCTCCCATTTCACAGAGAAGTTACAGCCCACCAGACTTTTTTTTTTTTTTCTTAGTCGCACTGTGTGGCAAGTGGAACTTCCCTGACCATGTATTGAACCCGCATCCCCTGCAGTGGAAGCACAGAGTCTTAACCACTGGACGACCAGGAAAGCTCGACCAGACATATTTGAGGATAGGTGATTCTGTAATATTTTGGCATATATCCTAGAAGGAGTTCAGAGAATTAGGTAGAATTGCTATAATAAAACTCCTTTCACTCCTTCTATGTACTTATTATACAAACAGGGTGTTTTGTTTTGTTTTTTTTTTAAATTTGAATTATAAAAAGAAAAATATGAATAGAACTGATGCAAAGCTTGTTTTATTTTATTAATATGTAATATTTATCCACAGATATATGAATTAAAATTTAAAGGCCCTACTCATCTCATTAGGAGATATACTTCAATAATATTTTATGTTTTATGTTAATAGTTATTATCAAAATTATAAAAAGTTATACTATCTTATGTGCTAAAATAATTATATCTAAATTGAGGATGAATATTTTATTACATTCATATTTTGTTGCAGATAAATATGGTAGGTTGATTAATAGAATATAGTATAAAATTCAGTTATGGAAATTAAAAGAATATGAATGGTCAAGGAATGAAGGTACATTTTGAAATTGCTAAACTGTTTTTAAAAAGAGCTTGTTTATTTTTTTAGCGTGTTTATCTTTTCAATGTGCGATGGTGGATACCAAATTGCTAGAGTATTTTGAATTGATTGACGGTATTTAAAAGATATAATAATTTTTGATATGCTAGAAATTACATTCTTTGCAAAGAAAATGTTTGGATGTCAAATTTAAAATGTGTTAATTGTACATATTTTTTCAAACATTTTTAAGGGTGCTGAGCAAAACAGTTTGAAGAACCATGAGCTGAAACATTGGTTTTCAAGCTTAAGCACGCACCAGGATCCCTGGAAGGTGGTTAAAACGCAGGTCGCTGGTCTCCTCCGCGGACACATTTCTCACTCACTGGGTCCGGAGTGGAGCTGGGGAATTTGCATTTTTCATCAGTTCCCAGGTGGTGCGAACGCTGCTGGCCCACACCCTGAGGACCTCAGTCCTGCTCTAGAATTACTAGCCTACGCGCAGCTGACTAAACTGGAAACACGGGTATCCTCCTGCCCCTCCTCCTCCCACAGCCTCCCAAACAATCACCACCTAGTCTTTCCCAATTACTCCACCAGCAAATAGGAAGCGAGTGCAACCGCCCCTCCCCATCCCCTGCCCCGGTCCAGCGCAGCCCCGCCCTCACCTGGATCCCCGCCGCAGCCCCCCTCCCGCCATCTCTCCGCAACACAGCCAGAAAGACCTTCCCGAAGTCCAGCCACAATTAGTCACACGCTTGCTCAAACCTTCCCTAACCCTCCGTTACACTGAAGATGCAAGACCAAATATCCTCCTGTGTCTCTTGGTCTCGGCTTATTTTTAGAGCTTCATTCCCCGTCTCCAATCCTCACCACGACTGTAAACTCCAAGTCTACTGACGTATTTCTTGTCCTTTAATGTGCTCTGCTCTTTCTCACCTCCGGGATGCAATTTAAACTCTGGGGAAAACTCCTCTGCTCCCCCAACCCTTGTTCACTGGGCTGAGGCCTACTCACCTCCAGATTGCTTCTTAGAAGTCACTTAGTCCAGAGCTCATCCTGGACTCTTTACAACCAGCTCAAGTCCCGCTAAATGTGCTCTCATGGCCCCGCTGCTGGCTTCAAGGATCACACATCACATTTGATGGTACTTGCTTGTTTGCTTGCCTGTCTCTCTCCCTCCAACCAATGCTGAAATGAGCAGAGAATAGAGTCATGGTCCCTGCCGCTAGCATTTCCACAGAAGACAGTGGCAGGAAGACAAACACACAGAGAAAGAGAAGACAGTATGGTTTACTGTGAAAGTGAGTGACACAGAGTGTAAGTGCAACAGAAGTTTCAAAAGAAGGGAAATCGTGCTCGATGGATTGTTTGGAGGAGACCAAATGAAGACCCTGAATCCCCACATTTTCTTTTCATGACTCATCTAGTTGAGGACAAACGGCATTTTGTGAGCCTTTGGGCAAGGCAGTGAGCTATTTATTTAGCATGAATCTTTTCCGAGACTGGGAGCTATCATATGAAGAGAGGCTGGGCAGCCTGCCGTACGACCTTAGTGCAGTGAGTTCAAAGCTTGTAATTGCTATTGATTATTATTATTTTTGCATCAGTTCACATCTGGTCCAAGGGAATATAGACAGATAGAGAATTACAGTTTTTGGAAACTGCATGGAGTTTTATTACAGCAAAGAGGTGACAAATGGTTCCTCCAAAAGCTAGTTTAGTAAACTGCTGTAGTTGAAAAAGACGTAATGATAGTGTTTTCTTTCAAAGATATTTAAAGGCACACATTTTCATTCAATTCAAGTCTTATATACTATACAGGGTGAAAGTACTCGAAGATTCTAAGAATCATGCATTCTTACATCTATGACAAAGGCAGTTTTAAAAAGCCTTTTTAACAAACATTAAATTTTAACAGGGACTTCCCTGGTGGCTCAGCGGATGACTCCACGCACCCAATGCAGGGGGCCCAGGTTCGATCCCTTGTCAGGGAACTAGATCCCACATGCATGCCGCAACTAAGAAGCCCGCATGCCGCAGCTAAGGAGCTGGCAAGCCGCAAATAGACCTGGTGCAACTATATAAAGAGATAAATATTAAGACAAAAAAAGTTGATGTTTAAAAAAAAATTTAACAAATATTAAACATTTTAACAAATATTCTAAATGTTGACCTGGCATTTGTGGTACGCGGGCCTCTCTCTGTTGTGGTCTGTCCCGCTGCGGAGCACAGGCTCCGGATGCGCAGGCTCAACGGCCATGGCTCACGGGCCAGCCGCTCCGCGGCATGTGGGATCTTCCCGGACCGGGGCACGAACCCGTGTCCCCTGCATCGGCAGTAGGACTCTCAACCACTGCGCCACCAGGGAAGCCCTGACCTGGCATTTTTATTTAAAAGTTTAAATTTCCTGATAGTAGTGGTTGTTAAAATACCATACAGCAAAGATGTAAGTTTCTCCCGTGTGAGAAGCAATTTGGTTCTGCTCTCACTGGTCCATGTGACCATCAAGTAATAGGAGTACTCCTGCCCATGTGTTTGCATAACTTACTTACAAATAAATATTATGCATGTTTATTTAACATACACTGCTGCAGTTTCCCTGATCATTTCTGTAAAGAAAGTATCCAGAAAAAAATTAAGTCTCCAAATAAAATCCTTCAGGGACAAAAGGGAATAGCTACAAATAGGGCAGGAACATCTGAGAGTGTGACTTGCAGACACAGGAGCAGGGGAGCTTGCAGACTAGGAAGCCCTTCTGGAGAAATGATCTGGGGCAGCATAGTAAGGAGGTGTATGAATGTTCGTGGGAGGCCGTTCTGAACATAAAGGGCAATAGAACACAAGCGGTGGGTTTTGTGGAGCGGGCGAGGGAGACAAAGCCTGCAGTCAGAGGATGGGCTTGGGCAGAGCCATGCATGAGCCACGTGTAGGAGGTTGGAGGGCCAGAAATGCACACAGATGCCAAACGAGTCAGGTCTGCGTGAAGCTGGGAAGGCCGAAAAAAGGCAGCGGATAGGAATGTAGCAAACAAGGGCAGAACTGTCGGAGCAGGTGATGTGTGGCTGGAGAGGAAGGGGCAGAGGGGAACAGTGAGGATGAGGGAGGGAACACGTCACGGTACTGACGATGCACAAAAGTGAAGCGTGCGCAGTGATTTCGTGAGATCGATGCTGTATGTTCTTTAGAGAAAGTAGCTATAGGGGTTCCACAAGGGCGACCAACTCATTTTTAATGCTGAAGAAAACCCACAAAGTTCACAAATGAGAAACATGAGCATTAGTTTTTAATGTCATTAATAGGTTGGATGAGATTGGGGGCGTTATTAAAGACCCACACCAAACCATATCAAAGTGAAAGAGAATTTCATACTGATGAATAGGGAGAGTATGGTTCCATGTACCACACAATAATTTTGGAGTATATAAAATTTATTAATTGGACTGACCCTGTTAAAATAATGATTGTGCATACCTGTGCAGTACACGGCTAGGTTTATAAAATACAGCATAAGAATATTAAATATACTTTACCATCAAAGTTAAGAAGAGTCCACTATACTTGACTGAATGCATTCTCCAAATAAGGAACAGTGTAAATGAGAACTTTTCACAGCCTCGACTCAAGGGTCATACACAGATACGAGTGGATAAGCAGAGAAGTAAATATTAGCTTCTTCCAGCAACTTATTTGCTTCTGAGGCTTAAAATATTGAATACATTCTCACTTTTCTACTGTGCTTTATAAGGAAGTTAGTTGCAGAGCCTAAGGGACTGAAAAAAAATTGACTTAAACAGAACGATTCTTTCCTGGAAAATATATGGTGTGATTTGTAAAAGGAATATCTGGGGTTGTTTTGTTTTTGTTTTTGTTTTTACATTGTTGCGAAAGTTTGCATTCAGCTGATAGTGCATAACTCTCATTTTGGGGTTTCATAGTATGCTGATAATTTTGGCAAAATTCATGGGAACTGTCCAAATGAGACAGACTTTAAACTTACAGACAAGGAGAGTATCATGAATTCTCGAATCACTCATTGGGAGGGAGCTAAATATTTTAAATCCCTTCAGTTAGCTCCTCTCACAGCAGACCCAGATGCTAATGTGAACTCCTGGTTAATGATCTTGTTCAAGGTCACCGAATAAATCTGTTTCAGTCCTAGGGCTGGACTTCTAATCTCAGAGTCCTTACATGTAGCCTGTCTCCTGAGCTGAGAGACAGGCTACATGTAGACAGGCTACAGTCTATTAATTGCCATTAATAGACTCATTAGGTACTGTGGGTTTTCAAATCTGATTTAAAAATTCAATGTGAGTAAACCATGAATACAGATAACACATGTGCAATTTATGTACTTTGCAGCATTGCTTAGTGTTGAGTAAAAATCTAGACGCCCTCAAGTCCAGAAAACTGTACCTTTAGAAATGCTTTTTTTGACCAACAAACTGTTGAAATCATTGATTTTAAATTAGTTGTCAACATTGAAAAATTAGAAGTTTTTTGTAGCTGGCTTTCTGGCTTCTTCTTTTTTTTTTTTTTTTGCAATACGTGGATCTCTCACTGTTGTGGCCTCTCCCATTGCGGAGCACAGGCTCCGGACACGCAGGCTCAGCGGCTGTGGCTCACGGGCCCAGCCGCTCCGCAGCATGTGGGATCTTCCCGGACTGGGGCACAAGCCCGTGTACCCTACATCGGCAGGTGGACTCTCAACCACTGCGCCACCAAGGAAGCCCTTGGCTTCTTTTAAAATTTTTAAAGAACTGATCTAATGTACAGTATAGTGAATATAGACAACAATAGTATTATAGTCATCAAAGTTGCTAAGAGACTGGAACTTAATTATACCAACCACTGAAAGGAAATGATAGTTATGTAACCTGATAGAGGTGCTAATTATCGCTACAATGACAGTCACACTACAATATGAAATGTATTAAATTGATGTGTACACTTTAAATTTGCACAATGATATATGTCAAGCATATTTCAATAAACATTTTCCTAACGAGTTGAGGACATTGGCCTATAGTCTCAAATGATAAAAATCTCCTGGAGCTAGGGAGCATGGCCCCGTTCAGATGGCATAGTTCATCCCCGCCTTCACATGGCTTCTTCATTCTTTACATGAAGAGCCTGGCCCTGCAGGCACGTGTATTAGAGAAGCTTGCTGTGGATGGGTTCTAGTCGCATCACCAGATTAGAAACTTCAGTAGTTCCAAGGCCATTTTCCTGAGCTGCCAGACTCTTTACGAGGGATGGTCCTTTCATTTCATCTTTCTTATCATCTCATCTTTCTCCATTTACCTTTCTCTGCTCCCATTGTTTCCATTCCAACTACTCCCTTTCCCTGAATATAAAGTACATTATTCTCTATCTAAAATACTCATTGTGCCCTAAATACAATGTGTACATGTTGTTATTCATTATTGTACACATGCTACTGATTTACCTTGCCCAAACGGCTTTCTCTATAATATCCCTATTCTCCAGGGCAACTTTCTACATACTTTCCTATCAGTTCTAATACTTTTTTAAAAAATTGAAGTATAGTTGATTTACAGTGTTTCAGGTGTATAGCAAAGTGATTCAGTATACATATATATATTTACATATACAAACATATATATTGTTTTTCATATTCTTTTCCATTATAGGTTATTACAAGATACTGAATACAGTTCTCTGTGCTATATGGTAGGTCTTATTGTTTATAGATTTTATTTTATTTTTTGCAAAACTAAATTTTACTTAAACCACAAATACATTACTTTTTGCAAAGAGATCCATGACGCATAACTAGACAGTGAGGTCAGATAGCCACATAGCTCACGTTTAAGTCCACAGGGCCTCACAGGTGATGAGGGAGTGGCCCCAGGCCCTTGGACACAGACGTCTGGGCTGGTTCTAGGGGGTGACAGTTCAAGCTGAAGTTTAGTGCCATAAATACTGGTTTCACTTGAGTACCACACAGTGGCAGCTCTTGATGTTATTAAAAAGGACACATAGAGAGATATGGGGATATATGTATATGTATAGCTGATTCACTTTTTTATACACTAGAAACTAACACACCATTGTAAAGCAATTGTACTCCAATAAAGATGTTAAGAAAAAGAAAGGACACATTGCACTAAGGGAAGGTTACAGATGGGTTTGTTGAATGACTAATTCTCACTAATAAACACACAAACTTAAGTTACTGTATCAGCCATTCTAACATCTGTATAGAAATTCCCAGGAAGATGTGTTCCTAAAGGCTAATTGTAAACCAGGACGTACATTTTGGAAGTTGGTCCCTTGCAGTGCCTGCAACAGGAGTGTCCTTGAGACGCTGTGGTGGCAGGACAGGTCACTTTCCAGAAGAGCTATCAGGGTCTAGCAGCTTCATCTTTCAATCCCCCGTTGGTGTACGTGGGCTTTGGGGGTCGTGTTGGGGAGGACAGGGCAGAGGCACTCCTCAATAAATAAGGCCGGGTACAGACTTGGGCTTTGCGCTCCATCCTGCAGTCCTCCCATCCCTTAGCCCAAGTGAATGACTGAGGAAGAAGGAACAGCAGCCAGCAGGGTGGGAGCGGCCATCCTGCTCCCCTGCTGGGGTCTCCCCGAGTTGCTGGTGGTTGAGCACGCTGACGAGGGCTGGTGTTTCCTTTCTGCAAAAGCAGCAGTGCACACGGGTAGGATGCAGGGTGGGGCTGTCCTGGAGCCCCTCTAGTGACAGTTCATGGGACAGCAGTATGGAAGCCGCTTAATGGCCCAGCCAACCTGGTCCTTTTTGAGAGCAGCTGACCCGTGAAGGAGAAACTCCAGCCCGCGGACTTCAGTGTTTCCGGTGGGGCAGCAAGCAGAGGAACTGGGCCACATGTGCGTGGGGAAGCTGGCGTGCTGGGCACAGACCTGACCAGAAGGACAACGACCAGCCCTGGGGTCTGCTTAGTGTGGCGGTGCTCCAGCCCAGGCGGCTGCCACTTCCTGCCGGGAGAAAGAATGCTGCCTCACCCTTGCGGGGAGGCAGGGCTGTGAAGTGGTCAGTCTCCTCCCTGCTGGAGGGTCAAGTGTGGTTCAAGTCACAACTTCAGCAGACTCCGCTGTTTAACCAGTTTCTGTTCCCTTAGGAAACAAAGAAAGACCCAAAGAACCAAATCCTACACGACAGTAAACACGGTTTCTCCACAGTATTGCTTAGCCAGCAATCCAGTCATCCTGAAGGTCCCGAGCCCGCCGGCGCCGCCCTGCGCGGGACAGGGTTACATCTGGACCCCAGCAGAGGGCGGGGCCGCTGGGCCGAGCGGTCCGGCTTGAGCTTGACCAGGGGGTTGGTGAGTACAGGAACTTGGCATAAGATGCGACCTTGCCATCTGCCCCCAACTCAACGCCTTCCAACAGGAAGACGATCTCGGAAGACATGAACACACACCGCCGGATGGATCCTCTGCTTCTGGCTGTACACCCTCAGGCCACTGGCCCGCAGGCCTTCTCCACAGGTCTGGACCGAGAAGGCTGCACACAGGGACTGCTGGGCGCCGATCAGCACAATCCTGCTGTGCTTGGTGTCCTACTGCCTCATGTTCTTGGTGAAGTGGGTCTCCTTCAGGCCTTTGTGTCTCGGGATCCGTATATATGTTTGATTCTTTGGACCAAGGCACATCCCACTGCGTTTGCAGAACCTCGAGCAAGCAGCACTGGGAGGCAACTGGCCTTCTCTGGCACTGCCCCATCCAGGTCCAAGTCGAGGCCCAGGCCGGGGGTGCAGATGGCTATCGATTTTACATATAGTAGTTTGTATCTGTTAACCCCAAACTCCTAATTTATGCCTCCCCCCCTTTCCCCTTTGGTAAGCATAAGTTTGTTTTCTATGTCTGTCAGTCTATTTCTGTTTTGTAAATAAGTTTCACTTGCATCATTTTTTTATATTCCTTGTGTACATGATATCATATATTTGTCTTTCTCTATCTTACTGACTTCACTTAGTATGATCATGTCTAGGTCCATCCGTGTTGCTGCAAATGGCGTTATTTCATTCTTTTTTATGGCTGAGTAGTATTCCAATATCACTTCTTAAGTGAAGACTTCTCGAATCAGCCCACTTCCATCCTCTCCAGTGTTCCTCACTTTCTCCTCCTGGATCTTCTGTTACAGCACATAGCAACTTGCCTTGTGGTAATCTGGCTATTTATCTACCCAGCCTGCCCCAATAGCACCCCCCGGAACTGTGTTATTTGCCTCTTTGACCTCAGGATCTGGCTTTCTTCCACTTCCAGGTAACTTCTTCCACTCCAGATTAACTCTGATAGGAAACCCCTCCTCTGAAAGTTTGAGGCAAGCACCACTGCTAGCTGAGCACTTTGGTCCAGCTAGCTTGAACTACAAGATAGGGGGACTGGACATTCCTCTCTAAGTTGCTGGTTCAGGAACCCTTCTACATGTCCTTGACAACAGGGATAAGTCTGTTGTGATGTACCAGTCCCTGACCTTGGGACGTATGGCACAGAGTAAAGAATACAAATTCCTAATATCTGCAGTCTAATGTGTTGTTCGACCTATTATATAATTGGGTGGAGTGTTGTGACTGCTGTTCGTAGATGCTGTAAGACCTCAATTTCATTCCTATTCTCTACAACCAAAAGTTCACAAGAAATCCAGCAAACCACCCATGTCTAGTTTTTTGTTTCATGTTGCTTGTATGTGCATTTTAAAAAATAAACACACAGAGTCCATGATTTATGTGGAAGCCTCAAAGCGTGGTGTTTCCGTTGTCTCACTGGTTTTGCAGAGGCAGAGCTGGATCCAACCACTGACAGCACAGAAGTTTGTTTGGGGCACAGGCAGGGGAGCCCTACATTGAGCTGGGGTGGTCCAAAGAGACTTTTGCAGAACACACTCTTGCTTGAAGGTGGAGGTACTTGCTTGAAGGGAGTGTGCACACACTTTCTGGTTCTTGACTTTCCCTAATGTGGGGATGGGGATTAAGATGGGGTACAGCAGAGTTGCTTGGCATAACAGCCTGTCACTTTCCAGAAGGGGTAGCACCACCAGGCAGCACTGTATCATTTCAACTTAAAAAGGAACATAAATTTTTGGTTCAAGAGCTATCAGAACTGCTTCTGGGCAGTGTCACAGTGTGTTGATCTTGGGGAATTTGGGCCCTACTTTTGACCTTTGCTAAATCTAAAACCTTAATGAAAATGATATGTTCTGCAAGTAGCATTGTTTCACTCTTTTTCATGGCTGAGTAATATTCCATTGTATATATACTGTATAGCACAGGGAACTCTACTCAATACCCTGTAATGACCTAAATGGGAAAAGAATCTAAAAAAGACTGGAGATATATATATATATAAAACTGATTCACATTGCTGTACACCTGAAACTAACCCAACATTGTAAATCAACTATACTCCAATAAAAATTAATTTTAAAAAAAGAAAAAAATGATATGTTCTGGTTTCCAGCCAAGAATTGCCTTAAAAATCTTTACAGAGGTATATCATGGAAAATTGAAATGTTGTTGTTGACAAGGCCCTGGTCAGTTGGCCCAGATATAATTTGATCTGAAGCATTACCTGTGGAAACCTGATGTTTAGGACGCACATCACAAAGAAACTCAGCCTCCCCACCTGTTCTCACACCCACCCCAACTTCAAGAGGCTGATATACTCCACCACATACTGCTGATTTATGGCATTGAACTTGGTGTTTCCATGATCCCACTGTTTCTGGGGGGCCTTCACTGCCATGTAATACTATACATTCTCCCATTGGTTCTTAGAATCTCCTAGTCCACAAAGACACCCAAGTTGTTGGACTACTGACCAAGTATGGCATCCACTGGGAGGATTTTTCCAAGGAGAAATCAAAGGAAAAATCACAAAGGAAGTACAACTGCATACTTGTCTTGTAAACAAGATTATAACCAATGATCCTCTGAAAGTAATATACTCATTATTGTATATCATTCTAGGGTACTTCCTATAAAAAATATCAGGAAGCCCAGAGGGAGGGCATTCAAGATGGTGGAAGACTAAGACGTGGAGATCACCTTCCTCCCTACAAATACTTCAAAATACATCTACATTTGGAACAACCCCTACAGAACACCTACTGAACACTGGCAGAAGACCTCAGACCTCCCAAAAGGCAAGGAACTCCCCACGTACCTGGATAGGGCAAAAGAAATAAGCAAAAACAGAGACAAAATAATAGGGACGGGACCTGCAGCAGTGGGAGGGAGCCGTGAAGGAAGAAAGGTTTCCACACAGTAGGAAGCCCCTTCGTGGGCGGAGACTGAGGGGAGCTTCAGAGCCGCGGAGGAGAGCGCAGCCACAGGGCGGAGGGCAAAGTGGAGAGATTCCCGCACAGAGGATCAGGGCCTACCGGCACTCACCAGTCCGAGAGGCTTGTCTGCTCACCTGCCGGGGCGGGCGGGGCTGGGAGCTGAGGCTCGGGCTTTGGTCGGAGCGCAGAGAGAGGACTGGGGTTGGCGGCGTGAACACAGCCTGCAGGGGGTTAGTCCGCCACAGCTAGCCGGAAGAGAGTCCGGGGAAAAGTCTGGACCTGCCGAAGAGGCAAGAGACTTTTTCTTCCCTCTTTGTTTCCTGGTGCACGAGGAGAGGAGATTAAGAACGCTGCTTAAAGGAGATCCAGAGACGGGCGCGAGCCGCCGCTAACAGCGCGGACCCCAGAGACGGCCATGAGACGCTAAGGCTGCTGCTGCTGCCACCAAGAAGCCTGTGTGCAAGCACAGATCACTATCCACACCTCCCCTCCCAGGGAGCCTGTGCAGCCTGCCACTGCCAGGGTCCCGGGATCCAGGGACAACTTCCCCGGGAGAACACACGGCGCGCCTCAGGCTGTTGCAACATCAACGTCAAGCTGGGCGCTGCAGCTGCAGGCTCGCCCCGCACCCCATACACTTCCCTCCCGCGGCCTGAATGAGCCAGAGCCCCCGAAGCTGCTGCTCCTTTAACCCTGTCCTGACGCCTTCAGGGGACCTACATGAAGAGGCGGGACCAAATCCAAAGCTGAGCCCCGGGAGCCGAGCAGCCTCAGGAGCAGTGGATTAAATCTCCACAATCATCTTGATGTACCCTGCATCTGTGGAATACCTGAACAGACAACAAATCATCCCAAATTGAGGAGGTGGACTTTGGGAGCAACGATATATATATATTCCCCCCCCCCTTTTTCTCTTTTTGTGCATGTGTATGTCTATGCTTCTGTGTGTGATTTTGTCTGTATAGCTTTGCTTTTACCATTTGTCCTAGGGTTCTGTCTGTCCTTTTTTTCTCTCTCTTTTTTTTTAGTATAGTTTTTAGCACTTGTTATAATTTGTGGACTTGTTTTTTGGTCTAGTTGCACTCTTCTTTCTTTATTTTTATTACATTTAAATTTTTAAAAAATTATTCTTATTTTAATAACTTTATTTTATTTTACTTTATGTTATTTCATTTTATTTTGTTTTATATTTTCCTTTCTTTCTTTCTTTTTTTCTCCCTTTTATTCTGAGCTGTGTGGATAACAGGCTCTTGGTGCTCCAGCCAGGTGTCAGGGCTGTGCCTCTGAGGTGGGAGATCCAAGTTCAGGACACTGGTCCACAAGAGACCTCCCAGCTCCATGTAATATCAAATGACGAAAATCTTCCAGAGATCTCCATCTCAATGTTAAGATCCAGCTCCACTCAACAACCAGCAAGTTACAGTGCTGGACACCCTATGCCAAACAACTAGCAAGACAGGAACACAACCCAAGCCATTAGCAGAGAGGCTGCCTAAAATCATAATAAGGTCACAGACACCCCAAAACACACCATCAGACGTGGACCTGCCCACCAGAAAGACAAGATCCATCCTCATCCAACAGAACTCAGGCATTAGTCCCCTCCACCAGGAAGCCTACACAACCCACAGAACCAACCTTAGCCACTGTGGACAGACACCAAAAACAATGGGAACTATGACCCTGCAGCCTGTGAAAAGGAGACCCCCAACACAGTAAAATAAGCAAAGTTAGAAGAAAGAGAAACACACAGCAGATGAAGGAGCAAGGTAAAAACCCACCAGACATAACATATGAAGAGGATATAGGCAGTCTACCTGAAAAAGAATTCAGAATAATGATAGTAAAGATGATCTAAAATCTTGGAAATAGTATGGAGAAAATATAAGAAACATTTAACAAGGACATAAAAGAACCAAAGAGAAAACAAACAATGATTAACAACACAACAACTGAAATTAAACATTCTCTAGAGAGGATCAGTAGCAGAATAACTGAGGCAGAAGAACGGGTAAGTGACCTGGAAGACAAAAGAGTGGAAATAACTACTGCAGAGCAGAATACAGAAAAAAGAATGAAAAGAATTGAGGACAGTCTCAGAGACCACTGGGACAACATTAAAGTCACCAACATTCGAATTATAGAGGTCCCAGAAGAAGAAGAGAAAAAGAAAGGGACTGAGAAAATATTTGAAGAAATTATAGTGGAAAACTTCCCTAATCAAGTCCAGTAAGCAGGGTGGGAGGGAGGGAGATACAAGAGGGAAGAGATATAGGAACATATGTATATGTATAACTGATTCACTTTGTTATAAAGCAGAAACTAACACACCATTGTAAAGCAATTTTACCCCAATAAAGATGTTAAAAAAAAAAAGAATGCTTCAATAATATCTTCCCATAAACTTTTCTCTTGCTGATGTTTTGTGAAACACAGCCTTTGCAAATATTGCAATCACCATGTACTGCTTTTCACTAGACTTGTTTTGGGAAAAAAGAAGAATTTAACAGGATATATTTTTGTTAGAATTAGAAAATAAAAGATTGAGACTTAAAAAAAAAAAGTCCAGTAAGCACAGAGAGTCCCATACAGGATAAATACAAGGAGAAAAATGTCAAGACACATATTAATCAAACTATCAAAATTAAATGCAAAGAAAAAATATTAAAAGCAGCAAGGGAAAAACAACAAATAACATAGAAGGAAATCCCCATAAGGTTAACAGCTGATCTTTCAGCAGAAACTCTGCTGAAGGGAGTGGCAGGACATATTTAGAGTGACAAAAGGGAAAAACCTACAACCAAGATTACTCTATCCAGCAAGGATCTCATTCACATATGATGGAGAAATTAAAACCTTTACAGACAAGCAGAAGCTGAGAGAATTCAGCACCACCAAAGCAGCTTTACAACAAATGCTAAAGGAACTTCTCTAGGCAAGAAACACAAGAGTAGGAAAAGACCTACAATAACAAACCCAAAACAATTAAGAAAATGGGAATAGGAACATAGATATCGATAATTACCTTAAATGTAAATAGATTAAATGCCCCAACCAAAAAACATAGATTGGATGAATGGATACAAAAACAAGACCCTTATATATGCTGTTTACAAGAGACACACTTCAGACCTAGGGACACATCCAGACTGAAAGTGAGAGGTTGGAAAAAGATATTCCAAGCAAATGGAAATCAGAAGAAAGCTGGAGTAGCAACTCTCATATAGACAAAATAGACTTTAAAGTAAAGACTATTATAAGAGACAAAGAAGGACACTACATAATGACCAACGGATCAACCCAAGAAGAAGATATAACAATTGTAAATATGTATGCACCCAACATAGGAGCAACTCAATACATAAGGCAAATACTAACAGCCATAGAAGGGGAAATCGACAGTAACACAATCAGAGTAGGGGACCTGATATTTATAGGACAGTCCATCCAAAAACAATAGAATGCACATTCTTCCCAAGTGCTCATGAAACATTCTCCAGGCTAGATCATATCTTGGATCACAAATCAAACCTTGGTGAATTTAAGAAAAGTGAAATCGTATCAAGTATCTTTTCTGCCCACAACGCTATGAGATTAGATATCAATTACAGGAAAATATCTCTAAAAAATTGCACACACATGGAGATGAAACAATACACTACTTAATAAGCAAGAGATCACCGAAGAAATCAAACAGCAAATTAAAAAATATCTAGAAACAAATGACAATGAAAACACGACGACCCAAAATCTATGGGATGCAGGAAAAGCAGTTCTATGAGGGGAGTTTATAGCAATACAATCCTACCTTAAGTTACAAGAAACATCTCAAATAACCTAACATTACACCTAACACAATTAGAGAAAGAAGAACAAAGAAACGTCAAAGTTAGCAGAAAGAAAGAAATCATATAGATCAGATCAGAAATAAATGAAAAAGAAATGAAGGAAACAAAAGCAAAGATCAATAACACTAAAAGCTGGTTTTTTGAGAAGATAAACAAAATTAATAAACCATTATCCAGACACATCAAGTAAAGATGGGAGAAAACTCAAATCAATAGAATTAGAAATGAAAAAGGAGAAGTAACAACTGACACTGCAGAAATACAAAAGATCATGAGAGATTACTACAAGCAACTACACGCCAATAAAATGGAAAACCTGGAAGAAATGGACAAATTCTCAGAAATGCACAACCTTCCGAGACTGAACCAGGAAGAAATAGAAAATATGAATAGACAAATCACAATCACTGAAATTGAAACTGTGATTAAAAGTCTCCTAATAAACAAAAGCCCAGGACCAGATGACTTCACAGGCGAATTCTATCAAACATTTAGAGATGAGTTAATACCTTCTCAGTTTAATCCTTCTCAAACTGTTCCAAGATATAGCAGAAGGAGGAACACTTCCAAACTAATTCTACGAAGCCACCATCACCCTGATACAAAAACCAGACAAAGATGTCACAAAGAAAGAATACTACAGGCCAATATCACTGATGAATATAGATGCAAAAATCCGCAACAAAATACTAGCAAACAGAATCCAACAGCACATTAAAAGGATCATACACCATGATCAAGTGGGGTTTATCTCAGGAATGCAAGGATTCTTCAATATATGCAAATCAATCAATGTGATACACCATATTAACAAATTGAAGGAGAAAAACCATATGATCATTTCAATAGATGCAGAGAAAGCTTTCAATAAAATTCAACACCAATTTATGCTAAAAACCCTCCAGAAAGTAGGCACAGAGGGAACTTACCTTGACATAATAAAGGCCATATATGACAAACCCACAGCCAACATCGTCCTCAATGGTGAAAAACTGAAACCATTTCCACTAAGATCAGGAGCAAGACAAGGTTGTCCACTCTCACCACTATTATTCAACATTGTTTGGGAAGTTTTAGCCACAGCAAAAAGAGAAGGAAAAGAAATAAAAGGAATCCAAATCGGAAAAGAAGAAGTAAAGCTGTCCCTGCTTGCAGATGACATGATACTATACATAGAGAATCCTAAAGATGCTACCAGAAAACTACTAGAGCTAAACAATGAATTTTGTAAAGTAGCAGGATACAAAATTTATGCATAGAAATCTCTTGCATTCCTATACACTAATGATGGAAAATCTGAAATTGAAATTAAGAAAACTCTCCCATTTACCATTGCAACAAAAATAATAAACTACCTAGGAATAAACCTACCTAAGGAGACAAAGACCTGTATGCAGAAAATTATGACACTGATGAAAGAAATTAAAGATGATACAAATAGATGGATATACCATGTTCTTGGATTAGAAGAATCAACATTGTGAAAATCACTATACTACCCAAAGCAATCTACATATTCAATGCAATCCCTATCAAACCACCATGGGCATTTTTCACAGAACTAGAACAAAAAATTTCACAATATGTATGGAAACACAGAAGAGCCCGAATAGCCAAAACAATCTTGAGAAAGAAAAATGGAGCTGGAGGAATCAGGCTCCCTGACTTCAGACTATACTACAAAGCTACAGTAATCAAGACAGTATGGTACTGGCACAGAAACAGAAATATAGAGCAATGGAACAGGATAGAAAGCCCAGTGATAAACCCACGCACATATGGTCACCTTATCTTTGATAAAGTAGGCAAGAATATACAGTGGAGGAAAGACAGCCTCTCCAATAAATGGTGCTGGGAAAACTGGACAGCTACATGTAAAACAATGAAATTAGAATACTTCCTAACAGCATACACAAAAATAAACTCAAAATGGATTAAAGACCTAAATGTAAGGCCAGACACCATCAAACTGTTAGAAGAAAACATAGGCAGAACACTCCATGACATAAATCACAGCAAGACCCTTTTTGACCCACCTCCTAGTGAAATGGAAATAAAAACAAAAATAAGTGGGACATAATTAAACTTCAAAGCTTTTGCACAGCAAAGGAAACCATAAATAAGACCAAAAGACAACCCTCAGAATGAGAGAAAATATTTGCATATGAATCAACTGACAAAGGCTTAGTCTCCTAAATTTACAAGCAACTCATGCAGTTCAATATCAAAAAACAAACAACCCAATCCAAAAATGGGCATAGACCTAAATAGACATTTCTCCAAAGAAGATATACAGATTGGCAACGAACACATGAAAGAATGCTCAACATCATTAATCATTAGAGAAATGCAAATCGAAACTACAGTGAGGTATCATCTCACACCCGTCAGAATGTCCATCATCAAAAAATCTAGAAACAATAAATACTGGAGAGGGTGTGGAGAAAAGGGAACCTTCTTTCACTGTTGGTGAGAATGTAAATTGATACAGCCACTATGGAGAACAGTATGGAGGTTCCTTAAAAAACTACAAATAGAACTACCATATGACCCAGCAATTCCAGTATTGGCGTATACCCTGAGAAAACCGTAATTCAAAGAATCATGTACCACAATGTTCATTGCAGCTCTAATTACAATGCCAGGATATGGAAGCAACCTAAGTGTCCATCGACAGATGAATGGATAAAGAAGATGTGGCACATATATACAATGGAATATTACTCCGCCATAAGAACAAACGAAATTGAGTTATTTGTAGTGAGGTGAATGGATCTAGAGTGTCATACAGAGTGAAGTAAGTCAGAAAGAGAAAAACAAATACCGTATGCTAACACATATATATATGGAATCTAAAAAAAAAAAAAAAAAGTGTTCATGAAGAACCTGGGGGCAAGACGGGAATAAAGACGCAGACCTACTAGAGAATGGACTTGAGGACACGGGGAGGGGGAAGTGTAAGCTGGGACAAAGTGAGAGACTGGCATGGACATATATACACTACCAAACGTAAAATAGATAGCTAGTGGGAAGCAGCTGCAAAGCACAGGGAGATTAGCTCGGTGCTTTGTGACCACCTAGAGGGGTGGGATAGGGAGTGTGGGAGGGAGGCAGATGCAAGAGTGAAGAGATATTGTGATATATGTATATGTATATGTATAGCTGATTCGCTTTGTTTTAAAGCAATTATACTCCGATAAAGATGTTAAAAAAATAAAAGCAAAATAAAAAATATCAGAAAGCCCAACTAAATGTTGATAAACTCACATAACAAAAAGCTGAGAAAGGCACCATGGGATTACTTACATCAGAAGTACAGCAATTCACTTTGTTATAAAGCAGAAACTAACACACCTTTGTAAAGCAATTATACTACAATAAAGATGTTAAAAATAAAAATGACAAATAAAAATAAATAAATTATACTTTTACTTAAAAAAAAATAGAAGAAAAAAGAAGTACAACATTGCCATCAAGATCTTGATGGATTCTGTATTCCCAAGTTGCCATCCTCTGACTTACCCCTTCATGGTCTCAAGGTGGTTATTACACTTCCAGGGATCAAATGAAGACAATGTCTTGCCAAATTTGCCACTGGTATTTTTTTTTTTCATGAATCTGTTTTTTATTAGGTAGGAAATCTATTCTGAGAAGTCTTCCAGCAGTCTCCCACGTTTGGATCTCATGCTTGACTCTCCCTGGAAGGAGGAATGGGAATATAGTATCTGGCATTGGCAGACCTATACGTAGCCGGAATGGAGGCAGGGATGTGGGTTGTGGAGGTGGGATGGGGAAAATGACTATTTTGAAGGCAACCAAGGATGCCTGTCCATTCTCCCGGAACACAAAGACTTAACTCAATGACAAGGGACCATTGGCCCTTCAGTGTTTCCCAGTGGAATAGCTGTGTTCTAGACTAAGGCTATCAGAGCGCCTGGGAAAACGCTGTGGACACTGATTGCTTGTTTTTTACCTGCTGTTAATCTGATCTGATTTCTGTCTAAACACTAGATGCTGCATCACCTCTCCATTCTTGCTGTTGTCCCTTCTACTTGATGTTTGAACTAATTTCTCTGGTGTTTGACTCTCAAGTCTTTCTCACAGACGTCCAGCTTATCCTTACACATCTGGCTTCTCCTATTACCTAGCTAGGTGATGTAGGAAGCTGGGGACCCACAGGCAGAACAGGGGACTAGAGCAGAGACGTCTGCCACACCCTCCACTTCCTGCAGTGTCCAAGTGGAGCACGCACTTTGTGCAGCAGAACACCATGCCATAACCAGTCAGGAACCATCCTCTTTTCCATTACCAGCTGGGATGGAAATTAGGAAGACAATATTTAGGGACAGAAGGATTATAAATATTATATGACAAGAAATTTACAATAATAGAAAAGCAGACCATTGCTCTTTCCCTACCCCTTCCCTCAAGAAAAAAAAGTTCCCACATCTCATATGATCTCATTGATATAAAATGCACAGAGCAGGCAAATCCATAGAGACAGAAATCAGATCAGTGCTTGCCAGGGGCTGGGAGAGGTTGGGGGGAAGTGGGAAGTGACTGCTAATGGATATGGGTTTGGGGGAATGTGATGAAAATATTCTAAAATTGATTGTGATGATAGTTGCACAACTCAGTGAATATATACTAAAACCCATTGAATTGTACACTTTAAATGGGTGAATTATATAATTTGTAAATTATGTCTCAATAAAGCTGTTTAAGAAAAAGAAAGTATGTGAGGCTTTTTTTTTAAAGTTATTCATTGAATTCCAATGGTATCATTGCAGTCTCATAACCCACATTGCCACTTAGCCAATTCCTGGAATGTTACAAAAAAGGTATGAGAATTTTCCAGAACTCTGGTGTTGAAGAGGCATTTCTGCCCTTCAGTGTTCAAACCCAGGTTTGTTTGTCATTTGAGTGAGTAGAATGGACACCGACAGTCTTTTTTTTTTTTTTTTTTTTAGTAAATTTATTTATTTTATTTATTTATTTTTGGCTGCGTTGGGTCTTCGTTGCTGCGCGTGGGCTTCCTCTAGTTGCAGTGAGTGGGGGTTACTCTTTGTTGCTGTGTGCAGGCTTCTCATTGTGGTGGCTTCTCTTTTTGCAGAGCACGGGCTCTAGGCATGTGGACTTCAGTAGTTGAGACACACGGGTTCAGTAGTTGTGGCTCGTGGGCTCTACAGTGCAGGCTCAGTAGTTGTGGCGCACGGGCTTAGTTGCTCTGTGGCATGTGGGATCTTCCTGGACCAGGGCTCGAATCTGTGTCCCCTGCATTGGCAGGCAGATTCTTTGCCACTGCGCCATGAGGGATGTCTTGAGGAAAATTGCACACAGTTGCCCTATCGATTTTTGGTCCTTGCTAATATGATTTCCAGGATAATTATCACAGAAATTTAATCCATGCTAGCAAGCTCTGTATACTGGAGGTTTTCGGCCTGTGATAGATCAGGAAAAATATCACTTTAATAATAAATATAAATATCACTTTAATAAATGTCTGAAAAACATTTTTCCTTGTATGAAAATGAATGTTCCAATCTAGTTTTTGTATGTGAACATCATAGTAATCTAACTCCAAGGAGAAGTTTCTATTTTCTAACAGATAATACTATCTTCAATACATAAAGGGAAGGTGTTATTACTATGGCTATTTTGTAAGGTTCTCAGTTTCTTCCCAGAATCTTTTCAACGATTACCCTGGGTGAGTGCCACTGGATATCCATACTTGCAGCTCCGAGCTTCAGAGCTTAAATTGTTCCTCTAATAGTTTTCACCCCCTTTACAGTACAACAGAAAATGCTAAACGTTCACTGTCTAGAGCAGGTTCTTTAATTCTTTATGCTCTTTATCAAGGTATAATAATTCCAAGGTGTTTACTTATTCTATGCATATCTGCATACGTATGTTTGGGCCCCAAATTTGGGGAGGGTAGGCTATGAAGAGCAGATTTTGCTTGATTTTATCTTCGCCAGAAACTTCCTTAAAAACTAAAAATTTTGTAAATTAAAAAAGACCTGACATACCTTCCCGCGCGGTGCCGGCGCTGCCAACTGAAGGCGGGTGGGGCTGCGCGCGATTAGGTCGGCAGGGGCTTCCCGCACCATGAAGGTGAAGATCAAGTGCTGGAACGGCGTGGTCACTTGGCTCTGGGTGGCCAACGACGAGAACTGCGGCATCTGCCGGATGGCCTTCAATGGCTGTTGCCTGGACTGCAAGGTGCCAGGTGAAGACTGCCCGCTGGCGTGGGGCCAGTGCTCGCACTGCTTCCACATGCACTGCATCCTCAAGTGGCTCAACGTGCAGCAGGTGCAGCAGCACTGCCCCATGTGCCGCCAGGAGTGGAAGTTCAAGGAGTGAGGCTGCACTGCCCTACTCTCCCCTTGCCCTGAGACGGCCCCACCCCCACAGTGGCTCTGGGTGGCCATGGTCTCCACTGGGCCAGTCCCCTTTGGGCTGTGACAGGGTTGAAACGAGGACTGAAGCTGCGTTTGTTTTTTTTCCCATCACAACATTGACACTTTTATCCAATAAGTAAAACTCATTAAACCACATGAGCCTGGCAAAAAAACCAAAAAACAAAAACAAAGACCTGTGAGGGATTTTCCTGGTGGTGCAATGGTTAAGAATCTGCCTGCCAATGCAGAGGACATGGGTTTGAGCCCTGGTCGAGGAAGATCCCACATGCCATGGATCAACTAAGCCCCTGCGCCACAAGTACTGAGCCTGCGCTCTAGATCCCAAGAGCTACAACTACTGAAGCCCACGAACCAAGAGCCCGTGCTCCGCAACAAGAGAAGCCACCACAATGAGAAGCCCGTGCACCACAACGAAGAGTAGGCCCCACTCGCCACAACTAGAGAAAAGCCTGAGTGCAGCAACAAAGACCCAATGCAGCCAAATATAAAATAAATTAATTAAAAATAAATAAATAAAAATAAGAAAAGAAGATACATTCCTTCTACCAAGAAATAATTATCTTCCTTTTAAACCAGATACAAAATAAACTCAAAATGGATTAAAGACTTAAATGTAAGACCTGACACCATAAAACTTCTAGAAGAACACATAGGCAGTATGCACTTTGATATCGGTCTTAGCAATATTTTCTCAGATATGTTCCTCAGGCCAGGAAAACAAAAGCAAAAATAAACAGATGGGATTCCATCAAACTCAAATCTTTTGCACAGTGAAGGAAACTATCAACAAAGGGAAAAGGCTGCCTACTGAATGGGAGAAGATGTTTGCACACAATGTCTCTGATGAGGGCTTAACACCCAAAATAGACAAAGAGCTCATTCAGCTCAACCCCCAAAAAACAAAAAACAAAAACCCAAATGGGCAGAAGAGCTGAACAGACATTTCCCCAAGAACATACAGATGACCAACAGACACATGAAAAGATGCTCAACATCATCAATCATCAGACAAATGCAAATCAAAACCACAATGAGATATCACTTCATTCTTGTCAGAATGGCTGTCATCAAAAAGAACACAAATAACAAATGTTGGAGAGGATGTGGTGAAAAGGGGACCCTTAGATACTGTTTGTGGGAATGTAAATTGGTGCAGCCACTGTGGAAAACAGTACTGAGGTTCCTAAATAAACTAAAAATAGAACTACCATACAACCCAGCAATTCCACTTTTAGGTATTTATCAAAAGAAAACAAAAACACTAATTCAAAAAGATATATATGCACCCCAACGTTCATAACAGCATTATTTACAATAACCAAGATATGGAAGCAATCTAAGTGCCCATCGACAGATGAATAGATTAAAAAATATGTGGTACACACACACACACACACGCAATGGACTATTACTCTGCTATCAAAAAAGAATGAAATTTTGCCATTTGCAACAGCATGGATGGACCTTATGCTTAGCGAAATCAGTCAGACAGAGAAAGACAAATATCATATTATTTTATTTCTGTGTGGAATCTAAAAATCAAAACAAATGAAAGAACGAACAACAAAATAGCAACAGACTCATAGATACAGAGAACAAACAGGTAGTTTTTAGAAGGAAGAGTCGTATGGGGATGCCAGAAATAGGTGAGGGAGATGAAGAGGTACAGATTTCCAGTTACAAATAAATGAGTCACGGGAATGAAATGTATTGTATTAGTGGGGCATATGGTCAATAATAGTTTAATATTTTTGTCTGGAGACAGATGGTGACTAGACTAATCATGATGATCATTTTGAAATGTATAGACATAACACTGTGTTGTGTGCCAGGAACTAACATAATGTTCAAGGTCCAATATACTTTGAAAAACAAACAAACAAACTCATAGAAGAAAAGACCAGATCTGTGGTTACAAGAGGTGGGGGGTGATGGGAAGGGGAACTGAATGAAGGTGGTTGAAAAGGTACAAACTTCCAATTATAAGGTAAATGAATACTAGGAGATATGGTACATATATACAAGGGAATATTACTCAATCATAAAAAGGAACAAAATTGGGTCATTTGTAGAGACGTGGATGGATCTAGAGACTGTCATACAGAGTGAAGTAAGTCAGAAAGAGAAAATCAAATATGTATTAATGCATATATGTGGAACCTAGAAAAATGGTACAGATGAACCTGTTTGCAGGGCAGAAACAGAGACACAGATGTAGAGAACAAACGTATGGACACCAAGGGGGAAAGCGGCAGGGGATGGTGGTGGGATGAATTGGGAGATTGGGACTGACATGTATACACTGATATGTATAAAATAGATAATAAGAACCTGCTGTATAAAAAAATAAATAAAATAAAATTCAAAAATTCAAAAAAAAAAGATAAATGAGTACTAGGGATGTGATGTCCAACATGATAAATACAGTTACCACTGCTGTGTGTTATATATGAAAGTTCTTAAGAGTAAATCCTAAGAGCTCTCCTCACAAGGGAAAATACATGTTTTCTTTTTCTTTTATTTTGTGTCTATATGAGAGGATGGACAGTCGCTAAACTTCATGATGATTGTAAGTCAGATTGGTATGCTGTATACCTTACATTTATACAGTGCTGTGTGTCTATATCTCCATAAAACTGGG
This sequence comes from Orcinus orca, assembly GCF_937001465.1. Taxonomy (NCBI): domain Eukaryota; kingdom Metazoa; phylum Chordata; class Mammalia; order Artiodactyla; family Delphinidae; genus Orcinus; species Orcinus orca. The sequence continues at coordinate 6,565,256 of NC_064572.1, forward strand.
AGAAAATAAAATAAAATTCTGAAAAAAAGAAATAATTGTCCTTAACAAGTGGTTTCCATTTTTCCAGTCTTTTCCAATTGACAGTGCAGTGGGGTGTGTGTGTGTGCGTGTGCACACAAGAGGGTAAGGGTGGTGAGGCTCCAGGGCTGTCTGCTTCTGTAAACTGATGTCCTCACAGGTGGACATGCATGTCAGTCCTGCATCCCTTGTCCTGTATCGGTGGCCACACATTCCATGTTACTCAGCAGCCCCGGCTGTTCACAATTGGGCCATTCCCAGTTTTTCGCTCTACTAATTGTACTGTACATCTGCATCCTTCAGTCTCTATTTTTTTTAAGGACTGGTCCCTATAAGTGGAATTTGGGGAACACAATTCATACGTGTTTTTAGGTGTTGGCTGCAGTTTCCACTATCTGTGTCTCTTCATCAAGTTTGCGCCTCGTTTGGGAAAGCAGGGGCTCCCGAGAGCCCGGAGCTCCACCTGAGGCAGGGAGGTGGCCTACTGGGCAGTGAAGGCCCTCAGGGTGTCTGAGAGTGACCCGCGGAGCAGGGAGGGGCCATCCCAGTCCCCTGGCCCAGGTTTCCCGCCCCACTCCCCTGCCCTGTTTCCCGGAGCTCATCTTAGCCCTGCCGGTCCAGTGACACACCCAGCCCTGCCCGGCCCCACCCGGGAGCCACCCAACCCTCGGCTCCTAACTCCGCTTCCGAGCCAAGAACGCATGCGCTGCTTCCCGGCCAGAGGAGGCTTCAGGCCCGGCCGTTCCCTCCCTCTCCAAGGTGGGGCTCCTTCTTCCCAAGAGAGCACCTCTCAGAGCAGGTGGGCGACTTACAGACGTGGCTTTGACTGTGCTCAGGCCAGACGAAGTTCTGAGCCGCTACAGCAAGAACCGCTGCAGCTTGTGTGAGCAGGAGAGGCCTTAGTAAAGCACGTGGGCGCCCTGGGAGCTGCGGGAAGGTCAGAGCTTCGGGCTGGGGGCTCTGGAGGCGGCACCGCCCCTGAGCACCCCTCGGGCTCCCCCAGCAGTGACCCCTGGCTCGGACCTGCGCCAGCCCCCAGCCCTGGCACCCCTCACATTCAGCTTCTGCGTGGGGTGGGGTTCTGCTTCCCGCCCAAGACGCCAGGTGAGAAGGGGGGAGCCCTCACCTCCCTCAAGGTGAGGACAGAGGGCGCTCTATCTGTGGCTGCGGGTCAGCGATCTCTCTCTCCTCGGCCAAGAGATGGGTCCCCATGCACAGAACATAGACCTTCACAGGGAGGACACTCAGGGCTCCCCTGAGGGTAAGAGAGGGACGCCCCTGATGGAAGCGGGGTGGAGAGCAGTGAGGACCACGGGACAGGGTCCCCATGGCAGGGGCAGTGCCGTCACGGTTACGGGCTCAGGCTCAGTGTTGGTTTGTATGAAGGGGCCCGGATTCTTCCCAGTGTTGTTTCCATTAAAGACTAACTTCTTCTCCAGAAACTGACTTTCAATATCGACCCGCGAGAAGACACTGCCCCCCGCCCCCGGTGGCTGCGGGACCCTGAGATGCTGTCTCGGGGCGAGGCACAGGGGAGGTGGGAGGCACCCCAGGGAGCTCAGCGCAGCTCACTGTGGCTGCTTGGAAGGAGGGACCCCCTTTGCTGGGCGTCCCGGCCTGTGGTCCCAGGAGGAGACGGCACTATGCACGGAGCTCCAGGGTCAGCTCTGCACACTCAGAACCTCATCGTCCTCAGGCACAGGCTCATATCCAGCTCCAGGGATGCCCTGAGTCTGATGGCGTGAGCCCCAGTGCTGTTCCCCACCGCAGGCCAAGGGACACCCCAGCCAATGGGAGTGAGAAAAAGGCTTTCTGGAGAATCATCTGAGTCTGAGGGAGCTGGGTCCTCAGCAGAGGGAACAGAGTGGGCAGAGGCAGGGAGCCCAGGGCAGCAGAGGGCTTGCAGGGAGGTCATATCAGCAGGTACAGCTAAGGATGATCCAGTCCTTACCTAGGTCTCTTTTCCAGACATGAATCGTCTCATTGAATCTCTTAAAACCCCAGGAAGAATGTAGAAACACTGTCCCTGTTTGACTGATGAGGGAATGGAGCCGAAATAAACTGCCCCATTTTCTGCCCCACAGACCGGCAGCGGCAGGATTTGAACCCAGTGTTCAGTAGACCCCTATAGGGCCCACCTGACAAGCAGGCTGCAACCAGATGCTGCAGGGGGACTTCTCAGCTCTGATAATACAACAACCTTTACTCTTGGTGCCCATAGAGAGACCTCCTTCTGCCCAGATATCGGCTGATCCTGGCACCACGAGGGCCCCCAGTGGCCAGGGTGGGTCGTTCCTGGCCAAAAAACCAAGCTCCATGCATAAGTGGTGACCCCGCCCCAGATCTCAGTGAGTTCTCAAGGTCTGGGGATCCGATTTCTGGAGGAATCCAGGGAGGAGCAGTGTGGAGAGAGCGCAGGGTCCAAGGGCAGAGAGACTGCACTCTGGTCCCTGCTCAGCCTCTTCTTAGCTGGGAGATCGAGCAAGGCTGTGAGCCTCAGTGGCCCAATCTCTAAAATGGAGAAAATAACTGGCACTGCTTAATGGGTTTTGGGAGAATTACTGGAGAAATGACCTGTATAATTCTTGCCTGGGGCCTGAGGCACACTAAGAGCCAAATGGAAAGCAGTCATGTTGGTGACCCTTTATGAAAGGTGTCATCTTTAAGAAACCGACTCCAAATCCAAAGTCATGAAGATTTGCTCCTATGTTGTCTTCTATAAGTTTATAGATTTAGCTCCTAAATTTAGGTCTTTGATCCATTTTGGATGAGTTTTTAAATTTTATGTTAGGCAAGGGTCCATCTCATTCAGACACACATAATTTCACGTGTCTGCCTGTGTAAGGAGGGGCATCTCCCATCCAGTGCATTACCTTTAGTTGTTATTTGTAAGGAGTTTTCATTAGATTCCAAAGGTTTGAAGAATAAAAGGAAATTAAATAATCCTCAAAGAAATGCTCTAAGGCTATAAAACATGTTCTGAGTAAGACTGTTTGTAAAAGGTTTGACGGGGGTGGGGGGTGGGGTGGGGTGGGGGGGTGGGGGGGCAGTGTGATTGTCACTAGCAGCCACGCACTGCCCTCTGGTGGTCACATGAGAAATGACAGGAGTGCTCGGGGTTCCCTGGTTCTGTTGCAAAAGAAGCCACATCTAGGGCTTCCCTGGTGGCGCAGTGGTTGGGAGTCAGCCTGCCGATGCAGGCGACACGGGTTCGTGCCCCGGTCCGCGAATATCCCACATGCCGCGGAGCGGCTGGGCCCGTGAACCATGGCTGCTGAGCCTGCGCGTCCGGAGCCTGTGCTCCGCAACGGGAGAGACCACGACAGTGACAGGCCCGCGTACCGCAAAAAAAAAAAAAAAAAAAAAAAAAAAGGAGGCCACATCTAAACTCAGATATCTTCACAGGATTGCAGGTAGATCAAAACCAAATTTGTAAGATTCAATGTTTAGGGGGGATCTTCTAGTGGAAGTAATTTTCCTATTATTTCACACTATGGAAAAATAGGCTTCTTCCCAAGGGCAGTATATCAGGGAGCATTTATGGAGCCCCTGAGTCAGGCACTGGGCTCCAGGACAGAAAGTCAATGCCTCTCAGGACGCACTGGGGGTGGCGTGGGAAAGTGTTGGTCACACCTGGTCTGCATCGCAGCTCTGTGTGTCTGGTTGAAAGAAAACAGAATATCAAACCAAAACATGTTTATGGAATCCTTCCCATTGTATTAACACTAAAACCTTTTTAAAAATTTGAGAACTAGCGCTCAGCATATCTATATTTCATCTAAATTAGATGCGATCATCCTATATTCCTGGTTACCTTTTCACTTAATATTAGTACTTATCCAAGTCATTAAAAGTTTTTGAAAACAGTATTCCTTAATATCTTATACATAAATTACGTTTCCATTTCACCATGGAAATATAGTACCCCCAAAAGTTTTAAATTTTAATCTAAAGCTTGCCTTTTACATTGATTTTAATGAGAATTCCTCTGAAGAGCTAAAATTCTTATGGAAAGTAAGTTATTTTGAGTCCTTGTTCCTTTTATCTGTTATTCCTTATCATTTATTTCTAAGGACTCTTTCACTTTCTTGATATTTTTGCATTTACCTGTAATTTTTCACTGAGATAATATTTTAAATTCGGATTTTAAGAATATCAAGAAGGACCTTGATGTACCTAGGTGCAAAAATCCTCAACAGAATATTAGCAAACCAAATTCAAGTATACATTAAAAGAGGGCTTCCCTGATGGCGCAGTGGTTGGGAGTCCGCCTGCCGATGCAGCGGACACGGGTTCGTGCCCGGTCCAGGAAGATCCCACATGCCGCGGAGCGGCTGGGCCCGTGAGCCATGGCCGCTGAGCCTGCGCGTCCGGGGCCTGTGCTCCGCGACGGGAGAGGCCGCAACAGTGAGAGGCCCGCGTACCGTAAAAAAAAAAAAAAAAAGGAATACATTAAAAGAATCATACACCATGATCAAGTGGGATTTATTCTAGGGATGCAAGAATGATTTAATATCTGAAAATCGGGACTTCCCTGCTGGTCCAGTGGGTAAGACTTTGCACTCTCAATGCAGGGGGCCCGGGTTTGATCCCTAGACGGGGAACTAGATCCTGCATACATGTCACAACTAAGAGTTCGCATGCTGCAACTATGAGCCTGCATGCCGCAACTAAAGATCCCACATGCTGCAACGAAGATCCCACAACTAAGACCTGGCACAGCCAAAATTAAAAACTAAAAAAAAAAAAATGTTGTTTTAAAAAAAATCTGCAAATCATTCAATGTGTTTGCAGCTTGAGTGCCTTCAGTGACAGCACGTACATTCGTGTCACTGTTGTGGTATTTCTCAGAGCAGAGCAGTTTGTATTACTGGAACTGTTAATAGGGAATCTCAGATTCAATTTTTATTTGTTTATTTTAAAAATTTATTGAAATATAGTTGATTTACAATGTTGTGTTAGTTTCAGGTATACAGCAAAGTGATTAAGTTATAAATATTTATGTATTTGTAAATATTACATATATATATATATATTTGGATTTTCTTCCATTATAGGTTATTACAAGATATTGAGTATAGTTCCCTGTGCTATACATCTATTTTATATATAGTGTGTATACTTTATTCCCAAACTCCTAATTTATCCCTCCCCCTCCTTTCCCCTTTGGTAACCATAAGTTTTTTTTCTATGTCTGTGAGTCTATTTCTGTTTTGTAAATAAGCTCATTTGTATTATTTTTTCGATTCCACATATAAGTGATATCATATGATATTTGTCCTTCTCTGATTTACTTCACTTAGTATAATAATCTCTAGGTCCATCCATGTTACTGCAAATGGCATCATTTCATTCTTTTTTTAATGGCTGAATAGTATCCCATTGTGTATATGTACCACATCTTTTTTATCCATTCCTCTGTTGATGGACATTTAGATTGCTTCCATATCCTGACTATTGTAAATAGTTCTTCTGTGAACATTGGGGTACATGTATCTTTTTGAATTATTGTTTTCTCAGGATATATGCCTAGGAGTGGGATTGCCAGGTCATGTGATAACTCTATTTTTAGTTTTTTAAGGAACCTCCAGTCCGTACTGTTCTCCATAGTGGCTGTACCAATTTACAATCCCACCAACACTGTAGGAGGGTTCTCTTTTCTCCACACCCTCTCCAGAATTTATGATTTGTAGACATTTTGATGATGGCCATTCTGACTAGTGTGAGGTGATACCTCATTGTAGTTTTGATTTGCATTTCTCTAATAATTAGTGATGTTTTTATGTGCCTGTTGGCCATCTCTATGTCTTCTATGGAGAAATGTCTAGTTAGGTCTCCCACGCATTTTTTAAAATTTTATTTATTTTACTTTTGCCTGCTTTGTTTCTTTATTGCTGTGCACGGACTTTCTCTAGTTGTGGCGAGTGGGGGCTACTCTTCGTTGTGGTGCGCAGGCTTCTCATTGCGGTGGCTTCTCTTGTTGTGGAGCATCGGCTCTAGGTGTGCAGGCTTCAGTAGTTGTGGCACATGGGCTCAGTAGTTGTGGCTTGCAGGCTTCAGAGAGCAGGCTCAGTACTTGTGGCGCACAGGCTTAGTTGCTCTGCGACATGTGGGATCTTCCTGAACCAGGGCTCGAACCTGTGTCCCCTACATTGGCAGGCGGATGCGTAACCACTGCACCACCAGGGAAGCCCCCATGCATTTTTTGATATTAAGCTGTTTGTATATTTTGGAAACTAATCCCTCATTTGTCGCATCATTTGCAAATATTTTTTCCCATTCCATATGCTGTTTTTTGTTTTGTTTATGGTTTCCTTTGCTGTGAAAAAGCCTTTAAGTTTTATTAGGTCCTATTTGTTTACTTTCTGCTTTTGTTTCCATTACTCTAGGAGGTGGATTCAAAAAAATTTTGCTGCGATTTATGTCAAAAATTGTTCTCCCTATGTTTTTGTCTAGGAGTTTTATAGTATCCAGTCTTTTATTTATTTATTTATTTATTTGCGATATGCAGGCCTCTCACTGTTGTGGCCTCTCCCGTTGTGGAGCACAGGCTCCGGACGCGCAGGCTCAGCGGCCATGGCTCACGGGCCTAGCCGCTCCGCGGCACGTGGGATCTTCCCGGACCGGGCACGAACCTGTGTTCGCTGCATCGGCAGGCGGACTCTCAACCACTGCGCCACCAGGGAAGCCCCCAGTATCTGGTCTTATATTTAGGTCTTTAATCCATTTTGTGTTTATTTTTGTATATGGTGTGAGAGAATGTTGTGATTTCATTCTTTTCCATGTAGCTGTCCAGCTTTCCCAGCACCACTTATTGAAGAGACTGTCTTTTCTCCATTATATATTCTTGCCTCCTTTGTCATAGATTAGTTGACCGTCAGTGCCTGGGTATATTTCTGGGCTTTCTATCAGATTCAATTTTTAAAAGCCTCTCGAGTCTAGGAAGCCAAGCCATGGACTCACCATCATATTTCCCCTGCAATACCTCGATTTGGGTGAACTTCTCTCTTCTCAATGTCCCCCAAATAGCCTAAGGTTCCTGAGTTTGTCAGGAAGTGAACTCCCTTCCTTACTTCCCAGGGTAAGCCTGGGAACCCTGTAAGCCAGGTACCAGACCAGTTATTTTCAAGGGACTTTGTAAGCATTGACCCCACAAAATCAACATAGTTCCTGAAAATGGTTTGGTTCTATCTACATTTTTCTAAATATGACATTTCAGGCAAAGCCTTGGTAATAAATCGATGTTTCTAATTGTGTCCTGTTACAAGGAGAATAGATTGTTATAGAATTTATGCAAATAACTTCATTGCCATGAAAAGAAGAATACAGTTAATCCTCTTGGTTCTAATTGCAAATTAATAGAGAAGCACTCTGTATCATTCAGAGTCTCAGCAGAAAACAGAGGGCTTACTTGGCTGTTATTTTTCAGCAGAATTTAATTAAGGGCGGTTTGAGAGTGATGGAGGAAAAAATTAAAGAACCAGTAATGGAGATTAAGGCACCCAAGATCTAGCAACAGGAGGAGGTTTCTAACGTCACTAGGTCAGAGGGAGAAAGAAGAGGGAAGACTGTAGGATGAGGTTTTTCCCCAAAAGAGCTGTAGTTAAAGACAGACCCATCCACTGAAAAATCCACAGTGATGAGGCAGAGAGAGAACAAAGTAACATCTAGACCTCTGTGCTCCATACTCCAGAACCACTGGCAGCCAGAGGGCAAGGGAAGCCCAGTAAGTTGATACTGGTCAGCCCCCTGGACACAGAGCAGGGCAGGGAAGGATAAAAAAGGAACAGAATTGCAGGGTAAGGAGATAAGAGATGGGGCAGAGGCAAAAGAAGAATGACCAGCATACACTCTAAGTGATCTACGTGGCTTGGATTCCTTCCTTTCCATTCAACGAGTTATGTCTAAGAGGTTAAATCACTAAAGAGTGACTCAAGACTGCCCTTTTAACAACCTGCACTTTTAAAAATTGAAGTTTAGTTGATTTACAATGTTGTGTTTCAGGTGTACAGCAAAATGATTCAGTTATATATACATTATGTTCTCTGTGCTATACAGTAGGTCCTTGTTGTCTATTTTATATTTACTAGTGTGTATCTGTCAGTCCATTATAGCAGTTATCCCATTTGATGTATATGGTTCTTACTGTTATTACTTGTTTAATGTCTGCTTCCCACCATGCATTTTCCCTTAGGACAATGAGCACATTCCTTCTTTTCATTACAGCATCTCCACTGACTAAGCTCAGTGCCAATCTCTAGTGAGCACTTGGCAAATATTTGGAAATGGATGGATGAATAAAGGAAAACATATCTGCAGTTCTGAACCCTTGGATTCAACAAACCCCAGGTCGTGTGGTACTGTAATATTTACAAGGGAAAAAAATATCTGCATATAAGTGAACCCATGCAGTTCAAACCCATGTTACTCAAGGGTGAACTGTATTCAGTAATAGTTGCTAAATTCCAGAGGGATCAGGGAGAGAGAAAAGATAAATGTATATTATTTTTAATTTACAAAGGCTTAATGTATTAAACTGTTGCAAGTTATAGATAGCTTGTTAAAAAAAGGGCAAGATGGTTTCTTAATCTGGAATATAAGTCATTAAAGAACCAGCATGTTTCAAACAAAAGTTTAGAAAAATTATAATCATCTTTATCAGTTCATTCAGTCACATGTAATTCACTCTTATTTTGCTTGATTTGGGGTCAGCAGTTCAGCAACACATCAACGTCTCCACTAAATCTTTCCTTTTTTGTTGATGATGAAGCACATTTGTGTGTAACTGACTGTAAGAGCTTTCAGAAAGCATCAGAGTAAAAGGATAACTATGAATGACAAAAGGCTTAAGATGGTCAGGATTAAAGACCTGATGAGAGTTCACTTTAATGCAACTGACTAGGAAATTTGATTGTTTCAGTGACATAACATTTTAAGATAATAACTGGAATTATGACTAATTACATTATAACTGGACATTTCATGGACAACAAAGACATTGACATATTTCTAGGAAATTTATACAATTTTGGAAACATAGTAATAGCATATATCCATAAAAATATAAACTAAAGAAGATTAAACATTCCTTTTTTTCATAAGAAATTTTAAATAAAATTTAATAGGGTTGCATATAGTCAGAAGGAGGAAGTGCCCCATTTAGAGGGGTGATTGTTATGTCAAAGTGATCTCCTACAGGGAACTTCTGAGACTGCAGGGTTACAGAATCATCAGTCTTCTTTCTCCTAGACATGGTGCTGCCAGTCTTCTTATTTGACACCTGAATCTTTTAAGTTCCATAAAACAGTTGCAAAATTGATCTATGTACCCTTTCTAGCTCCTGGGTAGACTTCTTTTACTAAACGAGTCAGTTCTTTCAAGGTTGCATTCAACCAAGTGTAGCTCTGTAGCTCACTGGATTGTACATTTCTGCAGGAGAACGTGTCCATTCCGTGGTGGGAGAAGTTACTGGTGGTGAAGACACACAGCAGCAGCAGGAATGTCTTCTCTTTATTGATGGGCTTCTCTGGCTCCTTCTTAATTTCCTCCCGGGTAACGTGTACCTTCACCTCCATCATCCTCCTTCATAAACACTGCTTCTTGTTTGACAGTGCTTTCTGTGTAATTTAGTATATCAAGTAAACCTAATTAGTTTAACATCTATCTTTTTACAAGGTGTGAGAAGAAATCCTTTGAGATTTTCCAGGAGCCCTCTGGGAAATCTCAGTCAGTTCAAAGTCAATAAAACTTTATTTAGAAATTGGTTCAGGATGTTGTCCAAAATGTCAAAATGTTTGAACATTTAATTAAATAGAATTACAGATCACTATGAAACAATCCTTCTTATCTATTTAACCAAAGTGACAATAAAATATTTCAAAGGCAAAAAAAAAAGTTATATGTTTGTAAAAGAACAAAAACCAAAAACCATATCTCTTTCAATACAGAGAATTCTTGATTTTGTTGACTAACCAAAGACACGATAAAGACAACAGGAAGTACAGGAAACTACTTTAAGACACAAAATAGTTGTTTCCTAGGCAGATTACTCAAAGGGTAAAGAAAAATCTTTTCCAATCTCTTATTAAAACAGACTGATAATACAAGAAACTTTGTCATTTTGACAGAGATAAAGCAAATTCTAGTTTTCCATCCTACACTGTTGGCCTTATTAAAAACAAACAAACAAACCTTATAAATAAGTTTATTCAATCTTAGCCGGCTTGATCATACAAGTTTCTCTCTTTTCCACAGACCTGTTACAACTTTATTTTCCCATTCAGGCTCTTGTCCCTAATCCCTCTTATGCATTCTGGAACACTGACACAACCTCTAAATTATTTTAGGGCAAAAACAACCTGTTCTTTCACCTCACCAAAACCACATCCATAATACCTTTTTTACCCTTCCTTACCAAAAACCAATTTATTTTCTTTGCATATTTTGAACACAGTTTTTACTTCACCCTTATTATTCCCAATAGTTCATGTAAATATATTAGAATTCTTACCCTTTATAACCTTAATTTCTAGTGAAAATTAGGAAGTAGGAGATTGTAAACCACCAAATGTCAGCATTCCAAAGGAGACTAGCACATTTATGAATACACCATTTTATAATTATACTGGCATATGTATCCTTCATTGTACAATTTTTCAACGTGGCAAACACGTTTTTCAACAGACCCCAATATTATTAGACTCTCTATAGTAATAGCCAAGAGTAGGTAAATTAAAAATTGTATTAATTTATGCTTCAGTATTTTATCTTCTTTGGAAATGATCAGGGAGAAAGGGTCATAGGATGGCTAATGGGTCTGCTTGTATTTTCCATACCTGAGGGTTGATTTTGTTTGTGTGTTATGAGGAAATCACCCTTTTATTCTAGATTTACAGGTTGATGCAGTAGCTTGTTCTTATTTAACTTTTAATTTCACCTCTCATTCTAGTTTTCTACAGAACTGTCACAATCAATGACAAATATGGATACCTTACTATGAACTAAAACCCATATTTTATTCAGGTTCCTTTTATTCTCCGTTTTTCTGCCCTAGGATCACATCCAGGGTATCACATGGCATTGACTCATCATGTCACTTTCGGATCTCTTTGGCTTTGACATTTTCTTACACTATCCTTCTCTCAGTGACCTAGACAGTGTTCAGGAGGAGACAGTTAGGTATTTTGTAGCCTGTCCCACACTGAGATTTACTTGCTGTTTTTCTTGTCATTAGAATAGACTCATGGGTTTTGAGGAAGCAGATCCCAGAGGTTAAGTGCTTTCTCATGACTTTATATCACGGGAACATACATCAAAGCAACTTATCACTGTTCATGTTAACTTTGTCTTCCTGGCTTAGGTACTGTTTGTAAGGTTTCCCCCACTGTGACATCACTTTTTCCTTAAGTCTGCACTGTGTATCTCCTTTAAGATGAAGTCACTATGCGGCCCCCACACTTCAGGACAGGGGAGATAGCCCCACCCCCTTAATGAATGACTGAGTATCTACATCAACTATTTGGAGTTCTTCCTCACAGTTCGTTCAACAGTTCTCATGAAACACACAAACACACACTCTCTCTCTCTCTCTCTCTCTCTCTCTCTCTCTATATATATATATATATATAAAATTTATTTTTAACAGGGTGGACACTCCACCCAGATCATTATTCTAAGCTTTTGGTTACAATTCAGCAGAACAGTATTTGGTTGTTCAGTTCACTCCTGCTTTGCTACTGAAAGCTCTTTCCATGGGTTCTTGCTTTCCTCTGACATAGTTCCACCTCGTGGGTTTCCTTTCTTCTTGTGCACATCTTTTTATGTGCTTGTTGACCATTTGCATTTCTTTTCTGGAGAAGGGTATGTTCAAGTCCCTTTCTATTCAAACAATTGGGTTGTCTTCTTGTTGTTGACGATTTGTAAAAGTTCTTGATGTATTCTGAAGAACAGGCTCTTGTCAGATATATCATGTACAAATATTTAGTTCCATTCTGTAGGTTATGTTTTCACTTTCTGGATAGCACCTTTTGATGAACAAAAGTTTTTAAAATTGAGGAAATGAAATCTATCCATTTTTACATGGGTATCGTAACCTTCTTTGCTTGTCTGTAACCTCCCACTCCAACGGTAAGAAATCTGATTTCCACCATTTATCCTCCATTGAATTCACTGCTTACTCCATTCTGGATTACAGATATAGTAGTTTCAGTATTATTAACTCCTACCACCATGGGAAAGAACTTACAGAGTCCAGTATTTATGGATGGCACAATTTGCCTTTGTTCTACAAGATTCCAGTCTTTTCCATAGTTAATTAGGTCAAATATCTTTTGCCCTGCCACCCAACAGTGAGTTTTTTTCATACATTTCTAAACAAGTTAGATTCTTTGTCACATTCTCTATTCCATCCTGTGACACTCCCATATCCTAAAAAATTTAAAAACTAAATTTGAATATATTATGATTTACTCGTTGGGTTGTAAAAATCCATGGGTTTAGACTAATGCCTCATGGAAGGTATCCATCACTTAAGTATCACATGGAATATTTCAACCCCCACACCATAACCTGTTTACCATCTCTGATTCACCTGTTCCAGAATGTCACAGAAATGGAGCACTACAGTGTGAAGCCTCCTCAGACTGAATTCTTTCACTTAGCAATATACATGTGGGATTCACCCACGTTTTTTGCATGGTTGATGGTTAATTCCTTTCTATTTCTGAATAGTATTCCATTGTATGCATATGGGAAAAGTAACTTTCCCTCCCAGGTTCTTGATTGAGGCCTCCCCACCTCCATCCCTAGTAATAAAAGACAAAGAATAATAATACAAATGTCACTAGATATAACTTCTTTCCAAAATTTTAGCCATGAGTCAGTAAAACTGCATAATCCAGAATCATCTGTTTATATAAAAGAGTAGGCTGTGAACTGTGTTTCTGGAAGATGGACCAAGAATGATTACTTGCTTAGTGAAAGATAAAGATTTTTACTAATATCTGCAGAGAAGACTTTTCAGATTTAGATTTGCCCTGATATGTAATCTTATGGAGGCTGTGGACTAAATTCTGGTCAAAGGAATTTTTGGAAAAACCTTGTGGCAATCTTGTTAGTTTTGAAAATCCATCTGAGTGGATAAAAATATCCAGTTTGTCTACTATCAGCATTTTTCTTTTCAGTCTCAGGTAGCAAGGCACTCTCAAGTTAGAATTATTTCTTTGCATGTTCACGTTTAAAGACTTGGTTCTCAGGACGTGGACGACACAGCTGTTGCTGGCAGAAGGGCCTGAGGAAGGACGTAAGCACTTTAAAGAGCTTCTGGGGCATATATCCTATTATCAGAGGTGTAGGGAAATTACTATCTAAGTTTTTCTTCTTTCTTGAGTGCAGAACAGTTATTTTCCCAATACCTTGACCTGAGAAGAACATGGAGACTTTAATATCGTTAAGAAGGGTGGGTGGGCTTTGAATTCCCCCTAGAACCACATTTCTGTTTCTGTATCGACGAGATTAGTAAAGGAAGGATGGTGGTTTTTTAATTTTTCAAGGAATTGCATATTCAAGAGGCTGACCTGCCCATCCAACTTCACTATCTTGAAGTTGACTCTTTATATCAAGGAGAAGATTTCCAACTAAGATGTAAATCAGAAGATTCCTGTGTCCAGATTTAGAGCTCTGTGCCTTTGGATGTTTTCATGGATCCTTCTGCAAAGGCTCCATGTGCTCTCTCTCCCTCAGAGCGTGTGGTTCTACTTTAGCCAGGTGGTCTTAGCAGAGGAGAACTCACAAATAGCTCCTCTCAGGCCGGAATAGCTGGAATAGCTACCCTCCAACTGGGTCAAGTTCTGAAAATTAGCAGGTGGACCAGGATCTGTCCATTTGGGATCTTGGTGAGGATTTTCTCCAGGGGGCCACCTGGAAGACTGCATGAACACACTGTATAAATGGGTGGGAGGGTTGATGGTGGATTTCAATTTTTTCTCTAAATCTGATTTCCATTCTCTTGTTCTGTTAAGGAAGTGATCTTAGGCTAGCCATGATACTCCTTCATCTTTCTTTCAGTTTGATCATCAAAGAGGTTTGAATAGGATCTTTGTTCTAGGGTGAAAGCCTTTAAAATAAAATCCTTGCAGATATCATCTTATCAGGTGTTTGGTCAAGACAACCAGTAAATTCTGGCAGTACTGAAGATGTTTCTTCCTGCCAGGGGGTTTCCAAAGGTATACCTATTCCAAATATGACTCAAAACCAAGAAGCCTTTTTATAGCTTAACCATGGACAAAATGTTTTCACTAAAGAAGATGAAAAAAGAGCATCCCCCATGATCCAGTGTCACTCCCCAAAACAGCCAAAATAAATAAAGAAAATATGAACAAGAGAAAAAGTTTATTTCTATGCACACAGGAGCCAATCCAAAAAGTCACTCACATGTTAAATTGTGAAAGTTAAAGGCTTATCAACCTAACTTACTAGGGGAAAAGGAGAGGGGAGAATTGGCTTCTATGGGAAGAACAGATAGGTTTCTTCAGGAAAGACTAACAGGTTATTTGCAAAACAATGAGATTTAAGAAAGTTTGTTATAATGTTTGTCCATGGATGAGTGATCTTTGCATCTTCTTCAGCACCATAAAACACCCCACAGAAGGGATTTATGGTAGGGTTACTCTTGGTCCTTCTCCTGGAATAGAAGCCACCCTGAAGAGGGAATATATTGGCTGTGGTCATTTCTCAGAAGTTTCAGCTCTTACTCAGATGAGGGGAGCTCCAAGAAGGCTTTTGTTCTGCATCAGTTGAATCTCAAGTATCTTCAGCTTCAGTTGTCTTTCTACCAACCTTGGGGTTCTGCCTGGCTTTCCATACCTCCAACTTTGTTCTTCTTTTTCAAGATTCCTTGATCTATCCATTCCGAGCCCTTTGCATTTTCCACATGAAGTTTAGATTGGTTGTCAATTTCTGCAAAACACTACCTGGGATTTGGATAGGGATTCTTTGCATCTTTAGATCTATTTGTGGAATACTGCCATTTTCACGGAATTAAGCCTTCTGATCCATGAATATGGGATTATTTCCCATGAATTTAGGCCTTTCTTAATTTCTTTCAACAAGCTATTGTTGTTTTCAGTGTACAAGTCTTATCCGCCTTTCTCTGGCCTTGGGTTATGAGGAATGCTTTTCCAGTTTTTTTTGGTGTGTTTTTGCCACAAGAAGAGCTAAACATTTCCTTTCTGACTTCTGGCTCTGGTGTCACACTTAGCAGTGTCTACCCTGAGATTATGCACGTATTTACTAAAAGGTCTTCGTTTTGTACATCTCCTCTTTAATCCACCTGGATTTCCCTCTCAAATAGCCAAAATGCTATTTCAAATAAAAACAAAAATATTCACCAGTTCCCTCTTAAAATAAGTGCACAGACACAAAAAGCCAACTTTTGTATGGTTTCATTTATAGGAAACATCCAGAAGAAGTAAAGAAGCAGAGAAAGGATTAGGGGTGTGAGAGGCTGCGGGAGGGAAGAATGGGGAGTGCATGCTTGGGATACAGGGTTTTACTTTGGGGAATGAAACAGTCTTCAACTAGAAAGTGGTGATGGTTATACTGCATTGTGAATGTACTTAATGCTCCTGAACTGCAACTGAAAATAGAAAATGTTGATATTTAAATTTTATTACTTTACACTTAAGTAGAGTATGCCATAAAAATTTGGAAGACTAGATAAAACTAAATATAAAATTTAAAAAGACCCAAACACAAACAAATACAGGAAAGGAAAGTAAATTTCAGGTGGGGGAGCAGGTTGATGGTGTAGATTGGGAGCTGACAGCAATGATGGTGGCAGAGGTGGCTTTGCTTGTGGGGATGATGATTTCTGAAATAGCTCTGGGTCTCCTGCAGGAAGCAGTGCAGGCTCTGCAGGGGTGGTGAATTTTGATCAGGCTCTGGGTCTCCTGCAGAAGCAGTTGAAGGTCCTCTCTACAGAGGTGGTAAACCACCATCTGGATCTCGGTCTCCTGCAAAAGCAGGTACATGTTCTCCCTTCCCAGCTGGCAAATCATCATCTGGCACTGGGTCTCCAGCTGGACCTGTGAGAGAAGTAAATTTTACCCACATGCCTGCCTTTCCATGTGCCTTTCCAAGGACAGAACTCTTCCCAGAGCTTTCCAGAGAATTCCCAGCCCAGGAACTCACACAGGAGGTCTTCTCTGACTGAAGTCCACCACCAGATGGATGGTCTGAGGCCAGCCCTTGCTTTGGGCCAAACACCAGCCTCTGGACACTCCTCTCTGTGTGGCCCAGAATTCTCATGCACCCACCCCCAGCCTTCTCACCTTTGTGCTCTGCCTTGGTGGGCTCCAGATCCTCCAGCTGACTCAGGGGAAGGTTGGCACGGTGCTCCAGCCCTGTGGAAGCCTGGGGCTTCTGGACACTGTGGGAGGTGTCTGGACAGGAGGCCCTCCCCGTTGACCTCTGGGCTGTGGTGCTGGAGGACCCTCCATGGCCACACTCACATGGAAGCTGTGTGAGCCCTTACTGGCAGTGTGGCACGCCTCAGCTCCTCACTTGGGGAGATGGATCAGGTGTCCTAATTGGAACTCCTTGCCGATCTCCTATGGGGGGCTTTGCAATGACAGTGACCAGCAGCCAGCCCAGCCTGGCGGGCTCAGGGCATCGCCTGGCCATTATCGCTGCTTCTTCTGCCCACTCGACCTTCTGCTCCCAGATCAGGCACAGACCTGTGTCTGCTCACACATCTACCCAGGAGGAAAGGGATCCACCTAGAGGGCTTAGAACAACCATCAGGCAGAAAGGCACTGTCTGGGCTCTCTCTTCCCATCCTGTCCAGCCATCTTGGACTTGGAGTGTAGACATGACCAGCCCACCAGGTTTCTGACCCCTCATCGGCCTGTTCTTGCTTGAGGCAGACCCACCCCACAGAAGCCCCCACCTCCATACATCCAGGGAAGAGACAGAGGGCTACCCGAGTGGAATCAGAGTTGTGGCCTGGCTTGGGTGGCCTGCTCGGGGCCTCCCTGGCTTACCTTTGGGTCCCTCTGGGCAAAGAGCCAACGGCACCTGGGGTGGGACCTGACCCAATGTCGATAGCATTGGAAGACGCTGGCACTGAGACCTTTCCTGAGGCCATGGCCTTGGGATATTGGGACACAGAAAATCATGTTTCCAACCACATGAGCTGGTTATGGGGCTCCTCTAGGATGTGGATGCCTGGTTACCCAGGTTCCACGTTCTGTTGGGCTCTATTGCCAGGGATGTGAGGTCACTGCCTGGGGTCCCCTTGCCCAGGCTTCTTCCTTATACAAAGCTCCCCAAGGGCACCTCTGCACCCCATGCCATGTCCACACGCTGTGACATCAACCTAGCCTGACCTGCAGCTGTGGGGCGGCTTGGGTGTGGCTAGGGTCCAGCTCTGTTGACACAGCTGGTTTCCGACCCAGTTTTTCCTCCTCACCCATGATGTGACCCTGGACAAATGCCATGGGCCTCTCAGGCCCACCCTAGTCTCCCCATCTGCATAGTGGCAGCCATTCTGGCAACATTCTAGGGAAGCCATCAGGTGTATAGACCTATAAACACTTACAGTGCCTGTAAAAACCATGGGCTGGTATCACATGGAGCTCATGCACAGACTGAACAAAGGAAGTATTCCATAAAGGGCTGGTGTAGCACAGAATACAACTGAAACAGGCCTGGGTCTGCTCTGGGACCTAGAGAAAGTCACTCCCCTTCCTGCCTATTTCCCAGTCCCCCTGTGGGAGGATTGAAAGTAAATAAAATTCACACATCGCCCCCTCTGGTTTACAATCTTCCAGGTTCTCCTGGTTCAAGTGTCTCCTCTTGGCCTCCGGGGTGGGCTGCCTCTACAATGGCTCCCAGCAGTCTAGTCTCCTGGTCACATATCCTTGTATAAATCCCCACCCCTCCAGAATGGATGGACACTGTGATTGGTTCTAGCCTATGGATGGATTTAGGAAAAGTCTGTGTCTTTTACTCATTTCCTCTCTCCTGTGTTCTCTTGCTCTCTTGCTGCCTTTCTATGTTTCTGTCTCTCTCTCTTCCTCTGTCTCTCATGTGTGTAGGTATGTGTATGAATGTATGCATGTATATATATATATATATATGTATAGTTAGATTTAGAGTCAGGGTTTGGTTTAGGGTTAGGGGTCAGGGTTTCGGTTACGGTTTTTGTTTCTTGGAGGTTGAGTTCTGTGAGTTCTTGGTCTATTTTGGATATGAACCCCTTATCAGATACATTGTTTGCAAATATTTTCTCACATTCAGTATGCTGCCTTTTTGTTTTGTGGGTGGTTACCTTTGCCGTTGAAAACCTTTTCAGTTGGATGGAGTCCCATTGGCTTATTTTACTTTTCTTTCCCTTGTTTGAGAAGAACAATATAAAAATATTGCTAAGACTGATGTCAAAGAGCATACTGCCTATGTTTTCTTCTAGGAGTTTTATGGCTTCAGGTTTTACATTGAAGTATATGATTTATTTTAAGGTTGTTTTTGTAGATGGTATGAGAAAGGAATCCAGTGTGACTCTTGTGCATGTAGCTGTCAGGTTTTCCCAACACCATTTATTAAAGAGGCTATCTTTTCCCCATTGTGTCTTTTCACCTCCTTTGTCATAGATGAATTGACCATATAAGCATGGGTTTCTTTCTGGGCTCTCAGTTTCGTTCCATAGATCTATGTGTATTACTTACTTTTGTGCGAATAAAAGTAAGTAATACTTACTTGTAAGTAAGTAAGTAATACTGTCTTGATGAGTCTAGGTTTCTAGTATATTTTGAAATCAGGCAGCATGGTATGTCCAAGTTTGTCCTTCTTTCTTAAGATTGTATTGTCTATTTAGGTTCTTTTGTGTTTCCATACACATTTTGGAATTCTTTTTTGTAGTCCTCTGAGAAAAATCCATTGATATTTTGAAAGGAATGACATTGAATCTCTGGATTGCCTTGGGGGTGTAGAATCGTTTTACCAATACAAATTCTTCTGATCAATGAGCACAGTATATCTTTCCATTTGTTTGTGTCATCTCCATGTTCTTTCATCAATGTCTTCCAGTTTTCTGAGTATGGCTCTTTTACCTCCTGGGTTAGATGTACTCCTAGGTATTTCATTTTTGTTAATGTCATTGTCAATGGGGTTGTTTACTTAATTTCTCATTCTGATAGTTTTTTGTGAGTGTATAGAAATGCAATCGATTTCTGTAGATTAATTCTGTATCCTGCAACTTAACTGAGTTTTCTGATGAGTTCTATTTGTTTTTAGGTGTCACCTTCACCATTTCCTATACAGAGTATCAGGGCATCTACAAAGAGTGACAGTTTAACTTTTTCCTCTGCCATCGGATTCCTCTTTTTTTTTTTTTTTCCATTTAAGTATTATGGCCAGGACTTCCTAGACCATGTTGAATGTAAGTGGCGAGTGTAGTCAGGGTGAGAGTTAGGTGTAAGCATAACTGGCCCTCTTCCCCTTCCTCCCTCTCCATCTCTCTGAGGCCTCAACTGACTTCTGTAGGTTAATTTTGTATCCTGCAACTTAACTAAATTTCCCAATGAATTCTATTTGTTTTTGGGTGTTGCCTTCAGCAATTTCTATATAGAGTATCATGTCACGTATAATCTATTTTTAATAGACGTACATCTATTTTAAATGGATTTTTTTTGTTTTTTTTTTGTTTTTTTCTGTTTTTGTTTGGTTTGGTTTTTTTTTGTGGTACGTGGGGCTCTCACTGTTGTGGCCTTTCCCGTTGAGGAGCACAGGTTCCGGACACGCAGGCTTAGCAGCCATGGCCGCTCTGTGGCATGTGGGATCTTCCCAGACCGGGGCACGAACCCGTGTCCCCTGCATCAGCAGGCGGACTCTCAACCACTGTGCCACCAGGGAAGCCCTGTGTTATTGTTTTTTATTTTGAGACAGATTTTTACTACATATGTGTTTGCAACTGTTTTTCTCCCAGTTGGTGACTTGCCTTTTGACTTTCTGAATAAGGTCTTTCACAGAGTCAAAATCTTTAACTTTATAAAGTCCATCATATTCCTTGTTTATCTTTCTGGATTGCTTTTTGTGTTGTGTGTTAAAGCTCAAAACTCATGATCTACATGACCAAAACCAAGCTCGTGTTGATTTTCTTTGATGTTTTCTCCTGAAATTTTGATTCATTTTGTATTTAAAATGTATCTATGAATAATTTTGAGTGTATTTGGTGCAAGTTGTAAACTTTGCATCTGTTCCTTAACTATTTTTAGAAAAGTTATGGGATATAGTCTCCATCTCAGTGCGACTGCCCAAAGTTGAACAGATTCAGCCGTTCTGCCGTCAGGGAGTCCAGCATCCAGTGAGCTGTGAGGAAGGCAGGGCCTGCAGTGCCCGCACTGCCCACAGTGGGCCGAGCTCGCCTCTCTGACCTAATGCGCACGCGCATTCCACCTTTGGACTTGGTTCCTCAGGCAGCTGAAATGAGTTCCGTCTCCTCAGGCACCTCCAGGGCTTCGGCAGGGATGCCCGGGTCAGTGTCTCTGCAGACAGGAGCTCAGTCTTCTTAGGATTCACTGGGGTTTTGGCTTCAGGACAACACTGGGCTGTGTCCACACTGAATGGGAGTCTGGTTCTTCAAGACCAAATGGGGCTTAGGCTTCCTGATAAAGTAGGGCTGCATCCACACTGACAGAAGCTTGGTTTCCTGAGGACACAGGTGACACCAGGAGGAAAAGGTGAGGAAAAAGGAAGGAGAAGTGAGGAAAAGTGGGGAGTAGCTTTCTGTGTGCCACTGACTGCTTGGAGTGGGGGAGGGGGAATTCCGTCTTCAGAGGACCCAGGAAGGCTTGATGTGGAAAACTGGGTTCTTAGTCAGTTTTGTGTGTGATGTAGATGACATGTGGTATGTGGTGCCCAGGTTTCCCAGCCCCGTTTATTGTGGGGACTTTTGTCCTTCCCCTTGGTGTGTCCTTGGCCCCTTTTCATAAATTAACTGACCACCTCCATTTGGGTTGAATTCTGGGCTCTCTGTCTGTAACAGGGGTGGGGCAGGCATGAGCTATAGAGACCCCACTCAGCCATTGGTTGGTGCCACATTTGGCCCCTCCCCCTCTTTTGTATAAAAGGACCCCGAATTCAGACTGACAGAAGATGGTTTTTCGAGATGCTAGTCTGCCATCTTCTCGGTCAGCTAGCTTTCTGATTAAAGTCATTATTCCTTGATCCAACTCATCTTCTGATTTATTGGCCTGTCGTGTGGTGAGCAGAATAAGCTTGGGCTTGGTAATACAGTTACATGCTTATTAGCATGTAGTCAGTCACTTGCTCAAATTCAAATCCAGAAGTATACATTTCCCTCAGCACTACATCTGTAACATGAAAAGCAGGACATGATGCTCAATAAAGATTTATTGATTTAGTGGGTAAATAAATGAGAGAAAGAGAAGGGAATGTTTGGGAGCAAAAGCAAATAAGAAACCCATACTGTGCACTGGACACCAGCTGGATGTTTCTAGGAGATGGAGGGTACAGATCAGAACTCGTGAGGTTCAGCTCTGGGGATTTGATGGAGGAGCATTTGCATTCAGGTGGTTGATGAAACTACCTAGGGAATCAGGAATAGATTTTTAAAAAACTCTGAGGTCATGTTGAACCAGCGTTTAAAAGAGAAACAAAAATAGAGGGGTCACAAGAGGAACCTCAGGAAGATTAATCAGGGAATTAAAAGCTGAGAACCACAAAGAATTAGTATTGCAGTCAAAGTAAATGGCACTTGAAAAAGAAATTGACACGTTCTATTACCCTTCAAATATACCACTACTGTAATTACCAAATGCGATAAAGTATATGTAATGAATCAACTTATTCAATATTCCATTTTAAACTCTGCTTTAGGGAAGAAGTGCAGAAAAGAGATTTAAAACATGAGTTCTTGAGTTCCATTCCTGGGCCTGCTGAGTAAGCCAAGAGACTAACACTCCCACCGACAGAAACTGTAAACTCTGAACAAAATGTAAAAGCAACCGCTTGGAGGCTCTGGAGAGTAAACAAGGGAGACAAACTCTGAGGTTGAAGACTCAAGCGGCCTGGGGCCTGAGGGTGGATTCTGTAGTGGGGTGGAACTCACAGCTTCCATTTCCCAAACCAGCCAGAAGGCAGGGTGATGACATCTTTAAAGTCCTGGGGGAGGGGAGACCCTGTCAGCTAGAATGCCATATCCCATGAAAACCTACTTCAAGAAGTAAAGTGAGGGAATACCCTGGTGGTCCAGTGGTTAGGACTCGGTACTTTCACTGCCATGGTCTGGGTTCAATCCCTGGTCAGGGAAGCTGTGAAACACAGCCAAAAAAAAAAAAAAAGAGAGAACTAAGGTCAAATAAAGACACTTGTGAGTGTCTGTCGGCAACAGACCTGTACTACAAGAACGTGAAAGAAAGCTCTTCAAGTTGAAGGGAAATGATACCAAAGGAAAACATGCATCTTCAGGAAGGAATAACAAGCTTTGGAAATGGTAAATACATAGGAAGATATCATTTCTTTTAAATATTGACAGTTTAAAGTGAAAAATATAAAATGTCTTGAAGAGTTTATAATGTATGTAAATGTAATATATAAGGCAATTATAAAGGATAGCACAAGGTGGGGGAAGAAGTGAGGAGATTTCTACATTTTTAGATGAAGTGGTATAATGTTAACTCTAAATAGACTGCAAAGTTAAGCATTTTTACTCTCAGTGCAGCTAATAAAAGGAACTGGAAAGGAATATAGCTAAAAAGCCATTGGATGCATTAAATGGGATTCAAAATATGTTTGAATAATTCAAAAGAAGACAGGAAAGAAGGCCCAGGGACAACAAAATTAGAAGGAACAAAGGTCAAAGAGCAATATGGCAGCCTTAAATATAGTTTTATCAATAATTACATGTAAATGGACTGATACATTATATAAAAGGCAGAAGTTATCAACTGTACTTTTTTAAAAGACAGCATTATACTGGCTACAAAAAAACACTTAAAAAATTATGCAGGTCTCTTTGTTCTTTTGCTATAGTCTCCAGATTCTACCTCTTATTTCTTTTCTTTTACTACATCTTCCTTAGAGGTGTTTTTTTGTTGTTGTTTTTTAATTGAGGCATAGTTGCTTTACAACGAAGTGAATCAGCTATATGCATACATATATCCCCTCACTCTTGGACATCTCTCCCACCCCCACCCCATCCCACCCATCTAGGTCACCACAGACCACGGAGCTGAGCTCCCTGTGCTATACAGCAGGTTCCCACTAGCTATGTGTTTTACACATGGTAGTGTATATATGTAAATCCCAATCTCCCAATTCATCCCACTCACCCCTTCCTCCCCTGCACCATGTCCACACATCCATTCTCTACGTCTGCATCTCTATTCCTGCCCTGCAAATAGGTTCATCTGTACCATGTTTCTAGATTCCACGTATATGCATTAATATACAATATTTGTTTTTCTCTTTCTGACTTCACTCTGTATGACAGACACTAGGTCCACCCACGTCTCTACAAATGACCCAATTTCGTTCCTTTTTATGGCTGAGTAATATTCCATTGTAGATATATAACACATCTTCTTTATCCATTCATCTGTCGATTGACATTGCTTCCATGTCTTGGATACTGTAGGTAGTGGAGGGGGGAGCTTCGGAGCCACGGAGAAGGGCACAGCAACGGTTGCGGAGAGCAAAGCGGAGATATTCCTGCACAGAGGATCAGTGCTGACCAGCACTCACCAGGCTGAGAGGCTTGTCTGCTCACCCACCGGGGCGGGCGGGGGCTGGGAGCTGAGGCTAGGGCTTCAGTTGGATCGCAGGGAGAGGACTGGGGTTGACAGTGTGAACACAGACTGAAGGGGTTAGTACACCATGGCTAGCCGGGAGCGAGTCCAGGAAAAAGTCTGGACCTGCCGAAGAGGCAAGAGACTTTTTCTTCCCTCTGTTTCCTGGTGCGAGAGGAGAGGGGATTAAGAGCACTGCTTAAAGGAGCTCCAGAGACGGGCGCGAGCCTCGGCTAAAAGCGCGGACCCCAGAGAGGGCATGAAACGCTAAGGCAGCTGCTGCTGCCACCAAGAAGCCTGTGTGCAAGCACAGGTCACTCTCCACACCCTTCTTCCGGGAAGCCTGTGCAGCCCGCCACTGCCAGGGTCTCGGGATCCAGGGAAAACTTCCACAGGAGAACGCACGGCATGCCTCAGGCTGCTGCAATGTCACGCTGGCCTCTGCCGCCGCAGGCTCACACCACATCAGCACCCCTCCCTCCCCCTGGTCTGAGTGTGCCAGAGCCCCGGAATCAGCTAATCCTTTAACCCCATCCTGTCTGAGCGAAGAACAGACGCCCTCAGATGACCTACATGCAGAGGCGGGAACAAATCAAAGCTGAACCCCGGGAGCTGTGTGAACAAAGAAGAGAAAGGGAAATACCTCCCAGCAGCCTCAGGAGCAGCGGATTAAATCTCCACAATCAGCTTGATGTACCTGCATCTGTGGAATACTTGAATAGACAACGAATCCTCCCAAATTGAGGAGGTGGACTTTGGGAGCAAGATGTGTTATTTTTTTGCCTTTTCCTATTTTTGTGAGTGAGTATGTGTATGCTTCAGTGTGAGATTTTGTCTGTTTAGCTTTGCTTTCACCATTTATCCTGGGGTTCTGTCTATCCGTTTTTGTTTGTTCATTTATTTTTTACTTTTGTAAAATTTTCTTTTCTCAATAATTATTTTTAATAACTTTATTTTATTTTATCTTACTTTATATTATTTTATTTTATCCTCTTTCTTTCCTTCTTTCTATTTTTTCTCCCTTTTATTCTGAGCCGTGTGGAGGACACTCTCCTGGTGCTCCAGGCAGGAGTCAGTGCTGTATTCCTGAGGTGGGACAGGCAAGTTCAGGACACTGGTCCACAAGAGACCTCCCAGCTCCATGTAATATCAAAAGGCGAAAATCTCCCAGAGATCTCCATCTCAAACAAAGACCCAGCTTCACTCAACGACCAGCAAGCTACAATGCTGGACACCCTACACTAAACCACTAGCAAGACAGGAACACAACCCCACTCATTAGCAGAGAGGCTAACTAAAATAATAATAAATCCACAGACACCCCAAGACACACCACCAGACTTGGACCTGCTCACCAGAAAGAAAAGATCCAGCCTCATCCACCAGAACACAGGCACTAGTCCCCTCCACCAGGAAGCCTACACAACCCACTGAATCAACCTTAGCCACTGGGGACAGACACCAAAAACAGTGGGAACTATGAACCTGCAGCCAGCAAAAAGGAGACCCCAAATACAGTAAGATAAGAAAAATTAAGACAGAAAAACACACAGCAGATGAAGGAGCAAGGTAAAAACCCACCAGACCTAAAAAATGAAGACGAAATAGGCAGTCTACCTGAAAAGGAATTCAGAATAATGATAGTAAAGATGATCCAAATTCTTGGAAATAGAATAGACAAAATGCAAGAAACATTTAACAAAGACCTAGAAGAGCTAAAGAGGAAACAAGCAATGATTAACAACACAATAAGTGAAATTAAAAATACTCTAGAAGGGATCAATAGCAGAATAACTGAGGCAGAAGAATGGATAAGTGACCTGGAAGATAAAATAGTGGAAATAACTACTGCAGAGCAGAATAAAGGAAAAAAAAATGAAAAGAACTGAGGACAGACTCAGAGACCTCTGGGACAACATTAAACACACCAACATTCGAATTATAGGGGTCCCAGAAGAAGAAGAGAAAAAGAAAGGGACGGAGAAAATATTTGAAGAGATTATAGTTGAAAACTTCCCTAATATGGGAAAGGAAGTAGTTAATCAAGTCCAGGAAGCACAGAGAGTCCCATACAAGATAAATCCAAGGAGAAATACATCAAGACACATATCAATCAAACTCTCAAAAATTAAATACAAAGAAAACATATTAAAAGCAGCAAGGGAAAAGCAACAAATAACACAAAAGGGAATCCCCATAAGGTTAACAGCTGATCTTTCAGCAGAAACTCTGCAAGCCAGAAGGGAGTGGCGGACATATTTAAAGTGATGAAGGAGAAACACCTACAACCAATATTACTCTACCCAGCAAGGATCTCATTCAGATTTGATGGAGAAATTAAAACCTTTACAGACAAGCAAAAGATGAGAGAGTTCAGCACCACCAAACCAGCTTTCCAACAAAGGCTGAAGGGACTTATCTAGGCAAGAAACACAAGAGAGGAGGAGGGGGAAGATGGCGGAAGAGTAAGACGCGGAGAGCAGCTTCTTCCCCACAGATACACCAGAAATACATCTACACGTGGATCAACTCCTACAGAACACCTACTAAACGCTGGCAGAAGACCTCAGACCTCCCAAAAGGCAAGAAACTCCCTACCTTCCTGTGTAGGGTAAAAGAAAGAAGAATAAACACAGAAAAAAGGATAGGGATGGGACCTGCACCAATGGGAGGGAGCCGTGAAGGAGGAAAGGTTTCCAAACACTAGGAAGCCCCTTCACGAGCAGAGACTGCGGGTGGCAGAGGGGGAAAGCTTCGGAGCCACGGAGGAAAGTGCAGCCACAGGGGTGCGGAGGGCAAAGCGGAGAGATTCCCACACAGAGGATTGGTGCCGACCAGCACTCACCAGCCCGAGAGGCTTGTCTGCTCACCCGCCGGGGCGGGCGGGGCTGGGAGCTGAGGCTTGGGCTTCGGGCAGAGTGCAGGGAGAGGAGCGCAGGGAGAGGACTGGGGATGGTGGCGTGAACACAGCCTGCAGTGGGTTAGTGTACCACGGCTAGCCGAGAGGGAGTCCGGGGAAAAGTCTAGACCTGCCGAAGAGGCAAGAGACTTTTTCTTCCCTCTTTGTTTCCTGGTACACGAGGAGAGGGGATTAAGAGCGCTGCTTAAAGGAGCTCCAGAGACGGGCGCAAGCCACGGTTACCAGTGCAGACCCAGAGACAGGCATGAGACGCTAAGGCTGCTGCTGCCACCACCAAGAATCCTGTGTGTGAGCACAGGTCACTCTCCACACCCTCCTTCTGGGGAGCCTGTGCAGACCGCCACTGCCATGTTCTCGGGATCCAGGGACAACTTCCCCGGGAGAACGCACGGCGCGCCTCAGGCTGGTGCAACGTCACGCCAGCCTCTGTCTCTGCAGGCCCACCGCACACTCCGTGCCCCTCCCCCCCGGGCCTGAGTGAGCCAGAGCCCCTGAATCAGCGGCTCCTTTAACCCTGTCTGGTCTGAGCGAAGAACAGACGCCTTCCGCGACCTACACGCAGAGGCGGGGCCAAATCCAAACCTGAAGCCCGGGAGCTGTGCGAACAAAGAAGAGAAAGGGAAATCTCTCCCTGCAGCCTCAGAAGCAGCGGATTAAAGTTCCACAATCAACTTGATGTACCTGCCTCTGTGGAATACATGAATAGACAACGAATCCTCCCAAACTGAGGAGGTGGACTTTGAGAGCAAGATTTATGATTTTTTCCCCTTTTCCTCTTTCTGTGAGTGTGTAAGTGTATGCGTCTGTGTAAGGTTTTGTCTGTATAGCTTTGCTTCCACCATCTGTCCAAAGGTTCTATCTGTCCTGTTTTCTTAAAAATTTTTTTTCTTAATAATAATTTTTTTATTTTAATAACTTTATTATATTTTATCTTACTTTATTTTACTTTAACTTCTTTCTTTCTGTTTTCTTCCTTTCCTCCTTCCTTCCTTTCTCCCTCCCTCCCTCCTTTTCTTTCCTTCTTTCTTTTTTCTTTCTTTCTTTCTTTCTTCTACTAATTCTTTCTTTCTACATTTTCTCCCTTTTATTCTGAGCTGTGTGGATGAAAGGCTCTTGGTGCTCCAGCCAGGAGTCATTACTGTGCCTCTGAGGTGGGAGAGCCAACCTCAGGGCACTGCTCCACAAGAGACCTCCCAGCTCCACATAATATCAAATGGTGAAAATCTCCCAGAGATCTCCATTTCAACAACAGCACCCAGCTTCACTCAACGAACAGGAAGCTACAGTGCTGGACAGCCTATGCCAAACAACTAGCAAGACAGGAACACAACACCACCCATTAACAGAGAGGCTGCCTAAAATCATAATACCTCCACAGACACCACAAAACACACCACCAGTCGTGGACCTGCCCACCAGAAAGTCAAGATCCAGCCTCATCCACCAGAACACAGGCACTAGTCTCTTCCACCAGGAAGCCTACACAACCCACTGAACCAACCTTAGATACTGGGGACAGACACCAAAAACAACGGGCACTACGAACGTGCAGCCTGCAAGAAGGAGACCACAAACACAGTAAGATAAGAAAAATGAGAACACAGAAACACACACAGCAGATGAAGGAGCAAGATAAAAACCCACCAGACCTAACAAATGAAGAGGAAATAAGCAGTCTACCTGAAAAATAATTCAGAATAATGATAGTAAAGATGATCTAAAATCTTGGAAATAGAATAGACAAAATGCAAGAAACATTTAACAAGGACCGAGAAGAACTAAAGATGAAACAAACAACAATGAACAACAAAATAAATGAAATTAAAAATACTCTAGATGAGATTAATAGCAAAATAACTGAGGCAGAAAAACGGATAAGTGACCTGGAAGATAAAATAGTGGAAATAACTACTGCAGAGCAGAATAAAGACAAAAGAATGAAAAGAACTGAGGACAGTCTCAGAGACCTCTGGGACAACATTAAACACACCAACATATGAATTACAGGGGTTCCAGAAGAAGAAGAGAAAAAGAAAGGGACGGAGAAAATATTTGAAGAGATTATAGTGGAAAACTTCTCTAATATGGGAAAGGAACTAGTTAATCAAGTTCAGGAAGCACAGAGAGTCCCATACAGGATAAATCCAAGGAAAAATATGCCAAGACAAATAGTAATCAAGCTGTCAAAAATTAAATACAAAAAAAACATATTAAAAGCAGCAAGGGAAAAACAACAAATAACACACAAGGGAAACCACAAAAGGTTGACAGCTGATCATTCAGCAGAAACTCTGCAAGCCAGAAGGGACTGACAGGACATATTAAAAGTGATGAAGGAGAAACACATACAACAAAGATTACTCTACCCAGCAAGGATCTCATTCAGATTTGATGGAGAAATTAAAACCTTTACAGACAAGCAAAAGCTGAGACAGTTCAGCACCACCAAACCAGCTTTACAACAAATGCTAAAGGACCTTATCTAGGCAAGAAACACAACAGAAGGAAAAGACCTACAATAACAAACACAAAACAGTTAAGAATTTGGGAATAGGAACATACATATCTATAATTACCTTAAATGTAAATGGACTAAAGGCTCCCACCAAAAGACACAGATTGGCTGAATGGATACAAAACAAAACCCATATATATGCTATCTACAAGAGACCCACTTCAGAACTAGAGACACATACAGAGTGAAAGTAAGGGGATGGAAAAAGATATTCCATGCAAATGGAAATCAAAAGAAAGCTGGAGTAGCAATTCTCATAACAGACAAAATAGACTTTAAAATAAAGACTATTAGAAGAGAAAAAAAGGACACTACATAATGATCAAGGGATTGATCCAAGAAGAAGATATTACAATTGTAAATATTTATGCACCCAACATAGGAGCACCTCAATACATGAGGCAAATACTAACAACCATAAAAGGCGAAATCGACAGTAACACAGTCATAGTAGGGGACTTTAACACTCCATTTTCACCAATGGCAGATCATCCAAAATGAAAATAAATAAGGAAACACAAGCTTTAAATGATACATTAAACAAGATGGACTTAATTGAAATTTATAGGACATTCCATCCAAAAACAACAGAATACACATTTTTCTCAAGTGCTCATAGAAGATTCTCCACGATAGATCATATCTTGGGTCACAAACCTAGCCTTTGTAAATTTAAGAAAATTGAAATTGTATCAAGTATCTTTTCTGACGACAATGCTACGAGACTAGATATAAATTACAGGAAAAGATCTGCAAAAAATACAAGCACATGGAGGCTAAACAATACACTACTTAATATCAAAGTGATCACTGAAGAAATCAAAGAGGAAATTAAAAAAACACCCAGAAACAAATGACAATGGAGACACGATGACCCATAACCTATGGGATGCAGCAAAACCAGTTCTAAGAGGGAAGTTTATAGCAATACAATCCTACCTTAAGAGACAGGAAACATCTCGAATAAACAACCTAACCTTGCACCTAAAGCAATTAGAAGAAGAACAAAAAAACCCTGAAAGTTAGCAGAAGGAAAGAAATAATAAGGATCAGATCAGAAATAAAGGAAAAAGAAATGAAGGAAACGATAGCAAAGATCAATAAAACTAAAAGCTGGTTCTTTGAGAAGATGAACAAAATTGATAAACCATTAGCCAGACTCATCAACTAAAAAAGGGAGAAGACTGAAATCAATAGAATTAGAAATGTAAAAGAAGAAGTAACAACTGACACTGCAGAAATACAAAGGATTATGAGAGACTACTACAAGCAATATATGCCAATAAAATGTACAACCTGGAAGAAATGGACAAATTCATAGAAATGCACAACTGGCCAAGACTGAATCAGGAAGAAATAGAAAATATGAACAGACAAATCACAAGCACTGAAATTGAAGCTGTGATTAAAAATCTTCCAACAAACAAAAGCCCTGGACCAGATGGCTTCACAGGTGAATTCAATCAAACATTTAGAGAAGAGCTAACACCTATCCTTCTCAAACTCTTCCAAAATATAGCAGAGGGAGGAACACTCCCAAACTCATTCTACGAGGCCACCATCACCTTGATACCAAAACCAGACAAGGATGTCACAAAGAAAGAAAACTACAGGCCAATATCACTGATGAACATAGATGCAAAAGTCCTCAACAAAATACTAGCAAACAGAATCCAACAGCACGTTAAAAGGATCATACACCATGATCAAGTGGGATTTATTCCAGGAAACCAAGGATTCTTCAATATACGCAAATCAATCAATGTGATACACCATATTCACAAATTGAAGGAGAAAAACCATATGATCATTTCAATAGATGCAGAGAAAGCTTTTGACAAAATTCAACACCCATTTATGATAAAAACCCTGCAGAAAGTAGGCATAGAGCGAACTTTCCTCAACATAGTAAGGGCCATAAATGATGAACCACAGCCAACATCATCCTATATGGGGAAATACTGAAAGCATTTCCACTAAGATCAGGAAGAAGATAAAGTTGCCCACTCTCACCACTCTTATTCAACATAGTTTTGGAAGTTTTAGCCATAGCAATCAGAGAAGAAAAGGAAATAAAAGGAATCCAATTGGGAAGAGAAGAAGTAAAGCTGTCACTGTTTGCAGATGACATGATACTATACAAAGAGAATCCTAAAGATGATACCAGAAAACTACTAGAGCTAATCAATGAATTTTGTAAAGTAGCAGTGTACAAAATTAATGCACAGAAATCTCTGGCATTCCTATACACTAATGATGAAAGATCAGAAAATGAAATTAAGAAAACTCTCCCATTTACCATAGCAACAAAAAGAATAAAATATCTAGGAATAAACCTACCTAAGGAGACAAAAGACCTGTATGCAGAAAATTATAAGACACTGATGAAAGAAATTAAAGATGATACAAATAGATGGAGAGATATACCATGTTCTTGGATTCAAAGAATCAATATTGTGAAAATAACTATACTACCCAAAGCAATCTACATATTCAATGCAATCCCTATCAAACTACCACTGGCATTTTTCACAGAACTAGAACAAAAAATTTCACAATTTGTATGGAAACACAAAAGACCCCGAATAGCCAAAGCAATCTTGAGAATGAAAAACGGAGCTGGAGGAATCTGGCTTCCTGACTTCAGACTGTACTACAAAGCTACAGTAATCAAGACAGTATGGAACTGGCACAAAAACAGAAAGATAGATCAATGGAACAGGATAGAATGCACAGAAATAAACCCATGCACATATGGTCACCTTATCTTTGATAAAGGAGGCAGGAATGTGCAGTGGA
Source organism: Orcinus orca (assembly GCF_937001465.1). Classification (NCBI taxonomy): domain Eukaryota; kingdom Metazoa; phylum Chordata; class Mammalia; order Artiodactyla; family Delphinidae; genus Orcinus; species Orcinus orca. The sequence continues at coordinate 6,597,312 of NC_064572.1, forward strand.
GAAAGGACAGCCTCTTCAATAAGTGGTGCTGGGAGAACTGGACAGGTACATGTAAAAGTATGAGATTAGATCACTCCCTAACACCATACACAAAAATAAGCTCAAAATGGATTAAAGACCTAAATGTAAAGCGAGAAAATATCAAACTCTTAGAGGAAAACATAGGCAGAACATTCTATGACATAAATCACAGCAAGATCCTTTTTGACACACCTCCTAAAGAAATGGAAATAAAAACAAAAATAAACAAATGGGACCTAATGAAACTTCAAAGCTTTTGCACAGCAAAGGAAACCATAAACAAGACCAAAAGACAGAAAGGGAGAAAATATTTGCAAATGAAGCAACTGACAAAGGATTAATCTCCAAAATTTATAAGCAGCTCAATAAGAAAAAAAAAACAATACAATCTGAAAATGGGCAGAAGACCTAAAGAGACATTTCTCCAAAGAAGATATACAGACTGCCAAGAAACACATGAAAGGATGCTCAACATCATTAATCATTAGAGAAATGCAAATCAAAACTACAATGAGATATCATCTCACACCAGTCAGAATGGCCATCATCAAAAAATCTAGAAACAATAAATGCTGGAGAGGGTGTGAAGAAAAGGGAACACTCTTGCACTGCCTGTGGGCATGTGAATTGGTACAGCTACTATGGAGAACTGTATGGAGGTTCCTTAAAAAACTACAAATAGAACTACCACATGACCCAGCAATCCCACTACTGGGCATCTTCCCTCAGAAAACCATAATTCAAAAAGAGTCACGTACCAAAATGTTAATTGCAGCTCTATTTACAATAGCCAGGGGACAGAAACAACCTAAGTGTCCATCATCAGATGAATGGATAAAGAAGATGTGGCACATATATACAATGGAATATTACTCAGCCATAAAAAGAAACGAAATTGAGCTATTTGTAATGAGGTGGATAGACCCAGAGTGTGTCATACAGAGTGAAGTAAGTCAGAAAGAGAAAGACAAATACCATATGCTAACACATATATATGGAATTTAAGAAAAAACAATGTCATGAAGAACCTAGGGGTAAGACAGGAAGAAAGACACTGACCTGCTGGAGAATGGACTTGAGGATATGGGGAGGGGGAAGGGTAAGCTGTGACAAAGCGAGAGAGTGGCATGGACATATATACAGTACCAAATATAAGGTAGATAGCAAGTGGGAAGCAGCCGCATAGCACAGGGAGATCAGCTCGGTGCTTTGTGACCACCTGGAGGGGTGGGATAGGGAGGGTGGGAGGGAGGGAGACACAAGAAGGAAGAGATATGGGAAGAGATATGGGAACATATGTATATGTATAACTTCTTCACTTTGTTATAAAGCAGAAACTATCACACACACACACACACACACACAAAACAAACACAAGAGAAGGAAAAGACCTACAATAACAAACCCAAAACTATTAAGAAAATGGTAATAGGCACATACATATCGATAATAATCTTGAATGTAAATGGATTAAATGCACCAAACAAAAGACACAGACTGGCTGAATGGATACAACAGCAAGACCCGTATATATGCTGTCTACAAGAGATCCACTTCAGACCTAGGGACACATACAGATTTAAAGTGAGGGGGTGGAAAGAGATATTCCATGCAAATGGAAATCAAAAAGAAAGCTGGAGTACAATTCCCATATCAGATAAAATAGACTTTACAATAAAGACTATTACACAAGAAATATAGATCAATGGAACAGGATAGAGATAAAGCCGAGAGGTAAAAGGCATATACCCTGAGAAAACCATAATTCAAAAAGAGTCAGGTACCAAAATATTCATTGCAGCTCTATTTAAAATAGCCCAGATCTGGAAGCAACCTAAGTGTCCATCAGCAGATGAATGGATAAGGAAAATATGGCACATATATACAATGGAATATTACTCAGCCATAAAAAGAAACAAAATTGAGTTATTTGTAGTGAGGTGGATGGACCTAGAGTCTGTCATACAGAGTGAAGTAATTAAGAAAGAGAAAAACAAATACCGTATGCTAACACATATATATGGAATCTAGGGAAAAAAATGTCATGAACGACCTAGGGGTAAGACAGGAATGAAGACACAGACCTACTGGAGAACGGACTTGAGGATATGGGGAGGGGGAAGGGTGAGCTGTGACAAAGCGAGAAAGAGGCATGGACATATATACACTACCAAACGTAAAATAGATAGCTGGTGGGAAGCAGCCGCATAGCACAGGGAGATGAGCTATGTGGTTTGTGACCACCTAGAGGGGTGGAATAGGGAGAGTGGGAGGGACGGAGACATAAGAGGGAAGAGATATGGGAACATATGTATATGTATAACTGATTCACTTTGTTATAAAGCAGAAACTAACACACCATTGTAAAGCAATTATACTCCAATAAGGATGTTAAAAATAAAAAGATTGCTTTGGCTATTCAGGGTCTCTAGTATTTCCATACGAATTGTAAGATTTTTTGTTCTAATTCTTTGAAGAATGCCATTGGTACTTTGATAGGGATTGCAATGAATCTCTAGATTGCTTTGGGTAGTATAGTCATTTTCACAATATTGATTCTTCCAATCCAAGAACATGGTATATTTCTCCATCAGTTTATGCCATCTTTCATTTCTTTCATCAGTGTTTTATAGTTTTCTGAGTCTTTCGCCTCCTTAGGCAGGTTTATTCCTAGGTATTTTATTCTTTTTGTTGCAATGGTAAAAGGGAGTGTTTCCTTAATTTCTCTTTCTGATTTTTCATTGTATAGGAATGCCAGAGATTTCTGTGCATTAATTTTGTATACTGCAACCTTACCAAATTCATTGATTAGATCTCATAGTTTTCTGGTGGCATATTTAGGATTTTCTATGTATAGTATCATGTCATCAGCAAACTGAGTTTTACTTCTTCTTTTACAATTTGTATTACTTTTATTTCTTTTTCTTCTCTGATTACTGGGGCTAGGACTTCCAAAGCTATGTTGAATAAGAGTGGCGAGAGTGGACATCCTTGTCTTGTTTCTGATTTTAATGGAAATGCCACCACTGAGTATGATGCTTGCTATGGGTTTGTAATATATGTCCTTTATTATGTAGAGGTAAGTTCCCTCTATGTCCATTTTATGGAGTTTTTTTCATGAATGTGTGTTGAATTTTGTCAAAAGCTTTTTCTGTATCCATTGAGATGATCATATGGTTTTTATTCCTTAATTTGTTATTGTGGTGTATTACTTTGATCGATTTGCATACACTGAAGAATCCTTGCAACCCTGTTTTAAATTCCACTTGATCATTGTGTATGATCCTTTTAATGTGCTGTTCGATTCTGTTTGCTAGTATTTTGTGCAGGATTTTTGCATTTGTGTTCATCAGTGATACTGGTCTACAATTTTCTTTTCTTGTGATATCTTTTTCTGGTTTTGGTGATGGTGATACTGAAGGTACTTATCAGGGTGATGGTAGCTTCATAAAATGAATTTGGGAGTGTTTCTCTCTCTGCAATTTCTTGGAAGAGTTTGAGAAGGATCGGTGTTTGCTCTTCTCTAAATGTTTGATAGAATTCACCTGTGAAGCCATCTGGTCCTGGACTTTTGTTTGTTCGAAGATTTTAAATTGTGGTTTCAATTTCATTACTTGTGATAGGTCTGTTTATATTCTCTAATTCATCCTGGTTCAATCTTGGAAAATTGTACCTTTCCAAGAATTTGTCCATTTCTTTGCAGTTGTCCATTTTATTGGCATATAGTTTTTTGTAGTAGTTTCTTATAATCCTTTGTATTTCTCTGCAGTGTCAGTTGTGGTTTCTCCTTTTTCATTTCTAATTTTATTGATTTATGTCCTCTTCTGTTTTTTCTTGATGGGTCTGGCTAAGGGTTTATCAATTTTGTTTATCTTCTCAAGGAACCAGCTTTTAGTTGTATTGATCCTTGCTATTGTTTTCTTTGTTTCTATTTCATTTATTTCTGCTCTGATCTTTATGATTTCTTTCCTTCTACTGACTGCAGGTTTTCTTTGTTCTTCTTTCTCTAGCTTTTTAAGTGTAGGTTAGATTGTTTATTTGAAGTTTCTCTTGTTTCCTGAGGTGAGACTGAATGGCTATAAACTTCCCTCTTAGAACTGCTTTTGCTGCGTCCCATAGGTTTTGGGTCGTTGTGTTTTCATTGTCATTTGTTTCTATGTATTTTTTATTTCTTCTTTGATTTCTTCAGTGATCCCTTGGTTATTTTGTAGCACACTGTTTAGCCTCCATGTGTTTGTGATTTTTACAGTTTTTTTTCCCCTGTAATTGATTTCCAAACTAATAGCGTTGTGGTCAGAAAAGATGCTTGATATGAGTTCAATTTTCTTAAAATTTCTGAGAGTTGATTTGTGACCCAAAATGTGATCTATCATGGAGAATGTTCTACATGCACTTGAGAAGAAAGTGCATTCTGCCACTTTTGGGTTGAATGTTCTATAAATATCAATTAGATCTATCTGGCCTTTGTGTCATTTAAAGCTCATGTTTTCTTATTGATTTTCTGTTTGGATAATCTGTCCACCGGTTTAAGTGGGGTGTTTAAGTCCCCTACTATTATTGTGTTACTGTCGATTTTTCCTTTCATGGTTGTTAGCATTTGCCTTATGCATTGAGGTGCTCCTATGTTGTGTGCATAAATATTTATAATTGTTACATCTTCTTGGATTGATTCTTTGATCATTATGTAGTGTCCCTCCTTGTCTCTTGTAACAGACTTTATTTTAAAGTCTATTTTATTTGCTATGAGTATTGCTACTCCAGCTTTCTTTTGATTTCCATTTACATGGAATATTTTTTTCCATCCCTTCACTTTCAGCCTATATGTGTCCCTAGATCTGAAGTGGGTCTCTTGTAGACAGCATATATATGGGTCTTGTTTTTGTATCCATTCAGCCAGTCTGTGTCTTTTGGTTGGAGCATTTAACCCCTTTACATTCAGGTTATTATTCGTATGTATGTTCCTATTACCACTTTCTTAACTGTTTCGGTTTATTTTTGTGGCTATTTTTCTTCTCTTGTGTTTCCGGCTTAGAGAAGTTTCTTTAGCATTTGTTATAAAGCTGGTTTGGTGATGCTGAATTCTCTTAGCTTTTGCTTTTCTGAAAAGCTTTTGACTTCTCTATTGAATCTGAATGAGTTCCTTGTTGGGTAGAGTAACCTTGGTTGTAGGTTTTTCTCTTACATCACTTTAAGTATATTCTGACGCTCCCTTCTGGCCTGCAGAGTTTCCACTGAAAAATCAGCTGATAACCTTATGGGGATCCTTTGTATGTTTTTTTCCCCTCCTTGGTGCTTTTAATGTTTTTTCTTTGAAGTTAATATTTGTTAGTTTGATTAATATGTGTCTTGTGTTTTTCCTAGGGTTTAACCTGTATGGGATACTCTGTGCTTCCTGGACTTGGGTAATTTCCTTTCCCATGTTTGGGAAGTTTTCCACTATAATCTCTTCAAATATTTTCTCAGACACTTTCTTTTTCTCTTCTTCTTCTGGGATGCTTATAATTCGAATGTTGGTGCCTTTAATGCTGTCCCAGAGGTCTCTGAGATTGTCCTCAATTCTTTTTATTCTTTTTTCTTTATTCTTCTTCTCAGCAGTTATTTCCACCATTTTGTCTTCCAGCTCACTTATTCGTTCTTCTGCCTCAGTTATTCTGTTATTGATTCCTTCCAGTGTATTTTTCATTTCAGTTACTGTGTTGTTCATCCCTGTTTGTTCTTTAGTTCTTCTAGATCTATGTTAAATATTTCTTGTATTGTCTCAATCCATGCTTCTATTCTATTTCCGAACTTCTGGATCATCTTTACTATCATTACTGTGTATTCTCTTTCAGGTAGATTGCCTATTTCCTCTTCCTTTATTTGGTCTTGTAGGTTTTCCCTTGCTCCTTCATCTGTGACATATGTTTTTGCCATCTCTCTTTTTTTTATGAGTGGGATTGTGTTTCTGTTTTACTGGTTGTTTTGCCTGAGGCTTCCAACACTGGCGTTTGCAGGCTATTGGGTAAAGCTGGGTCTTTGTGCTGAGATTAGGACCTCTGTGAGACCTCACTCCAATGAATATTCCCTGGGTCTGAGATTCTCTGTTAGTCCAGTGGTTTGGACTTGGAGCTCCCACCACAGGAGCTTCCACCCAACCCCAGACTCCTGCTCCAAGATCCCACAAACCGTGTGGGTGGCAAAAAAAAAAAAAAAGAGAGAGAGAGAAATAACAAAATAAAAAATAAAATTAGGAAAGTAAAATATATTTTAGAAAGAATGTAAAAATAAAAATATAGATGAATCAACATCCTGAAGGCACATCAATACAACAATAGTGAAAAAGAGGAGGCGGGAAAGGAAGGAAGAAAAAAAAAGGTGGGGGAAAAGGGCTTGGCTGTGGATAGTGTGGCCTAATCAAGGGCGAGGTTTGGGCAGTGGGTGAGGGCAATGCTCAGGACCACAGAGCCGGAAAAGGCCTTAAGGTGTGTGGGGGATGGGGCTTAGGCTCAAGGAACAGAAGGGGCCCAGGCATGCCACCCACCCCTGGTCTCTGTGGGCAACGGACCTTACCTGGGAGCCCAGCAGGCTTTCTGGGCTCGAGTGGGTGGGGTTAACGTCATGATCTCCTCTCCTGCTTCTTTCATCTGGGGTCTAGGAGGGCCCCTCCCACCTGCCTCTTCTGATCTCCCCAGCCTCTCTCATATGCCACCAAGGACCCAAGCAGCCTGGTGGGGCTTGAGAGGCAGGGGATCGGCCTGGGAGCTCAGCAGGCTCCCTGTGTCTGTGTGGGTGGGGCAAATGCCCTCCACTCCTCTTGCAGGATGCCTCCTGCCTGCCTCTCCTGGTCTCTCCAGACTCCCTTCTATGCCCCAGGAACCATGTGGCCTGGATTGGGCTTTGGAGGGGAGGGAACCAGCTTTGGCACTCAGTTGGCTCCCCAGCCCTATTGGGCCAGGCGATCACCCTCTGCTCCTCTACTGTTCTTCCTGGAGAGTCCCTCCCACCTGCCTATCCTGATCTCCCTGGCCTCAAGGGCGCTGATCCTTTCTGGCCTCCACTCCTCCACCCCTCTAAGTCCCCCTACGTCCTACTGGTTCACTCTGGGGTTCCTCCCAACTTCTTGGGTGTCAGAGTTCTCCACCAGCGGCCAGCAGGTGGCTTAGTTGTGGGGAGATGCTAACTCCGTGTCTTCTCACACTACCATCTTGACTCTGCCTCCATGCACAATATATTTTAAGTGATGAAAGTGAAATACCTACAACCAAGAATACTCTACCCAGCAAGGCTCTCATTCAGATTTGACAGAGAAATCCAAACGTTTACAGACAAGAAAAACATAGGAGAATTCAGCACTGTCAGCCAGCTTTGCAACAAATGCTAAAGGCGATCCTCTAGGCAAGAAAGAGACCAGCAACTTAAAACAACCTTGTACATATAAAGAATGCTATATCAAAGCCTCATGGGAACAGCAAACCTGAAAACTACAACAGATAGACACACATAAAGGAAAAAGCCACCCAAACACAAGACTAAAGATGGTCATCAAACCGCAAGATAACAAAAGAGGAAGAGAAGAAAAAACACCTACAAAAACAAACCCAAAACAATTAAGAAAATGGCAACAGAAACATATATATAAATAATTACCTTAAATGTAAATGGATTAAATGCTCCAACCAAAAGACATAGACTGGATGAATGAATATGAAAATAAGATCCAGATATATGCTATCTACAGAGACCCACTTCAGACCTAGGAATACATACAGACTGAAAGTGAGGGGATGGAAGAAGGTATTGCATACAGATAGAAATCAAAAGAAAGCTGTAGTAGCAATACTCATATCAGACAAAACAAACTTTAAAATAAAGACTGTAATAAGAGACAAAGAAGAACACCACATAATGATCAAGGGCTCACTCCAAGATGAAGATATAACAATTGTAAATATAGATGCACCCAACATAGGAGCACCTCAATATAGGAGGCAAATACTAACAGCCATAAAAGGAGAAAGCAACAGTAACACAATAATAGTGGGGGACTTTAACACCCCACTTATACCAGTGGACAGATCATCCAGACAGAAAATCAATAAGGAGACAGAGGCCTTAAATGACACATTAGACCAGATAGATTTATTTGATATTTATAGAGCATTCCATCCAAAAGCAGCAGAATACACATTCTTCTAAGTGCACATACAATATTCTCCAGGATTGACCACACACTGGGTCACAAAGCGAGCCTTGGTAAATTTAAGAAAACTGAAATCATATCAAGCATATTTTCTGACCACAACGCTATGAGATTAGAAATAAACTACAAGAAAAAAACCTGTAAAATACACAAACACGTGGAGGCTAAACAATATGTTACTAAACCACCAATGGATCACTGAAGAAATTAAAGAGGAAATAAAAATACCTAGAGACAAATGCATTTTGGGATGCAGTAAAAGCAGTTCTAAGAGGAAAGTTTATAGCAATACAATCTTAACTCAGGAAACAAGAAACATCTCAAATAAACAACCTAACCTTACACCTAAAGCAACCAGAGAAAGAAGAACAAACAAAACCTAAAGGTAGTAGAAAGAAAGAAATCATAAAGACCAGAGCAGAAATAAATGAGATAGAGACAATACAATAGCAAAGGTCAATGAAACTAAAAGCTGGTTCTTTGAAAAGATAAACAAAATTGATAAACCTTTAGCCAGACCCAACAAGAAAAAAAAGTGAGAGGACTCAAATCAATAAAATTAGTAATGAAAAAGAAAAAGTTACAAGTGACAGCACAGAAATACAAAGGATCATAAGAGACTACTACAAATAGCTATATGCCAATAAATTGACAACCTGGAAGAAATGGACAAATTCTTAGAAAGGTACAACTTTCCAAGACTGAACCAGGAAGAAATAGAAAATATGAACAGTCCAATCAAAAGCACTGAAATTGAAACTGTGATTTAAAAACTCCCAACAAACAAATGTCCAGGTCCTGAAGGCTTCACAGATGAATTCTGTCAAATATTTAGAGAAGAGCTAAAACCTGTCCTTCTGAAACTGTTCCAAAAAACTGCAGAGAAAGGAAAATTCCCAAACTCATTCTATGAGACCACCATCACCCTGATACCAAAACCAGACAGAGATACCACAAAAAAAGAAAATTACAGGCCAACATCACTGATGAACACAGACGCAAAAATCCTCAGCAAAATACTAGTAATCCGAATCCAACAATACATTAAAAGGATCATACACCATGATCAAGTGGGATTTATCCCAGGGATGCAAGAATTTTGCAATATCAACAAATCAATCAGTGTGACACACCACATCTACAAACTGAAAAATAAAAGCCATATGATCATCTCAATAAATGCAGAAAAAGCTTTTGACAAATTTCAACACCCATTTATGACAAAAACACTCCAGAAAGTGAGCATAGAGGGAAAATACCTCATAGAGGGAAAATAAAGGCCTTATACAACAAACCACCAGCTATCATCATACTCAACAGCGAAAAGCTGAAAGCATTTCCTCTAAGATCAGGAGCAAGACAAGGATGTCCACTCTCACCACTTTTATTCAAACTAGTTTTGGATGTCCTAGTTACAGCAATCAGAGGAAAATAAAAGGAACCCAAATTGGAAAAGAAGAAGTAAAACTGTCACTCTTTGCAGATGACATGATACTGTACATGAAAACTCCTAAAGATGCTACTGGAAAACTACTAGAGCTCATCAGTAAATTTGGTAAAGTTGCAGGTTACAAAATTTATACACAGAAATCTGTTGCACTGCTATACACTAACAACATAAGATCAGAAAGAGAAATTGAAGAAACAACCCCATATACCATTGCATCAAAAAGAATAAAATACCTAGGAATAAACCTAAGGAGACAAAAGACCTGTACACCGAAAACTATAAGATGCTGATGAAAGAAATCAAAGATGACACAAACAGATGGAAAGATATACCATGTTCTTGGATTAGAACAATCAATACTGTCAAAATAACTATAGTACCGAAGGTAATCTACAGATTCAAAGTAATCCCTCTCAAATTACCAATGGCATTTTTCACAGAACTAGAACAAAAAATCTTAAAATTTATACGGAGAGTCAAAAGACCCCAAAGAGCCAAAGCAATCTTGAGAAAGAAAAATGGAGCTGGAGGAATCAGGCTCCCTGACTTCAGAGTATAGAACAAAGCTATAGTCATCAAAACAGTATGGTACTGGCACAAAAACAGAAATATAGATCAATAGAACAGGATAGAGAGCTCAGAAATAAACCCATGCACCTACAGTTAATCTATGACAAAGGAGGCAAGAGTATACAATGCAGGAAAGATAGTCTCTTCAATAAATGGTGCTGGGAAAACTGTACAGCTACATGTAAAAAAAATGAAATTAGAACATTCTTTAACACCATACACAAAAATAGGCTCTAAATGGATTAAAGACCTAAATGTGAGACCAGACACTATAAAACTCTTAGAGGAAAACATAGGCAGAACACTCTAACATAAATTGCAGCAATATCTTTTTTCGAGATGTCTCCCAGAGTAATGTAAATAAAAACAAAAACAAATGGGATCTAATTAAACTCAAAAGCTTTTGCACAACAAAGGAAACCATAAACAAAAACAAAAAGACAACCCACAGATTGGGAGAAAATATTTGCAAATGATGCAACCAACAAGGGATTAGTCTCCAAAATTTACAAACACCTGATGCAGCTTAATATCATCAAAACAAACAACCCAATCAAAAAATGGGCAGAAGACCTAAATAGACATTTCTACAAAGACATACAGATGGTCAAGAGGCACATGAAAAGAAGTTCAACATCACTAATTATTAGAGAAACATAAATCAAAACTACAATGAGATATGACCTCAAACCAGTCAAAATAGCTAGCCTCAAAAAATTCACAAACAATAAAGGCTAGAGAGGGCTCCATTCCTGCAGAGAAATGGGAACACTACTACACTCTTAGTAGGAATATAAGTTGGTACAGCCACTATGGAGAACAGTATGGAGGTTCCTTAAAGAACTAAAAATAGAGCTACCATATGATCCTGCAACCTCTCTCCTGGGCATATAACAAGAGAAAAACATGGTCCGAGAGGATACATGCACCTCAAAGGTCATTGTCTGGCAGTGTTTTTCCTTTCTTAGCGGTGCTGAAGATAATGGTGTTAGCTCACAGTCCAGGCACCTTTGATTTGATGGGATACGATAAATTGCATAGATAATCACTAAGTTGGGACCTTTCCAACTGGTACTGAATAATGTTATAAAAACTGTCCATTTTTATATCTGGAGAAAACCATGGTTTGAAAGGATACATGCACCCCTATGTTCATAGCAGCACTGTTTACAATAGCCAAGACATGGAAGCAACCTAAATGTCCATCGACAGAGGTATGGATAAAGAAGATGTACATATATACAATGGAACATTACTCAGCAATTCAAAAGAATATACATATATACAATGGAATATTACTCAGCCATTAAAAAGAATGAAATAATGCCATTTGCAACAACATGGATGGACCTAGAGTTTATCATACTAAGTGAAGTAAGTCAGACAGAGAAAGAGAAACATCATATGATATCACTTATATGTGGAATCTAAAAAGAAATGATACAAGTAAACTTATTTAAAAAACAGAAACAGAGAGATTTAGACAACTAACTTATAGTTACCAGGGGGGAAGGGAAAGTTAGGGAGTTTGGGATTGCCATATACACATTGCTATATTTTAAATGGATATAACCAATGAGGACCTACTGTATAACATAGAGAATTCTGCTCAATATTATGTAACAAAGTAAATGGGAAAAGAATTAGAAAAAGAATAGATACATGTAAATGTATAACTGAATCACTTTGCTGTACACCTGAAACTATCACAACATTGTTAATCAACTATACCCTAATATAAAATAAAGTTTAAAAAAATAAATGATTTAATAGTTATGTTTAGCACCTACAAAAAAATTGAAATATATAATCACTGAAATAGAAAAAATCATATAAGTGAGTAATTCTAGATGGACACAAATTAAGAGACCATTAGTTATCTGGAATATAGTGCTAAAAAATTCACTGAGATCATATTACAGAGAGAGAATTTTTTTTTTTTTTTTTTTGCGGTACACGGGCCTCTCACTGCTGTGGCCTCTCCCATTGTGGAGCACAGGCTCTGGACACGCAGGCTCAGCGGCCATGGCTCATGGGCCCAGCTGCTCCATGGCATGTGGGATCTTCCCAGACCGGGGCACAAACCCGTGTCCCCTGCATCGGCAGGCGGACTCTCAACCACTGCGCCACCAGGGAAACCCGAGAGAAAATATTTTTAAACGTATAAGAGAAGTTAAAAAAGACAGAGGAAAAACTGTGAGACTCCCATTTGTGAGGCAACCCAGAGGAGAAACCTAAGGAAATAGTAGAAAATCACATGGCTTCTGAGAACATCTAGAATCAAAGAAAGATGCAAACCCTCTGCTTGAAGATGTGTAACAAGTGCCAGGCAAGATAATTCAATAAACTTGCACCCACATAAATCAAAGTGAATCTCCAACCTAGTAAAGACAACATTTCAAAATTCAGAAAGAACACACCATCTACAATGGGATAATTACACTGAAAGTGGATTTGTCTTCAGCAGAAATACATGTTAGCAAAAAGTAAGCAGTGTCCTCAAATTGTATAGGAAAAACTATGACTCGAAACCATTATACCCTTCAATCACATTAAAGGGGAGATACATTTTTTCAGACACATGAAAACTAAGAGTTTACCCTAAAACCTCATTGAAAGATCTGCTGAAGGACATATTTCAGCAAGATGAAGACAAAGTGAAGCACTGGGATATAAGAGATCACTGACAGCATAGAAACTGGTGAAATAAATCAACTCTAGATTATAAACAATAACAACTATAACTAATGCTTGTGTTTACAAAGGGACCTAAAATTTTAGATAATAAGATGGGTGGGAGAAATTCAGGGAGTAATTCAAACATGCTAAGGGTCTTGCCTTGGTCTACTCATTCATTTAATTTAGAAAATCTTTATAGAGTGGTTAGTATGTGCCAGAAACTGTCGTAGGCTTTGGAAATAATGCATAAAGAGAAAAATGGCCTATTTTCGTGGAACTTACATTGTAGTGGGTAAACAAACAAATTATGTGAAATAATGTCAGGGGCTATGATAATTTAAGTAGGATGACCAACAATTCATTTTTGAGAGTGTAAGGGGGTACTGGTACTGTTATGCCAGGAAAACCTCCATAAACTGCTACAATCCCCCTACAAACTGATCACCATATGTAGATGTGTTATGTAAGCTTTCAGTGCTGTGATCAAAAAAGACAGTGAATTGAGTATGTTGAGTCTTTGTTATAATAATATGAAATTAAAGGGGACTTCCCTGGTGGTGCAGTTGTTAAGATTCTGTGCCCCTAATGCAGGGGGCCCGGGTTTGATCCCTGGTCAGGGAACTACATTCCACATGCATGCTTCAATTAACAGTTTGCATGCCACAACTAAGGAGCCCAGGTGCCGCAGCTAAGGAGCCTGCCTGTTGCATCCAAGACCTGGTGCCACCAAATGAATAATAAATAAATATATTAAAAATAAGGATTGGAGTGAATTTACTTATTTTAAAAAGGTATGAAATTAAATGTAAGTTAAAATTTAGGGGTATTTTTTAAAAGAATAGAAATAAAAGCAAGTAGAGAGTAGGAAAAAACTGTATCAATTCAACTAAAAACCAGAAAAGTAAGAAAAACAAAAGTATGGTAAAAAGATAAGTGATTGTGGAAGAAAAGAAATTGTTACTAACAAGTCTGGAATTCTTATACCACTCTTCCTGGTATTACACCAGCTTGTCATTATTATTTCCACTTCCCAGCCAATTAGTGAACTCAGGATTTTGAAGGCTGTATTTTTAAGGGTTTTTTTTGTTTCCTGTGAAATATACATTCCATTATATAATCAAAATCAATAGGGAAGAGACCTTCAAGATTGCAAAAGAGTAAGACATGGAGATCACCTTCCTCCCCACAAATACATCAGAAATACATCTACATGTGGAACAACTCCTACAGAACACCTACTGAATGCTGGCAGAAGACCTCAGACTTCCCAAAAGGCAAGAAAATCCCCAGGTACTAGGGTAGAGCAAAAGAAAAAAAAAACAGAAACAAAAGAATAGGGACGGGACCTGCATCAGTGGGAGGGAGCCGTGAAGTAGGAAAAGTTTCCACACACTAGGAAGCCCCTTCAGTGGCAAAGACAAGGGGTGGTGGGGGGGAAGCTTCAGAGGCACGGAGGAGAGCTCAGCAACAGGGGTGCAGAGGGCAAAGCAGAGAGATTCCTGCACAGAGGATCAGTGCCAACCAGCACTCACCAGCCTGAGACGCTTGTCTGCTCACCCACCGGGACGGGCGGGAGCTGGGAGATGAGGCTTGGGCTTCGGAGATCGGATCCCAGGGAGAGGACTGGTGTTGGCTGCGGGACCACAGCCTGAAGGGGGCTAGTACACCACAGCTAGCCAAGATGGAGTCTGGAATAAACTTTGGACCTGCCTAAGAGGCAAGAGACCATTGTTTCATGGTGCGTGAGGAGAGGGGATTCAGAGCACCACCTAAACAAGCTCCAGAGACGGGCGTGAGCCACGGCTATCAGCACGGACACCAGAAACGGGCATGAAAAGCTAAGCCTGCTGCTGCAGCCACCAAGAAGCCTCTGTGCAAGCACAGGTCACTATCCACATCTCCCCTCCTGGGAGCCTGTGCAGCCTGCCACTGCCAGGGTCCTGTGAAACAGGGACAACATCCCCAGGAGAACACACAGCATGCCTCAGGCTATTGCAATGTCACATTAGCTTCTGCTGCCCCAGGCTCACATCGTATTCCGTACCGCTCCCACCCACTGGCCTTATGAGCCAGAGCCCCCTAATCAGCTTCTCCTTTAACCCCGACTGGTCCGATGGAAGAACAGACGCCCTCAGGCGACCTAAACACAGAGGCAGGGCCAAATCCAAAGCTGAACCCCAGGTTCTGGGCGAACAAAGAAGAGAAAGAGAAATTTCTTTCAGCAGTCTCAGGAGCAGTGGATTAAATCTGCACAATCAACTTGACGTACCCTGCATCTGTGGAATACCTGAATAGACAATGAATCAGCCAAAACTGAGGCAGTGGACTTTGGGAGCAACGATACTTTTTTTTCCTTTTTCTCCTTTTGTGAGTGTGTATGTGTATGCTTCTTTGTGTGATTTTGTCTGTAGAGCTTTGCTTTTACCATTTGTCCTGGGGTTCTGTCTGTCCATTTTTAAATTACTTTTAAATTATTTTTTATTTTAATAACTTTATTTTATTTTATTCCTTCCTCCCTCCCTCCTTCCCTTCCATCCATTTTTTCTCCCGTTTCTTCTGAGCCATGTGACTGACAGAGTCTTGGTGCTCCGGCTGGCCTCTGAGGTGGGAGAGCCGAGTTCAGGACATTGGTCCATCATAGACCTCCTGGCTACACATAATGTCAAGTGGCAAAAGATCTCCCAGAGACCTCCATCTCAACGTTAAGACCCAGCTCCACTCAACGACTAGCAGGCTACAGTGCTGGACACGCTATGCCAAACAACTAGCAAGACAGGAACACCACACCACCCATTAGCAGAGAGGCTGCCTAAAATCATAATAAGGTCACAGACACCCCAAAACACACCATCACACGTGGTCCTGCTCGCCAGAAAGACAAGATTCAACCTCATCCACCGGAACACAGGCAGTAGTCCCCTCCACCAGGAAACCTACACAACCCACTGAACCAACCTTAGCCACTAGGGGCAGACACCAAAAGCAATGGGAACTACAAACCTGAAGCCTGCAAAAAGGAGACCCCAAACACAGTAAGTTAAGCAAAATGAGAAAACAGAGAAACACACAGCAGATGAAGAAGCAAGGTAAAAACGCACCAGACCAAACAAATGAGGAGGAAACAGGCACTCTACCTGAATAAGAATTCAGAGTAATGATAGGAAAGGTGATACAAAATATTGGAAATAGAATAGAGAAAATACAAGAAACGTTTAACAAGGACATAGACGAACTAAAGAGCAAACAAACAATGATGAACAACACAATAAATGAAATTAAAAATTCTCTAGCAGGAATCAATAGCAGAATAACTGAGGCAGAAGAATGGATAAGTGACCTGGAATACAAACGAGTGGAAATAACTACTGCAGAATTATTCAAAAAATAATTTCAGGGGCTTCTCTGGTGGCGCAGTGGTTGAGAGTCTGCCTGCCGATGCAGGGAACGCGGGTTCATGCCCCGGTCTGGGAGGATCCCACATGCCGTGGAGCGGCTGGGCCCGGTGAGCCATGGCCACTGAGCCTGTGCGTCTGGAGCCTGTGCTCCACAGCGGGAGAGGCCACAACAGTGGGAGGCCCGCATACCACAAAAAAAAAAAAATTTCTGCAGAATACAGAAAAAAGAATGAAAATAATTGAGGACAGTCTCAGAGACCTGTGGGACATTAAACACAAGAACATTCGAATTATAGGAGTAGCAGAACAAGAGAGAAAGAAAGGGACTGAGAAAATATTTGAAGAGATTATAGTTGAAAACTTCCCTAATATGGGAGAGTAAATAAGTCAAGGAAGCACAGAGATTCCCATAAGGACAAATCCAAGGAGAAACATGCCAAAAACCATATTAATCACATTATCAAAAATTAAATACAAAGAAAAACTATTAAAAGCAGTAAGAGAAAAAAAAAACTAATAACATAAAAGGGAATCCCCATAAGGTTAGCAGCTGATCTTTCAGCAGGAACTATGTAAGCCAGAAGGGAGTGCAAGGAATATTTAAAGTGATGAAAAGGAAAAACCAACAACGAAGATTACTGTACCCAGCAAGGATCTCATTCAGATTCTACAGGGAAATTAAAACCTTTACAGACAAGCAAAAGCTAAGAGAATTCATCACCACCAAACCAGCTTTACAACAAATGCTAAAGGAACTTCTCTAGGCAGGAAACACAAGAGAAGGAAAAGACCTACAATAACAAACCAGAAACAATTAAGAAAACGGTAATAGGAACACACATATTGATAACTACCTTAAATGTAAATGGATTAAATGCTCCAACCAAAAGATGTAGACTGGCTGAATGGATACAAAAACAAGACCCATATATATGTTGTCTAAAAGAGACCCACTTCAGATCTAGGGACACATACAGGCTGAAAGTGAAGGGATGGAAAAAGATATTCCATGGAAATGGAAATCAAAAGAAAGCTGGAGTATCAATTCTCATATCAGACAAAATAGACTTTAAAATAAAGACTATTACAACAAACAAATAAGGACACTACATAATGATCAAGGGATCAATCCAAGAAGAAGATATAACAATCGTAAATATTTATGCATCCAACATAGGAGAACATCAATACACAAAGCAAACGTTAACATCCATAAAAGGGGAAAGTGACAATAACACAATAATAGTAGGGGACTTTAACACCCCACTTTCACCAATGGACAGATCATCCAAAATGAAAATAAATAAGGAAACACAAGCTTTAAATGATACATTAAACAAGATGGACTTAATTGATATTTATAGGACATTCCATCCAAAAACAACAGAATACACTTTCTTCTCAAGCGCTCATGGAACATTCTCCAGGATAGACCATACCTTGGGTCACAAATCAAGCCTTGGTAAGTTTAAGAAAATTGAAATCGTATCAAGTATCTTTTCCGACCACAATGCTATGAGACCAGATTTCAATTACATGAAAAAATCTGTAAAAAATACAAATACATGCAGGCTAAACAATACACTAATAAATAACCAAGAGATCCCAGAAGAAATCAAAGAGGAAATCAAAGAATATCTGGAAACAAATGACCATGAAAAAGCGATGACCCAAAACCTATGAGATGTAGCAAGAGCAGTTCTAAGAGAGAAGTTTATTGCAATACAATCGTACCTCAAGAAACAAGAAATATCTCAAATAAACAAGCTAAACTTACACCTAAAGCAATTAGAGAAACAAGAACCAAAAAAAGCCCAAAGTTAGCAGAAGGAAAGAAATCATAAAGATGAGATCATAAAAAAATGAAAAAGAAAACAATAGCAAAGATCAATAAAACTAAATGCTGGTTGTTTGAGAAGATAAACAAAATTGATAAACCATTAGACTCATAAAGAAAAAAAGGGAGAAGACTCAAATCAATAGAATTAGAAATGAAATAGGAGAAGTAACAACTGACACTGCAGAAATACAAAGGATCATGAGAGATTACTACAAGCAACACTATGCCAATAAAATGGACAACCTGGAAGAAATGAACAAATTCGTAGAAAATCACAACCTTCCGAGACTGAACCAGGACGAAATAGAAAAAATAAACAGACCAAATCACAGCACTGAAACTGAGACTGTGATTAAAAATTTTCCAACAAACAAATGCAAAGGATGAGAAGGCTTCACAGGCAAATTCTATCAAACATTTATAGAAGAGCTAACACCTATCCTTCCCAAACTCTTCCAAAATATACCAGATGGAGGAACACTCCCAAACTTATTCTACGAAGCCACCATCACCCTGATACCAAAAACAGACAACGATGTCACAAAGAAAGAAAACTACAGGCCAATATCACTGATAAATATAGATGCAAAAATCCGCAACAAAATACTAGCAAACAGAATCCAACAGCACATTAAAAGGATCATACACCATGATCAAGTGGGGTTTATCCCAGGAATGCAAGGATTCTTCAATATATGGAAATCAATCAATGTCATACACCATATTAACAAATTAAGGAAAACACCATATGATCATCTCAATAGATGCAGAAAAAGCTTTCGACAAAATTCAACACCCATTTATGATAAAAACCCTTCAGAAACTAGGCATAGAGGGAACTTACCTTAGCATAATAAAGACCATATATGTCAAACCCACTGCCAACATTGTTCTCAATGGTGAAATACTGAAACCATTTCTGCTAAGATCAGCAGCAAGACGGGGTTGTCCACTCTCACCACTATTATTCAACATAGTTTTGGAAGTTTTAGCCACAGAAATCAGAGAAAAAAAGGAAATAAAAGGAATCCAAATTGGAAAAGAAGAAATAAATTTGTCACTGTTTGCAGATGACATGATACTATACATAGAGAATCCTAAAGACTCTACCAGACAACTACTAGAGCTAATCAATGAATTTGGTAAAGTAGCAAGATACAAAATTAATGCACAGGAATCTCTTGCAATCCTATACCCTAATGATGAAAAATATAAAAGAGAAATTAAAGAAACACTCACATTTACCATTGCAACCAGAAGAATAAAATTCCTAGGAAAAAACCTGCTTAAGGAGACAAAAGACCTGTATGCAGAAAACCTTAAGACACTGATGAAAGAAATTAAAGATGATACCAACAAATGGAGAGATATACCAGGCTCTTGGATTGGAAGAATCAACATTGTGAAAATGACTATACTACCCAAAGCAATCTACAGATTCAATGAACTCCTTATCAAACTACCAATGGCATTTTTCACAGAACTAGAACAAAAGATTTCACAATTTGTATGGAACACAAAAGACCCTGAATAGCTAAAGCAATCTTGAGAAAGAAAAACAGAGCTGGAGGAATCAGGCTCCCTGACTTCAGACTATACTACAAAGCTAAAGTAATCAAGACAGTATTGTTCTGGCACAAAAACAGAAATAGAGATCAATGGAAAAGGATAGAAAACCCAGAGATAAACCCACACAATACGGTCACCTTGTTTTTGATAAAGGAGGCAAGAATATACAATGGAGAAAAGACAACCTCTTCGATAAGTGGTGCTGGGAAAACTGGACAGCTACATGTAAAAGAATGAAATTAGAACAGTCCCTAACACCATATACAAAAATAAACTCCAAATGTATTAAAGACCTAAATGTAAGGCCAGACACTATAAAACTCTTAGAGGAAAACATAGGCAGAACACTCTATGACATAAATCAGAGCAAGATCCTTTTTGACCCAACTCCTAGAGTAACCAAAATAAAAACAAAAATAAACAAATGGGACCTAATGAAACTTCAAAGCTTTTGCACAGCAAAGGAAACCATAAACAAGATGAAAAGACAACCCTCAGAATGGGAGAGAATATTTGCCAATGTAGCAACTGACAAAGGATTAATCTCCAAAATTTACAAGCAGCTCATGCAGCTCAATATCAAAAAAACAAACAACCCAATCCAAAAAATGGGCAGAAGACGTAAACAGACATTTCTCCAGAGAAGATAAACAGATTACCAACAAACACATGAAAGGATGCTCAACATCACTAATCATTAGAGAAATGCAAATCAAAACTTCATTGAGGTATCACCTCACACCAGTCAGAATGGCCATCATCAAAAAATCTAGAAACAATAAATGCTGGAGAGGGTATGGAGAAAAGGGAAACCTCTTGTACTGTTGGTGGGAATGTAAATTGATACAGACACTATGGAAAACAGTATGGACGTCCCTTAAAAACCTAAAAAGAGAACTACCATACGATCCAGCAATCCAACTACTGGGCACCTACCCTGAGAAAACCATAATTCAAAAAGAGTCATGAACCGCAATGTTCATTGCAGCTTTATTTACAATAGCCAGGACATGGAAGCAACCTAAGTGTCCATAGACAGATGAATGGATGAAGAAGATGTGGCACACATATACAATGGAATATTACTCAACCATAAAAAGAAACAAAATTGAGTTATTTGTAGTAGATGGGCCTAGGGTCTGTCATACAGAGTGAAGTAAGTCAGAAAGAGAAAAACAAATACCATATGCTAACACATATATATGGAATCTAAGAAAAAAAAAAGGGTCATGAAGAACCTAAGGGTAAGACTGGAATAAAGACACAGACCTACTAGAGCTTGGACTTGAGGATATGGGGAGGGGGAAGGGTAAGCTGTGACAAAGTGAGAGAGTGGCATGGACATATATACACTACCAAACGTAAAATAGATAGCTAGTGGGAAGCAGTCGCAGAGCACAGGGAGATGAGCTATGTGGTTTGTGACCACCTAGAGGGGTGGGATAGGGAGGGTGGGAGGGAGGGAGATGCAAGAGGGAAGAGATATGGGAACATATGTATATGTATAACTGATTCACTTTGTTATAAAGCAGAAACTAACACACCATTGTAAAGCAATTATACTCCAATAAGGATGTTAAAAAATTTATATATATATATATATATATATATATATATGCAAACTAAATTCAAGAACATGTTAAAAGAATTATACACCATGAACAACTGGGATTTACCCTTGTGCTGCTATGATAGTTCAACATACACAAATCAATAAGTGTAACTCATCACACTAATAGCATGAAAGATAAAAACCACATGATCATCTCATTTGATGTAGAAAACCAGCTGACAAAATACAACATTCTTTCATGATAAAATTCCTCAACAGTTTGGGTATAGAAGGAACATACCTCAACACAGTAAAGGTCATATAGCACAAACTCACAGCTAATATTATACTCGATTGGTAAAAAAAAAAATTGAAAGGTTTTCCTCTAAGATCAGGAACAAGACAAGGATGCCCACTCTCACTATTTTTATTCAGTATAATCCTGGAAGTACAAGCCAGAGCAATTGGGTAAGACAAAGCAATAAAATGCATCCCAATTCGAAAGGAAGAAGTAGAAAACCCAAATACACAACCAGAAATCTACTGGAGCTATTCAATGATTTCAGTAAATTTGCAGGATATAAAATCCATACTCAGAAATCAGTTGCATTTTTATATACTAATAATGAAACATCTAAAAAAGAAATTTTAAAACTACCCCTTTCATAACAGCATAAAAAACAATAAGATACATAAACATAAATTTAACCAAGGAAGTGAATGATGTGTACAATGAAAATTACAAGATTTTGTTGGAAGAAATTGAAGAAGACACAAACAAATAGAAAGATATTTCCTGTTGATGGGTTGAAATAATTAATATTGTTAAATTGCCCATGCCACCCAAAGCCACCTACAGATTCAACACAATCCTTAACAAAATTCCATTGTCATTCTTCACAGAAACAGTAAAAAAATATTTTTCATTTATATGGAACCACAAATTACCACAAATAGCAAAAACAAACTTCAGGGAAAGAAACAAAGCCAGAGGCATCATACTTCCTGATATCAAACTATAGTACAAAGTTTTAGTAACCAAAACTCTATCTTACTGGTATGAAAATAGGCATATAGACCAATGGACCAGAATAGAGAGCCCAGAATTAAACCACCACATATACAGTAAACTAATATCCAACAAGGAAGTGAAAATATCCAATGGGGAGACAATAGTCTCTTCAACAAATGGTGTTGGGAAAACTGGATAAATACATGAGAAAATTGAAAGATGACCCCAATCTTACACCACCCTCACAAACTAGAAATGGATCAAAGACTTAAATATGAGACCTGATACTGTAAAACTCCTAAAAAAAATGTAGGTAAGAAGCTCCTTGACCTTGTTCTTGGCAATGATTTCTTTTTTTCTTTCTTTTTTTTTGTTTAAAAATTTCTTTCTTTATTTTTGGCTGTGTTGGGTCTTCGTTGCTGTGTGAGGGCTTTCTCCAGTTGCGGTGAGTGGAGGCCACTCTTCATTGCGGTGCACAGGTCTCTCACTGTCACGGCCTCTCCCATTGTGGAGCACAGGCTCCAGACGTGCAGGCTCAGTAGTTGTGGCTCACGGGCTTAGTTGCTCCACAGCATGTGGGATCTTCCCAGACCAGGGCATGAACCCGTGTCCCCTGCATTGGCAGGCAGATTCTTAACCACTGTGCCACCAGGGAAGCCCGGCAATGATTTCTTAGATATGACATCAAAAGCCAAAAATCAACCAGTAGGACTACATTAAACTCAAAATCTTCTGCACAGCAAAACAAACAAGCAAACAATTTAAATGGAAAGACAACCTATAGAATTGGAGAAAATATTTGCAAACCACATATCAGATTAGGGGTAAATATCTAAAGTATATAAAGAACTCATGCAGGACTTCCCTGGTGGTGCAGTGGTTGAGAATCTGCCTGCCAATGCAGGGGACACAGGTTCCGTCCCCGGTCTGGGAAGATCTCACATGCCACAAAGCAACTAAGTGTGTGAACCACAATTACCGAGACTGTGCTCTAGAGCTCACAAGCCACAACTACTGAAGTCCATGCACCCTAGAGCCTATGCTCTGCAACAAGAGAAGCCACCACAATGAGAAGCCCATGCCCCACAAGGAAGAGCAGCCCCCACTCGCTGCAACTAGAGAAAGCCCGTGCACATCAATGAAGACCCGATGCAGCCAAAAAAAAAAAAAAAAAACAACAACTCATACAACTCAATAACAACAACAACAGAAGATCCAACTAAAAAATGGACAGAGGAACTAAATAGTCATTTTTCCAAAGAAGACAACCAAATGGCCAAAGTACATTAAAATGTACTCAACATCACTAATCATCAGGGAAATGCAAATCAAAACCACAATGAGATATCACCACACGCCTGTTAGCATGGCTATCATCCAGAAGACAAGAGATAACAAGTGTTGGTGAGAATGCATAGGAAAGGGAACACTTGTACACTGTTGGTGGGAAGGTAAATTGTTTCAGCTACTATGTAAAATAATATGGCGGTTCCTCAAAAAATTTAAAATAGAACTATCATAGATAAAGCAATTCCACCTCGGGGTGTATACCCATAGGAAATGAAAACAGGATATCAAAGAGATGTATGCAGTCCCATGTTTATGGCAGCAGTATTCACAATAGAGAAGATATGGAAACACTCTAGGTGCCATCAAGGGATAAATGGATAAAGAAGATGTGGTGTTTATACATACAAAAATATTATTCAGCCATGAGGAAGAAGGAAATCTTGCCATTTTCTCCATGGACAAGCCTTGAGAACATTATGTTAAGTGAGATAAGTCGGACAAAGAAAGACATACTGTATAGTATCAAAGACCAATACTGTATAGTATCACTTATGTGTGGAATCTGAAAAAGCCAACTTGTAAAAACAGAGGAAAAGGGTGGTTACCAGAGGCTGTTGAATGGGGGAATAGAAGAGATGTTTTATAAGGATACAAATTTGCAGCTAGTAGTAAATAAGCCCTAGAGATCTAATACACAGTATAGTAAATATAGGCAAAAATATTGTATTATAGACTTTTCACTCTGTAAAAGGCTACTTCCTAATTATTCTGGTCACAAAAAAGAAATGATAATTATGTCACATGATAGAGGTGCTAACTATCACTGCTATGGCAATCATATTACAACATACAAATGTATCAAAATCAACATGTTGTACACCTTAAATTTATACAGTGTTGTATGACAAATATATTTCAAATTTAAAAAGCCAATACAAAATTTCACACAGAAATGCAAAGGACCCAGAACAATCAAATCTTGAAAGAGAAAACCAAAGCTGAAGGACTCACACTTCTCAATTTCAAAACTTAAACTGTAAACATACAATTCTGAAGATAGTGTGGTACTGCCATAAAAATAGACATAAATATCAATGCAATAGAATTGAGAATCCAGAAATAAATCCTCGAGTTTATAGTCAATTAACACAGAACTTGACAGGATTACAAAATTCATGGGGGAAACAACAGTCTTTCTACCAAATGCTGTAGGGACAACTGGATATTCCCATGCAAAGGTTGAATTCAACCCCTTCCTTACACCATTTACAAAAATTAACTCTAAGTTAGTTAAAGTCCTAAAATAACTAAAACTATAAAATTTGTGGAAGAATTTAGGCATTGGTATCTTAGCTGTATCACAAAAGGACAAGCACAGAGGAAAATATAAAGATTCATAAAAGTTAAAAGCATTTGTGAATCAAAGGACACTATCAAGAGTGAAAAGACAGAGCTGAGGAAATTGGCAGAAGAGTAAGACGCGGAGATCACCTTCTTCTCCACAGATACATCAGAAATCATTCTACACGTGGAACTGCTCCTATAGAACACCCACTGAACGCTGGCAGAAGACCTCAGACCTCCCAAAAGGCAAGAAACTCCCCACATATCTGGGTAGGGAAAAAGAAAAAACAGAGACAAAAGAATAGGGATGGGACGTGCACCAGTGGGAGGGAGCTGTGAAGGAGGAAAGGTTTCCACACACTAGGAGCCCCTTTGCAGGCGGAGACTGTGGGTGGTGGAGGGGGGAAGCTTCGGAGCCACGGAGGAGAGCACAGCAACAGGGGTGTGAAAGGCAAAGTGGAGAGATTCCCGCACAGAGGATCGGTGCCGACCGGCACTCACCAGCCTGAGAGGCTTGTCTGCTCACCCGCCGGGGTGGGCAGGGCTGGGAGCTGAGGCTCCAGCTTTGGTCAGAGCACAGGGAGAGGACTGGCAGCGTGAACACAGCCTGCAGGGGGTTAGTGCACCACGGCTAGCCAAGAGGGAGTCCGGGAAAAAGTCTGGACCTGCCGAAGAGGCAAGAGACTTTTTCTTCCCTCTTTGTCTCCTGGTGCGCAAGGAGAGGAGATTAAGAGCGCTGCTTAAAGGAGCTCCAGAGACAGGCGTGAGCCGTGGCTGAAAGCACAGACCCCAGAGACAGGCATGAGATGCTAAGGCTGCTGCTGCCGCCACAAAGAGACCTGTGTGCGAGCACAGGTCACTATCCACACCCCCTTTCCGGGGAGTCTGTGCAGCCCGCCACTGCCAGGGTCCCGTGATCCAGGGACAACATCCCCGGGAGAACGCACGGCACACCTCAGGCTGGTGCAACGTCTCGCCGGCCTCTGTTGCCACAGGCTCGCCCTGCACTCCATACCCCTTCCTCCCCCCTACCTGAGTTAGCCAGAGTCCCCTAATCAGCTGCTCCTTTAACCGCGTCCTGTCTGAGCAAACGACAAGCGCCCTCAGGCGACCTACATGCAGGGGCGGGGCCAAATCCAAACATGAACACTGGCAGCTGAGCAAACAAAGAAGAGAAAGGGAAATTTCTCCCAGCAGCCTCAGGGGCAGCGGATTAAATCTGCACAATCATCATGATGTACCCTGTATCTGTGGAATACCTGAATAGACAATGAATCATCCCAAATTGAGGGGGTGGACTTTGAGAGCAAGATTTATTATTTTTCCCCCTTTTCCTCTTTTATGAATGTGTATGTATATGCCTCTGTGTGAGATTTTGTCTGTGTAGCTTTGCTTTCACCATTTCTCCTACGGTTCTGTCCGTCCGTTTTTTTTTTCTTGTTTTTTTATTTAAAAATTTTCTTCATAATCATTTTTAATTTTTATTTTAATAACTTTACTTTATCTTACTTTATTTTATCTTCTTTCTTTCCCTTTCTTTCTTTCTTTCTTTTTCTTTCTTTCTTTCCTTCTTTTCTTTCTTTTCTTTCTTTCTTTCTACTTTTCTCCCTTTCATTCTGAGCCATATGCATGAAAGGCTCTTGGTGCTCCAGCCAACAGACACTGCTGTGCCTCTGAGATGGGAGAGCCAACTTCAGAACACTGGTCCACAAGAGACCTCCCAGTCTCACATAATATCAAACGGTGAAAATCTCCCAGAGATCTCCATCTCAACACAAAGACCCAGCTTCACTCAACGATCAGCAAGCTACCGTGCTGGACACCCTATGCCAAACAACTAGCAAGACAGGAACACAGCTCCATCCATTAGAAGAGAGGCTGCCTAAAATCATAATAAGGCTACAGACATCCCAAAACACACCACCAGATGTGGACCTGCCCACTAGAAAGACAAGATCCAGCCTCATCCACCAGAACACAGGTACTAGTCCCCTCCACAAGGAAACCTACACAACACACTGAACCAAACTTAGCCACTGTGGACAGACACCAAAAACAATGGGAACTATGAACCTGCAGCGTGCAAAAAGGAGACCCCAAACACAGTAAGATAAGCAAAATGAGAAGACATAAAAACACACAGCAGATGAAGGAGCAAGGTAAAAACCCACCAGACTTAACAAATGAAGAGGAAATAGGCAGTCTACCTGAAAAGGAATTCAGAATAATGATAGTAAAGATGATCCAAATTCTTGGAAATAGAATAGAGAAAATGCAAGAAACATTTAACAAAGACCTAGAAGAGCTAAAGAGGAAACAAGCAATGATTAACAACACAATAAATGAAATTAAAAATACCCTAGAAGGGATCAATAGCAAAATAACTGAGGCAGAAGAACAGATAAGTGACCTGGTAGATAAAATAGTGGAAATAACTAATGCAGAACAGTATAAAGAAAAAGAATAAAAAGAACTGAGGACAGTCTCAGAGACCTCTGGGACAACACTAAATGCACCAACGTTCAAATTATAGGGGTCCCAGAGGAATAAGAGAAAAAGAAAGGGACTGGGAAAGTATTTGAAGAAATTATAGTTGAAAGCTTCCCTAATATGGGAAAGGAAATAGTTAATCAAGTCCAGGAAGCACAGAGAGTCCCATACAGGATAAATCCAAGGAGAACCATGCCAAGACACATATTAATCAAACTACCAAAAATTAAATACAAAGAAAACATATTAAAAGCAGCAAGGGAAAAACAACAAATAACACACAAGGGAATCCCCATAAGGTTAACAGCTGATCTTTCAGCAGAAACGCTGCAAGCCAGAAGGGAGTGGCAGGATGTATTTAAAGTGATGAAGCAGAGAAACCTGCAACAAAGATTACTCTACCCAGCAAGGATCTCATTCAGATTTGATGGAGAAATTAAAACCTTTACAGACAAACAAAAGCTGAGAGAGTTCAGCACCACCAAACCAGCTTTACAACAAATGTTAAAGGAACTTCTCTAGGCAAGAAACACAAGAGAAGGAAAAGACGTACAATAACAAACCCAAAACAATTAAGAAAATGGGAATAGGAACATACACATCGATAATTACCTTAAATGTAAATGGATTAAATGTTCCCACCAAAAGACACAGACTGGCTGAATGGATACAAAGACAATGCCCATATATATGTTGCCTACAAGAAACCCACTTCAGACCTAGGGACAGATACCGAATGAAAGTGAGGGGATAGAAAAAGATATTGCATGCAAATGGAAATCAAAAGAAAGCTGGAGTAGCAATTCTCATATAAGACAAAATAGACATTAAGATAAAGACTATTATAAGAGACAAAGAAGGACACTACATAATGATCAAGGGATTGATCCGAGAAGAAGATATAACAATAGTAAATAATTATGCACCCAACATAGGACCACCTCACTACATAAGTCAAATACTAACAGCCATAAAAAGGGAAATCGACAGTAACACAATCATAGTAGGGGACTTTAACACCCCACTTTCACCAATGGACGGATCATCCAAAACGAAAATAAATAAGGAAACACAAGCTTTAAATGATACATTAAACAAAATGGACTTAATTGATATTTATAGGACATTCTATCCAAAAACAACAGAATACACATTTTTCTCAAGTGCTCATGGAACATTCTCCAGGATAGATCATATTTTGGGTCACAAACCTAGCCTTGGTAAATTTAAGAAAATTGAAATTGTATCAAGTATACATTCCGAACATAACGCTATGAGACTAGATATCAATTACAGGAAAAGATCTGTAAAAAATACAAACACATGGAGGCTAAACAATACACGACTTAATAACCAAGTGATTGCTGAAGAAATCAAAGAGGAAATAAAAAATACCTACAAAAAATGACAATGGAGACACGACAACTCAAAACCTATGGAATGCAGCAAAATCATTTCTAAGAGGGAAGTTTATAGCAATACAATCCTACCGTAAGAAACAGGAAACATCTCAAATAAACAACCTAACCTTGCACCTAAAGCAATTAGAGAAAGAACAAGAAAAAACCAAAGTTAGCAGAAGGAAAGAAATCATAAATATCAGATCAGAAACAAAGGAAAAAGAAATGAAGGAAACGATAGCAAAGATCAATAAAACTAAAAGCTGGTTCTTTGAGAAGATAAACAAAATTGATAAACCATTAGCCAGATTCATCAAGAATAAAAGGGAGAAGACTCAAATCAATAGAATAAGAAATGAAAAAGGTGAAGTAACAACTGACACTGTAGAAATACAAAGGATCATGAGAGATTACTACAAGCAACTGTATATCAATAAACTGGACAATCTGGAAGAAATGGACAAATTCTTAGAAATGCACAACCTGCCAAGACTGGACCAGGAAGAAATAGAGAATATGAACAGACCAATCACAAGCACTGAAATTGAAACGGTGATTAAAAATCTTCCAACAGGGCTTCCCTGGTGGCACAGAGGTTGAGAATCTTCCTGCTAATGCAGGGGACACGGGTTCGCGCCCTGGTCCCGGAAGATACTACATGCAGTGGAGCACCTAGGCCCGTGAGCCAAAACTACTGAGCCTGCACGTCTGGAGCCTGTGCTCCACAACAAGAGAGGCCGCGATGATGAGAGGCCCATGTGCCGCGATGAACAGTGGCCCCTGCCTGCCTCAACTAGAGAAAGCACTAGCACAGAAACGAAGACCCAATGCAGCCAAAAATAAATAAATAATTTAAAAAAATCTTCCAACAAACAAAAGCCCAGGAACAGATGGCTTCACAGGCGAATTCTATCAAACATTTAGAGAACAGCTAACACCTATTCTTCTCAAACTCTTCCAAAATATAGCAGAGGGAGGAACACTCCCAAACTCATTCTACGAGGCCAACATCACCTTGATAACAAAACCAGACAAGGATGTCACAAAGAAAGAAAACTACAGGCCAATATCACTGATGAACATAGATGCAAAAATCTTCAACAAAATACTAGCAAACAGAATCCAACAGCATATTAAAAGGATCATACACCATGATCAAGTGGAATTTATTCCAGGAATGCAAGGATTCTTCAGTATACGCAAATCAATCAATGTGATAAACCATATTAACAAATTGAAGGAGAAAAACCATATCATCATCTCAATAGATGCAGAGAAAGCTTTTGACAAAATTCAACACCAATTAATGATAAAACCCTGCAGAAAGTAGGCACAGAGGGAACTTTCCTCAACATAATAAAGGTCATATATGAAAAACCCACAGCCAACATCATCCTCAATGGGGAAAAACTGAAAGCATTTCCACTAAGATCAGGAACAAGATAAGGTTGACCACTCTCACCACTCTTATTCAACATAGTTTTGGAAGTTTTAGCCACAGCAATCAGAGAAGAAAAGGAAATAAAAGGAATCCAAATCAGAAAAGAAGAAGTAAAGCTGTCACTGTTTGCAGATGACATGATACTATACATAGCGAATCATAAAGATACTACCAGAAAACTACTAGAGCTAATCAATGAATCTGGTAAAGTTGCAGAATACAAAATTAAGGCACAGAAATCTCTGGCATTCCTATACACTAATGTTGAAAAATCTGAAAGTGAAATCAAGAAAACACTCCCATTTACCACTGCAACAAAAAGAATAAAATATCTAGGAATAAACCTACCTAAGGAGACAAAAGACCTGTATGCAGAAAATTATAAGACACTGATGAAAGAAATTAAAGATGATACAGATAGATGGAGAGATATACCATGTTCTTGGATTGGAAGAATCAACATTGTGAAAATGATTCTACTACCCAAAGCAATCTACATATTCAATGCAATCCCTATCAAACTACTACTGGCGTTTTTCAGAGAACTAGAACAAAAAATTTCACAATTTGTGTGGAAACACAAAAGACCCCAAAAAGCCAAAGCAATCTTGAGAACGAAAAACGGAGCTGGAGGAATCAGGCTCCCTTACTTCAGACAATACTACAATGCTACAGTAATCAGGACAGTATGGTACTGGCAAAAAAACAGAAAGATAGATAAATGGAACAGGATAGAAAGCCCAGAGATAAACCCACGCACATATGGTCACCTTGTCTTTGATAAAGGAGGCAGAAATATACAGTGGAGAAAGGACAGCCTCTTCAATAAGTGGTGCTGGGAAAACTGGACAGGTGCAGGTAAAAGTATGAGATTAGATCACTCCCTAACACCATACACAAAAATAAGCTCAAAATGGATTAAAGACCTAAATGTAAGGCCAGAAACTATCAAACTCTTAGAGGAAAACATAAGCAGAACACTCTATGACATAAATCACAGCAAGATCCTTTTTGACCCACCTCCTAGAGAAATGCAAATAAAAACAAAAATAAACAAATGTAACCTAATGAAACTAAAAAGCTTTTGCACAACAAAGGAAACCATAAACAAGACCAAAAGACAACCCTCAGAATGGGAGAAAATATTTGCAAATGAAGCAACTGACAAATGATTAATTTCCAAAATTTACAAGCAGCTCAAGCAGCTCAATAACAAAATAACAAAGAACCCGATCCAAAAATGGGCAGAAGACCTAAATAGACATTTCACCAAAGAAGATGTACAGACTGCCAACAAACACATGAAAGAATGCTCAACATCATTAATCATTAGAGAAATGCAAATCAAAACTACAATGAGATATCATCTCACACCAGTCAGAATGGCCATCATCAAAAAATCTAGAAACAATAAATGCTGGACAGGGTGTGGAGAAAAGGAAACACTCCTGCACTGCTGGTGGGCATGTGAATTGGTACAGCCACTATGGAGAACAGTATGGAGGTTCCTTAAAAAACTGCAAATAGAACTACCATATGACCCAGCAATCCCACTACTGGGCATATATCCCGAGAAAACCATACTTCAAAAAGAGTCATGTACCAAAATGTTCATTGCAGCTCTATTTACAATAGCCTGGAGATGGAAACAACCTAAGTGACCATCATCAGATGAATGGATAAAGAAGATGTGGCATATATATACAATGGAATATTACTCAGCCATAAAAAGAAACGAAATTGAGCTATTTGTAATGAGGTGGATAGACCTAGAGTCTGTCATACAGAGTGAGGTAAGTCAGAAAGAGAAAGACAAATACCGTATTCTAACACATATGTATGGAATTTAAGAAAAAACAATGTCATGAAGAATCTAGGGGTAAGACAGGAATAAAGACACAGACCTACTTGAGAATGGACTTGAGGATATGGGGAGGGGGAATGGTGAGCTGTGACAAAGCGAGAGAGAGGCATGGACATATATACAGTACCAAATGTAAGGCAGATAGCTAGTGAGAAGCAGCTGCATAGCACAGGGATATCAGCTCAGTGCTCTGTGACCACCTGGAGGGGAGGGAAAGGGAGGGTGGGAGGGAGGGAGATGCAAGAGGGAAGAGATATGGGAACATATGTATATGTATAACTGACTCACTTTGTTATAAAGCAGAAACTAACACACCATTGTAAAGCAATTATACCCCAATAAAGATGTTAAAAAAAGAATTAGAAATGAAGGAGAAGTAACAACTGACACTGCAGAAATAAAAAAGATCATGAGAGATTACTACAAGAAACTCTATGCCAATAAAATGGACAACCTAGAAGAAATTGACAAATTCTTAGAAATGCACCACCTGCCAATACTGAGTCAGGAAGAAATAGAAAATATGAACAGACCAATAAGAAGTACTGAAATTGAAACTGTGATTCAAAATCTTTCAACAAACAAAAGCCCAGGAACAGATGGCTTCACAGGCGAATTCTATCAAACATTTAGAGAACAGCTAACACCTATCCTTCTCAAACTCTTCCAAAATATAGCAGAGGGAGGAACACTCCCAAACTCATTCTATGAGGCCAACATCACCGTGATACCAAAACCAGACAAGGATGTCACAAAGAAAGAAAACTACAGGCCAATATCACTGATGAACATAGATGCAAAAGTCCTCAACAAAATACTAGCAAACAGAATCCAACAGCACATTAAAAGGATCATACACCATGATCAAGTGGGGTTTATTCCAGGAATGCAAGGATTCTTCAATATACGCAAATCAATCAACGTGATACACCATATTCACAAATTGAAGGAGAAAAACCATATGATCATCTCAATAGATGCAGAGAAAGCTTTTGACAAAATTCAACACCCATTTATGATAAAAACCCTGTAGAAAGTAGGCATACAGGGAACTTTCCTCAACATAATAAAGGCCATATATGACAAACCCACAGCCAACAACGTTCTCAATGGAGAAATACTGAAAGCATTTCCACTAAGATCAGGAATAAGACAAGGTTGCCCACTCTCACCACTCTTATTCAACATAGTTTTGGAAGTTTTAGCCATAGCAATCAGAGAAGAAAAGGAAATAAAAGGAATCCATATCGAAACGATGAAGTAAAGCTGTCACTGTTTGCAGATGACATGATAATATACATAGAGAATGCTAAAGATGCTACTAGAAAACGACTAGAACTAATGAATGAATTTGGTAAAGTAGCAGGATAAAAAATTAATGCACAGATATCTCTGGCATTCCTATACACCAGCAATGAAAATCAGAGAGAGAAATTAAGGAAACACTCCCATTTACGATCCCAAAACAAATAATAAAATACCTACGAATAAACTAGCCTAGGAGGTGAAAGACTTGTACTCAGAAAACTATAAAACACTGATGAAAGAAATGAAAGGTGACATAAACACACGGAGAAATATACCAAGTTCTTGGGTTGGAAGAATTAATATTGTGAAAATGACTCTACTACCCAAAGCAACCTACAGATTCAATGCAATCCCTATCAAACTACCACTGGCATTTTTCACAGAACTAGAACAAAAAAATTTCACAATTTGTATGGAAATGCAAAAGACCCTGAATAGCCAAAGCAATCTTGAGAAAAAATAACAGAGCTGGAGGAATCAGGCTCCCTGACTTCAGACTATACTACAAAGCTACAGTAATCAAGACAGTATGGTACTGGCACAAAAACAGAAAGATAGATCAATGGAACAGGATAAAAAGCCCAGAGGTAAACCCACACACATATGGTCACCTTATATTTGATAAAGGAGGCAGGAATGTACAGTGGAGAAAGGACAGCCTCTTCAATAAGTGGTGCTGGTAAAACTAGACAGCTACATGTCAAAGAATGAAATTAGAACACTACCTAACACCATACAAAAGAATAAACTCCAAATGGGTTAAAGACTTAAATGTAAGACCAGACACTGTCAAACTTTTAGAGGAAAACAGGAAAATCACTCTTTGACATAAACCACAGCAAGATCTTTTTGACCCATCTCCTAGAGTAACAGAAATAAAACCAAGAATAAACAAATGGGACTTAATTAAATGTAAAAGCTTTTGCACAGCAAAGGAAACCATAAACGAGATGAAAATACAACCCTCAGAATGGGAGAAGATATTTGCAAATGAAACAACAGACAAAGGATTAATCTCCAAAATATACAAGCAGGTCATGGAGCTCAACATCAAAAAAACAAACAATCCAGTTAAAAAATGGGTGGAAGACCTAAAGAGACATTTCACCAAGGAGGACATACAGATGGTCAAGAGGCACATGTAAAGATGCTCAACATCACTATTATTAGAGAAATGCAAACCAAAACTACAATGAGGTATCACCTCACACCTTTCAGAATGGCCATTATCAAAAAAGCTAGAAACAGTAAATCCTGGAAAGCGTGTGGTAAAAAGGCAATTTATACCTACACTGTTTGTGGGAATGTAAATTGACACAACCATTATGGAGAATATTATGGAGGTTTCTTAAAAAACTAAAAATAGAACTACCATATGACCCAGCAAATTCCACTGCTGGGAAAGCCATAATTCAAAAACAGACATGCACCACAATGTTCATGCAGCACTATTTACAATAGCCAGGACATGGAACCAACCTAGATGTCCATTGACAGATGAATGGATAAAGAAGATGCAGCACATATATACAATGGAATATTACTCAGCCATGAGAAGAAACGAAATTGAGTTATTTTTAGTGAGGTGGATGGACCTAGAGTCTGTCATACAGAGTGAAGTAAATCAGAAAGAGAAAAACAAATACCATATGCTAAAGCATAAATATAGAATCTAAAAAAAAAAAGGTACTGATGAACCTAGTTGCTGGGCAGGAGTAAAGAGGTAGATGTAGAGAATGGACTTGATGACATGGGGTCAGAGGATGAAGCTGGGGTGAAGTGAGAGTAGTATCGACATATATACACTACTGAATGTAAAATAGTTGGCTAGTGGAAAGCAGCAGCATAGCACAGGGAGATTGGCTCAGTGCTTTGTGATGACCTAGAGGGGTGGGATAGGGAGGATAAGAGGGAGGCTCAAGAGGGAGGGGATATGGGGACATGTGTATGCAGATGGCTGATTCGCCCTGTTGTGCAACAGAAACAAACATGGCATTGTGAAGTAATTTTACTCCAATAAAGTTCTATTCAAAAAAAATAAAGCTTCTGTATGCTTTTTTTTTTTTTAGAATATTTGCTGTCTTTTCCAAAAATAAATTTATTTATTTATTTATTTTTGGCTGCACTGAGTCTTCATTGCTGCACCTGGGCATTCTCTAGTTGCAGTGAGTGGGGGGTATTCTTCGTTGCCGTGCATGGGCTTCTTATTGCGGTGTCTTCTCTTTTTGCGGAGCATGGGCTCTAGTCACATGGGCTTCAGTAGTTCTGGCACATGGGCTCAGTAGTTGTGGCTCACAGGCTCTAGAGCATAGGCTCAGTAGTGGTGACACATGGGCTTAGTTGCTCCACAGCATGTCGGATCTTCCTGGACCAGGGCTTGAACCCGTGTCCCCTGCATTGGCAGGTGGATTTTTATCCACTGTGCCACCAGGAAAGTCCTAAAGCTTCTGTATGCTTTTGAAGTTAAGTTGTTATCAACTTCAAAAAGCATATTACAAGTAATTTTAAGTAAGTCTCATGATAACCATAAAAAGAAAAACCTGTAGTAGAAACACCAAAAAATATTATAAAGGTGTCAAAGCGTATCAAATAAAAAAGTCATTAAATCACAAAGGATGGTAACAGGAGAAGAAGCAAGGAAGAAGGAACCTGTGACACAGTCCAAAAATAATTAACCAAATGGCAATAGTAAGTTCTTACCCATCAGTAGTACTTTAAACATAAGTGAACCTTTTTTAAAAAATTTATTTATTTTTTATACAGCAGGTTATTAGTTATCTATTTTATACATATTAGTGTATATATGTCAATCCCAATCTCCCAATTCATCCCACCACCACCACCCCCTGCGACTTTCCCCCCTTAGTGTCCATACATTTGTTCTCTACATCTGTGTCTCTATTTCTGCCCTGCAAACTGGTTGACCTGTACCATTTTTCTAGGTTCCACATATATTAATTAATATACGATATTTGTTTTTCTCTTTCTGACTTACTTCACTCTCTCTGTATGACAGTCTCTAGATCCATCGACCTCTCTACAAACGACCCAATTTTGTTCCTTTTTATGGCTGAGTAATATTCCATTATATATATGTATTACATCTTCTTTATCCATTCATCTGTTGATGGGCATTTAGCCATGAACTGCATAATCAATGAACCTCTAATCAATGGACATAGAGTGGCTGAATGGATATTTTCTTTTTAGTTCTTATTATGATTCTATTTTTTAAAAAGATCTTTATTGGAGTATAATTGCTTCACAATATTGTCTTAGTTTCTGTTGTACAACAAAGTAAACAGCCATATGCATACATATATCCCCGTATCCCTTCCCTCTTGAGCCTCCCTCCCACCCTCCCTATCCCACCCTTCTAGGCCACCACAAAGCACTGAGCTGATCTCCCTGTGCTATGCTGCTGCTTCCTGCTAGCTAACTACTTTACGTTCAGTAGTGTATATATGTCAATGCTATTCTCACTTCACCCCAGTTTCCCCCTCCCACCCCATTATGTCCTCAAGTCCATCCTCTATGTCTACGTCTTTATTCCTGCCCTGCCACTGGGTTCATCAATACATTTTTGGGGGGGATTCCATATATATGTGCTAGCATATGGTATTTTTCTCTTTCTGACTTACTTCACTCTGTATGACAAACTCTAAATCCATCCACCTCACTACACATAACTCAATTTCGTTTCTTTTTATGGCTGAGTAATATTCCATTGTATATATGTGCCACATCTTCTTTATCCATTCCTTTGTCAATGGACATTTAGGTTGGTTCCATGTCCTGGCTACTGTAAATAGTGCTGCAGTGAACATTTTGGTACATGTCTCTTTTTGAATTATGGTTTTCTCAGGGTATATGCCCAGAAGTGGGATTGCTGGGTCATATGGTTGTTCTATTTTTAGTTTTTTAATGAACCTCCATACTCTTCTGCATTGTGGTTGTATCAATTTACATTCCCACAAACAGTGCAGGAGGGTTCCCTTTCCAATACACCCTTTCCAGCATTTATTGTTTCTAGCTTTTTTGATAATGGACATTCTGACCAATGTGAGGTGATACCTCCTTGTGGTTTTGATTTGCAATTCTCTAATAATTAGTGATGTTGAGCAGCCTTTCATATGTCTTTTGGCAATGTGTATGTCTTCTTAGGTGAAATGTCTGTTTACGTCTTCTGCCCATTTTTAAATTAAATTGTTCGTTTTTTTGACATTGAGTTCCATGTCCTGTTTGTATATTTTGGAGATTAATCCATTTTCCCTTGTTTCATTTGCAAATATTTTCTCCCATTCTGAAGGTTGCATTTTAATCTTGTTTATGGTTTCCTTTGCTGTGCAAAAGCTTTTTAGTTTCATTAGGTTACATTTGTTTATTTTTGTTTTTATTTCCATTACTGTAGGAGGTGGGTCAAAAAGGATCTTGCTGCGGGTTATGTCATAGAGTGTTCCGCCTAAGTTTTCCTCTAAGAGTGTTATAGTGTCTGGCCTTACATTTAGGTCTTTAATCCATTTGGAGTTTATTTTTGTGTATGGTGTTAGGGAGTGTTCTATTTTCATTATTTTACATGTAGCTCTCCAGTTTTCCCAGCACCACTTACTGAAGAGACTGTCTTTTCTCCATTGCATATTCTTGCTTCCTTTATCAAAAATAAGGTGACCATATGTGCGTGGGTTTATCTCTGGGCTTTCTATCCTGTTCCGTTGATCTACATTTCTGTTTTTGTGCCAGTACCATACTGTCTTGATTACTGTATCTTTGTAGTATAGTCTGAAGTAAGGGAGCCTGATTCCTCCAGCTCCGTTTTTCATTCTCAAGATTGTTTTGGCTATTCGGGGTCTTTTGTGTTTCCATATAAATTGTGAAAATTTTTGTTCTAGTTCTGTGAAAAATGCCATTGGCAGTTTGATAGGGATTGCATTGAATCTGTAGATTGCTTTGGGTAGTATATTCATTTTTACAATGTTGATTCTTCCAATCCAAGAACATGGTATATCTCTCCCTCTGTTTGTACCATTAATTTCTTTCATCAGTGTCTTATACTTTTCTGCATATATGTCTTTTGTCTCCTTCAGTAGGTTTATTCCTAGGTATTTTATTCTTTTTGTTGAAATGGTAAAAGGGAGTGTTTCCTTAATTTCTCTTTCAGAATTTTCACCATTGGTGTACAGGAATGCATTAATTTTGTATCCTGAAATTTATCAAATTCATTTTATCAAAATTTTATCATATTCATTGATTAGTTCTGGTAGTATTCTGCTGGCAGTTTTAGGATTTTCTATGTATAGCATCATGTCATTGGCAAACTGACAGTTTTACTTCTTCTTTTCAATTTGTATTCCTTTTATTTCTTTTTCCTCTCTGATTGCCATGACTAGGATTTTCAAACCTATGTTGAATAAGCGTGGTTAGAGTGGACATCCTTGTCTTGTTCCTGATCTTAGTGGAAATGCTTTCAGTTTTTCACCATTGATTATGATGCTGCTGTGGGTTTGTTACATATGGCCTTTATTATGTTGAAGTAGTTCCACTCTATGCTCATTTTCTGGAGAGTTTTTATCATAAATGCACATTGAATTTTGTCAAAAGCTTTTTCCACATCTATTGAGATGATCATATGGTTTTTATTCCTTAGTTTGTTTATGTGTTGTAACAGATTATTTGATTTGCATATACTGAAGAATCCTTGCATCACTGAGATAAATCCCACTTGATCATTGTGTATGCTCCTTTTAACATATTGTTGGATTCTGTTTGCTAGTATTTTCTTCAGGATTTTTCCATCTATGTTCATAAGTGATATTTGTTTGTAATTTTGTGTGTGTGTGATATCTTTTTTCTGGTTTTGGTATCAGGGTGATGGTGGCTTCATAGAATGAATTTGGGAGTGTTTCTCTCTCTGCAAGTTTTTTGAAG
Organism: Orcinus orca; assembly: GCF_937001465.1. Lineage (NCBI taxonomy): Eukaryota > Metazoa > Chordata > Mammalia > Artiodactyla > Delphinidae > Orcinus > Orcinus orca. Next base: position 6,636,641 of record NC_064572.1, read on the forward strand.
AGTTTGAGAACGATCAGTGTTAGCTCTTCTTTTAATATTTGATAGAATTCGCCTGTGAAGCTATCTGGTTCTGGACTTTTGTTTGTTGGAAGATTTTTAGTTATAGTTTCAATTTCATTTGTTGTGATTGGTGTATATATTTTCTAATTTTTCCTGGTTCAGTCTTGGAAAATTTCGTTCCTTTGTTTCTATGTATTTTTAAATTTCTTCTTTGATTTCTTCAGTCATCTCTCCCTTACTTAGTAGCACACTTATTAGCCTCTATGTATTTGTTGTTTTTACAGTTTTTTTCATGTAATTCATTTCCAGTCTCATCGTGTTGTGGTCAAAAAGGTGCTTGTTACAATTTCAATTTTCTTAAATTTTCTACAGCTTGATTTGTGACCAGAGATGTGATCTATCCTGTAGAATGTTCCATGTGCACTTGAGAAGAAAGAGTATTCTGCCACTTTCAGGTGGAATGTTCTATAAATATCAATTAAAACTATCTGATCTATTTTGTCATTTAAAGCTTGTGTTTTCTTGTTTACCTCCTGTTTGGATGATCTGTCCATTGGTGTAAGTGAAGTGTTAAAGTCCCCTAGAATTATTGTGTTACTGTCAATTTCCCCTTTCACAGTTGTTAGCATTTGCCATATGAATTGAAGTGCTCCTATGTTGGGTGCATAAACATTTGTAATTGTTATTTCTTTTTCTTGGATTATTCCTTTGAACATTATGTAGTGTCCTTTTTTATCTCTTGTAACACTCGTTATTTTAAAGTGTATTTTATCTGACATGACTATTGCTACTCCAGCTTTCTTTTGATTTTCATTTGCATGGAATATCTTTCTCTGTCTCTTCACTTTCATTCCGTATGTGTCCCTAGATCTGAAGTGGGTCTCTTGTAGACATCATATATATGGGTCTTGTTTTTCTATCCATTCAGCCAGTCTGTGTCTTTTGGTTGGGGGATTCAATCCATTTACATTCAAGGTTTTTATCAATATGTATGTTCCTATTACCATTTTCTTAATTGTTTTGTTTTTGTTTTTGTGTGTCTTTTTCTTCTCTTGTGTTTCCTGCCTAAAGGAGTTCCTTTAGCATTTGTTGTAAAGCTGGTTTGGTGGTGCTGATTTCTCTTAGCTTTTGCTTGTCTGAAAAGCTTTTTATTCCTCCATCAAATCTGGATGAGATATTTGCTGGGTAATCTTGGTTGTGGGTTTTTCTCTTTCATCACTTTAAGCATATCCTGCCACTCCCTTCTGGTCTGCAGAGTTTCTGCTGAAAAATCAGCAGATAACCTTATGGGGATTCTTTTGTATGTTATTTTTTATTTTTCCCTTCTAATATTTTTCTTTCGAATTTAATTTTTTTTTTTTTTGTGGTACGCGGGCTTCTCATTGCTGTGACCCCTCCCGCCATGGAGCACAGGCTCCGGACGCACAGGCCCAGTGGACATGGCTCGCGGGTCCAGCCACTCCGTGGCATGTGGGATCACCCTGGACCAGGGCACGAACCCACATCCCCTGCATCGGCAGGTGGACCCCCAACCACTGTTCCACCAGGGAAGCCCTCGAATTTAATTTTTGTTAGTTTGATTAATATGTCTCTTGGTATGTTTCTCCTAGTGTTTATCCTGTATGGGACTCTCTGTGCTTCCTGGACTTGGGTAATTACCTTTCACATGTTAGGGAAGTTTTCCACTATAATCTAGTCAAATATTTTCTCAGGCCCTTTCTTTTTCTCTTCTTCTTTGGGACCCCTATAATTCGAAAGTTGGTGCCTTTAGTGTTGTCCCAGAGGTCTCTGAGACTGTTCTCAATTCTTTTCATTCTTTTTTTTCCTGCTCCTCGGCAGCTATTTCCACCATTTAATCTTCCAATTCACTTATTCTTTCTTCTGCCTCAATTATTTTGTTATTGATTCCTTCTAATGCATTTTTCATTTCAGTTATTGTGTTCTTCATCTGTGCTTGTCTTGGTCTTTTTTAAACATTTCTTGTATTTTTTCAATCTGTGCCTCCATTCTATTTCCAAGATTCTAGATCATCTTTACTATCATTACTCTGAATTCTTTTTCAGGTAGATTGCCTATTTCCTCTTCATTTATTTGGTCTTGTAGATTTTACCTTGCTCTTTCATCTGTGACATATTTTTTGACGTCTCATTTTTTTCCCTTTATTTATGAGTAGGGATTGTGTTCCTGTCTTACTGGTTGTTTGGCCTGAGGTTTCAAACACTGGAGTTGGTAGGCTGTTTCGTAGAGCTGGGCCTTGGTGCTGAGATGACTGCCTCCAGGAGACCTCACTCTGATGAATATTCCCTAGGGTCTAAGATTCTCTGTTACTCCAGTGGTTTGGACTCTGAACTCCCACTACAGGAGCTTCAGACTGACCCCCGGGTCGTGAATTCAGTTCCCAAAAGCTACATCAAAGTAAAAAATAAACTTAGACTAGGAACCTAACAGATATTAAAAGAAATATATATATATATATATAAATAAAATTATACATGAAACAACAACCGTAAAGTAAAACAGAACCACAATTGTAAAAAAGAGGAGGAGAAAAAAAAAGGTGGAAAAGGCCTTGGCTGTAGAGGGCAGAGCCTAAGCAGGGGCAAGGTTTGCATGGTGGGCAGAGCTTATGCTTAGGACCCACAAGGCTGGAAAATGCCCTGGGGAATTGGTGGTGGGGCTTAGGCTCAACAGAACAAAGAGGTCCAGATGTGCCTCCCACCTCTGGTCTCAGAGGGTGGGGGACCTCACCTGGGAGCACAGCAGGCTTCCTGAGCCCAAGTGGGTGGGGCAAGCACCCTCCACTCCTCTCCTGCTTCTTCATACTGGAGGGCCCCTCCTGCTTGCCTCTCCTGATCTTCCGAGCCTCCCTCCTATGCCTCCAGGACCAACCCGGCCTGGAAGGGACCTCTGAGTGTGTACAACCCAGCCCGATAGCTGGGTCAGACTTCCCTGGCTGATTGGGCAGGGGAAACGCTGGGGCTGTTCCCCCCAGTCTGAGCCCTGGGGGGTCCCTCCAGGCATGGGAACCCCTCCCCTCTCTCAGCCACCCTTCAGGGGTGCTGGTCCTGTCTGGCCCTCACTTCTCCTTCCCCCCTTAGTCCCCCAACTTCCTACGGGTTTGCTTGGGGTTTTTTCCCCTCTCCTTGGGTGTCCAGGTCCCCACCAGTGTCCAGCAGGCACCCTAGTTGTGGGAAGACGTGAACTCTGCATCTTACCACACCACCATCTTGATTCCAACCCTCTGGATTTTTAAAAAATAGATCCAACGATAGGCTGCCTACTAGAGATTTACTTTCATTTTAAATATGCACAGAGACTGAGAGTAAAGATATAGAAAAAAGATATATTAAGGAAATGGTAAGCAAAAGTAGTAGTGGTAGCTATACTTATATCAGAAAGAAGACTTTAAGTTAAATGTGGTCAAGAGAGACAATAAAAGTCATTCTATAATGATAAAGGGGTCAATCCCTCAAGAAGATAACACACTTGCAAATATTTGTGCACTTATCATTGAAACACCTAAATATATAAAGCAAATACTAAGAGATCTGAAAGGAGAAATAAACAGCAATATAATGATAGTTAAGGACTTTAACACTTTACTGTATAAAAGGGATAGATTATCCAGACAGAGAATAAATAAGGAAACAACAAATTTGAACAACACTATGGACCAAATGGAACTAACAGACTTGTACAGAAAATTTCCTCCAAATGCAGAAGAATATACATTTTCCCAAGCATACATGTAATCTTTTCTAGGAAAGATTACATCTTGGGCCACGAAAGAAATCTTAACAAATTCAGGAAGAAAAAAAATTATGACATGCCTACTTTTTGGAAATAAAATGAGATATCAAGAACTGGAGGAAAGCTAAAAAAATGCATGAATACATGGAAATTAAAAAGCAGGGACTTCCCTTGTGGTGCACTAGGTAAGAATCCATGCTCCCAATGCAGGGGGTCCAGGTTCAATTCTTGGTAAAGGAACTAGATCCCACATGCACGCCACAACAAAGAGTTCGCATGCCACAACTAAGGAGCCAGGGAGCCTCAAATAATGAGTCCTCGAGCTGCAACTAAGGATCCCACCTGCCACAATTAACACCTGGCACAACAAAATAAACAAACAAATTTTTTTTTAAAAAAAGGAAGGTCACAGCTAATGTCATACTCAATGGTGAAAGTTTGAAAGCTCTTCCCATAACTAAAATGACAAGGGTGACCTCTTTAACATTCAACTGGTGCTGGTAGTCCTACTAGAGCAATCAGGCAAGAAAAAGAAATTAAAGTTATCCAAATCAGAAAGAGGAAATAAAATTGTCTCTGTTTGCTGATGACATAATCTTGTATATAAAAAACCTAAAGATTCCACCAAAATCACTGTTAGAACTAATAAATTCAGTAAAGTTGCAGGGTACAAAATCAATATACAAAAATCTATTGCAGTTCTATAAACTAACAATGAACTAGAGAGAGAGATTTTTTAAAAAATCCCATTTACAACTGCATCAAAAAGAATGAAAAACCTAAGAATAAATTTAACCAAGGAGGTGAAATATCTGTGCACAGAAAACTATAAGACACTGAATGACAGACATTGAAGAGGACACAAGTAAATGGAAAGAATGGGTTAGAAGGACCTTCAAGATTGTGGATGAGTAAGGCATGGAGATCACCATTCTCCACACAAATACATCAAAACTACATCTACATGTGGAACAACTCCTATAGAACACCTATTGAACGCTGGCAGAAGACCTCAGCTTTCCAAAAAGTGTGTTGGTTGTCTGGCCTGGTGTCAGGCCTGAGCCTCTGAGGTGGGAGAGGACATTGGACCAGCATAGACTTGCTGGCCCCATGTAATATCAATCAGCGAGAGCTCTCCCAGAGATTTCCGTCTCAATGCTAAGACTCAGCTCCACTCAATGACCAGCAAGTTACAGTGGTGGACACCCTATGCCAAACAACTTGCAAGACAGGAACACAACTATACCCATTAGTAGAGAGGCTGTCTAAAATCATACTAGAAAGACAGGAACACAACTATACCCATTAGTAGAGAGGCTGTCTAAAATCATACTAAGTCCAGAGACACCCTAAAACACACCATGGGACAAGGTCCTGCCCACCAGAAAGACAAGATCCAGCATCATCCACCAGAACACAGACACTAGTCCCCTCCACCAGGAAGCTTACACAACCCACAGAACCACCTTACCACTGTGGGCAGACACCAAAAACAACGTAAATTATGAACATGCAGCCTGTAAAAAGGAAGCCCCAAACACAGTAAATTAGGCAAAATGAGAAGACACAGAAATATGCAGCAGAGGAAGGAGCAAACTAAAAAAAACCCCAGACAAAAAAAATGAAGAGGAAATAGGCAGTCTACCTGAAAAAGAATTCAGAGAAATTATTGTAAAGATATCCAAAATCTTGGAAATTAAATGGAGAAAATACAAGAAACATTTAACACGGACCTAGAAGAACTAAAGAGCAAACAAACAATGATGAACAGCACAATAAATGAAATTTATAATTCTCTAGAAGGAAGCAATATGAGAATAACTGAGGCAGAAGAACAGATAAGTGACCTGGAAGATAAAATAGTGGAAATAACTGCAGCAGAGCAGAATAAAGAAAAAAGAATGAAAAGAATTGAGGACAGTCTCAGAGACTTATGGGACAACATTAAACACACCAACATTCGAATTATAGGGATCCCAGAAGAAGAAGAGAAAAAGAAAGGGACTGAGAAAATATTTGAAGAGATTATAGTTGAAAGCTTCCCTAATATGGGAAAGGAAATAGTCAACTAAGTCCAGGAAGCACAGAGTGCCCCATACAGGATAAATCCAAGGAGAAACACGCCAAACACATATTAATCAAACTATCAAAAATAAATACAAAGAAAAAATATTAAAAGAAGCAAGGGAAAAGCAACAAATAACATACAAGGGAATCTCCATAAGGTTAACGGCTGATCTTTCAGCAGAAACTCTGCATGCCAAAAGGCAGTGGCAGAACATATTTAAACTGATGAAAGGGAAAAACCAACAATCAAAATTATTCTACCCATCAAGGATCTCATTCAGATTCGATAGAGAAATTAAAACCTTTACAGACAAGCAATAGCTAAGAGAATTCAGCACCACCAAACCAGCTTTACAACAAATGCTAAAACAACTTCTCTAGGCAGGAAACACAGAGAAGGAAAACACCTACAAAAACAAACCCAAAAAAGTTAAGAAAATGCTAATAGGAACATACGCATTGATAAATACCTTAAATGTAAATGGATTAAATGCTCCAACCAAAAGACATAGACTGGCTGAATGGATACAAAAACAAGACCTGTATATATGCTGTCTACAAGAGACCCACTTCAGAAATAGAGACACATACAGACTGAAAGTCAGGGGATGGAAAAGGCTATTCCATGCACATGGAAATCATAAGAAAGCTGGAGTATCAATTCTCATATCAGACAAAATAGACTTTAAAATAAAGACTATTACAAGAGACAAAGAAGGACACTACATAATGATCAAAGGATCAATCCAAGAAGATGACATAACAATTGTAAATATTTATGCACCCAACATAGGAGCACCTCAATACACAAGGCAAATGCTAACAGTCATAACAGGGGAAATTGATAGTAACACAACAGTAGGGGACTTTAAATCCCCACTTTCACCAATGGACAGATTATCCAAAATGAAAATAAACAAGGAAACACAAGCTTTAAATGACACATTAAACAAGATGGACGTAATTGATAGTTCTAGGATTCCATCCAAAAACAACAAATATACTTCTTCTCACGTACTCATGGAATATTCTCCAAGAAAGATCATATGTTGGATCACAAATCAGTCCTTGGTAAATTTAAGAAAATTAAAATTTTATCAAGTATATTTTCCTCCCACAACACTATGAGACTAGATATCAATTACAGGGAAAATATCTGTAAAAAACACACACACGGAGGCTAAACAATACACTACTAAATAACCAAGAGATCACTGAAGAAATCAAAGAGGAAATCAAAAAATACCTAGAAACAAATGACAATGGAGACACAATGACCCAAAACCTATGGGATGCAGCAAAAGCAGTTCTAAGAGGGAAGTTTATAGCAATACAATATTAGCTCAAAAAACAAGAAACATCTCAAATAAACAACTTAACATTAAACCTAAAGCAATTAGAGAAAGAAGAACAAAACCCCCAAATTTAGCAGAAGGAAAGAAATCATAAGTATCAGACCAGAAATAAACAAAAAAGAAATGAAGGAAACAATAGCAAAGATCAGTAAATCTAAAAGCTGGTTCTTTGAGAAGAAAAACAAAATTGATAAGCCATTAGCCAGACTCATCAAGAAAACAGGGGAGAAGACCCGAATCAGTAGAATTAGAAATGAAAAAGGAGAAGTAACAATTGACACTGCAGAAATACAAAGGATCATGAGAGATTACTACAAGCAACTTTATGCCAATAAATTGGACAACCTGGAAGAAATGGACAAATTCTTAGAAGAGCACAACTTTCTGAGACTGAACCAGGAAGAAATAGAAAATATAAACAGACCAATCACAAGCACTGAAATTGAGACTGTGATTAAAAATATTCCAACAAATAAAATTTCAGGACAAGATGGCTTCACAGGCGAATTCTATCAAACATTTAGAGAAGAGCTAAGACTTATCCTTCTGAAACTCTTCCAAAATATAGCAGAGGGAGGACACCACAAAACTCATTCTACGAGGCCACCCTCACCCTGACACCAAAACCAGACAAAATGTCACAAAGAAAGAGAACTACAGGCCAATATCACTGATGAACATAGATGCAAAAATCCTCAACAAAATACTAGCAAACAGAATCCCACAGCACATTAAAAGCATCATACACCATGATCAAGTGGGGTTTATCTCAGGAATGCATGGATTCTTCAATATATACAAATCAAGCAATGTAATACACCACATTAACAAATTAAGGAATAAAAAACACACGATCATCTCAATAGATGCAAGAAAAGCTTTTGACAAAATTCAACACGAATTAATGATAAAATTCTCCAGAAAATGGGCATAGAGGGAACCTACCTCAACATATTAAAGGCCATATGTGACAAACCCACAGCAAACATCAAACTCATTGGTGAAAAACTGAAAGCGTTTCCACTAAGGTCAGGAACAAGACAAGTATGTTCACTCTCACCACTCTTCCTCAACACAGTTTTGGAAGTCCTAGCCATGGCAATCAGAGAGGAAAAAAAATAAAAGGAATACAAATTGGAAAGGAAGAAGTGAAACTGTCACTGTTTGCAGATGACATGATACTATATATAGAAAATCCTAAAGATGCCACCAGAAAACTACTAGAACAAATCAATGAATTTGGCAAGGTTGCAGGACACAAAATTAATGCACAGAAATCTCTGGCCTTCCTATACACTAACAACAAAAATCAGAAGGAGAAAGTAAGAAAACAATCCCATATACCATTGCAAAAAAAAGAATAAAATACCTAGGAATAAACCTACCTAAGGCAGTGAAAGTCTTGTACTCAGAAAATTATAAAACACTGATGAAAGAAATCAGAGATGGCATAAACAGATGGAGAAATATACCATGTTCTTGTATTGGCAGAATCAATATTGTGAAAATGACTAACCTACCCAAAGCAATCTACAGTTTCAATGCAATCCCTATTAAAGTATCAATGGCATTATTCACAGAATTAGAGCAAATTTTTACAATTTGTATGGAACACAAAAGACTCTGAATAGCCAAAGCAATCTTGGGAAAGAAAAACGGAGCTGGAGGAATCAGGCTCCCTGACTTCAGACCACACTACAAAGCTACAGTAATCAAGACAGTATGGTACCAGCACCAAAACAGAAATATAGATCAATGGTACAGCATAGAAATCCCAGAGATAAACCCACGCACATAGGGTCACCTTATCTTTGATAAAGGAGGCAAAAATATACAATGGAGAAAAGACAACCTCTTCAGTTAAGTGGTGCTGGACAAACTAGACAGCTACATGTAAAAGAATGAAATTAGAACACTCCCTAACAGCATACACAAAGATAAACTCTAAATGGATTAAAGACCTAAATGTAAGGCTAGACACTATAAAACACTTAGAGGAAAATATAGGTGGAACAGTCTATGACATAAATCACAGCAAGAGGCTTTTTGACTGACCTCCTAGAGAAATGGAAATATAAACAAATCGGACCTAATTAAACATAAAAGTTTTGCACTGCCAAGGAAACCATAAACAACATGAAAAGACAACCCTCACAATGGGAGAGAATATTTGCAAATGAAGCAACTGACAAAGGATTAATCTCCAAAATATACAAGCAGCTCATGAAGCTCAATATCAAAAAAACAAAGAACCCAATCCAAAAATGGGCAGAAGACCTAACTAGACATTTCTCCAGAGAAGATATACAGATTTCCAACAAACACATTAAAGGATGCTCAACATCACTAATCATTAGAGAAATGCAAATCAAAACTACAATGAGATATCATCTCACACCGGTCAGAATGGCCATCATCAAAAAATCTACAAACAATAAATTCTGGAGAGGGTGTGGAGAAAAGGGTACCCTCTTGCACTGTTGGTGGGAATGTAAATTGATAGAGCCACCAAGAAGAACAGTATGGAAGTTCCTTTAAAAACTAAAAATAGAACTACCATACGACCCAGCAATCCAACTACTGGGCATATATCCTGAGAAAACCATAATTCTAAAAGAGTCATGTACCACTATGTTCATTGTAACACTATTTACAATAGCCAGGACATGGAAGCAACCTAAGTGTTCACTGACAGATGACTGGATAAAGAAGATGTGGCACATGTATAGAATGGAATATTACTCAACCATAAAAGGAAAAGAAACTGAGTTATCTTTAGTGAGGTGGATGGACCTAGAGACTGTCACACAGAGTGAAGTAAGTCAGAAAACAAAAATCCTATGCTAACACATACATATGGAATCTAAAAAGAAAAAAAATGTTCTGACGAACCTGGGGGCAGGACAGGAATAAAGATGCAGACATAGAGAATGGACTTCAGGACACGGGGAGGAGGATGGGTAAGCTGGGACGAAGTGAGAGAGTGGCATGGACATATATACACTACCAAATCTAAAATAGATAGCTAGTGGGAAGCAACTGCATAGCACAGGGAGATCAGCTCCATTCTTTGTGACCACTTAGAGAGGTGGGATAGGGAAGGTGGGAGGGAGATGCAACAGGGAGGATATATGGGGACATATGTATCCATATAGCTGATTCACTTTGTTATACAGCAGAAACTAACATAAGATTGTAAAGCAATTATACGCCAATAAAGATGTTAAAAAAATAGAATGGGCTAGAAGAATTAATGTATTTTAAGTGTTTAAATATCAACCCAAAGCACTCTACAAATTCAATGCAATCCCTATCAAAATTCCATTACATTTTTCACAGTAATAGAACAAACAATCCTAAAATTTGTATGGAACCACAAAAGATCTGAAATAGCCAATGCAATCTTGAGAAAGAAGAAAGATGGAGGCACCACATACCCTGATTTTAAAGTATATCACAAAGCTATAGTAATCAAAACAGTATGGTGGGCTTCCCTGGTGGCGCAGTGGTTGAGAGTCTGCCTGCCGATGCAGGGGACACGGGTTCGTGCCCCAGTCCGGGGGGATCCCACGTGCCACGGAGCAGCTGGGCCCATGAGCCATGGCCTCTGGGCCTGCATGTCCACAGCCTGTGCTCCGCAGCGGGAGAGGCCACAGTAGTGAGAGGCCCACTTAACACCAAAACAAACAAACAAACAAAAAAACAGTATGGTATTGGCATGAAAACAGACACAAAGATCAATGGAATAAAGTAATGAGCCCAGAAATAAACTCATGCATATAATCAATTAATTTATGATAAAGAAGGCAAGAATATACAATGGGGCAAGGATAGTCTGTCAATAAATGGTGTTGGGAAAACTGGACAGCCACAAGCAAGAGAATGAAACTGGACCCCTATCTTACACCATACACAAAAACTGCCTCATAGTTGATTAAAGACTTAAATGAGAGGCCTAAAATCATAAAATTCCTAGAAGAAAACATAGGCAGTAAACTCCTTGACACTGGCCTGGGCAATGATTTTTTTGCATGTGACTGCAAAAACAAGGGCAACAAAAGTAAAAATTAAAAAATGAGACTACATCAAACTAAAAAAATTCTGCAGTGAAGAAAGCCATCAACAAAATGAAAAGGCAACCTACTGAATGGGAGAAGACATAGGCAAATGATACATACAATAAGGGGTTAATATCCAAAATAGGTAAGGAACTCATAAAACTCGAAACAATATTGGATTAGAAAATGGTCAGAAGGGCTTCCCTGGTGGAGCAGTGGTTAAGAATCCACCTGCCAATGCAGGGGACACGGGTTTGAGCCCTGGTCTGGGAAGATCCCACATGCCGCAGAGCAACTAAACCCCTGCGCCACAATTACTGAGCCTGCCCTCTAGAGCCTGTGAGCCTCAACTACTGAAGCCCGCATGCCTAGATCCTGTGCTCCCCAACAAGAGAAGTCACTGCAATGAGAAGCCCGCACACCGCAATGAAGAGTAGCCCCCACTCTCCGCAACTAGAGAAAGCCCACATGCAGCACCAAAGACTCAACTCAGCCAAAAATAAATAAATAAATAAATTAATTTAAGAAACAAAAACAAACAAACCAAAAAAATGGTCAGAAGATCTAGAGACTTCCCTGGTGGTGCTGTGGTTAACAATCTGCCTGCCAATGCAGGGGACACATCTGATCCCTGGTCCGGGAAGACCCCACATGCCATGGAGCAACTAAGCCCATGCACCACAACTACTGAACCTGCACTCTAGAGCCCACAAGCCACAACTACTGAAGCCCGAGCACCCTAGAGTCCATGTGCCACAACTACTGAGACTATGTACCTCAGCTACTGAAGCCTGTGCACTCTAGAGCCCACATGCCACCATTACTGAGCACACATGCTGCAACTACTGAGGCCCACACATCTAGAGCCCATGCTCCACAACAAGAGAAGCTACCATAATGAAAAGCCCGCACACCCCAAGGGAATTTTTTTTCTGTTTCTTTAATTTTTTATCTGTATGAACTGATACAGATAATCATTTCATGATACTTGTAAGTCAAATCAGTACGCTGTACACCTGAAACTTACGTAGTGCTGTATATCAATTATATCTCAGTAAAATTGGAAGAGGGACTTCCCTGGTGGTCCAGAGGCTAAGACTCCATGCTCCCAATGCAGAGGGCCCAGGTTCAATCCCTGGTCATGGAACTAGACCCCACATGCTACAACTAAGAGTTTACATGCCACAACTAAAGATCCTGCATGCCACAACTAAAAGATCCCACATGCTGCAACTAAAAGATCCCACATGCTGCAACTGAAAGATCCTGCAGGGCTTCCCTGGTGGTGCAGTGGTTGAGAGTCTGCCTGCCGATGCAGGGGACATGGGTTCATGCCCCAGTCCGGGAAGATCCCACATGTCACGGAGTGGCTGGGCCCGTAAGCCATGGCTGCTGAGCCTGTGCGTCCAGAGCCTGTGCTCCACAATGGGAGAGGCCACAACAATGAGAGGCCCGTGTATTGCAAAAAAACAAAAAACAAAAACAAAAAACAAAAAACATGCTGCATGCCACAACTGAAGATCCTGCATGAGGCAACAAAGATCCCATGTGCCACAACTAAGACCCAGCCCAGCCAAATAAATATTTTTTTAAAAAGGAAGAAAAAATCTATCAAACGGTTAAAAAAGATCAATACCAATAATTCATAAACTCTTCCAGAAAATAAAATATGGGGCAGCACTTTCAAAATTATTCTATGAGGCCAGTATTACCCTAACACCAAAATCAGATAAAGACATGACAAGGAAACTATAGACCAATATCCCCTAACAATACAGATGCAAAATTTTTCAACAAAATAACGTGGCACAATATAAAAATTATTACATGCCATCTTCAAATGGGATTTTTCCCAGGAATGCAAGGTTGGTTCAACATACAAGAATCACTCAATGTAATACATCATATTGATAAAGGATAAAACCGCATGATCATCTCAGTAAATGCAGGAGAGGCATTTTACAAAATCCAACAGCCATTCACAATTAAAAAAACACTCAACAAACTAGGAATAGAAGGGAATTTCCTCAACCTGATATCAACAGCCAACATCATAGTTAATAGTGAGATTGAAAGCTTTCACCATAAAATCAGCAACCAGACAAAGATGTTTGCTCTTGCCACTTCTACGCAACATTGTACTAAAGGTTCTAGCCTGGGCAATTAGACAAGAAAAAGAAATAAAGAACATCCAGATTTTAGAAGAATAAGTGAAACAATGTATTTGCTGATGACATAATTTTATATGTAATAAACTAAAGAATCCACAAAAAGACTATTAGAACTAATAAATGAGCTCAGCAAGCTTACAGGATACAAGGGAAACATACAAAAATCAGTTCCATTTCTATACGTTAGCAATAAACAATCTGACAATGAAATTAAGAAAACAGTTTCCTTTACAATAGAATCAAAAAAGAATAAAACACTTAGGAATAAATTTAACCAAAGAAGTGTAATACTTGTACACCCCAAACTACAAAACATTAGTGAAAGAAATTAAAGACCTAAATGAATGAAAATACATTTATGAGAGTGCCAAATCCTAACCATTAGACCACCAGGGATGGTTGAAAAGGCATTTACAAGGGCTTCCCTGGTGGTGCAGTGGTTAAGAATCTGCCTGCCAATTCAGGGGACACAGGTTTGAGCCCTGGTCCAGGAAGATCCCACATGCCATGGAGCAGCTAAGCCCGTGTGCCATAACTACTGTGCCTGTGCTCTAGAGTCCACGAGCCACAACTACTGAAGCCTGCATGCCTAGAGCCCATGCTCTGCATCAAGAGAAGCCAACACAATGAGAAGACTGAGCACCGCAATGAAGAGTATCCCCCGTTCACCACAACTAGAGAAAGCCCTCGTGCAGCAACAAAGACCTAACTCAGCCAAAAATAAATAAATTAATTAATTTAAAAAAAAGAAAAGGCATTTACAGATTGAAAGACTTAACATTGTTAAACTGGCAAAATGGATAAGCTGATCAAAAATGCATACAGAAAGGCAAAGGGCCCAGAATGTCGAAAACAATCTTGAAAGTGAAGAACAAAGCTGTAAGGCTCACACTTCCCAATTTCAAAACTTATTACAGCGACTTCCCTTGTTGTCCAGTGACTAAGACTCTGCACTCCCAGTGCAGGGCGCCCAGGTTCGATCCCTGATCAGGGAACTAGATCCCACATGCCACAACTAAGAGTTTGTATGCTGCAACTAAAGATCCCGCATGCCGCAACAAAGATCCTGCGTGCAGCAACTAATACCCAGTGCAGGCAAATAAATAAGTAGTAAAAAATAAATAAATAAAATAACTTATTACAAAGCAACATTAATCAAGTGTGGCACTGGCATAAGGGTAGACATATAGATCAATGGAATATAACTGAAAGTCCAGAAACAAACCCCTACATGTATGATCAAATGACTTTAAACAAAGATGCCAAGACATTCAATGGGGGAAAACAGTCTTTTCAACAAATGATGCTGGCACAAATGGATATCCACATGAAAGGATTAAACTTTGACCTTACCTCACACCATACACAAAATTAACTTAAAATTGATCAAAAACATAAATATAATAAATAAAACTATAAAGCTCTTAGAATAAAACATTGGTGTAATCTTCATGATCTTAGATTAGGTAATGATTTCTTAGATAGTACACTAAAAGCATACACAACCAAAGAAAAATATATAAATTGGACTTCATCAAAATTTTAAAAGTCTCTGTGCTTCAAAGAACACTACCAAGTAAATGAAAAGAGAACATACAGAATGGAAAAAAAATATTTGGAAATTACATGTGTGATAAGGGACTAGTGTCCAGAAAATATAAAAAACTCTTCAACTCAACAATAAAAAGACAACTAATTTAAAATAGGCAAAGGATCTGAATAGACATTTCTCCAAAGAAGATAAACAAATGGCCAATTTATATGAAAAGATGTTCAGCATCATTAATCATTAGGGAAATGCAAATCAAACAAAATGAGTTACCACTTCATACCAGAAGGATGGCTATAATAAGAAAATATGGAAAATAAAAAATGTTCATGATAACGTGGAAAAATTGGAATCCTCCTACATTGCTGATAGGAATGTAAATTGGTGCAGCCAATTTAGAAAATAGTTTGACAGTTCCTCACAAAGTTAAATGTGGGATTTCCTTATAATGCTGCAATCCAACACCTAGTTATATACCCAAGAGAACTCAAAACAGATAAATAATTGAACATGAGTGTTTATAGCAGAACTATTCATAAGAGACATAAAGTGGAAATCTTCCACATGACCATCAGCTAAGGAATGAATAAACAAAATAAGGTATAGCCTAACAAAGAAATGTTATATGGAAATAAAAAGGAATGAAGTATTAATACATGCTACAATGTGGATAAACTTTGAAAATACGGTGCTAAGCAAAAGAAGCCAGACACAAAGGGCAACATATTGTATGATTCTATACATTTATATATTGATGTCCAGAATAGGCAAATCCACATAAATCTACTTTTTAAATAGATTAGTGGTTGCTAGGAACTGGGTGGGGGAGGATGGGGAATGAATGCTAACTGGTATAGGGTTTTATTTTGCAGTGATGAAAATGTTCTGGAATTAGATAATTGTGATGGTTACATAACCTTGTGAATATAGTAAAAATCATTGAACTGTACATTTTTAAATTGTGGATTTTATGGTATTTGAATTCTACCTCAATTTTTAACAGTATATATTCTCTAATATAACATAGGGAGAAAACAGAAATATATTTAATTGATACAAAATAAGCAAGAAAGGAACAAAAAAGGAACACAGACTAACAGAACAAATAATAAATACATAGTCGATACAGTAAATTATTAATAAATACTCAAGTATTAATAAAGTATTGGCTTCCCTGGTGGTACAGTGGTGAAGAATTTGCCTACCAATGCAGGGGACACAGGTTCAAGCCCTGGTCCAGGAAGATCCCACCTGCCGCGGAGCAACTAATCCCGTGCACTACAACTACTGAGCCTGTGCTCTACAGCCCATGAGCTACAACTACTGAAGCCCAAGCGTCACAACTACTGAAGCCTGTGCAACTAGAGCCCATGCTCCACAACAAGAGAAGCCATTGTAATGAGAAGCCTTGCACCACAACAAAGAGTTATCCCCACTAACCACAACTAGAGAAAGTCTGCTTGCAGCAGCAAAGACCCAATGCAGCCAAAATAAATAAATAAATGTATAAAAATATCATAAAGTATTAATAAACACATTAAATTAAAGTGAGCTATGGACTTCCCTGGTGGCGCAGTGGCTAAGAATCTGCCTGCCAATGCAGGGGACATGGGTTCAAGCCCTGGTCTGGGAAGATCCCACATGCCATGGAGAAACTAAGCCCGTGCACCACAACTACTGAGCCTGAGCTCTAGAGCTCGTGAGCCACAACTACTGAAGCCTGCCCTCTAGAGCCCGTGATCCGCAACAAGAGAAGCCACCGCAGTAAGAAGCCCACGCACCACAACGAAGAGTAGCCCCCCCTCACCTTAGCTAGAGAAAGCCTGTGCACAGCAATGAAGACCCACTGCAGCCAAAAATAAATAAATAAAATAAAGTGAACTAAATGCTTGTGAGAAAACAAAGATTTTCAGGCTCAGGCTGCATTAAAAACATAGACCTAGATATACATAATATGCTGTTTACAAAAAAACACCCTAAAACTGAAAAGTTGAAATTAAAAAGGTAGAAAATATATGCTGTGCAAACACTAACTAAACAAAAACTATTTAAGCCATATTAAAATATGTTTTCTTGTTTTGTTTTTTAAATTTTTAATTTTAAATATTGTTTTTACAGTAGGTCCTTGTTGGTTATTTAGTTTAAATATAGCAAAATATCTGTTAAAGCAAAAAGAATGCTAGAAAAAAAGAGTTACTTCATAATGACAGCAGACTGAACTCTAATGAAAGATAAAACAATTCCAGGTTTACCTAGTTACTTATATTCAAAATATATAAGGCAAAAACTGACAGCTCTACTAGAGAAAATAAACAAGTGCAAAAGCATAAAGAGATTTGGTACACTCAGCAATTGATGGAATCTGATCCTCTTACTCCTTCAATGAAGATGATGGATTTAACGATCGTGAGAGTAGTTTTGAGTTGCTTCATTTTTGCAAGTTCCGAGCGTGAGAAGCAGCTTCTAGGTTGGCTCCCAGTGATCCCCACCTCCTCTTCTTCACACACTTGTGTGACTCCCTCCCCTTTGGCGTGGGTTGGACCCAGTGACTTATTTCTAACAAATAGAACACAGCAAAAGTAGTGGATGTTACTTCTGAAATCAACCTATGAAACAGTGTGACATTCGCCTCACACACTTTGCTCTCTTTCTGTCCCTTCTTGCTCACTCAGGGGAAGCCAGGTGCCCTAAGGAGAGACGCGTGAGCCAAGGAACAGAACGTGATTTCCCACCACAGCCAGTGAGGAGCTAGGCCCTCAGTCTAACAGCCTGAGAGGACCTAGATCTTGCTGGTGGCCCCATGAATGAGCTTAAAGGAAACCCTATCCCCAGGTGAGCCGCTAGATACTGCAGCCTGTGAGTGGCCCCTAGCCAAAAGGCCCAGCTAAGCCACACCTAGATTTCTGTCCCAAGAAAATGTGTTAGATAATAAATGCTCATTTTTTTTCTTTTTATATAAATTTATTTATTTTTGTCTGCGTTGGGTCTTTGTTGCTGTGTGTGGGCTTTCTCTAGTTGTGGTGAGTGGGGGCTACTCTTCATTGCAGTGCACAGGATTCTCATTGTCGTGGCTTCTCTTGTTGCAGAGCACAGGCTCTAGGCTCGCAGGCTTCAGTAGCTGTGGCTCCTGGGTTCTAGAGCACAGGCTCAGTAGTGTGGCCCACAGGCTCAGTTGCTCTGAGGCATGTGGAATCTTCCCATCCCAGGGCTTGAACCCGTGTCCCCTTCATTGGCAGGCAGATTCTTAACCACTGCACCACCAGAGAAGCCCAATGCTCGTATTTTAAACCACTCAATTTTGGGGTAATTTGTTATGCAACAGTAGCTAATTCATACACCTAGGATGGTCAGTTCACTATGGTATTTGATAAATGATAGATAGATAAGATGGATGGATGGATGGATAGACAGACAGAGAGATAGGTATATATATGGAGAGAGATAGCCTCTCAGTGAAATTTTTCATCTTAGCATCCTCTTACATGCTGGCAAAATAGTTTGAGCACTGCATTTAAATGCAACTTTAGGGAGCATTGAATAGATATATAACTTTGTAATGGGAAAGAACAAATCTGACTCCATATTAGATCTGTTCCTTTTCCTGTGCTTAGTCATGCTGGCTCTGCACCTTTTATAAAAGAATGTTGCCTATAGCCTGAAATACATAGGATAGCCCATTCTCAAGACTCTGACCTTTAAGAGTATTAACTCCTTTCCATTCATATAGAGATAAAAAGTTGCAGAACAGAGAATAACATTTGTCTTGTTAGAGGTTTACAGGAATATTGTGACCTGACCCACGTGGACAGCCGCAAGAACAAAGGATTACAACACCAAGAAATCTACAACAACCAACCACACCCCTCCCTCACCTTGCCTTTAAATGTGCTTTGCTGAAACCCTTCAAGGAGCTTGGGGTTTGGGGGACATAAGCCACCAGCTCCTTTCTTGGCCCTGCAATAAACCTTTCTCTGCTCCAAACTCCGAAACCTTTCACTTCACAGAGCGTCACGCACACGGTTGTTCAGTAACAACTTTATGTCTACACGATGGAATTCTGTGTAACTCTTTAAAAAATGCAGGGAGTTCCCTGGTTGACTAGTGGTTAGGACTCCATGCTTTCACTGCTGTAACCCTGGTTCAATCCCTGGTCGGGGAACTGAGATCCTGCAAGCCACGTGGTGCAGCCCAAGGGGCGGAAAAAAAAGATGCAATAATGATGATGATCCTGATGATCATTATAATGATGAACATTTATTCTCTCCTAAGTAAGAATCATTATTATCAGCTCCATTTTTCAGATGAGTAAACCAAGATTTTAAGAGGTGATATAGGGCTTCCCTGGTGCAGTGGTTGAGAGTCTACCTGCCGATGCAGGGGACAAGGCTTTGTGCCCCGATCTGGGAAGATCCCACATGCCGCGGAGCGGCTGGGCCTGTGAGCCATAGCCACTGAGCCTGTGCGTCCGGAGCCTGTGCTCTGCAACGGGAGAGGCCACACAGTGAGAGGCCCGTGTAGCAAAAACAAAAAAACAAAAAAACAGGTGATATAATCTTTCTAAGGTTACTCTTTAGTAAGTGTTGGAACAGGGATTTGAAAGCAACCAAATCACACCCAAGAATGTCATTGTCTCCTGCATCATCCTTTGGGGATTTTAGGTTTATAACACAAGGAAGGGGGAAAGAGCTGTGAGTTTGGAGCTTTGTCACTCTCCAAAATTATTAATAAATACTCAAGTATTAATAAAGTAGTAATTAATTAGCAACTCAGAACTATACTTGATTTTGTGCAGAAGTATAAATAAATGTGAATGTATAGATTTCTAGGCAGTGACGTCTGCTCATAAAAACGGAAGTCACTCCTCCTTTCTCCCCACCTCCCTTGGTAAACAACTAATTAGATAGACATAAAGGAAAAAAAGTGTTGAGCACTCTAGGCCAAGGGACTCAGAGGGCTATCCAAATATATATCCACAAATAAACAAATAAGGCCTTGGTAAGGGCTGTGGATCCAAGGAGTCAGAGAACTTTCCCTCACTGGAGAGTTCTGACCTGGGCAGATACTCACAGGCAAGAAAGATTGTACAAGCCCAGCCTGCCTGGAGAGAGAGTCCAGCAGGCCACTGGCGTGGGACAGACAGATGGGGACATCAGGAGTGGGAGGACTATGCCAGAACGTCCCCCTTCCCAGGACAGTGCTGCCTGGGTGGCAGGAGCTGTGACCTCTCCCAACGAGAATGTGGAAAGTGGTAACCACACAGCTACCCAGCTGTACAGGTCACGGTTGGAGAAACCTGTTTGTCTCCAGCAGCACCCGGGTCTCCGAGGAGGGACCTCCATGACTGGGCAGTGGAAAGAGCAAGGAAAGAAAGCAGATAGGAATGCTAGAACATTATAGGAGCAGGTTCCTGCTGTCTGCTTCAGAAGTCAGCATGGGATCTGCCCACTAGGCTTGGATTACCCCACAACAGAGTCTCCCACCCGGGCTGCAGACGTCCCCAAAGCCTCACTGCTAATCCCACGCCTCCGCCGACTCTGATGCCAGCTTGTGTGTGCACACCTAGTGCCTCCGTAGAGACGCATCCAGGAGACGGGGAGCTTGCTCAGAAAACAGGCTGCAATCAGTGGGCAAGGGAGAAACCACAAACTTGACTTACAGTGCCACCTTCTGGAATACAAAATAAATGTTTCTAATAGCCCACTGGGTCCATTGTAAGAACCAAAGTAAACATAAATCCTTACCTAAGAAGGGTGTCTGCTACTTCAAAGGTGATAGCACAGTTGCATATATTTAAACACTACGAAAACCCAGGGAAATATGTTATCGCAAAGAGAAAATTCTCCAGCAACTGAACACAAAGGCATGGAATATTATGATCTAACTGATAAAGAATTCAAAATATCTATTAAGAAGAAATTCAACAAGCTACAAGAAAACTCAAAAAGGCAATTCAGTAAACCCGGTAATAAATATAAATGTAAGGAAAAGAAGGATTTCCTTACCAAAGATTTTGAAATTATAAAAATATTGTGGACTGAAAGACTCAATGAATGAATGAGATGAAGAATGCAATGGACAGCATGTGCGGCAAGGCAGACCAGGTGGAAGAATGGGTGACCTGGAGGATACAACCGTAGGAAGCATACAGTTAGAAGAGGAATAGAACTAAGGTTTCCTAAGAGTGAAGACAGCCTGAGAGAGCCATTGGTTTCCTTCAGAAAGGCGAATATCCAACGAACTGGGATTCCAGAAGAAGAGATGAAGAAGGGGGCAGATAGTTTCTTTAAAGAAATAGTAGCTGAGGGAATTCCCTGGCAGTCCAGTGGTTAGGGCTCGGTGCTTTCACTGCCGTGGTCCCGGGTTTCATCCTTAGTCAAGGAACTAAGATTCCACAAGCCACATGGCATGGCCAAAAAAAGTAGCTGAAAACATTACAAACCTATAAATAGATACTCTTTTTCAGATTGTTTTCCATTATAGGTTATTCTATGTTGAGCATATTTTCCTGTGCCTATTGGCCATATGTATGTCTTCTTTGGAGAATTGTCTATTTATGGCTTCTGCCCATGTTTCAATTGGGTTATTTGTTTTTTGTTATTGAATTGCAGGAGCTATTTGTATATTTTGGAAATTAATCCATTGTCGGTTGCATCATTTGCAAACGTTTTCTCCCAGTCTGTATATTGTCTTTTCTTTTTGTTAATGGTTTCCTTTGCTGTGAAAAAGCTTTTAAGTTTGATTGCCCATTTGTTTATTTTTGCTTTTATTTCTATTGCCTTGGTAGACTGGCCTAAGAAAACATTGCTACAATTTATTTCAGAGAATGTTTTGCCTATGTTCCCTTCTAAGAGTTTTATGGTATCATGACTTATACTTAAGTCTTTAAGCCATTTTGAGTTTATTTATGTGTATGGTGTGAGGGAGTGTTCTAACTTCATTGATTTGCATGTGGCTGTCCAGCTTTCCCAACTCCACTTGCTGAAGAGATTGTCTTTTCTCCATTTTACATTCTTGTCTCCTCTGTCAAAGATTAATTGACTGTAGGAGTGTGGGTTTATTTCTGGGCTCTCTATTCTGTTCCATTGATCTATATGTCTGTTTTTGTGCCAATGCCATGCCATTTTGATTAATGTAGCTTTGTAGTATAGTCTGAAGTCTGGGCAGTTTATGCCTCCAGCTTTGTTCTTTTTCCTTAGGATTGCTTTGGCAATTCTGGGTTAAAATGGACTATTTTATCTATTAGATGTTTTATATAATTCACAAAATAACCACAAAGCAAAAACTAGAGTAGATCCACAAAAGGCAAAGAAAGGGGAAACAGAGCGTACCACCAGGGAAATTAAGCAATTTATGAAGTAGGCTGAGAAAGACAGGGAAAGAAACTATGCAAATACAAAACAACAAGAAAGCAAGTCATAAACTGGCATTAGTAAATCCCTACATATCAATAATTACTCTAAACGTAACTGGATTGATTTCACCATTAAAAGTCCCAGAGTGGCTGAATGAATTTAAAATAATGACACCCAACTGTAAGAAAGACCCATTTCAGATTTAAGGACAAACATAGAATCAAAGTGAAAGGACAGAAAATTATATTCCATGCACCTGGAAACCAATACAAAGTGGGAAAAACTACACTTATATCTGACAAAATAGACTTTAAGCCAAAAATACTAACAAGCGACAAAGAAGGTGATTATAAAATGATAAAGTGGGCTTCCCTGGTGGCCCAGTGGTTAAGAATCCACCTGCCAATGCAGGGGACGTGGACTCGACCCCTGGTCTGGGAAGATCCCACATGCAGTGGGTCAACTAAGCCCCTGTGCCAAAATTACTGAGCCTTCGCTCTAGAGCCCACAAGGCACAACTACTGAGCCCATGTGCCACAACTACTGAAGCCCACACACCTAGAGCCTGTGATCCGCAACAAGAGAAGCCACCTTAATGAGAGGCCTGCGCACCGCAACGAAGAGTAGCTCCTGCTCACTGCAACTGAAAAGAAAGCCTGAGCACAGCAACTAAGACCTAATGAAGCCAAAAATAAATAAATTTATTTAAAAAAAGTAAAATGATAAAGTACTCAATCCATCAAAAAGATATAATAATAAACACATACACACCCAACGCTGAAACACCTAAATACATTAAGTAAATACTAACAGATATGAAGGGAGACATAGAAAGATTAATAGTAAGGTATTTCAGCATCCCACTTTCAACAATTGATAGATCATCCAGACCAAAAATCAGCAAGAAATGATGAACTTAAACCATACATTAGACCAAATGGATGTACAAGGCACCTATAGGACATACCATCCAACAGCAGCAGAATATACATTCTACATAAGTGCACACTGCACATTTCTAAGGATTGATTATACGATAGGACATAAAACAACTCTTAGCAAGTTTAGGAAGATTGAAATCATACCAGGTATCCTTTCGAACCACAATAATTTAAACTAGAATCAACAACAAGGAGGAAAGCTGGAAAATCCACAAATAAAGGAAACTAAACAAAACATTCATGAAAAAATCAATGGCTCAAAGAAGAAATCAAAGAAAGTCTCAAAGCAAATGAAAATAGGAACAAAACTTACCAAAACCCCTAGCAGTCCACAGAGGGAGGTTTATAGAGAAATATTCATAGAGTAACATTAGAAAAGCCTAAAATACACAACCTGGGGCTTCCCTGGTGGCACAGTGGTTAAGAATCTGCCTGCCAATGCAGGGAACACTGGTTCGATCCCTGGTCTGGGAAGATTCCTACATGCTCTGGAGCAACTAAGCCCATGTGCCACAACTACTGAGCCTGCGCTCCACTCTAGAGGCCATGAGCCACAGCTACCGAGCCCATGTGCCACAGCTACTGAAGTCCACATGCCTAGAGCCCACGCTCTGCAACAAGAGAAGCCACCGCAATGAGAAACCCGCACATCACAACGAAGAGTAGCCCCCACTCACCGCCACTACAGAAAGCCTGAACGCAGCAATGAATACCCAATGCAGCCAAAAATAAATAAATAAAATAAATAAATTTATTAAAAATAAATAAATAAAAGAAAATACACAACCTAACTTTACACCCCAAGGAACTAGAAAAAGTAGAACAAAGTAAACCCAAATTTAGCAGAAGAAAGGAAATAAAGCCCAGAGTGGAAATAATGACAATAGAGAGCAGAAAACAATAGGAGGGATCTTTTATAAAAAATAAACAAAACTGAGGAAGCTTTAGCTACATTAACTAAGAAAAAAGAGAAAAACAAAGTTAGAAATGAAAGAGGAGACATTAAACTGTTAATCCAGAAATACATAAGATCATGAGAAACTACTATGAAAAACTTTATGCCAACAAAAATGACCTACAAGAAATGGGTAATTACCTAGAATCATACAACCTACCAAGACTGACTGAACCAGGAAAAAAAATAGCAAGTCTGACAGACAAATAATGAGGAAGGTGATTGAATCAGTAATCTAAAACCTCTCAGCACAGAAAACCTCAGGACCAGATAGCTTCACTGGTGAATTCTATCAAATGTCTAAGGAAAAATTAACACCAGTTCTTCTTAAAGTCTTCCAAAATTTGAAGAGGAGGAAACATGTCCAAACTTTTTCTATGATGCAAACATTGCTCTGATACCAAAGCCAGATAAGGACAGCACGAGAAAAGAAAACTATAGGGACTTCCCTTGTGGCACAGTGGTTAAGACTCCATACTTCCAATGCAGGGGGCCCAGGTTCGGGATCCCTGGTCAGGGAACTAGATCCCACATGCATGCTGCAACTAAAGAGTTTGCATGCCACAACTAAAGAGTTCACATGCCACAACTAAGTAGCCAGCAAGCCACAGCTAAGACCTGGCACAACCAAATTAATTAATTAATTTAAAAGAAAACAACTATAGACCAATATCCCTGATAAACGTAGATAGAAAAACTCTCAACAAAATACTCGCAAACCAAATCCAAGAACACATGAAAAGGATCATACACCATAACCAAGTTGGATTCATCCCTGGGATGCAAGGAGTGTTTGATGTATGCAAATCAAAATGTGATACCCCACATTAATAAAGTGAAGAACATGGGCTTACCTGGTGGCGCAGTGGTTGAGAGTCCGCCTGCTGATGCAGGGGACATGGGTTCATGCCCCGGTCTGGGAAGATCCCACATGCCGTGGAGCGGCTAGGCCCGTGAGCCATGGCCGCTGAGACTGTGCGTCGGGAGCCTGTGCTCTGCAACGGGAGAGGCCACAACAGTGAGAGGCCCGTGTACTGCCAAAAAAAAAAAAAGTGAAAGATAAAGATTATATGATCATTTCAATAGACGCAGTAAAAGCTTTTAATAAAATACAACATCGCTTCATGATAAAAACCCTCAACCGACTGGGGATAGAAAGAACACACCTCAATATATTAAGGACATGTACAACAAACATAGAGCTAACATCATACTTGATGGAGAAAAATTGAAAGCTTTTCCTCTAAGATCAGGAACAAGATAAGAGTGCTGACTCTCTCTACTCTTATTCAACATAATTCTGGAAGTCCTAACTACAGAAATCAGCCAAGACAAAGAAATAAAAGACATATAAATTGGAAAAGAACAAGTAAATTTTTGCTATTTGGCTGATGCTATGATCTTATATATTAAAAATTCCAACTCAACTAAAAATCTGTTGGATGTAATCAATGAATTCCGTAAATTTGCTGGATATAAAATCAATGCACAGAAACCAGTTGCTTTTCTATAAACTAACAATGACACATCTGAAAAAGAATTAAAGAAAACTCACAGAAAGATTCACAATAGCATCAAACACAACAGAATACCTAGGAATAAATTTAACCATGAAAGTGAAAGATCTGTACAACCAAAACTACAAGACTTTAGGGAAAAAAATCAAAGAAGACACAAATAAATGGAAACACATCCTGTGTTCATTATTTGAAAGAGTTAATTTTGTGAAAACGTCAAATCAAACCTTATCAAAATTCCAGTGGCAATTTGTTTTGGAGGGGTTTGAGAGTTTAGTTTACCTTTGGGTTCACACAGTGCAACAGGGGTGGAGACAGTGTGCACAGGGCTCCCAGGGCACTGCCCAGCAGAAGAGGGACATGTCGCTGGCTGCCACACCTGCCACATGCTCCCGGTATGGGTGATCCAGGGGCATTTTTATGGAAATAGAAAAAACAATCCTAAAATTTGGATGAAATGACAAAAAAAAATCCCACATGGCCAAAGTAATAGAGAAAGAAAAGCAAAACCGTAAGCATGATGGTTTCTAATTTCAAACTATACTACAAAGCTATAGTAATTAATTCAGTAATAATACTGGCATAAAAATAGACCCATAGACTAATGGAACAGAATGGAAAGTCCAGAATTAAACCCCTGCATATACATACAGCTAAAATCGAATAATGAAGGCAGAAACTTCCAGTGGGGACAGGACAGTCTCTTCAACAATGGTTTTGGGAAAACTGGAGAACCACATGAAGAAAAATGAAATTGGACTACTATCTTACACAACTCAGAAAATTAACTCAAAATGGATCAAACAATTAAACCTAAGATCTGAAACCATAAAACTCCTAGAAGAAAACGTAGGGAAGACTGTCCTCAATATTGGTCTTGTCAATGATATTTTGGATGTGACATCAAAAGCACAAACAACAACAACCTAATCAACAGATGGGACTACATCAAACTTAAAAGCTTCTGCACAGTAAAAGAAACAATCAACAAAGTGAAAAGGCAACCTGCAGGATGGGAGAAACATTTTGCAAACTATATATCAGAATAGGGGTTAATATATAAAACATATAAAGAACTCATAAGACTCATAAAACAATCTGATTAAAAAATGAGCAGAGGAACTAAACAGACAGTTTTTCAAAGAAGACATACAAATTACCAACAGGGACATGAAAAGGTGCTCAACATCACTAATCATCAGGGAAATGCAAATCGAAACCATGATGTGGTCTCACCTCACATCTATTAGAATGTTGATCATCAAGAAGACAAAAATAACAAACGTTAATGAGAATATGGAGAAAAGGGAAACTTTGTGAACTGTTTGTGGGATTGTCAACTGGTGCCGCACTGTGGAGAACAGTATGGAAGTTCCTCAAAAATGAAAAGTAGAACCACCATGTGATGCAGCAGTCCCGCTCCTGGGTATAAACCCACAGGAAATGGAAACTGGTTACTGAAGAGACACTTGCACTCCCATGTTGATGGCAGCATTACTCACAACAGCCATGATATGGAAATAAATTAAATGACTATCAACAAATAAATTAACAAAGAAATTGTGGTATATTTATACAATAGAATACTATCCAACCATGAGAGAAAAGGAGGACTGTAAGAAGAAGAGCTTGTGAAGTGACTGGGGGCGTGCCAGTGGCAGCCTTGCCAGCTCTGAGGGCTGGGATGGACAAGGCTGTACAAGGGGAGGGAGCATGCGGGATGGGAGAGGGGAGACTAGGGTAGATGCTGCGGGTGGAGGAGGGATCATCTCCTGCTGAGTTCTCCTCTGCAGGGTGGACTTGAGCCCAGGCATTGAAAGAAAAATCTCAGAGACGTCATTTTGACATTGGATTTCAATAACAGGAGTTCTTTTAAGCTCCTGATGACACTCAGGGGGAAAATGTTGATTATTCTCTTCTGTGAAAATTAAAATTTTTATTTTTATTTATGTTGATGTTTTACTTATATTTATGTTTGCATTGAAAGTTTCCATTGGTAACTGGTGTCTTTTCCTGGGGAATCACTTGAATGTCTTCAACTAACTCGGGCATATGTCCGCCTCTCAGGGATGGACCACACATTTATTTGTTCATCCAAGAAACACTTGCCAAGGGCTGGGTCAAGCCTGGGAGTGTAAAGATTCACAAGCTATACGATCCATGCAATGGAATGCATTACTCCTTAAACAGGAAGGAAATTCTGACACAGGCTACAATAAGGAAGAACCTTGAAAACATTATGCTACATGAAATAGGCCAGAGACAACAGGACAAATAATGTATGATCCCACTTAGAACAGGCCAGTTCCTAGGTAGAGAATGCGGAAGAGAGGTTATGGGGGCTGGGGGAGGGGAGATGGGGTGTTACCGTGTAATGGGTACAGGATGTCAATTTGGATTGATGAATAAGTCTTAGAAATGGACACTGGAGATGGTTGTACCACATTATCAGTGTACTTAACACCGCTGAACTATACACTTAAAAAGGTCAAAATGGTAAATTTTGATATGTGTATTTTAAGCACAATGTAAAAAAAAAGGTTCACAAACTATAGACCCTGCCTGCTAGAGAGTCATTCTCCAGAGCAGGACAGGGTCATTGTATGCAGTGGGAAAGCCGCTACAGGGAGGAGAGCCTGGGGTGTGTGGAAGCACCTAACCCAGCAGGGGCAGTGGGGGGGTTGAGTCCTGAGCCAGCTCCGCATGAGTCAGCCAGGCTGAGTGTGTGGTGGGCGCCAAGCCTGAAGGCAAGCAGGGAAGAGGTTCTCATCAGGGAGAACGTAAGTACCTGGAGAAACTTTTTGCCTGGAGACAGTGATGTGACAGACTTGTGCCTTGTGAACTAAGCAAGGTATCTGAGCTTAGGTGCAACAAGTCCTAGGGGAACGGTGAAATCTGGACGCCCTCTCCTCGCCTGACTTCAACGTGCAGTGCGCATCTATTTACTTCTTTCTATCACTAGACAATAACATCTAGAAAGCAGGGACTACTAAGTTAACAAGCCAAGAAGATGGCAGAGTAGAAGGACGTGCTCACACTCCCTCTTGCGAGAACTCCAGAATCACAACTAACTGCTGAACAATCATCAACAGGAAGACACTGGAACTCACAAAAAAGATACCCCACATCCAAAGACAAAGGAGAAGCCACAATAAGACGGTAGGAGGGACGAAATCACAATAAAATCAAATCCAATAACTGCTGGGTGGGTGACTCACAAACTGGAGAACACTTATACCACAGAAATCCACCCACTGGAGTGAAGGTTTTTTTGTTTTTGTTTTGTTTTAAGGCTGAGTGGGAGGCAAAAAGCCTACAGCACCTGGTATTCCCAGGCGGTCTCCTATCCAAGTACTAACCAGGCCTGACCCTGCTTAGCTTCCAAGATTGAGACAAGATCGGGCGCGTTCAGGCAGGCGGGGAGCGCCCCATCAGACGCTTGCTGTGGTGGGAGGGTCCTGAGGAGGTGGGGCCTGCAGCGGTACCCGGCGGGGGCGGAGACGGCCGCCGCCACCGCCGCCACCGCCACGACCGCCGCGGTCGACAAAAGGAGAAGGTGTGTAGCGGGAGGCAAAAAGCCTACAGCACCTGGCGTTCCCAGGAGCTCTCCCGTCCGGGACGTCTCCCATCCAACATACTAACCAGGCCCAACCCTGCTTACCTTCCGAGATCGAGTCGAGATCAGGCCCGTCTAGGGTGGTTTGGCCGTAGACACTGGGGGGGTCGCGGGCTGGTCTTGAGGCGCAGCTTAGCAGGCGCTTGGGCCTTACCGCCGGCCCAGCGGCCCGCCCGCCCCGGCAGGGCCCCGCCGCCCGCCTAGGCTGGGGAACGGAGGTCTCGGGGACCGGGGGGTGGTGGAGGAGTTGGCGACCTCCCAGCCCAGGGCGGGTGGGACACAGCCAGCTTTTCGGCGCTTCGTGCCCCGCCCCAGATCCCACAGGCCGCTCACAGGGACGTAGCCCCGGAGGCTTCAGGGCCCGGGGCCCGCGGTCCCTCGGGCATCCCACCTGCCCGCCCACGCTGTGGTAGGCGTAGCCCAGAGGCAGACCGGCCCGGCCCTCCTGTCCGACAGCAGCTGGCCCGAAGCCACTGGGAGCCACCATTGAGTTGGCACGGCCCCTTAGACACAGCAAGGCCACCCTTGCCCCGACGCCACCGTCCGAGCTCAGGACCCCGCCCCTGGTGGCCGGCAGGCCCGGGGAAGCGGCCTGGGCCCTCGATCCCGCTCCCGCCCACGGCCGCGGCGAAACGGCGGAGGGGGTGCTTTTTCCGGATGGAGCTGTGGAGAGACACCCCGGAAGACAGGTGGCGGCGCCGGGGCTGGGCTCCAGTGGCTGCGGCCAGGTGCAGCTCGCGGGGCTCGCGGGCCGAACGGACGGCACCCGGGTCCGCGGCCATGTCTGGGTGGCGTCAGGCCGCCCCCGGAGCGTCTGGTGTGCCGCTGCCTTCCAGGGACGCCTTCTGGCCGCCTGCCCGCTCAGGCAGGTGGGGAGTGCCCCATCAGACGCTTGCTGTGGTGGGAGGGGCCTGAGGAGGTGGGGCCTGCAGCGGTACCTGGTACCCGGCGGGGGTGGAGACGGCCGCCGCCGCAGCCGCTGCGGGCGACCAAAGGAGAAAGCGGAGCTGGAGGCAAAAAGCCTACAGCACCCGGTATTCCCAGGAGCTCTCCCATCCAGGAGGTCTCCCATCCAAGTTCTAACCAGCCCTGACCCTGCTTAGCTTCGGAGATCCGGACTTGATCGGGCCCGTCTAGGCTGGTTTGGCAGTAGGTGTTGGTGGGTTGCGGGCTGCCTCTTGAGGCGCAGCTTAGCAGGCCCTTGGGCCTTACCGCCAGCCAAGCGGCCCGCCCGCCCCGGCAGGGCCCCGCCGCCCGCCTAGGCAGAGGAACGGAGGTCTCGGGGACCGGGTGGTGGCGGAGGTGTTGGCGACCACCCAGCCCAGGGCGGGCGGGACCCAGCAAACTTTTCGGCGCTTGGCCTCCCACCCCAGATCCCGCAGGTCGCTCACAGGGATGTGGCCCCGGAGGCTTCAGGGCCCGGGGCCTGCGGTCCCTTGGGCATCCCACCTGCCCGCCCACGCTGCGCTGGGCGCAGCCCGGCCGCAGACCGGGCCGGCCCTCCTGCCCGACAGCAGCTGGCCCGAAGCCAGTGGGAGCCACCATTGAGTTGGCAAAGCCCCTTAGACCCAGCAACGCCACCCTTGCCCCCACACCACCGTCCGAGCTCAGGACCCCGCCCCAGGTGGCCGGCAGACCCGCGGAAGCGGCCTGGGCCCTCTATCCCTCTCCGGTACCCGGCCGCGGCAAAACGGTGGAGGGGGGGCTTTTTCCGGATGGAGCTGTGGAGAGACACCCCCCCGGCAGACAGGTGGCGGCGCCGGGGCTGGGCTCCAGTGGGGGCCGCCAGGTGCAGGTCGAGGGGCTCACGGGCCGCATGGACGGCACCCGGGTCCGCGGCCATGTCTGTTTCGCGTCAGGGGACCAACGGAGCGTCTGGTGTGCCGCTGCCTTCCAGGGACGCCTTCTGGCCGCCTGGCCGCTCAGGCAGGCGGGGAGCGCCCCATCAGACGCTTGCTGTGGTGGGAGGGTCCTGAGGAGGTGGGGCCTGCAGCGGTACCCGGCGGGGGCGGAGACGGCCGCCGCCACCGCCACGACCGCCGCGGTCGACAAAAGGAGAAGGTGTGTAGCGGGAGGCAAAAAGCCTACAGCACCTGGCGTTCCCAGGAGCTCTCCCGTCCGCGACGTCTCCCATCTAACTACCAACCAGGCCCAACCCTGCTTAGCTTCCGAGATCGAGTCGAGATCGGGCCCGTCTAGGGTGGTTTGGCCGTAGACACTTGGGGGGTCGCGGGCTGCCTCTTGAGGCGCAGCTTAGCAGGCGCTTGGGCCTTACCGCCGGCCCAGCGTCCCGCCCGCCCCGGCAGGGCCCCGCCGCCCGCCTAGGCAGGGGAACGGAGGTCTCGGGGACCGGGGGGTGGTGGAGGAGTTGGCGACCTCCCAGCCCAGGGCGGGTGGGACACAGCCAGCTTTTCGGCGCTTCGTGCCCCGCCCCAGATCCCACAGGCCGCTCACAGGGACGTAGCCCCGGAGGCTTCAGGGCCCGGGGCCCGCGGTCCCTCGGGCATCCCACCTGCCCGCCCACGCTGTGGTAGGCGTAGCCCAGAGGCAGACCGGCCCGGCCCTCCTGTCCGACAGCAGCTGGCCCGAAGCCACTGGGAGCCACCATTGAGTTGGCACGGCCCCTTAGACACAGCAACGCCACCCTTGCCCCGACGCCACCGTCCGAGCTCAGGACCCCGCCCCTGGTGGCCGGCAGGCCCGGGGAAGCGGCCTGGGCCCTCGATCCCGCTCCCGCCCACGGCCGCGGCGAAACGGCGGAGGGGGTGCTTTTTCCGGATGGAGCTGTGGAGAGACACCCCGGAAGACAGGTGGCGGCGCCGGGGCTGGGCTCCAGTGGCTGCGGCCAGGTGCAGCTCGCGGGGCTCGCGGGCCGAACGGACGGCACCCGGGTCCGCGGCCACGTCTGGGTGGCGTCAGGCCGCCCCCGGAGCGTCTGGTGTGCCGCTGCCTTCCAGGGACGCCTTCTGGCCGCCTGCCCGCTCAGGCAGGTGGGGAGTGCCCCATCAGACGCTTGCTGTGGTGGGAGGGGCCTGAGGAGGTGGGGCCTGCAGCGGTACCTGGTACCCGGCGGGGGGTGGAGACGGCCGCCGCCGCAGCCGCCTCGGGCGACCAAAGGAGAAAGCGGAGCGGGAGGCAAAATGCCTATAGCACCCGGTATTCCCAGGAGCTCTCCCATCCAGGAGGTCTCCCATGCAAGTTCTAACCAGGCCCGACCCTGCTTAGCTTCGGAGATCCGGACTTGATCGGGCCCGTCTAGGCTGGTTTGGCAGTAGGTGTTGGTGGGTTGCGGGCTGCCTCTTGAGGCGCAGCTTAGCAGGCCCTTGGGCCTTACCGCCAGCCCAGCGGCCCGCCCGCCCCGGCAGGGACCCGCCGCCCGCCTAGGCAGAGGAACGGAGGTCTCGGGGACCGGGTGGTGGCGGAGGTGTTGGCGACCACCCAGCCCAGGGCGGGCGGGACCCAGCAAACTTTTCGGCGCTTGGCCTCCCACCCCAGATCCCGCAGGTCGCTCACAGGGATGTGGCCCCGGAGGCTTCAGGGCCCGGGGCCTGCGGTCCCTTGGGCATCCCACCTGCCCGCCCACGCTGCGCTAGGCGCAGCCCGGCCGCAGACCGGGCCGGCCCTCCTGCCCGACAGCAGCTGGCCCGAAGCCAGTGGGAGCCACCATTGAGTTGGCAAAGCCCCTTAGACCCAGCAACGCCACCCTTGCCCCCACACCACCGTCCGAGCTCAGGACCCCGCCCCAGGTGGCCGGCAGACCCGCGGAAGCAGCCTGGGCCCTCTATCCCTCTCCGGCACCCGGCCGCGGCGAAACGGTGGAGGGGGGGCTTTTTCCGGATGGAGCTGTGGAGAGACACCCCCCCGGCAGACAGGTGGCGGCGCCGGGGCTGGGCTCCAGTGGGGGCCGCCAGGTGCAGGTCGAGGGGCTCACGGGCCGCATGGACGGCACCCGGGTCCGCGGCCATGTCTGTTTCGCGTCAGGGGACCAACGGAGCGTCTGGTGTGCCGCTGCCTTCCAGGGACGCCTTCTGGCCGCCTGGCCGCTCAGGCAGGCGGGGAGCGCCCCATCAGACGCTTGCTGTGGTGGGAGGGTCCTGAGGAGGTGGGGCCTGCAGCGGTACCCGGCGGGGGCGGAGACGGCCGCCGCCACCGCCGCCACCGCCACGACCGCCGCGGTCGACAAAAGGAGAAGGTGTGTAGCGGGAGGCAAAAAGCCTACAGCACCTGGCGTTCCCAGGAGCTCTCCCGTCCGCGACGTCTCCCATCCAACTACTAACCAGGCCCAACCCTGCTTAGCTTCCGAGATCGAGTCGAGATCGGGCCCGTCTAGGGTGGTTTGGCCGTAGACACTGGGGGGGTCGCGGGCTGCCTCTTGAGGCGCAGCTTAGCAGGCGCTTGGGCCTTACCGCCGGCCCAGCGGCCCGCCCGCCCCGGCAGGGCCCCGCCGCCCGCCTAGGCAGGGGAACGGAGGTCTCGGGGACCGGGGGGTGGCGGAGGAGTTGGCGACCTCCCAGCCCAGGGCGGGTGGGACACAGCCAGCTTTTCGGCGCTTCGTGCCCCGCCCCAGATCCCACAGGCCGCTCACAGGGACGTAGCCCCGGAGGCTTCAGGGCCCGGGGCCCGCGGTCCCTCGGGCATCCCACCTGCCCGCACACGCTGTGGTAGGCGTAGCCCAGAGGCAGACCGGCCCGGCCCTCCTGTCCGACAGCAGCTGGCCCGAAGCCACTGGGAGCCACCATTGAGTTGGCACGGCCCCTTAGACACAGCAAAGCCACCTTTGCCCCGACGCCACCGTCCGAGCTCAGGACCCCGCCCCTGGTGGCCGGCAGGCCCGGGGAAGCGGCCTGGGCCCTCGATCCCGCTCCCGCCCACGGCCGCGGCGAAACGGCGGAGGGGGTGCTTTTTCCGGATGGAGCTGTGGAGAGACACCCCGGAAGACAGGTGGCGGCGCCGGGGCTGGGCTCCAGTGGCTGCGGCCAGGTGCAGCTCGCGGGGCTCGCGGGCCGAACGGACGGCACCCGGGTCCGCGGCCACGTCTGGGTGGCGTCAGGCCGCCCCCGGAGCGTCTGGTGTGCCGCTGCCTTCCAGGGACGCCTTCTGGCCGCCTGCCCGCTCAGGCAGGTGGGGAGTGCCCCATCAGACGCTTGCTGTGGTGGGAGGGGCCTGAGGAGGTGGGGCCTGCAGCGGTACCTGGTACCCGGCGGGGGGTGGAGACGGCCGCCGCCGCAGCCGCCTCGGGCGACCAAAGGAGAAAGCGGAGCGGGAGGCAAAAAGCCTACAGCACCCGGTATTCCCAGGAGCTCTCCCATCCAGGAGGTCTCCCATGCAAGTTCTAACCAGGCCTGACGCTGCTTAGCTTCGGAGATCCGGACTTGATCGGGCCCGTCTAGGCTGGTTTGGTAGTAGGTGTTGTTGGGTCGCGGGCTGCCTCTTGAGGCGCAGCTTAGCAGGCCCTTGGGCCTTACCGCCAGCCCAGCGGCCCGCCCGCCCCGGCAGGGCCCCGCCGCCCGCCTAGGTAGAGGAACGGAGGTCTCGGGGACCGGGTGGTGGCGGAGGTGTTGGCGACCACCCAGCCCAGGGCGGGCGGGACCCAGCAAACTTTTCGGCGCTTGGCCTCCCACCCCAGATCCCGCAGGTCGCTCACAGGGATGTGGCCCCGGAGGCTTCAGGGCCCGGGGCCTGCGGTCCCTTGGGCATCCCACCTGCCCGCCCACGCTGCGCTAGGCGCAGCCCGGCCGCAGACCGGGCCGGCCCTCCTGCCCGACAGCAGCTGGCCCGAAGCCAGTGGGAGCCACCATTGAGTTGGCAAAGCCCCTTAGACCCAGCAACGCCACCCTTGCCCCCACACCACCGTCCGAGCTCAGGACCCCGCCCCAGGTGGCCGGCAGACCCGCGGAAGCGGCCTGGGCCCTCTATCCCTCTCCGGCACCCGGCCGCGGCGAAACGGTGGAGGGGGGGCTTTTTCGGGATGGAGCTGTGGAGAGACACCCCCCGGCAGACAGGTGGCGGCGCCGGGGCTGGGCTCCAGTGGGGGCCGCCAGGTGCAGGTCGAGGGGCTCACGGGCCGCATGGACGGCACCCGGGTCCGCGGCCATGTCTGTTTCGCGTCAGGGGACCAACGGAGCGTCTGGTGTGCCGCTGCCTTCCAGGGACGCCTTCTGGCCGCCTGCCCGCTCAGGCAGGTGGGGAGTGCCCCATCGGACGCTTGCTGTGATGGGAGGGGCCTGAGGAGGTGGGGCCTGCAGCGGTACCTGGTACCCGGCGGGGGCGGAGACGGCCGCCGCCGCAGCCGCCGCGGGCGACCAAAGGAGAAAGCGGAGCGGGAGGCAAAAAGCCTACAGCACCCGGTATTCCCAGGAGCTCTCCCATCCAGGAGGTTTCCCATCCAAGTTCTAACCAGGCCCGACCCTGCTTAGCTTCCGAGATCCGGACTTGATCGGGCCCGTCTAGGCTGGTTTGGCAGTAGGTGTTGGTGGGTTGCGGGCTGCCTCTTGAGGCGCAGCTTAGCAGGCCCTCGGGCCTTACCGCCAGCCCAGCGGCCCGCCCGCCCCGGCAGGGCCCCGCCGCCCGCCTAGGCAGAGGAACGGAGGTCTCGGGGACCGGGTGGTGGCGGAGGTGTTGGCGACCACCCAGCCCAGGGCGGGCGGGACCCAGCAAACTTTTCGGCGCTTGGCCTCCCACCCCAGATCCCGCAGGTCGCTCACAGGGATGTGGCCCCGGAGGCTTCAGGGCCCGGGGCCTGCGGTCCCTTGGGCATCCCACCTGCCCGCCCACGCTGCGCTGGGCGCAGCCCGGCCGCAGACCGGGCCGGCCCTCCTGCCCGACAGCAGCTGGCCCGAAGCCAGTGGGAGCCACCATTGAGTTGGCAAAGCCCCTTAGACCCAGCAACACCACCCTTGCCCCCACACCACCGTCCGAGCTCAGGACCCCGCCCCAGGTGGCCGGCAGACCCGCGGAAGCGGCCTGGGCCCTCTATCCCTCTCCGGCACCCGGCCGCGGCGAAACGGTGGAGGGGGGGCTTTTTCCGGATGGAGCTGTGGAGAGACACCCCCCCGGCAGACAGGTGGCGGCGCCGGGGCTGGGCTCCAGTGGGGGCCGCCAGGTGCAGGTCGAGGGGCTCACGGGCCGCATGGACGGCACCCGGGTCCGCGGCCATGTCTGTTTCGCGTCAGGGGACCAACGGAGCGTCTGGTGTGCCGCTGCCTTCCAGGGACGCCTTCTGGCCGCCTGGCCGCTCAGGCAGGCGGGGAGCGCCCCATCAGACGCTTGCTGTGGTGGGAGGGTCCTGAGGAGGTGGGGCCTGCAGCGGTACCCGGCGGGGGCGGAGACGGCCGCCGCCACCTCCACCACCGCCACGACCGCCGCGGTCGACAAAAGGAGAAGGTGTGTAGCGGGAGGCAAAAAGCCTACAGCACCTGGCGTTCCCAGGAGCTCTCCCGTCCGCGACGTCTCCCATCCAACTACTAACCAGGCCCAACCCTGCTTAGCTTCCGAGATCGAGTCGAGATCGGGCCCGTCTAGGGTGGTTTGGCCGTAGACACTGGGGGCGTCGCGGGCTGCCTCTTGAGGCGCAGCTTAGCAGGCGCTTGGGCCTTACCGCCGGCCCAGCGGCCCGCCCGCCCCGGCAGGGCCCCGCCGCCCGCCTAGGCAGGGGAACGGAGGTCTCGGGGACCGGGGGGTGGCGGAGGAGTTGGCGACCTCCCAGCCCAGGGCGGGTGGGACACAGCCAGCTTTTCGGCGCTTCGTGCCCCGCCCCAGATCCCACAGGCCGCTCACAGGGTCGTAGCCCCGGAGGCTTCAGGGCCCGGGGCCCGCGGTCCCTCGGGCATCCCACCTGCCGGCCCACGCTGTGGTAGGCGTAGCCCAGAGGCAGACCGGCCCGGCCCTCCTGTCCGACAGCAGCTGGCCCGAAGCCACTGGGAGCCACCATTGAGTTGGCACGGCCCCTTAGACACAGCAAAGCCACCTTTGCCCCGACGCCACCGTCCGAGCTCAGGACCCCGCCCCTGGTGGCCGGCAGGCCCGGGGAAGCGGCCTGGGCCCTCGATCCCGCTCCCGCCCACGGCCGCGGCGAAACGGCGGAGGGGGTGCTTTTTCCGGATGGAGCTGTGGAGAGACACCCCGGAAGACAGGTGGCGGCGCCGGGGCTGGGCTCCAGTGGCTGCGGCCAGGTGCAGCTCGCGGGGCTCGCGGGCCGAACGGACGGCACCCGGGTCCGCGGCCATGTCTGGGTGGCGTCAGGCCGCCCCCGGAGCGTCTGGTGTGCCGCTGCCTTCCAGGGACGCCTTCTGGCCGCCTGCCCGCTCAGGCAGGTGGGGAGTGCCCCATCAGACGCTTGCTGTGGTGGGAGGGGCCTGAGGAGGTGGGGCCTGCAGCGGTACCTGGTACCCGGCGGGGGCGGAGACGGCCGCCGCCGCAGCCGCCGCGGGCGACCAAAGGAGAAAGCGGAGCGGGAGGCAAAAAGCCTACAGCACCCGGTATTCCCAGGAGCTCTCCCATCCAGGAGGTTTCCCATCCAAGTTCTAACCAGGCCCGACCCTGCTTAGCTTCCGAGATCCGGACTTGATCGGGCCCGTCTAGGCTGGTTTGGCAGTAGGTGTTGGTGGGTTGCGGGCTGCCTCTTGAGGCGCAGCTTAGCAGGCCCTTGGGCCTTACCGCCAGCCCAGCGGCCCGCCCGCCCCGGCAGGGCCCCGCCGCCCGCCTAGGCAGAGGAACGGAGGTCTCGGGGACCGGGTGGTGGCGGAGGTGTTGGCGACCACCCAGCCCAGGGCGGGCGGGACCCAGCAAACTTTTCGGCGCTTGGCCTCCCACCCCAGATCCCGCAGGTCGCTCACAGGGATGTGGCCCCGGAGGCTTCAGGGCCCGGGGCCTGCGGTCCCTTGGGCATCCCACCTGCCCGCCCACGCTGCGCTGGGCGCAGCCCGGCCGCAGACCGGGCCGGCCCTCCTGCCCGACAGCAGCTGGCCCGAAGCCAGTGGGAGCCACCATTGAGTTGGCAAAGCCCCTTAGACCCAGCAACGCCACCCTTGCCCCCACACCACCGTCCGAGCTCAGGACCCCGCCCCAGGTGGCCGGCAGACCCGCGGAAGCGGCCTGGGCCCTCTATCCCTCTCCGGCACCCGGCCGCGGCGAAACGGTGGAGGGGGGGCTTTTTCCGGATGGAGCTGTGGAGAGACACCCCCCCGGCAGACAGGTGGCGGCGCCGGGGCTGGGCTCCAGTGGGGGCCGCCAGGTGCAGGTCGAGGGGCTCACGGGCCGCATGGACGGCACCCGGGTCTGCGGCCATGTCTGTTTCGCGTCAGGGGACCAACGGAGCGTCTGGTGTGCCGCTGCCTTCCAGGGACGCCTTCTGGCCGCCTGGCCGCTCAGGCAGGCGGGGAGCGCCCCATCAGACGCTTGCTGTGGTGGGAGGGTCCTGAGGAGGTGGGGCCTGCAGCGGTACCCGGCGGGGGCGGAGACGGCCGCCGCCACCGCCGCCACCGCCACGACCGCCACGGTCGAAAAAAGGAGAAGTTGTGTAGCGGGAGGCAAAAAGCCTACAGCACCTGGTGTTCCCAGGAGCTCTCCCGTCCGCGACGTCTCCCATCCAACTACTAACCAGGCCCAACCCTGCTTAGCTTCCGAGATCGAGTCGAGATCGGGCCCGTCTAGGGTGGTTTGGCCGTAGACACTGGGGGGGTCGCGGGCTGCCTCTTGAGGCGCAGCTTAACAGGCGCTTGGGCCTTACCGCCGGCCCAGCGGCCCGCCCGCCCCGGCAGGGCCCCGCCGCCCGCCTAGGCAGGGGAACGGAGGTCTCGGGGACCGGGGGGTGGCGGAGGAGTTGGCGACCTCCCAGCCCAGGGCGGGTGGGACACAGCCAGCTTTTCGGCGCTTCGTGCCCCGCCACAGATCCCACAGGCCGCTCACAGGGTCGTAGCCCCGGAGGCTTCAGGGCCCGGGGCCCGCGGTCCCTCGGGCATCCCACCTGCCGGCCCACGCTGTGGTAGGCGTAGCCCAGAGGCAGACCGGCCCGGCCCTCCTGTCCGACAGCAGCTGGCCCGAAGCCACTGGGAGCCACCATTGAGTTGGCACGGCCCCTTAGACACAGCAACGCCACCTTTGCCCCGACGCCACCGTCCGAGCTCAGGACCCCGACCCTGGTGGCCGGCAGGCCCGGGGAAGCGGCCTGGGCCCTCGATCCCGCTCCCGCCCACGGCCGCGGCGAAACGGCGGAGGGGGTGCTTTTTCCGGATGGAGCTGTGGAGAGACACCCCGGAAGACAGGTGGCGGCGCCGGGGCTGGGCTCCAGTGGCTGCGGCCAGGTGCAGCTCGCGGGGCTCGCGGGCCGAACGGACGGCACCCGGGTCCGCGGCCATGTCTGGGTGGCGTCAGGCTGCCCCTGGAGCGTCTGGTGTGCCGCTGCCTTCCAGGGACGCCTTCTGGCCGCCTGCCCGCTCAGGCAGGTGGGGAGTGCCCCATCAGACGCTTGCTGTGATGGGAGGGGCCTGAGGAGGTGGGGCCTGCAGCGGTACCTGGTACCCGGCGGGGGCGGAGACGGCCGCCGCCGCAGCCGCCGCGGGCGACCAAAGGAGAAAGCGGAGCGGGAGGCAAAAAGCCTACAGCACCCGGTATTCCCAGGAGCTCTCCCATCCAGGAGGTCTCCCATCCAAGTTCTAACCAGGCCCGACCCTGCTTAGCTTCCGAGATCCGGACTTGATCGGGCCCGTCTAGGCTGGTTTGGCTGTAGGTGTTGGTCGGTCGCGGGCTGACTCTTGAGGCGCAGCTTAGCAGGCCCTTGGGACTTAGCGCCAGCCCAGCGGCCCGCCCGCCCCGGCAGGGCCCCGCCGCCCTCCTAGGCAGAGGAACGGAGGTCTCGGGGACCGGGTGGTGGCGGAGGTGTTGGCGACCACCCAGCCCAGGGCGGGCGGGACCCAGCAAACTTTTTGGCGCTTGGCCTCCCACCCCAGATCCCGCAGGTCGCTCACAGGGATGTGGCCCCGGAGGCTTCAGGGCCCGGGGCCTGCGGTCCCTTGGGCATCCCACCTGCCCGCCCACGCTGCGCTAGGCGCAGCCCGGCCGCAGACCGGGCCGGCCCTCCTGCCCGACAGCAGCTGGCCCGAAGCCAGTGGGAGCCACCATTGAGTTGGCAAAGCCCCTTAGACCCAGCAACGCCACCCTTGCCCCCACACCACCGTCCGAGCTCAGGACCCCGCCCCAGGTGGCCGGCAGACCCGCGGAAGCGGCCTGGGCCCTCTATCCCTCTCCGGCACCCGGCCGCGGCGAAACGGTGGAGGCGGGGCTTTTTCGGGATGGAGCTGTGGAGAGACACCCCCCGGCAGACAGGTGGCGGCGCCGGGGCTGGGCTCCAGTGGGGGCCGCCAGGTACAGGTCGAGGGGCTCACGGGCCGCATGGACGGCACCCGGGTCCGCGGCCATGTCTGTTTCGCGTCAGGGGACCAACGGAGCGTCTGGTGTGCCGCTGCCTTCCAGGGACGCCTTCTGGCCGCCTGCCTGCTCAGGCAGGTGGAGAGTGCCCCATCGGACGCTTGCTGTGATGGGAGGGTCCTGAGGAGGTGGGGCCTGCAGCGGTACCCGGCGGGGGCGGAGACGGCCGCCGCCGCAGCCGCCGCGGGCGACCAAAGGAGAAAGCGGAGCGGGAGGCAAAAAGCCTACAGCACCCGGTATTCCCAGGAGCTCTCCCATCCAGGAGGTTTCCCATCCAAGTTCTAACCAGGCCCGACCCTGCTTAGCTTCCGAGATCCGGACTTGATCGGGCCCGTCTAGGCTGGTTTGGCAGTAGGTGTTGGTGGGTTGCGGGCTGCCACTTGAGGCGCAGCTTAGCAGGCCCTCGGGCCTTACCGCCAGCCCAGCGGCCCGCCCGCCCCGGCAGGGCCCCGCCGCCCGCCTAGGCAGAGGAACGGAGGTCTCGGGGACCGGGTGGTGGCGGAGGTGTTGGCGACCACCCAGCCCAGGGCGGGCGGGACCCAGCAAACTTTTCGGCGCTTGGCCTCCCACCCCAGATCCCGCAGGTCGCTCACAGGGATGTGGCCCCGGAGGCTTCAGGGCCCGGGGCCTGCGGTCCCTTGGGCATCCCACCTGCCCGCCCACGCTGCGCTGGGCGCAGCCCGGCCGCAGACCGGGCCGGCCCTCCTGCCCGACAGCAGCTGGCCCGAAGCCAGTGGGAGCCACCATTGAGTTGGCAAAGCCCCTTAGACCCAGCAACACCACCCTTGCCCCCACACCACCGTCCGAGCTCAGGACCCCGCCCCAGGTGGCCGGCAGACCCGCGGAAGCGGCCTGGGCCCTCTATCCCTCTCCGGCACCCGGCCGCGGCGAAACGGTGGAGG
Organism: Orcinus orca; assembly: GCF_937001465.1. Classification (NCBI taxonomy): domain Eukaryota; kingdom Metazoa; phylum Chordata; class Mammalia; order Artiodactyla; family Delphinidae; genus Orcinus; species Orcinus orca. The sequence continues at coordinate 6,678,298 of NC_064572.1, forward strand.
CGGGGCTTTTTCGGGATGGAGCTGTGGAGAGACACCCCCCCGGCAGACAGGTGGCGGCGCCGGGGCTGGGCTCCAGTGGGGGCCGCCAGGTGCAGGTCGAGGGGCTCACGGGCCGCATGGACGGCACCCGGGTCCGCGGCCATGTCTGTTTCGTGTCAGGGGACCAACGGAGCGTCTGGTGTGCCGCTGCCTTCCAGGGACGCCTTCTGGCCGCCTGGCCGCTCAGGCAGGCGGGGAGTGCCCCATCAGACGCTTGCTGTGGTGGGAGGGTCCTGAGGAGGTGGGGCCTGCAGCGGTACCCGGCGGGGGCGGAGACGGCCGCCGACCCCGCCGCCACCGCCATGACCGCCGCGGTCGACAAAAGGAGAAGGTGTGTAGCGGGAGGCAAAAAGCCTACAGCACCTGGCGTTCCCAGGAGCTCTCCCGTCCGCGACGTCTCCCATCCAACTACTAACCAGGCCCAACCCTGCTTAGCTTCCGAGATCGAGTCGAGATCGGGCCCGTCTAGGGTGGTTTGGCCGTAGACACTGGGGGGGTCGCGGGCTGCCTCTTGAGGCGCAGCTTAGCAGGCGCTTGGGCCTTACCGCCGGCCCAGCGGCCCGCCCGCCCCGGCAGGGCCCCGCCGCCCGCCTAGGCAGGGGAACGGAGGTCTCGGGGACCGGGGGGTGGTGGAGGAGTTGGCGACCTCCCAGCCCAGGGCGGGTGGGACACAGCCAGCTTTTCGGCGCTTCGTGCCCCGCCCCAGATCCCACAGGCCGCTCACAGGGACGTAGCCCCGGAGGCTTCAGGGCCCGGGGCCCGCGGTCCCTCGGGCATCCCCACTGCCCGCACACGCTGTGGTAGGCGTAGCCCAGAGGCAGACCGGCCCGGCCCTCCTGTCTGACAGCAGCTGGCCCGAAGCCACTGGGAGCCACCATTGAGTTGGCACGGCCCCTTAGACACAGCAACGCCAACCTTGCCCCGACGCCACCGTCCGAGCTCAGGACCCCGCCCCTGGTGGCCGGCAGGCCCGGGGAAGCGGCCTGGGCCCTCGATCCCGCTCCCGCCCACGGCCGCGGCGAAACGGCGGAGGGGGTGCTTTTTCCGGATGGAGCTGTGGAGAGACACCCCGGAAGACAGGTGGCGGCGCCGGGGCTGGGCTCCAGTGGCTGCGGCCAGGTGCAGCTCGCGGGGCTCGCGGGCCGAACGGACGGCACCCGGGTCCGCGGCCATGTCTGGGTGGCGTCAGGCCGCCCCCGGAGCGTCTGGTGTGCCGCTGCCTTCCAGGGACGCCTTCTGGCCGCCTGCCCGCTCAGGCAGGTGGGGAGTGCCCCATCAGACGCTTGCTGTGGTGGGAGGGGCCTGAGGAGGTGGGGCCTGCAGCGGTACCTGGTACCCGGCGGGGGCGGAGACGGCCGCCGCCGCAGCCGCCGCGGGCGACCAAAGGAGAAAGCGGAGCGGGAGGCAAAAAGCCTACAGCACCCGGTATTCCCAGGAGCTCTCCCATCCAGGAGGTCTCCCATCCAAGTTCTAACCAGGCCCGACCCTGCTTAGCTTCCGAGATCCGGACTTGATCGGGCCCGTCTAGGCTGGTTTGGCAGTAGGTGTTGGTGGGTTGCGGGCTGCCTCTTGAGGCGCAGCTTAGCAGGCCCTTGGGCCTTACCGCCAGCCCAGCGGCCCGCCCGCCCCGGCAGGGCCCCGCCGCCTGCCTAGGCAGAGGAACGGAAGTCTCGGGGACCGGGTGGTGGCGGAGGTGTTGGCGACCACCCAGCCCAGGGCGGGCGGGACCCAGCAAACTTTTCGGCGCTTGGCCTCCCACCCCAGATCCCGCAGGTCGCTCACAGGGATGTGGCCCCGGAGGCTTCAGGGCCCGGGGCCTGCGGTCCCTTGGGCATCCCACCTGCCCGCCCACGCTGCGCTGGGCGCAGCCCGGCCGCAGACCGGGCCGGCCCTCCTGCCCGACAGCAGCTGGCCCGAAGCCAGTGGGAGCCACCATTGAGTTGGCAAAGCCCCTTAGACCCAGCAACGCCACCCTTGCCCCCACACCACCGTCCGAGCTCAGGACCCCGCCCCAGGTGGCCGGCAGACCCGCGGAAGCAGCCTGGGCCCTCTATCCCTCTCCGGCACCCGGCCGCGGCGAAACGGTGGAGGGGGGGCTTTTTCCGGATGGAGCTGTGGAGAGACACCCCCCCGGCAGACAGGTGGCGGCGCCGGGGCTGGGCTCCAGTGGGGGCCGCCAGGTGCAGGTCGAGGGGCTCACGGGCCGCATGGACGGCACCCGGGTCTGCGGCCATGTCTGTTTCGCGTCAGGGGACCAACGGAGCGTCTGGTGTGCCGCTGCCTTCCAGGGACGCCTTCTGGCCGCCTGGCCGCTCAGGCAGGCGGGGAGCGCCCCATCAGACGCTTGCTGTGGTGGGAGGGTCCTGAGGAGGTGGGGCCTGCAGCGGTACCCGGCGGGGGCGGAGACGGCCGCCGCCACCGCCGCCACCGCCACGACCGCCACGGTCGAAAAAAGGAGAAGTTGTGTAGCGGGAGGCAAAAAGCCTACAGCACCTGGTGTTCCCAGGAGCTCTCCCGTCCGCGACGTCTCCCATCCAACTACTAACCAGGCCCAACCCTGCTTAGCTTCCGAGATCGAGTCGAGATCGGGCCCGTCTAGGGTGGTTTGGCCGTAGACACTGGGGGGGTCGCGGGCTGCCTCTTGAGGCGCAGCTTAACAGGCGCTTGGGCCTTACCGCCGGCCCAGCGGCCCGCCCGCCCCGGCAGGGCCCCGCCGCCCGCCTAGGCAGGGGAACGGAGGTCTCGGGGACCGGGGGGTGGCGGAGGAGTTGGCGACCTCCCAGCCCAGGGCGGGTGGGACACAGCCAGCTTTTCGGCGCTTCGTGCCCCGCCACAGATCCCACAGGCCGCTCACAGGGTCGTAGCCCCGGAGGCTTCAGGGCCCGGGGCCCGCGATCCCTCGGGCATCCCACCTGCCGGCCCACGCTGTGGTAGGCGTAGCCCAGAGGCAGACCGGCCCGGCCCTCCTGTCCGACAGCAGCTGGCCCGAAGCCACTGGGAGCCACCATTGAGTTGGCACGGCCCCTTAGACACAGCAACGCCACCTTTGCCCCGACGCCACCGTCCGAGCTCAGGACCCCGACCCTGGTGGCCGGCAGGCCCGGGGAAGCGGCCTGGGCCCTCGATCCCGCTCCCGCCCACGGCCGCGGCGAAACGGCGGAGGGGGTGCTTTTTCCGGATGGAGCTGTGGAGAGACACCCCGGAAGACAGGTGGCGGCGCCGGGGCTGGGCTCCAGTGGCTGCGGCCAGGTGCAGCTCGCGGGGCTCGCGGGCCGAACGGACGGCACCCGGGTCCGCGGCCATGTCTGGGTGGCGTCAGGCCGCCCCCGGAGCGTCTGGTGTGCCGCTGCCTTCCAGGGACGCCTTCTGGCCGCCTGCCCGCTCAGGCAGGTGGGGAGTGCCCCATCAGACGCTTGCTGTGATGGGAGGGGCCTGAGGAGGTGGGGCCTGCAGCGGTACCTGGTACCCGGCGGGGGCGGAGACGGCCGCCGCCGCAGCCGCCGTGGGCAACCAAAGGGGAAAGCGGAGCGGGAGGCAAAAAGCCTACAGCACCCGGTATTCCCAGGAGCTCTCCCATCCAGGAGGTCTCCCATCCAAGTTCTAACCAGGCCCGACCCTGCTTAGCTTCCGAGATCCGGACTTGATCGGGCCCGTCTAGGCTGGTTTGGCAGTAGGTGTTGGTGGGTTGCGGGCTGCCTCTTGAGGCGCAGCTTAGCAGGCCCTTGGGCCTTACCGCCAGCCCAGCGGCCCGCCCGCCCCGGCAGGGCCCCGCCGCCCGCCTAGGCAGAGGAACGGAGGTCTCGGGGACCGGGTGGTGGCGGAGGTGTTGGCGACCACCCAGCCCAGGGCGGGCGGGACCCAGCAAACTTTTCGGCGCTTGGCCTCCCACCCCAGATCCCGCAGGTCGCTCACAGGGATGTGGCCCCGGAGGCTTCAGGGCCCGGGGCCTGCGGTCCCTTGGGCATCCCACCTGCCCGCCCACGCTGCGCTGGGCGCAGCCCGGCCGCAGACCGGGCCGGCCCTCCTGCCCGACAGCAGCTGGCCCGAAGCCAGTGGGAGCCACCATTGAGTTGGCAAAGCCCCTTAGACCCAGCAACACCACCCTTGCCCCCACACCACCGTCCGAGCTCAGGACCCCGCCCCAGGTGGCCGGCAGACCCGCGGAAGCGGCCTGGGCCCTCTATCCCTCTCCGGCACCCGGCCGCGGTGAAACGGTGGAGGCGGGGCTTTTTCGGGATGGAGCTGTGGAGAGACACCCCCCCGGCAGACAGGTGGCGGCGCCGGGGCTGGGCTCCAGTGGGGGCCGCCAGGTGCAGGTCGAGGGGCTCACGGGCCGCATGGACGGCACCCGGGTCCGCGGCCATGTCTGTTTCGTGTCAGGGGACCAACGGAGCGTCTGGTGTGCCGCTGCCTTCCAGGGACGCCTTCTGGCCGCCTGGCCGCTCAGGCAGGCGGGGAGCGCCCCATCAGACGCTTGCTGTGGTGGGAGGGTCCTGAGGAGGTGGGGCCTGCAGCGGTACCCGGCGGGGGCGGAGACGGCCGCCGACCCCGCCGCCACCGCCATGACCGCCGCGGTCGACAAAAGGAGAAGGTGTGTAGCGGGAGGCAAAAAGCCTACAGCACCTGGCGTTCCCAGGAGCTCTCCCGTCCGCGACGTCTCCCATCCAACTACTAACCAGGCCCAACCCTGCTTAGCTTCCGAGATCGAGTCGAGATCGGGCCCGTCTAGGGTGGTTTGGCCGTAGACACTGGGGGGGTCGCGGGCTGCCTCTTGAGGCGCAGCTTAGCAGGCGCTTGGGCCTTACCGCCGGCCCAGCGGCCCGCCCGCCCCGGCAGGGCCCCGCCGCCCGCCTAGGCAGGGGAACGGAGGTCTCGGGGACCGGGGGGTGGTGGAGGAGTTGGCGACCTCCCAGCCCAGGGCGGGTGGGACACAGCCAGCTTTTCGGCGCTTCGTGCCCCGCCCCAGATCCCACAGGCCGCTCACAGGGACGTAGCCCCGGAGGCTTCAGGGCCCGGGGCCCGCGGTCCCTCGGGCATCCCCACTGCCCGCACACGCTGTGGTAGGCGTAGCCCAGAGGCAGACCGGCCCGGCCCTCCTGTCTGACAGCAGCTGGCCCGAAGCCACTGGGAGCCACCATTGAGTTGGCACGGCCCCTTAGACACAGCAACGCCAACCTTGCCCCGACGCCACCGTCCGAGCTCAGGACCCCGCCCCTGGTGGCCGGCAGGCCCGGGGAAGCGGCCTGGGCCCTCGATCCCGCTCCCGCCCACGGCCGCGGCGAAACGGCGGAGGGGGTGCTTTTTCCGGATGGAGCTGTGGAGAGACACCCCGGAAGACAGGTGGCGGCGCCGGGGCTGGGCTCCAGTGGCTGCGGCCAGGTGCAGCTCGCGGGGCTCGCGGGCCGAACGGACGGCACCCGGGTCCGCGGCCATGTCTGGGTGGCGTCAGGCCGCCCCCGGAGCGTCTGGTGTGCCGCTGCCTTCCAGGGACGCCTTCTGGCCGCCTGCCCGCTCAGGCAGGTGGGGAGTGCCCCATGGGACGCTTGCTGTGGTGGGAGGGGCCTGAGGAGGTGGGGCCTGCAGCGGTACCTGGTACCCGGCGGGGGCGGAGACGGCCGCCGCCGCAGCCGCCGCGGGCGACCAAAGGAGAAAGCGGAGCGGGAGGCAAAAAGCCTACAGCACCCGGTATTCCCAGGAGCTCTCCCATCCAGGAGGTTTCCCATCCAAGTTCTAACCAGGCCCGACCCTGCTTAGCTTCCGAGATCCGGACTTGATCGGGCCCGTCTAGGCTGGTTTGGCAGTAGGTGTTGGTGGGTTGCGGGCTGCCTCTTGAGGCGCAGCTTAGCAGGCCCTTGGGCCTTACCGCCAGCCCAGCGGCCCGCCCGCCCCGGCAGGGCCCCGCCGCCCGCCTAGGCAGAGGAACGGAGGTCTCGGGGACCGGGTGGTGGCGGAGGTGTTGGCGACCACCCAGCCCAGGGCGGGCGGGACCCAGCAAACTTTTCGGCGCTTGGCCTCCCACCCCAGATCCCGCAGGTCGCTCACAGGGATGTGGCCCCGGAGGCTTCAGGGCCCGGGGCCTGCGGTCCCTTGGGCATCCCACCTGCCCGCCCACGCTGCGCTGGGCGCAGCCCGGCCGCAGCCCGGCCGCAGACCGGGCCGGCCCTCCTGCCCGACAGCAGCTGGCCCGAAGCCAGTGGGAGCCACCATTGAGTTGGCAAAGCCCCTTAGACCCAGCAACGCCACCCTTGCCCCCACACCACCGTCCGAGCTCAGGACCCCGCCCCAGGTGGCCGGCAGACCCGCGGAAGCAGCCTGGGCCCTCTATCCCTCTCCGGCACCCGGCCGCGGCGAAACGGTGGAGGGGGGGCTTTTTCCGGATGGAGCTGTGGAGAGACACCCCCCCGGCAGACAGGTGGCGGCGCCGGGGCTGGGCTCCAGTGGGGGCCGCCAGGTGCAGGTCGAGGGGCTCACGGGCCGCATGGACGGCACCCGGGTCTGCGGCCATGTCTGTTTCGCGTCAGGGGACCAACGGAGCGTCTGGTGTGCCGCTGCCTTCCAGGGACGCCTTCTGGCCGCCTGGCCGCTCAGGCAGGCGGGGAGCGCCCCATCAGACGCTTGCTGTGGTGGGAGGGTCCTGAGGAGGTGGGGCCTGCAGCGGTACCCGGCGGGGGCGGAGACGGCCGCCGCCACCGCCGCCACCGCCACGACCGCCACGGTCGAAAAAAGGAGAAGTTGTGTAGCGGGAGGCAAAAAGCCTACAGCACCTGGTGTTCCCAGGAGCTCTCCCGTCCGCGACGTCTCCCATCCAACTACTAACCAGGCCCAACCCTGCTTAGCTTCCGAGATCGAGTCGAGATCGGGCCCGTCTAGGGTGGTTTGGCCGTAGACACTGGGGGGGTCGCGGGCTGCCTCTTGAGGCGCAGCTTAACAGGCGCTTGGGCCTTACCGCCGGCCCAGCGGCCCGCCCGCCCCGGCAGGGCCCCGCCGCCCGCCTAGGCAGGGGAACGGAGGTCTCGGGGACCGGGGGGTGGCGGAGGAGTTGGCGACCTCCCAGCCCAGGGCGGGTGGGACACAGCCAGCTTTTCGGCGCTTCGTGCCCCGCCACAGATCCCACAGGCCGCTCACAGGGTCGTAGCCCCGGAGGCTTCAGGGCCCGGGGCCCTCGGTCCCTCGGGCATCCCACCTGCCGGCCCACGCTGTGGTAGGCGTAGCCCAGAGGCAGACCGGCCCGGCCCTCCTGTCCGACAGCAGCTGGCCCGAAGCCACTGGGAGCCACCATTGAGTTGGCACGGCCCCTTAGACACAGCAACGCCACCTTTGCCCCGACGCCACCGTCCGAGCTCAGGACCCCGACCCTGGTGGCCGGCAGGCCCGGGGAAGCGGCCTGGGCCCTCGATCCCGCTCCCGCCCACGGCCGCGGCGAAACGGCGGAGGGGGTGCTTTTTCCGGATGGAGCTGTGGAGAGACACCCCGGAAGACAGGTGGCGGCGCCGGGGCTGGGCTCCAGTGGCTGCGTGCCCGCTCAGGCAGGTGGGGAGTGCCCCATCAGACGCTTGCTGTGATGGGAGGGGCCTGAGGAGGTGGGGCCTGCAGCGGTACCTGGTACCCGGCGGGGGCGGAGACGGCCGCCGCCGCAGCCGCCGCGGGCGACCAAAGGAGAAAGCGGAGCGGGAGGCAAAAAGCCTACAGCACCCGGTATTCCCAGGAGCTCTCCCATCCAGGAGGTCTCCCATCCAAGTTCTAACCAGGCCCGACCCTGCTTAGCTTCCGAGATCCGGACTTGATCGGGCCCGTCTAGGCTTGTTTGGCTGTAGGTGTTGGTGGGTCGCGGGCTGCCTCTTGAGGCGCAGCTTAGCAGGCCCTTGGGCCTTACCGCCAGCCCAGCGGCCGGCCCGCCCCGGCAGGGCCCCGCCGCCCGCCTAGGCAGAGGAACGGAGGTCTCGGGGACCGGGTGGTGGCGGAGGTGTTGGCGACCACCCAGCCCAGGGCGGGGGGGACCCAGCAAACTTTTCGGCGCTTGGCCTCCCACCCCAGATCCCGCAGGTCGCTCACAGGGATGTGGCCCCGGAGGCTTCAGGGCCCGGGGCCTGCGGTCCCTTGGGCATCCCACCTGCCCGCCCACGCTGCGCTAGGCGCAGCCCGGCCGCAGACCGGGCCGGCCCTCCTGCCCGACAGCAGCTGGCCCGAAGCCAGTGGGAGCCACCATTGAGTTGGCAAAGCCCCTTAGACCCAGCAACGCCACCCTTGCCCCCACACCACCGTCCGAGCTCAGGACCCCGCCCCAGGTGGCCGGCAGACCCGCGGAAGCGGCCTGGGCCCTCTATCCCTCTCCGGCACCCGGCCGCGGCGAAACGGTGGAGGGGGGGCTTTTTCCGGATGGAGCTGTGGAGAGACACCCCCCCGGCAGACAGGTGGCGGCGCCGGGGCTGGGCTCCAGTGGGGGCCGCCAGGTGCAGGTCGAGGGGCTCACGGGCCGCATGGACGGCACCCGGGTCCGCGGCCATGTCTGTTTCGCGTCGGGGACCAACGGAGCGTCTGGTGTGCCGCTGCCTTCCAGGGACGCCTTCTGGCCGCCTGGCCGCTCAGGCAGGTGGGGAGCGCCCCATCAGACGCTTGCTGTGGTGGGAGGGTCCTGAGGAGGTGGGGCCTGCAGCGGTACCCGGCGGGGGCGGAGACGGCCGCCGCCACCGCCGCCACCGCCACGACCGCCGCGGTCGACAAAAGGAGAAGGTGTGTAGCGGGAGGCAAAAAGCCTACAGCACCTGGCGTTCCCAGGAGCTCTCCCGTCCGCGACGTCTCCCATCCAACTACTAACCAGGCCCAACCCTGCTTAGCTTCCGAGATCGAGTCGAGATCGGGCCCGTCTAGGGTGGTTTGGCCGTAGACACTGGGGGGGTCGCGGGCTGCCTCTTGAGGCGCAGCTTAGCAGGCGCTTGGGCCTTACCGCCGGCCCAGCGGCCCGCCCGCCCCGGCAGGGCCCCGCCGCCCGCCTAGGCAGGGGAACGGAGGTCTCGGGGACCGGGGGGTGGTGGAGGAGTTGGCGACCTCCCAGCCCAGGGCGGGTGGGACACAGCCAGCTTTTCGGCGCTTCGTGCCCCGCCCCAGATCCCACAGGCCGCTCACAGGGACGTAGCCCCGGAGGCTTCAGGGCCCGGGGCCCGCGGTCCCTCGGGCATCCCCACTGCCCGCACACGCTGTGGTAGGCGTAGCCCAGAGGCAGACCGGCCCGGCCCTCCTGTCTGACAGCAGCTGGCCCGAAGCCACTGGGAGCCACCATTGAGTTGGCACGGCCCCTTAGACACAGCAACGCCACCCTTGCCCCGACGCCACCGTCCGAGCTCAGGACCCCGCCCCTGGTGGCCGGCAGGCCCGGGGAAGCGGCCTGGGCCCTCGATCCCGCTCCCGCCCACGGCCGCGGCGAAACGGCGGAGGGGGTGCTTTTTCCGGATGGAGTTGTGGAGAGACACCCCGGAAGACAGGTGGCGGCGCCGGGGCTGGGCTCCAGTGGCTGCGGCCAGGTGCAGCTCGCGGGGCTCGCGGGCCGAACGGACGGCACCTGGGTCCGCGGCCATGTCTGGGTGGCGTCAGGCCGCCCCCGGAGCGTCTGGTGTGCCGCTGCCTTCCAGGGATGCCTTCTGGCCGCCTGCCCGCTCAGGCAGGTGGGGAGTGCCCCATCGGATGCTTGCTGTGATGGGAGGGGCCTGAGGAGGTGGGGCCTGCAGCGGTACCTGGTACCCGGCGGGGGCGGAGAGGGCCGCCGCCGCAGCCGCCGCGGGCGACCAAAGGAGAAAGCGGAGCGGGAGGCAAAAAGCCTACAGCACCCGGTATTCCCAGGAGCTCTCCCATCCAGGAGGCCTCCCATCCAAGTTCTAACCAGGCCCGACCCTGCTTAGTTTCGAAGATCCGGACTTGATCGGGCCCGTGTAGGCTGGTTTGGCAGTAGGTGTTGGTGGGTCGCGGGCTGCCTCTTGAGGCGCAGCTTAGCAGGCCCTCGGGCCTTACCGCCAGCCCAGCGGCCCGCCCGCCCCGGCAGGGCCCCGCCGCCCGCCTAGGCAGAGGAACGGAGGTCTCGGGGACCGGGTGGTGGCGGAGGTGTTGGCGACCACCCAGCCCAGGGCGGGCGGGACCCAGCAAACTTTTCGGCGCTTGGCCTCCCACCCCAGATCCCGCAGGTCGCTCACAGGGATGTGGCCCCGGAGGCTTCAGGGCCCGGGGCCTGCGGTCCCTTGGGCATCCCACCTGCCCGCCCACGCTGCGCTGGGCGCAGCCCGGCCGCAGACCGGGCCGGCCCTCCTGCCCGACAGCAGCTGGCCCGAAGCCAGTGGGAGCCACCATTGAGTTGGCAAAGCCCCTTAGACCCAGCAACACCACCCTTGCCCCCACACCACCGTCCGAGCTCAGGACCCCGCCCCAGGTGGCCGGCAGACCCGCGGAAGCGGCCTGGGCCCTCTATCCCTCTCCGGCACCCGGCCGCGGCGAAACGGTGGAGGCGGGGCTTTTTCGGGATGGAGCTGTGGAGAGACACCCCCCCGGCAGACAGGTGGCGGCGCCGGGGCTGGGCTCCAGTGGGGGCCGCCAGGTGCAGGTCGAGGGGCTCACGGGCCGCATGGACGGCACCCGGGTCCGCGGCCATGTCTGTTTCGCGTCAGGGGACCAACGGAGCGTCTGGTGTGCCGCTGCCTTCCAGGGACGCCTTCTGGCCGCCTGGCCGCTCAGGCAGGCGGGGAGCGCCCCATCACACGCTTGCTGTGGTGGGAGGGTCCTGAGGAGGTGGGGCCTGCAGCGGTACCCGGCGGGGGCGGAGACGGCCGCCGACCCCGCCGCCACCGCCATGACCGCCGCGGTCGACAAAAGGAGAAGGTGTGTAGCGGGAGGCAAAAAGCCTACAGCACCTGGCGTTCCCAGGAGCTCTCCCGTCCGCGACGTCTCCCATCCAACTACTAACCAGGCCCAACCCTGCTTAGCTTCCGAGATCGAGTCGAGATCGGGCCCGTCTAGGGTGGTTTGGCCGTAGACACTGGGGGGGTCGCGGGCTGCCTCTTGAGGCGCAGCTTAGCAGGCGCTTGGGCCTTACCGCCGGCCCAGCGGCCCGCCCGCCCCGGCAGGGCCCCGCCGCCCGCCTAGGCAGGGGAACGGAGGTCTCGGGGACCGGGGGGTGGTGGAGGAGTTGGCGACCTCCCAGCCCAGGGCGGGTGGGACACAGCCAGCTTTTCGGCGCTTCGTGCCCCGCCCCAGATCCCACAGGCCGCTCACAGGGACGTAGCCCCGGAGGCTTCAGGGCCCGGGGCCCGCGGTCCCTCGGGCATCCCACCTGCCCGCCCACGCTGTGGTAGGCGTAGCCCAGAGGCAGACCGGCCCGGCCCTCCTGTCCGACAGCAGCTGGCCCGAAGCCACTGGGAGCCACCATTGAGTTGGCACGGCCCCTTAGACACAGCAAGGCCACCCTTGCCCCGACGCCACCGTCCGAGCTCAGGACCCCGCCCCTGGTGGCCGGCAGGCCCGGGGAAGCGGCCGGGGCCCTCAATCCCGCTCCCGCCCACGGCCGCGGCGAAACGGCGGAGGGGGTGCTTTTTCCGGATGGAGCTGTGGAGAGACACCCCGGAAGACAGGTGGCGGCGCCGGGGCTGGGCTCCAGTGGCTGTGGCCAGGTTCAGCTCGCGGGGCTCGCGGGCCGAACGGACGGCACCTGGGTCCGCGGCCATGTCTGGGTGGCGTCAGGCTGCCCCCGGAGCGTCTGGTGTGCCGCTGCCTTCCAGGGACGCCTTCTGGCCGCCTGCCCGCTCAGGCAGGTGGGGAGTGCCCCATCAGACGCTTGCTGTGATGGGAGGGGCCTGAGGAGGTGGGGCCTGCAGCGGTACCTGGTACCCGGCGGGGGCGGAGACGGCTGCCGCCGCAGCCGCCGTGGGCAACCAAAGGAGAAAGCGGAGCGGGAGGCAAAAAGCCTACAGCACCCGGTATTCCCAGGAGCTCTCCCATCCAGGAGGTCTCCCATCCAAGTTCTAACCAGGCCCGAACCTGCTTAGCTTCCGAGATCCGGACTTGATCGGGCCCGTCTAGGCTGGTTTGGCTGTAGGTGTCGGTCGGTCGCGGGCTGCCTCTTGAGGCGCAGCTTAGCAGGCCCTTGGGACTTAGCGCCAGCCCAGCGGCCCGCCCGCCCCGGCAGGGCCCCGCCGCCCGCCTAGGCAGAGGAACGGAGGTCTCGGGGACCGGGTGGTGGCGGAGGTGTTGGCGACCACCCAGCCCAGGGCGGGCGGGACCCAGCAAACTTTTCGGCGCTTGGCCTCCCACCCCAGATCCCGCAGGTCGCTCACAGGGATGTGGCCCGGCGGCTTCAGGGCCCGGGGCCTGCGGTCCCTTGGGCATCCCACCTGCCCGCCCACGCTGCGCTAGGCGCAGCCCGGCCGCAGACCGGGCCGGCCCTCCTGCCTGACAGCAGCTGGCCCGAAGCCAGTGGGAGCCACCATTGAGTTGGCAAAGCCCCTTAGACCCAGCAACGCCACCCTTGCCCCCACACCACCGTCCGAGCTCAGGACCCCGCCCCAGGTGGCCGGCAGACCCGCGGAAGCGGCCTGGGCCCTCTATCCCTCTCCGGCACCCGGCCGCGGCGAAACGGTGGAGGCGGGGCTTTTTCGGGATGGAGCTGTGGAGAGACACCCCCCCGGCAGACAGGTGGCGGCGCCGGGGCTGGGCTCCAGTGGGGGCCGCCAGGTGCAGGTCGAGGGGCTCACGGGCCGCATGGACGGTACCCGGGTCCGCGGCCATGTCTGTTTCGCGTCAGGGGACCAACGGAGCGTCTGGTGTGCCGCTGCCTTCCAGGGACGCCTTCTGGCCGCCTGGCCGCTCAGGCAGGCGGGGAGCGCCCCATCAGACGCTTGCTGTGGTGGGAGGGTCCTGAGGAGGTGGGGCCTGCAGCGGTACCTGGTACCCGGCGGGGGCGGAGAGGGCCGCCGCCGCAGCCGCCGCGGGCGACCAAAGGAGAAAGCGGAGCGGGAGGCAAAAAGCCTACAGCACCCGGTATTCCCAGGAGCTCTCCTATCCAGGAGTTTTCCCATCCAAGTTCTAACCAGGCCCGACCCTGCTTAGCTTCCGAGATCCGGACTTGATCGGGCCCGTCTAGGCTGGTTTGGCAGTAGGTGTTGGTGGGTTGCGGGCTGCCTCTTGAGGCGCAGCTTAGCAGGCCCTTGGGCCTTACCGCCAGCCCAGCGGCCCGCCCGCCCCGGCAGGGCCCCGCCGCCCGCCTAGGCAGAGGAACGGAGGTCTCGGGGACCGGGTGGTGGCGGAGGTGTTGGCGACCACCCAGCCCAGGGCGGGCGGGACCCAGCAAACTTTTCGGCGCTTGGCCTCCCACCCCAGATCCCGCAGGTCGCTCACAGGGATGTGGCCCCGGAGGCTTCAGGGCCCGGGGCCTGCGGTCCCTTGGGCATCCCACCTGCCCGCCCACGCTGCGCTGGGCGCAGCCCGGCCGCAGACCGGGCCGGCCCTCCTGCCCGACAGCAGCTGGCCCGAAGCCAGTGGGAGCCACCATTGAGTTGGCAAAGCCCCTTAGACCCAGCAACGCCACCCTTGCCCCCACACCACCGTCCGAGCTCAGGACCCCGCCCCAGGTGGCCGGCAGACCCGCGGAAGCGGCCTGGGCCCTCTATCCCTCTCCGGCACCCGGCCGCGGCGAAACGGTGGAGGGGGGGCTTTTTCCGGATGGAGCTGTGGAGAGACACCCCCCCGGCAGACAGGTGGCGGCGCCGGGGCTGGGCTCCAGTGGGGGCCGCCAGGTGCAGGTCGAGGGGCTCACGGGCCGCATGGACGGCACCCGGGTCCGCGGCCATGTCTGTTTCGCGTCAGGGGACCAACGGAGCGTCTGGTGTGCCGCTGCCTTCCAGGGACGCCTTCTGGCCGCCTGGCCGCTCAGGCAGGCGGGGAGCGCCCCATCAGACGCTTGCTGTGGTGGGAGGGTCCTGAGGAGGTGGGGCCTGCAGCGGTACCCGGCGGGGGCGGAGACGGCCGCCGCCACCGCCGCCACCGCCACGACCGCCACGGTCGAAAAAAGGAGAAGTTGTGTAGCGGGAGGCAAAAAGCCTACAGCACCTGGTGTTCCCAGGAGCTCTCCCGTCCGCGACGTCTCCCATCCAACTACTAACCAGGCCCAACCCTGCTTAGCTTCCGAGATCGAGTCGAGATCGGGCCCGTCTAGGGTGGTTTGGCCGTAGACACTGGGGGGGTCGCGGGCTGCCTCTTGAGGCGCAGCTTAACAGGCGCTTGGGCCTTACCGCCGGCCCAGCGGCCCGCCCGCCCCGGCAGGGCCCCGCCGCCCGCCTAGGCAGGGGAACGGAGGTCTCGGGGACCGGGGCGTGGCGGAGGAGTTGGCGACCTCCCAGCCCAGGGCGGGTGGGACACAGCCAGCTTTTCGGCGCTTCGTGCCCCGCCCCAGATCCCACAGGCCGCTCACAGGGACGTAGCCCCGGAGGCTTCAGGGCCCGGGGCCCGCGGTCCCTCGGGCATCCCCACTGCCCGCACACGCTGTGGTAGGCGTAGCCCAGAGGCAGACCGGCCCGGCCCTCCTGTCTGACAGCAGCTGGCCCGAAGCCACTGGGAGCCACCATTGAGTTGGCACGGCCCCTTAGACACAGCAACGCCACCCTTGCCCCGACGCCACCGTCCGAGCTCAGGACCCCGCCCCTGGTGGCCGGCAGGCCCGGGGAAGCGGCCTGGGCCCTCGATCCCGCTCCCGCCCACGGCCGCGGCAAAACGGCGGAGGGGGTGCTTTTTCCGGATGGAGCTGTGGAGAGACACCCCGGAAGACAGGTGGCGGCGCCGGGGCTGGGCTCCAGTGGCTGCGGCCAGGTGCAGCTCGCGGGGCTCGCGGGCCGAACGGACGGCACCCGGGTCCGCGGCCATGTCTGGGTGGCGTCAGGCCGCCCCCGGAGCGTCTGGTGTGCCGCTGCCTTCCAGGGACGCCTTCTGGCCGCCTGCCCGCTCAGGCAGGTGGGGAGTGCCCCATCAGACGCTTGCTGTGGTGGGAGGGGCCTGAGGAGGTGGGGCCTGCAGCGGTACCTGGTACCCGGCGGGGGCGGAGACGGCCGCCGCCGCAGCCGCCGCGGGCGACCAAAGGAGAAAGCGGAGCGGGAGGCAAAAAGCCTACAGCACCCGGTATTCCCAGGAGCTCTCCCATCCAGGAGGTTTCCCATCCAAGTTCTAACCAGGCCCGACCCTGCTTAGCTTCCGAGATCCGGACTTGATCGGGCCCGTCTAGGCTGGTTTGGCAGTAGGTGTTGGTGGGTTGCGGGCTGCCTCTTGAGGCGCAGCTTAGCAGGCCCTTGGGCCTTACCGCCAGCCCAGCGGCCCGCCCGCCCCGGCAGGGCCCCGCCGCCCGCCTAGGCAGAGGAACGGAGGTCTCGGGGACCGGGTGGTGGCGGAGGTGTTGGCGACCACCCAGCCCAGGGCGGGCGGGACCCAGCAAAATTTTCGGCGCTTGGCCTCCCACCCCAGATCCCGCAGGTCGCTCACAGGGATGTGGCCCCGGAGGCTTCAGGGCCCGGGGCCTGCGGTCCCTTGGGCATCCCACCTGCCCGCCCACGCTCCGCTGGGCGCAGCCCGGCCGCAGACCGGGCCGGCCCTCCTGCCTGACAGCAGCTGGCCCGAAGCCAGTGGGAGCCACCATTGAGTTGGCAAAGCCCCTTAGACCCAGCAACGCCACCCTTGCCCCCACACCACCGTCCGAGCTCAGGACCCCGCCCCAGGTGGCCGGCAGACCCGCGGAAGCGGCCTGGGCCCTCTATCCCTCTCCGGCACCCGGCCGCGGCGAAACGGTGGAGGGGGGGCTTTTTCCGGATGGAGCTGTGGAGAGACACCCCCCCGGCAGACAGGTGGCGGCGCCGGGGCTGGGCTCCAGTGGGGGCCGCCAGGTGCAGGTCGAGGGGCTCACGGGCCGCATTGGACGGCACCCGGGTCCGCGGCCATGTCTGTTTCGCGTCAGGGGACCAACGGAGCGTCTGGTGTGCCGCTGCCTTCCAGGGACGCCTTCTGGCCGCCTGGCCGCTCAGGCAGGCGGGGAGCGCCCCATCAGACGCTTGCTGTGGTGGGAGGGTCCTGAGGAGGTGGGGCCTGCAGCGGTACCCGGCGGGGGCGGAGACGGCCGCCGCCACCTCCACCACCGCCACGACCGCCGCGGTCGACAAAAGGAGAAGGTGTGTAGCGGGAGGCAAAAAGCCTACAGCACCTGGCGTTCCCAGGAGCTCTCCCGTCCGCGACGTCTCCCATCCAACTACTAACCAGGCCCAACCCTGCTTAGCTTCCGAGATCGAGTCGAGATCGGGCCCGTCTAGGGTGGTTTGGCCGTAGACACTGGGGGCGTCGCGGGCTGCCTCTTGAGGCGCAGCTTAGCAGGCGCTTGGGCCTTACCGCCGGCCCAGCGGCCCGCCCGCCCCGGCAGGGCCCCGCCGCCCGCCTAGGCAGGGGAACGGAGGTCTCGGGGACCGGGGGGTGGTGGAGGAGTTGGCGACCTCCCAGCCCAGGGCGGGTGGGACACAGCCAGCTTTTCGGCGCTTCGTGCCCCGCCCCAGATCCCACAGGCCGCTCACAGGGTCGTAGCCCCGGAGGCTTCAGGGCCCGGGGCCCGCGGTCCCTCGGGCATCCCACCTGCCCGCCCACGCTGTGGTAGGCGTAGCCCAGAGGCAGACCGGCCCGGCCCTCCTGTCCGACAGCAGCTGGACCGAAGCCACTGGGAGCCACCATTGAGTTGGCACGGCCCCTTAGACACAGCAAAGCCACCTTTGCCCCGACGCCACCGTCCGAGCTCAGGACCCCGCCCCTGGTGGCCGGCAGGCCCGGGGAAGCGGCCTGGGCCCTCGATCCCGCTCCCGCCCACGGCCGCGGCGAAACGGCGGAGGGGGTGCTTTTTCCGGATGGAGTTGTGGAGAGACACCCCGGAAGACAGGTGGCGGCGCCGGGGCTGGGCTCCAGTGGCTGCGGCCAGGTGCAGCTCGCGGGGCTCGCGGGCCGAACGGACGGCACCTGGGTCCGCGGCCATGTCTGGGTGGCGTCAGGCCGCCCCCGGAGCGTCTGGTGTGCCGCTGCCTTCCAGGGACGCCTTCTGGCCGCCTGCCCGCTCAGGCAGGTGGGGAGTGCCCCATCGGACGCTTGCTGTGATGGGAGGGGCCTGAGGAGGTGGGGCCTGCAGCGGTACCTGGTACCCGGCGGGGGCGGAGACGGCCGCCGCCGCAGCCGCCGCGGGCGACCAAAGGAGAAAGCGGAGCGGGAGGCAAAAAGCCTACAGCACCCGGTATTCCCAGGAGCTCTCCCATCCAGGAGGTCTCCCATCCAAGTTCTAACCAGGCCCGACCCTGCTTAGCTTCGAAGATCCGGACTTGATCGGGCCCGTCTAGGCTGGTTTGGCAGTAGGTGTTGGTGGGTCGCGGGCTGCCTCTTGAGGCGCAGCTTAGCAGGCCCTTGGGCCTTACCGCCAGCCCAGCGGCCCGCCCGCCCCGGCAGGGCCCCGCCGCCCGCCTAGGCAGAGGAACGGAGGTCTCGGGGACCGGGTGGTGGCGGAGGTGTTGGCGACCACCCAGCCCAGGGCGGGCGGGACCCAGCAAACTTTTCGGCGCTTGGCCTCCCACCCCAGATCCCGCAGGTCGCTCACAGGGATGTGGCCCCGGAGGCTTCAGGGCCCGGGGCCTGCGGTCCCTTGGGCATCCCACCTGCCCGCCCACGCTGCGCTAGGCGCAGCCCGGCCGCAGACCGGGCCGGCCCTCCTGCCCGACAGCAGCTGGCCCGAAGCCAGTGGGAGCCACCATTGAGTTGGCAAAGCCCCTTAGACCCAGCAACGCCACCCTTGCCCCCACACCACCGTCCGAGCTCAGGACCCCGCCCCAGGTGGCCGGCAGACCCGCGGAAGCGGCCTGGGCCCTCTATCCCTCTCCGGCACCCGGCCGCGGCGAAACGGTGGAGGGGGGGCTTTTTCCGGATGGAGCTGTGGAGAGACACCCCCCCGGCAGACAGGTGGCGGCGCCGGGGCTGGGCTCCAGTGGGGGCCGCCAGGTGCAGGTCGAGGGGCTCACGGGCCGCATGGACGGCACCCGGGTCCGCGGCCATGTCTGTTTCGCGTCAGGGGACCAACGGAGCGTCTGGTGTGCCGCTGCCTTCCAGGGACGCCTTCTGGCCGCCTGGCCGCTCAGGCAGGCGGGGAGCGCCCCATCAGACGCTTGCTGTGGTGGGAGGGTCCTGAGGAGGTGGGGCCTGCAGCGGTACCCGGCGGGGGCGGAGACGGCCGCCGCCACCGCCGCCACCGCCACGACCGCCGCGGTCGACAAAAGGAGAAGGTGTGTAGCGGGAGGCAAAAAGCCTACAGCACCTGGCGTTCCCAGGAGCTCTCCCGTCCGCGACGTCTCCCATCCAACTACTAACCAGGCCCAACCCTGCTTAGCTTCCGAGATCGAGTCGAGATCGGGCCCGTCTAGGGTGGTTTGGCCGTAGACACTGGGGGGGTCGCGGGCTGCCTCTTGAGGCGCAGCTTAGCAGGCGCTTGGGCCTTACCGCCGGCCCAGCGGCCCGCCCGCCCCGGCAGGGCCCCGCCGCCCGCCTAGGCAGGGGAACGGAGGTCTCGGGGACCGGGGGGTGGCGGAGGAGTTGGCGACCTCCCAGCCCAGGGCGGGTGGGACACAGCCAGCTTTTCGGCGCTTCGTGCCCCGCCCCAGATCCCACAGGCCGCTCACAGGGACGTAGCCCCGGAGGCTTCAGGGCCCGGGGCCCGCGGTCCCTCGGGCATCCCACCTGCCCGCACACGCTGTGGTAGGCGTAGCCCAGAGGCAGACCGGCCCGGCCCTCCTGTCCGACAGCAGCTGGCCCGAAGCCACTGGGAGCCACCATTGAGTTGGCACGGCCCCTTAGACACAGCAAAGCCACCTTTGCCCTGACGCCACCGTCCGAGCTCAGGACCCCGCCCCTGGTGGCCGGCAGGCCCGGGGAAGCGGCCTGGGCCCTCGATCCCGCTCCCGCCCACGGCCGCGGCGAAACGGCGGAGGGGGTGCTTTTTCCGGATGGAGCTGTGGAGAGACACCCCGGAAGACAGGTGGCGGCGCCGGGGCTGGGCTCCAGTGGCTGCGGCCAGGTGCAGCTCGCGGGGCTCGCGGGCCGAACGGACGGCACCCGGGTCCGCGGCCACGTCTGGGTGGCGTCAGGCCGCCCCCGGAGCGTCTGGTGTGCCGCTGCCTTCCAGGGACGCCTTCTGGCCGCCTGCCCGCTCAGGCAGGTGGGGAGTGCCCCATCAGACGCTTGCTGTGGTGGGAGGGGCCTGAGGAGGTGGGGCCTGCAGCGGTACCTGGTACCCGGCGGGGGGTGGAGACGGCCGCCGCCGCAGCCGCCTCGGGCGACCAAAGGAGAAAGCGGAGCGGGAGGCAAAAAGCCTACAGCACCCGGTATTCCCAGGAGCTCTCCCATCCAGGAGGTCTCCCATGCAAGTTCTAACCAGGCCTGACGCTGCTTAGCTTCGGAGATCCGGACTTGATCGGGCCCGTCTAGGCTGGTTTGGTAGTAGGTGTTGTTGGGTCGCGGGCTGCCTCTTGAGGCGCAGCTTAGCAGGCCCTTGGGCCTTACCGCCAGCCCAGCGGCCCGCCCGCCCCGGCAGGGCCCCGCCGCCCGCCTAGGTAGAGGAACGGAGGTCTCGGGGACCGGGTGGTGGCGGAGGTGTTGGCGACCACCCAGCCCAGGGCGGGCGGGACCCAGCAAACTTTTCGGCGCTTGGCCTCCCACCCCAGATCCCGCAGGTCGCTCACAGGGATGTGGCCCCGGAGGCTTCAGGGCCCGGGGCCTGCGGTCCCTTGGGCATCCCACCTGCCCGCCCACGCTGCGCTAGGCGCAGCCCGGCCGCAGACCGGGCCGGCCCTCCTGCCCGACAGCAGCTGGCCCTAAGCCAGTGGGAGCCACCATTGAGTTGGCAAAGCCCCTTAGACCCAGCAACGCCACCCTTGCCCCCACACCACCGTCCGAGCTCAGGACCCCGCCCCAGGTGGCCGGCAGACCCGCGGAAGCGGCCTGGGCCCTCTATCCCTCTCCGGCACCCGGCCGCGGCGAAACGGTGGAGGGGTGGCTTTTTCGGGATGGAGCTGTGGAGAGACACCCCCCGGCAGACAGGTGGCGGCGCCGGGGCTGGGCTCCAGTGGGGGCCGCCAGGTGCAGGTCGAGGGGCTCACGGGCCGCATGGACGGCACCCGGGTCCGCGGCCATGTCTGTTTCGCGTCGGGGACCAACGGAGCGTCTGGTGTGCCGCTGCCTTCCAGGGACGCCTTCTGGCCGCCTGGCCGCTCAGGCAGGCGGGGAGCGCCCCATCAGACGCTTGCTGTGGTGGGAGGGTCCTGAGGAGGTGGGGCCTGCAGCGGTACCCGGCGGGGGCGGAGACGGCCGCCGCCACCGCCGCCACCGCCACGACCGCCGCGGTCGACAAAAGGAGAAGGTGTGTAGCGGGAGGCAAAAAGCCTACAGCACCTGGTGTTCCCAGGAGCTCTCCCGTCCGCGACGTCTCCCATCCAACTACTAACCAGGCCCAACCCTGCTTAGCTTCCGAGATCGAGTCGAGATCGGGCCCGTCTAGGGTGGTTTGGCCGTAGACACTGGGGGGGTCGCGGGCTGCCTCTTGAGGCGCAGCTTAGCAGGCACTTGGGCCTTACCGCCGGCCCAGCGGCCCGCCCACCACGGCAGGGCCCCGCCACCCGCCTAGGCAGGGG
This sequence comes from Orcinus orca, assembly GCF_937001465.1. Taxonomy (NCBI): domain Eukaryota; kingdom Metazoa; phylum Chordata; class Mammalia; order Artiodactyla; family Delphinidae; genus Orcinus; species Orcinus orca. The sequence goes on from NC_064572.1 coordinate 6,699,048, forward strand.
AACGGAGGTCTCGGGGACCGGGGGGTGGCGGAGGAGTTGGCGACCTCCCAGCCCAGGGCGGGTGGGACACAGCCAGCTTTTCGGCGCTTCGTGCCCCGCCCCAGATCCCACAGGCCGCTCACAGGGACGTAGCCCCGGAGGCTTCAGGGCCCGGGGCCCGCGGTCCCTCGGGCATCCCACCTGCCCGCCCACGCTGTGGTAGGCGTAGCCCAGAGGCAGACCGGCCCGGCCCTCCTGTCCGACAGCAGCTGGCCGAAGCCACTGGGAGCCACCATTGAGTTGGCACGGCCCCTTAGACACAGCAACGCCACCCTTGCCCCGACGCCACCGTCCGAGCTCAGGACCCCGCCCCTGGTGGCCGGCAGGCCCGGGGAAGCGGCCTGGGCCGTCGATCCCGCTCCCGCCCACGGCCACGGCGAAACGGCGGAGGGGGTGCTTTTCCCGGATGGAGCTGTGGAGAGACACCCCGGAAGACAGGTGGCGGCGCCTGGGCTGGGCTCCAGTGGCTGCGGCCAGGTGCAGCTCGCGGGGCTCGCGGGCCGAACGGACGGCACCCGGGTCCGCGGCCATGTCTGGGTGGCGTCAGGCCGCCCCCGGAGCGTCTGGTGTGCCGCTGCCTTCCAGGGACGCCTTCTGGCCGCCTGCCCGCTCAGGCAGGTGGGGAGTGCCCCATCAGACGCTTGCTGTGATGGGAGGGGCCTGAGGAGGTGGGGCCTGCAGCGGTACCTGGTACCCGGCGGGGGCGGAGACGGCCGCCGCCGCAGCCGCCGCGGGCGACCAAAGGAGAAAGCGGAGCGGGAGGCAAAAAGCCTACAGCACCCGGTATTCCCAGGAGCTCTCCCATCCAGGAGGTCTCCCATCCAAGTTCTAACCAGGCCCGACCCTGCTTAGCTTCCGAGATCCGGACTTGATCGGGCCCGTCTAGGCTTGTTTGGCAGTAGGTGTTGGTGGGTCGCGGGCTGCCTCTTGAGGCGCAGCTTAGCAGGCCCTTGGGCCTTACCGCCAGCCCAGCGGCCCGCCCGCCCCGGCAGGGCCCCGCCGCCCGCCTAGGCAGAGGAACGGAGGTCTCGGGGACCGGGTGGTGGCGGAGGTGTTGGCGACCACCCAGCCCAGGGCGGGCGGGACCCAGCAAACTTTTCGGCGCTTGGCCTCCCACCCCAGATCCCGCAGGTCGCTCACAGGGATGTGGCCCCGGAGGCTTCAGGGCCCGGGGCCTGCGGTCCCTTGGGCATCCCACCTGCCCGCCCACGCTGCGCTAGGCGCAGCCCGGCCGCAGACCGGGCCGGCCCTCCTGCCCGACAGCAGCTGGCCCGAAGCCAGTGGGAGCCACCATTGAGTTGGCAAAGCCCCTTAGACCCAGCAACGCCACCCTTGCCCCCACACCACCGTCCGAGCTCAGGACCCCGCCCCAGGTGGCCGGCAGACCCGCGGAAGCGGCCTGGGCCCTCTATCCCTCTCCGGCACCCGGCCGCGGCGAAACGGTGGAGGGGGGGCTTTTTCCGGATGGAGCTGTGGAGAGACACCCCCCCGGCAGACAGGTGGCGGCGCCGGGGCTGGGCTCCAGTGGGGGCCGCCAGGTGCAGGTCGAGGGGCTCACGGGCCGCATGGACGGCACCCGGGTCCGCGGCCATGTCTGTTTCGCGTCGGGGACCAACGGAGCGTCTGGTGTGCCGCTGCCTTCCAGGGACGCCTTCTGGCCGCCTGGCCGCTCAGGCAGGCGGGGAGCGCCCCATCAGACGCTTGCTGTGGTGGGAGGGTCCTGAGGAGGTGGGGCCTGCAGCGGTACCCGGCGGGGGCGGAGACGGCCGCCGCCACCGCCGCCACCGCCACGACCGCCGCGGTCGACAAAAGGAGAAGGTGTGTAGCGGGAGGCAAAAAGCCTACAGCACCTGGCGTTCCCAGGAGCTCTCCCGTCCGCGACGTCTCCCATCCAACTACTAACCAGGCCCAACCCTGCTTAGCTTCCGAGATCGAGTCGAGATCGGGCCCGTCTAGGGTGGTTTGGCCGTAGACACTGGGGGGGGTCGCGGGCTGCCTCTTGAGGCGCAGCTTAGCAGGCGCTTGGGCCTTACCGCCGGCCCAGCGGCCCGCCCGCCCCGGCAGGGCCCCGCCGCCCGCCTAGGCAGGGGAACGGAGGTCTCGGGGACCGGGGGGTGGCGGAGGAGTTGGCGACCTCCCAGCCCAGGGCGGGTGGGACACAGCCAGCTTTTCGGCGCTTCGTGCCCCGCCCCAGATCCCACAGGCCGCTCACAGGGACGTAGCCCCGGAGGCTTCAGGGCCCGGGGCCCGCGGTCCCTCGGGCATCCCACCTGCCCGCACACGCTGTGGTAGGCGTAGCCCAGAGGCAGACCGGCCCGGCCCTCCTGTCCGACAGCAGCTGGCCCGAAGCCACTGGGAGCCACCATTGAGTTGGCACGGCCCCTTAGACACAGCAAAGCCACCTTTGCCCCGACGCCACCGTCCGAGCTCAGGACCCCGCCCCTGGTGGCCGGCAGGCCCGGGGAAGCGGCCTGGGCCCTCGATCCCGCTCCCGCCCACGGCCGCGGCGAAACGGCGGAGGGGGTGCTTTTTCCGGATGGAGCTGTGGAGAGACACCCCGGAAGACAGGTGGCGGCGCCGGGGCTGGGCTCCAGTGGCTGCGGCCAGGTGCAGCTCGCGGGGCTCGCGGGCCGAACGGACGGCACCCGGGTCCGCGGCCACGTCTGGGTGGCGTCAGGCCGCCCCCGGAGCGTCTGGTGTGCCGCTGCCTTCCAGGGACGCCTTCTGGCCGCCTGCCCGCTCAGGCAGGTGGGGAGTGCCCCATCAGACGCTTGCTGTGGTGGGAGGGGCCTGAGGAGGTGGGGCCTGCAGCGGTACCTGGTACCCGGCGGGGGGTGGAGACGGCCGCCGCCGCAGCCGCCTCGGGCGACCAAAGGAGAAAGCGGAGCGGGAGGCAAAAAGCCTACAGCACCCGGTATTCCCAGGAGCTCTCCCATCCAGGAGGTCTCCCATGCAAGTTCTAACCAGGCCTGACGCTGCTTAGCTTCCGAGATCCGGACTTGATCGGGCCCGTCTAGGCTTGTTTGGCAGTAGGTGTTGGTGGGTCGCGGGCTGCCTCTTGAGGCGCAGCTTAGCAGGCCCTTGGGCCTTACCGCCAGCCCAGCGGCCCGCCCGCCCCGGCAGGGCCCCGCCGCCCGCCTAGGCAGAGGAACGGAGGTCTCGGGGACCGGGTGGTGGCGGAGGTGTTGGCGACCACCCAGCCCAGGGCGGGCGGGACCCAGCAAACTTTTCGGCGCTTGGCCTCCCACCCCAGATCCCGCAGGTCGCTCACAGGGATGTGGCCCCGGAGGCTTCAGGGCCCGGGGCCTGCGGTCCCTTGGGCATCCCACCTGCCCGCCCACGCTGCGCTAGGCGCAGCCCGGCCGCAGACCGGGCCGGCCCTCCTGCCCGACAGCAGCTGGCCCGAAGCCAGTGGGAGCCACCATTGAGTTGGCAAAGCCCCTTAGACCCAGCAACGCCACCCTTGCCCCCACACCACCGTCCGAGCTCAGGACCCCGCCCCAGGTGGCCGGCAGACCCGCGGAAGCGGCCTGGGCCCTCTATCCCTCTCCGGCACCCGGCCGCGGCGAAACGGTGGAGGGGGGGCTTTTTCCGGATGGAGCTGTGGAGAGACACCCCCCCGGCAGACAGGTGGCGGCGCCGGGGCTGGGCTCCAGTGGGGGCCGCCAGGTGCAGGTCGAGGGGCTCACGGGCCGCATGGACGGCACCCGGGTCCGCGGCCATGTCTGTTTCGCGTCGGGGACCAACGGAGCGTCTGGTGTGCCGCTGCCTTCCAGGGACGCCTTCTGGCCGCCTGGCCGCTCAGGCAGGCGGGGAGCGCCCCATCAGACGCTTGCTGTGGTGGGAGGGTCCTGAGGAGGTGGGGCCTGCAGCGGTACCCGGCGGGGGCGGAGACGGCCGCCGCCACCGCCGCCACCGCCACGACCGCCGCGGTCGACAAAAGGAGAAGGTGTGTAGCGGGAGGCAAAAAGCCTACAGCACCTGGCGTTCCCAGGAGCTCTCCCGTCCGCGACGTCTCCCATCCAACTACTAACCAGGCCCAACCCTGCTTAGCTTCCGAGATCGAGTCGAGATCGGGCCCGTCTAGGGTGGTTTGGCCGTAGACACTGGGGGGGTCGCGGGCTGCCTCTTGAGGCGCAGCTTAGCAGGCGCTTGGGCCTTACCGCCGGCCCAGCGGCCCGCCCGCCCCGGCAGGGCCCCGCCGCCCGCCTAGGCAGGGGAACGGAGGTCTCGGGGACCGGGGGGTGGCGGAGGAGTTGGCGACCTCCCAGCCCAGGGCGGGTGGGACACAGCCAGCTTTTCGGCGCTTCGTGCCCCACCCCAGATCCCACAGGCCGCTCACAGGGACGTAGCCCCGGAGGCTTCAGGGCCCGGGGCCCGCGGTCCCTCGGGCATCCCACCTGCCCGCCCACGCTGTGGTAGGCGTAGCCCAGAGGCAGACCGGCCCGGCCCTCCTGTCCGACAGCAGCTGGCCCGAAGCCACTGGGAGCCACCATTGAGTTGGCACGGCCCCTTAGACACAGCAACGCCACCCTTGCCCCGACGCCACCGTCCGAGCTCAGGACCCCGCCCCTGGTGGCCGGCAGGCCCGGGGAAGCGGCCTGGGCCCTCGATCCCGCTCCCGCCCACGGCCGCGGCGAAACGGCGGAGGGGGTGCTTTTTCCGGATGGAGCTGTGGAGAGACACCCCGGAAGACAGGTTGCGGCGCCGGGGCTGGGCTCCAGTGGCTGCGGCCAGGTGCAGCTCGCGGGGCTCGCGGGCCGAACGGACGGCACCCGGGTCCGCGGCCATGTCTGGGTGGCGTCAGGCCGCCCCCGGAGCGTCTGGTGTGCCGCTGGCTTCCAGGGACGCCTTCTGGCCGCCTGCCCGCTCAGGCAGGTGGGGAGTGCCCCATCGGACGCTTGCTGTGATGGGAGGGGCCTGAGGAGGTGGGGCCTGCAGCAGTACCTGGTACCCGGCGGGGGCGGAGACGGCCGCCGCCGCAGCCGCCGCGGGCGACCAAAGGAGAAAGCGGAGCGGGAGGCAAAAAGCCTACAGCACCCGGTATTCCCAGGAGCTCTCCCATCCAGGAGGTCTCCCATCCAAGTTCTAACCAGGCCCGACCCTGCTTAGCTTCCGAGATCCGGACTTGATCGGGCCCGTCTAGGCTGGTTTGGCAGTAGGTGTTGGTGGGTCGCGGGCTGCCTCTTGAGGCGCAGCTTAGCAGGCCCTTGGGCCTTACCTCCAGCCCAGCGGCCCGCCCGCCCCGGCAGGGCCCCGCCGCCCGCCTAGGCAGAGGAACAGAGGTCTCGGGGACCGGGTGGTGGCGGAGGTGTTGGCGACCACCCAGCCCAGGGCGGGCGGGACCCAGCAAACTTTTCGGCGCTTGGCCTCCCACCCCAGATCCCGCAGGTCGCTCACAGGGATGTGGCCCCGGAGGCTTCAGGGCCCGGGGCCTGCGGTCCCTTGGGCATCCCACCTGCCCGCCCACGCTGCGCTAGGCGCAGCCCGGCCACAGACCGGGCTGGCCCTCCTGCCCGACAGCAGCTGGCCCGAAGCCAGTGGGAGCCACCATTGAGTTGGCAAAGCCCCTTAGACCCAGCAACGCCACCCTTGCCCCCACACCACCGTCCGAGCTCAGGACCCCGCCCCAGGTGGCCGGCAGACCCGCGGAAGCGGCCTGGGCCCTCTATCCCTCTCCGGCACCCAGCCGCGGCGAAACGGTGGAGGCGGGGCTTTTTCGGGATGGAGCTGTGGAGAGACACCCCCCCGGCAGACAGGTGGCGGCGCCGGGGCTGGGCTCCAGTGGGGGCCGCCAGGTGCAGGTCGAGGGGCTCACGGGCCGCATGGACGGTACCCGGGTCCGCGGCCATGTCTGTTTCGCGTCAGGGGACCAACGGAGCGTCTGGTGTGCCGCTGCCTTCCAGGGACGCCTTCTGGCCGCCTGGCCGCTCAGGCAGGCGGGGAGCGCCCCATCAGACGCTTGCTGTGGTGGGAGGGTCCTGAGGAGGTGGGGCGGGGGCGGAGACGGCCGCCGACCCCGCCGCCACCGCCATGACCGCCGCGGTCGACAAAAGGAGAAGGTGTGTAGCGGGAGGCAAAAAGCCTACAGCACCTGGCGTTCCCAGGAGCTCTCCCGTCCGCGACGTCTCCCATCCAACTACTAACCAGGCCCAACCCTGCTTAGCTTCCGAGATGGAGTCGAGATCGGGCCCGTCTAGGGTGGTTTGGCCGTAGACACTGGGGGGGTCGCGGGCTGCCTCTTGAGGCGCAGCTTAGCAGGCGCTTGGGCCTTACCGCCGGCCCAGCGGCCCGCCCGCCCCGGCAGGGCCCCGCCGCCCGCCTAGGCAGGGGAACGGAGGTCTCGGGGACCGGGGGGTGGTGGAGGAGTTGGCGACCTCCCAGCCCAGGGCGGGTGGGATACAGCCAGCTTTTCGGCGCTTCGTGCCCCGCCCCAGATCCCACAGGCCGCTCACAGGGACGTAGCCCCGGAGGCTTCAGGGCCCGGGGCCCGCGGTCCCTCGGGCATCCCACCTGCCCGCCCACGCTGTGGTAGGCGTAGCCCAGAGGCAGACCGGCCCGGCCCTCCTGTCCGACAGCAGCTGGCCCGAAGCCACTGGGAGCCACCATTGAGTTGGCACGGCCCCTTAGACACAGCAAGGCCACCCTTGCCCCGACGCCACCGTCCGAGCTCAGGACCCCGCCCCTGGTGGCCGGCAGGCCCGGGGAAGCGGCCGGGGCCCTCAATCCCGCTCCCGCCCACGGCCGCGGCGAAACGGCGGAGGGGGTGCTTTTTCCGGATGGAGCTGTGGAGAGACACCCCGGAAGACAGGTGGCGGCGCCGGGGCTGGGCTCCAGTGGCTGTGGTCAGGTTCAGCTCGCGGGGCTCGCGGGCCGAACGGACGGCACCTGGGTCCGCGGCCATGTCTGGGTGGCGTCAGGCCGCCCCCGGAGCGTCTGGTGTGCCGCTGCCTTCCAGGGACGCCTTCTGGCCGCCTGCCCGCTCAGGCAGGTGGGGAGTGCCCCATCGGACGCTTGCTGTGATGGGAGGGGCCTGAGGAGGTGGGGCCTGCAGCGGTACCTTGTACCTGGCGGGGGCGGAGACGGCCGCCGCCGCAGCCGCCGCGGGCGACCAAAGGAGAAAGCGGAGCGGGAGGCAAAAAGCCTACAGCACCCGGTATTCCCAGGAGCTCTCCCATCCAGGAGGTCTCCCATCCAAGTTCTAACCAGGCCCGAACCTGCTTAGCTTCCGAGATCCGGACTTGATCGGGCCCGTCTAGGCTGATTTGGCAGTAGTTGTCGGTGGGTCGCGGGCTGCCTCTTGAGGCGCAGCTTAGCAGGCCCTCGGGCCTTACCGCCAGCCCAGCGGCCCGCCCGCCCCGGCAGGGCCCCGCCGCCCGCCTAGGCAGAGGAACGGAGGTCTCGGGGACCGGGTGGTGGCGGAGGTGTTGGCGACCACCCAGCCCAGGGCGGGCGGGACCCAGCAAACTTTTCGGCGCTTGGCCTCCCACCCCAGATCCCGCAGGTCGCTCACAGGGATGTGGCCCCGGAGGCTTCAGGGCCCGGGGCCTGCGGTCCCTTGGGCATCCCACCTGCCCGCCCACGCTGCGCTAGGGCCGCATGGACGGCACCCGGGTCCGCGGCCATGTCTGTTTCGCGTCAGGGGACTTACGGAGCGTCTGCTGTGCCACTGCCTTCGAGGGACGCCTTCTCGCCGCCTGGTCGGCCAGGCTGGCGGGGAGCGCCCACTCCGGCACGCTGTGGTGTGAGGGGACTGAGGAGATGTGGTCTGCAGCGGTGCCCGGTCGTGGCGGAGCCTGCGGCCTCCGACGCAGACGACTAAAGGAGAAAGTGAAGTGGGAGGTAAAAATCCTACAGCACCCGGGTGCAGCACCCGGGTCTTCGAGGAGGCACCTCCATGACTGGGCGGTGGAAAGAGCAAGGAAAGGAAGCAGATAGGGATGTTAGAACATTTTAGGAGCAGGTTCCTGTTGTCTGCTTCAGAAGTCAGCATAGGATCTGCCCACTAGGCTTGGATTACCCCACACCAGAGTCTCCCACCCAGGCTGCAGATGTCCCCAAAGCCTCACTGCTAACCCCACGCCTCCCCCGTCTCTGATGCCAGCTTGTGTGTGCACCCCTAGTGCCTCCGTAGAGATGCATCCAGGAGACGGGGAGCTTGCTCAGAAAACAGGCTGCAATCAGTGGGCAAGGGAGAATCCGCAAACTTGACTTACAGTGCCGCCTTCTGGAATACAAAATAAATGTTTCTAATAGCCCACTTGGTCCATTGTAAGGACCAAAGTAAACATGAATCCTTACCTAACAAGGGTGTCTGCTACTTCAAATGTGAATGCACAGTTGCATATATTTAAACACTACGAAAACCCAGGGAAATATGTTATCGCAAAGAGAAAATTCTCCAGCAACTGAACACAAAGGCATGGAATATTATGATCTAACTGATAAAGAATTCAAAATACCTATTAAGAAGAAATTCAACAAGCTACAAGAAAACTCAAAAAGGCAATTCAGTAAACCCGGTAATAAATATAAATGTAAGGAAAAGAAGGATTTCCTTACCAAAGATTTTGAAATTATAAAAATATTGTGGACTGAAAGACTCAATGAATGAATGAGATGAAGAATGCAATGGACAGCATGTGCGGCAAGGCAGACCAGGTGGAAGAATGGGTGACCTGGAGGATACAACCGTAGGAAGCATACAGTTAGAAGAGGAATAGAACTAAGGTTTCCTAAGAGTGAAGACAGCCTGAGAGAGCCACTGGTTTCCTTCAGAAAGGCGAATATCCAACTAACTGGGATTCCAGAAGAAGAGAGGAAGAAGGGGGCAGATAGTTTCTTTAAAGAAATAGTAGCTGAGGGAATTCCCTTGCAGTCCAGTGGTTAGGACTCGGTGCTTTCACTGCCGTGGTCCCGGGTTTCATCCTTAGTCAAGGAGCTAAGATTCCACAAGCCACATGGCATGGCCAAAAAAAGTAGCTGACAACATTACAAACCTATAAATAGATACTCTTTTTCAGATTCTTTTCCATTATAAGTTATTCTATGTTGAGCATATTTTCGTGTGCCTATTGGCCGTATGTACGTCTCCTTTGGAGAATTGTCTAGTTATGTCTTCTGCCCATGTTTCAATTGAGTTATTTGTTTTTTGTTATTGAACTGTAGGAGCTATTTGTATATTTTGGAAATTAATCCCTTGTCGGTTGCATCATTTGCAAACGTTTTCTCCCAGTCCGTATATTGTCTTTTCTTTTTGTTAATGGTTTCCTTTGGTGTGAAAAAGCTTTTAAGTTTGATTGCCCATTTGTTTATTTTTGCTTTTGTTTCTATTGCCTTGGTAGTCTGGCCTAAGAAAACATTGCTACAATTTATGTCAGAGAATGTTTTGCCTATGTTCCCTTCTAAGAGTTTTATGGTACCATGACTTATACTTAAGTCTTTAAGCCATTTTGAGTTTATTTATGTGTATGGTGTGAGGGAGTGTTCTAACTTCATTGATTTGCATGTGGCTGTCCAGCTTTCCCAACTCCACTTGCTGAAGAGATTGTCTTTTCTCCATTTTACATTCTTGTCTCCTTTGTCAAAGATTAATTGACTGTAGGAGTGTGGATTTATTTCTGGGCTCTCTATTCTGTTCCATTGATCTATATGTCTGTTTTTGTGCCAATGCCATGCCATTTTGATTAATGCAGCTTTGTAGTATAGTCTGAAGTCTGGGCAGTTTATGCCTCCAGCTTTGTTCTTTTTCCTTAGGATTGCTTTGGCAATTCTCAGTTAAAATGGACTATTTTATCTATTAGATGTTTTATATAATTTTCCAAATATCCACAAAGCAAAAAACTAGAGTAGATCCACAAAAGGCAAAGAAAGGGGAAACAGAGCATACCACCAGGGAAATTAAGCAATTTATGAAGTAGGCTGAGAAAGACAGGGAAAGAAACTATGCAAATACAAAACAACAAGAAAGCAAGTCATAAACTGGCATTAGTAAATCCCTACATATCAATAATTACTCTAAATGTAACTGGATTGATTTCACCATTAAAAGTCCCAGAGTGGCTGAATGAATTTAAAATAATGACACCCAATTGTAAGAAAGACCCATTTCAGATTTAAGGACAAACATAGAATCAAAGTGAAAGGACAGAAAGTTATATTCCATGCACCTGGAAACCAATACAAAGTGGGAAAAACTACACTTATATCTGACAAAATAGACTTTAAGCCAAAAATACTAACAAGCGACAAAGAAGGTGATTATAAAATGATAAAGTGGGCTTCCCTGGTGGCCCAGTGGTTCAGAATCCACCTGCCAATGCAGGGGACGTGGGTTCGAGCCCTGGTCTGGGAAGATCCCACATGCAGTAGGTCAATTAAGCCCGTGTACCACAACTACTGAGCCTTCGCTCTAGAGCCACGAGGCACAACTACTGAGCCCATGTGCCACAACTACTGAAGCCTGCACATCTAGAGCCTGTGATCCGTAACAAGAGAAGCCACCTTAATGAGAGGACTGCGCACCGCAACGAAGAGTAGCCCCTGCTCACTGCAAATGAAAAGAAAGCCTGAGCACAGCAACTAAGACCTAATGAAGCCAAAAATAAATAAATTTATTTAAAAAAGTAAAATGATAAAGTACTCAATCCATCAAAAAGATATAATAATAAACACATACACACCCAACGCTGGAACACCTAAAAACATTAAGTAAATACTAACAGACATGAAGGCAGACATAGAAAGATTAATAGTAGGGTATTTCAGCATCCCACTTTCAACAATTGATAGATCATCCAGACCAAAAATCAGCAAGAAATGATGAACTTAAACCATACATTAGACCAAATGGATCTACCAGACACCTATAGGACATTCCATCCAACAGCAGCAGAATATACATTCTTCTTAAGTGCACACTGCACATTTCTAAGGATTGATTATACGATAGGACATAAAACAACTCTTAGCAAGTTTAGGAAGATTGAAGTCATACCAGGTATCCTTTCGAACCACAATAATTTAAACTAGAATCAACAACAAGGAGGAAAGCTGGAAAATCCACAAATAAAGGAACTAAACAAAACATTCATGAAAAAAATCAATGGGTCAAAGAAGAAATCAAAGAAAGTCTCAAAACAAATGAAAAGAGGAACACAACTTACCAACACCCCTAGCAGTCCACAGAGGGAGGTTTATAGAGAAATATTCATAGAGTAACATTAGAAAAGCCTAAAATACACAACCTGGGGCTTCCCTGGTGGCACAGTGGTTAAGAATCTGCCTGCCAATGCAGGGAACACTGTTTCGATCCCTGGTCTGGGAAGATTCCCACATGCTGCGGAGAAACTAAGCCCGTGTGCCACAACTACTGAGCCTGCGCTCCACTCTAGAGCCCGCGAGCCACAGCTACTGAGCCCATGTGCCACAACTACTGAAGTCCACATGTCTAGAGCCCGTGCTCTGCAACAAGAGAAGCCACCGCAATGAGAAACCCGCACATCACAACGAAGAGTAGCCCCCACTCACCGCCACTACAGAAAGCCTGAACGCAGCAATGAATACCCAATGCAGCCAAAAATAAATAAATAAAAGAAAATACACAACCTAACTTTACACCTCAAGGAACTAGAAAAAGTAGAACAAAGTAAACCCAAATTTAGCAGAAGAAAGGAAATAAAGCCCAGAGTGGAAATAATGAAAATAGAGAGCAGAAAACAATAGGAGGGATCGTTTATAAAAAATAAACAAAATTGAGAAAGCTTTAGCTACATTAACTAAGAAGAAAGAGAAAAGACAAAGTTAGAAATGAAAGAGGAGACATTAAACTGTTAATCCAGAAATACATAAGATCATGAGAAACTACTATGAAAATCTTTATGCCAACAAAAAATGACCTACAAGAAATGGGTAATTACCTAGAATCATACAACCTACCAAGACTGACTGAACCAGGAAAAAAAAATAGCAAGTCTGACAGACAAATAATGAGGAAGGTGATTGAATCAGTAATCTAAAACCTCTCAACACAGAAAACCTCAGGACCAGATGGCTTCACTGGTGAATTCTATCAAATGTCTAAGGAAAAATTAACACCAATCCTTCTTAAAGTCTTACAAAATATGAAGAGGAGGAAACATGTCCAAACTTTTTCTATGATGCAAACATTGCTCTGATACCAAAGCCAGATAAGGACAGCACGAGAAAAGAAAACTATAGGGACTTCCCTTGTGGCACAGTGGTTAAGACTCCATACTTCCAATGCAGGGGGCCCAGGTTCGGGATCCCTGGTCAGGGAACTAGATCCCACATGCATGCCGCAACTAAAGAGTTTGCATGCCACAACTAAAGAGTTCACATGCCACAACTAAGTAGCCAGCAAGCCACAGCTAAGACCTGGCACAACCAAATTAATTAATTAATTTAAAAGAAAACAACTATAGACCAATATCCCTGATAAACGTAGATACAAAAACTCTCAACAAAATATTCGCAAACCAAATCCAAGAACACATGAAAAGGATCATAACCAAGTGGGATTTATCCCTGGGATGCAAGGAGTGTTTGATGTATGCAAATCAAAATGTGATACCCCACATTAATAAAGTGAAAGACATGGGCTTACCTGGTGGCGCAGTGGTTGAGAGTCCGCCTGCCGATGCAGGGGACACGGGTTCATGCCCCGGTCCGGGAAGATCCCACATGCCGCGGAGTGGCTAGGCCCATGAGCCATGGCCGCTGAGGCTGCGCGTCGGGAGCCTGTGCTCCGCAACGGGAGAGGCCACAACAGTGAGAGGCCCGTGTACTGCCAAAAAAAAAAAAAAAAAAGTGAAAGATAAAGATTATATGATCATTTCAACAGACGCAGTAAAAGCTTTTAATAAAATACAACATCGCTTCATGATAAAAACCCTCAACCGACTGGGGATAGAAAGAACACACCTCAACATATTCAGGACATATACAACAAACACAGAGCTAACATCATACTTGGTGGAGAAAAATTGAAAGCTTTTCCTCTAAGATCAGGAACAAGATAAGAGTGCTGACTCTCTCTACTCTTATTCAGCATAATTCTGGAAGTCCTAACTACAGAAATCAGCCAAGACAAAGAAATAAAAGACATATAAATTGGAAAAGAACAAGTAAATTTTTGCTATTTGGCTGATGCTATGATCTTATATATTAAAAATTCCAACTCAACTAAAAATCTGTTGGATGTAATCAATGAATTCTGTAAATTTGCTGGATATAAAATCAATGCACAGAAATCACTTGCTTTTCTATAAACTAACAATGAAACATCTGAAAAAGAATTAAAGAAAACTCACAGAAAGATTCACAATAGCATCAAACACAACAGAATACCTAGGAATAAATTTAACCATGAAAGTGAAAGATCTGTACGACCCAAATTACAAGACTTTATGGAAAGAAATCAAAGAAGACACAAATAAATGGAAACACATCCTGTGTTCATTATTTGAAAGAGTTAATTTTGTGAAAACGTCAAATCAAACCTTATGAAAATTCCAGTGGCAATTTGTTTTGGAGGGGTTTGAGAGTTTAGTTTACCTTTGGGTTCACACAGTGCAACAGGGGTGGAGACAGGGTGCACAGGACTCCCAGGCCACTTCCCAGCAGAAGAGGGACGTGTCGCTGGCTGCCGCACCTGCCACATGCTCCCGGTATGGGTGATCCAGGGGCATTTTTATAGAAATAGAAAAAACAATCCTAAAATTTGGATGAAATGACAAAAAAAAAATCCCACATGGCCAAAGTAATAGAGAAAGAAAAGCAACACCGTAAGCATGATGGTTTCTAATTTCAAACTATACTACAAAGCTATAGTAATTAATTCGGTAATAATACTGGCATAAAAATAGACCCATAGACTAATGGAACAGAGTGGAAAGCCCAGAATTAAAAACCTGCATATACATACAGCTAAAATCTAATAATGAAGGAGAAACTTCCAGTGGGGGCAGGACAGTCTCTTCAACAATGGTTTTGGGAAAACTGGAGAACCACATGCAGAAAAATGAAATTGGACTGCTATCTTACACAACTCAGAAAATTAACTCAAAATGGATCAAACAATTAAACCTAAGATCTGAAACCATAAAACTCCTAGAAGAAAACGTAGTGAAGCCTGTCCTCAATATTGGCCTTGTCAATGATATTTTGGATGTGACATCAAAAGCACAAACAACAACGACCTAATCAACAGATGGGACTACATCAAACTTAAAAGCTTCTGCACAGTAAAAGAAACAATCAACAAAGTGAAAACGCAACCTACAGGATGGGAGAAACATTTTGCAAACTATATATCAGAATAGGGGGTAATATATAAAACATATAAAGAACTCATAAGACTCATAAAACAATCTGATTAAAAAATGAGCAGAGGAACTAAACAGACAGTTTTTCAAAGAAGACATACAAATTACCAACAGGGACATGAACAGGTGCTCAACATCACTAATCATCAGGGAAATGCAAATCGAAACCATGATGTGGTCTCACCTCACATCTATTAGAACGTTGATCATCAAGAAGACAAAAATAACAAACGTTAATGAGAATATGGAGAAAAGGGAAACTTTGTGAACTGTTTGTGGGATTGTCAACTGGTGCAGCACTGTGGAGAACAGTACGGAAGTTCCTCAAAAATGAAAAGTAGAACCACCATGTGATGCAGCAGTCCCGCTCCTGGGTATAAACCCACAGGAAATGGAAACTGGTTACTGAAGAGACACTTGCACTCCCATGTTGATGGCAGCATTACTCACAACAGCCATGATATGGAAATAAATTAAATGACTATCAACAAATAAATTAACAAAGAAATTGTGGTATATTTATACAATAGAATACTATCCAACCATGAGAGAAAAGGAGGACTGTAAGAAGAAGAGCTTGTGAAGTGACTGGGGGCGTGCCAGTGGCAGCCTTGCCAGCTCTGAGGGCTGGGATGGACAAGGCTGTACAAGGGGAGGGAGCATGCGGGATGGGAGAGGGGAGACTAGGGTAGATGCTGCGGGTGGAGGAGGGATCATCTCCTGCTGAGTTCTCCTCTGCAGGGTGGACTTGAGCCCAGGCATTGAAAGAAAAATCTCAGAGACTTCATTTTGACATTGGATTTCAATAACAGGAGTTCTTTTATGCTCCTGATGACACTCAGGGGGAAAATGTTGATTATTCTCTTCTGTGAAAATTAAAATTTTTATTTTTATTTATGTTGATGTTTTACTTATATTTATGTTTGCATTGAAAGTTTCCATTGGTAACTGGTGTCTTTTCCTGGGCAATCACTTGAATGTCTTCAACTAACTCGGGCATATGTCCGCCTCTCAGGGATGGACCACACATTTATTTGTTCATCCAAGAAACACTTGCCAAGGGCTGGGTCAAGCCTGGGAGTGTAAAGATTCACAAGCTATACGATCCATGCAATGGAATGCATTACTCCTTAAACAGGAAGGAAATTCTGACACAGGCTACAATAAGGAAGAACCTTGAAAACATTATGCTACATGAAATAGGCCAGAGACAACAGGACAAATAACGTATGATCCCACTTAGAACAGGCCAGTTCCTAGATAGAGAATGCAGAAGAGAGGTTATGGGGGCTGGGGGAGGGGAGATGGGGTGTTACCGTGTAATGGGTACAGGATGTCAATTTGGATTGATGAATAAGTCTTAGAAATGGACAGTGGAGATGGTTGTACCACATTATCAGTGTACTTAACACTGCTGAACTATACACTTAAAAAGGTCAAAATGGTAAATTTTGATATGTGTATTTTAACCACAGTGTAAAAAAAAGGTTCACAAACTATAGACCCTGTCTGCTAGAGAGTCATTCTCCAGAGCAGGACAGGGTCATTGTATGCAGTGGGAAAGCCGCTACAGGGAGGAGAGCCTGGGGTGTGTGGAAGCACCTGACCGAGCAGGGGCGGTGGGGGGGTTGAGTCCTGAGCCAGCTCCGCATGAGTCAGCCAGGCTGAGTGTGTGGTGGGCGCCAAGCCTGAAGGCAAGCAGGGAAGAGGTTCTCATCGGGGAGAAAGTAAGTGCCTGGTGTTTGAGGAACATTAAGAGACTTTTGGCCTGGAGACAGTGATGTGACAGACCCGGCTGGCCAGGTAGGCTGGGAGCGCCTCCTCCGACGCGTATTGTGGTGGGAGAGGCCTGAGGAGGTGGCGCCTGGAGCGGTTCCCGGCTGGGTTGCAGCCTGCGGCCGCCGCCGCGAACAACTAAAGGAGAAAGCGGAGCGGGAGGCAAAAAGCCTACAGCACCCGGTATTCCCAGGAGGTGTCCCATCCAGGAAGTCTCCCATCCATGTACTAAACAGGCCCGACCGTGCTTAGCTTTCTAGATCGAAACGAAATAGGACCCGTCTAGGGCGGTTTGGCCGTACGCATCAGTGGGGTCGCGAGCTGCCTCTTGAGGTGCAGCTTAGCAGGCGCTTGGGCCTTACCGCCAGCCCAGCGGCCCGCCCGCCCAGGCAGGGGAACGGAGGTCTCGGGTACCGGGGGCTGGTGGAGGTGTTGGCGACCACCCAGCCCAGGGCGGGCGGGACCCAGCAAACTTTTCGGCGCTTGGCGCCCCGTCCCAGGTCCCGCACGTCGCTCACAGGGACGTGGCCCCGGAGGCTTCAGGGCCCGGGGCCCGCGGTCCCTCGGGCATCCCACCTGCCCGCCCACGCTGTGCTAGGCGCAGCCCAGACGCAGACCGGGCCGGCCCTCCTGCCCGACAGCAGCTGGCCCGAAGCCACTGGGAGCCACCATTGAGTTGGCACGGCCCCTTAGACCCAGCAACGCCACCCTTGCCCCGACGCCACCGTCCGAGCTCAGGACCCCGCCCCAGGTGGCCGGCAGGCCCGCGGAAGCGGCCTGGGCCCTCGATCCCGCTCCCGCCCCCGGCCGCGGCGAAACGGCAGAGGGGGGGCTTTTCCCGTATGGATCTGTGGAGAGACACCCCCCGGCAGACAGGTGGCGGCGCCGGGGCTGGGCTCCAGTGGGGGCGGCCAGGTGCAGGTCGAGGGGCTCGCGGGCCGCACGGACGGCAACCGGGCCCGCAGCGGAGTCTGGGTCCGGGCCAGCCGCCCCGGGAGCGTCTGGGGGTGCGGCTGCCTTCCAGGGCCGCCTTCTGGCCGCCTTCTGGCCGCCAGGCCGGCCGGGCCGGCGGGGAGCGCCCCCTCCGTCGCGCGCTGTGGTGGGAGGGGCCTGAGGAGGTGGGGCCTGCAGCGGGGCCCGGCGCGGCGGAGCCGGCGGCCACCGCCGCGGGCGAGTAAAGGAGAAGGCGGAGCGGGGGGCAAAAAGCCTACAGCACCTGGTATTCCCAGGCGGTCTCCCATCCAGTCACGAAGCTGGCCCAAACAAGGTATCGTTTAGAGGGCTGAGGCACTCGTGTTTCCTACTTTTCGTCGCTTTTGCATCCTAGGACTTGAGGGATTTTCCAGGTGGTTCCGTGCTTGACACTTTACCATACATACTGATTGCTTCTCAGATCGTAGTGGTTCTTTGCCGTTGGGTGTGGATCAATATTTGTTGCTCCTTTCGTGGTGTCTGTAAAGTGATGGATGAATGAAGTGTTGGAAGCCTTTGAAACTAGCAGCTCTTGTGTGAATGAGATTCACCCACACTCCTGTGATCTGTCACCCACCCAGCACACCATCCATCTTGAGATTCCGTTTCTCATGACCAGAGGTCCACTCTTGTGTCTTTAGGAACTTGAGATTTTTCTTTGTTCATTTTGCAGTTCTGAAATGCTCTCCGGCAGTAGGAAATGTTTGAACTGTCCGTGTTGCAAGTAGTTTCTTTGCAGTCACAGTGAAATAAACTTTTGACAGGAGGTTGTAATCGATTCATATGTGTAATTGCTTCAAATGTTACTGTTCATTTGACACACTGTTTCAGATGCCAGTATTGAAGCTCTGACCACATTCTGGGAACAGGTGTTCATTGAAGTGTGTTGTAAGAGTAAATAATTGCAAAAAGTGTCATACATCATTAAAGAATCCTGGAAGCCCAGAGCAAGGGATTAGTAACTACCTGGGGTGTCAGGAAGTTTGCAAGGATTTAACATTGATGAAAGAGTTTGAAAGGTGAATAAATAGGCTGGAGGAAGAAAAGGCCTTCTTTCCAAAGTGGCATTGAGTCTTGGAAACATTTACATCCAGGCAGAAGCATTCAGGGGCTGTGGTCGCTAGCCTCCACACGAGGCCTTTGTCCTGGCCTTGTGAGCCCCTCTTGGGTCTTCTGGCTTTTGACTCACGTGCAGTGCTTGCTCCAGGCCTCTGCTCTGGCCTGGGCCTTGCCTCTTCCCTCCAAGTTTGACTTATTTCTCTGAAGTTGACCTGTGTTTTCACTGATCACATATTATATTCCCCTTATCAGTACTATTTTTAGCAAAACAAGTGTCATGGAACCATTTACCCACGTGACTTTGTTTTGTCACTTAAAAATAGTTCCGATTAAATGATAACAGAGTACTCAAAGATCATTATTATGAGACACATCCCGATTTCAGAGATACTAAATTATAAAAACAGATTTGTCTTAGAATCCATGAAATGCATCACATCTCAGTGGCTGCACCTCCATATTTGCCCAGCATCTGGGTTGCTTATTTCTTTTCTTTCTTTCTTAAATTTAGGTATAGTTGATTTACAATATTATATGTTTCAAGTGTACAATAATGATTCAAAATTTTAATAGATTATACTCCATTTGAAGTTATTATACACCTCAGTGTTCATTGCAGCACTATTTACAATAGCCTGGACATGGAAGCAACCTAAATGACCATCAACATAGGAATGGATAAAGAAGATGTGCTATATGTATACAATGGAATATTACTCAGAAATAAAAAAAAGAATGAAATAATGCCATGTGCAGCAACATGCATGGACCTGGAGATTGCCATACTGAGTGAAGTAAGTCAGAGAAAGACAACTGTCATATGATATCACTTATATGTGGTATCTAAAAAAAAGGAAGGTACAAATGAACTTATTTACAAAAGAGAAGCAGAGGCATGCATGTAGAAGACTAACTTATGGTTACCAGTGGATCAGGGTTGGGGGAGGGATAAATTGGGAAATTGGGACTGACATATACACACACTGCTATATATAGAATAGATAACTAATAAGAACCTGCTGTATACCACAGGGAACTCCACTCAGTACTCTCTAATGACCTATATGGGAAAAGAATCTGGAAAAAAAAAAGGTGGATATATGTATATGTACAACTGATTCACTTTGCTGTAGACCTGAAATTAACACAAATTGTAAATCAAATATACTCCAATAAATTTTTTTAAAAGTTAGTATAAAACACTGGCTTTATTACCTGTGTTGTATAATGGATCCTTGTAGCTTATCTATTTTATACATACATAGTGGTTTGTACCTATGAATCTTCTACCCTTATCTTGCCCCTCCCCCTACCCTCTCCCCACTGGTTAACACTAGTTTGCTCTCTGGATCTGTGGGTTGCTCATTCCTGCTCTGACTAAGCTTGACCTCCCTGATTTCTCTCCCAGACTCTGCCTAAGCCTGGAAGCCACCAGCACAGGGTCACCTGTTTCCTCTTCTGCCTTTCTGTCCTATTCTCAAACATGACAAGGTCAGGGAACCTCAGGAAACTATGTTTCTCCTACAATGGACTTGAACCTCAGAGATCATAACTGCAGGCACCCTGGCCCCCACCCCTGGCTGTTCCCACACAGCAGGACCCACGGCTACTTCAACACTTGCAGGTGTAGCTGTTATGGATGCTACATGGGTGGTTCAGGACCAGAGTAGGACCAGTGGCTTCCTCCCTCTTCTTGTCCTGGCCTCTTAGGTGCTGTCCTCAGTGACACAGGGAAGGGCCAGCTTGAGCATCTCAGCCCAGAAAGTCTTTGTGGTCTGTGTTTCTTTCATTAAAAGCCTCTGTGCTTTTTAAAGACAGAATGTTTAACTTGGAAAACAAAAGCTCTCACCTAATTTTCTTTCTGAGAGCCAGCACAATTGAACCTCTGAGTATTCTTCCTGCAGGCTGTGCGGAGAGACAGAGGCTGTCCACCAGCTTTCGTTGGGCCATGTCTCTGGTTCAGAACTTTGGAACTTGTGAAAAGTTATTGCTACAGTAGAACTAAAAGGCCTTACCTTGTTTGAGTAAGATTTTAACTTAGATTGACTCTTTCAGTTGTTAGACTTATATTTTGTCATGTCTACCTTACAGATATTTTTCCTGAAGCTGATAATATGGCATGACTGTGCAGTGGGGGGAAGGGTATAAGGTCCTAAACGTTAAAGACATTTCAGCCACTTAATTATGAAATGCATTTCTACCCAGAATTCTCTCAGAGTCGTGCTGATGCCTAAAAGATGTGATCCACTCTTGTGTCCTTAAAACTGAAAATCGAAAGGGTACTGAGGTATTTGATTAAATAATGTCTCCAGAGTGTTAGCATGAGGTTTATGAACCTATGTGCTTTCAAAAACCTCCCGTCAGTGCACAGCAGGCATCTGGTCAAATATGAGCCCCTCCTGGGGCCCAGCACCCTCTTGGCAACGGGGGTAAACAAAGTCTCTGCTTCTGAGGATGTCAGCAGGTCAGTAAGTAGACAATGTCGCAAGACTGGGGCGACAGAGTTGGAATTGAGGAATGTGGGAGAAGGACGTGGCACCCTCACTGAAGACCTGGTGCTTAAGTTAAAACCTGAATAAAGATCCTTATCAAAAATTTGACCCAACTGGCAACAAGTAACACCACGCTGTATCCTCAGCAAAGCTGGATGAAGAGGGGGGTCTCTTCCCCAGCTGGGGAGTTGTCCAGACCACTGGTGAATAAGAGGAATGAAACATCACTGGAGGAATTCAGCAAAGTATAAATGGGTCCTTCTGACAAAGTTGAGAGAACTTCCCAGTGGAAATAGAAACTGCTGGTCAGGGCAGAGCCATCTCTGTGCAGGACTTAACACAGCCAATATCGTCTCTCCCAGCAGCTTGAAAGTGGGTGCACAAGGCTGTTTACAGGAAAGGAGAGATCTATTTTGCCTAAACATTAACCCCTTTAATAAGAATCTCAAGAAAGTCATTGTTGCAGAGGAATTAGAAAGGAGAACCCAAGAGAGAACATGAACTCTTACCTCCTAGGGTGTCTCCTTTAGGATGGGCTCCATTTTAGGAAAAAGCTGATGCAAAAACTGGCTCACAGGACAAGAGGGCCTGCTCCTCATGGGCCAGCTCCACATCCTTCTGGAACAGTCTATGATGACTTAATCGCACGGGATCCTTCTCCATCCCCAGCATAGACGTCTTTCTCTTAAGAAACGAAGAGGTGGTAAGTTTTATTGTTATTTTTCAACGTGGAACATGAATTTAAAAATATGACAACCAAGAGAGAAGGATAGACAGAAAAAGCCACTTGAAACTCCCTATTTTCAACTTTAGCACAGTGATTACTAACCAGTGGACACTAGGAAACTGTTCATCTCCGAGTGACTTTACATATCTGTGTTTCAACTTTTCCAAAGAATATAGATTTTGTGATTAAATATGAATTTGTTTAATTATATAACTGAGCTCTTTCCTTGTCAGTTCTTTGCAGAGAATGTACGCCAAAGGCTAAACCACCACCATGAGGGAGTCAGTCAACATAAGTAAACACATGTGTGTGCACACACATCGAAGGAGGTCCTTAAACTCAAGCCAGCGGCAAGGGCGAAGCTTGCTCACATACTCGCACTCAATGCTCTTCTAGAAAACAAATGCAGAACTCTAGGGCCTTCTTTGGCCGTGCTGCGTGGCTTGTAGGATCTTAGTTCCCCGACCAGGGATCCGAACCCGCCCTCGGCAGTGAAAGCGCGGTGTCCTAACCACTGGACCGCGAGGGAATTCCCGTAGTCACTTTTCATTTAAAGAATAAATTTTATTAGCACAAATTTAACCTTATAACAAACATTAGGACTAGATTGAGATTGTGTCAGACTGACCTCTGTAGGTAAATCAAAAGCTACCAATAAAAACATGAGAACAAGATGTGTTCCCTGCCGGAAGATGGTGCATGTACCCAGGGTTTACAGTGCACGTGGGAAGAAAAGAAATTAATATAAACCACCCGGATACACTGCTTTCATAAATAACCCCTGCCAACACCTCAGGAGGGTGGAATTTTTACCCGGTAATATGACCCAGATTTTTCATTCTCACACTATCCAAGCCTTTCTCAGTGGTCCGTCTTCACAGGGTTGCTACAGTTTCCCTCCGACCAGCACTATGGGTACTAAGGACCCCAGCAAATGGACTGTCCTTCACTCCCGGGGGAGCAGCAGCCTGATTTCCACCTGGTCACCAGGATCATTCACCATGGCTTAGTCTCTGCTTGTTTTAGTGACACAGAGAATTCCAAATGGCCGGGGCAGTCTCAGCTTCCAATTTTTTTTTTTTTTATGCGGTACGCGGGCCTCTCACTGCTGTGGCCTCTCCCGTTGCGGAGCACAGGCTCCGGGCGCGCAGCCTCAGCGACCATGGCTCACGGGCACAGCCGCTCCGCGGCATGTGGGATCTTCGCGGACCGGGGCACAGAACCCGTGTCCCCTTCATCGGCAGGCGGACTCTCAACCACTGCGCCACCAGGGACGCCCTCAGCTTCCAATTTTATTTTCACCTGATAAAAAAAATTTTGTATCGAAATACACAAAAATTCTAAGTGTAGAGCATGTCAAATTGGCACGATGCCATGCCCTGTACCCACCACCCAGATGGACAAACAGAACGCCCCCTCCTGAGTACCTGCCCACGGGAAACCACGAATCTGTCTTCTGAAACCTTAGATTAGTTTTGTCTTGTCTTGAACGTTGTGTAAATGGAATCACACAGCACGGGCCCCTTTGCGACTGCTTTCTTTAGCTCAACATTATATTGGTGAGGTTCATTCATGTTTTGTAGTGGTAAGTGTTGACCTTAGGAAAAAATAACAGCCAGTTATCTTGCCAACAAAATGAGTGTATTCAGGAATAGAAGAGGAATTGCAATTTGGGACATGCAACCCGTGGTAAACCATAGGCAAGTCCGAGGAGACAAAGAGAATGTCAGCGTTTATTAGGTTTAAGGAGGAAATTGGGCTGGGTCAGAAGGAAATCTTTCTTCCTCTGTCTGTAAACTGCGGTGAGTGATACGTGGGTGAGAGCGCCCCCTTCAGGGCTTCCAACTCCGTTTTAGAATGAGTTTCCTTTATTTTCACAAGTCAGTTCACTTTCATTTCTATAGGACTACATCTCAGTTAATGTATCCATCCCACTGTTGATGGACATAGGGGTGTTTCCAGCGTTGTGCTGTTTCACAAGCTACTGCCCAGACATCCTGCAGGTCTCGGGGCACATGCACAAACATCTCTTTTGTGCGTGTCTGAGGCTCCGATCCTGCATCTGAGGGAATCTGAATGTTCTACCTTCATTCATCCTTCCAAATCATTTGTCCAAAGTGGTTGTACCAGTTCACACCCCTGCCAGAAGCATATGAGAATTTTAATTTTTCCACATGCTTGCCAACACTCGCTTTTGGAAGTATGATGCCTTTAACTTGCATTTTTCAGTAACAATTGAGAATGAACACCTTTTCAGACACTTGGCCATTTGAATATCTTTTGTGAAGTGATGTATTTTGCCCATTTTTCTATTACTTTGTCTTTTCTCATTGAGTCTTCCTTTGTTAAATATGCAATTTTTATAATTCTTTCTTGTCTCAATTCTTTTAATGCTGTGTTTTTATGTTCAGATATTCCTAATTTTAATTTAGTCCAATTTATAAACCTTTCCCTTAGTGGTTAGTGCCTTTTGTATCCTTTAAGAGATGATTTCCTGTCCCAAAGTCATGAAGATAGTTTCCTATATTATATTCTAAAAACCCTTACTGTTTTACTTTTCACATTTAATTCTGTAATTCACCAGGAATGAGGCTTCCATATGATTTAAGTAGGGATCATGTTCCATTTGTCCCCGGATTACTACATAATTGAACCAGTGCTGCTTAATACAAAAAAAAAAAATTGTCCTTTCTTGATGTTCTGCAGTGCCTCCAATCATAGATCAAATGTCTAAGAGACCATGGGTCTGGCTCTGGAATCTCTAGTCTTTTCCAACAGTTTGTCTACCCTTGCTTATACCGATACCACAGTGTCATACTTGCTGTGTCTTTATAATAAATCTCTATTTTGTTCGTGCTAGTTCTCCAACTATGTTTTCATAGCTGTCATTGTTTTTTACATTTCCATAAGTTTTAGAATTGGCTTTTAAATTTACACACACACACAAACTATTGGGATTTTTTTTTTTTTTTTTTTTTTTTTTTTTTTTTGCGGTACGCGGGCCTCTCACTGTTGTGGCCTCTCCCGTTGTGGAGCACAGGCTCCGGACGCACAGGCTCAGCGGCCATGGCTCACGGGCCCAGCCGCTCCGCGGCATGTGGGATCCTCCCGGACCGGGGCACGAACCCGTGTCCCCTGCATCGGCAGGCGGACTCTCAACCGCTGCGCCACCAGGGAAGCCCTATTGGGATTTTAATTGAGATTACTTTGAATCTATAAATAAATTTGGTCTGTACCATATTGACTCTTTCAAATCTTGGACATAGTTCATTACCTCTCATCCCATTTATTAAATTTTCTTTAATTCCTCTTGATACTGTTTTATATTTTTTTGGTTGGAGGTCTTTTACATTTTTCTTAAATTTATTTTTAGGTATTTGAAGGGTTTTTTAAAAGTTTTTTTATTTTTTATTTTTTATACTGCACCAAGAAGTCTGCAACAACCAACCACACCTCTCCCGCTTTAGTGTAAAAGAAGCCTGAATTCTAACTCAGGTAAGATGGTTCTTTGGGGTATTAGTCAACCAACTTCTCGATTTGCTGACTTTCCAAATTAAGTCACTATTCCTTGCCCCAGCACGCTGTCTCTTGATTTAGCATCCTGCCATGCAGCAAGCAGTACGAGCTTGGATTGGTAACATTTCTGTTTTGTATACAGACAGAATAATCCAGCATGTGTTTTTTGCAGTCTGGCTTCTTTCATTCAGTGTTATGTTTGTAGGAGGCTTTAAGACCCAGTGCACAATTCTTCATGTTCTCTTTGCCATGATACAGTGCTTGTGGGAGCATGTGTTGAGATGGAGATCTGTCCCCCCAGGTCTCTGACTGACTAAATTGAGCAGGTCCCCCAGGTAGGACATGTAACATGATGAAGAAACATGTTTTCACTGTATTAAGCCAATGAGATTCTAGGATTGTTAGTTACCACAGTAGAGCCTAAGCTGTCCTGACAGAACCTGGTACCAGAAGTTTGGAGCTGCTGTAACAAAATCTAAATTATGTGTCTTTATCTTAGGGGTCAGATAGTGAGCAATGAGAACACTGCTATTAGAGCCTAGAAAAGTAGTCATCCATGCTATTTAGTGATGAAATATTTTATAATATTGCCAAATATTACTGTGAGGAGGGACTATGTACCTGAAGAAATGGTAGTTCTAGAGGAGAGGCTGAAATACAGAACATTTGTAGTATATGTTGATTTTGGTTTTAAATAGCTCATAAATGATGACTTACTTACAAGTGCAAGAAAAGGGAATAGAGGGCCCCTGAATCCAGGCTCTTGCAGGGTTAGAAGAAACAATCACTTTTAATCCCATTCTCTTCCTAACTGTGCCTCTACCCCACCAAAACAGAGCAGGCTTTTGAGCAAGAGAAGATATTAAAACCTGCCTTTCTGCAGGGCCAAATCAAGGGTATGGCCATCATACCTACTGTTCAACCTTGGAATGCATTAAGATATTTCAGATTAGGGTCCAACTAAGAACCTAAACCCTAGAAAATCATTTCATTAGAAGACAATGGGTCTTCCCCGGTGATGCAGTGTGTTAAGAATCTGCCTGCCAATGCAAGGGACTCAAGTTCGAGCCCTGGACAAGGAAGATCCCACATGCTGCGGAGCAACTAAGGCTGTGTGCCACCACTACTGAGCCTGAGGTCTAGAGCCCACAAGACACAACTACTGAGCCCACATGCTGCAACTACTGAAGCCTGCACACCTAGAGCCTGCACTCCACAACAAGCGAAGCCACGACAATAAGAAGCCCGTGCACAGCAACGAAGACACAACACAGCCAAAAATAAAAAAAGAAAGAAAGAAAAGAAAACAACGTGCCACTAACACGACATTGTAAGTCAACTATAGTCCAATAAAAATTAATTTAAGGAAGAAAGAAAGAAAACAATGACCCAGTGAAGGGAGACTAAAGTTATGGCACCTGAAAGAAAGCCCATAGGCTGAAGTTACCTATAATTAAGTTGAGAAAGAGGAGAGGAGGGAGACACATGGATGAGAAAGCAAGACAATTTTGCAAATCTGAGAGGTATGTGCAGAAAAACTGTGGGTGTGTGTATCAGTTACCTGTTGTGGTGGAATGCGTTACCACAAAGCTTAGTGGTTCTTTGTTATTTCACAGAATCTGGCCACTGCTTAGCTGGGTTTTCCTCCTTAGGGTCTCCATCAAGGCTGCAATCAACATGTCAGCTGGCTGGTTGACTGGGGAAGACTCCACCCCCAGGCTCACTCAGTGCTTGTTGATAGGACTTACTTCCTTACGAGCTGTGGGACTGAGGACCTCAGTTACTCACTGGCAGTTGGCTTGAGGCTGCCTTGTCACATGGACCTCTCCAAATGACAGCTTCATTAATTAATGTGTCTGAGCTGAGAAGGCAATGGACTCTGCTAGCAACACAAATGTCTGCAAACTAATCTTGGAGGTAATATCCCATCACCTTTGCCATATACCATTGGTCAGAAATCAATCACTTGGCCCAGCCCACACTCAATGGGAGGGAATCCTGCAAAGTCATTACACAAAGTTGTTATGGGCTGAATTCTGTCCCGCTAGAGTTCATACGTTACAGCTCTAACCACCAACACCCCCAGAAGATGACTTTAGTTGGAGATAAAGCCTTTAAAGAGACAATTACATTAAAATTAGGCTGTTAGGATGGGCTCTAATCCAATCTGACTGGTGTCCTTATAAGAAGAGAAAATTGGACACACAAAGAGATACGAGATGCACATGTGCGCAGATGGAAGCCCATCAACAACGTAAGGAGAGGGGCCTCAGAAGAAACCAACCCTGCTGACACCTCGATCTCAGACTTCCACCTGCCAGCACTGTGAGAAAACAAACTCCAGTTGTTTAAGCCAGTCTATGGCATTTTGCAGTGGCAGCCCAAGCAAACAAATGCAAGTGTGGATTCCAGGAGATGGGGAGCCCTGGGGCCATTGTAGAAGGCTGACTATCAGAGTGTGATTGTTGCCACAAATCACTGGCTGAACTCAAACTGATAAAAGCTAAGTTTTTGAGAGATCTGCACACCCAAAGGGATGAATAAAGATACTCAAAATGAATCCTTAGGCCTCCATATCTCTCTATGGATGGGCAGTGGGCTGAGAGATCCCATGTGTCTGAAAGGTGAACAACATCAATGATTAACCCTCTGGATCACTGTGTAGTACTGACACTTCCACATAGAATGGGGAAATTTCAGAACACCCCAAGCAAGGGGAACACTTTAAAATCTTGTGGAGAGAAAAAGCATACTAACTATAAAGGCATAAAAATAAGATGGAAATTAGACTTCTCACCAGCAACACTAGGTACCAGAAAACAGGATCAAAAATGTCAAAATTCCGGTTGGAAGTAATTTAGACTTAGAATTCTAGAATTTTCTAAATATATAACCAAACTATCATTTAAGTGAGAGAGTTAAAAAAAAAAAAGACATTTCCAAGCTTGCAAGGACACAGAAAGTATAATACCCACAACCCTCCCCCCCACCATCAAATTATTTCTAGATGACATACTCTAGGAAGAAAAATGGACTCAAGGGACCTCCCTGGCGGTTCATTGGTTAAGACTCTGGACTTCCAACGCAGGGGGCGAAGGTTAGATCCCTGGTTGGGGAAGTAAGATCCCACATGCTGCACAGCATGGCCAAAAAATTAAAAAAAAAAGTGGACCCAAGAGAAAAAGATGGGATAAAAGAAGCAATGGTGAATCACAAGAAAAAAAAAACCCATAATATATAAACAGAAAACCAAACTTATCACTATTACCATATAAGTAAAACTTATTTATAATGCTAAAAGGAGTGTGGGGAAGGGGTTGGATATCATAAAAATCTGAAACCAAAATCCCAGCTGATACACACAGAGGTTGAATCAAAGCCATGGAGATGTGGGAGATGGTAGACAAAAGTCACCGCATGGTGCTATTTCTTCTCTCAAGGACAGAAGGCAGCTCCAGAAGCCTTGTATTGTACATCTTCTGGAAGTTTATGTTCAGTCGGAGAGGGTGTGACTGTCTCTTGACCCATAAGTCCAGCAAAAGAATCACTGCATCTTCTTGGGCCTTGTTGGGTTAGTTGCCCAAGAGGAGATGGTTTGAGTCCCATTCTGGTCCTTGGAGTCTAGGATGGAGTCAACTCCACCAGAAGCACATTGTATCAGTTAAAATTTGAACTTGGATCTGAGTCAAGGGGAGGCACTCCCCAGTATCAGCAGAGGCTTCCTTCCTCTTATCTTTCCTCATGACCTTTATCTTCTGGACAAGGCAGGGGCTTCACCTCTATCATCCTGTTTGTGCTCTGGAGAGGGAGAAGGAGATAAAGGTATAGTGGGTTGCCTTATTGTAGGAATATCCAAATAGATCAAGGAACTGAATCAGGAGGCAGGGTCAGGTAGATATTTTGCATAAGACACAGGTGGAATAAATGATCCAATCAATGATGTTGGAATGACTAATTTTCCATTTTTAAAAATATTTGAACACTTTATTATATACATTATATCACAATTAATTTATAAAAATCAAGAACTTGGGTGCAGTCCATTGTCTTCAGCCGCCAAAGAATGAGCAGGATGCAGTACCCATTTTCTTTTCATCCAAGGTCACCACTGAAACAAGGTTGCTATAGTTCTCCAGCATCACATCCCTTTACAGGTTCCTTTGAGCAGAGTCCAGCTGCTGCCACTTCTCCTGAGTGAAGTCCACAGTCACATCTTTGAATGACACAAACCCCTGAGACTTGGTCATTTTCTGTTGCTTTCAGAAGCAGCAGATATCACTATAAACACTCAGTCATTGATCAAACATGACACCCTAACTCCCAACACGGCAGCCAGTGACTGAAACCTTTTCTGAGAACCGGACTCCTCAACTTCCTGCCTCTTCTCCCTGACCCTCAGCTGAAAATTACAACTCACCCCTTCCAGTGCTGGGGCTGATGGACTCTCAGTGCTCCTAATTTTTCATTTTGGAAGATTAAAGTTAGAACCAAATATACTGGTATGATAACAGAAAAATGTTTTTGAATTCTTCGTTTAATGAATGCCTACTTAAATAAGAAGGAAAAAAAGCAGAACCCATAAAGGAAAGGTTGATAAATTTGACAACAGCAAGGTTTAAAAACTTTCCTATAGCAAAGACACTCTTAACAAACTGTAATCTAGCAATAGATAGGTGAAAATATTTTCAGCATATGTAACAAAGAGTGATATTTAGAATATATAAGACTTTCCTAGAAATCAACAAGAAAAAGACAAGTAACCTAGTTTTAAAAAAGGGTAAAGGATAAGAACAAGAAATTTACAAAAGAAGAAATACATATAGCTAATAAACATGAAAAGCTATCTGACCTGACTTAAGTTAAAAAACAAAATTCAAATGAGTACATTTGCAGATCTAATTGGGTCTATCAAACAATTCATGAATTGGGCAGCATATCATCTCGAAGCAGAGAGATACTCCAAGGGGTTATAAAAACTGGAAGGCTGTTATACAAAGGAGGGTGGGACAAGGAAGTCACCAGCAAGAGAAAAGTGAATGATCATTGGAGGAAAGTGAGAGTTCAGGTTTCTCATTGGCTGAGTTGTGGCATTTTCATTAGCTGAGCTAGTTGCTGGGCAGGAAGAAAATCTTCCTTCCTCTTGAAGGCATGAAAGCTCCCTCTACAGGCCTTCTCGACTCCAATTTTAGTTGAGGTTTCCTTTGACTACTTTTCATACTTAATATAATCAGGGAAATACAAATTTAAAAATGGTATACCAGGGACTTCCTGGTGGTCCAGTGGTTAAGAATACGCCTGCCAATGCAGGGGACATGGGTTCGATTCCTGGTCTGGGAAGATCCCACATGCCAGTGACCAACTGAGCCCATGCACCACAACTACTGAGCCTGTGAGCCACAACTACTGAAACCCCCATGCTCTGGGGCCCACGTGCAGTAGCTACTGAGCCAGCGTGCTACAACTACTGAAGCCTGCTGGCTTAGGGCCCTGATCCTCAACAAGGGAGAAGCCACCACAATGAGAGGACCAGGCACCACAACGAAGAGTAGCCTCTGCTCGCTGCAACTAGAGAAAGCCCGTGTGCAGCAATGAAGACCCAGCGCAGCCAAAAAAAAAAAAAAAGTATACCACTTTGAATCCTTTAAAACTAGAGAATTCTCACCACTGCTGCATTCAGTTAGGCAAAGACAGACTGAGCCAGCTCAGATCGTGGGGCAGGAGAGCAAGCTATCACTCTTGATGGGGGGCAGGGGGAGGAAGGGTCTGCTCCCACAAGCAGGGGAGAAGTTAGGGCTTTTGTTGGAGATGGGCTACCACAACTCGATTGGAGATTTCAAGGGTGGCTTTTGAAGGATGTGACGATTGAGCTGAACTCTGAAGGTCAAGTAACCCTTACTTAGGGGAAGAGGAAAGCTTATGTGAAGCTCCTTTGCTAGGACAGGAAGTCTTGAGGCATGTGGTTGGGGAGGCATAGAGGGGCCAGCCCTTCTGAGCATCTTGGCTGCCTTAAGGATGTTGGATTTTATATAAGAGCTGTGGAGATCCATAGAAGAACTGTAAGTAGGACGTGGGGTGGGAGAGATGGGTCTCACCAGACTGACATTTTAAAAGATGAGCGTTTCTGGCTGCCTGTGCAGTGTGGAGTGGAGGGTAAGTGTTGGCATCCATCCACAAGGACCAGCAACTTAGGAGGCGTGGGAATGACTGAGGCGAGACCTGATGGAGACTTGACGTTGGTGGTAGCCGTGGGCACAGACAAAAACAAGGACTTATGCAGTAGGAAATCATACAATCCCCATGCAAGCCTGTGGTGCTGGCATAATTATTAATATTACCCTTTATACTCTTAAAAAGTGTTCTCATTTGGAGGCTAGACTGTGCTCCTGCCCTGTATGTGGCAGGAATGACAAGCCAGGTGTGGTGAGAGGGTAGCTGTGGGGTCAGGGAGATGATGTGCCAGGATGACTCTTTCTGGCTTGCAGACCAGGATGGAAGGTGGTCCCATTGCTGAGCCACTGTGAACCCTGGGTTAGGGACAGCTGGGGAGATGTCACAGGATCAGACAGAACATATACAGATCTGGAGCTCAGACTAGCAATCTGGCTGGGGAGAGAAATTTGTGAACGAGTTACTGATGAATAGTTGGTAACTGAAACTGTTTCTGAACCCAAGTTCATATGCCCGATGCACTGTGAGGCCAAGCAAACCGAATCATCAGAGTCTGGAGCAGAGAAAGATTTACTGAAGGGCTAAGCAAGGAGAATGTGCAGCTTGTGCTCCAAATACCTGAACTTTCCGATGGTTTGGGGGGAAGAATTTCTATAGGCAAAATTTAGGGGGAGGGCTGGCAGGTGTGTGACCCTCCTCTGATTGTTTGGTGGGGAGATAACCAGGTGGGGCTCCAGGAATCTCCATCATCAGCCTTGTGGTTCCAACCAGTCTGGAGCCCCTGTGCTTGTACTCAGCCTGAAGTCACCATCCTCCACCGGGCGGGGGTCCCACTTCCTGTAGAACAGCTCAGAGATCTGTGTCAGGTTGCTACGTATCCTTTGTTTCTGCATTCCTTCACTCTTCTAATTAGTAACTGTTTGAATCTGCCCTTTGGAACTCAGGGAAAGTCTAGGAGGCTGAAACTTTTTTCTCACAAAAAAGAAACAGGGACACAAAGGATTTTGTACCTGGGATGGGCCCTACAGGTTCCTGATCGGTTTCAATCACTCCTTTTCTTTGATTCTCTTCAATCTTGAGGGGACAGGTGTTGAACAAGAAAAGGAATAATGTTTTGGATAGAGAGGTTAATCATATACTTGGCAGATTAACTCAGTTTTAGGCAGACTCGGTTTCAGCACTATTGAAAGCATGGGTTAAATCCACTTCATCTGCTTTCAGCAATGAAGGTCAATTTAAGACCTGCAGGTCCTTCAAGCCGCATGGAGCCTAAACAATAAGATGTTTGCTTGAGTTGTTTTCCAGGAACTTGGAGTCAGCTGCATCTAGTTTGAGCTAAGCTGGTTAAGACTGGATGGGACCATTGACCCTTCACTTGGGCCTGTGCGAGTGTCTGCTAAGCGACCTTTTCAAAGTGCAGAGGCCTGTAGCTTAGTGACACTTGCCCAGAATCAGGGTGACCACACCTTTTCCCAATGACCTTTCCCCACACTCCGCACACCTCACACCTTCCTGCTTCTTTATTCTTTATCCCATAAAGACCCCTGCCCTGTGGGGAGGAAGATTTGAGACTTGCTCTCCAGTCTCCTCGCTTGGCTGCCTTGTGAATAAACCCTCTCTTTGCCGCAAACCTGGGCATCTCAGCGTTTTGACGTGCTGTGCTTCAGGCAAAGCGAACCACGTTCTATAAAGGAAAGCGAGCAAGCAAACAAAAGATTTTTAAAAAGGACCTGGTTCTGTAACACTCTGAGTAAGACATTGTCTAGGAGGAGCAAATGCTGCAAAGAGAAAAGACAAAAGAAGAGATGAGGGCAAAGCAGGCTGGAAATGCAAAGGTGGAAGCAAACTGAATGTCATTCTAAGGAGGATCCCCTTATTTCTGTCAACCATTAAAATGGAAATCCATTGAAGGTTTCCAGTTGAGGAGCAATGGGATACTGTTCTGAGAGTCTACAGAGGAATTTAAGAGTTTTAGAAGATAACTATTCAGAGACTCATGACACGAGTGTGGGAATTCCAAGTAAAATTAAACAATTTTTTAAATCAAATATAATCTTCTTGACATATATTCTAATTCAAAAAGCCACTTTGTTCTTCTTTTGTGAAGTTCTTAACTACCAGCATTTGACACGTAGGGGCTGTCTCTATATCTACTCCTTTCTCTTCGAGAATTAATCTAGTATAAGCCTCAATTACTCCCCAGAGCTATTATTAAAAGAATCTTTGAGTGGAAACATTTGAAAAGCCAAGAAGTTTAATCATTTCATGCTGATCAGAGTTTTTAAGATCAGAGCTTTTACATTTTGGTGTCTTATTGTATAAAGATAAAATTTAATTATTATGAGAACACACAATATAAATTAATGATCAAACTTCTGTATGAGTCCATTGACCTCAAAATCTCTCGTTTACAGTGTTGCGTAGATGTACCAAAGTTTTAATTATGATTCTATGACTTATTAGATTTAGAGGAATTAGTTAAATCTCCCTTATCCTCGAGTTTTTAATCAATAAAATAAAAATAAAAATACCTACCTCATGGGGTTCCTGTGAAGTTTAAATGAGACAACATCTATATACTCTTAGCACTTTGTAGTTACTTGAATGAATTTTACTAGTTAATATTACAATACAAAGTTTCTGTTTGGGATAATGAAAAAATTTGGAAATAGTGGTGATAGTTGCACAACATTATGAATGTACTTAATGCCTTAAAATGTACTTAATGTACTTAAAATGACTAAAATGGTAACTTTTATGTTTTATATATATGTGTGTATATATATATATATATACACACATACACACACACGTTTACCAAAATAAAAACAAAAAACAACAATTATGTATTTGCGGTTTATAATATATTTAGCAATATGTTTCTGAAGTTCCATTTCAGAGCTGCAGTGGAAGCTTTACTCCTACATTATGTGACAGCTGTAATGTTTAGTAACCCAAGCCACGCTGAGCATGTGTTCATTTTCAGCCAGCGGTGCTGTGAAGTCTGTAGCCCGGGACCTGTGAGAATGGCGCCCTCTAATGGCGAGTATGTGGCATTGCAACCACGTCTGCATTATCAAAGCGGGCATTTGGCAGCAGGATCTTCTTTTAAAAATCCCAAGTTCCCAATTTTTTATGCCTTGATCATTAGAATTTTTAAAAAGATGAATTTAAGAAATGATAGTGAGCTGACTAGTAAAAGAGAGTGCACGTAACTCCATTTCTGTTATTTAAGTGAGCCATTGTTTGCTCATCAGGAAGCAGGGAAGCCCAGGAGGGGGGAAATCCGAGGGGGATCTTCACGCTCTCTGGCTCCATGGACCCGAGAGGTGAAAGAGGACATGACTTACGTCAGTCACTTGTAAAAGTCTGGTTGTGAAGGAAGCTAAACTTACTGTGAGGATTCAGGCTATAATTTAAAAAAAAAAAAAAAGACGATTTTTAAGAGCAGTTTCAGGTTCTCAGCAAAACTGAGCAGAAAGTAACAGGCTCACCTCACTAACCAGTAAATGCAGAGAATGACAAGTGTAAGAGCTGTGCCCAACCCCTACCAGCCAGCCCCTCCTCCAGGTTACTTAATGCACAGCCACAAGTTGCCATGCAGCAGCCTGCTGTTCATGTACAAGGTCAGGAGCTTTTGACTGCTTCCATGTTGGCATCTGCCCCTCCTCAAGAGCAGAAGCAAATGTTGGGTGAATGGCTCTTCCACCTAATTCAACCCAGGCACCCTACTCTTGCTGGTAAAATCACTGGCATGTTGTTGGAGATTGAAAATTCAGAATTTCTTCATATGCTTGAGTCTCCAGAGTCTCTCCATTCTAAAGTTGATGAAGCTGTAGCTGTACTACAAGCCCACCAAGCAAAAGAGGCTGCCCAGAAAGCAGTTAACAGTTCCACTGGGGTTCCAACTCTTTAAAATGATCAGGGACCATGAAAAGAAACTCGTGCTTCACCGAAGAAAAATACCTAAACATTGAAAAACTTAAATATTATGGAAAAAAATTGCAAAATATAAAATAAATTTTAAAAGGAAAGGAAACTTTGAACCTTAGGTACCAAGAAAATGCCAGGTCTAGCAAACGTAACACTAGTCCTAGATTACTTACTGATTTAAAAACAACAACAGCAGCAAAGAACAGAAAAATATAGTAAAATATAAAAACAAATTAATGTTTTATGCCCCCCGTCCCCACACATGCATGGCCTCCCTCACTATCAATATCCCCCACCAGGTGGGACATCTGTTACCGTGGATGAACCGACACTGACACAGCATCATCACCCAGAGTCCAGAGTTTACATTACGTTCATTCTTGGTGTTGGGCACTCTACGGGGTTGCTGAGTGGATGACATATATCCACCGTGATCGTATCACACACATTATATCATTGCCCTAACATCCTGCGCTCTGCCTTTTCACCCCTTCCTCCCCTTAACCCCTGGCAACGACTGCTCTTTTTACTGTCTCCATAGTTTTGCCTTTTCCAGAATGAGATATAGCTGGAATCATAGAGTGTGTAGCCTTTTCAGATTGACTTTTTTTAATCTGATCACATGCATTTAGGTTCCTTGATGTCTTCTTATGGCTCAATAGTTCATTTCTTTTTAGCGTTGAATAATAGCCCATTGTCTGGATTGACCACTTTATCCATTCACCTACTGAAAGACATCTTGGCTGCTTCCAAATGTTGGCAATTATGAATAAAGCTGCTGTAAACATCCACGTGCAGGTTTTTGTGTGGAAGTACATTTTCTAGGCTATAATCTTTTATCTTTAGTCCTCCATATCTGAGAACAGAGGCTGTAAAATTGGACCCAAGCAGTGCAGCTATCAATCTAGTTCCTGCTATGCCTCCTTACCAAGGCAACCATCCCAGATGCTAGCAAAGTCAATACAAATGTTGAAAGAACCATGGCGGAAGTATTTAATCATATTACCCAGAGTTTATTGTACTTGGGATGATTAGACCACGAGTATGCAGTCACTATAGATTAAAAGCAATTACAAACTTCCTCCTGATTTCATGAGACCTTCAAACATGCCATGGTTGCTTTTGACCATAAAAAGTGTAGATTGTAATTATGGAGGAGCAATGTGTAAATGGCTCACACAGCACTTTATAAAGATTATGACAGCTGGGCCGTGTGGTGCCCAATATGTACTTAATTCAGATCCTGGAGACAAGTGAGCCCTGAAGGCTTGACATTAGTAGGTGAATAGAACTGAAGCCCACAGATTGCCAGAGAAGAAAATCCAACATGTGTTTCAATGAAATATATAAATTCTTTACAAAAACACCCTACAATGGTTATTATTTTGTTATTTTTAGAGAATTATGAAGTGTTTAAGAATTTTTTATTTTTCTTCCAGGTTTTGGGATTCTTTTTTTATTGAGGTAATATTGGTTTATAACATCATATGTTTCACATGTACAACATTGTATTTCGACTTCTGTACTGTATACCCTACAGCATGCTCACCACCAAAAGTTTAGTTTCCATCTGGCACCATACAGTTGACCCCCTTTACCCATTTTCCCTCAACCCCACCCATTCTCCTCTGGTAACCACCAATCTGTTCTCTATATCTATGTGTTTGTTTTTGTTTTGTTTTGTCTGTTCATTTATTATTATTATTTTTAAAAACATTCCACATATGAGTGAAATTGTGCAGTATTTGTCTTTCTCCATCTGACTTATTTCACTTAGCATAATACTCTCAAGGTCCATCCATGCTGTTGCAAATGGCAATATTTCATTTTTTATGGTTGAGTAATATTCCATTCTATCTATCTATCTATCTATCTATATCACATCTTCTTTATCCATTCATCCATTGATGGACACAGGTTGCTTCCACATCTTGCTATTGTGAACAATACTGTGATGAACATAGGGGTGTGTATATCCTTTCAAATTAGTGTTTTCGTATTTTGGGGTAAATACCCAGAACTGGAATGGCTAGGTCATAGGCAGTTCTATTCTTAATTTTTTGAGGAATCGCCATAGTGTTTTCCACAGTGACTGCATCAATTTACATTCCCACTAACAGCACATGAGGGTTCCCTTTTCTTCACATCCTCACCAACACTTATTTGTTGTCTTTTTGATGATGGTCATTCTAACGGATGTGAGGTGGTATCTCATTGTGGTTCAGTTTGCATTTCCCTGATGATCAGTGATGTTGAGCATCTTTTCATGTATCTGTTGGCCATCTGAATGTCTTCTTTGGAAAACTGTCTGTTCAGATCCTCTGCCCTTATAAATATCAGGTTGTTTGGGGTTTTTCTGTTGTTGAGTTGTATGAGCTGTTTATATATTTTAGGTATTAGCCCCTTGTCAGATATACAATTGGCAAATATCTTCCCCCATTTGGTTGGTTGTCTTTTCATTTTCTTGATGGTTTCCTTTGCCATGCGGAAGCTTTTTAGTTTGATGTAGTCCCATTTGTTTATTTTGGCCTTTGTTTCCCTTGCCTGAGGAGACATATCTAGAAAGATATTGCTAAGACCAGTGTCAAAGAATGTACTGCTTATGTTTTCTTGTAGAAGTTTTGTGGTTTCAGGTCTTACATCCAAGTCTTTAACCCATTTTGAATTAATTTTGTGGTTTTCTATGATGTTTTCCTCAGTTTCTTTTCTGTTTTTTAAGAAGAAATCTATTTTTTAATAAATTTATTTATTTTTGGCTGCGTTGGGTCTTCGTTGCTGCATGGGCTTTCTCTAGTTGCGGCGAGCGGGGGATACATTTCATTGCGGTGCGCGGGCTTCTCACGCAGTGGCTTTGCTTATTGCCACCCCTCAGCTTTTGAACTCCCTCAGCTTTTGTTTGTCTGGGAGAGCCGTTATTTCTCCTTCGTATCTGAAGGATAACTTTGCTGGATAGAGTATTCTTGGCTGACAGTTTTTATTTTTTAATATTTGAGTATGTCATTCCACTCTCTTGTAGAGTTTCTGCTCAGAAATCTGCTGACAGCCTAATAGTGGTTCGTTTCTAGGTTACTTTCTTTTTTCCTGGCTGCCTTTAAAATTCTTTTTTAAATTGTGAATTTTAAAAATATATATTTATTTATTTATGGCTGCGGTGGGTCTTTGTTGCTGTGTGTGGGCTTTCTCCAGGTGCAGTGAGCGGGGGCTACTCTTTGTTTCAGTGTGTGGGCTTCTCATTGTGGTGGTTTCTCTTGTCATGGAGCACAAGTGGCTTCTCTTGTCCGCTGCATTGGCAGGCAGATTCTTAACCACTTCGCCACCAGGGAAGTCCCCAAGTCCCCTAAATTGTGACTTTTGACAGTTTTAATATAACATGTCTTGGAAAAGGTCTTTTTGCATTGAGGTAACTAGGAGTTCTCTTAGCTTCATGGACTTGTGTATCCAGTTCCTTCCCCAGTTTGGGAAGTTCTCAGCTATTACTTCTTTAAATAATCTCTCTGCTTCTCCCTCTCTCCTCATTCTGGGATACCCATTATCCTTATGTTGCCTTTTCTGATGGAGTCAAATAGTTCTTGTAGAATTTCTTCATTAAAAAAATATATATATCTTCAGGACTTCCCTTGTGGTGCAGTGCTTAAGAAGCCGCCTGCCAATGTAGGGGACACAGGTTCGATCCCTGGTCCGGGAAGATCCCACGGGCTGCGGAGCAACTAAGCCCGTGTGTCACAACTACTGAGCCTGGGCTCTAGAGCCCATGAGCCACAACTACTGAAGTCCACGCGCCTAGAGCCTGTGCTCCGCAACAAGAGAAGCCACCGCAATGAGAAGCCTGCGCATTGCAATGAAGAGTAGCCCCTGCTTGCCACAACTATAGAAAGCCCACGTGCAGCAATGAAGACAGAACACAGCCAAAAATAAATAAATAAGTTAAAAAAAGAGAAATCTTCATTCTCTCTCCTCTTCTACCTGAATCATTTCTAGATTTCTATCTTCGAGCTCATGAATTCTCTCTTCCACGTGGTCTGCTCTATTTCCAGTACTTTCTTATGCATTCCTCATCTCCTTTATTGAGTTCTTTAGCTCCAGAATGTATATTTGGTTCTTTTTAGAGTTTCAATCTCTTCGGTAAAGTATTCCTTCTGTTCATTAATTTTACTCCTGAGCTCCATGAACTGCCTGAGTTTTCTTGTAGCTTGTTAAGTTTCTTCATGACAGCTATTTTGCATTCTCTATCCGTGAGATCACAAACTCCTGTGACTCTGTTTGGTTTCGGGATAATTGTCATTTTCTTTTTGTGATATCGTGTTACCATGGTTTTTCATGGTGCTGGATGAGTTGTTCCTTCGCGAGTGCATTTGAAGTAGCCAACACCTTTCCTATTTAAGTAAATCTTTTTAAATGTTCATTCTCACGATTTAACAGGTTCTTAATTCGAGTCTTTTTTGGTTTCCCAGTAGGTGGCGCTGGAGCACAAGATTTTGGTTTCACTACCTGCTCTGCCTCTGGTAATATTTGAGAATTGGCACTTTCCAGCCTCCCTGGCCTCTGCCACAGGGGTTGCAGGTGCCCTTGTTGCTGCTGATGCCGCCAGGGTCGCTGGTGCCCTGCTGCTGCGGGTGTCACTGCTGTCACTGGTGTCGCTGCTGGGGGCACTGCGGTGGCGGGTGCCTCTGCGACGTGTGGGGTGGCTGGGGGCAGGCACAACCACCACCGCATGGGGAGTGAAAGGGGGAACTGGGGTTGCAGGTGACTTCTCCTTGGGTGGGGGACTGGGTTGGCGGGTGCTGCTGAAGCTGGAGGGACTGGGGTTGTGGGCTCTGCCACCACCACTGCCCAGTTCCCTGTGGCCATGGGTGCCGCTGTGGCTGGCGGCAGGCGTGGTGGGCACCACCTCCGTTGTTCCCGCGGTTCTGCCCTCTCTGTGTGTCCCGTCCACCCGCCTTCAGGTGCACAGATGTGTGGAGCTCTCCAGAGTCCCAGTGTGCCGGGAAGAGGCGCATTTGCCGAGTTGTGGATGTTTTACTAGTTGTAGGGTGAAGGAGAGAGACAAAGGGAGCTTCTCATGCAGCCGTGATGCTGACCCCTCTGTCACAGTGATCCATTATTAAAGGTTAAAAAATTTTAAACTACTCAAGGGCTTTATGAAATCTTTTATTTTCTAATTATCCACGTTATTCTTATATGCTACCATGCCCTGTCTCCACCTCTACCCCAGCTCAAATATCACAGAAGACCCTGCCTTTCACCTGCCACCTGCACCCTCCCCACCCCTCCCCTCCCCTCCCCTCCCCTCCCCTCCCCACCCCAGTATGTAAGGAAGACTCTGCCTAGGCACAGAGAATAGAGATTTTTTTTTCTTTTTTTAAACAGGAGTCCTATTTTATTTCATTTATTTTTTAAATTAATTTATTTTTGGCTGCATTGGGTCTTCCTTGCTGTGCGTGGGCTTTACGGCGAGCAGGGGGCTACTCTTCGCTGTGATGTGTGGACTCATTGTGGTGGCTTCTCTTGTTGTGGAGCATGGGCTCTTAGGTGCGTGGGCTTCAGTAGTTGTGGCATGAGGGCTCAGTAGTTGTGGCTCGCGGGCTCTAGAGCACAGGCTCAGCAGTTGTGGCGTACGGGGTTAGTTGCTCTGCGGCATGTGGTATCTTCCTGAACCAGGGCTCAAACCCTTGTCTCCCGCATTGGCAGGCGGATTCTTAACCACTGCACCACCAGGGAAGTCCAGATCTTTGTTTCTTGATTAGAGTCTTTTGTTTCTTGTTCTTTTGTCCTCTGTAGTTTTATTTTGTTTTTTTTCCCCTAGTGATTCTGAAATCAGTTTTTACAACATTTGTGGATGTAAGAAAATCAGATATCTGTAAAAATCAGACCTTCAAAAGAAAAATAATTAGGGGAAGAGTATAAGAGAAGAGTGTTGTTAAAGTTTTCACTGAACAGCTCCTTTAAGTTATCAAGCTCTCCGAACACATAATATATAACTGAATTTGCAAAACTTGGATTTGTGTATAACTTTTCAGGAGCACCCATAGCCCACGTCTAGCAGTGCCCCTGACTACTCATGTAAGTTTCACTCAGCGTCCAGTAAGGAGGGTCCAGGCTTTTTTAAATAGAGAAAGTTGAATAAGATAAACCATCATTCCCTTCAGTAATAATTAACCCTATGAGTTATTAGTCCATGTGTTAATAAAAACAATAAATCAAAGCTTTTCAATAACAACAATCATTATGAAAATAGGTTTAAGTGAAGGTGTTTTTGTTTACAATACAATTTGTATTCATACCTGACCTGGGTTACGTGGCTTGGTGGTGCTCACTCATCGTGAACTGGTCTTAGCCCATCCATCTGCCATCAACAGTAGGTTTCCAGGCTGGTAAACTTCAAGCACTTAAGAATTTAAATTTGATCTGATCCCCAGATAAGATTTAATTGGCTTGAAGTGTGTTAAAGGAAAATATTAAAAGATATTCAAGGAAAAGGACATTTATATTCAGCTCAGCTGTAGAAGTCACATCATCAAGTTAATAATTAATTTGAGGCTAATTGACAACTGTGTAGCTAAACAAAGCTGATTTTTTAAATATTTATTTTTTATTGAGATGTAATTGACATGTGGCACTGTATTAGTTTCAGATGTACAGCATAAGGATTTGATATTTGTATACATTGAGAAATGACCACCACAGTAAGTGTAGTTAATATCCTTCACCATACATAGTTACAAAATTTTTTGCTCCTGATGAGAACTTTAAAGAGCTATTCTCTCAGCAACTTTCAAATATGCAAAACAGTATAATTAACTGTAGTCATCATGCTGTACATCACACCCCCAGGACTTATTTACTTTATAGCTAGCAGTTAGGAATTCCCTGGCAGTTAGGATGGGTGCTTTCACTGCCCAAGGACCGGGGTTTGATCCCTGGAAGGGGAATTAAGATCCTGCAAGTCTGGTCGTGGTCAAAAAAAAAAATGTATTTAGTATCTTTGGACAACATTCCCACATTTTATTCACCCCCACCATCTCCACTTCTAGCAGCCACCAATCTGTTCTGTGCATCTACGAGCTCACTTTTTTGTTTTAAAAATATTCCACACATAAGTGAGATCATAAAATAAGACTTTTTAATTTATTTTCTTTTATTTTTTTAAATTGAAGTATAGTTAATTTACAATGTGTTAATTTTGAGTGTACAGCAAAGTGATTCAGTTTTGTGTGTGTGTGTGTGTGTGTGTATTCTTTTTCAGGTTCTTTTCCATTATAGTTTATTACAAGGTATTGAGTATAGTTCCCTGTGCTATACAGTAGGTTCTTGTTGTTTACCAAAGATGATTTTTAAAGTTAACATTACCTATTACCAAGGTAATATTCTTTTTTCCTCCAAGGATTGGTGACAAATGCAATGAAAGCATTAGAATAATAGGATTTTAGAGCTGAAGGAAACAATTTTTCTACATGAAAGTTCAAAGGTTTCTCCCATATGTTGTCTGTGTTTCACAAATCAGTTTAGGCTAGACCATAAATCTACTCAGTGCCAGACAATATCTCAGAATTTGCAGTTCCGTGTTTTTTCCATTGCTCCACACCCATTTCAGATTGCCCAGGACGGACGTTTCCTTCCAGAAACTGTTTGCTCAGCTCTGGTGTCAGCTGGGAGGATGCCCTCTCCTCAGCCGTGCTGGATCTATTCCCACAAGCTGATTTCAGCAACTGAGTAGATATTGTTACCACCAGCTTCAGTAACCAGGCCAAGGTTTCTGGACCTACATGTGGATACAAGAGACCATTTTATTACTGATCTGTTTTATGACTAGGAGAGTGGCCTGTTTTTTGTCTTACTTGCTTAGTGCAGCCTTATAAAAATTATTCTGCACCTCAGTTTCTCAAGATATGAATAGAAGCAAAAGGAGTAATAGAAGTTGTAATAAATTAAAGCAAGGGAATGTGGCAAGAGCAGACATTTGGAATTTAGGAAAATAGAGAGTAAAAGCCTGTTTTGAAAAAGCTTACAGTAGTTTTGTTAGAAGTTGCAATGTAGGTTAATTTTTTTCCCTGCTTTTCTTTATTTTTCAAAATTTCTGCATTATTTCATGTATTTTATATGAAAACTATAAAACATGTTTTTTTAAAACACTGTCCCTTAGGAACATTTACTCTGAGGCTGCTTCTCACCTAAGGAAATTAACTTGTGCTCAGCAGAGAGTTCCAATTATTAGATCCTGTGTCTTTTTTTCTATTTCTTATTCATTAGCAGAAGAATTAAACTGAAAAGAAAATTTCTATTACGTGTATTTTCTCTCCTCTTGGAAGAAAGGTGCTTTGTGATTCATTATTTTTTTATATCTGAAAATTCACTTTAACTTGGCTTGTCTTTTCTTCTATTTCTTTCCCTTCTTTTCTTTTCTTTACTTTCTGTCTTTCTTTTCTTAATAGTTTACTGTCTGACACACATACAGGTTTTTAGATTTTATCTTTTATCATTCTCATGCTGAAAGTAATGACTGACATTATTGATGAGGTTAATAAATAGGGA
This sequence comes from Orcinus orca, assembly GCF_937001465.1. NCBI lineage: Eukaryota > Metazoa > Chordata > Mammalia > Artiodactyla > Delphinidae > Orcinus > Orcinus orca. Next base: position 6,742,604 of record NC_064572.1, read on the forward strand.
AAGTTGGCAAAAAAGAAATAACACTTTTTTATAAAGTTTATTTATTTAGTTGAAGCATAGTTGATTTACAATGTTGTGTTAGCTTTAGGTGTACAGCAAAGTGATTCAGTTATACATATATATATTCTTTTCCATATTCTTTTCCATTATGATTTATCACAGAATATTGAATATAGTTCTGTATATAGTCGGACCTTGTTGTTTTCCCATCCTATATACAATGGTTTGCATCTGCTAACCCAAACTTCCCAATCCACCCCTCCCCCACCTCCCTCCTCTTTGGCAACCACAAGTCTGTCCTCTATGTCTGTGAGTCTGTTTATGTTTCTTAAATAAGTTCACTTGTGTCATATTTTAGATTCCACATGTAAATGATATCATATATTTGTCTTTCTCTTTATGACTTATTTCACTTAGTATGATAATCTCTAGGTCCATCCATGTAGCTGCAAATGACATTATTTCATTCTTTTTTTATGGCTGAGTAATATTCCATTATATCTATATCTATATCTATCTATATCTATCTATCTATATATATATATCACATCTTCTTTATCCATTCATCTGCCAATGGACACTTAGGTTGTTTCCATGACCTGGCTATTGTAAATAGTGCTGCTATGAACATTGGGGTGCATGTATCTTTTCAAATTGTGGTTTTCTTGGGATATATGCCCAGGAATGGGATTGCAAGATCATATGGTAACTCTATTTTTAGTTTTTTAAGGAAACTCCATACTGTTCTCCATAGTGGCTGCACCAATTTACCTTCCCACCAAGAAATAATAACTCTTAGGAAATAAGGAGGGGTCATAAATGCCCTTGAAGTTTTAATTCTGTGTTCTACATATTCTTGCCAAATCTGACTGATAGTGTAATGACCCGAGCTGCCTCAGGACCACACTGCCAGGCCTAAACCCATGGGCATCACTGAAAACACAGCCCAGACAGACGCAGTAAAAATAAAAGTGGTTAGCACTTGGTGCTCTCACTGCCAGGGGCCTGGGTTCGATCCCTGGTCGGGGAACTAAGATCCCACAAGATGCAGAGCCAAAAAAAAAAAGTGTTAAAAAAAGATAAGCATTTCACCTGTCTCCTGCCTGCTGAGCACTCTATGTCCTTGTCTTTCAGAAAGCAGAGCAGCTGTGATCGAGTCTGTGGAAAACACAGAGATGTGTCAGCACCTTCATGTTTATTGTAGGACTCAATCCTCCCCCAGGAAAAGCAAGCTGCACATCCTATTATGAAATTTTATCTTGTGTAAGGCACAGACCCCCTCAGTGTCCTTTCCCTTTGAGTCTTTTTCTGCAGAGAGACAGGCATGGAGACTCAGGCGAAGGCTTGGCCTGCCGGTCAGCCAGGCCTCTGGAGCCAGCCCAGGGAGGAGGGGGGGCGGGTGGAGGGGACATGTAGTTTGGATTATCAGGGGGAGGTTTAGCAGCTGTTTGCTTGGGTGACCAACAGTCAGCAAGGCTAAGATGCCATGACTTCCCAGGAAGGAACCAGAAGGCCAGGGAGATAGATGTGCTGAAATAGGTTTATCATGGTGATCTCCGCCCTCCTTACCACACCTCCTTGGAGAGCCAGAGGGCAGACCTTCACTGACACATTGGGAAATTTGTCAACAGTTTGTTGGGAGGCAGAGAAGAGCTCTGTGGTTGCTGTCCTCTGGGGCCAGGGTTGGTGGGAGATGCTACCATTGAGCTGTGCTCCCTGATTTCAGAGAGGAGGCAGGATCCCAGGGAGGAGGACAGGTCCTAGGGAGGAGGACAGGATCCCAGGGAGGAGGCAGGATCCCAGGGAGGAGGCAGGATCCCAGGGAGGAGGACAGGATCCCAGGGAGGAGGCAGGATCCCAGGGAGGAGGACAGGATCCCAGGGAGGAGGACAGGTCCCAGAGAGGAGGCAGGATCCCAGGGAGGAGGCAGGATCCCAGGGAGGAGGATAGGATCCCAGGGAGGAGGACAGGATCCCAGGGAGGAGGCAGGATCCCAAGGAGGAGGAGGCAGGATCCAGGGAAGAGGACAGGATCCCAGGGAGGAGGCAGGATCCCAGGGAGGAGGCAGGATCCCAGGGAGGAGGCCAGGTCCTAGGGAGGAGGACAGGATCCCAGGGAGGAGGACAGGATCCCAGGGAGAAAGACAGGATCCCAGGGAGGAGGAGGCAGGATCCCAAGGAGGAGGCAGGATCCCAGGGAGGAGAACAGGATCCCAGGGAGGAGGACAGATCCCAGGGAGGAGGACAGGATCCCAGGGAGAAGGCAGGATCCCAGGGAGGAGGACAGGATCCCAGGGAGGAGGGTAGGATCCCAGGGAGGAGGACAGGATCCCAGGGAGGAGGACAGGTCCTAGGGAGGAGGACAGGATCCCAGGGAGGAGGACAGGTCCTAGGGAGGAAGACAGGATCCCAGGGAGGAGGACAGGATCCCAGGGAGAAGGACAGGATCCCAGGGAGGAGGACAGGATCCCAGGGAGGAGGACAGGTCCTAGGGAGGAGGACAGGATCCCAGGGAGGAGGACAGGATCCCAGGGAGAAGGACAGGATCCCAGGGAGGAGGATAGGATCCCAGGGAGGAGGACAGGATCCCAGGGAGGAGGCAGGATCCCAGGGAGGAAGCAGGATCCCAGGGAGGAGGACAGGATCCCAGTGAGGAGAACAGGATTCCAGGGAGGAGGACAGGATCCCAGGGAGGAGGATAGGATCCCAGGGAGTAGGACAGGTCCTAGGGAGGAGGACAGGATCCCAGGGAGTAGGACATGATTCCAGGGAGGAGGCAGGATCCCAAGGAGGAGGAGGCAGGATCCAGGGAGGAGGACAAGATTCCAGGGAGGAGGCAGGATCCCAGGGAGGAGGACAGGTTTGCAGGAAGGAGGCAGGATCCCAGAAGCACTATGAAACCAGCAAAAGACCGGTTGGACCAGTGACTTTTATGGGTGGTTGGGACTAAGTAGTCATCAGTATCTTGAACTGTAAGATATTTGAGGGACGCTAATGGGTCACAGTATCCTTAGGAATGAAATAGGTGGGCAATCTATACTTGATCTATATAACAGCAACAATTCTAGTTTTGTTTGTTTGTTTTTTTGTGTGTGTGTAATATCCCCTTTTTATGAAATGTGGAGAATAGACAAATCCTTAGAGACAAAAAGTAGATTAGTTGTAGCCTGGGCTGAGGGTGGAGTGGGGATTGTGGCTAAGCGGGGACTGGGTGAATCAGGGGGCTGGACCATTGTATGGACCAGCAGGCTTATCTCTGTAGATGTGTGTATGTTTTGCATAGGGCTGAAGAAACCAGAACAAAGTCCTGCAGAAAAGCACCTGACAGCTTCGAGCTCCAGGACACCAAGCCTGGGATCCGCCTCCACCCGGAAGCCTGCCCTCCAGGTACAGGCAAACCCCGTCTGGATTCAAACCCAGTCTTGCAGGCCTGGGCCTGTTGGAGATGGAGAGATGGCTTGGAATACAGGTCCAACCTTATCTGTCCCCTGGCACCTGGAAGAAGCGGCCGCCCCATCTGCCCATCTCCGTGCAGCTCATCTCGATCCTGAGCTCCTGATGCTCTGCCCCTGATGCGCAATTCTTCTTTTCTTTTTCTTTAAAAAAATTGTTTTTGGCTGTGTTGGGTTTTGGTTGCAGTATGTGGGCTTTCGGCAAGCAGGGGCTACTCTCCGTTGTGGTGTGTGTACTTCTCATTTCCGTGGCTTCTCTTGTTGTGGAACACGGGCTCTAGGCACACGGGCTTCAGTAGTTGCAGCACGCAGGCTCAGTGGTTGCGGCACACCAGCCCTAGGGCCCACGGGCTTCAGTAGTTATGGCACACGGGCTTAGCTGCTCCACGGCATGTGGGATCTTCCCGGACCAGGGCTCGAACCTATGTCCCCTGCATTGGCAGGTGGATTCTTAACCATTGAGCCACCAGGGAAGTCCCCTGAAGTGCAATTCTAGGTCTTCTTACAGATCATCTCAAATCATAGTACTTTAAAACAATCATTCATCATTATCTTTCATAATTCTGCGCATGATTCTTTTTTATTGTGGTAAAATATATATAACATGAAATTTACCATTTTAACCATTTTTAATTGTACAGTTCAGTGGCATTAAGTACAATCGCATTGTTGTGTAACCGTCGCCACCATCCACGGAACACTTTACCTTCCCAAATAGAAACTCTGTCCCCATTAAGCACTGACTCCCCACCCCCCTCCCTCAGCCCCTGACGACCACTGTCTACTTTGTGTCTCTGTGCACTCGACAACTCTGGGTACCTCATCTAAGTGGAATCCTACAGCATTTATTCTTTTGTGACTGGATTATTTCTGCTAGTATAATGCCTTCAAGATTCATCCACGCTGTAGCCAGTGTCAGAATTTCCTTCCCCTTTGAGGCTAAATAATATTCCATTTATAGATGGGCCACATTTTGTGCATCGATTTGTCTATTGATAGGCATTTGGGTTGTTTCCATCTTTTGACTATTGTGAATAATTGTGCGGTGCGCGCTGGTGTACAAATATCTATTGGAGTCCTTGCTGCTTCCAATTCCTTTGGGTAATAAATACCCAGGAGTGGATTTACTGGAGCATATGGTAGTTCTGTGTTCAATATTTTGAGAACTCACCATACTGTTTTCCACAGTAGCTGCACCATTCTACCTTCCCATCAGCAATGCACAAGGGTTCCAATTCCTCCACATTCTACTGAAACTATTGTTCACTGTTTTTATTTTCTTTGATGGTAGCCGTCCTGATGGGTGTGAATGTGGTGGTTCTTGCTTGGGGTCTCTCAGGGAGGTGCAGTCAGATGGGGACCAGGGCCAGGGGTCATCGGCGGCTCCCTCACGTGTCTGCTACAAGGTTGAGGTAGGGGCCACAGCTGGGGCAGTGAGCAGAGTTCCCTGCAAGCAGCTTCTCCGCATGGCTGGTTTGGGCTCTCTCATAGCATGATGGCCTCTGGCTTCCCCAGAAAGTGTCCCAGAAACAGGAAGTGGAAGCTGCCAGTGTCTGAACTCTGGGCCTGGATTCTGACATGTGGTCCCCTCCTCCGTGTCCTTTAGTCAAGCACTTAGCAGTCGGGCCGGTTTCAAAGGGTGGTAACATGGATTACCATGTATCATGGAGCCTCCCTCCAAGGTGGAGGAATGTCCAAAGGTGTGAGGCCATTGTCAGCCTGCCAGACCTGGCTGACCACAGGGGAGCAGTGGCCTCTCAGTCAGTCAAAGGCAGTCAAAGCCCTGAGGTGTCCCTGAAAGAGGGGCCCAGGGTCCCCAGAGGAGGTCCCTGTAATGCCTCACGTGTAAACTGCCGTCTCCTTCCAAGTCTCCCCTAAAGCAACAGGGACCGTCTGCTAAGGAGGCTGTGCTCTGGAGAAAGGAAGCTATTCTCCTTTCAGGCTGGCTAGATGCTGGATTCTGAGTTAACACACACCTGGGTCTTCAAAGTGGCCTTGTATCTGCAGCTAAAGTGTGGGCTTCTGGGGGTCACAGGGCTAAAGGGGTTGTGACCGTTGTGACCTGAGTTCTCACAGGGGGCCCAGCGGGTCTGCAGACACACCGTGGTCCTGCCCTGTTCCTAAATGTGTGACTGAAAAGACACCCCCAGCAAACTGCTCCACTATGGCTGGGTAAACCCAAAGCCCCTTCCCACCCTGAAGGGAAGAAAGACTTGAAAGATGAGAGGGGATCCTGATCACATGCCCCCACATCCCCTAAACAACTTCGCCTGTTTAACCTGTGAAAGCGACTGGGCCTCAGAGGAATCACTGTGGATTCATGATAACCAGGCTGTGGTTCCAGGTGCAGTGGCCATTGTATTAATTGTGGCATCTTTACTGGGGCAACTGAATGCAGCTCCTGGCACCTGGGATTCAACTACTATCTAGAAAGTGCTTTTTGTCCGTGGCAGTTTGCAAAGAGCCGGCCCACGTCATCTCTTCAGCTCTGTGCACAGCCTTGCAGAGAAACTGGTCTTTTTTTTATTTCAAATTGAAGTATAATTGATTTACAATGTTGTGTTAACTTCTGCTGTAGGGCAAAATGAGTCAGTTATATATTATACATATATATATACTTTTTCATATTCTTTTCCATGATGGTTTGTCACAGGATACTGAATATAGTTCCCTGTGCTGTACAGTAGGACCTTGTTGTTTATCCATTCTATATGTACTAGAGAAACGGGTCGCCTTGACCTCCCACAGAATGTCACCTGGTCCTTTGCAGAGGTGGCATGGTGCTCAGGGGGCCCGATGAGGGGGAAGGGGAAAGTACTGTAGCTACAGTTGAGTATTCGGGGGACTGTGACGAGACTTTTAAGCTAAAGCATGAGACTTGAGGGACTTCTGCCCCCCACGGGGCAGTCCTCTTGTCTTCACAGCAGTAGCTCCTGCCAGGGACGCATCCTCCCCCGGAGGCCCCTCCTTATTTTCCTCTACACATCAATCCTCCCTGTAGCAGCTATATATTGGGGTTTCCTAAGGCTTAGTCCTAAACCTTCTAGTCAGAGGACTGGTCTTTGTCACATGCAGTTCCAGCAGCGGCAGGACCCGTGACCCCAGCAGCACCGCGGGGCTCGGGAGGGCAGGGGAGAAAGGCCGCCTCCAGGCCCTGGGGAGCTTGTGGGGGTGGTGGTGTCCTCCTGGCCATCTCTGCTGTTTCAGGGTGTGTGGCTCCTTCCTGAGCCCTCTTGAGCTCCTGGTGATACCCCAAATCCTTGAAAAGAATTCCTTTCTGCTTAAATTAGCTAGATTTTCTTTCTGTTGCTTGGCTGTAAGAACTTGACTAATATGATTCCCAGAGGTATATCCACTCCTGGCTTCTTTGAGATTCAGACCTGCAGATGCAACCTATTTAGCACTTGAACTTAGAGGTCTGAATGGTACCCTGGATACCCAAGTCTGTGGCTGACGTCATGCTCTCCCTCAACTCTTCTCCCTTTGAGGGTAACTTGTGTCATCAAAGGCCATCTGTGTTATCACCCTGGACCCCCAGAGCCCCAAAGGGTGCCTGCCACCTGGCCGGAGCCTATCACACCCTGATGGCTGAGCAGATAGAAGTTTGTAAGCATCCTCACTTCTTCACACCCTCATCTCTTGCTGTTTGAATTTTAAAGCTTGCCAACCTGCTGAGTGCCAAAGTGATCTCATTTAACTCCTTTCCCTGATCATGGGTGAGGCCAATAACATGTTCATTGTTACAGGCCACTGTGATTTTTACTCCTCAATAATTCATTCCTTTGCCAGTTTTTCTAACTTGTTGTTGATCTTTTTCTGATCAATTCGATCAAGTTCTTAATATATTCTGGACACTATTTTTTTTAATAAACTTTGCAAATATTTTCTTGCTGTCTGTGATTTGGCTTTTTACATTGTTTGTGGTGTCACTTTTTTTAAATGCAAAGATTTAAAATTTGATGCTGTCGAAACTCTTAGTTCTGTCCGTTCTGATTTATGCTTTCTGTATCTTAAGAAATATGTCCACACTCGTGAGCTCATAAACCTTCTTTTCTTCTAAAGGTTAAAGACTGTCTTTTCAATTTATATATATATATATATTTTTTTTCTTTCTTTTTTTTTTGCAGTACGCGGGCCTCTCCCATTGTGGAGCACAGGCTGCAGACGCGCAGGCTCAGCGGCCATGGCTCACGGGCCCAGCCACTCCGCGGCATGTGGGATCTTCCCGGACTGGGGAACGAACCCGTGTCCCCTGCATTGGCAGGCGGACTCTCAACCACTGCACCACCAGGTAATCCCTATATCTGGAATTTTTAAAGATGTTTTATGGAATGAGATAATGGAGAGAATGGGATGGGAACTTGACAAATTCTATTTCTGGAAGTTTTCCGTGACTGGTCCAGGAGGTTGTTGGTGAGCACGAGCCCCAGCACCATGTATGGCAAGTTCTTGCTCTAAGGTTTCTCTCCTTTCTTTGACACTCCCTGGCTCACCTTGTCCCTACAGACACTCCCCACAAAGAGAACAAGCATGCAGGTGTAGGAACAAGCATGCACACTCCCCACAAAGAGAACAAGCATTCCGTGCCACAAGGAAGGCACAGAAACAGGATTGTGGTCACGAGGAATAAACGTACCGGGTGAAGTTGGTAGGCAAGGTCGTGCTGCTAACAGCTCCCATAGACAAGCAGACAGAGATATTTCCTCCAATTCAGCCCTGGCTTTTTGAGAACTTGAAACTCCAGCACAGCAGTCCTATCTCTGACCCCACTACCTTTGCAGTCTGGGTGATACCTAGTGTAGTCTGGCCTCCCTCCCAGGCTGGGGCTGAGCAAGGGGAGACGGTATTAAGGTCACTGAGAGCCAGGTGCACCAAGGTTATGTCCCCATGGTTCAGGTAAAGAGCAAATCTCACCCGACGCAAATTTTCTACAGACCTGGAGTCTGGGCGTAACCCATTAAGAAGAGAGAGAGCTGTTTTCTGCATTTGTTCTTTCCTTCTGGCTCCCGCACTGCAAGGTACAGGCCGGATGTGTAAACTACTTGGGACCCCAAAGCCAGATGGTAGACCACGTATATGTGGAAGAATCATTTCCTCCTTATTTTGTTTAAATAATAGGAAAAAAATAGTCTGATTAGAAATATTATCTTACAAGTAAGAACTGTGAAGTTCAGCTAGTTCTTGGGGGTAGGTTTTGTGGTCACATGAAAATTTGTTTCTGAGATGAGTAAACAGGGGGGCAGAGAGAGTCTGTTTAATACATTTCATGTTTTTCAAATTTTAAATGAGAAAATGTCATATGTATACAAGGATCTATAAAGGTAAATGAGTAGTTTAAAGAGCATAATAAACTGAGCATCTGTATCTAAGGATTCAGATTAAGATCACAAGCATCTCAGAAGTTCCTTACATGCTCCTGTTAAGGGTCTCCCCTTACCCCCCCCCCACAAGGGGTAACTGCATCCTGATCCTGTACTAATAATTTGCTTGTTTTTTCATAATGCTTTACCATTCATGTATGAGCCCTCAGTAATAAATGGTTTAGTTTTGAAAAACCAAATTGTGAGCTCAATCCTACCTATGCCAGGAGAGGGTGGCATTACCCCTATTATATGAAGGATCCTAGGAGACGAAAAGCTGAACAAGGTCTCTGAGTCATAATCAGGCTCTTCATTTTCTAGTTTCTTAAAGTGGAAGCTTAGATATGTTAGTTTTCTACCATAGGTGTTTAAATTTCTCTATAAAAATGCTATAGGGAACTCCCTGGCGGTCCAGTGGTTAGGACTTGGTGCTTTCACTGCAGGGGCCTGATTTCGATCCCTGGTCGGAAAACTAAGGTTTCTGCAAGCTGTGTGGCCAAAAACAAAAACAAACAAACAAACAAAAGCTATAAATTTCTCTCAAAGTGTTGCTTTTTATGCATCCTACAGATTTTGATATGGTGTTTTCATTTTTGTTTAGTTCAAAATATTTTCTAATTTTTCATGAGACTTGGACTCATGGATTACTAAGAAGTGAGCTGTTTAATTTTCAAATAATTGGGGTATTTTCTAGATCTTTCTATCATTGACTTCTAATTTAATTCATTATGGTCAGAGAACGAACACACTGAATTGTGATTTCAATTCTTTTAAATTTGGTAGAGTTTATTTTATGGCACAGAATATGGCCTATCCTGTTGAATATTTTATGTTCACTTGAAAAGAATGTATTCTGCTGGTGTTGAGTGGAATATTCCATAAATGTCAATTAGATCCAGTTGGTTGATGGGTGTCATTCATTTTTTTCTACATCTTTGCTGATTTTCTGTCTACTTGTTCTATTAATTACTGAGAGAAAAGAATTGAAATATCAATTATAATTGATATCAAGTGTATAATCAATATATTGTATAATATCAAGTACAATTGTGGAACTGTCCATGTTTTCCTTTCAGTTTTATTAGTTTTTTCCTCTTTTTCTTTCTATTAGTATTTTGGAATGCTTTAATTAGGTGCATTAATGTATCTTCTTGGTGAGACAATACTTTTATCATTATGTACTGTTCCTTTTTATCCATGGTAATTTTCCTTGTTCTGAAGTCGACTTTGATGTCAATTTAGCTGCTCTGGCTTTCTTTTGATTAGTGGTTTGATGAATGTTTACATGATATACCTTTTTCCACCCTTTTATGTGTCTCTCAGTATAGTTTTCAGTTTGCATTTCTCTTATGATTGGTGAGGTTAAACATCTTTTTGTATATTTAAGGACTATATTTACATCTTCGTGTGAATTGCTGAACTCATGTTGTTTGTCTATTTTTTTCAGGTTTTTCATCTTTTGTTCTTTCCATTTTTAAACAGTGTTTTGCATATGAGGAAGATTCGCTCTTTAGCTGTGATATATATTACAAATATTTTCTCCCAGTTTGCTAGTTGTATTTTAACTTTGTTTATGCTTTGGGGTTTTCATTTCCACATTAAGATTTTTATTTATTTATTTTATATAGTTACATTTGTCATTCTTGTTTTGTTATTGCATCTGGGTTTTGAATCATAGTTAGAAAGCATTTTTACATTAGCTTAAGGACATATATTCCAAATATTGTGTTCAAAAGTTACTTGGGTTAATACTCTCCTCCTTTATATATATATATATATATATATATATATATATATATATATATATCTCCAGATTAAAAAGGACCATGTTTTCTTCTAGTATTTGTATGGTTTCCTAAATCTATGATTCAGTAGGAATTTATTCTTTTTTTTTTAACATCTTTATTGGAGTATAATTGCTTTACAATGGTGTGTTAGTTTCTGCTTTATAACAAAGTGAATCAGTTATACATATACATATGTTCCCATATCTCTTCCCTTTTGCATCTCCCTCCCTCCCACCGTCCCTATCCCACCCCTCTAGGTGGTCACAAAGCACCAAGTTGATCTCCCTGTGCTATGTGGCTGCTTCCCACTAGCTATCTATTTTACGTTTGGTAGTGTATATATGTCCATGCCACTCTCTCACTTTGTCCCAGCTTACCCTCCCCCCTCCCCATATCCTCAAGTCCATTCTCTAGTAGGTCTGTGTCTTTATTCCTGTCTTACCCCTAGGTTCTTCATGACATGTTTTTTTTTTCTTAGATTCCATATATATGTGTTAGCATATGGTATTTTTCTTTCTCTTTCTCTTTCTGACTTACTTCACTCTGTATGACAGACTCTAGGTCCATCCACCTCACTACAAATAACTCAATTTCATTGCTTTTTATGGCTGAGTAATATTCCATTGTATATATGTGCCACATCTTCTTTATCCATTCATCCGATGATGGACACTTAGGTTGTTTCCATCTCCGGGCTATTGTAAATAGGGCTGCAATGAACATTTTGGTACATGACTCTTTTTGAATTATGGTTTTCTCAGGGTATATGCCCAGTAGTGGGATTGCTGGGTCATATGGTAGTTCTATTTGTAGTTTTTTAAGGAACCTCCATACTGCTCTCCATATTGGCTGTACCAATTCACATTCCCACCAGCAGTGCAAGAGTGTTCCCTTTTCTCCACACCCTCTCCAGCATTTATTGTTTCTAGATTTTTTGATGATGGCCATTCTGACTGGTGTGAGATGATATCTCATTGTCGTTTTGATTTGCATTTCTCTAATAATTAATGATGTTGAGAATTCTTTCATGTGTTTGTTGGCACTCTGTATATCTTCTTTGGAGAAATGTCTATTTAGGTCTTCTGCCCATTTTTGGATTGGGTTGTTTGTTTTTTTGTTATTGAGCTGCATGAGCTGCTTGTAAATTTTGGAGATGAATCCTTTGTCATTTGCTTCATTGGCAAATATTTTCTCCCATTCTGAGGGTTGTCTTTTGGTCTTGTTTATGGATTCCTTTGCTGTGCAAAAGCTTTGAAGTTTCATTAGGTCCCATTTGCTTATTTTTGTTTTTATTTCCATTTCTCTAGGAGGTGGGTCAGAAAGGATCTTGCTGTGATTTATGTCATAGAGTGTTCTGCCTATATTTTCCTCTAAGAGTTTGATAGTTTCTGGCCTTACATTTAGGTCTTTAATCCATTTTGAGCTTATTTTTGTGTATGGTGCTAGGGAGTGTTCTAATCTCATACTTTTACATGTAGCTGTCCAGTTTTCCCAGCACCACTTATTGAAGAGGCTGTCCTTTCTCCACTGTACATTCCTGCCTCCTTTATCAAAGATAAGGTGACCATATGTGCATGGGTTTATCTCTGGGCTTTCTATCCTGTTCCATTGATGTATATTTCTGTTTTTGTGCCAGTACCATACTGTCTTGATTACTGTAGTTTTGTAGTATGGTCTGAAGTCAGGGAGCCTGATTCCTCCAGCTCCGTTTTTCGTTCTCAAGATTGCTTTGGCTATTCGGGGTCTTTTGTGTTTCCATACAAATTGTGAATTTTTTTGTTCTAGTTCTGTGGAAAATGCCAGTGGTGGTTTGATAGGGATTGCATGGAATCTGTAGATTGCTTTGGGTAGTATAGTCATTTTCACAATGTTGATTCTTCCTATCCAGGAACATGGTATATCTCTCCATCTATTTGTATCATCTTTAATTTCTTTCATCAGTGTCTTATAATTTTCTGCATACAGGCCTTTTGTCTCCTTAGGTAGGCTTATTCCTAGATATTTTATTCTTTTTGTTGCAATGGTAAATGGGAGTGTTTTCTTGATTTCACTTTCAGATATTTCATCATTAGTGTATAGGAATGCCAGAGATTTCTGTGCATTAATTTTGTATCCTGCTACTTTACCAAATTCATTGATTAGCTCTAGTAGTTTTCTGGTAGCATCTTTAGGATTCTCTATGTATACTATCATGTCATCTGCAAACAGTGACAGCTTTACTTCTTCTTTTCCGATTTGGATTCCTTTTATTTCCTTTTCTTCTCTGACTGCTGTGGCTAAAACTTCCAAAACTATGTTGTGTAAGAGTGGTGAGAATGGGCAACCTTGTCTTGTTCCTGATCTTAGTGGAAATGCTTTCAGTTTTTCACCATTGAGGACGATGTTGGCTGTGGGTTTGTCATATATGGCCTTTATTATGTTGAGGAAAGTTCCCTCTATGCCTACTTTCTGGAGTGTTTTTATCATAAAGGGGTGTTGAATTTTACTGAAAACTTTCTCTGCATTTATTGAGATGACCATATGGTTTTTCTCCTTCAGTTTGTTAATATGGTGTATCACATTGATTGATTTGCGTATATTGAAGAATCCTTGCATTCCTGGAATAAAGCCCACCTGATCATGGTGTATGATCCTCTTAATGTGCTGTTGGATTCTGTTTGCTAGTATTTTGTTGAGGATTTTTGCATCTATGTTCATCAGTGATATTGGCCTGTAGTTTTCTTTCTTTGTGACATCCTTGTCTGGTTTTGGTATCAGGGTGATGGCGGCCTTGTAGAATGAGTACCTCCCTCTGCTATATTTTGGAAGAGTTTGAGAAGGATAGGTATTAGCTCTTCTCTAAATGTTTGATAGAATTCGCCTGTGAAGCCATCTGGTCCTGAGCTTTTGTTTGTTGGAAGATTTTTAATCACAGTTTCAATTTCAGTGCTTGTGATTTGTCTGTTCATATTTTCTATTTCTTCCTGATTCAGTCTTGGCAGGTTGTGCATTTCTAAGAATTTGTCCATTGCTTCCAGGTTGTCCATTTTATTGGCATAGAGTTGCTTGTAGTAATCTCTCATGATCTTTTGTATTTCTGCAGTGTCAGTTGTTACTTCTCCTTTTTCATTTCTAATTCTATTGATTTGTGTCTTCTCTCTTTTTTTCTTGATGAGTCTGGCTAATGGTTTATCAATTTCGTTTATCTTCTCAAATAACCAGCTTTTAGTTTTATTGATCTTTGCTATCATTTCCTTCATTTCTTTTTCACTTATTTCTGTTCTGATCTTTATGATTTCTTTCCTTCTGCTAACTTTGGGGTTTTTTGTTCTTCTGTCTTTAATTGCTTTAGGTGCAAGGTTAGGTTGTTTATTTGAGATGTTTCCTGTTTCTTAAGGTAGGATTGTATTGCTCTAAACTTCCCTCTTAGAACTGCTTTTGCTGCATCACATAGGTTTTGGGTTGTCATGTCTCCATTGTCATTTATTTCTAGGTATTTTTTTGATTTCCTCTTTGATTTCTTCAGTGATCACTTCGTTATTAAGTAGTGTATTGTTTAGCCTCCATGTGTTTGTATTTTTTACAGATCTTTTCCTGTAATTGATATCTAGTCTCATAGCATTGTGGTTCGAAAAGATACTTGATACAATTTCAATTTTCTTAAATTTACCAAGGCTTGATTTGTGACCCAAGATATGATCTATCCTGGAGAATGTTCCATGAGCACTTGAGAAAAATGTGTATTCTGTTGTTTTTGGATGGAATGTCCTATAAATATCAATTAAGTCCATCTTGTTTAATGTATCATTTAAAGCTTGTGTTTCCTTATTTATTTTCATTTTGGATGATCTGTCCATTGGTGAAAGTGGGGTGTTAAGGTCCCCTACTATGAATGTGTTACTGTCGATTTCCCCTTTTATGGCTGTTAGTGTTTGCCTTATGTATTGAGGTGCTCCTATGTTGGGTGCATAAATATTTACAATTGTTATATCTTCTTCTTGGATTGACCCCTTGATCATTATGTAGTGTCATTCTTTTTCTCTTCTAATAGTCTTTATTTTAAAGTTTATTTTGTCTGATATGAGAATTGCTACTCCAGCTTTATTTTGGTTTCCCTTTGTATGGAATATCTTTTTCCATCCCCTCACTTTCAGTCTGTATGTGTCTCTAGGTCTGAAGTGGGTCTCTTGTAGACAGCATATATGTGGGTCTTGTTTTTGTATCCATTCAGCCAGTCTGTGTCTTTTGGTGGGAGCATTTAATCCATTTACATTTATGGTAATTATCGATATGTATGTTCCTATTCCCATTTTCTTAATTGTTTTGGGTTTGTTATTGTAGGTCTTTTCCTTCTCTTGTGTTTCTTGCCTAGAGAAGGTCCTTTAGGATTTGTTGTAAAGCTGGTTTGGTGGTGCTGAACTCTCTCAGCTTTTGCTTGTCTGTAAAGGTTTTAATTTCTCCATCAAATCTGAATGAGATCCTTGCTGGGTAGAGTAATATTGGTTGTAGGTTTTTCTCCTTCATCACTTTATATATGTCCTGCCACTCCCTTCTGGCTTGCAGAGTTTCTGCTGAAAGATCAGCTGTTAACCTTATGGGGATTCCCTTGTGTGTTATTTGTTGTTTTTCCCTTGCTGATTTTAATATGTTTTCTTTGTATTTAATTTTTGACATTTTGGTTAATATGTGTCTTGGCATGTTTCTCCTTTGATTTACCCTGTATGGGACTCTCTGTGCTTCCTGGACTTGATTAACTATTTCCTTTCCCATATTAGGGAAGTTTTCAACTATAATCTCTTCAAATATTTTCTCAGTCCCTTTCTTTTTCTCTTCTTCTTCTGGAACCCCTATGATTCGATTGTTGGTGCATTTAATGTTGTCCCAGATGTCTCTGAGACTGTCCTCAGTTCTTTTCATTCTTTTTTCTTTATTCTGCTCTGCAGTAGTTATTTCCACTATTTTATCTTCCAGGTCACTTATCCGTTCTTCTGCTTCAGTTATTCTGCTATTGATTCCATCTAGAGTATTTTTAATTTCATTTATTGTGTTGTTCATCGTTGTTTGTTTCATCTTTAGTTCTTCTAGGTCCTTGTTAAATGTTTCTTGCATTTTCTCTATTCTATTTCCAAGATTTTGGATCATCCTTACTATCATTATTCTGAATTCTTTTTCAGGTAGACTGCCTATTTGCTCTTCATTTGTTAGGTCTGGTGGGTTTTTATCTTGCTCCTTCATCTGCTGTGTGTTTTTCTTTCTTCTCATTTTGCTTATCTTACTGTGTTCGGGGTCTCCTTTTTGCAGGCTGCAGGTTCGTGGTTCCCGTTGTTTCTGGTGTCTGTCCCCAGTGGCTAAGGTTGGTTCAGTGTGTTGTGTTGGCTTCCTGGTGGAGGGGACTAGTGCCTGTGTTCTGGTGGATGAGGCTGGATCTTGCCTTTCTGGTGGGCAGGTCCACGTCTGGTGGTGTGTTTTGGGGTGTCTGTGGACTTATTATGATTTTAGGCAGCCTCTCTGCTAATGGGTGGGGCTGTGTTCCTGTCTTGCTAGTTGTTTGGCATAGGGTGTCCAGCACTGTAGCTTGCTGGTCGTTGAGTGAAGCTGGGTGTTTGTGTTGAGATGGAGATCCCTGGGAGATTTTCACCATTTGATATTATGTGGAGCTGGGAGGTCTCTTGTGGACCAGTGTCCTGAAGTTGGCTCTCCCACCTCAGAGGCACAGCACTGACTCCTGGCTGCAGCACCAGGAGCCTTTCATTCACACAGCTCAGAATAAAAGGGAGAAAAAGTAGAAAGAAAGAAAGAGGATAAAAGAAAATAAGATAAAGTAAGATAAAATAAAATCAAGTTATTAAAATAAAAAATAATTATTAAGAAAAAATTTTTTAAAAAGTAAAAATAATAATAATAATGGACGGATAGAACCCTAGAACAAATGGTGAAAGCAAAGCTATACAGACAAAATCTCACACAGAAGCATACACATACACACTCACAAAAAATAGGAAAAACTCATAAATCTTGCTCTCAAAGTCCACCTCCTCAATTTGGGATGATTCGTTGTCTATTCAGGTATTCCACAGATGCAGGGAACATCAAGTTGATTGTGGAGCTTTAATCCGCTGCTTCTGAGGCTGCTGGGAGAGATTTCCCTTTCTCTTCTTTGTTCGCACAGCTCCCGGGGTTCAGCTTTGGATTTGGCCCCACCTCTGAGTGTAGGTCGCCTGAGGGCGTCTGTTCTTCGCTCAGACATGACGGGGTTAAAGGAGCCGCTGATTCGGGGGCTCTGGCTCACTCAGGCCGGGGGGAGGGAGGGGCACGATGCGGGGCGGGCCTGCGGCGGCAGAGGCCAGCGTGATGTTGCACCAGACTGGGGCACGCCGTGCGTTCTCCCGGGGAAGTTGTCCCTGGATCCCGGGACCCTGGCAGTGGCGGGCTGCACAGGCTCCCCGGAAGTGGGGTGTGGATAGTGACCTGTGCTCGCACACAGGCTTCTTGGTGGCGGCAGCAGCGGCCTTAGCGTCTCATGTCTGTCTCTGGGGTCCGCACTTTTAGCCGCGGCTCGCGCCCGTCTCTGGAGCTCCTTTTTAAGCAGTGCTCTTAATCCCCTCTCCTCGCGCACCAGAAAACAAAGAGGGAAGAAAAAGTCTCTTGCCTCTTCGGCAGGTCCAGACTTTTCCCCGGACTCCCTCCCGGCCAGCCGTGGCGCACTAACCCCCTGCAGGCTGTGTTCACGCCGCCAACCCCAGTCCTCTCCCTGCGCTCCGACCTAAGCCCGAGCCTCAACTCCCAGCCCCGCCCGCCCCGGCGGGTGAGCAGAGAAGCCTCTCGGGCTGGTGAGTGCCGGTCGGCCCTGATCCTCTGTGCGGGAATCTCTCCGCTTTGCCCCCCGCACCCCTGTTGCTGCTCTCTCTTCCGCGTCTCCGAAGCTGTCCCCCTCCACCACCCACAGTCTCCGCCCACGAAGGGGCTTCTAGTGTGTGGAAACCTTTCCTCCTTCACGGCTCCCTCCCACTGGTGCAGGTCCCGTCCCTATCCTTTTGTCTCTGTTTATTCTTTTTTCTTTTGCCCTACCCAGGTACGTGGGGAGTTTCTTGCCTTTTGGGAGGTCTGAGGTCTTCTGCCAGCGTTCAGTAGGTGTTCTGTAGGAGTTGTTCCACGTGTAGATGTATTTCTGATGTATCTGTGGGGAGGAAGGTGATCTCCGCATCTTACTCTTCCACCATCTTCCCCGCTGTCCTGCAAGATCAGGAATTTATTCTTGTGTATGGTATAAGATATGAACCTAATTTTATCTTTTTCCAAATGACTATCAAATCTTAGCACGGGGACTTCCCTGGTGGTGCAGTGGTTGAGAGTCCACCTGCCGATGTAGGGGACATGGGTTCGTGCCCCGGTCCGGGAAGATCCCACGTGCCGCGGAGCAGCTGGGCCCGTGAGCCATGGCTGCTGAGCCTGCGCATCCGGAGCCTGTGCTCCGCAGCGGGAGAGGCCACAACAGTGAGAGGCCCACGTACCGCCAAAAAAAAAAAAAAACTTGTTAGTATTTTTTTTTTCATTGAGGCATAGTTGATGTACTATATTATATCAGTTTCAGGTGTACAACATAGTGATTCACAAATTTAAAGGTTATACTCCATTTATGGTTATTATAAAACATTGCTTATATTCCCGGTGCTGTACAATATATCCTTGTCACTTACTTATTTTATACATAGTAGTTTGTACCTCTACCCCTACCCCATCTTGCCCCTCCCTTCTTCCTCTCCCCACTGGCAACCAATGGTTTGTTCTCTGTATCTGTGAGTCTGTTTCTTTTTTGTTACATTCCCTAGTTTTTCTTTTTTAGATTCCACGTATAAGTGATATCATACAGTATTTGTCTTTCTCCATCTGCCTTATTTCACTAAGCATAATACCCTCTGAGTCCATCCATATTGTACCTTGTTAGTATTTTTATTGGTATTGCCTTACCAAAAAATTGCTTTACAAAAATATTTTCTCTTTATCAATAGAGAGACTTGAGGGAATTCCCTGGTGGTCCAGTGGTGAGGACTCAGCCTTTTCACTGCCTGGGCCCGGGTTCAATCGCTGGTGGGGAAAGTAAGATACAGCAAGCCACACAGCGTGACCAAAGGGGGAAAAAATTAAGAGACTTGGGAAGAAGTTTATGAAGTGGAATCATCTTACTGAAGAACAAGTAATGTCTTTTTATTTGTTCAAATCAACTTTTGTGTTTTTAAGAAGTTTAAAAAGTCTTTCCCATATAGATTTTGTACATTTATTGGATTAATTCATTCCTAGGATATTTTACCTTCGTTGTTGCTATTGTAGATGAGATTTTTCCTTTCATTTTATCAGCTAACTTTTTAGGAAAGCTAATGATTTCTGCATGTTAGTGTTATAACTTGTTACTTTACTGAATTCTTTTGTTTTAGTTTTATCATTGATTATCTTGAGTTTTACAGTTATGTGATCAGATCCTCTGCAAATAGAAATGGTTTTGTTTCTTTTCAGTTCTTACCTGTCCAATCTGTCATTGCTTTCTCTTGCCTAATTGCATTGCTTAATACCTCCAGTACGGTGTGGCAAGTGGTGGTGATAATGGACACACTTGCCTTGTTCCTAATCCTAGCAGAAGTGCTGTTCGTGCACTGGTGCTTTCCCATTAGCAGGATGCTGGCTTTAGGGCTTTACGACTAAGGTATATATAGTTTTAAGTATCTATCTATGGTTAAGAAGGTGTCAATTAATTCCTATTTTAATTTGTTTTTACCAGGAATGAATGTTGCATTTTATAAAAGGTTTTGCAGCATCGATGCAGGCAGTCATATGATTTTTCTCATAGATCTATTACTAGGTTTTATTATATTAATGAATTTCTTAATAGTGACCCCATCTTGAATTCCTTTAATAATTCCCACTCTTTTTAAAAGCCCATTTTACTTTTTTCCTGGAATGCTTTTCTGCATCCCACCCACTTCATGTGAATGATTCCTGCGTATCTTTCCTCTCGGTGTTTATATGTCCTGCCTTTCCCTGACTTCCCAAACTTTGTCTCTTTGTTATAATATCTCATGATAAGTCTATAAATTCATCAAATCATTCTATACATGTTAGCTTCCTCCTACGTGCCAGGCAGGATTCTAGGTATTGGGGAAGGAGTTGTGAACAAGGAAGCGAAGAACTGCCCTCAGGCAGCTCACAGACACCATTTATTTATTTATTTTCCTAACATTCAACAGAATTCGTAGTTTAACACTGCCTGTCTGTTACTGTCTGTAAGCATCATGAGAAAAAGACCGCGTTTGTCTTGTTCACTGTTGATACACCAGGTAGGTACAGTGGTAAGTATGTATTAGATGAATCTATAGATCTATGTTTATTTTTATATTTTACATATTTTGTATTCCAGGCTAGGAGAAACTAGTCACAATTACACACACATACTTTTTTTTTTTTCAGTTCAACTATAAATTTTTCTCACCCGTATGTAGTTGAAACCTCTCATGAAGAAATGTCACTGAGGGACAGTCTGGGCTTCATTTTCTATTCAGCAGACATTCCTCTCACTTTTGCCTTTGAATAAATGAGTTCATTTAAATTTTATTAAGCAAGGACTAGAAGCCTGGAACGAGCTGGCCCTCCTGTGGGCCTCCCAGAATGGATGGGCTGTGGTCCACGAGGAGGATGTGCTGTTCTGGTGGGTAACAGAGCTGGAAGAAACTGAAGCCAGGAGTCAGCCTTTCAAGCCACCAAAACCAAAGCGTTGTCTTTCACAGGAGGGTTTTAGAAGAACAAAGAGTTTCAGATCTATAAAACCAAAATGATGCCTTTTGGGCAGGTCTACATTGAAAGGATACCTGGTCTGTGATGACGCTGTGTGGCTGCCAGAAGCACAGAGCACCATATAGTAGACAGCCAGCAAGGCTCGGGACACAAACAATTCTTGAACAACAGTGTTCCCAGAACTGGAGTGACCTCCCTCCCATGATATGTTCGTATCACTTTAGAGCAGGGATTCTCAGATGTCAGGGAGGATACCCAAGTCACTGTGAACTGCAAACCCCCTTAGAATGTATTTAGTTCTACCGTGGAGGGTGGGTGAGACGGGGAGCAGACAGAGCTGTCACCCACCACCCGGGACCATCAGTGTGGAAACCGCTGCTGGGGCGAGTGGCTGCTGCAGAGCTGGGTGGATGCATGCACAATGGCATCTTGGTGCGGAAAAAGTTGAGGACTAGCTTTAGTGAAATGATCTTGTCAGAGATGACACGTGATTGGTTAGTGAGAGTGGTGTTCTTGTCCTTCTCAATACATCCAATTCTGTGTTCTTGGACCAAACCCAGCCCCCTTGAATCTAGCCAGCCATTTAGAAGTTTATTCAGGATCAGAAGAAGATACAAGTGAAAGGATCTGGGTGACTCCATTCCCCTCATTAGCACATGTGACTCACAAGATGTGTCATGTCTATATATAGTACAGGACACATGTACAGATGGTTTCTTCATTTGGGAAAAGTATGTCTGTTCTTATTCTGTATATAGAACATAGAACATAGACTCTATACTATAGTAAAGATAATTTGAGATTAAGAAGTAGGATTCCAGAAGACCTTTCCTCGGGGGACACTGAAATGAGAAATCATCGGGAGGATCTGGGGAAGGATGACACCTGTATCCCTTCACCCTCCACAAAAACCACTTCTCTACCCATTGGTTCCTAGTGGATGTGCTGAGAGGGAAGAGGTCTTTTAAACAGGAAAGGCAGGAGTTTGCTTCTAGACATGAGGGAAAGATGTTAGGATGATGCAAATAAGCTTCAAGGACAGAGAAATCCACTCTCAAGGTTCTGGGTGCTTACGAGGTTTATTAGCTATCTATGGCCACCTAGCAGATGAACACAGGACGTAGTGGCCTAAAACAACATTGGTTATCTTCCAGTTTATGTGGGCAGGAATTAGGGAGCAGCTTAGCTGGGTGGTTCTGGCTCATGAGGTTGCGATCAAGGTATTGGCTGGACTGCAGTCTTCTGAGGGCTTGACTTCAAGAAGGCGTGCTTACAGGGCTTTTGTTGGGAGGACTCAGTTCTGTGCCAGGTGGGCTGCTCCAGAGGTCTGCTTGAGTGTTCTCGTGACACGGTGGCTGGCTTTGTAAGAGAGAGAAGTCACACTCGGTCATTTCTGCAATATCCTATGGGTGGGTGATATGCGTCACCCCTACTCAGTATGAGGGTGCAGATGCCTGGAGGTGGGGTCACTGGGGGACAGCCACCACACGAGATCATGCCTGATGCCAGCCTGAAAGGGTGCCGAAAACTTGTAATTCATTAAAGGTAAGAACTGCCTCATCAACTGGTTAAAGAAATGGATTGGGACAAGTACTGAGCAAGCAGGGGCCCAGAATCTCAGGGAGCTTTGGGAAAGGAGGGAAAGGAAGAATATGCAAAGTAGTTACAAGGTGGTTTCGAGCTCAGATGTAGACTGCTTGGAAAGACGCTAGAAAACGGTCTTTCTCATCTAGAAACCTGGGGACTAAGGTGTGAACTGAGAAGACTGGGATGGTGATGGAGTGATGTGGACATCTGTACCCAGGACATGACCTGGGGAACTTCTGCTCTGCAGGTGGCCTGGGATGCTGACTGTGGGGGGATTTTGAGAGCCAGGGAAGATCCCACCAGTCCTGCTGGCAGCGCCAAACCAAACAGCCTCGGCTACATGCTTGATGGAGCAAGAGGCAGCATGGCTTTAAAGCAGAAATATAATCTATATTTAGATTATAATAATCTATAATCTATCTATCTATCTATATATTTGGGTGCCCCACGCAGCTTGTGGGATCTTAGTTCCCAGACCAGGAATGGAACCCACACCCTCTGCAATGAAACCTCAGAGTCTTAACAACTGCAGCGCCCAGGAATTCCCAGAACTATAATATTTAATAGCAGCTACGCCACAACACCTACCTTGAGGGAGTAGCCAGCATACGAGTAGGAGTGAGATTTCCTGTCAGCTTTACCAGCCAAGTCATATTTGGCTGGAGCTTAGACCAAGTGAGACTCAAAAATACGTCCTCATACGTTCCTGTATTATTTTGCCTTCCCGTCCGTCCGTCCATCCGTCCGTCCGTGCATCCATCCGTCCGTCCATCCATCCATCCATCCATCCATCCATCCCATGTTTATTGGTCATTTACTTTGTGCTTTGATTTGCTAGAGAAAAACACAGTTGTTGAATTTTCAATTCATAAAATTGTGTTTTCCCCAGATCATGACCACAGTATTGTCTCTGGAGCATGTTACCACACTAATCATATTTGTTGAGGGTGAAAGTCACACAATTAACAAATGGCAAAACTGAAACTAGATTCAGGTTAGCCAGTCTGTCTATACCCTTTTGGATCACATCACCTAAAATGATTTATTTTTTCCTGGCTCAGGATCTCTCTCTCCTGACCCTCATTGGTTGTTGCTTCTTTTGAGAAGACTCCTTTCTCCCAAGCATACCTGATAACTCCAAAGAAAATTACATGACAATATCTCCATACCTTAAAAAATGTTAGACATAAGTACCCTTTTGTAAACATCTATATTGGTCTCACCTTGTAATCATAAGAATTCCTATTAGATTATGGGAAACCAAGCAAAATTTTTTTGTGTACAAAAATAAACATTTAGAAACAGAACTTTGATTAACAGATAATATGTATTATTATGTATACGTAATACTCAATATATAACATAAGCATAATATAATACTCTCTACAAGTAGTATTATCCACATTATTATGGGCTGAATTCTGTCCCCTAAATTCATGTGCTGAAGCTCTGACCCTCATACCTCAGAATGGGTGAGAGTATTTGGAGATGGGACCCTTAAAGAAGTTGAAATGAGGTATTAGGGTGGGCCCAAATCCAAAAGACTAGTGTCCGTCTAAGAGGAGATTAGGGTACAGACAAGCACAGAGGGAAGGTCATGGGAGGATCACGTGAAGACACAGGGAGAAGGTGGCCATCGACAAGCCAAGGACAGAGAACTCAGAGGAACCACTCTGCCGACACCTTGACCTTGGACTTCCAGCCTCCAGAACTGTGAGAAATAAATGTCTGTTGTTTAAGCTGCCCACTCTGCTATTTTGTTATAGCAGCCTCAGCAAACTAATACACACATTTTACAGATAAGGGGATTCGAGGGGGTCAGGAAGTGAAATGATGCACAGGTAAGAGGCCCTCTCAGGCTCATACAGGGGCCTACCCCGCCCAGAAGCCATGTCCTGGACCCCACCCGCAAGAGAGCACGCTCCAGGGAAGTAATAAATACTAGTCAGCGTTTTCCTCGAATGAAGTCACTTTTACACGGCTCCCTGGGCCCTCTCCCCAGCCTTTTTCACAGTCCTTTTCAGGTTTGCAGAGCAGACCACCGGGGCCTCCGTGTGTGTCTCTTCTGGCTGGACTCCCACCATGAACCTTGAGAATTCAACTGTCACCTTGACTTTCAAAACAGTAACTATAAGAGCTTCTCAAATAATTCAGAGGATCAGAGAGAACATTTTTCTTCCTAAGACGTGCTTGTCATAAACAAGATATTTTACTACTTTAAAGAGGAAATTGATGGCTGGACCTTCCTTATTAGTCACAGCAGAGCCTGAGGACCCCTGTGGCCGGCCTTCAGGCCTGGTGAGCTTGGAACACACTTGGGCTTTATCTGGCAAAACCAGCTTCAGGCAGGTCTGTTTACTGACCTGACAGGCTCAACGTCCAGACCCAGCGGGTGCGCTGTACAAAGAAAACCAGCCTGTTGGGTTCAGGGCTGTGCCGAGGACACACCTCCAGCCTCCCCTGATTTCTTTTGCTGCAACCTCCGTCACCCCCTCCTTCACTGAAATTCAACCCGGCACCAGAAACTAATGAAGCAACCCGTTTGCACACAGGGCGGCCACAGAGCCACGTCGGGTTGATTATTGGCCATCTTGTAAACAGAGGAGCAGAGGACTGTTTCCAGTTCCAAAGGGACCCGGTGGCTAAGTGTGCAGCTGGGCAGCTGGCGGCTGTGCAGACAAGCTCTCACTCAGGCGCTGCCCTGGGCAGGCACATAGTCACTGCTCCCTTCCCAGCTTCTGATATTTGACCTTACTTAATATTTCTAGCTTTTAAAAAATTTATTTTATTCAAGTATAGTTGATTTACAAGGTTGTGTTAGTTTCTGCTGTACAGCAAAGTGATTCAGTTATACATACATACATTCTTTTTCATATTCCTTTCCATTATGGTCTATCACAGGATATTGAATATAGTTCCCTGTAATATTTCCAGCTTTTTAATGTCTGTCCTTTTATTTGTCACTGGAGTCCTGGAGTTCAGCCCTTGGACTCTCCTCTTCCTGGGTGAGCTGACGCCCTGTTACCCTTCACCCTTCACGTGCCGAGGAAATGCCGCCTCCATCTCCGGCCAGCACCTCTGTCTGAACTCCGGACATACATTCAACCGTCTACTCAATGTTTCCTCTTAGACTGCTCAGAGGCAGCTCAGACTTCACATGTATAGACTGAATTCCTAACCTTTCCCCCAGAACTTCCACTTGCTGGAATTTTCCTCCTCTCAGTCAATGACACCTTTGGTTTGTCAGGCTGTGATCCCTGGACGTTTCCTGCCTTCCGTGGACCCTCAAACCCGGGACCCAATGTGCCAGGTGGCTGGTGCTAGCTCCACCCTCAAGGCATGTCCAAAGCCAGCCTCCACTCATCCCCACCTCTGCCACTCCTGGTCAAGTCCCCACCCTCTCTGGCCCAGAACTTCCTCTTTAACTGGCCTCCAGGACCCCCTGACCCCTGACAGGTGCTTTTCCTCTGCAGCCCAAGGGATCCTGGGAGCAGAGTCAGACGATGCTACCTACCACCCAACCCAATCCCAGCAGCTCCCGGCTCACCTAGAATGGATGCCTTCTCCACGGCTGCCTACACTCATGTTCTTTTTTTCATTTCTTCTATGACCTCATGCCCCTCTTGCTAACTTTTCCCAAGGCCCACGAGGCTCCTTGCTGCTTGTCTGACCTTCAGACACAGTCCCTGCCATCAGGGCTTCTGTCTTGCTGTCCCCTTGCCTGGAAGACTCCCTCCTGACACCCACAGCACTCAGGCCCCTCCCGCCTTCAAAGTCTTTGCTCCAGCGTAACCCACGAGAGGCCCTCCCTGACCACGGATTAAAGCATACCCTGGCCCGTTCCCCTCCCTGCTTTACCTCCTCTGTGGAGCTTAGCATCCTCTGACAAGGTCCACATTCACTTATTCTGGTTACAGTCTGTCTCTGCCCCTGGAACGTTCGCTCCACAAGGAGTGCTTTCCACCCCTTGTGTTCATCGACAGAGCCCAACCGTCGATGAACTACAGGGCTCGATGCAGTGGATGCTTAATAAGTATTTGCTGAGTGAGTGAATTAATGGCATTTCTCCTACACAACTGCCTCTGTTTAGATGGAATAGTCCCACTGTCTGAGGAGGAAGGGCAAACGCATGGTGGCTCGAGCCGGTTACCTTTGAATTACTCCAAACCTGGTGGATATTGTTTTTGGAGTTCTCCCCCGTGGCAAGGGCTGTTTTAACTTACATTAATTCTGTGTGACGCAGGGTCCTTCCTCTCTCATTATGTCCATCTCACCCTGGTCATTAAATACCCGCCTTGATGCACAGAGGCGTTCAACAGATAAGGGCTGCAGCATGTCAGCTCAAACCGGGCAGCTTCAACTCCTTTCCTGGAACAGAGCAGAGTCGCCCATGCTGCTAGGTTGTCCTTGAGTCCTTTCTTGTTGGACAGTCTTTTTTCTCTGCCTTTTCTTTTATTCTATTAAAAAAAAAAACTCCGGACTCCTGTTACAGGGATTAAAAGAAAAGAAAACTAATGTTGTTAGCATCACAAAACCCTTTTTGCTGCCCGTTTTCACCTTCTACAACGTTGGGTTATTTCAGATTAATGAATTTGAAGGAGTTCCTTTGGAGTATGCGGCAGGACTGCATTCTACACACTCAAGTCCCAAAGGGCAGAGCTCAAAATTTACAGAAACTAGATCCCAATGGCTACTAGGCTCAGTCTATATTGTTGGAGAGGAATAGTCCAGAAGAACTCAGCCCGTAGTTCAGACATCTGGTTCCCTGCCATGTTTGGGAAGTCCAGAGCCCCAGGGTCAGTCCCAGACCTGAGTGGTTGTAGTAACCTGAGGGTCATTGCTAAGAGGTCTGCCTGGAAACTGTGCATCTCTCTTCACCCCAGCAGAGCCCAGGGGAGCTGGGAGGAGGGGCAGTGTCCAGGGGTCTGAGCAGCGCAGGCAGGACTCCTCCCAGGGTGGAGAGCACAGAGGGCAAGTGATGGCAGTACCTCTAGCTGGACCAACAAAGACCCTTGTGATTTAGTTTGGTAAAGGCGATGGAAAGGACTCTCCAGACAGTGATTGCACTATGAAATGTTTTCTAATGCAAGTTAAAACTTTCCAATTTTTGCTGATTAATGAACTTTTAGAATTATAGACAAAAATTTTAAACATAAAGATTGGATCATTAATGAGTCCTTATGTTGACAAAGGGACTCAATCAACGTTTATGGAATTGATTTAATGAACAGATAAACTGATTTTAGATTCGTGATATGTAGGAATGAGGATGATATTTCAGTGGGACATATATGGATTCTGTTTCTAACTACATAAGCCTTCTCTCTACAATCCTCTTAATATCTTAATAAACATAAAAAATAGCTACTAAGAGGATAATTTTACCTCAGCCTTTAAAAAAACCTGCCAGATTGTTGTGAATTGTCTCTCTCTTTTTTTCTTCCTAAATTCTCAGGTTTTATTATTTATGCACATTTGTATTCTTCTCCCCTTGATACCACAAGACGTTGAGGCCTGTTTCTCCTGTCTTTCCTGCATGATCAGGGCCTGGGTAGTCTGTGTACCTCAGACGGAATCAGGGATCAAGGGAGCTGCCCCATCGCTCTGTTCTGTGACATGCTGCTAAAGGTTTGCTTCTTTTTTGTTTTTCTAAAAAAGAAAGCATCGTTATTAAAATAACCCCATTGCTTTGTCATCTTTTGATGGTGAGGTTATAGGCTACAGTGAAAACCTCTCCCTCTTGAGAGTCACCAGTGGGGTGACCTTGGGTCCCTCTGAGCTGCTGTTTCCTAATCTATAAAGTTGGGGGGCAATAATGGTACATGTTTAGATTTTGTGTGTATTAAATATGACAATGCATACAAAATGCTTAGGACATCATGAGCCTCACCAGTGTGGCTGTAATTGGTTGAAGCTTTGTGATGGGGGAATGGGGAGAGTCTCTCTGGTCTCAGAGGACGGGTGTTTGCATTTCCCCATCCAGAAGCTCGTCCTCAGGCACCCCTGACTTTCTGTTGCACTTTGCACATCCCATTACCCCCACTACACCCCGCCTTGCACTCTAGTTATTTCACAGATATTTTCTCTCTTACTGGGATTGTAAACTCCTTGAGGTCCAGACGCTCTAAGCGCATCTGTACAGACTGCCACTGTTCTCTTTGGTCATACTAAGTTCACGAGTGGAATCCCTCCATGCAATGACGTAGCTAACAACCGTACCCCTTTCCCTCCAAAAATCAAACCAATGGCACAATCCCGTGTGCAGAGGCAGTATCCGCCTTCTAATACATTCTCGATGCGCGTGACGGAGAAAGCGGACTGCCTGCTACAGTCTCTCTTCTCAAAGACAGACTTGGGCAGCTTTGTAGGGTGTTTGGATGCGCACACATTCATTCAAAGCATTATGCAGGGGCTTCCCTGGTGGCGCAGTGGTTGAGAGTACGCCTGCTGATGCAGGCGACACGGGTTCGTGCCCCGGTCCAGGAAGATCCCACATGCCGCGGGGTGGCTGGGCCCGTGAGCCATGGCCGCTGAGCCTGCGCGTCCGGAGCCTGTGCTCCACAACGGGAGAGGCCACAACAGAGAGAGGCCCGCGTACCGCAAACAAACAAACAAAACACAAAGCATTACATAGCCGTTGCAAACCCAGAAGTGGATTGTGAGCCCTATTTGAATGTATGAAAATTCCTTTCTCTTCCCTGTTGTAGGATTGTGGGAGTTTCCTTGCCCTCAACCGGGAAGATCTAGAAAAGACAGATGGTTGCAGTTTCTGGAAGTGAGGAAGATAATTCTACCACTTCAGAATCGCCAGCCCAGGTGATTACAGTTGTTGGGAAATGATTGCATGGCGAGTCCTTATCTTCAATGGTGGCTGAAAAATTAGAGGACATCAAGGTTTTGCAATAGCTAAGAGGGGTTTCTGAAGAGTTCTTATCATCTGCGAGGATTCGGGCAGCTGGGAAATGTCTGGCCTGGGGAGTTTCTGTGATGTGTGTTCAGGGAGGGAATTTGGAAACATATCATTTGCCGCAAGGGTCCGGGGAAGAAGCTTTTTTATGGGAAGGGTCAGAACAGCTGGGAGGGCAATTCAGAGGCTGCAGTAGGTTTGAGGGAATGGAAATGGGGGCATTTCCCTGCAGGGGAGATCAGCAACAGCTGGGAAGACCAGAGCAGGGTGGGAGGGGGGTGGTTCAGGGGGAAAATAAACAAAGACCGAGGGCAGAAAGGGGCCTGCAGTGTCGCTCAGGCTTGCGTGGCACCTGCCCTCGGCATTTGCAGTGGTCCCAGCCTTTCTGCCCCAGCGAGCTCCCAGTGCAAATTTACCTGCCATCCTTCCAACAGCCCTCCCGGGGGCTTTCATTTTTCTCCAGGAACTTATGTATGTAAATCATCATTCACCTCTATTGTAATAATCTTGCAGGATCAGTTCAGCTTGTTAAAAATATTAAAATACCTATCAATAACACTTGGGCAGGATGATACCCTTATTAAAAATAAATATTAGAGATGTAAAAAATGCAGTCATACTTCATGACATGTATTCCTGAGAAAGTTCTGTAGAAATAGGATTTGGGCCAATAAAGTCACATTTAAGTTTTACTCTAAAGTTTGTTACTTAACTTGAAAGGTGCACCCAGGTCATCAGCACCGTGCTATGTTTTAGCAAATAGCTCTTTAAGATGCAAATAACCACGAGTCGCATGTGATACAACTTATAGGTTTGACAGTTTTTAATCATTATAATTTTGAAATATAATGCAATTCATAAAAATGAATAAAACAAATACATGGTAAAATGAATTAGTACAAAACAAACGCCTATGTAACCACCATTCAGATCAAGAAACAGAACATCTCAACATGAGAAGCCCTGTATGGCCCCTCTCCTTTCCAATGTATAAATTATCCTCAATTACTTTGGCATCTAACACTGTTTAGTTCTGTCCATTTCTTTAGAAATGCTTTC
Source organism: Orcinus orca (assembly GCF_937001465.1). Classification (NCBI taxonomy): domain Eukaryota; kingdom Metazoa; phylum Chordata; class Mammalia; order Artiodactyla; family Delphinidae; genus Orcinus; species Orcinus orca. The sequence goes on from NC_064572.1 coordinate 6,772,517, forward strand.
ACTATATATACATCAAATTTGATAGTTCACACCTTTTTTTGTGTCTGGCTCCCTTCACTCCTCATTCTGTTCATGAGATTCATTACTGTCGTTGTATTTATCTGTAGCTCACTCATTTTCTTTACTAAATAGTATAACATAAATTCCCAAATTTACTCATGCATTTTACTGTTTTTGACGTTTAGACTGTTGCCAGTTTTGAGCTCTTATAAGACTGCTCTTGCACGCATGATGCGTGCACAGAAGCACATGGGCACACATACAGAAATGCATGGCATGTATCCAGAGCTGTGAGCAGAAGTCATTTCCAAGACGAAGCATTTCATAGTTGGTGGATGATCCTCCACACTCTCTTTCCTGGAAACCATGTGTCCTGGGCTGCATGGTTACCAGATGCAAGCAGCCTGGATCCCCGAGTCACCACTTGGAAGGGCGCTGCCTCAGACAGTCATTTGACCTGCAGTGGATTTTGCATGACCAAAGAATCACTCCTATTTTTCTAGACATTAAGATTTTGAGTTTATTTATCACTGTAGTGCAGCCTAGCCTAATCTGACCAGTAAAAACAATATAAACATTTTCTTTTCAGAAGTATTTTTTACAATCAATATTAATGATTGATTTTTCACATCTGAAAGTTTCATCATGTCAATGGGAGCTCTTTTTGAGTAAAAAAAAAAAAATTATTCATTCTAGTTACCAACAGGCAAGAGACAAAAGGACATCTGTAGACAGGGCCCCAATTTCAACATGTTGGATAATGTCCATGACCCCTCACCATAATGCTAGCTGATGGGAGAGTCTGGGGTCTGCAATTACTGACAAGGACCCACTGGTGGGCCAGCTGGTGGTCTGGTGACATTTATATGATCCTCCCATCTTCTCTAGTGAAAAATGCCGACATTATTTTCCTTGTCAATTTTTTTTTTTTCCTAGGCTGGCATCCCTGGTGGTAAAAAAGGACAAAGGAAGGGTATGGTCAGGGCTCAGTTAGGAAAACAGCCTCTCCAAGGCACAGGGGCAAGGAAGGGAAGCTTTCATGAGGTTGGGAGTTGCAGGGAAGAGGGACACAGTCACTAAGCCTGTCCAGCTGAATCTGGTACAGGGCTCCAGTTGAAGCTTTTGAGAAAACCCAGGAGCCCTGCGGACATGGCCACCAGCCAGGCCATGAAAGGGAGCGCAAGGTGTGCTTTGTGGGGGGCTGCAGCCTCTGTGGCTCCAGTGAACTCAGGCTGCTGTGAAGACGATGAGGTGGGCACAGAGCAGGAGGAGAGTAAAGGCGTGTCGGACCCTGTGAGTCTGTCCGCCATCACGTGTAGCCATATGACAGTCCTCTACTTCCCAATCCCCAGGGAGCTCCTCTCAGTGGACAGCCATAACCTGGAACACACAGAGAAGCATGCTTTGGGGAACAGCAGCCCAGCCTCAGATCCTAGTTCCCCGACCAGGGATCGAACCCAGGCCCTTGGCAGTGAAAGTGAATAGTCTCAACCACTGGACCACCAGGGAATTCCTGAGAAGTAATTTTCTAACTGGTGGTCTCTCACAGGACATTTAAAAACCAAGGCACCGCTAAAGAAAAGAAGTTTCCTTCAGAGATGAATGTGTCCAAGATAAAGGGTGATGGCTTGAAGAAAGAACAAACACTCATAGCTACACGACCCGTTAACACGAAAGATCCAGAAACCAACCACTTCTGATTTGGTTCCCTGCTGTTACTTATTTATGGAAGATGGGTAAATAGTGAAATGTTATAAATAGTAAAAAAGAAAAAAAAAAGCTTTGTATTGAATTTGATGATGGAAATTACACCCTGGCAAAGAATGTATTAATCAGAAAATTATTTTAGCTTCTTTCTTGAATATGTCAAAAGATAGAAAAGTGAAAGATACACAGTATAAAGTCTATTGTCATGGTTTTTACTATATTAGTTCCAAAGTATAAATTCATGATAATTAGTGCATTTGAAAATTAGATACTCTTTGTTAGTAGAACAGGTAAAAGAGCTTTACGGAAAAAATATACTAGAAAACGTGCTGGGGATAGAGAGTTTGGTGAAGCAAGGGTCATGCTTTTTTTTAGGAGATTAAGAGCAAGTGTCAGTAGGTTATTTTAACAAAGTGCTATGACAGTGATTAGGCATACGTTCACCAGTGTAAGGGCTCGGGTCCGGTGGGGGAATGTTCACAGCTGGGCTGGAGAGCCACGGAGGCACCAGAACTTAAGAGTGGAAGATTGCTTTTTGCCCACGTAAATGCCAGCATTTCCCAAATTTACCAAACCCAAGACACAAAGGAGACATTGCACCAACTATGCCATCCTGGTGGATATAGATGGGGAGTACAGGAGGGGTAAGGCATTCTCAGAGAACAAAGGAATGGTCTTTCTTGTTAATTGCTGCAGGATTCATGTGTTCTAAAAATACTTTATAAAAGCAGAAAACAGAAAACAGCAACCTACTACTTTCCCCACATGATGTAAAGTGTCGGGTATGAGAATGAACAAAATAAAGTCCCTGACCTCATGGGGCTTGAACGGGGAGACAGACAGCAAACAAACGAGAACGCATCATATGATTTACTGATCTATTGTAAGATTTACCGATTGACCCTACAGTTGGAGGGGCGTCCACAGCCCCGGCCTTGGTCAGCACTGAGTTCCAGGCCATCTCCCTGCCTCTGGACTTGTGTATCACGGGCTGCAGAAAAGTCTTCTCGTAGTGGGCAGTTAGTTCTGTGGCTTTTAAATAAGGCTGCAGGGAGTTGATTAAATTGGATCTAGAAAGATGGGCCAAAACGAGTGGAGTGGGACAATATTCGACATAAAAAAGGGAGCAAAGCAAAGCCGGGGGCTCCAGGATACAAAAACTACTATATGGTTAGAGGTCAGGGGAGACCCACATTTTGTAGGGCCTGAAGCTTATCAGTCACATTTGGAGCCCTTCTGTAAGAGAAAGGATAAAAATTTAAGGATAGAAAATTAGGTACAAAAATATTGATTTAAAATGAGACATGCATCACAATAAGCTATGCAATTTAAAAGGCCGACAAACACCATAAACTTCAAAAATAGCCACAAGAAAACATTTAATAAACCACCTGACACACCTCAATCATACTATTTTCCCCACATTTTTTCGCTGCATACCCTCCCCCCAGCTCTACTGAGGTCTAGTTGACAATGAAAAATTGTGCATATTTAAGGTGTACAATTGATGATTTGATATATGGATATACTCTGAAATATTCAAGTGTGTGTGTGTGTTTTGCGAACACTCAAGATCCAGCCTAGCAGATACAAGCATACAATGTTGTTAACGCTAGTCACCTGGGTGTGCATTAGCTCTCCAGAATGTATTTATCTTGCATAACTGAAACTTTGTGTCTCTTGAACACAACCTCCCCCATACCCCTAGCTGCATGCCCTTTGACTACTTTTTCAATTTTGTAACGTGTTTTCTAGAGAAGAATGGAAATGTACTTCACATACAGGTGAACTTGCTGTTTGTGGTACTGCGACAGGTTTGTGTCCTCACAAACGCAAGAATTCACATCAATTCTATTTCCCGTAAAAATGTATAGTGCATTTATAATCGTATATGCTGCAGTTAGAGTATATTCCTGAGGGGAGAGAACTTCCATTTTGACCAGGTGTAGGTGAGAGAGCCAACCCCCATCTAACAATACTATGTGTTTTATGATGGAAAGAACAGCCACGAACTACTGTCTGGCTTCAAGAAGCTATATCTAAACTCTGTGACTGTTTTGCTACTGGAACCTTCCGATGCTGGGGAGAGTGGGAAAGTTCAGATGGATACCAGCAGTATACTGCATAGTAGGCACGTGACTGGCGGCCATTCCTACACCTGGGTGGCTAGAAATAAGGTAACTATATGTGGGAACTGAAAACCACACAGATACATCCCATCAGGGTCAAGGCTCATTCTTTGGGTCAGGCAAGTGCAAGTTTGGCCCCTTAAACTTTGCTCCCTTGTCTCCTTCCTTCCCTCACCTTGGTCCTGGCTCTGTATCCATTAAACGCAAACGAAATGTCTCCCCAACTTTACTTTACTTTGGCTTGATCCTCAGAATGTCCACTGCCACATCAAAGCTTCTCCGTATGAGAAGTTAGAGTTGAAAGAGATAGTGGGATTAATTGGTGGTGGTTAAAATATATGATTTTGAAAAATTTACAAAAACATAACCATGTGTTCACACTGCTAGGGGCCCCAGGGCCTTGGAGAGGTTCTCTGCAAATGAGGGGCCATGGATTCAAGCCTCCAGCCTCTTGGTAAATCCACCTCTGCATTCCAACTACAGCCACACTTCCAAGGCTGAGTTTATCACTCTGTCTTATTTTTGCTTTCAAGGACACTGGGTAAGAACCCAGGCTCTGGAGCCAGACTACTTGAATCCTGGCACTGCCAATTCCTCGCTTGTGGGACCTCAGCATTTTATCTAATATCTCTGTGCCTCGGATTTTCTCATCCTATACCCATAAGATGGGTATAAGTAATGATGACAGGAACTAGCTCATGCCGAGTGCTTACCAGTGTCTGGCACGTAAGAAAGGATCGATGTTTATTAGCTACTGTAACTTTTATTATTAGTATCACCATTCGTGTTCACAGTATGTGCCTCTTCTCACACCACAGTGCAAACCCCGAGGAGCCTTTGTGTCCGGACTAGGCCCAGAAAGGCTTCCCTGTCTTTCCGGATGGACTGCTGACTAGATGTAGAGGAAAGAGTCACAGATAAACGGATTCCCCACCACCACCATAATACTAACGTCACCACATTACATTTAAGCAAATGTAGGAATTGGGGCTATAAAGACATTTGCTGGTTCAGGGCACGCCAAAGAGAAAGTCACACGAGCATTAACAAAGGACCTGACGTTCTTTTGCTCTCAAACGATAGAATACATTACTTTGGAAGAAGAAAAATCACACGACGGGCAGCGACTAGACATTAAACGAAAAGTTAGCTGTTAATTCAGCCTCCTTCCGACGACTGTCCCCCAGGCGTTTCACTGCCCCCCTCGGGTGCAGCGCTGTGGCCGAGGAGGCCGGGACCGCGTGGAGAAGGGGGCGAGGGGCGCAGGGCCCGGAGGAGCCTGGCCGCCGGCCGCGTGGACGCAGGCGTTGGGACCGCGGGCCTCTAGGCGGTGGCGTCAGTGTCGGCGCCGGGAGGAGCTGCCCTCTGCCGGCCCGGCTCCTCGGCGCCGCCCCAATCGGGCGTCCGGCGGCCCCCCGGCGGCTGTCTGGGTCCCCCGCCCGCGGCCGCGGTCCCGCCCCCCGCGCGCCCGGCTCCGGCTCGAGCGCAGAGCGCGGCGCGCAGGCGGGGGCGCTGTGGGCCCGGCGCGGGGAACGAACGGCCGCCCCGCCTCCTCCCCGCGCCCGCCCCCAGCGCGCCTGGCCGCCGGGAAGCGGGAGGAGACAGCGCGGGGCTCCGCGCCGCTCGGCCCGCAGTCCTCGGCCGCGGAACGGAGCCGGCGCCGCGCGAGCCCGAGTCCAGCCCGAGCCGCCCGGCCGCCTTTGTCTGCACCTCGCGCCTGGGTCGGGGACAGCTCCCCCCGCGGCGGGCGCGGGCCGATGCCCCCGCAGCAGGGGGACCCCGCGTTCCCGGGCCGCTGCGAGGCGCCGCCCGTGCCGCCCCGCCGGGAGCGTGGGGGGCGCGGGCCCGGGGCGCCGGGGGGCCGGGGGCGCGCGGGCGGCGCGGAGGGGCGCGGCGTCAAGTGCGTGCTGGTCGGCGACGGCGCGGTGGGCAAGACCAGCCTGGTGGTGAGCTACACCACCAACGGCTACCCCACCGAGTACATCCCCACCGCCTTCGACAACTTCTCAGGTGAGCGGGGCCGGGGCCGGGGGCCTGCGGGGGGCGTGGGGCCGCGGGGACCGGGAGCCTTAACCCTGGCGCGGGGAGCGGCGGTCGCCTCGCCATTCAGGGGCAGACGGTGGGGTCTAACAGGTCGCGCCCAGGTGGCCTGGTCAGTTTCCTGGGTAGAGAAGTTGCGTCAGGTCGACGTTGCTGGCGCTGCTGCCGGGTTTCGATCGGAAGGTGACGCGCAGGTGCCATTACCTGTGGCCCGAGGGTCCGTCCTTTCCTGTTGGTGGCTCCCCTCCCGAGGGCGTCTCCACTTTTAAAGAGCCGCGGAGACGGGGGAAGAGAGTGGATTTAGTGGAAATGGCACTAGAAGCACTAGGGAGGGCCGAGGTTTGGATCAAACCTGGAGAGTAAACACAGCTTCTTCCCTCCGAGCACCAACGCTTCCCCTGCCCCCGCTTCCACCGCCCCCATGGGCTCTGTTTCTGAGTCTTAGTATCTTTTCAGTATCTCTTTAAGCTACTGAAAGCTCTTATGTGTACAGTGCTATATCATTTGGTTTGGTAGCTATCAAGATAAAGGAGTCCTTACTCTTGATTTTTCAAGTCTTTTTGAAATTTAAGAAAAAGTTAAAATCCATGGAAGCTAGGGTGAAACACTTTCTCTGTTTTTTTTTTTAAAGCACACACACACACACACACACACACACACACACACTCACACTCACACACAAGCTTCTCGATCTTTTGGAAAGTCATGGTGGCAAGGACTTGCTTTCTCCCACCTGGAAGGCACCCTAGGTAAAACAGTGCTGTGCTAGTGGGTTTCCCACCTAAAAGATATTGTTTTTTTCCTTTTTTTCCCTCCTCCCAACTGAGTAGTGTAAACATGTATAAACAATTTAGAAAGTTGTATTGAGACAAAACGGAGTACTTCATTCAAATAGAAACCTCAGAGCAGCGCCCTGATGCAGGCCCCTCCCCAGATACCCCTTCCCAGTGGAAAGGTGGGAATGGTTTTCTTTCCTTTCCTTTTCTCTTTTAATCCGCTCTTTGAGCTGACATGTAGAGATAAGCCGTGCCCTCTTTTATAAGCAGGACAATGCGGGCAGCCTGTGTTTGCACGTGTTCTCAAAACAAGCCACACTTTTATGATAAACCCCAAAGTCACCGAACGTTTCCCAAGGGAAAGCAGAATTATTTGTGAGATTTTCCACTGACTTAAAGCTGCAAGGTTGGTTCCCACTTACCCCCCAGTGTTGTTTTTGGGTTTTTTGAAACAAGTGTGACAGGAAAATAAACCTTCTGGGGCTGGGAGAAGAGCGCAGGCCCTTCTGGGTGCCGTCAAAGCTTCTGGCCTCCTGCCTTCTCTGGGGCATGGAGCGAATTGCCCGCCCTGCAGGTTTGGGTGCAGAAATGCCTCACGGGCCTCTTTGTTTTAGGCAAGTCTTGAATTCACTGGGGACCCAGAATAGGAGCTGAAGGGTTTGGAGTGAGAATGGTCATACAAATTAAAACTATCATTCTTCTGGAAAAGGTTAAAAGAGACCCCCCTGACAGTCCTTTTGGTCTTATTTTTAAGCTGTGGTTTCCGTGGATGGGCGGCCCGTGAGACTCCAGCTCTGTGACACTGCAGGACAGGTCAGTATCACATCGCTGCTCAGTGCTGGGCGAGGACAGGGCCTTTTAAAGCCCTTCACCCCCGCCCCAGCTGGGCCATTCTAGAGCCCCACCCCCACGTATGGCCCCTCACAGAGGGTGGTGGTGGGGACACAGAGCTCCGTGCCAATAAAACAGGGTTTGGCCCGGCTCTGTGTGGGCAGGACAGGGGAAACAGGGTCAAGAGAGGTTCTTATCTTCTGGGAATTTCAGATCTTATTTACTTTCTGGTTTTTATTAAAAATTATCAATGTTGCTTTGTGCTCATTTCTCAAAGTAAGTTGGCCGTAGCTTATGATCATTTTATTAAAGGTCAGCAAGCCAAATACTTAATAAACTTACTCAAGAAGAAGATGGAGTTCACGTCAGTAAGTGTTAATGTTTCCCTTCCTGAGCATGGTTGGACTTGCTGGGGTTGCTCCCATCCCTTGAAGCAGAGATACAGCGGCCCAGGCTGTCCTGAGCTGGAGGAATGAATGAGCCGGGACCTGATCCTTCCGAATCGTGAACATTTATTCCTGTCTTGGCCAGGCACTTGGACAAGACAGCCAGGGAGCTGGTGGGAAGACCCGGTGTGAGGTCCGCTTTGGGGTGTCCCTGAAGAGCTCCAGGGACTCCAGTCCCCCCGAATGGTGTTCACGTCACTGAGTTCTCACCGTGCTCTGTGAGGGCCCAGGGTGCCGTCTCTTGAGTTTGCCAAAGTGACAAGTTACTAAGCATGTGGTCTCTCCAGCACTTGAGAAAGTGCTGGGGTACTTTGTCGGCAGGTAAAAGTGCCCACTTCACTTCTGAGGTGTCACACGACCATACACATTAAAGAAGAAGCTGGCTTTCCAGTGTCCCCAAGAACCTCCTCCACACCAGGGCTTCTCAGTTACTCACCCACTTGGGACAGCAAATCCAGTCAGGGCTTTGTTTTTCAAACCTCGATGTGACACAAAGACTGGGCAGCCTTGATCCCCAGCAGAACGCTGGTTTGGCGGTGGCCACGGTGGCACACGTCATAGCCAAACTCTTCTGCTCTGTCCTTACCCTTCCACTGGGGCTTCCCAGTTCCCCCTTTATGGGGAGCAGAAAAAACCAACCGGTCTGCATTTTCTTGCCTGTGGAAAAGAGAAATCAAAGAACACAGGCTCTTCTAATATTTAATCTTTCTGGACGCCCTGCTGCTATTTATAATGAAAGCTTAATGGCTTTGTATAAAGTGAGAATGTTTTTCCTACCTTGGGTCAGATTTTCTGATGTTTAAAATGAAGGCCGGGACTTCCCTGGAGGTCCAGTGGTTGAGACTCTGGGCTTCCAACGTGGGGAGCGTGGGTTCGATCCCTGGTCGGGGAACTAGGATCCCGCATGCCGTACAGCACAGCCAAAAAATAAAATAAAATGAGGGTTGAGCAGCGCCTCCATAAACAGAGGCCTCCCTTTTGTAGCAAGATGTGGCAGCTGAACAGCCCGCGAATGAGACAGAAGGCAGGAGAACTCAAGACACCAAAGGGTGTGCTTATCTGGGACCCTTTAGGGAGGAGCGGGCAGCCCAGTGCAGGCAGCTGCCCACCGCTGGCTCGCCTGTCAGGTGTTGGTTCTGCTGGCAGACATGGCTTCCCGGGCTGGGGTTCCCTGCCTCATGCCTTCTCGGTGCCTGGTACAGAGTGGGGCTTCTTCACGGTTTGTAGAATGGATCAATCAATAAGTGGAGTGCTGGGTCCTGGGGGAGGCAAACTTAAGTCATGGGCTTGCCGCTCAACAGACTTAGTCTACCTGTTAGTAGAACTTGTGAAAGAAACCAGTGAGGTTACAGGAGGAGGACAGCAAAGTCAGCTCAAGGGGCAGGATGGGTAGACCCAGGAGGAAAATCTCTGAGCAATTTTGAAAGAGGAATAGGTCTTTTACCAGGAACACTATGTAGAAATGATCCTGAATTATCAAGAAAGAATTTAATTTTTTCCTTAACAGGGTCTGTTTCAAAGTCAGGGCATCAGGAGAATCATTTTAGCCGTATTTTCATGGAAAAGGTTCATAATTCGGGAAATGAAAAGGTTTTGGTGCAAGTTGGTAAGCTTTGGTTTATTTGGAAATTATCCTTCTGCTCTCCCAGCAGTTATTCTTGTTTGTTTGTTTGTTTTTTGAATAGATCCATTGTTTTATTTATTTACTTATTTTTGGCTGCGTTGGGTCTTCATTGCTGGGCGCAGGCTTTCTCCAGTTGCGGCCAGCGAGGGCTGCTCTCCGTTGCGCTGCGTGGGCTTCTCATGGCGGTGGCTTCTCTTGTTGCGGAGCACAGGCTCTAGGCACGCGGCCTTCAGTAGCTGTGGCACGTGAGCTCAGTAGTTGTGGCTGACGGGCTCTAGAGCGCAGGCTCAGTAGTTGTGGTTCACGGGCTCAGTAGTTGTGGCTCGTGGGCTCTAGAGCGCAGGCTCAGTAGCTGTGGCGCACGGGCCTAGTTGCTCCGTGGCATAGCTGGATCTTCCCGGACCAGGGCTCGAACCTGGGACCCCTGCATTGGCAGGCGGATTCTTAACCACTGTGCCACCAGGGAAGCCCTCCCAGCAGTTTTTCTGGTTGAGATTCACAGTATTTCTTACCTGATTAGTAAGTATGTCTAATTGTGTAAGGAATGAGGCCAACCGTCTACAAATTTGTAGAAAACCAGCTTCAAAAACTATTTGTGAAAAATACACAGCTGGTGAGATAAAGTCAGTTTTTTCCCTCTCCCCAAGTATCAGTATTTGCTTTGACCATAAGCAAAGCTGGGTAAGGTGGTAGTCCTTTCCTACCCTCCCTACTCCAGATCTGATAAACTACCTTTTAAGGGACTTGATTTGACACGTGCCATATTCCCTTCGTGTTGTCCCAGCCCGTGGCACTGCGCCCACCCCCACAGGCAGTTGTCATGGTAGCTTCCTGAGGACACAGCGACTCCAGCGACCTCCTTTGCAAAGTCCCAGAGAATGTGAGCACCGGTGGCCGTCGCCTAGGGACCAAACGCAGGTTTCACATAGCAACTGAGAGCTGGGTAAATAACTAGAAATCGCTTCTTGTGCCTTGGAGTTTTCTTGTTGGGGGCTCAGTGAGCATGTAAGATGTTAAAAGGAGTTTTTAATGCTGTGGAAATTTCACTGTGATCAATTTCACGCCAGGTGAAATTGATCAGACTGAAAGAGAGTGACCAATAGCAGGTGAAAACTCTTCAGCCTTCTGAACCATGAGGCACTTGGGGAAATCTTTATACTTAAAAAAAAGAAGAAATCCGACTGCAGCTTGACTAGCACTGCTGTCCAGCGGCCTGTCAATCCCACCCGGCCCTGCCCTGCCCTGCATCCCAGGCACATCTCTGGGCCTCAGAACATGTTTCCTTGAGGGTCCATTACAGTTGGCCTTATCACACGTATGTGTGCTGCATTTATTTCAGCAGATAGCTAAGATTTCTGGTCAGCAGGATTTAATTTCTGCCTTGCTTCCCGAGTCCCTCAGCCAGAACCTCAGAGGTCTGGGAGCCAGATTGCCAAAGCCCGGTCACGAGGCCTGGGCCTGTGCTCACCTTTCTTTTTATTGGTAACGCAACCCCAGATCCAGGGCCCAGCAGGTGCAGTGACTGCCAGCAGCGCGGGCAACGCCTCCGTCCTGTGCTTCTTCCTTGCAGGCCTCCGAGAACAGAGGGAATGTTTCATTAAAAGATCCTCGTGGCTGGGCCGTGGGCCACCTGGATGGGTTTCTGTGTTTCTTCTTTCAGCACAGAGTTGGCACTAAGAAATCCAAGGCTTTTTTTCTTCTTTCTTTCTTTTTAACTTTTGCATATAGAAGTCGGAGAAGTGGCAGTGACACGGAGAGATGCCGTAGTCCTTCCTGAGGAAGGACTTTAAAATTGGTTGACTTTAATATTGTTACTTGGGTGTTGCCCCACGAACTGAAATACGGAGCCTCAGACGAGGAAAGTGAACTCAGATAAAAAGATCCAGGCTTCCCTTATCCCTAGAAAAAGGCCACAGATGCAGCATAACATGCATGTAAATAATAGCTCGTAAATAATCATATGTATCAACTGAGCAGCAGAAACCTGGGTGACGTTTACCTTTTCCTTGCTGCTGGGAATCTATTTGTCACCTTATGCCGGAGGATGGTTGGCACCCACATATAGAAATTTCAAATAGAAATGAGATGATGTAAATGTTTTCCTAGAAGAGAGATGAGTGAAAGCTTTCAGTTAGCTAAATATGGTGCTGCAGGGGACTCTAGGGTGTTTGATATAAAGAAACACTGATTTGGAGACAGATGTCCCTACAAGGGCTGAGGCCATGTCTGTCTGTCCCCAGCCAAATCCCCTGGAGTCTGGTGTCTGATGCGTGGTGCCTGGAGTCCCACATGCATCTCTGTTAGTGAGTGAGTGCGGCACGGCCTTCAGCAGCGTGGTGGGTGGTTGGTTTATATAATCAGCTCTAATTTGTTCCATCCAGTTCTCTATCCCTCAGAAGTTGGGTGGGTACACCCTTTCTCTGGTTCTTTATCCTCCCAAAGCATCGTGCGTGGGGGCCTCTGGGATTCATGGAGAGAAAAGAAGGGAGGGAAAGTAAGAGAAAAGGAGGGAGGGAGAAAAAGATAAATCGAGAAGCGTTATATCCAGCAAGTGTGAGACTGTATTCACCAGTGTTGTATGTGACATTGAGAAGCACACATTCTCTGGGTCCCTAATGAGAGTGGCCAAGTCCAGGTCCTCCACTCCAGACCTGTGTCTGATTCCCATGATTCTGCACCGCGTGTGCCCTGAATGTGCCCTGGGTGTGCCCAGTGCAGATGGGATGGAACAGGCGTGGCTAATCGCTGCTGTGAGGATGGGCAGGGATGGGTCCTTACAGAGGTGCTGGGTTCACAGACTGGGGTTCCCTGGAGTCAGGGTGGAGCCCCGAGGATCAGCGTGGGTACTGTGTACGTTTTAAGAGCCTGACTAAGTACCAGAGTTGAAGGAGTGGGTCTGAGTTACTCTGTGCTGAAGCCTAGAGAAAGTAAATTTTATTTTGAAAATCCATCTAATTTAAGGACCTTTCCTATGGTAAATTGCAAGTAGGTCTAGAGCATCAAGGAAAATGTTGAGCACGTCGGGCAGGTTTCCAGGGGCTGGGAGCATTGCCCCACTTGGCAGCAGGGGCCTTTTGAGGACTCTCGCTCTTCCTTCCATCCCTCGTGGGCTTTCTGTTACCTGCCAGACCCTCTTCAGAAAAACGGTCTTTGTGCTGATGAGAACTGATGTAAAAGATAACGTGTGGGTGCTTGGCTCGCTTGCAGGATGAGTTCGACAAGCTCCGGCCTCTGTGCTACACCAGCGCCGACATCTTCCTCCTGTGCTTCAGTGTCGTGGGCCCCTCCTCCTTCCAGAACGTCAGTGAGAAATGGGTGCCGGAGATTCGCTGCCACTGTCCCAAAGCCCCCATCATCCTCGTGGGGACGCAGTCGGATCTCAGAGAAGACGTCAAAGTCCTCATCGAGCTGGACAAATGCAAAGAGAAACCCGTGCCGGAGGAGGCGGCCAGGTTGTGTGCTGAGGAGATCAAAGCTGCCTCCTACATCGAGTGCTCGGCCTTGACTCAGAAGAACCTCAAAGAGGTCTTTGATGCAGCCATCGTCGCCGGAATCCAGTACTCGGACTCTCAGCAGCAGCCCAGGAAGTCCAAGAGCAGGACTCCGGACAAGATGAAGACCCTGTCCAAGTCCTGGTGGAAGAAGTACTGCTGTTTCGTATGATGCTGGTGGGGCCCCGACGGGCTGTGTTCCGACGAACTCCGCACTAGAGGCTATATTAGCTGAAACAACTCCTTTGACCATGTAGAACCTGTATAGAGAATGCGCGTGTATATGGATTATAGGAGATGCTCCAATGTATGTATCCTTTCTTGCCTTTGACCTTCTCGTTTGTTTGAGCCGAGGGATGAGATACTTATGCAAGAGATCTTTGAAGTAAGTTAAGCGTTTGTCATGACTCTGGGAATTTAGAGCTCTAGACCTTTGGATTAATTTATATCTAATATGAAAAGGCACCTCAGATCTGGGCGTCCAGAGTGAAATTTTGCCACGAGATAATGCACAGAAGAACAAAGAGGAAATGGCATGGTTAGCTGTCCCTTGATTGAGGGCCAGCTATGGTCAGAGTAACTCTTAGCTTTGAAACCTCATACTTTTCCCCCTTTTTTTTAAGGAGCAAAAATCTGAGAAAAAAAAAGAGAGAGACCTTTGCCTATAAAACCTCAAATCAGTCACTTTGGTTGTATTCTTATACCTGGTTGCTTAAGATTTAAAAGCAACCAACAAAAAAACATGCCACTAACTATGGTGCTGTGTAGACCAAAAAGGAAAAGTTGTTGATGGGAGTTTTTCATCCTGAGACCGTATCAACAGCCAAAATGCCATGAGGAGTGTAGCAAGTGATAGCTGTTTTCTTTAGGGAGTGATTCACGTTGAGCTCACAGCATGGTATTTGCTGTCATACACATGAGCCAAACTGCCTGAACCTCTGTGATGACAGTGCTCAGGAGACCTGTCGGGGTTGTTTCTTACCTTCTAGGCTTCCCTTGCCCCATCTTCAGGGGGCGTGAACCCTCTTGCAAGGCCTGTAGCAGGCGGATGTTTGGGGGACACAAAATGTCCTTATTTTCCTGAAGTCAGCGTAAAGGTACTTCTTTGTGTACGCACGCAAACACGGATATAGAGGTGGCCATTCTTGCTTCTGATTCAGACTTTTAAACAGTTAATGGGAAAAAATGTGGCCCCAGAAACAGCTGTGAGGGAAGCCTGGCTTCCTCTTTTAACACTTTCTGGAACAGATCTCTTTTTGATGATGCCTTGAGATGTGATTCTAGGTGTATCTTCACACATTTTGGAGCCCATGTTAAAACATGAGCGTCTCTTAGAACCTATTTTAATATGAATGTCTCTTGAAACCTATTAAAACAGCCAGTGAAATCCACACATGCCTTTCAGGGAGCTGGTGATAGAGACAGCGCCTCGTGTGGGATCGGTGGTGGCAGGGACCGCAGCACCCTTGCTCAGCTGTCTCCTCACTGTGGAACAGTCAGAAAACCACAGATTGGTGACATGTTTGTGTTCTTCCAGGTGGCGGTTTTTAGGGCTTCATGTTCTGGAGGGGAAAAGTGCCCAAAGTGCCAGAGAGCAGTTTTACTCTGGGATGGGGCTGCTTCTGAGATGCCGAGAAGTAGCTGAATGCATCAGATTGTGACGTCAGGCTTGCAGTGGTGATGCAGATCTACCAAAATCAGTCAGTAACTGGGGAAATCTCTGTAATGCCAGCAGGTAGAGGAGTTTATCTTTCTGTGGGTCTTGTCCTTTTTATGTTAAAAAAAAAAATCCAATTTGTGTTTCTTTTTACAGAAAGTAAATGATCAGACTATACTTTAGGTTAGAGGCTTCTTTTATTTCTATTAGTAAATAAAATTAACTAATATCCTTGTTTAAAAACTGAAAAACATGCTGTTTATTATTTATTTTTCAATACATTGAAATTGATATCATTGCTTCCTGAAGCGTTTAGTTACATCCTGAGTGAATAAAATTACTTCATTTGTGGAAATGCCCCAAATGGACCTAATGAAATGTGTTCGAAGCTTGGTGCCTGGCTCACCTACCCGTGAGCTTCCCAGACAGGGCTCTGCCTGCCCTGGTGTGGAGCGGGTGAGGAAGGGTTATTTGACTGGCAAGTGATTTCAAACAGTATTTTTATAGTAAAGCAAATGTCATGGAGTAAAATGCAAGTTAATTTTTAAGACTGAACACGAAACTTGAAAGAAATTTTATGCCTGTGACAGCATATGGGGCTCTTCTTGGTCCCCCGGTGGAGGGGGGAACCTTTGCCACCCTCTGCCTTTGGGGCCAGCGGTTGGTGAGGAACACCTCTGTGGTCCAGTTCCAGAGCTTCACTCGTGTTTCATTTTCAGCCCCGCTTGATGCAGCCTGTACTATTAGTGCGAAAAACCCAGAAGGTTGACACTGAGATGCAACAGGTTTTAATATGTTGCCAAATTTATAGAAGAGTAAATGCACAATTGTACTCGAGGTTTTCCTCCATTTTTACTTCTTGGGGAAAATAAAGATTTGGGCAGAAAAGTTTTTAAAAGTATGTGCTCGAGTTAAATATAAATTTGATTCACTTCAGCGCTCAGACGTTGTTAAACTTACAGCTTGGTATCGAGGAGGACGTTTTATCAGAGTTGTGCTTTGGGAAATACCCTAGCATAAGTCCTGCGGTGTAGGCCCGTCATAATTTAACAATACAGGGTCCTCTACAACTGTCATCTCTTTTAACCATGTGTGTAGAAATGAACCTTTTGTAATGTTGATCTCTGTGCTTGACACACTTATGAGAAACCACCCACCTCTTACACAAGCCCAGAGGAGGGCAGGTCTTCTCCCCAGTTTTCTAAAAGGAACAGCAGGTGCAAAGGCCCTGAGGCAGGTTACCTGGTGCCTTACCAAGTCATACTTTTCTGTTTTTCCATCATGTGGCACACGGGATCTTAGTTCCCCAACCAGGGATCAAACCCACACCCCCTCCAGTGGAAGTGCAGAGTCTTAACCACTGGACCACGGGGGAGGTTCCCACACTTTTCTGTTTTTAAGCGTAAATGATGTTGAGCGGAACGCTCTCCTTGAAGATGCTCTCCAGGAGGTGGTAGGAGATAAATTCTGACCTGTGGCTCTAACGGCACCTGTGTTTTCTACCAAAGAATTTCTTTGGGAGTGAAGAGAAGTTCAGGGGTGTGGAGAAGCAGGCCCCTGAGGTCTGGTGGGAATGCGTCTGTTCAGGGTGGGGTTTGAGAATTCCGGGTTCCATCTGAGATGAGCACCCTGTGGATCTGTGTCTGTGATGGGCTGTGTGCTGACCTCCCTGTCTGTTCTAGGAGCCCAAGTCCAGGCCCAGAGCAGCAGTGAACATGGGGTGACGCTGAGGTCACAGATACGCCTGGGCTTCCTCCTGTGGGGACAGGGCTGCCCTTCTCACAGGCCGTTGGTGTCCTGGGTGAGAGCACAGGTGCACAGATGGGGTAAACGTCTGCAGTGGCCCTGGGAGGAACCTGGGCTCCACCAGCTTCACAGTGAAGGCCAGCAGGGTTCCCCATCTGCAGGGGGTGGACAGCCTTCCTGGTCCTCTAGCAAAGGACAGGCCTGTCTCCTTCCTTCCCCACATCACCTTCCATGTCAAGGCTACGACTCTTTTGTATCCACTGACCAGTCAACCACAGTGGACTACAAAACTGGGCAGAGAGCCACTAGAACCACTGCCCACCCACATGTGTCCTGGAGTGCCGAAAGCCAGCCAGCCAGCCAGCCTCCTGGCCTCCACTGGCCTCCGAGAGCAGCCTGACCCTTGCCCAGAGGCACCTGGAAGTTTCTCCTCACCCGGCCCCAGTCCGACCTCCCTTATCTGGGTCAGGCCTTCCCGGGGTACAAGGACAGAGCTCCCAATCCCTTTAGAGGAGTTTGGGGCGTCTTCACAGAGATGTTCACATGACCTGAAAGGAGATGAGGGGAGAAAAGTTTTCTAAAAGGAACAGCAGGTGCAAAGACCCTGAGGCAGAGGAATGTCTGGCATGTTCTGGAGGCCGGTGTGGGTATGGACAGGACAGAAGGAGTGCAGGGAGGGGAGGGGGAGGGGAGGGGAGGGGGAGGGGAGGGGGGAGGGGGAGAGGTTAGGAGGAAGCCCTGACATCAGGGAGAGGCAATGGGCTGGGCCCAGCAGGCAGGCTGTTTGGGCTTGAATCCTGGCTCTGCCGCTTACTGGTTGTGGTTCCTTAAGCAGCGTAACCTCTTAATGTCTCTGTGCCTAAACTTTGGAATCTGTAAAGGGGATAAGCATGGCACCTGCCGCAATGGGCCCATGGAGTTATGAGTATGAAGGGCTGGTGCCCTGTAAGCCTCAGGAAGTGTCCACTCTGACCGGACTTTTTGGTAACGTCTTCCTGGCAGGACGCCCAGTTGATCAACTTACACCTGGCCCCTGAAGGCTTTCTTCTTCATCTTTGTTAAATTTTATGAGGCTTACGCCTTTTATGCCTAATAGCACATTCATTTTTCAGTTTCCACTCGTTTTTATAGAAGAGAGAAATCCTTCAATTATGCCAGGCCTGGCACGGGCCGAGGGGGTGAGGGGTACGCGTGACAACTCTCCACCCCCGGCTGGAAGATGGGAAGACCGAGACAGAGCCCTGAGGCGGCCTGGAGCGTTGGGCGTTGGGCGAGGCTGCAGGTGAGTGGGGGGCCCGGGGCCCTGCATTCCTGCCAGGGCTGGGCCTCCCTCCACCCCCTTCACACGGGGAGGCCTTGCTCTCGTTTTTGTGAACTGGAGCCATTTTTAGAGCCCCTGTTTATCAGAGTCACCAACTGCAATGTCCCCTGTCACCCCAGGCAGCACCCACCCCTAACAGTAAAACCAGGGTCTGCACATGACAGAGCCCTGTGGGTGGGGTCAATGCTCATCCCTAAAAGGAGACACATTTCTGGGCAGCATCTCTGCTCAGTCCCTCCTAATGTCCCACGTGCACTTCAGAGCTAACTTGCTGTGTTAGTTTCCTGTCACTGCTATAGCGAAAGACTGTAAACTTAGTGCCTTAGAACAACACAGATTTCTCACTACGGTCCTGGAGGTGAAATTCTGAAACGGGTCTCCCAGGCTGAAGTCGAGGTGTGGCCGGGGCCGAGTTCCTCTGTGGAGGCCCTGGGGACCCATCCTCTCGCCTCTTGCAGCTCTGGGCGCTCCATGGCTCGGGGGCTTCCTCCACCTTCAGAGCAGTGATGGCCTATTAAGTCTTCCTCAAGTGGAATCCCGCTGACACTGACCCTCCTACCTCCTCTTCCACATCTCGGGGCTGACCCAGAGGGTCCAGGGTGATTTCATCTCAGGGTCAGGGGATGGGAGATCCTAATTCCATCTGCATCCTTAATCCCCCTTTGCTGTGTAATCCACGTGTTCACAGGATCCAAGGCTTAGGTGGACATCTCTGGCGGCCATTCTACTGACCACACTCATCTCCCGGAGGTCGGCTCACGGCTCCCCGACACCCTCCTTTGTGTGCCCCTGTGCTCACAATCTACTGCCATGGATGCCACTGTCCAGACTAGAAATCGGTCATCAGCCCAGACTCCCTTTCCTGCACATCCACATCTGATTGGCCACCAGGTCCTGTCTGTTGGGTGTCATCGTCATCGTCCTCCCCTTTCTGCCACAAGGGTTCTGTCCCCTCCTCCAGTCTGGCCTGTCTGGCCTCTCTCCATGGCACCCGCAGGCCAGCAGGATTCCCCCCCTCCTTTTTAAAAAAATAAATTTATTTATTTAATTTTTATTTTTGGCTGCGTTGGGTCTTCATTGCTGCACGCAACAAAAGCTTTCTCTAGTTGCAGTGAGCGGGGGCTACGCTTCATTGTGGTGCACGGGCTTCTCATTGTGGTGGCTTCTCTTGTGGAGCATGGGCTCGAGGCACCGTGGGCTTCAGTAGCTGTGGCACATGGGCTCAGTAGTTGTGGCTTGCAGGCTCTAGAGCACATGCTCAGTAGTTGTGGTGCACGGGCTTCAGTAGTTGTGGCACACAGGCTTAGTAGTTGTGGCTCGCGTGCTCTAGAGCACAGGCTCAGTAGTTGTGGTGCACGGGCTTAGTTGCTCTGTGGCATGTGGGATCTTCCCAGACCAGGGCTCAAACCCGTGTCCCCTGCATTGGCAGGCGGATTCTTAACCACTGTGCCACCAGGGAAGTCCTTTTTCCCCCTTTTTAAAATAAGCAAATCTTTTCATGGCGCTTCACTTCTAAGAAATGTTCGGTGGTTCTCCATTGCCTATAGCACTGATCTCCAAACATTTTATTATGCCTCCAAATTTTGCAGACCGCACATGATAATAGTTGTACTTTTACTATTTCTACCAAAATGATAAATGATAAAAAGCCCATGTCATTATACTTTCCAAAGCCTTTGTGAATTCAAAAATGATTTTCATTTGATTTTATGTCTGGTAATACTTTCAGCTGATACTAAGTTAATCACAAAAGCATCGATATGTAATTGCAAAGCAGTTCATATGTGTGCAACGTTATGCTGCATGCAAGGCTCCATATACCTGTGGATCCTTCCATCCCGTCATTAACGCCGTAGCTTCTCCGGGCTTTGTGGCCCTCAGGTGGGGAACCACAGGTCTGCAAAGATTCTCCTGCTCTGGATCTCACCTCCTGTCCACTTTGTGTGCCCTGCCCCTGCCCCACCTGGTTCACACCCCGGGGCCCCTGGATGAGCCCTGCACTCTCCTGTGCCTGGACTCTGGTGCACTTCACTCCCAGGGCGTGGAAGCCCCCTGTGCACGTGTCTGCATAACCAGCCCCTCCTTGGTCTCAGGATTAATGCCACGTTCTCTGATGAGTATTCTGATGCCCCCTGCAAGCTTGCTTCTACTCTCTCTTGGCAAAGAGAGCATACTTTTTCTACAAAACAGCAATTACAGCTTGTTCCAGCCTTCTCTGACCCCTAACTCCGGAGAGGGTGCCCTCCACCTGCTTTTACTACTCAGGAGAGGGCCCAGGACACCGGCCACATGGCTCTTCTTCTTCCTTTGCCTTCTTCTCTCTGCTAATTTGCACATGGAAAGCATCTGCTTTCTTTCTGCTGAACGTAGTCACAAGAGTAAGACAAAACCAGGGCTTCCCTGGTGGCGCAGTGGTTGAGAGTCCGCCTGCCGATGCAGGGGACGCGGGTTCGTGCCCCGGTCTGGGAAGATCCCACATGCCGCGGAGCGGCTGGGCCCATGAGCCATGGCCGCTGGGCCTGCGTGTCCGGAGCCTGTGCTCCGCAACGGGATAGGCCACAACAGTGAGAGGCCCGCGTACCGCAAAAGGAGTAAGACAAAACCAAAACCCGATAAAGGACAGTTGTGTGTGTGTGCGTGTGTGTGTGTGTTCAGGTGTTAGGGATGCTATGATCTCCTGTCACTGATAGTTGAAGGCCAAGGTGAAGATGGTCCCCAAGGATGTGATGGGCAGGGCCTTCAGGGTGTCACCTTCACACAAAAGTGAATTATTACATGAATACAAAGTGGAACTAAGCAGAGAGACCAGCTCCATGGCCAGCAGAGCTTGGAGACCACCTGCCTACCTCAGCCACGTGGAGAGGGTTCCAGGCAGGTTCGGTCGCAGTCTTGGTCAGAGATGGGCAATGTGGGCCGCACCCTCCTTGGCTTCACTGGCTGACCAGGGATAGACATGCCAGGTCCTCCCCAGTGGGGTGAGAGCTGCTGGGGGGAGCAGTCACTGACTGTGAGTATTTCTGGCCCCACTGACAAAAGCATCTCTACTGGGAAATGGATGAAATCTTGTCCTTTCTTGATATCATTAAGCGTCTCCCCTTATTCTTCAGGACACCACAAGCAGCTTTACTGTGACCTGGCATGTCAGGGAGGTCTCCAAAGTGGGGGACTGCACCCATCATGCCAACTGCCAAGTTTCCCTTCCCAAGACCCTAGTAGAGTGACTTCTGACCTGAACTGGGGAGAAAAAAGTACTAAAAATGCTGATGTAAATATTTTACATCTTTGCCTGGTTTTACAGAAGGTGCAGGAACATTCTCTATAGGACCGTTTCTAGCATTTCCTCTCAACCAAACAGCTGGACATGTAACACTCATTTAGCAGCTGGTGGTGTTGCTACGGAAAGCATCCCCGAGGGCACGTATTCTTCTTGTCCTGCTGCTTTGGAGCCTTTAAACTTCTGGCAAAAAGAGAACTTAGACGCTCGCGTGGACCCCTCAGCACACGAGTGTCCTAGTAGCATGTGCATCAGTCACACTTTGCCGTGTGCTGGGTAACGGTTGGTTCAGGTTTTTTTTTTTTTTTTTTTTTTTTTTTTGTGGTACGCAGGGCTCTCACTGCTGTGGCCTCTCCCGTTGCGGAGCACAGGCTCCGGATGCACAGGCCCAACGGCCATGGCTCATGGGCCCAGCCGCTCTGCAGCACATGGGATCTTCCCAGACCGGGGCACGAACCCGTGTCCCCTGCATCGGCAGGCGGACTCTCAACCACTGCACCACCAGGGAAGCCCTGGTTCAGGTTTTAACTTTAAGGCGAGAACCAATATTGTACCTGGCTGTCGGAAGGAGACTGTGATGCTTTGGAAGCTAATGTCACACCTGATGTCCTACCACGGAAATCAGGAAGCCTGATGCTATTTGATTTAGACTTCACCAGCCTCTGCTGGCTGGGCCCGGGTTCCAGTTCGAGTTGACTCAAATATCCAGAGAGGCACTTGTTAGGAATTTAGAACTCTGCTGTCTAAAACGTCACCAACCATAGCAATGACAACGGAAACAGTTTGGCTTGCGTTTATTCATCAAAGGTTTAATTGGTGAAAATCACACACACACAATCACTCAGAACCCCCAGACTGCCCCCTCCACTCTGATCCTCTCTCCACCCCCCATCCCTTCCCTCTCCCCGTCTTCCTGGTTTCCTGCTTTTCATTCTGGACGAAATCTCAGGCCAGGCCACAGAGGCAGGAGGGCTGTACACGGGCTTGTATTACTCATTAGTGATGGAAACCAGACCCGGCCACTGATAAGTGGGTTTTCAAAGCATTTATTTGATCAACACAGTTTACCTCCTTTGTCACTTTATTTCAGGATCTGAGGGAAGAGGATGGGTGAGGCGGGACTGCCTTTGGGACAACCTCCCGTGATCGGTCCTCACCCAGGTTAGATAGTCTCCATGTCAGCAGGAGCCAGGCCCTCGTCTGCAGCACCTCACCTTAGCCCCCCAAATTCATCGGTGCTGCTACACGTCAAGTGTGTCTATTTCAAAATGGAAAGAGTAGAAGGGGGTCAATTATTGATTAGCTGAACAACCATTTAGGTAAAACAATTGAATTTTTTCTTGTAAAATGTAGGTAGAGGAGACCAGGGAACAGAGAGGTTTGATAAGAGGAGAAAATGTTTCGGATCATAATATCTGAAATTTATGAAGCACATTCATTTCCTGAGCATGAAGAATGTTTTACTTATTTCTGTAACCTGTCTAAATCTTCTCTTGATCAAGCTATGATATAAATGAATACAGACATACAATGTCTCTCCTAACTTCACTCCACCCATGATGGGCACGCATTAGATTGGTTGCTATTATTTTTATATTATTTTATTTTTTTATTAAAAAAAAATTATTGGGGCTTCCCTGGTGGCACAGTGGTTGAGAGTCCGCCTGCCGATGCAGGGGACACGGGTTCGTGCCCCGGTCCGGGAAGATCCCACATGCCGCAGAGCGGCTGGGCCCGTGAGCCATGGCCGCTGAGCCTGCGCGTCTGGAGCCTGTGCTCCACAAGGGGAGAGGCCACAACAGTGAGAGGCCCGCGTACCAACAACAACAACAAAAAAAATTATTGGAGTATAGTTGATTTAAAATGTTGTGGTAGTTTCTGCTGTACAGCAAAGTGATTCAGTTATACATATATATGTATCCACTCTTTTTTAAGTTCTTTTCCCATATAGGTCATTACAGGGTATTGAGTAGAGTTCCCTATGCTGTACAGTAGGTCCTTATTTATTATCCATTTTATATACAGTAGTGTGTATGTGTCAATCCCAATCTCCCAATTTATCCCTCCCCCCATTCTCCCTTGGTAACCATAAGTTTGTTTTCTACATCTGTGACTCTATTTCTGTTTTGTAAATAGGTTCATTTGTACCATTTTTTTAGATTCCACATATAAGCGACATCATAATATTTGTCTTTCTCTGTCTGACTTACTTCACTCAGTATGACAATCTCTAGGTCCATCCATGTTGCTGCAAATGGCAGTATTCCACTGTATATATGCACCACATCTTCTTTACCCATTCCTCTGTTGATGGACATTTAGGTTGCGTCCATGTCCTGGCTATTATTGTAAATAGTGCTGCAATGAACATTGGGGTGCATGTATTTTTTCAAATTATGGTTTTCTCTGGATATATGCCCAGGAGTGGGATTGCTGGATCATATGGGAGCTCTATTTTTAGTTTTTTAAGGAACCTCCATACTGTTCTCCATAGTGGCTGCACCAATTTACACTCCCACCAACAGTAGAGTGTTCTGGTTGCTACTATTTTTAGAGAAAGAAACAAAAAGACGAATTTTCTAAGGAAGGGACTGCATGAGTTAGTGGTAGAACACTTACTCAGCAAGGGTATTTTAAGCCTGAGTTTCCTTTTTCCCTTTCTGCCCTTGTATAGAAGATACAGAGGGGCCTTTAAAAACCCCCGTAGGGATGTACTGATTCAAGGATCTATTTCTGTATAACAAGCTGCCCCCTCACTTGGCTTAGGGGCTTCAAACAATAGCTGCTTATTTGTTCTTGGGGTCCAGTGGGTTGACTGGGCACAGCTGGGCAGTTCTGCTGGGGTCACGTGCAGTTGTGAGCTCCCCCGGGGAGATGGTCTCTCTGTGCCCTCCCATCTTCCATCCCGAGTTACTTTGCAGTGTGGAGACTGACTTCCACAAATGAGTGTGCAAGGGTTTATCAAGCCTGTTTGCACTGTGCTTGTTAACGTCCATGGGTCCAAGCAAGTCCCAAGGCCAAGTCCAGAGACAATGCGGGTGGGAGGGGCAGGGGTTGCACAAGTACAGGACCACTGGGAGGGGGTTTCCTTGGGGCCCACCAAGTGGACTGATGTGGGAAAAGGAGGCTCTGAGGCTGCCAGGGCTGGTGCAGCCCATCGCTCACGTCTATCCTGGGTGAAGTGTGGTGGAGAATCCAGCTGGTCCGGCAGCTAGGACTTCTGCTGATAAAAGGTGTACTTGTCACCCATGTTGTTTTCATTGGGGTCAATTCAAATGGGTGACACAGTATGTTGCCTTAACTCTATACTGAATCTTCTTCCTCTGAGGGGAGAACACCTGCTTAAAATGGGTGAAAATTGGCCCCTGGCCCAGTGTGTGGACAGCTGGATGAGAGAGAGTGTGGATGTTTCCACTGTTTCCATCTGCCCCCTTCTGCAGCCAAAGTGACAGATTTCAGCTGCATTGGGACAAGTAGAATAATGTAGAGCACAGGGTAAATGAAGCCCTTTAAAAAACCTTATATTAAGACTATCTCCATGGGGGGACTTCCCTGGTGGCACAGTGGATAAGATTCTCCGCTCCCAATGCAGGGGACCCAGGTTCGATCCCTGGTCAGGGAACTAGATCCCACATGCACGCCGCAAGTAAGAGTTCACCTGCCACAACTAAGGAGCCTGCCTGCCGCAACTAAGACCCCGGGCAATAACAACAACAAGAAGAACCTATCACCATGATGAGCATGATTGACAGTAGTAGATTCCAGACAGAACTGAGACCACCCTGTCCCCTGTCCCAGGGCAGCAGGGCCGGGTTCTGGGTGAGCTGCTCCGCTACCTCCCTTCCCACAGTGCCGTCATTGGTGGTCGTGCCTGCGGTCCTGTGTGGGACCCTCTGATCTGTCTATCGTTATTCTCCTGCCATGCCCTGTCCACACTTCTGAGACATTAGTTTGCTTTTCCCTCGTAAGCAGTTCATAATATGCCCCCATTTGGGGTTAAAAGGAGAGCAAAGCCCTGGGGGAGGGGCTGTGGCAGTGCCATCGGAGGGGCTGCAGGGCACAGAGCCAGGGCCGGGGCCGGGGGTTGGAGCAATGCCCAGTGTGACCAGGCTTCCTGGGGCCTCGTCCTGCCTTGGCCGCTGACCAGCTCTTGATGTTTAATTTCTCTGAGCTTTAATTTCTTCAACTTCACCGGGAACTGAAGCTACGGAATCTCCATTGTCCCTTTTCTGTATAATTTTAAGATAATCACACTCCTTTTCAGCCTTGATCTCCATAGGCTTAAGAGTTGCCATCTTAAGCAAAATCAGTGTCAAGAAATCATTGATTGTCACCAAACTCCAAGTACAGAAAATGATGTCTTAAGACTGTTGGGGTCAGCAGGCCAGGTGCTGGTGGGCAGAGGCCTTCTGCACAGAGACTTGGAGGGAAGAGGCAGCTGTGCTTCTTATGAGCACAGCAGGCTGAGTCCTGGGGAAATACAAGTTTTCCCAGGAAGACAGAAAATCTCTCACTTTCTGATGCATGAACTGGTCAGTGAGTTAATCTTCACTAATCAAAACTTGTGAAACGTTAAAGGAAAAGAAGGAAAAAAAAAGAGGAAAAGGGAGAAGATTCAAATAGTACAAAATAGAGAAAATGATGAAGTTAACTAAAGTGAGCTTATGCCATGGGGGTTTGTTGGTTGTTCTCTCCAGCAAGAAAAGAATTTCTCAGGCACCCGTCTGTGCCACGTGATGTCGAGCGCACAAAATCCTTGCCCTTTAAGAACTCACTCTGCTGGACTCGGAAAGTCATGTAGAGAGAAATATACTCCCTCTTTGATCTGTTCTCGCTGAGATTTCCCAAGTTAATTAGTCTCTTTTGGGGAGATGGAGTTATCTCTTATTGACTCAATAACGATTAACTTTTAACAGTTAACCATGGCTTTCAACCACAAATATGCTATAATTTAAACAATATCATCATGTCCTTAACGGACAAAGATGGGAAAGTCCTTAAGGACTTATTAATCGTGGACCTTTATCCCCAAAGGCTGCGTTGAGCGTAGGTCTGCCTGGCCTCCAAGAGTGTCAGGATTTAATGCGTAACGAGGGCTGGCGGTCAGTCGTCCTGCACTGTGGCTGTGACCACTGTGCCCCAGGGGGTAGGGAACAGGTGACGGGAACTGTGTGCTGAGGGAGAACTTACCTTTGGAAACGACTGTTAACAACTGTTTATTTTAATACTTTTTGAATCATAAAATTAAAATATTCTCTATGCTCTACAGTAGGACCTTGTTGTTTATCTATTCTCTGTATAATAGCTTACGTCTGCCAACCCTAACCTCCCACTCCATCCCTCCCCCACCTCAGCCCCTTTGCAATCTCCAACCATAATGGAAAAGAATATAGCAAAAAGAATATATATATATATATATATATATATACATAACTGAGTCACTTTTGCTGTACAGCAGAAATTAACACAACATAGTAAATCAACTATACTTCAATTAAAAAAATAAAAATTAAAAAATTAAAAAAGATTCTTGTTGTAAGAATATTGGAAAAACTAGAAAGGAGAAGCACAGTCACAGTTCCACCCCCCAGTATTTTGGCACTTTCATTCCAGCCTTTTCTCTCAGGCACTGCACTTTCTCCTCACTGTGTGTCCTCGTCCCCGACGCAACATCAGGCGTTTCTGTCCGTCTTACCAGAGACAGCCGGTCGGCCTGCGCTTATGGCTTTGAACTGACCAGCTTAAACTCCATTCCTACATTGATAGGAGGTGGGAAAACTCCTCGGGGCCTCTGCCTCAGATGGCTCACTTCTGCTGAAATGTCAGTTTTGAGTTCTGTCTTGTGAATGTTCTTTAATCTTTCACACTAGTTTGATCCAGGCGAGGGACACACACAACCCCCTCAGTTTCCTCTGTATGTGAACATCCTGCCGGCTGCCAAGCCCATCCGTGCTGGGGCCCCGGGATTTCTCACCTAAGCTGCGCCCCCTGATAGGAGGGGTTCTCCACATCTGCCTGAGCCCCCGCTCCCTTGTTCATGACAGGTGTCGATCGTACTGTACAAACCATTGGCAAGCATCCGATGTTTTATCTCCATTCTCAGGCACCATGACAAGGAAGTTCACGTCCAGGCTGGCTCAGCACAGACGCTGGGAGCCTACATTGCCCCGAGGGTGGCTGGCTTTCCGGAGACTCCCCTCCAGGCTAAGCTTCCTCTGGGCGCCCGTCACAGAGAGGACAAGAGGGCCCCCCTGGATGCAGACAGAACACACATTTGGGAAGAGCTGTTGTTACCCTCCCCTGCCCCACCCCCAAGGCTCTGTGACTTCTTAGATGTGGTCCTGCTGAGAACAAAACACAGCCTTGATTCTGTGTGGACCTGGCAGGATATTCAGGAAGTACAGATTTTCCAAGAACCAAGAAAATTTTGTGACTGCCACGGGGCCTGGCTGCCTGGGGGCAGCAGCAGTCAGTGCTCCAGTCCTGGAGATCTGGATGGCTGGATGCAGAACATCCTGTAACAGCTGAGGGTGGGCAGCTGGCGGGCACACCACAGTCCGCCGGACAGCAGTGGCAGCACAGGCATCGGCAAAGAGCATCTCCATTGGTCTGTCAAGTCGTGGGATGATTCGGGCCCAACGTTTTCTGCAGATCCGTTGAAGAGGGATGTGCCAGTCGGGAGGTGGGTGTCTGCAGGTTTACAAGATCAGAAGGCGATATGGCCGTGTGATGCCCACAGAGGCCACACGTGACGCAGCCCATGGCGGCCCCGCTAGGGACGTGCAGTCTTTGAAGTGACAGGTTCAAGTCTGTGACTCGATCAATGTACAATAGTCTTGTACGGAAATTGCTCACTTCCAAATTGGTTTTGAGAAGGTGGTAGGGGGAGGGATAAATTAAGAGTTTGGGATTAATATACACACATGACTATATATAAAATAGATAAGCAACAAGGGTCTGCTGTACAGCACGGGGAGCTCTAGTCAATATTCTGTAATAACCTGTATGGGAAAAGAATCTGAAAAAGAAAATATATATATATATATATAACTGAATCACTTTGCTGTACACCTGAAACTAACACAACATTATAACTCAACGATACTCCGATATAAAATAACAATTTAAAAAACAAACAAACAACAAACAAAAATTGGTTTTGGTTTAACTGAAGGAGAAGGCCTTGTTCCCACTGTTCTGAGGCTTGATTAAGCGTCTGAAGAGCCACAGTGTAGCGGGCTTAGAGGTCAGACAGACCAGCTCTGAAGTCCGGGGCTCTGCCCTCCGTAACTGCAGAACTGTAAGTGCTACCTTTCTCTGCCTTAGTTTCTTCAGTTAAGAAAAAATGTCCTCTGGACTTCCCTGGTAGCACAGTGGTTAAGAATCTGCCTGCCACTGCGGGGGACACAGGTTCGAGCCCTGGGCCAGGAAGATCCCACATGCCGCGGAGCAACTAAGCCCGTGAGCCACAACTACCGAAGCCCATGCACCTAGAGCCCGTGCTCCGCAACAAGAGAAACCACCACAATGAGAAGCCCGTGCACCTCAACGAAGAGCAGGCCCCTGTGTGTCGTTCAGGTCCTCCGGGAAGCAGACCATGAGATGGGGTTGAGGGCGTGAGAAGTTTATCGGGGGAGTGACGTCTGTGGCAGATGGAGGAGAGGAAGCAGGCTGGACTGGGTGCCCACAGACAGAGATGTAGGTGGGACAGTTAGTCAATCCAAGGGGAAGCCCTGGGCCCCTGGTGCCCTTCACAGTAGCCCCACCTTGGGGGCGGGCCCTGGGACCCTCCCTGCTTGGTCAGCTGGGGCTGCCTGGGTCTTCCTGGGCTGCAGGCTCCTTCCGGTGGGGACAGGAGCCATGGCCTGTGGCTGCCGCCCCGACCGAGTGGACTCAGACCTCAGCGGTCCGTGTGCTCGTAGCTTGGTGGTGGTAACAGTGACTGTGTTGGCCTCTAGTACGTGCTTGACAGCGTTTTAAATGATTGTATGTAAACTTCAAAACAACCATGAGTTCATTTGTATTTTCTACATTTGAAAGTTGAGAATTGATCTCAGAAAGCTTAAGCAACTTGTCCAAGGTCAATAGCTAGAAACTACCAGAGCCAAGGGATCTGAGTGCAAAAAATGATATTATCAGTGCAGGGTAGAAACCTGGCTTATGTTCTTACAAATGTAGAAGATGTGCCTTCAGCTTATCTGGAGAGTGTAGGGATTTCGTCCAGGTCGTAGAAGGACTGCCTCCTGCCTCCAGAATACTGGGCTGAAAAACCCAGGAACTCAGCATTCGGAAAGTGAGCACAGAGGAACAGCATGTAATTGGGAGGAGGTGGGGGAGGGAGTAGAGGATTGCCTTTTAGAAAAATGGACCACATTTAGAAAGAAAACTGGCAGAATTAGTTGCACCTGTAGAGTCAACAGTGATAAATACATTGCTCAGAATTAGAGCCCAAACTTTGAACAATATTGGGTGGCAGAAACTAGCTTCCCTAGGTGCCTTATGTAATTTGGATTTGCTGATACACTCAGTGACTTCTACCCCGTTTGTTGGGGCAGATCTCCACGGATGACGAAGAGGGAAGCACTGGGTCCCCGCAGGTCATCGGAACACCTGCCTCCGTTTTCCGTCCTGGTGGACAAGCCCCATTCTGCCTCTGAGGTGTCGTTGTACTTGGGCTTTCAGAAAACGATAAGAAATTTATCATCTACTTTGAGTCTGATAACATTCCAGGGAGCATCTTCCGAATTCCATCTCACTAACCTGGACGAGGCCTTTCCGAGGCCCGACTGTCCTTATCAAACCAGGAACTGGCTTCTTTCATCCATTCACAGAGCAAATGGAGCCCACTGAAGTTCATCCGCTGACAAGCAATGGGAGAGGAAGCCTCCCTCTCCTGACTTCCAAGGAGGAATTGTGATGGACCCTCAGAGAGCAAATGGGGGCCGTGAGCATGTGAATCCCTTCCCTCTGTTTCACACAGCTCACCCTCCTCTTCCCACATGTCCAACTGAGGATAGACACCAGGATTCCTATGCTGAGGGTTCTAGTGAAGGCAAAATGGCTGCTTTACTCCCAGTGGGGGGATCTGTCCAAACATCCCTTCTGGGGGAGCAGAGCTGCTGTACCTGGGCTCAGGTCCGGGGCCTGCACCGGGGAAGGGGAGGCCGTGGTGGCAGATGGGCCGGCCTGGATGTGACGCTAACTCGAGACGTGGCGTCCAAACGAGGGTTGCCATGCAATAGTCGGGACATACTTCTGCTAAAAAGTTCTTTGTTGTCTGTCTGAAATTCAATTTTTTTTCTTTTTTTGGTCGTGCTTTATGGCTTGCAGGATCTTAGTTTCCTGACCAGGAATTGAATCTGCACCCTCGGCAGTGAAAGCTCGGAGTCTTAACCCCCGGACCGCCAAGCAATTCCCTGAAATTCAAAATTTTTGACTTTTTTTTTTGGTATTTTATCTGAATATTATCTGCATTTATGTGTTTTAAAGTCCTGTGTTTTATCTGGCAGCCCGACTCTAATCACAATCTGTGAAACTGAGGAACAGACCCAAAGTGTCGGCCCAAAGGGATGGACAGGAAGGTGGATTCTGGTAACCGGGCAGTGGGGTCAATTAGAGGTTGCAGCTCGAAGCAAGAGCTTGTGAGTTGTTGGAATCAATAGAAGTTATTGGCTGATGGAAAATACCAAGTGGGAGGTCACAGTATTTGATGAAGCCAGGGCAGTCGCTACAAAGGCATGTCTAAGGGGCAGGTCCTATCATTGCCCTTGTGTTACAGCCGAGGAAACCGAGGGTCCTGGAGTACAGGTGACCTTCCCTGGGAAACACAAGTGATGGCATTGGGACTGGAACCAAAGGAGTCTGTCTCCTGAGGCCACGCCTTACACACCTTGGTGCTCTGTTGAGAGAGCTTTGCTCTGTCATTTATTTATAAAAAGAGGTGCTTGAAGACATCAGAAACTCCCCCCTGAAGACAATTCCTCTCTGAGTGGGTTAGGGACGGGTTAGTGGCGGGAAAATTGCGTATCCGATCCTCTTTAATACTCACTGATTAATAGAAGACATTGTTTTAAGAGTTTGAAATAACGTTAATATGTGATGCATTGCTTGTTTTTAAAAAAACCAAGATCGCGAGTATTTTCCTGTGAGTTACAACCAGAACATTTCCAGAACACCTCACTTCTAACCTATTCAAGGATTCAGTAAGTAGGATGGTGCGACTCATGGTGTGTCAAGCTCCACATGAGACACGGTCTGAAAAGATGAGCGAGCGCGTCCCTGCCCTCGGGGGCCTAGCTTCCCTTACTGCCTTCTGCGAGGGGCTGAGTTTTCTCCCGACCACCCATCTGGACCATTGTCACCTGGATCTCTTCGTCCCCTCACCTTCGGCTGATGGTGGGAACTGGGTGGATGGGAGTGGGAGAGGTTGAGGGTTTCCTGCCCGGCTGCCTCCCCAGGAGGCCGTCCCCACAGACATGCTGAGCTCCGACCAGGGCTCCCCGCTGGACTCTCCGGGAGTGTTAGTGCTAGGGTCAGGGTTGGGGTTAGGATTAGGGTTAGGGCTCTGCTGGTCACTGATCTCTGGGCTTTACCGTGGCTGGCTGGTCTTCTTCATCCTGTTCTGCTTTTTCTAGACAGCCTGCCACTGAGGTCTCCTCCACCTTTTGAAGGTGTCATCTCTGTCCTGCTGGGACACTGATTGACACAAGCTTCATAATCTCTCCTGAGATGACTGCTTTTCAGGTTGTCCATAACATCTGATAAAAAAAATGTGAACCCAAGACAAAAACGTTGAAGGGAAGGAATACACTGGGAGAAAGTAATACTACAGTGGCCGGCATGCTGACGATGCCCCGGGGGTGCAGAGGGCCTAGGGAGGCTGGTGTGTTGTGTGCCTTGTACCGACCAACCAAGGTCCACTGTGAAAGAACTTGTCATGTACGTATTATCCATGTCAGTATCGTGTACTTGGACAGCCACATGCAGAATATCCATCCCAAACTACGCAGTGACAAACTTCCGTAAACATAGATTTTATATAATGTACATATATACATCTCATCTAAAGAAGCCCTTACATAACTGATTAGATTTTACAAGGAAGAAAGGAAACCACCCAGGGCAAACGACTGCTACCTTTCCTTAAACATATTTTGAGCTGCCCTAAGACATATCAGAAAAAACCAAGGAGGTTGTTCCAGGGAAGAAAATCTTACTTCTGTATGAGGGAAAACTTTGTAACAGTGTGAGATCCAAAAAGAATGTACCGTTTAGCTCTTTATAGTTTGTAAGACTCACTCGGCTGTGGTTTTTGTTCATGTAACCTATTTTGGCCCTTAAAAGAAAATCTCATGAGTTCAATGAAATAAACAGATTAAAAAAAAAAAAAGTTTACTAGGCCGTGCCTGGTAGCCTCTCTTAACGTAGGGCTTGCTCTTTTTTTTTTTTCTCCTTGTATGCAAGGAGCTGAATTTTCTTTTTTTTTTTTGTCGGTAATACAGATACGATTTTAATACAGTTCACAATATGACCACATCTCTCTTTGAGCTTTGAGGAATGAAGAAGACAAAAACAATCAAGCCAGTATCCATTATTATTTTCCTATATCCCTGTGCATCCCTTTAACATCAAAATCCCTTGCTAATGTCATGTCTTTCTTTCTGGTCCCTTTTCAAGGTCTGCAGTGTAACCCCACTGTAGTCCCAGAGCATCACAATGACACCTGGCCCTCCTTTGTTCTAAGGAACTTCTCCACCGGGTTAAGTGGTTTGTGGGCTCTTGGTAAATGTTGTTGAGTAAAAACATCCCTTTTCTTACCATTTCTCTCACAGCCAATCTTACCTACCAATCTTGCTCTTCTCTGCCCCTTACTGGCATCTCCAACCATCCTAGTGTCTTGGTTTCATCCAGGCTGTTAGAATTCTATGATTATCCATTGCCAGAGTGCCCTTTCCAGTACCTTTGGTCTATTACAGGTACTTGACCATTTGCAGTTTATCAGGCTTTCTTCTCTCTATTCTCCACTCCCTTCTGCAGACATACAGACACCAACACTTTGTCTCCTAATTCCGTAGCGTGCAGTCAACAGTAGTATACAACAGCCCTGGCTTTGAATTTTAAAGAGCCTTAAGGAAAAATGGATTCTTGCCAGAAATAACTAGGAGTTAGTAGTCGTTTGCATTTTGGAGTGTGTGACATCAGAGAAAAAAAACCTCACCATGTGTTAATACATGCTAAGCGGTTAGAACGTTGCCGGGCTCATAGTAAGTGCTGGATGAGGGCCCACCAACATCACTGTTAATATTTGACTTTGGCAACGTCTTTTCACGCCGCGCTTCCAGGTCCTGCAGAACTCTGCTCCAACAGCGGGCACTGCTTCACGTCCCACCTGCATAACCACCCCCTCCCCGCGGCTGGCCCCCCTGCCACCTGCACACCCGTGGGAAGTTACACCGGGTCTCTGCTTGTGCACACGCCCCACAGGGGTTGAAGAGGAAGACCAGGGCCTTGCTGTGCAGGCTGCAGCCCAGGAGGTGCTCCTGGGCTTGCTTCCTTCTCACAAACTGGGCTCGTCCACTGGTTGCCAGCAGGCTCCACCACCCTGGTCATGATATAACACCAGCAGCCACAGGGTGGTCACACACTGTCTTCCCATAGACTCCAGGACAGGAGATGTAAATGAGACTGAGGGAAAATGAACACAGTTTCTACATTAAAAAGTGTGACTCTTTGCACTTGTAGTCTATGCTTGCACTCGCCCAACAGCCAGTTACAAATAGTCACCAATTACCAGAAACTAGTCCGGGATGTTCATGCTATAGATTAGCTATTTAAACTTAATTATGCAATAATTAAATGGAACCCTTCTCTTTTGCACTTTTTATGTCCTCAAAATAGTTCAAGTCTTTGTAAGATTCTAGTTAACTTGCCATTTTCACAGAGTATGAGGCTTAGTTTTATTTCTGGTTCCCGTAAAAAGGTAACTAGTATTAATTCATCCTTGCAGTTAGAATTTTTAAATACACAACTCATTGCAATGGAGAAGACCCATGAAACGTCTTAATAGAAGAAAACTCAGAAGCAGCCATTTCTTCCAACACTGTACAAACATTGCCTCTTTTTAGATATGAATCTGTATTTTTATTGGTTTAACAGCAAAATAAAATGTAATTGCTCACCCATGAGCTGACTTTAACAAGGAAACTGTTCCTTATTGAAGTCTGATGAAAGTTCACCAGCAGCAAGAACCTCTGCAAGAGGGGACATACAATATCAAGTTATTTGGGCTCAATTCAGTGAGTGTTTTTTGATCAATCATCATATTGTAGACACTATTCCAGGCACTGTAAATTCAGAGTTGATGAAGGTGCTGTGTCCTTAAGAAGCTCACAATTTATTCCTGGGACAGGAAGCTAGCACACTGTGAGTAGTTCTGTAGATGGACCCCGATGGGGTGCCCAAGGCTGGCAGTTCCTTCCTGGGTAGTGTGTCTGTCCCCTCTTGTAGGCCAGCTACTGCTGGAGGACAAGGAGGATGTCTTCTTGTTGCTCTATCCTTACCAAAAGTTCAGGGCTCAGCTTATTTTTTTAAAGAAAAATATAAAGAAAAGGGAGGAAGGGATGGAGGAAAGGAGGGAAGAAGTTAGAAAAGGAGAGAGAAGTGTTAATAAAAGAGGGGATTCTTTTTTTTTTTTTTTGTGGTACGCAGGCCTCTCACTGCTGTGGCCTCTCCCGTTGTGGAGCACAGGCTCTGGATGTGCAGGCTCAGCAGCCATGGCTCACGGGCCCAGCCGCTCCGCAGCATGTGAGATCTTCCCGGACTGGGGCACAAACCCGTGTCCCCTGCATCAGCAGGCGGACTCTCAACCACTGTCCCACCAGGGAAGCCCAAGAGGGGATTCTTGAATCAAACATCAAAGGATGAGTATGATTTTTCTAAATTGGAAAAGGAAGAGGAAACGATTAGTTCTGCCTGGAATAGGAAGAGTCAGAAAACATTTTGTAGAAGAGAAGACGTTTGAGCCAAGACTTAAAGGGCACCAGAATTTGCCCCGTGGAGAGGGAACAAAAGTGTAAGTCATAACAGGCGGAGTGACACATCTATAAAGAAACATAAGTCCTTGGAAATTGGATCCATCAGGCGTGTTGGACGTGTAGGCTGGTAGGGGAGAACTAAGGAGAGATGAGGTGACTGCCGATGGTGAGACCAAGAAGCAGTTCACACAGTAGAAATAATTGATCTGGTCTTTGATTTAGAGACATACCTGGACCGGAAGGAGGGAGGAGTGAAGAGAGACCAGGCAATTAATGGGGGCCCTTCACAGTGGTCCAGAGAGGAGGTGATGAGGGTCTGAGTCAGAGAAGGCTGACGGTCAGTGTAACACTGTGGGGTATAACCTCTAGAAATGATTGACCATGGAAGAAGCTGCATTCAACAACAGTAAGGTTTCAAAACGGAAGTCTTAAAGGGAAGATGACTACACCACACACAGAAATACCAAGTCAGGAGGAGGAGTCGGTGATGGGTTGGGGGCAGATAATGATTTGATTACGTTGCAGGATTAGGAGAGATCCGGAAGGGAAGGCTGCACCTGCTGGCCAGCAGGGTTTTAGCACCATCTGCCCCAAGCAGCGTCATCCACATGATGTCAGAGCCGACCCCCAGTGTCCTGGCCTGTTTGCACCTCAGACTTACACCGCTAAGGGTGCAGCCTCTGCACAGCCCAAACTTCCTGACTCCTGCCCTGTTGAATACGACCTCGCTTTACCCTTCCTTGAAGAAGGATCGGCTTGGTGGTGGTGCCGTAACACCCCCCCCCCCCCAAACCTCAACGCCTCACAGCAATAAAGGCTCATCTCCTGTTCACATTACATGTTGCTGCAGGTCAGCTGGGCTCCTGGCTCTGTGTCATCACTGTCCTCCCTCTGGGTCCAGGCTGATGGAACCACCGTTGAATAGTCCTCATGGCAGTGGGAAGAGAGAACATGACAAAACCTTCACTGGCTCCTAAAACTTCCATGACAGCTGCACAAGGGACAAGGGACCAACCTCTTGCCTCCTGGGGAAGAATTCCAAATAATGTATATAAATGCTCCTCCCCAGCCCCCAGTGTGTGCTGGGCTCCGTGCTCCTTCCCAAGGGCACGGAAAAGGGAGAAGAAGTAACTTGACGGTGGAGGGGCCTGGCAAACACCCCGCTGGCCAGATGATCAGGGAGAAGTCACACTGGTAGCCCATGGCCTTGATACAATGTCATGAGAAGGCACTAGGCTCTGGGTCTCCCTCCTGAAAACCTACAATCCCAGGCTAATCATGAGAAAAGCACCAGACAAACCCAAACTGAAGCACATTCTACAAAATCCCTGACTGGACTCCTCAATACCGTCAAGGTCGCCAAAACAAGGAAAGTCTGCGAAACCGTCACAGCCCGGAAGAGGCAAACGAGACGTGACAACCAGATGTGATGTGGTATTTTTTAAATTTTTAATTAATTAATTAATCATTAATTAATTTTTGGCCGCGTTGGGTCTTCATGGCTCCACGCGGGCTTTCTCTAGTTGCGGCAAGCGGGGGCTACTCTTTGTTGTGATGTGTGGGCTTCTCATTGCTGTGACTTCCCTTGTTGCGCAGCACAGGTTCTAGGCACGCCAGCTCAGTAGTTGTGGCGCATGGGCTTAGTTCCTCCTCGGCATGTGGGATCTTCCTGGACCAGGGCTCAAACCTGTGTTCCCTGCATTGGCAGGCAGATTCTTAACCACTGCGCCACCAGGAAAGTCTGTGATATGGTATTTTGGATGGGACCCTGGAACAGAAAAAGGATATTAGGGGAAAACTAGTGAAATCCCAAGAATGTGTGGATTTAGTTAATAGCAATGCACAAGGTTGGCTCCTTAGTTACGGCAGATGTGGCATCTTCATGTGAGATGTTAATGATAGAAGGAAGCAGGGCAGATTTATGTGGAAAATCTGTGTATCATCTCTGCACCTTTTCCATAAATCAAAAAATATTCTAGGGCTTCCCTGGTGGCGCAGTGGTTGAGAGTCCGCCTGCCGATGCAGGGGACACGGGTTCATGCCCCTGTCTGGGAAGATCCCACATGCCGCGGAGCGGCTGGGCCCGTGAGCCATGGCCGCTGAGCCTGTGCTCCACAACGGGAGAGGCCACAACAGTGAGAGGCCCACGTACCGCAAAAAAAAAAAAAAAAAGTATTCTAAAGTAAAAATTTTATTTCTATTAAACAAAAAGAGGCACATGCCATTTCCAACCACAAAACTGACCCAAGAACTCAGAGCTACCTGCTAACACTGGACTCTGCCTCTCTGATCCTGTCACTCAATATCATTATAAGATTATGAAAATAAATAAAGTCTGCATTTCCCTGGTAAATGGCTTGTGTCCAGGAGTGACCAAATACTAAATAAATTTATCTGCAGCAGCAGTCAGTGGGGGAGAGGAAATCAAGTCAAGTGGCATTTGCTCACTTTCTGTAAAACAAAGCAAAACAGCAAAGGGAAATACAGTGTTCAGAATTGTCGCTTCACTCATGTTTCATTGGCCGATGCTGGTCTGCTGGCCACACCTAACCCACAGCATGTCTGGGGTATTTACCTCCTTCTACCCTTTGAAGCTGAAGCTTAGTGCTAGTTCCAGGGCTCCTGTGGCTCCGGGCTCCCGGGTAGCAAGGATTTGGGGTTTTTCCCTGCCCACCCTGGATGGACACCTCCCTTGCTCCCAGCCGGTTCCCACGACATAAAGTCTCTCCTTGTGCAGAATGTTCCTGCCGAGCCGGCCCTGCCCCAGCAGTGCACTGAGCAGAGGTAATGATATCTGGGTTGCAGGGTGAAAGGGCATCTGAATTCCACAGAATCGAGTGGGAGGGAGAGCAGACGTGACCACACCCAGGACCAGGTGGCGGCCCAGGAGGGTTGTGCCGGCAGGCTCTGCTGCGGGGAGTGGGGTACAGTGGCAGGGCAGTGGTGCGGGGCTTGCCCTTCTGGGTAGAGAGAACCACAGAAGGAGAGTGGGGCGGAGGTCGTTCTGGGAGATGAGTCTGAGGATAGTGCCCAGAAAATATGGTGGCAGACGTTCCGTCAGAAACCGTAATCGCAGAGAGGCTACGCATCTTTCATTCAAATTACCAGGAGCGTTCTGGAACAGAAAACAATAAAAAGAAGTTCAAAGGTGTAAGCGAGATGGAAGTTGTCTGTTTTAGCTCCAAAATGTTTGTGTGTGTTCTATACTGTCTGCTCTTGGCATTTGCGAGAAAGCCATTTCCCAGAGGCTTACACGGAGATGACTTGTTTGTACCAAACTGCTCCAGGAGAGCTCTTTTCTCTCTTTGTCATCTGATTTTTCTGTAGCCCTCTCTAGCCCTTGTTTCCACTTCTGCTCCTCTCAAAGTAACCTGCGTCTTTGAGTGGCTCACAGGGTCACTGCTGCCTCCGATGAATCAGCCTCTGGGCTGGGAGCCAAGTTCGTGCAATTTCGTGTTTACAAATGGCCTTGTTGCATCTGCCGGCCTCCGTCACGGTTGGTGCGCCGGTGGCCACACTGGCTCTGGCTGTGCCCTCGGGAGACTGTCTTGTGTTTTCTACTGTCCCTTCTCTAATCAGGGTCATTATGTTCTCATTTCCTCGAAGGCTGCCACTGATTGAGACTTCTGTCTCATGAAAGAAAGTAATTGAGTTGGTGTCTTTACCATGAGTGTGCATCGACTTCTAGAGCAGCTGCTATGAAAGGAGAGTGGAGCTGGGGTGCAGTGAACAGGCTTGGGGGTGGGGGCGGGGGGTGCCCTGAGCCTTCTTCCCTCTGCATCCTCGCGGTGCCTGGAAAGTGTGTTCAGCAGGCTGCCTCTGCTCTGCTGAAAAACTGCCTGCTTGTTTCAAGATCTGCTGTTTAGTTGATAATTTCATTGCTGTCCTGGGCACTTGACTCCTTCACAGAGATTTTTACGGTGTCTGTGGGGTCCCTTCTCTCACGGAGAGCAGGACTGCGTACAGCAGTCAGCACGATGCGTCATACCCAGGTGGAGAGAAAGGATGCTGGCCGCTTGCTGTTAAGTTTCCAAATCTCCTGTTTCTTTTCGCCCTGGTTTGATTTTTCTTTGTTTCAGGAAACATTAGTATATAAAATTCAATTTGGCTTTCCTCCTTCCTCGATTAGAAGTTAATGAATTTTATTGGTATTTGATCTGACCACAGGCTACTTCGTTAGCTGCATAAAAGTTTCATTAATTTTAGTGATCTCATAATTACAGCGGATGGTAGACTCTGGTGTGAGCAGGCAGTAACACTGTCCTCATGCAGTTTCATCTTCTGGATTTCCCCTCGAGATGGGCAGCGTGGTCCTGACGATTTACATAACTGCTTAAATATGGGCTGCAAAGCAGCATCTAAAATCGGATGCTGTCATTGTTCTCTGGGTAATCAAAGGCTGCTTCTTCGTGGGGAGGGTCTGCCTCCAGAAGGGGGGCCCCCTGGGGCCTTGTGGGAATGGGACAGGTGAGAAGACACTCAGACAAATACCACTGGGCACCTGGAGAACTTGACAGGCTCTGATGACACAGGCAAATCATGGTTCCCTTGGCATTTCTTTTTCATAAAAGAAAGGATTTTAGATCCATTATATGAATATGTTTAAAATACAAATAATGCTTTGCTCCTGCTGGTAGCTTTTAAGATAAGTAGAAGAAATGATTATACTAAATGGCATTTGAATTGTACAGCTAAAACCTAATTCCATCTATTGCTTTACAGTTTAAAAACATTCAGAGTGACAGCGATACACACAGTGTGGGTGGGTCTCACAAATGTTATGTTGAGCGAAAGAAGCCACATCCAGAAATTCTATCCTGTAGGATTCTGTTCACATAACGATTACTTATATAAAAGGAGGCAAAACTAATCTGTGGTGTTAGGAGACCAGAGTGGTTATCACTGGGGTTGTGATGGGGGTGGGGCATGAGGGGGCACCTGGGGGGCAGGTCATGCTCTGCTTCTGATCCTGGTCACATGACTCTATTCGCTCTGAATTAGGTCATTGCAGGTTGTGTGCGTTTTTGTAAATAGGCTGCGTTTCAATTAAAAAAAAATCAATAAAAGGCACTTATGTGGGAAAAAAATTTTAAAAAGAATGGATATATGTATAACTGAGTCACTTTGCTGGACACTTGAAACTAACACAACACTGCAAATCAATTATACTCCAATACAAAATAAAAATTAAATTTAAAAAGTCAATAAAAGGAAATAACTTCCCATCGAGAGAGAGAGAGGATTCACATAAATTATGTCATTACTTCCTATGAAGGAAGGGTGTTGGGCCCTTGCCCTAGGGGTGATTTGGGCCTTGCAGGACCAGTCTCTTGAAGGAGGCCCTGGCCCTCCATCCTCTGAGGGGGTCCAGCATGTTCCCTCCCCTGGTCCCCTCACTGGTGGGCTCATCAGTTGGGAATGTGCCAGTGGAAGCACGGTGGATGGGAGGAAGGTGGGGAGCCCTCCTGACACTATGATACAGAGGAGAAGCAGAAGGCATGCAGGTCCCACACTTCGATGCGTAAGAAGAAAACTGAGACGTGAAACGCGGTTTCAAAGCCAGGTGGACCCTGGCTGTGAGTCTGCTCTGCAGGTGGCAATGGCCTTTGTCTCTCTTCCCACCCCTGCACTTGGGCGCTGTCACAGCTGGAAGTGTCCCCGTGTGTGGGGGAGGAGATCGGAGAGGGCAGGTCATCCAGGAGGTTGTTTCCTCTCCAGGGCTGAGTGACTGTGTCTTTCTCTTTGGGAGAAGCCCGTCACCTCTTCTATCACAACCTGCCAATGAGGGTCTCCTCTGACTGTCTGTGTGCGGGTGAGCCTTCTTCTTACCAGCACAAGCATTGTAGGCCTGTCATCGTTTTCTCCTCTACTCAGAGCTGGCCAGCCCCAAACAGGGACATCTCAGCATATCTGCTCTGGGGACTGACTCTCAGCAGCCTCCAAAATAAAAGGGCAGGTTAAGGTGGGAAGGTCTTTCTTCTTTATTTGCAGTGCCTTCCAATGGAGGGATTGAACTAGGTCACTTCCACTTGAATGTTCTATGTTTTTGACTCAAACTTCTCTAAGATTTCCAGTTACACATAGAGGCTTGAACCCATGCTCCCTTCCAAACCCCAAAAAATGACAGTGAATGAGTGAATGAGTGAATGGGATAAACCCATGAGGACAAGGAAAGAAGTAGTGCTGAGTCTGGAAGACAGGGGGCATCAGCAAAGTTTGGGCAGATGAGAGTGGGTCAGCGATTGGTAACTGAGCAACAGGACAGAAAGAACGCACACAAGAGGCAAGGCGATGCTGCTGCAGGGCCCCAGGGGGGCCGGAGACCCCCAGGACCTGGCTGAAATGTGTCCACTGAGCAACTGGGTGCGTCCCTCTCCACTCCCTAGTCTTCCTCCTCCAATAACACACAGCTGGGAGAAGGAGAGTTTATTCTGCAGAGAAACCAAATCAAACTTGGGACTTAGTGATGCAAGCAAAGATAGGGATGAGGCACCCTACTAAAAAGAGGGAGAATAAGTGAAATCCTGCCTTCTAAGGGGGTGCCACACAAGAGAAAGATGTAGAGGTAAGAACATGTGAGGATTTCCTGAGGAAACAATGGGGCAAGACAGCTCACCATCGTGTATGGTAGAGTCCATCAGATGCCAGCTTCTATCTGATTTTTAGCGCCTCACTTCTAGCAGACAGAGGATGCCACCAGACACCTCAGGAGAGGTTTTACCATGAGAGGCAAGAACCAAAACTGTTTAAAACAGGAACATTGAAGGAAACAAGAGAACATTGAAGGAAACCAGAGACAATGCCAGAAGAAAAGAAAACTGTAGTGCATATCATCAAGAGATGAGATAGGGTTTTGTATGCATGAAACAAGATGAGTATGCTATTAAAAAACCTTTGGAGAACAAGAAAGAAAGAGCTCTTGAAAATTAAAAATATAATAGCAGAAATACAAGTTCAAAAGAACGGTGTTGCTTTTTATCACAATAGAAGTGTGAAGATCATCACTAAAACTAAACCCAAGGCCAAAAGAACTCACATCAGTATCCACATTGTTACACAGACAGATTGAGGCATGTCAATTTCTCCTGGCTGCCTGATTTCAGATGGAGTGGAGTCAGCAAGAGAACTTGTGGGTGGTCCACTGCTCTGTAAAGAGACTCTTCAAACACAACTGGGTCATGAATAAACTAAAGATTAAGTAGGAACATGGATCCCACTGTTGTCTCCTTGTAGGTGTCTGAAAGCAGCAAGTTCAAGGTGACCACCACTGATGACGACTGTGTGAGTTTCTTCTTGCTGCTGTAACAAATAACCACAAACTTAATGGCTTAAAACAACACAAATGTATTATTTTAAATGTGTTGGGACATGGGCATGGATCTCACTGGGCTAAAATCAAGGTGTCAGCAAGGCTGCTCTCCTTTCTGGAGGCTCAAGGGAAAATCTATTCTCCTGAGCATTCAGGTTGTTGGTAGACTTCAGTTCCCTGTGACTGTAGCCCCGAAGTCCCCATTTCCGTGCTGGCTGTCAGTCAAGGACCAACCCCAGCATCTAGAAGCTGCCACCTTCCTCCACCTTCAAGCCAGCAATGGTGGACTGAGCCCCACTCATGCTTCAAGTCTCTCGACCTCCTCTCCATCTTCTCCTCTCTCTGCCGTCAGCTGGGTTCTCTGCTGTTACGAGCACATGCGGTTAGATTGTGCCTCCCAGATAACTGGGATAATCTCTCCATCTTGAGAATCCCCCTTTGCCACGTGATGTATTGTAGTCACGGGTCCCAGGGGTGAGGACGTGACATCTTTGGGGTCCATTACTCGTCCTACCACACCTGAGAACGTCTACCAAAAACGCGATCAGACTCATATCTCAAGGCTGACTCCCCTGACTGCTGGCGTGCTGTAGGTGAATTCGTGGCTGACAACTCAAAGAATAAGTGCGGGAGATAGAAGGAAATCACTAAAGACATCAGATGTACATTTCAAAGGCTGTACAATAGGCACTTAATACGTGTTGGGATGAATGAGTAGCTTATTTATGGGGAAATCATTCTTTCTCAACAGCAGAAAATCACCTACTTATGCCAGCAAGCAGCTTGTGTTTGGAAGCCAGAAACTGTGGAGAGCAGGGTCCTAGGGCACAAAGGGCCCAGAGCTCCTCTTATCAAAACTGCTGAGGACACACTGTGGATGACTTTGAACTGCACTTTTGTCTGCTTTTCACTTCTGTGCTATTGCAAGCTTCCTGAAACCTGGCCTGCTCTGCACATCTAGCCCTGTGTGTTCTCGAACTTCAGTAGATATAAGACACACCTGGGGAGATTGTAAAAGTGCAGGTTCCTCGGCTGCATCCCCAAGGGGTCCTGACTCAGGAAGTCTGGGATGTGACCCAGGAATCTGCATTTCCACAATTAAGAACCTGCAGAACCACAAGAACATTCAAGAACCTG
Organism: Orcinus orca; assembly: GCF_937001465.1. Classification (NCBI taxonomy): domain Eukaryota; kingdom Metazoa; phylum Chordata; class Mammalia; order Artiodactyla; family Delphinidae; genus Orcinus; species Orcinus orca. The sequence continues at coordinate 6,816,038 of NC_064572.1, forward strand.
GTGCTTTGTTCTATGATACTCACTATGGAATGAACATTCTACTCTGGGTGAGTTCTGGAAAATTCGCTTACTAGATTGAATCATGTGTTTCCAAAGACCACCTTGCACCTCTGTAGGTGGAGGGTCAGAAGTGGCTGGTGTGCAATGATGTGCCGAGTCCCCAAGGGCTCCAGTCCAGGGAGGCCCGATTTAAGGAGTAAGACAGAAAGTAGGAGCCACCAGGACATGGCAGTAGGTGAGTTGCACGGTGAACAGATAATGACCAGAAAGGAAGCAAGTCAATTTATGCAGTTGCAGAGCCACATCCTGCACGTGGAAGGACCAAGGCAGAGCCAGTAACACAGGGGACCAAGCATGAATGTCTGCTGCCCACAGCTCAGGATGTCTTAGAAAGAAGGGCAGGACACAGGGCCGCCAGACACCGGTGCAGGCTGTGCCTGTGTGATGCTGGACCTTGATCCTGGGCCCCACGTCCACATCACGTGGCACGGGGCGCTGCCCTTGGTGGAGCTCACAAAAAGCGTCTTCTTCTTTTTTATTTTTATATTTATTTATATATTTATATATTTTTGGCTGCGTTGTGTCTTCATTGCTGCGCGCGGGCGTTCACCAGCTGCGGCGAGCGGGGGCTACTCTTCGTTGTGGTGCGTGGGTTTCTCATGGCGGTGGCTTCTCTTGTTGCGGAGCATGGGTTCTAGGCACGCGGGCTTCAGTAGTTGTGTCTCACAGGCTCTAGAGCGCAGGCTCAGTAGTTGTGGCGCACCGGCTTAGTTGTTCTGGGGCACGTGGGATCTTCCTGGACCAGGGCTCGAACCGATGTCCCCTGCATTGGCAGGTGGATTCTTAACCACTGTGCCACCGGAGAAGTCCCAAGCGTCTTCTTAACTGGAAAGGGTGGTAGGCAGCAGCCAGGCGGTTATGAGCCCTGAATCTGATGCTGTAATTCACAACAGGAGGATTTTCCACGGCAAATAAATAAGGGAGTTGTCAACATTGACAACATTGACAAGATAGTCCGGGCAAAAGTCAGCTGCTCTCCGAGGCCATGTGCAGAATTAAACAAAAACAAAAACCAAATTAGAGTCAAATCACACAGAACAAAAAGGCTCTTTGTCTCAGTCAAAAGCCTATTGCATCTCAGAAGTAAAATAACCTGGATGTCAGCTCACTGGGGAGGCAGCCACCAAGGGCAGGGCAGGGCAGGGCACAGCCCGGCTGAGTAAGACTCTAGCTGCTCCTGAGACCCCAGCAACTGCACGGTAAGAATTCGCTTAAACAGATGCGGTGAAATAGACGAGAATCCTCATGAGAACGGCTGTCTCTCAGTGTGCTTCTCTGTTGTGATTTAAGCAGCACAGATGGGAAGGAAAGGAGATTTAGGTCCATTGCATTGTTTTTTCATCATCTTTTGTTCCCATAGGGACGCGCGTCACTTGCTCCACACCCCCCCCCCACACACACACAACACACACACACACCGTGCTGCTTATTCCCTGTGCTTTTGGAGAATTTAGCTCCATCGGAATGTTACGTGTTAGTGCCAGTGGCCAGGGACATCTGTTTCAGAGGTGGGCGCAGCTCATCTGACAGTTGCCTGAAGACCAGAGCTTTTGTTTCAGAGACAGACGCCAGGCCCTCCCAGGGACTAGAAGTCTTCTTATCCCATTTATGATTTTTCCCAGAATTCTTTAGGGGAGCGTGTGTGTGTGTGTGTGTGTGTATGTATGTGTGTGTGTGTGTGTGTGTGTGTGTGTGTGTGTGTGTGTTTAGAGAGAAAGACAGAGACAGAGAGAGACGTTTTGGAAGGTCACCTCCACAGGAATGATGGATGTACTGTCATTCATTTCAGAGCTCAAAAGTTCAACAAATTAGCCTTCAGCCAGTACCTTAGACTTTGACTGTCCTACAGCCCAGATGAGTCATCCAGGATAGAGCTCAGTAAGAAGCCCTGTAGGCACCTAATTCCTAAGAGGTGAGGTAGCCTGCTCTGTCCTGTCCCAGGGATGAGGGTGGGGATGGAGGTGAGGATAGGATGACAGTCTCTCCCACTCCTTTTACCCCTAGGCGGGAGGGAAGGTGCATGGCCTTTGGCTCCTGTGTCTGTTTTCTTGCCTGTCCTGGTGGCTGAGGTCTCCCCTCCTCTCTCGTGACTCACAACTCCGCACTGCGGGGCCACCGCAGGCAGGAGCACAGTCTCTGGCAGCAGAGTGCACGGGTCCAAGGTCTGATTCTGCTGCAGGGGCTGAAGAGGCCATCGAACTCCTCCTCTGTCAGGTGGGCTGGATCACACCCATCCCGATGCCCAGCATGGGGATGAGGCTTTGCGCCTGGACAGGTGGTGTGGTGGCTGGTACCACAGCCAAGGCCACCTCCCCAGCTGCTGTTGGACGGTCGACCAGTTAGACACGGGCAAGACCATCACACGTGGACGAGTAATGGGCACGCGGGACCTGACAGCCCGTCCGAGGGTCTGGATCTCGGTCAGCGTCCAGTCTAGTGGGGGAAGAGACCGCCTTTGGGCCTTGCTCTGATCCAGCCCTACTGGAAGTCACACCCTCCGCCGCGAGCTCAGCATGTCCCGTGCTGAGGCTGGGGTGACCTCACCTCTGGAGCCCACTTTTCTAGGGCCTTCTGTCTGCCCCCAGCACCTCCACTTTCCCGGCCACTCTGCCCCAGTGACCCCTCCTCCCCTTCACACCCTCCCTCTGTCGGGAGGCCCTGGGATTCCCCTCCGGCCTGTCCCTGCCGTCCTGCAGCCACCGCCCTGCGCCAACCTGAGGCCCCAGCCGTGGAAGGCCAGAGCCGCCCAGAGGTCTTGCAGCCCCTCACATGCCAGGCGGTCCCGGCTGAGACATTGCTTTTAATAAACCCCTTGCTGCTCCAGACCCCTCCAAGCGGCCTCTGGTTCTCCCCCAGGCTCCCCTTCTCTGGTCCCCGCCTGCTGTCCCAACCTCATCTCCCGCTCATCCGCAAAGGAGTCCCCATCCGGCGGGGGTTCTGCGCTCCCATCACCTGAACCTGCCCTTGTCCTTCTCTGGTTCTTGTCTCTGACTTGTTTTTCTTCCCTGAGTCCCTCTTCCCCCCCTCACAGACGTGGGCCTGGCCAGTCTCGCTTTTATTAGAGGAATGAAGAGGATGCTCCTGACAGGATGGCCGGCAGCAGCTCGGCATCAAGCCACTCGGCCCTGACCTGGCGGCCCAGATCCATCCATGGGCTGCACCTGCATTTCTGAGACCAGTCGCACTTTGTTGCAGGGACTGGCCGTGTGCTTTCATAGCCCAGCACCAGGCCCTCCCTTTACAATCTTCTAGAGTTTAGAATCTGGACAGGACTTCAGGCCACTTAAAGCCTGCCCTCCATCCATCCCCCCCACTTCCCACAGGTCATCATAGGGCACTGGGTGGCCTTCATTCTGTAGCCTCCCTCCCCCCATGGCATCAGTCCAGGCCCCTGGGGACTCTTCTTTGAAGGTCCAGAGAGGCCTGTAACTTGGCCTTGAGAACCACCTGCCTCACCATCCATTCCCGTCCCAGCTCACAGCCACGTCTCAGGATTACGTCCTGAGCACCCTTGTCCCTGGCTCCCCTCTGGGCCTCTCCCCGCTCTGCTGCCTGGTCCTCCCCAGCTCCCCGAGTCCTTCCCCATTTGAGGCACTGCCTTGCACAGTCCAGATTCTGAAGTCCCCTTGCTGTGGGCTGAGGCAGGCTTCTCCCACTTTGCAAATGAGGGTCCCTTTTACTAAGCCTGAGACCTTCTGGGGCCCCCGCCCTGCCCCACCATGAAAACCAGCCTCGCCCACTTCCCTGGCAGGCTCAGCCCCGTCGTTCCTCCACAAGCCCCTGCTTCCCAAGAGCCTGGCCAGCACTGCCCCTCTTTGGGGCCCTCTTTAGTAGCGTTTATCACAATGGTGCTTAAATGATTATGATCAATCGTTGACTAACTTGTGATGAGTGGTTGGATGTATGTCTGCAGCGCCGTCAGGTAAGCTCCATAAAGCAAGGGCGCAGAACTTCGGGATTTTTGACTTTTGTACCCCCAGCATCCAGCACAGCTGCTCTGAGCAAATCCCGGTTCCCTGAAAACACCGCCACAGGACCTGCTGGGGGCCGAATCCACTGCTGACGTGGTCGGGGCAGCATGGCCTTGGCAGTTTGAATAGCATCTCAGAGAGGGGAGTCAGAGTCTGGGCATTTACGAGGATTTGGGGGTGGTTTAAGAGCATCTGTCAATGCTGGGGCGGGGGGTTCGTCTGGATTAGGTAAAGTTCATGATATCAGAGTTAGGATTGGAACACAGATAGCAATGTGAGGGCTTTGAGGCAAGAGGTTCAAAGAATCTTGGGGTGTAAAGAGTCGTTAATGTCCTCTATTGAAAAGTCTAATAGTTTTATGTTCCTTTGAATGGATTTTGCCAGGGATTCCTTGAAACACAGTTATTTGGGACTTTTACTTTGCCGGGCAGGGGTTTCCTGAGAGAACGAAGTCATGGTCACGATGATGGTAAGGTGTGAGGTCAGGTGATTTGGGTTTTCAGAATGAAGTATTCCTGATGTCCCCAAATCCCCCAGCCTTCTACGGTCACACATGAAACTGCGGGATGGCTAATGCCGGCCCTGTGCTGTGGTATTTATGAGAGGTCCCAGGGACGCTGGTGTTCGGGGGGGGATCCCATTCCCTCCGTTCAAGAGGCGGTCTGTGCAGGGTGCCTCTGGAGCATCCCCCCACCCCACCGCCGCAGCAGTCCCCGGCCCAGCCTGCAGGGCCTTTTCTCTTCTCTGGCAGAGAAAATGAAATTCCTGTTTGAGACAACAGAATAAAACAGAACAAAACAGAAAAAGGCTTGAGAAGGTCATAATTTGATTAAGCAGAGCAATTTTCGCTCCCTCTAGCTTTCTACCATCTGTCATCTTTCGCAAATGCCCATGAAGGGATTTCCCCAAACAAAAGAGGGTTCCCTCCCAAAGAGGGATTCTACTGTTACCTTCGCAAACAAATCTTCCTCCCAACCCATCTACATAAATAGGAATTCCATCGGTGGTTGAAAATATTAGGTTGAACCAGAAGAAACTGTCATTGTGTAGGTCAGAATGATCAAATAGTGACAATTTCATGTTTCCCAACATGAAGATAGGTAAAATGCTAAGATGACGAATTAATTTGAATTACTCTTGGGAATTAATTTTCTTCCTATGACTAAACACAAAGAATTCTAGCAAGAAGTTTGAAAACAGTGCTTATCACTGTCAGCATAAACTGTAAGGATAAGAAACCAGTTCAGGACCCTAACGTCAGGGGGACAAGTAGAGCCGGGGCATGGAGCAGGCTGGCTCCATCTCACTGACCCACATCTCACGCCCTAGAGCTTAAAACTGCTCTCCGGTATCTACCGAAACAGGTTCTTTTGCAGGTTGGAAAGGTGGGCAGGGACTGGGTTGAAGCTGCAGCTGGGGGAGAACAGAAAACCTGGCCTCTGGGTGGGTGGGAGAGTGAGAGAGCCCAACACAGACCCAGCCTTCCTGGGACCCTGCATGGGTGGCTCGAGATGCCTCGGGTAGTAACACCATGAGGAACCCGGGAGCAGGCCTGGGATGGGTGGGCTGCTGGGAGCACGTGGTCCCCACCAGCCCAGGCCCGGGCTCCTGGGCACTTGAGCCGTGTGCTCTGCTCTTTCCCGAGGACGCAGGCACTGGCTCCTGGGTGGAGGGGATGGTGTGGAAGGAGAGGGGGTCAGCATCAGGGAAAGAAACAGGGTAAACAAAGTCACCCCCAGTCAAGTCAACAGCCTGGCCGATGGGACGCCCCACACTCGCCTGTGGGCACAGATGGAGCTGCTGAGTTCTCCATCACATCGTGAGGAGCCTGCGTGCCCCCCAGCTCTGTCTGGTGTGGGTGGGTCCCACCCTTTGGGAGCACCAGGCCAGGCTACCCTCAGCTTGTTCACAGAATTACGCAACCTGGCTTTGCTCGGGTGTGTTTCACCTTGAGGCGTGATCTTCCCTCTGCTGGAGGCTGCTCTCTGCCCGCGCACGACCCCATCATGGTCCCATCACTGCTGCGGAACACGGGAGCCAGAGGCTGGCTGTGTGCTCACCGCGCCCCTCCCCTCCACTGCCCGTCTCCAACAGAGAGCTCCCTACCCCATCTTGGACCAGACACCCCCCCCACCCCACCCCCACTCACCTGCCTGTTGTAAGAGCCTCCCAACTGGTCTGTCTCTTGCTCTGCTCCCTTCAGATCCGTCTTCCAGTTATCCAAGGGATGGCTGTGTCTTAACGAAAATCTGCCAAGTGACTCCCTTGCTCAAAGCCTTAAAATTGCTCCTCAGCAAACATCTTACCCTGGCCTCCAAGGCCCTCCCGCCCGACACTGAGTCCCCTCACCTGTTCTCCTCGACGGCATGGGACCTGCTGCCCTGTGTCCTCGTGCCTCCTTGTCTGCTCTGTTTGGCTGAGTCCTCGGGGCCCTCATCCAGAGAGGTTCTCCCTGGCCACTCAGAGGGGTGGCCCTGGGCAGCCTCGCCCAGCTCCTAGGTCTCCTGTCCCAAAGCTCTGTTCACTTGGACACGGGAGACAAACACCAACGGAGCAGGGGACCTTATCTTGCACCTCCTCGCATCCCCCAGACTCTGGGGGCCTGTGGACCCTCCCTCCCCGTGGACCAAGCCGTGCCGAGGTGGACTGGGGCCCTGGCAAGTCACACAGTCCTGTGAGCCTCATCGTTCTCGCATCAGGAGGGGATGACGACCCCCCAGGCTGTCAGGAGGGCCAGGGCCCCCGTAGGTGTGGGAGCCTGTCAGTGTGGACAGAGTCGCCCCTTCCAGCGTCGGGAGCAGCTTTGTCCTCCCAGGTCCTCATCTTCTCTCTCACCTTCTTTTAAAACTCAGTGAATTGAGGTTCCCCTGCTCCTGGGACAAAGGTTGCCCTGGCTGCTGAAGGGGGTGGACTTCTACATCATGGGGGCCCGGGGGCTCTCTCCCATGCCTGCAGAGCAGGTACACGGCTCAGAGTGTGTGCTGCAATCCATGCCATGCAGGGAGAGCCCCTGGCTCCCTCCCCTCCTGAGAGACATGGTGAGGTCTGATGAAGGGGGCCAGGTGGCACCGCCCGTGTCCACATTAGTACTGACCCTGAGGACAGTGTAGTCCTCCCCTGGGACCTTAACCTGCCTGGGGAAGCTTCTGGAAGCATCCATGTAGAGCTGGTTCCAGGGCGGGCTCTGCGGCACGGACACTGCTTGGGAGGCTTGTTGCCATCTCCATCTCTCTGTTCTAGAGTGGAAAAGAGAAGGACGCCCGTGTCCAAGCTGTGCGCCTAGCTACATGCACACATAGCCTCTGTCACCTCTTTTACTCGTCAGTGAAATAGCTCTCCATGGGTCTCAGTGTCTTCCGAGAGGCCTTGGTGCCTAGACTGTCCTCTGTGGGCATCAAACTCTTCATGGTCTCCTCACCTCCCTGGGGGCGGGGCCCGCAGGGGAGGGTAAGGGATGGACCCGAGAGCAAAGGCAGATGACCAGCTCCCAGGGCCGGTTGGCTGCTGTCTTAGGGAAGCTCTTCCCTGTTAACCCCTCCTCCCCATAATGGGATAAGTAAACACAATGAACGCGGGAATTGTAAGCTAAGCCAAGGCGAAGGTGGTGCTGTCCATTGTTGGAGAGGTGCCATTGTTTCAAGGCAGAGTTGGGGAACCTGAGAGAAAACCCGGGTGGGGGAGGGGAAAGGATGCTTCCAGATGAAATCCGGTCGATGGGGGTGAGGTGACAGGGCAAGTCTGGTCAGGAGAACTGGAACTGGAAGAGGAACAAGGAAAAATACCATGAACGGACAGGATGAGAGGTGCTGCTCCAAACCGGCGGCGCTGGTTACCCGTAAGACGGCCTCAGGCTTTCAGATGCCAGAGTAGGCCTGCAGCGGGGACACTGCATGACCGTGCGTGTACCAAGGGTGTACTGAGGGTGCGTGGAGTGGTGGGAAGGGACTAAAGGATGGAGAAGTGTGCCCCCTTCCTCTGGAGCTCTTCATCCAGTGGAAGAGACAGATAAATGCTTGTTTATGGAATATACATATGAAAATGCTCTTTATAAATCAACACAAACAATGAGCTCTAGGTGTCCTTGAGGAATAAATGTCTACTGAGGAGAGGAAAGCTGTCTGGAGTGCTTTGGTTTCAATCGACTTAGCTTTCCTTCTGGCTCCATCCACTCCCCTCTCCCGCTGCTACTTTCCTAACTTCTGTCCACCTGCTTTGGGATAAACACACCCGTCACTTCATTGGGTCAGTCACGTGGCTCCTCTGGACCTTGGTCTCTCAGCTGTGCATGAAGATGAGACCCAGCTCTGCATTTGGAGAACACACTCATGTTTCCATCAGGCTTTGTCAGTTTCTCGGACCTCCTCCCCAAGGTCCAGCCCCAGAAAAAGCACAGGGACTGTTCACTCCCTGACCTCTTGTCCTGCTCCTGGGACAAGCTAAGAAAACTTTCCTCCCTGAGGTGGATGCCTAGTCAATGGGAGCTCTTGGAGAGTGTGACGGACCACATGCTTGTGTTCCTCCAAATTCAAGTGTTGAAACCCTAACCCCCAAAGTGATGGAATTAGGAGGTGGGCCTTTGGGAGGTGATTAGGTCGTGAGGGCAGAGGCCCCACAAATGGAATTAGTGCCCTCATAACAGAGGCCCCAGAGAGCTCTCTGCCCCTATCAACACACGAGGACACAGTGAGAAGACGGCCGTCTGTGAGGAAGCAGCCTCACCAGACACAGAATCTGCTGCCACCTTGATTTTGGACTTCCAGCCTTCACAACTGGAACAACTCTCTGTTCTTTACTAGCCATCCGGCGTATGGTGTTTTGTAATAGCAGCCCAAGTGGACTAAGAAAGCGAAGTATGGAGTCACTGGGACCTGTCTTACAGGCATGTTTTCTTCCTTTCTGTCCTGAGTTATCACCTTTGCTTACATCCTATTCACTCATTTCACAAATACTGAAGTGTCTGCAGTGTGCTGGGTTCCAAGCTACTCTAGGAATATGAAAGTTTATAAGAAGTTATCTTGGGATTTCCCTGGTGGTACAGTGGTTAAGAATCTGCCTGCCAATGCAGGGGACATGGGTTTGATCCCTGGTCCGGGAAGATCCCACGTGCCGCAGAGCAACTAAACCTGTACACCACCACTACTAAGCCTGCACTCTAGAGCCCGCGAGCCACAACGACTGAAGCCTGCACGCCTAGAACCCGTGCTCCGCCATGGTCCGCAACAAGAGAAGCCACCGCAATGAGAAGCATGCGTACTGCAACGAAGAGTAGCCCCCGCTCACCACAACTAGAGAAAGTCCGCGCGCAGCAACGAAGACCCAACACAGCCAAAAATAAAATGAATAAATAAATAAATTAATTAAAAAAAAGAAGTTATCTTTGGATTCACAAAGCTTGCTTTAGTGAGGTGTATGGTTATGGAAACAAATATCCCAGAATAGTGTGGTAAGTGGCGCAGGAGGTGAGCGTGAAGCACCACAGAGCCCAGAAAATGGGGACCTGCCCGAAGGCACAGGGTGGGGGGATGGGAGCAGAAGGGCACTGGGGTAGAATTCCCGAAGATGAGCCAGAATTTGCAGGCAGAAGAGGCAAGGGAGCCTGGGAAAGACGGGGTTTAAGGTGAGAGGGGCTTGGCAGCAGGCAAGGCTGAGGAGGGGCAGGGCTGCGTGGGTGAAGGATTCGGGCGTCCTGCTTAGGAGTTCAGATTTCACCCTGGAGGCAGGAGGAGAGTAGATTTTAAGGCAAATTTGGATTTTGGCAAGTTGGGAGTGATGGGTGTGGGAAGAGAGCTTCATTTGGTTCCAGCTGGAGACAAGAAGAGGTGTGGGGATGAGGGGAGATCCTCAGGGGTGCCTTCCACAGAACCTGCTCGCTGCTGCAGGTTAGAGGCAAGACGAGGACGAGTATGACTTTGAGGCTTCTAGCTGGACAGCTGAGTGGAAGGAAAGAGGAGATGCAGGAGGGGTGGCTGTCATTCACAGTGACATCTTAAAATGCCCCTGAGAAGCCTCTGGGGTCCTTGCTTCTGCAGAGTGCTTCCACATGCTGGGTCCCTCCTGGAAGCCCCTTCCCACTGGCCTGTTTTGGTGTCTTGGTTGGGGTCTCCGTTGAGCCCTTTGGAAGAGAAGCTTCCTTTGAAATTTCCCACGGACAGTGACCTTGGACGTCCTTGACTGCACAGCCCCCAGCCTGCCTGGCTCCACCCTGCTCTTTCCTGGGTCCTGCTTCAGCTTCTAGAATCCTAGCCCAGGGGCCCTGCTAGTCCAGCTTCATAGGCAGGAAAGACGAGAAGAAAATAATTTTTGACGTTAGGCTCAATGTGCCTGGGGGACATCTGTGCAGAAATTTCTAGTGGGAAAGAGTCCAGAGGAGGCAGGGCACTATGTTTGGAAGCCAGCAGCACAGGGGGTGGCACAAATCACTCAGAAAGAGTGTCGGTGTGGGGGGGGGAAAGAAGGAGGACTGAAGATCAACCTCTAAGCAAGTGAGGTGGGCAGGGCGTGAAGGCCAGTGAAGAAGGATGAGGAAAGATGATCACTGGGTCCCAGCGGACCGAGGGAGAAGGTGTGCCAGAAGCTAAAAGAGGCAAGTTTGAAGGAGGCCGTGAGCGTCAGTATAAAACTGTTGCACAGAAGCAACTTTATTTAAATAGGGAAACATTTGCCAGCCTTCCACTCTATAACACACACTGTGCTAAGAACAGAGGGCTTTCAGTCCCTGCCTTTTAAGGACCTTACAGTTTAGCAGAAGACACATAATTAGAAAAATGGGCAAGTTGTAGGATACACGGGGAACTTAGAACCAAATACCCTGAACAGGTGGAGCAGATGGTTGAGGCTTCAGACAGCAGATGATTTTCAAGGTGAGACAGGAGCTGTGTGCAGACCTTCTCCAGGTGGGCAGAGCAGGGGCAGTGGGAGCTCTTAGGCTGTCAGCATGAGCATGGGGGTTGGGGGGTGAGGCATGAAGGGGGAGGCAGAGAGAGATGAGTCTGAAGGATACCCAGACTCCAGACTGCTGAGGGCTTTATGGTTTAGAGCAACAGGGTTTTGGTCAATGTCTGTTTCCTGCAGCTGCCATAAGAAATCACAGGCCAGGTGGCTTAAAACAAAATAAACATATTCTCTCACAGTTCTTGAGGCCAGACGTCCAAAGCCAAAGTGTTGGCAGCACCTCACACCCCCCAGAAGCTCTGGGGGAGGGTCCTTGCTTGCCCTCCCCAGCCTTTGGAGGCTGCTGGTGCTCCTGGCTGTGGACCACAGCACTCCAGTCTCTGCCTCTGTAACTGTGCTGCCCCTCCTCTCCCTCTGTCCCCCTCTTAGGAGGACACCTGTGATTGCACTTGTGGGGTGCATCTGTTTATACAGGATCATCTCCCCATCTCAGGATCTTTCACTTTAATCACATCTGCAGAGACCCTGTTTCCATATAAGGTCATATCACAGGGGCCAAGGATCACAGCACTTGTATATCTTTGGGGACCGTTATTCAGCCTATTACAGCCAAGAAGATGAAGTGGTAGGGCTGGAAGTTGGGTAGATGGTCTTCCTGGAAGAGGACAGAATGGATTGGAGAGGCCCATGCTGGAATCAGTGTCGTCCATCACGTTAGAGATTACTGGTGAAGTATCGGTAAGAGGTGACAAAGGCCTGATCCCCGTGAGACTGGCAACTGGGATGGGAGTATGATCCCAGCTGGAAAGTGTAAGTCGTGCTGGGCGGTTCTTAATATCTTTAGGTTCTGGGGACAGAAGCCCAACCACATGGGCTGAAAGTGACAGGAGATGATTTCATTTCTTCTTTATTATCTGCTGGACGCTGAGCTAATTGTCAAGGACAGTTATGAGCCTGCATGTGTCTGGTAGTGTGGGCTGGAGCCCAGGATATGGTGTCAGAAAGGAAAAGGAGGTGGAGAAACATAGCAGCTTTGACAGAATCAGTGCCACGTTGAGGCATCTTTTCTCTATCTCACTGCAACTGGAAACCATCGAGCAGGTAAAAGGTATTTGTTAGCTAAGAATCCTTTAGAATTTTGACCCTTAAAAAAATTCCGTCTAAGAAATTTGCTTAGCAATAGGCCTTGAAATAAGAGATCTGGATTCCAAACAAAATGACTTGCAAGGTGGAATTGGGAGAAGCAAGCTGCTGGCCCGACTCTCCGTGTTCAGGAGACAAAGACCCACCAGGCCACCAGCCATCAACGGTTCTGCCCCAGCCAGTGACCCAGGCCAGGACCCAGCTGCCAGGACTCCTTCCCCTCCAGACCCCCTAGGGGTCCAGTGATCCCTGGAGGACGCAGGAGCAGGAATCCTGAACTTCCAGCTTCAAGAGGCCCAAGCAGTAACCATTTCATTTGCACCTAAAATCATGTAGAATTGCAGCTCATTACTCGCAGGAACAAGATAGCTGAGTTTCTACAGGCTGGTGGCCTTCTGGGTACCAGAGGGGTTCCCATGAAAGATGTAAGTTCTGGAAGGATCTGGTCCCATCTGGCGCCGGTCTTCCACATTGCCGTCTTCCAGCAATGTGCCTCCTGGGAGCTGTCTTCCTGGTCCCAGCTGCAGACTGGCCAGCTGCTCAGCGTGGCTGCTGTCCTCCGGGGCGCTGCCGGCTTCAGCCCTCGGGTGCCAGGGTTGGGCTGTGTGTCACGTGGTGCCTCCCCTCTCGGCCTGCAGCCCTTCTCACCGTGGGCTCAGACCTACGCCCCGGGCACAGGGCAGGAAGACCAGCGTCTGGGACAGACATCAGGCTTCCACCCCATCCCAGGCACCTGACTGTCGTTAGGGGGTGCAAGCCCCTCTTTCCTCCATCTCAACACCCCCCTCCTTCACTCCCTCCAGCAGAGAAAAGCCTCCTGGTCAGATTGGTTCCCGTCAGACCTTCCTCAGTTTGGGTCGATTCTGAGGCCAGCACGATTCATTACATATTTTAGGGCCTTTTATTGAGCTCTTCCTATTTGTCAGGCAACGCACTGGGTGCTGGGCGCACATAGGTTGACAAAACAGACATGAAGCACAGGAAATGTGCCCTGGATGTTCCATAGGCACCTGCATCAACGAGCTGATAGATTCATGGGCACGCCTGCTGCTACGCTGGCAGCAGGACATTAAAAAGTCCTTCTAAAAAGGAGTAATTCTAATTTCTCCCTGTGGCTCTTTCCTTAGGAACTAAAGTGCTCAACTGGGACCTTGCTTTCTCTAGTTCTCTTTGTTCTTTTTTTTATTCTTTTGTATTTCATTTCTTTAAAAAAAATTTATTGAAGTATGGTTGATTTACAATGATGCAGTAATTTCTGCTGTACAGCAAAGTGATTCAGATATATATATATATACACACACACACACACACACACACACACACACACACACACACACACACATTCTTTTTCATATTCTTTTCCATTATGGTTTATCACAGGATACTGAATAGAGTTCCCTGGGCTATATGGTAGGGCTTTGTTGTTTATACATCCTATAAGTACTAGTTTGCATCTGCTAACCCCAAAGTCCCCATCCTTCCCTACCCCACCCCCACTTTGCTCTTTTTTGAAAGTAAGATAGGACACCTACCCTGCCATCAACTAGGAAGGGAGCTTTGTTGCAATATCATTTTTAAGATGTTACCATTTTTATTGTAAAATATAAAAATTATCAAGTAAGTTTTAAGCTTTCTTTTGCCATAAATACAAATACATACACACAGACACATTAAAAAAAATCATAAACCTGTATGGTGGGCAATTAGAGCTGGGCCTGACCGCTGGGCCCAGCGTGCTGGTCTGACAGTGACCAGTACTGGGCACATTGTGGGAGGGGACTCCAGGCACCCGGTGAGTGTGTGTTCGTGGACACAGGTGTACCCGTGCATGAAGTCGCCGCCACCTGGGCGGTGTTCTGGTACGGAGCCGGCGGCGGCGGGGGAGTCCTATTTTGTGAAACTACTAGCTTTATAGACACAGCTCCAAGAGGGACATCTGTCAGCTGAGGGCTGTGCATGGCGTGTGGCTGCAGCAGCCCTTGTGACAGACCAGACAGACCTGGAAAGGTGAGGGCACCAGCTGAAGTCCCTCTCTGAGAACAAGGAACAAAAGGTGGAAAGTCAAAGGGGTCACTGATGGGCATTTTATTTCCCTGAGAGCTAGCAAGGATTAAGATGAGACATCGACCTCAACAGCAAGGAGGAGGGAGGCCTTTCTGGGAAGGCAGCTGGAGGCCAGCCTGCCAGGCCCAGGATGGCCAGGGAGAAGCCCAGCTCCAGGCCGGGCATCTCGGTTCTCCCAGCTGGGGTGACTACAGCACGCCTAACAGTTTTCTTTAAACGAGAACCCAGCGGAGGACTTCTAGGTTGGGTGTCCATTCTACCGTATTGCACAGATTTCTGAGATTCTATTTTATTATGAGGCTGTGCTTTTTTAAAAAAAATAATATTTGGCCATAAAAAGCCAAAGACACCAACTCTCCCTGGTCAGTGTTGCCTTGGCTGCCACCTAAGGAATTACGGGGCACCGGCCTTTTTATTTTTTTGGCCACACTTCTCGGCCTGTGGGATCTTAGTTCCCCTATGAGGGATCGAACCCGGGGCCTCAGCAGTGAAAGTGCGGAGTCCTCACCACTGGACCACCAGGGAATCCCCCAGCCTCTTTACACATGCATGTGGCACCAGGTTCTGCCTCTCTAGCTCCCCTGGCCTGTTCCCTCTTCTCCTGTATCGAAGGATCCAAAACACACCCGAGCCCACTGCTTAAAGGCCAGCTCTGTTTAGCATCCGCTAACACTTTATATAAAGTCCAGGGAGTAAATGTTTCAGGCTTCACGGGCTGTGTGGTCTGTCTCAGCAGCTCAGCTCTGCTATTGGAACAGGAAAGCAGTCGCAGACAAGAGGCGAACCCATAGGCCTGGCTGTGTTCCAATAAAACTTCCCTTAAGGATGCCGGAATTTAGAGTCCCTATAATTTTCACGTGTCTCGAAGTATTATTCTTTCTTTGATTTTTTTTTTCAACCACTAAAAATGTAAAAACTGTTTTTAGCTGATGGGTCATACAAAAACAGGAGGCAGGTCGGCTTTGGCCCATGGGGCGTGGGTTTTCAACCCTCACCCTACTGTACCCCGGGGCGAGGAACCCCCAGATGATAGCTCCTGTGGAGCGGGCAAGTTTTAGGTACATGACTCTGGACCACTCAGCCTAACAGGTAACTTCGAATTCTCTCTGTAACTTCTTTCTTATTCTTTCTGTTTTCTTCCTTTCACTTCTTCCCTTCCTTCCTTTTCTCCCGAATATTCCAAATCTGTGCTCTCCTCTTCCGGAAGCCCCTTCTTGCTCTGTCTCCAGGCAGGCAGTCTGGGTGGCATCCCGCCCGGCCCCGACGCCAGCCCAGCCGGGGACAGTGGCATCTTCTCACGTCCCTCGGCGCCCCTCACGAGCTCTGGCACCTCTGCCCTGTCCTTCCACCACCTCACGGTTCCATTTGCCGTGGGTGAGCGCTGGGCTCACTGTGGAATTCTGTTGGCAAATCTCCCATTTTGTTGAGGGCATCTCTCAACAGTTTGCATACTTTTGGTTTGATTTTGGAGGATTAAATGGGGAGACTCAGAGATGGGAGGCATGGGAAATAACAGTGTTAGATATTGGACTGAACGGAGTACCCTGAATGGCCTTCTGATTTACTTGGTCCAGATAACGTCACAGGATGGGGTGGGACTGTCCAGCCACGGCTCCTGATATCAAAATAACGCCAGGAGTCCCAGGAGAGGTGGAAAGTTCCAGGGTTTTATCGTGCCCCCTGCCTAATAATCCCATCCTCTCCCCGTGAAGCCTGTTTAGCCAGTGACCCACCCACACAGCTGTGGGAGCCCCAAGCATCCCAGCCTCCCCCTTCACAGTGGTTGGTCCTATGAATTAGTGGGTGTCCAGGACACCCAGGGTGTCCCTGAGCCGCTGCTCCTGGGGAGACACAAGGGGGGCCCTCCAGGCAGAGCGTTTGGTCAAATGGGACCCTGTCTTGGGGCTGGTTCCGTTGAGACACTTGATGTGTGCTGTGGACCCGCTGGTGTCGGGCAGTGTGGTGGCAGCGCTGACTCAGGCCTGGACCAACAAAGCTCCTCTAACACTGTCACTCGGGAACTTGTCCCCACAGCCCTACACATAGGTACTATTATAACCTCTTTTCTTCAAATGCAGAAATGTGGACTGAGCATGTTTAGTAAGTTGCTCAAAGTCACATCCAAGCAGGAGACAAGAGGTGGAGCCCAGACTCAGACTGTGAGGTGCTGCCTCCCAGGTCCCGGGTCCGTCCTCGGGGGTAGCCACCGTCCAGCAGATCAAGGCGTCTGGTTCGACCCAAACCTCCACGGTGTTTGCTTGACGTCAGAGTCCCCGAACATCATGGAAATGCAATATTCCAGAGAACAGAGTTCTCTGTGGTCTTTGGGGCTGTGAAGGAACCCCTCCCCACGCCTCCCCAGTGCTGTGGCTCCATTTGAGAGCATCAGATCCAGAGAAAAGCATTCAGCTGGGACTTGGTGTATCACCGGGGCTGCTGAGCTTGGACATTAGGCCTCGTGATCTCACACATCATAAGGGAAAACTTCAGAGGTGACGGGGCAAAGGATGGTGGCTGCCTGCCACCCAACTTGGGAATCATGCTCTAAACCTGACATTTTGTCTCCTCATAGGAAGAAATATCACATCTGCTGATAAAGCATGAATCAATTTTTGGAGGGGAAAGCGGCTCTCAGATGCTCTCACATCCCTGCCAGCCTCTGGGCCTCAGGCCAAGGTCCAAGGGACAGCAGGAGCCTCCTGGCCACACAGAGGGGGTGTGGCTCTGGCTTGGAAATGGAGAAACCCGCCCCGCCCCCCCCACGAGACACGGATCCAGTGGAGCCAGGCTGAGCCCCCGCCTGCTCTGAGGAATTCAAGCCGATTGAGAAATGCGGCCCTGTTTCTTACAGGGAGAAGCCCGTCAAGAAGCCGCTTTGAAGCCTTTTCCTCTATCAGTGCCGGGCAGCTTTGCAACAGGAGGTTATCATAGCGGCCGCCCAGCAGCCCCTCTCGGCCACACAGCATGGAACGCTTTGAACTGTGTTGGCCTCACGTCCACTCACGCCCAGATCCTCGGGGGTCCCTGGTTTTGGACCTGAGCCCCTCTGATAAGGGTGCAGGGCCTGCCTCTCTGCTCCCATCCCCAAGGGCTGCTGCCACCAACACGGTTTTCTATAGCTGAGTTAGAAGACACAAAAGGCGGGTAAAATACAACTTGCAGTGTCACTTATACGTGGAATCGAAACAGATGATACAAATGAGCTTATTTACAATGGGGAAATAGATTCACAGACATGGAAAGCAAATTCATGGTTATTGAAGGGGAAAGGGGGGGAGGGATAAATTAGGAGGTTGGGATTAACAGATACACACTATTGTGTATAAAATAAACAACCAGGCCCTACTGTATAGCACAGGGAACTCTACTCAATATCTTATAATAACCGATGATGGAAAAGAATCTGAAACAGAATAGATAAAGATGTATATGTATAACTGAGTCACTTTGCTGTACACCTAAAACTAACACAACATTGTTAATCAACTATACTTCAATTAAAAATAAGCAAATAAATACAAACAAAATCCTAAGCTTGAAACATGCGGTATCGGGAAGAATTAAAAAGATGAAGTGATGAGTTGCTGGAGAGGAGAAATGATTCATGTTTATACTGACCCCTCCCCTCTCCAGTTACTGCACAGACCCTTGTGAACACACGGGGCTGGGGTGAAGGGACCGTGCCCGACACCGTGGCCCTGGCTGACCACCCCGTACGACACGGTGACCCCTCCCTCCTGTGGTTTGGTTGGAGCTGCTGGGCCTGTTGTCAGCAGACGGTCACTGCGCACAAGCTGTCCACGGGCCTTCAGAACTTCAACTCTTCCCAAAAGCAGGACAGTGCACTTTGACACAGGAAAACAAAAGTCCCTTAGAGCTGAGAAGCGGGTGGCTTTCCCAGGCCTCCTCCTGTCTCAGCTCGAGGAGGCCGCCCTGCGGTGCCCGCCCCCGGGTGGGAGCTGGGAGAGGCTTCTGCTCCCGGGCTCCCTCCAATACCTGAGTTCACCCTCCCACTCTCACCTGATACCTGCTGTGGATGCCCAGGTCCCGCCTGGGTCCATCTTCATCCCGCAGTGTCCCCACTAATGCCGCCGGCGGCAGCTGAACCAGACCCACGGCTGGTCAGTTTCTCTGGGTCTCGGGGGGTAGGGGAGGGGGCCGGGCAGGAGCTGGACGCCGGGCTTCACTACGGAAACACGTACTGGGCTTTAGGGGAATCTCTGTTTTTCTTCCTAAGCCCGTCCTGGTGAGCCAAGAGTCTTAACCATGGCTACGTGGGGTACACAGGGGACTGAACCCCATGCCTCAGTTTCTCTGCTTGTAAAACCAGAAGCAGGAGGCTAAGTCTCTCAGCAAGCGGCCTGGTGTCTGCATGGGGGTTGTGGTCATGAATCAGAGCCCCAGGCCACTGGAGAGAGAGACAGAGAGACAGAGACAGAGAAAGAGAGAAAGAGAAGGAGAGAGAGGGAGAGGGAGAGGGAGACCGAGGGAGAGAGAAAGAGACAGGGAAACAGGGAGAGAGAGAGAGAGAGAGAAGAGAGAGAGAAAGAGAGAGAGAGAGAGAGAGAGAGAGAGAGGGAGATGTTGCTTCCTGGAAGGATCAGCACAAGTTGTTAAAACGCTAAACGACCAGGCAGACAGCAATGTCCCTTTGGTCTCATTTATGCCTTTTACTGGAAAGCTCAGGCATGAAGTGTTCCCTGAAACAATAAAAAAGATAATTTATCAACCGGATTGGTCTCCACCTTAACTCTCTGCTTTTTCAGGATGCTGTCCATTCCCAGAACTCCAAGAGCCCCTTTTCCTCTTTTTGTTTATTTTCTTGGCTTGACTGCCTTTCTCTTACTTGCTGTGTCCTTTTCCTTTTGATGACTGACTTTTAGCATCTTTTCACTGTCTGTAACCACATGAGCGGAGCCTCTGGGTCCCTCACTGTAATTCTAAATCTTACCGTAAATACCAATGCATTGTGTCCACAGATTGGACTGAGCAACTGTAAAGCCCAAACAAGCCTTAGGCTTTGCTTTCAAGCCAGGCATTTATCCGTGGTCTTCTGCACATAGCGGGCACCGTGCCAGCCGAAGGAGGCACAAAAGATGCGAAGTGCAGCAGGGAGATAACGAAGAGTGGTTTTGGAGGGACAAAAACAGGTATTGTTGAGTGTGGATTCAACTGAGACGAGGGGCAGTGAATTTACAGAGGCCTTGCATCACCCATCAGGAATGTATTAGACCTAGTTTTTGTTTGTTTGTTTGTTTGTTGTGTGGCCGCACCATGTGGCATGCAGGATCTTGGTGTCCCAACCAGGAATCGAACCTCTGCCCCCTGCAGTGGAAGCGCAGAGTCTTAACCACTGGACCGCCAGGGAAGTCCCAGGAGTGTACTAGACTTAGGAAAGTGGGAAGTGTGACTGAGGCAGGCTCTGTGTTGGGTTCAGAGGCTCAGGGATGTCAGGGCAGCATCTGGGCCTGGCTCTCAGCCTCACTCCATGGTCAGAAGGTGCTGCCTCAGGGCAGTCTCATATCTGGGTTCAAGGTGGGAAAGGGGTGCAGGCAGGTGAGGGACTAACAACAGGGGCTGGGTTGGTCCACGCTTGCCGCGGGCTGCCCTGGACCAAAGGATGGGGGCCTGAGGTGGAGCTGTTTGCAGCGAATGGCTGAAAGATGGAGGGGACCAGACGATGCACAGATGACAGCAACAGGGGATTTAGGGGGCAGCCGCGTCCAACAGCAACCACCGCAGAGGAGCAGTGGTTTAGGAAACGGTGGATGCGAGAGAGCAGATGCCCAGTGAGTCCCAGGCTCACAGGACAAAACGCAGTCCCTGAGCAAACGTGGGAGAGGTGGTTGCAGGGATTTGGGGAAGAGGCACCAGACCTCTCGGGCCGCAGCTGTGGAGACGAGTCCATAGTCCAGGCTGCGGCGTCATCTTGCAATGAGACGTTTAGAAGTTCTGAAATTCTGGAGGCGCCTGTTCCTGGGGACAGGCATTCCCTCCGAGCAGCCCTGGTCTTCTTGGTCACCTAGAAGGGAAGCATGACTTTACCTTTTTCCCTCTGCCTCAGGCCCTTGCTGATGCGCTTCGGGCAGGAGGACGGATGCAAGAGCATCCCTGTGCGGGCCCATCCGCTCAGCCTCTGCTTAAACAGACCAGAGCCAGACTCTCTGACCCGCACACTCAAAGTGAAGGAACCACTCTTTTGTTTTTCCTGCTTTGCTAAGAGACACTTGGCCCAAAATGTCACCCCTCTCTCTAGACTCTGTAAATCAAAGCCAGCAGTACTTGTTATCTGTGCCTCAGAAAAGTGTGTTCAAGATCAAGGTTATTGCAGCCAGCCGCCTGGAGGAAAGTGGGCCAGCTTGTAATTGGCTCCTTCTGGGTGCGCTGGGCGTCATGCTGGGCAGGGGGAGTCATTTCCCTGGATGAGCAGCAAACCCCACAGTCACCCTTGTCCTGGGTGGGTCCTTCCCCCACCAGACCAGGCAGTGGGATGGGTGGTGTCTGAGGTCCCCGGGGATTCCAGAGTGAGATGGGATGTCTACAGCTGGTGTGGGTCATAGCCGTACCAGGTGGGGCAGGGGACACAGCACGAACACAGACAGTCAAGACAGGAGTGAGATGAGAGGTGGGGTGATGCTGGACCCTCCTCTCCAAAGCACCTGGAGCCTCGAGGCTGGGGTGCAACAGTGCAGGGTGGAGGCTGGGACAGGGGATGCCACCTGGTCACTGTGAGAGTGTTTTCCCGTCAACAACTTCTTATTTGCATGTGTCATTGTTTAAAAGCCTTTTTTTTAAGAGTTTGTGCTAACCTATGGCTAGGTTAACTCATCAGTTTATTATTATTAGCAAAACAGTAAAATAACATTAGGAAGTTTGGAAAATAAAGAAAAAAAATCACCTACAATCCTACCACCCTACTGCAACTTGATAGAAGATTGCTTTATTTAGAACAGAGGAAATCTGTTTGTTTTTTTCCCCCCATGCATTTTTTCTTTGGCGTTCAAATGTCTGAGATTTGAACAGTGACACAGGTCACAAAATATTCAGGCTCCTCCATCCTCAGGTTCTTTCTCCTTCTGTTACTTTCTTATTCTCTTGTGCAGTATCACTTAAAACTATTTTCCTAATTGAACATTGTTGCCAGTGGACTCAAATTTTTTGTTACTTTTATGAAGTGTCCTCATCTTAGGTTCCATATTTCTTTAAATGTACTGTCCCCCTAATGTGACAGCCATGGACATTTCAGGCCACAGAAATTTCAGAACCCAAAGTCACCATGGAAGAGGCACAGTGAGCTGACTCATGTGCACCCCAGGCTGGAAGTCTCTGAAGGCCCGTCTGTACCCTGTGTTTGGGAAACTTTCTTGAGGAAGGATATTATTTACTCATTCCCACTCATCTTTAAACAAAAACATTGAGTTAATGGTCCACAATATTGACCTGAACTGTCTGGAACTTAACACACCCCGTTTCAGGCAAAAGGCTCCTGGGGAGTTTCACTCCTTATGACCGAAGCTGATCAGAGGATGAGATACAGAGCCGCAGACCCAGGCTCTTCCCTGAGGCTGGGAGACCCCTTTGTCCCTTGTGGTCCCTGATGGGAGCTGGGGCCGTGTTGTCATCAGCATTTGAAGCTCTCCACTTGTATAAAGGGGGTTTTTGATGACCCTTGGTGGGATGTTACATCCTTGGACTTCTGGATGAGATGAGGATGCTAGTGGCAACTTGCCCACATTAACATGGCCTCTACTTTTGTATCTCGGTATAAGTTTTGCCTCCTGAAAAGGAGTTACATTTCACCCTTGTTTCTTTCCCCCAGTCCCTCCTCCATCATTTATACTGTCTTCCTGGGAGTCTGGGCAGTTATTGAGCTCCGTGGGGTGCATTTTGTTCCCATCCTGTTCAAACATTAGGGCCACACGTGTATCGTAGGGACCCTTGGAGGGTGAGCCCTGTCCCTGGACATAGGTCATGTCAAGATGCCTCGGGCTGTGGAAGTGCTGAAACCACAGAATCAACCAAATTAACCTGGGAGGAACACTCTGGATTTTTATAACTCATAACATGTGATTTTAATTGAAGAGACCAATTATGTATTCTACACACATGTATGTAAGAATCATCCTTAACTTTTAGAAAACCATCCAACTTTTGTGAGAATTATCATCTATGGAAGGAATCAGTCCAGTCCTGGAATGAGCACTTTCTTTTTCTTTTCCAGTTATAGTGAAAGGTAATTGACATACAGCACTGCATAAGTTTAATGTGCACAGCATAATAACGATTTGACTTACATATATTGTGAAATGATTATCACAATAAGTTTAGTTAACATCCATCATCTTATATAGGCACAAAAAAAAAATAAAAAGCAAAAAATGTTTTTTCCCTTGTGATGAGAACCCTTGGCATCTACTCTCTTCACATACATGATATATTTCAAATATACTGTATAGCAGTGTTAACTGTAGTGAACTTGTACATGATATCCCCAGTACGTATTTATCTCATGACTGGAAATTTGTACCCTGTGGCCATCTTCCTTCAACCCACCCAACTCTCACCCCCAGCCTCTGGTAACCACAAATCTGATCTCTTTTTTTCCTATGAATTAGTTTTCAGATTTCACATAAGTGAGCTCATATCATGTCGTATTTGTCTGTCTCTGTCTGACTTATTTCACTTAGTCTAATGTCCTCAAGACATGCTGTCACAAATGGCAGAACTTCCTTTGTTTTTTTTTTTGTTGTTGTTTGTTTTTTGCGGTACGTGGGCCTCTCACTGTTGTGGCCTCTCCCGTTGCGGAGCACAGGCTCAGCCGCCATGGCTCACGGGCGCAGCCACTCCGCGGCATGTGGGATCTTCCCGGACCGGGGCATGAACCTGTGTCCCCTGCATCGGCAGGCGGACTCCCAACCACTGCACCACCAGGGAAGCCCCAGAACTTCCTTTTTTATGGCTCAATAATATTCCATTGTATATACGTACCACATCGTCTTTATACATTCATCTGTGTTGATGGACATTTAGGTTGTTTCCATGTCTTGGCTATTGTGAACAGTGCTGCTATGAACACAGGAGTACAGATAGCTCTTCAACATAGTGTTTTCACTTCCTTCGGGTATATTCCCAGAGGTAGAACTGCTGGATCATACGGTAGTCCAATTTTTAATTTCTGAGGAACCTCCATACTGTTTTCCATAGTGGCTGCACCAACCTACATTCCCTCCAGCAGTGCACAAGAGTTCCTGTTTCTTCACATTCCCACCAGCATTTGTGACCTCTTGTCTTTTTGATAATAGCCACTCTGACATTGTGAGGTAATAATTGCCTCAATGATTAGTGATGTTAAACATCTTTTCACATACCTGTTGACCATTCATATCTCTACTTTGGAAAAATATCTGTTTAAGTCCTTTGCCCACTGTTTAATTGGATTTTTTCTGGTTTCTTTGCTGTTGAGTTGTATGAGTTCTTTATATATGTTGAATATTATCAGATACATGGTTTGCAAAAATTTTTTTCAATTCTTTAGGTTGTCTTTTTGTAATGTTGATTGTTTCTTTTGTTGTACAGAAGGCTTTCAGTTTGATGTAGTCCCATGTATTTACTTTTGCTTTTTTTGCTTGTGCTTTGGGTGTCATATCTAAAAAATCATGGCCAAGACTCATATCAAAGAGCTTTTTTCTTACATTTTCTTCTACGAGTTTTAGGGTTTCCAGTCTTACATTCAACTCTATAATCTATTTCAAGTTAATTTCTGTGAATGGTGTAATGTGAAGTATTCACATTCTTTTACATGTGAATATCCAATTTTCTCAGCACCATTTATTTTTTTTTTGCGGTACGCAGGCCTCTCACTGCTGTGGCCTCTCCCGTTGCGGAGCACAGGCTCCGGACACGCAGGCTCAGTGGCCATGACTCACGGGCCTAGCCGCTCCACGGCACGTGGGATCTTCCTGGACCGGGGCACGAACCCGCGTCCCCTGCATCGGCAGGCGGACTCCCAACCACTGCGCCACCAGGGAAGCCTGAGAAGATGTATTCTTGATGACTCAGAATCTGGAGGAGGAGAGAGCTGTGCAGTGAGGACGCATCCTGCAGAAATGTGGGGAGAGAGCTGAGCTCGTGGCCTGGTGGCAGGGAGCCTCACAGACATGCTCACATTAGTGTGAGTCTTAATGAATAAGAAGGATTCTCAGGGGGAAAAGGTGAGAAAGGGCTCTCCAGGCCAAAGGAACAGTGTCTACAAGGACGTGTAGGGATGTGGATCAGGGACCACACCAGGAAGTGTGAGCAATTTGCTTTGATAATAGTGTGTGATACTGTGTTTGGAAGGGCACCGAAAAAGTAGTGGCCACAGCAAGGAAAGCCCTGTTGCTTGTTATTCAGGTTTTTTCAGACTTGCTAATGAACAACTTACTATGGCTTTATAGACAAGAGAAGCAAATAAATTACTGTAACAAAACTTTGTGGCAGGGATGCAGAAAATCCAAGTGAATTTTCCTAGACTTTTCCTAGGCAGGAATTCTCCTCCCTTGAATTCTCCAAGGCATTAAACATTAAAAAGAAAAAAGGTAGACAAATAAGATGAAAAGGCAGACAAATGCGTTCACCAAGATCTTAACTGAATTGGAGAAATGATAAAGGCAAGAGGTAGAGGGAGCCTGTTCCAGATGGCAGAAGTGGTGTCTGTTAATTAATCATCAGCATAGTTAATTAAACATTTGGAAGAACATAATGAAAGAACATTTGAGAATCTCAGCTGAAAAGTTAGTTAAAGCTAACCTCAGCTAAGAGAGTTGGCTTTGTTCCATATAATGAGCTATAGTCAGAGAAAGTGATAGTATACTTTTCACCTTTCATTATGATTGATTGCTATTTTGGAAATCTTGACAAAGAAGAATAACCTCACCAGACAAAGCTCCTGTTTTGTTTCTCAATTACAAACATTTCTTCTAGAAATTCACAAAAGAAGGATTATAGTCAGTGAACAAATACATGAAGAGGTGATCAACCTCACTTCCAACCAAAGCCATGCAAACTGAAATATCAGGGAAGAATCACTTTATGCCTATTAATTGCCAAAGACATGGTTTGTACTTTTGTATACAGTAGCAAAATAGTATACTATTACTTTTGTAATAGCAACAGTTAGCAAGATCAGTGGTGGCAAGTATTAGAAAGTATTCATTCAACAAAGTTCTGATGGCCAAATTCTGTATATCAGACACTAAGAAAGACACTAACACATGGAATAACAGAAGCTTTTATTTCCTTTCATTAGTAACAATGCTTTAAGAAATATCCCAGGAAAAATCTTCACCCCTACTCTACTCCAAAGAAAACCGTGCACTAAGTGTATTACATAAACAGAGACAGTCATTGCGGCATCATTAATTATAAACAACTGAAAATCCGGAAGTCACATAATCGCCCAAGGATCTAAAAATGTGTATTAAATCATGACATCGTAGTTCATTACTGCATTTGTCAGATAGAACAGGTTATCGTCACAATAACAATTCCATAAGTTACAGTCACATAACACACCAAAGGCTTGTCTCTTGCTCATGTGATGCCCAATGTATGTAAGATGAACAACTCACCAGAGACTCTCTCCTCAAAGCAGTGACTCAGGGACCCAGGCCCCTGCACGATGGGAGGCACCATCTCAACACATGGCTTCCCAGAAGGGGAAGAGAGAAAACACGAGAAACGCACACCACCTCTTACATAGTGTGACTGGCAGTGATGTATCACTTCTCAGAGCCCTTTAAGTAAAACTAGTCACATGGCCTCAGCCTAGCTGCTCACTATGTTTTGCCCATTTTCTGACTGAATTGTTTGTTTTCTACTGTGGAGTTTAAAAAAATATATTCTGGTTATTAGTCCTTTGTCAGATAGATGGTTCAAAAATATTACATTCCACTCTGTGGCTGTCTTTTCATCCTCTGAACAGGGTCTTTTGTAGAGCAAAAGTTTTAAATTTTGAAGAAGTCCGATTCATCAATTGTTCCTTTCCTAGATCAGGCTTTTGATGTAAAAGTCTAAGGGCTCTTTGCCTCGCGCTAGTTCTCAAAGAATTTCTGTTACATTTTTCTTTTCCTGAAAGTTTTATAGTTTTATGTTTTACGTTTAAGTCTATGATCAGTTTTGAGTTAACTTCTGTATACAGTGAGACCTAAGTTGATGTTCTTTTATTTGCCTATGGAGGTCCGGTTGCTCTAGGACCATTTGCTGAGAAAGTTATCATTCCTCCATTGAATTGCTTTCATGCCTTTGTCACAATCAGGTGAGCACATTTCTGTAGGTCCATGTCTGAGCTCTCTGCCCTGATTCATTGACGTATGTGACTACTCCTCCATCAAAATGTCACAGCTGTAAAATTCGGTAAACTGATTCCTCCCACTTTATTCATTTTCAAAATCGTTTAGCTAGTCTAATGCCTTTGTCTTCCCATATAAATTTTAGAATAATTTTATCTATAGCTACAAAAAATCTTGGTGCATTTTCAATAGTAATTATGTTAAGCCCATGTATTAATTTGAGGAGAACTCACACCTTTATCATGTTGTCTTCCAATCTATGAACATGGTATATGTCTCTTTTTTTAGGTTTTTTATTTCTTTTATCAGCTTTGTGCAGTTTCCAGTATACAAGTCCTGCATATGTTTTGTTAGATTTACACCTGTGTTTCATTTTTGAGTGATATAAATGGTATTCTGTTTTTAGTTTCAGTCTCTTGTGTTCATTGCTACTATACAGAAATACGGCAGACTTTTGATCTTGTATTCTGTGACTTTCCTGAACTCAATTATTCTAGAAGTTTTCTTTTTTTCCGGTTCCTTGGGATTTTCTATATAAATCATGACATCATCTGCAAGTAGACGTTATTTGATTTCTTTCTTTTGGTACTGTATGCCTTTTACTTCCTTCGCTTACCTCAATGCACTGGCTAGAACTTCCAGGACTATATGAAGTAGGGGTGGTGGGTGTGTACATCTATCTCTGCTTTATTCTCAGTCTTAGAGGGAGATCATTCATTCTTTCACCGTTAAGTATGTTAGCTGTAGGCTTTTTGTAGGTTCTCTTTACCGAGTTGAGGAAGTTCTCTCTATTCCTATTTTTCTGAGGAGGGGTGTTGAACTTTGTCAAATTATTTTTCTGCATCAATATATATGATCATGCGCAATACTCCAATGCAATTCCAATGCTAATTCGCTAAAGTTAGTGTAGATGCCAGTCCCCAACCAGGCTGCCCTCACTTCGATGCCAACAACGAATTCTGGTTTTTTCAGGCCACCCAAACTTCTGACCAGCTGGCTACAAATTCAGCCAGAACTGAACTCAGGAAAGCCCTACATTTACTATTACATTTTTATGATAAAAGATAACAAATTAGGAGCAGCCAAAAGAAGGGACCCAACGGGCACGGTCTGGAAGGGTCCCCAGTGCAGAGATTCTGTGTCCTCTTCCGAGGGAATCAGGATGTCTCACCCTCTAAGCACATCAATGTGTTCACCAGCCAGGAAGCTCAACCAAGTTCGGTGCCCAGAGTTTTTACTGGGGTTTAATTACAAAGGCATGATGGCTTGAATCACTGATCACATGGTTGAATTCAATCTCCAGCCCACTCCCTTCCCTGGACACTGGGAATTTGGGCTGATATCATGTAGTTCAAAGCCCCAACCCTTTAAAGGCAAGGTTGGCCCTTCTGGCATAGCCAGTCCCCATTCCCAAACTATCTAGGGGCCCATCATGAGTTACTGAATTAGCATAACTCAGGCATGGTCCCAGGGCCCACAATGAATGACCAAGACACTCTTGTCACGGGGCAATTCCAAGGGTTATAGAAGCTCCTTCTCAGAAACCAGGGACAAAGACCAGACAAATTCTTTATTATGTGACATCATGTGACTTTCTTCTTAGCCAGTTAATATGATTATGTTAATATCGAATGATTTTTTGAATACTGAAATACGTTTGCATCCCTAGAATAAAGACCACTTGGTTATGTATAATTTTAAAATATATTGCTAAATTCTATTTGCTAATATTTTGTTAAGGATTTTTGTTTCTATATTCATGAGGGATATTGGTATTTACTTTTCTTTTTTTTCACTATCTTTGTCTGAATTTGAAATCAGGGTAATACCAGCTTCATGAAATCAATTAAGTAGTGTTCCTTCTTCTATTTTCTAGAAGAGATTGTGTAGAATTGGTGTTAATTTTCTGTAAATCTTTAGTATAAATCTCCACAGAAACTATCTGTACCTAGAGATTTTTTTCTCTGGGAGGTTTTAAATTATGAATTCAATTTCCATAATATTTATAGGGCCATTTAAATGATCTGTTTTATATTGGATGAGTTGTGGTTTGTATCTTTTGAGAAACTAGTCCATTTCATTAAGTTGTCAAATTTATATGTGTAGGGCTGTTTATAATATTTCCTTATTATATTTTTGCTGCCTGCAGGGTCTGTACTGATATCTCCTGTTTTATTCTTGAAAGCAGTAATTTGTGGCTTCACTCTTTTTCTTTGTCAGTTTTGCTAGAGGTTTGTCAATTTTATTGATTTTTTTTCAAAGAACTATCTCTGTTTTATTTATTTTTCCTATTTTTCTTCTGTTTTTAATTTCATTGATTTCTGTTCTTTGTTGTTTTCCTTTTCTGTTGGCTTTGGGTTTATTTTCTCTTCTGTTTTTAGTATTTTAAGATGAGAGCTTAGATTATTAATTTGAGAATTTTCCCATTTTCTGATGTATACATTTTAGTGCTATAAATTTCCTTCCTGGCACGGCTTTAGTTGTGTTCCACAAATTTTAATGTGCTGTAGTTTCATTTGCATTCATTTCAATGAATTAAAAAAATTCCTTGAGACTTCCTCTTTGAAGTATGGATTATCTAGAAGAGTGTTGTTTAGTTTCCATGTGTTTGGAGATTTTCTTATTATGTTTCTATTTCCAATTTGATTCCATTGTGATAGGAAAACACACTCTGTGTGACTGAGATTCTTTTCAGTTGTTTGAGGCTTGTTTTATGGCTCAGGACATAGTTTATCTTGGATATGCCAAGGGCACTCAGTCTCATGAGCACTGAGAACAATGTGTAACCTGACGTTGTTGGATAGGGTGTTCTATAAATGCCAACTCGATGCTGTTGATTGATGGTGTGGTTGAGTTCTTCTGTACCCTTGCTGATTTTCTGTCAAAACTGTTCTACCACTGGCTAAGAGTGGGATGTTAAAGTCTTCAGCTGTAATTGCATATTTGTCTAGATCTCTTTTCAGTTCTACCAGTTTTTGCTTCTCAATTATTTTGCAGCTTTGCTGTTTTGGTGCATGTACATTTAGGACCACTATGTTTTCTTGGTGGATTGACCTTTTAAATTATTATATAATGTCCCTCTCTGTCACGGGTAATTTTATTTGCTCTGTGATCTGCTTTATCTGATATTAATATACACTCCTGATTTCCTTTAATTGTTGATTATCTTTTCTCAATCTTTAGCTTTCAACCTGCTTATGTAGTTATAGTAGAAGTGAATTTTTTTATTGGAGTATAGCTGCTTTACACTGCTCTGTCAGTTTCTGCTGTACAGCAAAGTGAATCAGCCATACATACACATATATCCCCTCTTTTTTGGATTTCCTTCCCATTTAGGTCACCACAGAGCACCGAGTAGAGTTCCCTGTGCTATACAGTAGGTTCTCATTAGTTAACTATTTTATACATAGTAGTGTATATATGTCAATCCCAATCTCCCAATTCATCCCAGCCCCCTTTCCCCCTTTGTATCTATATATTTTTCTCTACGTCTGTGTCTCTAGTTCTGCTTTGCAAATAAGATCACCTATACTATTTTTCTAGATTCCACATATATGCATTAATATATTGTACAATATTTGTTTTTCTCTTTCTGACTTACCTCACTCTGTATGACAGTCTCTAGGTCCATCCACATCTCTGCGAATGACACAATTTCATTCCTTTTTACGGCTGAGTAATATTCCATTGTATATGTGTACCACATCTTCTTTGTCCATTCATCTGTCGATGGGCACTTAGGCTGCTTCCATGTCCTGGCTATTGTAAATAGAGCTGCAGTGAACATTGTGGTGCATGACTCTTTTTGAATTATGGTTTTCTCTGGGTATATGCCCAGTAGTGTGATTGCTGGGTCATATGGTAGTTCTATTTTCAGTTTTTTAAGGAAACTCCATACTGTTCTCCATAGTGGATGTATCAATTTACATTCCCACCAACAGTGTAAGAGAGTTCCCCTTTCTCCACACCCTCTCCAGCATTTATTGTTTGTAGATTTTTTTTTTTTTTTTTTTTGCGGTACACGGGCCTCTCACTGTTGTGGCCTCTCCCGTTGCGGAGCACAGGCTCCGGACGTGCAGGCTCAGTGACCGTGGCTCACGGGCCCAGCCCCTCCGCAGCATGTGGGATCTTCCCAGACCGGGGCACGAACCCGTGTCCCCTGCACCGGCAGGCGGACTCTGAACCACTGCGCCACCAGGGAAGCCCTGTTTGTAGATTTTTTGATGATGGCCATTCTGACCAGTGTGAGATGATATCTCATTGTAGTTTTGATTTGCATTTCTCTAATAATTAGTGATGTTGAGCATCTTTTCATGTGTTTGTTGGATATCTGTATGTCTTATTTGGAGAAATGTCTATTTAGGTCTTCCACCCATTTTTTGATTGGGTTGTTTGTTTGTTTTAAATTTGTTTATTTATTTTTGGCTACATTGGGTCTTCATTGCTGCGCATGGGCTTTCTCTCATTGCGGTGAGCAGGGGCTACTCTTCGTTGCAGTGTGTGGGCTTCTCACTGTGGTGGCTTCTCTTGTTGCGGGGCATGGGTTCTAGGTGCGTGGGCTTCAGTAGTTGTGGCTCATGGGCTCTAGAGTGCAGGCTCAGTAGTTGTGGCACTCAGGCTTGGTTGCTCCGTGGCATGTGGGGTCTTCCCAGACCAGGGCTCAAACCCATGTCCCCTGCATTGGCAGGTGGATTCTTAACCACTGCACCACCAGGGAAGCCCTGTTTGTTTGTTTTTTAAAAGATTTAATTTTATTTATTTTTGGCTGTGTTGGGTCTTTGTTGCTGCACACAGACTCTCTAGTTGTGGTGAGTGGGGCCTATTCTTCCTTGCGATGCATGGGTTTCTCTTTGCTGTGGCTTCTCTTGTTGTGCAGCATGAGCTCTAGGTGTGAGGGCTTCAGTAGTTGTGGCACGTGGGCTCAGTAGTTGTAGCACATGGGGTCTAGAGCACAGGCTCAGCAGTTGTGGCGCATGGGCTTAGTTGCTCTATACCATGTGGGATCTTCCCAGACCAGGGATTGAAGCCATGTCCCTTTCATTGGCAGGTGGATTCCTATCCACTGTGCCTCCTGGGAAGTCCTGGGTTGTTTGTTTTTTGATATTGAGCTGCATGAGCTGTTTGTATATTTGGAGATTAATCCCTTGTCAGTTGCTTCATTTGCAAATCTTTTCTCCCATTCTGAATGTTGTTTTTTTGTCTTGTTTATGGTTTCCTTTGCTATACAAAAGCTTTTAAGTTTAATTAGGTCCCATTTGTTTATTTTTGTTTTTATTTTCATTATTCTAGTAGGTGGGTCTTGATCTTGCAATCATAAATTGCAGATCTTGCTGCGATTTATGTCAGAGTGTCCTGCCTGTGTTCAGCCCTGCCCTCTTTCTCCTTTCCTTCCAGGACCCTAATGACACGAGTATTAGGTACTTTGTTATAATCCCACAAGTCCCCAAGGGTCTGTTTTTTTCCCCCCCGCATTTTCTTTCTTGTAAAGATTGAGGACTTTGTATTATTCTATCTTCCAGTTCACTGATTCTTTCTTCTGTCCCATCCTACTTTGAGCCTAGCTACTGAGCTTTCCATTTTGGTTATTGTATTTTCAGTTTTAAAATTTCCATTTGGTTCTTCTTTATATCTTTTGTTGCTGAGGCTTGTTCTCTTTAAATTTGTTCCAAGAAAGCTCATAATTGCTTGATGAAGTGTTAAAAACTTTCTTAATTGTGCCAAAATACGTATAACATAAAACTTACTATCTTAACCATTTTAAAGTGTACAGTGCAGTGACATTAAGTACATTTACTTTGTAATGCATTATTGAAACAACTTATCATGGTTGCTTAAAAATCCTTGTCAGATTTTTCTAACATTTCTCTCTTCTTAGTGTTGGATCTGTTGATTGTTTTTTTTTTTTTTCATTTATTTTGAGGTCTTCCTGGTTCTTGGTATGATGAGTGATTTTCAGTGAACCATTACATTTTCATATTCTGTTTTGAGATGGTGGATCTTATTTAAACATCTGTTTTAACTGGCTTTCTCTGACACTGCTCTGGCAGAAGAAGGGGTCCATGCCTCTGCACTGCCAGGTGGAGATGGAAGCTTTTGTGTCCCCACATGGTCTCCACTGGCACTGTGGGGAATGAGGCTTCCTACCAGCCAGTGGGGATGAGTAGACCTGGCTCCTTATTGGTCTGCTCTGACAGCACCCCAAAGTGGTGCTGGGCATTTTGTTATACTGTAATGAGGATAGAAGTCTAGGCTCAGGCTTTGCTAGTGTGGGTGGGGCTGAGGTCACAGTTCTTCTGTGGTGTTGCCTGGAGAAGAACAGTTATTGTCTAAAAGTTTTCTGTCTTGCTAGGCTGCCCTTCCTGGCCTGTTGGCTGGAAACAGCAGGCTTCTGCTGGGACTTTTTTGGTCTTTGCCCATTGTCATATCTGAGTTGCCAGCTTCTCAGCTCAAGTGATGGGTTATAGATGGTGAACAAACCAAAACCAATAAACAAACCTAGAGAACTTATCACTATGTCACTTGTCAGGTACCAAGGTCCCTGCCTTCTTCTCTCCACCTTTTGGAGTCTTTGAGGTTTGTTTCATATACACTGTCCAGGGCTTTTAGTTGTGCTCAGCAGGTATAAGAGCTTGATGGAGGTCTACGTCATCTTCCTGGGCTGTCTGCTTACTTCTTACCTTCTGCTCTGCCTAGCTTCAGGTTTTGAGAAATTTCTGGAGGGAAAGCCTGGCAGAGTGACAGATCTACTTCTCTGCCCTTTCATTCTCATTGAACTAATTGACCCTTCAAGTATGCATGACAAAATCTCAATGCTCTGCTTATCCTCTGCCCCAGCAGCACCTCTGCCTCAACAGAGCCCAGCATCTCTGCCCTTGACCTGTCCTCAGACTCAGCAACTATCCCAAGGGTTAATGTAGCTGCACAAAGCTGGCTCACTCATCCATGCTTCTTCCCTCTCTGGAATCCTGGACCCTCCAGTCCTCTCTGATTCAGTGGCTCTCTGATGTGTGGAAAATGATTTTTAAAATGTTTAATCCAGCTTTTAAAGTTATTTTTGGCAGGAACATTAATCTGCTGCAAGGTACCCACTCATAACTGAAAGTGGAAGTCTGTTTCTCAGAAGTCATGTGATAGCATCGTACGTGAATGGCTTCATGTCAAAAGCAGTTTTCCATTGGCTAATATACTCCAAGTAGTAAAGGGTAGCATCACAGACAGTGGCTAGAAATGTGGGGTCCTGAGTGGGAGGGCCTGGCCTTGAACACGGGCCCACTTACTAAACTTGGTCATTTTTCAGACTTCTTAAGCCTTGGTTTTCTCATCTGTAAAATGAAGGTGATAAAATATCCATCTTAAGTTGTCATTGTAAGGATGAGATAATGCAAGTAAAGGACTTAGCGTGCTCCTTACCATGTGATAAAGGAAGGCAAAATTGTTAGCTATTATTGAATACCAGTGTTCAAAATGATAGATTTGTATCAGTCAATACAATTTTATTTATCCTACAAATACATGGGTCAGTTAGCTATTTTCTTACTTGTGACTCCTCTTTATGACTTTTATTCGGACAAGGAAAATACTCCAGATATTAGGTCCACACCTCTCCTTATCCTAGAGCTGGGAGACAGCCCATCCTGTGGTCAGCATAAACAGACACAGAATAGAATAGGATTCTGTCCTGCAGACAGGATGAAGTAGACAGGACAAAGCAGGCCAAATATCACTTGTCATTCTATGAACCAAGTGTAATATTATGTGGAAAGGCATAGCTACTTAAACAAAATTAAATAGACTGGAGAAGAGAGGAGGAACTGTGTGGGTCAGAAGATCCACACAACTCCTGGCTTGATGGCAGTGGAGAATATTTGGATCCGGAGAACAGGAGAGAAGAAGAGCGTATTTCATCCGAAAGTTCTTGCAGTTCTCTGGATTGTGCTTGTGACATTTACAGCTTCGTTCATAGAAAACAGATCAATGATAAAGGGGTAGGTCAGTGCTTGGGAAAGAACTGTAACGTTTGCAAAAAGCAGAGTGTTTTCCTTCTATCTTCTCTATCGGTGAGGATGATCTCAAAAACAGGAAAGAGTACAAGGATGATTAAGAGCAAATGAAGCCCAGGACAGGCAGAGATCCACCAAGGCAACATTAGCTGCAGTGTGTGAATCTAGGATAAACCAAGTGAGCTGCAAGAATTTATGCTTTCAAAGTCAGTGTTTGGAAACTTTAAAAAACCACAAAAGCAGGAAAGTATAATTGTTAGGAGCTTGGTTTTGGTATGACAACGTGCCTGGAAGTCCTAGCTCTATCACTTATTAGCTGAATAATGCAGGAAAAGGAAATTTTCTCTGGGCTTTATTTCTTTATCTCTAAAATGAGGAAGGTCTGAAATTTTTCTAAATTTTTTTTTAAAAAAGAAAATATTAAAATGGGGAAAGTCTATGAAGTCATAATGATCATCAAAAAAGAGCGACGGAGAAGTCCTCCATCATTTTCTCGTTTTCACTATTCGTTGCAGCAAAGAATTGACTTATCAACTTCTTATCAACATCTTATCTTATCTTAGTATAACTGTTGCTCATCTTACCCGACACGCTGGCCAAGTGGCTTCAGTTGGTAAAGGAAAGCTTTATTTTACAGAAAATGGCCGGCAATAAATGTAGAAGGGAAGATAGAAAATCATTGATTTGAAATTTCTAATGAAATTATTATCCAATAGTGCCCCAAAAGGGAAAAGTAAGAAAGGAATAAATCAATCGTCTTGGCATTAATTTCCTTCTAAACTCCAAACTGTGTTATGAGTTCTTAATTTTAGGAGACGACGATAAATGAAGGTGTTCAGAGCAGGTAAACGAAGTGGTGACGATTCTATGTGGGAAACAGAATTTCTATGGCTGAAGATAGAGCCGGCTTGGAGAGGAGATTGAACGTCTTCAAGCCCACGGGTCCACTTCCGTGGCAGACCGGGTAAGTTTACCGCTGGGTGGTTTCTGAAGGCAGGACGAAGGATGCCCTTGTTACCAACCTGGGTTCTTGGACTCTTTGATCAACAAAAACTGATAAAAGGCCAACAAGGAATTCAGGTGAGGCTTTACTGGGACTCATGCTGCATCACGAGGGGGCAAGAACAAGTAGAGGTGCCCTTGGTTGCTCCTAGAGGGGGTGAGCGTGTTTGCCCCTTAAATGCGGCGAGGATGGGACCAGATGGGTGGGTTGGGCTGGAGGGGTGGCTTAGGGGTCCTGCGCACCCCCTCGGTGCTGCTTTGTGCAGGGATCATGAGCAGGACCCCGCTTTGGCTCCAGGCGCCTCAGAAGTGGCTGTTGGGCTTGTGGCCTTTCTGTATCTTGTCATCCATAATTTGCCCCAACTGTACGGGCACGCAGTTATTTTTAGCCCTTTCTAGTTTCTTTGCATCCATTGCTCGAGGGGATGTTTGTCCAGGTGCAAGCCCTGCAGCAAAGGGTCCCAGGTCCCAGGTTCCAGGTCCCAACCCATCTCATTCTGGGGAGTCAGAAAGGAAAGCTTCTGTTAGTGTCGAGGAGAGAAGCAGAGGTGGAGGGAGGCATGTGCTGGCTGAAAAAAAGGAGACTGAGTCACCAACACCAAGTCCTGGGACCATGTCCTCAGACACGGAGCGGGGGCCTGACGGCCAGTCCAGGGCCCTCGGGGCTGCGGTTGCAGGGGTCTGGCCTCGATCCCTGAACACTTCAGCTGGCTGTGCGCACCAGTTTCTGCTGACTTGCATGGTTGGTCTCTGTCTTCTTCTGTGAAATCGTGTGGGCTTGTTGGCCAGGAGGGGGGGCCCTGTGGTGACACCAGGCATGGTGTCCCCACCTCCGACTGCTTCCAGGGTACTACGATCTCCCAGTCAGATGGCAGAATAAACACAGACTGAACCCAAGAGCTATGCCGTTTCTTGGTATTGGTATCATTAGGGCACACTTTTATCTTTATCCCTCTTTCTGATTCTAATCTTACTGTGCCATTAAGACTCTTGTTTGTCTTAATAAATTTTTATTTTAGAACAGTTTTAGATTTATAGAAAAGTTACATAAGTAGTACAGAATCCCCATATGCCCCCAACAGTTTACTCTGTTATTAGTAAAGTACTAATGAACTTACTAAGTGAAGTCTATGTTCTGTTCAGATTCCTTAGTTTCTATCCAGTGGCCTCACCGTGTCCCAGTGGGCCACCCAGGACACCACACTGCATTTAGTTCCCATGTCCCCTCAGGCTCCTTTGGCTGTGACAGTTTCTCAAACTTTTCTTGAGTTTGATGATCTTGCCTTTTTTTTTTAATAGTGGTAAAAAAAAACAATCATTAAGACCATTTTAAGGTTTGTTTTTGAAATGGCTGAAATGCCCCCCAATATTGCCAACTGCTGTGAAGGTTTAGGAGCAACTGGGGGAATTTGGACTCTTCTTTTGAGCTCTGGCTCCCATAGGTCTTGTATATGGAGGTTACTTAGACCTGGGCCGGATGAGAGGATACAGATGTGCCCCATCTCAGCCCGTTCAGTGCTCCTCTGTTGAGAACACCTCTCCTTTTCCTGTGTATATTTCACGGAAGGTTCACCTTGGTGTGCCTGTCGGAGGGGCATCGTGGCTCCCGGGCATCCGCCTCTTTTCTGAATTCCTACAACATTTATAACAACAGTTTGTGCTGTGCTGCCCTGTGTCACTCAGCATCTCAGTCTGCCCTTGAAATCTCTCAGTTTGGCTTCCCAACCGGACCGAAAGGTCCTTGACATCAGTCATCATGCTTTTCACAACAGTGTTATTATATTATAGACTGGGCGAGTGGGAGGAAAGGTGAAGTGGCTTGGTTGAGGCTGCATGGAAGATCCACTGACATCAAGCCTGGTGACGCTGAGGGACATCATCTCCAGGGTCCTGGGGCCAGAGCTGGGGGGGCAGGGGAGGCACTCACCTCCCGTGTAAAATTTAAGGGGGCACTGGAGAGCTCAGTCCTCAAGCAGAATAATATTTTAATGCAATATTTTAAAATGAATGCAAAACATCCATGATGAGCAAAATCAAAATTTTAAATAAACACATGATGTTGTCAGTCTCATGACCTGTGTTAATGTGCAGTAAAGCAGTGGTTTCCAGTCGGCCCTTGCACCCCAGGCCTGCGGTAAAAAGCCCCTCCCCCCAGGTAATGGACAAAGTTGCTCTATGGCAACACCGGCAGGAGATGGAGTCATGTTTTTGATGGTAGAGCTTTAATTAACTTTTTACCTTTGGTTCAAGATACCTGAGGGTATCTCCATAGGTGCACATAGGGCTACACATTTTTCTTTTCTCTTTTCCCTTGGCTCCTACATGACTCTTATGGCAGTATAATTTACAAAGAGCTTTAGCATCATCATTTCATTTAACCCTCAAAAAAAAAAAAAAAAAGTCCTGGGTAGATGGTGTTATCTTGATTTTAGAGAAAAAGAAACTAGGCCTCAGATTAAGTTCCTAACCAATAATACTGTGCTGGCTGGTGGTGGAGCTGGGACTCTGAGGTCCCCTGACTTGGGCAGGTGGCCTTTGCAATCACAACACAGCCTCTGCTTCCCCTTCTCAGCTGTGCACTCACATCCAGGGGGTGTGTGCCTGCGTGTGTGAGCATGTGGGTACACATATGTGTGAGCGTTCAGAGTGTGAGAAGATGGGACACCGAAAATGGAAGATGTCCAAAGGAGGGCCAAGGATCCTGTGGCCAGACTGGCCTCGTGCCTCACAGTTGGCAAGCTGGCCCTTGCCTTAAGAGCTCAGAGAAGATTTTACTTCCTCGTCCATCCTCAGGAACCATTGCCAGAGCCGGTGGCAGGGCAATGGTCTGCCTCCCGTCTCAGGCTTTAGGGAGAATGCTCAGAATCTTGGTGGGTGATGCAGAAGAAGTTGCCGACTCCGTAGTTATAAGAATAAAAATAGTGTGTGATCTGGGAGAACCTCGGTTTGCCTTTTCCAAAGTGAGTGCCTGAAAGACTCTTGCAAACATGCAGCCCAGCTTCTGGGGTGTGGGTGCAGTACTGGGGTTTTTCTTGGGAGGCATCAGGAATTGTTCCACATCAGGTAAACATCTCTGAAATACCCTCTCCCTCCCAAACCCGAGCCCAGCATCATAACCTGAGAAATCACGGTTAGCCCATGGCTCTGATACAGGGAGGACCACACACGGGCAGCATTCCACAGTTTCCCAGCTAAATATTGTTCTGCCCTGCGTTCATTTGCACCGGGTTAGTCATGGAGTCCTGATAGAAAAGTCTCAGGACCCCTGTAGGCTGGACAGCTTATTAAAATACTGTTTTATTTTCTTGCAGTTTGTAAGTTCCTGGAGCCCTGGGAGAGAGGTTAAGTGTATCACCTCTCGGCCAGCCTGTTCCAGAACACGCAGCCAGAAGGAGGAGAGCAGCTGAGTGTCTGAAGATGCTCCTTTAGGAAGGGAGGTGAGGCTGTCTCCCCGCGTGGCAGGCCCAGGCACATGGCTGGGCCCCAGCTGTGCTGTGGGCTTAGCTGGTGGGTTCGGGGCCTGCGGGGAGCAGAGGGACCCATAGGTAAGCACAGCTGTGGTGCAGGGAGGCTGTGAAGGGCCAGCTGGTTAGAGCTCTGGCAAGGCAGTCTGGTGCTGTGGACCATGGCGCACGTGGCTCCTCTGAAAGCTGGCGGCCTGGATCCCAACACCAGGGGGACATTCCCATCACCAGTGGCTCTGCACTGCTTCAGGTATAGGACCTGAAGGAGGAGTGGCTGGTGGCTGAGGCAGGATCTCAGACCATCGGGAGAAGTGTTACTGGTTTTGGATTCTATCGTGTCTGGGGTGTTAGTGTACAGATTTTATTGATTTGATGGAAAAATAATAGCTTTCATCAACTAATATAAATGAATACCCACCACGTTGTCATTTTTATTGCAGCAGGCTATGTGCCTTCTTCTGACTTTTTAGGCTGGATTTAAAAGATCACAAAAGAATGAAGCCAATATTATACTGGTTTTGTGTCATTTATTTATTTTTTTCTAATTAAAACTATCCTAAGCCTTGCTGTTTTATGTGTTATCACTTCCAGCCTCTGTTGTCATAGAAATATTTGCTCACATGGTCTCAAAGTTCCCCTCTTCAGATGCAGTTCTGAACCTGTGGTTGGCCCATTCCTGACCACCTGTCAGAGCTGCCCCACTTCTCAGCTGAAGGCGGACTCGGGACGGGCCACTGGATGCCAGGCCTCAGTCAGTGTGCTCAGTGGACAGACTGCCTGGGGGCCACAGTCTACATGGACACGATCTTCCATGAGGCTCCCTTCCACTCACTCCATCCCCAGAAGCCTGCTGGTCCCAAGAGTCACACTGGAGAATAGGCCTTGTTGACTGGGATGTCCAGAATCTGACCTTTTATGAGCTTACGAGGGGATGGATTCACTACTTCACAGAGCTTTCCCTGAGTCACCTGGCCTAACGTTCATCGATCCTATATCCCACTGGGCATATTACTCACCCTGGTGAGTGTGCATTTCTTTATGTATGTTACTGCCTGTTACCTTTTTATGTGAATTTTGCTTGTCTCTTCCTTTGAAGGAAGATACCTTGGGGGGCAGGAATGCAGTCCTTCATTTCTTCTACACCTCCTTACGGGCTCTAAGAGTGTCTGTAGCTCAAAGATCCTTGGCAAACAGGGTGACTAGAGCATTTGAATGAACGGGAGCACAGATGAAGGCTGTACCAGCAAAGGGCTAAAATACCCTGAGAATCAGGCTTGCATTCATTCCTCAGGTTTCAGTATGTTTATAGGGCAGTGAACCTGGCAGTTTGGGATGATCTGTTCAAGTTACGCCACGTCCAGCAGGATAAGGTGCTGACGGCCATCACTCAGCCATGTCAGACAGGGTGACTGGACATAAGGTGTTTGATTTGGTGGCGGTGGGGTGGGGGCAAGCTGTTCCTGTTTTTATTTG
Source organism: Orcinus orca (assembly GCF_937001465.1). Taxonomy (NCBI): domain Eukaryota; kingdom Metazoa; phylum Chordata; class Mammalia; order Artiodactyla; family Delphinidae; genus Orcinus; species Orcinus orca. The sequence goes on from NC_064572.1 coordinate 6,856,435, forward strand.
TTTTTAATAGGGTTGTGTATGTCAGGAACACACAGAAGCTTCCTCTGCTGGAAGAAAGATGTTGAGCCTGCCTTTCCAGGCCCATGTTTATTACATGTTCATTACATGTTTATGTTTACTACATGTATTATGTACTACATGGATGGTAGAAGCAGCATCAACGACTGTAAGAAAAAAGTGGTGAAGACTGGCATACACCCCATAATTTAACCCTCAAGAGAACATGCTCTAAATTGCTTGGTTTTGCAATTGCATTTGTTGTTTTTTTCTTTTTTTTTTGAATTAAAACGAATTTGGAGAGGGCAGACAACAGAAGCAAGAAGAACGACAATCCTGCAGCCTGTGGAACAAAAACCACATTCACAGAAAGATAGACAAGATGAAAAGGCAGAGGGCTATGTACCAGATGAAGGAACAAGATAAAACCCCAGAAAAACAACTAAATGAAGTGGAGATAGGCAGCCTTCAAGAAAAAGAATTCAGAATAATGACAGTGAAGATGATCCAGGACCTCGGAAAAAGAATGGAGGCAAAGATTGAGAAGATGCAAGAAATGCTTAACAAAGACCTAGAAAAATTAAAGAACAAACAAACAGATAAACAATACAATAACTGAAATGAAAAATACACTATAAGGAATCAATAGCAGAATAACTGAGGCAGAAGAACGGATAAGTGACCTTGAAGACCGAATGGTGGAATTCACTGCTGTGGAACAGAATAAAGAAAAAAGAATGAAAAGAAATGAAGATACCTTAAGAGACCTCTGGGACAACATTAAACGCAATAACATTCACATTATAGGGGTCTCAGAAGGAGAAGAGAGAGAGAAAGGACCCAAGAATATATTTGAAGAGATTAAAGTTGAAAACTTCCCTAACATGGGAAAGGAAATAGCCACCCGAGTCCAGGAAGTGCAGAGAGTCCCATACAGGATAAACCCAAGGAGAAACATGCTAAGACACATAGTAATCAAATTGGCAAAAATTAAAGACAAAGAAAAATTATTGAAAGCAGCAAGGGAAAAATGACAAATAACATACAAGGGAACTCCCATAAGGTTAACAGCTGACTTCTCAGCAGAAACTCTACAAGCCAGAAGGGAGTGGCATGACATACTTACTTACAGTGATGAAAGGGAAGAACCTACAACCAAGATTACTCTACCCGGCAAGGATCTCATTCAGATTCGATGGAGAAATCAAAAGCTTTACAGATAAGCAAAAGCTAAGAGAATTCAGCACCACCAAACCAGCTCTAGAACAAATGCTAAAGGAACTTCTCTAAGTGGGAAACACAAAAGAAAAGGGCCAACAAAAACAAATCTGAAACAATTAAGAAAATGATAATAGGAACATACATATCGATAATTACCTTAAACGTGAATGGATTAAATGCTCCACCCAAAAGACACAGGCTTGCTGAATGGATACAAAAACAAGACCCATATATATGCTGTCTACAAGAGACCCACTTCAGACCTAGGGACACATACAGACTGAAAGTGAGGGGATGGAAAAAGATATTCCATGCAAATGGAAATCAAAAGAAACCTGGAGTAGCAATACTCATATCAGATAAAATAGACTTTAAAATAAAGAATGTTACAGGAGACAAGGAAGGACACTACATAATGATTAAGAGATCAATCCAAGAAGAAGATATAACAATTATAAATATATATGCACCCAACATAGGAGCACATCAATACATAAGGCAATTGCTAACAGCTATAAAAGAAGAAATCAACAGTAACACAATAATAGTGGGGGACTTTAACACCTCACTTACACCAATGGACAGATCATCCAAACAGAAAACTAATAAGGAAACACAAGCTTTAAATGACACGATAGACCAGATAGATTTAATTGATATTTATAGGACATTCCATCCCAAACCAGCAGATTACACTTTCTTCTCAAGTGTGCACAGAACATTCTCCAGAATAATCACACCTTGGGTCACAAATCAAGCCTCAGTAAATTTAAGAAAATTGAAATCATATCAAGCATCTTTTCTAACCACAATGCTATGAGATTAGAAGTCAATTACAGGGGAAAAAAATGTAAAAAACACAAACACATGGAGGCTAAACAATACATCAATAAATAACCAAGAGATCGCTGAAGAAATCAAAGAGGAAATAAAAATATATAGAAACAAATGACAATGAAAACACGATGACCCAAAACCTATGGGATGAAGCAAAAGCAGTTCTAAGAGGGAAGTTTATAACAATACAATCCTACCTCAAGAAACAAGAAAAATCTCAAATAAACAATATAACCTTACAGCTAAAGGAACTAGAGAAAGAAGGACAAACAAAACCCAAAGTTAGTAGAAGGAAAGAAATCATAAAGATCAGAGCAGAAATGAATGAAATAGAAACAAAGAAAACAATAGCAAAGATCAATAAAACTAAAGGCTGGTTCTTTGGGAAGATAAACAAAATTGATAAACTATTAGCCAGACTCATCAAGAAAAAGAGGGAGAGGACTCAAATCAATAAAATTAGAAATGAAAAAGGAGAAGTTACAAGGGACACCGCAGAAATACAAAGCATCATAAGAGACTACTACAAACAACTCTATGCAAATAAAATGGACAACCTGGAAGAAATAGACAAATTCTGAGAAAGGTATAGACTTACAAGACTGAACCAGGAAGAAATAGAAAATATGAGCAGACCAATCACAAGTAATGAAATTGAAACTGTGATTAAAAATCTTCCAACAAACAAAAGTCCAGGACCAGATGGTTTCACAGGTGAATTCTATCAAACATTTAGAGGGAAGAGCTAACACCCATCCTTCTCAAACACTTCCAAAAAGCTGCAGAGGAAGGAACACTCCCAAACTCATTTTATGAGGCCACCATCACCCTGATACCAAAACCAGACAAAGATACTACAAAAAAAAGAAAATTATAGACCAATATCACTCATGAATGTAGATGTAAAGTCCTCAACAAAATACTGGCAAACAGAATCCAACAACACATTAAAAGGATTATACACCATGATCAAGTGGCATTTAACCCAGGGATGCAAGGATTCTTCAATATATGCAAATCAATCAATGTGATATACCATATTAACAAATTGAAGAATAAAAACCATATGATCATCTCAGTAGATGCAGAAAAAGCTTTTGACAAAATTCAACACCCACTTACGATAAAAACTCTCCAGAAAGTGGGCATAGAGGGAACCTACCTCAACATAAGAAAGGCCATATACAACAAACCCAGAGCAAACATCATTCTCAATGGTGAAAAACTGAAAGCATTTCCTCTAAGATCAGGAACAAGACAAGGATGTCCACTCTCACCACTAGTATTCAACATAGTTTTGGAAGTCCTAGCCATGGCAATCAGAGAAGAAAAAGAAATAAAAGGAATACAAATTGGAAAAGAAGAAGTAAAACTGTCACTGTTTGCAGATGACATGATACTATACACAGAGAATCCTAAAAATGCCACCAGAAAACTACTAGAGCTAATCAATGAATTTGGTAAAGTTGCAGGATACAAAATTAATGCACAGAAATCTCTTGCATTCCTATACACTAATGATGAAAAATCTGAAAGAGAAACTAAATGGGAGAAACACTCCCATTTACCACTGCAACAAAAAGAATAAAATACCTAGGAATAAACCTACCTAGGGAGACAAAAGATCTGTATGCAGAAAACTATAAGAAACTGATGAAAGAAATTAAAGATGATACCAACAGATGGAGAGATATACCATGTTCTTGGATTGGAAGAATGAATATTGTGAAAATGACTATACTACTCAAAGCAATCTACAGATTCAATGCAATCCCTATCAAATTACCAATGGCATTTTTTACAGAACTAGAACAAAAAATCTTAAAATTTGTATGGAGACACAAAAGACCCTGAAGAGCTAAAGCAGTCTTGAGGGAAAAAAACGGAGCTGGAGGAATCAGACACCCTGACTTCAGACTATAGTACAAAGCTACAGTAACCAAGACAATATGGTACTGGCACAAAAACAGAAATATAGATCAAAGGAACAGGATAGAAAGCCCAGAGATGAACCCACACACCAATGGTCAATTAATCTATGACAAAGGAGGCAAGGCTATACAATGGAGAAAAGATAGTCTCTTCAATAAGTGGTGCTGGGAAAACTGGACAGCTACATGTTAAAGAATGAAATTAGAACACTCCCTAACACCATACACAAAAATAAACTCAAAATGGATTAAAGACCTAAATGTAAGACCAAACACTATAAAACTCTTAGAGGAAAACATAGGAAGAACATTCTTTGACACAAATCACAGCAAGATCTTTTTTGATATACCTCCTAGAGTAATGGAAAGAAAAACAAAAGTAAACAAATGGGACCTTATGAAATTTAAAAGCTTTTGCACAGCAAAGGAAACTATAAACAAGATGAAAAGACAACCCTCAGAATGGGAGAAAATATTTTCAAACTAATCAACGGACAAAGGAGTAATCTCCAAAATATATAAACAGCTCATGCAGCTCAGTATTCAAAAAACAAACAACTCAATCCAAAAATAAGCAGAAGACCTAAATAGACATTTCTCCAAAGAAGACATACAGATGGCCAAGAAGCACATGAAAAGCTGCTCAACATCACTAATTATTAGAGAAATGCAAATCAAAACCACAATGAGGTATCACCTCACACCAGTTAGAATGGGCATCATCAGAAAATCTACAAACAACAAATGCTGGAGAGGGTGTGGAGAAAAGGGAATCCTCTTGCACTGTTGGTGGGAATGTAAATTGATACAGCCACTATGGAGAACAGTATGGAGGTTACTTAAAGAACTAAAAATAGAACTATGATATGATCCAGCAATCCCACTACTGAGCATATACCCAGAGAAAACCATAATTCAAAAAAGACACATGCACCCCAATGTTCATTGCAGCACTATCTACAATAGCCAGGACATGGAAGCAACCTAAATGCCCATTGACAGATGAATGGATAAAGAAGAAGTGGTACATATATACAAAGGAATATTAGTCAGCCATAAAAAGGAAGGAAATTGGGTCATTTGTAGAGACGTGGATGAATCCAGAGACTATCATACAGAGTGAAGTAAGTCAGAAAGAGAAAAACAAATATCGTATATTAACGCATATATGTGGAACCTAGAAAAATGATACAGATAAACCGGTTTGCAGGGCAGAAACTGAGACACAGATGTAGAGATCAAACATATGGACACCAAGGGGGGAAAGTGGCGGGGGGTGGTGGTGGTGGTGGTGGTGATGGGATGAATTGGGAGATTGGGATTGACATGTATACACTGATGTGTATAAAATTGATGACTAATAAGAACCTGCTGTATAAAAAAATTAATAAAATTAAATTAAAAAAACCCCACAAAAAACGCTTTTGGAACCTATGAACACTTCGTACTACAGGAGGTCTCTGATGAGAGACTGCATTTCTGAATTATGCGTCGTTTCTGATCGTCTTGTCATGGTGTCAAGGATATGTTAAAATGTGTGAATTTCCATCAATCCTCTTATCAAAAATAAGCAAACAGCAACACCTCTTGCGCTTTTTGTGCTGCTCCCAGAACGAGGCCGAGCTGGGTCATTTGTTCACTGTTCCGTGGGGCACTGGCTGTGGCCCATCGGGCGTCCCTGCAGCTTGTGGTCCTCCTCAAGACGCCTGCAGCGGAGCCCCACGGGCAGCCCGAGGGGGAGTGGCAGAGGTGCCCCCGCAGCAGGGGAAGTGGCGCACATGGCTTCCTTCTGCAGCGCGGTAGGATCTGGGGGCTCAGCAGCAGGCCAGGCCCCAGCCCGCTCTGACCCGGAGCCTCTCACGTGTACTGTGGGATCCCCTCCCATTTTACATACAAGCAGATGGAGGCTCCAGGAGGTTCGGGGAGACCTGGGTCAGGGTGCTGGCCTCCGCCTCGGGGTCTGGGGGCTTCTGTCCTTCCGTGGGCACCAGCCTGCCCCCCGACGGCACATTCACCCAGGACGGCTGGGTCTGCGGCTGCAGCCTGTTAACCTTCGCTGGGTGTGGACAGACCCTCCTGGGCTCGGGGGCTTCCGTTACAGAACCAGCTTCCACAGGTACAGAGGCCAGTGCCGGGAAGCTGACTGGGAGAAGATTTTAACGCCTATTCTGGGTCCCACCTGTTCTGAGTTCCGCTAAGGAATAAGCCCAGAAAGGATTATCCCCAGTGGGAGACATAAGAGGACGGAAAAGAAGAGGTGGGGCCGCAGCTGGACGCACGGATACCTTCTGCCCATCGCCTCGTCAAGTGCGTTCCTCTGCACGGAGGCCGTGCTGCTGGGCTGGCCTGGACCACTCGAGTGAGCCAGGGCCGCGCAGGCGCAGACGGGCCAGTGCAATCTGGATATGCGCTCGCGGCTGCGCTCAGCATCTCAGCTTTTGTTGTTTCTTTTCTCTTCTCAGCTGTATCTGCAGATCAGGCCTCTATTTGCTTTGAGTTGGAGCCAAAATGACCTCAGAGGTCAGAGGCTAATGCTACTGGCTTGTGAACGGTACCAGGTGACCCTTATGTAAGGCATTTTGCCACCGAGGGAAGGGACGGCTGGGTTGCTCTCCGTTAGAAGTGCTCGTGTGGTTTTGTTTGGTGATGTGTCCCCTGCGCTCAGTGTTCTAGGATTCTGTGCAGGAAGAAAACTTTCATTCAAGAGTTTAAAAGATTCTGAGTGGTAACTAAACTCTAACTGGACAAAAGAGCTAATTCCACCCCCCTCACCCCCCAGCCCTGACTCCCGCGCAACACACACACACCCGTCTTGGCCTTGGGAGGTCACCCTTAAGGAAGGCCCCAGACCTGGGCTTGGCTCCCTGGGCCAAACTTTGGTGGTTGTCTTATTTGTTTAAATCCAGTCACACTGCTGTGGTCTGAATGTTTGTGTCCCCTTCTAATTTCTATGTTGGAATCTTCACCCCCAAAGATGCTGGTATGTGGAGGCAGGGCCTTGGGAGGTGCTGAGGTCAGGAGAGGAGCCCTCAGGATGGGATTAGTGCCTCACCCCTTCCACCGTGTGAAGACAGGGAGAAGGCACCAGTGACGACCCAGGAAGAGGCCCTGGCCTGAACATGCTGGCACCTTGATCTTGGACTCCCAGCCTCCAGAACAGTGAGGAATACATTTCTGTTGTTTATAAACCAGTCTGTGGGATTTTGTCATAGCAGCCCAACTGGATTAAGACACCCACAGCAGCCACGCAAGTAGACACTTCCCATGGAAAAAATACCTTGGGAAAGAGGAGCTCTCAGCTTGTATCTGACTTTCTTCTGGGTGCGGGGCTGGGCATTGCTCTAAATTCTCTCCCCTGGCCCAGCAGGGATGAGGCAGCCAGGCTCCTGTGGGTGCCGGTGCTGTCTGCCAGCCTCGCCCCATCTCCCCTCACGCCTAGGCTTTTGTATGTTGATTTACCTCTCAACAACCAGGCCCCTTAGACAACATTATCAGTCCCAATTTACAGATGAGTAAACTGAGGCTCAGGGAGGCTAAATCGCTTGATCAAGATTAGGATTCTGCCAAATAGCTGAGACTTAAGGGCATCTAGCCTCTCACACACATCAGCCCCCCACATCTGCTGTTTAGTTTTTCAATGGTCAGGAACTCAGCTAAGATGCTGCGGCAGTGGGGTGGTGGAAGAGAGCCTACTCTTTCCAGAGAGCTTGTGGGGCAGAGGAAGACAGCTAAGCCCACCTTGTGTGGAGGAACTAGCTCAGTCGAGAGTGGTGCAGCACCCAGGGTTGGCAGGGGCCGTATGGTGTGGCCTCTGACCATCACGGAGGGGTGTGGGACTAGGGAACGAGGACAAGGGAGAGAGGGCATTTGAGAGCATCTTAGCCAAGCGTTTGTTCAGTTGGCCGTAACTGGGAGGGGAGGGACCAAATTACAGATGAGAAGCAGCTGATCCAAAGCCCTGTTGGGACTGCTGCTGACAAGGCCCCCGGCCCTCACTCTGTGCGGACGTCGAGGCTTGAATGCTCACACACACACAGAGTTTTGTTTTGCCATGTTTTGTTTTCACCACCGCCAAACATTTATTCTTCCATTAAATAAGACTATAGTGTGCTGAACTGTCTACCAGTAGCTGCAATTCTGCCTAAGACTTATGCTACTTTTTAAGATTTTCTTTTTTCTCATATCGAAACTGAGAAGACTGAAAATTTCACTCAAGGAAAAATCTTTTAACACTTTCCAAAATAATGGCAAGTTCATTCTGAACTCCATCGTCCTTATCACAATTGGAGTGAATGAGCTGCGTGATTGATTCGTTTGATGTCTGATTCTCCTGCAGACTGTCAGCTTCCAAGGCTGGGAGCAAGCCTGTCATTATTTCATTCGACAGATATTTATGGACCCTGCCTGTGCCAGATACTGGTCCTTATGGTGGGGATAAAAGAGGGAATGAAACACCAAGGACTCTGGAGTGGACTTTCTCCACTGGTTCTGTGTCCCCAGCCCCTGGGAGTCCCTGGCATTTACACAGCAGGGGCTTACTGGTACCTCCTGGAAAAGAGGTGAACACATTTCTTCCCCACATAGTGAGAGACTTGGGGCCTCCCCCGTCCTCCTGGATGAACCTCTGCCAGCCAGCACCTCCCTGCTCCCTCGGCACACAGATCTGTACTGTAGGCCTGGGGTCAAGGCCTCTCTACCCACCCTAAGCACCGTTGGCAGACAGATGGGGAAAAGGGACACGGGCTGTCCCAGCGGGAGGAGGGAAGAGCAGAGAGGGCTGACCCACTTTTCTGGTCTAACCGGGAACTCCCAGCTGGGCCCTGGGGCTCCGGGGATTGGACAGCCTGGATAGCCGCCCTGACCCTGCTCTGTGTTGCATTATTCGCAGGACGGTGACGTGCGTCAGTGCAGCGGGTGAGGGTGAGTCACCAACGGAGCTACTGTCAGCGGCTGGAGAAAGAAGGCGCCGGGAGATCAGAATCCCACGGGCTCAGATCACGGCTCAGGTCAGCCTGTTTGTTAGCCTGAAGACAGAGGCTACAGAGGCCGTGGTGCCACTGGGCTCCTCCCCTTGCCCCCAGGCTCTGGCCAGATCCCCAAACCTTCCCTCTGTGAGGGAGCGGAGAGAACCTGGGCTTTAGTGAGGGACAGATGTGCCTGCCGGCCCTGGAGCCTCCCCTGCCTGGAGCGACAACTTCTCTCCAATTCTCTAAACCTCAGTTTTCGTAGCTGGAGATGGGTTGATAATATCTACCCCAAGGAATTGTTGAAAGATTGGAAATGTCATATGCACAGCATCTGGTACTTAAGAAATGGTGGGCGTCATTTCCCAGGCCCCTGGGTTGGGACTTGACGCGATGTTGTGCTAGTGATAAGTGCACGTCACAAATCACAGTCCCACGCCTGCCCCTCCCTGCCAGTCACCTACGACGGAGGGGTGACCCGCCCCAGCCGCCTCTCGCCCTCTCTGGGGAGAAGCATGCGCGCTGTGCTCTGCTGGTGATGGGCGAGGACCCGGGAGACCATCCTCTGAGCACAGCCAGCCCCTCAGCCGCCGGGTCATTTCCCACCCTTTCTCCACAGTCCTCACTCTCACCCCAACTCCCTCAATTTCCTTTTCTGCCCTTGGAAATGCAACGTCTTGGAATCTTCCCGAGTACTCCTTGGTTACTCTCCTTTTCCTTCTTGGCCTGGAGCAAGGGATGCCCGTCTTCACAATCAGACGCCCTCCCACGCGCCCCTCCTTCTACTGGTCCCTGCCCACCCACTCTCCTGCCTCCCTTCGGTTCCTTCCAAACTTCCAAATGCTGTGCTTTGGGGCAAGGTGAGTTAATTTCTGTACTGGGAGCTTTCTGTACAGTTTCTTTATCTGGGAAATTCAAGACCAGAACTTCCTTCCTCACAGCTTGGCCATAGGATGCCCTGACTGTGCCTCTTCCCTTCCCCTCTCGTGCGCACCAAGTGTCCAGCCCCAGCGTTGGCTCTTCCTGTTCTGAGATCCCTAGTTGTCTTTGGGCAGCTCCTTCTCAGCCCTCTCACCTCCTCTCTCAGCTCATCTGTGTCACCTTCAGAATCTCGCCTCTAAGCAGGTGGTGCTCAACTTCTTAATACCAACACTGACTTCTCACTTCAGTTCATTTCTGAATTTCTTTTTACTATTATCTTAGTTTGTAGAGTTTTCTTTCTTAGTTATTTATGCTTTTTCTTCTTCCAAACAGGGTTCGGAGGGGCTCAGGCCTGGCTTTCAAGATGTCTGCTGGGGGGTTGCCTCAGAGCTTCTTGCATTCTGCTGACCTGAAACACATAGATGGTCAGATGTTTCTCCAGCAAAGGTGGATTTACTCAAGATCAACAGAGAATTGCAGTTTGGGGTCTGCATCCATGGTGAGCCATGGGCAGGTCCCCACACAGCAAGGGAAGGATACACTTTATAGGAGGGAAAGGAGGTAGAAAGGTCTACAGTAAACAAAGAGTCCATGGCTTCTCACTGGCTGAGTCCTTGCCAGGAAAAGGAGGAATCGTTTGTTCTTCTTCCTGTTGGGCTCTGGTGTCAGCTCAGGGCTTGAGAGCTTCCCCTTCTGGTCACTCTATTTAACTGAGGTTTCTGTTCATTCTTTTACAATTCCAAGTTCATTTCATGAGCCACACTTTCCCACGTGCACTTCTGCCTCTTTTCGGTTTTGTCTTTCAGCCTGGTACCAGCAACCTCTCCGCAGTCACTCGGATTGGAAACGCCACAGCTACGACCTCCTCTTTCTCTGTCGCATCCAGCCAAGTGCAAAGTCCTCCACAGCATCCCAGTTCAGTGTCTCTCCAAGGCCCGGCCCTGCCTTCCCTGGGGCCCTCAGCAGCCTTGGCCAGGTGCCTACATCTCCTCTCCGATTCCGCTGTGATTCTTGCCCTTCCACGTCTCCGTGTGCCCACCGCACCGCTTCCCTGATCAAATCCCCTATGGCACCTAGAGCTTCTTAGAAGAATAGAGGAAGCTCTCCAGGTTCTGTCAATAAAATTTTTTTGTTTGTTTTCTATTTGTAAGATTATTTTGTTCAAATGTGTTTTAAAGTGATCGTGAAAGAAAAGGGCTCATCCCTCTGAAGGAAGTTTGTTGACCTGATGGGAAAATGCAAAGGGGAGCAAAATATCCTTTCTTTGTACGTGTCTGCCTTTAAGGAATCAAGGCAGTTTCAGGGGATGGAGGTCTGGAGGGGAGGAAGTCGCTGCTCCCCCGACCCACTGGTCTCAGAACGACCTCCAGAGGGAGGACTTGCCTGGGACACAAAGGACCATCAGAAGAGCCAGGAAGGCAGTGAATAGGGCACCCAGAGTAAGGAAGAGCGAATGAACTAAAACCTTGTGCGTATTAAAGAATGAGAGGTGACAGGTGAAGATTGGCAGGGGCAAATTTCTATTAATAACACCATCTATTAATAGTGTGGCCACAGACTGAGTTTATTATTGACCAGGTCCTGTACTAAACATGCAAAGGGCACTATTTCATTGCATCCTCGCTGCAGGCCAAGGGGGAGGGGCTGCAGGGCTCCCAGGTATCAGAGGGGAAAATTTCTCTGGGTGTGAAGTAATTCTCCTGGTCCTCTCGCTGGGGAGCCTGTGTGTTTCCTGTGTTGTGAGGCTGCTTTTCTGTAAAGCTGGGAAGATATCACTTAGTCCATGGTGAGAGAATGTTCTGGCGGAGGAAGAGAATCTTTTACGAATCGCCCCAGAACTAGGGAGGATGCTCCCAGCTCACACTGCAGCACCTCCAGTTTCCCTCCTTCTCATTCCCTTTTCCAACTGTGCCTCCTGGGGTCTCCCAGGAATGAGACACCAGTGTTTTACGGGGTCCCACAGTTCTTAAGGGGTTTTCCCAAAGACACGGTCGCCAAAGCTTTGAAATGACTGGCTCACCTCTTGCCTGAACCCAATTACATTTTTTTTAGACAAGAAACACTTCCTCCTGAGTAGGTGTCAGCGTGGTGGTGGAGTATTTCCATTTTCCCATTGCATTTAGACCCTTGAGGTGTGCGTTGAGTGTAAGACACAAGAAAGCTCTTAGGCGTTGCTGTTCTAGCTACATACATTCTTGTTTTAATAAAATTGCACTTTCCTGGGGAAAGCATCTTATGGCGTTTATATTCACTGGCTCAGGTTCTGGTTATTCTTAGGAAAACCTGGACAGTTGGCTCCTTCTACCAGAGCCGAGATGGCCTTGTTTACCTGAACCGCAGGATGTGAACACACTGAAGCAGGATTGGGATAAAAGCTGCTCAAGCCCTTCTCACAGGGTGACGCCCACCTGTGGCCTCATCCCTCTGGGCCAAACCACCAACTGCAAGTCTTTTCTTGGTGGATCTATTGTCCTTTGTAACCATCAGTCAAAAGCTCACTATTTCATCCTCTCCAGTCAGCGCAGTCCTTTAAAGATACGATCTCCAGTAAGGGCTACACCAAGTAGCAGTATTAGTTTGCAAACTTTGGGTTCCTGTGATTTTACTGTTTACGGATATTTTGTAAATAGACTCTATTTAAATGCAGCAGAGGAACTTTTTATTTCAGTGAGCTCCTCCGGAATCCCTTTGTAAAGCAAAGAACCTTTGCGATGTTGAAAGTGGGAATTGATCTGTTTTGTACCCATAGATTTTGTATACAGGTTTTCTTACAGTGGCCATAGGTGCAGCGATTGGGGAGCATTACAGTAACAATATGAGGGGACATCCGGCTGGCTGTCTCCAGCTTGGTTGCTGCAGGAAGAGACGCCTCCTCCCCATCTCCTACCCCAGGCAGCCGGGTTTGGATGTGAAGAATAGAATTTGCCTTCTGACAGCCCACCGCTAATTTAAAAGATTTCTACTTAGGATTTTAAGTCCTTTGGGGAGTTCTTTTTAACCCTCTTATACAAGGAATGCTGCTCTTGACTCAATTAACCCAGAGGAGGATTTAAAGCTACAGTTTCCCAGACAGGGCTTAGCTGTGTGAAGACAACATTGGGTCCCATGAGGTTCGATATGGTTTACACAGTAATCACGTATTTTCAGGAAGTGTTATTAAGCCAAAGTGGATTAAGTTAGCTGCGTATTTTATAACTCTTTCCTCATTTTGGTATTTGATACTCTTCTGCCTTAACCATCAGGGAAGCCACAATTCTCCTGAACAGTTGTTAAGTGATAGATGCCCCATCCCCCACTCCCCACCCCCACCTTGCCCTTTAGCCAGGACAACCAGAGATGACGCTGGGGACATGGGCATTAGCCAGGCTTGTCCACACCTGTGTGAGACAAGGCTCCTCAAGGAGAGGAGTGTGCGAAGAGGCCTTGGGATACAGCCCCACCACACACAGGCACAGAGAACAGTACACACACCGAAACACATCCACACCAGCACACGCTCACACATCCACGCTCACATGGACTTTGCAACATACACTCACATCCACACATCCCAACACAGACATACAGACCAACACACATTCACACACACAGCCTCCACCACACACCCGCACACTGCAAGCACTGTCAGATACCCTACCCAGGCAACCTGGAGCATTTCCTTGCCTGGGGTCATGATAGTATTAAATTAATTAAACAAAGAGGCTGTTAGACTAAGGGGTCTCTAATGCCCTGGCGCCTGTACAGGCAAACCCAAATCTAAGCCTGTAAATGCCTCAAGGTTACGGCCAATCACAAAGAGCTGACTAGGCTTTAAGTCACAGCCAATCAGTAACTTTCTCCCTCTGCTTCCACACCTTCTCTGTGTAAGTCTCTCCCTAGCTCCTCTGGGCAGAGTCTCCTAGGCATGTCCGGTTTGGTGAGATTTGAATTGATTTTTGCTCCAATTAAATTAAAATAAGAATTTAAATATACTTCAGTTTATCTTATTTTCAATTTAATTTAATTTTTATTTTATATTGGAGTATAGTTGATTTACAATGTTGTGTTAGTTTCAAGTGTACTGTAAAGTGATTCAGTTATACATGTACATATATCCATTCTTTTTCAGATTCTTCTCCCGTATAGGTTATCACAGAATATTGGGTAGAGTTCTCTGTGCTATACAGTAGGTCCTTGTTGGTTATCTATTTTATATATAGTAGTGTGTATCTGTTAATCCCAGACTCCTAATTTATCCTTCCCCCCACCTTTCCCCTTTGTAACCATACGTTGGTTAACTGGACTAAATGCAAGTCCAGTCCTGGTGGGGTCAGGCCTACACTGCTTGGTCATTTGCTGGGTCAAGAATGATTCTAGGTCAATGGCCTTCAAATGCTTTGCTCACGTGCTTCCTAACGTTTTTCTTCCATAAAGTTATGTACCCCTCATATATTTCCTCAAAGAGGAATTTTCAACGTATTTTAAATATTGACATTTTAAAATAAAACTGCTATATCATTCTTTTAAAGAACTCCAGTGAAATCATAATAATTTGATAACCATCAATACCCATTTTTATGGATAAATAACCAAATTACTCTTTAATTGTTGGAAATTTCACATGTTCCCTTTTCTATTTGAATACCTGTTTCCATTTTATTCCCCTCAGTTCTAATCTAATTCTATCCCTAAAATTCTAATCTAATCACAAAATTATTCTCTTTTGTTGATCATCGCATCTTAGTTCTCTGCCAATATATTTAAACTGAAACTTAAAGATTTTAACATTCTGGTGACCATGAAGCTCTATTTATTAAACTTATTTTTTCTGGGTTGCATTTTCATTATGATTGATCAAAAAAATAATATAGCATACAATTCAACAAATTTAAATGAAAGATGAAATTAAGATTTAATTCAAAATATTTTTCTTTTTTCTTTTTTATTTTTGGCCGTACTCGGGCCTTTCACTGTTGTGGCCTCTCCCGTTGCGGAGCACCGGCTCCGGCTCCGGACGCGCAGGCCCAGCAGCCATGGCTCACGGGCCCAGCCGCTCCGCGGCATGTGGGATTCTCCCGGACCAGGGCACGAACCCGTGTCCCCTGCATTGGCAGGCGGACTCCCAACCACTGTGCCACCAGGGAAGCCCCAAAATACTTTTCTTGATGAAAGAATAGATATTCTAAAATTATTAGTACAGACAGTCCCTACGGTAGTGTGAGACAGCACAGCATTGATTCTATTCCTATTTTTCCTCTTTATACAAGTAAAGAATAACAAGCATTGTTCATAGAGATGCATGGGAATGAAAGGAATTGCAAATTTCCCTCAATTCTTTGAACTCCTGCTGAGTTACATGCCCATGGTTATAAAATAATTTGACACATCAAAAATTATTTGTAATGGGCTTCCCTGGTGGCGCAGTGGTTGAGAGTCCGCCTGCTGATGCAGGGGACATGGGGTCGTGCCCCAGTCCGGGAAGATCCCACATGCCGCGGAGCGGCTGGGCCCGTGAGCCATGGCTGCTGAGCCTGCACATCTGGAGCCTGTGCTCCGCAACGGGAGAGGCCACAGCAGTGAGAGGACCGCGTACCACACACACACACACACACACACACAAATCCATTCTGCCAATCTCTTTCTTTTGATTGGAGAATTTAATCTGTATACAGTTAAAGTAATTACTGATAAAGAGGAGCTTACTTTGGTTATTTTGCTATTTGTTTTCTATATGCCTCATAGCTTTTTTGTCCCTCATTTCTTGCATTACTGTCTCCTTTTATGTTTAGTGCTTTTTAATTTTTTTGGTAGCAAAACATCTTAATTCCCTTCTCATTTTCTTTTGTATAAACTCTATAGCTATTTTCTTTATGGCTATCATGGCAATTACATTTAATATCATAAAGTTATAGCACTGTAATTGAATTTATACCAGTTTAATTCAGTAACATAAAAAAAATCTGCTCCTGTACAGCTCTGACCTCATTCATTTCAGTTACTGATGTCACAAAATCGTACCTTTTTGCATCTTCTGTCCAAAAAGAGACTAATCATTGTTTTTTATGCATAGTCTCTTAAGCCGTGTAGAAAACAAAAGTGAAGTTACAAACCAAAGTTACAATAATACTAGTTTTTATAATTGCTCATGTATTTACCTTTACCAGAGATCTTCATTTTTTCATACAACTTCAAGTTACATCTAGTGTCCTGCAGCCTGAAGGACTCCCTTTATCATTTCTTTCAGGGCAGGTCTAGAGGTAACAAATTCTCTCACCTCTTATTTATCTGGGAATGTTTTAATTTCCTCCTCATTTTTGAAGAACAGTTTTGTTGGATACAGGATTCTTAGTTGACAGTTTGTTTCCTTCGGCACTTTGAACACATCAACTCACTATCTTCTGGCCTCCAAAGTTTCTGATGAGAAATCGGCTGATAATATCATGGGGATCTTTGCATGTGACGAGTTGCTTCTCTCTGGCTGCTTTCAAGATTCTCTCTTTGCCTTTTGCTTTTAAAAGTTTGATTATAAAGTACATGTGGGTCTCTTTGCATTTATCTTGCCTGGAGTTTGTTGAGCTTCTTGGGTGTTTGTACTCATGTCTTTCATCACATTTGGGAAGGTTTTGGTCATTATTTCTTCAAATAATCTCGCTGCCCCTTCCCCTCTTTCTCCTCCTCTGGGCCTCCCACAGTGTAAATACTGATCATTCTTGATGGTGCCCCTCAGGTCCCATAGGCTCTGTTCACTTTCTTTGATCTTTTTCTTTCTGTTCCTCAGATTCAATAATTTCAATTGTTCTACCTTCAGCTTCGTTGATTCTTTCTTCTTTTTGTCAAATCTGCTTTTGCATCACTCTAGTGAATTTTTCACTTTGGTTATTGCAGTTTTCAGCCCCAGGATTTCTTTTTGGTTCCTTTTTAAATATTTTCTATCTGTTGATATTTCCATTTTGTTCTTAGGTCATTTTCTTGACTTTGTGCATGTCTTCTCTTAGTTCTTTGAGCATTTTTCAGACAGCTGTTTTGGAGTCTTTGGCTAGTAAATTCAGCATATGGTCTTTCTCAGGGACATTTTCTGTTGACTAATTTTTTTCCTTTGAACGGACCATATTGGTTTTGTTTTTTGGCATGCCTTGTGACATTTTTGGTTGAAAACCGGACATTTGAATCTTATAATGTGGTAACTCTAGAGATCCAATTCCCCCCCTTCCCCAGGGTTTGCTGTTTGTTGTTGTTGCTGTTATGGGCTGCCTCTCTGCCAGGGATCAGCCTGAGGTGTAAACTTAAGGTCTTCTCAGGTCTTTTCTGAGCTTATATTTTCCCCTGGGCTTGCTCAATGACTTTATAAAATTTTCCCTTATACGTGGTTGCTTTTGGATATCCTAATCCTTAAATGTCTAGCTCCCAAAAAGGGAGAAGAGAAAAATGAATGGAAAAAAGGTCTCCAGGCCATTAAGTCCCCTTGAAGTCACTTTGGCCAGATAGGGAGGGGCTTGCAACAGTCCCTGCCCACTTCTCTGTCTGAGTCTCCACAATCAGAGATGACAACTCATGATCAGAGCAAATTCTTGTCATTTGGAGAACAGGGTCCTTAGTGCCCACGAGCTCCCACAAGCTGTGTGTAAGCTGCTCCTGGAATGCGTGCACAGCTGCTTGTTCTGGGGCTGGAGGTTGGAGGACGGGTGTCTGTTACTGTGCTTAGAGGTGAAATTGACCAAAATTAACCGTGATTCACTGTTCAAGTCTTTCCCTGGAAGTTGCAAACATTCAGTAGTCTCTTGTTATAGACTGAATTATGTTCTCCCAAAGTTCATATGTTGAAGTCCTAACCCTCTTTGTGACTGTCTTTGGAGACAGGGTTTTTAGGGAAATAATTAAAGTTAAATGAAGTCATAAGTATATGGCCTTAAACCAATAGGACTAGTGTCCTTATAGGAAGAGAAAGAAACACAAGGGTTCTCTCTCTCCTCTCCCCTCCCTGCACAGAGAAGAGGCCACATGAGAACTGCCATCTGCAAGCCAGAAAGAACAGTCTCACCAGAAGCCAGACCTGATGGCAACTGGATCTAGGACTTCTAGCCTCATAACTGTGAGGAAATAATTTTCTCTTGTTTAAGCAACCAACTCTGTGGTATTCTGTTATGGCAGCCCAAGCTGACTAATACACCTCCAGAATTCCAAATAGTTACATCAGACAGATTCTGCCAATGCAGGTGCTGTCAAGGTGGGGAGATGGATTCCTGGTGCTTCCTACCCCACCATCTTCCCTCTAGAAAGAACTTTTCAACGGATTGGAAAGATTCCTGTTTGTCTTCAGCAGAAGCCACGTGTTACCTGGGGCACACCCTTGTGAGTTTTCTGATTCTGTGCAGTTTGCACCTTGCATTAAATTTGAGCTATTTTACAACTCTGTAAATTGTAGGTAACTGCAGCAAAGTAAATGATTCTTATTGCTAGGCATGCAGATAAATTCTATTGATTTTCTCCTTACATATGTTTCAGGATTAACGTATGTTGTATCTCAAGATTTTTTTCTCTATACAAATTATGTTCATTCATTATAAATCAGACTTAACTTTCACTGAATTCCTTGAAAATAAGTATAATCATTTTTCTTAAAAACATTTTGTCTAAAATTTTTTCTTTGGAATGGCTCTATTTTCTTTGCTTTGTATGCAGAGAAACAACCACATTTTTTGGTCAGATGCATTATTATTATTACAAACTCTCACTAGACCTTCTATTTTTAAAAATTATCAGTGATAAATTAACCATAGTTGTTAAGTCTTTGTCATGTATGGATAGTTTTTTATTATACTTTGAGGCTTGCCTGAGGCTCTGTAATAACGTTTAGAGTGATAGTATCTTCAATAAACTATCTCGCTGACTCATGGAAAAGAAGTGTACCAGGTAATTCAGACTACTGACATTTCAAAGAATGGATGGTATAGGCTTTTGAGCTGACATCACTTAGACAACTTTTAGACTATGCCAGCAGTCTGAGTCTGGATTTCTAGAACTTTCTAGTTGAGACGCATATGATTTCATGAGAGTAACAGCCCAAGATTCTGCAAAGCAGTAATAATTTCATAGGACTGAATGAATTAATGAGGGAAATTTTATTGTGGTTATCTCTTTGGTATGTTGTGGATTTGTTTTAAAGTTCTGCTTTCTAGACATACAAGTATATTCCTTCTCTTTCTTCTTAAGCTATCCTTAATCCACAGCAATTCAGTAAATTCCCTTTCTGCAAAGTAAAATAAAACTTTAAAAAATGATACTAGATTTTCACTGATCTCATGGAATTCAGAAACTTACTAAGTCTCTTTACTACTCTTGGAAATAGAGTTATTTGCATAGGCTCAGTAAGAAACTGTTTTCCTCTGCACCAGGATACAATTAAACAAATTGATGGTACCATCAAGGTTTATCTGGAGTGTCATATTTGAGAACAATGCTCACTACATCAGGTATGACAAACCACTTTTAAGGTATAAAGTTCTACTGTACTTTTGAAGACAATGTCTGTAAAATACTTTAAGGAAAACTGACCTGGGGGCTGGCTTGAGGGGGCCAGCCTTTCTAGCAGGTCAAGAACTTTAGGATAATTGAGAAGCCTTCAGAAAAGAAGAATTCATCCACATTTATAGGACTGCAGGGCAAATCTGGTGGAGAGAGTTTCTTGGGCTTGGTTTCCTAGCCTCAGGATAGGAGATAATAGAAGCTCTTACAATCCAATCTGATCCCTTATGCAAACTCCAGATAGAAGGCAGTTGTGGGCGGGATGTTTCAAAGCTCTGCTGGGGAGGCCTTGGGGGTTGTTTCTGAGTTATCTGATTCCATGGGGTTGATACCTTTTATCGCCTCTGAGCTAGTTTTCAACTCTGAAACCTGTAGGTAAAGGACAGCAAAGCAAATTATCCTTGTCTGGTGGAAGACAGTTCCACTCTCATGGAAAAAGGCAGTTCTGTATCTATTTGATTTGTAAGTTCACTTCATGGCCTCTATTTCTGCTCCTGGAACTAGTGTAATGTCGTATTCCCTAACAAGTTAAATACTATCTTTGAACTGTGTTAAGTTTATATTTGTATGAGAGTAATGTTTTTGCCTTTAAAAGAATTATCCATAACACGACTACTACTTCTTCTACTATTATTTAGTCAACATTCCACAAGCATTTGCTAGATGCGAGACACTGGGAATATCTAAGTAGTCCGCTGTCTTCTTCCCAAGGAGCCTGTGATTTAGGAAAAGAGAAGGTAAACCACAGCTGCTGTGCTGTGTTTCAGGTCTGTGGTTGAAGAGGCTGCACAGGGTCTAGGAGCCTGGGGGTGAGTCAGGATGTGCAGCGGTGTGGCTGGAGGGGAGGGTAGTCAGGACACAGCCACCGGGGTGTGGCACGTCAAGGGCTCCCACTGGCCACTTTGAACAGCTGCTCGCTCTCTCCTGAGAGACTCTGGCTGCTCTGAAAATTGCAGGGATAATGTCTGCGTGACTCCTCACTGACCGGTGCCCAAGGACATAGGCCGCTGTGATGGCTGATTTTATGGGTCAACTTGTCTGGGCCGTGGGGCACTCTGTCGTTCAGTTAAACATGACTCTGGTGTGTCTGTGAGGGTGTTTTTGGATGAGGTGAACATCTGAATCGGCGGACTGAGTAAAGCAGACGCTCTCCCCAATGGGGGTAGGTTTCATCCAATCTACTCAAGGCCTGAATAGAACAAAAAGGCTGACCCTTCTGCTAATAAGAGGGAACTTCTGCCTGGCTGCTTAGAGCTGGGACAAGAGCATTTCCGGCCTTTGGGATCAAACTGAAACATCAGTTCTTCCCGCGTCTTGAGCCTGCTGGCCTTCAGAGAGCTATAACATCAGCTCTCCTGGGCCTCCAGCTGGCCGACCGGAGAGCTTGGGGCGCTGCAGCCTTTATAATTGTGTGAATCAACTCCTTATAATAAATCTCTTTATATATAAATATATAAGTATTATATATATAAGTATATACATATATATACACACATACATACCTACCTACATATGTATATATGCACAATACGTGCATACACATATACATACATGCACACACATATACACATATACACGTGTGCGCGCGCACACACGTGAGCACACATATACACATATGCGCATACATATATACACAATACATGTGTGCACATGTACACATATATGCACACATATACACACACGTGCATACATATATATGCACACATACGTGCATACCTATATATATCCTACAGGTTCTGTTTTTCTGGAGAATCTTAACTAACACAGCTGCCCTGGTCCTGACCGGCTGCCTCTTTTCTCTCCTTCCAGTCCCGGAAAATAAATAGCTCTCTTGCTCTTCCATTTGACAGCACTGTTTCCTGACTGGCTGTAGAATAAACCCAAATGACAAGTTCTTGTCACTAGAACGAACTCAAAGTCCCAGGAACAGCTCCGCTCCCAGACCTCATTCACATGTACTTTGGATCTAGCTGCACCATGTTCTGGCGTGCCAAGTCACCGTCTAGTCACTCCAGGCTAAGTCACACCCTTGGGGTCACCTGTCTGCCAGGTGGGGGTGATGGGCCACCACTGACCGGCAGAGGAAAGCTGGCACTTGGTGTCACAGCACCAGGCAGAGTGGCAGCAGGGCCTTGCTTCTGTGAACACATTCAATAGCAAATAAAAACTACCCTGACAGGTTGAGAGAGACCGTGGGAGAAAGGAAAATGCTTTGTATTTTAGTACATTAGGGGAACTTTTATCTCGCTTTTTCAATCAAGGGGTCCTGCTGTTTCATCTCGCTCTGGGGCAGGTCACAGGGTGTCCTGACAGTCAGGCACATGGGACAAGTCAGCCCTGTGCCTGGGGGGCCTCGAATGCCTCTCAGCTTATTTGCTCCCTGCCCCCCCACCCCAGCTTCCCTTTCATAATTCATTCTTTAAACAAAGTGATGGGCTGTTTCTGCAGGTCCACGAGGCAGGAAAGCTTCATGCGTCAGTAACGGTAATGGATATTCCCAGAGCAGATGGCCTGTCGGGGAGAAAAGATTGACAAGAGGAAAAACCAGTGAGGGATGAATGTAGTTCACACAGTAAATCAGCATGGGTGATGCTTGTGAGTCTTACAGGAAAAAACAGACTTCAGAGAAGAGCGATCTTTAGAGGCAGAGTCAGCTAGCTTATCAATCTTTATTGTTGTTGTGGAAATAGCTTAATCCAATTCAAATCTTTCATTTGAACTGGAGTATTACATAGCCTGTTTTGAATCTAATCAAAGCATGCACAGTGTTAGCGGAATAACAAAGGTGAAAACTGCTGGTGGTTAGACGTCTAGACAGGGTCCTCCCAGCCCCTCGTCCTTTCCCTTTTCGGTCCTCTGTGAGTGCCATGAAGAGTCACATGGAGACCTCAGCGGTCAGTGGGCCAGGGGGCAGCAGGGTCACACCAAGGACCAGGGGTTCCTTCCCTTTCCTAAGTCTGCACTGAATAGAGGCGGTGAGGCGAATCTAAGGGTCCCCTGCAGCCCCACCGTTTAGGAGTGCGGGTGGGAGAGGAGAGCGTACCCAGAGCAGCGGACTCTGGCTGGCAGAACCCTTTGCCTCGCCCTGCAGCACGGCAGAAGCTCACGTGTCAGATCTCATTTGGCCCACGAAGCAGGGAGGTTATGGCTGCACTTTTCTTCCTTTTAAAGAACCTGGGAAAGGGACTTCCCTGGTGGTCCAGGGGCTAAGACTCCGCTCGCTCCCAATGCAGGGGGCCTGGGTTCCACCCCCCGTCAGGAAACTAGATCCTGCATGCTACAGCTAAGATCCTGCATGACCCACCTAAGACCCAGAGCAGCCAAATAAATAACTATTACTAAATAAATAAAATGTTATTTAAAAAAAGAACCTGGGAAAGAAATGTGTGCAGAGAAGAATTCTTGTTGTAGAGAAGAACAGATGTGTCCTGGTTGCTGGCCTGACCAAATCTAACCTGACTATTGACCTGAACCTGCACTGCACATGGGCAACGTGTGCTACCCAGTGGTGGCTGACGTCCTCGGTCCCGGGCATGGGGTATCTCCCTGCAGGACTTTCTGATACACAGGGCGAGTCTGTAGTCAGAGCAGCAACAAAAGCCTCTCCAGCGAATTGGATTCATCCCCATTACCCTGGCTGCTTGTCGGGATTGACCAGGCAGGGCAGGCCCAGGACGGCCTTCTTGCTGTGGCTCCAGCTGGGGCTGCAGGGCCCCGGGAGCCTGACCACTTGGCCTTGGCCGGCTCTCCTGCTCTGGCCTGTGCCTGCTGGAGCTCTGGGCACCCCCCAGGGCCTCCCCGTCACAGCATCCCTGCAGCCCCGAAGCTCCCCATCCCAAGGCCATCTGTCCAACAATCCTATCAGAATCATGTCATCAGAGCAGACCCAAGGGGCAGGGACAAGGCTGGATTTTGAGACGCAAGACTATGCAGAAAGAAGAAGATGACTGAAAGGGCTTTTCTCACCTTGGTGGGCCTGAGAGCCGCCTTAGATGAACAGCAGGCGTCCCAGGGAGGGGAGAGCTGTGAGAACGAGAGAAAGGGCACACTTTTGGGAATGGATGAGACGTGAGAGCCAGGTTAGAGCTCAGAGTCGTGCCGTCCAGTTAATTAACTATTAATTTAAATTTAAAAAGTAATCAACTTAATTAAAAATTAGGCCCTTTGTTGCACTAGCTACTTTCCAAATTCACACGTGGCAAGCAGTTACTGTGGACAGCCCAGATCTAGAACGGTTCCCTCACCTGGAAAGTGCTTCTGTCAGGGTGGGGAAACTGAGGGCTGATGGACTGGGGCTTGGACTGCAAGCTAAGTGCTCTGATCAGCTCATCATTCAAAGCCTCCAGCAGACAAGGGTTCACACTGCACTTTCAGCAGCAGGAAGATGGCTGTAGTGAACGTGTTCCCCGTGGTTTTGGAGGAAAAGGGTCTCTAAGTTCTTGAGATGATTGAGTGGGTTTTCTGAAAGCTGATGGAAAAGGGAAGCTGTTAGTTGTTTTTTTTTTTTTTTTTTTATGACAGTCACTATCTGGGGACAGAGGGCAAGCTCAGAGGGCACCCGGCTTGGGCCTGCAGAGGTGCTGGTCAGAGGGTCTGAGCCCAGGAGAGGCTGGGACTTTGACAGGCACTGATTGCCACCTGACATGCAGGTCCCACCATCCTGTTTGTCATGTCTGCTCTGTGCTGACCCTTCCTTCCTTCTCCCATCACCCAAACACCCACTTCCGCTTCCTGAAACGCACACACCCACACCCCAAACAAGGGTGCACACCTTCCTGTGGCTCCCCCACTCTCCCACTGAACCCTGGCTTTATTGGGGGTTCCCTCTGCCTGAACCTCTGAAACCAGCTGCCTGAGGAGTAAACCCGGGCTCCCCAACACTCCCCGCCCAGCCTTCCTGGAGATTGTGCCAGCTGTTAGGGTCTCAGAGAAACAGTGGCTGTAAGTCATTCAAATACTGGAGGAACCAGAACAGGTGAGTGATGCACACCTCCCCTGCTTGCTGTGGACCAGCTTCTGTCCAGCCCCTGCTCCCAAGGACCTCCTCTCCTGGCCAAGGAGAGAGACGTGAGGGCACAGACTCGCTGTGATGGGCTACGTGTGCAAACCACCCACTCATCTCTCTCTGCAGCTGGTACCTCCTGAGCTCCTGCTGTGTGCCCACCACTACGCCAGGGCCTGGGGCTTTGCTTTTTAGTAAGACCTGCTTCCTTCTTTAAGGAGCTTGCATCTAAGAGGGAAGCAGACAGTATCCAGGCAATTACCCCACGGTTTCATGACCGGGGCAAGCACAGGGGCTACGGGGATCATGGGAGGCTCAGATGTGCCCAAGACACAGTGGTGACCCAAAAGGAGATCGGTGCTGCCTGGGAAGGGGGCCAGAGCCGAGTCCTGGAGGATAAAGAAAGGTTCTTCAGGCAGACAGATTTAAAGGAGCAGAACACACAGGGGCAAGGATGGGAAAACCAGCGTGAAAGGTGTTTGGGTGGGTGAAGTGGGGGTGGGTTTGGAGGGACAGGAAGGTATTAGATTGTGGGCTGAATGTTTGCATCCCCCCAAAATTCATATGTTGAAGCCCTAACCTTCGGTGCATTTGGAGGGGGTACTTTGGGGAGGTAATTAGGTTTAGATGAGGTCATGAGGGTGGAGCCCATATGATGGGATTAGTGGCCTTGTAAGAAGAGGAAGAGATATTCACTCTGCCACGTGAGGACACAGGGTGAAGACAGCCACTCTTGAGCCAGGAAGAGCCCTCACCAAGAACTGAATCTGCCTGCACTTGATCTTGGACTTCCAGCCTCCAGATCTAAGTGTCTGTTGTTAAGCCCCAACTTGTGGTGTTTTGTTACAGAAGCTTCAGCAGACAGAGACTGAGACTCATGCTCTGCTGAGGATTTTAATTCAACTCAGGAAACACTGAGAGGCTTAAGGAATGAGAGTAGCTCTATGGAACCTGTACTTGCAACCATGCAAAAGGCCTGTGAAGAAGGGGAGGATGCCCTGGCTGAGGATCTGTGGCCGGAGCCCAGGATGCTTGGACAGAGAGCTCTCCAGGGGCCCAGGCCTGGCGCTGGGCACTGCCTGGATTTGGTGGTGAGGGTGAGAGGGTGGAGAAGGATGCTAGGAGTCTTACCTGGGGCTGGTGCATGAGTGATAGTATAGGAGATGCTGGAGGTCCTGGTGAGGAGGCCACATCCATGCAGGCAGGACCACGGCTTTAGGAGCAGGGGGTACTGCACTGTCATCCAGGATAATTTCTATGAACTGTTTATTTGTTTAATAAACCTCCCCTCCCCTCTCATTTTCCTTCTAACCTCAGGGGCGGAGGATTGAGTGACTCACATTCCCGAGACCACCCCTTTCATCTCCACCTCCCGTTCCCTCGCCCTCCTCCCGCAGGGCAGGCAGCCACACTTCCTTTGCACGTGGCTTGTGAAATAGATGCCTTTTATTTCAAGTGCACTTACAGCTGGTGCCGTTGCATCCTGGTGGAGAGCTCACCCATTTCTTGCCTTTTTCTCTGCGGCCTGTGGCTCAGGGTGATACTCATCTGTGCTGATTCCGACATCCCCATCTCCTGGGCCCACGGCTGGTGCTGCAGGAGGTTCGTCCCCGTCCCCTCGCCCCCACATGCAGCAGGGGCCCTCGCCCCCACCGCAGACTGGGCCCATCCACCTTCTCGGCCTGCCCGCGTGTGTGCTGACATGTGTGCAGTGGACACACGTCACTGTGTGTGTGTGTGAGTCCGAACACTCAGCATGTGCTGGGTATTGTTTTGTGTTTTCTTTTCTGTACATTACTTATTCATCTTGGGTTCTTACTTCTTTTTGTTTATTCAAAATTATAGGGGCTTTTGCATATTCTAGATATTCGTTCTTTGTCAATTTTAGCCATTAGAAAAAAAATAGTATCTCTCAGTCTGTCACTGATCTCTTAACTTTGTACGTGGTGCCTTTTGTTAGACAGAAATTTTAATTTTCATGTAATTAAATTAATTTTCTTTTTGCCTTATGGTTTTTACTTTTAAAGTTTTATTTCAGAAGTCTTTCTTCACTGGTAGGTAACAAAGCCATCTTTATATATAACTTTATAGGTTCCCTATTAACTTTATAGTTTTACTGTTTACAGGACCATCTTTAATCCGTTGGGAATCTAGTCATCATCATCATAGCCAACAACTATGAAGTACTTACCATGTTTCAGGCATTGTTTTAAATGCTTTAAATTATTATTATTTTGGCTAAACTTTATGAGACAATTTTAATTTTTTTTAATTTTTAATTTTTTTATTGAGGTATAGTCGATGTACCATATTATGTAAGTTTCAGGTGTACAACATAGTGATTCAAAAATTTTAAAAATTATACTCCCTTTATAGTTATTATAAAGTATTGGCTACATTCCCCGTGTTGTACAATATACTCTTATAGCTTATTTATTTTATACATAGTAATTTGTACCTCTTAAGCCCTTCCCCCTTCCCTCTAGCTGCTGGTAACTACTAGTTTGTTCTTTATATCTATGTCTGTTTCCATTCTGTTATATTCACTAGTTTGTTTTATTTTTTAGATTCCATATATAAGTGATACCTTACAGTATTTGTCTTTCTCTGTCTGAGTTATTTCACTTAGCATAATGCCCTCCACGTCCATCCATGTTGTTGCAAATGGCAAAATTTATTGAAAATTGCCAAGCTATGGAAGCAACCTAAGTGCCCATCAACAGACAAATGGATACAGAAGATGTATATATATATATATATATACACGATGGAATACTACTCAGCCATAAATACTTTTAACTACTGGTGGGTGGGAGGCTCTTACAGGCTCGGAATGGAGGGCCCCTCTCTTTATCTTCCCTGCAACAGCACTTGCATATTCCAAAGAGCAATTCAAAGAAACACCAAGATTAGAGGAGTGCTAAGTTTTCCAACATTCCCTCAGTAAACGCTCTCTGTGACTTTTACAGGGAAGAAATGGGGAGAAACAGTGAGATGCCCTCACCTCGCACTTTAAAGTCGAGGAAACTGAGACCCAGAAGTCCGAGGGCCTGGCTTGAAGCACAGTCTCCTCAGTGGCTGCATCCACCGCATCAGCCCCGTTGGCTTCAACCCACCAGCCCCACCCACCAGCCTCCCCGCCAGCCCCCCCCCCCCCGCCAGCCCCACCCACCAGTCCTCCCACATTAGCTCCCCAGCGCTCCTGCTCTTCCAGGACCACCAAGGAGCCAGAGGGATATGCCACGGACGACAATGAAAACAGATTCACTTTCCAAAATATTTTCCAATGAGTCTTCTTTCCCCCTCGGGGTTTCGGATGTGAAGGGAACCCCTCCTGCTGGCTGAGGTGAGGTGCGGTGGCCCTTTCTCCTGCCTCTGCTTGGCACCCACTGCGACTTCAGGTGAATCGTAGCCCCCTGGGCTCCGTCCTCCTCCCGCCCCCCCCCCCCCCCCGCCCCCGCCTGCTGCGGCAGCCACGCGGGCCCACATCGGTGCTGGAGTCCTTTACAGAAAAGGACAGGGGCCCCAGCCGCGTCCTAACAGCAGCCTCTGCACCAGCTCACGTGCTCAAGCTCTAACCCAAACTGATTTTGGTAGGACATCTCACAAAGGAAAAGAGAAAATGTCAGGAGGAGAGGATGAAAAGTAGAGGACGACCCCTCCCCCCGCCCAGGGAAACCTGTGGGAACATCTGGGCCCGCGCTAACCCTTGCCCGCCCAGGTGTTTACACCAGGTGTTTACATTCGCCTTCGCTGGAGCTGGTATCCCGACAGATTGTTTTTTGTTTGTTTGTTTGTTTTACATCTTTATTGGAGTATAATTGCTTTACAATGGTGTGTTAGTTTCTGCTTTATAACAAAGTGAATCAGTTATACATATACATATGTTCCCATATCTCTTCCCTCTTGCGTCTCCCTCCCTCCCACCCTCCCTATCCCACCCCTCTAGGTGGTCACAAAGCACCGAGCTGATCTCCCTGTGCTATGCGGCTGCTTCCCACTAGCTATCTATTTTATGTTTGGTAGTGTATATATGTCCATGCCACTCTCTCGCTTTGTCACAGCTCACCCTTCCCCCTCCCCATGTCCTCAAGTCCATTCTCTAGTAGGTCTGTGTCTTTATTCCCGTCTTGCCCCTAGGTTCTTTATGACATTTTTTTTCATAGATTCCATATAGATGTGTTAGCATACGGTATTTGTTTTTCTCTTTCTAACTTACTTCACTCTGTGTGACAGACTCCAGGTCTATCCATCTCACTACAAATAGCTCAATTTCGTTTCTTTTTATGGCTGAGTAATATTACTCAGCCGACAGATTGTTTTGCCCGCAGGGTCTCAGCAACATTTTGTAGGTGGTCTTGGAAAGGAAAGCAAACATGTGAGGCTTTCCCCTTCCCTCTCCCTGATTGTTTACATGGGGAGAGAGGTACCACTTGCTCCTGATAAGAAGGGGCGGAGCCGGGTGGGCAGCCGTCCAGCACGTGCGCGCGGGGTGGCTCTGACCCGCCGGCCGGGGGAGGGGCCCCGAGCAGCGGGGAAACAAACCCCAAGTCGATGGCTTCCAGGCCGGGACATCTGGGGGGAATATCTATGACATCATGTATGGCCCAGCTGTCTCTATATGCACCTGTTTAGGGAATCAGGATTTGACAGGCGGCACGAATACATACACTTTGCATCTCTAAGGATGCTTATATGATTAAATGTAAGTGGTTTGCATATTTGTATTCAACATGCCTTGAAGCAGAGAAGCTGACCATGTTGTAAGTTTACATATATGGCCATCATCATAGAAAACATCTATTGAGCACTTAGGAGGAGTTCAATGAGTTACTGTACAAAGGGCATGGCCCTTTTTAGGAATTTATGATCCAGGGAAAACAGTGTTACCTGCAAGGAGATTAAAGACCAGAACATCTGTAGTAACAACTGAGACTTGTATATGGTTTTACAAGGTACAAAGTCCTCTCACGTTATGTCACATGATCTTCACCAAGTCCTATGAAGGTAAGTGTCCCACTCAAGGTCACACGGCTGCTGAGTGAGTGGACCCGTTCTCTGCTGCCAGACGCTGATGTCTTGGGGTGTAGCTGGGGGGATGTGAGAGCAGAGGCCTTGCTGTGAGTTGTTGAGGGGCTCGTGGGTTTCTGTGTGCGGCAAGGGTGGGTGCGGGGAGGACAGTGGGCTCTCGCTAGATGGGGGAGGCTGTGTGTAGGGGGCTCACCTCCAGGCCCACGCCTGCCAGAGCAGGGGCCCAAGTCCACCCAAGTGCGTGATTCCGGAGGGAGGGTGGTGCTGGGCAGTTCCCTGTGGGGGTGGTCCCTGGGGGGCTGTGGAGGAGGAGAGCCTGGCAGGAGGATGGGCAGAGGGTACCCGCCACCTTCAGGCCCAGGCCCAGGCCCAGGCCTGGACATCAGACTCACTTCACTCACGTGTCCGTCGAGGGACCCTTTATTGCCCCAGCTCCACTGTTGAGGGGACAGACGGGCAGAGAGGCTGAGATCACATGCAAGTCCACGTGGTTTCTCATCTGTAAAATGGGATAACAGCAAAACCTTTTTTATGGTATTATAAAGATAAAATCAGATAATGTATCTTAAAATACTCTGTAAACCACGAACTGTTAAACAGATGTAGTTTTCTTAGTTTAACACTGGAAAGTTCATTTCGGTATTTGATATAATTTAAATGTTTCAAGAGACTTAAGGGACCACCTCATACACATTAGGATGACTACAGAAAAAAAAAAAAGAAGGAAAATAACGTGATGACAGGATGTGGAGAAATTGGAACCCTGGTGCGTTGCTGGTAGGAATGTAAAAGGGTGCAGCTACTGTGGAAAACAGTGCGGTGAGTCCTCAGAAAATAAACATAAAATTACCATAAGATCCAGCGATACCATTTCTGGGTATAGACCCAAAAGAATTGAAAGCAGTGTCTGGAGATATTTGTACACCCATGTTCATAGCAGCATTATTCACAAGAGTCAAAAGGTGGAAGTGTCCATTGATGGATCAATGGACCAGCAAAATGTGGTCTTATCCATACGATGGAGTATTATTCAGCCTTAAAAGGAAGGAAATGCTGACACCTGCTACAACATGGATGAACCTTGAGGACGTTATGCTAAGAGAAATAAGCTGGTCACTAAAGAACACAAACTGTATGAGTCCACTTATCCGAGGTCCCTAGAGGAGTCAAATTCATAGAGACAGAAAGCAGAGGGATGGTTGCCAGGGGGCAGGGAGGGAGGAAGGGGGAGTTTTTGTTAAATCGGGACAGAGTTTCAGTTTTACAAGATGAAAAGAGTCTTGGGGATGGATGGTGGTGACGGTTGCAAAACATGTACTTAATACCACTGAACCGCACACTTAAAAAGGGTTAAGATGGTAAATTTTATGTTATGTGTATTTTACCACAATTAAAAAAAAAAAAAAAACCGAGGCTGATGGGAGCCACCTGGAGGCTCGCAGAGTAGAGGCCACAAGAGCGCCTTCTGTGCTGGACTTGGGAATGGCCACGATGCTTGGGGACCCAACCGATTCTCGGCAGAGTCCGAATCCTTTCCTGTGATGGGTTGGCCATCAAAGGGGACAGAGTGGCTGGAGACTCGGTCCCTGAGCAGGTGCTCCCACGCTGGCGGTGCCCCAGCGCAAGTGCGGGACCGGTCCCATGCCTGTGTGTGCAGCCTCAGAAATCGCAGTGCCTAGAGTGAAGTGTCAGGGCTTTCTTGCTTCCCTGGGATTCTGGGAATGGCCACTGTGCTCCGGGATTTACTGGAACTTTTCAGAAAGAGCTGTATTTTGTGCTTTTTTTTTTTTTAAACCATTAGCAGCTGCCTTGACACCTGGCTTTGACGCCTGTCCCTGGTTAGTTCTTAGCTAAATTTTTTTTTGTCTTGGCCGAGAGGCTTGTGAGATCTTAGTTCCCCGACCAGAGATTGAACGTGGGGCACCGGCAGTGAGAGCGCTGAGTCCTAACTGCTGGACTGCCAGGGAATTCCTTATTTTGTGCTCTTTTAAAGAATACTTTGTGTATAGAAGGTCACCAACTGGGTTTGGGGCAGAAATCTGCCTTATGTGCATCTCTTTCAGGCTCAAACTGGGGGCCTCTGTGGCGTTGCAGAGGATGGGAGGGCATGCAGGGGGCCCCTTGGGGGGTCTTCCCACAGGAGGAAGCCCCAGGAAACCCGGCTGCAGCCACCAAGCCCTGGATGTGTCAGGGGAGGGGCAGTGCAGGGACCCAGGCAGCTGGGTCCCAAAAGAGAGGGTTCCTAAGCCCCCGGGGACACGGGCTGCGAGGACAGCTGATCTAAAGATGCTCCTGGAGGCTGGCCTGCAGCTTCTCGGAAGCAGGTCTGGACTGGATAGTTCTGGAAGAGCACATAGGGCCCAAGTTCATGAAACTCTGCGGGCCGGGGCTGCTCTGGGCCCCATTTGGCCTCCCGCCAGTACTCTGCTGTTTGCTTGGACTGAAGGGCCCCGAGGGCGGTGGCTGAGGACAGACAGGAGGCCTCCTCCAGCAAGGCGGCCAGGGCCTTTCTCTCCAAGGAGCAGCTGCCCCCCAAACTGTGTCCCTCCAGCTGCCCCTCCTCCTGTCGGTCCTCAGCCACTGTGGCCACCTGCTGCTCCCTGCTGATTCCAGGCCCTCTGGAGGTCGGGAAACAGCTTTGCTAAACCACACACCAGGAGTCAAGTGCCTTCCCCCGGCCATCTGCATCGAAGATGGCTTTGGCTCCTTTCTGGAGGGACATGCTGGTCTGTTCCCTTCAAGGAGGGGCAGAGGAGGCCCACGGCTCAGCACGGAGGCTGGGGGCGGGAAGGGAGGGAGCATCTGGGTTCCTGTGCAGAGGGTTAAGCTCACTCCGCAGAGATCTCTGTGGGTCATGTGGGGTGGGGACAGGAGATGGAGGGTCCCACGGAAACAGAAAACAAGTCCTGCTCACAAGGAATTCGCCCGGGAAGGCAGAGATGACAAACAGAAATGAAGAAATGAGTGAATGAGTAGGTAAGGATTTCCTTCTCCCACAGAGGACCTGATCCTTGCCTAGGGCTTCAACACGTTCAAATGCATGGCTGATTTCATCTCCACAGCCTTTGGGGGAGCTCCCTGGGTCTGCATGTACATAGGGGAGCGGTGAGGCTCAAGTTCATGTAGGCAGAGCTGTGGGCGACCGAGCCCCACCCTGGAAATCCAGCGAGAGAGCCTGCCACCTCTGTCCTGCGGGGCGGAGGCCGGCTGACTGAGGCCGGGAAGCGGTCCTCTGAGGGCTCACCGCCCCCACTGGGGGCTGTGGCCGGTGGGCCCCTGCTGGGCACCGGCCAGAACAATCTCAGGTGGCCTTTCTGAGTGGCACTGGCTCCTTACATCATGATGGCTGGGCTCCAGGGATGGGAAATGCCTTAGGCCTGGGCCTGGAAACTGCAGCAGCATCACCTCAGCAATTCTCCAGTGGCCAAGGGGTCTTACAGAACCCAGGTTCAAAGGGGGACCCCTCCTCTCAGTGGGAAAACAGCTGAAGAATGTTGGGCCATGTTTTAAAATTGCCACAGTGGTTTCTCTCCCAGTCATGGAATCAGAGTTTACTGCATGGAAGTCGCCACATTTTTCAGGAATCTTGTGTATGGCATACTCGGCCTCGCTTCTCTCTGCATCATGAAGCCATCCCACCCCAAGGAGGACGCTGAGACCTCGAGAATGTAAGCAGGAACATGAGAAAAGCTCTTCCATGCAAGACCCTTAGCCCCCGTCCGGGTCCCTAGCAGGCCCACCCAGAGTAGGCCTCACCTACCCGTGCCCTTCAGGTGACCCAGGGACAGAGGGGGCGCTCTTAGCGGTGTAGCCACGGGAGCCTGGAGAGTGCATTCTGCATAAGTGGTAGTGCCTTAGAATTTGTCATCACCATCATCACTGTCATCGTCATCTTCATAGCACTTCTCTACACAGCTGCACTTCTTAGCACTTACCACTTGACATCTTTGTTCTGTGGGTGCACATATGTGTGTATGTGAATATGAAATCCATCTCCCCCACCAGAAAGTAAGCTTCATGAGAACCAAGGCTTTGGATGCTTTGCTCATCACTGGTACCCACTTCCAGAACCGTGTCTGGACTCCAGAGGCATCCAATAAATAGTTGTGAGGGAATAAAGGAATCCCCACCATCAATTTCATCTCCTCATGACTCTCTGTTGATCACCAGCCTTCAGTGTTTCTTGAATCTTATACTTTCTTTTAATCTTTTTTTTTTTCCTGCTAAAGAGACAGAAGTTGCTGAAATGGTTGATAAGCAGTTAGCTGGGAATGTGCTTCTCTTTTTTCTGCCAAACAAACAAGTGATGAGACCCTCCCCTGTTCTTGGCTTTGATGGGAAGGAGTGTTGGATTAGCTGTTCTCTCTAAGTTTACTTCTAGTTCTGAAATATGAACATATAAACCCAAGATGATTGCAGCTTTGGCTATCTATGCCAAAAATTCCCTTTGCAAATTCTGATGACTTAATCAGTGTGCATTAGTTACAGCAGGCTTAAGAATGAGAGAAAACTGTGTTCTTTATGGGCCTTTAGTTTAGAACCACAACCTAGTAGGATGTGAATTTCTTAAAACCAACATGTTTTCCTCTTGAAATGAAGCCATCGCTAAGCTTAAATTATGATGAGGAAAAAATAGAAGGAAAGAGAAATTCCGTTTCTTATGAATTAACACTTAGACTCTCCCCTCTTTGGCTTCTTTGAGTGTTCATCACTCTCCCAATGCTGTCACTTCTGTCTTCAGGAAGCCGCTTGCCTGCTGTGTCTGTCCCCAGTGACATCACGGAGCTGCACATGTGAGAGCATATTCAGGCTCCAGTGTCTGCCTGTTCCATGCACCCTCCACCCCATGACTGGGATTGGAAGGTGTCTCGCTGAGGCTGGTGGTGCTGGAAAAGTCCATGGGCATCCGTCCCCAGCCCACAGGCTACGGCTCCACGTGGCACCAACTTTATTTCCCTCAACTCACACAGCCACACTGGTTTCCTCTCTTAAATCCTCCGAGAGCATCCCTGTGCCTCAGCCCTGAGCCACCACATTTCCTTTGGGATGAAAACCTTCCTTTGTTATTTAACTAATATGTACCCTGGGGAGTACTGTGGGCACGGAGAGCTGACAGGAAGACAAATTGTAGAGTGATATGTGCAAACACAAGTGACCACATCTTTCTCTAGTGGTTTATTAGACCAGCTCTGTGGTGGGACGGGAGTCCTGTCCATTTCTAGCACTGAGTGATTTGGAGTCAGTGACTCAAGCCTATTTTTGCCTCAATCTCCCCATTAGTGAAACGAGCGTTATAATAAACACTTGTCAAATTCTTGCTAAGAACCAGGCACCATTCCAAACGCCCAGTGGTGTCACATTTACTCATCACGGCCGCCTCCTGACAAGGGTTCTGCTGTTATTCCCGTGTCCTGCATGAGGACACGGAAGGACCAGGGAAGCTACCAAGTTACTCACTGATGGTCATTCACGGTGACTCAGGTGGCTGTGCTCTTCCCCACAACCAGGTGCTGCCTCTTGAGGAGGAAACTCCTACTGCACGTGGAGACCGTGGAACAGCGCGCGGCCCAGAGTGAGTGCCAGGAGCTGTGGGCCACTGATGCCCGTCCCATGCTCCCTTCCAGCCCTGCTCAGGTTTGCCTGCTCCCCGAAGCTGTCCCTTAGCCCCAGAAATGGTGACATCACATCTACCAAATCCCTTGAGCTCTGACTTTCTGAACTCTTCTTTGCATCTTAGGTCATTTCCTTTTATTCTTAGTTATCTTCGTATACTCATGACTTATCTCGCCATCCAGAATTCAAGTGGCAACTGTTTAAAAATACAGTGTATGAATAGAAAACTTGAGCCATAATAAGGCCTGCAGAGCAGGAGACAATGGCCACTGAAGAGAGAGCCCATTACTCAGAGTTCCCAAAAGGAGGGGGGCAGGCCATGCGGTAAGGGTCCAGGGGCATGGGGAAGCTGGTGTGTCGGGGTAATTTCCCCAGAAGAGTTTGCTTATACTGGCAATGTTCTAGAAGGGTGGATTGCCTACTTCCAAAGTTCAATCCATTTATTCCCTTCAAATGTTCAGAAAGGACCTCAGTGGAGGGACTTCAGGACTTAGTGCTGTATTTGGGGCACTGTTCCTGGATATGTGGCCTTATGGCATGAGTCTTTGACTCTCTCAGGGGTTCTATGAGCCACCCACGAACCTTTGATAAACCTGCAACAGCCCAGACTGATACACCTCCAATGAGCCAGTTACTGAGAGATTACCAAGTGGATTCCACCCAATTGGAGACCCACCCAAATGCAACTTTCCTTGTGACTTTGAACACAGCTCCTATCCTCTCCATGCCTCGGTTTTGCCCTTTCGCTGCCCTAGAGTGGAACCTGTACTTGTTTCGAAGAGTCCTACCCAATTCCTTGGAATGAGGGTTGCTGAGAAAGTTTAATGCTGGGTGGTGAAGAACTCATCATTGTATTACTTGTAAGCAGAAGTCATCATTGTATAACCTGTAATATCCCCTTTTCTCCCGAACTGTTCTGAATTCCCGCCCTTTTTTGTGCTAGCCTGGGTGTGTCCAATTCTGGTCAGACTGCAGCCCAGACCCACCATTCACGTGCAAATGATGGGGGTAAGAAGTTGAAGGCATCCGGGTGTGTAAGAATAAAGTCAGAAGACAATGGAGAAACTCCTCCCTCATCACTGTAACCCCAGGGCCGTCCTCAGTGTGACAGTAGATGCCAGCCCTAAGTCCAAATTTTAATATTAAAATCAGCAGCTCAGCTCATATTAAACTTGAGAAGTCTGTGGCTTTTCTGGCTCCGTTCAAAGCAAATGAGCATTTTCCTTTCCGTCTTGTTTAGACAGTTGTATAAATGGATCTGTCAGTCGATGGTACAAAACATACAGCCCTTTTCCTCTAGATGATGGTGAGGATGGTAAGAACGATAATGATGATTGATGGCCCTGAGCTGCCTCCTCTGGGCGGCTCCTGCCGAGCGTTGCTAGGGGTTTTTCAGAGGAACATTCCTTTTCTTTGGGAGGGAGGAGCCGGGCTCATTAAGTATGAGGGAGACACGTTTTGAAGGGTTCTACTTGGTCTCCTGGGAGTTCCCCCACACCCCCCCCCCCCCACACCACCATGAGGTAAAGCTGGAGTTGGTGATCTGGCCCAGAAACATCACCCACATTCTCGGGGATACCACGGTGGGTCCCACCACTTGGCATCTCGGGGCTGCCGAGGAGGACACAGGGCTGGTCAGATGCAGAACCAGGTTGTGACGTGGGCGTGATGGGTATGCCCAGGAGTCCGGAGCTGCACATCACTCTAAACCGTAGACTTCCTCCACTGTGTGTCTTCCCCATCCTGTTCCACTCAGGGCACGTGCGAACACCAAAGGAAACACGCTATGAAACACCAAGTCACCAGGGAAGTGTTAAGTATTTTAAGCTTTCTCCAGGGATGCAGTGCACTATTTTCTCATCAAAAACTGAAACTGAGAGGCGGTGGCTGACTTGAGTTGATAGGGGTGGCCAGGCAGAAAGCACTCCCATGACCCTGATGACTACGGTACCTTCTCACCGGCACTTGTCCTGACTGCTGTGACCTTGACCTTCTTCCTCCCTTGGGGAGCGCTGACCGGCTGGGACTCCTGGGTCTGGGCCAACACTGCCCTGTCCTTGTATTTTACATGTGTGCTCTCCAATTAAATCATAAGCCACGCAAAGGACGGGGTGTCTGTCTTAGGGTCTCCGTCCCTCAGGAAGTGCCGCTGCTGCTGGACACCAGGCTCAGAGCAGCAGCTGGAAGGGTCCTTGGAAACCTCGAGTTGAAGCCAGGGTAGGGAAATCCACCAAACAGGACAGCGAGTTCAAGGCCTGTGGCGATGCTGCTGAGCTGTTCTCGGGGCCAAGGCTGCGATCCCCCTGACCAGATGGCTCAGGGCCTTTCCCAGTGGCTGGGAGTCACTGTGATCAAAGAAAAAGCATATTTTCCAGGCAGAGCTTCTTAGATTTCACTGGGCCTGGTGACGTGTGGCCTGTGTTGGTTTTTTCATTTGGGGGTTTAATTTCCAGGCATGGCTGAGGGCAAGAGTAAAATGTGCCCGCTAACTAAGCCCCGGGATTCAGGTCCTTCTCAGCCAGTCACAGACCCCACAAGGCCAGGCCCTGAAGGCAGATTTGTTAGGTTCAAACCTCAGCTCTACCAGCTCCTACTGCTGTGTTAACTGTGCTCGGGGCCAGAATCAAGTCCCACAGGCTGGGGGGCTTGAAAATGGAAATGTATGTCCTCACAGCCCTGGGTACTGGAAGTCTGAGGTCAAGGTGTGGGCGGGGCCATTTCCTCCTGAGGCCTCTCTCCTTGGCGTGTAGATGGCCGTCTTCTCCCTGTGTCCTCACACCGTCCTCCCTCTGTGTGTGTCTGAGTCTTAACCTCTTCTTATAAGGACACCAGTCAGATTGGATCAGGGTTCACCCCAGTGGCCTCATTTTACCTTAGTTACCTCTCTAAAGACCCTGTTTCCAAATGTAGAGTCCCATTCTGAGGTCCTGGGGTTAGGATGACAACACATGAATTTAAGGGGGACAATTCAGCCATAACAAGTGCCTTCTCTAGGCCTGTGTTCTCATCTGTAAATGGAGATTGCCCAGAGGCTGCCGCGAGAGGCTGCCCTATTTCCTTATGGGATAGTGTCTGTCATGACACCTGGCCCTGCCCTGCATGCCCTTGGGCTGGTGGGGAGGTGTCACCCCCTTTCTCTGTGCAGCCCTGGCCCTGAAGGCAGGCTGCTCTGGAGAATTCTCTGGGATCCTTCCAGCTGAGTGGCTACGACTTTAGGAGGCAGGTCCCACTATTTACTTTTTTGGCTCTAAGGGAAACTCAGAGATTGCATTTGCCTTCCTGGGGTGAAGGGCTGTTACCCTGGTGGCTCCCCTTCCTGTGGCCAAGGCATCCCCACAGGACCACTGCCTCAGTCTGCCTCACGCGACAAAGAACTGGTGCTGCTGGCGACCCGACCCGAGGTCCTGGCTCTTTCCCCTTTTCCTACAAACGCTTATCTCTAAGGTGAAGGGATTTTCGAGGTTGAAGAGAAGCAGTGGGAGTATTGTAGTTACAAGAGGGAGACAGAATGACTAAGAAAGAGGATAATCCCACCACATCTGTCAGGCGTTAAGAGTGCAGTTTCAAAAGGGGAGAGATAAAGGAGTCCTCTGAACCCAATTCTGATGTAGATTCTCTACTGCAGATCAGAGAATATCATGCACACTCATTTAATCGATCTTGGTTTCATAAGAAAGTGTGAGCATGGAGGGTACATTCTATTGCTCTAAGAAAAAAAGCATAATTTGCTGTCTTTAGATATTTCTTTTAGACCCTGGATAAAATATTTGAATGAGGATATTCTCTTAATCAGAGAACATGATTATGCATTCATTTATTTACTATTTTATGCAACTACTTTATGCAGGAAATAGAACTAGTCCTGTGAATGATGTAAAACTGAATAAGAATTTCTGCCTTCAACAAGGTTAAGTGTGATGAGGGAGACAGAACACACACATTAACATGAGCGTTTGTAGGTGAAACGCCGAAGAACCTCAGAGGAAGGTGCAGGCTCCGTGGAAAGGCTCCTGGAGGTGGGCCCAGAGGAGTGGCAGACTTGCAGCAGACAGAGCCTGGCAACCCGGCCAGGCTGTAGGCACAGGCGCAGGGACAGCTGGGGTCGGGTGATGGGCAAGCCCAGCAGAGTGTAGGACGGGAAGGCGCTGGGAGGCCGCCTAGCTCAGGACCCAGTCTTGGAGGGTGAGAAGTTCTGATTTCCCTGTGTGGACGGGAACCACAGAAACACACTCATCAGTGGAGTTACCCAGTGGGCACTTCCCTTTCAGGAGGATTGAACTGAAGGACTCACTGGGGCGGGTCAAGGTTGAAGATGGAGTCCACGGCAGTATTTTAGCCAAGATGGAGGGAGGGCCTGAACCAGGGACTGACTAAGAGAATGCAGAAGCACTGTCAGGATAAAAAAAAAAACCTTTTAGAAAAAATAACCTTTCATCATTATAAAAGCCTGGTCCATAAACCAGTTCTTTGAAAAACTCTTTCTCTCTCATCCCCTTCTGCTTCCACCTGGGAGGCCTTGTGTCGGGGCCGGTGGTTCCCCAAGGTGATAGGAGCCAGATCTCTGAACAGCTGTGGGTAGCAGACAACCTCCCCCCAACTTCCAACCACAGCGTTTCTCATATAAACCACTGTGTGTATGCCTTGTAAG
Source organism: Orcinus orca (assembly GCF_937001465.1). Lineage (NCBI taxonomy): Eukaryota > Metazoa > Chordata > Mammalia > Artiodactyla > Delphinidae > Orcinus > Orcinus orca. The sequence continues at coordinate 6,896,101 of NC_064572.1, forward strand.
GAATACGTTTTTAAAAGTTAAAAATAAGATAAAAATAATGTATCCTTTTAATAGATACCACACTTTTAATAGATTAGACATATCATCCTGGCTCTTCTTTAATGTATGTACATGTACACACACATATTATTTGTATATATGTATATATACCAAAATAAGACAATATATTCATGTATGTATATATGTATATACTGTCAACCTAAGTAAAGGAGGTAAGCTGAGGCAAGCTCAAATGACCAGAAATTGAGTTTAATGGGGAAATAGCAGAGGACTTGCAATTCAGGAAGTCGGTTGAGGGTTCAGGGCAGCTCTGTTTATGGGCAAGGAGTGAAAAGATGGGGCATCCAGCCAGAGTCCAGGCAGTGAGTTAATTGGCTTGAAGATGGGGAGGGACTCTTGGCTGGTGTTCACTGGTCAGGAGACAGGTTTCTGTCTTCTGTAAACCAGGCACTTAGGGGAAATCAGCCTCTCGGTTCCTCAGTTAGTTTCCTGGGGGTGTATGCATGAGAGTCTCCAGTTCCATTGCAAATGGAGATCCTTTCACGCTATGTAGGTAGTAGATATATGCATATATACACATTACCTGTATGTTTTTTTTTTTACCAAAGTGAGATTTTACTGTAGTCCTATCTATCTATACACACACACACGCAGCACATGTATATATGTATCTTTAAACAAAATGAGATTAAACTCTATGTCCCGTATTGTAATTTTTTTTTAGTCAAAGATCTCCACTTCTCCATTTTAGTAAATTTTGAACTCATATAGAATAACCACCATATTCAATTTTTTCCAATTAACCAAATTTTTTGCTGCTTTATCTTAACTGTGCAACCGACTGTTGATTGTGACAGCAATTTGTTTTTATGTCCCTTAAGACTCCTTTATTTTAGAAAGGTCCCTCTTAGAATTACACTGATTTGTTGATGGGACTAGCCAGCTGCCTGCAGGATACCACATTTTCTGGGTTTTTCTGGTGACTGTCTCCTATATTTCATGGAACTTATATCTAAACATGGTTAGCTATAATACGTCACAGCTGGTCAGAAGACACATAACATTTGTTTGGCCCGTGATCAATTAGGATGGTCAAAGCCTGATCTCTCTATTTTACAGTTATATTTTCCCCTTGTGACTATATTCCTGTGATATTCCTGAAGGTGCAGTTATTTCTCCATCAACTGTTCACATAATGGTTTTAAACATCAATTGAGAAAATCTAAAGCTTATGAAATGATTTTAAAAATAATTCTATCATTAATTCTACATTTACTATCTCATCAACTGAGGCTACTTGAATATCCCCAAATAGCCATTTTCAAAGTGAGACAGCATTTTAATAGCTACTTCAAATGGTGATAAATGAGTTTTTCTGACTTTATATATTTTTAAAAATATCATTGGGAATTCACAGATTTTCATTGATCCAAAGTGTTTCAATCCATCATAACCATTATGTACTTTGATATTTAAATTGTCATGACTTTGGCAAGCTGTCTCCTCTGTTCTTTATATATGACCTCATTAATATTGAAAGTTTTCTTTCAATACAGCAATGTGTCCCAGACTCATCCTGGACCCAATTCCGATGGAAATTAGCCATGTCTCCAAGGACTCTTGATTCCTTCAGTGGACATGGTGATAGAGACCATGTTCTGGTCTTTTAAAATCAACTTTATTTATGACATCATTTATATATTATAAAATGCATTCATTTTTAACAAATGTATACACCCATGTACTCATCACTACGATCAAGACTGTACCTTTTCAGAACATTTCCATCACCCCCAGAAGTTCCCTCCTGCCACTTTGCAGTCAGTCTCCTCCCCATCCCCTCCCCAAGCAAGCAATGATCTGTTTTCTGTCATTATCGATTACTTCTTAATGTTCCAGAATTTAATATAAATGGAATCATATAGTAACTGCTCTTTTGCATCTAGCATGTTTTCTCTCAGAAAAAATTTTCCCTTTGGGGTGGGGATAATTAAAAATAAAAATAGGGCTTCCCTGGTGGCGCAGTGGTTGACAGTCCGCCTGCCCATGCAGGGGACACGGGTTCGTGCCACGGTCCGGGAAGATCCCACATGCCGCGGAGCAGCTAGGCCCGTGAGCCACGGTCGCTGAGCCTGCGCGTCCGGAGCCTGTGCTCCCCAACAGGAGAGGCCACAACAGTGAGAGGCCCGCATACCGCAAAAAATAATAATAATAAATAAATAAATAAAAATAAACAAAAACTTACGCAAAAGTTGCAAGTATAGTCTAAGAAACATTTTTATTCTGAATCATTTCAGATTACACTGCCAACATGATACCATTACTCTGAATACTTTAGTGTGTATTTCCTATGCTACACCATGAAAATCAGGGTATTAATATTGATACATTACTACCATCTAATCCTTGGGTTCCACTGAGTTCCAGTGCTGTCTCAAAGTCAAAACAATATAAAACAGAATTATACGTTCCATTTAGTTATCATATGTGTTAGGTCTCCTTTATTCTGGAAGAGTTTCTCAATCTTTGACTACAGTATTTTAGGATTACAGGCTACTTATTTTATACAATAACCCTCAGTGTGTATTTCTTTGGCATTGCTTTACATCTGGATTCAGATTATGCAACTCTGGCAAGAATATCATAGAAGCAACATGTATTCTTTTCTATTTTAAAAATTATTTATTTATTTATTTATTTATTGGCCTGGTCAGTTCTTAGTTGCAGCATGTGGGATCTTTCATTGCAGCGCATGGGCTTCTCTCTAGTTGCAGTGTGAGGGCTTAGTTGCCCCATGGCATGTGGGATGTTAGTTCCTCCGCCAAGGATCAAACCAGTGTTCCCTGTATTGCAAGACCTATTCTTAACCACTGGACCACCAGGGAAGTCCTGCAACACTCATTCTTATTGTGTCCTGTATCAAGTAGCATAGGATTTCTATTTACACCACCACTGAAGTCTAGTTGATTCATGCGGGCTCTGCTAAGTTTCTCCACTGTGAAATTATTTTTAACAGAGTGATAATAAAAATACAATGTATCAAAGTCTGTGGCAAGCAGCTAAAGTTTATAGGGAAGTGTGTAGCTTTAGGTGTTTATATACGAAAAGTAAAAAGGTCTAAATCACTGAGATTAAGAAGCTTAAAAGGGGAGGGGCAAATTATACTCAATGTAAGTAAAGGAAATATTAAGAAATCAACACAAGGGGAATAAAACAACTAAATAATCAATGAGACCAAAATGTCGGTTCTTTGAAATGACTAATACACCTCTTGTTCGGCTGATTAAGAATAAAGAGAAAACAGATGACCAATATCGAGAATGAGAAAGGCCACATCACAACTGACCCTACAGACATTAAAAGGAAACTAAGAATGGTATGAACTACTTTATGACCACATATTCACCCACTTAGATGAAATAAACAAATGCCATGAAAGACATATTTCCACAACAGTCAAAAGAAAAACTAGAAATTCTTAACACCCCTATATCTATTAAAGAAATTGAATTCAGAATTAAAACCTTTCCCATAAAGAAAACTTTAGGCCCAGAAATCTTCTGCACTGAATTTCATTAAACCTTCAAGGATGGAGTGATACCAAGCCTATACATATTCCTTCCAAAAATGAAGGAGGAGAAAACATTGTCAGCCTAGCATCACCCTGATACCAACATTTGGCAAAGACATTACAAGAACAGAAAACTACAAGCTATTTTCCCTCATGAATATAGATGTAAAAATCCTTACCAACATATTAGCACCACACTATGGGGAAGACCATGTATTTATCTCAATAGATGCAGAAAAAGCAACTGGAAAGACTTAGCCTTCCAGGGTTCAACAATGTTTAACAAACTTCTCCACTCTTTCTGGTTGGGGCTTGAATATGTTGTTGACGTGTGTGAGCTCAGCTTACAGCATCCTTATGGTTCTTTGCCCTGTTCATGGAGGTGTTTTAATATTTGCTCTGATTAGTATTCAGTAATGAACTCAAGGAGGCCCCAAGGCAAATAGATGGGCTCTTTCTCTTCCTGGCTCCTCCAGTCTCTCCTCCCTGCCTGCATGACTTTCAGAAAGCCAACCCTCGTCCTGGCCTCATCTCCAAGGCCTCATCTCTGCTTAACCCTTTCCAGCTGTGGCAGAAAACTCGGGGGACTGGTGGCCTCACATTTCTCAGGGATCCACAGCCCTACCGCCATTGGCCAATGACTGAAAACAGCTGTTTCATATATTTTTCTCGGGTTCCTGTTTGTTTACTCTGAGATGGTCAGAAGTGAGATTCTTGGCAAGGGGTTTTGAAGGTGGTTTCACAATGACAGTTGAGTAAGGATTCACGAGAACTTGGTGATTTGTTCCTTCAGAACACAGAAGGAACACAATATCCCTTCCGAGTAAAGGAAGGAGATTTCTTTTAAGTGCCAAGCGTTTGAGATGGATGCCTGGAGGAGAAATGCTGAATAGTGACTGAGGCACGTACAAGAAACGTTCGAACGGTCAGAAATGCAGCCTCTGACCTGGGAGAGATATCCAGCCCAGAGGGGACCACTCGGGATGGGCCCACAGCTGTGAGAGGAGAAACTGTTGGAATGGATAAAATTGCCAAGGAGATAGAAGAAAAGAGGCGGGGGGGGGGGAAAGAGGGCGGAGGACAGGATCTTGGGAAGAACTATCATTGTATTGAAGTAGGAGCCAGTGAAGATGCAGAGGATAGAACTTAATGGGGAAGCCAAGGGGTGAGCATTAAAAATTGCACCTGGCACTGAAAAGCTCATCTGCTGAAAGAAGAGTTCCAGTCAATAATGGGGCATGACCTTGACAGCAATGGGTCAATGGGGAGGGGTGTCGAGGAAGTGAAGGCAGGGACAGAGCATGTGAGGGGAGAGACGTGAGCTCAGGGCAGCTGGAGGGTGATGAGTAGGTGCCCTTCATTTAGGGGAGACCTAAGCAAGCCTTTTGGCAAAGGGAGTCATTGTTCCTGAAGTTCTGCGTTAAATCTAACTTGCCGGTGGTGTGGGTGTTTGGATAATAGAAATTCCATTTCTGTTTATTCATGGACAGGTGTTCCTTACTTTATTACCCTTTGCAGATAGTCCATTATTTACAGATTGAAGGTTTGTGGCAGCCCTGTGTTGAGCAAGTCTATTGGCACAATTTTTCCAACACCATTTGCTCACATCATGTCTCTGTGTCACATTTTGGTAATTCGAGCAATATTTCAAACTTTTTCCAATTAGGACTGTATTTGTTATGGTGATCTGTGATCCGTGATCTTTAATGTTACTGTGATTATTTTGGGGTGCCATGAATGGTGCCCATATAAGACGGCAAAAGCTTAATTGATAAACGTGTGTGTTCTGACTGCTCTACTGGTCCTTACCCCATCTCTCTCCCTCTCCTTGGGCCTCCCTATTCCCTCGGACACAATAATATTGAAATTAGGTCAATCAATAAGCCTACAATGGCTCTAGGAGTTGAAGTGAAAGAAAGAATCGCACATTTTTCACTTTCAATCGAAAGCTGGAAATGATTAAGCTTAGTGAGGAAGGTAGGTCAAAAGCCCAGATGGGCAGAAAACTAGGCCTCTTGTACCAAACAGTTAGCCAAGCTGTGGATGCACAGGAAAAGTTCTTGAACGAAAGTAAAAGTGCTACTCCAGTGTACACATGAATGATAAGAAGGCAAAACGGCCTTATTGCTGATGTGGAGAAAGTTTTAGTGAGCTGGATAGAAGATCAAACCAACCAAAACATTCCCTTCAGACAAAGCCTAATCCAGAGAAAGGCCCAACTCTCTTAGATTCCATGAAGGCTGAACAGGTGAGGAAGCTGCAGAAGAAAAGTTGAAGCCAGCAGAGTTTGATTCATGAGGTTTAAGGAAAGAAGCCTTATCCACAATATAAAAGTACAAGGTACAGCAAGTGCTGATGTAGAAGCTGAAGCAATTTATCTGGAAGATCTAGCTGAGATCATTCCTGAATGTGGCTACACTAAACAGCAGATTTTCAAGGTAGAAGAAATAACCTTCTATTGGAAGAAGATGCCATCTAGGACTTTCATAGCTGGAGAGGAGAAGTCAATGGCTGGCTTCAATGCAGAGGCCGACTCTCCTGTTAGGGACTAATGCAGCTGTTGACTTTAAGTTGAAGCCAATGCTCAACTTAAAAATCCTATGGCCCTTAAGAACTATACTAAATCTTCCCTGTATGTGCTCCATGAATGGAACTACAAAGCCCTGATGACAACACATCTGTTTACAACATGGTTTACTGAATATTTTAAGCCCTGTTGTGATCTACTGCTCAGAAAAAAAGATTCCTTTCAAAATCTTACTGCTTATTTTGTGTGTGTGTGTTTTTTTTTTACATCTTTATTGGAGTATAATGGCTTTACAATGGTGTGTTAGTTTCTGCTTTATAACAAGGTGAATCAGTTATACATATACATATGTTCCCATATCTGTTCCCTCTTGCGTCTCCCTCCCTCCCACCGTCCCTATCCCACCCCTCTAGGTGGTCACAAAGCACCGAGCTGATCTCCCTGTGCTATGCGGCTGCTTCCCACTAGCTATCTGTTTTACGTTTGGTAGTGTATATATGTCCATGACACTCTCTCGCTTTGTCACAGCTTACCCTTCCCCCTCCCCGTATCCTCAAGTCCATTCTCTAGTAGGTCTGTGTCTTTATTCCCGTCTTACCCCTAGGTTCTTCATGACATTTTTTTTTCTTTTCTTACTGTTTATTGACAAGGCACCTGGTCACCCAAGAGCTCTGATGGAGATGAACCAGGAGATTAATTTTGTTTTCATGCCTGCTGACACAACATCCATTCTGCAGCCCATGGATCAAGAAGTCATTTTGAGGTCTTCCCTGGTGGCGCAGTGGTTGAGAGTCCGCCTGCCGATGCAGGGGACACGGGTTCGTGTCCCGGTCCGGGAAGATCCCACATGCCGCGGAGTGGCTGGGCCCGTGAGCCATGGCCGCTGAGCCTGTGCGTCCGGAGCCTGTGCTCCACAACGGGAGAGGCCACAACAGTGAGAGGCCCGTGTACCACAAAAAAAAAAAAAGAAGTCATTTCGACTTTCCAGTCTAATTATTTAAGGAATATATTTTGTAAGGCTACAGCTGTCATAGACAGTGGTTCCTTTGATGCATCTGGGCAAAGTAAATCAAAAACCTTCTGGAAAGGATTCACCATTCTAGATGCCATTGAGAACATTTGCGGTTCATGGAAAGAGATTAAAATATCATTGTTATGATACAAATGAACTTATTTACAAATCAGAAACAGACTCACAGACATAGAAAACAAACGTATGGTTACCAAAGGGGAAGCAGAGATACATTAAGAGTTTGGGATTAACAGATACAAACTACCATATGTAAAATAAACAACAAGGTCCTACTGTATAGCACAGGGAACTATATTCAGTATCTTGTAATAACCTACAATGAAAAATAATATATAGCTATAACTGAATCACTTTGCTGTATACCTGAAACTAACACAACATTGTACATCAACTATACTTCAATAAAATTTTTTAAAAAAATATCAACATTAACAGAAGTTTGGAAGAATTTGATTCCAGCCCTCACGGGTGACTTTGAGGATTCAAGACCTCTGTGGAGGAAGTAATGGCAGATGTGGTTGAAATAACAGAACTAGAACTAGAAGTGGAACCTGAAGATGTGACTGAATTGCTGCAACCTCAGGATACAACTTGAATGGATGAGGACTTCCTTCTTATGGGTGAACCAAGAAAGAGGTTTCTTGAGATGGGATCTACTCCTAGTGAAGATGCTGTGAAGATTGTTGAAATGACAACAGAGAATTTAGGATATGATATTAACTTAGTTGATAAAGCAGTGGCAGGGTGTGAGGGGACTGATTCCAATTTTGAAAGCAGTTCTCCTGTGGATTAAATGCTATCAAATAGCGTCACATACCACAGAGAAATTGTCCATGAAAGGAAGAGTCAGCCAATGTGCTGTGTTACTTTATGAAATTGCCATAGCCGCCCACTCCTCTGGTCAGTCAGCAGGCGACAACATCCGGGCAAACCCTCCACCAGCAAAAAGATTACGACTGGCTGAAGCCTCAGATGATGGTTAGCATTTTACAGCAATCAAGTATTTTTAAAGTAAGGTGTGTACCTTGTTTTGGGGACATAATGCTAGTGTGCACTTAACAGACTACAGTACAGTGTAAACATAACTTTGATATGCACTGAGAAACCAAAGGCTTGTGTGACTCACTTTATTGCAACATTCACTTTATTGCAACTAAGTCTGCGACATCTCTGAGGTCTGCCTGTGTGTATTTATTTACTGCCTGCCTTGTTCCAGAAGGGATCCAGTTGGCCTGGTTTCTGGTCTGTCATGGACCCCTAGAATCAGCCTCCCTTCTGTGCCTGTGTTTCGTGCTACGGAGGCTGGTGAAAGAAACTATGCCAGTTTCCAAAGTTAGCAAGGACCCCCAGAGCACAGGAGCCAGGGGGTGGTCACTGTAACACTCAGACACCACTTTCCATCTTAGGGAGGTCATCTCAGCAGATGGACTCCTTTTGGCTGAGCTGCTGCTACAGATCACTGGCCGGCCAGCTCCACACCCGGTCTAGCCCTGGGGTCCCTAAGGAGCCTCACAAGTGCTGGTCAATGCTATGTCCTGCTGCCCATGGCACCTCCGGCTGCGCTGGCCCTGGTGAGGGTCCCTGACATGCTGAGGGAGCCCAGCCCCCAAGGTGTTTCTCACTGTCTTTTTTTCTCCACTTTTATTTTTATTCAATATATTTAAACTAAAACCAAACCAAAAAGATGCACCCATTTCTCCAACTCCCTGGCAGCCCCCAGTCTGTGGAGACCACAGCTCTGCTCTGGTTTCACAGCTGAGGGCATTGCTGTCCCACCATGGGCCCTGTTTCACCTTGGCTGTCCTGTCAGGGCAGCACATGGGTGTCTGAAGGGGCTGTGGGGTCACCTCAGCAGACCCCAGGCCTCGTGAACAAATGCTACCCTTTAGGGCTTTTTTTTTTAAAATTTTATTTATTTATTTATTATTTTTGGCTGCGTTGGGTTTTCATTGCTACTCTACGTTTTGCTGCATGGGCTTCTCACTGCAGTGCCTTCTCTTGTTGTGGAGCATGGGCTCCAGGCACATGGGCTTCAGTAGTTGTGGCACGCTAGCTCAGTAGTTGTGGAGCCCAGGCTTAGTTGCTCTGCGGCATGTGGGATCTTCCCGGACCACAGCTCGAACCCGTGTCCCCTGCATTGGCAGGCGGATTCTTAACCACTGTGCCACCAGGGAAGCCCCCTTTAGGGCTTTTTTATCCAGGAGACTTCCAGACCCCCAGGCAAGGCTCCCTGCCTTCCCGGCCTGCTGAGACAGCTTTAGGTCGGCTTTTCTGAAAAACACAGGCAGTTGCTAAGAGCTCCTTTGCTTTCGTCCAGTTGAACTGGCCTCCCTTCCTGTTCCCATTGTCAGAGGGGTCAGCTCAGCCCTGAGAGGTCAGATGACATGTCCACAGTCACAGGGACGCACTGTGATGGAGGAAGGGCTGGCGTCCAGCTTCACGCTGAATGCGATGCCCTTGCAGAGGACCTGTATCTCCCCACGAGATGGCATGTTCCTTCCAAGTCACCAACGTGCTCTAGGTAAATATCCAGTATAACCCAAACACAGCCCCACAGCCCTGTGAGGCCTTGAAGAGAGTTTGGTCCACATGAAGACGCCGAGGGGCTGAGTGTCAAGTCCACGGCCGAGCGCACAGCCCGCCTCTGCCTCAGTACACCCGAGCCTCGCAGCTCAGCCCGAGAGGCAGGCCTCGTTCCCTCGTTTTCCTGATGACGGAAACCGAGGAGCAGAGCACCCAGCCACCTCTCCCAGTCACACAGCTGCCAAGAGGAAGTCGGGACCCCTGCTCTGCAGCCCCTTCTGCCCGCCCCTTTCTAGCCCAGGTCCTGGAGCCACTGGCACAGCAGAGGAGATTCCAGCTTGTGGCCGGTCCGGTGAGAAGGGGTGTGACAGCAGTGCTATTTCTCCAGCACTGAGTACAAGACACCCTTTCCAAAAGCCATCGTGAGGGTCGTGGTTTCTCCTCTGTAAACAGAAGACGACTAGATGTGAAGTGGGGCCTGGGAACCGGGGCTGAGGCTGCCCCCGGGTTTCCAGGAGAGTCTGGGAATGCTACTGGGGACACCCTGGCACCTAATGACGATTAAGAAGGACCATCCAAAATGAGTGTCCTCCAGTGTTGCTGACTGCTCTGGGGAGTCCCAGCGAGTTACATGAGGTTTGCGTTACACACGGAGCCGTGGGTTCCACGGGCACACACCAGGCCTGTGGGGAGGTGGGCAGGGAGGCCGGCGGAGCCAGTTGGGTGAATGAGAGGTGCCGTCAGGACTTCACCATTAATTTGCAGGATTTGGGAAATAGGGAAGTGATTCCCAGTGGTATCAACCTGGAGAAAGGCAAACAAATCGCTAGTTTTGGTTTTTATTTTGCTGTTTTGTTTGGTTTCGTTTATCTTGGTTCCTTTCAGCTGGAAATTTCAAGGAACCCACCTGTGGTGCATTTCTCATCAAACGCAGGATGTGAAAGCTGCCGGGACCTAAATGCTCAGAGAGCCCACACCTCGGCTGGGAGGAGAGCGGGCGCGAGGGGTGGTGGGTCAGCCCCTGGGGCACTTCTGGTGACTGGACCCTCTCCGCCACCGAGGAGACCCTCCCCTCCTGGTCAGCAGACCCCTGCCCTGGAGCTGGGCTCCTGACACTGTGCTATTCAGATGCTTTGTGTCGAGATCATCCAAGTGTCTGCAGGTCACCTCAGGTCCTGGGATGGAGAATGCTACCTTAAGGGACACACATGACCTCACAGGTCCCCCACGAGGATAAGCAGGCAGGCTGGTCAGGAAGGCCCGGCCATGATAACAGACAGCCCGGAAGGTTCTTCCAGCTGTTCCGCCGGCCCTGCCCCCTCCTCCCCCTTTCTGGGGTTGGGGGATGGGGACAGAGCAGACCATCATCACTTCATGCAGCAAGAGCAGGTGGGTGGCTCCCCCCCGTGAGAAAGTGAGGCAGAGGTGGGCCCAGAGGCTAGGGTTCAGCACAAAGACGGAGACATTGTGTGACCGACACCCCGGCGACCCCAAAGTGTGTCTCTGGGGGGCATGACGTGAGGGGAGGGGGTCTGCCCGTTATGTATGGCCATAAGCCCATTTTTTCTTTCCTGGGGAGAACATGCATAGTTTTTAATCACGTGCTCAAAGGGTTCCTGACCTAAACGTAGTTAAGAACTCTGACAACAGGCGTGGGGGAGGGGGGCAGGTGCTCTGACCAATGACACATTTACTCATCTTCTTTTTCTGATTCAAAAAACAGTCGATGCTTACGTGGAAACAGGAAAAATAATGTAACAGAAGACTAGATGGAAAAGCAGAGGACACTGGTGTCTCTGCTCTGCAGAAATGGATCTTCACTGAGCAGAGGCCTGGTGGCTGAGGATACAAGGGTGGCGAAGAAAACAGATGCAGATCTCTTCCCTCTTGGAGACCGCTGTCTGGGGGGGCGAGACAGAAACTGATGCAGCAAACCAGATGGGGGAACTGTGGAGGATGCTGGGTGGTAGGTGCCGAGAGAAAAGTCGAAGGAGCTGGAGTAAGGGGTGGGTGTGGGGCAGTGGGAAGGCCTGGCTGCCAGGCCCATCATCAGGGAGCCTGTGGGCACCTGGGGAGGCTGTGCGAGCAGGGAAAGGAGGGGAGGCAAGTGCAAAGGCCCTGAGGTAGGAGTCTGTAGCTGTGCTCCTGGGGGGTGAATGAGCCTGAGTGGACCAGCTCGCAAACTAGGACAGCAGCTCCCAGACATTCACCACTGGAGCCTGACAAAGGGCTGAGAGAAGGCGGGACCCTTAATGGGCTCACAGACTAAACGGGCCGGAAGTTGGTGTGTGCTGTCTGTCCCTCCTGGTGACCCACTCTGGGATCCTCCAGCAGCCTCCTGGCCCACACATGGCCCAAAACATGGGCAGATTCAGGGTGAAAAGAAAAGGGTCACACTCGTGGAAGATTTGGAAAACTCACAGCAGTGAAAACAAGCAACGTGGCTCTTGGATACGCAGACTCACTTTTTCAGTTTCCGCCCAAGGGGCAAGTGGAGAAGTCCGGACCCAGGGCAACTGGCAACGAGCCCTGACCAAGCCTGGCTTCTTTCTGCTTACAAAACAGCTGCATCATGCCAGCCACCACTCTCCTTGACCTCACGAGCTATTGTGAAATGCATCCAGACACGTGATTTGAAAGAGACTCTGCAGTCATTACTCTATGGTGTCATCGAAAAATACTCCGGGGGCCTCTGGGGGGGGTCTGGGGGGCTCCTTTCCCAAGATCGAGGCCTCTGAGGGCTCTGGTCCCTCGCAGCCCGCCTGTGTCCGATGGGGACTCGGGCTGTGTGCGTGGTGAAGATTCACCTCTGGCATTCTGGCAACTGGTCTGTTTGGACTTCAGATGTGTGAGATCATGATCTACCAGCAGGGCCCCAGGGGCGAGGGTTCTCCAGGTTCCTGATGTGATAAAAGACCTTTTTCCTGGCGAGAAACAAGTTAGCATAAAAGGGCTGCTTGCCTGTCACCGCGAACTAGAGTTCTGGCCAGCGTGTAACTGGGCCACAAAGAATGTGTGCGGGACCTGAAGCGAGCAGAGAGAGGGCGCCTCCTGTCATCTGGGATGGGGGTTGTTTTGACTTTAAAGATCATTTTTGTGCTTGAATAAGCATTTCCTTCTTTTCCTCCCCATATAAATGTGCTATAAAGAGGCCCAGGCAGGGGACTTCCCTCCTTGTCCACTGGTTAAGAATCGGCCTTCCAAGGCAGGGGACATGGGTTTGATCCCTGGTCAGGGAACTAAGATCCCACATGCCGTGGGGCAACTAAGCCCGCACGCCACAACTACTGAGCCTGTGTGCCACAACTAGAGAGAAGTCCGCGCACCGCAAGGAAAGATCCTGTGTGGTGCAACTAAGACCTGACGCAGCCAAAATAAATAAAATAAATAAATAAATATTTAAAAAAGAAAAGGAAAGAAAATGCACACTGGATTAAAAAAAAAAAAGAGGGCCAGCATCAAGGTGACACACACCTTTACTGAAACGCAGCAATGGGCGGGTACAAGTGGGGGTGAGACTCTGTGCAGGATGCAGTTCTCCCCACCATTTCCTTCCAGAAAAATCCCAAAACCCCAGAATAGTTGGTATTGGGAGTTACTCCTTGAAGGACATGAGGAAGGCCCTACTGTTTGCCCACGGAACTGGTTCTTTTGCAAGTTCTGGACCTGGGCTTGAAAAAGAATCATGAGATTTTATGCTAAGCATGGGTCACCAGCTCCTTCTGATTTGGGGCATGGCCTCTGAGTGGGCATGGGGCCCAGTGCCCCTGGCTGGGACCTCGCACGAGCCCCAGAGCCATGGTCAGAGTTGTGGGAAGAGGAGACACAGGCTGGGTGAAGTGGGTCATTTTCAGGAAGGTCTTCGGAGACTCTGGGAGGAGGCTACCTTGCATCGGGGCTCAGATGAGGAAGTGAGCCAGAGCTGGGAAGAGGACCTTCTCCTTACTTTTGCACGGGACACAGCATCCCCCGGGGGCGGTGAGACCAGAAGGGAATGTTGTGTCTGTAGGTGCCTTGGGGTTTCTTCGGCTTCGGGAACACTCAGAGGCAGGGCCCACAGGGCACTAGCCATGGGGGGAAATGACAGAGCATCCTGTGGGGTCCCTGAGGCCTTCAGCAGCTTCTGAGCCAGAGAAGGAAGGGAGAGGTCTAGTGGTGAGCATGCGTGCAATTGTTCAGCTCCCTGAGTGATGGTGCTGTGATATCTGTACATCTCTATCTCTATCTGTCATCTCTCTCTCTATCTATCTATCTATCTATCATCTATCAATCCATCATCTGTCTCTATATCATCTCTATCATATCTATCTATATCCATCTATATCTATCATTTGTTATATCTGTCTGTCTATCTATCCTTCCATCCGTCTTCTATCATCTATCTTTGATCTTGTCCTGTGAGGTCACCTGAGGGTTTTGCTGTTAAGCATTTGGAAGCTAAAGGCAGCAAGACTCGGGTTGCCAGCATGTCCTCTCCCGCTGGTCCCAGCCGGGGGTGAGGGCTGGGACCCTTCTGCAACACTGGCAGACAGGCCTAAGCCCTGCCTGGCTGAGGAAGCCTGGGTCTCGCCGGGGGCCCTCAACCAGAGGAGGCCATTAGAAAAGCAAGCAAGAAAGGGCTGTTTCTCAGAGTCACTGCACCCTGAGTGATCAAGACAGTAAGCTAGCAGCAGCAAACGGCAAGATGCCCAGATCTGGGCTTTCCGTGGCCTCTTTCTTCTCACGCCACGGGAGACTGTAGCTGAAGAGAGCCTGCTGGCACCGCTCCGCTGTTTACGTTTGGTCATTTATTCCCAATTCCCATGAGTCAACCAGAGAGCTCTGCCAGCGCGGCCACCCTGCCGTGCTGTTTCCTCTGGATTAGTACCACGGACTCTACGCTGATACATTTTCCCTGAAGGAAAAGATAGCCATACTCAGGCAATATGCCCATATATTGTTGGGGCAGCCACGAAGCCGGAATAAGTGAACTGGTTCAGCTAAAACAAGGGTCAAGCCAAACCTGAAGCCAACGCACGCCCAGGAAGGGTTGTTAGAAGGGAAAGATGTAAAGAAGAAAAAGGAGATGGGGCAGCAGGCACTTTCAGTCCTGTTTCAGGCTCCCCTCTGGCAGTTGTCACGAAGCGGAAGCCACCCTCCGTGGAGGTCCTTGTGGGGCTCCAGGTACCGATCTTCCCCGCAGATCCCTAACGATGGTGGCGGGCGCCCTGGGCTGGTGACTCCCTTTCTCCCAATGCTGCCCCTGGAGATGCCCTTCACCACAGCCTGGACGCTGAAACTGACACTCCCCTGGCCTGACTGGGTGTGTCTGGGTTCTGCCAACCGCATTCCCTCCTGGGAGACCCGGCTGCAGAGCTGAGCTGAGTGAGACAGGCGGCTGGAGGGGATGAGCATCGTCAAGGTGCAGGACTGTAGCCGGGAGACCCCGGCTCCATGGGCCGCAGCTGGCGCACGGTTTTCTGATTTCCTGGGGGTAGCCACCACCTGCAGCAGAGTGGGGAGCCCCGGGGACTGCAGCTCTGGGGTGGCCTCCTGGGTCAAGGGCAGCCGCCACTGCAGCAACTTTGGTGGCAGGTCCTGCAGCTTGGCTTTGGGGGTCCTTCCTAGAAGCCTGGCCTCTGGTCCGTTTCCTCAGCTCTCCCAGTGATTCTGTAACCCATCAAAACCCCCAGATCAATCCTTCTCTGCTTCAGCTAGCAAGAGCCTGTTGTTTTCTCTGCAAATCTACACTGTGTTAATATACAGAGTATAGGACAGCTTTACCACGTCCACTCCACCACGAACAGAACGGCAGGGAGGCCCAAGGTAATCTTGGTGAGTTGCTAAGTTTAAGCAGAATTTGAATGACAAAGGAGAGCCCCTCAACTTTTCAACCTTCTCAGTTTTAAAACTTCTCACTCAGCCTAATATTTACTCCCTTTGAGATCCAGGGGGAATTTGCCACATTTTTTTTTTTTTTTTCGGTACGTGGGCCTCTCACTGTTGTGGCCTCTCCCGCTGCGGAGCACAGGCTCCGGACGCACAGGCTCAGTGGCCATGGCTCACGGGCCCAGCCGCTCCGCGGCATGTGGGATCTTCCCAGACCGGGGCACGAACCCGCGTCCTCTGCATCGTCAGGTGAACTCTCAACCACTGCGCCACCAGGGAAGCCCCGCCACATTTTAAACTATGCTGAAAGCACGAGCCACACTGAGCTGGCACATCCGTCTGTGATAGAAACACCTGGACTCTCTGTTCACTGACATAGGCCAGTGACAGTGACGAGACAGCTCTTGTCATTAACACGGGTTCTTGGCTCTCAGCAAATATCCCCTGGCTATTTCCCGCGTTGTGCTTGGGTCAGGGAGTCATTCTAAGGTTCACGCTCTCGTCATGGTCTGCTCAACTCGCGTTATCCAGAATGAAGGAGGCAGAGTAATGGCCCCCCAGAGGCTCACATTCTAATCCCCAGAACCTGGGAATATGTCCTGTTTCCTGG
Source organism: Orcinus orca (assembly GCF_937001465.1). Classification (NCBI taxonomy): domain Eukaryota; kingdom Metazoa; phylum Chordata; class Mammalia; order Artiodactyla; family Delphinidae; genus Orcinus; species Orcinus orca. Next base: position 6,912,233 of record NC_064572.1, read on the forward strand.
CAAAGAGGAATTCAGGCTGCTGATGGTATTAAGGTTGCTTATAAACTGACCTTAGAACAGGGAGATGACCTTGGACTGTCTGGTCGGGCCTGATGTAGCCACAAGGGTCCTTAAAGGTGAAAGTGGGGGGGCAGAGAGGAGAGTCGGAGGGAGGTACACCTGGGGAGGAAGGATCGGAGGGATGCAGCACTGCTGGATTTGAAGATGGAGGAAGGGACCATAGCAGAGACATGCAGGGCCTGTAGAAGCTGGAAAAGACAAGGAAATGGACTCTCCCCCAGCGTCCCCAGGAAGAATGCAGCCCTGCTCACACCCTGACTTTAGCCTGGGGAACACCTGTGTCAGACTTCTGACCGCCAGAACTGCAGGATAATAAATTTGCATTGTTTAAGCCACCAGGTTTGAGGTACTTGGTTACAGCAGGAGTAGGAGACTCATACACAGACCTCAAGCCTTTCCTTCCTGAGATTCTTCAAACTCCAGGGAGTTCATAGCTAAGAATGCTTCTGAGAAGGTGAAGCTGCTGAGAAGGAAAGTCTGCAAATAAATGTTCTATTTCCAAAAAGACTGGCCAATGGAAAAGCCACCCTTCCCTTCTCCAATTGTGGATGGAAGCCTTTAATAACTTTGGTTGGATAGAAACAATGTGTAAATGGCACATAAAAGCACATTTCTCAGAATTTTGATAGATGCATCACATAATGCTGTACAAAGCAATCTTGTTTGGGATCCTATTTCCATAGGGCCTGGAACATAATAAGAAGATAAACTGTCCTATGTTGAAAAAGTGAAGCCTGAATCAGTTGGGAGGGGAAAAATACAATTGAAATGCCGTTATGAATTGCTTCATTCAGACCTACCGAATACATGATTAAAATTTAAATGTACCATTTTATTGTGTGGCTTGTGGGATCTTAGTTCCCCAAACAGGGATTGAACCGGGTCCTTGGCAGTGAGAGTGCAGAGTCCTAACCACTGTACCACCAGGGAATTCCCCAAATGTACCATTTTAAACACTGCCTAAGGACTTCAAAATCTCTTTATGCCATCGTGTACTGCTCTCACAGTGGGGGCAGTGTAGTGGGGTAGAGGCCGCACCAGGTAGGTGGCTGGGGGACAGAGACTGTAATAGGGAAGAGCCTTTGTATTCTATTACGGGTTCATCACTAAAGGGATGTTGCCTATAAGCTTAAATTATGTGTAATGGCTCATCTCTGGGAACCCTGCCTCCTAGGTAATGAGCGTTAAGCTAAAATACCTTTGTTTAGCTCACAGGAAACATCCTGACCAGGCCCACTTGTGAATGACTGCAGGAAGGAAGACATTAACACTGGCCAGAACCAGGACTTTACCCCCTGCCCTTCTAGTATAAAAGAAGCCTGAGCTGTAATTCGGGGAATATGGTTCTTTGGGACAGGAGTCCACTATCTTCTTGGTCTGCTGGCTTTCCAAATAAAGTCACTATTCTGGGCTTCCCTAGTGGCGCAGTGGTTGAGAGTCCACCTGCCGATGCAGGGGACAGGGGTTTGTGCCCCGGTCCGGGAAGATCCCACATGCCGCGGAGCGGCTGGGCCCGTGAGCCATGGCCGCTGAGCCTGCACGTCCGGAGCCTGTGCTCCGCAACGGGAAAGGCCGCAACAGTGAGAGGCCCGCGAATCACAGTAAATAAATAAATAACAAATAAAGTCACTATTCCCTGCCCCAACAACTTGTCTCTCAATTTATTGGCCTGTTTTGTGGTTAGCAGGATGATCTTGGACTCGATAGCAAGACCAGGAGGCCCAGCTCCGGAGGATTCCCTCGGAGCTCCTCTCACAGGGCTGGAGAGCAGACATTTAAGAGATGTCTGTTGTCCACAAGGCACTCAGTTCATGACTATCACTTGATAAATTGTTTGTCTGTGTGTTGACTCTGACTCCTGTCAGTACCAAGGAGCTAAGGAAGCTTCACAGGGTGTTCAACTAGGAAGCACCTAAGGGTGGCCTGGCCCCGGTGCCACTGGGGCCTCCAGGCACTGCAATGTTTCAGTGCAGTCAGGCGAGTTGGGACCAGGGCAGGTACTGGCTTGGGTCAGGAGGGGCTGCAGACAGAGACATAGGAGAGTGAGTAAGAGGATGACTCTGCAGTGGTGGCAGCAGGGAGCCCAGATAGCCTGGAGCCGGGAAAGGGGAGAAGGAGGCCTGGGTCTCTCCCACACCCAGGCCTCAGAGCACCTGAGGCTCAGCCTGGCAGAGCTGGAGGAACCGAGTGGTGAAGAATGGGGAGGTGGGATCATAAAACGCGAGGTGCCAAAGCCCCGCAGACTGGATGCAGAAGTAAGGAGACCACAAAAGTTCGTGAGCAGGTCTTCACCTACCATGCTTTCTCTGCTTAGGAGTCACACTTTTTTCACGTTTTAACATCCTGAAATAGGGCCGTGTTACAGCTGAAGGCAATCACTGCCCCTGTCTGGGTGTGAACATGGCTGCTATTCCTGGCCACAGGACTGACCACTGCAGCTCTCTGATGTTTCAATCAATAAACTAGACAGTTTAAGGAAGGAAGGAATCTGAGTCGCCTTCATTATCTGAAACCTTTCCATGCAATTGAACTTCAGTGGAAAACCTTTTATAAACTGGGCATTTCTGATAAGATCATGAAAGCACCAGAATCAAACTTGCAGAATGGGTCTTAGGGGCTTAGAAGAAGATCCTGAAAGCAATCATGGGGCACGTTCTAAGATACGCTGCATCTCAAGCTTGTGAAAAACAGTCAAAACTTTGAGTTAAAATGACCTGAAAGAATCACACTCCGGCTGCAAAGAAGTTTTAGGAACATTTTAAACTAGTTTATTTCAATCTTATTTTCCTTTTTATTAGGCTTCCACAAATGTGATATTTCAATATAGATTTTTTAATTAAGTCCAGAAGCGCTCTTATAATAAGTGTAAATTAAAAATTCTACAGACTTCCCTGCTGGCACAGTGGTTGAGAATCCACCTGCCAGTGCAGGAGACATGGGTTCAAGCCCTGGTTCGGGAAGATCCCACATGCCGTGGAGCAACTAAGCCTGTGCGCCACAACTACTGAAGCCTGCCTAGAGCCTGTGCTCGCGCCACAACAAGAGAAGCCACCACAATGAGAAGGTTGCACACCACAACAAAGAGTAGCATCCACTTGGTACAACTAGAGAAAGCTGGCGTGCAACGGTGAGGATCCAATGCAGCCAAAAAAAAAAAAAATTATTTTCTTCCCAGTATTTATAAAATAATAGTGCATCTTATGATGTCTTGAATTTTATGAAATCTAATCATTCTTTCTTTAGTTATATTAATATTTTACATTTTAGACATTGTATTTTTATTTCTAGAAGTTCTATTTGGTTCTTTTTCAAATATGCTGGGTCACTTTTTATAGATTGCTGTTACCTGCAGATATTTTCAAGCCCGTTTTATTTCGTTAAGCACAGGGAGCATAGTTGTTTGATAATCTTTGTCTGATAATTCCAATATCTAAATATTAAAGATATATTTGTTCTGTTTATTGTTTTGGTTGGCTTTGTTTGTTTGTTTCTGATGCCTTGCTTCCTATGTGCTTGGTTATTTTTGACTGTGTGCTGCTCATTGTCTTTGCAGTGTTTATGGACCTATGTTGAGGAAACAGTAATCCAGGCACTCCCAGGAACTACAGTCTGGGACCATGTTAAATCAATCCATGACATGAGGTCTCCTGTACCACCCAGGCAATGTGAGGCTGTGATGCCCATCCTTGTGAGAGTCACAGTCACAACTCCTTAAGGCAGTTATTGCTTTCCTTTTCTTTCTTCCTCTGCTCTGCTCAGCACAGCAAGGACCCAGGGCAGAATTGGCCTCGGCACTTCTTATCTCTGAGTTTCCCCTTCACCAGAGGCTTTGGCCTGGTGCTTTTTACTGCTTTGTCAGTAACTTCATGTCGTTATGGAAGTGTTTTGAATATTTAATCTAGAACGCTGATTGTTTTCATGGGGAAGGTTGATTCAAATAACTTGGCTGAAATTTCTGTAAAGAGAAATCTCTGTGCTGTTATTATTTTATTATTTTCCATTTTATGGTACCCAGTCCCTAGTACTAAGGCCTTCTACATGTGGGGTGAGAATCAAAGGCAGAGAGGCAAAGCTGCTGCAGAGAACGAACAGAGCCCTTGGGGCTTGCAGAGTAGATATCAGGAAGCGGATGAACTCAACAAACCCCTGCCTGTGTTTCACTATATAGATACTTTCCTCACTGTTGTCAGGAGGAAAGAGGCCTGGCTGTTCTCTCCTACCTGTGACTTTGGTCCTATGACACTTGGTGTCGATAACCTCAGTTTGGTGCCCAATTAAATTTAAGTTGTAGTATCTTTTCACTCTTTCATGAGTGGATCCCTTGACCATATTGTGATCCTTGGAGAGTGGGGCTATATCTTGTCTTTCCTCTTGTATTTCCTTTAGAGTCAGAGGCCTTGGTATTGCTGGACAAAAACTCATTGAATAATGAATTGGTTTGGTTGATTTGCAGTTTCTATTATAGCTGAACTTTGAAATGCCCTCTGAGCCAGTAATTTCATTCCTAGAAATATTCCCTCCCAATGCTTCTTTATGATCCAAAGGACATGGATAAGAATGTTTGCAGCAGGACTTGAAATGACTCAAATTCCCATCAATGGTAGAATGAAAAAGTAAGTTGTGGTATGATCACCCAATGGAATACTATACACCCGCGAAAACTGACAAACGGCAGCTACACGCAAAACAGAGAGGAATCTCAAACAAAATGTGAGCACAATACATCAGCAAAGAGAGAGTTCACACACTACAGCTCCATTTGGATAAAATTCAAAAAGAGGCAAAGCTCCTCTGTGGTGTCAGAAGTTAGGGTCATGGTTGGTTAGCTGGGGCTGGTGGTAGGGAAGGAGGACAAGGGTGGGAAAGGGCGGGGGGTGGAGGCATCTTCTGGGTTCTCTCTCTAGGCTACATTTCTGTACACTATTCTGATTTCTCTGATGAATTTACCTTGTGAATACCTATCTGTATATTTATGATTTGTGCACTTTTCTCTATGTATCTTATATTAAACATTTTTCAAAGTAATAAAACATAATTGAATATCATTTTTTTCCTAAGAAAGACCATTTCTGTTCAATTTTTGGAAATAGAGAAGTACAGAGTCCTTCTCCAGATGGCTTTTGGGTTCTCCCTGGGAGTTAACGGTGGGGTCACAACACCCCAAGTCTGAAATATCAGCGCGGGGGCCGGGTACCACTGGGGCAGCTCAGAGCAGATGCAGAGAACTGTGTGAGGTAGCCATCCATGTACAGACCTTCCCCAAGTGAATCTGGTCCTGTTTTCTGCATTAAAAATATAGATTTTTATTGTTTGCAGTTCCTTCTCTCTGAAGGCGGAAATTATGTGGATCTGTCGCCAAAATCCAGCCTCCTTCCCTGGGGGGCTTCTCTCCCTCCCTTGCCCACCCAGCCCAGTTCTCCCACCACCTGCTCTCCCCTGGTCTCGGCTGCTGGGAGGCGACTAGCAGGGCCAAGGGGAAGGGACTCTTGTTTCCCATTGTTCTAGGGGTGGGTCTGGGTGGAAGGATGGTGTTAAAAAGGAGGAAAGCACGTTACAAACACACATGGATTATCCATCAGTTTGCGGCACAGGACCCGATTTCTCTCTGCACAGACGATCTGATTTATCCTTAGGTCTCTGTGGGTTCAGAGCAGACACATGTGGACCTGCCAGGGTGATGTGTGCACAGGCAGAATGAGCAAAGATGGGAGGGGTGCTGGGCAATGCCCCCGCCCCCGGCTAAGGTCAGGAGAGCAGCTAGAGTTGGATGACTTTAGGGAAAATGAAGCAAAAGTTAAAAATCCAACAGCAGATTCTCGTCACCACTGAGGCCATCGTCTCAGTTGTGCTGTGTTTTCCTCTTTGCTGAGCACAGCTGTTTTCAGAAACTGTAACAGTGGGAAGGATTTGGAAAGGGAAATGGGGGTGGGGGGGAGGGCATGGCGGGAGGTAGAACCCGTGACTTGACAGCAAAAGTTCTCCCTGTTTGTCGGAGGAGTAAACCTTGAGAAATACCTGAGAAGAGGCGACCCAAGCTCCCACCTCCACTCCGTGCGGACTCACAGACACGCAAGTCTGGGACCCTCATCAATAAAAATAATATAAAGTTACAATTACAAAATGGCCAGGGCCTTGGAAAGGGTTCTCTTAAGTGAGGAACCCTGAAGATTTTGCTTCACTAGCTTTGTAGTAACACCTCCGGTCACAAAACCCTTTCTTTATAAGAGAAACACTGCAAAGATCATATATAAAGTAATGAGTAATCTAGGGTGCATTTGAAGACAGAAAGCAATGTGTAATATAAAAAGTGGTAATATACAGAGCAGGACAGAGAGTCAGTATCATAACCAACTGACTGAGATATTAAGTGTTGTTGGACAAAATTTTCTGAAATTTCCTTTTGAAAGAAAATAGGCTAATAAGAAATACCTGATTTAAAATCACAAGAGAAGCCACACAAATGTCCACCGAGGGACACATAGATAGACAAAATGTGGTATATCTATACAATGGGATATTATTCAGCCTTAAAAGGAAGGTAAGTCAGACACAGGCTACAGCATGGGTGAATCTGGAAGACAGGATGCCAGTGAAATAAACCAGTCACAAAAAGACAAGTACTGTGTGATTCCAGTCATATGAGGCACCTAGAAGAGTCCAGTTCATAGAGACAGAAAGTATGTTGGTTGCCTAGGGCTGGGGGTAGGGGGATCAGAGTAAGTGTTTAAGGGACAGAGTTTCAGTTTTGCAAGATGAAAAGAGTTCTGGAGATGGACGGTGGCTGTACAAAAATGTGAATGCCACTGAACTGTACACTTAAAAATGGTTAAAATGGTAAATTTTGTGTTGTATACACACATATATATATAATCACAGTTTTAAAAATTGCAAGAGAGGTTTGCAGCTACCATTTCTCCTGCCTCCTAGCTAGGAGAGACTTTCCAAAAACAATTCCCTGCTGGCTCAAACTTTCCAAATCAAACATCCTCAAACATGGAAACTTTCAGAAACATGCACTTCTATCTGGTTTTGGGACATCAGAAGTAACATGACTCCAGAATCTGCTTTGGCCTCCAAGGTGCACACGTGATCCTGCAAAGGGAGCTCTGTTTCTGCCTGGATCGTCCCAGCAGGTGGGGGAGCCAAGGGGTTCCTGGGACACAGCTGTGCACTCCGAGCTCTGAAAGGCTTGCAGGACAGTCCTGGCTGCTGGTGGTGGCCGCGTGATGGCCACTTCCTTCTCCCCAACCCCAGCTATAAATCCTGGTCAGGGCTAGTTGCACCCTGCCCCTTCAGTTACCCCAGGGAGATTTGGAGAAGATTAATGAAAAATGGGATGGGAAACCCAACAAGCTCGTTGGCGGGAGGCATGATACAAGGCAGGTGACATGCAGAACCCAACGCCCTGGCTCTGCACTGGTCACTTCCCAGCCTCCAAATCTGACCCGTACCAGAGACCCACAGAGAGAGCAGGCAGCCTGAGACCCCAGAGACTCAGAATTCAAAACCAGAGTCTTGAAGGAAGGGGCTGCTCTCTGCTAACAGTCTCCCAGGGTGAAGCCTCCTGGCCTCAGGGAAGGCTGCTCTTAGCTTTTCCAATGCATTACCTCCTGGGAAACGGGTACAGGGTTTTTACAGTGCTCAAGGTTATTATGATTTCTACTTAAAATAATGTCTTAATCAGAGACCATTATGAAAACCATTATGTACACATATTTATGACACATATAAACATTCATATATGTTTACATACATAAAATATGATATGACATATAATATAAGTATTTTTTAATTATACAAATAAGAATAGCTTTGTAGATCATGTAAAAATACTGCCTTGTCCAGGTCATAGATGATTTTCAGTTTGGTTTTGTTGTTCTTTTCCTGCTTTAAAAATATTTGTTGTTGTTGTTTTACTAGTTTGCTCACCCCCAAGGCTGCTGGTAAAATAACCTTTGTTATTTTTCCAGCGTAGAATGACTCCACGTGGGGACTCACATTTGGAACTAGAATCGTACAATTTCTTTTAGAATTAGAGACCGTAGAGGACTTTCCAGCTTCTTCATCCCCATTTGACAGATGAGTCCACTGAGGTTGGAAGCGATGGAGAGATTTGCCTGAGGCACGAGGCACATGTGGTTGTGGAGCCGGGACTCCAGGGGGACATCCTTGCTCATCCATCCTGTGCCCTGCCCCGTACTCTCTGTAACCCAGGGGCTGACCAAGACGCTTGTCCGTTATTCTGAATCTGTTCTTACTTTTACCTCCACCTGAGCCCACCCGGTCCCACTTGGATATGTCACCATTGGAGGAAGGGACAGTGGGAAGTGAGGGGACACTACGGCTTGAAAAAAGAAATCTTGATCAGGAAGTGAGCCTTAGATTTTTTTGTTTTGAACATCTTTATGGGAGTATAACTGCTTTACAATGGTGTCTTAGTTTCTGCTGTATAACAAAGTGAATCAGCTATATGTACACATATATCCCCATATCCCCTCCCTCTTGCATCTCCCTCCCACCCTCCCTATCCCACCCCTCTAGGTGGTCACAAAGCACCGAGCTTTTCTCCCTGTGCTATGTGGCTGCTTCCCACTAGCTATCTGTTTTACATTTGGTAGTGTATATATGTCCATGCCACTCTCTCACTTCATCCCAGCTTACCCTTCCCCCTCCACGTGTCCTCAAATCCATTCTCTACGTCTGTGTATTTATTCCTGAACTGCCCCCATTACTCAGCCATAAAAAGAAACGAAATTGAGCTATTGGTAGTGAGGTGGATGGACCTAGAGTCTGTCATACGAGTGAAGTAAGTCAGAAAGAGAAAGACAAATGCCGTATGGTGACACATATATAGGGAGCCTTGGATTTTTGAGATACCGCGTGTACCTCTCCTAATCACAAGACGTAACCCAAGTTGGCTCATGTAAAGGTCTCATCGATCTCTCTAAGATAATAACAGTTAAATGTTTTTACTGAACATTTATTAGTTGCCAGCTCCAGGCACTGATTGAAGTGCTTTACGCGTATTAACTCATTTAGTTCTCACAGCACCCCCACGACATCGACGTAGGTCCTGCCATCATCTCCCCTCCCCTACAGATGAGGAAACCGGGGTGCAGAGGGCTTCAGTCAATCTCTCTTGACCTCCCCACACCCTCGCAAGCACACAGACACACACCACCGATAGTCATTGCTTCCTGTCTCCATCCACGGGCCCAATAAACAGTCATGAAGACTAAGGTGTTCAGTGCAGGCTCTGGGGGCCCAGAGTGACTGAGACAGTAGCAGCCTCAAAGCTCACGCAGCCTGCAGGGGAGGGGGCACATGCACAAGGGCAGCAGAGAAAGACCGAGAAGGCCTAGAGGCATGGACGCATCCTCGCAGGGCCACGCAGGAGGCAGGGGCTGCCTGGGAGGGGTGGGGGAAGGCGTTTTCACACAGGTGCAATTTTAGCTGTGTATTAAAATGAAATAGGACTTAAACAGTCAAGAGGGGCTGGGCCAGGCAAGAAGTTTAAAAGAAGGGCATTTCTGGCAGGGAACACACATCACATGCAAAGGTTTGGAAGCCTGAAGGAACAACCATTTTACCAGGGCCCCCCAACACGCTTTACACACGTGACAGTGTTTGTTGCTTTAAGAGTGACACTGCCCAGAAGAAAGAGGAGGGGTCGTGGGTCATTCTCTCTAAATGCAATGTCCCCCCAGCCGCCCTCGGCCTCCTTGGGGTGGGAGAGCTACAGGGGGTGGGATAGGGATCATGCATCAGAAGATGACAGAATATAACTTGCAATGGAGGTGACTCCCAGGAAACGAGCAATGATGGAGAGCAGCTCCCCGCTGAGATGAGCGATCAAAACTGGAGTGAGTTGTGTTCTCTCTAAGTAGAAGGACTGGGCCAAGCTAGAATTTAAAATAGGAAAGAATGTGGGCAGCGGGGAAGACATTGAAAATTTGCAAAGCAATAATGGAAAGACCTTTCAGCGCAGAGGCAGTGAGGGAACACGCTGTGTACAGAGGAGAAGGTGGCCAGTTAAGAGCGTTTCACGGAAGAATCCAGGGCAGGGGTGGCGATGAGGACAGCAAAGGGCACCCTGGACCAGGCAGTGCACTGACACGGCTGCAGAGGCCAAGGGGCCGTGTGTTCTGACCTTGGGCTGAGGTCTAGAACGGGGACAGCAGCTTCAAGTGACCACCCACGCAGGCAAGGCTGGGTAGTGACCAGGGCCCCTGCTCTCCCAGGGGAGCCCCAGGTGCCTATGTGGCCAATGCAGGTACGCTTACCTGGGATGCCCAGCTCCAGGTGTGGAGCAGGTGTGCCAGGGCCTGTCTGTCATCCTCTCTCTTCATCTTCATAGGAATATACTTCATATCTCTATGTCTCTCCACAGATTTTCCAATGCATTCCCTCAGATTCACATAGTCCCATGACCCTGTTTGTTACAGGAAGCTGTTTAATCGTTACACTTATGGAAACATGGTAACCAGAGAGTAGAATGGGTGGGGGATTGTTGGTAATGGGGTGACATTCATCAGGGCCCACGTGGCACCCAACTGGGAGAGGCGAGGAGAGCGTGGGGAGGTGACACGAAGGCTTGTTTCCTCTGGAGCGAACAAGGGCCTCTAGATGCTTTCGGCAACCCTCCCCACCAGGCCCTCCAATGAGCCTCATTCCGGGGGTCTACATTTTTCCATATTGCCTTCCACGAGTGGGTCGGGTGGCACGGTGTTGCCCCTGTGTCCAGTTCTGGCTGCGGTTTTGAATTTTGGTTGCCACCTCTACCTGTAAAGTGAGGCCAACCAAAGAAGAATAGCTCTGCCATTAGAGTCTAGTACTTACTAAACAAATAAACCAGGCTTCGGAATCATGGCATTAGCTGAGCTCTTCTGTCCTGGGAGAAAAGGCGTTGCCCGGGCAGCAGCCCTGGATGCCCTACGTGGGCGGGGCTTGTCACAGTAAGCTGCACGGCAAGGTCACCAGTGACCTTCCACCGGCGGCTGCCAGTGCCTGGTGGACCTCCTGAGGGGCCTGGGCTCGCTCAGAAAGGCATGAGGTGGTGTGGCGGACGAAGGCTGTAGCTCTGACCTGATCATCGTGTCCCTCCGGGATCTCAGGGAGGCTTAGCAGACCGTAGATGGGGCACCACTCAGATGCAGGGCAGAGCTCCGCTGCGGCTAGGTCTCCGGAGGGCCCGTGTAGAACGTAGGTGGTACTTCCAGTTCCCCACACGGAGGTACTTTCTCTCCTCCATGCTGACAATGATGCCAGCAAAGACCTTCTTCATGGTTTTCCTGGGCTTCCCCATCACAAGATATCTTGGTGCTCAAAAGAGATGAAAGGGAAGGAAGAAATAAGGTAAGTGAAAAATTTCAGATGAAAAAGCGGGTTGACAGGATCTTCAGTAAAGGCTTGGACAGTTCGTATTTTATTCCAGAGATTCATCAACAGCCTGCCTCTCTGTATGAACCACATCTGTATTCTGGTGCTTCGACTTCTGGGGGCCTTGAGGATCCTGGAGGGACTGCCCCTCCCAGCGTTGCCAGTTGCTAGAGATGGTGAAAAACTCACCTGGGAGCGCAGCTTCCACAGGAAAAAACAGGCAATCCAGAGCCCACCTCCTCCCTGGGGCTCTCGCTCTCTCACTCCCCTAATCACTCAGACGACCAGAGGCAGCTCCTGTGCCCCAGAGCCCTGAAATGACACAAAGCGGACAGTCCCAAGCCTGCTCTCTCTGCCTCACCTGCTCCTTCCCACGGAAACAACAGCAAAGGCTCCTGCGCTTGTACCTGTGCTGCCGTCCACTGGCCCTGGAGCTTCCCTGTGTGGCCCTTCCCCCACGGCATGCTGTGCCCCGTGCTCACAGCTGTGTCACAGCATGGGAGCTGTGCGGAAAAACCCTCCCTTCCATGGCAGCCATGTCCTGATTGGCGGGCCTTCCTGTACCTGAATAGCGAGGAAGCCTGCACTGTGACATGCTCTCTCCCAGTGTCTCTGGCCCAGGGGGTGGGCACTGTGCCTGGGACGCCCGGCACCCCCACAAGCTGAGCCCGGCCTGCCCTGCCCCTGGGCCCACCCTTTACCCTCAGCCAAGTCTTCTCCCACCAACCACTTGAAAATGGTAAAAAGCAGTTTCTCCACATCCACTGAGAAAACCATATGAAAAGCTAAGAGAAAAACTGTCTTCCTTCCCCCACAGCCCGTCCCCCGTTATGAAGGAAACAGCTTTTATCTGGGTCGCTTTGTCCATGGCGAGCGGCCTGACAAGTCCGCCCAGTTTAAAGTGATTGGAATGCATGGGGCAGCGAGATTGTGTGTGTTGTGATCCCCCCCGAAAGCCTCTCTTCCGGAACCAAGTTAATGGTCGAAAGTTAAAGTTAAGGATGTGGTTGCATTAGAAATATCTACTATTTTTGAAAAATCTCTCTAATTCCCTATTTTCTCCTGTCCATCTTGGAATCCTTTCTTCACATCAGAAGAACCTCCTGTAGGTGGGATACACACTCCTCTCCAACATGGTGGAGGCCAGGTTAGCTGGAGGGCATGAAATAAGAAACAAAAAAGACCAAGGACGCCAGGGAAGTCTTTAGCCTGGCGGAGTCGCTTACATTCCTGTAAGGTCAGTGACTGGACACACACCCCGTGACCTGCTCAAGGACGGCGCAGGGTGGGGACTCCAGATGCCATGGGGTCGCTTGGCCCTGGCAGATGGACAGAGCCTTCCTCAGGTGCCCCCTGAGTGGCCAGTGAGATGGAACCTTCTCGAGGCTCATCTTCTGGAGAGTGAACGGGTTTCCAGGAGCTGCAGTCCAGGGGCAGGTGGGATGTGTCTGCTGTGCCCCCTTCTCCCCTCCCGGCCCTGTGTCCATGGCATTTGCCCTCTTCCTGTCTGTCCTCCCCCCTCAGGCCCCCCTCCAGCTTCATCACTTTGCTATTTTGCCTTTAGGTGAGGATGCTGTTGGACTCTCGGAAACCAGTTTGGAAAAGCCACAGTCCTCACCTCAGTGATAGAAACAGTTCTAACCACAGCCCCACTGCCACCCGGCTGCAAACACAGCAAATATTTCTGAGTGCCTGCCATGTGCCGTGCCTGCGCTCAATGCGGGGACAGGGGGATGGTCAAGGTGTCGCTGCCACCCTGGGGCATCCACATGCAGCAGAACTAGCCTGTGTGGGCAAGAGCCAGGCCCAGGGCACAGTCAGGGCAGCAACGGTCCTGGGAGAAGGACTTAGGTAGAATGAGTGGTCAGAGGAGTTCCTCATGGAGATGCAATGTGACCACACCTTCAAGCACTGTAGGGCCGAGAAGGGCAAGGGGAACTTGACTTGCCCTTTTTTTCCTCCAGGTTGAAGACCACAAACAAAGAAGGCAGCCTTGGAGGTGCCCTTAGCTGAGAGGAGGGGCTGAAATCACCTTTCCAGGTCAGCATGAGTTCCTGGTTCTAGAGGAGTCTGGAAGAGAAGTAGTTCCAACACTGACCCTTCAGACTGACGGATTGTGCTTTATCCATGAAAAGTAGGGGTGAAAATCACCGATGAGTGAAGGTGTGGAATCTACTTCATGAATGCAATACTGAAAGGGAACTGAAAAAGACATTTCCAGATTTTAGAAAACTAGCCTTTTTTGTGAGTACACAACTCATTAGGGAAGTTCTAGGGATGGACTGAAATAACTGTAAACCTATATGTTAATGGCTCGGTTACAATGATCGTCTCTGTGATTTTATTCTTTGATGCAGTCATGAGTAGCAAATCAAGATTATCAAAATTATAAGGCTTTACATACAGTAGATGCTCAAATGCTTGCTGAATTGAAATGCATTGACTTATCCCATCTTACAGTCAGGAAACTGACAACGAGGCATCTGCAGCTTAAAGAGACGGGCTGTCATTCTGGACTTGGCTATCCTGGCTTGCGACCCCAGCAAAGCGCTCAGCTGTCTGCCTGCCTCCTCTCTCATTCTCCTTGGGAGAAGATTGAGATTCTCTGGGAAAAGACTCGCTTCCAAATTCAAGGTGCTGTTTATTGTTCTTATTGTCATTATTGCTCTGTCTTAAATATTATAAGCACACAAGGTTTTCAACCAGAAGGACATCTTCCTTAACAAGGAGAAGAAGGCAATGTGCAGACATAGTTCTGAAGGATGGTGCAGCAGGAGAAGAAAGGGAGGTGGGTACAGCCAGGCGGTGTCACAGAGGGACTGTAACAGGGAAGAACAAATCTGACACCATATTAGATCTGTTTCTTTTACTTTAACCTTTGTGTTCTACTGCTTTTGCTACAAGTTAAGAATGTTGCCTACAGCCTGAAATGTACAAGAAAGCCCATTCTCAAGGCCCTGACCTTTAAAGGTATAACACTTTTCCATTCACACAGAGAGAAAAAGTTGCAGAACAGAGTATAACATTTGTCTTGTTGGAGTTGATAGGAACATCATGACCTGACCTACCCCGACAGCTGCAAGAACAAAGGATTCCCACACCAAGAAGTTTGCAACCACCAGCCATACCCCGCCCCCGACCCCCTTTAGTATAAAAGAATCCTGAATTCTAACTCGGGTAGGATGGTTCCTTGGGACACTAGTCCACCATCTTCTCAGTCTGCTGGCTTTCCGAATAAAGCTGCTCTTCCTTGCCCCAACATCTTGTCTCCTGGTTTATTTGCCTGTCTTGCAGCTAGCAGAACGAGTTTGGACTCAGTAACAAGACTTCTGTATTGTCAGACGTGGGTTTGAATGCTGGATTTTTAAACTCTGTGCGACTCCGGGTGAGCTGTTGGAACTCCTTGTGGTGGATTGTGTGATTGTTGCCCTTCCCTATGGAGTCATCCCTGGGGAAGGATTGCACTCCCTGTCCCACCAATGAGAGGTAAGCAGAAAGGAAAGGAGCCCCCTTTGAGCAGAAGCTGGGTCCCTCCATGCCTCTCTACCCCCTGCCATAGGAAAGGCAGTGTCTCAAAGAAGGGCTGCTCCTTCAGCCTGGGCTCAGGATGGAACCAACCGTGTCCAATATGTAACACAAGCGAGAAATAAACTTATGTGCTTGTCAGCCACCTGAACTTGGGGGTTGTTTGTTACTGCATCGTGCAGAACCAGTGCTGACTGCTGTGCTCCAAATGCAGAGTCCTCATCTGCAAAATGAACATCAAAGAATCTGTCTGTGGTGAGAAATGCGGTGACGATGATGAGAGACCTTGTTATAAAAGCTCCCACACAGCACTTCTGATGTGCCAGGCACAATGCCAAGTGCTCTACACAGAGTAGCTGTTTGCTCCTCACACAATAAACCCATCACAGGGCTACCATCATTATCTACGTTTTCAGAGGAGGAAACCCGCACACAGGGGCTCACGAATGTGAAGGAGGCTGGATTGTGGCAAGAGGTTAGGAAATGTCAATTTCCCTTCCCTTTTATAAAAAAAAATTTTATTTATTTATTTGGTTGCACCAGGTCTTAGTTGTGGCTCGCCAGCTCCTTAGTTGTGGCTCACTGGCTCCTTAGTTGCAGCATGTGGGCTCCTTAGTTGTGGCATGCAGACCTCTGGTTGCAGCTTGCATGTGGGATCTAGCTCCCTGACCAGGGATTAAACCCAGGCCCCCTGCATTGAGAGCTCAGAGTCTTAACCACTGCACCACCAGAGAAGTCCTTCCCTTCCCTTTCTTTTACAGTGACCGTGGTTTGGATGTTTTTGTTCCCACTACTGCCATCCCCCACTCACTAACCTCCTGCTCAGGAAAAACTGTCAGAGGCGTGAAGGAGATTTATGAACTTGCTGGAGGACACACCCCCACTGGAAGTCCATCAGCCATGGGACATGGCCACTTTCCAAGGGTCTTCCCACACAGGACCTCACGGCACCTTGCCTGGGGGTCTGGCTGAGACCAGGTGTGGTGTCTTCTACCAGGGACTAGTTTCTGTATAGTGAGGAGTCCATGATCTCAAGATCAGCTTCAGCCTCCGCAATCCCATCACTTCATATGTGGCCTGATTGCTCCTGTAGTTTGTTTTAATTAAATGAAATTTGCTTACTTTAGTGGCAAATTCAAACCATTTGCAAAAGACATAGCTTGGGAATTTTGAGTGAGGATTGGGTTAGGAAAGAGATCATCCATGGCTTTTCCTTTGGTAGGAAAAGCCATTTACTACATCCTAGGGCAGTAGCTAGTTAGCACAAGGATCTTTACACAGAACAGCTGCTTAGTGTAATGACGCTGAAGCCCAGGGAATTCCGTCAGGGTGAATTAAAAGATTGTGATGCAAAACAACGGGCTCTGTAGTTGCATTTCCCTTCTCTGGAAAATAATAATCATAATTATCTGCCACTTCACAACGTTTTTGTTTGTTTGTTTGTTTGTTTTGCGGTACGCAGGTCTCTCACTGCTGTGGCCTCTCCCTTTGTGGAGCACAGGCTCCAGACGCGCAGGCTCAGCGGCCATGGCTCACGGGCCCAGCCGCTCTGCAGCATGTGGGATCTTCCCGGACCGGGGCACGACCCCGTGTCCCCTGCATCGGCAGGCGGACTCTCAACCACTGCGCCTCCAGGGAAGCCCGCTTCACAACGTTTTGAAGGCTAAAATCTCCTGTATCCCAGCGTTCCCGCTCCTTTCTCCCAAGGTGCCTTTGGCGCGAGCTTGTCAGGGCCTAGCGCATGTGTCCTGCAGGGCAGCATGGCACAGCAGGAGCCACACCCGGACTGTTTGATGTGTTCTCTGCTCCCCAGAGCATCTCATCTTGTTTGAAAGAAAACACATACACTCTGGAAGGTGGCTTCACGGTCATGAGTGCAGAAACTGTGAACATGATTGTAACAAATCGCAGGAGGATTGGAAAGGTTTCCTCAGGTTATCTTCCATCCCCCTGCATCCCATCCACCAGCACGTCCTGTTCACTCTCCCTCGAAGGCATTTGTCCAGTCCCCACACGCTTTCCGCTGGTCCAGCCCGTGCCATTGCCTCACGTTCTGAAACAGCCTCCTCCGGCAGCGAGCATGATCTGTACCCCATCACAGTCTGGAGGGCCCTGCTCCTTGCTCATCCGCCTGTGTCCTTGCCCCTTGATTGATGACCCACCAACCCCCCGATTTCTGTCGTCTCCTCCAGACTCGGGAGTGCGAGTCTCCCCGCCCCGCAGCTTTGCTCGTCTCTCCGCTCGTCCTCCCAGGCCACGTCCTACTCGTCCTCCAAGCGTCAGCTCAGATGTCACCCTGATCCCAGGGAAAGCTCGTTCTCCTGTCCCGATCCTCCTCTGCCTCCATTATTAGCTCTGTTGAAGACGTGATCATAATTTGCACGTCTGTCTTTACTGGATGGTCATTTGTTAACTGGGGTCCTGCTGCCCTAGACTGTAGCAAGCCTGGACCCATAGCTCATGGCTCGTTTCATGTTTCAAAGATCAGTGTGTGTGTCTAGGTGTGCGTGTGTGTCTGTGTGTGTGCGTGTGTGTGTGTGTGTGTGTGAGAGAGAGAGAGAGAAGATTGAGGAGGGTCAGCGGACAGTCAGTGTGGAGGGAGGTGGCCTGAAAGGGCATCATTAAGAGACTGTTTGTTTAGGGGAGCTGTGTGGACATCACAGGGGGTAGAGACTTGTTGGTTTGGCAAGGGACAGCAGGGGGACATGCCCAGAAAGGGCTTGTTTCATCTGTGATGAGTAAAGACAACAATGAGAGTCCAGGGAAAGTGTCCCAGATACAAGAGAAATGGGAAGCTGGCCATGCAAAAAGTGAAAGCACAAGATTTAAGGGATTTTTTAAATCACACTAAGGTTAAATTTTTTAATGAGTTTAGAAACATTCTCAATATCATTTGCAATTTTCCCATTACTTTGGGTTTTAAAGAAACTTTCACTTTGTAGCTCATGAAATGGTGCTGACACCAGTGAAGACACATGGCCAAGTGAAGGAACGAGGGTGGACCTGACAGGTGCAGACAGCAGCTCCCCAAGGTCAGGGGCAGACCCGGGCCACTCAGCACTTCTGCTCATGGGCAGTGCTCGTTTCTCCATGGCTGTGTGTCTCATGAATTCCTCCTTCTCTGAACACCCACTCTGAGAAGCCTCTCTGGGCCTTTGGGCTCATGGAAGGCCCGTCCTCTGTGCCAGAGCCCAGCAGAAGTACCTCCAGAGAAACACCCACCTCACACCATCCCAAGGTCCCCTTGTCTGCAGGCATACCTGGGTCTGAATGCACGGTCTCTATTTATTAGCTGGGTGGTCTCAGTGATAACTCTTCCGGTTCTCAGCCCTGCATCTACCGTCCAGCCTGGTCATTTTGCTGGATCACTTATTCATTCATCAACCATTACAGACTGAGCTCCTGCTATGGGCCAAGACCTGCACTCAGGGCTGAGCAAACAACTGCAAACAAGATGGGCAAAGTGCCTGCTGTCATGGGGCCTGTGCTTTGCGGGGAGACGCAGATGCTGAGTCTGTTTCCAAGCATATAAGATATCAGCCCTGAGGGGAGGAGTAAACAAGGGCCGCCCCCACTGCCCCCAATGCCTCGGCAGCACCTCCCTGCTGGCACCTCCAGGAAGGCACATTTGGTAGCAAAGGGAGGGTTATTTTCTAATCAGGGGGAAAACTCTCTAAGTTAACACGCAACCAAAACATTGATCTTTTCCTGCAAAAAAGTTGGAGAATCTAGAAAGCCCCTGACCCTCTGGCAGTCAGGAGAAAGCAGGCATCCCCAGGCAGCTGTTCCTCCTTGACATGAGCTGAAAGGAAGAGCCAGTGCCACTGGGGTGGCTAAGGAAGACTCTGCTGTAAAGACCATGATAACCATCGTGTCTGTCTGATCCCACGCGTGACCCTCCCAGTATGCAGGTCGGAGGGGAGGGTGGAGACAGGAAAGGCCCCAAGAACAATAGGCAAGAAATGAAGATGACCTGGATGGAGCAGGACAGGGAGATTTCCTCCAGCCCAGCTGTACATGTTTTTTTTTTTTTTGGCCATGCTTCATGGTTTGTGGGATCTTAGTTCCCCAATCAGGGCTCAAACCCGTGCCCCCTGCAGTGACAGCGTGGAGTCCTAACCACTGGACCGCCAGGGAATTCCTACCTCCAACCCATCTGGCTAAGAGTCCCACCAACGCCATTAGGGAGGGACCAAGTAATACATCCAAAGTAGTATATCCATGTGCCCTTTGCAGCTTTGGCATACATAATTTATACTTAAGATAATAGTTGAATAAATGATGCATATTTCATTTCATAGTGTGGTTCAGCCTTTCTTGCTTATATATTATACTGAATGAAATGCAAAACACACATCTAACAAGGGACTCAAGATGTATCAAGAACTCTTAAAATTCAATTACAGGAAGACAAATTATCCAATTTTTTTTAAGTGGACAAAAGATTTACCAAAGAAGATACACAGATGGAAAAACAGCACGTGAAAAGACACTCAACATCATTGCCATTAGGGAAATGCAGATCAAAATCACTGTGAGAATTCGCTGCACACCTATGAGAGCAGCTAACATCAGAAAAATGGACCACACCAAGAGTTGCGAGGATGTGGAGAGACCAGAACTCTCCTATGCTGCTTTGGGAAATAGCCTGACACTTTCCTAAAAGTTAGCAGTACGTGCCCTGTACGATCCACCATTCCACTCCTAGGAATTTACTCTAGAGGAGTGAAAGCATGTGTCCACACAGGGACTTCACACCAACATTCAGAGCAGCTGTATTGAACTAGCCCTAAACTGGAAGCAAGCCAATCCTCCTTCAACAGATGAATGGAAGGCAGCTATGCTCACCACCATACCACCAACGCTAAACAGATGAATGAATGAGTGAACTATGGTGTTTCCACACAATGGAATACTACTCAGAAATCAAAGGAATAAACTATTGATATATGCAATGATGTGGCTGAATCTCAGAGTATCATGCTGAGTGAAACTAGCCAGATAAAAAGAATGCCTAACTGCAGGATTTCATTTCCATAAAATTGTAGAAAATCCAAATGTCTAGTGACAGAAAACCGATCAGTGGTGGCCGGGGTGGGGGAGGTGGAGAGGACAGGAAGGAGGGTTACAAAGTGCACAAGAGAACCCGGGCATGTTCATCACCTCGATCGTGATGAGTTTCACGAGTGCACACAAAGATCAAAAGTTACCCAGCTGTACACTTTAAGGATGTGCAGGTTATTTTATGTTAGTTATACATCAATGAAGCCATTTAAAAAAAAATCATGGAGATAGAACCAAGATGGCGGAGTAGAAGGACGTGCTCTCACTCCCTCTTGTGAGAACACTAGAATCACAACTAAGTGCTGAACAATCATCAACAGGAAGGCACTGGAACTCACCAAAAAAGATACCCCACATGCAAAGACAAAGGAGAAGCCACAGTGAGACGGTAGGAGGGGCACAATCACAATAAAATCAAATCCCATAACTTCTGGGCGGGTGACTCACAAACTGGAGAACACTTATATCACAGAAGTCCACCCACTGGAGTGAATGTTCTGAGCCTCACGTCAGGCTTCCCAACCTGGGGGTCTGGCAATGGGAGGAGGAATTCCTAGAGAATCAGACTTTGAAGGCTAGTGGGATTTGATTGCAGGTCTCTAACAGGACTGGGGGAAACAGAGACTCCACTCTTGGAGGGCACACACAAAGTAGTGTGCGCATTGGGACCCAAGGGAAGGAGCAGTGATCCCAGGGGAGACTGAACCATACCTACCTGCTAGTGTTGGAGGGTCTCCTGCAGAGGTGGGGGGTGGCTGTGTCTCACCATGAGGACAAGGACACTGGCAGCAGAAGTTCTAGGAAGTACTTCTTGGCCTGAGCCCTCCCAGAGTCCACCATTAGCCCAACCAAGGAGCCAGGTAGGCTCCAGTGTTGGGTTGCATCAGGCCAAACAACCAACAGGGAAGGAACCCAGCTCTACCCATCAGCAGATAAGCAGATTAAAGTTTTACTGAGCTCTGCCCACCAGAGCAACACCCAGCTCTACCCACCACCAGTCCCTCCCATCAGGAAGCTTTCTCAAACCTCTTAGATAGCCTTATCCACCAGAGGGCAGACAGCAGAAGCAAGAAGAACTACAATCCTGCAGCCTGTGGAACAAAAAGCACATTCACAGAAAGATGGACAAGATGAAAAGGCAGAGGGCTATGTACCAGATAAAGGAACAAGATAAAACCCCAGAAAAACAACTAAATGAAGTGGAGATAGGCAGCCTTCCGGAAAAAGGATTCAGAATAATGATAGTGAAGATGATCCAGGACCTCGGAAAAAGAATGGAGGCAAAGATCGAGAAGATTCAA
This sequence comes from Orcinus orca, assembly GCF_937001465.1. NCBI lineage: Eukaryota > Metazoa > Chordata > Mammalia > Artiodactyla > Delphinidae > Orcinus > Orcinus orca. Next base: position 6,933,562 of record NC_064572.1, read on the forward strand.
GAAATGTTTAACAAAGACCTAGAAGAACTAAAGAACAAACAAACAGAGATGAACAATACAATAACTGAAATGAAAACTACATTAGAAAGAATCAATAGCAGAATAACTGAGGCAAAAGAACGGATAAGTGACCTGGAAGACAGAATGGTGGAATTCACTGCTGAGGAACAGAATAAAGAAAAAAAGAATGAAAAGAAATGAAGACACCTTAAGAGACCTCTGGGACAACATTAAACACAACAACATCCACATTATAGGGGTCCCAGGAGGAGAAGAGAGAGAGAAAGGACCCAAGAAAATATTTTAAGAGATTATAGTTGAAAACTTACCTAACATGGGAAAGGAAATAGCCACCCGAGTCCAGGAAATGCACAGAGTCCCATACAGGATAAACCCAAGGAGAAACACACTGAGACACATAGTAATCAAATTGGCAAAAGTTAAAGACAAAAAAAAATTATTGAAAGCAGCAAGGGAAAATCGACAAATAATATACAAGGGAACTCCCATAAGGTTAACAGCTGACTTCTCAGCAGAAACTCTACAAGCCAGAAGGGAGTGGCATGACATACTTACTTAAATTGATGAAAGGGAAGAACCTACAACCAAGATTACTCTACCCGGCAAGGATCTCATTCAGATTCGATGGAGAAATCAAAAGCTTTACAGATAAGCAAAAGCTAAGAGAATTCAGCACCACCAAACCAGCTCTAGAACAAATGCTAAAGGAACTTCTCTAAGTGGGAAACACAAAAGAAAAGGGCCAACAAAAACAAATCTGAAACAATTAAGAAAATGATAATAGGAACATACATATCGATAATTACTTTAAACGTGAAAGGACTAAATGCTCCAACCAAAAGACACAGGCTTGCTGAATGGATACAAAAACAAGACCCATATATATGCTGTCTACAAGAGACCCACTTCAGACCTAGGGACATACAGACTGAAAGTGAGGGGATGGAAAAAGATATTCCATGCAAAGGAAAATCAAAAGAAAGATGTAGTAGCAATACTCATATCAGATAAAATAGACTTTAAAATAAATAATGTTACAAGAGACAAGGAAGGACACTACATAATGATCAAGAGATCAATCCAAGAAGAAGATATAACAACTATAAATATATATGCACCCAACACAGGAGCATCTCAATACATAAGGCAATTGCTAACAGCTATAAAAGAGGAAATCAACAGTAATACAATAATAGTGGGGGACTTTAACACCTCACTTACACCAATGGACAAATCATCCAAAATGAAAATAAATAGGGAAACAGAAGTTTTAAGTAACACAATAGACCAGATAGATTTAATTGATATTTACAGGACATTCCATCCAAAAACAGTAGATTACACTTTCTTCTCAAGTGCACACAGAACATTCTCCAGGATAGATCACAGCTTGGGTCACAAATCAAGCCTCAGTAAATTTAAGAAAATTGAAATCATATCAAGCATCTTTTCTGACCACAACGCTATGAGATTAGAAATCAATTACAGGGGAAAAAATGTAAAAAACACAAACACATGGAGGCTAAACAATACGTTACTAAATAACCAAGAGATCACTGAAGAAATCAAAGAGTAAATCAGAAAATACCTAGAGACAAGTGATAATGAAAACACGATGATCCAAAACCTATGGGATGCAGCAAAAGCAGTTCTAAGAGGGAAGTTTATAGCTATATAAGCCCACCTCAAGAAACAAGAAAAATCTCAAATAAACAATCTAACCTTACACCTAAAGGAACTAGAGAAAGAAGGACAACAAAAACCCAAAGTTAGCAGAAGGAAAGAAATCATAAAGATCAGAGCAGAAATAAATGAAATAGAAGCAAAGAAAACAGTAGCAAAGATCAATAAAACTAAAAGCTGGTTCTTTGAGAAGATAAACAAAATTGATAAACTATTAGCCAGACTCAACATGAAAAAGAGGGAGAGGACTCAAATCAGTAAAATTAGAAATGAAAAAGGAGAAGTTACAACAGACACTGCAGAAATACAAAGCATCATAAGAGATTACTACAAGCAACTCTATGCCAATAAAATGGACAAACTGGAAGAAATGGACAAATTCTTAGAAAGGTGTAACCTTACAAGACTGAACCAGGAAGAAATAGAAAATATGAACAGACCAATCACAAATAATGAAATTGAAACTGTTTAAAAATCTTCAAACAAACAAAAGTCCAGGACCAGATGGCTTCACAGTGAATTCTATCAAACATTTAGAGAAGAGCTAATACCCATCTTTCCCAAACTTCTCCAAAAAATTGCAGAAGAAGGAACACTCCCAAACTCATTCTATGAGGCCACCATCACCCTGATACCAAAACCAGACAAAGATACTACAAAAAAAAGAAAGTTGCTGACCAATATCACTGATGAATATATGCAAAAATCCTCAACAAAATACTAGCAAACACAATCCAACAACACATTAAAAGGATCATACACCATGATCAAGTGGGATTTATCCCAGGGATGCAAGGATTCTTCAATATATGCAAATCAATCAAGTGATACACCATATTAACAACTTGAAGAATAAAAACTACATGATCATCTCAATAGATGCACGAAAAGCTTTTGATAAAATTCAACACCATTTATGATAAAAACTCTCCAGAAAGTGGGCATAGAGAGGGAACCTACCTTAACATAATAAAGGCCATATACAACAAACCCAGAGCAAACATCATTCTCAATGATGAAAACCTGAAAGCATTTCCTCTAAGATCAGGAACAAGACAAGGTTGCCCTCTCTCACCACTCTTATTCAACATAGTTTTGGAAGTCCTAGCCATGGCAATCAGAGAAGAAAAAGAAATAAAAGGAATACAAATTGGAAAAGAAGAAGTAAAACTGTCACTGTTTGCAGATGACATGATACTATACATAGAGAATGCTGAAGATGCCACCAGAAAACTACTAGAGCTAATCAATGAATTTGGTACAGCTGCAGGATACAAAATTAATGTACAGAAATCTCTGGCATTCCTATACACTAATGATGACAAATCTGAAAGAGAAACTAAAGAAACACTCCTATTTACCACTGCAACAAAAAGAATAAAATATCTAGGAATAAACCTACCTAAGGAGACAAAGGCCTGTATGCAGAAAACTGTAAGACACTGATGAAGGAAATTAAAGATGATACCAACAGATGGAGAGATATACCATGTTCTTGGATTGGAAGAATCAACATTGTGAAAATGACTCTACTACCCAAAGCAATCTACAGATTCAGTGCAATCCCTATCAAATTACCAGTGGCATTTTTTACAGAACTAGAACAGAAAATCTTAAAATTTGTATGGAGACAAAAATGACCCCGAATAGCCAAAGCAGTCTTGAGGGAAAAAAATGGAGCTTTTTTTCCCTGACTCCCTGACTTCTGCCTATACTACAAAGCTACAGTAATCAAGATAATTTGGTACTGGCACAAAAGCAGAAACATAGTTCAATGGAACAAGATAGAAAGCCCAGAAATAAACCCACTCATCTATGGTCAACTAATCTATGAGAAAGGAGGCAAGGATATACAGTGCAGAAAAGACAGTCTCTTCAATAAGTGGTGCTGGGAAAACTGGACAGCTACATGTAAAAGAATGAAATTAGAACACTCCCTAACACCATACACAAAAATAAACTCAAAATGGATTAAAGACCTAAATGGAAGGCCAGACACTATAAAACTCTTAGAGGAGAACATAGGAAGAACACTCTTTGACATAAATCACAGCAAGATCTTTTTTGATCCACCTCCTAGAGTAATGGAAAGAAAAATAAAAATAAACAAATGGGACCTTATGAAATTTAAAAGCTTTTGCACAGAAAAAGAAACCATAAACAAGACAAAAAGAAAACCCTCAGAATGGGAGAAAAGATTTACAAATGAGTCAATGGACAAAGGATTAATCTCCAAAATATATAAACAGCTCATGCAGCTCAATATTAGAAAAACAAACAACCCAATCCAAAAATGTGCAGAAGACCTACATAGACATTTCTCCAAAGAAGACATACAGATGGCCAAGAAGCACATGAAAAGCTGCTCAACATCACTAATTATTAGAGAAATGCAAATCAAAACTACAATGAGGTATCACCTCACACCGGTTAGAATGGGCATCGTCAGAAAATCTACAAACAACAAATGCTGGAGAGGGTGTGGAGAAAAGGGAACCCTCTTGCACTGTTGGTGGGAATGTAAATTGATACAGCCACTATGGAGGACAATATGGAGGTTCCTTAAAAAACTAAAAATAGAATTACCATATGATCCAGCAATCCCACTACTGGGCATATACCCAGAGAAAACCATAATTCAAAAAGACCCATGCACCCCAATGTTCATTTCAGCACTATTTACAATAGCGAGGTCATGGAAGCAACTTAAATGCCCATCGACAGATGAATGGATAAAGAAGAAGTGGTACATATATACAATGGAATATTGCTCAGCCATAAAAAGGAAGGAAATTGGGTCATTTGTTGAGACGTGGATGGATATAGAGACTATCATACAGAGTGAAGTAAGTCAGAAAGAGAAAAACAAATATTGTATATTAATGCATATATGTGGAACCTAGAAAAATGGTACAGATGAACTGGTTTGCAGGGCAGAAGTTGAGACACAGATGTAGAGAACAAACGTATGGACACCAAGGCAGGAAAGCAGCAGGGGGTGGGGATGGTGGTGTGATGAATTGGGCAATTGGGATTGACATGTATACACTGATGTGTATAAAATTGATGACTAATAAGAACCTGATGTACAAAAAAATAAAGAAAGAAAAAGAAACAAATTTTAGGACAATTTGTTATTTGGCTGACCAACAGTCTGTGTTTGCCTGGGGCTGTTCTAGTTTGAGCACTGAAAGTTATGAGTTTCAGTAAAATCCACAGTCCTAGACAAACTGAGACGATTGGCAAGTGTATTTGTGATGCAGCAATAGCAAAAAAAAAAAAAAATCATGTATAAAACCCAGGGTGGTGGTGGGGAATAGTACTGGAATGGAATGAGGCAAGCAGTGTTTGTCTTTAAGGTTCTGACACGCAGTGGGGAGCTCAGGTAAGTGCACGTGCAGACTGATGTCTGGGCAGCCCCATTTTTCCTAGGGTGCCCACAGCTCCCCAGGACCCCTGAATGCTCCCACCTGCCATCTCACACTTGGATTTCCATGTATGAAGCAGCTCTGACACCCTGTCCGTGCTGAGCGAGCAGGGCTCGACCTCCAACACTCTGTCTTACGGATGTGGATTCTGCCTGTTCAGTTCCATCATCATGAAGATTCCCAGCGGAGATGCAGGTGTACAAGCAGGGAGAAGTAAGAATTCAGGCAAAAGTGTGAGAATAAGAGGCAGTGGCATCCCACCCTTGCAGGATATTTCCATAAACATTCCATGTCTGTATGGTGATGTGTGTCAAGATCAAGCACCAGAATCCTTAGACTGACTTGGTTTTTTCATAAAAGGTAGTCGATGGGAAGGAACGAGCTGGCGAGAGGAGGAGCTCTGCTGGGTGTTTCCTGCACCTCAGTTCCTCCACCTGGAAAATGGGCATAACGTCTCACATGGGTGTTGTAGGATCCAAAGGAAAATGGGTAAAAAACTTTCTTTTAAACTATTTTACCCCTTCTTTACAAATGTTACGTATTTCCATGTACTGCCATAGGCAAGTACTGCAGACCGGGGCTTCAACAGACATTCAACAACTCAAGGTTCTGGAGGCTGGAAGTCCAAGACCACAGTGTCGGCAGCGTCAGTTTCCTCCAGGGCCTCTGTCCTTGCTTGTCCGTGGCCGTCTGCTCCCGTGTCTTCACGCCCTCCCCCCTCTGTGCATGTCTGGGTCCTAGTCTCCTCTTTTTATACGGACACTGGTTGTATTGGATTAGGGTCCACCCTGATGACCTCATTTTAACTTAGTTACCCCTTTAAAGGCCCTATGGTCAAATATAGTCATATTTGGAGGTCCTAAGGGTTAGAACTTCGACATATAAATTTGTGGGGGACACAACTTAGCCCATAACAGGGAGAAAGGCAGGGGTGATGGGCATCTGATTGCAATCTTTTTTTTCAAGGCACCAATTACATTGGAAAACAGACAGTATTAGGTACAGCAGAGCCAGTCCAGTGGGGCAACGGTGATGAGTGTCCGTGATGAAGAGTCTGTCACCACATACTTCTCACTGATTTCCGTTTCTGTTTTGTCCCTTTTCCCCATTCTGTGGAGAGCCTCCAAATCAGTTGTGGAGTCAGATGTGAGTCTGGGATACCACCTACAAGGCCACAGTACCAGGTCACTTCTCAGCCCCTGCAGACTCCTCCTGGCAGCCTCCTTTCCCTGAGGAGGGGAAAGAGTGGGCTGCAGGTGGGGTGACACTGAGGATGCGGGGCAGAGTGGGGGACCCAGGTACAGGGCTGTGAATGTTATCTTGTGGAAATTCGTGTGACACAAGCCAGGGAGTGCCTTTATTCTTTTGGACTCTTTTTAGCTACAAGGGGCAATGAGTGATTTAGGGTGGGTTGTTGCAGTGTGGTCATGGTCCCATTAAAACAATGCTGTCAAATACCTGTTGCCTTTGCTGCAACCTAGCAGAGCACCTGCAAATGAGACAGGACGGGAGCTGGACCAGGGCTGGCCCAGTGCGCTCTCCCAGGAAGGTGCTCCTGATCAGGTCTCGTGTGTAACATGACTGTTTGAGGGTCTACTGGAGGGTTGGGTGTCAGTGAGCATTTTCCTGGGAGCTGTCTGTTGAGAACCTTTCATTTGACCTTGGAGCAAATGAAATCGAGGCCACTGAGCCCTGGGCAATGGGATGGTAGCGCTTCGTGCCCAGGAGCAGAGGGGGCAGCTTCTTCTCCAAGCTGCTCGCACCGCCATGCCTCTGGGGACGGAACACAGGAGATCGGGCACCTGCGGGGCAGTTCCGACATGTAACCAAGGCAGGGCCGACAGCACCAGTCACAGGGGTGCATGCGGATGAGTCAGGATGGGCACCGACTCCCTCCGGGCACATCCTTAATCACCAGCGACTTCTTCCTGCATCACTTCTCACAAAGGTTGTTGCCAGGGTCCACGAGACAGGCCTGCGGTCCTCAAGATCCCAGTGAAGCACCCCTGGCTTTCTCTGTCCAGTTCTGCTGGCACGTCACGCAATGGGCCATCGCTCTTCCTTTTCCCCTAACTCTTTGCACTAGTGCCTGGGCGTACAAGCCCCTGAGATTTGTGTGGAAGGCTGTGTCTGCTTTTTCTTTTTCATTTTTTATCTTTATACAATATTTAAATGTTACTTTCTATTCACAGTTATTGTAAAATATTGGCTATATTCCCTGGGCTGTACAATATATCCTTGTAGCTTGTTTATTTCATACATAGTAGTTTGTACTCTTAATCTGCTACCCCTGTAAGTCAGACAGACTTATTGCTCTCCCCCCCTACTGGTAACTACTAGTTTATTCTTTATATCTGAGTCTGCTTCTTCTTTTTTTTTTTTTTTTTTGCGGTACACGGGCCTCTCACTCTTGCGGCCTCTCCCGCTGCGGAGCACAGGCTCCGGACGCACAGGCTCAGCGGCCATGGCTCACGGGCCCAGCCGCTCCGCGGCATGTGGGATCTTCCCGGACCGGGGCACGAACACGTGTCCCCTGCATCGGCAGGCGGTGAGTCTGCTTCTTTTGTGTTATAGTCACTAGTTTGTTGTATTTTTAGGTTCTCCATAGAAGTGATATCATACCGTATTTGCCTTTCTCTGTCTGACTTATCTCACTCAGCCGTGTCTGTTCTGAGTGTGTGTGCAGGCAGTTTTCTGGGGAAAGGACTCATCAGACGCTGCAGGAGAGCCAAGGTGGACTGAGGGACCTATTACTCACTGCAGTGTCCCGTGTAGATAGAACTGACATGGATTGATGGGGGAAAGCCTGGCAGTTATCTCAGGAACAGAATCTATTTCTAAACCTTCATAACTTATTCTTATCACCAGTCTGGAGACTTTTTCAGATGATAAGCCAACACCCTAGTTTTGTGGGGCTTCTGTAACAAAGTACCACACACAGAGTGGTTTAAACAACAGAAATTTATTGTCTCCCAGTTCTGGAGACTGGAAGTCCAAGGTCAAGGTGTTGGCAGGACTGGTTCCTTCTGAGGTCTGGGAGGGAAGATCTGTCCCAGGCCTATCTCCTGGCTTCCACTGGTCCTGGCTTTCCTTGGCCTGTGAATGGTTTCCTTCCTGTATCTTCAAATAGCTTTCTCTCTGTGTCAGTCTGTCTTTGTGTCCAAATTTCCTCTTCTTTTTTCAAATTGAAGTATAGTTGATTTACAGTGTTTTTATATATATATATATGTATACTTTTCCACTATAGGTTACTAGTTACTACAAGATATTGACTATAGTTCCCTGTTCTATAGAGTCAGTCCTTGTAGTTTATCTATTTTTTATATATAGTAGTGTGTATAAATTCCCCCTTCTTATAGGAAATCATCTTGATCATCTGTGAAGACTCTATCTCCAAACACCCCCTCGAGTTCACAGGTACTGGGGGTTAGGACTTCATTGTCTTGGGGGGGACACAATTCAACCCACAACAACCCCCCTCTGTATAAACACCATCCGCTCAGTGCTCATTCATTGGGTGCTGGTGGCCTGAGCTGTCTGGCTGTGTGCAGCTTCTCCCACGTATTCTGAAGGCATCCTACCCGGCCTGCTTGTGCCGATCCAATCACGGGTTTATCACTTGGGGCCCCAGACGGACCTGATCTTGAAGGGCATGGAGACATCTGCTTAGGAAGTCGGGCCATCACAGGCTGCCGCCGGGAGTTACCAGCCTTTGTGAGAAAACATGCGGCTCTTCCAGGAGGAGGCTGGAGATCCCCCCTCTTCTCTATACTAGCCCCTCACTCGACCTGGAGCACCCGCCCCACTCTCTTTTCTCTGTGTCCTGTCCCCCACCTCTCCCAACACTGAGAACTCACCCATCCCCTCTCTGGGGTCTTTCTGGGTCCACACGCTGGACATGACTCTGAGTCTTCACTGACTTCGGAGCTCACGCATGGAGGGTGTCAGCCCTGCCGAAGTTCCAGCCCAGGCGAGGATGGGGTAGGGGCCTCCAGGACCCTTGCCCCTGCCCCATCTCATGGGGCTTCTCTGATGCAGAAGGACCACACAGCCCAGAACCTGGGCCTGAAGCTTCAGATGCGGCCTGGAATCCATTCTACAGACCCAGGAACCTCCCTAATCAGCCAAGGGTCTTGACTCTCCCCAGATATCATGCAGACACCTTGACCAAGAGTTCCTCAGGGCCACCCCAAGGTGAGCCTTCTGGGGGATGCAAGCCCTCTCAACACAGCTGGGTCTCCTGGTTCCACCTCAGGCCTCCATGCCGTGCTGGACTCAGGGCCCAGCCAGCTGCAAAGCTCGAGCTGCCCTGAATGGTGGCTCCTGGCGGTGACTTGGCCCCGAGTTGGGGGTGGGGGTGGGGGTCTGTGGACAGCAGAATCATGGGTGGCGTCTTTTCCACACTTGACTTTGAAGAAAATGATCTCGTTGGGAGGATGCTATGGACACATTCTTCCCAAGTTACTGGTGCTGTCGGGCTTTCGTGCCCCTCTGCCCGCATCCTCTGAGAACCATCTCACTGCTTCTCCTGGAGCAGCTTCCCAGGCTGCTCGCACATACACCTCCTTCCACGGCCCCAGACCGCGGGATTCCCTCCACCTCTGGGTAACTGCAGCGCTTTATCCTCTGTGGAAACATCGTGGGCTGGCTTTCACAACCCGTCTCCCTGTCTGTCCCCAGCTGAGGACAGAGACCACGCCACTTTGCTTCTGTCTCTGCCTCCATGGGTGGTTCTGGGGGTCGGGCTGTTTTGTTTACTTTGAATAACCTCAGGCCTCCTTTGTTCCAGATGTCAAGGCCCAGGTGGCATGTCCCATTGACCCACAGGCAGGACCTTGGCCCAAATGCAGACATGTCACAGGGCCAGTCCCAGTGATGGGTCAGCCTTCGTGGCCAGCTGCCCTTGGGATCTGGCTCAGGCATGTCGTAACCAGGAAGCACAAAGACCAGAGGCCACACCTGAACGGGCCCACAGACCCAAGGTCACGTTGCCGGTGAGGACAGGCAGGCAGCCAAGCAAAGCCAAGGACGTGAAATTGCTCTAGAGCCGTGGTTCCCCGTCACCAGCTATTTTATTATTGTTAAGAAGCCCTTTCTTTAAAGAACTGGGGGTCTTCACTGAGGCAGTGAAAATTGTCTTCTTAAACACACATTTTTGGCAAAACAGATCACTGACTACCCTGTGAAATCCAGAAAGCTGGGACAGCCTACAGCCGAGGCAGCACTTGTCACAGATGCTTATCTGGTGGTCCCACTATTATTATTATTATTATTAATTATCATCAGCTCCCACTATCAGACATAACAAGAATCTGTAAGGCAGCCCTGCCTGCAAGGCCTTATGGTCTAACTGGGGACATAAGACCACGTGGCCCTGGGAGAGCTCATGACACAGGGAGCCAGGTGCCCGTGTGAAAGGACAGCCCCACGAAGGTCAGGGAACACTCAGCCCACGGGAACCTCTGGTGACCAGCTTCTGGGTCCCCCCCACGCACTCCACTAGGCCAGTTCTGCTTCTGTCTTTTTTTAATATACTGGGGCTCTGCATATAGTTTATCTTAAAGACAAGTTTCTGCTTTTAAAGCAAAAATTGAAAAAACAAAGAAACAAAGCCCCTGGAAACCACCTGTTGGGTCTGAGCTCCTTACTTCTGGGTGAAGAAACGTAGTCCCTGCTTGGCTAGAAGGTGGCAAACCCAAGCCAGAGCCAGGCCTCCTCCTGGCTTCTATTCATCGCTCTCACTTGTGTTGTAGGTGTCCCTTCCTTCGGAGCGGGCAGGATTTAAACATGTTAAACAAGGAGGTGGAGAAATCTTCGTGATCCTTGGCATACCGGTGCCTGTCACAAGCTCTCAGGAACCCAACCTTTGCTCAGAAAATGAACATCTGTACCCCACCCAGCCCAGGGCTGCACCCAGCTCAGGGCCCCATCCACCGAAGTACCAGGCACACAGCCAGAAGGGCAGGGATGAAGGTTACGGATGCCATCTGAATCTTCACTTTTCAAATTCAACTTTTTATTGGACTCCTAAAGCAATGTCTGTATAATTTATATTCCACTAAACACTAAAGCTGGAAGCTCTTCTGAGAAAAAAAAAAATGGTTTCATGTTTAAGTATGACTGGGTCATCTTACTGTGCTCCTCTTAGAAGCCCTGCAGGGAAGGGTTGTGTTTCATGGTTATACTGAGATACTCAACACTTCTCCCTGCCCCAGGCTAATTTTTAGGGAACCAGCCTAGCCCTCTTCCAAGAGAACCCCTCCCTCTTCCCCTGCTGAGTAGGAAGTGGGTCGTGGGACTCCCTCCCCTGACAGCTGATTGAGCCAAGGCACTTGAGCTGAGCCAATCAGGTTCAACGTCCTGACACTTGGTTTTTGGGACTTAGAAAACTGGACCTAGTCAGTTAGGGTGCTGGACCATGATGTGACCCAGTCCTGGGTATTGAGGCCGCCATGTTGTGGACATTTTGGAGCTATTTGCAACAATGACCAAGAAAAGAGAACTGGTCTTTAGGGAGAAGAGGAGAATGGGATTGATTTGCAGAGAAAAATATAAGGCAAAAAACCACCAGGGGACTGTGACTGCACAAAATGGTGGAGTTGGCAGCCCCAAGCTCTTGAACCAGCACAGAAACATGAAAAAACTCCTAGAGGAAAACATAGGCAGAACCCTCTTTGCCATAAATTTCAATATTTTTTGGATCTGCCTCTTAAAGTAAAGGAAGTAAAAACAAAAATAAATAAATGGAACCTAATTAAACTTAAAAGTTTTTGCACAGCAAAGAAAACCATTGACAAAATGAAAAGACAGCTTACTGAATGGGAGAAAATATTTGTAAGTGACATGACCAATAAGAGATTAATATCCAACATATATAAACAGCTCAAAAAAAAACCCAACCTGATTTAAAAATGGGCAGAAGAACTCAATAGACATTTTTCTGAAGAGGAAATGCAGATGGCCAACAGGCATATGAAAAGATGCTCAACATCACTAATCATCAGGGAAATACAAGTCAAAACCACAGTGAGGACTTCCCTGGTGGTCCAGTGGTTAAGAATCTGCCTGCCAGTGAAGGGGACACGGGTTCTATCCCTGGTCCAGGAAGATTCCACATGCCGCGGGGCAACTAAGCCCATGCACCACAACTACTGAGCTCGCGCTCTAGAGCCCGCAAGCCACAACTACTGAGCCCACATGCCACAACTACTGAAGCCCACGTGCCTAGAGCTCTTTGACAAGAGAAGCCACCGCAATAAGAAGCCCGCTCAGTGCAATGAAGAGTAGCCCCCGCTCACCGCAACTAGAGAAAGCCCACGCACAGCAACAAAGACCCAGCACAGCCAAAAAAAATAAATAAAATAAAAAACAAACAAAAAAACCACAGTGAGATATTACCTCACACCTATCAGAATGGCTATCGTCAAAAAGAACACAAATAACAAATGTTGGCAAGTGTGTGGGGAAGGGTTTGGGGAAAAGGGAACCTTCCTACACTGTTGGTGGGAATGTAAATTGGTGCAGCCACTATGGAGAACAGTATGGAGGTTTCTCATAAAACTAAAAATAGAACTACCATATGACCCAGCAATTCCATTCCTGGGTATATACCCGAAAAAACCAAAAATACGAATTCGAAAAGATATATACACCACAATGTTCATAGCAGCACTATAATAGCCAAGAAACCACCTAAGTGTCCATCACAGGTGAATGGATAAAGATGTGGTATATATATACAATGGAATATTACTCAGCCTTAAAAAAGAAGACTTAGAGGGCATTATGCTAAGTGAAATAAGTCAGAAAGAGAAAGACAAACACTGTGTGATATCCTTTACATGTGGAATCTAAAAACTAAAACAAACTAGTGAATATAACCAAAAAGAAGCAGACTCACAGATACAGAGGACAAACTAGTGGTTACCAGTGGGGAGAGGGAATCAGGGAAAGGCAATATAGGGGTTGGGGAGTGGGAAGTACAAACTATTGAGTGTAATACAGGCTCAAGGACGTATTGTACACTATAGCCAATATTTTGTAATAACTGTAAATTGGAAAGTAACCTTTAAAAATTGTATAAGAATCAATTAATTAATTAATTAAATTCAAACAAACAAACAAAAAATTAGCAGAAACAGCCAGACCCAACTTTGTCAGGACTCTAGAAAATAGACAAAGTTTATGGCAACCAAGCACATGCTGAATCAAAAAAAAAAAAAAAAAAAGATGGCTTCAACATGGTAGGAAGGATCAGCAGGGTTTCCCTTGTCTTAGTCCTACCTCCCCTGCTCGGCAGCCACGTTACCAGTGTGGGAACCCTGCTGATTATTGTGGGTGTCTGTTCTAACCCATCCAGGGGCTACCTGGAGAACTGACACAAGGGAAACAATGTCTGTTTTGCCTGACTCACAACTCAGGCCAGGAAAGCAGCAGGTATTGCTTGAAGACACTGCAAGATGAACTATCAACCCACAGATACCTGGGGCAAAAGATTATGATGGAAACATAAACAGGCTGTCTAACACATCCACAGAGTGCCTAAGACCTGGGAGCAAAAGCTTGAGAGTTTCTTTAGGAAATTAGGACTTTTAAAAAGATTAAAATTAAGACCCTGGAGCCTATGCATATGCCCGGGGCCAGAGAGACAGGACATGAAAAGACCCTAAGCCTAACTTGGGGCTGATCTCTAGGCTCAGTGCAAGCCTGGCTCAGTGTTGAAGGAGTGACCTGGCACAGAGCCACCTGGCAAAGACTAGGAGAAGTGATTTTTGTGTTTCTTTGGTTTTGGTTTTGTTTTTTTTAGCTCCTAGCACTTAAGGAAATCTCTGTGAAAACACTAACTGCATAAAACTAAAGAACAGAGACTTCAGTGGCCACACATGACAAGGAATTCAGTCTCTGCAAAACTAGTTAGGGAAAGTCACCAAACAAATAGACCATTATAGTTTTCACATGGGAAAATAAATCCAGCAAACCCTAAGGAAGGGAGAGAATCTGATTTCCAGATTTACTACTTTATAAGATTCAAATGTCTGGGTTTCAACAAAAAATTACAAGACATCCAAGAAACAGGAACACATCGCACATGTAAAGTAACAAAATAAATTGATAGAAACTCCAAATAGTCAAAACAATCCTGAAAAATAAGAACAAAGTCTCACACCATCTGATTTCAAAACTTATTACAAAAGCTATAGTAATCGAAACAGTGTACTACTGACACAAAGACAGACATAGAGACCAATGGAAGACTACCTAATGACAGAGCCCAGAAATAAACTCTCATATGTATGGTCAACTGATCATTGACAAGGATGCCAAAATCATTCAACAGGGAAAGGGAAGTCTTTTCAACAAATGCTGCTGAGAAATGCAAAATTCATTTGGACCTTTACCTCACACCATTTACAACAATTAACTCAAAGTAACTCATAGACCTGAACTTGACCAGGTTCTCACCTGAATGAATGTCCAGGGGAAATCCCCTTTGGCTTCTAGCAGGGAGAGGGGAAAATGGACCAGTTTGAAATATATGAAGGCCTGCCTTCAGGGGAAATTAGTTAACTAGAGCCTAACTGACCCGGGAAAGGGGAATATCCAACTGCAGCCAGCTCTAGCCACCCTGCTCCATCCAAGAAAGGAGAAAAACACTGAACAGCCCTTGTGAAATTCATGGCCCAGGGGCACATACTCACTAAAAGACAGAGAACGAATCAGGACAGTGGAATGCCTTCCCTCCCGCACCTCATGGCATCACTAAAGACCCCCTTACAGCAGTGCCACATCATGTCTGGGTGTCAAGAAAAAATGAAGGGATACCAATAGGCAAACACATAATTTGAAGAGATGGGACAAACATCAGAACCCGACATGGCAGGGGTGCTGGAATTTTAAATGGTCAAATGACAAAGTTTGTGTTATATAGATTTTACCGCAATAAAAAATTATGGGGCTTCCCTGGTGGTGCAGTGGTTGAGAGTCTGCCTGCTAATGCAGGGGACCCAGGTTTGAGCCCTGGTCTGGGAGGATCCCACATGCCGCGGAGCAACTAGGCCCGTGAGCCACAACTACTGAGCCTGCGCGTCTGGAGCCTGTGCTCCGCAACAAGAGAGGCCGCGACAGTGAGAGGCCCGCGCACCACGATGAAGAGTGGCCCCCACTTGCCACAACTAGAGAAAGCCCTTGCACAGGAACGAAGACCCAGCACAGCAAAAATTAATTAATAAACTCCTACCCCCAACATCTTCTTTAAAAAAAAAAAATTATGAAAAGCAACCCCACAGGTGACTAGTATTGTAAACATATTAAATTAAAAAATAAATACCCATGTGGCCTCTGAGAGGGGAGTTCTCGGCTCTGTAGGCCTTTCAGTTCCTAGATCTCTCCCACATTGGGGTCCGTATGACACCCTGACTGTTCAAATTAAATTAGTCTTTATTTGAGCTTCTTCAAGTGGGTTCCTGTTTCGTGTAACCAAATGATCCCTGATTTGGAGTGACTTTCTTTAACCTGGCCTCTCCACGTGCATGGTCCACAGGGTCCTTCACACCCACTGACACTCACTGCGTCCACAGAAGGATCTTTTGGGGGCTGCCCAGTTGTGTACACATTTTAGGAGACAGCTCAGCATCAGAATGTTGTAGAATGCTATGTTGGTCTCTCACCTGGAAGTTACTAAAAAGTTTTTAAAAACTAGTTAACTTTACAGACTAACTATAAATTATACATTATAATTTCTTCCAGAGCCGTGAAGGTCTCAGAGTATAGAGTTCTGGGTTTAAGTGTGTATAATCTTTCCCGGCTGCATAGACAGGACTCCATTTTCTCTCAGCTTTCTCATGACTCAGCTTAGTCTCAGTCGTCAGCTCCTCCAGGGAGTCCTCCTGCCTACCCTAAAGGGCACCCCCTCCAGCACAGCATGTGCAGGATTTTCCACAGCATAACAGTTTCTTGTTTATTAATTTACCTGTTGGATGTATGCTGCGCACCCCAAGCCAGAGTGTAAGTCTCATGAGACCAGGCGCCCTGCGACCTCATTCACAGTGATGTTTCCTGGCCCCTAGGATGGAGCCAGGCACGCAGTCAGTCCCTGTGGAATGAGCAGGTGAAACTTCCCAGAGCTGCCTCTCCAGGCCCGCCAACCCGAGAGCCCTCCGAGGTGGTTCCCACCTCCAGCTGTGGTCCTGGTCCCACGGTAGCTTTAAGGCCACACTCTTCCTCTCTTTTTCTGAACCGCTTAGCCCTGCACTTAGAGCTCATCTCTGACATTTAGCATATTCAGCAAGAAGCTCCTGTTTTCCTTCCTAGAAACACTCTGCTCAGGGATGGCCATCAAGTCTTCGCCTGCCAGAATGTTTGGAATTTTTGCATCCTTGGGGATGAATAGGTAGCAGCAGCAACTTACCCCACCTGGCGACATATTTCGCATATTGTGAAGGTCATCCAGCATGGTGCAGAGATGCCGGGGTGGGTGAGGCAGGGAGAGCAGCAATCCTGCCAGCCTGTTGGTGCCTTCAGGGCAGTATATGGAGTCTTGGGGAGGGGAGGGGAGTACACGTCGTCTGTCGGAAGACCACGGATGCCTGATGCTGTGGGCTCTTCTCTGAGCTGCACCACTTGCTAGGTCTGCCATCTTGGAAAGGTCATGGCTGGCCCAGCAGGCTCACTGTCCCAGATGGGGGTGGGGGACGGGTGCTGTGCTGCATGCTCGCCCCATACTTCCTCTGCTCCAGGCCCTTCCTCTGCACTGGGTTTACTTGTTCTCTCAATGACCCTGAGGCAGGTGTTATTACTACCACCATAAAGGAGGAAACCGAGGGTCAGAGAAATGTCTGAGTGCTAAGGAGGGATTTCCACGGCTGGAGCTCAGATCTGTCCAACCCCAAGCCCTCTCTCTACCCCACATCACCTCTGGAGGGGTGACCATCTGTGTCCCCCTTTCCTCTGAATGGGGCCTCCCTGCAGCTGGTGTCCTCAGGAGCAGTGGGGGCTCCACTAGGGCACACCCACCCCAGGGGCCCCATCTTGGCTCCCAAGGCGGAGAAGAGCTGCCTGCTGCCTGGCCCCGCTCAGTGTGGTTTGTAGTTGAAAGCCAAAGACTGAGGCCAAAGCCCAGGACATGGCAGTTACCCCGGCCTCAAAACCACAAATGACTGTACACAGCCCCTGGGAGAAGAAGCCACATCCCAGGCATTTCATACCTAATTCCCAAACCCCCAAGGTCCTTACATTTGCTTTGCTTCTAAGCTGCAGGGTCCCTTCCTTTCTGTCCTAACAAACTGGGAGGGAATCCTGGGCAGAGTCCAAGGAGCCACACGTGGTTTGTAATCCCTCTCCCACCTGCCTGGCTTGTCAGCACAGCAAATCTAGTTAAGAAGCTAGTCTATCTGTCTGTACATCTCCCTCATTCTTTGCTTGTGTTGGATCAAATTATTGGAAAAAGAGTAACGATAACAGCAACACGATTAAGCCTCTGCTGTGTATCAGGCATCATTCCTCGGAGCGTTTTAAGGTTTTATGACACTCACACAGGCAAATCACGGCCCCCTCGTGTATGGGGTGCAGGGCATGGGGGTTCTAGAAGGTTTGGTCACACCCAGGCAGGGAGCAGACACGGCTTCCACCTCGTCAGCTTGCATCTCCTCACGGCCCAGCCTTGCAGCTTCCCTGTACTCCTGTTACACACACGCCAGGCTGCCGCTCCGCTCCCCAACCCATCCTGGGCACTCGGCATCTTCTGGCTGCATGGAAGTGGGGAGGCTGGGGAACAGCTCGAAGTGGAGCCCGGGTGACCCGCTCTGAGCAGCGGAGAGAACAAACTTCTGGGAGCTGAGCAGGGCAGGGTGAATGATGGGAACCGGCCCTCTGCAGGGATTCTCACTTCCCTGCTGCCCCAAAGGTGGTGCTGGCCGCAGGCGAACACTGTACTGACTGCTCCCGGGTGGGACGTTGCAGCGCTCAGTGACCTGTGTTGGAAGAGGAGATTCCGGTAAGTCAGTGACTTGGGTCCTACCCAAGAGTCAGTGCGCGGAGCCTGTGTTGGACTGAACGCAAAATGTTAGGAGTCGAGGAAGAAACCTTTCTGGAGGTGAGATTGGCTTAGGACTGGTGCTGTTTGTTTTCAACTCCATTTGTCTGGTTTTCAGACCATGCTGGGAGGGTGGTGACAAACAATCTCCTCCCTGACTGGTTTCTGTCATGTTCTCACCTATCTGGGTGATGCGCACATGTGTTCAGTGTGCACTGATCCCTTCCCAACCAGTAGGGACAAGGACACAGAAATTGTGCAGGAAACGCCAACTAACACGGGAAAGCGTAATTAGAATGAGTGACTGAAAATCCTCGGGTATTACTTACTGATGCTTTCTGTCTGCCGCTAAGTGTTTCCCAAGCATTGCTTCATTTGCTCCTCCCAGAAACCCTTGTGAGGTCAGAACCCTCGCTACCTCAGTCTCCAAGAAGGGCAAGCCTCTGCCTGGTGACTTTAGGGCATTGGCTGCCATGGCTGAACCAGAATGCCAGCCCAGGGCAGGCAGACTCCAGAGCCTCATGCAGACAACGGTTTCCTTTTATTGAAGGACACGTTTCCATCTAGGGATCCCATTTCCTCATTATTTTTGGTCAGAAAACTAGAGATCTGTCTCTGAATGGAGTGGAGGTGTTGCAGCTCTGGGCTCGCTGGGTGCTGGTCTGTGGCTCTGTTGAGAGCCCCTTCCTGTCCTCCTCCTTCCAGAGGCCCTCCTCCACTTCCCTCTACCTGGAGGTGATGACGAGATGCCGAAACGTGGTCCAGAGACTCCAAAGAAATGAGAATGGAAGAGCCCAGATGAATGCTGGGGACTGGTCCCATCAAGTTGGGCGTGCTGTAAGCACCTCGGGGAATATAAAACACTGTGCTGAGCACCGCCAACTGGGCTAGAAAAATAGGTGCCTTTGGTGCCCTGCGGCTTTGTGTACCTGGAGGAGGGAAGGGGGGCGTAATTAGTGAGATCCTATGACATCCCTGCTGGACAGTTGGGACAGAAGCCCGAGGGAAATGCTCAGGTCAGTGGCTGAAGGCGTTCAACACACAGACAGGCTTCGGGAAGCAGGGCCGGAGCCTCCACAGTCTGGATGATTTTCTTAGAAAGCAGTTGCTTTTGTTAATTGATTCGAAGGCCTGGGCTCGTTGACAGCTGCCCGAGAAGTGGAATTCCGCACCCACGTCGTGGTGCTTTGCCTGACGACACGCGCACGGCTGCTTTCACAGGTCTTGGTTTTCAGAGAAGACCCTCTTGTCCCACTTCAGCAACTCCTACTTTGGAATATGGTGAAAATCCATCATTTGAAAATTTCACAGTGTCTTTCTGGAGTACAGGCCAAGACGAAGTGAAGCAAGGCCTCTATTTCTTCCCAGCTACAGTTCCCAAAGCCTGACTTGAGGCTTTTTAAGAAAGACCCTGGGGAGGCAGAGAAATTGCCCCCATCGGGGCCCCTGCCACCACTTCCCCCCAGGACAGGCCCATTACCTCTAAAGCTGGATTAATAAATAATGGTAAGGGGCACTGAACATGGTAATGGGGTCATTAATTATTGCTGCAACTCTGAGGGAATCCAGGGAAAACAAATAGCGAAGCCCAGAAATCTGGACTGAATACCTTCAAAACCACCGTGGTCACGATGAAAACGACATAAGTAAAAACAAGGGCTGCCTAAACTTCTTTGTTTTCAGTTGCTTGTGTAAGACTGCCCCGCTGTGTGAAGGAACTTGGGGGCTGAGGTGGAGACAACCCAGCTGGGCCTCTGGGAGAAAAGCCTCTTTCTCTTGTACTATCTGCTCTGGTGCCCGCATATAGGCCAGTCTCAGCGTAAAGGAGATTGAAAGTGTAAGAACAATCGTTCCCTCCAGACGCCCAGTGGAAGCTCACAGAGGGTGTTTGACCTTGCTCTTGCATTTTGATATTTTTAAATTGTAATAGGACCAAGTAGGGTCAAGTAGAGGAGATAATAGCAAGTGCGCTGCATGTGAGCAAGTGTCCTCGTTCCTCTCCGCCAGACGCTAAGGACCGCACACTTTATTCCCCTTAATGTCCTTTCCCAGTCAGATTGGTGACCCTCCATCCATCCCACCTCTGTAGCAGTTCTAGAATTGCCCCAGTTGCCTCAAGATCTAGGGTTGCTAAATAATCAGGAGACTGTCTCTAACCTTTCCCCTTTATCTCAACAGGAAGAAGTTTCTCAGAACCAGAAGAATACCTAATGACAGAGAAAATACATTTCTTTTTTATTTTCTTGCCGGACACGGGCCTCTCACTGTTGTGGCTTCTCCCGTTGCGGAGCACAGGCTCCGGACGCGCAGGCTCAGCGGCCATGGCTCACGGGCCCAGCCTCCCTGCGGCATGTGGGATCTTCTCGGACCGGGGCACGAACCCGTGTCCCCTGCATTGGCAGGCAGACTCTCAACCACTGCGCCACCAGGGAAGCCCATTTCTCTATATATTTTATCATTTGTTAAGCTCCAGTGAAACACAAAATAGTTTTCCAAGCTAACAGCAAGACACACGTGAAGCTGAAACATACAAGATGAACTTTAAGTGGCGACTAGTGTCCCTGGACTCGGCCTTCCTGCGGAAGGGTTACGTTCCGAGCTTGAGCACGCTCGCCCAAGCCTGCGGTCTTATTCCCAGGGTGTGGGAGACACGGCTGCTCGGAAAGCAGAGGCCTGAGCTGGGCAGAGCGGGCAGGAGCAGGGACTTCGGCTGAGGACGGACTAGCGACCCCTGGGGTTTATTCCCTTCTAAGATTCTTCACTTCTGAGACTCTTCTGCGTTTTAGGGGTTTTGTGTCGGTATTACTACCAACAGCTGTTATTTACTGAGATGCTTACCATGGCCAGGGTATGCTGACTGCTTCAAATGCATAACTTTATTTAATCTTCATGATAACTGAATAAAGGGAGACATGATTTTCCTTGTTTTATGAATGAGCTGCCCACGCTCCACAAGTTTCAGGAGCTTGCTAGGGTCACAGAGCTGGGATGTACCTGGGCCAGAGCTGAGCCCCTCCCCAGGGAAAGTCTGTCCCCCTCCTAGGTGCTAATAGGCAGTGGGCAGCAGCTGCCCCCCCCCCACCTTTCCCCAGGACTCAGCATCTCTCCCCGCTGTGGAAGTGGAGGGGGAAATTCGCAGAAGTGGGAGCACATCCCCTTGGGACCACTTGGAGGGCAGCCCACTTGATCTCTTACACCTCTTGGGTGCTGGTCTCAGGACCTCCAGGAACTCTCCCCTTCTGGAAACTGGAGATCTGCTCAAGTGTTGTGCAGGTGACCTTTACGGATTCGCCCCAAACACGAAGCCAGGAGACCGAGGACGTGCTGCCGAGTCTGGGTTCTGTGTCCTGTGTTCCCGGTCCCGAAGGCCTGCGCCAGTTCAGCTTTCCAACCGCTTGTGCCCCTGTGCCCCCGAGAGCAAAACTGTGCCCCCGGGGACGGGCTGGGGGCTCTGATTAGGTCCCTAAGAAATCACCGCCTTCTGGGGTTGGGGAAGTTCCCAGAGCTGCTTCCATGTAAGTAACAGACATGGGAGGATGCGTTTCTGGTCCATTATACGTGAGTCAGCGCAGCGATCCCCAAGGAGTGCACGGCCCAGGATGTCTTCCTGCGCTCACAGAAGGGATCTGTGACCGAGGCTGGGAGAAGGACACAGACTGGACCCCGTGCTGGGAAGTCATCGTCACTACTGAGGACCCCTTTACAGCTGTGTTTACTGGAGGGGCCAAGTGATGCCACCGACAGGTGGAGGGGCTGGTGTCTCCTGCTGCCTCGCCCCTCCCACTGTAGGGGGTATGAGCTCTTTGACTATACTGAGACCTCCTTTGCTCCTGGCTCCCTCTGTCCACACAGGCCGGCCTCCCTGCCTTTGGGCTGGGAGTCTATTTTGTCTGCCTACAGAGTGAGTCTCTGGTGGATGCTGGCTGTTTGCATTCACCTGCTCTGTAAGCTAAGAGACACAAATGGACAGAAATCCCTCCCTAAATTTGATACTTTGGTATATGTGAATTTGCTTCTATCTTTTCTTCTCAGAATTTTTTTTTTTTTTAGTGTCCACCGATTACAGTCCACTCCTCCTGGGATCACTAAAAGTGTGGGATTGGCCCCCGGAGATGGGAAAGAGTTTAGGAAGAAGGCGGGGGCAGGAAAAGGGTTTCAACCTGAGGTTTAGGGACCAAGATAGGAAACCGAGCACAGTGAGGTCCACTCTGAGCTGCCCCTTAGCTTCTGACAGGACGGAGCAGAAGCCACAGGACTTTGGGGCAAAGAGATCGCAGGGAAAGCTCGAGGGGAACAGCCAGCACCCCCCACCGCCTCCTGCCACCCCCCCCAGCCCCCTCCATGCACTGTGCTGAGGAGTGTTGAGAGGTGCCCTCCCCTCTGCTCAGCAAGCTGGGTCCGGGTCACGTCAAGCTAATCAGACGCTGGGACCATGGAGCCCAAAAGAGTCAAGACTTGACAGCTGTGGTCCAAAGGTCAGAGACCTGTGGGCAGGGGACACACAGGTGAGAGAAGGAAAGGAAGGGAGGAAGAAAGGAGAAGAAGGAAGGAAGGAAGGGAGGGAGGGAGGGAGGGAGGGAGACGGAAGGATGGAGGGGGAGGGGAGGGGAGGAGGGAGGAGCTGCCATTAACTGGAACAAGGCAAAGTCAAAACTATAAACGTGTTGCAACTAAGGGAATGGAAGAAACTGAAAATGTTTACTAAATAAAACATAATAAATGGGAAAAAGATAAATGGAAATTGAAAAGTAACTATTTCTTATAATAATTTAGAGTATATAAAGCATTATTGGTAGCTCTTTATTTCCTGTCGTGTGTGTGTGTGTGTGTGTGTGTGTGTGTAAAATCTACAGTCTTTCCTCTCCCTGTGTGTTTCTCCTTTACTTTCCCACAGGACACTCCCCTTCTGGTCACCAAATGTGTAGGGGTTTTCCCCACACCAAGCAATTCTCTGTGACACCAGCTGGGTGTCCTACAATTTAACTCAATTCTGACACAATCTACTTGGAGATAGTGTCAGATCCCACAGGTATTGGGCTCAGTCCCACAAGACTGCCCCCCATTTCAGATGCCAATTGTAAATACTAGGTTCCCGGGTGACCCACGACTTCTGTCCAACCTGCCTACAAACTGGAAGTTTCCATGAAAACCTCCTCCGGTTTGATTAATTTGCTAGAGAGAAACAAGGGAATATTAACTTATGTTTGCCAGTTTATTAAAGGACATCATGAAGGATACAGATGAATAACCAGATGAAGCGATGCGAAGAGTGAGGTCTGGAAGGGTCCTGAGCACAGGAGCTTCTGTGCCCGTGGAGTTGGGGTGCATCACCTGCCCCATGTGGATGTGCTCACCAATCTGGAAGCTCTCCAAACCCCTACTGCTGGGATTCATGGAGGCTGCCTCTTGTAGGTATGAGCAATTATTAACTCCATTCCCAGCCCCCCACCTCCTTTCTGGAGGATGGAGGGTAGGGATGAAGTGGCTGAAAAATCCAAGCTTCTAATCATGGCTTCATCTTTCTGGTGACCAGCCCCCATCCAGGAGCCAGCCAGATGCCCACCCAGAGTTGCCTCATTAGAAAAAAAGCCGCTTCTAGTGCTCTTATTATCACTTGGAAAAGCATAAGGATTTTAGGAGCTCTGTGTTGGAAACTGGGGGGCAGAGACCAATATATATTTTCTATTATCTCACAGATACTGCATTTTGTTTACCTGCTCACCTGGCTGTGGGCACATGGGTCCTCTCCACCTTTTGGCTTATGTGAATAATGCCCCTGTGAACACTGGTGTGCAAGGATCTGTTTGAGTCCCTGATTTCCACTCTTTTGCATATATACCTTGGAGTTGAATTGCTGGCTCTTAGGATAATTCTATGTGGAACATTTTGAGAAACCACCAAGCTGTTTTCCACAGCATTTGGACCATTTTACATTCCTACCAGCAATAAACAAAGGTTTCCATTTCTCTACCTCCTCACTTTTCCTTTTTTCTTTTTTATTATAACTACGCTAATGGGTATAAAGTAGTATCTCATTGTGGTTTGATTTGTGTTTCCCTGATGACTAATAGTGTGGAGCATTTTTCCTGTGCTTATTGCCCATTTGCACTTCTTCGGAGAAACATCTATCCCAGTGTGGCAGACATTGCTTTGCCTTATCCCGAATGCTCCCTCATTTTCTTTGCTAACAGAGCCCCAGCTCTGTTTGGGTCTCTCCCACTGGGAAGGTGATCCTATCCTCAGCTCAGGGCAAATCCTAAACTCTAGACTATAAACCATCTACAACCATCCATTCCCCTTGCTGATTGTTTCAGAATGGGCAATTCCTGGCCAAGGAGATGTGAGAGTCGGTTTTCGTGTGTGTGTGGGGGTGGTTCTGAGAAAGATTTTGCACAACTAAAAAATGCACAAGGAAAAGACATTCCTTTTTCTTCTGGACGTTGTTGTTTTGGATGAGGTACCTGGAACTGTGCAGCCATTTTGCCACCATGAGGGCAGTTGTCCATGGGGACAAAGCCAACCTGTAGAAGGTAGAAGAGTAGAAGGAGGAAGGTCTCTGGTCCCCAAAGATATTGTCGAGTTGCCAGATTAGCTAAACATGGACCTGTCTCACCTTGGGTCATCTTGTCACATGAGATCATACATTTCTAACTGAGAAGGACATTGGAATCAGAGTTTTCCGTTTCTTGCAGTCAAAGGCATCCTAATTAGAATTTTAAAAATTTCTCGTCTGAAATGCATGCAGTTATACATATAAACATTAATTTAGTTACCAAATGCTTCTGGTGCTAAGTGTCCATTTAATCCTTGTTAAGTACTCTCATAGCTCACAATCTTCTTTGGAAGATAAGCAGATGCAATAGAAAACCTTGTTTCAAAGGAAATACACAGACAGTGAGGGGTTCAGAGGGAGGAGTGAGGTTGGGGGCTGGAGCAGGGACCCAGATTAAAGTGAAGGTTGCATCTGGGCTAGACCCAGGAGGTGTGCAGGATGGGGATCAGAGGAAGGGAAGGGAGGGCTTTCCCCTTCCTCCTTTAGTGACTTTTCCTCCCATAAGAACAAGAAAAGCACATCTGCCAAGGATTGAGCAGAGAAATTTCTGAAAGCAACTGAAAGCAACTCTCCTCTCAAAGCAAAGAGCAGTTTTGAAAACCTCACCCTCCCTGCATTCCGTCAAGTACAAACCATTTTCAAACTATTCTAGCACATTTTTTTGCAAGCTGTTTTCACATTTGGAACTTGCTATCTCACCTGAAAGGAATGTGGGTTTATTCTGTTCAGAGGTTTCAGATGTGATAGGAGGAGGCGTGAGTTGAAGTCTGAGAGATGAAAAAAAGTCTGCCCAGGGGCCTCGCAAAGACCTCCAGGCTCACGATCGTGGGTGGGACCCTTCAGATTCTCCCAGGTGGCGCAAAAGAAAAATGAGAAGGAAACCCCAAAGGGGCAGCTGGGACTGGTGGAGAGACCAGTCCCCTGTTCAGAGTGGCCAGTGTCCCCTCTGCCGTGTTGTACACTGAGCAACGGCCCCAAAGGCTGCATCCTGTTATCTGCCGTATAAGTAAATATCATTCCTGGGAAGGGCCGGCCTGGGTGAGCCTCCTGATTCCCAGGGAGAGGCCATGGGCCTTCAAGAAAAAGCACCGAGGAGGGGTTCAACAGCCAGGCCTCAGTCTGTGCCAGGACCGGAGGGGTCACTGAACCTCCTGTTTCCTCAGCATTGAAATGGGAACAAAAAGGGTCTGCCTGCCAGCCACTGTGAGCCGGAAGTGAGGTAGTTTCTGCAGGGCTGTTGCTGGCGACCTGCGGTTCTGATTGCTGGGAGGAGCAGTGCTGGCCTTGGCATTACCTTCACAGAGGGTGTCAAATCCAGGCATGTACTTGTATTTTTAATGAGATCTTCTGCAAATGTGTGTGTGAGTGTGCGCATGCGTGCGCGTGTGTGTGTGTGGTGGGGAGGGGTGGATGTTAACGCATGAATTTCTTAAAAGTAAACATTTAAATGACACCATAGATTTTATTTGGGGGTGATACAGGGACCCCAAAGTTCACTTCTTCCTTTTTAAAAATAACCTTTGGTTGACATATAACAGACACACCAAAATATGCACCAGCCATGTGGGTGCAGCCCAGTGCATTTGCACAAGCGGAGTTCACCCCACGTCATTCCACCCAGATAAGGACAAAACAGCATGAATGAAAGCCCAGAGTCCCCATATGACCCCTTCTTTCCGAAAGTCAACACTACCTCACTTCTAATACCTTGAGTTACTCTGGCCTGTTTTCAAACTTTATGTAAAAATTTAAACAGTGCGTGTTCCTCTGTTTCGGGCTTATTTTGTTCAACATTATGGTTATGTGATTGCACACAGCATACTTTCATTGCTATAGAGGATTCTGTTGTATGAATATACTACAATTAGTCTGTTCTACTGAGGGGCATTTGGGTTGCTTCTGGTTTTAACTGTTATGTATCTCAGGGACGGGGCAGACAAACCCAGGAGTAGGATTGCTGGGTCACAGGGTAACATGTGTGACAGGCTCGATGTGTGACAGACAGCTGTCCCGGTGGCTGATCACACTGACACTCTCACCATCCTGTGGCTTTACACCTTCCCTGAGTCGGGGCACCGTCAGTCGTTCCATGCAAACTCTTCTGGTGGTTGTGAGCTGGGACCTCATTATGGTTTCCATTTGAATTTCCCTGGTGGTTAATAAGCTTTAGTACCTTTTCATATGTTTATTATGGTATTTGAATAATCTCATTTGTGAAGTGCTCATTCAGATCTTTTGCCAATTTTTCTACTGGGTGTCTGTCCTTTCCACACTGGTCTGTAGGAGTCCTTTATATAGTCTTGATATGAACTTTTATTTTAAATGCTGCAGACATCTTCTTTTCATTCTTTTAATGGTGTATTTTGATGAACAGAAGTCATGAATGTTAATATAGTCCAATTTATAAATCTTTTCCTTTGCGGCTCCTCACCTTGAAGTCATGCAGACGTTCTCTAATGTTATATTCTACACGCCTTATTATTTTATCTTTCACATTTTGATCTGCAGTCCACCTGCTTTCTATGAACGATAAAAGCAGAGATTATTATTTTTGGGATATTCAAATGGGTATCCCATTGACCCAGCATTACTTATTTTAAAAAAATCCTTTCCCCGTTGTTACGTGCCCCCTTTGTCATTCATCGTGTGTCCTTCCAATGTAGGTCTATTTCCGGACTCTGCTCTGGTCCATTGGTCTATCTGCATGTTCATGCTAAAATAGTGCACTGTCTTACTGTCACCTTATGATAATGTAAGAGGTAATAACCTGTGTATTCTATTACAGGTTCATCACTGAAAGGATGCTGCCTATAAGCTTAAATTATACACAATGGCTTATCTCTGGGAACGCTGCCTCCAAGGTAATGAGCGTTAAGCTAAAATACCTTTGTTTAGCTCACAGGAAACATCCCGAGCAGGCCCACCTGTGAATGGCTGCAGGAAGGAAGAAATGAATACATCCTGGCTGGAACCAGGACTTTAACCCTTCCCCTTTTAGTATAAAAGAAGCCTGAACGCTAACTTGGGGAATATGGTCCTTTGGGACATGAGTCCACTATCTTCCCCGATTGCTGTCTTTCCAAATAAAGTCCCTAGTCCTTGTCTCAACAACTTGTCTCTCTATTTATTGGCCTGTCATGCAGCAAGCAGAATGAGCTTGGACTTGGTAACAATGTCTTGATATCTAGTTGTGTTTGCTTTCCAACTTTTTGCTTCTTTTTCAAGTCTGTTTTAGCAATCCCTAGACCTTAACATTTCAATATAAGATAATAGAATTGGCTTGTCAGTTTCTACAACAAATAGAAACTGGGACCCTGATTACAATTTCACTAAATCTATATAAAACATTTTGAAAAGAAGCAACTACTCTAGCTTTTCAATCCCTGAATATGGTATATTGTTCCATTCGCTTAATTTTTTAGTTTCTCTCAAATGTTTTACAGTTTTCTGTACAGAAGATTTGCATAACATTTGTTAGATTTATTGCTAGCTATTTGAACTAAAGACTTCTTTTACTTCATTTGATAATTGTTTGTTGATATTTAGAGACCTTGTTGAATTTAATAATTAATTCTAATAGTTTACATATAGATCCTTTTGGATTTTCTACATACAATATCATGTAATTTGAAAATAATGACAGTTTTATTTCTCTCATTCTAACCTGTATACATTTTATTTCTACATATTTTTTATGCTTTATTTCACTGACTGAGATCTCCAGTGTCATGTTTAATAGAAATTTAGGTGGTGAGCAGACTTATCTCTTTCTCAACCTCAGAAGGGAAAACTTAATTTTATCATTTAATACAATGTTTACTGCATTTTTTAACCAGATAAGGAAGTTTCCATTGCAAGTTTGTTGTGTTCTTTTTTAAAAATCATGAATAAGCATTGGATTTTACAAAATGCTTTTTCTTATTCTATTGAGGTGATGATATGGTTTTTTCTTCATTAGTTGTTAATGTGATAAATTACCTTGATTGATTTTCAAATGTCAGACTAACAAACTAACTTTGATATTGGTACACTCTCTTATATATATTTTGCTAGGTTCAGTTTGCTAAAATTTTGTGTTGGGTTTTTGAATCTTTGTTGGAGAGAGAGAGTGACCTGTAGTTTTTCTTTCTTGCAGTTAGAATGGGGAAGAGCGCTCGGATGCAGCAGGGACAGAGCTAGTGCAAAGCTAGCCGTGGTGCTGTGACTTGGGGCTTTGACGTCCAGCCCTGTCTAACTTGCTCACTGCGTCTTGGGCTCCATCTGAAATGGGGAGTTTTTTGGGGGCATCTTCTTCTTAGCATGTTCTGCATCCATTTTTGTCCCTGTCCCATGAGAGCATCCACAGCTCTGCTGAGCTTCTTAGCTTAGCAGCCTCTGGTCTGCTGCAGGGTTGGCTGTTGCTGTGCAGGAAATGTGGCCTCAGGGCTGGAGTCACCTCTCTCGGGCTTTCTCTTGGTGGCCTGGCACGTTCTCACTGCCTTGGTCACTATCCTCTGCCTGCAAACACATTTTTGTTTTATTTATTGACTGCGTTGGGTCTTCATTGCTGCGCACGGGCTTTCTCTAGTTGCGGCGAGCGGGGGCTAATCTTCATTGTGGCACGTGGGCTTCTCATTGCGGTGGCTTTTCTTATTGTGGAGCACGGGCTCTAGCAGTTGTGGCTCTCAGGCTCAGTAGTTGTGGCTCACCGGCTCTAGAGTGCGGGCTCAGTAGTTGTGGTGCACGGGCTTAGTTGCTCCGCGGCACGTGAGATCTTCCCGGACCAGGGATCAAACCCGTGTCCCCTGCATTGGCAGGTGGATTCCTAACCGTTGCGCCACCAGGGAAGTCCCCACATTTTTGTTTTTACCCTTTCCTAGTTTGTCCAGCTCATTGAATTCTTTGCAGTAGAAAAATTGGTCCAAACAGTGGTCAGCCATCGCTCCCCTTTCCTTCGAATCCCTGACCCCACTCCCGCTCGGCCTCAGCCCCGCACACCCAGACCAGTGGTGCGGGGCTCCTGGGCTGGGCTCCTCTGTTCCACTGACGTGCTGATCTCTGTAAAGCACGGCCTTGCACACGGCACCCTCCTAAATAAGAGCCTGCAGTGATTTCCAAGCCCTTCAAAGAGATGGCTCCCCTCCACCCAGTGTCGCTGCTTCCCGCCCTCACTGGCCACATCCTTAAGGCCGCCCTCCGTCCCATCCTGGGCTGACTCACTGTTCTCAGAACCCATAGAGGAATTTCCCCTCTGCCCTCCTGCCTAGAACCCTCACCCTCCTTCTTGGGTTGCCTTGGTCCTGTGGCTCCTGTCCTGGGCCAAGCCGGGTCCCCTCGCCCGTGAAGCTGTCGACTTCCACACCCTGAGACACGGCCCTTCAGAGGGCATCAGAGACCTTCCGGCTGCCTTTCAAATGGTCACAGAGTGGCTCTGTGTCATTCGTTGACGTCTCCTGTCTCCCCAACCAGCTGGATGACCCTCCAGAAGCCAGCCCTTTGGTCCTTTTGTGGCTTGAAGCCTGACACAGGGAGATGCTCGCAGGTGATGCGGACTGTCCATCCCGCACGTGGCTCTTGCTGCCGCAGCCCCGGGGATGCGCTACCCAGCCTTTCTCAAGTGCAGTGGGGCTGCGTCTGTGAAACGAGGGTAGAAGAGACGCATACCTCTTCAAGGGAGAAGGTGTAAAAGCACACAGATTGTCTCCTTCTCTGTTCCTGCAAAGCAGAAGCCCCTCCAACCCACCTTGGTCCTATGGAAAGAGTGAAAAACAGACGTTCGTTCTCCTAAGCCACGGAGCGCCTACCCCTGTCTGTACCCACACGTGGCTTCACCTCCTAACTAAGGTGATGGGTCTGGGATGCTGCTGCTGCTGAAGAAAGTAAAAGAAGACAGGACCGTGCTTCCCTTCACGTTGCTCAGGCGCCTTCTCCCATAGGCCAGGGGACAAGATCGTGCCCCTGAGGGTCATACAGCGCTGCCTGGATAAAGACGGCAGCAACACGGAAGGCAGTCTTTCTCAAACGTGTTCAGGCAGCGAACAGCTTAAACTTGCAGAAGGACCCCGCAGACAGGAACGACGCCAGCTCCCTCCAGCATCTGCTTGTGCTCTGGGACCTTCTTCACCGTCTTGAACCTTCACAACTTGGTGAGGTAAAGCACCGTCAGACCCCATTCTACAGTCACACGGCCCCTCCCTGCCCCAATTCTGACACTTTCAATTTCAGCACATGAAGCAGGAATCAAAGTACTAGCAGAGACCATTCCTGTATGCAAAGTATCTGTTGCAAAATCATAAGCAGAGGAGCACATAAAAAATAAACTGTTAAAGTCAGCTCAATGAGCTAAGATCTGGCCCCTGAATTCATGTACTCCTGGTTCAGTCGGTTTTCTCTCTGCTGCCTCTTAGCAGACCAATGGAAGAAGGCATTACAGCTTCAAGAAACCTTTGGGAGGAATTTGAAAATAGGGAATGTTCTCTCTGTTCATTTAATTTCAGTTTAATCGGGGGAAAAAAAATCTCTGTATTATTTCATGCTAGCCTAGGAGCCCTCTGCCAGGCCAGGAGGCTATGGGAGCACCACCGAAGAAGCATTAGGGGTCCCTCTGCCATCCGCCCCCGTGGGAACTTGGTCACTGCCTTCCATCTCCGAGGGAAGACAATGCAGCCGGTGGGTGAGAGTCAACCATTGGCTTCCTGGAGGATATCCGCATGGATGGGCAGCTTCAATCGAGGATTTTTTGTGATGTTAAACCCTGGAGATCTACTAACTGGGTTTGGGCCATTTACCTCATTTCACAAATGCTGTAAGGGTCGGAGAATCTCTAAACTTCTGACCCAGTGGGGGAAGGGATGGCCTGGCCTCCATCCTGCCGTGACCTCGGCTCTCCGAATAATCCTATTTTACACACCTATCCATTATGCCACGCTCTCGTGGCAGTTCTCAGAGCAGGTTTTATAGAGAGGACATGGGTATGGTGTCCTGGACAGAGGGCTCCGAATTCAGGCAGACGGGCTTCCCCACCCGGCCCTGCCTCTTCCCTGCTGTCTGTCCCCTGGCAGATCCAGGGCCCCTGGAAGCTTCAATAGTCTTTTAAGTGAGTGATAATAACCACACAGGGTTCTTTTGGATATTGAATGAAATAATACCTGGTACATAATAAATACTCAGTGAATGGTAACTATAATTGGAATATGGTAAACTCTCTCTGAAACTGTAGAATGACAAGTTTAAAATCCTTGCTTTATGCTAATTATGGATGTAACAGGGTTGATTTCATAAATAATCAGCAGGAAACACCGTCAGTGACACTGTGAAGATAGCAGAGGGAACATATAAAGGAGAGATGTATTCACTAGGTGGTAGTTGGGTCTCCAACCCCTTGGCCTGTGACACACGTGCACAGTGACGTGTGACCTGAATGTTCCATCCCTGTGACGTGTGCTCCATGGATGGCCTCCCTGGGGTCCCTCACCCCCAGTTAGAAACGCCTCTACTCCCATTTCCCTCCATTTCTCCCCAACCTGGAGACTTCATTCCAACCTGGCTTTTCCCGAAACATCCTGGGGCATGACCCCGAGACCCCAAGTGTAGCCCTTCCGGGCATTTGGTCCCGGCCAGGCCACTCTTTAGTGACCTGCTTTTGCCCCTCCAGAGAACTCGCTAGTTGTTTATAGATAAGCCCCCAGAGAAGAGCCCGGTGGAGCCTATACTGAGCCCCGATCTCACAATTCCTCTGGACCCTCCCGTGGACCTGAAGCCTCCACCCTCCCCTCACCCTGGGAGAATTTTCACCGGTCCTTGACAACTGTTAGTAAGGTGACATGAGGTCCCAGGCGACCTCAGCCCCGGCTTTGTCTGAGGTTTGTTTTGTGTTTGCGTTTTCTCACTTGGCTCCAAAGCCATGACTCTTGGGGCTGATGCAGCCTCTGCTGATGCCGCTTCTTCACCTTTCCCCCTCTTTGTTCTGAGTCTTGCCTCACAGCCCAGAGCGCCCAGCTGTAGGCGGCTCTGGGGTACTGGCCGCCCCACGGGTGCTAACCAGTCCTGGGGGCCATCGGCGCAGCCTTGGGGAGCCCCAGGGGGTGAGAGAGACACCACAGCAACTCATGTGGGCATGACGAGGGGGAGATGGGGGTCTGGGGGGCTCGGGAACAAAGCCTGTCTCTCGGGGTTCTGGGGTACATCCACCGCAGGCTCCTGGCTCTGAAATCTCCATGGAAACAGCTCTGACCTCTACTCCAGGATGAGTCCCACCTAATAAACCCTCTTATCTAAGGCTCCTGGGGATTCCAACCCTGGAGGCAAGTCCAGGGAACCTCAGGCCCAGGGCAGTGGGAAGAATGGAGGTGAGGGCGGAGGGACCACCTACAGAGCACGGGTGAGGGCCAGTCCCATCTGAGAGAGGTGAAAGCGCAGACCTTCGGGTGCAGTCCCTCGCTCTACTCCTGTGTGACTTTGCGCAAGACGTTTCACCTCTCAGAGCCTCAACGTCCCCGTCTGTACAATGGGGATGCCTCTTGCTTTGTGGTTAGAATTAAATGAGATCATGTCAGACCCTTCAGAAGTGTGAGTCCCTTTCCTCTGGAAGAAGGAAGGAAGCTGTATAAACCCCAATGACCCTGGCCATCTAATATGTGATTCTCATGGAACAGAGAAAATATAAAAGATGGAAGAAGGCAGGGACAGGACATGGTGGAGGACGAGAAGGGTCAGCGAGGAGACAGCTTATAAAACGTGAAAGTTGCATGCGGGGCTCCTCTACCCGACAAGAGACACCTGGGCCCCTCACCTTGGCCTGACGTCCTGTCCTCCCCCAGGCCTGGGCCCCTCACCTGCTCCTTCCTCCCGGCTTCCAGCGAAGTCTGAAGGGCACAGAAACTCTGACAATGGGCTGAGCCAGTCACCAGAGCCCGGGGACCATGGGTTCTAAAGCAGCCCTCATTTCTGCGGCAGCCGAGGCTCGGCCGGGTTCTGAGGTCACATCTTTGCTCGGCCCTGAGTTTCCTGCTTCTACTTCCATCTTGATGCCCTGGTCCAGCCAGGGTGCCAAAATGCTAGCGGCCAGAATCGGAGACTCTCCATGGCCGGCACACGGTCATCTGATGAGGGAGAGTCTGCCTGGGTCCTGGTGGGAGCCCCTCTTCCCCACCTCCTGCCCCCCACACCTTCCTCTCCTTGGTCTGCTTCACACACAGCACCCTGTCTGCAAGCTTCCCCGTAGGATCTGTATTATTCACGGGCTAGCTCTGCTTCTGGGTTTCGTTAGTTCTCCATCACCACATAAGGAAAGAAGAACAACGTTTTACCATTCTGATCGTCCACTGGGCATTCAGCAGTTGTTTTCATAAGACTGTGAATAAATATTTGTCTCGTGAGATTAAATAAAATTAATTTGTTCACTGTTTGTGCAATCCCCACGCCTCCTGGATCCGGGGGTCGAGACCTGCCCAGGACACTGTAGGAACCCTGTGTCGTTGCTGCCCTGCCGAAGAAGTTTGGGAAGATTGGAGGTGTCACACTGGGAAATGTACGTCTGCTGTCCAGGCTGAAATGACACACTCTGGAGACATGGTCTTTACATGCTCCTCACAGGTGCTGGGGCCCCGTCTCGGGATACAGAGCCAGGGGGCCAGACAGGGGCGTGGGGTGGGACTGAGCCTCCCCGTGGTGTGTGGCTCTCTCCACGTGACCGCAGTGCTGGGCTGCAGGGCTGCCACGACTCCGCTGGATGGTCCTGGTGTCTGCCCCTTGTCCGCCCCCAGCCAGGCAGGGCCCGGCATCCCTGACGTGCATCCGGAGTTGGTTACTGCTGCTGGGGTCCTGAAGGGGCTGCACAGACTGAGGGCTGGGTGTCTGCGGTGCCAGGGCCTAAGCCCTAGGCACAGAGCGTTGCTTGAACGCACTGTCTGTGAAGACCAGAAACATGGGCATCTCTGAACCTGCCATGAAGTTGCTGGCACCACCTTCCCAAACAATGCCCGGTCCATCGAGCCCCCCAACCATGCGCTCCGCTGTCCCCAGACGTGCCCCCTGACAAGGGTGACGATGCAGACCTGCACGCGGCCTGAGAGTCAAGGTCTGGGTTCAAGCCCAGATGCGCGTGGTCCCGGCCAGTCATCAGCGTCGCCGTCCATCTCTGCGATGCTTCTGTCCGGCAGCAGGCAGAGCGAGGGGGAGCGTCGGGTGGAAGCACCTGACCCCACTTCTGCGTCTCCCTGTCAACCCCCACCAGACACGCTGCTCTCCTCTTGCCCCGGCAGCAGCTCTCCCATGGGCCGGCTTGTCCACTCTGAGTCTTATTGCCACTAGAGAACCCACCCACAGGCTTGCAGTCTTAAGTCTGCTGCTTTTATCTGTCTTCTCTGAAAGCCTGCAGCTTTTCTCTTGAAAATTACACCTTTTTTTTTTTTTTTGCGGTACGCGGGCCTCTCACTGCTGTGGCCTCTCCCGTTGCGGAGCACAGGCTCCGGACACGCAGGCTCAGCGGCCATGGCTCACGGGCCCAGCCGCTCCGCGGCACGTGGGATCTTCCCGGACCGGGGCACGAACCCATGTCCCCTGCATCGGCAGGCGGACTCTCAACCACTGCACCACCAGGGAAGCCCCCCTTTTTCTTTTTAACCCTCTGTAAGGGAGTGATGACAGAACCTGCTCCTGTCCACTTAGGATAACCTCATTGCAGTGATCAAGATCTAGGCATCAATGACTCTCCCCTAAGTGTCTGGTCTACAGGGCTGTCTGTAGACCAAAGGTCGTCTGGGTAAGTGAGTGGAGAGTGGGGAGTGGAGGAGAACTCAGCCCCTCCCCTCTCCCCGCTGGGCACTTCATCACCTACTTCCTCATTTGTATCTGCTCTTCCCTTGGCTTCATCTAAACAAGCTCTCCGAGAGGGTTTTGGCAAACCCAGTCAGTCTCGGTTATAATGGATAAGAATTTATGTGCAACCCTACAGAGGTTTTTAAAGGGGTCAAGTCCTCTATTTAAAAGAAAATATCTCTGATTATGGAATTTCAGGCCTGGAGACTTAATGAGAGAGACAGAGAGAGAATGTGTGTGTGTGTGTTGAAGGGACAGGGTCGGGGTGGGAGATAGAGGCAGGGAAGAAGCTTCTTCAGCTCTGGAAACTAAATTGTCTTCATTCACTAGAAGTTTATTGTGCAATTATGTGCCAAGCATTGTGTAAACACTGGGGATTTAGAAATAAAAGCAGATTCCCTAGCCCCATGTTGCTCCTAATTAACTAGACCACAATAGCCCTTGGAACAGTTAGGTTTTTTCATTTGCTTGAAAATTTTCCATCTGAATTTTCAGATTATTATTCAGGAGTCATAATTACTCTGCTTTCTGGAATCAACAGATCAGGAGTTCTGCTTCCTAAAGATACTTTAAAAGGTTATTCCTTCAATCAACAAATCATCAGCTGCATGCCAACTGAATGTCCGATGTACACTAGATTGCCCACAGCCCACATGCTAAGTGTAATGCACAGCAGACGGGATATAGCTGTTCCCATCTCCGGGAAACCAGGAGAGATACTGGTGGTCCTGAGGAAAGCCCACTGGCCAGCCCTGCCCTTTGCTTCCTGTGATCAGGCAGTTCGTGTTCCCAAAGCTATCCTTCCTTCCTTGCTGGATAGCTTTCAAGTCACTGTGCCTACTGTTCCTCCCCTGAGTGAGGGGAGCTCTTACAGGGACCCTGGGGAAGCTGGTCTCCTGGAGGCCTCTGGCCCCACTTGGGCCAGGGTCCATTGGCTCTGTGTGGGTTTGCTGATACAGACCACTGGGAGTGAATCTGGCCCGGGGCCTAGTCTCAGGTCAAATGTCTGGTGCTGCTTTGTTCCCAAAGGCCCCCAAGTGAAAGCATGTGACCAGTGGAGCCAATCTGCGTGGAGCATTTTCTCTGGAAGGAAGCTTGCCGAGACTTTCAGGACGGGGCAGCTACAGATCTGGCTGAGATGCAGCTGCTCCTGGGCACCCTGCATTTTCAGCCGGATGACTGGGGTGGTCCCCTTCCAAATCCATCACTTTGAAAACCAGCTGCTCAGCTCTGGACTGTTTCCAGGCCAAGTGTCAGCCTTCACAAGCCCAGCAGGCTCAGACAGCCGGGAAAGGAAGAACGGGGTGCAGGTGTGGTGCTGGTGGCTGTGTAGCATCATCTGGGCACCTTTCCTCCACCTGTGTTCGTCCCAGGGACCAGGCCCGGCTCGGGCCCACAGCATGCACTGCAGGATGCGACGGAGCTCGGTCCTCAGCTTTGCAAATGCCCCTGCCTGCAGCTTTGGGGACTGGAAGTCATTGGAACAGGGAAAGTTGAGAAGACTAGGCAACCACTCTGCCTATCAATCAATTTGACTCCTTCACTGATATATTAATTCATATATTAGCCCCATGAGCGTTTATGGGGGCGGACACTTTCCAGGCACTGAGGGAAACAAAACATGGGAAAGAAACTGCCAGCCCTCCAGCTCAGGGATTTCAAACTCTTTTGATCAGAGTCCACAGCAGAACTTAAAAAATGTGCTTTACACTGTGACCCAGTCTGCACTCTCACACGCGTGCACGCACATGCACACACGGGAGAAGCAGACGTTCACAAACGAGCTGATCCACACTGTGTATGATGCATCCTGGTCTGTTCTGTTCTCTTTTGATACTGATCAGGTTCTCATACGTCTTCACCCCCGAATTCACAGAAGGCCTAGTATTTGCCTCCTGTGGGGTGTTTGCTGTTTGGGCTGTTTAGATGGAGTGAACGACTCTCGCAAGTACCCCTACATCATATGGTGTAGTGGATAGCATTACCACACTGCAGGACATTCTGCCTCTGGGCTGCACCGCACAGGACGGGTCACACTGTGTGTGTGACACTGTATGTTGTGTGCTGTGGGATGAGTACATAGAGATTGATTTCTTTATCTGCTCAAACGCAAATAAGCTGATATAAGAATCACATGATCTGGATTTTATTTTCACAACTACTGTTATTAAAGGATCTTCCAAAGAAACACTGCCCAAACCATCCTGCCTGGCAGAGGACCTGAATAAACCCAGGAATGGTAGATCGGGCCTGAGGGAGGTTCTGTTTCTGACATGCGGTCCGTCTGGGATCAGGAGAGATCAGAAGTGTCATGTGGCCTTTCCTTCCTTCCCAGGGAAGGAGGGCTTAGCTTGCTCCACGGAGGGAGATGGAGGGAGGGAGAGAGCAGCTGGCAGGGCAGCCTCGCCCAGTTGGGGGCCAGGAACTTACCTTCTGGGCTGGGGCAAACTCACCCTCCCTGGGAGCCGTGGGGATGAAGCAGACTGTAGACAGGGCACAGTGGGCACCACGGACGCAGTGACGCAGCCCACATTAGGATGTGTGAAGGCCCAGCCTGCTCTCCTCCTTGGGTTTTTATCTGTGATGGACGGTTCCCCTCCCACCGCACCCCCAGCCACATCTCCCCACTCTGGGCTCCCAGGGGCTCAATACCTCCACACAAACCCTCTCCCACCACTCATACTGCATATTCTTAAATTTAAGAAAAGTACAGGACCTATTGTGGCTGTGAGCTGCTCTAACACAAGGCAGTGATTTTGACATCTTTTTTATTCAGACATGTGCCCCAGCGGATAACGGCTCCTCAAGTGCTTCTCTCTTGATGGCTAAGTTGTTAGTTAATAGCTGTGCACAAGGCCCAGCGGTGATTGGTGGCAGTGGATATAAGGTCAAACAAACAGCAACAACAAAAACACACATCTCTTCCAGGCCAGGGCCCAGTAAAGGGCGGTGCTGGGTGAAGACCCGGCAGGGAGGCTGGGTGACGAGGTGTCCCGGGTGAGCAAACCCACCTGGAGATACAGCCATCAGTCACGTGTCTTCTCCCCTCGAGGCAGGTTGTAATCCAGGCAACACTTCCTTTCCGCTTTCCTAAAGCCATTTTTGTTTTATTCCCTTTCTCACATAGTTCATTCTTCAAAGCTTTTGCACAGCAAAGGAAACCATAAACAAAACCAAAAGACAACCCTCAGAATGGGAGAAAATATTTGCAAATGAAGCAACTGACAAAGGATTAATCTCCAAAATTTATAAGCAGCTCATGCAGCTTAATAACAAAAAAACAAACAACCCAATCCAAAAATGGGCAGAAGACCTAAATAGACATTTCTCCAAAGAAGATATACAGATTTCCAACAAACACATGAAAGAATGCTCAACATCACTAATCATTAGAGAAATGCAAATCAAAACTACAATGAGATATCATCTCACACCAGTCAAAATGGCCATCATCAAAAAATCTAGAAACAATAAATGCTGGAGAGGGTGTGGAGAAAAGGGAACCCTCTTGCACTGTTGGTGGGAATGTGAATTGGTACAGCCACTATGGAGAACAGTATGGAGATTCCTTAAAAAGCTACAAATAGAACTACCATATGACCCAGCAATCCCACTACTGGGCATATATCCTGAGAAAACCATAATTCAAAAAGAGTCATGTACCAAAATGTTCATTGCAGCTCTATTTACAATAGCCCAGAGATGGAAGCAACCTAAGTGTCCATCATCGGATGAATGGATAAAGAAGATGTGGCACATATATACAATGGAATATTACTCAGCCATGAAAAGAAACGAAATTGAGCTATTTGTAATGAGGTGGATAGACCTAGAGTCTGTCCTACAGAGTGAAGTAAGTCAGAAAGAGAAAGACAAATACCGTATGCTAACACATATATATGGAATTTAAGAAAAAAAAATGTCATGAAGAACCTAAGGGTAAGACAGGAATAAAGACACAGACCTACTAGAGAATGGACTTGAGGATATGGGGAGGGGGAAGGGTGAGCTGTGACAAAGCGAGAGAAAGGCATGGACATATATACACTACCAAACGTAAGGTAGATAGCTAGTGGGAAGCAGCCACATAGCACAGGGAGATCAGCTCGGTGCTTTGTGACCACCTAGAGGGGTGGGATAGGGAGGGTGGGAGGGAGGGAGATGCAAGAGGGAAGAGATATGGGAACATATGTATATGTATAACTGATTCACTTTGTTGTAAAGCAGAATCTAACACACCATTGTAAAGCAATTATACTCCAATAAAGATGTTAAAAAAAAAAAAGAAACAATGACCCATTCTGTGATAGATAGTAAAGAAAATACTAAAGAACGTGGTGTTGACTCAGTCTTTTAAAACTAAGTTGAGAAGAAAGGGTCCTACTATTAACAGCGGCAGCCAGCGGTGCAGGCGGTGGCTTGAATAGCTATCACAAATCTCCTCAAAACAGCCCTGTCCCTAGACTTTATCATCCCTGTGTGATGGGTGAGGAAGGGCCAGCTCAGGGAAGCCCCTAGACGCCCACACAGAGATTGAGGGCGAGTCACGCCCCTCGTGCCTGCAGCGCACAGTAGCTTTTGCTGCTGTATATTTTAGAAGACATCATTCATTTTAAAGTTAGCATATGCAAAAAACTTACCAAAACAGCAAGATGCCTCTGGGGATGCAAAAATAACCCCTCTGAGGTAATACATGTTCAATCCAAATCAAAACCGCTCTTTTTCCCTCCTCTGCTGTTTTAACTTATGTTGTAGTCAGGGTCCCGGCACAGAGGGATCTGTCCCACGTGAGAAGCAGGGAGGGGGCTGCAGCAGACACAGAGCCAGATGATGGGGGAGACAGCGGGGAGGGGGTGGGGAGCAGGGAGCTGTCCCCTCCGTGGTACCTTGCAGGATCGGAGCATCAGGAAGCATCAGGAAGCCGAGGGCCTGGGGAACTTGGGGCAAGAGCCTGGGCTGGGCACCAGGTCCAGGGAGACCTGGGAGCTGAGTGACCTTGGAGAGGAGGACTGTGGCCGCTGGATGCTGCCGGGATGGGAGAGGCTTCCATACGTAACCCTGGGGGAGGAGGAACGTGGGGTTAAGTCTCCACCGTGTCCTCGCCTGGGGACGCAGCACCAATGTTTACCTGGCACTGACCAGGGCCAGGGAGCCCTCCTAGAGCTTGGTATGGAAGCTGCATCTGGCCTCTGTACCCGACACCGAATTAAATCTCAGAACAGGGTTTCAGGTGAAGTAGAAAAGAATAGCTTTATTGCTTTGCCAGGCAAAGGGGCCACAGCGGGCTAATGCCCTCAGAACTGTGTGTCCCAGCCCAAGGCAGCCTGTGAGGAGTCTTTTAGTCCAGGGTCGGGGTTGCTGATAAGGATCAGCTTGCGTGCAGGGCCCGCATTCCTTCAATCCAGAGATCATCTGTGTAAGGTGGTGATGGGTGGACCGTGACCTTCTCTCTGCAATGAAGAGTGCTTCACCATATAGTTAACATCTTCCATTTGGTGCGGTTTTAGTTCTGCAAAACAGCTCAAAGATATTGTTGTGTGTATCCTTTGAGGGGGAACCAGGACCCTGCCCCAAGGCTGCACTGTTTTTTCTTGACTGCTTCTCCCTTGTCTCTGCATCCCCTCCCTTCCCTGATTAGCATCTGTTTGAACCTGCCCTTTGGAACTCAGGGAAGGGGACACAGAAAGGCTTTTGTGCCCAGGAGCCCCGTAGGGTCCTGCTCGGTTTCAGTATCCAGATGGACCCAGGGCTGCCAAGTGGTGTCTGCAAAGACAGCACAGTCACAAGGGCCTTGTGACATCCTCAGCCCTAACAAAGTTCCGGAGAGGATGCCTAGAGGGAGTGGTCATGAACTGAGTCTCTAAGGACTGGCGGAGGCCAACCAAAGACAGTGGGAGGAGACGAGGTGTTGGGGGGGGTGGGCGGGGGGACAGGAGCAAAGTCACGGGCGGCATGTGAGGATGGCTATGTCGACTCAGGGGCCCGCAACAAAGCGTGTCAGATGGGGTGGTTTAAACAGCTGACACATTGTCGTCACAACTCTGGAGACTGCAAGTCTGAGATCAGAGTGTTAGAAGGAGTGGTCTCTCTTGAGGCCTCTCTCCTTGGTGTACAGACACCATCTCCTCCCTGTGTTCTCACACCGTCCTCCCTCTGTGTGTCTGTGTCCTAATCTCTTCTTATAAGGACACCAGTCAGATTGCATCAGGGCCCTCCCTGATGCCCTCATTTAAGTTCATTACCTTTGCAAAGACCCATTCTGAGGGACAAGGGGTCAGGGCTTCCGCAATTCCTCCCATGACCCCGGGGAAGTGCATGCAGCTGGACCCCAGTGAGAGCTGAGTCTAGAGGCATGGGTCAGTGCCAGGCCCAACGCCCTGTGAGAGCTCGGTTTTGGGGACGACAGGGGCTTTGAGGGCCACAGAGCTGGAACCCAGTTCTTGGTCTGAGCTTGGGCGGCTTAACCTCTGAGCCAGTTTGTAAAACTGGGACAAAACTATCTACCTAAGGGGGTTTGCTGTAAAAATTAAACAAAAAAGAGGGAAGAGATATGGGAACATATGTATATGTATAACTGATTCACTTTGTTATACAGCAGAAACTAACACACCATTATAAAGCAATTATACTCCAATAAAGATGTAAAAAAAAAATTAAACGAAAATGTTTCTAAAGCAATCGTACCGGCTTTGGCAAGCGATGGGTGTGTCAGATGATACATGAGATGAGGAGGAAGAGTGCTGCAGAGCTCAGGGGACAGGCTCCTAGGACAGCACTGGGGGCGTAGTTTGCACCCAGGCATGGACAGTACAGGGATGCATGGTGACACAGGGGACCAGCAGCAGGTGAGGTCCCACCGTTGGTAGCTTCAGACTCCCAGGCCCAGACCACTCAGCCTCTGACTCCGAAGAGGAATCTGCATTTTGACAGGTGTCCAGGAAGCTCCGAGGCAGCCTGGAGCCCGCAGGGACTAGGGGTGGAAAGTGAAGGACACAGGAAAGATGTCCTGTTGTCATGCTTCTTACACAGGACTCCAGTTGGAGGCCCGGAGTGTGGGAGACCCTGTTGCACTGTGTCCACCTCTCCATCATCTCTGGGAACAGGCAGGTGGAGACCCCGGGAGTCCTGCTCGGCAGACGATCCAAACGTCTACTGTTTGCTCCATTGCTGAGCCCACTGCGTAGCTTGGCCAACAGAGAGAAGCCTTTGCCCAGCATCTGTGGGTTGGGGTTCTGGAGAAAAAGCCAAAGGCAGCCTGTTCACTTCGGGGATGGAGGGATCGTGAGGGACAGAGCTTGTGGCTCCTTCCAGAGATTTAATGAGCACCGTCATTAAAGCCATTAGTCAGGGTCCCCATGTCCCCCAGCTGACCTGGTCACCTGTGATTCTCTAATGAAGCTCCAGCGCTGAGACCCCCAGGTGTCTCCGCAGGGTAGCCACCAGATGAGCTAATTTGCCCCAAGCCATTATGCCGGGAGGACCATCGGTTCTCTGGAAAATGGTCTAACATGAATCCATACCCTTGGCTGAGCTACGGAAGGCTCATGCGTTCGGCTCTCAGCTTCTCCCCATGCTGAGCACGGAGGCCTTGGGTCTGATGGGTTTTTCTGGCACAGAGAGCAGGGGATGCAGGGAGGGAACTTCCCTAGCCCCAAACGTTCTTGCTCTTCACAGAGAACGCCCCTCCCCAGCACCTCCACACGCGGGTGCACAGGCTTGCAAGCTCACGCGCATACACACTTGCCCACGCAGCTTCCAGAGGCCCACGTGGCAGAGGCA
Organism: Orcinus orca; assembly: GCF_937001465.1. Lineage (NCBI taxonomy): Eukaryota > Metazoa > Chordata > Mammalia > Artiodactyla > Delphinidae > Orcinus > Orcinus orca. Next base: position 6,976,853 of record NC_064572.1, read on the forward strand.
GACATCACCTTCTCTTGGTACGTGAATCGTTGTGCTGTTGCTGCATTCAGCTCCCTGTAATTGAGTTCTGCTCAGCTGCCATTGCCTTTGTGTCCCTTATGAGGAGAGTGTTAAAAAGCTAATCCATAGTAGACACAAGATGGGGGCAGATTAAATTTCCGGGGTCCAGGCTGCCTGTTTGCACCATTGGTGTTTGCTGTAAATTGCAAGTCAATTGACACTTCATTTCATGCTCTGTGTGGTGCTGGCTTAGAAATGCTTCATAAACAGGAGTCCGGTTGCCTTCGTGTGAATGGAACAGAATGGCATTTCTTTTTGTGTGTGTGTGTGTGTGTTTACAATAATTCTTTCTAGTTTTATTGATGTACGATTGGCAAAAATTGTATATATTTAAGGTGTACAATGTGATGTTTTGATTTATGTATACATTGTGAAATGATTACCATAAACAAGTTAATTAACATCCATCATCACATAGCTACCATTTTTTTTGTGCGTTATGAGAACACTTGAAATCTACGCTCTTAGCAGATCTCAAGTATACAGTATGTTATTAGCTATAGTCACCATGATGTACATTAGGTCTCTAGAATTCAGAATGGCATTTCTTAAGAAAATAATCTGCATGTCAGACTTGCCGAACGCAGACCACCACACTGTCCTCACTTGTCCTGCCTGGTGGGAGTCCTGGTTGCTGCAGCCCTGGCTCTATGGAGGCCTCTATGTGGCATCCTGGGGACATGGCCTGGAGCTGAACCCTCTGGGCTGAGAGCTTCCAGGGGCAGGAGCCCCTGTTGCCCCGCTGAGACCGAGATGGCTGTAGGATCGTTGCAGGGGCTCAGCTCAGGAGAGACCCGCCTTTGCAGCCACACCTGACCTCAGACAACATCTGAGAATTCCTCACATAAGCAGGACCAAGATAATGATATAATATGGGCTAACTGAAAGGCCAAAAGTGTGCCAGGCCCTCTAATAACATACAGGTGAATCTAGACCGCGACCAACAGCAGAGAGACAGACGGACTTGATCTCGGCCTGCAGCAGCTTGAAGCAGGCTTTAGGTTACCGGCCAGAGATTGAGGTCAGGCTGTGGCAGTGAGAGCGCTGAATCCTAGCCACTAGACCAGTGGCCAGTGACAGGGCCCTGGCCCTTTGGCTTTGCAGAAATGAATTCCCACAAAGACGGAAAGTAGTGAAACAAGTAAAGTGTTTATTAGGAGGAAAAAGAATATGTGTGGATAGCCACACGGGATGGCTCAGAGAGAGAGAGCGTCCTCATGGTAGTTTGAATCACTTATATGGGGCATTTCTTCTGGGTTTCCTCTGGCCAATCATCTTGCTTTGCCTGGTTCTGAGTCTGTATTTGGTTTATCTCAGGGTCCTCCCATGCGTGTGCGCTTGCGCATCTCTTAGCCAAGATGGATTCCAGCGAAGAGGCCTGTGGGTAGGTTGACATCACTCCCCTTTTGACCTCCAAAGAGCTTTTCTGCACATGTATAGCTGGGAAGGTCTGCTTGATGTCCAGAATGGAAAACATGTGGTCTCTATCTTTTATCTGGGCAGGACTCAGCTCCCCTTCATCTTGGAGTACCTGTCCACAGGGGACAAACTCTAGCTACTCAGCCTGGGGCCCCTCTATCTCCTGCCTCAGGACTCACCAAATGGGGGGCAGAGGCCTCATAAGTAGTGCAGGTGATGCTGCACGTGGTGGAGGGACCCCTAGGAAGTGCAGAGAGCCAGGAACTTTCTATCCAGAGCAGGAATTGACAGCCTTCCTGGAAAGGGCCAGATAGTAAATGTTTTAGGCTGTGTGGACCACACGGTCTTTGTCCACCTCTGACCTAGCAGAGGCATCCCTGGATGAGTGGCCAGTGCAACTTTATTCACAAAACAGGTGGTGGTCGGCAGCCTGACAACCCTGAGCTAGGGAGTGGCTCATTTGCACGTGGCTGCATCTATTTCCAGGACATTTTAAAGGTAAACTGTTCTTACTAGCCTTCTCTCTCTCTCTTTCTCTGATGGTATTAATCTACGAGAGTGATATTTTAAAATAATGATTTCATTTTTCCTGTCTTAAAAAAATTATAAAAGAAGTATGTGGTCATTATAAAATTATTAGAAAATAGAGGTAAGCAAAACGAAAGAAAATCAACTTACTGGGCTACTCTTCACCCTGCCTCTTCCTTGGCTTTACTCACAAATTCCCTTCACCATCCACAGCCGCCCACAAGGAGGGCTTCGGTGGGAGGAGGGGGAGGGAGTGCACCTGGGGGGAGGGTGGACCTCCCAGCTGGCTCACCACCTGCTGATCCTCGAGGACTGAGCCTCACTCGTGGGCCAGTATGTGTCTCCCTGCGGGAGAGCTCCTGGGCCTCTGCTGAAGCCCAGTGTCGGCTGCCCCCAGCAGGAGGGACCTTTGAGCCTCGGGCTTTGGTCATGGTCCTGCGCCCTTCTCCAATGGCAGGAATTCCTCCCGAGGCGAGGGGACTGGCAGTAGAATTAGTCCCTCAGCTCACCCCCCTCATTCCGTCAGCACACGTCTGTTGGGCATCTCCTTGTGCTGGGTACCCTTCTAGGCCCTGGGCCAGCAAGACAGACCTGGGAGCTTTCATTCTCTCAGGGAACGATAATTATAAGCAAATATACCATAAAAATGATCATTTAAATATTGGATGGTGATGTCTGCAAATAATACACTGGGAAGTACTTGATGGGGGGTCGGCAGGGTGGGCAGGGAACCATCCCTGAGGGGGTGATGACACGGGGGCTGAGCAGTCTTGGCAGAGCAAAGAGCAAAGGCAAATGTCCTGGAAGGGTCCAGGGCTGTGTGGTCCAGACAGGAAGAACCCTGCAAGCGGAACAGATGCCTCAGAGGAAGGGTGGGATAAGGAGTGGGCTGGGGAGGGTCGAGGGGGTGGCAGGGAAGTTGGGGTGGGGCAAAGCCTTTACACTAGGAAGAGGCACAGTGGGAAGCCCCTGGTGATTTCAGGCAGGACAGCTGTATAACCTGACTTCAACTTTCCAAACCTAGGCTGGAAGGGAAGAGGGGAAACAGGAGGTGCTGCAGGGCAGGTGCTGACGACGAGGATGTGCTGGTCCTGTGCCTCCGGAGAGGGGAGCTGACAGGACTCTGACAGCTGGAAGGAGAGAGGACGACCCGGGAAGCCCCTCAGCTGAGATGGGAAGGCAGGAGCGCAGGAGGCTGGGTGGAGAGTGAGCTCGTGTCCTGGACGGATGAGCACGACGGCCCGTCAGCATCCAGGGTGTGGAGTAAGTGGCTCAGGTGAGTTAGGAGCTCCCGCGAGAGGACCTTCTGGCCAGTCTCGACTGGCCAGCCTCCTCGCCTGCAGCGATGGCCTGTGATGGCCCATGCCCCTCCCAGCGCCCCTCCCGTCTGGCCCCAGACCACCCACTGACGTGAGATCCTCAGGCCAGAAGGGCCACCCAGGACACCACCATGGCCTGGTCAGTACAGGCAGGGTCTGGAGCGTCTGCAGAGAAGCCAGGGCGGGGAGGTCCAGGGGTTCCCCCCAGTCTGGGCATTTGGGTCTCTGCACGGCCCCTTCAGGCCCAGCTGTCCCTTTGGAAAGATGCGCTGGACGCTTTGGGGGGATCAGCAGGCACACTGCAGTCTTACTCCACTGCATCTGCAAAATAGCAAAGCTCTCAGTGCTGTTTTCTCCGCGTCAGTGTGTATGTTTCTAATCAACTTGCTGCAGTTGTAACGGCGCCTAACGAGAGCTGTAAACCGTGGACGGCTCTGCGTGGACAGCTCTCAGCTCTGACCCGGGTGCCCACTGGACTCCTCAGCGGGCCCCAGGGAGCCCACCGTTTTGATGTGGGAGTCAGGCTGGGGGCGGGGCGGGGGCGCTGGTAAGGGGCTGGCTGATGGCTGGTGCGCATTGCGATCCCCCCGTGGAGGCAAAGGTGACGGTGGCGTGGGGGGCCTGGTTGACCACTGTGTGGGTAGGTGGGCCGGGGCTTCCTGTACTCCGGCCCCTCCTGCCGACGAGAAGGAGGGGGCTTGGCCGGCCTGTCAGCTCCTTGCCCGCCTTCTCTCCACATTTGGCTCGGACACTGGGTTTATGGGCCACATGGCAGGAAGGCCACAATGGCCAGGCTGACGGAACCAGGAGACCCGGCCCGGGCAGGCCTGCCAGGATGTGGGGGAGGGGCCCCTCATAGGACCCCAGCCGCGCACAGCACTCGGACCCCCCGTTCTGTGAAGACATTGTCATTCATACGCTCAAAGAACTCCAGAGCTGAAAAGGATAGTACAAATCATGTCGTTCATTGTTTTACTATGAAGAAGACTGAGGAAAGTAAGGCAACTTTCCCAGAATATTGACAAAGGCAGGACTAGAATCAATTTCCTGATTCTTCAGTCCCGGGAAAAGGACACAGAGAGCTTTGCCCGCCCCTGTGAGGACTCCCAAGCCTCTTGGGCAGGACTTCCCAGCCCTATCCTGCCATGGCACTCCGAGGACAGAATAGGCTTGCGTGACTCCTGTGATAAAGGAACGAGGCTGCTTTGGGAGCAGGCAACCTGCTTGGGGACTCCTGCCACCCCATGCCCACTAGGCTTCAGCACACCTGCCAGAGAGTTCTGTACATGCATGTGTGTATGTGTGTGTGTGTGTGCATGCATGTCCAAGCGTGTGTGTGTGTGTGTGTGTGTGTGTGTAACTACAGAGCACGGGTTCTGCAGCTCCCCTGCCTCAGTCTCTGAGTGGTTTCTATATATCCATTATTGATTAAGAACTCCAGAGAGAACAAAATCCATTCATTCCACCACTAATCTCTTTATACTTTCTTAATATAAGAGACTAGTACACATGCCTTTTCTTAGGTGGAAGGAAAGAAAACCACAGATAGATCAAATACTTTTCTTAGGTCATTCAGGATATTTGTGATGAGCTGAAACGTGATGAGTACTTGTGATGAGCTGAAGCTGCATCCCCAGATGTAGAAAGAAGATAACTAGCACTATTAGAAATCAGATAAACTATAAAGAAAATAGAAATTAAGGCCCATAGTGCCCCGTCGTATTTTGTGAGTATGTGGCCACTCTCGTCAGACACCCAACTGCATTAGTTCCAAAAAGTGGTCCCAGAAACTAGGCCTGGAATTCACCTTTAAGGTTGGTTTAGTGTATTCTGAGGAGCATTAATTAAGAAGTATTAAACAAATAAAAAACAAAGGAGTTATGCAGGGAAATATGTTTCGAAAACCCTTGGTAAACAAAATTAAGCAGGTTTCTCAGAGTAGTACTTCTCAGGACCTTGAAAATGCTGGCATGCATTCTCTCTCCAAGAATGAGAGAGAGCAAAAGACAGCTCTGAATTTATTTGACCATAGAATATTCTTCACCAAAGACCTAGTTGGTCAGCTGTTTTTCCAAAATGCCAATTTGGGGAGAAAAGTGTCTAGATAGGGCTTTCTAGTGCAACCAAATACTTCTGCTCCTGTCTAATGATGGAAGAGGGGCAGGACTTATAGAACTGCATGCTAAGGACCTCCACAAAAACACTGGGAAAATGGTCAAAGTAAACTTTTTCAGACTTTGGAAATTAACCAAAGCCTTGCAACAATCCAAGGAGAATTTATCCAAGATAAACTGCTGAAGGTAAAAGCAACAGTGTTGTGGCATTTGAACTCCCATCCCAACCTATCCAGTTCCATGTCAGCCTTGACAACCAGCAGCTTGACAACCCCGGTAGCTGTGAAAACCGCCAACCTTGTGGCCACCAGAGGAAGCAGACTGGGTTTGAGGCTCTTCAAAATGTCCCATCTTCAGAACACTGTTATTATTTACTTGTCTTGCAGACTCCTGGAAAAGCCCTCTATTATGTGGCATTGTTGATATTTGGCCTGACTCAGAGCTCACTCTACAGGAAAAGCTCTATCCCAGGGGATTTGACAAGAACTATTAGCAGCAATTGTTTATCACTGAGGCTGAAATACCAGTTGAGAGAATCAAGAATCTGGGCAAAAATGTAAAAGGAATATCTGGGTACTGAGTTACCCCCCAGGGGGGCTTTGAAAAGCTCTGATCTATTCCTGGGGATCAGGAAGGCTATGCACATGTGCATGGCTGTGCACATGCCCAGGAAAGACCTGAGAAAGTCCCAATTGCTCAAATCAGGTTGACAATGAGGCTTGGCACAAGCAGAAAGTAAATACTAAAGCTGAGTTGTAAACAGCTCAAGTGTTAAAGAGATGCTCCAGTGCACACAGAGGGCCCCCTGGCAAAGGGCAGAAGATTTACTGGTTCAAGACATTTAAAGAAAACTCTGGCCAATCACTAGCTGACCACTAAGCTAACAGAGCAGAAACTCCAGTTGCTGCATGATAGGGAATACAGACTTTACAGGATTAGTCCAGGAAAGTCACTAAACAGACTAACCAGCAACAAACAAATAAACCCAAACAACAAACCAGCAACAACAAATCCTGGGAGCGGGGGGTAGGGGGTGGGGGTGGGTCTCATTTTGAAAGGTTCCACATTATATTATCAAAAATATTCAGTTTTCAACAGAAAAAATTGTGATATAGGAAAAGAAACAGACATTTATGGCTCATGCACTGGAAAAAAAGCCTTGAGCAGGCCCAGATATTGGGCATACTAGGCAAAGATTTTAATTCAGCTATTATAAATATGTTCAAAGAACTAAAAGAAATTATGACAATGATGTCTCACCAAATAAAGAATATCAATAAAGATATAAAAATTATTTAAAAGAACCAAATAAAAATTCTGGAGTTTAAAAGTATAATAAGTAAAATGAAAAATTTATTAAAATCAGAAATTTGAACTATCAAAAGAAAGAAAGTGAATCAAAGATAAATCAATTGAGATTAGCCAGTTTGAGGAACAGAAATAAAAATGGATGCAGAAAAAGAAACAGAACCTCAGAGACTGTGGAACATCATCAATCATACTGATATATACATAGAGGGAGTCACAGATGGAGAAGAGAAAGAGAAAGGGGCAGAAAGAATAGTTGAAGAAATAATGACTCAGAATTACCCCAATTTTATGGGAAACATTAACCTACATATCCAAGAAGCTCAACAAACTTATCTCCAAGTGAGATAAACTCAAGGAGATTCACACCTAGACACATCATAGTCAAATTGCTAAAATCCAACAACAAAGAGCATCTTGAAGGCAGCAAGAGAAAATGTGTCATCACATACACAAAGGAACCTCAGTAAGATCAACAGTGGATTTCTCACTGAAAACCATATTGAAAATGCTGGGACAACATATTGAAAATGCTGAAAGAAAAATATAGTCAACCAAGAACTCTATACCCAGTAAACCTATCTTTCAAAAATAAAGAAAAAATGAAAACATTACCAGATAAACAAATCTAAGAGAATTCATCACTCATAGAACTGCCCTATGAGAAATACTAAAAGGAGTCCTGCAGGCTGAAATGAAAAGGCCCTATGTTCAAATCCATATGGAGAAATAATTGCACTGGTAAAGGTAACCATATACTTATAAAAGACAGCATAAATGCATTTTTATACCTCTTTTCTTCTCCTATCTGATTTTAAAAACAACTTTTAAAGCAATAGTTATAAAACTGTGTTGATGGATTTGTAATATACAAAGATATAATTCCTATGACAATAATAAACAATAAAAGAGAGAGGAGGGCTGGAGCTATATTGGAGCAAAGTTTCTGTCTACCGATGCAAGTAAGTTAGTGTCAATCCAAACTAGATTATATTAAATTAAGCTGCAATTGTAGTCCCCAGGACAAACACTGAGAAAATAACTAAAAACCATATAGTGAAAGAATGTACAAGGGAATTAAGATGATACCCAGAAAATATCTATTTAACACAAAGGAAGTTAATGATGGAAGAATAGAGAAGCAAAGACAGGAAACATAGAAAACAAATGGCAAAATGGCAGATGTAAATAAATCCTGACATTAGCAACTACAATAACGTAAATGGAATAAAAATTTTAATCAAATGCTAGGATTAACAGAATGGAATCAAAAAATGATTCAACTCTATGTTTCTCTATGAGACACCTTTATATTTAAACACACAGATAGCTTAAAAGTAAAATGGTAGAAAATTATATATCATGCAAACAGTAATTAAAAGAGAGCTGAAGTAGTTATACTAGTAACAGATAAAATAGACTTTAAATTAAAAATTATTACTAGAGACAAAGAAGGTTATCTATAATGATAAAAGTGTCAACTTATCAGAAAGATATATGATTATATACCTATATGCACCTAGTATCAGAATCCCAAAATACATGAAGCAAAAACTGACAATATTAAAGGGAGACATAGACAATTAAAAAATAATAACTGGAGACTTAAATTCTTCACTGCCAATATGAATAGAATAACTAAGCAGAAGGTCAACAAGAAAATAGAAGATTAGAACAACAGTATAAACTAACTAAACCTAACAGACATCTATAGTACACTCTATATAATAATAGCAGAATACAAATTATTCTCAATTACATGTGGAAGATTCTCCAGAATAGACTACATGGTAGGCCATATAACAAGCCTTAATAAATGTAAAGGGACTGAAGTTTTACAAAGTACTATCTCCAACCACATAGAACTAAAGTAGAAATCAGTAACAGAAGAACATTTGATAAATTCACAAATATGTGCAATAAATGGCAACTTCTAAATAACCAATGGATCAAAGTAGAACACACAAGAGCAATTAGAAACTATTTTGAGATTACTGAAAATAAAACCACAATATACCAACACTTATGGGATACAGCTAAAGCAGTACTTAAATGAAATTTACAGCTTTAAACACCTATAGTAAAAAAGAAGGATTTCAAATCACTAACTTAACCTTAACCTTAACTTAAGAAACTAGTAAAAGAAGAGCAAACTCAATCAACAAGAGAAGAAGGAGGGAAATAATAAAGGTTATAGTGAAAATAAATGAAACAGAGAATAGAAAAACAAAATAATGTCAATGAAACCAAAAGTTTGAAATGAAGAACAAAACTGACAAAACATTAGTTAGACTGGCCAAGAAAAATAGCAAAAAGACTCAAATTACTAAAATCAAGAATGAAAGAGGGGAGGTAACTACTGACCTTACAGAAGTAAAAATGAGTATAAGAAACACAATGTACAACTATATGCTAATACATTTAGTAACTTAGATAAAATAAACAAATTCCTGAAGAAAAACCTGACTCATAAAGAAATGGCAAATACGAATAGACCCATAAAACATGAAGAGAGATTGAATTAGTAATTTTTAAACTTCCCACAAAGAAAAGTCCATAGCCAGATGGCTTCAACTGGTGAATTCTACCAAACATTTAAAGAAGAACTAATACCAATTCTTCACAAACTTCCCAAAAAAGTAAGAGGAGGGACTACATCCCAACTTTTTCTCTAAAGCCAGCATTATGTTGATACCAAAACCACACAAATATATCACAAGAAAACAACAGAATTACATTCTTCATGAATATAGACACAAAAATCCTTAACAAACACTAGCAAATTGAACCCAGCATACAGATAGGATTATACACCATGAACAAGTGGGATTTGTTCTAGAAATGCAAATTTGGTAAAAAATCTAAAAACCAATCAATATAATACACCATATTAATAAAATAAATGAAAAAGCTTTGATCTATGATTACCTCAACAGATGTAGAAAATATTTAACACAATCCAACATCTTTTCATGATAATAAAATTCCACAGACCAAAAAAAGAAGGGAACTTCTTCAACACATTAAAGGGCATCTCTGAAAATCCCACAGCTAATATCATATTGGACTGAATGCTTTCCCCCTAACATCAGGAACAAGACTAGGATGTTCACTCTTGCACTTGTATTCAACATTGTATGGGAGTTTCTAGCCAAGGCAATAAGGCAAGAAAAAGAAATAAAGGGCATCTAGATCAGATAAGAAGAAGTAAAACTGTCTTTATTTGCAGATGACATCATCTTATATATAGAAGGTCCTAAGGATCCACTAAAAAACTATCATAGTTAATAAACTATTAAAGCTAAATATCAGAAATATTTCAGGATACAAAAATAAACATGCAAATATCAATTATGTTTCTATACACTAGCTATGAATAATCCAAAAATCAAATTGAGAAAGTAATTTCATGTACAATAGAATCAAAAAGAATAAAATACTTAGGAGTAAATTTAACCCAAAAAATACAGGACTTGTGTACTGAAAACAACAAAACATTGAAATAAATTAAAAACCTAAATAAACTGAAAGACTCCCCAAGGTCATGGATAACAAGACTAAATATTGCTAAGGTGACAACTGTCCCAAATTGATCCATAGAATCAATGTAATTCCTATCAAAATCTCACCAGCATTTTGCAGAAATTGACAAGTTGATCCTTAAGTTCATATGGAAAGAACAAAGCTAGAGGTCTCACAGTTCCTGATTTCAAAATTTACTGTAAAGCTGTAGTAATCAAGACAGCATGGTACTAGCATAAGGAAAATATATAGATCAATAAAAAAGAATTGAGTGTCCAGAAATAAGCCCTTACATTTATTATCAATTGAATTTCCACAAGGATACCAAGATCACTGAATGAGGGAAAGATAGACTTTGCAACAAACAGTGCTGGACAACTGTATACCTACAAATAAAAGAATAAATTTGGGCCCCCTATCACACACCATACCCAAAAATTAACTCAAAATGGTCGTGGACATAAATGTAAGAGCTAAAATCATAAAACTCTTAAAAGAAAATATGAGTGAATTTTTGCAACCTAGGGTTAGGCAGTTCTTTCTTCGATATGACACCAAAAGCACAAGCAACAAAAGAAGAATTAGATAAATTGGACTTCACCAAAATTAAGATCATTTGTGCTGCAAATGATACTATCAAGAAAGGGAAAAACAACCCACAGAATGAGGGAAATATTAGCAAATTAATCTGATAAGGGAATTGTATCCTGAATATATAAAGAACTCTTACAACTCAACAAGACATGTAACCCATTTACAACTGGGCAAAGGATTTGAGTAGATATTTCTCCAAAGAAGACACACAAATGGCCAAAAAGCACATGAAAACATGTTCAGCATCATTAATCATCAGGGAAATGAAAATCAAAATCCCAGTGAGATACCAGTTCATACCCCCTAGGTGGGCTATAGTCAAAAACCACAATAACAAGTAATGGCAATGATATGGAGAAACTGGAACCCTCATACAATGGTGATGGGAAGGTAAAATAGTGTAGCCACTTTGGAAAACACTTGGGCATATCCTCAGAATGTTAAACCACATGATCCAGCCTTCTACTCCCAGGTATACCTGCAAGAGAAATGAAGTGCACCCAAAACTTGTACATGAATGTTCACGGCAGTATTATTCATCATAGCCAAAAAGTGCAAACAACCCAAGCGTCTATCAGCTGATAAATGGAAAAACAAAATGCAGTATATCCATATAATGGAATGTATTGTTCCTCAGTGAAAAGAATAAAGTACTGATATATGGATGAAACTTGAAAACATTATGCTAAGTGAAAGAAACCAGACACAAAGAATCACATTATGTCCATTTATGGGAAGAGCCCAGAACAGGCAAATCTAGACACAGAGGTAGATGACTATTACCTCGGGCTGAGGTTGTGGGTAGGGATAGGGGGTGACTGCTAACGGGTATGGGGTTTCTTTTGGGGTGATGAAAACGTTCTAAAATTAGATTGTGCTGATGGTTGCACAACTTCTGTGACTATAACAACAACAACAACTGAATTGTACATTTTTGAATGGTTAGATCTCATGGTACATGAATTATATGACAATAAAGCTATTTTTTAAAGTAATTGGAGTTCAGACTAACCCAGATTTTTCTTCTTCCACATGCATTGTATCCTACTGTGGCAGAAGACAACCTATTCATCCTTTGTCACACACTCTGAAATCACACTGCACTTGCTACCAGAGAATTGAGTAGACAGTGGTCCTGGAGCCCACCGGGAGGCTCAGCAGACAGAATCATACTCTTTCCCTGGTGGTTCTTACCCTGGCACTTTACTTTTTTCTCTCTAGCAATCCAGAACTCTCTCTTTTTATTATTGTTTCAAGCACATAATAACTCTATTAATTCTCACTAAGTATTTCCAAGTGTAAGTCCTGCTGGTCTTGCTTTAGCGAAAAGATTCATTTATAATTAGCAGCATTCATTTGAAATAAGTATTTTTCTTGCATCCTTTAAAACCTGACTGAGTGGCATGGACATATATACACTACCAAACGTAAAATAGATAGCTAGTGGGAAGCAGCCCCATAGCACAGGGAGATCAGCTCGGTGCTTTGTGACCACCTAGAGGGGTGGGATAGAGAGGGTGGGAAGGAGGGAGACGCAAGAGGGAAGAGATATGGGAACATATGTATATGTATAACTGATTCACTTTGTTATAAAGCAGAAACTAACACACCATTGTAAAGCAATTATACTCCAATAAAGATGTTAAAAAAAAAAAACCTGACTGAAATGAGCCTTCCAGAAAAACATCTATATTAATACCTTTTGAGTAAGCAATCTTAATTGTAGTCATTTCTTTATTCCTCATATCAGCAATGTTCATATGCACATCATATTCACTATTAATTCATATGTACTGACAGGGTTCAAATCCTACACACACACACACACACACACACACACACACACACACATCGGTAACAACAAGTTGTTACTGGATCCTAGCCAATGGACTGTAATAGTGGCACTTTACTGGTTTTAATGCAGCAAAATTCTGTGCTCCAATTCTTTCAATATAAGATTTCTTTGTTTTCCATAGTTATTAACTGTAAAGAAAAAAATCCAATACATTGACACAAATATTATTTCCCAATCTTATTCATACTTTAAATGTGATAATCTACTGCTTGAAGCACAAAAGGGCACCATGGTGTTTCTAAAATATGGCTGTTAAAGTTTTGATGCTCTTTCTGTTGAAAGATAGGGGCTCAATGACCTTCTGACTGTAGGTGAGCTCGTGACGCTTTGCTGAATTGGCTGCTGGAAGTGATGCTGGGGGACTTCCGAGGCCAGGTCCTGAAAGCTCAGGTGGCTTCCACCTTGTCCTCTGGGACCCTCGCTCTGAGTGCTGAGTGCTGTGAAGACCCCAAGCCTCATGGAGGGACCACGCAGACATGCTCTGATCAACAAGCCCAGCCCAGCTCAGCCTTTGTGTCACCCCAGGTCAAGCACCAGCCTTGTGGGCTGTTGGAGGATTCTAGCCCCTCTCAGCTGAGGTCCTGACAAGACGAATCAGAGACAAGCCAGCCCTGCTCTGGCCTGTCCAAATTCCTGGACAACAAAACTCATGACCAGAATAAAAATGGTTGTAGTACTTCTGGCCACTAAGTTTTAGAGTGTTTTGCTCTCTGCAGCGAGAGACAGCTGAAGGGAATTGGAAGGGACTTCTCCCGTCCAACATCCCTCAGATGTCGTTGCAGGAGAGTTAGCAGGTGAGTGATTCACCCCTAGTACCATCAAGACCCATTTAGGGACTTCCCTGGCGGTCTAGTGGTTAGGACTCTGTGCTTCCTCTGCTGCGGGGCATAGGTTCGATCCCTGATCGGGGAACTAAGATCCCGCATTTGGTACAGCCAAAAAAAAAAAAGACCCATTTAAAGAAACTACCTTTGTTCATGGAATTCGGGTCCACTTGCCACAAAGAAAGAATCTGGGCTCCTCCTAAAGTGTTTTGTAATTGGATATGACTTTTAATTTGCTGAGTTTTCTTTAATTATTTATGAAAGTCTGCCCAGTTTTTCCAACTACATTTTAAGTGACTGTTTCCCTTGTTCACTAACCTTGTTGCAGCAAACAAGGCAGGACTCAGTATCCCATGGGGGCTTGTAAGTGCCTCTGAATGACCTTGCTTCCTTCTGGAGCCACCGAGGGCGCCGGGCCCTGGGACCTTGGATGGTTGGCTGGGCTTCTGTGCCTGCTGCTTTTAACTGTGGGGGATTGGGTGGGCAGGGGGGACTGATATAAGGAAAGGGGAGTGGAGGAAGCACAGGCCGTCAATCAGGAGACCTAGGGTCAACTCAGGCTTCTAGCACTTGACACTGCTGGGATCTCGCATCAAGTACCAGCTTCTTGGAGCCTCCAAGAAAAGGGGATAGTAATTCATCCCAGGGTTGTTCTGCAGTTCAAATGAAGTGAAATCACTTTGCAAATAAAAGTACAGCATTGTTATTATCTGCTGTATGCATTTGCATAAATTATATCTTCTCTAGACGTCCATGAAGTGGGGTTAATGATAGTTATTACCTCTTACCAGGATCACTGCAATACCCTCCTAGCTGGTCTTCCTATTTCTATTTCTGGGCTCTTAAAAGACATTCTTCACACAGCAGCTGGGCCATCTTTTTGACATACAAAATAAACCATGGCCCGCTCCTGTTTAAAATCTTCCAGTGGCTTCATATTGCACTTAAAATCAAATGTAAACCCCACATCAGAGTCTACAAGGTCCTGCGCCATCTGGCCCCTCCCCACTGCTCTGACCTGGTGCATCGCCCTCTGCCCTGAACCCCCTGTGCTCTTCTCTGGGCTCCTCAAGCCCCCCAGGACCCTCACAGCCCCAGGACATTTGCACATGCTCCTCCCTTATGCGGCTCATGGTCTGGCCCCAACCCCTTGAAGAGGCTTTCCCTGACCACTCTTCCTAAAGTAGCCCTCACCTCTTTCTTACCCACATTATCCTATTTTGATGTATTCAGAGCACTAATCATTCTCTGAAATGTTATTGTTTAATGCTTCTTTGTTTGCTGTCTTCCACCCTTAAAATGTGAATGCCATGAGAGCAGGGCTGGGACTGTTTTGTCAAGCGTAGCTCCAGCACACAGTAGGCCCTCAATAAATCGGTGTTGATGAAGGAACGAGCAAACGATTGAAAATTTCAGAGTCCCTTCCACCCACCCCACCACGGAATAGAAAGTTCACATCTGCTCTGTGCTCCACAGAGAAAAGCCCCATGGGAGGAGGGGGTGAGAGTCATGATGTACGAGATAGTTATCTGAACCAAATGTAGGGGCTGTGAGCCTGAGAGCCCATCCCTGGACTCTGTGGCAGGACTGCTCTCATCGGCTGAGATTACCCTTATCAGTAAGGACAGCATCAAGCACGAGTTTTTCAGAAGCGCTGCAGTCGTTTGGGTCCTTGGTTGCAATGGCTAATTTTACGAGAGCCTGTGGGTGGACATGAGCTGACTTAACGTTCTGACCTCTGCTCAAGACCAGAACTTCTTGCTCTTGTTCTAGCACAGTGCACTCCCAGCGTCATTCCTCCCAAGATTTTCCCGTGGCATTTTTACAACGAGGACAGGACCCTTCTCCTCAGATAGGACTTGGCTAGGACAAGTAGGAAGTGGATCAGGAAGCAAAACAGATGCACATGGGGGCCTAGAAGACGGCAGTGTCCCGAGGGCTCACACCCACAAGTAACTTGTCACCTGAGCATCTAAAGCGAAGATTTAGATAACAGAGGTGCTCCAAAACACACAGCCCACGGCGTGGGTCACACTGCTTCAGGACCCCATTCCCTTTGTGGAGACCCTCGGGTGTTGTCCTCAATCCATGAAGAGGGGCGAGGTGAGGAATAGCATGTTTTTTGTTTGGTTGGTTGGTTTTGGTTTTTTGCTTGTTTGTTTTTTAGCCGCGTGGCATGTGGGATCTTAGTTCCCCGACCAGGGATTGAACCTGGGCCCCCTGCATTGGGAGCTCGGAGTCTTAACCACTGGACCGCCAGGGAAGTCCCGGCCCGTCCTTTTAAACACACACTGCATCACTTCTGCTCACATCCTTTTTGCCCAA
This sequence comes from Orcinus orca, assembly GCF_937001465.1. Taxonomy (NCBI): domain Eukaryota; kingdom Metazoa; phylum Chordata; class Mammalia; order Artiodactyla; family Delphinidae; genus Orcinus; species Orcinus orca. The sequence continues at coordinate 6,992,721 of NC_064572.1, forward strand.
ATTTCGTCCAACGTCCATACCTCATTGCAAGGGAGGCTGAGACATGTGATCTCTATGAGGGCAGCTCATGCCCAAGAGAAAGAAGGGGTGACTGTTGAAGGGGGTGACAGTTTATAGTCCCTGTCACATGCCCAGGAAGGAGCTGGCCAGCACAGCAACCCCAGACCTTGAGGTCCCTGCAGCCATCCCCACACATACAGAGGAGACTTCCATAATAGACAAAAAAAGCAAAGGGAAAGAGAGGGGTGGCTTTTAGAAAACTGAAGGAGATGGTCAAGGTTTTTTTTCAGTGAAACTTCTCAAAAATACATACTGCTCTTAGATATATATTTTTCCTACCATGAAACTTTCATGTCTCACTACAATCCAGTGCATTCACAGGATCACAACCTTTTAAAAATTTATCCTTTTTGGATTGAACTCTTATGTTTTGGATCTTAGCCCAGAGGTGATTTTTTTTTTTTAAGTTGGAAAGTTTGAACATGCTCCATTTGGCAGTCTCTAGAGCAGAGAAATAAAAATCTCTCTTACGTAACATATTTTGGGATTCCTTTATGTTTGGTTGACTCAGGAGTCACTGTATCATTGTGAATGTTGGGACGATAAGGATAGGCAGGAGAGTTTGTGGTCCATGTTATGCAAATTGCCCCTCCTAGGAGTCTCTGAACATAACCCTCATCATCCTAAGATGTTTCCGGGCAGCATTTCAAACAGAATGTCTTGCTCTTTGGTTTCACTTATCGGCAAGTGACACGAAATGCCAGGAACTTGTATCTGCACGACATGCCAAGTGCAACCCCGCTGCTGGTGTGGAAACAGCAGTTGCTTCACTTGGGTTTGTCCTCTGCCTTGTCCTCTTTGGGCCTCAGTTTCTGACTCTGCAAAGAGATCAGAAATAGCTAGTTAGCACCTCCTAAACATCAGCTGCTTTGTGACCTGGCAGAGCTGGCTTTTCTCCTTCGTAGTATTGGGGTAGGGAGGTCACCACACCAGAGGTTGTCAGACTGCACTGGGGGTCCCCAGAGTTCTGGGCTGGCCCCTCAGTTCCCTCTGGTTGATTCGGGGAGGAAGTGAGCCGGTGTCACCTGAAACAGCTCGACTTGAATCTTTCAGATCATTTCCAATCCTGAAGTTAGGAGAGTCGATAGGGTCAGAGAAGTGAGCCTGGGACATGGTATCTATTGATAGCTGTGAAGCGGGGAAGGGGCAGGGTGTGGATGAAAGGTGGGGGGATGTTCAGATGGGCAAGGCAGCATCTTGCAGGTAACAAGTGCACAGCAAGCCAGACAGTGTGGCCCGTGGCTCATCTGGAAAGACATAGCCCTCGACTAGAAGACAGACGTTAGGAGCCCAGGGGTCTTCTATAAACCAGAGCATCCCCGAGTCTTGATTTCTTCCTGCACAAAAGTTAAAGTCAGGAGGTGGGGTCCCAGACAAGTCTGTAACAACCTGTGTGCGTATTTCTGAAATCCCCCCAAACCAAACAAGTATTTCTCCATTTAGCACAAACTCATTTGGTGACAAAATCTGACCAGAAAAAACATGAGGTTACACATACTCTTTATTTATCTCTTTAGTTCAAGTACATACCTATAATGAGATATCAATCTATAGACACATGTTCTGTTTCATTTCAGAAATGTTAGTGTTCGATTAAGGTGCCGTCTCAGACCCACTGGGTGTGAGGTGACACCTCTAAAATTGGAGGAATTCTGAAGGCCAGACACATCTGTCCGCATGGGTTTGGGTAAGAGACTGTGCTGGGGACACTTCTCAACCTGCACTCTGGGTCTGTGGGTCACCAGCCAGGAGGGCCCGTGGTGACCGTGACGCATCCCCCTGTACAAAGGACGGCCTTTCCCAGGCCCCCTGTGACCACAGGGTCACAGGGTCACCATATTAATCCCCTGGGGCTGCCGTGACAAAGGATCACAGACTGGGCATCTCAAACAACAGGAATTTCCTGTCTCACAGTTCTGGAGGCCAGAAGTCCGAGATCAAGGTGTCGGCGGGTTGGATCCTCCTGAGGCCTCTCTCCTTGACTTGTTGACGGCTGTCTTCTCCCCGTGTCCTTGCACAGTCACCCTCTGTGTGTGTCTTTGTCTTCATTTTCTTTTCTTATGAGGACCCCAGTCATATCAGACCAGAGCCCACCCTAATGACCTCATTTAACCTCAATCACCTCTTTAAAAGCACTGTCTCTGAACACTGTCACGTTCTGAGGTGCTGGGGGTTAGGGCTTCAACATACGAATTTGGGGAGAACACAGCTCAGCCCATGACCACTTAGGCCATTTCAGCAGCCAGTGCCCTTCTGCTGGCTCTGTGCTTACATCTGTGACTCTCTACAAGTTACACAAAGAAGCATACCTGCATCCAGGCGAGGCCTGGGTTACAACGGAGGCGGGGGTGTCTGCCTTGCCCTTCCTTCCTCCCACAGAGGTGTGGGTCTGATTCGTCAGTGGAAGTCTGGGCTGTCTCATCTCAAGAACCGATTTTCACGGAGAGAAGTTCTAATAAATAATTAGACGCACATCTGCTGACTATGAAACTTTAGCCCAGGCCCCCACTGGGCCAGTGTGAAACAGGAGACCAATAATCCAAGCCCATGGGGTGTCTCCCTTTGTCCATCCTGCTTTGGAATGGGAGGGAGGGATGGAGAGCAGGAGGGGGGAGGAGGCCCTGCTGCCACTCGCTCTGTCCTGCAGCTTCAGCGACGGCACAGCTGGGAAGGGGACAGCCCAGAGGAGACAGTGTCACCCCCTCCAGACCATCCGTCTCGCCTTATTGTCCCCTAGGGCACGGCAGGGGCTCCTTAGCTTCTGTGACCAATAAGTCAGGCGGTGGAGGCTGTCTGTCAGCCAGGATGCATGGACCGCCGGCAGCCCTGGGCCCGGGCTGCACTCTGGAGGCGACGCTCTGGCTGCAGCCATTGTAGTCATGACAGACACCGAGGTGGGGGGCCCTTCAGGATCCTCCAGACCTCCAACACGGCTCCACAGCAACCCCACATCAGACGGGAGCCTTCCTAGTGCCCTGGCGGCCTGAGGCAGGAGTCGTGTGTCTGGAGTCTGGCACGGAGCTTGCTTTGCTACAGTGACGCAGGAAACTGGTCAGCGTGCCAGCTGATGGACACTATCCCTCTAGTCCCAGCCCTCACAGCCTGCATGTCAGCAGTCGGCAGATATTTCAGACGATAGAGCCCCTCTCCGGGCACCGTGCTTGATGACAGCATGGAAACACCTGCTGGAGGGACCACGGCCAAGGCTTTTGGTGAACCTCAGGCGTCCTCACGAGGATGACGTCCCTTGTCAGGGTTTCACAGGCCTTAATAACGTCATAGAAGCATGCAGAGAAGGCTGTGGGGCTGTCATAGGCACACGTGTTTTCTTCCAAAGTTCTGGACCCAAGTGTTGCATCAAGGGATGGGCGAGCACGTCGGCAGCCCGGAGGTCCTCAGCATCTGCGCGGCTCTCGCTGTGCCGGGAGATAAGGAAGGCCCGGGGGAGGCGGGAAGCCCTCACTCTCCCCCGTGCTGTCCCCGAGACAGACTATGATGGCTTCTTATTCTACAGTTGTGCACTTTCCAGAGGAAAGCAACCTGTGAACAGACAGCTGTTGTGAGCTCTCACCAGCCCCTTGGAAGTCCCAGTGCCCCTGGGCCTCACCCTGGGTGGGAGCAGGGAGTTGCTAGGAGACATGCAGGGGCCGCTCGTCCACATGGGCATTTCTGCTTTGTCCCAAAGTCCAGGGAAACAAGACACTGTGGGCAGGTTCCTACAATTCAAGGACAGAGTTCCCTCTGTTCTTCATGTTCCCTCTGTTTTAGCTTCTTCCGTCCCTTCAGACCCTCTGATGGGGCGTCCTGAGACCCTCCCCACCCATGTCCTGTCCTGGGCACTCGTCCCATGTTTTACTCTCAGAATTCTCCCTGAGCATCCTGGGAACAAACAGGATCACCCTGAGTGTGAGTATGTGTGTATGTGTGTGAGTGTGTATGTGTCCGTGTGTATGGGTGTGTGAGAGTGTGTGTGTGAGTGCGTGTGAGTGTGTTTGTGTCCATGTATATGTGAGTGTGTATGTGTTTCAGTGTATATGTGTGTGAGTGTATGTGTGTGTATGTGTGTGAGCCTGTATGTGGGAGTGTGAATGTATGTGTGTGAGTGTGAGTGTATGTGTGTGTGAGTGCATGCATAAGTGTGTGTGTGAGTCTGTACATGGGAGTTTGTGTGTATGTGTATGTGAATGTGTATGAGTTTCAGTGTGTATGTATGTGGGTGAGTGTATGCGTGTGTGTGAGTGTGTATGTATGTGAGTGTATGTGTGAGTGTGAGAGTGTGTGTGAGTCTGTATGTGGGAGTGTGTGTGTACGTGTGACTAACAAGGACTCCATGCTTCCCGCGTGTCTGCCCCGTGACTATGGACTATACACACGTTACCTCCATTCATCCTCACACAAGCCCCTCAGATGTATTCTCATCCTGTTTTACAGCTGAGGACACCCAGAGAATTACAGGGGCTCCTAAGAGGCCCGAGATCACACAGCACACAAGGACTTGCCCAGTGTGCCAGCAGGAAGCGGGGATGCTGAGAAACCCACACCATCCCGCGGGGCAGAAAAGGCTCGTCCTCTCTCTTGATTCAGGGAGCAGCTGTGGGGTCAGGACAGGCTTGGGAAGAAGGAGCAGCTCTTGTCTTCCAAGGGTCCAGAAGCGGGGATGGGACACCATGGCAGCTTTCAAGCCCTCTCTTCAGGTGCTTAGGGGCGGGGGTAGGAGCCGGCGGAGCCGGGCGGCCCTGAAGCAGGAGGCCGGCAGCTCCTCTGGCCTCCTGGCTGCTGGGGGGCTAAGGTGCCGTCTCCCTGGCACTGGCTCTCGGGCAGCACAGCTACTCCCTCCACTTCACACCGCTTCATCGACTGGAAGACGTCTCGTCTCCTCTCTGCCGGGACCTCCTTGTCCTGGGGAATGTCACCCACTGTCAGCTTCCCCAATGGGACACTGGCCCTTCCCCCTGGTTTCACGTGAGTCGGCCCTGTACATGGAGGTGTATGTGGCAGGACAAGAGGGGGGCTCATGGCAGGCGATGCAGACCCAGCACCAGACAACTGGGCTTAAATCAGGGCTCCCAGCAGCATGACCTTGGGCAGATTACCAGACTCACAAAGCTCCCATTTCCACGTCTGTAGGACGGGGATTTAGAGCCCGTTCCACAGGGCTGTCTTGGGACTGAATGAGAACACACATAGGATGTCCTTGGATGCCCAGGATGGCCCTTGGTACGCAGACCACTGCTTCTGTCCCTTAATCAACCAACACACTGGCCGACCACTGGGCCCACCTCTCATGGCCAGTTTTCCTACACTGGCCCCTCCCAGTCGGCCTTGCCTGACTCCAGCTCTTGAGCTGAAAGGCCAATTATGGACACCAAACTGGGAACCACACAGTCAGGTCCTGATTCCAGGGAGCACTTACGAGTTACCTGAGCTCTGGCCAAGCTGCTGATTTCACCTGCAGAATTATGACCAGCTCTTCCTAACTCAGCTGAGATCCTTTATGCAAAAATGTTTCTTGCCTGTAAATCTCTGCTCAGTGTAATGTCATGAGACTAACGCCATCTCTTAATGCTGTCTCCACAGCCTAACTCAAAATTAGGAAAAATGTAAAAACTCATATAAATTGTCACTCTCTCTCAGTTAAGAAACAAAGCGTAGACATTTCACTCGTCCTCTGGAATTGGAAGCCTCAGTGAGAAGATCCAAAAGAGGAAAGATTTCTAAGAATGCCTGAGAAGTCCAAGGCCGCTGCACACCCAGAGCAGAAGCAGGCATTGGGAACCAAGGTGGTCGGCAGCCACCTGAAGGAGGTGACATTTGAAATCAGCCATGAGAGAGGGGACTTCCTTAACTCCTACTTCTTATGTTCCAGAGAATCTCACATTTTTCAGGGATGGGTTCCATTTCTCAATAAAATCTTATGCCAAAGCCCCAAATGTAAAACCACAAATTGGTGTTTTAATGGCATACATTTATGCTACCTCAAATTCATAACATTTGTTGGGACGTCTCTGGGGTTCAGTGGTCAGGAATCCGCCTGCCAATACAGGGGACACGGGTTCGAGTCCTGGTCCAGGAAGATCCCTCATGCCACGAAGCAACTAAGCCCCTGCACCACAACTACTGAGCCTGCGCTCTAGAGCCCAAGAGCCACAACTACTGAAGCCCATGCGCCTAGAGCCCGTACTCTGTAACAAGAGAAGCCACCACAATGAGAAGCCCGCACATCGCAACGAAGAGTAGCCCCAGCTCGCTGCAACTAGAGAAAGCCTGTGAGCAGCAAAGAAGACCCAACACAGCCAAAAATAAATAAATTAATTAATTTTTAAAATTTATAACATTTATTAATTACAGATAAAATCCACAAATATCCCAAGGCTTATTTTATTTAATAAGAACTTTGAAATACTCATAACTGCTCTACCAACTGATTTATTTCTATGTGTTGTTTTTCTTTGCAGAGGGTTGAGAAATGTCCAGCTCACTCAGCATTCTGAGTGAGTTTTTAAATAATTCACTTTGCAACCTCAGGAGGCTTTCATCAATGTCATCCAGATCAGGGGTAAGTAAACTGTCTCTGTAAAGGGCCAAGTAAATATTTTAGACTTTGTGGGCCTTGCGGTCTCTGCCCTCTCTCTCAAAATCAGCCACAGACCATGTGTAAACAGCTCAGCCTGGCTGTGTTCCAATACAACTTATTCTATGGACAAAGAAATTTTCATTTCATATAATTTTCAGGTCACAAAATATTCTTCTTCATTTCTTTTCAATCATTTAAAAATGGAGAGGCCTGGGACTTCCTGGTGGTGCACTGGATAAGACTCCACGTTCCCAATGCAGGGGACCCAGGTTCAATCCCCGGTCAGGGAATTAGATCCCACATGCGTGCCGCAACTAAGGACCCCTGGAGCTGCAACTAAGGAGCCCACGTGCCACAACTAAGGAGCCAACGAGCCGCAACTAAGGAGCCCTCCTGCTGCAACTAAGACCCGGCTCAACCAAATAAATAAATAAACATTTTTTTTAAAAAAATGGAGCAACCACTCATAGCTAACAGGCCATACAAAACCAGACGGTGAACCTGATTTGGCCTGCAGTTTGCTAACCCCTGATATAGATGTTCTAGAGAGTGACAGTAGAATATTTTCATTCCAAAGTCGAATAACTAACTGAAAAAAAGCTCTACAAGGTTGTTTCAAATCATTAATTAGTAAGTATACAATCTGAAGGAAATCATAGGATGTTTTTCCATTTCTTGCAAAAATATTGTCCTACTATACCTTTGAAACATTTTGATGTCAATGTCATTTAAAAAACAGAATCTTAGATATCTCAATGGTCATCTCGGGAGAATAGTGAGGCAAAGTTTTAAATCAGTCAGATTTATTTAATTCCTCAGACTGAGTTCAAACATTTTTTTCATTGACAGCAATTCTACTGCAGTTGTAATCATCACAATGCTGTAACACTCACGGCCTGAACGGAATTTGTTCCTTTCATTAAAAATATCAGGGAGGGCTTCCCTGGTGGCGCAGTGGTTGGGAGTCCGCCTGCCGATGCAGGGAACACGGGTTCGTGCCCCGGTCTGGGAGGGTCCCGCATGCCGCGGAGCGGCTGGGCCCATGGGCCATGGCCGCTGAGCCTGCGCATCCGGAGCCTGTGCTCTGCAAGAGGAGAGGCCACAGCGGTGAGAGGCCCGAGTATCACCAATAAAAAAAAAAAAATCAGGGAAACGTGAAGTTTGAACCACCATGTTATATCTGGCAGTATTTAGCTGGGTAGAGTTTCTACATCAGTAAAAAAAAATATATATCATATATACAGTTGACCCTTGAACAATGCAGGGCGGGACGTCCACCCTCAACACACTGGAAAATCTGCACCTAACAGTCGGCCCTGGGTATCTGTGGTTCCACAGGTGCATTCAACCAACCATGGACTGTGTTGTATTGTAGAACTTACTATTGAAAAAAATCTGTGTGTAAGTGGACCAGCACAGTTACAACCTGTGTTGTTCAAGAGTCAGCTGTACACACACACACACACGCACACACACACGTGTATAATATATAGTAATTTTGTGTCTCATTTAAACATTCCTACCAGAATTTAGATCTTCTCAAGAGATAGACCTGAAACTTTATGATGAAAAGGCAATTTCTTACATACTACTACAAATAATTGTTAGTAAAATTGACAATTTCTTTTTTTTATTTTTTATTGGAGTATAGTTGATTTACAATGTTGTGTTAGTTTCAGATGTACAGCAAAATGATTTAGTTATACATATACATATAGCTCTTCTTTTTCAAATTCTTTTCCCATTTAGGTTATTACAGGATATTGAATAGAGTTCCCTGTGCTATACAGTAGGTCTTTGTTGGTTATCTGTTTTTTTATTTTATTGTTATTTATTTATTTATTTTCTTTATTTTTTTTGGCTGTGTCAGGTCTTTGTTGCGGCATGTGAGATCTTTCATTGCGGTGTGCGGGCTCTTGTTGCAGCACGTGGGCTTCTCTCTAGTTGTGGCTTTCAGGTTTTCTCTCTCTAGTTGTGGCACATGGGTTCCAGAGCGTATGGGCTCTGTAGTTGTGGCACGTGCGCTTAATTTCCCTGCAGCATGTGAGATCTTAGTTCCCCAACCAAGGATCGAACCCACGTCCCCTGCATTGGAAGGCAATTCTTCACCACTGGACCACCAGGGAAGTCCCTGTTTATCTGATTTAAATATAGTAGTTCATCCCATGAATATAGTTCATCCCAAACTTCCAATTTATCCCTCCCCCCAACCTTTCCCCTTTGGTAACCATAAGTTTGTTTTCTAAGTCTGTGAGTCTGTTTCTATTTTGCAAATAAGTTCATTTCTATCATATTTTTTAGATTCCACATATAAGCGATATTGTATGATATTTGTCTTTCTCTGACTTACTTCACTTAGTATGATAATCTTTAGGTCCATCCATGTTGCTGCAAATGGTGTTATTTCATTCTTTTTCATGGCTGAGTAATATTCCATTGTATACATGTACCACATCTTCTTTATCCATTCATCTGTCAATGGACATTTAGGTTGTTTCATGTCTTGGCTATTGTGAATAGTGCTGCTATGAAAGTAGGGGTGCATGTATCCTTTCGAACCATAATTTTTTCTGGATATAAAAATGGACAATTTCTATAGCATTACTCAGTACCAGTTGGAAAGATCCTACCTTAGTGCTTATCTGCACAACTTACCTTATTCCATCAAATCACAGGTACTTGGAGTGACACCATTATCTTCACCACCAAGAAAGGAAAAACACTGCCAGACAAACATTCAATGCTTCCTTGTATCTTACAATTTCATTTCATAATTATTAGAAGCATTCTTTTAAACATATTTTAAAATTTAAAAATCACAAACTTCTTTCATAAGACAAAAAATATACATGGAATAAAATTGGTTAAGATGTTTATGAAGCGTCACAAAGTTAGATCCAGCAGAACATCTTCTGAGCCACCTGAGTGTGGACAAAAGCTCACCCTGTCTTGTCCCCAGGACATCCTTCCCTTGCTTCGTTGCAAGGGTGGCAATGACAGCGACCAGCCAGCAGTGACCAGCATGGTGATCCTGATGTGCAAGCCCACTTAGCACACCTTAACCATGAAAAACCTGCACCCAAAGCCAACAAAATACAAAACAGCCCTTTGGTTACTCCTCCTGGGGCTGCCCAGCTGTGGCTAAGGTGTTGCTGCCTTTTTTTCTAACTTACTTGACAGCGTGTTTAAAAACTTTCTTTCTGGCAGTTGAGAATGCGTCAGATTTTACGTAAGACAAGTCTTGCTCAGTTATGTCAATGCGTTTTGCAAAAATAAGTGAAATGAAGAAACCCAGAGCCTGGGCACCCTGACCCAGCGAACCCCAGGGTGTCCCTGCTCTCAGACTTTGAACTGAGCCCTCGAGTCAGGGCAAAGCTCCCCGGGGTCCGTCTCTGGGCTCTGTTACCAGATGGCGGCGTTTCCCAAAGCCTGCTCATTTGATACTTAATGTCAGGTGTCCCCAAATACGGAAGGTTTCCTCCCATATTTTCTAATTTCTCTTTCTTATGTGTGATAGGAGGCACGTCCGCTGCACACCCCTATCCGTGTATTTTCTGTTCTCATTTCATTTTTCTTCTTATTGATATATTTTTTTGATAGCATTCAATTTGCAGTGAAATCAGATGGAAGCCCTGTTTTCATGTTGACTCTGTTTCATTTTCAAAAGATGCCTTAATTTGGCAGGGACAGCAACAGCACAAGCACACCAAGGGCGTGGGAGGGTGTCTGCCACAGCCAGGCTGAGCCCTGCTAACAGGTAATTACGATGTCACACCTGGGCTTGGAGGGGCTGTTTGCACCCCTTTGGGGTCTGTCCTGCAGGCTTATCAGTGGGAGGCACTGGGTGAAAAATTGACCGGGAGACTGGCATGACACCATTCTACCGTCAGCCTAGCTAATCTTTTTGCAAATACCATAATGCTCTTTTAAAACTTCTTCATTTAAAAACAATTTTTAACAAGTAGTCAAGTTCCAGTTTTTGAGTCACGGATCCCCTCTGCCTGAAAAAAAAAAAAGCATTTATAAATATACAAGTAGAACCAAAATCATGCAAAACTCACAATAACCAAAAAACCGACAGTCATGCCTTGACGAGGTCACGGGCCCACAACGACACTGAACAGTAATCGTAGCCACCACTGCCCGGGACCCACCACTGGCTGGCACTGCGCTCAGTTCTGCGCGAATTGGCTCATTCAACCCTCTCAGCTGTGCTACTGAGGTAGGTACGATTAGCACCTATTTTACAGATGAAGAAACCGAGGCCCAGAGAGGAGGTGAAGCGAGGTCCCAGGGACGGAATAACAGCACCGACTTGGACTCCCCAGAGATCCGGACCTGGTGTCCATGGACCCCTGTCTTTCACCTTGGTCAGTGGCAACACATAGAGCTACAGACGTCCCAACATTGCTCATGGGAAGGAAGAATAAGGAAATGCACAGACAGGGCGAGGGAGGCTTTACGTGGAGGTTGGCACAGAGACAACCTGGTGAACATGTATCATTTTGTATAGTACAGCCCACTGGGTGTGTGTGACTTTTCAGAATTAAAATACATATCGAATCTAGGTATATATATACATATATATGCATATTCACGTGTGTGTGTTTATATGGATCTGTACATTTAAATCTTTAAAATTTTCTGAAGTCGCATTTATAACATCTATTTGATGAATACGTGAATACTTGCTATCTTATTCTCTATACTTTTCTGTCTAGTTGAAATATTAAAAATTTTTTTTAAATGTTGGGGGTAGGAGTTTTTATTAATTAATTCATTTATTTTGGCTGTGTTGGGTCTTCGTTTCTGTGCGAGGGCTTTCTCTAGTTGTGGCAAGTGGGGGCCACTCTTCATCGCGGTGCGCGGGCCTCTCACTATCATGGCCTCTCTTGTTGTGGAGCACAGGCTCCAGATGCGCAGGCTCAGCAGCCGTGGCTCACGGGCCTAGTTGCTCCGCGGCATGTGGGATCCTCCCAGACCGGGGCTCGAACCCGCGTCCCCTGCATTAGCAGGCAGACTCTCAACCACTGCGCCACCAGGGAAGCCCTAGTTGAAATATTTTTAAAAATATTTTATAATCTAAAAGAAAAAAAAAAAGAAAGCAAATCAAACATTTGCAGACCTCTGAAACTTCACAAGGGCCGAGATTACACCCCCAGGAGCCCAGGCTTTGAGGAACAAATAGTGTTGCCCAAACGGTTTGACCACAAAGGGATGCAAAGTTTCCAGAGGCTGCCTGGGAGGCCTCCCCATCACTTCCTGGTGAGCCCCTCCCCTGCCCGCCTCCTGGAGGCTCTGCCCACTGCCTCAGCACCTCTCTGTCCGTCCCTCCCTCCAGGCAGCATCCTCACCTGTGCTGTTCATTGCCTCACCGGCTCCTCCTTCTGCAGCAGGCTTGGGTGGCTCCATGTCTACCTGACGGCAGACGCCCATCACTCAGTGAGATCAACCAATGCAACGGCCGACACAGCCTCCGGGGCTCCTTTTGGTTCTGACAAAGGCATCTCCGATTCCCCTTGACTCTCCCCTCACCACAGGCCATAGCCAAGCTTCCTTTCTACCCACGATCAGGGGTCCACGCGGAGGAGGCTCGAGGTCCTTGCCTTCGACTGAGGACCTGTGACCAGCCTGCCTGCTGTTCAGGGAAGAGGCGGGCCAAGAGGAGGAGAGCAAGGTGCCTGGACCAAACCAACGCCGGTGCGAGACCTAGGCCCGCGCAGCGGTGTGCTGGGAGGGACTTCGATAAAAGCTCGCTGGGGGGACAGAGGGAGCACTGGGTGGCGGGGGCGGGCTGCATGCACACCAAGAAGGGAAGTTACAGGTTGGGGTTGGAGGAGTGAGTGTGGCCATGGCGCTCGAGGCGCTAGGAGAGCAGGGGCCAGGAGGGAGGGACGAGAGGTGCAAGGGACGAGGCTGGGCCAGGAGACAGCGGCCTTCTGTGCCAGGCTGGCAATGGTCTGCTCCAGACGGCCCAGACTCTAACACCTGAAGCACAAAGCATGTCCACGTGACCTTACGTGATCCTTGCAATGACCCTGTGGGAGACGGTTCCTGTCCCCACTTTACAAGTGAGTACACTGAGGTCCAGAGAAACTAAAATACTTCGCCAAATTCACATAGGCAGGGAGTAGATAGATTAGGAGATGGGAAGACAGAGATTTTCACTCTAAGACCCAAACAGGAACCCTCGTCCTCTTCCCAGGTCACATTCTGTGGGATTGATTCCCTCAGCCCACGCCTTTCCCCCTGAAGAGGGAACTCACTTTTCCACTCACGTCATGCACTGGATCGATTCAACTCGGGGACAGACTAACCCAGGATTTGGGGCAACCCTCAGATCAGATACTCAGAGCTGGCTCTGGCCGTTGGGCCGCTGGGGATGCCAGCCTGGTCCATCCCGTCTGTGGCTGTACTTATGGGACGTGTGGGCGAGTTATGGTCTGCAGCCTCTGATGAAAGGCTGCACATCCTGGGGAAGAATGGCTGGCAAAAGGTAGGGCTGAGCGGGAGCTGAAGTATTGCTGCCCCCCACGGGCTCCTTTGGCCTCTTCATCCCTTGGGCCCCCGACCTGGGGAGCCCTGGCCCTGAGAGGTCACCCTGAGGGGCCATCAGAGGCCGTGGTCAGTGTGTGGATGAACACGAGCACCTCCTAGGCTTTCCTTGGTCTCCTGCTCATTCACCATATGGTTCTGCCTCTCTGGGGCTGTCTGTTGTCAGGGGGCGCTGGGGCTCTGTAACATCTAGTTTGGGGGTAAGGAGCCTAGTGACTGGCCTCAGCCTGTGCTGTGAGTAGCACTGCTTGCAGGTGAGGATGCCTGGAAGGGGTCTAAGTCTCATCTCTGAGCTGAGTCTGGACGATGTGAGTGGAATCTGGGAACCTGCCCCACCATGCACTCCAGGCTCGTGGAAGCCTTAGCATCTGCATCAGGAGAAACTTACAAAGCATCAGGCCATGTTTAAGGAGCAGCAACTGGACTGGTTCAGGCAGGGTTGATGGCGACTGTCCTTTGCTTCCAGCCTGGGGGCCCTTGAGATGGTTTAAGAGGCTGGAGGAGAAACCAGGTCAACTCTACACAGGATTTCAAAGTAGATCTGATCCTACAGCTTCTGAAGGTGTTGCAGGAAAGAAAGTGGGGCACGAGAGGATGGTCACATCCCAGGTCTCAGGCGAGTCCCTGGGACGGCCGCTGAGTGTGGGTTCTTGGCTTCTCGCAGGAAAGAATTCAAGAGCGAGACATAGTAAAGTGAAAGAAGGTTTATTCAGGGAGATACACACTCCATAGACAGAGTGTGGGCCGTCTCAGAGGGTGAGTGGCCTCAAAATATGGGGTGGTTATTTTTTTTATATATAAATTTATTTATTTCATTTTTTGGCTGCATTGGGTCTTCATTGTTACGCGTGGGCTTTCCTCTGGTTGTGGCCAGCGGGGGCTACTCTTCATTGCGGTGCGTGGGCTTCTCATTGCAGTGGCTTCTCTTGTTGTGGAGCATGGGATCTAGGAGCACGAGCTTCAGTAGTTGTGGCACACAGGCTCAGCAGTTGTGGCTTGCAGGCTTAGTTGCTCCGCGGCATGTGGGATCTCCCAAGGACCAGGGATCGAACCTGTGTCCCCTGCATTGGCAGTGGATTCTTAACCACTGTGCCACCAGGGAAGCCTGGGGTGGTTAGTTTTTATGGGCTGGGTAATTTTATAGGCTAACTAGTGGGAGGAGTATTCCAACTATTTTGTGGAAGGGGTGGGGATTTCCAGGAATTGGGCACCGCCCACTTTGGGGCCTTTTATGGTCAGCCTTGGACCAGTCATGGCGCCTGTGGGTGTGTCATTTAGATGCTAATGTGTTACAACGTGCGTATAATGAGGCTCAAGGTCCACTGGAAGTCAATTGTCCACCATCTTGGGCCGAGTTGGTTCCAACCAGTTTACGTGGTGTCCTCAACGGCTTCGTCATTCTTTTAAAGGTTGTGCCTTGCCCCCTTCCTGTCTCAAAGGGACGGGGTACAAAGACACCAGGAATGGGAGGAATCTCAGAAGCGCCGATCAGTCATGCCTCGAAAATTCTGCTGTTCTTGAAGCCCACAAGCACTTGAAGAATTCTCTGTGGTCCCACAGACCCCAGTCCAAGTGAAAGTCCTTCAGCTGAAAAGTTGGACAGCAGAACCAGATTCGACTTCCTTGCTGGCTGGTGGCCTTTGGAACATCACTGAGCAGCTCTGTTTATGACAGGTGAGCCTGGGGCCTGGTCTCCCACCTTCACAGCAGGGCTTCCCATCCACCCCACAAGCCCCGCCCCCCCCTCAGACCAGAGGCCTTGGCAGAGCCCTGCAGGACTTGTAGCTGTGGGGGGAGGCACCCAGAGGGCACCCACACCACCAGCGGGAATGTTGGGGGTGGAGGCTGGCAAAGCTTGGAGCATCACAGAGTCCGGTCCCGGGAGCATGAGGGACCCTTCAGAGTCGTCTGAGGTTCTCTTTGAACATCCATTTCCTTATGGTCAATTTGTTATCTCTACCCCCATTCTCACCACCTATGTGACAGGGAAGAGCCAATTTTTTTTTTTTTTACATCTTTATTGGAGTATAATTGCTTTACAGTGGTGTGTTAGTTTCTGCTTTATAACAAAGTGAATCAGCTATACATATACATATGTCCCCATATCTGTCCCTCTTGCGTCTCCCTCCCTCCCACCCTCCCTATTCCACGTTGGATCTGTGTCTGGACTTTAGCCTTTGCTCTTCGCTGCTTTTGTTATTATAAGCATACATAATGGCCTGCCTTGGGGAACCCTGCCCACCTGTGGATGGCTGCAAGAAAGAAGAGACTAACACATGCCCTCCCCGAGACTGGTCATTCCTGGAGACGTTTTGCAAGTCTGATGGCCCTTTTTACTTTATATCCTCCTTACCTGTCCCTCTCTATCCTGCCTTTTTACTTTACTTTCCTCTCTGATTCCATAGAAGAAACTGGCATCCAGACCCCGGTAAGATGGTTATTTTGAGACACTAGTCTGCCACCTTGATTTATTGGCCTGTCATCGGCAAGCCGGGCGAGCTTGGACTCAGTAACACCTACAGCCTCCCAAACTTACCTTTCCAGATTTTAATCTCATGTTGAAAATAAAACATTTTAAGACTTTAAACATTGTCCTTCTTTATGCCTCATGGTAGGAGGATTCCCCCAGCAATCCACAGAGGTGCTCCGGTGAGTCATAAATCCACACGATTTGTTTGCAAATATCATCCCACATTCAGTTCTTAGAAATCTCTGCACCCTTTGTTGGTTCTCTATACACAGAGTTGAAAGTTTCAAGGACTTTTCCATTCGAACTCTGAAATCCCTTTTCCTGTTTATCTTAAGTAGGATTTAGATAAGTGTGGCTCATTAGAGGGGGAGGGAGAGGGAGATGGGAGCAGGGAAGGGGAGGAAAGAACCTGCTGGAAGGAAAACACCAACAGTGCGTGGGCCACAGTCCTCCCTCCCGAGGCTGAGGGTCTGTGGCAGATGCAGTCAAGGCAGGTCTTCCGCAGGAAGCTGGGGCTGGAGCTTCAAGCTGGGGTGGAGGTCCTTGCATTTATAGGACTTCCCTTTGCAGCGGGTGAGCTGCTAACTTTCATCTTCATGCACCATCCAAAAAACTTTTTAAAAATACAGTTAATCTTTCAAACCCATGGTGAGTGATTTCTTGGGATCTCACAAACTAACGTCTTTTTCTTATAAACACTTCATCAAGCCCAAAGAAATAAACCTTCCTCTCCAGAAGTTGTCCGCTCCATCCTGGCTGGCCCATCAGGTCCCCTTTCCACACACAGCCTCTGGGACTCACCCAGAATAGCAAGGACCCGAGGAAGCAGCGGTTCACAAGGGTTTGCTTGCCTCATGCGTTGGGACGGATGGGACTTTGTTCAAGTCCTACCCAGGTTCTGGGGTGACCTCAAAGGCTCCCTCTCCCAAGAAGTCTTTCTTCCTTGTTTCTCCACATCAGAATTCATTGCTCCCTCTGAAGGATTCCCATAGACCTTATTTTCTACTTTTTTTTTTTAATTGCATGCATCTTCCTCTTTCTGACTGCTTGTCTTTCTTCCCCAACTGCTTGAGGGCCTGGCTCAGAATTTTGCACAGAGAAGACCCAGTACACGTTTGTCATATCACTAGATCTACTTCTAATGTCTTCGATATCATAAGAATCTGAACTGGGCATTAGAAGTGGATGAATTCCTTCCAGCTACTGAGAAGAACTGAGCATAGGAGTCCCCTTCCCACCTCCCTGCCCTCAGCCTACGACCTACCTGCATCCCCACCATCTCCCAGGGCCCTGGGCTTCGAAGGGCCCCACTTTTGGTTTGATGCTCTGATATTGCCATCTCGAAACCCTTAACATTTTTTGCACAAGCGACCCACATTTTCATTTTGCATTTCTGTCTGCAAATTAGGTAGCCCATCCCGATCTCTCCATTTATAAATGAGCATGTACTGACTTCCTTAATTGTACTCATCATAACAGAGGACATATTCCAGCAGACGAGACGTTTTATAAAAGAAGTGGCTATGGTAACAAAATATAATTTTGTACTATTAAGGAAGTGATTCCCAATAGAGATCATTAGGAAACTGGTAATAATAGATTAGAAAGAAGAGGCTGATAATCGCCAGAAGATAGAGTACTTACTGAAAAATATGTTAAATACTTTATTTCTCCCAATCCGATTTGTGCTCCTAATACGCACTATTTATAAACAATGGCTATTCTTTTTTGCATAACTTCGCCGTTTACGAAAGTTGTTTGTTTTCACTATCTCGCTGAATCCTTACACCTTTGTGGAGTATGTAACTCTACTACTATTTCCACTTTACAGATGAGCCAACTAAAATTAAGAAACTAGTGGCCTTGCTGGGGAAACTTGTTGGTATAACCACGAGCTGAACCCACCCACTGTGGACCCTAAATTTGAGACTTGTCACTGTTCCAGGGATAGCCACCAACATGCGGTTTATCAAGGAACAGAAATGTCAATCCAGGCCCTGTATGAAATACAAAATTTCAAATTATTTAAGTAAAAGTTAGTAAGATCTGACTACAGTTAACTTGTGAGCAAAGGGGCTACAGTTAACTCATGAGCAAAAGTCTCTTAAGAAGATCAAACCGTGACTACCACCTAGAGTCCTCCTGCCTCATGAAGGAAAATGAAAAAAAAAAAAAAAGCTAGAATTTGCTCTGTTGCTTTGAATTAAGTGCCTCATTCAGTAACTTTAGAAAACGTGAAAGAGAAAACAGAGCTCTAAAACCCCTTTCACATACTCTCAGGCTGTTTCACCCGTGGGTGCCTCTGTGCGCCAGCCAGGCCTTGTTTAGTGATAACCCCGAGGAGGAATGAAAGAAAGTTCTAGAGACAGATGGGGGAGAGCCAGGGAAAGTGCGGGAGGTGACCTTCCCATGGGTGCAGCCTGACCTTCACACCCCCCCGCAGGCCTGCCCTGCCCGGGACAGACAGGCATTCAGAGAATGGCCCTGTTCCAGCAGCCGGTTCAGGGAGCGTGTAAGCCAATCCGAACGCCCCGTCTCTGCCTGCACCAAGGCCAAGTCTGTCCGGGGCATTCTCAGCAGTGGCCGCGGGCATCTGTGAGAGCTACGAGGGCATCTAGGGATGAAGCTGGGATGCTGGTCTGAGCTGTTGATTAAGAAAGAAGAGTAGGCGTCCATGGGGCACGATTCTGTTTTAGTTTCTTTTATTGAACAAACACTTGCAGAGTGCTTTTTACATCCCAGGGAGTAACTCAGCCCTGTGCTAATATCACGTCATTTCATCCTCACGGTAGCGCATTCAGCTGTGACCATTATTATCCTATTTTACAGATGAAAGTCAAGGCCAGCGAGGTAAGTGACTTGCCCAAGTGGCAGCACCGGGCCTTGGCCCCAGCAGCTTGGCGCCACGGGCTAGACGCGTGCCCACCACTCTGTGCCCAAGGGGACTTCCTGGGGGCACCCCTGCCCCATGTGAGGAGCGCTGTGATCCTACCACAGGGCCAGTTCTCCCTCTGAAGGGGGAGCTGAGAAACAGCCAGGCTCCCAGGGTCTTTCCTCACACCTGTGCCAGAAAATTCTCTTTGCTTTTGCCTTTTCCTGGTTTTGTAAGAGTAAAGCCAGAAAGATCCTTTTAAGAATATCTCCTTCTCTGGCCTGTTGGGCTGTCCCTTAATTCTATCAGCAGACGTTACATTTTTAAGTCAGCATTTCCCCAGCTGGGTCCCGCAGAACGCTCATTCAGCGTGGGCTGAAAAGAACATGAAGTCAAGAGGGCCCCAGTGGTCAGTGTGCCAACAAGATGGATTCTCTGAAGTTCTGAATCTTTCCTACACATGGTTTTTATACTGTAAACGTATACTTGACACATAGGCAGTCACTGATACTATTATTCTGCACGGTTTTAAACCTTAAATGAACGATTTCACACTTCATTTATCATTTTATGACTTGCTTTTCTCTGCAAAATTATGTTTGGCAATTTATCCTTGTAAATGCAGCCAATTTGAGTTCCTTTGAACGCCCCAATGTAATTAAAATTTTTCTAGTATCTACATTAGAAAAAGAAGCAGGTAATATTAAGTTTAGTGACATTTTACTTAACCCCATACAACCCAAATACTATTTTCCCCCATTTTCCAAATGAGGAAAATGAATGATTTGCCTAAGAGCTCAAGCCAATAAGAAGCAATCTGTGTTGCTCATCTGGGCCCTGAGTGCTTGACACCAGCCCAGAGGGACCCAGGAAGGTCTAGTCTTTAGCCCTTGTCCCTGCCTGGAAGACCCAAGGAGAAAGGTCCTCTCTCGCTGGGGGTCTAACCCCTCCCTGCCTGCAGTCAGGGGAAGTCTGAGGACCACCAAGGCGGCTCGGGGATATGGGGCCAGAGGCAGCCAGAGGGAAGGGGAGTAGGGCCCCTGAACACTTGTCCCCCAGCGCACACTGCTGCCCCCTCTGACCAGAACAGCTCTGTGATCCCAGCTGCTGCCAGGTTTTCCGTTTTCTTGCCATCGGGTCTTGCCAGGTGGTCTGGCTTTGCTGAGACTCCTGGGCAAGCTCAGTTCTTGAACCTGTTTCATGAAGAGCTGGACTTGCCAGCAGGCAGGCGGGTGGGCAGGCGGGCAGCCCCACCTATGTCCCGACCCCAGAGCAGCTGGGGGCTGGGGAGCAGTGCAGAGCTGGGAGCTGAGTCCAGGCACGTTCGGGGACTGGGTCCCACTCACTATCCATTATCTCTCTTGCATTTTCACACCTTTTTTTCCCCGTGTTTCTGCATCAGCCTCTAGTTATTTTGCCTAAATGCCTTTGGTAGAAGGTTTGTGGACATTGCTATCTGCCCTAGTTCTAAAAAATACATGAATTGTAGCTAATAAGTATTGATTCTCTATTTGTGCAAACGCCTTTCATAGATTGCCACTTTGCTGCAGGTTCTTCCCGTGACTCTCTTCTTTGCCCTCAAAATGTACTAGTTTTTTCTCTCCCAGTGGCTCCATCCAGTTCAGCTCCCAGCTGGGCACCAGGGCAAGCCCGACCCCGCCGGTTGAATCCACCACCTTCTAAGGCCACCTCTCAGGAAGGGAGCACAGAGAGGTCTGCCTTCGCTTCCTTTTGTTTTTTTAACTTGTTATTATACAAACATATACAAAGTCACAGACATTGGCCAATAACCCAGTATATCCATTACCTGGCTTCAACGATTATCAACATTTCATCTCTGCTGCTTTCACTCACATCGGCATGAAGCAAATACCATGTGTATTTCAACATATACATCTAACAGATAAAGACTGTTTTCAAAAATGTATAATTGTATTAACATTATCATCACATCTTTAAAAAATTAATCTAAATCCTTAATCTCATTATATATCCAGTGTTGCCATTTCTGTAATTGTCTTATTACTTTTTAAAATTTCATTTGATTCACATGAAAGAATGCTCAACATCATTAATCATTAGAGAAATGCAGATCCAAACTACAATGAGATATCATCTCACACCAGTCAGAATGGCCATCATCAAAAAATCTAGAAACAATAAATGCTGGAGAGGGTGTGGAGAAAAGGGAATACTCTTGCACTGCTGGTGGGAATGTGAATTGGTAGAGCCACTACGGAGAACAGTATGGAGGTTCCTTAAAAAACTACAAATAGAACTACCATATGACCCAGCAATCCCACTACTGGGCAAAATCATAATTCAAAAAGAGTCATGTACCAAAATGTTCATTGCAGCTCTATTTACAATAGCCCAGAGATGGAAACAACCTAAGTGTCCATCATCGGATGAATGGATAAAGAAGATGTGGCACATATTTCCAATGGAATATTACTCAGCCATAAAAAGAAACGAAACTGAGTTATTTGTAATGAGGTGGATAGACCTAGAGTCTGTCATACAGAGTGAAGTAAGTCAGAAAGAGAAAAACAAATACCGTATGCTAACACATATATATGGAATTTAAGGGAAAAAAATGTCATGAAGAACCTAGAGGTAAGACGGGAATAAAGACACAGACCTACTAGAGAATGGACTTGAGGACACGGGGAGGGGGAAGGGTAAGCTGGGACAAAGTGAGAGAGTGGCATGGACATATATACACTACCAAACGTAAGGTAGATAGCTAGTGGGAAGCAGCCCCATAGCACAGGGAGATCAGCTCGGTGCTTTGTGACCACCTAGAGGGGTGGGATAGGGAGTGTGGGAGGGAGACGCAAGAGGGAAGAGATATGGGAACATATGTGTATGTATAACCGAATCACTCTGTTATAAAGCAGAAACTAATACACCATTGTAAAGCAATTACACTCCAATAAAGATGTAAAAAAAAAAAATGTCGTTTGATTGACTTGGGATTCCAAATGAGCCCTGCGTTGAGACTGGCTGAGATGTCCCTGAAGGCTTTTTTAACCTGTACACCCTCCTCTCACTTCCTTTCATTTTTTCACACGTTGCTGTTGCTGGAGAGGAAATCGGGACGTTGTCTGTAGAGCTTCCCAGCATCTCATGTGCTGGTGATTCTCATGGTGTCGCCCCACATGGTCCTCTGACCCTTGGCTTTTCAAATAGTCGTGAGTAAATCCAGAATATCTGGGTCACACCCCAGGTTGATTTTCTTTTTGTGTGTGTGCATTTGCCTCGGTACTGACCTTGGCTCTTAAGGCCCTTGAATGAAAATCATGATAATAACTGTGGACTCCATACACTTGGAGATGGGGCTCTGGACAGCAACTTCCCTTCTGACTTTCTAAAGGGAAAGTCCTGGCTGGCGGGTAGGTTTGAAAGATTTCAATTCTCTTTCTGCTACTGGGCACTGTGACAATCACAATATTTGAGTCAGGGTGGAGTCACTGGTATGACGTATTTTAGCCCAGGAACAGAACAGTTTTCGGATAAAGAAGCATCGTGTGTCAAGACAACAGGAGGCTGGCTTCGTTCCTGTGATTACCCTGCCACAAAGCAGCTTTGTGCCAGTTGAAAAGAAGGAATACACACCGACGTGGCTTATTTGAGGCTTATTTCATGTGTCAGTGTGACATGTGTAGCTGCTGCCCCCGGGAACTGTCTGTGGGTGGCTGTGAACATGCAGTCGTGGACGACTGTCCTTCAGGGCGACTCCATGAAGCCTCACAGCCTTTACCATCAGACAGCAGTGGGTTCACGTCCAGCGTTTGCCACATTCTAGCTGAGTAACTTTGCACAAAACCTTGATCCGCTGATGAGAAAAATGGAGCTCTTATTGGGCACCTTTTGGGTCACTGTGAATGTCAGAGAAAATGAATACAAAATGCCCAGCGCAGTGCACGGTCCAGGGTCCACTCAGTCAACACAGATGTGTTACCACTGTGTGCTGGGGCCACGGTCTAGGAAAACAACAATGTGAATTACCTCCCGGGGATTTGGGAGGGGATTATTTATAAAAACTCTGGAGCCATCTAGACACAGGGAGTGGTGAATGTAATTTGAGCTTGTGAGAGGAGAGCTATCGAGTCAGTTCAAAGGGCTACAATTTCATTAACTCAGAATCCTGTCTGAGTGGGTGAAAGTGGGGTCCTGGGGGAGACGCCAGGTGTCAAGGTCACGCCGGGGGAGCGCAGGAACTTTTTTGTAGCCAGCTGCTGCCCGGGGCTCCTGCAACAAAGTGTGCGTTGTAGCCGCTGCCTGGGACACGTGTACTGGAAGGAGGCCGGCGGGGGCCGAGGGGAGGCTCGGATCACCGGGAAACAGGACTTGATCCATTGGTCCTGATGAAATCTTCCTTCCTGATATGATTTCCTCAAGTGGAACAAAAGGGAAATTTAAGGCATCTTTGCCAAAGCAGCCAAAGAAAGGAAAGCTAGGGCGAAGCTAATCATTACTTTCTTCCTGGCTCTCCAGGAAGAGATACCAGTGATGGGAACGAGAACACGTGTCGTCACCCGCTCCGTCTCCGCAGAGATAGGAGCCCTTTCCTTGCAAACAAGCAGCACAGAGACTGTGCAGCACTGTCTGGGTCCCGCCGAGGGTGGACCTGGGTCAGCCAGAGCCCTGCCGTGTGCTCTTCTCTACAATCAAGAGAGGGCCCTGATCTTACCCTGACTCAGTGACTCTCCCCTACAAAGCCCCTCTCTGGGTTAAGCAAATGCCGGGTGGGAGAATTCACTGCACATACGGTGAGTCAGTCCAGGGAGAAGCCAGGAGCTCCCTGGGGAAGGACAGGCCACTCTGGTGTGAGAGAAAGACCACACTCGCCGGTGCTTCAGTATCGCTGAGGCAGAACTCCTAGGTGGCTGGTCTGCCCGGACAGCATGAAGTTATCCACGAGGTACAAGGTGCTTCGTACAAAGGTACAGCAGCGACTTCGGCATTACGAAGCCCGGCTTTGAGTTTGGGATCTGCCTCTTTCAAGCTATGGGTCCTTGATCAATTCCTTGACCCTCAGGGAGCCTGTTTTCTCGTCTGTTAGGTGGGGAGAATCGCAGGATGGCTTTGGGCCTGGAACAGAGGGAAGGGTCTCCTGCAGCCTTTGGGGAAATTGCAGGCCATCGTCAGCCCCGGAGGACACAGCTGTCAGCAGCTGCAGCCCCCCTGCACAGCCTTCCTTTGGGGAGGGGAGCTGATAGCCTCTCGGGGCTGAGCCGGCTCCACGAGGGGCCGGGGAGGGACTGGGGAGGGGGTGGGCCCGAGGACTTAGACACGAGGATGGGGACGGGCTGTGTGACGGGAAGGGTAGTGGGGACTGCGAAGCAGGTGGAGCTGCACGCTCCGCGTTCTAACCCCACTGAGCACAGCTGACCCAGTGGCCTTGGCTCCGGTTCTACCGAGGGAGGGGCTCTGTCTCCCCACACACACATGAGCGATTGGGAAGGAGGTGGCAATGGCCAGGGGCCTCCCGGGGGAACTTCAGGCCACAGGGGAGCAGGCCCTCAGTGGGCAGCATCCCTCGGTCTGAGCAAGCTTGGCAGGTGACTTTCCCATCTCGATTTTTAAGGAGCACATCTTACTCGTTTGCCTTTCACCCTGTATGGGTCACATCAGTCAAAGGGCTTATTAGTCAAATAACAAGCATTTGGAACTCCTGTCAACCTGTTTATTCTATTTCTAAAATAATTTTTTCACTGAATTTTTTTCTGTTTTTTTGCGGTATGCGGGTCTCTCACTGTTGTGGCCTCTCCCGTTGCGGGGCACAGGCTCCGGACGCGCAGACTCAGCGGCCATGGCTCACGGGCCCAGCCGCTCCGCAGCATGTGGCATCTTCCCGGACCAGGGCACGAACCCACGTCCCCTGCATCGGCAGGCAGACTCTCAACCACTGCGCCACCAGGGAAGCCCTGAATTTTTTTCTTTTAGTGCCTTTTATTATATCATCCCCATTAGACTCAACAGATCAGATCAGAAAATGGCGTACATCTGGAAAAAAGCAAACAGAACGATGAAATAAATCCTGGTTGAAATGCAGACCTGTGGAAGGATCAGCTCGGAGTCCAGTCCCGCAGAAGCGTGAGGATGCCCAGCACCTCTAAGGATGCAATCAATTGTCTGACACCCGTGTGATCCTTCACCCTCTGGGAGAAGCCTTAGGATCTCTTGGGGAAATAGAACTTTATCTCCAACACAAACTTTGAAGTTTAAAAATAAAAGCAGCCTCCCGTTTCCCAGAGCCACATTGAGATTAAGCAGAAGGGCTATTTCTGTACAAATAAACACAGGCCCCACAGGCTAACGAGCTAATCGCCATTTCAGAGGGTCTAACCTCTTCCTCTGAGGCTGGCCCAGGGGGAGGGCCATTCAGTTCGAGCTAACATGGTCACATCAAAGGAGATCATCTTTCTTAAAAACGGGGAGAAAAGCTTCTTTTCAGATGGAGGGGTGATGGGGCACCCTCGTGAGCTTCAGCGCTGCTCTAGCTTTAGGAAACAGCAAAGAAACAGCCCATCATCGAGAAATCAATTCCCTATCACTGTTCGCACTGGCAGGAAATTCCTCATAGGGAAAGCCCGGCACTATTCTTTCTAGAACTTTAGAGACAAGAGCTGCAGCTGAGACTCCTGGGCCCACCTGCTTGTTCCCTCCCTCCCTCCCTCCCTCCTGGGCAGTTAGTCTATGGTTTCTCCTCCTATGAACCTTGGTACAGCCCAGCAGGACAGAGGGACGCAAGTGGATGCTTCTTGGCCCTGTGGTGTTTCTCAGCCCTGTCTTTGTTCCGTAGACACAGACACTGGCAGTTGCTCGTAGCCCAGGCCTCTGCCCTGCAGCCTCTCTTGGGCTTTCCCTCCTGTGCACGAAGGCCGGAGAGGCCCAGGGAAGCTGAGCCTTTGCACAGCCATGCTGGTTAGAAAGAGAAGGGAGGGGGGCTGGGAGGGCTGAGGGGCCCACGAGTGGGAAGATGACAGTGAGATGCTGGCCTCCTTGTTTCCATGGAAGGTTTCCTGCCGCCAGGACCGGCAGCATCGAGCCACACCTTGCAAATCCCACGGCTCCCTCCAGCCTCTCAGAGCAGGTCATCCTGCAGTGACGGAGAGTGGGCTTGGGGGGCACCCAGTGCCCTGTGGCCACGCCCCAAGCACAGCTTCACCTCCCCATCACTGCTCCTCCAGCAGGGCCTGCCCTGAGGTGCCCGAGATAGGAGGTGGAGGGCAGAGCAGGAGGAGGAAGGGGAAGACCGGGTTCTCCAGGGTCCATATTCCCTGCTCACTTTCCTGGTCTGCAGTGACCAGACCTTGGACATGCAGGGCCGCACCTCACCATGCTTGAGTCGTTATGGCCCCAACTGACCTGAAAGGTGAATCAGAAATAGGTCTAGTCCAAGGATGCTGTCCCTTGATGGAAATGTCACTTGATTGGTTGCTTTACTTATACATTTAGGGGGTTTTTAAACCTCCAAAGAAGTCTTTGGTCCTACGTTTCTTACCAGGAGTCCACGGGGCTGGGAACTAGGGGAGCACGGTGCAATTTGTTATTTCCTTAAGGAATGAGGCATCTGCCTCCGTTCCGTGTCTGGCTGTTCGCCCTGAACTTGGCCCACTTACGGGTCTGGCTGCGGCTCAGGCCCCACATGGCAGGAACTGCCCCGCGTAGGGCCGTCCAGGGCAAGACCCAGAGCGCACACTCTGCCCTTTAGAGAAACAGACACTGGGAATCCTCTGTTGTCCCTGGGCTCCAGGAGGACCCAGCTGCCTGGATGTGGTGGCGAGCAGCCTGGTGGCTTGCCTGGTGGTCACTCCACTCTGTAAACGATCACGTCTACAGACCCAGACACCCAGGAGCTCTACTTTAGGTTAAATGAGGAGTCTGGGATTAACAGGTACACACTATTATGCATAAAATGGATAAACAACAAGGACCTACTGTATAGCACAGTGAACAATATTCAGTATCTTGTAATAACCTGTGATGGAAAGGAATCTGAAAAAGAATAGATATTTATGTACCACTGAATCACTTTGCTGCACACCTGAAACTGACACAACATTGTAAATCAACTGTACTTCAATGTAAAAGAACAAAAAACACAAAGTGCTCAAGAGCAACACATGGCCTGTGGCTGCTGTCCTGGCTACGCCTCAGGGTCCCTGGGCCAGAGGCTGGGCTGGGACTCAGCAGGAAGGCAGAGATCAGGGCCACCTGGTCACAAGTCATATAGCTGGCTGCTTCCAGGGACTTGCACGGCAGCCCCTGCTTCCTGTCCCCATGTGCCCTCCCCGCCCGGCGCTGCACCCCACCCAGCACTGTGTCTTGGGAGGGGAGAGGGCGGGGTAGGGAATAAAAGGAAAAAGGAGAGGACTCAGAGAAGTGTGAGCATCTGTCCCAGGCCATCTGGCCGCCCCGTTGAGGAGCCCAGCTGACCCCAGGCCGGCCTGACCCCACTGCCTGCAGGGAGCAGCCTGGAAGCCCAGCTCTGCTGGCCACACGGGGCTCCACGTCAGAGACGGCTGAGTTCAACGTCTGCTTCCCGGTGCAGTTTCCGGAGACTGGCAGCCTTCACTCAATCTCAGCTTGCTTTTCTGCGACGGTGAAGGCACCCAGATTGGCAATTTAATGTGAGCTCATTTTATCAGAAATATTCAAATTTGCAACACGTCAACGTGCCCTTTTTCGATCAGTGTTTTTCAGGCTGCTGGGTTACGAGCTGATCCCTTAGAAGAGCTCACTTCACTTCACTTTTCCTGAGGATGACTTGAGGTGGAGCTCGGAGCCTGTCCTATTCCAGAACATCACAGCTGGGACCGTCCTCCTTCTTTCCCTGTCCTGAGGATTTCCACTTTTCCTTGTAAATATAGAGCTTTCTTTCAAGTGGATGTGATGGGGACCCTGATAAAGACAGATTCTTCCACAGGGGCCTGGAGGGAGGCACAGAACGGCACGTCCCTGCCACCTCCCCAAGCATCTCTGTGTGGTCAGGACTTGAGAACCAACGATTCCAGGCCAGCCACTCTCTGTCCCCACCTGCAAAGCACAGGCCAGAGCAGTTGTGGTGATGTGGTCACCCCATGCTGTGACAGAGGTCAGAGCCCCGCACTCGGATTCCAAGATGTCTATTTGAATACCATGCTTCTCCAGAAAGTTCGGGATCACTTTGCAAATAGCCAAGGGATCTCTTATCCAGAAACAAGTTATTGAGAGGATGGTTACGTTTGGCGGAGACCTTCCTCCTTCCTCACAGCCATCCGATGATCCGGCCGTGGTCTTCACTTTACAGAAGAGGGGACCAGGGGCACCTGTGCAACAGGCACACGGCCAAGCAGCCATGGCGGTCATGGTGCGGCCTGAACTTGGCCCAACGCAGACCGAAGGCTCCGATGCAGACTCCCAGTGCCCCCAGCTCAGGGTGGGTCAGCTGGGTGGACCCCACAGCACATCTTCACAGAAGAGGTGTCGTTAGCAGCAGTCAGGGTCCCCGCTGGCCCACAAAGTCCAAAACGCAGTCCAATGGTGTTACAGCCCCAGCCTGGACACGGCCATCCCCTCCTGCCTGCAGGACTGGGAGCTGCTCTCAGCCGGACCCCTGCACCCCCAGAGGCTCGGGCGCCAGGGGCTGAGTCCCCAGCCCCTTCGAGGCCCTGCATCTCTGGAGCCTGGTACCCTGAGAAGATGGACTGGAGAGGAGACTGGGCTCCTGCTGAGGAGGGTGGGGGAGGTTTTGATGCAAAAAGACAGGGAGGGGCCTGGGGGCGTGGCATCTGGGGGCTCCCGAGCACCAGCAGAGAAGGTTCTAGATAGGAGGGCACATGTCAGGGAAGACTCAGTGGGGCTGGGAAGGAAGAATCCAACACACAGGAATGGGGCAGCTCTCATCAGTCAGGTTCACGAGTCAGAGATGCCTTTGTGTGTCTGACTGCACCGGGGGGTGTGGGCTTATACTCGGCCGGTGAGAACTGCTCCACGGGCAGAGCCTGGAGCCAGCCCCTGGGCGCAGTCAGGACCTCTGCTCAGAGAGACCCTCGGGGGCTCGTCCACCCTCTGCTCTGCCCCTAACCAGCTGCCACCAGGGTCGTCGCTGAGCAGAGAGCACAGGCCAAGTTTAAGGCCACAGAGGTCCAAGGAAGGGCCAACAGGGGCCCAGCCAGGAGGTACTGCGGTCCTGGGGTGGGGAAGAGGGGGCCGGCACCAGGCTGTCCCCGCCGCTCTCATCGGCGGCCCACCCTGAGCGCCTGCTGGGCAGGCGGCAAAGCCAAGACAAACATGGCGCGTGAGCTCAGGGCCCGAGTGCTCAGATGTGCTATCGGGAATGTGGACCTTGGCCTGAGGTCTCAGCCGGAAAAAAATAAGCATGAAATCTTGAAACAAAAGAAAATGTTAACTTGAACCATTTCACTTTATCTTAGAGCTGTTCAAATCCAAACATCGCTCACGGCAAAGCCAAGATTAAATGGGCCCTTTGGGAAAGAAGCAAAATGGAGGGATTTCCAGAAAAGGATAAGGAGGTTAGAGTCTGTAGTACATTCAGACTTAAAAAAGAAACGTTAACAAAGCAGCCCCAGGGGTTGACGTGAACTCTGACACAAGGAGTTGACACGAGCTCTGATCCAAGCGGCGACGTGAACTCAGACACCAGGGGTGACACGGACTCTGACACCAGGGCTAGTGCACGTGACCCCTTCCCCTCTGCTTCCAGGACCCAGTTTCCCTCTGTGTCTCTGTTGCACAGGAGGTTTGGAAAGCAGGGAGGACCCCCTGGAGGAGGAAGTGTGGGGAAGGGAGTGGCTTGGGAAGGAGGGCAGCTCATGGGAGCCACAGGCCGGGCCGGGACACCAGAGTCCTCGTGCGTTTTCGGGACAACAGCTCACTCTCTTCCTGCACGTGTGTGTCTCCTGCAGAGGGTATCGGGAGCCTGGGCAGAGAAACGAGGCCTGGGTGGTCAGTGGAGGCCAGACCCCAGGAAACTCTGAGACGGCGAGGGCCCGGCTGTGCAGGTCACAGAGGACAGTCCTCTTACAGCTGTGTGCTTGCGGGGACAACGGGCAACCTCCCAGCAGATCCAGGACTGGCCAGCGTGATGACCCCTGTGGAGGGCAG
This sequence comes from Orcinus orca, assembly GCF_937001465.1. Classification (NCBI taxonomy): domain Eukaryota; kingdom Metazoa; phylum Chordata; class Mammalia; order Artiodactyla; family Delphinidae; genus Orcinus; species Orcinus orca. The sequence goes on from NC_064572.1 coordinate 7,022,370, forward strand.
GCCTGAGGCGACCGACCAGACAGCACGGAATGGGGCCCAGTAAGAGGAGACCCAGAGGTGGGGAGACATTTAGTCTAGGACATATGCAGCTTGAGGGGCCGGAGACTGCAGGGGGCAGGGTGAAGTGGGCAGTTGACATTTGTTCAGCTACACAGTCCAGAGCTCAGGATGCAACAGAGAACTGGTTGCAGGCAAAGGTTAGACTCAGGGACAGAAGAAGGAACCAGAGGGTCTGGAGCAGGGCCTTCATGTTAACACTTAAAAGCTGGAGAGGGAAGGATAAGTCACCAAACAAACCTGCGGGAGCCTGTGGGATCTGCCTCATTAATGGCTGTATCCCCAGAACCAAGCCCAGGACCCCACAGTCAGGCATCAGTAAATGTTTATTGAATTAACAAATACGTATTCTTGGCTGTCTTTTCCAGGGAGGAAGCTAGGCTTGCTCTAGTCAGCTACTGCTGCAGGGATGCCGTGTGACAAATGGCCCCATAGCGGGTGACTGAGGCCCATTTTGGGACTGAGCCTGAGGGTCAGCAGCCGTCCCCGGCAGGCTCACTCGTGGCAGCACTTCTGGAACCACTGCCCACATCTTACCCCCACAAACTCCATGGGCAAGTCGTGGCCCAGCCCCAAATCAAGGGGCGGAAAGCAGATGAAAAGAAGAAAGAGCATTGAGCACAAGCTTTAGAGCCCGAGGGATTTTTTTTGAATCCTGATTGTACCACCCAGAAATGTATGGACTCAGTCAGATTATTCAACCTCCCTAAGCCTCATCTTCCTAACCTTTAAAATGGGTGATGGGCTTCCCTGGTGGCTCAGTGGTTGAGAGTCCGCCTGCCGATGCAGGGGACACGGGTTCGTGCCCCGGTCCGGGAGGATCCCACGTGCCGCAGAGCAGCTGGGCCCGTGAGCCATGGCCGCTGAGCCTGCGCGTCTGGAGCCTGTGCTCCGCAACGGGAGAGGCCACAACAGTGAGAGGCCCGCGTACCGCAAAAAAATAAAAAAATAAATAAGATAAAATAAAATGGGTGAAATAATAGCTACTCTTAGGCGTTTTGAGGATTAACCCTAACACACGTGAAGCACTTCCTGTGTTACCTGACATGGGGCAGGCAGCCACAAGCAGGACCACTGTGGTCTGGGAGCCACCTTCAACCTCGACCCTGAATCTGAAGAGCCCACCCATGGATCTAGCTCCACTGTGCTCGTATCCCCCCGGCGGCTCAGGGGTAAAGCCCACCCTGGACGCGAACTCCAAGATGAGCACGGGGTCAGGGACGGGGATGGGTTAAGATAATCCGGAAGTCTAGAGGCAGCGGCGGCCACCCCAGCTATGGACCACATGCTTCCCACATATGCCCGGGCTGCTATTCCATTTTTAATCTGGTTCAGACCCACGCAGCTGCCTAGAGACGTCCTTACGAGAAATCCTCTTGCTTTCCAGACAGGGCCCTGGGTTCTGCCTGTGTCTTGAGTGAGACCAAAATATTAATGAGGAATAAAATACTGCAGTCAAACAGCTTTTCCAAATGGTGCTTTTCCCAGATTGCATATGAACTAGACCTTGGCCTGAAATGCAATATGCAGAGTTGGCTTTACATCTTGCAAAGACTTTTTCCATGAAGGCTTACGTAAAGATGCAGAATTCATAAGATCCAGTGAAATGTCTGGCATCGGTCCTGGGTTTATCCACAGAAGGCTATTTTTTTTTTTTTGTCCTTATCCACTTTAGTAAGTTACCAGAGCAGCTCTGAGAGAAAGAGATTGTAAGTGCTGTTTTTGTCATCCTGATTTCATAATGCCCATACAAAATGTTCGTCTTTATAACTCTGATGAGGTGGATTTCTGTTATTTAGCATTCCTTCTCAAATCTTCAGCAAAAGGTTTTCTTTGACATTAATTCATTCATTCCACAGGTATTTATTGAAAACCTAGGTGTGTCAGGCACCGGGCGAGGGGCTGGGAATTTAGCAGGAAATAAACATGCAGCCGCTGTCCCTGTGGGGATAACAGATGAGGAAGCAGAGACCCAAAGGGTGTGAAATCTGGCCAAACTCACACCACAAGTTTGAACCAAGTTTGGAGGTCGTGTATCGTAATAAGACCAGCTACATAATTTGCAAATGTGGTAAATGAAATTATGGGGCCCCTTGTCCAAAAATTATTGAAAATTTCAAGGCATCGACAGCAGAGCATTAAACCAAATTCAGGGCCCTTTGGTCTCATGCCCATGCAGCCCAGTTCTCTGCATCCTATTTTTTTTTAAATCAGTTTCTACTAATCACATAATTATATGAGCATGAAATTAAAAGGGAGGTGCTGATGAGGAAAGATGAAAGCACCAATAACGCGCAAGACAAAGGAGAAACAGGAAATTCACAAACGGTCTTTCTGTTTGCTGGCCTGCCGTCAAAATCGTCAAAGCCTAGTCCTGCCTTGTTAGATCTTCGGCCGCAGAAACCCCCAGCTTGAATCCCAGAATGCTCCCATAACACAAAAAGGGTTTGGATTTGCAAGCACACTCATCTGTGTACAGATTCTAAGGAAGGAGACCTTGTGGGAACAGCCAAACCAGCCCAGCGTCCGAATTGGTCGGTGGTTCACACGCTGGCATATTTGCCTGGGCTGCCTCTGTGGCTTCCCTTTTTTCTTTCTTTTTAAAGGGAACATCACCTCTCGAAGAAAAGGAGCTCAGGCCAACTCCGCCTTTGGTTGAGACTGTTCACCAAAGTCACGCTGATCAAAGCAGATCTGGTCCTCTTTTCTGCCGGGGATGTGTCCCCGCATCGTTCACCCTGCAGGAAAGCCGCACATGGGGTTTCCACCTTATCCCTGACTTACTTGGCCTGAGCTAGTGTGTGGGAAGATACACAAGCACGGGGTGGACAAATGTGCTGATCGGAAAGCCCACACGTCCTGCCTGGTGTCAGCAGTCTGGGCTGTCATCTCCGTGGGAATTTACTGTGTGAGATTAGAAAACTCATTTCACCTCTCTGGGCCTCTGCCTCCCCACCTACCAAATGAAGAAGCAGGAGCAGATCAAACTGAAGTGTCCTCCCAGTGCAAACAGTCATCTGAGTCATCCAATACCCTCTAGGCTGGGAACTGCTCCTATTTCCCAAAATCCTAGGAAGGAGACCACAGCTCATCAGAGAAAGAAAACTTTACATGCCTTTTTTTGTTGCTGTTTCATAACTGAAACCCAGCAGGCCTTGCAGCCAGAAACCTGGACAGGTTTCCTTCCCTCCTCCTGGTCTCCTGTGGGCTAGGCCTCACCTGCCTCGACCGTAGTGGGGGTGTCTGGCAGCCCTGGGCTCTGTCCTCACTGGGCCCAGGTGGCCTCTCGTTCTCTATCTCTCTGTATCTGTCTCTGGTTTTCAGGCCACGACACCATGTGACACCCAGCGTCCCGTGGCCTCACTGTCTTATGGACCAGGCTGCGGGTCAGCGGGGCAGCTGTTGGATAGGGTTCTCTTTCTTCTGACCCTTCTTCCCATCTCGTTTTCTCTCATCGGTTCTTTCATCTAAAGTTTGTTTTCAGGAGCTCTTGCATTGCTCCCCAGGCAGCAGGCAGGGCTCCAGGAGGGGGCAGCTGTCGTGTGGAGCCCATGGGCACGACTTTGCCTCTAGCCTGTGAGCTGGGCGCTGACTGCAGTGAGCTTAGGATTCTCTGTGTCACACGGCGGAGAGCCCTGGGGGACGTCCTTGGCCACGGAGGGAGTTTAATCAACTGGCACTGGAGCCAACAGGAACCCAGCTCTGTTCTCCTTCCAACTTTGCTCCTAATTCACTGTCCAGTCCCGAGAAGAGAGCACTTCATCTCCCAAACCAGCAGGGACTGGGGTTGGAGGGGAAGACCTTCTCCACAGGATGTTGTAAAGGGTTTTGGAAGGAGTTCACCAACTTCTGAGGTCCTTGGGAGGGATAATGAGGCCAGGTTCCCTGAGTTTCTTAGGGTGGGAGGTAAAGGAGGGATCAGATGGGGGGCCGGTGAGGTGGGCACTGCCCTCTCCATAGCATGTGTGCACATACACACACGTACAGGTGGGTAAAAAATAACAATAAGTCATGATAATAATACAGTAGAAGTTTCTACCAGATTGGTAAACTAGCTGCAGAGAGTTTTAAACGACTTTAGGTAAGGTTTCCCAGGAAAAGGAGAGGCAAGCCCTCATAGCAGTCTTTCTCCAGAACCTCTCTTGGGCCCCTGTAGAATCACCCTCCTTTAACTCCTTGATGAAAACCTCAGTATGGAGCCTGGTTAGGCGCTCACACTGACGTGTCTGTGCAGACGGACCCAGGACGCACGGCGAGTCATCGCAGTGTTTATGTGTTTATTCTCTGCTGCGTCCCACAGTGATTTGAAGAGGCTTTTGGCTGAAATGATAAAATGTTAACACATAACTAAAGATTTTCTTGGAGGAGGGATGTCAGCAAAATGGCAGACTTGAAAGCTCCAAACTCTCTCACCCCACAGAAATATCACATGCAAAAAATCAGAAACTGTAGGAGCCAATTTTGTGGGAGCTCTGGAAAACAGTCAAAGGTTTACAGCAGCCATATTAATGCCCAGTCAAGAAAAAGTGACCTTCAAAATGGTGGGAGACTTTTGTGATGTTCTTACTCCCCTGATCCCATCCCCTCCCTGGGCCATAAAACAATTTTCAATAAATATTAAACGATTGAAATCATACAAAGTCTCTTTTCCAATCACAATAGAAACTAGAAATCAATAACAGAAGGAAAACTAGAAACATCACAAATATGTGGAAATTAAGCACCATTTAAACAATCAGTGGGTCAAGGAAGAAATCATGAGGGAAATTAGAAATACTTTGAGGAAATGATAATGAAAGCAACATACCAAAATTTATGAGATGCAGCAAAAATGGTGCTAAGAGAAAATGTACAGTTCTAAATGCTTACATTAAAGAAGAAAGATTTCAAATTCATAACCTAACTTTACACCTTAGAAAACTATAAAAGAACAAACTAAACCTAAAGCTAGAAGAAGGAAGATATTAAAATAAATAATAAAAATTAGAGCAGATAAATAACATAGAGAATAGAAAAACAACAGAGAAAAATTAGCAAAGCCAGAAGTTTGTTCTGGAAAAAATCAACAAAACTGAGAAAACTTTGGCTATGCTGACTAAGAAAATAAGAGAGAAACCTCAAATGACTAAGATCAGAAATGGAAGTGGAGATATAATGCTACCTCTGATTTCACAGAAATAAAGAGCATTACAAGAGAATACTACAAACAATCATACACCAACAAATTGCATAACCTAGATGAAATGGAAAAACTCCTAAAAACACAAAATCTACCACAACTGACTCCTGAGGAAATAGGATTTTTGAATAGACCTATAACTAGTAAGGAGATTGAATTGCTAATCAAAAACCTCCCAATAAAGAAAAGCCCAGGACCCGATGGCTTCACTGGTGAATTCTACTAAACAAACTCTTTCAAATAATGGAAAAGGAAACACTTCTTAACTCATTTCATAAAGCCAGGATTAACTTGACACCAAAGACAGACAAAGAAACTACAAGGAGAAAACACAGACCAATATCTCTTATGAATATTGAGGAAAAAATCCTCAACAAGCCAAATGTGGCAACATATTCAAAGGATTATACACTATGGGACTTATTCTTGGAATGCAAGGATGGTTCCACATATGAAAATTAATCAATGTAATATGTCACATTAATAGAATGAAGGAAAAGAAAACACATGATCATCTGAATTAATGCAGAAAAAGCATTTAACAAAATTCAAAACCCTTTAATAATAAGAGCACTCAACAAATGAGGAGGAAAGTTCCTCAACATGTTGAAGGCCATATATGAAAATCCACCACGAACATCATACTCAATGGTGAGAGATTGAAAGCTTTTCCCCCTAAGATCAGGAAAAAAACAAGAATTTTCATTTTAGGCATTTCCATTCAACACAGCATTGGAAGGTCTAGCCGTAGCAGTTAAGCAAGAAAAAAAAATGAAAGGCATACAAATTGGAAAGGAAGAAGTAAAATTATCTCTGTTCATAGACCACATGATCTTATATGTAGAAAGCCCTAAAGATTACACACACGCGCACACACACACACACACACACACACACCCATTAGAGCTAATAAATTCAGCAAAGTTGCAAGATAAAAAAAAATCAACACACAAAAATCAGTTCCATTTTTATATGCTAATAATGAATGGCAAAAAAAAAAAAAGAGGAGAAATTAAGAGAGCAATTGCAATTACAATAAATCAAAAAGAATAAATTACCTAGGAATACATTTAACCCAGGAGGCAAAAGACTTGTACACTGGAAACTATAAAACATTGCCGAAAGTAATTAAAATTAAAGTGTCACATTGGTACCTATTGTCTTAATGCATTTAACAGTTACCACCGAGATGATGAACAAGGGGTTGGCAATAGCAAACTATAGATTCATTTTGAGCAATTCTTTGAGAGGAAGACAGTGTAACTATCTCATTGGGTCTTTAGCGATCCTGTAGAGTAGGTATTATCATCGTCTCCATTTTTCAGATGAGGAGATAAGGGGTTAGCAAGGTTAAGAGGCTTACCCAATTCACACAGCAAGTTAGTGGTTGAGCCAGGCCATGAGCCTTGTAACTCTGTTCTTTTCACTATGCAATATGCAAACAATGAAATGCTAGGTAAATGGAAAAAAAAAAAAGAAGACACGTCAGTGAAAAGACATCTTGGGTTCATGGATTAGAAGACTAAGATTGTGACGATGACAATATTATCCAAAGCAATTAACAGATTTAATGCAATCCCTACCAAAATCTCAATTTTTTTTTTTTGCAGAAATAGAAAAACCCATCCTAAAATGTATATGAAATCTCAAGGGGCTCCACATAGCCAAACAATCTAGAAAAAGAAGAACAAACTTGATGGTCCACATTTCCCAATTTCAAAACTTACTACGAGCTATAAAAAAAGCAAAACAGTGTGGTACGGGCATGAGGCAGACATACAGACCAATGCAACAGAATAGAAGGCTTAGAAACAAACCCTTGTATATATGGTCAATTGATTTTCAACAAGGGTCTCAAGATCATTCAATGGGAAAAAAGGCAGTCTTTTCCACAGTTAGTGCTGAGAAAACTGCATATCCTCACGCAAAAGAAGACAGTTGAACCCTACCTTACATGATATACAAAAATTAACTCAAACTTTGTCAAAGACCTAAATGTGAAAACTAAAACTATAAAACTCTTTGGAAAAAACATATGGGAGAAGCTTCATGACATTGGATTTGGCAATAGTTTCTTGGAAATGACACAAAAGGAAAAGGCATCAAAAGGAAAAATACAATTTCATCAAAATTTCAAACTTTGGTGCCTCAAAGGACACTATCAAGAGAGTAAAACAAAAACTGAAAGAATAGGAGAAAATATTTGCAGATCATATGTCTGATTAGGGATTAATATCCAGAATATATAAATAACTCTTAAAACTCAACAACAAACAACCCAGTTGAAAAATGGCAAAGGACTTGAAGAGACATTTCTCCAAATAATATATTCAAATGTCCAATAAGGGTGTGAAAAGATGCTGAACAACACCAGCCATTAGGGAAATGCACATCAAAACCACAATTAAATACCCCTTCACACCCATTAGGATGGCTTTTATTTCTAAAAGAGGAAAATAACAAGTGTTGCTGAGAACGTGGAGAAATTGGAACATTTGTACATTGTTGATAGGCACATAAAATGATGCAGCCACTGTGGGAAACAGTTTGGCAGTTCCTCAAAAAGCTGAACATAAAATTACCATGTGAGGGCTTCCCTGGTGGTGCAGTGGTTGAGAGTCCGCCTGCCGATGCAGGGGACACGGGTTCATGTCCCGGTCCAGGAAGATCCCACATGCCGCAGAGCAACTAAGCCCGTGCGCCACAACTACTGAGCCTATGCTCTAGAGCCCGCGAGCCACAACTACTGAACCCGTGTGCCACAGTTACTGAAGCCCGTGCGCCTAGAGTCCGTGCTCCACAACAAAGAGAAGCCACCACAATAAGAAGCCCACACACCGCAACAAAGAGTAGCCCCCACTCACCGTAACTAGAGAAAGCCCGCGCACAGCAACGAAGACCCAACCCAGACCAAAAAAAAAAAAATCTGTAAAAAAAAAAATTTACCATGTGATCCAGCAATTCCACTCCTAGATGTTTACCCCAAAGAATTGAAAGCAGGAGCTCCAACGTTTGTACACTCATGCCCACAGCAGAGTTTTTCATAATAGCCAAAAGGTGGAAGCAATCCAAGCATCCACCAACCAATGGATTGGATAAACAAAACGTGATGTACACATTTAATGGAATATCATTCAGCCTTAAGAAAGAAGGAAACTCTGACCCGTGCTCTAACATGGGTGAATCTTGAAGACACTATGCTGAGTGAAATAAGCCAGTCACTAAAGGACAAATACTGTATAATTCCACTTACATGAGGTCCCCAGAGATGTCAACTTCATAGAGTCCGCAGGGAAAACAGAGTTTATCAGAGGCTGGTGGGGGATTGTGGAAAGTTATTGTTTCATGTGTACAGAAAGACACCCGAGCCTTATTTCACCAGACTGTAAACATTTTAAGTTAATTCTACCTGAGTCACCCCCTTCCCTCTGCTACTCTGACCAGTCCGCACAGCACCGGGGACCTAGCAGGTGCGGACATGGGATGTTGCAGGACCTTCACATTCTGGCATCTCTCCTCTTCTTCAGCCTCTTCATGATGTTCTTGGGAGGTGAGCTCAGTGAGCACCAGCTGGCTAGAGAGACCTGAGACCGTGACCATGAGAGAGGTGACCGTGGGGACAGGCCACCCGTGGAGTCCACACATCACATCACCGGGAAACTGATTTCAGCAAAGCCACGGATGTTTCAGACCTGCTTATTGCCTATGGGCCTTGAATCTATTCTGCCAGCCATGAAACAGAGGTTTTCAAAGGGACAAAAGCCAGGGAGCCAACAGAGGGCTCACAAAGACTAGGACCAAGTGCCCGGGACGTGAACTTGGAAGGGGAGCAAGGTAAATGTGGGTGAGAAGTGGTCTGGGCACCCAGCACCTGGGAGAGCTGCCACCGTCCATAGCCAGCCCAGGCTCTCCCGGCTCCCCAGCCCTCTCATGTAATGAACCCCCAAGTGAGGCTGAGTTTGGGGGAAGTGGCAGCTCTTTGGGGTGCAGAGGCCCCGTTTGGCCCATCCCAGGCATCCCCAGCCTTTCCTCTGTCCCAAGGACACCTGGGGCTCCCAGCTTCCCCGCCTGGTGTCGGGGCCCCCCTGGTCCCTCTGCCCCTCAGATCGGGCAAGCCTATCACGTTCCTCTCACCTGTGTCACAGTAGGACCCCACCCCCACCCCCATCCTGCTGTGTCCAGGCTGTGCCCTCCTGTTCTGTCTTATCCACTGAGGCTCCCTCAGGGGAGCAGAGCCTGCAGAATTTTCTCCATGCAGCTCTCCGGGCTTAATCCCATTGCGACCAAGTGGCTCACAGCAAAAGGATCCAGAGCGATGGTCAGACAGCAGCAGAGTGTTTGTCATGGGTCTGGAGCAGATGGCCCACTTCCTGACTCCCCTTCAAAAACGCACACACCAGGCACAGAGGCGCAGAACACGTGTGCCTCACCTGCCTCTTTGATGCCGGGGAATGGGTCAGGAATTTCTTACATAAAAGGGATAGGTCAGGACGCATAGCTGGGATCACAATCCTTCCCAGTCAGCAGTCGCTATATCAGTAAGGAATCAATTAACCATTGTGGTTGGGCCTCGAAGAAACTGATTCAGTGGAGATGCCAGCCTGGAAAAGATCTGCTATTAGATTTTGGTCGCTTTTCCAGCACTTCGAGTTAGAGATTTCTTCATCAGCAGAGCATCCTTTAGTCACAGGTTGGCTTGGCCTTAACCAAATATGTCTCTGGCTGGTGGGACCCAAGGGTCCCCCACCTCTTTCAAGCCCTCTCTCCGATCAGAGGGAGTTCCCGAGTGTGGGTCACCAGCCTGGGCCACGTGACAGAAGTGACAAAGTTCAGAGTTTGCAGTGAAGCTGAACTGGGAACCCTATTTCAACAGAATTCTTTCAGTTTCCCCACCTGGCCCCCCACTGAGACCCACAGTACTGACGTTTGTGGGACAATCAGAAAGCTTCAAGAGAATAGAGAAAACAGCATAAAGAATAATCTTCCCTTCTGGCCTGTCTTCCCAGCTCTTTTTGGCCTGCCAAGGGGCCCCGTTTGGGGGCCCGGTTCCTAGTTGTGGGTTCCACCAAGCAGGGGGTCCTTTAGCCCATGCTAGGGGAGTGTGAGTGGTTCACACAGTGATTTTACTGCAGAAGGGCAGGCGTTGAAAACGCGAGAAGCTTTTCATAGCTGTGTCTGGACGCCAGCAGAGGCAAGGACTAGACCACATGGGGAAATTCTCACCTGATTCAAACCATACTGACACACACCTGGGTGACGAAGGAGGATTCAGCTAGAGCCAGCCGTTAAATGATGACGTCAGTTTGAATCAGAATTCAAATCAGAAAACGAGGCCTCATTTTGGGGGAAGGGGACAAAGGGACCCAGTGAAAGAGTTTTAGGGAAGGAGTCAGGTGACCTCGGGTAAGATAACCCAAGGACGCCCAGTAAACTGGAAATGAATGGAACCTTACGTTACAGACCAGCAGCCCTTAACCCTCTTCGGTCATGGAATTCCTTACAAATCTGATGAAAGTGGTGGGCCAGGCAACTGAGAAAAACTCACATCAGCACTTGCAAAGTTTTTAATACAATTTTTAAAATCGCACTGGAAATTGGGTCATATTGACAGGATGTAAGATCAGTGTAGAGAATGTGACTTGTCTTGTGGTGAAAGGATCTTTGCTGGAAAGAACCGTTAACAAGCACCTGCCCATTCTAAAGAGAGCAGCTCAGAAAACTGCAAGAGGTGCTAAAAGGTGGCCAAATACTCGTTCTTTGAATCTTAGCCACTTCTGGGCCGCATAACAGGGAAATGAGTTTATTAAAAGGGTGAAGATGCCTTTAAGGACATTGGAGTGTCAGTACATTCCTCCTGCTGCCAGAGACGAGGGGCAAGCTTCTCTGCATCCTGTTCAAGCCAAGGTGGGGAGGCTTGCAGAGAACCAGCCCCAGAACCTGGGGGTCCAGGCCAGCAGGGAGACAGGGCTTCACCTGAGGCTCTGCCCTCTCACCTGAGGACGAGCCCAGGGCCCAAACCAGGGGAAAAAGTGGAAGGGAGAATTAAGTGCATCAAGGTGAAGCAGAGGAAGGAAAACCCCACAGGAAAGGCACAAGCTAGCCTCACCTCCTGTCTTCACCCGCTGACACCCCCGCCTGGAAGCCTGCCCTGACTGCAGCCTCGGCAGCGTCTCCAGCCCCCACCCCCTCCTCAGCACTCCTGGCCGTTCTCCACCCTTGGCTGGTGCGTATCCTAGCAGCAGCCCTGCCTGGGCCGTCAGCTGGCTCACCTTCTCATCACCTGTGTCTGAGATGCTCCTCAAACTTCAGGAGTGATTAGGAAACATAATAGGCACCGTTCCTATCTGGGCACAATTCCTCAGAGCGTTTGTCCAAAACCAGCCCCAGACCAGCTAAGTTACCCAGGGCTGGACACCCCAGTACACCCCACTTCTCTCCCAGCTGGGTCCTGAGAGATATGAGACTTCCCCAAACACATCATCCCATCCTTGGTCCCCAGTAGAAAAGCTGAGAATATACTTAGGGCAACATAGGGACCCCAACATCTTTTTTTTAAGACTTTGATGATTTCCATTAAAAATATTTTTGACAGAAGCACCTTGAGAAAAACTTCTGAGTGTTCTGGATTTTCGAAAGCATGCGGTTCAGTGTTGTGTTCATTTTGTAGCACGGGGTGGTGGAGGTCGGGGTGCCAGAGCTCCCGGCCAGAGTCTAAGGGTCAGAAAGGCGGCCACAGCTCCCACGCTCCACGCCGCCTGCCCGTTCAGCCCGCAGGTAAGGAGAGGGAGGCCCAGAGAGGTTTTAGGGACCCAGGCCAAGGCCCCACAAGTGGTGAGCATCAGGGCCCAGCACACGCTGCCCAGGCCGGATACAACGACCCTACTTTGCACCCTGCCTGGGGCAGCCCCTGCCCTTTCTCCCAAGGGGCCGCTGCACTGAGTGGCCAGTGAGAAGATGACCCCAGGGCCCGGGTGGACCCCTGCAGGACTGCTCTAGGGCAGCCTGCTGTCGGCCTTTACCTGCAGGCCACCGGGAAGGGGCAGCCAGCCGGGGAGACCTTGAGCATCTCACCTCTCTTCCCTGAGGTCCCACTTCCTCAGTTACAAGGAGAGATGACAGGATAAGTCTGGCCACGGCAGGAACTTCAGTTGGGCTTAAATGAAATGTAGGAGAAAATGCTGAGCGCTCGTCCGGATCTGGACAGCTCAGGTCTCCGCTGAGTGGGCCATCAGCCCACGCTGGGGCTCCCGGGGCAGCCGGTCCCATCGTGGAGCAGGGAAGCATGACACCTGGATGAGCACAGCCAGGAACCCTCACACCCACAGGTGCAGCCCACCCAGACCCCTCGGGGAGCGATGGCTTCTGCCAGGGGGCTTTGGGTGCAGAGGCTGAGGCTGGGGGCCTGGGTGGGGCCCAGGCAGCACAGCTCACGTTCCGTGGGTGCTAAGACCTGAAAAACTGAGAAACTGCTCAGAGTGAGAGTAAGGGGCTCTGGGCAGAGGCCAGAACCTGAACACCAGGCAGGATCCAGGCGTCTAAGAGCTGGAGCCGGGCCGGCGGAGGAGCAGCCCCACTGTTACCGCTCACACGGGCAGACTGTGCACCCGCCTCCCTCCCAAGGGTCCTCACTGCTTCACCCACCGAGACACCCCTAGATAGAAATGTTATCATCTGAAATGAGCAAAGGATGCTTTCTCATTTCTCTGTAAACATTGTCATAAATGAAACATCTCTAGAAAACTGCTGTCATTGTTTTCAGGGGTCAGCAAACTTTTCCTGCCAAGGGCCAGACTGTAAGTATTTCCAGGCTTGGGCGGGTCATATGGCCTTTGTCACAACTGCTCCCATCTGGTCCTACAGCACAAAAGCAGCCACGAGCAATGGGCATGGGGCTGTGTTCCAATAAAACTTTATTTATAAAGGCAGGGGGGTGGCCCAGATCGGCCTCCTCCATGCTCTTTCATTTGGCATCTAAGTAAAAGCAGTGTGCCTGCTCTGCAAACACAGCTGGAGCTGGAGCTGATGCTTCTAGCACCCTCCCCCAACCAAATTCCTGGCTTCAAGCCTCTGCCATGTAAGAATCCAGGAGCTCCCCGGGTCCTGGATAACCTTTTCCTGATACCAGCCAGGGCCTCTGTACCCAGTACTAAGTCAGCGGCCCTGCCTGGAGAGGGGCAAAAGGAGCCCCGAGTTCTGAGTTAGTCCTGAAGACAGCCGGTGAGCAGAGAGTTCATGATCTCTGCCCTTAAGGTAGGAAATTACATTTCTGGTCTTTCTCCAAAATACTGCACTGATAATAAACAGATTGATGCCAATCAAAACAAGAAGGGAAAGCTGTCCGAGTCCCCAGTAAAGGAACTGATGGCCAGCATGTCCCGCTGCAAAACAGGCTGCTTCCTCCTTCCTGCCGGGCAGTGAGGGGGAGGTGGGAAATGGGCCCCAGGACCAAGCCGGACAGGCCAGGGGACTCACGGCTGGCAGGAAGGGCCACCTCCAGCCCAGGATGCAGGACTGAAGACGCCATCAGAGGGGTTTAGTCTACGGACGCTGGATTTCTGGGAGAGGCCTGCACGCCTCGCTTCTCGAGATTTCTAAGAAAAGGTGAGGTTTTTCCTGCTTAGAAGGAGCGGAGATAAGATTTCCTGAAGGCAGAGAAGGCAAGTGTTCTTCCAGCTTCTCAGTGTTCATAATCATCACGCGAGGATGAAGGTTACATCTCCAGTTTACTAAGAGTTTACTAAGTGCCAGGCCCTGCGCTAAATGCGTAACCTCTATTTTACAGAGAAGGAAGCAAAGACCTGGGATAGCGTGTCCAAAATCTCACAGTCGGGGAAGAGCTAGGGTTTGAAGCCAGGTGCCCACGTCTCATTGGGAAACACAGCGCTCTACACCCTCACTACACAGAGTGTGGTCTTGTAGTCGTCAGGACTGCCCAGAGGGGCAGAAAGCAGAACCAATGTGGGGGGGATGTGTGTGTGTATGAGAGAGAGAGAGAGAGAGAGAGATTGATTGATCTTAAGGAATTGGCTCACAGGACTGTGGAAGCTTGGTAAATCCAAAGTCTGAAGGGCAGGCCAGCAGCAGGAGACCCTGGGAAGAGCTGCAGTTTACGTCCAAAGGCCATCTGCCGGCAGAATTCCTTCTCCCCCACAGGGAGGTCAGTCTTTGTTCTCCTAAGGCCTTCAGCTGATTAGACGAGGCCCACCCACACATGGCGGGTAATCTGCTCTACTTAGTCTACTGATTTAAATGTTCATCTCATCTACAAAACACCTTCACAGAAAAATCTAGAGTAGTGTTTGACCCAGTATCTGGGTACTGTGGCCCAGCCCAGATGACACATAAAATTAACCATCACAGGTCCCATCAGCACATCTGCATCACCTGGGAGCTTGTCAGAGACCCATCAGGCCCGGCCAGACCTACGGAATCAGAATCTGCATGGGGAGCTTGAGAAATGCTAAGACTTCCTACTCTCCTCCCACTGACACATACAGCAACTCACTTCTTGATTTCTACCCACTCTCTTCCCATATGGTTCCTGTTCCACAGTGAGGGAAGGCGAAATCTATGTGTCCCACAAAGGGCCAAGCAGGGATGCCCAGTCTCTACTGGAGACCTCACTGCTTCACTACCCACATGCCTCCTGGACTCCTCCAGGCCTGATGCCCTGGGGTCCCAGAACATGCCCACACTCTGGTCCCTCCAAGGCACCGAGACACCCGCCATCTTCCATCCCCCCACCCCCACCAGGGAGGTGGCAGCGTGGGGGTGGGAGGACCCCTGAGCTGTGAGTCAGGAGAACTGGGCTCTGTTTCTGACTGCATTTCCTACTCCGTGTGACTCCAGCTCCATCACTTACCTTCTCTGGTCCAGCATTCTCCCAGATATAAAAGGAAGGCTTTGTCCTAGACCAGTGGGTTTCAAGCCCTATCCCCCTCCTTCTTGCCCCCAATCAGTGGGATCCTTTTGCGTAAGTGATATGTTACGCACAACCCAAAACGCGTAACAGATAAGACTGGAGACTCTCTGATGATCAAGGAGAGGCGGTAGACAGCCTTGACTGAGCCCTTCCCAGGCTTCACCTGCTTCCTCGCACCTGCAGGCCACCCCTGAAGGCGAGGATGCAGGTAGCAGCCTGAGCAGCGCCAAGACAGAGGAGGCAGAGGGCTCTTCGAGCCCCTAAATCCCTCTACCGAGTTCAAGAGGCCCCACCCTTCTGAAGCAGCATGGTGGGTGGGAAAGCGTGGACTTTACAACCAAGCCATCGGAATTCACACCCAGTCACCCCTGCTCACCATGTACTGGTCTGCTGAGGCTGCAGTAACAAAGCACCGTGACTAGGAGTCTCAAACGACAGACTTTACTTTCCCACAGCACCATGGGAGGAGGCCGGAAGTCACGATCAAGGTGTGGGCAGGGGCGGCGCCTCCTGAGGCCTCTCTCCTTGGCTTGTCCACGGCCGTCTTCTCCCGTGTCCTCACGCCATCCTCCCTCTGTGTGTCGGGGTCCGGGTCTCCTCTTCTTATAAGGACACCAGTCACATTGGATTAGGGTCCACCCTGAAGACCTCATTTTAATTCAATCACATTTTTAACGACCTCGTCTCCCAGTACAGTCCCATTCTGAGGTAGTGGGGCTTAAGAGTTCAACCTAGGAGTCTGGGGGAACACAGCTCATGATTTCCGGTGCAGACACTGCTCAGGGCTCACCCCAGGCCACTGTCTCAGGCCCTTCTTTCCCCATCACCCTCCCCGCACCTCCTTGAGCTGCCCTCTCACCTGTGCCCAGCTGAGGAGGCCTGAGCCTGACGCTCAGGGTGGGCGAGGAAAGGTGGGCAGGGGCCTCGGCGGCCTCTACACATTCAGGCTGCTGAAGAAGGACCCCCGGCCAGTGCACCAGCAGAGCCCATGCAGGGGTCAGCGGCTGGTCCTCCGAGCTCAGGTGGGCAGCTGGCGGCTGGGAATAGCGTCCACAGCTCCACTGAGTGACATGGGACAGAAGCCGAGGTAGCAGACTGAGGAACTGAAACGCGGGAGCAGCAGGGACAGTGCCAGAGCCCAGGACCCCACGTTCTGGGCTGTGTCCGTCAAGCCAAGAGGGACCCTGTGGTCAGGACTGCCTGCTGTTCTTTCTTTCATTTGAGAGTTTCGCTGCACAGAGCTGCACAGCCAGAAGCTAGATTCCCTAATCTCCCCAGAGGCTGCGCGTGGCATCGGTTCGGCCCTTGGGACAGAAGCCCGAGACAAGAGGGCAACTTCTAGGTCACGTGACTCATACAGGACGAGGGTCCCCCTCCCCCCCCACCTGCTCCTCGCACAGGCTACAATGCAGATATGACCACAGCCAGAGGACAGCAGAGCAGCTGGAAGGACATCAGCGAGCAAACCCACCTGCTGGACCCCGGCCTCTGGATGCTACGTGAGAGATCAAAGTCAGGCCCATGGGCCTCCTCAGCACAGCAGGTTGCAAGGACACGAGAGGATGCTCGATGCTGCTTCTTACGCCTTTCCTATCCAACTAGTTAGGGGTCAGGAGCCAGAGTGTGACCCCGGATGGGATGGCGGGGGAGGGGCAGCGAGGCTGGGAGGGCCGCTCCTACTGGCCAGCACCCTGGAGCCTCTCTAAGACGCCCAGGAGCCTCTGGGAGGCTGCGGTCTGCTCCCCCGGAAGGCCGACTCCCCGTCTGCCTCTCCATTCCCTCCACTAAGGGACGCTCCCTCTCCACTAAGGTTTCCTGACCTCAGACTTCAAGGGCTCCAAGGTGTCAACCATCTGATCTGGTCATTTAATCTGCACCAGTGACAAAGGCCCAGGGAGCGAAGCTCCTTTCTATTTCAAATTTGCTAATCACTATTTAGAACAGAGTGATGTGGAATGTGGTCATTTTTTTCTGTGTATGATAGGACAATTGTATATTTTTCTACTTCCATCTATTCAAAGGAGAAACTATATACGTCAGGTTTTGTGACTATTAAATTCACCTTGATTTACTTGGTCTCGAGGAATTTTTAAAAAGGAGGGGAAAGGAGAAGGTCC
This sequence comes from Orcinus orca, assembly GCF_937001465.1. NCBI lineage: Eukaryota > Metazoa > Chordata > Mammalia > Artiodactyla > Delphinidae > Orcinus > Orcinus orca. Next base: position 7,039,645 of record NC_064572.1, read on the forward strand.
AAAGCCAAAGCTCAGCTAGCTCTGGAACCCTGGGCAGTGGCGTTTATATGCTCTGACAGCCCCAAAGCTGAAGTCTAAGGATGCAGACATTTAGGAATAAATTTTGATACAGTTTGGACTAGTTAATAATTTTCAAGAATAGGTCACCTGGATCAAATGGGCGTTTTCCTCGTAGCACAAGAAAAGTCCCGTCTGACAAGATCCTGTGCTGCCTCTTCTGTAAGAGAACTGACTCTCACCACAGGGGCTTTTGTGAACCAGAAAAATATAATTTACTTGGCTGGGACGCAGGAGGTCAGGCAGCTTGTCCATAAAAGGTCAAGGCCTCGGAATTTTTCTGGACAACGCGGCACCATAGAATACTCGGAGACCCATATGTCCCCGAAATATGCTGCTGAATACATTCCAAGCACCCCAGTGAGCGTGTCAGGAAACAGAATCCTGCTGGGCGTGGGTGGCCCACAGCCGCGTGGCTCTCTTGATCGGGGGTCTTTCTGAGGGCTCCACAGAAGCCTCGAGATGGCGGCCAATGACATCTGTCTTCACGTTTAGGGCGAGGGAAGGTGTGTGGCAGGACTTCCTGGAGAATGTGGGGTGGCCCAGTGAGCAGACCCCGAGTGCAGGTCACTTTCACGAAAGCCACCAATCGGCCAGGTGAGGCTGGGAGGGCAGGTGGCCTGGAGTGAGCCAGGGTGGGGAGCAGTGAAAGCAGAAATTAGGTCTCCCTGGAGGCGGTGGCATGTCTGAGAACAGCACTGGATGGGCCATGGGGGAGAGGCGATCGAAAACAGAACATTCTGGGGCTCAGCCCTGCCGTTTTTGGTGCCACCCAAGCTAAGTGGCCTACGGAAGAGATTTTATTTCTTCTCATATGTTGATGCTAGTTTTGAAATCTTTCTATTCTAATGAGACATCAGACTGTATAATAGGAGAACAGACGGGTCTCCCGAGAAAAGCCCACAGGCTCTGTTCTGTTGTTTCAAACCCTGTGCTGCCCGGGCCGGGTCCCTCCATCTACCCCCACCTCCCCTCACCCCACCTCCCCGGCTCAGAGGCCGGGGAAGCCCGCAGGGTCACCACGCCCTTCGCACTTGTTCCCAGACACACTATGAGGTTAAATGTCCTCTCAGACTAGGAGAAGAAACACCCAGCAGTGGCACCTTCTGAGCAGCAGGGGCTTCCAAGGCCGCTCCCCGGCTAAGTCTGTAAGAAGTCCTTGTCCGCTGAGCTGTTTAGCAAATTTGTCTTTTTTGCTAAAGGAGTAAACACGGCTTGAGCTGGTATTTACATTGCACGTCCATGCTAATTAGCGCCTGGGACGAGAGGAGTGAAAACTGAGGTGGGACTCGTCCAAAACCTCTTAGATGAAGGCCTGAGCCAGCCTCCCAGCCTCCCTGCCTCCTCTGGGTCTTCCTCCCTCCCAGCGGGAGCCACAGCCTGCACGGCTTCCCCGTTTCCCCACTGCAATGACTTTTTTCCTCCAGTCACAGGGTAGCCGCCTCAGGGGTCAAGAAAAGTCACCATGGAGGCTTTCATCCACAGCCGGCGGCAATGCGCGGCCCCGCCTCGTCCAGGCCGAGTGACCACCGAGCGGCCAGCGCTGTCCCCGCGGCCTGGCCTCCAGCCCCAGGCTTCCCTTCCCCACTGAATCTCCCCACCTTTGGGCAACCTCCTGTCGAGCTCTTGGACAGGACCTGCTTGACTACAGCATACATTTTCAGGATCATCACCCTGGAAAAGCAGCCTTTGAAAAGAACAGGACACGAACATCTGGCCTCCAGAGGCTGACCTGAAAGGAAACACGCTCCAGCCCCACCTGCCTCTCAGACAGACGGACACTCATTCTCAGACTGCAGCACCCCGGGAGCCTCTCCCCTGCTCTGGCCTTGAGGGCAGCTGGTGGTTTTCCTCTTTCCTGACCCATGTTTTTTTCAGGGAGAGATGCACATCTTTCCAGCTTCCATTGATCGCCTAGGAGGCCTGTGTAAGAAGAATAATGGTTATTAGAGCTAAGATGTGTTGATCACCTTCCATACGCCCCACCCTGTCCTAAGCATTTTATGTGGCTCATCTGGTGGAACCCTCATCACCACGCTAGGTGATGATTACTAGTGTTCCCATCTTCCCGAAGCTTCAAGGACTTAGTAACATCTGAGATGTCACAGCCCACGGCACAGAAAGTGTTTCAAAGCCAAAGCCCCGGACTGTCACGTGATCCAGTCTCCCCAGACCTGCACTAGCTGACACCATCTAACTGAGAAGCAGGGAGCCTCCTGCTTTCCAGGCCTCCTGACCTCGGGGACGTGCTCCTGGGCTGCTGCAGTGATGCTCTGGGCCACGGGCAGGCCTTGGGTGAAGCGTGGTGCAGAAGCTCTTCCCTAAACCAGTTGTCTGCTGCGTGCAGCCCTCCTGCAGCTGCAGCTGGTCTGCTTTCTTGCCCAGGGGTCTGCTGCCCACGAGCCTCCCCTGGTCAGCTCCGCAGACCCCTCTTCTGTGTATCCCCAGCCCTAAAACCTTCCTCCTCGCCCTCAGCTCTGAGGCTTCGAGTGGGTTTTTCTAGGTCCTGCTCCAGGCTCAGTCTCAGGACAGCGGTGGCCCCTTGCTGGCCCGTGGCTGCCCTCTGCGTGAACTGGCCAAAGAGGCACCAGCAAAGCCAGGGAGCAGAGCTGCGGCTAGATCCAGGCAGCTGAGCCCGACCACTGCTGACACTGGGAATCCACGTCACGACTGCTTTATCAATTTCAAGACCGCTGTCCTTTCCTCCTCCCAAGAGTCCTAGGAAACAGGCGTCATTCTTCTCATTTTATGGTAAAGAAACAAAAGCTCAGAGAAACTAGGTAACCTGTCCCTTGTCCTATAGCCCCTTGGGCCCAGGTCCACTGACACAGTCGTGCCTGACTTTCTTCTGTGCATCCTTTGCTGGCCGGCAGGGTGAGGCAGGTAGAAGGGCACACCAAGGTGAACTCAGATAGCTGGACCCTCCGTAACGACACTGCCATACGCTCCGGGGTCCAGGGCCTCAGGCAGAGAAGCTCCCCACAGAGGGAAGTTGTGAGCCCGATGCTGGGAGAGCCAAGGGCCGTGGGGTGTGGGGAAGGGAGGCGTGGGGGACACGTATCCTGGGATGAGGCAGCTTGTGGGTGAGCAGAGCCACCATCCTGGAGCAGCAAGGGTATCAGCTTGGTCCAAGTGAACAGCTCGGGGTAGGGGCAGAAGTGGGAGGAGAGTGTGGCCTCCAAAGGTCTGGGGATCAAAGGGGCAGCACTTGGGCTTGACCTCGCGGTGGCAGGGAGGCAGGACAGGTTCTGTGTAACGAGGGCCGCGGAGGAGCAAAGCCTGGAGACGGGGAGCAGCTGGGAAGGAGTTTGCTGCAATAACCCCTCTTCCATCCACACCAAACCTTGGCCAGGTAGGCAAACACCAAATCTTCCCCCCTAGTTTACCACGTGGCCTCACCAGCCCAAGAGGCCAGGCCTTAGCTGGGGCATGAGAAGCCAAACCCCCCTGCTTTGCCCCCCAGGCCAGGGTGCTGGGCCCGTCTCACCTGTGGGGTGAGGGTGCGGGGGTCGCCTGCAGAGGGGACCTGGGGCTGCAACTCTCCCTCGGCCTCTGCCAGCTGCTGGGAGGAGTGGTAAGGGTTTGCTTCTCTGAGGGTGACATCACGGCACATGGAAAGTTTTCAAAATGTGGGTTTCTGGGCCCAGATCCAGCGCTGCGGAATCAGCCTCTTCTGAGTGGGTGAGTGGATACCAGTAATCTGGACTTCTTTGAATAGATTCTCTCTTTCTGGAGCAGTTTTAGGTTCACCGCAAAATTGAGTAGATAGTACAGAGTCCCCATGGTTTCCCCCTTTTCCCCACACAGCACGACCCCCCGACCAGGGTGGCGAGTGTGTTACAGTGGATGAACCTACAACAGCCCATTGTCATCAGCCCACCCAGAGTCCAGTCACCCTTGGTGTTGGACGTTCTATGGGTCTGGACATCCCTCCCTCCCCCAACCCCTGACCACTACTGATCTTTTGACTGTCTCCATGATTTTACCTTTTCCAGAATGTCATACAGTTGGAATCATATAGCATGCAGCCTTTGCAGGTTGGCTTCTTTTGCTTAGTAATACGCATTGCATATTAATTCATGTCTTGTTGTGGCTGGATAGCTCATTTCTTTTTAGCACAATATTCCGTTGTCTGGATGGACCACAGCTCATGTATCCATTCATCTTGAAGGGCACGGTTGTTTGCAAGTTTGGGCAATTACATATAAGGCTGATATAAACATTCGGGTGCCGGTTTTGCATGTTTCCAACTCCTCTGGATAACCACAAAGGGGCACAACTGCTAGATCATCTGGTAAAAGTATATTTAGTTTTGGAAGAAATCGCCAAAGTGGCTTCACCCTTTTGCATTTTCCCACGAGCCGTGAATGGGAGTTCCCGTTGCTCCACAGTGTTGTCAGCGCTCTGGACTTTCACCGTTCTCATACGTGGTATCATCTGAAATTTTTTTTTTTGCGGTACGCGGGCCTCTCACTGTTGCGGCCTCTCCCGTTGTGGAGCACAGGCTCTGGACGCGCAGGCCCAGCGGCCATGGTTCACAGGCCCAGCCGCTCCGCGGCATGTGGGATCTTCCCAGACCGGGGCACGAGCCCGCGTCCCCTGCATTGGCAGGCGGACTCTCAACCACTGTGCCACCAGGGAAGCCCATAATCTGAACTTTTAACAAGCTCCCCCGGGCGTGTCTCATGCTTTCTAAGACTGAGAGACACTCTCTGGATCTGCATCCCATCTGAGAAACTGGGAGCAGCCGTGTTGCGCAAGTAGGTAGACTCAGAAAAGCAGCCCCGGGATCCCTGGAACGCCAGCTGCCCAAAGGACTTATGGGTCTGCATTTAGAGTGGCTACAGGGGCTTAACAACCAGCGAGTAATCTCAGCCTGGGGTTTTAGGAGCTCCTAGAACCTCCCAGAAGTTTTGTGAAGAACCCTCACGTGATGGTGGGGATTTGCTTTATTTGATTTTTTTTTTTTTTGAAAGGAGCCAAATTCAAGCCTCCAGATGTGCAGCCAGCCTTGCCCACAGCAGGCCGGCTTGGCTTTGGTCCTGCTGTTTATTGCTGGAGCACGAAGCAGCAGTCACACGACAGCTTCATCCCCAGGCATGTGGCGAGTTTGCCGGCGTCCTTGCCGCCCCGAGGGCCCGGTGACGCCAGGACTCTGTCAAGTTTCCAGCGCTGTAGAGGCTGGGTCACCCCGCACGCACCGCCTCCGGCCCCAGGCCTGCGCTCAGGGCTTCACTTCATCAGGTCTGGTCTCAGTGAACTTGCTGAGGGAGCCTGGAGAGGGCTCGACTTCCCCACGAGGATCCAAGCAGAGGTTGGACCAGTTCCAGGATGAATCGACAGTGACTCCGGATCTCAATGCCCGCAGCGGCACTGCTGTCCATGGCAGTGGCCCTGCCCCTTTGGGTGCGGAGAAGAAGGGTCTGTGTTCCTGCTGGGGGGCGGGGGAGGTGGACGAGAGCTGGGCTGAGCGGAAGTGATGGGATGGGGTTTCGGCTTTTTGATGGGACCGAACTTATTCTTTCGGTGGATTCAGGACACGCGGCTAAAGCAAGCACCCAGGGTAAGGTCACTTCATTTCACAAAGGGGTCCTGCCGCCCAGCCAGCATCCTTTCCCTGCTGGGGATGTGGCCTCCTTGATGCCACCCCTGAGTCCTCTGGAGGACAAGGTCAAACCGGTCCCTCTCCTGTGGGGCTAGTCTCACATTCTTGGGGACTCGGCTGTATGGATGTGTAGGGTCACTTCCTCGACGAAGCCCAGGTCAGCTGGTTTAATCCGAAACAAGCTCTAACAGGAACCCCATTGGAGAGAATCCCTCAGACAGACTTAGATCGGGGAGAGCAATTTGAAGAGAGGCAACTGGAATGCCACTGAGGCTTGGGGGAGGGAGACCTCTTTTCTGCGGGATGCTGACAAGTCTTGTACAGCAGAATAGACTCGACAGACTCATATGCCGCCCTGACGGGAGCCCCGTAGTCAAGGCCTGGGCCTTGCTGAGGGCACGGCCTGCCTTCGTGGCTTCATTATCTTGAGTTACTCCTCCTACTTTCTCCGGAGGAGAAGCCGTGCAGCCAAAATCTAACCCCAGAGGTGCAAACGCCTCTGCAAAACGTGGAGAGCTTCTCGGGACGCTGGGGATGGAGGGATGCTCTCAGAAATTCTGTCAGCAGGATGCTGCAAGAGCCTGGCCCTGGGCTGCAATCCCGTCTCAACGCCTCCTGCAAACCCATCCTGGGGGCGACTCTGCCCGGGCCTGGGGAACGGAGGGGTCCCTGTGGATAAGGATAGGTTTTCTGAGCTCTGCGAATGACCGCAGTTCAGTCACTGTCACATCCTCCGTGAATCTCATTCAAAGTGAACCCTGGGGCCTGGGGCCGGCAGGAAGGCCGCGGAGGGAGCAGAGGCCGGGGTGGGGCTGGGGCAGTGGTTGGTCCGCTGGGGCCACAACACAACCGCAGCCCAGGCGGCTTCCGCAGCAGAAGCCTGTGTCCTCATAGTCAGGAGGCCGTACGTCCCAGATCACAGTGCCGGGCAGGGTGGTTTCTCCTGAGGCCTCTCTCCTGGGCCTATAGATGGTCAGCATCTCCCTGTGTCCTCACCAGTCACCCTAATGACCTCGTTTAACTTATTCATCACTTTAAAGACCCTGTCTCAGATTCTGTAACGTTCTGAGGTCCAGGGGTTAGAAATTCACCATATAGATGGGGTTGGGGGCGTAAGGGGCTCCATTCAACCGACAACACCTGGTGAGCAATTCTCTCTGCCAGGGTTTCCCTCACCTCCTCCCCCAGCCTTGACCTCCCCAGGACTAGGGCCTTGATGGAGGGAAGGATTCTCTCTGTCCGGCTTGGAGCCCGGTGGCCACGGCGCATTTAGCAAACTGGCCTTTCTCCTGGGGTGTTGTCTTGGGTCCTTTGGGGGCCTCTCCTGGGATTCTGGGGACCTCTCACCTCCAGCTCTCCTGACAAGGGGGATGTCCTGCCCGGCTGGCCACAGCAACTCCCTTTCAGTCCCTGGTTTTTGGAGGTACATCTGCTCATTGCGGGGCAGCTCTTTGGGGTGTGGCAGGCAGAGGCCCCGGGCCTGACCTCTCGGGAGAGACCCGAGCCCCTGCTGGAGCATCCTCACCGGGCTCCCCTTCTCCCCCTACAGCCGCCGTCTCACCTCCTCTGGCCAAGTCAGCTCATTCCTCACCCTGGGGTCTCGGGCCAGTGCCAGACCCATGTCTCCTTGTCAGCACCCCGAAGGGTCTGCTTCTGAACCCGTCGCTCTCTCCACCCTTTTTCACAGGCATCCAGACAGCGTGTCCAGAGGGCTCCTTTGAAAGCCCCGAGGGGTGGGCTGGGGCCCATCTTGGGAACACAGGGGCCCTGGCCTCTTGCTGTCTGGTGCCCAGAGGAAACTGAGGCAGAGGCCCATCTATCATTCCCTTACAAAGTACAACATGAATCGGGGGTGGAAGCTGGGGGCTTGTGGAGGGGAAGGTGAGGCCCACGTCCACCACCGGCTGAAGGTGGGCTGAGCAGCCGGCAGCCAGAGGCGGCTTTTTCCTCCTAACCTCGGGCTGTGGGTCCGGACAAGCCAGCACTGGGCTTCAGGCTTTGTGGTCTGAACAACCTACTTCCGGAGATACCATTAACCAAATGTTGCTTTCCTAGGAAGTGTGCTCGCCCTGTTCAAAGATGGACCATTTAAGACAGCAAAAAAAAATCATAACATTAGCATACAAATACTTTAAAAAATACAACAGGGCTTCCCTGGTGGCGCAGTGGTTGAGAGTCCGCCTGCCAATGCAGGGGACACGGGTTCGTGCCCCGGTCCGGGAAGATCCCACATGCCGCAGAGCGGCTGGGCCCGTGAGCCATGGCCGCTGGGCCTGCGCGTCCAGAGCCTGTGCTCCGCAACGGGAGAGGCCACAGCAGTGAGAGACCCGCGTACCACAAAAAAAAAAAAAAAAAAAAAAAAAAAAAAAAAAAAAAAATTTAGGTGAAGTTCGAAAGAAATGCAAACTGGCCTGGAGGCAAGAGAGAGCAATTGTGGAAGAGAGGTGAGGAGGTGGGTGAGAGCCCAGCCAGTGGGGCATTTAGCCTAAGTGGGTGCTGGCTGGGCACTCCTATCACCGACCTCAAAGGCTCCTGAACCTTTTTGCCATTGCCTTAAAAATACAAAAGTCCGAGTATCACTCACAAAGTTCTGATGTTCAATGTTCCTCAGTTTATGTAAACATTCCTGATGTTCAGAGCTAAAGATCCTTGGAGGCTTATTTGTTCTGTTATAGTGACACATCTGTGTATCTCTTCTAATCCCAGAAAAAATAGTAGACTGCGCCACAGCTCCGAATTTCTCTTCCTTTTTTCTTTCCCTCTGTGGACAGACGCACGGACAGCACAAGACCCGGAGGGTGTGTGCTCACCCGCCCTCTCCCCATCCTCTCCTCTCCCCTGCTCTGCTCTGTCGATCTCAGAGCCCCCTCGGCAAATAATGCCCCTGGAGTTGTGTGCTTTTCTTTGGGGGCTGGACTTGAACAAATCCGAGTTACCGTTCCCTCCGTTGGTGGCAAGACACCACCATCTGCCTCTGTGAGGCTGCCCAACCCACAGACAGACATTCCTTCCTCATGGCCCTTCATCCCTGCTGCTGCTCCCACCTTCACACCGCACAGCCTCACCTTATCCCTGCCTCCTCCCACACTTGTTCCTGTGTGTACATCCACCCACGCACAGCGTTGCTTGTATATCATTTGATTTACATCAATAATATACTGCATGCTTCACTCTCTAACTTTCTCCATTTAGCATTATGTTTTGAGTCATCCATGCTGACCATCAGAAACCTAGTTCTTCCTTTGATAGCGCCCCCAGGAGGCTTAGATCTGCGAGGTCCTTGGATCACACTCTGAGGGAGCCGGTGTGCAGGAGGGGAAGGCGCGCTGGGGAGAGGAATGATGTAACGTGACTGGTGGGTCCCTGTGGGAGCAGGCCGCACAGGAGAAGAAATGAGCTCGAAGTGCAGCAGGAGGGGTTAGCATCACCAACGTGCAAAAGCTTCTTGCCATCGCAGCCTCTGCGCTCCACGCTGTTGCCGAAGCCCCTGTGAGATCTTGTCTGAAGGCCTTCAAACAAACAGCAGTTGTTTTTGTTTTGTTTTGTTTCTCTTTAGCCGTGCGCACAGTTTGTGGCATCTTAATTCCCTGACCACGTGTCGAACCTGGGCCCTCGGCAGTGAAAGTGCAGAGTCCTAACCACTGGGCCACAGGTAATTCTCAGAGCAGTCTTTTCTGAAAACAGGAGGTGAAGTAGATGTCCTTCAACTTTCCTTCCCTCCCAGGATTCTACCTATTTCTCCATCACAGACAGCAAGAGAAAGTGTCCAGCGGTCTGCGTGCAGGACAAATTCTGGGGGTGACCTAGGTGAGGTGAGAGCGTCTTGCCAAGGGGGGTGTCCACACAAACACCAGCCGGGGCCCCCCCCACACTCCCGGGCCCTACCACCGCACTCCTCACCACGGTGGCTCTGCATCCATCCCCACCATTCTGTCTGTGCCTTCAGGGCCTGGTGCGGACCATGTCCTCTGAACAAACCTGGCGTGAACCCTATACCTCCTGTCACGTTTTTAGAGCCTAGAAGTATCAGCCAGCATTCATATTGCCCTCCGGTTTACTTATTTATTCATTCACTCACCCAGGGTTGCCTGAGTCTACCCAGGTCAGGATCTGTGGGGAGAGCATGAATGCTCTTAGACGACTTGCATCTTGTAAAGAAATCAGGAGACTAAATGTGAAAGTAAAATACTGTCAGATAAGGAAAGTGACAGAGGAAACAGGCTGGTGTGGGAAGCACCCATTTGATGGGGGGCGGGGTGGGGAGGAAAGGTCCCAGCAGGGGTGACGTCCAGCTGAAATGAGGAATAATAAGCGAGAAGAGGCCAAAGAGCAAGTATCCCAGGAACTGTGATGTCCCGGGAGCAGCAAGAGTGGAAGGAATTCTCATCAAACTAGGACGAGGACAGCTCCCAGGTCACAGGGGCCACGGTGCGAGTGATGGGGGTGGGACCGGGGCCCGGGGCACAAGCCTCACCACGCATTGAGTTTTATCTGAGGGCCGTAGGAAACCGTGGGAAAGTTTTCAGCAGAAAAGTGACATCAAGATCAGATATGTGTATTCGCCGCAGTCAGGAGAGGTATGGCAAAGTGGGAAACCAGTCAGGAGCTGTTCCGATCATCTATTCACTCTGCAAAGGTTTATAGAGGGTCTGGAATGTGCCAGGCTCTGGTACTGGGGATAAAGTGGGGGCAAAAAGAGAAAGAGTTCTGCTCTCATGGAGCTTATGGTGAAAGGCGGGCGGGGTGGTAGGGTGGATCGGAATTCAGTTACCCACAGCAACGGTTGTGTAATTACAAAACAGATACATTTTCTACTGGAAAAGAATGGGGTTCCTTGAAAATACCTAACAAGAAACCTGCCCTCCAACGAGAGAGAAGGGCAGGGTGGGCTGAGGTAGTCAGAGAAGGGTGAAGAGAAGTTGAGAGTCTACAGGACCCATGGACGTGGAGGGGGTGGAGTGAGGGAGGGGGTGGAGTGAGGGAGGGGGGGAGGGAAGAGGGGGGCCATATCTCTGGCTTAGGCAACCAGGAGGACATAGTGCAGTTCTCAGCAGAGGGGAATCTCAGGGCAGGGTGCAGAGCCAGCTTCGGTGCTGGATGTGTTGCCTGTGAGCATCTGTGGTCTTCCAGAAGGAGCTGTCCCGTTGGCAGGGGCTATGGCTACAAAGTTCAGGAGAAAGAGATCAGGCCTTGTCAGCTCACAGGTGGTCTTTATCTTGACTTCCTTATGAATATCATTAATGGAGGCTTAAGCCCTGTGGATATAAGGTCTTAGCAGCAAACACCGGGGCCCAGCATATTGGCTGAGCACTTTGCCTTCTGGTTTCCGTCTAGCCGTGGCACAGACTGGTCAATATTTCTTCTCAAACTTGCACAATGAGGCCAGAGGTGCTTCAGGACCCCTGGGAAACAATCTCAGTTTGTCCCTATAAAATTCCATGCTGATGCCCAATGGCCGGTCCTAGAAGCAAATTAGCAGAGCTTGTGTTTGTTCTTCTGCTACCCTCTCCAACACCCAGAAACACAAAATTACGGTAGTGATGGTTACAGAAAGGGGTGATTCAAAACCGAATGGTAATATGGGAAGACTTCACTCGGCTGGACCCAGCCTACTCAGAATCTCCAGGGGGCCCGGGTTCAACTTTTGAGTTATCTCTGAAAGAAAAGTTCTGCTAAACAAGTAGGAAGGCAGATACTACTACAGGGGGAAGGTATACTTAATGAAAAGACAAAAGTTCTTTATAGGTTCTTCAGCTTTCTTTTCTGTGTGGTTAATGGTTTTGTGGTCTGGTGGTTTGTCGTTGAAAGGCTTTTCTCTGATCGAGCAAAATGCAGATAGAGAAACACGGTCGTGAACACCCTGTAGTGTTGAATAGGTTACCTACAGCCCGGACATCAATGTGCCCGTCCCTCAGGCTCACTGGTCCATCTCAGCACCTGGGTCACTTCTGTCTTCCCAGCTGCCTTGCCATTCTGACTTAGGTGTCTGTTCAATTGCCTCTTGAATTCCTGCCTTTCTTACTATTTTTTAAAAAATTTGATCCACCAGTTTTTAGAGTAGTTTCAAATTTACAGAAAAATTGAGCAGAGAATACAGAGAATTCCCATACGCCCCCTCAGCCTCCCCCCTCCCCCCAGTTTCCCTCTATTATTAGCCTCTGGCATCAGTGTGTCGTATTTGTTACAGCTGATGAGCCAGAATAGATACATTTTCAAAGTTCACTCTTCATGTTGAACATTCTATGGGTTTTGTGGGGTCTGCACTAACTTCAGGTACTATCAGAACTGAATTGTAGGACATCTAGTTGGTGTTTGGAGAGTTGGAATTGCTTAGTGTGGGGAAAAAAACCCAAACATTTGCAGTCAGAAGTGTGAGGAAATAAGAGGATAATGACATGTACCCACCATTATAGTATCATGCAGTGTATTTCACTTCCGTACACATCTTCTCTGCTGCACCTAGCATCCCTCCCTCCTCTCTGACCTCTGACAACCACTGATCTTTTTACTGTCTCCATAGTTTTGCTTTTCCAGAACATCGTATTGTTGGAATCATACAGTATGTAGCCTATTCAGATTGGCTTCTTAAGTGCATGAAGATTCCTCCATGTCTTTTCATCGCTCAATAGCTTATTTCCCTTTATTGCTGAATAATAGTCATTGTCTGGATGGACTACAGTTTATTTATGCATTCACCCACCAAAGGGCATCTTGGTTGTTTGCAAGTTTTGGCTCTTATGAATAAAGCTGCTATAAACATTTGTGTGCAGGTTTTTGGGCGGACGTATGTTTTCAGCTCCTTTGGGTAAATACCAAGGAGTAAGACTGCTGGATCATACAGTAGGAGCATGTGTAGTTTTGTTAGAAACTGCCAAATTGTCTTCCAAAGTGGCTGCACCATCTTACGTTCCCACCAGCAGTAAGTGAGAGTTCCTGTTGCTCCACATCCTTGCCAGCATTTGGTGATGTCGGTGTCTTGGATTTGGGCCATTCTAATATGTGTGTAGTAGTATCTCATTGTTATTTTAATTTGCATTTCCCTGATGACACATGATGTGCAGAATCTTTTCACGTGCTTATTTTCCATCTGCATATCTTCTTGGGGTGAGGTGTCTGTTCAGGTCTTTTGTCCATTTTTTGATTGGGTTGTTCATTTACTCATTGTTGACTTTTAGGAGTTCTTTGTATATTTTGGATACCAGATCTTTCTCAGATATGTGTTTTGCAAAGATTTTTTTTCCCAGTCTGCAGCTCATCTTTTCACTCTCTTGACAATATCGCTCACAAAGTTTTTAATTTTAATGAAGTCCAACTTATTTTTTTTTTCTTTCTTACATCTAAAAAGTCATCACCAAACCCAAGTCACCTAGATGATCTCCTTTGTTATCTTCCAGGAGTTTTATGGTTTTGCTTTTAACATTTAGGTGCATAACCCATTTTGAGTTTGTTTTGGGGAAAGATGTAAGATCTATGTCTAGATTCATGTTTTTACATTTAGATGCCCAATTGTTCCAGCACCATTATTTGAAAAAACTATTCTTTCACCATTTAATTGTCTTTGACCTTAGGTCAAAAATCCATTCACTATTTTGTGTGGGTCAATTTCTGGGCTCTCTTTTCGGTTCCATTGATCTATTTTTCTGTTTCTTCACCAAAACCACACTGTCTTGATTATTATAACTCTAGAGTTTGTCTCAAAGTTGGGTCGTGTCGGTTCTCTGGCTTTATTCTTCTCCTTCAATGTCGTGTAGGCTATTCTGGGTCTTTTGCTTCTCCATACAAACTTTAGAATCGGTTTTTCCATATTCACAAAATAACTTGCTGGGATTTTAATTGAGACATCATTGAATATATATATCAAATTGAGAAGAATTGACATCTTGAAAATGTTGAGTCTCCCTGTTATCGACTGAATTGTGTCCTCCCTAAAAGTCATATGTGAAGCCCTAACCTCCAGTACCTCAGAATGTGACGATAGCGGGCCTTTAAAGAGGTAGTTAGGTTAAAATGTACCCTAATCCAATCTGACTGGTGATCTTGTAAGAAATTAGGACACAGGGACAGAGATACCATGGATACACACATAGAGGAAAGGCCATGTGAGGACACAGAGAGAATGCAGACATCTGAAAGCCACGAAGAGAGGCCCCAGGAGAAATCAAACCTGCTAACACCTTCATCTTGGACTTTCAGCCTCCAGAACTGTAAGAAAATAAATTTTTGTTGTTTAAGCTATTCAGTCTGTAGTATTTTGTTATGGCAGCCCTAGCCATCAACACATTCACTATCCATGTACACGGAATATCTTTCCCCTTATTTAATCTTCTTTGATATTTTTCAACAGAGTTTTGTAGTTTTCCCCATATATAGTTGTATATATTTTGTTAGATTTATACCTAAGTATTGCTTTTTTATTTGGTGCTTATGTAAATGGCATTGTGTTTTTACTTACAAGTTCCAACCATTCATTGCTGGTATATAGGAAAGCAATTGACTTTTGTATATCAGCCTTGTATCCTGAAACTTTGCTATATTGGCTATTACTTCCAGGAGTTTTTCTTCTTTTGTTGGTTCTTTGAGATTTTCTACATAAGTAATCATGTCATCTGTGAACAAAGTCAGTTTTATTTCTTCCTTTCCAAACTGTATACATTTTAATTTCCTTTTCTTCTCTTATTGCTAAGCTTCCAGTACTATGTTAGATAGGAGTGGTGAGAGAGGACATCTTTTCCTTGTTACTGTTACTGATCTTCGTGGGAAAGTATGTAGTTTCTCACCATTAAGTATTATGTTAGCTATAGATATTTTGTAGTGTTCTCCACCAATCTGAGGAAGTTCCCCTCTATTCCTAGTTTGGTGAGAGTTGGTGTTTTTGTTTTTGTTTTTCTTTAATCATGAATGGGTATTGAATTTTGTCAAAAGATTTTCTGCATCTATTGATATGATCACATGATTTTTCTTCTTTATCCTATTGATGGACTGAATGTTTAAGCACCCCCCACCCCACCCCAATTCATATGTTGAAACCCTAACCCCCAAAGTAGCTATATTTGTAGATGGGGCCTCTAAGGAAGTAATTAGGGTTAAATGAGGTCATAAACATGGAGCCTTGATCCAATAGGATTAACGTCCTTATAAGAGGGACTTCTTTATATTAGTGAGACACCAGAGAGCTCACTCTCTCTCTTTCCATGTGTAGACATCAAGGAAGGCCATGTGAGTACACAGTGAGAAGGCAGCCATCTACAAACTCCCAGAAACCTAATTTTTCAGGACCTTGATTTTGGACTTTCAGCCTCCAAAACTGTGAGAAAATAAATTTCTGTTGTTTAAGCCATCCAGTCTGTGGTATTTTGTTATAGCAGCTTGAGCAGACTAAGACAAATTACGTTAATTAATTTTCAAATGTTGAACCAGCCTTGCATACCTGGAATAAATCTCACTTGGTTATGGTGTATAATTCTATTTATGCATTGTTGGATTTAATTTGCTAATAATTTGTTGACGATTTTACGTCTGTGTTCATGAGAAATATTTGTTTGTAGTTTACCTTTCATTTGATGTCCTTCTCTGGTTTTGGTATTAGGGCAATGCAGGCCTCACAGAATAAGTTAGGAAGTGTTCCCTCTGCTTCTATTTTCTGGAAAAGATTTTAAAGAATTGAGAGAGTTTCTCTCTTTAATGTTTGGTAAAATTCAACAGTAAACCCAACTGGGCCTGGTTGTTTCTGTTTTTGAAGATTATTAATTATTGCTTCAATTTTTAATAGACACAGACTTGTTCAGACTATATATTTCTCCTTGTGTGAGTTTTGTGTGCATTTTAGTAGGTTGTAACTTTCAAGGAATTATTCCATTTCATCTATGTCACCAAATTTGTGGGCATACACTTGTTCATGATATTTCTTTACTATCCTTTTAATGCCCATGGGATCAGTAGTTGTGGCCACCCCTTTCATTTCTGATATTAGTAATTTGTGTATTCTCTCTTTTTTTCTTAGTTAACCCAGCTAGAGGTTTATCAATTTTTTGATCTTCTCAAAGAACAAGCTTCTGGTTTCATTGGTTTTCACTACTGATCTGTTTTAAATTTGATTTCTGCTCTAGTTTTTATTAGTTCTTTTCTCTGCTTACTTTTGATTTAATTACCTCTTCTTTTTCTAGTTTCCTAAGGTAGAAGCTTAGATGATTGATTGATTTTAGATCTTTCTTCTTTTCTAATATATGCATTCAATGTTATAAATTTCCCTCTAAGCAGTGATTTCATGACATTCCACAAATTTTGAGAGGTTGTATTTTCGTTTTCACTTAGCTCAAAATATCTTTAAATTTCTTCTGAGACTTTTTCTCTGACTCCTGTGTTATTTAGAAGTGTGCTGTTAAATCTCCAAGTATTTGGGGTTTTGCCACCATCTTTCTGTTAATGATTTCTAGTTTAATTCTATTGTTATCTGAGAGCAAATTTTGTATGATTTCTATTCTTTTAAATATGTTGAGGTGTGTTTTATGACCCAGAATATTGTCTACCTTGGTGAATGTTTTGTGTGAGCTTATGAAGAATGTGCATTCTGCTATTGCTGGCTGGAGTATTTGACAAATGTCAATTACATCCAGTTGATTGATGGTGTTGTTCAGTTCAACTATATGCCTCTGATTTTCTGCCTGTTTTGAGAGAGGAGCGTTGAAGTCTTCAGCTATAATACTAGATTTGTCTATAGCTTTTTGTTTCCTATCAGTTTTTGTCTCATGTATTTTGATGGTCTGTTGTCAGGTGCATACCTGTTAAGGATTGTTCTTTCTTCTTGGAGAACTGACTGCTTTACCATTGTCTAACACTTCTCTTTATCTCTGAAAAGTGATTTTCTTGCTCTGAATTCTGCTTTGTCTGAAATTAATATAGGTACTCCAGCTTTCTTCTGATTAGTGTTAGTGTGGTATATCTTCCTGCATCCATTACTTTTAATCTCTCTCTGTTTATATTTAAAGTGGACTTCTTATAGATAACATATGGTTGGGTCTTGAGGGGTTTTTTTGTTTTTGTTTTTTAACCTACTCTGCAGTCTCTTTTAATTGGCATATTTAGTCAATTGACATTTAAAGTTATTATTGACATAGTTGGATTAATATCTACCATATCTGTTACTTTTTTGTAGTCATTGCCTTCGTTCTTTGTTTCTTTTTCTGTCTTCCATCTTTTTTTACCCTCTCTAGTTTTTATTGAGCATTTTATACGATTCCATTTTCTTTCCTCTCTTAGCATATCAATTGTGATGGTTAATTTTATGTGTCAACTTGACTGGGCCACAGGGTGCCCAGATATTTGGTGAAAGATTACTCTGGGTGTGTTTGTGAGGGTGTTCCTGGATGAAATTAACATTTAAATCATTAGACTTAGTAAAACAGATTGCCTTCCCTGATGTGGGCAGGCTTCATCCAATCTGTTGAAAGCCTGAATAGAACAAAATATTGAGTGAGAGAGAATTCACTCTCTCTACTTGACGGTCTTGAGATGGGACATTGGTCTTCTTCTGCCTTTGGATGTGGACTGGAACATATGCCTTTGGCTCTGCTAGCTCTTGGCCCTTCAGTCTCAGACGGGAACTTACCGATGGCCCTCCTGGTCTCCAGATATGGGACTTCACGGTCTTGCATGAGCCAATTCCTTATTTACACACACATACACCCTATTGATTCTAGTTTTGGAAAACCCTGACTAATACATCAATTATAGTTCCTATTTTTTTTTTTTTTTTCGGTACGCAGGCCTCTCACTGCTGTGGCCTCTCCCGTTGCAGAGCACAGGCTCCAGACGCGCAGGCTCAGCGGCCATGGCTCACGGGCCCAGCCGCTCTGCGGCATGTGGGATCTTCCCGGACCGGGGCACGAACCCACGTCCCCTGCATCGGCAGGCGGAGTCTCAACAACCGCGCCACCACGGAAGCCCCAATTATAGTCCTTTTTAATTGTTATTAGTGATTTCCATAGAGCTTGCATTATACATTTACAACTAGTCCAAGGCCACTTTCAAATAACACTATTCCACTTCACAGGTAACACAAATACCTTGTAACAGAGTATTCCCAATTTCTCTCTCCCATCCCTTATAATATTGTTGTCATTCATTTCAGTTATCCATAAACTACAATCACCAAATACATTGTTACTATTATTATTTTGAACAAACTTTTTCTGTTAGTGACAGGTTGAAAAATGGAAAAGCAACCTTATGATGGGTTGAGGGGTTATGAGGGGTTTCTGTCAGCAATGACAGTGCATGAGCTAGAACTACTTCTACTAACATGGATAAATCTCAAAGACAAATAAATTTGAAAAACTAGTTGCATGCACCACATAAAAAAATTAACTCAAAATGAACTAAAGACCTAAACATAAGACCTGAAACTATAAAATTCCTAGAAGAAAACAGGGGAAATCTTCATGACATTGGATTTGTCAAGGATTTCTTGGATATGACAACAAAAACACAGGCAACAAAAGCAAAAATAGACAAATGGGACCACATCAAACTTAAAAATTTCTGTGCAATAAAGGAAATGATCAACAGAGTGAAATAACAATCTACAGAATGGGAGAAAGTATTTGTAAACCATGTATCTGATAAGGGGTTAGTATCCAGAACTTAGAAAGAACTCATAGAATTCAATAACAACAAAAAACAAACAAATAGTAAGAATACCAAAGGGGAAAGGGGGGAGGTGGGATGAATTGAGAGATTGGGATTGACATACATACCCTATTGATACTATGTACAAAATAGATAACTAATGAGAACCTACAATATAGGTTCCACAGGGAACTCTACTCAGTGCTCTGTGGTGACCTAAATGGGAAGGAAATCCAAAAAAGAGGGGATATATGTATACGTATAGCTGATTCACTTTGCTGTACAGCAGAAACTAACACAACATTGTAAAGCAACTATACTCCAATAAAAATTTTAAAAAAACAAACAAATAATCCAACTTAAAAATGGACAAAGAACTTGAATAGACGTTTCTCCAAAGAAGACATACAAATGCCCAACAAGCCCATGAAAAGATGCTCAGCATCTCTAATCATTAGGGTAATGCAAACCAAAACCACAATAAGAGATCACTTCACACCCATTAGGATGGCCACAATTTTAAAATAATAGAAAAAGAGTGTTGGTGGAGATAAGGAGAAATTGTAACCCTTGTGCACTGTTGGTGGGAATGTACATTGGTGCAGCCACTTTGGAAAACAGTATGGAGGTTCCTCAAAAAATTAAAAATAGAAGTATCACATAATCCAACAACCCCACTCTTGAGTATGTACCCAAAAGAATTGAAAGTAGGATCCTGAGAAGATATTTGCACCCTTATGTTCATAGCAGCATTATTTACAATAGCCAAGATGTGGAAGCAACCTAAATGTCCATCAATGGATGAAAGGATAAACAAAATGTGGTCCATCCATGTAATGGAATATTATTCAGGCTTAAAAGGGAAGGAGATTCTGACACCTGCTACAACTTGGATAAACCTTGAGAACATGATGTTCAGTGAAATAAGCCAGTCACAAAAAGACAAGTACTCGGGGCTTCCCTGGTGGCGCAGTGGTTGGGAGTCCGCCTGCCGATGCAGGCGACACGGGTTCGTGCCCCGGTCTGGGAAGATCCCACATGCCGCGGAGCGGCTGGACCCGTGAGCCATGGCCGCTGAGCCTGCGCGTCTGGAGCCTGTGCTCTGCAACGGGAGAGGCCACAACAGTGAGAGGCCCGCGTACAGCAAAAAAAAAAAAAATAAAAGACAAGTACTCAATGATTCCATTTATGTGAGTATCTATTCATAGAATGTAAGAAGGTGGCTGCCTGGGGTTGGAAGAGAAGGAGGTGAGGATTCATTGTTGTGCAGAGTTTCAGTCATTCAGGATGATTTCTTACACAACAATGTGTGTGCAGTTGAAAATATCGAATTGTGCATGTGGAAATTGTTGGGAGAATAAATTTCATGTTGTGTTTTTTGGTCACAGTGTTTCTTAAAAAGCAAGTTGCAGAATCAGATGTACAGCAGAAAATCATTTAAAGAGTTTAAAAGAAAGACAGACAGACAGAAAGAAAGAAAGAAAGAAAGAAAAGAAAAGCACGAAATAATTTCACATATGGTTGTTCTATAGATGCATGCCGTAAAAATATTAAAGCAAGCATGAGAAAGAGAAACACAAATCGATGGTAGCAATGACCTCTGGGGAGAGAATTATAATAAATGGTAAAATTTCTAGTGGACAATAGTGTTTTCTTTCTGTTTCTTAAGATCTGGAGTGAATTGGGCAAAATTACTTAAGATTTGTTTTTCGTAATTGCTCCATCTTTTCCTTTGTTTGACAAAATTGATAATTTAAAGTTAGAATCTAGCCCCTCCGTCTTTTCTTTTCTCTAGAATCACTGGTCTGGCGAGCCTACTGGCTTCCCCGCCACGAGTGGCCTTTCTGGCCAGGCTGAGCCAGTTTCCTTCTGCTTTTGTCAGCATGATCGAGAGCTAGCATGTGCTTGTGATTACTGGAATTGGTTCCTGGATTTATTTATGCCACGGGCCAAAATATTTATTTCTTCCTGAGAGCCACATCCTGCTCTGGAATGTCTTGGGAAGAGCACGTCTTGGGAAGAGGGAGCCCGAGGATGAGCCTCTCGTGAGCCCGGGCCGAGCACACGGGGCCCTGCTCACCTGGACAGCACCTGGGCACCAGCCCTCTGGGAGCGGGAAGAAGCAACAGGAATGGTCCATCCCTGCGGGCCCCTCCTCCTGATGGCCTGCTTCCTACCAAGGCCAGTCAGCTGTCGAGGAAGGGGGTGGCAAACAGAGGGGCAACACTCCTTTTCCTGGAGAGTCTGAGCTGGATACTCCTCTGCCGGAGTCCAGATAAATCCCTAATACACATCCAACCTGTCCATCTCTGTTTCCCCGTAGGACCCCAAGTTAGTCGAGGTAACTCCAGGAGAAGTCCGGGACTGGGATATAATTGAAGGAAGAGCCATCTCCGGTGCCTGGACCAGCCCAGGAAGCTCCATTCTCCTCAGTGTACCCCGATGACTCACACCTGTGTGAACATGATGAAGCCTCCATGAAAACCCAAAAGGATGGGTCTTCGGAGCTCCCGGGCTGGTGACCCTGTGGAGGTTTGTAGAGAGCACGGAAGTTCCACGCCCTTCCCCCGGACCTCACCTTATGCAGCTCCTCCACCTGGCTGTTCCTGAGTTATATCCTTTTATAATAAGCCAGTGGTCTAGAAACTAAAGTGCTTCTCTGAGCTCTGTGAGCGCTCTGGCAAATTAATCAAACCCCAGGGGTGGTTCGTTGGAATCTCCAACCTCCAGCCCATTGGTCAGACGCCCAGGTGACAACCTGGGGTTGCAATTGGTGCCTAAAGGGGGCGAGTGCAGTCTTGTCGGGCTGAGGCCTCAACCTGGGGTCTGACGCTCTCTCCAGGTAGACAGAGTCAGAACTGAGCTGAACTGTAGGACAGCCAGCTAGTGTTGGAAATTGCTTGATGATGTCAAACCCACCCCACCCCCAACACATCGGAACGGGATGTGGGAACAATACTGTTTATGCAAACTTTTAAAACAAACATTATAATATATTGTTTATATATTGCAATTCCCATAAATAATATATTAAAAATATTAAAAGCATAGGATAAAGTGACACACACCAAATTCATCATAAGTGTTGCCTTCGGGGAAAGGAAGAGGAGAGAGGAATACACTGAAGGAAGTAATTAAATTAACTAAAGCGTTAACAGGGACCTTGGGCTTTCTATGCCCTGGTTTTATTCCACAGAGATATGAAGCAAATACAACAGATCATTAGCATCTGTTTATTCTGAGGGGTGAGTACCTCAGGATTTGTCACGACATTCTTTGTCCTGTCCTCCGTGTTTAATTTTTTTTCCAAACGGCAGACTGGGGAGACCGATGCCTCCCTCTGCACGGTGGTTTCGTCCCCCTAGTGCTTCCTTACACACCTTCATGCCCCTCAGGCAGGCTGGCCAGGTCCCCACCCCTTGTGTCTCACAGCTGAGACAAAGGGCTCACGGAAGTGACAACTCAGCAGGGTCTGGGGCCTTGAACCTGGGCTGCCTGGAAGTAACCTCCTGGACTCCAGGTTCGAGCCCTTGTCTCTGCATCACCTGTCGTGGGGCCCAGGAGACACCCTGGCCTCCTGGAGGAAGATGCCACTACTTAAAGCAGGTTTCAGGGGAGGCCGGGGGAGGATGCTCGCATCTGCTGTGGGCTTGTCGTGCCCAGGAGGCTGGGATCCCAGAGCGGGGCTGGGAGCTTGTGATGAACTCATCACTCATCAACAACCATCTAGGACCTTCCCCCGTGAGCCAAGCCCCATCTAGGCACCTGAGATACAACACATAAGCCCAACAGATGGAAAAAATCCCCTTGCGTTCCAGAGGTAAACATGGGATGCCCTTGCTCTCCCCTGGAGGAGACTGAGACCCTGCCGGGGGAGGGTACCTCTGCAGAGCACGGTTCCGCTTGGCTCTGCACCTCCCGCAGAGCATGTGTGGCAGCTTCAGCGGGTCCCACCCAGTAGGGGAGGCACAGAACCCTCAGGAAGCTCTGGCGCTCACTTACCTCTGATCCCCTCCCCCTCCCTTGCCCTTGGTGTCTGGACGGGGGTCCCTCCTGTCACCGCCTCTGTTCCAGTCTCTTCATTTACTCCGCTCCCCGTTTGTAACGTTCGCTTTAAAAGTTTGCGCAAATCATATCCAAAATCAACTACTGACTTGCCCCAGCATCCCATGCCCTAAGCAGCCTCTCTTTCCTTTCCCCCTCTTGGTAAAGATGACCGTACCACCCTCCACGGCATCTCTCCTGCAGCCACAGCCGTCCTTCCATCGGTGCCACAGACTGTCCCTTCTATCCGAGGCTCATCCTGACCACCCCTTTCCACCTCAGTCCCTCCCCCACAGCTTCAGATCCTCTTATCCTGCAGTTTTCATCCAAAACACACCACCTTCTAACACGGTATTTACTCATTGTGTTTGCTGTTTGTCTACCCCTCCCCGCCCAGAGCAAGCTCAATGCCACTGACGCAGAGAGTTGCACCTATTCTTCTCCTGCCCCACCTCCAGCACCCAGGACAACTCCTGGCACAGAGCGCTTGTTTAATATCTATATGTGGAGAGAAGGAAAGGGAGAGAATTTTACCCAGCAGAAGTGACCAGAATCCGAGCATGTGGCCCTAGAGCTCTGGGCAGCAGGTGGATGCTGGCAGGACAGACGTGCGCACAGGTGAGTGGAAGCGAAGGGCGCTGGACCGAGCCTGGCTCTCCGCGGGGTGAGAACTCTGCCCGACACCACAGTCCCTGAGGAGCTGGGCAGGGAGAGCCAGGCTTGCTGCCATCTCCACAGCCCAAACCAAGGCCGACCCGCCAAGTTCACAGGCCCCAGGTTTGCGGTGCTATCTCCACGGCTCTGGGGATGATTCAAGCCTGTTTTCCTCGAGGGCAGAAGGCGGCAGGTGATACAACCGACACTGATGCAAGTAAAGCTTTTAGGGTGGAAACTACCTCTTTTCAAAACCTCGCTCTACAGCTTACGCAGAATTCGAAATATATACGAGAGATCTGAGCACAGTCTTTGGGAGCGAGAGGCCACTCAGGAAACCAGCTTTTAAATGCATTTCAGTACGAACATATATCGAGCACCTACGGCGTACAAGGCTCTCTTTGGGCCTGTGAGCTGTCTCTGACAGCCCTTCCCCAGGGGAGGTGGGCAGAGGCCTCAACCCGTTTAACATGCAAATGTGAGCGGTTATTCCTCTCCAGGCAAAGCTCCATCGCTCACGTTTTGTTATGGCTTCTTCTTTCCCAGGGAACGGAGCGTCCCAAGAGAAAAACCCCCATTTTCAATCTGCACTGTTGATTGTTCCTGGCCTCCCCGGCCTCTCCGTGCCCCTCCTTTGCTAGACTCAATTGCAAGATCTGGCTTCTCCCCCGCCCCCATCCAGGATTTCATATGGTTCACTTCCAAGCCTCGTTTCATTTTATGGCCACTATTTTCTGTCTTTTCTACCAGCAGATGTGGCTGAGGCTGCAGTTTCTCAGATTGGATTACCCGGGAAGGATCTTTGACATCGAAAGAGCTATTTGTTCTCTTCAACACTGCACATTTGAGGTTCATTCTAAGCCCTCATATTTTATTCATTAAGTTGGGCCTTAAAAATTCTGATGTCAGCTCAGTAGGTCAGAGGAGGTATGATTCCCCTATTTCCTACCTGGGAGCTGGAGCTCCACACACTATCACCAGGTGAGGGCCTGAATCTTCTCTCTGAGCCATCTCTCCACACGCTGCGCGGATACCTTGGCATTGAGGGACGGTGGGAAGTAAGAACAGATGGTCCTTCCAGGGCAGCCACAAGGTGGTTGCCGGTGTCCCGTCCTGAGTCGTAGATGCTGCGTTGCATATGGGCCATGGTAGCTAAAGCGTGGCCCTGCCCCTGGCTGAGCAGTCCTGACTCCTTTATTCCTGGATGGACACCATCCAAGTCCTCTCTCTGGCCCTCTTGGAGATTCTTCCAGCTCCCTAGGACCATGCAAGAATTCCTCACGACTTAAACGAGACAGATGGGACTGTTGGGACAGAGGGGAAAATCCTGCCAATTCCAGAGTCTAATAATTTAATAATTGTTCCTGAAAGCAATGGACAATACATCATTTGAAAAGGACCCTGGAAAAATAGACAATAGCCAGCCTGAGATTTTTGGTTTTAGTCTAGATATTATTTGAAAATTTTTTATAGTTTTATCTATAATGTGTTATTAATTACATTTAGAGGTTTTTTTGTTTTGTTTTGTTTTAAAGAACAAAAAACAAAAACGTTTGCATGTAAAACTAGAAGCATCCAGTCTAGAGGCACGAGGCCCAGAGCAGCATTGCTCAGACCAGCCAGACCCTGAACTCAGTCCCACTGTCCGGCACACCCGTGCCCTCAGGGCTGGGGGGGTGGGGGTGGCGCGCAGCTCCTTCCTCTCCATGACCTCTGGCCTCATCTTCCCACCACAATCCCCCCTCGGCCCTACAAACAGGGGTGCCGGGTCCTCTTCAGATATCAATGCTTCCCTGCACCTCCGCCCACACCCCGGGACACGGCAGCCACATTTTGTTATTTGAGTTGTATGAGTTCTTTGTATATTTTGGATATTAATATACATAATAAAAAATACTTTTTATATTTTGGATTATCCTCTTATGGGATATATCATTTGCAAATATCTTTTCCCATTCAGTAGGTGGCCTTTTTGCTTTGTGGATAGTTTCCTTCGCTGGTCAAAATCTTTTTAGTTTGATGGAGTCCCATTTGTTTATTTTTGCTTTTGTTGCCCTTGCCTGAGGAGACAGATCTAAAGAATCATCCCCAAGACTGAGGTCAAGGAGCTTACTGGCTATGTTTTCTTCTAGGAGTTTTATGGTTTCAGGTATTGCATTCAAGTCTTTAATCCATTTTGAGCTAATTTTTGTGTGCCGTGCAAGAGTGGTCCAGTTTCATTCTGTTGCATGTGGCTGTCCAGTTTTCTTAACACCATTTGTTGAACAGACTCTTCTTTCCCCAAGATATAATTGTAGCTCCTTTGTTATAAATTCATTGACCATATACACGTGGGTTTATTTCTGGGCTCTCGACTATGTTCCACTTATCTATGTGTCTGTCTTTATGCAATATCATACTGTCCTGATTACTCAACTTTCATGCTTCATGACAGTGCTGTGAGTAGGGAGAGAGAGAAATCTTGAAGAAACAAATTCACTGGGCACCAATCATTAATACACATCCGGAGGTGGGATCTAGTCTGAGCTTAAGTCTCCAAATGTCCACACTTTCCTGAAAACTAAGAAAAAGCCATGTGCTAGAAATCTTGAAAGGTTTTCCCACCCCATCCTGTAAACCCAGCTTGGGAAGAGAGGAGGGGATAGTGGGAGGAGACCGCATTGCTTCCCAGCCTCTCTGTTCTACTCCACTTTCTGCAAACTTTTGAAAACTCACCCCAGGGACCGATAGCTAGCACACTGCACAGCTTATGAGTTTTGATCAGAGAAACTGTAGCCTCCAACTGAGAAGATGCCAAACTTTGGAAATGACTCTCAGAGACAGAAAGCAGGGGAGAGAAGGACAGAGCTGCCAGAAAGGGGAGCAGGGAGGGGTCCCGAGCCCAGTGTTCCAACCCAGTTCAGTGATGCAGGGCACCTCCTTGTTCCTTCATCTCTTTATGAAGATGACCTTCACCCTGCTCCATCAGGGGCCCTCGCAGCCCCGGTTCCATCTCCCAAGGGCCAGGAGCAGCTGAGCCCTCTCTGGGAGGGTCTGAGCTTTCCTGCCTTTCTGCTTCAATGTGTGTCTTTTTGGCGAGGCTCAGCTGCCTGCCGTTCACTTGGCCCGGCTCTGAATCCCACCCCCTCCCCCCCCATAACTGAGAGGAAATGCAATCCATGTGTCTGGGACAGAGTCCTTCTGACTCATCACAATGTGTCTTTGTCACGGAGGCTTGAGGTGGCTTCTCTTCGCATCCCCTGGGATGCTCGGGAGGCACAGGGCCAGCCCTCGGCCCATAGGAGGTGGGGGGCCCGTGGGCTTGGACCTTGCAGAAGCTGCAGCTTGGGATCCACCAGCTTCTTGGCTATTCTCTGGTCTAACTGGCCCCCCCAGCCACTTGGCCGTCGGCACTGCAGCACGCACACCTCCACAGCATCCCTTGCTTCAGAATCTTCAATGACTCCCTATGGCCAGTGGTTTAAATTCTAAACACCCTGTGCATACATGTCAAGATGACGCCTGGGCTGCAGCCTGACCAGAAAATACTAGCAGAGGCTTCCTCCTCTTCAACAGCGAATGTTGCATGAGCACGACACTCAGATGAGACTGTTGTCGGTAGGTGTAAAAACAACCTCTCCACCTGGCCTGGAACCTTGGCAAGGCCCTGCTCTCTGTCCTTTGAGGGTCCCCAACAAGCGTCCTGCAGGCAAGGTCCGCTCTGAGGGAGACGCCGTGAGAGTCCGACCACCAAGCCTTCTGCTCAGTCAGGGGATAGGGTCCCCCAGCAGGGAGCGGGGGTACAGAACCAGGCTGAGGTCCCCACCGAAAGCTCTACTGGAGGGGAGGGCAGCCGGGCGCCCTGTCCTCACATCCCATCATGCAGCCCTCCTAGCAAAGATGTGTCCTAAATACCACTTGTTTCACCAATGACAATTATTTCTAACATCTCACGCGCTAACTAACAGGCTCTCTATGCAGATTTATACAACGATATTTGAAGCACTTGCTAAAGCTGCCCGTTGAGTGTAAGTTCTTGATGGCTTACTGACTGCTCCTAAGGTGTAAAGTTTAACTTCCCACTCTTATAAACATATGACAGGGCCGCAGGCAGGATTTTAAAATCTATGGCCAACAGTATTATACAGTGACCTGGCCCTAACCAACTTCTTCCAACTTCTCTCTGATTGCTTCTCTATACAGACCTTAAGCTCTAACTAGACTGTCCAGTGTACCCCTCAAAGAATCAGGGTCTACTGAAGAAGAGGCGGCACTACTGCATATAGAAAGTTTAATCATGATACAAGTACAAATAAATACAAATAACGAGCAGATGACGGTAGATGTCACTGCACCCATATAGGCAGCTTGAATATATGGTGCAACCCACATCTCATGTGGGGTTGGCGATGCCCAGTGCCTTGCCAGCATTTCCTGATACTGCCCAGTAGCTGCCTGCCCACCCTCACCTGCTCTTATTGGAACTCTCAGCCCCTCCCCCATCCCCTGCAGCTACCCCGTCCCTCTTTCGATGCCTCCCTCCAGAGTGGGTGCAGGCCCTCCCTCTTCATGCTCCAAGCATGACAAACAGCAGGCCACCGGGTCCAGCAGCCTGTTCTGATGGTTTGGGATTACGAACAGCTGAGACCCAATGTTGGATCCATTTTTCCTGTGGTTAGTTGGTTCTTGCCTCTCCCAGGTGCTTGAACCCCTGCCTCCCCTCCGGGGGGCCAGGATGCTGCGGGATTGCAGGAGAGCCGTCCCCTTCCCAGTTCACAGGTCCCGGGGCCAGGCCCTCTGTCTCTCCAGCTACCACAGAGGAAACAGAACGTGGACAAAGCAATGTCTGCCTTTCCCTCTCCTACTCAGCTTAATTTCTACACAACCAAAGAGCCACTGAGCTGTTTCACAGACTCAGGAGATTTTCCACCCTTAGGGGAATTGCTAGACCAAACTGTCCTAGAATTTGGAATTGTCCTAGACCAAAAAATACCTCCCTTTCCCCATTTCCAGGGCT
Organism: Orcinus orca; assembly: GCF_937001465.1. NCBI lineage: Eukaryota > Metazoa > Chordata > Mammalia > Artiodactyla > Delphinidae > Orcinus > Orcinus orca. The sequence continues at coordinate 7,067,625 of NC_064572.1, forward strand.
TTGTGCATGTATTCTCACAGGTGCGCTAGGTGAAAATCATAGTAATTTTGTTTTCGTTGCAATAATCTAGAAATTCAAAAACAAACATATTCTGGATCATCTGGGTGACTTTAGTAGCCCTGATGATGTTTCCTATTTATATTTACTTATGGTCAGTTTGGCACAAATGATTACTTAAATCTCTTGACTAATAATACATAATAATAATACTATTATTAATAATACATAATACTACTACTAATAATAATAATCTCTCGACAAATAAATCTCTTGTTTCTTATACGTGACCTCAAACCCTGAGCGTTTGAAGGACTAGTCCCAGGATCTGAAATGGTTTTCTTTAAAAGGACTGCACAGTACCTAATAGTAGAATATAAATACTATGGTGAATATATAGTGGCTATACATATACCATATATATAATGACTAAATATATATATGCTGTATATGTCATATATTATGTATGTGTATATAATAATATATACGTATATATTATAAATGTGTGTATAATAATATATATGTATTATATATGCATACACAGTACTATATACATACAGTATATATATATTATATATATAATACGTAGCATATACTATTATACATACTATAGTAACTATGTCTCCAGATCCTGAAGCTGGTCGCTATGGTGTGTGCACGGGTGGTTTTGTATATAAATATTACTCTACTTGGCATACATGTAGTCACCGTGCATAAGTGGCCAACCTCAGGGTGTGGGGCTGTCCCCCTACTAGAGCCCCGTCCCCTCTACTCCACTGCTCGTGCCTCTTGCCATGTTATCCCACTAGCTGCCCTGCCATCTGCTCATCTATGACTCAACTTACCTCGGAGAAGCGACTTCAGCAACTGCTTCCGGTGTGAACTCTGCAACCTCACTCAGACTCTCCGTCCTCCGGTTACGGGTCGTTCTCACTGCCCTGGCAGGACAGGCATGTACAGAGCCTGAGGACACACCCCAGAACGGGGAGAAAACCAAGACCATCTGGATGCCTTCAACTGCCCCTAAATAGCTTCATTTTCCCATTAAATTGGCCTCATTTTCCCCTAGAACTTATTTTTGTATATTATTCGTCATTTGATGTATACATTCTTTAAAGCAGTCTTGTACTTCTCTAGCAAAGACTGATAAATGTCAACTTTTAAGGAAGGTACTTGACTCTTTCTGGGCAGATAAAAAAGCAATCTTCCTTTTTCTATCGATACTTACACTTTGGGTATTTTCACTCACCCCTGAATGGGTGAGTAGGAACCACAGGTGGGCAGCTGCAGAAAGGGCTGGCACTCCAGGCAAAGGTGGGGGGAAAGGTCCCCCAGGCAGGAGACAGCGTGTCTGCTTCATGCACGTGGCCGGATGAGAAGCCGTAGCTGGACAGGATGCAGGGAGATGCTGGCTGGGGAGCCGGGTCCACTTTATAAAAGGCATATTTGCGGGCAAAGTTCTGACTCGTTGCCCTTGGAGCCTGTGAGGGATGGTTAGTGGGAACTGGTGTGTTCTTTGGAGCCAGTGGAAGAGGGCTTGGAATGCACAGGAGGCAGGGAGCTGGACCAGAGAGGGGGCCCTGCTTCCTGACTGGCCTGGACTCAGCTGGTTTCAACAACTGTGAGGCGGGCTCACTTTCCAAGTGTTTCTGGCCCATCTCCCCAGATGAAGTCCAAGCCCCCCGGGGACCTGCACAGCTCCTGGCTTTAACGGGTCCTGCCCTGAGTCCCCCAGCAGGTGTGCAGGAATGCTTCTTTTTCTCGTTTACTGTTTTGTTTTTTAATGAATCACAGGTCTGCTGAAAATACCTTTGACAAGAGTGTGGAATATTACCTTCGATTCCGACCCTCCCAACAAAGTAGGGATAGAGGGAACAAACCTCAACATAATAAAGGTCACATATGACAAACCTTCAGCCAACGTTACACTTAGAGGTGAAAAGCTGGAGGAGGAACTTTGGGAGGCTGGAGAGTCAAGCAGCACTGTTTCTGGGCCCACAGGACCAAATCAACTGACAGCGGTGCAGGGTCTGTGCTCCCGTATTTTGCATGAGCTCTGGGCAGGTGGATGTCCAGCCGTCTCTGGTGGGAAAGTGTCAGTGCCTGGAGGGCGTAGATTTACACCTGAGAACAACTAAGGCACCCTCTGAGGCCTTGAAGAGGTGACCGGGTAGGGTAACTGGGGAGGTGCCAAGATCCTACCTTTGACTGTTAATACAGATGTGATTTTCTGGGCCTTCCAGCTGGTGATGCTTGGGAATATTTGGGTTATGATTAGAAAACCGGTGATTATAGCTGATAACGCTGTACTGTCCAGTTGAAGTTTGCTGAGAGAGTAGAACTTAAATGTTCTCACCAAAAAAAAAAAAAAAAAAAAAGTAATTGAGAAAAAGAAGAAAACTTGTTAAGCCAGTGGACTGAACCACCTATCTGCTGAAGTTATGGAAGAAAAACTGGTTTTTCAATCAGTCAGGTTTTTTTGGTTTGGTTTTTTTTTTTTTTTTTTACATCTTTATTGGAGTGTAATTGCTTTACGATGGTGTGTTAGTTTCTGCTGTATAACAAAGTGAATCAGCTATACATATACATATGTTCCCATATCTCTCCCCTCTTGCGTCTCCCTCCGTCCCACCCTCCCTATCCCACCCCTCCAGGTGGTCACAAAGCACCGAGCTGATCTCCCTGTGCTGTGCGGCTGCTTCCCACTAGCTAGCTATTTTACGTTTGGTAGTGTATATATGTCCATGCCACTCTCTCACTTTGTCACAGCTTACCCCTCCCCCTCCCCATGTCCTCAAGTCCATTCTCTAGTAGGTCTGTGTCTTTATTCCCATCTTACCCCTAGGTTCTTCATGACATTTTTTTCCTTAGATTCCATATGTATGTGTTAGCATACAGTATTTGTCTTTCTCTTTCTGACTTACTTCACTCTGTATGACAGACTCTAGGTCCATCCACCTCACTACAAATAACTCAATTTCGTTTCTTTTTATGGCTAAGTAATATTCCATTATATATATGTGCCACATCTTCTTTATCCATTCATCCAATGATGGACACTTAGGTTGCTTCCATCTCCTTGCTATTGTAAATAGAGCTTCAATGAACATTTTGGTACATGACTCTTTTTGAATTATGGTTTTCTCAGAAAATAGTTTTCCACAACCCGACACTAACATCTCTGTGCTGCCCCTACCATGTGTCTGCTTTTCTTTCACTGGATGTCCTGGAGTGACACCATTGTCAGTTCCTCTAGCCAGAGGCCAGGGGGCCCCTGAGCTGAGCACGTTTATGGCCCTTTGCAGTGAGGGAGGGAGAACACACACGAGACAGCCCCACAGGCATCCCAGTGCAGGGTTTGGGAAAGCACATGCAGGACTGGGCTGTGCTGGGTGACTGGGAGAAGGGCTGTAGGACTGTCTCTGTCTTGTCCAGTGTTGATGTTCTGAGAAGCTTCTGTTAACAGGAGAGCGGCAGGCTCCGCTGTACCCTGAGGACCAGGCCGGCCTTGGAGTGGGGCTGCTATTCTCACTCTGAAATCAAACTCACTCTACTTTGAATTTATCTCTGTGACTTTTTTTTTCTTTTACCACCTGGTCGACTATCTAGGACACAGCTGTGAATTCTCTGCTTGTTTATTAAAACAAAAACCGAAAACCTTGTCTTTTGGAACACTTCTCCTTGGCCTCCTGAAGTCCATGGCTCTTCCGTGGGGCAGAGATTATGACCCAGCACCATTTGGCCACTCTCGTCGCCCGGGGCCCTGAGGTTTCAGCCAGTCCTCAGGGTGGACACACCTCTCCTGTGTCAACATAAAGACAGACCACAGCACAGCTCCAACACAGAAGAGAATCAGGTCGCCAGAACCGACTTCTCATACTCCAGGGATCTGAAAGTGATTTGCTCAGAGGAGAAGGGCTGGGTTGGGGGACAAAGCAGCTCTTCCACATTTAGAAAGGCCCTCGGCAGCGCTGGGTACACATCTGTTGCCTTGAAGGGGAGCGGTCTGGGCAGTGGGGTGAGGCCGGGTCCTCCTGAAGGGTCTGTGGGCTCTGTTATGCCCACCCAGGTGAGCAGAGGGGATGTGGATTTCACATGTTGATTTCATGCGGCTGCTGTGTTCCACTGCCCTCCCTCCCATCCCCTGTACCTACACGACAACAGCACAGTGTGTCCGGATCCCCTGCTTTGTGCTGCAGAAATTGACTTGGGCAAATGGCCTTCCCAGGCCAGGAGGATGCCGGACATCCACTGTGAAACTCTCAAGAGCTGACCTAAGAAGGGTCTCTGCACCCCCGAAACCCAAACCACCTGCTCACTCTGCCTCCGTGTGGGGCTCGAGGTGACCCTGGGACCCTCCTGCCCAGGTATCCCCAAAGCCCTGGGGGACATGTTAAAATACAGATTCCTGGGTCCCGTCCCAGGGGTTCCAACCAAGTAGGTCTGAGGAGGGGCCCAGGAATCTGATTCTTAAGCTATCTGGCCCGAGGTATTCTTATAAACTACGGGAGCTTGGGAGCTGCTAATCTGGTCCACTGTTTCTCAGCTAAAGGAGGGGATATTCAGATTAGGGAGTTTTATTTTCCTGCAAAAAAATATGTGTGTGTGTGTATCTGTGTATCTGTGTGTATGTGTATGTGTGTATGTGTGTGCGTGTTTATGCATGTATGTTGGTGCGTGTGTATGTGTATATATGCATGTGTGTATTGTGTATGCCTGTGTTTGTGTGTGTATGTGTGTATACGTGTGTGTGTAAATGTGTGTTTGTATGTGTGTGTATCGTGTGTGTAAGCGTGTGTATGCGTGTGTGTATGTATGTGAGTGTATTTGTGTATGTGTGTGTGTGCTTGTGTATGTGTGTATGCATGTGTGTGTCCGTGTGTGTGTGTGCACCCTTTCTGTCTCCTTTCTCCTCCCCCATATGTTGAAATGCTCTCTAGAGAGAAAAAGCAGCGTGAGATTCTTGGAAGAGCTGCCATGATTCTAATCCCTCCCCTCACAGCCTCCCTTCCTGCTGTGGAAACCGCTGGAGAGGAGCGGACTCTGACACTCCAAATGTGCCTCCTGGGCATAAGGATTATCTTGAGCTGATTGGCTTTAGGAAACAGCTTTCACAGAAGAGGTTCTGAAATCCAAGCAGAAGTTACCTTTGTAAGCCACAAAGGAAATCTCCATTGCAAAGTGTTCACCCTGCTGTATCAGGAGGGGGTGTTCACTCCAAGTCTCCAGAAACTCTTAGCAGTGGAGAAGGCAATAACCCAGGTGTGCATAACAGCGCACTGGGCTCTGCCTGGCCCCTCCCGTAACTGGCTCCCCCCTCCCCCGCCAGCATCTTCTTTTGTCTTTAGCTGGACATGGTATTTACGGTGGTGGTTGGGCTGCTTGGGGGGCGTTTTCCTGGGTGTCTTCCGTGTATCTAGGAGGTCACATATTATTAAACTTGTGTTTGTTTTGATCCTGTTAATCTGCCTTTTTATTGCAGGGGCTTCTCAGCCACGAAGACAGAAGGGTGGAGGGGAAATCATTTTTCCTCCCCCGCCCCACGGATCAAAGCAGGTTTGGAGAGCAGACCTGAGGCCTAAGGAGGGAGGCTGCCGGCTCACAGGCCAGGGGCCCACACTCAGGGCTCTGGGGATGCCAGGGCGGGGGGTGACGACTGGGTCTGGAAGAGGCCAGAGGGGCAGCGCCTCCTCCACTGGAGCTTCCGAGGAGCCTCGAAGGGTGAAAAGCCGGCTGGGCTTGGGCAGAGCCGGTCCTCAGAGGGAGGGGGAGTCAAAGCGATGCACAGCTGCCAGGAGACGGCCCTGGAGGCTCTCAGAGCTCATTACCTTGCAAAGTGCTTTTCACCCCTTATCTCCTCCCGGCACCTTTCCCCAGGCAGCATGAGGGCTCTGCTCCGGAAGCCGCTGCTGCTTCCTTGATGCAGACACCCTGAGAAGCCACTGTCACCCCACAGTCGATAATAACAGGACCCCTCAACTGTGAACGCGTCCCAGCACCCAGAGGTCCCCCACCACCTGAAAAAGAAAACGCAGCTTCCAAAGGTGCCTGGCCCTCTGCTGGGAAAATGCAGAAACTGAGGAAAGAGAGAACTCAAGAGATCTGATTAAACCTGCCAGGTGAAAAGGCTGTGATGCAAAGCCTAGAAAATTCACAAGCACAGACCTCCCGGGCACTCACGGCTGGTGAGGACAGGCCCCCCTTCAAAGGCTGCGAAGTACGCTCCTCTGTTCCCTGGGCACCCCGGCTCCGGACACCCGGCCTGCCCCCAGCCTGTCCACTGAGAGCTCAGGCTCAGCACGTGCCCAGTTCCCCATGGAAAGAAGATTCGTTCCAGGCCCACTTACGGTGTCAGCCACAGCCAAGCAGGGAAATTCCCTTTACATGGATTGGTTAATTAGCCAGTGAGACTGTTGCAGGGAGGAGGACCCCTTCCAGGGCCCAAGAGCGGGCTCTTGTCTAACACTCGGAAATGAATTGTCCGAGAAGACACACATGCTGACAAAACAAGAGACCTTATTGGGAAGGGGCGCCCGGGCGCAGAGCAGCAGCGCAAGGGGACCCAGGAGGACTGCTCTGCCACGTGGCTCGCAGTCTCGGGCTTTATGGTGATGGGGTTAGTTTTCGGGTTGTCTCTGGCCAATCATTCCGAATCAGGGTCCTTCCTGTGGCCCGCGCATCACCCAGCCAAGATGGATTCCAGAGAGGAGGAATCTGGGAGGTTGGTAGGACGTGGGCTGGCTTCTCCTCTCTCCTTTTCACCTTTCCTGAATTCTTCTGGTTGGTGGTGGCTTGTTAGTTCCTTACCAGGACCTGCTGTTGTAAGAGAACTCATGCAAACAGTTACTATCAGGCCCGGCCAGGGTGGGTGGTTTCCGTCAGTGGTTCCCTAACAAGATGAGGTTTAGTTCCACCCTGGGGCTTTCCTCTTCCTCTCCATTTCTCAGCTCGGTCAGCCCTGGCAGTGTAGATGGGCAGAAACAACCCTGACTCCTAGGTTAGTCCTGCTTAGCCACTAAGCAGTGAGCTTGAGTCACTCAGTCTCTGTTCATCAGGTGTGAGTTCATTTCCACTATGAAACGTCATCCTTTCTAACGCTAACGTCCAGCAACTGAGCACAGAAGAAAAGCTTTGAAGGTGCAGGGGGTCTGTAGGCAGGGACTCGGTCTCCTCCTGGGAATCAGCTTCCAGCATCTCAGCTGCTTCCGAAACTGCCTCTTATAAGCTTCCCAGTTACCTCTGAAAAGCAGACATTCTGCTGCTTGACATTTTCATGGGATTCAAGTAAAAGGTTTGCCAGAGTCCTTAGCTGCGGGCAACTGGAATCTAGACTAGCTAGTTAGACAGAAAGAGGTCTAGATAGTTCACAGAATTCGTAGGAGGGCTAAAAACAAAACAGACGGTAGGCAGAGCTTCCAGAAGCTGGCTTTTCCCCCAGTATCACCAGGTCACCCCCTCTGCAGCGACATGCAATGGGCGGGATTTTACAATAGCAAGAGACACAGTTCTTTCCCAAGCCATCATTATTTGAGGCTTTATGTCACTCTCAGCTAAAAATATTCCTAACTAATTAACAGAGTATTAGATTTCATCAAGTACCTGCCAAATAAAGAATGTCACTTGCGGGTTTCCCTGGTGGCGCAGCGGTTGAGAGTCCGCTTGCCGCTGCAGGGGACGTGGGTTCATGCCCCGGTCTGGGAAGATCCCACATGCCGCGGAGCAGCTGGGCCCGTGAGCTATGGCCGCTGAGCCTGCGTGTCCGGAGCCTGTGCTCTGCAACGGGAGAGGCCACAACTGTGAGAGGCCTGCGTACCGCAAAAAAAAAAAAAAAAAAGAATGTCACTTGCCACCTGGCTCCCCAGGGGTTGAGTCACTGGCCACTGCAGTCACTGACCTTCAATACATCCCTAAAGAAGTTCAGAGTGGAGATCAGGATGAGGCCCTCTGTGCTCTGGGAAGACTGGCAGAACAGGCCTTTAGATAGTTAGATATATTCAGGAGAAAATTTTATAAACCTGGATTCTTGCATCTTCCCATACTTGGAAAAGCCTTAAAACCATTAACCAAGATGTCTGTTCCTCATAACCAGAAGCAACCTTCTATCAAGATGCGTGCTTGGTCGCACATACCCCCTTCTCCAAAATCACACACACCCTGGAACAAACCCTCCCCCTTACCTCTTCAGAGCAGCTTCTCATCCGAAAGGCTGTGTCCCAGGCTATAGTCCTCTGTAAGACACTGAATAAACTCAACTCACAGCTTTTCCATTGTGTGATTTTTTTTTTTATGTCAACAACACCAAACCCTAGTCACTTATTTCTTCTCGTTTTCCCTGGGAATTCATTTCATTATTCATGTAATACATACTGATTGACAGCCTTCTATGTGCTTTGCTCCATGCGTCCAGTGCCCCTGAGGAAAGACCCAGTGAAGAGCCGCGACCCCCTGAGGCAGGCGCCCTGGAAGGGACATCCCAGCGCCCGGTGGAAGTGCATCCACAGAGCGCCTCCCCAGCCGGGCAAGGGGTGGGGGGTGGGACTTCCCATAGGGTCCTCTCCAAACTGCATTCCAGCGGGAAGGAAGGAGCTGGCAAGCCCCCTAAGCCACGGGGACTGTATATGCAAAAGCCAGAGGCACAGAAGAGCTGTTCTGAGCACGGCATGAAGGAAAAGATTGAGAGCCAAGCAGGGGCCTGACCACGGGAGGCTCTGGGAGCCACATGAGGGAACTTGGCTTAGGGTAACGAGGAACCGCTGAGTGTCCTGGGAAAAGTGATCGGATGTGCAGCTTAGAAAGTCCAGTCAGGCTAAGGGGTGGCCAGTGGACAGCAAAGGGTAGGGCCCTCGGGGGAAAGGCTGTCGCCGTGTTTTCAGCCAGAGAGGAGCTGTTTCCACGCGGGGCTGCAGGGGACACAGGACACGGAGACTGAAGGATGGGTGGGCGGGGGCCGCTGGTCTCTGAGAGGGAGGGGCTGGGGATGATGCCGTGTTCGTCAGTGTGGGCTCGGGGTCCCCTTTGAGTGGACGCGTTCCCTTCACTGTCCAGGGAGGAGGAGAGCTGCCCGGGCTCCCAGGAGGGCCGTGCTTACTCACTGGTGTCATGGTTGTTTACAAGACCAGCGCCCTCTGGCTGAGAGCTGGGAGGCTGCATTATATTTTCACGGTTTGGAAAACATTTTGACACTTTGTTTACACAGTGATTACCCCGGAAAACAGTGCGATGAAAACCCCCGGCCCAGTGGACTTAGACACTGGAGTTAGACGGCACAGCCCCCCTGCCCACCCTCTGATGGCGGCTGGGGGCAGGCAGGGCAGGCTGCGCGGACACCAGCGCAGCAGAGAGGAAGTGGCTGCTGGTCCCCATTTCCTCCAGCTGTAGCCACGGGGAGAGAAGGTTCATTTATGTAACACCATGCTCTTGGGAGACTGAGGATTCAGTGGGGGCGTCGGGAGGAGCCACAGCACAATTTAAAAGGACTTCTGGGCTTCCCTGGTGGCGCAGTGGTTGAGAGTCCGCCTGCCGATGCAGGGGACGCAGGTTCGTGCCCCGGTCCCGGAAGATCCCACATGCCGTGGAGCAGCTGGGCCCGTGAGCCATGGCCGCTGGGCCTGCGCGTCCGGAGCCTGTGCTCTGCAACGGGAGAGGCCACAGCGGTGAGAGGCCCGCGTACCGCAAAAAACAAACAAACAAACAAAAAAGGACTTCCAAGTTCTCTGGGCCAGGAGCACACAGTGAATGTTGGGCACCAGCCTCCCTGGGACACATCCCTGGCCTGGTCCTCCTCTTCCTCTACCTCACTTCCACCACGGCGTCTCCTCTCCCTGCCACGGCATCCTCCTTAAGCCTTCTCTCAAAGCACTTACCATCTGTCCTGTAGGGAGGTACCATCTGTCTGTCTGTCTCCACGTGCTAGGACCCATTGCATTTCACTTTGTCTCCATAGCCTAGCATGTGCCTAGCACACACACACAAAACCCACAGTTATTAAATAAAGGCTGTGGAATAAACTAATTGTTGAATTAGCCTGGTCTCCAAATACGGTTGCCAAGGTTGTGCACTGGGCAAACTGCCCAACCAGGCACAACAGCCCTGAAAACAGACAGGACTTTGTTGGCTGGGCGTTATGAACAGCCAGTGAAAATCATTAGAGCATGGCCCACTTTGAACCTGAGCAAATCACCCATCCTAATGACTTCTTGGGCATTACTGCATGCCCTCACAAGGTCACATTCATACCCAGATAAGCCATCTAAGCCAGCAAAATTGTAGCATTGAAAGTGAAAATCCTGCCAAGGGGGAGCGAGAGGGAGAGGGATGGACTGGGAATCTGGGGTTGGTAGATGCAAAGTATTACATTTAGAATGGATAAGCAACAAGGTCCTACTGCATAGCACAGGGAACTATATCCAATCTCCTGGGATAAACCATAATGGAAAAGCACATGAAAAAAGAAGGCCTCTATGTGTACAGCTGAATTACTTTGCTGTGCAGCAGAGAGTGGCACGACGTTGTAAATCAACTATACTTCAATAAAAAATACAAGTAAGAAAATAAAGTGTCAATCCCTCCTTGCCTTTCACCAATCCATTCTTAACTTAACCCAAGGAATCTCCTTCGTCACCTACCAAAGATATTTTAGCTCAGACGATCCTATTTCCAGGATGGCGACATATTCCATCAGGAGGCAGGACCTAACAAGGTTCCTCTCCTAAACCACTGGAAATGGTGCCAGATAAACCCAGGCCTGCCGAGAGCCTCGGCTTCCAGCACGTCACAGAATCCCAGCGCCCATCATCTGCCTTGTCTCAGGACTGCCGCCAAGCCCGGCAGGAAGAGGGAGCCTATGTCCCAAGCACATCGCCACGGGGACTGTGCATTCAGTCGCCGTGCGCCCCGACCCAAGAACGGTCCAGCAGGACAGAGTTGACTGGAGACCTTGGACGTTTTCTAGGGTAACTGGTTTCCCATCATTGTTCATCTTGTGAGAGACTCATAGGATGACCGAGCTGGACACAGCTTAGGGGACGTCTGGCAGCACCTAGTCTTACAGACGCGGACTCAGGTGAGCTCAGGGACACAGCCAAAGCTCAGCCATACCTGCGGGGATGGGCACAGGGAGGCCGAGGGAAGAAAACTCGCCTCCTGGCCTTCACACCTGCGTGTCCTCCTGCTTCCCTGCCAGGCCCCTGGTTCCTTCATGGCCACCTCTGAGAAGGAACCCACCCCCACCTCTTCCCATGTTGACAGAGAGACTCTTTCCCTCCTTCTTGCCTCCCTGCAGACTGGAGGCTTCCATCGCAGAGCTGGTGCAGCTGTTTTTCTGCCTGAACACCACCATGCCCATGCCCCCTCCCACCTGAAAGACCATCTCTTCCTTTGGCCCTCTGATCCCCACTCAGTTGCCTCTTCACGCGCTGCCTGTCTGTCTCCCATCCATTCTCTCTCCCAATGACCCTGCTTTTCTTCTTAGCACTCATCAGCACCTGTAATCTTATGTTTGTTTTTGTTTATCTAATTTATTGAAAAATATTTGTTGCTCTCCTCCTACACGCCAGGCCCTTGGGGATGCAGTGATAAGGCTGGCAGGCCTGCAGGCTGCTGGGCATGGCTCTCACTCGCTGTTTAAGGCTCAGAATCAGTGTCACCTCCCTGAGAGCCCCATGGTAAAAGTGGTCAAACACGTGACAGTGGCAGACAGGCTGGCAGCCCCACGCTGGCCCGTCTACTTCTCCCATGAGTGTCTCCCCGTGCTGGGGAGACTTGGATTAATCCAAGGCAATTCTGGTGGAACCACTCAGCCGGCCAGGGACCAGGGTGGCCCAGCGGCTGCTTTAGGGATGGACATGAGGCCCAGCTCTGTCCAGTGGGATGGAGGAGGTTTCTGGGGAAGCTCTCTTTGCCCTAAACATTTTTAAGTGCACAGCAGGACTTCCCTGGTGGCGCAGTGGTTAAGAATCTGCCTGCCAATGCAGGGGACACGAGTTTGATCCCTAGTCCGGGAAGATCCCACATGTCGTGGAGCAACTAAGCCCGTGCGCCACAACTACTGAGCCTGTGCTCTAGAGCCCATGTGCCACAACTACTGAAGCCCACGCTCCTAGAGCCCATGCTCTGCAACAAAGAGAAGCCAACGCAATGAAGAGTAGCCCCCGCTTGCTGCAACTAGAGAAAGCTTGCGTGCAGCAACGAAGACCCAACGCAGCCAAAAACTAAATAAATAAGTAAATTTATTTTTAAAAAATGCACAGCAAGAAATCATCACTTTCTCCCACTGGACATTTGTGCAGAGTCAGTCCCTGAGGCTGTGGCGTCTACCCTGCATCCAGGCACAGAGGAGTGCAATGGAGATGGGCTGCCCTACGTCGAGGAGCCTCCAAACCCATCAGCCCGCAAGCCATGCCCATCCTGTTGCTGGAGATTATCTGCTGTTTGGGGTTACTTTTTCTGCCGCCGAATTAGGCAAGATGCATTCTGCTGAAAGTAATAAAAAACCCAACTAGCCAATGACTTAACTCAGGAGGCAGTAACCATTTTCTTCAAAGGGCAGATAGTAAACATTTGAGGCTTTGCAGCCACGGGGTCCCTGTCACAACACCCAGGCCTGCCATTGGAGCTCAAAAGTGCTGCCGATGGGTTAAACCATGAAAACGTTTGTCACTTACCTAATGACAAAACTGAGCAAGTTTCTGGAGCTGGTTCAGAGGTCGTGATGTGGCATCTCTGCAGTTCCCCATCCTCCCACCCAGGGCTCCAAGTCGGCTTCTCCAGCCCCAAGCTCCACCACCCCATGGGGGTCTGCAGGGGTGGGGGGGACCCCAACGGCTCCCTCCCTGCCTGTACCCTGGCCCCTCCATTCCACTTGCCGCACTCGGCCGCAAAGCAGGGGGGAGGAGGGCAAGGGGATGGCTGGAGATGACTCTGGGGACCCAAGCAAGAATGGCCTAGTGATGAGCGGTCCACACAACGAGGGCTACACTGGCTCAGAGCAAAGGGGCGCTGCGGAAGGAGCAGAACGGGCCAGCCCCCCTGGGCTGGGGCAGAGGTCCCAGGGCATATAACAGAAGCACAAAATGTCTTTTTAAGTATTCAACACTAATAATAATATTTAATTAAAATTAATACTAAATTTATATCGTAAAAACATAATTGCAGAAACAAGAGGAACACCGAGGAAATTATTAGAAGACAACACCAGGAAGGGCGTTCCTAACCTAATTTATGTAATGCTTTGCAAAGGGCATTTTAATTTCACCCTCTTGACAAACTCGTGCAGAGGTTCTGGTCCCAGGTTACAGGTTAACCTGGCAGAGTTGGGGTTCACACTGGGCCTCAAGCCCCGGGGGGCTCCTCTGCACAGCACCTCCATGGTGGAGGCACCTAGATGCTGCGGGAGGGCAACTCTCACGACCTCGGGCTGAGGACCCAAGGAGTCTGATCTGGGAAAGCAGGTGCAGGAGGGGCTGCAGGGGACCAAGACCGCTCAGAAGATGCTATGCCTGTTGCCTTTGTCTCCATGGCAACATGAGCTCAGCTCAAGGTAGCCAATCCTAAGAGTCAGAAACCCTCCTTCCAGAGGGCCAGGCTGCTGGGGTGATGAGCCCTCTTCACCAGACATGCTCAAGAAGGGCCCCAGGAAGGAGCCTGCAGCCCCAATCCAACACCCCTGAGCTCCCCAAAGCCATTTCCACCTGAGGTTTGAGGGGTGTGGGCAAAGGAGCACCAGGGAGTCTGGGGGGTGGGGTGAGGGGCTACCCAGGGGGCCGCAGGGCCTGCTGGTCAGACTGGACTGGGGGTGGGGACAGGCATGGGAAGGGTAGGGGGCAGTCCACGCGGCCAGGGAGGCCGTGGGAGCTGCTCTGTCGCGTCTGAGACCTCGGGCAGCCTGGGCGGGAGAGGATGCCGCCCCCTGCTCTAGCGTCTTACGCCCTCTGTTCTAGAAGAACTCAGCCCAGCCCACACTCTGCCCTGAAAAAGTTTCAGAGCTGGGAGAGAACCTCAGAAATGATTCACACAGGCACCCACCCACCCTGCACGCACGCATGCACACACACGCACACACACACACACACGCACACGCACACGCACACACACACGTGCTTCTGAGCCATCGATTCTGGCTGTTTTACAGCTGAGTAAACTGAGGCTGAGTAGTGGCTGAGGCCACAAGGTGTGTGTGCACATCAAGCTCGGCCCTCTGGGTGCCCGTCCACGTTCCTCCCTCCCCCCGCCAGCTCTCCTGACTCGGATCCGGGGCAGATAAGGGCCAGCGTGTCCCCGTGGCCCGGGGACCACGTGCCTGCAACCAGCTGCCTGGGAACCGGCCAGAGGGTCCAAAGCTCTTCCTCGCCTTTCGCCCGGCGCTCGGCCAGGCACAGTGGGAACTTTCTGAGGAGTGTAGGCGTAGACAGAAAAGACGGATGGGGACGGGGGCTCGGGCCTGCCCATCTCCCATGAAGCAGCCTCCAGGAAGAATTAACGAGGGCTATTAAATGAAACCTAGACAGAGAAGACACTTCCCTGTGGTACAGGTGGAGGCCTGGGCTGTGCTGGACGCTACTGGCCAGTGGCCTCCCAGTCAGGGCCTCTCTGGAGGCTGCATAAAGCTGGTCTTGGCAACAAGGGGACCAGTGCCTCCGGGCCTGGAGACTGTAGTGTCAGCTGGGATGTGTACTCTCCTTCTGCCAGCCATCGCCTCTGGTCCCCTGGCTTTGTTTCCAGGCGGGGAGGCCTCCCTGGGGACCGAACCCAACCCCGCCTGCCTGTGGGCCCCGGGCTGCACTTTCGCACAGGAACCAGAGGCCTCGGAGCCTACCACAGTGCCTTGCCTCGTCTCGGCTGGGGACCCCTCTGAGATGGAAGAAGGAGCGGCAGGCAGGACCACCAGCAGCCTGCAGAGAAAAGTGAAATCTTCCTGAAACAAGGGTGGAGAATCCCAGGAAACCTAACAGAAATAATAAATGTTGTTTCCAGATTTCGAAAGACAGCATCTCTCTTCCCTGGGCTGGGTTTCCACAGGGGAGGTCGGCGCCGGCTGGTGGGAGCCGGCCAGGTTGACCCCACAGATGTGAGGTCTTGGGCATGGCCCCAACGCGTCCAGTGAGTGATTCGGTCCCTGCCAACCTCCCTCCCCCTCTGGGATGGGGGAGGGCTGTCGAGGAAAGCGGGACCAATCCTTCTGGAGGCGTAGAGACAGACTGCTTTTAATTCTCCTCTATGGCAAACCAGCTAAACTTTGCAGAAGTATTTGGAGAAAGGTTGAACCAAACCGGTAATAGGGCCTCCAGGGCATCTTGAGAAAAACTTCCCATTTAATAGAAATCACAGGCAAATTATTTTCTTCTGACGTTGCCAACACTGGCCTGTACCTCGAAGCTGCAGACTCTTCCCCAGCCTGGCACTGAGATGCTGGGGCATCCTTGGCACCTGCGGGAGCATCACGGGGGAGACGGCAAGGCCAGTTCTCAGGTGGTCCCAGCTGAGCCGCCTTGCCTGGTCCTGCCCCAATGAACCGGCCCTGGACTGAGGTGTCCCTGAATGACACCCGGCTCCCAAGGCAGAGCCCCGCTCTGGATCCTCCCATGTCACTCTCTCCTGTCCCCACCCCTCAAACCTCTGCTTCATGTGAATCTAACCAAATGTCCCTGTGAGATATGAGCACCTCCCTTCTGTTCAAATTTTCTCTGAACAGAAAATTTCCATTTTTGACCGATTTCCACCCACACGAGTTGCGGCCTGCTCCGTGCCTGGCCCCGTGCAGTCGTGAGGGATGAGACAGCGTTTCTCTCCAGGAAAAGCAGCCGGTGAGTTCCGCCTGGACCACACGGAGGAAGGTCTGGGGCCCGGAGGGCCTGGCTCACTGAGCACCAGGCTCTGGGGAAGCTGGAGGGAGGGGAAGTCAGTCTCCCCCTGTGATGGGAGAATTCAGGCCCCAGTGAAGATGGAGACGTGGCAGAGGTGGGGGCAGGGTGAGCCCGGTCGTTAAAGCAGCGTTTCAAGTGGGAAGGAAGCGGGAGGGCAGGTGGGCCTCGGAGCCACAGCAGGAGCCTGAGAGATGCTCCTTCCTCTGTGTGGAGCCCGGGTCTGCCTTGGTGCCGGCTGGCCCGGGGCCCCCTGACCTTCCCCTCCCCTCCGGCCCCCAGCACCACCCCTGGGCCTCAGTAAACGTCTGATGAATGAGTGAGTGGGTGTCTTTTGTCTCACAAAGTCCATCAGAAGGACCCGCAGGGGAATGGCCTGGTTAGATGGGATTTTAGGGAAGCATCTCGAGCAGCAGGTGCGAGGCCAGAGTACGGGGTTGGGGGGGCAGGTGGAGGCAGGACATGGGCTGGGGGTCTGTTACGATGCTCCCCTGGGCCAGGCCCCTCCTTGATTCCTCCAGCATCACAATGCTGCCACCCTCACGCCCCCTTCCCCACGTCAGTAAGGGGTGCCAAGTACACGTCACACTGGGGCCCTGACGGGCACCTGGCAGGAGGCCTGGCCGTCACCTGCGGGTCGGCTGGGCCACCGGCCGGAAGTGTGACAAGAAAAGCAGAGAAGCAGAGGATGGCCTGTGAGCAACCCCACTCTGTGTTCACCTGCTCTGGCTTCTGTAACAAATGTCACAGATGCGGGGACTTCAACAATAGCCTCTCTCACTTCTGGAGGCTGGAAGCCCAAGATCCAGGTGCCGTCCACTCAGTTCCCAGCTTGCAGACTGCAGCCTTCTCACTGTGTCCTGACCAAGGTCACAGAGCGAGCTCTGGTGTCCTTCCTCTTCTTGTAAGGACACTGATCCCATCATGGGGCCCCACCCTCATGACCTCAGCAGAACCTAATTACTTCCCAAAGGTCCCATCTCCAAATACCATCTCACTGGGATGTAGGGCTTCAACATAGGGATTGGAGGGGGCTTTCAGCCCGTAGCACCCTCCTCCCATAGGGGGGAGTTCTCCCGAGCAGATGGACACCCCAGGGCAGGGGCTTTCAGTCCGAGTTCCTGACCATCTTCCCACGTGATAGAGCCAACCATGTCCCTATGGTGCTGGATGGAAAGGCCCGGAAGCCCCAAGGGAAAGCCGATCTTCCTGGAATAAAACTGTTCTTCTGTGCCGGGTCCCAGGGCATCCAGGGGCCCCAGGCTCCCTGCTTCTTTCTGAGCGGGAATGACTATTCAGAAAGAAAGAAAGAATGGCAAAACAGTTGCTTCCATGTGCTAACAGCCTTCACACGGGAACAGGAGGTGAGAGCTGAACGCCAACCTCACTGGCCCCCAGAATCATCTTCTCGGGCACACACGTGAGGATTGATGGAGTCTGGCTAACCCTGAGCCTCTTTAAGGATTAGAGGATTGGCTCCTTACTAATTAATTGCAGCCCTACTTGCAATTCTATTGCTCAAGATAACATTTTTTTAGGTCAGCTTGCTTTCTATTTCCATTAAGAAACTATTAATAATGGGGATTTAGTGAGAAATTTTTAATAATTTCTTAACAAAATGGAGAGAAAGCTGACCTCAAACAAATTGTTGTCTTAAGCGATATAACTGTTGCTTAATAAGGCTCTAATTACTTACATTCATAATCAGTTACAGAGATACTTGGGTTTTTTTTAATTTTTAAGTAAAATGCATATCACAGAATAGACATGTGAATAATATGATTTTGAATCATGCAGAAAGGTTTTTAAAAGGTTTCACTGGAAAATAATATAAAAAAGAATGTATATATATATGTATAACTGAGTCACTTTGCTGTACAGCAGAAATTATAAAATTTTTTTAAACGAAAAAACAAAACAAAAATAAATAAATAAAATGTTTCATTGTGGCCTCCCCAAAATCCTGAACTCCCCGAATTTATGCTGGGAAAGTGAACCCTTCCTAGGTTGCTTCCATTCTGCCCTCAGAAGGATGTGTTCTGGCCCTTTTCCAACCCCTCACTGAATCCCACACAGAATCTCTGCCTTGGGGGTTATATTCTTTTTGGAATATAATTATTTATGAGTTTGTCTCGGGCTCTCACTCAAGCGTTACTCCCCGAGGGTCACAAAGACTGGGGCATCTACACCTTGCGTTAAATGTTATGGTTTATCCACAGCCCACACTTTAAATGTGTGTGAAATGACGTAAATCAAGATGGCCCACAAAGAAGCCACACAGAGCGTCCGAGGGCCTGGGTGGTATGTCTCCAAAAGGGAATCCTAATTTTATGTCTTAGACAAGCTAGAAAGCTAGGAAGACTTAGCTCCGTCCCTAAAGAAGCTAAGTTTTCCATCCTTAGCTGCGTGCCCCCAGTTGTGAAAACTCACATTCTTTTTTTTTTTCTTTTTCTTTTCTTGCAGCTGGTGGTCCCCGCCCTTGCCCCCCAAGAGCACAGCCCACTCCCCCCATCCCGAAGGCATCCAGCCCCACCCTGGCCTTGGGACCCACATTCTTTTTCCTGAACCCAAAGTCATAGTCTAGAAGTGGAGCTTCTTACACCCACCCACTGCTTACCCTTTCAGCCGCCTTGTCCTTCCTAAATGGGTGGGCATGCTCAAAGCCCACATTTTCATGTTTCTGAGGGTTGTTTTCATGACAAACAGAACTATAGGAGGTTTGGGAGGTGGAGAACAGACAAAGGCTGATGGAGAATAAGTGTGACTATAAAAAACTCAAATAAGGAGAGAAGCATTTGGTGTTTTTACAGACGAAGAAATGTGTTCCATCTGCTGTTTGCCTCTATGTGTCTCAACGAGAGACGAAAGAATTCTTGAAGGAGCCTGAAAAGTTATTTTCAAATATCTTTTTGAGCTACGTTACTTGACTACATGGTAATTCAGGGAGCACGGGAGGGTCTGAGTTTGCCAGTTTTCTTTGTAAGATGTGAGGAGCTCAGCAAAATGATGGGAGCAGAAGGCTCCCTTGGCTGACATGCCCAGGAGGATGGGGGGATGGGGGGGTACCTAAGGGAAATTAGCTCAGGAGGGGTAAATGAGCGGGGAAATTTAACCGAGGAACATATGTAGGAAAAGGGATTTAAGATGGGCTATATTTGACTAAACAACTTAGATGACAAAGACAAAAGTCCCCTCAAAGCTAATTCCAGCAAACGTAATTCTGAATGACAGCACCAGAGTTTAGGGGCTTTCAGAACGGGGGGCCGGGCAGAGCAGGTTACGATCAGACATTTGCCTTCTTAACACGGGGATTGACCAGCCCAAGAACTGAGCTCTGAGGGATGGCATGTTGGGAGCCGTGAAGTGGTCCGTGGTGGGAAGGTGGAGGGCTGGGGTACCCTCAGGAGGCCTGGAGCCACCCTCAGACCCAAACCACAGCCAAGCACACCATGGATGGTGACCACTTCTGGCATCTTCAATGCCACACAGAGAGATCCAATCTGAATGCCCACACCCAGCCCCAAATGTTGATCTCCTCAATGAGCCCGGAAGCAAATTTCTGATGGATAAGAAAGCCTTCAATTAAACTTTTTAAAAGGCCTTCTTGAACTTCCCTGCTGCCCATTCTTCATGTTGCGGGTAAGTTGAGTTGGAGATTGTTGTTGTAAGAGGTGGGTTTGATTTATTCAGATGAATTCCAAAACGTCTCATCCTAGAGATCACATTTGAAGTGAGTATGGATCAAGAAGTGGAAAAAGACATTTGCAGGAAAGATTTAAAGGGACACGTGTGTATTTCTTCGCCTCCTTTATCCGACTCCATAGTTTTGTACAAAACTGAGAAGAATCTCCCCAACCTTTAGTATTTGGGAGGCTATGTTATCAGCAGGCAGAGTGGATTTTCCTCTCTTCGGATGGACCCAGGAGAACCTCTTACCCCCAACTTAGGCATTACCAGCTCGTTTCCAGATTGATGATGAGTCCCTGTGAATGACCCAGAATTTCTTTATCCCAAAGAAGCCTCCAAAATGTAAATGTGGAGCGTCCTGGGCCGCTGCTTGCTGTGGGTTTATTTGCTGAAGTCTGTACGTGGTGAGACGGAACCCAGCGTCCTCCACCCGCAGCCCGAGGAAGGAGGCTCTGGAGTGGGGTGGGGGGAACGTGCTTCTTACGTCCTTAGCTGCTCCAGAATCCATTCCGATTGCCTCCTCTTACTTTCTATTTGGGCTAATAAACCCACAGAACAAGGCCCAGATGGGTTCACCTTTTATAAAATTCCTTGCTCTAAAGCCAGTTCTATATTAGTTCATTTTTGCTATATTAGTATTCGTCCCTTTTACCGATGAAAAAAACGGAGGCTAATTACAGTGAGAACTTTTTTTATCAGCATTTAATAAATACTATTCAAATTTTTATTCGCATTATATTATTTGGTTTCATAACAATCCAGGGAGCTGGGTACTGTTGCTATTGCCAATGAATAGATGAGGAAATTGAAGATCAGAGAGGTTTAGCTACTGCTCCAAGGTCACACAGCAAGTGAGTGGTAGAGCCCAGATACAAAGCTGCTCAGTCTGATTCCAAAGGCTCCTCCTTCTTACCTGCCTTCCCCACCCCCTTGTCCCTCTACCTTAACCACTATGGGAAGTTAATTTTCCAAAGGTACAAACAGATTTTTCAACATTTATGTTTGCTCTTGTAGAAAACTGAAACCCAGCAAATTAGACACCTAAAAGCACCAGACTCACCCTTGGATTATTCTGGAAAATCAATGTCAGAGAAAGTATAAAGGCTTTCGTGGAAAAGGATAGCTAAAAATGAAACACCAAACAGAGTGAAGATTCCCGAACCCTGGGCAGGAGACGGGTCAGGCCAGCAAAGCAGAGATAGGCACTGTCTAGAGAGATTCCTCATGTGTGCAGAGCCCTTAGCCGCAGGTCACAGGTCCTGGCCCCGCTGCCCACCTCGCCGGCGCCCCCCTCTGCTGGTTGTACGTTAGCAACCAGGTTCCAGAGAGGACGAAGGGAGAAGGCAAATGGAAACAGACCGTGGGGCAGGCCAGCCATGTCTGTCTCTGTGGCACCATGGCCAGGATCGTATCACAAAGCCAGCCCCGGACGTGGGGCCGGCTTCTCACAGCTGCCACTAGATCGGGTGCTCCTAGGTGCCAGGCCGGGCCCAGGGCTCTGCTGCAGAGACAGCAGAAAGGCGGCCTGGAGGGAATGGAACGGCTCACGGGGTCACCGGGAGGGCTAATGCAAGCCGGGCCGGGACTCAGGTCCACCCCGCACGGCCACACCACACACCAGGCTCCGGAGGCCTGCCCTCCCACTGTGATCACATCAGAGAGCCAGGCCCATGACTCAGCGCTTTCTCCAGGAGCCCTACCCGCACAAATGTGCCTTTTCCCTGCCTCTGTCTCCCCACAAACTCGATTTCCAGTTAGTTTCATCATGTGTCTCTATCTGTAGGACCGACATCACATCTCGTGCAAAGACTCTGGGAAGAACAGGTTGGTTTCCCAGCGTTGGCAGAACTGGAAGACAGGGCAGGAGGAAGCTGGATCAGGTGCTGAAGGCTGCTGAAAGTCAAGGGCACTG
This sequence comes from Orcinus orca, assembly GCF_937001465.1. Taxonomy (NCBI): domain Eukaryota; kingdom Metazoa; phylum Chordata; class Mammalia; order Artiodactyla; family Delphinidae; genus Orcinus; species Orcinus orca. Next base: position 7,089,078 of record NC_064572.1, read on the forward strand.
CAGAGGCTCCTGTGCGGACAGTCGTGGTCTCGGGACAGAGGGGAAAAGGGAATCTCTTCTCTCTGGAAGGTGGCTTGGCGCTCAGAGTTTCCCTCAGGCACCCTCTGTAAACTTCCAGATCCCACCCTCACCGCATCCCTGTCTGTGGACAGCTGCTAAATCCATAGAACGTGTCAAGACCTGCCCAGGTTCAAGGCAAAAGCAGACATACATTAGAAACGCCTGGCTCGCAGCCAACCGCCTCCACCCCGGCTTCTCTGCTGTCAAACTCCTTTGAGTTGCTTCAGTTCAAAATGTGATGATTTCTGGTGTCGGCCAGGCTGGAAGCAGCAGGTGCCCACGCCTTAGACCCCAGCCACCCACAGTGACGCTCAAATACTGTAGTTAATTAAATCCATTTAGCTCTTACTCTGTGCTGCAGCACAAGCTCCCCACACAGAGATCAAACCCGGGAAACACTTAAACATAATCTCCTGCCCAGCAGGGCACACGAATCACATCCATCGTGGAAAAAGCCAGACAGGAAAACAATCGCGCGTTGAAACCACTCATGCAGCAGAGCCCATGGGGTCAAAGCCCTGGCGTCCAGCTAACATGGGCGTCCAGGTAAGGGGCTGCCGGCTTGGTGGAGGTTGATGGCTTACGAGCCCAAGGCACCCATCCTTTCCCTGTGTTCCCCTGCTGGCTGGGGCACAGGAAGTGCGGCGCTGCCCCCAGCACCATCCTGCAGACACAGAACATCACGTCGGTGCCTCCTGACCTCCAGGTGCCAGCGCCCCATGGCACCCAAGCTCGACCCCTCAGCACCGTGGGGTCCCCCCCCCGCGCCTCACCTCCTCACGTGGTTGCTTCACTGCCCATGGCCCCTCTGTCCTTCCCTCCTGTCTCTGTCTTGGCCTCTCTCACCTGGTCAGTAACTCATCTTTCTAGACCTCAGATTGGGTCACCGTCACCCCTCAACAAAAGCCCTTCTTTGGCCAGTAAAATGTGATGGACGTGACGTGTGTCACTCCCAGGCAGGAGCCTCAGGGGCCCACACCTGTCTTGCCTGGTCCTCTGGTCACGGCGGCTGGCCAGGGTCCGAGGCTGCTTCGTGAGCCCAGGGGCCTCTGAGGTCTCTGCAGCGCCAGGGAAGAGCAGCCACCCTGTCTGCCCTGAGCCATCAGGAGGTGGGCGCGTCTGGTTGTTTCCTTCTTTAGAGAATGTCACAGCGTCCTCAAGCTCACGGCTGGTGCAGGAGTTACAGTCTGGAAAACAAAACAGGAAGGCTAGGCACTGGTATCATACAATGAAAAATTTGACTGGCCTGTGTCTCTGGTTCGAGGGAGGGAGACCTTAGTCTAAGGTCTTGGAATTTCCCAAGTAACAGGAGTGTCTTCATTATTCATGAGCCCTTGTATCACACCTGAGTTTATGCTAATGAGGTGACTGGGGGTGGTATGTGAGGGGCCTGGATAGTTCTGGGACGGGTGGGTCAGGCTGAAGGACCAACCTGTGATTGATTAGAAGGTTGGGGGTCTGAGCCCCTGATAGCAGCCAATCTCCCGACCTGCGGGGAGGGGCGCGGACATAGATAGTGAGTCCAGTCACGAGGTCGGTAATTCAGTCCATCACACCCTCGTAGTGAAACCCCAGTACAGACTCTGCACACTGAAGCTGGGTGGGCTTCCTGGATGTGCTGGAAATGTGCTGTGCTTTGATTCCACAGGGAGGGAACACCTGGGGACCCTCCAGAACCCGCCCTGTGGACCTCTTCACTTGGCCGCTTCTGATTTATATCCTTTATAATAAAACTTGTAAAGATAGGTTATAGCACTTTCCAGAGTTCTGTGAATCGCTCTAGTGAATTATCAAAGTTATCCCAGATTTGTGGCAGGTCAGTCAGAAACGAGAGCAGTCTTACTGGGGACTGTGTCTTTTGTATTTTTTTTTTTGCAGTACACGGACCTCTCACTGTTGTGGCCTCTCCCGTTGCGGAGCACAGGCTCCAGACGCGCAGGCTCAGCGGCCATGGCTCACGGGCCCAGCTGCTCCGCGGCATGCGGGATCTTCCCGGATCGGGGCACGAACCCGCGTCCCCTACATCGGCAGGCGGACTCCCAACCACTGCGCCACCAGGGAAGCCCAGGGACTGTGCCTTTTAATGTGTAGGGTCTGCTCTCGCTCCAGGTGCTTAGCACCAGACCTGAACTATAGCAGCCCAGCCCGGGGGTGGCAGGATGGGTGGGAAAATAGGTCAGAGAGTGGATGAAGTCGGGAGGTGCAGCAGGAGTGAAGCCTCAGGCGGATGGGATGGAGATGGAGAGCTAGAGAGAGGCAGGGGTACCTCCCATTGAAACCCAGGCTAAGAACTCACATTCCCATCTCCTTGCAGCTACACCAGACGCGTTCTTGCCTAGAACTGGGCTCAGCCTGGCATCAGTGGCCCTACCAGGGAAAGCCACCAAATGTCTCAGCCTCCAGGGAGTGTGGGGCACCCACAGGGAGGGTGAGAACAGCCTGTCCTCACTCCAGTCCACTCTGTTCTGTCCACGTTCTTATTCTGGGCACACATTCCTGGGGGACCAGGCCACAAGCTACAGTTCCCAGGTCCCTTGAGGATCCTCCTAATTCGCCTTCTAGGAAATCCCAAAAGCTCACCTGAACATTAGGACATGAGGGCAAAGTACGCATGCCCCCTGCGATAGTCCAGTTCTCTTATATAAGCTTCAAGAACTGTCTACCCAAAAGGTGGCCCAGATTGAAAGCAGATCATTTCAAAAACAGAGCCAGACGAAATAAGATGCCACTCAGAATTCCAGCCAGCATGTAGTGAGAAGGGGAACCGTGAGCCTGGCAGAGCTCTAGAAGGAGGGGCTGGGCAGGGAGTGATCAAAGAACCGTGGCACAGCCCTGGGCCTCAAGGCCTTGACCATCTATCTGCAGGAACAAGGTTTATAAATGGAAAAAGCCATGCAAGGCGGGCCGCGATTAAATTGCCAGGAGGGTTGGACAGATCAAAAGTCAGTCTGGTGAAGAATTTTAAGAACGAATTGAGCCTTAAGTAAATGTCACAAATGCTGTGGGTCTTGAACGAGCTCTTGCCAAAGAAAAAGATTTATTTTCTTAAATTTGATATTTTCATTGTACGTTCTCAACCTACTGAAACCGCATCAAAACCCACGTCCACGCGTTGTCACAAAACATCTGGACAGTGTGGTCAGGTTGGCTGGACCACGACGCTGACCCGGAAGACAGGCTGATTTCTTAAGGGTGACTTTCCTAAAAGGACAGAGGACCAGCCAGTGCCCCTGCCACCCAACTCCCTTCCTCTTTGCTCCCTGAGAATCTGCCTTTGCCTCTTGTGTGCAGCACTCTGAAGGGTACACAAGGTACCCCAAAACAGACCATTGGAGGTGGAGAGCAGAGCAATGCTGACACGATGCCACCAGCACCAAACTGAGTAGGACAAAGTAACATTAAGATACATCACAGATGCAACTAGAGGTTATCATACTAAGTGAAGTGAGTCAGACAGAGAAAGACAAATACCATATGATATCACTTATATGTGGAATCTAACATATGACACAGATGACCTTATCTACGAAACAGAAACAGACTCACAGACATAGAGAACAGACTTGTGGTTGCCAAGTGGGAGGGGGCTGAGGGAGGGATGGCTTAGGAGTTTGGGGTTAGCAGATGCAAACTATTATATATAGGATGGATAAACAACAAGGTCCTACTGTAGAGCACAGGGAACTCTATTCAATATCCTGTGATAAGCCATCATGGAAAAGAATATGAAAAGAATGTATATGTGTGTATAACTGAATCACTGTGCTATACAGCAGAAATTAACACAACATTGTAAATCAGCTATACTTCAATCAAAAAAAAAGAAAGATACATCACAGAAATCACAGACCAAGAACAGCGTAGAAATCTTTGGGTGTAGTGAAGACGGAGGTTCAAATACCATCTGCAAAAGATCCCGCCTTCATTTTGCAGGGGAGGGAAAAGTTTTCTCTAACCTTCCAAGTTCTCTTGGCTGGTCTAGCAGTTAAATTGACATAAGACAGATTAACAGGAAAAAAAATGAATTCTGCACGTACAGGAGCCCATCAAAGACAACGCGAGGCTCCCTGACGGGCAGGCAATGGGGGCTCACAGGCCATTCTGAGCTAAGAAGGGGCCGGGGGTCTGGGGCTCCAAGGGAAGGAAGATCATTCACAGGAGGCTGCCAGGGCAAGTGTCTGCCAGGCCGAGACAGCGGGGCGCAGAGAGCACTTGAGGCAAACAGGCCCTGCCGGGTCCCCAGCTCACCACCCCGGTCCACACTCTCCGTAGTCACCTCTGACAACGGTTCTCTTCCTGGACCAGGCCCTCTTCCTAAAGTCTTTTAGGCAGTTACAGGGCAGGTAAAACAAACAAAAAAACAACAAACAACAAATAAAAACTCTCCCTGAATCTTTTGAACCTTAACTGACCTCAGATCAAAGTAATCCATACACCAAAGTGGCTCGTTTAGGGGAGGTTCGTTCCGAACCCCTCCATTTAAATGAGCTGGGCCGGGAGTGAGGTAGGGGATGGACGGGCCCCCCTGGGCTGGGCAGCTGGCGTTTGTCAAGTGGAGCAACACAGAAGCTCTGTTCTCACCCAGACACTCCAAGGACCAAGCTGGTGGCAGAAGCTGAGCTCTGCTGAAGTAAAGAGGTAAGATGCCCACTCCTGAGGTCAAGGAAAACTTCCCCATCTGCACATGCGCAGGAAGGCTCCTCGGGGGTCACAAAGGGAGGGGGCGCCACCCCATAATGAGTGTGGACACGCACCCACAGGCCTCTGCGGTGGGATCCATCTGAGCAGAAAGTTGTGCAGGCATCTTGGGGAGGGTCCTGGGACCAGTCAGGTGTGAAAAAAGAAAGGAGATAATTGGCCAAAGGTAAACAAAGACCTGGAAGGACCGCCCTATATAAAGGATTTAAATCGCCTCTGCACTGCGTTCCTTCTCATTCAGGATGCCCGCCCTCCCCTCTGGGTGGGTATTTCTGCCTTGCTTCTGTCTTAAATTAACAAACTGCTTCTCTGCGTGCTCTCCCATATGTTGGGCTGTGTCTCTAATTGCCCTCTTGAAACATTCTTGCTTTCAAAGGAGGGAAAGTGCTAGGGCCACTTTGCTTCTAGCCTCTAGCCCCTGGTGGACTGGTGGCTAGGATGCCTGGTTTTCATCCAGGCTGCCCAGGTGCAATTCCTGGGCAGGGAGCTAAGATGTCTCTTTAGGACCGCTCACTGCTGTCTCTCGGAGATCAGTAGGACAGCTAGGATCTCAACCAGGCTACTAGGAAAGGACCCAAACAGCGAGAGCCAGAAGTGCCCTGGGGGCCCAGGCCTCGATGGGGTGAATGAGTGTGGGTAGCCCCCGCGTGGCTGGCTGGTGGCTGTGGCCGGGGTCGCCGTGCAGCTGGGTCCTAGGTCCAGGTGGGCTATGACCTGGAGCAGAGCTCAGCCACCTGCAGCAGAAACAGGACCCAGGACGCAGCCTCCAGGTGAGATTTTAAATCAGGGCTCAGTCCCAAGAATGGCATGGGAGAGTCCACTTTACCTCCGGGAAATCTTCCCTCGATCACTCTCCCTTCCACAGTCTAGGTTAGGGGTCCTGGGTAAAGGCTCCAGCAGTGCTCTGTTCCCACCTTTTATTCCTGCATTAGAATCGTCCGTTTCCCATCTACCTTCCCAAGTAGAAAGGATGCACCTTGAGGACAGTGTCCATGCCTGACTCATCGTTATAACTGGCACACAACGTGTGACGGCCAACAAGTGCTCAGAAAATGTTGGTTACTGCTGCTGTGTGTGGACTGCAAATCAGGGAGTCGAGACCGAAACCTGGAATGGAGCCCGTAGGCCCACCTGCCCTTAGGGAGCCAGTCCTGAGACCACGAGCGAGGCTGGAATCTCCACAAGCAGATGAGGCTTGAGGCTGCTGTGGAGACTCAGGACAGAGCCATCTGCTACTCAGAGCAGCTCTGAAGCTCAGAGGGGCTGAGCCCGCGGTTAGATGGTCGGTGGTCCCAGAGACATCAGAGCCGCAGCTGGATGGGGCTGGGGAATGTTACAAGCTGACGATTTCATGACAACACTCTTTGTTAGATTTTCACTGTCCACTTAATATGAAGACCTACTCTGAGCAGTAAAGGTTACACCAACCACGCTGAAGCCATAAAATCCAAGATGTAAGACTGTCAACCCAACTATGGCTCTGCCCTTCCCGACCCTGAGAAGGAAAGAGAGTCGCCATGCTCAAAGCACAGCCCTGGCTCTGTGCTTGGGCACATAGGCGGTGTCACTGCACCACACTCTCCTACCCTCTGAACGGCCAGGGAGCCTCGTCCCAACCAGGCAGGGCACACGCCTGGTGCACCACGCAGATGTGCGCCCTTACCACCAATAAGTACACCTCACCAGAGCCTAAATAACACTAAAAGTAGACCGAAACAGGATGGGAGGGGAAAAGTGCACAGTTAGTGCTCAGAACGACCCCGTGGGCAGAAGGCTGTCTCCATTCCACAGGTGAGGAAACCAACAGGAGGGCCAATCGGGCCTAAGCCCTGGCAGGGGGCCTCCAGGGTGCACGTCCGCCTCTCCCGGAAGCCCCCAAGCTGAGGGCTCAGAGGAGGCAGGGTGGAGCTCTCAGGGGCCGGCCTTCATCCCCTGCTCCAGTGGGAGAGCCTCACCGCCCCAGGAGGGTCTCAACACGTCCTCCTGTATCACACCTCAGACAGCAGCTCAGTCAATCAGAAGGGCTGAACTTACCTGGGTTTGGTTGGACTGGGTTTTCCCCATGCTGCAAAACTCGTCCTGCCCCGGGGTAGCGTTGGCATCTGTCTTTGCTGGGTTTCTCTAAATCAGGCACTGTATTCACTACGCTGAGGAACTCGGGGGTGGAAGCAGACAGTTGCTAACATCTCATCTGTCCCTAAGATCACATGTCCCTTGGGCCCTAAATCCACGTGAAGCCACCATCTCAAAGGAAACCCAGACTGGGAGACTTCGCAGGGCAGGGAGTTGGGGGTGCAGAGAGATCGCAAGAATCAGAGAACATGAGCGGGAAACACAGAAAATGGAAACAAGAGAGAAGAGGGGGAATGGGATAAGAAAATAGAAGGACGTGGATGTTTCCACAGTGAGACATGTCTGCATCTACATTAGCCTGCTTGGGCTGCAGTAACAAAGTACCACGGACTGGGTGGCAGCTTAAACAGCAGGAATATGCTGTCTCGCAGATCTGGTGGCCAGACCAAGGTGTCAGCAGGGTGGTTCCTTCTGAGGGCTGCGGGGAGGATCTGTCCCAAGCCTTTCCCTTCATTCCTGGTGGTTTGCCGGCCATCTTTGGTGTCCCTTAGCTGATAGATGCATCACCCCAATCTCCCCCTTTATCTTCCACGGTCTGCTCCCTGTGTGTGTCTGCTTCCAAATTTCCCCTTTTTATATGGACACCAGTCACATTGGATTAGGCCACGCTAACAACCCCATTTTAACTTGAAGACCTTTGTAAAGACTCTATCTCCAAGTACAGTCTCATTCTAAAGTACTGAGGGTTGGGCTCCAACATCTTCTGTAGGGGGGCACCGTTCAACCCATAATAGCACGCATCTTTCTCACTTCTAAGAAGGGCTCTAAGTCTGTGACTTTTAAAGGGCTTTTAAAGCAGTACTTTGAAATAAATCCATCAGATGATTGCCACCTGCTGGCAATGGGACCTGGTGTTGGAGTGGAGAGCAGCGGGGTCCTGGTCCTGTCATGTTAAACCTGAATTTCCCATGGGCTCCCTTTCATGACGCATGCTCAGCAGAGCCAGACTCCTTGGAGCACTACCTCTGTCGTGTGGCCAGGACCCATGTTAGGAAATCTTCTCTTCTCTCTCTCTCTCTCACCTCTTCCCCTAGAAGATGATGACGGTCTTCATTCACTGAAGATTCAAGGTCAGCAACGACTAAAAGAAAAGAAAACTATTTTACTTGGCGATATAAAAGTTGGCTTCTTTATAGTCAGAATGGCCATCATCAAAAAGTCTACAAATAACAAATGCTGGAGAGGATGTGGAGAAAAGGGAACCCTCCTACACTGTTGGTGGGAATGTAAATTGGTGCAGCCACATGGAGAACAGCATGGAGGTTCCTCAGAAAACTAAAAATAGAGTTACCATTGGATCTTGCAATCCCACCCCTGGGAATATATCCAGACCAAACTATAATTCCAAAAGATACATGCACCCCATAGCAGCACTATTTACAATAGCCAAGACATGGAAACAACCTAAATATCCTAAACAGATGAATGGATAAAGATGGTGTGGTACATATATACAATGGAATACTACTTAGCCATAAAAAAGAATAAAATAATGCCATTTACAGCAACATGGATGGACCTAGAGATTATCATACTAAGTGAAGTAAGTCAGAAAGAGAAAGAGAAATACCATGATATCACTTATATATGGAATCTAAAATATGATACAGATGAACTTATTTACAAAACCTGAATAGACTTAACAGACATAGAAAACAAATATATGGTTACCAAAGAGGAAAGTGGGAGAAGGATAAATTAGGAGTTTGGGATTAACATGTGTACACTACTATTTATAAAATAGATAAACAGCAAGGACCTACTGTATAGCACAGGGAACTATATTCAATATCCTGTGATAAACCATAATGGAAAAGAATATGAAAAGGAATGTATGTATACATATGTATAATTGAATCACTTTGCTATACAGCAGAAATAACACAACATTGTAAATCAACTATAGTTCAATAAAACAAAATTTTTTTAAAGTTGGCTTCTTTCGAAGGACAGCATAGAGTGGTGTTTGAGAGCATGGACTCTGGCACCAGCCTTCCTGGGTTCAACTCCCAGCTCCGTCATTTAGCAGCTGTGTGATTGAAGGAAATTCTCAAACTCTGTAGCTCAGTTTCTCCATCTGTGATAAGGGGTGAAACAGCACCTTCTTCATGGACTGGTGAGAATGATACGTTCTCACCAGGATGAACCAATACATCACTTAACCAGAGCCTGAGTCCTAGTAAGCCCTATGTAAGTACTTGCCATTAATGAAATTTGTTTTAGGCCAAACACAAAATTTACCTGGGATGAATTTTTAACCACCTAAAGCACACTTAAGATTGGCCAGAAAGTTCACAAGAAGACAGCACACAAAGGCCGCAGAGCTAGAACTTTAGCTTCAACAGAGGCTGGAAAAGACAACAGTTACAGCCATGGGGGGCGTGGGGCTAGGAGGAGCTGCAGCCCCCGTGTAAGATCAGAGGCAGGACTGTGGGCCGATGGGCCGGCAAAGAACAAAGTGCTGCTCGTGAGAGGACTGAGAGGTAAACACGGAGGCAAAAAGGTCAAGGCCACCAGGGAGAAGGAGGAACAGGTGCTGGGAGCACAGTCAGGAGATGCAGCCCAAGGGTCACGTGGTCAGTTTGTTGGACAGGCCACGAGCTCCCACCTGGGCCTCCTGCTGGGCTGCCTGTTCTTCCTTTGTCACCTCCTGCCCTGGCCCACTTTCCACACAAAGCCAGAATGATCTTGTTAAAACATGTCAGATCATTCACTCAGAGTAAAAGGCAAAGTCCCTACAACAGCCTGCCAGGACTCCACAACCTCCCCCCTCCTTACCTCTCAAACACAACAGATGCCACCACACCTTGGGTGAGTCTCCTATAGCTACTGTGACAAAGTATGGCAAATTCAGTGGCTCGATACAATTCAAGTTCATCTTACAGTTCCAAAATCAGCCTCGCTGGGCTAAAATCAACATGTTAGCAGGACTGAGCTCCTTCTGGAGGTTCTAGGGGATAATCCATTTCCTCACCTATGTCTACACTGCATTCCTTGGCTCATGGCCCCTTCCACCACCTTCCAAGCGGGGAGCATAGTGTCATCAGACCTCCTTCACAGACTGACGCTCTTGCCTTCCTCTTACAAATACCCTTGTGATGGCACAGGGCTCACCTGGATAATCCAGGATAACCTCAAGATCCTTAACTTAATTACAGCCACTAAGGCCCCTTTGCCATTAAGATAACACATTCACAGTTTTCAGAGACTAGAACACGGACATCTCTGAGGGGACATTACTCAGCCTACTGCATACCTCAAGGCCTCAGCACCCACTATTCTCTCCACTTGGAGTATTCTTCACCCAGATATCCACCTGGCTTGCTCCCTCACTTCCTTTAGGCTTTTACCCAAAAGCAACTTTCTTAATGAGGACTTCACTGACCACCCTATTGGAAATTTCTATACACATCCTCCTATTCCTTATCTCCCTTTCATGGTTTATTTGTTTCTTTAGCTCATATTGTATGGATATATTTTGTTTATTTTGTGACTCCACCAGCTAGAATATAAACACTGTAAGACAGTTATTTTTTTCTCTTGTGATACAAGATGGACATATAGATCTATACAAAAAAAAATTACAGCACACTAAAAATGGCCACCACATGAATAAATATATAAGATAATTTCTTCTTATTTAAGTCTCTTTAAAAGCTAAGTAACCACTTGAACACAAAATATGACCATGGATTTTGACACTTATATGTACTAGTTAAATGTAAAATATACGACAACAGTAGCATAAAATCTGTGAGTTAGCGTGGAAGAATACCATTGCCATGTTTTTATACTAAACATGAAGTGGTATAATATCACATAACTATAGACTAAGATAAGTTAAAGATAGATTGTATAATTGATAAGGCAACAACTAAAAGAGTAATAAGCCAACAAAGGAGTTAAAATGAAATTTAAAAATACTCAAATAATCTAAAAGAAGAAATCAAGTTTAAAAAAAAAGAAATAAAGAATAGATGGGACAAATAGAAAGCAATAGCAAAATGATAGGCTTAAACTTAACTATATAAAAATCATATTAAATGTAAATGGTCTAAACATCCCAATTCAAAGGAAGAGATTATCAGATTGTTTTTTAAAAAGCAAAATCCAACTATATATACTGTCTACAAGGAACAATTTGTCAACATAAAGACATAAGAAGGTTAAAAGTAAAAAGATATAAAAAGATATATCATTCTAGTGCTAATCAAAAGAAAGTTGAAGTGACTACATTAATGTCAGACAAAATTGGTTTCAGAGAAATTACCAGGAAGAAAGAAAGTCATTTCATAAGGATAAAAGAATCAATTCATCAAGATGACATAACAATCTTAAACATTTATGTACCTAATAACAGAGCTTCAAAGCACACAATATAACTGCAAAAACTTATAGAACTACAAGAAGAAACAGACAAATCTACAGTTATAGCCAAAGTTTTCAGTACCCCTCACCCCCAAATAGATAGAACACACAGACAAAGTCACTAAGCAGTATAAAAGACTTGAAAACTACTATCACCCAACTTGAGCTGATTGACATTTATAGAACACTCCACCCAACCAGAATAAAAATTCTTTCATGTGCACACAGAACACTTGATGACAGGGATCTGGGTCATAAAACAAGCCTCAAAAAATTTAAAAATACTTAAGTCACTCATAGTATATTCTATCAGTATTACCAGAATGGAATTAAATTAGAACTCAGTAACAGCAAGATCTCTGGAAAATTCCCAAATATTTGGAAGCAAAAAAATTATACTTCTAAAAAATGCACATGTCAATGAATAAATCAAACAGATACTTACAGAAGTCCTTAAAATTGAAAATGAAAACACAACATTTCACAATTTGTGGGATGCCACTAAGACAATGCTTAGAGGGAAATCTAAGTGCCTTAAGTAGAAAAGAAGAAATGTCTCAAATCCATGACTTCAGCTTTAAACTTAAGAAACTACAAAAAAGAGTAAATAAAATCCAAACTGAAGAGAAGAAAGAAAATAATAAAAAATTAGAGTAGAAAACAATAAAATAAAAAACAGAAAAATAATAGAGAAAGCCAAGAAAATAAAAGCTGGGCCTTTGAGAGGATAATAAAATTGATAAGCCTCTAGCTCAACTGAGCAAGCAAATAAGAAAGAAGAAACCATTTACTAATATCAGGAGTGAGAGAGATGGTATCACTGTAAATTCTGCAGATATTAAAGTGAGGACCTTTTGTTAATAACTTTATGCCAATGAATTTGAAAACTAATATAAAATGGATAAATTCTCTGAAATACACAAACTACCAAATCTCACCCAGGAATCTGAATAGTCCTCCATCTGTTAAGAAGTTACATTTGTAGCTAAAAATCTTCCCACAAAAAAACTCCAGGCCCAGATGGCTTCATTAGTGAATTTTACCATTTAAGGAAGAAATAATAAATTCTTCCAGAAAATTGAAGAGGAGAGACTACACCCCCCAATACATTCTATAAGGCCAGCATTACCCTGAAAATAAAACCACACAAAGACATTATAAGAAAGGTTATCTACAGATCATTATCTTTCACAAACATAGATTTTAAAAATTCTTAACAAAATTTTAACAAATAAAATCCACCAATATATAAAAGGACCAATTTTAAAAGCCATATGATGATCTCAGTTGACATGGAAAAAGTATTTGACAAAATTCAACATCCATTCCTGATAATAACCCTCAGCAAACTAGACCCGAAGGGTGTTTCCAACCTGGTAGAGGTTGTCTATGAAAAAACTACAATGAATATCACACCTAATGGTGAACTGAAGGTTTTTATATAGAGGGTAATTGGCATGAAGTGCAGGTGGAAGATAAGCTATTGGCTTGGGATGCCTTCAGCACCAGAAAGGTGTGGTGACAGTAATAATCACAAGATGTATAAAGGAAGTTGACTGCTTTCTACTGCATTGGAAGCCTTTGAAAAAATGAAAATAATAAAGTTAGGGCAGCCAACTGCCAGTCCAAATCCTGTGAAAGTCAGAAGCCTCCATTGAAGGTTTTAGGGAGACTCTCCCTTCCTGCGGTGACAGGGCAGAGCAGGCCCAGGCCCCGCTCAAATTGTAAACATGGCAGAGCCATGACGGCTGCAGAGCCTGAATTCAGAGTCTTAATAGCTCTCTTAGAGGGTGTGGAGAAAAGGGAACCCCCTACACTGTTGGTGGGACTGTAAGTTGGCGCAGTCACTGTAGATAACAGTATGGCGGTCCCTCAGAAAACTAAATATAGAGCTACCATATGATCCAGCAATCCCACTCCTGGGCTTATATCCAGACAGAACTATAATTCAAAAAGATACATCCACCCCTATGTTCATAGCAGCACTATTTACAATAGCCAAGACATGAAAACAATCTAAATGTCCATTGACAGATGAATGGATAAAGAAGATGTGGTACATGTATACAATGGAATACTACTCAGCCATAAAAAAGAATGAAATAATGCAATTTACAGCAACATGGATGGGCCTAGAGATGATCATACTAAGTGAAGTAAGTCAGAAAGAGAACGACAAATACCATATGATATCACTTATATGTGGAATCTAAAATAGGACACAAGTGAACCTACCTCCAAAAGAGAAACAGACTCACAGACATAGAGAACAGACTGTGGTTGTCAAGGTGGTGGGGGGTGTGGGGATGGATTGGGAGTTTGGGATTAGCAAATGCAAACTAGCATCTATAGGATGGATAAACAACAAGGTCCTACTGTATAGCACAGGGAACTACATTCAACATCCTATGATAAACTATAATGGAAAAGAACATTAAAAAAGAATGTGTATATATACACACACATATATGTATAATGTATATATATGTATAACTGAATCACTTTGCTGTGCAGCAGAAATTAACACAACATTGTAAATCAACTATACTTCAATAACATAAAATTTTTTCATTAAAATAATAGGTCTCTTACATCGAAGTTGGGGGCCCCGGTAAAACGCTGAGACTGGTAACAGGAATATTTGAGTGGATGAGCCTGAGAATTTTGAGCCCCTAGACTGTCCTAAACCCAGTGGACCACCAGAAGCAACCCAATCTCCTTTCTAGAAAAGGGTATCCCTCTGCCTGGAAATCGAGTTGTGAAAGACCTTCCTGAAGCAAGTGATTTGCATGGTGATGCCTGTTCTCAAGATGTGCTCATACCTCCCCTCACTGATTCCAGGACAAAAGTCACCTGAATAGGAAAGTGTAGCCCCTGCTCCAGAATATAGTTTGCATGTTAAAGGCACTGCAGCCCTGGCTAATCAATACTATCAAGAAGAGGGGAAATGGGGAAATAATTTTGAGGGTACCGGCATTGGAGCAAGGAGACAGGCTGAAGAGGGGAGAACGTATTCGACATGGGAGCCCTCCCATGGAACTTAGGGTCCACGTTCTGACAAGGACACCTGGAGCCAGTCCTAAGAGTCTCTTGAGATTCCTCCTTGAAGATTTGACAGAAAGACAACCCTCATTTAATGAGGTGGAGATACCAACTTCTTTCTCATAGTATTGAGAAAAGGGTCAGTCAACTCAGAGAGGCAAGGAGGTGAGAGCGGATTTACCAACAAAGACTGAGGAGCCGTCCCTGTGTTCATCCCCAGGAGAGCCTAGGGGCACACCCTCCACTAAGATGACAAGGAATGCACAGGGGACGGCTATACGGACAGCTTTGAAAAGTCTGCAGAGGGCCGCACTTTTTAGGGGTGAGTTGACAGTGAGAGATGATGTCATAGAATTGGGCTCCCTCCAAGCCGTGAGGATAATGGAATGAGAGAATCACAGAGGCCAGGGGGCAGCCAAATTTCAAAAAAAAAAAAAGGATGTTATGACCCAAGATAAGAATAGCAATCAAGATGGTGCTGGACTTATAGGAATGCATGGTGATGGCTACTGGATCACGTGTTATCAGCACAAGATAGACAGGGAGTCAGCCAGGGGACCACTCAACTTGTACAGAAAAAACTGGCGGCAAGCCAGCAATTCTCAGATCTAGATCATTCTCGGATGGAGGAAAGCCTGGATCTCCTTGAGGAAAGACCCAGTGATGCCATCACAAGTATATGTAGTAGACTTCCCCCATCCTTTCCCAAAGTGATCGGAGGTCATCTGCTGAAGTACTAAACCCTGGGGAAGGGATCCAGGCAGACAATTCCTGGACTATCAGCTATGGGTCTGAGCTGACACAGGTTGCAGGAGATGTGAAAAGCCATCGTGATCCTCCAGTTGGAGTTAGGAGATAATGATGAACAGGTGACAGGATACTTCCCCAATTCATCTCTGTCTCCAGGGAATACGGCCCATGGTAAAGGCCACTTAACGCCAACCTGCACTTCCCATCACTAAGAAACACGTGCCTGACAAGGCCCTTCAGTTCTCAGAGGCAGCAAATGTGGCACTGGGAATACTCCTCTGACCCACTGTCAGGTGGCCCAGAGGCCACCAGTCTGGAGTGGATCACTGAGCAAGTGCCACATAACCCACCAGGTGCTAGAAGATTCCACGGTGCTAGAGGTATCCCCACATGGGCAAAAACACCAGGTGGGGCCTCAGGAAATTCCCAGTAGGAAAGTCACAGCACAGACCTCTACGCGCTAAGGCTCTGGAACAAGGCCTCTGCCCATCTTCTGTTGAAGATGAGGCTCTGCGGTCACCTCGGGGAGTGGTCCAGACCGTGTCTCAGAACTTCCCAACGGCCGTCAAAGGTTAGGAACTGGAGGAGCCTTCAGGAGTGGACCTGGTATCTCCATCAGATCCTCCCCGCTTCCTGCTACCTTCCCATGGCCTTGAACCCTGGCTCTGCCTCCTAGGGTTGGTTACGTAACTTCCCTGGGCCTGTTTCCTCACCCAGGAAGTGAGGATGAGGTCATCTGTCGCACAGAGCCCCAAAGATAACCAGTGCAAAGAACCCAGAGCGTGGTCACTATTCGCTCGTCCCCTGCCATCTCTTTGTCCCCAGGGCTGACTTCCGAGCTGCTCACAATGTTTGTACAATTGATTTTGTAAACCTGCCAATTTTGACTTCATCTTCATTAGGATTGTCAGCTCCCAGGGTCAGGGCTCCCTGGTGTTGGCCTGTCTTTGTGTTCCATCCAGTGCAGGACCGCAGGCACGGAGGCCCAGGCCGGTTTGTGGGAGGGGCCTGCAGACTCTGTGGTCCCTGCACTTCTGTGCCCTTGTCACCGGCCATTACCTCAGCAGCCATAGACCCGTCAGGGAAATCTGCCCTTCACCCTGTGCCAGGCCGTCCTGTCTCAGACTTTCAAATCAGGCCATTACCAGCCTGGAGCTCAATTGTTAGTCACTGGGCCTCAGCTTCTCAGCCCTTATCTAATCAACGCACAGACCCAGTTATTCAGTCAGTATTTACATAACCCCTCCCCTCTCTGGGGCCCTCCATCCTCCAGCTGCTCCCCTGGGCACAAAGCTCTGGTTTCACTTAGTGTCCCAGGTAACAAGCCGTCCCCTCGTTTGTATTGGCAGGACTGGGAAGTGGGGAAAGATAGCGCTGAGACCTCCCTGCTGGAGCTGGGTCCCTGGAGAGAGGCTGTCCGTGCAAAGTCACCCCTTCTGTGTCCAGAACGCACAGGCTTGGATTTCCTGTCGGGCTCAGTCTCCCTGAGGACGGAACGCGGGATCCTCCAGCACACACTCGCCGCGGGGTGTGCAGCAAATGGCCAGGGCTGACTGTGCAGCAACCTCCAACTCCCCGCCCAGCTCTTCACACATGGCGTCTCCCTTAACCTTGACCCCAGCCCTGCCAAGCGTTGCTATTCTTAATTTTCAGACGGGGAAATGGAGGCTGGTAACGTGTCTTTGGACAGGCAGCCGGTGAGTGGCTAAGCCACACTGACTGTATAACCGTCTGTCCAGCTGCACAGCATCACCCCAGCCCAGCACAGCTGGGTCCACCCCGGACGTCCTGCTCCATTAGCTCTGGGGTGGGCCTTGGAAATACGCCTTTTGAAGGCTCTCTGGGTAATTCTGGTGCATTCCGAAGGTTAGGAAGAGCCCCAAGTTTCCTTCCATCTTTAGAAGTTCTCTAGTTCTGGGAGAGTTTAATCATAAGGGACAAGTTAGAGGCCCCTGGCCTCCCCTTCTCCCCGGTGACAGTCCCTGTGTGCTCTCCCGTTCCCTCTCGGTGGGCCCCCCACCTCTACCCCATCCCCACCCCCAGTCAAGTCAGGCGCCTGGCTTCACGGGAGGACAACGGGCGCCCCTGGGTGAGGCCGGCTCCGGACACAGTGCCAGCTTCCTTTTTTTTTTTTTTTTTAACATCTTTATTGGAGTATAATTGCTTTACAATGGTGTGTTAGTTTCTGCTTTATAACAAAGTGAATCAGTTATACACATACATATGTTCCCATATCTCTTCCCTCTTGCATCTCCCTCCCTCCCACCCTCCCTATCCCACCCCTCTAGGTGGTCACAAAGCACCAAGCTGATCTCCCTGTGCTATGCGGCTGCTTCCCACTAGCTATCTGTTTTATGTTTGGTAGTGTATATATGTCCATGCCTCTCTCTCGCTTTGTCACAGCTTACCCTTCTTCCCCGTGTCCTCAAGTCCATTCTCTAGTAGGTCTGGGTCTTTATTCCCCTCTTGCCCCTAGATTCTTCATGACCTTTTTTTTTTCTCTTAGATTCCATATATATGTGTTAGCATACAGTATTTGTTTTTCTCTTTCTGACTTACTTCACTCTGTATGACAGTCTCTAGGCCCATCCATCTCACTACAAATAACTCAATTTCGTTTCTTTTTATGGCTGAGTAATATTCCATTGTATACATGTGCCACATCTTCTTTAGTGCCAGCTTCCTTCTGAAGCCTGCACGTGGCCCGAGGGGAGGGGCCTCGGCTGGTATCTCCTTCCAGCCCCAGAAGACTGAGGATCGAGGTGAAAGGGCCGGGTGGTGGTGCCAGATCTGGGGCAGGGCAGAATTTACAAAGTTACCCCATAAATTTGCCACTCACAAACCTACCTTCTGAGCCTAAAAAGCAGGGAGGACCCAGTTCTGCTCTGGGTCAACACCCGCACCCTCACCCCAGCAGACCGCGCTGACCTCGACACAGTCAAAGGGAGGGCTGAGGGTGAAAAGGGGGGCCTTGGGAGAGGCCTTTAATCCGGGGTCCTGTCCCGCAGTACACCCCCTAAACTGCCTGAATACAGCACAAGGGCAGAGGTGCCAGGTGTCCCTGCGTGGAGGCCTTGCGGTATCGGCATGGGGAGAATCCCGTGACAGCAGCTGGGAGGTCCCTGGAGCTCCCACCCCAAAGCCACCTGTGGCCACGAGCGGGTGTGGCTCGTAGGACAGCGAGGCTCCCAATCCGGCCAGTCCGCAGGGCCAAGGCCGGCCCAACCGCACCACTGAGATGAAGATGGGAAATCTCGGGGGGTTCCCCAGACAGGCTCTTCTCCTTAACGCCATGGTGATGAGAAGCTCGTGGTGCCCAGAGATGAAGCCCACCTCCAGGGAAGGGCAGCACTATGGGCAATGATCAGCTTCAAAAGCCTGAGCGCAGGAGCTGGAGAGCTAGCACAGCAGGAGAAGATGCTCCCGGCGGACACTCTTTCTTCCCAGACGCCTGGGCTGCGAGGACGCTGACGAGGCGGGACTCTCACACGCATGCGCACGCGCCGTCCCTCCGCTCTCGCTCGCCTGCATCCTCCCCTCCTCACGTGCATGCGCACTGCCTGCTGGCTCCTTCCTTCTGCCGCTTAGCTCTGTGAGCTGGGTAACCCAGACGACCCTCCCTCCGCGGATAGCCCAGGGGAAAGAGGCTGTGTAGACTGATCGTCTACATAGAACACTCTCGTGGTCTCTGTGACGCAGCAAGTTCCAGAGGGCGCACTGGAGCCCAGAGCCAAGGCCTGGACTTGGAAGGAGGTGCCCTTTGGCTTGGAACTGGTGTCAGGGTGCGCCTCCCCCAGGAAGTGAAGCACGTGGTTCTGGACCCTGTAGTCCCAGATGGCAGCTGCTCTAATTTCCCAGCGCACGTGAAGGAATTTCTTTTAACTCATGACTTTGCGAGTAACAGTATAATAAGGTGAACAGAAATGAATTCATTCTGTGGTATAAAAATATCAACAGGTTATTAAACAGTTCAGTTAAACATAAATATAGAGACATATAAGTATACATCAACTACGAACCCTGCACACACATAACTGCATCGTGACCCTATTACTACCTTCCCTCCCCCCCGGTTCTGGGCCAGTGGCCCGGTTTGTCCAGGCACGTCACTTTTTTCACCTGGCTGTGTACTCCACCTTTGTGTCCTGAGCTAGTCCAGACTAGCCGGGGTTGGGCTTCTCTCCTCGCCGAGTCAGCAGGGCCACAGGCTGACTGCAGAGACCGCTCAGTTCTCCGTTGTCCTGACTAAGAGTTCAGCTGTGAAAGTACAGAACCTTCCTACATAAGCTCTCCGCATCCTCAAAGCCATGCCCGCTGCTGGTGGAAAGCCTGGGACTGACACCGGGCCTCGGTAGAAGAGGTTTACAGGCTGTGTGGGCACCGAGCCGGGGAGAGGGCTCCCTTGTGTCCGTCACAGCCTTCTTCCCTGTGATGGTTTCCTGTCTCTCCTTCAGTATCAAGTCCCTCCACCCACCACCCCCAGGGATAAAATCCAGAGCTAAAAGGCAGCCACTCAGGACGAAATGCTGCCTCACCCAGGTGGGTTTACCCTTTTCATGCTGAGTGTAAAGTGACCGAGATGTATGGGAGGATAAAACCATTACCGGACCAGGTTCATTTGCCCGACAGCCAACAAGCCAGACGCTGAGATGCCAAGGTTTGGGGCAAGAGAAAGGGCTTTTTCACAAGGCAGCCACTGAGGAGATGGGAGAACGCACCTCAAATTCACCTCCCCAAAGGCGAGAGGCTTGAGATATTTATGGGATGAAGAAAACAAGTGGCCTTAGGCATGGGGAAAGGTGATTGGAGGTGGGGGAAAGGTGATTGGAGGTGGGGAAAAGGTGAGGTAATCAGTGTTCTGCACAGGTGTAGCTGAGTTACACGCGTCTTTGTGGGAGGCATGTTCAAAGATGGAGGTGCTTGGCGTGATCTGAGGGTGGGGTTTTCAGCCCTCTGACATCATACGTTTGCTCATCAGGCTCCTGTGCAGGCCTAGTTTTACTGGTGGTAGGCTTTAGCACCCAGTCTTCAGAGTCAGGGTGGAGGCCCCCAGTTGGCACCGACTGTCCGGACCCTTGAGTCTCCTGTGAGCCTTCCTGCTGCAGTAAAAGTGCTGGTCGGCCGTACTGACAGTGGTTACCCAGCAGGCAGGCCAGCGGATGCTTAGGACAATGACAAAAAGAGACACTCGATTTTTCATTGATTTCGAAAAGCAATTGCATAGCCTTGATGGAGAAAACCACAACTTCGTTGGACTTCCTACACTTATTTCCATGGTTTAGACCTGTTTTGAATCCATGGGGACAGGAAGAGACCAGATGTTCTCAGTGCTTTGGGCTCCCCAAAGGTCTCACTCAGTCTGTCCCAAGTGTAAGGAGCCCATGTGCTAATGAAGCTTGGCCCGCTTGCCTACCCGCCTCCAGGTACAAGGAAGGGAGCACTGAGTTGCCCTCAGATCACTGCGCAGTCACCCCGTGGGTGACTGAAGGAATGCCCCCCACACCTCCACGTTCCCCTCTCTCTCTGCGTCCTTCTTATCACCTCAATTAAAAGTAGGCACAGTAGTTTGCAACCTCTGAGAAATAAGGGAACTTCCCTGATGTCCTTAAAAGGCCTCCTTATCCGAGACCAAGAGCATCTCATTTGGTGTCTCTGAATCCATCTGGACATTCTTGTTTCTCTGGCTCTCCAGTGGGGTTCCCCACTCCACCGCACTGTCAGACCACTTTCCTCCATCCCCCTGAATCCTGCCCAGAGTTCAAGGCCCACCTTAAAGTGTCAATGCATCTAGGCCTTTGCTGGCTATTCCAGCCTTCACTGAGTACCTGCCTCTAGATTTCTAAAGCATTTACAGTTACTGCTACACAACTTACACTCATGAATGTACCTGGTGGACTCTAGGGCCCCTATGATCCAGTCTCAGCAGCCTTCCATGCAAAGATTTCCTGTAGTGTCTTTTCTTTTAAAGAGAATTAGAGTGGGCTTCCCTGGTGGTGCAGTGGTTGAGAGTCCGCCTGCCGATGCAGGAGACACGGGTTCGTGCCCCGGTCTGGGAAGATCCCACATGCTGCAGAGCGGCTGGGCCCATGAGCCATGGCCACTGAGCCTGCGCGTCTGGAGCCTGTGCTCTGCAATGGGAGAGGCCACAACAGTGAGAGGCCCGCGTACTGATAAATAAATAAATAAATAAAGAGAATTAGAGTGATTTGCTGTAAAACCTAGAGCGGCATTTATAAAACGTCCCTGTCCTGTCCTCTCCTTTCCAACTCTCTAGCACCACTCCCTGAATGCCACACCCCCTCACTCCTCTGCCTCAATTTCACCCCCAAACCTTAAATATACACAGCTTTTCCAGATCACTTGTTCCCATCCCCTGTTTATCAACGTTTTCTTTTCTTTTTTTTTTTTTAAGCTTGAGCCAGGTCTTAGTTGCAGCATGCGAACTCTTAGCTGCAGCATGTTGGACCTAGTTCTCTGACCAGGGATCAAACCCAAGCCCCCTGCACTGGGAGCTCGGAGTCTTCGCCACTGGACCACGAGGGAAGTCCCTATCGACTCTTGATGATACATAGGCTTAACCTCTTTACCAGCAACCTGGGGCTGATTTACACTCCCTAGCAGCCTTCCCTGCTCAAAAGGGTTGGCTCCAGCCACCCTGTTCTAGGTTGTCGGGACTCCAGAATCAAAGCTGCGGGAGCGTCCCCTCCCTGGGACACGCAGGTCTCACAGCAGAGGGATCAGAGAGATGGTGTAGCCATGCAATTGTTCTGAAGTCTCCTACTCAGAAACGGTGAAACGGAGCAGGACCTTGTGGGGCTCCTAGGCACAAAAGCCTTTCTGTGTCCCCCGTTTTTTCAAGGGCTTCATTCAGCCTCCATGATCCTCCCTGAGTTCCAACAGACAGGTTCAAACAGATGCTAATCAGGGAAGGGAGGGGATGCAGAGACAAGGGAGGAGCAGTCAAGAAACAATAGCGCATCCTTGGGGCAGGGCCCTGGTTCCCCCTCAAGGGATACACATAACAGTATCTTTGAGCTGTTTTGCAGATACTGAAACCCTCACCAGGTAGGAAAAGTTAACTGTATGCTGCCCACAAGCAAGTAGACCCCAGACCTGTTGGAACCAGAAGTTTGATGATGTTGACTCCCAATTACCTCCCCACCAACCCATCAGAAGAATGTCCACAAGCTGATCACGCCCTCTTCTTCGAACCATTGCTATAAAAGTCCTCACTACCCGCTGCAGGTTGGGTCACACAGTTTTTGAGGGCATTAGCCCGCTCTGTCCCCTTTGCCTGGCAAAGCAATAAAGCTATTCTTTCCTACTTCACTCAAACTCAGTCTCTGAGATTCAATTTTGTACCGGGGTACAGAGGCTGGATTTCAGCTCCAAGGGCTCCATGTTGAGCATCCTGCTCCAGGGAATTCCATATCCAGGAGCAACGATGACCTCCAGATTCCCTCCGTGATGCAGTGGAAGGCTCATGGTGAAGGATCTAGAGATCAGTGACTGAGGAATCACCTGGCCCGGGTGTGCTCACCACCCCGTCCAGCCATCCGCCTGGGGCCTGGCTGCTGCCTGGTAGCAAATCTGGAAGCAACCCAGTCCCAGCACCCCTTCATGGTGCCAAGAAAACATGTGCCTACACCCAGTAACTGGAGTCTCTCTGCCCCGGGTTAGTGGTGGGGACCTTCTCTTACAGGCTAAGTTCTAGAAGCAGAGCTGCCTGCTAAGTGGTCTCCTAATCTGTAGAACAGGTTTCACTGGATTTTATGGGAAGCTCCTTCCTCAGAGGTGGGCTAGAACAGTGGGGCTATCGTCAGCCAGGGGGAATTTCCTTTGAAGCAATTTATTTAAGTGTTCTTGTCTCCCATGCCTCAGTTTTGCCATTCTTCACTCAGGAAAAACATACGAAGTTGTTCCACAAGACAATTAAGGGGGAAATGATTGCACAACACTTTAGGAAAATATATCAACAAATGAAAATAGCAGATTTGCTGGAGGAGGGGGTAAGGCAGTTAAGAAGATGGGTCTTTGACAAGAGTTCAGAACTCCCCGATAAGCATTTTGTTGGGGAGATTAGTCTTTACTTTCCCTGCCAAAATTAGGAACCACCCTTTTTTCTCTGTAATAACAACCCTGGGGCTTAATCAGCAACTGTGTTGGGGAAAGAGTTGTGTACTTTAAGTGTGGAGGGTCACAATGCAGAGGAAAGCTGAAAATTTCCAGAACCGCCCTGTCCAGGAACACTTTTCCCTTTTGCCTCTGACTAGATATTCTCCCAAAGAACATCTGCTTTTCAGGGCAGGGAGGAAATGACACAAGGGAAAAGACTCCTACAAATAAGTAAAGTTTGCCCAGGAGGTCACTTCGAGTGAGGTGGATGGAAAAGAAAATCACTTGAGATGATGGGGTGTGGAGTGGGGGGAGAGAGAGAGAGGTTCAGTAACCCTGCTGGCCAGCTGCAGAGATGTTCCAAGTGTACACACAGGATGGGCGCACACGTCACCTCCTCAGTCCCTCAGTGATTGTGCATCAAATGTATTCAACTCTTTCCTTTCTAGTGATATTGACCAGGGTTCTTGGCCTCCTTAATCAATAGAAATGGATCGGGGGCCAGACAAGAAAGTCAGGCAAGGCTTTATTGGGGCCCCTGCTACAGCAGGGGGAGGTGAAAACAAGTAACAGTTTCCCTTGCCAGCTCCCCAAGGTGTGGGGCGGAGGGACAGTGAGCTGTTTCCTCACATGGGGTGACGGTAGGGGTGTGTCTAGGAGTCAGGCCAGAGGTGTGGCCTAGGTGTTTTGCCCACCCCTTTGGTGGTGTTGAGTGCAGGGGGCATGCACAGTTAAGAAGATGGGTCTTTGACAAGAGTTCAGAACTCCCTGATAAGCATTTTGTTGGGGAGATTAGTCTTTGCCTTTGCCTCTGCCTTTGCTCCCAACACCCTGTTTTTGTTCCCAGCTCCTCAGAAGTGGCAACTGGGTTTTTTTGGTGTTTCGTATCTTGTTGTCCATAATTTGCCCCAACTGCGCATGCACACAGTTAGTTTCTTTGTATTTTGTTGCTTGATGAGATGTTTTTCCAGGTGCAAGCGTTGCAGCAAACGCTCCCAGGTCCCAGGTCCCAACCTGTCTCACTAGGACTGGGTAACATGAGACAGTGGGCCTTCCCACCCTCGCCATGCAAGGGGACAGATAAAGAAGGAGTGACACACACGTTTGCAGCCCTTCTGCCGGGCTGCCTGGGATGCTAATTATCATAGCCTCACCTAGCATCCCTGTGGTCACGGCTGCAGCTGTCAGATGCTAATTCCATGACCTCACACTTTCTAGGAAAGAGGCAGCAAGGGAAGTGACCAAGCCCATTTTATAGCAGGAAAATATGTGGCAATCACAACAGAAAGAGGGGTTTAGAGAGGTGGATGGGAGCGTCAATGCAAAAGCAAAGCATAAAAGACATCATGTCTTGGGCAAAGGCACTTTGAAGATGCTTTATTATTAGGGAGGTTGCATTTACATCCAAGGATGGATGCAGGGAGAGACAGGCCTGTGATAGAAGCAATGTTCCACTGTATAAGTCAATCTAATTACATATAAAAGTTCAAGGTGTTTTGCCTCTTGTCCCACCTTTGACCTGGGTGGGCAGGGACAGGGAACAACCTTCCCAGGAAGTGTTCAGACAGTGGCTGTGTTAGCAAGTGGAGCCTTCCCCACAGCAAGGATGGGGAAACTGCTCTCTTCTGTTGCTAATGACTCGAGTCTTCTTTTAAAGCATCATTCCAAGTTAACCATCATGGCTTTTTGTGAAAGAAAAGCCTGAAAGATGGCTTGAGTGTGTAGGAGAAACAATGGATCCAGGCAGGGAATGGCAGGAGGTGAGAAAAGGAGCAAGAAATACAGAGAAACTCCCCATGCATGGACCCCTGACCATGGGGAGGGAGCAGTCAGAGAGAGGAACAATTCAGCACCTGAGTGAGGGATGTCCACCTGGGCTGGTGCAGCTTAAATGTCCAGGAGCTCCTTCAACTCCGGTGTCTTCACCTGGCCATCACAGTGCACCCCATCCAGCCTTGCCTCATGGTCTTTGCTCCACACACCCTGCACACAGACACACAGACACACCATAATACAAAGGAGTCTCCTGGCACCATGCAAGGTGGAAGACAGCAGCTCAATCTGTGCCAGGGGTTGAACTGAACAACTTGGGCTAGAACACTGGGGTGTCAGCACACACCAGGAATAAATATTTCTTAAGAAAAAAAGGGATTCTGTGTATCTGTGGTAAAGCAAGTTTGGGGGAAACTACATACCATAACCTCTACCTAAGATTGTGTAACATCGTGGTAGCCATCCTCCAGGTGGCCCCGAAGGTCTTGACTCTTGGTCTTCACACCCTTGTATAGTCCCCACCCCATTGATTCAGGGCTGGTATGAGGGTGACCAGTAGAGAATGGCAGGGGTGATAGTGTGTGATTTTCAAGTCTAGGTCATATAGCGCACTGCAAATTTTGTCTCTGGGGAAGATGGCCACCATGCCATGAGGACACTCAAGCATCCCCGTGGGGAGGTGCACATGGAGAAGAACTGAGGGCTCCGAGCAAGAACCAGCACCAACTCACTGGCCAGGGGAGTGAGGCACCTTGAAAGTGGCTTCTCCAGCCCAGTCAAGCCTTCAGATGATGCAGCCCCAGCCAACACTGCAACTGCAACCTCATGAGAGACCCTGAGCCAGAGCCACCCAACCACGCTGCTCACAAATTCCTGACACACAGAGATTGTGAGCAGCATTCAAAGTTTCTTGTTGTTTGCAGCCACTAAGTTTTAAGGCAATGTGTAACCTAGCAATAGATAACTGATACCCATATATTAACATATTTGAGTCTCAGAGGGAGTCTTACATTTTTTTAATGTATTTTACTTTGTTTAACTTGGTGTTTCCCCAATGCTTCGGTTAAGGAACTGTTTTTTCAAAGAATGCTTCATTAACATCTTGGGATGCTAGTGTCCCACAGAGCATATTTTGAGAATATCTGGGCTAGCTGTGGTTGTATTTATTGTTTAGAAATTATCTCACATATTTGCATGCAATAGTTTGATGCCAGAAAAATTATCTCTAATAAAGCATATTTGAATAAAAACAATTCTATTGAATAAAAACAATTCTAATTTTAGCAACATAATGTTATATGCATTTACATAGCTCTCCATATAAAGGAAGGCTAAAGGAGTTCTTTGTCCAGGTAGTATTTTGAAAATAGAAATGTTTTTCCTACCCTATCTTTTAATGTATTGGTGTGTTGACCTGAAATGAGTACACTCCAGGTATTTCTTCAGCAAATAAATAACATTATTTATTTATTCAGGATCAGCAGAGAATTGCAGTTTGGGGTCGTCAACCACAGCAAACCCCATGCAAGTCCACACACAGCAAGGAAGGGCGAATTCTCTAATACAGGGAAAAGGAAGTGGAAAGGGCTACAGTAAACAAAGGGTCCATGGATTTTCATTGGCTGAGTCCTTGCCAGGGAAGAAGAGGACTCTTTCTTCTTTCTGTTGGGCTCAGCTATCATTGTAGGGCATGAAAACCCCTCCTTCTGGTCTCCCAATTCTATTTAATCAAGGTTTCTGTTTATTAATTTTTTTCACATTTTCCCCTTTTGATCAAGATCTTTCTCTGAAAGCATCACTGATCAAGAGTCAGGTTTTCCAGTTTCAGTGACTTTTTGCTCCTCAATGCCAGGAAGAACCTTTCCTGAGTGTAGTGTCCCATGTTGGAGGGAAAATGCACAGATTGGAAACCTATGGAGGTTACATTCAAGTAACAAGGTAGGATGGAGGAAGAACTCTCAGACATTTTTAAACTAAAATCCATATGTTATCAAAGTTATAGGTGTTAGAGAGCACCTGAAGTGATATGCCATCTTCAAAGGTCTGGTGACCAACTTCCAACAGGCCCGGTCTGGATATCTTGGAAAAACTGTCTCATCAGATGTTATTGACTTCAATTCCATGAAATCTGTACTTTCAGGTCACAGGATGATGTGCAGTTCCAGTCAGAATTCAGGGCTTTCTTTAGGTGTGTCACGTGAATCCAAGCATCTATTCCTTGGAGTCTGGCCGTACGAGGTTTGGTTAGCAGTACTTGATAGAGGGCTTTCCATCTAAGTTGAAGAGAGTTCTTCTGGAGGTGAAAATCTCCAGGTTGAAATAGATGAAATCTCCAGGTTGCAAGGTGTGATGCTCAAGGTCTTTGTCTCCTGAGGACACACTATGAAAAAGTTGCTCTACCAAAACATGGTTGTTTTTAATAGAAGCAATTACATCTTTGCAGTGTTGGAGTATCTCCCCTTTTATAAGTTGTGGGTCAAAACAAGCAGGAGCCAAGTGTGTTGGGCATCCTCTGACTACCTCAAAGGGTGAGTTCATGAGTTCCAAACGGGGTGGATTTGAGATTTAGAGGATCAGCAGCAATGCTTTGGGCCAAGGTATTTGGGGGGCCTCTAGAAATTTTGCCAAGTGAATCTTAATAATGTCTTCAGTGCATTGGACTAAACCAGAGAACTGGGGTGGTAAGTGCAGTGAAAGTTGTAAAACCAGCCAAACAGCACCGACTTGTCAAAGCACCTGGCCTGTACAATGTGTTCCTTGATCACTATGACGTTCAAGAGGAGTTTTCCAAGTAGGGATAACCTTTTCCAAAAGGACTTTGGCCACAAGAAGAGGCAGTAGCCTGTCTGCAAGGGAAGACTTCGGTCCAGTGTGAAAACATACAGACCATGACTAAAATGAATTTATAGCCATGAAATAAGGGAGTTGTATGAAATCCATTTGCCAGACCTCGAATGGTCCATTAGGCAGTTTAAAATGTCCCAGGGCAGCACCAGCAGGCTTCCCTGGGTTGTACTTTGGACAGTGGGACAAGTGAGGGAGGCACTTTTTGCAGTCTTGTTAATGTTTCCCCACCATATTGACTCATGAAGGTTGTCATTGTGTCAGTAGGCTAATGGCTTAATACTTGTACAGTGGTGAGGAGTGAGAATTTTAGAGTCTGCGGTAGGCCTGGGTTGTTATTTGGCCCAAACCAGAGCTTTCTCTTTTTATCAAACCAACAATTATTGGATTTTCAATCTTGTTTTTCCTTTTCTGAAGCCAATTGTTGGGCTTTCTTAGCGAGTTTTTCTAAGTTATCATTCGGGGAAATACCCCTTAGGCCATGACAGAAGTTTGGCTGCTCTTGGTCTCTCTAAGGGCAGCATTCCTTGCAGAAATGTCAGCAAGATGATTTCCCCTAGCTTCCAGAGAGTCAAGATTAGAATGCCCCAGGATCTTAATAATAGCTAAAGTAGCAGGTAAAATTATTGCATCTAATAATTCCTGAACACAGGGGAAATTTTTAATTTAAATTTCTTCTGAAAGGAAGGGAGCTACGCTGCTTCCACAACATTCCAAAGCCACGAGCTACTCCAGAAGAATATCTGTTATCAGTATAAATATTGGCAGTTTTGTCCTTGGCCAAAGTACAAGCCCACTTAAGAGCAAATAATTCAGCCTGTTGGGATAAAGGAACCATAGGTAAAGACGCTGCCTCGAGAAGATGCTGGAGAAGGTAAAAGAAAGGGTGACTTGGCAGAGCCCCCAGGTGTCGCGTGGGTTGGGAAAGAAAAACTGAGTCACCGTTTGTTTTCCACCACCCTTCACGGCCTCAGCGGAGCTGCTGGGGAAACCTCATCCAGAGAGAACCCGTTTCCTTTCTTTAAGGTTAAGGGGCTCTGCCATGAGAATGGCTCAAAGAGCTAGAAGTGAGGAGGGGGCTTCAAGTACAGAACCTAAATTGCCCTCCTAGGTTGCTTCCAATTAAAAGGCTTGGGTGCGAGCAGAGACCTGTGGGTCCTGGGCATCCCTCCAGGCCACGTGCTGTGCCACCTCGGTTGCGGACTTCACCCCTTCCAAGCCTCACTTCCTTCATCTGCTAAATGGGTTCACAGTACCAGTCTCACAGGGCTGTGGGTGGATGACGTGAGCACAGGAAGCAGCAGCCCCTCAGTCCACCCTCCCTCCCCACCACACTGCTGTCCCTTCAGGAACCAGGTAGACGAGGGTGAATTCTAGCGCATTAATGATTATATATAAGAGAAACCCCATTTATTAGAGGGATGAGTTGGGGGAGGATAAAACAGGATTTCTTGCTTTACAAAAGGATTCACTTAAAATAGCTCATTGTTTTAAATAGAAAGCCCCCTCCTTCACACATTTACAGACAATTAACTACTTAGGAAACTAAAAGAGGAAGCATTCAAGGGTGCTTGATGAGCAATCAGACATGGAGCAACTCTGTTGCTATAATGTCAGCCACAGGTGAAGTATTTATAGAAATCAATTTACACACAATTTTTCAGGAATATTCTTCATAGTAGCAAGCACTCCAACATAGATGTGCATCCCTGGTGCCCCAACGTCAAAGACAGCCTCAGTTCACTGCTGAAAGGCAGAGACGGGCCACTGTTCCCTTCTGATAAACAAAATAGGGCCAGTGCCTGGATAAATGATCATAATTTAGTGGTGAAACATGGCCTGTGATTACATTGTCGAGGAGTCATTTCACGTAATCTCCCCACCTTGCATCTCAAATTCCCCTCATTAAAGAGAACTCCTGCCTGTTTCATGTAAAAATCCCTCCTTCTGTTCCAATGTTGCCCATGAAGATCCCACAGGGTGTGCAGAGCAGGGGACCGGCTGGCCACAGCTGTGGAACCCTCTGTCCCCAGCAAAAGGGGAAGTGTGGGCACCCAGGCCATAGTTCATCCCTCCACGAGCCACAGGCTTGCTCTGTGCAATTTCAGCTCTGGGTGTCTGTCCAGCTTGCAGCAACACTGGGGTGAGGGACAGGGGGTCAGCCCTAAAGAGCTGTAGGGCTCATAGAAGCCTGAGTCCAGAGGACCTGGGTTTACTGTGGCTGGAGAACCACTCCCACCCAGGTTCCCCTTAACTCCAACTAGAAGATTTTACAATTGCTGTGGGCATACAAAAGGAGTGTGAAGAAAACCTACAATATCTGTCCTCAAAAGAGAGCACTCTAACATGGAAGATAACATCTAATATCATCACCACATGGGGAAAAATTCAGGCCAGATAGGGTGCCCTCACTGCATGAGGACTTAATTGCTGCTGTTGACTGAAAAAAACACAACCTTAAAGTTGAGAATTATGTTTTATTCGGCGGACATTCTGAGGACTTAAGCCTGGGACACAGCATCTCAGATAACTCTGGAAGTCTGCTCCAAAGAAGCAGGGGGGAAGCCAGGATATATAGGAGTTTTTGCAACAAAGACCAAGTAGTCATGAAATCGATCAGGACCCTGTGGGTCTCCTGGGCACAAAAGCCTTCTGTGTCCCCTTCCTGGAGTCCCAAAGGGCAGATTCGAACAGTTGCTAATCAGGGAAGGGAGAAGATGCAGAGGCAAGGGAGAAGCAGTCAAGAAACAATAGTGCAGCCTTGGGGCAGGGTCCTGGTTCCCCCTCAAGGGATATATGTAACAATAGCTTTGAGCTCTTCTGCAGAACTAAAACCCCACCAAATGGAAGACTTGATGAAGCACTCTTCATTCCAGAGAAGGTCACAGTTCACCCATCATCACCTGACGTCACATGATCTCTGGACTGAAGGAATGCAGGCCCTGCATGCACCCTGATCCTTATCAGTAACACTGCCCCTGGACCATAAGACTCCTCACAACCCCACCCCCTGTTCCAGGTTGGGACACACAGTTTCGAGGGCATTAGCCCACTGTGGCCCCCTTTGCCTGGCAAAGCAATAAAGTTACTCTTTTCTACTTCACCCAAAACTGTCTCTAAGATTTAATTCAGTGTCTGTGTACAGAGCCTGGATTCAGCTTCAAATTTTTGGCACCCAATGTGGAGCCAACGTGGGGATAGCCCCAGGAGGGTCCCCTGGCTTGATCAAATGCTCTGAGGTTTTCTTCACACCAGCCTCTTTCAAGAGGGTGGATGGTTGGAGAACTCCTTTAGAGACCAGATAGCCTGGGACCCATGCCTGGAAAGGCCAAGCCCCGGTCATACCAGGTCCCGATAGTCAGAACTCCGAGGTGGGAGTGGACAGTGGCAGAGGGACCATCCTAGCAACCACCAAGGCCACCTTTGCCTTGAGGACACACCCTTCTTCCTCCTGCCTCAGCCAGCCTGGATTTCTTACTGTCCTGGATTTCTTTCTGTCCAGAATTAGTCAACAGAAAACACATAATCTTCCATCAGGATAATGCAAGACCACATGTGTCTCTTTGATAACCAGGCGAAAACTGTTACAGCTGGGCTGGGAAGTTTTCATTCATCCACCGTATTCACCAGACACTGCACCTTCAGATTTCCATTTATTTCGGTCTTTACAAAATTATGTTAATGGAAAAAGTTTCAATTCCCTGGAAGACTGTAAAAGGCACCTGGAACAATTCCTTGGTCAAAAAGATAAAAAGTTTTGGGAAGATGGAATTATGAAATTGCCTGAAAAATGGCAGAAGGTAGTGGAACACAAGGGTGAATATGTTGTTCAATAAAGTTCTTGGTGAAAATGAAAAATGTGTCTTTTATTTTTACTTAAAAACTGAAGGCACGTTTTGGCCAACCCAATATGTATGTTTTTTTTTTGTGTGTGTGTATATATATTCTTTTTCATATTCTTTTCCCATATAGGTTATTACAAAATGCTGAGTATAGTTTCCCTGTGCTATACAGTAGGTCCTTGTTGTTTGTCTATTTTATACATAGTAGTGTGTATCTGTTAATCCCATACTCCTTTTGGTAACCATAAGTTTGTTTTCTATGGGATTTCGCTATTTCTGAAATGGAATCATTTTACCACTGAAAGTACTTCATTCTGTCTCTAAAAGGCTATTAATTGGTCAAGAGTGTGTCTTAGAAATGATGGTATCTCAGAATCAAGAAAACCCATACGAACACACATATTTGGAAGAACACATGCCAAAAAGTTACCTGTAGTTAAGGTTACAGATGATTTCTTTTCTTCGCTTTTATTAATCTTTATTTTCTAATTTCTCTACGCATATATTGTTGTCGCATCTAGAAAATGACAGTTTGTTATTGTTTGTCTTAAAATAAAAAGACCTTTGTCTTTCTCTCTTTGTTGAAAATGTTTTGAAGAAATGTGACAGCAGAGCAGTTCTCCCTCTCAGTCAATACAAAGTGACATTTTAAGGTGATGTGGGGTTCAGAGCCTTGCTGTGTCCCCTGGTGGTCATCACAAGGCCTGGGAACGATGCTCCCGTATCTCTGTCAGGATCCGTCAGGCCATTGTCAGGAGGGCCTGGGGATGCTGCCCCTGCATCCCCGTTGCATCAGCACTCGTCCCTGAGTATCTCTGATCCAAAAGCCTTTGGTAGGGCCTGCAGGGAAACAGGCCTTAAACCAGGGCTCCAGCCCACCAGGAGCTGCTCTTTTTCAGTGAGCAACAAAACATAAGCACATGAAAAGTAAAATTAAAACATATGACAGGAAAAATCTTCGGGCGACGCATGGGTAATTGTAGAAGGGATGGTACAAACCGGAAACAGTAAGAATCAAGGGGTCACAGAGGGAGGAAGAGGCTTTCAAGGACTTCACCAAGCACATGGGGACAGATGTGAAGCCAGCCTGTAGGCCTGCTGTCCACCCAACCTTGTCAGGAGCAAAGGGTCTGGGTGAGAGCACCCTGGGGGGATAGATGGGGGGAAGGTAGGTAAGGCACCGCTGGGGAAAACTTTCCATGCTAGAAGGAGGGGGTTGGGCCTTACCTGAGAAGGAGTAAAGAATTTTGAAGAGTTGCAAGAAAATGAACAAAATGCAGTGTCATTTTAGGATGGAACAGGAGAACTCAGAGAAGCTGGTTTCCTGGTAGCTGTGCTGGGACACACACACACACACACACACACACACACACACACACACACACACACACACACACACACACACACACACACACACACACACACACCAGCCCTGCGATGCTGGGCCTGGATGTGAGACTTGCCCATGGAGTGTGAACATGCATGAGCTATGCCAAGTCCAGGCAAAGCTTCGAATGTACCCAAGGTTTGCACAGACCCCAGGCAGCTGGGCTCCTTCCCCTGGGAGGCCCCAGACCTGACCCAACCAGGAGCAAAGCCAGGCAGCTGCCCCACCAACCCCAAGAAGACAAGGAATCACGGCAAGATGTGGGTTGTTTGTTGTCCCAGCAAAAAGCTGGCTGATATCTTCTCCTGACAGTCAAGTGTAGGGAAGAATGCATCATTCATCTCAAGGGTCTAGTCAGGTAAGTTCTGGTTGTGCAAGAATTTGCAATGTGCTGCATTAGTGTTAAAGCGGATGGGTAGCACACTTCCCTGGACTGCCCCGTCCACTGCACGAGTCCCCGCTCACCTATCACTCCAGGCGATGGACCGTTTTCACAGGGTTGGTACCTCACTGTAGCTTGTTCAATGTCCCCTCTGCGCCCTTGGACTGCAGGCAATGCTTTGTGTCACCACGGCCTCACGGGGTAGGCATGGAGAGGACATGTCCATCAGGACAGCCTGAGGCCCCAGCACTCAGCACACTCGCTCCTGTGGGTCTGTTAGGCACTGTGGTCACCACTGGGAACACAAACGTGGGAATGACAATCCCGCCCTAAAGGGGCTGATGGCCCAGCAGGTCTATATACACCATTCTGTTGTTTACAAAGGGGGAGGGGGACCCACCATTCTCTCCAAGGTGTTTCTCCAACAGTGAAATGAACAGGAATAATGAATCTCACGCTCCAATCTGAGGTTTGATCCAAGGAGCCTCCACATTTCAAGGCCGCTTTGGGGAGGGCTAGAACATCAGGTGAAACACGGAAAGGTCCCCAGAGAAAGGTGACTGTGAGTGTGGACATGTGGGTGAGGCGGGGAGACAGGGCGCGTTCGACCCTCCAATACCAACTGTGGGACAAAGCGAGTGCCACCCCACCTCACACTGCCAACTCAGGGCCCCTCGCTCTGGGCAGGCTGACCTGGAACCAGTAGAAAGAGCTTCAGACGGGAGCCGAGCCACCAAGCTCTCCCTCTTGGGCCAGCCTTCGACTCTCAACCGAGATTCCTGCTCCCAAAGACAGAATTAGAGAGCGTTTATGGAGATGTGTGGGGACATCTTTGACACCATGGATGGGGAGGGGGCTGCAGCCTTTAGGGCTGAGGGTCCTAGGGTGCTGAGGGCCCGGCGATGCAGGTGTCAGTCTCACGCACAAGGGGCTGTGTGGATCAGCCGGGCCCCGTGGTGAGACACTCGGATGGATGGCCCCTTGTCTGGCATTTGATGATTCTAGGATCATTTTAAACGGAGCATCTTAATAAAATTACCAGAAGACACCCCTGGTGGCCCCCCGCATTTTTACCATCTATGCCTCTGGACATACAGATGAGTCTTTCCAGACAGTGTCAGCATCACGTACTTATTAACTGCTCTCTATAAAAGCAGTTCTTCCCTCTGCCCTGAACTGGGTCCTTCATGCTTCTAGGGTGGCCACTGACCCCCCGTGGAGACCTCACCCACGGGGCACACTGGCCGGCTCCAGCCTCAGCCAGGGCCTGACGTCATGGGGCCAAGACAGCCTCGGAACATGAAGGGGATTTGTGCCCACAGATGGTTGAAACAGGCCTTTTGTTGCAGACTCAGCCTTGATACTCCTGCCCAGAGGAAGAACAGAACACTTAAGGGCCATTTTCAACAAAGGTCCAAGGACGTGCCCCGTGGATGAAATGACAGCTCACTTACTGATTGAGGAAGAAGCGAGCCAATCCCATCAGGAAGTAATTGGATCTGAAGGCTTAAATCCTTGTGTTGGATGTGGGTGGAGGAGCTCCTTTAAACATCAAGAAAAATACAGCCTGCAAGTGCAAGAAAGAAAGCCACCTTAAAACAATGTCATCACAAACAAGCAGAAAAGCCAAAGACCATTCTACCTTCGCTTTGCACTTTGGGGGCTTTCGTCTAGCCGGCTGTATTTAACTCACCAGTGGGCTCTGAGCAAAGTCAGTGATCGAAACATCTGTTCACATGTGAATCCACCTGGGAAGCCAAGAAATTAAGTAATGGGGGGTGAAGAGAGATGGGAGGGAGGGAGGATAGAGGGGAGGAGAAAAGGAGAGGAGAGGGGGAAACGAGGGGGTTGGACGGTGAGGGTGAGGGGGGTCGGTGGGGAACGGAGGGGTGGGGGGGAGGAATGAGATCAGAGCTCGAATCCACAGGTGCAGGGTTCTCCTACATTATCAGGCTCCCACTTTGATGGAGAATCAAAAAAGAGTGCAGCTTTATTGGGGGTAAAGACATAGGACCACCAGCAACCCCAGCAACCTTTCCTCCTCGGAAGACAAGTGCCTTCCGAGGAGGAAAGTACCTCCCGCCCCCCATGTGCTCAGCCCCCTGCAATATGCTGCCCAGACTTGATCCTGGCCTGGCTGGTCCTCATTTCTTCCACTTGCCAGGACACCGTGCTGTACCCGGGGATGGGCATGTGACCGGGTATCCTTACTGTGCACAATATAAAGTCTTTCTCTTGTTCTGGGGCTGTTAACACTGACGTGGTCCATACATCTTTCTGACCTACAAGGAAGAGGCCTGTCTTCACCAGTCCACGCACTGGCACCCCTGGGCTGGGAGGGCGAGAGGGAAGAGGACGCCCCTGACCTTGAGTCCCCAGACCCAGTCATGCCCAAGGCCGCTCCACTTCTGTTCCGCCCCAGCAAGTGAGGCAAACAAGCCTTCCTCTCCTTAAGCTAGTTTGAAGGGATAGGTCTGTCCTGACTAACGGGGTAGGGGCTGTCGTGGCGCCCCCCTTAGACCCGCGCCACCCTGGCTCCTGCGTCCCCCACTTGGGGGGTTCCTGCTGCCGAGCTCCTGTCTGGCCACTCCACTCCCCCCGGGCTAAGGAGGCTGCAGGTCGGGGACCTGGTACGCCTCCCCTCCTGGCCAGACCCCAGAAGCTCCTGCGGCCAAGCATGGGGTGGCTCCAAAGGCCCCATAGACCTCGTCCCCGGGTCCATCTTCTCCAGGACAGAGGATGCTGCAGGTGTGAGAATTCCTGGGCTTGGATGGCCGTGTGCAGGGACATGAAACTGGGGGTCTGCCCTACGCACGTAAGGCCCTGGATTCAGAAAGGAGTGGGGCTGGGCGAGAAGGGGGAAGGGCCTTCCACCTGCACCCTTTCCTGGGGGTACAAGTACAGAGGGGGTGCATCAGATGCATTTAAACTCAACAACCCGTGGGCCTGTTAGGTAGATTGGCCATTGGAGAAGTCAATTACAGCGGAGAGGAGGTAGTGCGGCCAGAAGTGGGGCTCTCAGGAACTGGTGACACTTTCTAAGCAGCATAGCAAATGGCCCTCTGCCAGCAGGAGTGTCACAGCCCCGCCGGGCAGCAGCCGCACGCACGGCCCATGAGGGCAGGTGGGGCTCTGGGTCTCAGTCACCCTCGGCCGCCTGTCCTGACTCTCCCCACACACCCGCTGCATCTGCCAGACCCCCAGGACTTTCGTGCTTCCTTGTTCCTCTGCAACAGGCGAAATGAGCAATGAACCACGTCCCGTGCAGGTTCGGTGCCAAGTCCCCTGTGTGTGTGACAGGGCTCGGCCACACAGCAGGCCATCGACAGCAGTGAGCCAGGCAGCGGGGTTTCTCAGCACAGTAAACGGTTTGCAGCTGAACTAACAGACGCTAGGCTGGGGTACAAAGAATGGCAAGGAGCTGCCCCTGCAATTGTCCCCCTGCCCCAGGGCTCCTGCCTGAGCCGCACTGGCCAACGGGGCACAAACTGCGCCTCGCTCCCCGACTGACTCGGCTCAGAATGTGGGTCCCTCCCAAGCCACCTGATCAGGGTCCTACACGATCTCTGGTTTGTCAGCTGTGAGGGTTCTGGGAGGTGTCTGCCCGCATTCCCTAAGGGGTCAGAAGGGCTGCAGAATGACGCTCCCCTCACCACCGCAGTGCCAGCCCCTCCTGGCAGCTTCTCTGCAGATGCCTCCTCGGGACACTGGGCGTAAATTGTCACCACAAGAGAACGCACCCTCGGCACAGGCGTCCAGCCTTCGTCAGGACACAGCCGGCATCCAGCCTTCGTCAGGACACAGCCGGCATCCGAGGGCTCTTGCACCAGGCAAGGGCTCACAGGCTGCCACCCGAGATGCAGAGGCACGTGGGGGCATATAGATGGAGGAGAGGATGCCTGGAAGGTGCAGGCCCATCAGGAGGCGCCCTGTGCTCTGGAGGAGCTCGAGGGAGCAGAGCAAAATGGAGCTGGTGGAGGACAGGGTGAGGTCTGCTATCGCCTGGCCCGTCCTGGTCTCCTGCTGCCTGAGACACACACAGTCCATGTGCCGCCGCCTCTGAGGGTCGGGGGGGACGCTGGCCCTGCAGCCCTCCCCTCAGGGCACTCCATGACCCCAGACCCTCCCTTCCTCACCAAATCTGGACAGCATGAGATCTTCCTCCCCTGTCACTTAGGGTCACTGTCACTGAAGCTTCAGCTTCAATAAGCAGCTCAGGGAGGTGTGGGACTGTGCACTCTCCAGGGACAGAGAGGAAAAGGACACCAGATGCTCTTCGCTGATTTGCTTCAAGGACTTCAGTCTTGGGAGGTCCAAATAACAGCTGGGCACACGATCCCTGGGCCCCCAACAGGGCAGAGCCCCGCGCTGCAGTCAGCCCCACTGTGGGCTCTCAGATCAAACCCCAGGAACAAAAGAGCAATTAACCAGCCTTTCCAGAGAGAGTCCAAGCGCTTGTGTCAGCCAATCTTGGATGTCAGCACAGTCTAAGCGGGTACAGGTAATGGCAGGGGTCCCCAACCCCCGGGCCGTGGCCTGTTAGGAACCGGGCTGCACAGCAGGAGGTGAGCAGTGGGCAAGCGAGCGAAGTTTCATCTGTATTCACAGCCACTCCCCATCGCTCGCATTACCGCCTGAACCATCCCCCCTCCGGCCCCCCATCTGCCGTGGAGAGATTGTCTTCTATGAAACTGGTCCCTGGGGCCAAAAAGGTTGGGGACCACTGGGTTATGGGAAGCAAAGAAGAACTCAAGAGATGAAACAAATTCCAGGAACCACTAAGAAACCATGCTCTTCTCTAGGTGATTAATATGAATAAAGTACCTAGAACGCCAATGGGACCTGTCTTCAGAATCTCAAAGCACCCACTTCCCTGTGTTAGTCACGTGCTGGTGCGGAGACACCTACGCGTTCACCTGTGCGAGGCTCACGGTCCAGAACCTTCCGCTCAGAGAGCAGGCGGCATCTCTCCAAGGCTGCCCTGCTCATCCCACCCTCACGAAGCCTTGCCTCAGCCCCTGCCTCAGAAAATACTTCAGGAAATGGTCAGAAGAGCTCCAAACAGACCTTTTATGTCAAATCAAACTCATGAGAGATTCTCTGAGGGCAACTTGGTAGAAAAGAG
Source organism: Orcinus orca (assembly GCF_937001465.1). Classification (NCBI taxonomy): domain Eukaryota; kingdom Metazoa; phylum Chordata; class Mammalia; order Artiodactyla; family Delphinidae; genus Orcinus; species Orcinus orca. The sequence goes on from NC_064572.1 coordinate 7,127,597, forward strand.
TCAATAGGAAGGGTAGAGATCAAGGCTGATTTTGCGCTTCTTAAACATAGGGAAAAAAATCAAAGATTCAGAAGGTAATCATTCACCCCAGGTCACACAAGGGCAGGTGAGAATCTGGGCGAGTCCCAAGCTTTGAGGTGCAGATGGTTTAAATTTAAGTCCCTGCCAGGTGGGGCATGTTCCCATAGTGATGGTGCAGCAAACATAGAAAAGTCAGGTTGTCTGAGCATGGGGTGTTTGTGTACTGGCTTCTCCAGGTCGTTTGCTTGGGGGTCTTGACTGTCAAAATCCCTGGGACCTCAAACTCTGCTCGGAAATCTAATGATTAGTCACTGAGAGGAAATTGTGTTCTGAAGGTGGGTGGGAAGACAGCGTGAGGGGTGAGGGACGATTCGTGAAGGACACAGCAGGGAGGGATGGAAAAGACCCTGGGGAGGGGCAGGATCCCGAGGGAAAGGGCAACACCCCCCGCCACAACCCGCACACAGGGCCAGATCCCTCTGACCCAAATTATAAGATCTCAGAACATCAAGTACAGAAGACGAAGATGTCTTTAAAATGAGCAAGCCTCGTCTGTGACCACAGAGCCAGATTTAACTCTGTTGCACTTTTAGGTTTGCACAAAATAGGTCAGTAACCATTTAGATCATTGCCTTCAAGGCCACCTCTTCCTAGGTCTGTATCAGTTCTGCAGGAGACAGGAAGCTGTGTCCAAAGGCACGTGTGCTGGGAGCGGGGTCATACAACAGTTTCCATCAGTGTTCCCAGGACAGACTCCCTAGGCTTACAGATGACAAAGTACTAGGAGGAGAGTGAGAGATGAGATCGAAATTCATCTTCAATACATTGGAGAAGCAGGAAGCATCAAAAGCAATTTGGTAGAGACAAAGGCAGGACATCATGCTTGAAGAGAGAAAACCAGCTGTAAGAAGGAAATGTCTGCTGTGCTCCCCGATACCGCAGGGAGCTGTCCGGGTCCGGCCGGTACCACAGCTCTTATCAATGTAGGGCAGATAAAATCCCCACATTTCAGGGCAGGTTCACCTGGCACATTTCTCACATCTGACTTCCTGCAGGCAGCCCAGTGCAGAGAACAAGGGGTCAGAGTTATACATGGCCAGCATGGGCCACGTGGCTGCCCGTACCTCGTGGAACTGGCAAGGGGGTGACAGCATGGTGGGGGTGGACCACATCCAGGCAGCTGACGTTTGCATACACCCAGAGTTTAAATGAAAAGAAAGCCTAAGTGACCTTGACGTGAACTCCACCCTAAAGTCAAAACAATATAACCTCAAAATATGTGAAGCACCAACTAACAAACCGGTGAAGAGAAATCAGTAAGTCAGCAACGGGGGGCGGAGATTGAGGGCACATTTCCCAAACACTAGAGGCTCAGTAGACAAAAATCATGAGCAAAGATGCACCGTATTCTTCAACCATCAGCTCTAAAAAGGATTCAACACCTGACAAACAGAAGACACCCTCAAGCAGGCATGGAATATCTATAAAAATCGACTATGTACCTCAATGGGGTCTAAGGAATCAATATTATATATATATATATATATAATTTTATATATAATATGTTATCTCATCATATAACAAAATTAGAAATCAGTATCAAATGAGTATCTCTTAAAAATCCCATATATCTGGAAACCAATTAACATACTAATAAATAATGTTTCGATTAAAACTAAAATCAAAAGAGAAATTACAAAATACTTAGCAACGAACTAACAATCACGATACTGCATATCAAATCCTTGTGGCTTTGGGCCCAGACTGTGCATATGTCAGTTCTGCCAAATTTTCTTTTTTTTCAGTGTTTTTAAATTTGTAAAAATATATGCATCACTCACAACATTAGGTTTTTAGTAGCTATTCAAATAGATATTCAGGTTATTTCAGCTTATACGTGTATCACATTTTATTTAGTTAAGAATATTTATATTGTTTTAAATTTTTTATTATTTCAAGTAGTGCTGCAATAAGCCACCTTTTGTATATATCCTAGTATTTATGTGAGGGCAGTTCTATGTGGTAGATAACTACCAGTGTAATCCCTCAGTTAAAGGTTGTGCCCATTCCATATTAATTACAAAAAATAATTACATACAATTAATTACAAAAATTAATTGATGCAGCAAAAATTTTCTACAGTATAGTTACTGATTTACACTCCCACCAAGATTGTATGTGAAAACTCATTGCCTATTCCCCATTCCACAAGTGATGCAGTTGGAATTTAACATTTAGAAATTTTGCCAATCTAAGATGCTGAAAATACTCACTGTCTCCTCTTGCCACACTGAGATGATTAAATTGTTTTCCTCCTATAACCTATTATGTAGTTACTGTGTTAAAAGATTTTCTAACCTGAAATAATGCCTGTGTTCCTGAAAGTTTCTACCAGATTTTCAAGGAATAGATAATATATTTTATAATCCGACCCTAAGAAGGTATTAATTAAGAATAATAACTAACTAGGATTCATCTCAGAAAAGGTCTAGGTTTAACATTACTAGAATGAAGTAGAATAGTTCTGTCATCTCGATTTTCCCAGAAAACACACTCCATAGTATTCAATACCTATTTTTAACTGGAAATTAAAAAAAAAAACTCTTAACTAACAGGAAAAAACTGCAAATGGAAAGGAAATGCCTTTACTTAGAAAAAGTGATACACAGAACACACACAGCGAGTGTTACAGGGAATGGTTGCCTATGAAGAGAGAAAAATGGGAGTGGGAAATGCCTATGAAAGGATGAGTACTGGAAATTAGAAACTAGAGTGGGATCTTCCACATGGTGATATTGTGGCCTGAGTCAAGAAGTGTGATTAGCCCAGCCCTCTGTATCTTTGGTTTAAAAAAGTCCAAAACTATGAAACACAATTAGGGACTGATAATTTGTTTTACACAATGGAATCATCTGCTATAAGGTCCCAAGTTTCTCTTATCTATTTAGACTATTTTGCCTAAAAAATTAGGTTTCCAATAAAACAATTAAGTAACGCGTCTGTCGACTAGTGCTATGCCCACAGGCCTTTGGGGAGGTTTGGATTTTTCTTTTTGAAAAACAAGTGTATATCAGACGTGTTTGCTATCTTTGTCTTGAAAAGGGACTTTGATCTAAGTTTAGAGCAGATGGTCTCCAAAGTAGGTACACATACCTTAGAACTAGCCACAGCCATCTGCTGGGGGATGGAAAGAAATCTTAGAAATTTCATTAATATTTATCTTACAAAATGAGGAGATTAAGCTTTATGCTGTTTACTCTATGGTGGAAGCAGCTGCGTTTCCTTTTTCTACACTTCAGATCATCGCGGGTTGGAGGCAACGTGCGGGCCTCCTGAAGGACCCTGGGGGTTGGGCTTGGGGCTCCTATCCACTCCCACTTTCCGATGGTGCTGCCAGGGGTGCCGGGATGTGGGCCCAGGTAGATTGTCTGGTTTTTAACTAGATTCACTCTTACAAAATGGCCTTAGAAGATTCCTGCCACAAGACTACAGAGAGGAGAGAGTCAACCATGCAGCCCAGCGAATGACCCTCTTCCTATCCCTGACACAAACCTTTCATCAGCCACATTAACAAGTAAAGACAGAGGCAATCTAATCAGACCTGATGGAAAATCAGCCACAAATATTGCAATAATCAAGAAGATGAGGGACTTCCCTGGCTGTCCAGTGATTAAGACTTCTCCTTCCAATGTGGGGGTGTGCAGCTTCCACCCCTGGTTGGGGAGCTAAGATCCCACATGCCTCATGGCCTAAAAACCTAAACGTAAACAGAAGCAATGTTGTAACAAATTCAGTAAAGACTTTTAAAATGGTCCACATCAAAAAAAAAAAATCTTAAAAAAAAAAAAATCAAGAAGATGATCTGAAGAATGGATTTCCCTGAAGGGTGTATTGTGCTGAGATATTGGCTAATGATCATGTGGAACCATCATGACTAGCAAGACATTTAAAAACTGAATGAGAGGGCTTCCCTGGTGGCGCAGTGGTTGGGAGTCCACCTGCCGATGCAGGGGACACGGGTTCGTGCCCCGGTCCGGGAGGATCCCACATGCCGCGGAGCGGCTGGGCCCGTGAGCCATGGCCGCTGAGCCTGCGCGTCCGGAGCCTGTGCGCGGCAATGGGAGAGGCCACAACAGTGAGAGGTCCGCGTACCACACACACAAAAAAAAACTGAACGAGAATATAGATGCAAGGACAGACCTCTGCCAGTTCTTCAGCAATGTTTGCAGTGAGGAAATATTTAATCCACTGCCTTTGAAAACCTCACTGAACTTAATGATAAATTTTAGCAGTAGACAAAAAAAAAGAATCGCAACATTTGAAAAACACCTATTTTTCCCCTGCTGGGGAAAGAACGACTGAAATAAGATATGAAAAACAGCATGGCAACAAACCAAAATGTAATCCTGTGTTAGCAGATACTATTGAAAGACACAAGTTCAAATCCTGGTGAGCATTTGAAGAAGCAAAGCATTAGAACAAGTGAATTAGTCAAGGAGAATTATTATACAATTAGATGAAAGTACAGATGTCCCTCCCATGTCTCAGCTTATAGTATGTGTTAGATTCTGTAACAATAATAAATCATAAATAAATAAATCTTTTAAAAATAACATATCAAAATAACTTTTCTGTGTGTGAGCTACTAAAAACCATCCTGGAGAAGATGTACTCAAAATTAAATGACATCTTTAATAAAAATAATATCTCACACTCCCCTGGTGTCACAGTGGCTAAGAATCTGCCTGCCAATGCAGGGGACACAGGTTTGAGCCCTGGTCCAGGAGATCCCACATGTCACGGAGCAACTAAGCCTGTGCACCACAACAACTGAGCCTCTGCTCTAGAGCTCACAAGCCACAACTACTGAGCCCACGTGTGACAACTACTGAAGCCCATGCACCTAGAGCCTGTGCTCTGAAACAAGTGAAGCCACTGCAATGAGAAGCCTGTACACCACAATGAAGAGTAGCCCCTGCTCGCTGCAACTAGAGAAAACATGCACACAACAACAAAGACCCAATGCAGCCAAAAACAATAACAACAAAAAATAATGTCTTATGAGAAGGATGTGTAAGGTGTCACCAGGGAGGGAGCTGCCTCTTTAGCCAGAATTCTCTTTTTTTTTTTTTTTTTTTAATAAAAGAAATTCTGGGGTTAGGGGGAAGGAGCAGTGACCTCATAGGAGGCTGAACCAGACCTACCTGCTAGTGTTGGAGGGTCTCCTGCAGAGGCAGGGGGTGGCTGTGGCTCACCATGGGGACAAGGACACTGGCAGCAGAAGTTCTGAGAAGTACTCCTTGGTGTGAGCCCTCCTGGAGCCCACCATTAGCCCCACCAAAGGGTCTGTAGGCTCCAGTGCTGGGTTGCCTCAGGCCAAACAACCAGAAGAGAGGGAACTCAAACCCACCTTTCAGCAGACAAGTGGATTAAAGTTTTACTGAGCTCTGCCCACCAGAGCAACAGCCAGCTCTACCCACCATAAGTGCCTCCAATCAGGAAGCTTGCACAAGCCTCTTAGATAGCCTCATCCACCAGAGGGCAGACAGCAGAAACAAGAAGAACTACAATCCTGCAGCCTGTGGAATGAAAACCACATTCACAGAAAGATAGACAAAATGAAAAGGCAGAGGACTATGTCCCAGATGAAGGAACAAGATAAAACCCTAGAAAAAACAACCAAATGAAGTGGACATAGGCAACCTTCCAGAAACAGAATTCAGAATAATGATAGTGAAGATGATCCAGGACCTTGGAAAAAGAATGGAGGCAAAGATCAAGAGGATGCAAGAAATGTTTAACAAAGACCTAGAAGAATTGAGGAACAAACAAGCACAGATGAACAATACAATAGCTGAAATGAAAAATACACTAGAAGGAATCAGTAGCAGAATAACTGAGGCAGAAGAACGCATAAGTGACCTGGAAGACAGAATGGTGGAATTCACTGCTGTGGAACAGAATGAAGAAAAAAGAATGAAAAGAAATGAAGACAGCCTAAGAGACCTCTGGGACAACATTAAATACAACAATATTCGCATTATAGGGGTCCCAGAAGGAGAAGAGAGAGAGAAAGGACCCAAGAAAATATTTGAAGATATTATAGTTGAAAACTTCCTTAACATGGGAAAGGAAATAGCCACCCAAGTCCAGGAAGTACACAGAGTCCCAGACAGGATAAAACCAAGGAGAAACATGCTGAGACACATAGTAATCAAACTAAGAAAAATTAAAGACAAAGAAAAGTTATTAAAAGCAACAAGAGAAAAATGACAAATAACATACAAGGGAGCTCCCATAAGGTTAACAGCTGATTTCTCAGCAGAAACTCTACAAGCCAGGAGGGAGTGGCATGATATATTTAAAGTGATGAAAGAAAAGAACCTACAACCAAGACTACTCTACCTGTCAAGGATCTCATTCAGATTTGACAGAGAAATCAAAAGCTTTACAGACAAGCAAAAGGTAAGAGAATTCAGCACCACCAAACCAACTCTACAACAAATGCTAAAGGTACTTCTCTAAGTGGGAAACACAAGAGAAGAAAAGGACCTACAAAAACAAACCCAAAACAATTAAGAAAATAGTGATAGGAACATACATTTCAATAATTACCTTAAATGTGAATTGATTAAATGCTCCAACCAAAAGACACAGTCTTGCTGAATGGATACAAAAAGAAGACCCATATAGATGCTGTCTATAAGAGACCCACTTCAGACCTAGGGACACTTACAGACTGAAAGTGAGGGGATGGAAAAAGATATTCCATGCAAATGGAAATCAAAAGAAAGCTGGAGTAACAATACTCATATCAGATAAAATAGACTTTAAAATAAAGAATGTTACAAGAGACAAGAAAGGACACTACATAATGATCAAGGGATCAATCCAAGAAGAAGATATAACAATTATAAATATATATGCACCCAACATAGGAGCACCTCACTACATAAGGCAACTGCTAACAGCTATAAAAGAGGAAATCAAAAGTAACACAATAATAGTGGGGAACTTTAACACCTCACTTACACCAATAGATCAACCAAAAAGAAAATTAATAAGGAAACACAAGCTTTAAATGACACAATAGACCAGAGAGATATTGACAGATATTTAATTGGTAGTTATAGGACATTCCATCCAAAAACAGCAGATTACACTTTCTTCTCAAGTGCACATGGAATATTCTCCAGGATAGATCACATCTTCACAAATCAAGCCTCTGCATCTATTGAGATGATCATATGGTTTTTATTCTCCAACTTAGGAAAATTGAACTCATATCAAGCATCATTTCCAACCACAATGCTATGAGATTAGAAATAAATTACAAGGAAAAAAATGTGAAAAACAAACACATGGAGGCTAAATAATACGTTACTAAATAACCAAGAGATCACTGAAGAAATCAAAGAGGAAATTAAAAAATACCTACAGACAAATGATAACAAACACACAACAATCCAAAATCTATGGGTTGCAGCAAAAGCAGGTCTAAGTTTATAGCAATACAAACCTACCTCAAGAAACAAGAAAAATCTCAAATGAACAATCTAACCTTACACCTAAAGGAACTAGAGAAAGAAAAACAACAACAACAAAAAAAAAGTTAGCAGAAGGGAAGAAATCATAAAGATCAGAGCAGAAATAAATGAAATAGAAACAAAGAAAACAATAGCAAAGATGAATAAAACTAAAAGCTGGTTTTTTGAGAAGATAAACAACATTGATAAACCTTTAGCCAGACTCCTCAAGAAAAAGAGGGAGAGGACTCAAATCAATGAAATTAGAAATGAAAAAGGAGAAGTTACAACGGACACTGCAGAAATACAAAGCATCCTAAGAGACTACTACAAGCAACTCTATGCCCATAAAATGGACAACCTGGAAGAAATGGACAAATTCTTAGAAAGGTATAAGCTTCTAAGTCTGAACCAGGAAGAAATAGAAAATAGGAACAGACCAATCACAAGGAATGAAATTGAAACTGTGATTAAAAATCTTCCAACAAACAAAAGTCCAGGACCAGATGGCTTCACAGGTGAATTGTATCAAATATTTAGAGACGAGCTAACACCCATCCTTCCCAAACTTCTCCAAAAAATTGCAGAAGAAGGAACACTCCCAAACTCATTCTATGAGGCCACCATCACCCTGATACCAAAACCAGACAAAGATACTACAAAACAAGAAAATTACAGACCAATATCACTGATGAACATAGATGCAAAAATCCTCAACAAAATACCTGCAAACAGAATCCAACAACACATTAAAAGGATCATACACCATGATCAAGTGGCATTTATCCCAGGGATGCAAGGATTCTTCAATATATGCAAATCAATCAATGTGATACACCATATTAACAACTTGAAGAATAAAAACCGTATGATCATCTCAGTAGATGCAGAAAAAGCTTTTGACAAAATTCAACACCCATTTATGATAAAAACTCTCCAGAAAGTGGGCATAGAGGGAACCTACCTCAACAAAAGAAAGGCCATATACAACAAACCCACAGCAAACATCATTCTCAATGGTGAAAAACTGAAAGCATTTCCTCTAAGATCAGGAACAAGACAAGGATGTCCACTCTCGCCACTATTATTCAACATAGTTTTGGAAGTCCTAGCCATGGTAATCAGAGAAGAAAAAGAAATAAAAGGAATACAAATTGGAAAAGAAGAAGTAAAACTGTCACTGTTTTCAGGTGACATGATACTATACATAGATAATCCTAAAGATGCCACCAGAAAACTACTAGAGCTAATCAATGAATTTGGTAAAGTTGCAGGACACAAAATTAATGCACAGAAATCTCTTGCATTCCTATACACTAATAACAAAAGATCAAGAAACAATCTATTTATGATTGCATCAGAAAGAAAAAATTACCTAGGAATAAACCTACCTAAGGAGGTAAAGGACTGTACTCAGAAAACTATAAGACACTGATGAAGGAATCAAAGATGACCCAAATAGATGGAGAGATATACCATGTTCTTGAATTGGAAGAATCAATATTGTGAAAACAACTATAATACCCAAAGCAATCTGCAGATTCAATGCAATGTCTATCAAATTACGGATGGCATTTTTTACAGAACTAGAACAAAAAAATCTTAAAATTTGTATGGAGACAAAAAAGACTCCAAATAGCCAAAGCAATTTTGAGGGAAAAGAACAGAGCTGGAGGAATCAGACTCCCTGACTTCAGACTATACTACAAAGCTACAGTAATCAAGACAGTATGGTACTGGCACAAAAACAGTAATATAGATCAATGGAACAGGATAGAAAGCCCAGAGATCAACCCATGCACCCATGGTCAACTAATCTATGAGAAAGGAGGCAAGGATATACAAGAGAAAAGGCAGTCTCTTCAATAAGTGGTGCTGGGAAAACTGGACAGCTACATGTAAAGGAATGAAATTAGAACACTCCCTAACACCATACACAAAAATAAACTCAAAATGAGTTAAAGACCTAAATGTAAGGCCAGGCACGATAAAACTCTTAGAGAAAAATCATAGGAAGAACACTCTGACATAAATCACAGCAAGATCTTTTTTGACCCACCTCCTAGAGTATTGGAAATAAAACCAAAAATAAACAAATGGGACCTAATGAAACTTAAAAACTTTTGCACAGCAAAGGAAACTATAAACAAAACGAACGGACAACCCTCAGAATGGGAGAAAATATTTGCAAATGAATCAATGGACAAAGGATTAATCTGAAATACATAAACAGCTCATGCAGCTCAATATTTAAAAAACAAACAACCCAATCAAAAACTGGGCAGAAGACCTAAATAGACATTTCTCCAAGAAGACATACAGATGGCCAAGAGACACGTGAAAAGCTGCTCAACATTACTAATTATTAGAGAAATGCAAATCAAAACTACAATGAGGTATCACCTCACACCAGTTAGAATGGGCATCATCAGAAAATCTACAAACAACAAATGCTGGAGAGGGTGTGAAGAAAAGGGAGCCCTCTTGCATGGTTGATGGGAATGTAAATTGATACAGCCACTATGGAGAATAGTATGGAGGTTCCTTAAAAAACTAAAAATAGAATTACCATATGACCCAGCAATCCCACTACTGGGCATATACAGAGAGAAAACCATAATTCAAAAGGACACACGCACCACAGTGTTCATTGCAGCTCTATTTACAATAGCCAGGTCATGGAAGCAACCTAAGTGTCCATCGACAGATGAATGGATAAAGAAGATGTGGTACATGTATACAATGGAATATACTCAGCCATAAAAAGGAATGAAATTGCATCATTTATAGAGATGTGGATGGACTTAGAGACTGTCATACAGAGTGAAGTAAGTCAGAAAGAGAAAAATACCGTATATTAACGCATACATGTGGAATCTAGAAAAATGGTATAGACGAATTACTTTGCAAGGGAGAAATAGAGACACAGATGTAGAGAACAAATGTATGGACACCAAGAGGAGGAAGTTCGGTGGGGGGGGATGAATTGGGAGATTGGGATTGACATATATACATTAATATGTATAAAATAGATAACTAATAAGAAACTGCTGTATAAAAAATAAATAAATAAAATTAAATTAAAAAAAAAGAAATGCTGGGGTTAGGTTTACAAATAGCACCTCACTTGAAATTCATTTGCAGGCAAGTAACTGTGGCATAGAGGTTGACATCAATTCATTAAGTTCTGCTCATGTCACCGATGTGGGTAGTTTTATAAAAAAAAAGAGCTTTAAACTTTCAATTTGAGTAACCATGAAATTTTTGTACCACAATGGCTGCCTCATGGCAAGATGCTTAAAAGACTTGTCAAACCAACCATTGTCTTGTACAAGGTATTCCAAATCACTTGGCATTTCCTATGATGACAAGTGGCACTCAACAGTATGCCTGCCAGCAGATACTACAAAGATGTGTAAATAAAATTTTAAAATCCTCTTAATCCACAAGGTGAAGGTAATGCTATAACTAGGAGTGAGAAAAGTCTTTTAGAAAGGAAACTGTGTGCTGGAGAAGGCATTTTTAAAACTGATGTTTGGAACTGTTTCCCTCATTACATGACATCATTCCTGAAAACCATCTAAGTGTGATAACCACAGAAACCCTCGTATCTACATGCTTTAAAAATTCAAGAAACATCAAGAAAATGAAAAGACAACCCAAAGGATGGGGAAAAACATTTGCAAATCATATATCTTATATCATATGACGTACTAAGAACACTTACAACTCAACAGTAAAAAGACAAACAGCCCAATTTTAAAATGGGCAAAGGACATGCAAGACATTTCTCTAAAGAATATATACAAATGCCCAATAAGCCCAGGAACACATGTTCAACATCATTAGTCACTAGGGAATTGCAAATATGTATTATGGTATCACACGATCCACAGTCGGACTATATGCAGTGTTTCGACTGCACAGGGAGTCGGCAACCCCAACCCCTGTGCTGTTCAAGGATCAACTGTATTTTGTTGAGGATTTTTTCATCTATGTTCATCAGTGATATTGGCCTGTAATTTTCTTTTCTTGTGGTACCTTAGTCTGGTGTTGGCCTCTGGGTGATGGTGGCTTCATAGAATGAGTTCGGGTGTGTTTCTTCCTCTGCAATTTTTTGGAATAGTTTCAGAAGGATAGGTATTAACTCTTCTCTAAATGTTTGGTAGAATTCGCCTGTGATGCCGTCTGGTCCTGGACTTTGTTGAGAGTTTTTTGTGTGTGTTTTTTTAATTACTGGTCCTGGACTTTGTTGAGAGTTTTTTGTGTGTGTTTTTTTAATTACTGATTCAATTTCATTACTGGTAATTGGTCTGTTGATATTTTTTATTTTTCCTGATTCAGTCTTGGGAGATTGTACATTTCTAGGAATTTGTCCATTTCTTCTAGGTTGTCCTTTTTATTGACATGCAATTGTTCATAATAATCTCTCATGATCTTTCATATTTCTGTGGTGTCAGTTGTAACTTATTTTTCATTTCTTAAAATGGACCCTCTCTCTTCTTTTCTTGACGAGTCTGGCTAAAGGTTTATCAATGTTCTTTATCTTTTCAAAGAACCAACTTTTCGTTTCATTGAAATTTTCTATTGTTTTCTTAGTCTCTATTTCATTTATTCGACTCTGACATTTATGATTTCTTTCCTTCTACTAACTTTGGGTTTTGTTTGTTCTTCTTTTTCTGGTCCTTTAGGTGTAAGTTTAGGTTGTTTATTTGAGATTTTTCTTGTTTCCTGAAGTAGGCTCGTATGGCTGTAAACTTCCCTCTTAAAACTGCTTTTGCGGCATCCCCTAGGTTTTGGATCATTCTGTTTTCGTTTTCATAAGTCTCCAGGTGTATTTTATCTCCTCAGTGACCCATCGGTTGTTTGCCTGATCATCTTCACAGGTACCACATGTGAGCTGATTGAGAAGGAACTGGTAGGCCACGGGCTCCCACGAAACCAGACAGGCCACGTTTTGGCCACACTTCGCTGCCTTAGCCGAAGACACAGCTGCAGTGCCAGCCCGGGATGGGCCTGACCGGCCCCATCCAGCTGCCCCCTCAGCCCAGCCTCACTGGGATCCCAAAGACCTAAGGAGCCTCAGCGCCCTGTGCCTCTCAACAGCAGGGCGTGTGCTTCCGGGGCATTCCTCACACCTGCTACCCTTCCAGGGGTGCCACCTTCCACATGGGCGGAGGGGATGCAAGCCCAGGGATGGATTCAGCTCCTGAGACAGAGTGGAGGAGGTGACCCTGTACCTCCTCCTTGCTGTGGCCTTCCTGGGGCAGCGGACCGTGGGCAACAAGGGAGCTCAGCATCGCCATGGCTCACACCCCACCACACAAACTGCGAGGGAGCGTCTGTAAAGGGATTTGCTACAAATATTTCTTCAAGCAAATGCACCACTGGCGAGGGCTTGAAAGTTCGTTGGGAATTTAAGAACTGACCTTACAATGCCAGAGTACAGACCTGCTCAGTCCTCTAGTCCAGGGGCCACAGACTATGTCTGTAAAGGGGCAGAGAGGCAACGGGACGGCTTTGCAGGCCAGAGGCCCCACCACAACTCACCTCTGCCGTGAGACAGTGAATGGGAGGTAGGCTGTGCGCCCATGAAACCATAGCCACAGGCATGGCCAGGGCCCAGGAGACCGTCTGCAGGAGTTCTGCCCCGTTCCAGTCCAGTCCCCTCTCATTATGGATCTGGGAACCGACACGCAGGAGGGAAGCATGGCCAGGTCCCCCAGGAAGCGACCTCCAGGTCCCCCAGGAAGCGACCTCCAGGTCCCCCAGGAAGCGACCTCCAGGTAAGGACAGCCTTCTGAAACAGATGGATGCTCGAAGCTGGACCGAGCATCACTCTGGGAGGCCCTGTCTCGCCCCCACCGCCACCCCAGGACAAGCCGTTTTACACTGGCCAGAGGCTTGGGGGTGGGTCTCAGGGGCCAGACAACAAATGAGCCTTTGCCCCCATGATGTAATGCTTCCAATACGGAATCTGACTGGCTGCAGGACTTGTCACTGACTCACTAAGCTTTACAGGGATGAAATCTGTGGCATCCAGGCTTTTCTCCCATAATGGGAGGCTGGGTTAAGCCCCGGTTGAACTCGATTGCTGTTCTCCTGTCCTTCAGTTCACTTCTGCAATTATACACAGTTTGTGGGGTTCTTGCACTTTCATGCATTTTACTTTCATTAGCATAAAAAGTCCTTCGATTGATAGATTTTCCAAAGCAGTAAATGTTTTCTGGACATTAATGCTCCGTACTTTTCAGAGTCCTGCTGTTATTTTTATTACTTCCATTTTATCCATGGAAACGGACAGCCCGGAGCAGAAAAACTTCTCAGTTGCACTGAGTCTAGGGGTGAGGACTCTCGGCTCCAGATTTTAAAAACAGAAAGAAAGGTAAGAAGCCATGAGTCTGAGAGTGGCTCTGGCAATACTTTCTGGGCTATCGGTTCCTCCACTCTGGCTCCACATGTCCCACGTCCTGTGTGTGCGTCCACTCTGCAGCCGGCTGCCAGCCAGGGGCCTGTGTGCAGGGCAGTGCGCTGGGAGACTTGGCTCCGGGGCCAGCGGGGCCGGGCTCCACCCCAGCGGCCCCGTGGCCTTGAGCAAGGCCTATGCTTGGGTGAGTATCAGCTTCCACGTTGTAAAGTGAGCCTAACAGAGTCTCCCTGGCAGAGCAATTGTCAAGATTCAAGGAGGGCACGTGTGCGAGTCCCTGGCACAAAGCTGGTGCTTGAAAAACAGTAGGCTGGCTTCACATGGCATCCGCCCCAGGGAGTGGGCTTGGGGAGGGTTGGGGGTTTGATCAGCATCCACAGGAGGCTGGGATGAGGTGACTTCCTGGGCTGGCGGGCCCAGGAGCCCGAGCAGCCTCACGCGGCGTGGAGAACCCCTTTCCAGGAACGTGGGCTCAACCTTGCCCTTGGGAACCTCTAGTGTCCGCAGGACAGAGCAGCCCCGCCTGCACAGCAGTCACACTTCCCACGAAGCTGTCACGGGTGGGGCGAGGGGACAATGCATTGTACACCCAGGAGGGTGCCCACGGGACTCCGCTGAGCCAGGTGCCGGGCCCCTGAGACATCTCCCTGGCACACGTGGGGGCTCCCTCTGCTTTGACCAAATACACTCCTGCAGTTTGGTATGACTTCAGATCTGGGATGCTCACAAACACACAGGCAGATGTGGGTTGTATGTGTATCTTTCCTACAGTATGAGGACAAGACAGGCCACAGCTTTTTTAATTTAGGCCAGAGTTTAAACTTCCATTCGGCAATTTTGTATCACTTCAAATGTCAACATCTGTTAACGTTTGGGTATCCTTTTGGTTACACCAAAGAAAAAGTTAACGCGATTTTTCCTTGAACTGCCTGCAGTATCATGTCCTCATTTAGAAAGATTTACCAAAATCTATTATATATTATCTTACTTTGAAGAAAACGCTGAAAAGCTCTTTTTGGTCAAGAAAACTGATAAAAATTGGCAGGCCTTGGCTCTTAATTAGCCCTGGGAAATGAGTTTTTAGATTAAAAAAATTTTTTGCATGAAAAAATAAAAGAACAAGGAGAAGCCGTGTTTGAGACAGAAGAGCCCCACTCGGGGCCTCCTGGGAGACGGAGGGGCACAGGCAGGAGGGCACACGTCGGGGCTGGGGTGGGGTCTGGGTTCAAAGCTGGGTTCTCAGCCCTCTGTCCACCCTCCCTCCACGCCCCCTACCCAGCCACCAAGACGACGGCTGTGCTCGCCCTACACCAGCTGATGCAGCCCCAGGGAACAAAAGCGCTGCGATCACAGAATCATCTCAGCAACAGGAGCGCTGCCAGCTTTCACCCAGGCTGGAGGAGAAGCGAGGCAGAGAGGGCAGCCCAGCCCCCTCCCCGCACCATCCTCCACTCAGGGCCCGGGATGTGTGAACCCCTCGCCCCGGGAGCGCAGACCACAGGATGAAGCCGCAGCAGCGCGCACCACTCGGCGTCTGAAAATTCTAAGATGCTCTCTTTAACACAGTCATCTGGATACGAGGAGCCTCCATAACTTCCCCGAGTGACACCATTAGTCGCGCTTCACTGTAAGGCTGTTTCCAATTTCCAGCGCGGCTCACAGCCCAGCCTCCCCACATTTGGACACGCACATCTGAGCGCCTTCTGCCTCTGACAGTGTGTCTCAGAGGCTTACGACTTGGGAGGCTTCATTTCTCACTCGGGGGAGACACAATGATAGGACCAGGATCTCTCCTGCATCCTAAAAGTCGCTCCGGTCACGCCCTGCCATTCTGAGCTTGCGCGTTCATATGGGCCCCTGACAGTTGGAGACTTTCCCCAGGCTGCCACATGGTAAGTGATGGAACCTAGATCTCAGCAGTCTCCCTCCAAAGCAGAGTCTTTTCCTCCTCTGTAGCCACGAATCCAGAGGCGGAGCCCGGTTCCACGCCGGGTCGGTCCCACGGATCCTGAGCCCCTCCGCCCTCGGCCGCTGCAGGGATGCTGGGCAAACCCGCCCCCTCCACACTTCAGCACTGTCAGTGGGTGGGTGGTGGCCGTGCACTAAAAGAGAGGTAGCTGGGTGTCAAGTGGCGGCTGGCGTGTCCCCTCCCCTCGGCATCAGCAGCAGGGGAGGGGCCCAGAAGCTGGTCTGAAACGACTGCCGACTTCCTGCCCCTTCCCCTGCTTCACCTCCCCCATGTCGTCTGTTAGCTGAACCCCCTTGAGGTCCGCAGTTCATCCACCCTAAGCCTGAGCCCCCTCCCCTCCTGGCCGTCTGCCACAGTGTTCAACGTGCTCAGAGTCTTAAACCTACATCTGAAATCCAGAACCCCAAACCTGGGAAGAGCCGTCCTCGGCACCTGGCGGTAGAGGTGAGTGCCCACCATCTTCCCCTTCACCTTGATAAGCTGAGGGGGAGCGGGGAGACAGGTCACCACACCCAGGGCCGGGGATGCGAGGGCTCCCACAGGTCAGGCCCCAGCAGCAGGGCAGATTTCTTCTGGGGGCCTTTGCCCCTACCCTCTCCAGGTCCTGAGCAGCTCTTCCCCTGGACCACGTCCTGAAACGTCCCTGTGGATTCCAGCCAGGGGTCTTAGACTCTCAAACAGCAAACCCTCACCCCTTTACAGAGCATCACTCCAATGCCCCACGCTGCACAGAATGTGCCTGGGGCCGGATGTCACACGTTGCAGCGGGAACATGCAGATCGCTAAGCACGCTGGGCTCCCCTCCACACCTGCAGGCCTGGCGAGCAGGGGGTCTCCTCTGACATTTGGCTGTGACCCTGCTGCTCTCCCCAGGCCAGGCAGAAGGTGCTCTTGAAATGGACATTAGTCTCTGCTGCAGAGAGAAGCCATCCACGGTATGAGGTCACCTCACGCTACAGCTTTCCCTGGGGTGAGGGCTACACCCAGCACAGAAAAGACCAGCCTCCCCTTCCCGTCATCCCAGCATTAATATTGTCCTCTCTTCTGCCCGGTGAATTAAGTTCTGCTCTCAAAGCCTCAGGAAGCAGCTTTATTAAAGGAGGTCAGGTCCGGCCAGCAGGCACTCGTGGTGACAGAGGATCTGGGGCAGGATTTTTTTCCAATGAAAAGGCCGCAGCAATTTATTCCTGGTCAGACTCCTACCAAACCACAGGAAATGCTGCTGCCTTCGGGGTATCAGATTGTCAACGGTACCCTGATGAAGACATTTTGCTGGGTCTTGCGCAGTTCTACAACAGGAATTCTAATTTACTCACCCTCTAAGCTTTCCAGCAACGGGATGGCTTGTCCTGCCCCCTGTGCTGACTGCCCAGTGACTGCAAATTAAGGCTAGAGCCCAAAAAATGTCTAAAGATCGGTGAGTTCTTTCTAAAGACTTCTCCTTAAGTAAGTAGGACTTTTCAGTTACTTTCCAAATCTCTTGACTGTGGTCAGAAATGGACTCTGTCCCTTGCTATCAAGGGAGGAGAAGGGGTGGGGGGAGGAAGGAGGGCTGGTCGATACTCTCCCCCGCTCAGTAGCAGGAGGGCCAGCCACTCCTGGACACTGTCAGCTCCCCACTGTGGCTTAGGGACTTGGCGGCTTCTCAAATGCCCGTTTTAGAGGCCAGTGAGGAAATCCCAGGGAGGCTGAAGGCCTCCAAGATCAGGAAGTCACCGGGTGAATCCAGAAATAAGCCCAGGAGTCCGAGCTCAGGCCAGGGAGCTCTCTTTCCTCCCAGGATGGATTTGCTTAGAAGACCTGAGTTTGCTAAGCATTCCCACAAACAGGCGGAGACTGTGGGTGGCGCTCAGGGCTGAGGTTCTCGGCATGAGAGGTCCAGGGACGGTCTCTTTCCTCAGCCGGTGCAGGGACACACCGAGCTCCTGAGAGCTGAGCCCCACTGCCGACACCACTGCTGCCGGGAGGGGTCTGAGAACAGTCTAGGGGCCGCCCCTCTGAGGCTCAGCGCCCCTTCCTCCTCCTGGGGCCCCAGAGCTCCTGCTGGGCAGGACGTGGCCTTGGGCAGCTTCGGGGTTATCCTTCCCAAGGAAGGGGCGGGTCAAGGGTGCTTCAAGTTCACATCTTGAAGGTAGCCACAATAAGTGAAGAAAGGGGTTGTGGCTTCCATCCTCAGCTGGAATTAAACTGGAAACAATGGAGAGTTTTTAATAATGAGCCCGTGTCCCTTCTCCGCCTCGTGATGCAGGTGTGGCAAGAAACCTGTTGATCAGGAAAAGCAGCTCTGGCAGTGATAGCTCACTGGATCTAACGTCCTTGACCCCAAGCCCCAGCTCTCTCACCTGACCTGAGCACCGGGTGGAGAAGTCACTTAACCCATCTGGGGTCAGCCAGGCAGAGGGAGCCCTGAGGAATTTATGCTTCCGCAGTGCTTACTAAGTTCCACGTCTCATCTCAGCACTTTACAGGCACTGATTTCCAAAACATTGAAAGAACTCTACTGGGCTGATCCCATTATTGTCTCCATTTAAAAAGTAATGGGGGACCACTCTGGCGGTCGAGTGGTTAGGACTCAGCGCTTCCACTGCAGGGGCACAGGTTCAACACCTGGTCGGGGAACTATGATCCTGCATGTCGCGCAGTGTGGCCAAAAAATAAATAAAATAAATTTAAAAAATTAAGTAATGGATCCCTTCTCACCATTTGTTTTCAGTGTCGTACTAGAAGTCCTAGCCAATGCAATAAGAAAAGGAAATAAATGATCTAAGTTTGAGAAGGAAGAAACAAAGCTGTCATTGTTCACAGAGGGCATGACTGTCCATGTAGATATTTAAAAGAATCAAAAACAAACAAACTCCTGGACCTAAGAAGCAATTATAGCAAGACTGCGAGATATAAGGTTAATATACAAAAGTCAAACGCCTTTCTATGTACCAGTTATGAACAAGTGGAATTTGAAACTAAAAACCCAGTGCACCCCCAAAATGAAATACTTAGGTATAAGTCTAACAAGATATGTACAAGACCTCTAGAAGAAAAGCTATGAAAAATGATGGAAAATTGAGTCAGAGAGAGGTTGATTAACCTACCTAAGTTCACACAGCTTATACTGGGGAAGGAAGGATATGAAACTAGGGAGCCCGGCTCTGACGTCCATGTTATAACCACCATGCTAGGCTGTCTTGCTGGTGAGGTTTGCTGGCATCTGGGTCCAAGGTACTGAAGATTTATATATATCCACTGCTCTCTACTGAATCTAAGATGCTAAGTGTGAGCGCTGGGAAGGACACCTGGGTTCACTGAGCCCTGCACTCCACTTACGAGATGAGGGTGCAGAGGCCCCAGGAAGGTGCTTCCCAAGGTCACGAAGGAAGCCTCAGATCAATCTTAAACCTGGAAAGAGCACATATGCTTTTAGAGTGCCTGCAGCGCTAACTACACCCTCATATTGGTGAGAATGGGCTTGGCCATACCGTCCAAACCACAGACCCTGAAATCTCAGTGGCTCACCACAGCAACCCACTTCTTGATCTAGTATAGTCTGACGTGGGCTGGACACAGGGTGAAGCTCCTCTGTGCAGGGAGGAGGCTGCTTTGGGGGTTCACATCCCCAGAACATCTCAACACATGACCCAACCTGAAGAAGGTCCAGCAGGTGATGCAAGGGTTGGCGCAACTTTGAATCAAGTTAGACGCTCTCATTATTACGCAGGCCTGGACATTATAATCACCTCGTTGAGATGGAGTTTTGTGATCAGAAGTCACCAAAGGACCTTTGATTATCTGAGAGAAACTAGAGAAGCTCAGGGCCTACGTAGGTGCAGAGGTGCTTTGCACGAGGCTTGGGAGGCCGGGCCTGCACCAACCTTCCGTGGCCCAGGAAGACCTTTAGCCTTCATGTGGTTGTATGCTGTTGAATATCGGCAGAGATGAGCTATCATTACTGCAATGAGTTAGGACGGCCGTCTCCGTCCACTCTGTCTTGGAGCAGGTGGCTGGAGAATGGGCTCCTATGTCCCTGAGTCAGCCATAGGACTGGCTGTAAGATATTCCTGGGAGCCGGTCATCACCAGACACCAGCAGGAACTGATTACACACTGAAGTGACTGCAAACCACTAAACCCAAATTGGATGAGTCCCAGCTCTCAGCAGGGTCCCAAAACGCCTGTCTAAACCCTGCCACATGAGTGAGCAATGTGGTAAGGGGCCTACAATGTATTTTCAAACACAAGGAAGAGACACCAGAACACAAAAAATGCAAAATGTTTATTAAAAGCTTATTAAAACTGAAATTTGCCATTATAACTGCCACTGAAAGCTGTTTTGGAACATAATTACAGATTTCTGATGTGCATGTATATGAAAGAGATTTTCTTTTTTCATCTTTAAATTTATCTACTCAAAAACTGAGGGAAAATCCAGATACAAATTAATGAAATATGAAATAAAAGTGACAAATAGAAGCAAAGAAATTGTACTGACATCAAGCAAATTATAACCAAAAGGAATTTCAGAACATACCAAAAACAGTCATTAAATAAGAAGAAATCAATTTCTGGCAGAAGTAATGGATTTTAATGAATAGGCTCTTCTACTGTTTGATAAATCAACTAGTGAAGAGAAGTGAATCAGAGAATTCACTGGAACAATATTTAAATTTTTTGCTGAGTTGACAAAAATACTGGCATCAATATAAATGACATAAAACCCCTGATACACCAACATAACTGGAGCTGACAAAGTAGCAGCATACCTGACAAATCAGTTCATGAGAAAAGCACTCAACATTAGTCACTAGCACGGGAAAACTTGAATTGACCAGTGATAGAGAAATAATTTATCCCATGAATAAATATTAATGGGAAGAGGTAAAAAACTAGTTTCTAATGATTAAAACTCCGGCCCAATGTTTCTTATTCACTGGAAATAGGAAAATTCAGTAAGGAGACTGAATTTTAAATTAATATACAGAAATAATTAACTTGATATCCTTCAACATATACTAATCACAGTGAGTTACAAGACATATTAAAGAGTAATTTACAATAGAAAAAAGAAAAGTTACTTGGGAAAAAAACTTAAGAAATAAGTAAAAATCTCTATAAAAAATTAATATGTTACTGTAGGACACACACAAAAATAACCTGAGCAAATAGAAAAGCCTATCATATTCTTAGACTGGGAAACGTCATAAATGTCATTTCTCCCTAACCTACTATATAAATAAATAGCCCAGAAGTTAACAATCCTAATAAAATACTAACAAGATTGTTTAGATAAACTGATCCTAAGGATCAAATGCAGAAATAAGCAAGCAAAGCCGTCTGGACCTTTTCTGGAAAAGAAGGGTGATAATGGGTGAGCCCAGGTAGATATTGACATGGTGTAATTAATCATTGGAATAGCGTGGTACCGATGAAAAGTAGGCAGATAAATGGGACAGAATTAAAAGTCCATAAGTAAACCCAAGCATAAATGAAAATGTAGTGTGAGAAAAGGACAGCACTTCCAACCAGTATAGTTAAGTATGACGTTGGGACAACCAGATAACCGTCTATGGAAAAATGAAGTGGAATTCACACTTCATGTCTTACACCAGGATAAATGTAGTATTGATTTAAATTTTTAACATAAAAATTAAATCATGAGGGCTTCCCTGGTGGCGCAGTGGTTGAGAGTCCACCTGCCGATGCAGGGTGACGCGGGTTCGTGCCCCGGTCCGGGAAGATCCCACTTGCCGCAGAGCGGCTGGGCCCATGAGCCATGGCCGCTGAGCCTGCGCGTCTGGAGCCTGTGCTCCGCAACGGGAGAGGCCACAGCGGTGAGAGGCCCGCGTACCGAAAAAAAAAAAAAAAATTAAATCATGAAAGCATGAGAAGACTCCATGGGATATTTTTTAAAAATAATTTTGGTATAAAGAATATCTTCCTAACCATGAAACAAAATACAGAAGCCATAAAAGAAAAAAATTGATCAACCACATACATACAAATGTTTTAGAACCTGCATGGCAAAAACCAACATAAATACATCTAAATGACAAACTGGAAAATACATTTTGCAGCTCACATGACTAATAAAGAGCTAATTTGGCCTGATACATTATAAAGAGCCCCTTTACAATAAAAAACATAAACTAACTGAAAAAGACAATGGGCAAGGGGAAGTTCTTCTAAAAATAAAATGAAAATAAACACGAAACGATGTTCAGATCTACTTATAGTAAGAGGAATGCAGTTTAAAATATCATTGGGCTCCATTTTTTTCACCTACAAAATTGCAAGTGTCAAAAAATGATAACTATTATGGTGAAAGGTGTGGGGTAAAAATAGGTACCCGTAAATGGTCGGTGGCCATGTCAATCAGGACTTCAGTGGAAGGACACCCGGCAGGATCCATCGATATCCTTTCACTCAGCACTTCTATTTTTAGGAATTTCACCTGCATTGTATTCTTATGTGAATTATAACGGGAAGAGTTTGAAAACAACCTAAACAACTATTAATGGGGAATCAATTAACTAAAACACAGGGCATGTATATAATGGAGTACAATGCAGTCACAGAAAGGATGCAGGAGCTCCTCATGTAACGATGGGGCATTATCTCCAAGACGTGTAGTTGATTTATAGGTGTGTTAGTTTCAGGTGTACAGCAAAGCGATTCAATTATAAATATATATTTTTTCAGACTTTTTTTCCCATATTCCAACATATATTTTAAATAGGTGAAAGATGCAAAGTACAAAACAGTATCTAAAAGGTACTAGAATTTGTTCTTAAAAATAAAGAAAAATCCATTCCTTAATATAGAGAGACTATCTCTGGAGATATACACAAGAAACATGTCCTCTGGGAAGAGCGGAAGGGCAGAGCCTTTATGTTCATGTACCCTTTACACCTTTTATCTTTCAACTCTGTGAGGGCATTACCTACTCAACAAATAAATGCTAAATAAAAGTAGGTAAATAAGAAGGAAGCAAGTGCATTTCCTTCTGGAGAGGAGAGGGAGGGGGTTGAGACCTTCCCTACACGGGGCAGACAGACGCAGCCCGGAGTCGTGAGGGCAAATGGGGGGGGGGGGGGAGGATGGGCGCCACCCACCTAGTGGAAGAGAGGGACCCCTGGGGCCCAAAGCGGGGAAGGATCCACGGTTATGGATCCCCTGATGATTCCCAAAGCCACTGATGAGAGCTGGAGATGCAAATCTTTGAGTTTTTAAATAGTTACTATTATTGGGACACACAGTCTTTCAGGCTGATGGGACCTGCAGAAAAGTGGGTTTCCTGATATTCAGGAATTCCGTCCTCATCCCCCCTCCTCCGGCGCCAAACTTCCTGAACACTACTACAGCCATTCCCTTCATGAGTCACCCTTCCCACTGTCCTAGTCCCCCGCAAGCGCCAGGAGAGAGCAGGCTGTATCTGTTACTACACTCTGCACCCCACATAGTGCCTGGAACACACATGGTATGCAGCCATAGCATATCTGGGGAACAAACACACTCGTAACCTCAAAGACGTTTTGCGCTTCCACCCTCCCGCCCTGCACCTGTCTTTCCCTTTATCTGGTGTCCTTTATACCCTCACTCCCTGCTGCTTCCCTGCCCGGGCTCATCATTTACTGATGGTTCCATCAGCTCCACATCAGCAGCAACACCTCCACCGCCTTTTAAAGAGCCCTCCCTGGTGTCCGTACTATCACCTCTGGGTTCTGGGAGGCCTGAAGGACTCTGAGACCGTCTCTAGGGACACCATGTCCACTGTGTCGGTGAAGAGACACAGGCAAGAGCAAGGCGTCCAGTCAACGTGGGGCAGCCCTGGGTTTGGGTGGGCGACTTGGTCCTCATGCCTCAACAGGGTGAGCTCGGAACTGAGTCTGCACGTTGCAGACACAACTCAGAGGAGCCAGGGACATCAGCGGTGGGAGGAAGAGGCTCTGCAGGGCACACCTGTCCTCTGCCCACCTGGATTGTAAGCACAGCTTCCTGGAGAAGGAATGTTTCTTAAAGTGGCAGCTGCTGGCCTCAGGCTCACCCTGAACCTGCTGGAGCAGATTTCCAGGGGTGGAGCCCCTGTATCTGTACCTTAAACACCCAGGGATTCTAACACAGACAGAGGAGAAACACACCCCATGACATGGTCCTGAAGAACTCCATACCTTCTGCTTTTTTATTTTGTAAGTTCTTATTTTGAAATAATTTCAAACTTTAGAGAAGTCATTCAGGAATAGTACAAAGGACCCTCCATACCCCTTATTCACCAGTTACTCAGATTTTGCTCCATCTCTCTCTCTCTCTCTCTCCCCTCTCTCTCTCTCTCTCTCTCTCTCTATATATATATATATATATGTATATATATACACACACACATATATGTATATATTTACATATTTAATAATTGTTATTTTCTGAACCATTTGAAAGTAAGTTGCAAAGACATCATTCCCTTTTATCCCTAAATATTTCAGCATTTTCCCCTAAGAACAAGGATAGTCTTTTACATAATAACACTACAAAAAATTCAGAAAATTGAAAACTGATACAACTATCTATTCTTCATCCAAATACCAGCTTCCTCAAAATCGTCAAATAACGTCCTTTACAGCCACTTTCCCTGCCCCAGGATTCCATCCCCGCGACTTGTGGATTCAGCTGCACGCCCCCATCTCTCTCCACTCTCCCGCATGGACCCCTGAGTACGGGCCTGTCTGCTGTCTCCCCTCTCCCTGGGCCCGGACCCTGCGCCCCTGTGGACAGATGGACACCCAGGCGGGGACGGGAGTGAGACAAGCCCGGGACCCTGAAGACATGCCGCCGTCCGGTCCTGCCTGATCTCTGTGCCTGAGCAGACAGTGTGTCTTCTGGAGGCCGGGGGCCTGGTTCCCAGGGCTCCAGGACAGACAGACGTGACTGTGCCCCAGAGAGCTGGGCTCCAAGCACCCAGCTGAGCTCACTTGAGACCACGCGCTCTCATGAGTGGGATCCCAGGAGTGAGCCGCCAATTTCCCCCTGGTGAATGATGCAGCCTCCAGCCTCTCCTGCTCAGGGTCCCAGGGAGAGTCTGAAACCGCTGATTTCTCCGTTTCTTCCCACACCTGAAACAAAGGCAGATGCTCTGCTGCCCCCTTCCCACCCCACCAGCCACCACTCCCAGCCCCGTAAGCCCTCTCCCTCTGTCTTTCTCTCCCCTCCCACTGCTGCCACTGTCGCTGGTTTTCTCATCTTTCTACTTCAAGACCAGAGCATTTGGATTTGCGACGAAAATATGCTTTTCCTGGCGGTTGCTTAGACCGATAAAGATGGGGAGGGGCCAGGACCTGGGGCGAGTATCCAGTTCTGGCTGCCAGTTACCATGACCAGTGCTTCGTCCCCATCAGGGAGCCTCTGATCAGGAGCCCTCACAGGGACCATACAGGCCTGGCCCGGGTTTCCAGGGAGAGAGACATCAGACCTCAGGCTTCGGGCCAGAAGGGGGGGCATGGTGGGAGGGTTGAGAGATGTGCTAACACAGTCACGGTTCTGGAAAATTTTGCAATGTAAGATTCTTTATGTTTTTTCTTTTAAAAATGCCCCTCAGATTTTATAAGTTACCACCCTATGAAACTGGTATTCATTCCTGTATAGACAGATAATATGTGTGTGTGCCTGCAGTAGGAGATGCAGATACATGATGCATAGGTACATAGACAGATACAGTATATAATAATAGTGTCCTCCAATGAGTTCTTTTAGGGAGAATCCAAATTTAAATAAAAACCATTACTTTGGAAAAGAATATAAAAAATAATGTATATATATATGCTTGTATATATATATAACTGAATAACTGCGTGTACAGCAGAAAATAACACATTGTAAATAAACTACACTTCAGCTTTTGCATTTTTTAAAAGTTAAAAAAAAACATTACTTTGACATTTCTGTTTGTTTTCAAGTAGGTGGGTGAGGTTCTATCCAGCTGACCAAACCATGTCTACTAAAGACCTCTGCTGAATCTTTTAAGCAAAATTCCAGATTGAATGAAGTTTTTTATCCTTTCTCTCTCTCTCTCTCTCTCTCTCTCTCTCTCTTTTTAAGATTACTGGATCCTTTCTGGTTTTCTCATCCAAACATCACTTCTCTGGCTTTCTCTTTACCAGACACAGTCCATGCGGTACAGAAATCTGCAGCTAAAATGCATGGCCTTTGGCTGAAGGAGCAGAGGGCACAGTAGAACGACCCCAAGGACCCCGAGGTCCAGCACCCAGAGCACACTGTGGGTCCCCTCCTACCCCTCCTCCAGATGTTACAGTCGTGGAAGAAATACCCCTCAAGCCAACCATCTTCCCATCTAAGTTCATATTCATTCTGTCCTTTTCTTCAATACGCAGCCTCATTCAAGAATATAAAGACCATTTTTCATCTTACTAGTTATTCCATTTAAAATAAATTGACCAAGTGTTAAATACAGTCATTTTCCAACATTTCCATAATAAATCAAAGAAAAACCTTGTGCTTACTCACCATACCTCTTCTGAGAAGTTCATGGGACATAGCAGGATATTCTCATTGTTCCTCTGTTTACAGAAACAGCCTGTGTTTTCTAGGCCAGGTAATAAAACTGGCAAGGTGGTGGGAACCCAGGCAAGAAAAAGATTCTATGAAATGACACAGAGAGGATTCCCCATTCTGGGGTGCCCTAAAAGCCACACTGCTCCCCTCGAAAACCTCAAAACTTAACATGACCCCGAGCCCCTCAGGGCCTTTCCAGAGCAGAGGTGAATCCACCATTCCTGCCCAAAGCACACCCTTGGAGTTGGGGCCAGTGATATGTGAGGTGGCAACTAGGCATCTGGGGGGCTTCTGAGAAAGTGATCACTTACTCTGCTCCCACAGAATGAGAAGCAAAACCTGAGACACCAAAAGCAGCTCTGTTTTACTGAGCCAAGACTCCATATGTGCTTTTCATACATTCTCTCATTTAACCCTCAAAAAGAAAATTCTGGAGGGCTATTATCAAACGAAAAAGACACAGAAAATAAAAAGTGTTGTCAAGGATGTACAGAAACTGGCACCCTTGTGCATTGCTGGTTAGAATGTAAAATGGTGCAGCCACCATGGAAAACAACATGATGGTTTCTCAAATAATTCAAGACAGAATTACCATATGACCTAGGGAGTCCACTCCTGGGTATATACTCAAAAGAACTGGAAGACTTGAACAGATATTTGTACCCTTGTGTTCATAGTAGCATTATTCACAATAGTCAAAAGAGGGAAATAACCAGATTAATGGATAAACAAAATACGGTATATACACACAATGGACCATTATTCACCTTTATGATGGAGGGAGCTTCTGACACCTACTACAGCATGGATGAACCTTGAGGACATTAAAGCTAAAGGACCCAAGACAGTCACCAAAGGACAAATAATGGATGATTCCACTCATACAAGGTCCCCAGAGGAGTCAAATTCAGAGACAGACAGTAGAATGGTGGTTCCCGGATGCTGGGGGAGGAGAATGGGAGTTAGTGTTTAATGGGGACAGAGTTTCAGTTTTCCAAGATGAAAAGAGTTCTGGGGATGGAGAGTGGTGATGGCTACACAACATTATGAATGCATTCAATCCTGTTGAGCAGTGTACTTCAGATGGTTAAGACGGTACATTTTTTGTTGTGTATATTTTACAGCAATAAGAACAAAATCCTAAGAGTGAGGTGCGATTATTTTGCAGATGTAGCAACTGAAGCACAGAGGTGGTGCGGTAAGCAGGAGGTACAGCCAGGATCCCCAGCAGGCAGGTGGACTCCGAGGCCTGGGACCCAGCACTACCGTCAGCCATTGGCCACAGACACTGACCACTGATCATGTACTCGGTAAGAAAAGAAAAGAAAAAATAATAAATAAGAATATCCACCCTTGCTCTGGGCAATCGGGGGTCCCAGTGGCCTGAGGCTGTTGACGAGGTCTCCCCAGGTGGCTGGTTCCAATCAGAGACGAGCCCTCCACCCTATCAGTTATAATGTTGTCTTACGCTACACCATGAATGGCATTTGAACCCAGAACTTACAAAGCAGGAGTCAATTCAAGTAATTCTTCAGTCAGTTCCCTGATTTCCCAGACTTCAGTCAGGTCATTCCCAACATGGTCCCTCCTCACACACAGCTGTGCCAGCCCCTCGGGCAGTCACGGAAGGTGCCGTGTGGGTTGTCTGCCAGGGGCATCTCGAGGCTACTGAGACTTGATCATCTCCAGAAGGTCACCCAGCACTTGGTGGCTTGATCAGTTTCCCCGATTGAGGGACGAGTGTCTGGGACCCCACCTGGTCACACCTCACAGCCACGCACCTGTCTTTCCAGGTCTCAGTACTGGCTCTCCCCGCCTTCATTCCTGATGGAGGAAGGGGCCAGGGGCTGCATGTCTGCAAGCCAGCCCCTCACCCCCACCCCAGGGCCACAGCACAGGCAGCTGATGTCAGCTCTGGAGCTTAAAACCCAATGAAAGAGGGAAGGAGTCAAGCAGAGAACCTGAAAAGTAAACATTACAAAACCTCCAAAACCAGAAGGTCAGAGGCACACTATCTGTGGGGACAGGCCAGCTATTTGCTCTTCCTCTGGACAGTGTGATGTGTATTTAACTGGAGGAGACAGCATGACTGGATCATGTGTGTGAGCATGTGTATGCATGTGTGTGTGCGTGTGTATGAGAGTGTGTGCATGCGTGCACATGTGTGAGAGTGTGTGTGTGTGTGCACGCGCACACGCGCACAGGCACATGGAAGCCAGGAGGGCTGGGGGCCTCTGTAGCCACGCAGAACACCCACTCTTTGTGTCACAGGCGGGCCAGCACTCTAAGGCCTGTGACTGAACACGGGTCCAGTCATGTTTCCAGAAAGAAAAGAAGGAGGGGTATAAATCACCCTGTTAAATGCCTGCTCTAACTGGGCAGATGGAGGCCATTGGCTTTAAACATTTTAAGCAACAACTCACGGTAAGAAACACGTTCTGCTGTAGCCCCACGTGCACACACACACACTTCATAAAAACAATGCTAGCCCTTACTACAAGTGAGGTACTCTGATATTTTCTATTCTTATTTTTATATTGAATTTTTAATTGAGGTGTAGCACACACCATAATAAAGTGCACAAATGGACAGCCTGAGGATTTTGTAGGGCTGCCAATCTTTTTTATATACATAGCTTTATTGAGATATGGTTTACATATCACAAAATTCACCTGAAGTGTACAACTCGATAGTATTTAGTATATTTTCAGAGTTGTGCAACAGTCACCATAATCTAACTTTAGAACTTTTAGAATTTCAGAACTTTCATCAGCTCAAAGAGAAAACTCACACTTAATATCTATTCTATTTTATTTATTTATTTTTGTAACGCTAGTCACAACTCACCAAATTTATTTCATTAGTGGGTCACAACTGCAGGTGATAAAACCAGTGTCAGACGTCTGAGGCATGGGGGGTGGGGAGCATGTATGTGTGAGTTTGCATGTGCCTGTGTGTGTGTTTGCATGTGCATGTTTGCATGTGTGTTTGCATGTGTGTTTGCATGTGTGTGTGTGTTTGCATGTGTGTGGGTCGCATGTGTGTTTGCATGTGCATGTTCGCATGTGTGTTGTTTGCGTGTGTGCGTTTGCATGTGTATGTGTGTTTGCATGAGTGTGTGTTTGCGTGTGTGTTTGCGTGTGTGTTTGCATGTGCCTGTATGTGTGTTTGCATGAGTGTGTGTTTGCGTGTGTGTGTTTGCATGTGTGTGTGTTTGCATGTGCCTGTATGTGTGTTTGCATGAGTGTGTGTTTGCATGTGTGTGTTTGCATGAGTGTGTGTTTGCATGAGTATGTGTGTTTGCGTGCGTGTTTGCATGTGTGTGTTTGCATGTGCGTGTGTGTTTGCATGTGTATGTGTGTTTGCATGAGTGTGTTTGCGTGTGTGTTTGCATGTGTGTGTCTGTGTGTGTGCTTGTGTGTGTTTGCATGTGTGTGTGTTTGCATGTGTATGTGTGTGTGTTTGCATGTGTGCGTGTGTTGAAGAAAAAGGGAGAGTTCAATCCTCACCTCCACCCCAAATGATCCAGAAACTGGAGATGTGAAGCAACAGACAGAAACATTGCAGCCCAAGATGGTGCCACGAGTTATGTGGACACAGATGCCACATACTTGCCCACTGGCCTCAGGAGAGGCTCAGCCAAATACCACGGGAAAGGAAAACCCAGAGGGCCTGGGCTCTGGATCTCTGACAAACTGAGCCCACCTGAGGCAATCAAGGCAGAGGGCTGAGGGGCAGAAGACAGGCTGGGGGCAGGGGGGAAAAGGTGCTGGCCAGCCTTCCACTGTTCATATCAGAGCATTAATGAGCATATCTTATCCTCTACCCTTTGGGCAGTAGAGGAGAGTGGAGGTCATTAGGGGAAGGAAGGTGTGTTAAAATGAGCTTTCCCGGGGCTTCCCTGGTGGCGCAGTAGTTAAGAATCCTCCTGCCGATGCAGGGGATGTGGGTTCTATCCCCGGTCCAGGAAGATCCCACATGCTGCAGAGCAGCTAAGCCCGTGAGCCACAGCTACTGAGCCTGCACTCCAGAGCCCGCGAGCCACAACTGCTGAAGCCTGCGCGCCTACAGCCTGTGCTCTGCAACAAGAGAAGCCACAGAAATGAGAAGCCCACGCACCGCAACAAAGAGCAGCCCCTGCTCGCCGCAACTAAAGAAAGCCCGCGCGCAGCAACGAAGACCCAACGCAGCCCAAAATTAATTAATTAGTTAATTTCTTTTAACTGTCAAGAAAGTACATAAGTGCCTGGAAGAAAGAGGGAACATAGTATTTAAAACCCACACTGTAGCCACTTCAGCCTTCCTGTGTGAGGAAAGTAAATTTAAAAAAAAAAGAGCTTTCCCCTTCCACGCTAGCCCTATCCTGCTTCTAGATTCCCATAAGTAACTAAACCGGGTTCCCTTTGGAGATCTCAGCTTCTTGTTCCATAAGTGGAGTTTATTCATCCATTCAACAAGCATTTCTTGAGCACTTTGTTCTGGGACAGAGGGCACGGAGCTGTTTCACTGTCCCCTAGAAACTCTCTACTGGTGTTTAGGGTAGCATTAAAGACGTTGGTGCACAAACAGCACGAGAGCCTGCAAGCCCTGCTCCCACCCGGCACACAGCTGTGCCTGGGACTCCCCAGCACACCCGGGGTCCGGGGTCCCGCAGAAGAGCAGGAGTGAGGTGGGTGCGGGGCTGTGGAGGGAGCGTCTGGTCAGAGCGGGGCCCAACTGACTCACCGCGGCCCATGTGTTTGGCTCATCACACACCGATGGGATGTGATGCTTGACATCCCGTTGCTCTGGGATGGGATTGACATCTGTTTCATGGCCCCCGTGGCCAGGAGGGTTCCTGCTGTAAGACGCAGTGCGGGGTCAAAGGGCACAGCCTGATTCCATAAAACAGGACAGAGCTGGTCTTGGCAGGTTTGGGCTCCCCTTCCCCCAGAACAGGGGACACTGACACTGATGGGCAGTACAGGCACAGGGGGGCACCCAGAGTCCTCAAGACCCTCAGATCCACCTGTCTCTATGGCCGGATATCCAAAGGATATCGGTTCTTTGAGCTTTTCAAGGGTCTGGAAGAAAGCCTGGCTTTTTTTTTTTTTTTTTCCTGCGGTACGCGGGCCTCTCACTGCTGTGGCCTCTCCCGTTGCGGAGCACAGGCTCCGGACACGCAGGCTCAGCAGCCATGGCTCACGAGCCCAGCCGCTCCGCGGCATGTGGGATCCTCCCGGACCGGGGCTCGAACCCACGTCCCCTGCATCGGCAGGCGGACTCTCAACCACTGCGCCACCAGGGAAGCCCAAAAGCCTGGCTTTTTACAAGCTCTGCCGCAGTCTGTGTGTGGAGGGGCAGCTGATTAGAGGCAGAGGTCAGCGAGCTGCCATTTGGCCGGCCCTGCTCCTGAGGCTGGGCCATTGGCAGAGCAGGGGCTCCCAGACAGAGGCAGGAAGCCATTGCCAGGTGCCCTCTTTGGGGACTCGTCCGCCTCTGACCCTCTCCCTGCCGTTCTCTGGTGGATGGAGGCCCAGCCCGGCTGCCCTTCACCGTGCGCTGTGAGATGCCCAGGCGAGGCAGCACCGGCTCGGGGGCTGGGGGCGGGGGGTGGCGTGGCCTTCCTTCCTGGTGCCCTGTCACCCAGTCACCCAAGAGCCACACAGCTCTCTTGCAGGGGCCTCACCTGAGATGGATGCCTTATGTGCTATGTTCCACGAGGTGGCCTGGGTGACCCCGGATGCAGGACTTTCAGGGCTACGACCAGCACAAGTTGGTCACTGTACCCACAGGGACCTCATCCCTCCACAGAGAGATCCAGGGTTTCAAATGGAAACAAACTAAACCTACCCTTGGTCAGAAAGCATCAAGACCAGCCCCCCAGCTGCAGGGCAGGCCTGGCCTCACTTGGGTTTAGAGGACAGGACGCTTGGAGACTTCCAGACCTGTCCCAAAGCAAACCACCAGCGTCGACCCAGACCTGAACGGTCCCCCGAGCCACGCCGAGCCTGGATGCTATGCCTGACCCTCCTCTGACCCA
Source organism: Orcinus orca (assembly GCF_937001465.1). NCBI lineage: Eukaryota > Metazoa > Chordata > Mammalia > Artiodactyla > Delphinidae > Orcinus > Orcinus orca. The sequence continues at coordinate 7,160,112 of NC_064572.1, forward strand.
ACTGCCACCACCAGGCTCCTGGTGCCCTCCAGCAGCCCTGCTCCTAGCTGCCTGGCTGCCCAGGCCTGGGGAGGATGGACGCCACTCAGGGTGATGACCCCACTCACTGCCAGTTCTGTGCACCGGGCCGTACGGATCGCTCTCCTGGGGTCGGACTCTTGTGACATCCCCTATTCCTGGCAGGGTGGGGTGGGGATGGGAAGAAGCTTGTGGCTAATTTTGCCTTCCAAGTGACAAGAGCCCAGAAGAGGGCTGCAGAATGCCCCTGAGAGGTGAAGCGAGAGCTGGAAGGAGTTACCTGGCCTTCCTTTCAGCCCTCTGGCGGCTCGCCCCCTCCTCTAGTCCATCTGGCCCTGTGGGATGGGCCGGGGGCTTCAGCATTACTGCAGGCGGCAGCCCTAAGCCCCACACACAGGCAGGGGGAGCAGAACCCTGGGAGAGGAAAAGGAGGTGAGGGTCCAGGAGAGAAAAGATCAGCGCCAACGGTCAAGCCCAGAAATCACCCTGGTGACTGAGATCTCTGCCAGCCACCCAGCGACTCCAACAGCTTGTCCCGCCACCCCCGGCCCCGCCCCTCCAGGGCAACCTCCCCAGTACCTAGGGGGCTGCAGCCCGAGGAAGCAGAGCCGAGAAGCCTCATCACGGGGCCGTCTGCCTGCAAAACTCTCAACAGCTACAACACACAGCCTTCCGCCTCCACAGCTCTACGTGCACAGGTGCGCAGCGGGGCCCCAAGCCAAGGGAGGGTCCAGTTCCCCCGCAGCAGGTCGGCTAGTGCCTCGGAACCCCGCCCCGGCCTGGAGCTGGGATCGGCCGCTCAGCGGCTCCTGCCGGCCCCGCCGAGCGCCGCGCACGCGGGCAGGAACCGGGACGCAGCGAGGATGCTCACACGGAAGCAAGGACAGCCCCGCTCCAGACTGTCCTGGGCTTGGAAAACATCATTCTGCAGACACAAGACGAAAGAGGGGAACAGTTCGAACGAGAGTTGATCCTAAGACGCGAATGACCTTTCAGAGTGAAAAGTCTCGAAGGCAGGTATGTGTCCCCGCAGTCTGAATTCAGGACACAAAAGACCAGGAATGAGATCTAATCCTTGACTAAACATAAAACAACAGTAGAAACCATACATCGATGGACAGGAAATGTCAACAAAAAGAGAAGTTGGTCACTTTCTTGTGCCAGGCACTGTTCTAGGGCTTTGCCTTTGCTGTCCCAACCTTCACAGAGCTCTTGTGCAACGATGCTGCTCGTAATTAATTCAGCAGCTGCAGGAGGGGGGCACAAGGGTGGGAAGTAACCTGTGCGAGGCCAGAGTGGCAGGGCAGGGCAGACACAGCGGCAAGGGCCGTGTGGGCAGAGCGCGTGCTTAGGGAGCGTCGGCCCCTGGGAGTGCAGAGACCGCTACCCCACCCCAGCCGTGCGGGGACAATGGCCCCGCCCTGGATGCGACCCCAGAGCGGCAGGTCTTATCTGTCTACTGCTCCTTCCTGCTCTTAGTCCCCTGGTGACCAAAACCCAACCAGCCAACGAAGCACGTGTGAGTCCACAGTCAGGTGGCTGGAGTCCGCCACAGCAGACAGGAAGCCCCAGGTCCCCTCCCAGAAGGAGACTTCCTGCCCCTGCGCCCTGAAGCCCAGGGAGGGGGTGAGTGGAGGACCCCGGGGCAGGCAGGGCAACTTTACTGCCGTCAGTGCCTTTAGGGGTTCGGGATTCATCCTCGAGGTGCAGGGTCACCCAAATCTCCCTCTTCGGCTCCTAAAGAGTCGCTGCTGCCAGGTCTTCTTTCCCACTTGATTTTCTACTAAGAAATGAAGTTGTGCCTACCTGCCTAGCAGGAGAGGTCAATGAGTTCAGGGGGCAAAGTTCACCCCAGCTGCCCTGAGCCCAGCTCTCCGTGCTGCGAGGAGAGAGAACAGGTGACCTGGGTGGAGACTAGGACAGGGGACACGTTTAAACCTTCCAAGTGGCAGCACCCAGGGACCCTGGCCGGGTTTCAGCCTGTCCTCTGCCCTCGGGGAAGGGAGAGGGCTGACCTTCAACGTGTCCCCATCTTACTCGAGGGCAGAGCGGAGCTTTGGCAGCTCGCTGGGGCACGGCCATGCCAGGCCGTGCCAGGGACACGCCGGGAACAAAGCACAAAGGAGAAGGAACAAACAGGGCTTGTCCCTGGTTCAGAGAGTGCCACTGTGTTTATCCAACAGGACAGAACTGTTGCATTAAAGTCACATCACCATGACCACCAAAGTCAAATCCTCCCCAACCAGACCCTGAGCGCCAGCCTGGGCCCAGGACTCTGGGCTGGTTCCTCTAGGGGCTGCAGGAGGGCAGGCGGCCTGGGCAGCGTCCACCGACCCGAGGACTCGCCTCCTGTCCCCTGTGAGAGCAGAGTGGGCAGGGGGCCTCCAGAGACCAGCTGGAAGGGAGTCTGCAGGGGTTGTACTGATTTATGGGGGCCTTTCAGGGCCAGAATGACACCATCCACCCCCAACCTACCTCCTACTAGTTCATATTCTCAGGGCTTTAAATCATGATAACAGCCCTGCAGGAGCTCTGAACGCTCAGGGCTTCCAGGACCAGCTGGGCTGCTCGCCACCTGGAGGGAGGAGCGCGACTGCACTGCACTCCTTTCCCCCACCTGCTCAAAACCACACCCAGCTCCTGCCTCTCGGGCCTCCACTCAGGAAGGTAATCAGCAGAGCAAGGACCTTCTTTTCACCGACTTAGAAGCTTCCTCAACAGAAAAAGAATACAGAAGCTAGAAAAAAATGATTGACATGACGACTCACACTTACCTCGTTTTACTAGTACGCTTCAAAGAAAACACCTGCTACTGTCAACAGAGCAAATGCTAAAGCACTAGGATGGCTGAGTTCTTTCTTTAAACAGATTCTACCAAACCACTTCAGTCTTGCTGGGCTGGAGAAATTTCTGACTGCCCAGGGAATCTGAGTGCCCACCCCAGCTTTCAATGCCAGACCAAACCTTTGAAGCCTACGGCCTCTTGAAAGGAAAAGAAAAAACCCACAGCACGCTAGAAAACCTGCTTGTTTTTGAGGACTCCATAATAGCTCGCTCTCCATATGGTAGCTAGAGAGTCAAGAGCACGAAAAACAAAGCAGGTAGAAGCAGAAATCAGGCAGGAAGCGAAAACCAGGCTAGCTAGAAACTGGAGGGAAACTTTAGGAAGCAATGTGACAAGGAAAAGGGAAATGGGTGGGTGATTTCTTCTCTGAGATCAGAACTGCATCCCCAAGCTAACGTTTAAGGCGAGCCGTGCAATTCCCAGACAGCCAGCAGGCGTTAATTGTGCTCCCACTATGTGCTTGCCATTGTGTTTGGAATTAGAGGTTGTCTCTGAGATGATCTAGGCTCTTCTAGAGAAAGAAATCCAGTATTATAAATCTAAATCATCCAGAGATGCCCAGGGAGCCCTTCCTGTCCTGCTTCTTACAACAGAAGAGATTCTCTTTCTGACACAGGGAGGCCGGGAATGAGCTGTGATCCGTCAATTCAACTCAAGTGAGACGCTCAGGAACGCGGGACTCACCCGCTACCCACAACTTGCTTTGTGTTCGATGGACTGTCACATCGCTGTTTTCTCCAAACCTCCAAACAGGAGGTGAGGGCTGTGATTTCCTTCAAAGGGTACAGTGGGCACCAACACCTCCCGTAAAACACGCTACTTGAGGAAAGGTTCTAAGTGCGCAGCCCCTGATAGCCGCCTGGGGAGTTTGGTTTTTGAGTTTTATTCTCTTATGATCAAAGCGGTGATTGGAAAAGGGGGACATTGTAAAATGGGGCTCTGATTAGGACTCTCTGAATTTATATTCCAGCTGGCGAGAAACACATCTGAGTCATTGACAAACTCCAAAATTCTGTGATTCTACTAGCTATTGGGATGAATAAGAGACACATCATACCAAGAATAGTGAGATGAGCAACTACAGACAGCATGGGACCCAGAGGAAGCAGAGGTCAGAGTGGGCAGGGATGAGCTTGGCCTTCTTGCTGAGGGGACTGGGCTGATATTAGACAAGAAAAGGCAAAGGCATCACTGTCATGGCACCATGGGCAAAGACTGGAAGTGAACGTGAAACCAACAGGTTTCTGAGGATGTGTGATCCGCCCAGCAGGCGGGGAACGTTCACTGCAGGAGGAGACAGAGGATGAGGTCATCAGTCACACGGGGGTCATTGGGAACCTATGAGGGAGAATCAAGATATTGAAATCAGTCTTTTACAAAGATTCAACCGGTAGCAAAGGGTAGAAAGGATAGGAGAAAAGACAGAAGAGAGACAGAGAAAGTCTCTAGGAAGCCCATACAGTAAGGTAAGAGCCCCTGGACAACAGAAAAGGCAAGACTTGGTGTCCAGGTGACCATGGAAGGCAGAGGGGTGGTGGAGACATGTGGAGATGGTGAGCTCTGTGTTTCCAGCTAACTTGGCAGCACTTCCATCGAAGCTCCTCTAGCTGCCACCATTGTCACATTCAACTTCTGCCTTCAAATCAGAGTCTGATCCTGCAAGTTGGGGCCTCTCCGGGGGCTGTTTTCATTAGGAAAAATTTCAAGTGTTCTCACAGAGACCCCAAGCAATCAGGATTCAAGATAGACGTGGATTTCTCTCTCCTGCTATCGTCCACATGTGATGGTCCCCATGTGATGGCCCATGGCTGGTACGGCAGCCGCCCACGTCTCAGACCAGGCCCCGCCTCCCCAGTCGCTCCGCCATCCCTGCGGTGTTCCCTTGTTGGCGTTCCCCAAACTCGCTTCTCCCCGCTCCATGGTCTGGGCGGCAGGATGGAAGAAGGGACAGAAGGAGAGAGCACCCCTTCCTTTTAAGGAAATGACCTAGAAGTTGCACCTAATAATCTCACTCACAGCCCTTTGGCCACAGCCCAGTGTGTTGCCACACCCAGGGGCAGGGAACCTGGAAGTTGGAGTCGGGGTCCAGGGCAGCCCAGGTGAAAATCCCATCACTGTGAAGGAAGGAACGGATGGCTGTTGGGGGTTGCCTGCAGTGTCTGTTACAAAAGCACTTCACCTAAAGTAATAAACCAGAGCTTTTTGAGCAGTGTGGAAAGAATGGTTCCAAGAAAATGATGGAACCATTAACAGAAACAAGAGGAATGAGGAGGGGTCAGCCAGTCAAGTGAGATGATTAACTCATGTGGGGATGTTGTTTGTTTGTTTGTTTTGTTGAAGTATAGTTGAGTTACAATGTTGTGTTAGTTTCTGGTGTGCAGCAAAGTGATTCAGTTACACCTATATTCTTTTTCATATTTTTTCCATTATAGTTTATTACAAGACATTGAGTAGAGTTCCCTGTGCTATACAGTAGGTCCTTGTTGTTTATCTATTTTATGTATAGTACTGTATACATGTTAATCCCAAACTCCTAATTTATCCCTCCCCCCACTGCACCTTTGGTAACCATAAGTTTGTTTTCTATGTTTGTAAGTCTATGTTTTGTAAATAAGTTCATCTGTATCATATTTTAGATTCCATATATAAGTGTTATCATATGGTATTTGTCTTTCTCTGACTTACTTCACTTAGTATGATCATCTCTAGGTCCATCCATGTTGCTGCAAATGGCATTATTTCATTCTTTTTTATAGCTGGGTAATATTCCATTGTGTACATGTACCACATCTTCTTTACCCATTCATCTGTCTGTGGACCTTTAGGTTGTTTCCACATCTTGGCTACTGTGAACAGTGCTGCCATGAACATTGGTGTGCACGTATCTTTTCTAATTAGTTTTCGTCTTTTCTGGATATATGCCCAGAAGTGGGATTGCTGCATCACATGGCAACTCTAATTTTAGTTTTCTAAGCAACCTCCATACTGTTCTCCACAGTGGCTGCACCATTTACATTCCCACCACCAGTGTAGGAGGGTTTGCTTTTCTCCACATCTCTCGTGGGGATGTTCTCATGAGCCTCCCGAGGGACACGGCTCCTCCATTTAGAGAACAGGCCCCGGAGCTCAGGGGAGAGGATGGGTTTGAAGACCCAGGTGACAGTCATGATGGCAGAGACCAGGAATGCCCTCCCTGGGACTAAGAGATGGGCCTTATCTGGGCCTGTCCAGCGGGCTCACAGTACTGTGGGCAAGTTCCTAGATTGTCACCAAAATGACTCTGTAAATCCCACTCTCTGTTGGTGCTGCTTATTCCCAGTGGCACCGGGGATTAACCTTGCGGAAAAGAAGGTCTGTACTTGAACCCTTGAGTGACAATGACTTCTTGTCACTAAGCAAGCTGGCACTTTCTTGACGCCAGTCCCTTGTCGCATGTGTGCACCCTGGTGGGGAGGAGAGGCAAAGGCAAGAAGGACAAAAGCACTGAGAATTTTCAGGCCGCCGACCGCAGCGCCAGCTGCCTTTTCTTCGGCAGTTGCCGGCATTTTTAAGCATCTGGAGCGTTTCATCCCCCACTGCTCAGTCATCCATTTTTAAAGTGTTCACGTCAATAAGTAGGATGGGTACCAGCGCCTTCACCTGTGGCAGAGATGGATCTCTGGCCGGTAGGAGTGAAGCTGGCTCCGGAATATAAATTGGTCCCCTGTTCCAGGCTGCTTGGCGAAGTTCTAGCTAAACTAGGGAGCCAGCAGCCCACCCCTCTGGAAGACAGATGTAAATGTCAAGTGCTGAAGAAATGTGGCAAATGTGGCCAAAGGGGGGATGGAGGCAGTGTTCCAACCCACGAATCTGCAGAAGGCTCTCAAAATCACAGCTGTAAGAGCACTATTTTGTCTGGTGACACTCCACACATCAAAAGATGAAGTTTTATATTGAATAATTTCTGTCCTGGGGCAAGGTCAGGAACGTCACACAGGATGTTTGGATGCACGTGGGGTGCAGGGTCAACCAATAGCAAATGATGTCCAGGCGATGCTTAACAGTTTGGGTTTCCTGCCAGCCAGCGAGGTACGGTTAGCAGAGAAGTGAAGTCATGCCCACTTTTAATAGTTTTGTGAACTAATGAGGCAAATGTAGCAAAGAGGCACCTGATGCCTTTGCTTCCAGCACAGAAGGAAACTAATATTTATAGAGTACGTAGTGCATTTAGGACACTTTATATATCATAAGGCTTGGATTTTGTTATTCCTACTCTACAGATGGGGGGCCTGAAGTTCTGAGAGGTTAAGTCACTCACCCAAGGTCACACAGCTAGTAAGCTGTGTGGCTAAGATACGAGCCCAAGTCAGTCTTCACACCGTAACTTACATCTGAAGAAAGGAGGTTTAAGAACGATCCATGCTGAATTTATTTCAGCTTAATATTGCTGCCATGTCATTTTAATAGAGCAGAATAAGACAAAACTTAAGAGTGAGGTATTGGATACCATTTTGTAGGATGAATGAGAAGTGGTAAAAAAAAAAAACCCTGTCAAAAAGAAATGTGCAGCATAGACACGAAGAAGAATTCTTTATAGGTAGTAGAAAAGGGTGAAAATCGTCATAAAGGAACTATACCCAGAATTTTTTATTAGAAAGTGTTGTATAAAATCTTGAACACACAGTGTTTCCATAAAATGTAGTAGCTATAGATTAAAAAGATTAAAATATCTATTTTAAAACTAAACTAGCTGGAGAGGGTTTGGAGAAAAGCAAACCCTCTTGCACTGTTGGTGGGAATGTAAATTGATACAGCCACTATGGAGAACAGTATGGAGGTTCCTTAAAAAACTAAAAATAGAGCTATCATATGTCCCAGCAATCCCATGACTGGGCATATACCCAGAGAAAACCAGAATTCAAAAAGATATATACACCCCAATGTTCATTGTAGCACTATTTACAATAGCCAGGACATGGAAGTAACCTAAATGCCCATCGATAGATGAATGGATCAAGACGATGTGGTACATATATACAATGGAATATTATTCAACCATAAAAAGGAACGAAATTGCGTCATTTGTAGAGATGTGGATGGACCTAGAGACTGTCATACAGAGTGAAGTAAGTCAGAAAGAGAAAAATAAATATTGTATATTAATGCATATATGTGGAATCTAGAAAAATGGTACAGATGAACTGGTTTGGAGGGCAGAAATAGAGACACGGATATAGAGAACAAACGTATGGACACCAAGGGGGGAAAGCGGGGGCGGTGGGGGGAATGAATTGGGAGATTGGGATTGACATGTATACACTAATATGTATAAAATAGATAACTAATAAGAACCTGCTGTATAAAAAAAAAGAAAAAAGAAGAAAAGCAAAAGAAAAAAGAAAATATAGTAATAAAAATAAACTAAATGAGAACAGAAAAAGTAAAAATATTATATGTGGCATCAAATTAGCTTCTTAAAAGATATATGGAAACCTACCGGAATGCTTAAAATTCGAGGACTGAAAATACCAAAAGTCAGTAAAGGTCTAAAGCAGCTGAGCTCTCAGACACCGCTTGGCTGGAGGTTAAACTGGGCTTTTTTGAAAACTGTTTAACATTATCTACTAAAGCTAAACATACACCTACTCTCTGGCCCAACAATTCCACTCCCAGGTAAATACCCAACACAAAGCAAGTGCATGTGTCTGCCAAACACCTGGGCACTCATGGCAACTCTGTTTACGATGGCCAATAACTGGATACAACACAAACGCTTCAGTAGGTGGATATATCCAATCTCTTGGCTTTAAGGTCGTCCATGATTTCCTACTGTTTTACTGAACCAACTTTATCCTCCGTTCCTTTTACTTGAAAGCTCACAGTTCCAAAAAGGCAAAGTACCTCAATATCAGACCCGCACTGGATGCGGTAGGGAAATGGCATGAATATGTTGGGACTTGTGCAGTCAGGGCAGCCCGGGTCAGAGGATGAAGGATAGAGAACAAGACTTGGGAGTCACACTACTATATCCAAAATAGATAACTAATAAGAACCTACCCTGTAGCACAGGGAACTCCACTCAATACTCTGTAATGACCTACATGGGAAAAGAATCTAAAAAAGAGTGGAGAGATGTACATGTATAACTGAGTCACTTTGCTGTACAGCAGAAAGTAACACAACATTGTAAATCAACTATACTCCAATACAATTTTTTAAAAAGGCTTGGGAGTCAGAGACAGAAAATTCATTACCCTGGGAAGGTTTGCCTGTGCTTACATTTCAAAGGGTAATAAAACCTGGATACACTCACTTCCATTCCAAAGGGCTATAGCAATCCAGGGACACCAGTGTTTTGATTTAAAGAAGGAAGCAATTCACAAAAGGAAGCAATTCACAATTCTAGTAAACATATTAAAATGTCCAAGCTCATCAATACTCAAACAAAAATGCAACAAAACCTGGTACCATTTTTTGCTTATCAATTTAGCAAAGAGTTTTTAAAGGTTTTAATATCAAGTGTTGGTAAAGGTGGAGGTAAGCCTTCTCACACTGGGGGCGGCCAAAGATGTGTCAGACATAAGTCATTAAATACCTGAACTCACACACACGCCTTGTCCCCTTTTTGAATCATCCAGGAAATGAGAGTGGATTCATGCAAATCACAGGGTTATTTCTGATAGAAAAACCTAATAGTCCAACCATAGGAAGCTGGTTAAATAAATTATGGTAGATCTATCCATTTTGAAATATTTAATGACACCAAAATATTCACAATATATCATTTGCAAAGTTTATGAACCTATATGTAAATATATGCATAGACACATACATACATGCACACTGGAAGTCTGTACACCAGATATGGGATATTTAATTGTCCTTCCTTCTGTTTATCTGTATTTTGTAAGTTTTCTAAAATGAACTCTCATGACAGCTGGATTAAGGAAAACAATAAACCAACGTTATTACGTTTAATAATATCAAGGACTCAACTGAGACCTGGATGCAGTCTGGTGGTTCCTGGGCAGGACCCTGTCCCGCACCAGCTCCCACCCACCCACTTCCTCCTGCCCCTGGGCTTCGGGGCCTTGAAAGCCACAGCCAGTCTCTATGGGGCATTGGCGGGGAAGGGAGGGAACTTCTGATGCTCCTGGCCGGGCAGTGGGGGGATGAACCCCCAGTGTCTCCTGAGCCCCCAGTGCTCACTACATACCCGTCAGTCTTTGCAGTATTAATAGATGAGTTTACTGTGGGTTGAATAGGTGTAAGTGAGCTGGCAACCACCTTATCACCATAACACAATAGTTTCTATGAAATACACTCCAGGTTCCAAAAGTACTGACTTATTGGCAACTTTTGGCAGCTAACGTACATGTAAATTGGGAACCGCCCATTGACGACTTTTGGCAATTTGGGATTCAGGATTCCTGGAGGAGAGCTGCCCTCAGAGGTTCTACCGCCCATGACCGCCTCTTGCTACTGGCCTCGTGGCTGTAAAGCAGATCCTTGCTGCGTTACGTGGGGGCCTGTTAACTCCTCTCTCATCTCCACCTCACGGAAACAACTTATTGCAACAATGATGACGTCACGTGACCCCTTCGGGGCTGCTGTCTCGGGAGGGCTTGTGCCCTGGCCAGCAAAGCCTGCCCTAAGGTCACCGCCTGTCAGGGAGCAGGGGAGCCCAGTCCCCGCCCGCCTCTGCCCACCTGCAGGGCTGTGACATTCACCTCCAACTGCAGCTCTCTGAGACACCCCCCCACCTCCCCCGAGGGGCTCCTGCAGGACCACTCACCCACATGAAAACAATGAAATTTTTCTTTTTTCTCCAAAGAAGGCGAATGTGGAAAGGAAAGGTGGATAGCGGTGTGAAGTGAAAAGGGCCGGAGACCAGCGGTCTGTGACTGGGAGGCTCTGCTCACGGCCAGTGTCTGGCCTGGCCCTGTACCTTCACCACACAGGTCGTATTCTTCCCAGTTGACCGATAGTTAGCTGATCAAACCTCGGATCTTAATTTCTGTCATTGTTTGAGAATGAATAAACCTATGCCTACCCATCATTATCCTAAGAAAACCCCATTTTCTCCAAAGAAGGAAGGGAGTAATTATTCGGTCCCTGAAGAAGGAATCCCTGAGGTCCCTCTAGGTGTGAACATGTCTCCCACACCTGGTTGACAAAGGCTCATGAAGAGGAAAGCCCAGGTCAAATCAGGGCCCAGGAACAGGCCTCTAGACCACGGAGCCAGCAAACTATGGCCCAAAGGGCCCCTCTGTAAATAAAGTTTATCAACACACGGACGCCCTCATTTGTTGGCTATTGTCTATGGCTGCTTTATGTGCTACAAAGACAGAGGCCATGCAGCCTGCAAAGTCTGAAATATTTACTGCCTGGCCCTTTCCAGAAAAAGTGTGCCAAGCCCTGCTCTAGGCAGTGGAGTCATCTTTGCCCCGGGCGCAGCCCCCAGAAAGCCGTCCCCACATCAGTTTAGGGGAGAAGCAAGTGTGAGAGAACCAAGGACAATTGAAGATCTTCAGTAAAAGAGAAGGCATCTCAAACAGTTACATAGATTCATAAGCATATATAATTAGGTGTACAAAATTATGATCCTACTGTAAAGTTTTCGCCAGGACCTAAACGAGTACATCTGTTACAAGCCAGCAGGCATCATAAAGATTATAGTAAGAATAACAAGCCGCCTTAGTTTCTAGAGTGACTCCTTGTAGCAAGTTCAGAACACTGCCTTCTACTCTTTCATCCACTGTCACAGCATATACGAGAGCTGTTAGACTTCGTTCAACAGCTGAGAGAGCAGATTAAGCTACAACAAAATTGGATTTGAGGTTTCTTAACTTCAGACAACCCTATAGTTTTTCATTTAATAAGCATTTTTGTGAGTGAATGGGGGTATAGTTAATGATCACATTCAGGCAACAGGTGTAAACCAGAACTGTCCCCAGCACACAATTATTCTCACTTAATAAACTGTAGTCCAGAGAGAAACTGGAATGAGGAAACTTCAGTGTATATGATTTTCAGCCAGTCAAATACCACCAACCAATTTCTTGGGACTTTGGAATGTAGAAAACAGAAAAAAGAGGTGGTGATTCAGAAACCTCACAGGCCCAGAATCCTAGGAAATGTCTGAGCTGCCCAGTTCCAGGCCTGGGGCCACAAAGCAATTAGCCCATCAACCTGGCACTGGAACTTCCAAAGCAGGAAGACTTCTGAGGAGGAAAGCGGGGGTGGGGAGGGGGGTGGAGGCCGGGGAAGGGAAGCAATATCTGTTAGCCAGAGGCACTCTGAAATCCAGCAGGGGGGCGAGGAAGGCTGCAGGTCCACAGCTGCAAGCTTATATTCTGGGGGTGGGGTGGTACCAGCCTTTGTTGGCTACTTATCTTTGTATCTCTTCCTGTCACACAGGAGACATCCCATAATGTTTGATGAATGAATGAGTGGGTGAATGTATTTCCTTGAAAGGGACTTAAGCAACAGAATTACCAGGTTCAATACTGGAACAGTATTTGTAGTCATACACCAAGGCTTCAGAAGCCTCCACAACTTGTGCTATTTTCCTCTACGTTAGTCCAGATAACTCTCCCAAGTCCTGTAAAATCAGGATAATAGTAATGTGTATATAATTATGTTACGCAGTTGATGTGATGACTAAGAGTTAATATATGTAAAGTGCTTAGAATACTACCTGCCCCATAGTAAGCATTGTTTAAGTGGAGGTGAAGGTGGAGGTGGCAGAGGTGGTGAAGTTGGTGGTGATGGAGGTGGTAGAGGTGATGATGATGGAGGTGGTGATGGAGGTGGTAGAGGTGATGGTGATGGAAGTGGTGATGGAGGTGGTAGAGGTGATGGTGGTGGAGGTGGCAGAGGTGGTGAAGGTGGTGGTGATGGAGGTGGTAGAGGTGACGGTGATGGAGGTGGTAAAGGTGATAGAGGTGGTGACGGAGGTGGTAGAGGTGATAGAGGTGGTGATGGAGCTGGTAGAGGTGATGGTGATGGAGGTGGTAGAGGTGATGGTGGTGGAGGTGGTAAAGGTGATGGAGGTGGTAGAGGTGATGGTGATGGAGGTGGTAGAGGTGACGGTGATGGAGGTGGTAAAGGTGATGGAGGTGGTGATGGAGCTGGTAGAGGTGATGGAGGTGGTGATGGAGGTGGTAGAGGTGATGGTGATGGAGGTGGTAGAAGTGATGGTGGTGGAGGTGGTAAAGGTGATGGAGGTGGTAGAGGTGATGGTGATGGAGGTGGTAGAGGTGATGGAGGTGATAGAGGTGGTGATGGAGGTGGTAGAGGTGATGGTGATGGAGGTGGTAAAGGTGATAGAGGTGGTGATGGAGCTGGTAGAGGTGATAGTGATGGAGGTGGTAGAGGTGATGGAGGTGGTAGAGGTGATGGTGATAGAGGTGGTAGAGGTGATAGAGGTGGTGATGGAGGTGGTAGAGGTGATGGAGGTGGTGATGGAGGTGGTAGAGGTGATGGTGATAGAAGTGGTAAAGGTGATAGAGGTGGTGATGGAGGTGGTAGAGGTGATGGTGCTGGAGGTGGTAGAGGTGATGGAGGTGGTAGAGGTGATAGTGATGGAGGTGGTAGAGGTGATGGTGGTAGAGGTGGTAGAGGTGATGGTGCTGGTGATTTGAAACAGTCTAACATACATGCCATTTGAGTTCCAGAAGGAGTGAATAGAAAGAATAAGATGGAAGAAATATCTGAAGACATGATGCCCAAGAATTTCTAAAATGATTGAAGAACCACAGATCCAAGAAGCTCAGAGAACCCCAGGCAGGATAACACAAAGAAAAATACACCTGACACATCACAGTGGAACTGCTGAAAATGAAACCAAGCTTTTCCGTGTTCCCTGTTTCTTATTTGCAGGAAAAAGGCTTCAGACTCCTAGACCTCCCTGAATACGAAAAGGCAGATTCAAACAGTTGCTAATCAAGGGTTTAAGGGGAAGCAGAAACAAAGGAGGAACAGTCAAGAAACAAGAGTGCAGCAATTAAAGCAGGATCCTGGTTCCTCTTCAAGGAATATACATAACAATATCTTTGAGTTCTTCTGCAGGAACTAAGGCCCTTACCCAGGTGAAGGATGGTAACTTCAGGCTGAGCACAAGATTCCTGGAGCCCCACCCTGTTACCTCATTAACAACCAATCAGAAGAAAGTCACATACCCTACAGTCTTCACCCCAAATTCTGCCTATAAAAACTTCTCTCCAAAAAGCATCGGGGAGTTCAGGTTCTTTTGAGTACGAGCCACCCATTCACCTTCCTCAGCCCTGCAATAAACCTTTCTCTGCTCCAAACTCTGATGTTTCAGTTGTTTGGCCTCACTGTGCATCAGGCACATGAACTTGCATTCGGTAACAAAAATTGGAAGATAAAGAACAAAATTGTGAAGGCAGCTAGGGAAAAAATTACTTACATAAGGTAAGAAATGATAAAAATTATAGCCGCCTTCCTGAGAAGCCATGGAGGCCAGAAGACAAAGTGTAACAGGGAGGGCAAAATCTGACTCCATGTGGATCTGTTTCTTCTACTTTAACCTTTGCTTTTTATTGCTTTTGTTATCATAATCACTAAAAGGTTGCTGTCTATAGCTGTAAGCATACATAATGGCCTGCCACAGGGAACACAGCCCACCTGTGAAAGGCTGCAGAAAAGAAAAAATTAACACATCCCCTCCCTGATGCAGGCCAAGCAAGGAGATATCTTGCAAGATTAATGGCCTTTTTACTTTACTTCCTCACCCCCTCCCCATCTCTGTTCTATAAGAGAAACTGGCATGCAGACCCCAATGAGATGGTTATTGGGGACACTAGTCCTCCATCTTCTCGGTCTGCCGGCTTTCTGAATAAAGTCATATTCCTTGCTTCACCACCTCGCCTGTCATGCAGCGAGCAGAGTGAGCTTGGACTTGGTAACAAGATGAAATACATCTTTACAAGAATGAAAGAAAAAGCTTATCAACCTAGAATTCTATACCAAGCAAAAATGTCTTTCAAAAATGAAGGCAAATTAAAGATTTTTTCAGACAAACAAAGGCTGAGATGATGCATTATCAGCATACCTTCTGTACAATAAATGCTAAATTTCTTCAGGCAGAAGGAAAATGATACCAAAGGGAATTTGGGATCTTAAGGGGAAAAAAAAAAAGTAAGAAGAGTGACAGATAGGGTAAATATGTGGGTAATTTTTTTTAATCTTCTTCTTTAAGACATAAGTTTTGACTATTTAAAGCAGGGGTTACAAACTATAGCCCACCGGTCAAAACCCATCTGCTGCCTGTTTTTGTACATAAAGTTTTATTGGAAAACAGTCATGCTCATTTATTTACTTCTTATGGTTGCTTTTGTGCTACAATGGCAGGGTTAGATAGTTGCAATAGAGACTATACAGCCCTCAAAGCCTAAAATATTTACTATCTGGCTCTTTACAGAAAAAGTTTGCCAACCCTGGTCTAAAGCAAAAAAACTCCAAAGGATTATGGGATTTATAATGTATGTGGACATAAAATACATACCAATAACAGCAGAAAAGATGGAAGACAGAAATGGACTGTTGTATGATTCTTATTGGAGACCCTAAAGAAACCACCAAAGAATAATAATAAAACAAACCCTTGGAAACTGTGTGAGACAATATTTGTTGTTTCAAACTGCTGTATCCTGGGGTAAATTGTTACACAGCAAGATGACTAATGCAAGAGAAAGAAGGGAGACAGCATGGGGACTGCAGGTGGGGATTATTTTCTTTTGTCTTGACTTCAGATTCACTTCCTCCCCTCACCCCCCAGCACCTTGCCTGTGCTCAGGGACAAGGCTGAAGGGGAGAAAGAAACTCAGCGAACCGATGTAGGGAGGCCTGGGGGACACGTCTCAACACAATCACGAGCCCCACCTGCTGGAAACAGGCGCCCAGGTCCTAACATTTGAGGCTGTCAGGGTAGGGAGGTCATTCATTCATTCAGTAGCATGTACTGAGCACAGGGCAGTCAGTGCCAAGCTGTCCCCTGGAGATACAGGAAGAGCAGCAGACCCAGGGCCTCTCGTGACATTTCCAGGCCAGCGTGTGGAAGTCCCAGGCCTCTCCCGTGTCTAGACATGAGCACGCAGCAATCCACAGACTGGAATGCTGTTCCAGATGTAAGGATGGGCGTCTCAGCTGCTGGCTGCCTCCTGGTTCAAACAGGGCTCCACAGCAGTGGAAGGGCGAGCGTGTTTTATTTTCTAGCTCAGGACTTGATCGCAGTATCTTTGGAGGCAGAGACACGTCCAAGGACTTCATGGAAGGAACCAGCAGGAAACAACCCAGCACGCGGGCTGCGGGCTGCTGCCTCACCCCTCCGCAGCCCCACTCGGGTCCACACACCTATCCCTTTGTGCTCCAGTTCAGCGTGCTGCCAGGGAGTGAAAAGGATGTTGAACCCAAACACTGGCGGGGACGTGACAGGACACGACTGCCCACCTGGCACCAGAAGCCAGGCCACCCCCTCTGCCCGTTAGCATCAGATCAGTGTCAAGACAAGGCTACGTCTTGCTGAGCAGATGCTGGGCAGCCTCATGTCCGACCCCAGCTTCTCCCACCGGCTCTGGCCTCGCTGATTCCAAGTCTACCCCTATCACCCTGCTCCCTTCACTCTCTCCCTCCAGCCTCTCCCCAGTTCCTTCCCCGCTTGCACGTGGCCCTTGGCTTCCTAGCTCTGCACATGCCCACCTGGCTCCTCACAAATCACGTGGGCTGTCACGTCTCCTGGCGTGTTGGTTGGCAACTCCCCACCAGGGAGCCGTACACCCCAGAGGATGGAGGGCCTCCAGGGCTCCAGGGAGGATCTCGGGGTTGCCTGAGAGCCCAGGGAATGAGCAGGCAGGGATGCAGTACCTTCTGAACCGTGAGAGTTGATCTCGTCCCCCACGCCAGGACCCATGGGTGGAGACCAGAAATGTCGGCATTGCTGTAAAGGGGTCTGTGTACCTCAGACAGCCCTTCACTGATGTTGTAAGACAACCACAGAGGAGGGGAACTCCTTGTTGCTCTTTGGATAAGAGAAACATCTCTTTATTTCTTAGTAGTGACAGATATTGAGAGACACAGGAAGGGGCGTCTCTGGCACACCTGCTCCCTCCCACAAATCTTCAGTCTCCTGGAGACAGCTCTTGCCACCCATGCACAACCAGAGGATATTATTTGGAAGTCCTAGTAACTGTCTGCAATAACTGTCACAAAGGGATTTCTGCCATCATCCCTTATGATAAACAGAGCTTCCTATCAAAAAGTTATACACACCTCAATGTTCATAGCAGCACCACTCACAATAGCCAAGATGTGGAAACAACCTACACGTCCATTAACAACAGATCAATGGATACAGAAGATGTGGTACATACATACAATGGAATATTACTCAGCCATAAAAAAGAATGAAATAATGCCTTTTCCAACAACATGAATGGACCTAGGGGTGGTCATACTAAGTGAAGTAAGTCAGAAAGAGAAAGACAAATATCATATGATATCACTTATATGTGGAATCTAACATATGATGTGAACTTATCTATGAAACAGAAACAGACTCACAGACATAGAGAACAGACTTGTGGTTGCCAAGGGGGAGGGAGGGTGGGAGAGGGAAGGATTGGGAGTTTGGGATTAGCAGATGCAAACTATTATATAGAGAACAGAAAACAAGTTCCTACTGTATAGCACAGGGAACTATATTCAATATCCTGTGATAAACCACTATGGAAATGAATATAAAAAAAATGTGTATATAATAGGTATAACCAAATCACTTTGCTGTACAGCAGAAATTAACACAACATTATAAATCAAAAAATTTAGAACAAACAGAGCTTCCTATAGGCAGGGTCATATGTTCTAAGAGCCATGTCATTTTCACAAAGTACTACAGTATACATCCCTCTGCCCTTTTTCTTCAAGCTTCTTAAAACTACATTAGGACCAGCTTCTGTAACCCATGCATTTAGCTAGTCAAAATGATTTGTTCAGCCCATCGATTCCTGAGAGTTCAGGTTTTACGAACAGGAGTCAACAGACATTGGGCTATGGCAGCTCAGGATAGGAGCCATCCTGCCAAGTGACCTGGAAATTGGTGAGTTGGTAGGGCTCCCTCACCCCTATCTGTGAAGCAGGCAGAAATCAAGCCGAGTTTGGGGACAACACTGTCCTCCTGTCCAGGCTGTGGGGCTGCCTTACAGATGAGGGACCTCAGCAGTGGGGTCAGACCTCCCTCAGCGGCCACTCAGGCAAGTCTAGAAGGAACACCAAGAAATTAGAGGGGAAACGAAGTGCTTTTCTTCACCAAAGTGCAGCGTTAAAGTTTTAGAGTATCCATTCCAAAAGCAAAAAGTATAGCGATTATCAATTCTGTGTCTGGCATTGCTGGGTGCCAGAGCTGCAGAAAAGAGTACCCTGGATTACAGCCCTGAAGGAACTGACTCTCTGCTTGGGATAAGCACAAAAGGACTACCAAAGACTAGGGACACCTGTTTTGTAGGGTAGGGGACATTTAAGCTGGACTTTGAAGGATGCATAGGAGTTTGCCAGGAATAGAAAAGGGCAGCAAAGCCCTGGAGAGGTGAGCAGGTGTGGCAGGTTTGGGGATTTGAGTGGAGTAACCAGAACATGATGGGGGTTGGTATCGCATGAGGTGGGAAAGGGAAGGGCCAGATTATGACAACTTTATGCACCATGCTAAGAAGCTTGGTTTCACCCTTTTTTGATAGTCTGGCATTTAGTCTGATCACAAAATAAAGATCTCCTGATGCTCCACTAGAGCTTTGCTTCTAAGCTTCATCTGTTCTCTTAAGGATGAAAAGTGGCTTTCTTCACCCATTTCTTTTCTTTCATTTTTCATTTTTTTAACCTCTGGTGAAGGTTAAAGGTTTTCTACAAATCTGAATACTCATGGCTATTGTTATGCAGGGGAAGCCCAAAGGCACTGCAAAACACAGCACAGAGGCCAGTTTCCTGGGGACAAAAGGAACTGTGTGAGATCTGACCGTGGGGCTCTGGCACCAGGGTCAGCTGGGAGGGAGAAAAAAGTGCAGAGTCAGAAACTGAGCTGAAATGGATGCTAATATCAGCAGGGAGCCCAGCTGCATGGTCTCCACAACATGTCTCCCACGATGCAGAGTCTATATATCCGCTCAGTGCACGGTAAGTAATGCCGTGCTTCACAGCCCCCTTCCTCTCCCTCTCTCCACTCATCCCCGCCGGCTGTAATACCAGCTGTATACGGCAGCCTCCACATTGTATTTCTCTGACTTTGACCTCACTTGACTCGTGCATCCACCTACCTACTCAGCATCCCCACTCACACTTGACAGATCCTGGTCTCCACATCCCTCATGTGGCAGATTCTGTTTCCCAAAGATAAGCGCCAGGGTATCCCCATTCCATACACTCCTCTACAACGTGATGCTGACACCCTCCCACGGACAGCCGGGTCCGTGTCCCCTCCCCTTGAACCTGGCTGACCTTTGAGACTCCCTCAAGCAATAGAGGACAGTAGAAATGAGCTGAGGGACTTCCGCGGCTGGAGCCTAACGTGCCATGTGCTTTCACCTTGTCTGGGGAGCCTCAGTCTTGGAGCCCAGCCCCCAGGATGTGAGGGAGGTGAGATGTGGGGTTTCTGGCCAAAGGTCTCAGCTGAGGGTCCTGCCCACAGCCAGTATCAACAGCAGGCACGTGCACAGAGCCTCAGATGGTCCAGCCAGCGTGTGAGCCGCAGCGACCACGAGGTCCGCTCTGAGCTCTGCCCACACGGCAGACTTGTGACCAGAACTGACTTTGGGATGGTCTGTCCCTCAGTGATAGACAGCTGGAACCTCCAACCTGCTCCCCGCGCAGGCTCCCTTTCTCAGATGATAGAACCGTCCTTTACCCCACAGCTCAGGCCAGTACCGGATGCACTGTTGGCTCTTCTCACGTCTCAGATCCAGATCCAGTCGATTCTACCTTCAAAATACACCCAGAGTCCATCCACTTCCTATTACTTCATTGCCCCACCCCCAAGCCTTCATCATCTCGGGGGATGGTGGCAATAGCCCCCGCTCTCCAGCACACGGGGCCACCCTCCCTTCTTCCACTGTACGTATCCCTCCTGGCATATTCCACATTTACTTATTAATTCCCTCAAGTTCTGTCTGGAGACAGGAGGCAGGAACGTGGCTTTGTCCACTGCTGCAGCCCCAGGAACAGAACGGAGCCCGGAATTGGCGGGCACGTGGAGAATGTTTGCTAACCAGGTGAATGAACAGAACCAGCAGCAAAGGGCACCGTCAGCACAGACGGGAGTGAACAGAGGAACCCGCCGTTGTGTCTGCCTCCTTAGCTCAGACTATTTTTTTTTTCTACTGGACAACACAACCCAAACTGACTTCTTTCGAAGATGTGGCCTTGGACCAGCCACATCTCAGCTCCGAGATTTCCCTTTTCTCCAAAATGGGAATACTAAAACCCGGTCCTTGCAGGGGCCTTTGAAGGATGAGACAGAGTATGAAAGTCCCTGCCACACAGAAGACACTCAGTATGATGTTAGCGTTCTTGTTGTTGTTAAAAGTGAATTGGGGTCAGATTAGGATGTGCTGAGGGGTTTTTATCCTGGGGCACTGGGAGTCATGAAAGGATTTTAAACAGGGAGTTACACAGTTAGATTTGTGTTTCACAGAGCTCTCTGTGGACCTTGAAGCCTCCTGAAACTCTCTCTAGGACATTCTGTGTACATGGATTATGGACCTCACTGGAGGGAGGGTCCATAGATCTCTTTAGGTCTCAGTGAGTCTGCAGGCCCATGACGGTCAAGAACCCCTGGGAAGGGAAGGAGATGGTGAGGTAGGCAGGAAGGGGCAGTGGGAGGGATTTCCATGACATGAAAACATTCAAGCAGACCTCCGGAGGGAACCAGCAGCGAGGACCTGAGGCCTCTGGCCAGCAGCCGCGTGAGGGCACCGTCCTGGAAGTGCGCCCGCAGCCCCAGTCTAAACTCCAGATGGTGCAACCTCACAAGAGACCCCAGACCAGAAGCACCGAGTTAAACTGCTCCGGGTTCCTGAGCCACAGAAACCGTGTGCAGTAATACACAGTTATTGTATTCAGACCCTAGTTCTGGTGTAATTTGTCACAGAGCAATAAATGACAGATTCCTTTAACTTTCTCCAGCTCTCCTGGGCATCACTGTCTCTGGCTCACTCGATAATCCAGTTTCCGTGATATTCTCCTTTATGATATTTCCCTACATGGACCATGGCAAACTGACATCAGAGCCTAGCTCTTAGCCTCTGCACTGCACGACATCCCAGCTTCCCTTGCATAATAATGCAACACTTGCGCAGAGCTCTACAGCTTACAAAATGCAGCATCACCCTTCATCCTCATGGGAACCTTGGGGTAAGGAAACACTTTTGCATTTCTCCATTTTGTAGTTTAAAATAATGGGGCTCAAAGAAACTGAAGTGATTTGCCCAAGGTCACAGAGGTAGTACGTGGTAGCTGGAATTCCAAACAGGTCTTCTGATTCCAAATCCCCGCCTCTCTCTATTAGTCTGCTGGGGCTGCCGTAACAAAATAGGGCAAGTGGAGTGACTTAAAACAGTAGAAATGCATTCGCTCACAGATCCAGAGGCTGGAAGTCCAAAATCAAGGAGTCAGCAAAGTCCTTCTGGAGGCCCTGAGGGAAGATGTGCTCCCCCCACCCCGCCCCAGCTCCTGGGCTGGTGGCAGCCTTTACCACAAGTCCCTGGTTTGCGGCTGCACCATCTAATCTCTGCTGCCATGGCCATGTGGCCTTCTCTCCTGGTGTGTCTCTCTCCTCTTCTTATAAGGGCAGCAATGTTATTGGATTAAGAGCCCACCCTGAAGACCTGATCTTAACTTACTTCTTAGCTACATCTGCAAAGATCCTGTGTTCAAATAAGGTCCCGTTCACAGGTACCAGGAGTTATCTTCATCATATCTTTTGGGGGGACACAAATTAACCCAGAAAAACTTCATAAATTACATGCTTTCCTAGTAGACAATCCATAGACAATCATCCAACTGGGCCTAAACTGGGAATTCCTGGGATTGTCCTTGCTTTGCCCCAAGGTGCAGCCTGGGGCTCAAGCAGCCTGGGCGAGTCCACGAAGTGCCCACCAGGGGGCACCACTTGACCAGACAATAACTCCAAAACACCTACGGGTTTATTAAATTCCTTCATGAATTGTTTCTCAATTTTATTTCTTAAATTATGATCTTCAGATTTGCTGGTCCAGAGAGATTCAAGGATTTACTGGTTTTCCAATCACAGATTTCTGAGCAGCTTTGAAACTCATTGCACCCACGCTTGTAGCCATGGACTTGGAGCCACCCTGCGCTGGTAGATTCTTCAGGCAGACAGTGGGTCTCCTCGGTCCTTTAACTGGGCACTCCCTTGGAATAAGCTCAGTTAGAGGAGCCAGGAGCCCCCACTGATTCTGAGATCCAAGTGAACAGAAACATACATGCAGGCGTAGGGTGGCTGTTCCTCCAGGACTGGCTCAAGCTCCTGTCTCGCTAAGGTAATGTCAACTCTCAGCAAAGTTGCCCGAGAGAAGTCTGCTTTGGCCACCACTTCCCCGTGGGCCCCGTCTCTCTATCCTCCTTCCCGCTCAGACTCATGTGCCACAAACTTGCCCCCGAACCCACTGCACATTGGTTCCCAAAGAGCCCTCAAGTTCCAAGACCACGTCTCCCACAAACAACATCACCAGTTCCCTGAGGGCCATCAGTTACGAAAGGTCCCTCTTTACTCACACGCAAAGTGAAACTCGTAAGCTGTCTGAGAAGGGGCAGAAGGAAAGCCCACAGAAGCAGCCTCAGCATAAGCATCCCTGAGCCCCGGGCCTGGGTGGCTCACCCATCCTGGGGATGCTGGTGTGCAGTCTCGGCACAGACTGTGGGCTCCCCTGGGACAGTTTAAAGGCTCATCATCATCTCCGTGGCCATCGTTACTGATTCCACACAGGTGACACCAGCTTTCACTCACCCACTCGCTCATCCCACACGTATCTGGGGGCATCTGAAAAGCGCTCCGGTGCTCTGACTGGGTCAGAGGCTCCAGACTTCCTGCCAGGCTGACCCTGAGCCATCGCTCAATCATGGGGTCAGGAGAGTAAAAGAAAGAAAGGAACTGAAGAGATTGGGCTTTAAGAAGGAAATGGACCATCTCAGCAGAGGGGAACAGGGAAAGTCCCGAGTCAAGAGCCTCCTGAGAAAGATGAGGGAGTGAGGAGGGGGCCCTGCAACCCACCCGGTCCCCCCAGCTTTGACGGCTGGTGTCGGCTGCATCCCTGGAGAGAAGCTCTGCTGACTGGGGCAGTGGTGGGGAGCCCTGAGGGGAGGGAGTTGCCCCCAACATGGATAGCTTGAACTTTAGCCCATGGTGGATTTCCAACCCGTCTATACCTCTAACCAGAGAACTAGCTCCCAGCCAGACGTCCTCACTGCCAGACACAAAGGCCCCGACACCCACCGCACCTAACATTCCACTCAGCCTCTGCTGCCCTCCGTTCCATGCCCCAGAGGCAGTCAGTGCCTGAGTCCTTAAGCAATGAAGCGCTACCCACCCCAGCCCACATCAGGATTCCTCACATGTGGGGACCACCTGCATCAGAAACCTGAGATGCTTGTTTAAAAAATGCAGATCCCTGGGCCCTGAGCCAGGATCAGTGAATCAGACCCTCTGAAGATGGGATCCAGAGTCTGTGCTTCTGCCAGTCTCCCAGGCGTTCAGAGACTCTGCAGAAGACTGGTCTTCACTTCGGAGGAGAGAGCAGGACCTGTACTGACACACAGCATTGCTGTGCTGTATTTACAGCTCTGTGGAGCATCTGGGTGATGAAAAGTGTTATTTATGGGTTAAATGGTGTCCCCATCCCACACTCATATGTTGAAGTCCTAACACCCAGGTCCTCAGAAACTGACCTTTTATTTAGGATCAGGACCGTTGCAGATGTAATTGGTTAAGATAAGGTCGTTAGGATTATTAGGACTTAATCCAATGTGACTGGTGTCCTTATAAAAAGGGGAAATTAAAACACAGAGACAGACAAAGGGAGAAGACCACGTGAACATGAAGGCAGAGATCACGGGGGTACCAGTGACTGCCAGGAGCTGAGAGCAGTGGGAACAGATCCCCCTCCACAGCCTCAGAGGGAGCCAGCCCTGCCCGCACCTGGATCTTGGTCAAGTTGCCTCCGAGACTGGGGGAGAGTAAATGTCTGCTGTCTAAGCCCCCCGGTCTGTGGTCCTTTGTCACAAAAGAAATGGTATTGGCTACAGTTTGGGCCCAAATAAAGATGTGGAGACCAACAGAAAGGACAGAGTTTGGAGGAGGGAAAGCAGGCTGGAAATAGAGGATATGGTGGGTGTCCTCGCAGTAGAAAAACCCACCCCAATCTCATGGAACATATTATATTTTCCCATGGGAAAGCCAGTAATCTTCTATCAGAACTTCTTAAAAATTAGCCGGGAGAAGATTTAGAAAGAGCATGAAAGAGCTTTTGGGGTGACATGAAGGTTCTATATCATGATGGTTGTGGTTGTTTGTTACACGACGGGGTAAAATTTGTCAAAACTCATTGAATTGTACACAAAATTGATGAATTTTGTTGCATGTAAATTATAACTCAGTAAAACTGATTAAACTGAAAAATCAGCCCAGGAAAGAAATTTCTGGTTAATTTTGTTTGGTGGTGATTAGAGAGAAAATCCAAGAAGAAAAGAAAAAAAAAAAACCCTTGTTTTTGCAAACCATCTTTTTTTTTTTTTTTTTGCGGTACGCGGGCCTCTCACTGCCCTGGCCTCTCCAGTTGCGGAGCACAGGCTCCGGACACGCAGTCTCAGCAGCCGTGGCTCACGGGCCCAGCCGCTCCACGGCATGTGGGATCTTCCCGGACCGGGGCACGAACCCGTGTCCCCTGCCTCGGCAGGCGGACTCTCAACCACTGCGCCACCAGGGAAGCCCGCAAACCATCTTTTAAACAAGAAACCAGGCTAAAAATAGGCCATTTGATTTAAAACACGGTATGGAAAAGAAATAGAAGAAAGATAATTCTATAGCATTTTTATCAGACAATGAAAACACGTGTATTTTAATATCCTCAGGCAGATAGTTAATCTGATATGGAAAATATAATAAAAAGAAAACAAAAACCAGAAAATTTTCTTCTCCTTTTTAAAAAAATATTTATTGATTTATTTTTGGTTGCACTGGGTCTTCGTTGCTATGCGCGGACTTTCTCTAGTTGCGGCGAGCGGGGGCTACTCTTCGTTGCAGTGCGCGGGCTTATTGCGGTGGCTTCTCTTGTTGCAGAGCACGGGCTGTAGAGCGCAGGCTCAGTAGTTGTGGCGCATGGGCTTAGTTGCTCTGCGGCATGTGGGATCTTCCTGGACCAGGGCTCTAACCCGTGTCTCCTGGATTGGCAGGTGGATTCTTAACCACTGCACCACCAGGGAAGCCCCAATCTTCTTCTTCTGAGTTAAGAACAAAAATTCAAAGAACTCGTGAGTAATCCCTGAATACAAATGCTGTTAAATGCAGAAATATGCAGAGAAGCGTTCCTATTAGAACTAATGGACCGTTCACTGGTAAGTTTCAAATTAAAATATGAAGGGGGGGAGTGACCACATCACTGAAATGTACCCATAGCTCCAGCCTCCACTGAACACTATACACTGTGTACTCACATTGAGCATTTGCGGTATGTTCCGCACACGTAAACAAGTCCATGTGCTTTTAGAGGAGGTCCAAGGCCTTGAGCTTGGTCATGGAGAACAGGATGTTAATTGCAGTGTTGTTTTCTATCTCACAACTGGAAGTCTCCCACTCACATCTCTGTACATTCAGCATTGTGGTGCCCGGGAGAACCTGGGTTTGGTGCATCCTCAGCGGTAAAGGAGGGTGAGGGGAGCTACCTGGGCAGGTGTTGTGAGGGTCAAGGGAAGGGACAGAAAGCACCCAGAGAGGCCATCGGCTTTCTTAGGTTCCCCTACTTTCAACAATTTAATGCCTTTTCAAGTCACACCTCTGTGTTTTGGATGTTTTTATACTGCATTTTCTTTCTCTTACATATTATAGATAAAAAGGAGACATGCCTTCTACCAAACGTTAGGTAGATAGCTAGGGGGAAGCAGCCGCATAGCACAGGGAGATCAGCTCAGTGCTTTGTGACCGCCTGGAGGGGTGGGATAGGGAGGGTGGGAGGGAGGGAGACGCAAGAGGGAAGAGATATGGGAACATATGTATATGTATAACTGATTCACTTTGTTATAAAGCAGAAACTAACACACCATTGTAAAGCAATTATACCCCAATAAAGATGTTAAAAAAAAAACACTTTTCCACTTAAACTTGAAAAAGTTAAGTTCCCAAAAGACCCCCACATCAACCACTGAAGCTCATTTGGCAGTAAAAACAATAACATTCAGCGGACAACAAGAAATCTAAAACAATAGTTGTTTTAACAAAAAAAAAAATCCAGCAGCTAATTAGTGTCTTTCCTGTTTGAAAGAAGGTGGTGGGAAGTGGACAGAAGACCTTATAGGAAAGATAAAAAGAAGAGGAAAAGGAAAATAACAGTTTCCAGTTTGACAATCCAGCTGTCTTCTGCATCCATTTCATCCCAAGACCACAAAGCCAATGTGGAGGCTTTTTCCTCCTTCCCTTTTCTTTTCATGAGACTGATCACAACCAGTGCTGCAGATTCCATCGAATTAAGGAATGCTGTTGCCTACATGGGTGAATGAGCTGTGAGTAAAGTACTGAAGTAGAGGACACCTAAAGTGAAACATCTTCATGAATGTCCACGTGGCTGAGCAGCAAGTTAACCTTTCATACATGTGCTAAAGAAGAAGAGTTGGGTTTTATTTTATTTACTTTTCCCTGGACTGTGTTGAATGACTATCATCTACAAGTTCAGGCTACTTTTTGCTGAGGATTAATGCACTGGGAGAGCTGAGAGAAAACTGAACAATAGAACTGTCTTTTTCTTGACCAGTTCACCTTAGCTTCCCAAACTCTAAGTCTTTCCCGAATTCTTTCTCCTTTTTATTGTAGTAAAATGAACATAACACAAAATTCACCATTTGGATCATTTTACAATTCACTGTGCCATTCAGTGGAATTTACTACTGTCACAATGTTGTGCAACTATCACCACTGCCGAGCTGCAAAACATTTTCATCACCCCAAGAGGAAACCTACACCCATTTTAAGGAGTCATTCCCTATTTCCCTCTCTTCCAACCCCCTGGCAACCACTAATGTAGAATATTTTCCGTGTGTATGGATTTGCCATTGCTGGACATTTCATATAAATGGAACCATACAATAAAAAAAAAAAAAAAGGAGACATGCCTTGTTTAGTTTGGCTTTAGAGAAAAACCCCAACATTGACACATACTAGCAGTGAGAACTGGGGCAAAATATGTAATCCATCTAGACCTTTGTTTCCTAATCTACAAAATGAGATAATACCTACCTTAGGAGTTTGTTGTGAGGACTGGGTTTTATAATACATGTAAAGCACTTAGCACTATACCTAATGTTTAATTAAGTCCTCAGTAAATAGTATTAGCTGATACTTTTAAATGGTTTTATTACAGCCTTTTCACAATTACATGGTGGCATATGAAACTACTGACTTTTAAATTTCCCATAAATCAACAAGTTTAAAATTAAGTTTATTATATTAAACTAAATCCAAATTAATAAAGAGCTGCTGAGTTTTATTTCATTCATTCCTCCTTCAACAGCTACTTAATTATTGAGGGTTTTCTATGTGCCCAGTACTATTTTAGGCATGAGGTCAGAGCAGGGAATAAGACAGATAGATACATCCCCTCTCCTTACAGAGCTTACAGCCTAGAGGGGAGCAGATGATATACTAATAAATGATGTACGGGGTAGATGCTGGGGAGACCAAAGGAGAAAGCGTGTGAAGGGCTGGGGAGGAGAGGGAATCACAATTTGATGTCTGAAAGGGAGGGCCTCATGGATGAGGTGACATATAAGCAGAAAACATGAAGGCTCTGGGGGAACAAGCCACATAGACGTCTGGGCAAGAGCATTCCAGGCCGAGGAAACAACACATGCAAAGTCCCTGGGGCCAGAGCCTGCTTGGTGTGTTCAAGACACAATAAGAGGGCCTATGTGATCAGAGCCATGAGACTAGTGGGGGTGGGGGAGGAGAGCATCAGAGGAGAGATAGAGCCCTGGGAAGTGATGAGAGGAAGGGTTCTGAGCAGAGCGTGGCCACCCACCCCACCCCCCCATCCCTGGCTGCTTCAAAGGATTGTTCTTTTTGTTTTTATCTACATTTTAATAGGTTCGCTCCAGCAGCTGTGGGAGAGCAGACAGCAGGGAGGCCAGTTAGGGGCACGTGGGTGAGGGGGCAGCACAGTGGGCAAAGGTGATTCTGAAGGTGGAGCCAGGAGGACTTGCTGACTGCCAAACACGGGCACGAGCGACAGAGCGAAGCTGAGGACTCCAAGGTTTTGTCCTGAGCAAACTGCCGTTCGCTGAGACAGGAGAGCCTGCAGAGGGCACAGGCTTGCTGAGAACTTTGGATGTTTGGGGTTTATTTTGTGAGTAGTGAGAAACCTAATAGGTGTTCAAGTAAGAGATATCAAGTAAGCGACTGTATACAGAAGCCCAGGCAAGAAGGAGACCTGGCAGCATCAACTTTACCAGATATTTAAAGCCCTGCGACTGGATGCGATCAATAATGAGGCAGTGAGTGAGGATAAGAGATCACAGCCTGAGGAGGAGGCAGCACCCCTGAGCTGGGCAGACAGAGCGGGAGTCCTCCGGGCCCAGTGAGGAAGGGGCAGAGCTGTGCAGAGGGGGGGTCAGAGCCTCCAGGGGTCCCTTCATGCCTTCATCTATGGACCCGCACAGGCCTGCAAGGAAGCTACCTGGGGCCAGGGGAAGGGTCACCTGCGGAGAGTGGAGGGGAGAATCCCCAGCACCCACCCAGGGCCCAGGAGAGTGCCTAAGTCCAGAACCACAGTGGGTCCTCAAGTTCAAGGACACTGGGTGGAGTCGTCAGAAGGTGTTGGCCTCAGTAATGGGGCAAAATGCTGCTCTGGGCCCCCACAAAAGCTTAAAAACAGGACTGAAAGCATCAAACTCTTTCCAAATAGCTTAACTGTATCCCAGAACAAAGTACAGCAATACTTACATGTATAAACAAAGTAAACTTCTCAATGTCTGGCATCCGATCAAAAATTACCTGGCATGGAAAACATTACTCACAACAAGGAGAAAGGCCAACCAATAGAAACTGCTTCAGAAATGACTCAGATGCTAAAATTAGTAGAAAATGACATGAATACCATTATTAGAACATATTCCATAGGTTCAAGATGCCAGAGGTGAGACCAAGCACTGAACATGGTACACACACACCAAGGTGAACTTCTAGAGATGAAACTACAATATGTGAAGTGGAAAATACACTGGATGGGGTTAACAGCGGATGAAATACTGCAGGAAAGATTAGTGACTTTAAAGGCAGGGCAACAGAAATTATCCAAAATGAAACACTGAAAGAAAGACTGGCCAGGAATGAAACAGAGTAGCCGTTAACTGTGGACAAATTCAAGTGCCTGATACATGTGTGACGCAGTTACCAAGGCAGAAGAGAGGGGAGGGGCAGAAAGGCTATCTGAAGAAATAATGGGTGAAAAATGTCCAAATCTGATAAACACTATAAACTCACACACACGCATAAAACAAAACAAAGAAATTAATGAAACTGGAGGACGAAAACCATGAAGAAAACCACATCATAGCACATCATAATCAAACTGCTCAAATCAGAGATAAAGATAAAATCTTAAGAGCAGGCAGTGATAAAAAGGTACCGTGCATACAAAGGAATAAAGATAAGAATGACAGCAGACTTCTGATCAAAAACAACATAAGCCAGAAAACATTTTATTAGGGGTAAAAAAAACACATTAATTTAGAAATCGAAACTTAGCAAAAATATCACTCAAAAACAGAGATAAAAAAATATTTTTTTAGGGCTTCCCTGGTGGCGCAGTGGTTGAGAGTCCACCTGCCGATGCAGGGGACACGGGTTCGTGCCCCGGTCCGGGAGGATCCCACATGCTGCGGGGCGGCTGGGCCCGTGAGCCATGGCCGCTGAGCCTGCGCTCCGCAACGGGAGAGGCCACAACAGTGAGAGACCTGTGTAACGCAAAAAAAAAAAAAAAAATTTTTTTAGATATACAAAAGCTGAACGAATTCATCACCCACAGACCTGTGCTTCCAGATCCACTGAGGGAAGTCCTTCCGGCAAAAGGGAAATGACAGCAAGTGGAGATGTGCATTCACACCGAGGGCTGAGGAGTCCTAGATATGCTACCTGTGGGCTCAATACGAGATGTTGGGTCTTATTGTTTAAATCTATTGAAAAGGGAATTTGCTGGAAAATGTGGTAAAAACATACAGTGGAGTATACAGGAAGGAGATTCTGACACATGCTACAACATGGCTGAATCTGAAGGACATGACGCTCCGTGAAATAAGCCTGTCACCAAGGACAACCGTGTGATTGCATTCACATGAGGTCCCCAGAGCAGTCAAATTTACAGACCGAGAAATGGAATGGTGGTTGTAGGAGGCAGGGGGAGGGGAATGGGAGTGGAGGGTGCAGAGTTACATTTCCGCAAGATGGAAGGAGGTCTGTGGATGGAGGGTGGTGATGGTCGTACAATGTGAATACAGGTGACCCTTGAACAGCAGGTTTCAACTGCGTGGGTCTAGTTATACATGGATTTTTTTCCATAAATACACAGTGGACTCTCCATATTCATGGGTTTCGCATCTACAGATTCAGCCAACCATGGATTGAAATTTCTCTCTGTGGTTGGTTGAATCTGTGGCTGTGGAACTACGGAAAGAGGGTCAACTGCACCATGCCATCCTATCTAAGGGACTTGAACATCCATGGATTTTGGTATCTGCAGGGGCTGCTGGGACCCATTCCCCCACGGATACCAAGGGACCGAATGCCTCTGAACGGTACTCTTCAAGTCAGACGGTTGATGGTCAGTTCTATGTGTATTTTACCACAATTTTAAAAACAGAGGAAATTGCCTGCTTAAAGCAAAAATAGTAACAGCATATGTGGGGCGTGTGAGAAATATGGGGGTAGAAGATCCCCAGCAGCACGGGTGGGGAGAATGGGGGTGAGCTGCTAGGAATGGCAGGTGGCCAGTGGTGAGGCGAAGACCCGGTTATAAACCCTAACGTGACCACTCCGATAACCTCACAAGCAGTTATTCCTAATAAGCAAACAGCAGGCAAAATAGAATCATAAAAAAAATGCTTCTGTCCACCTTAAAGGCCTGGAAGCAGTGACACCCCAGTCGTAGTGACCACAGGTGTACACAGATACCAGAAATTATCAAAGCGTGTGCTTTAAATTTCAGTTATACTTCAACAAAGTGGTTTAAAATAAAAGCGGGATGAGCTGCCTGCACAGGCGAGACCTCCTGGGCGGGGGGCGGGGGGGATGTCACATCTCTCCACGTACCCCCTTCTCTCCTTCTGCAGCAGTAACGACATTGTGCGCTCTGACATTAGGTGTGGCCACGTCACTTGCTGTGTCCCGCAAAATGTCAATGAAAGTGATTCCATCAGTTTCTGAAGGGGTCCTCACGAGCTAATGCATGTGGTGCCCAAGAGACAGCAGGAGCACGTGTGTAGCTGAGACTTGGGGCACCCTGGGTCTACCAATGCCAGGTGGAGCTGAGCCTCTGCCAGCATGAGTGCAGCAGGCAGTCTGAGTGAGAGATGGACTGCATGTATGTTGGGACACCCTTGTTACTACAGCTAACTTAGCCCATCCTGACTGAATACCCCGGCACCACACAGGTCCCATTACAGTGGAAGTTCTGTTTGGCACTAGAAGGCAAACCTATCCAGTGGCCTCCGAGGTCTCTTCCACCTTGAAGACATGAGTTACGTGTCACAAGTGTCAGCAGCCTGGGTGTCTAACTAAGGTTCCCTTTCAAGCCTCCACCGACCTGTGCAGAGCTCAGTGCCTCTCACAGCATCACCCAGGTATTGCTGAGTCCCCGAATACTCAGACACAGGTTGGCTCCTGTCCCCCACCTCCTTCAGTTATCAAGGAAAATCACAGTGACACAGAGACTGTGACCAGCGCCCCTGCCAAGACTGCCTCTGCCAAGGATGCCACGTCCCTTTGTTCCCAGTGTCACCGCCCCCCAGAATGTCAGGGTCATGCTGGATTCTCATCCCGAGCCCTTTCTAAGGCTCCCCTCCAGGGGACCAGGCCGCCGTTCTAGGTCTGACCCTTGTCTAGGAGCCCATCTGTCCCCACTGGTTCCTCCAGAGATACAACGGCCCCTACCCATGTGGGCCTCTGCCAGTCCTGGGGTATAGGACTCCTTGTGAGGCTGCAGCCCCTGAGGCTCCTAATTGCTCGTTAAATGTGACACACTGCCAGGGAGCAAAAAGGAAAGTACCAGGTGCTTCCAGGCCCCACTGACCTGAGGAGGGGTGGGCAAGACCTACTTTGGAAGAAATCCTTCTCCCTTCATTTCCATTAGACAAATTTCCGATGTGCCTAGGATTTTGGAAGGCTCCCCTGAAGAGAAAGGAGAAAATAACTGGAGAGAACACAAATTAATTTTGCAGTAAGTTTCCCTTCCACACAATCAACGGTACCTCAGAATCAAAGCAGTCTCCAAGAATATTTAGGAGAAATGTATTTTCTCTCAAAGATCCAACGCTGCTGAGATGCAAATCATCTTTCCCATTATTATTCAAGGAAGTTGGGCTCCTTCCAACCTCAGCTCTTGAGTACTTCCCTTTCAAGTTGTGATATGCGGCTTTGTATTTGCAAACTAGAACAAAAATGGCTTCTCTGGGTGGTTTTTCCAAAACAAACAGTCTTTTCCATAGGCCTATCTAAGCATTCGTTTTCCACAGTAAAGAGAACTGCTCTCAGCTTTGAAACAGTCGCTTAATTTCTATCACTCTGTCCAGGTTTCACAAATCACGAGGTCCAGTTTCGATAACTCAGTGATTCCTTTCTTATTATCCACAGAAGTTCCTGACAGGAAGAAGCCTTAGGTGTGAAGAATGGGATCACTGTCTTTCTTCTGAAATAGCTCTAATCAGAGTCAGTCTGCTATACACAGGAGTGCAAATCAAACCTAACTTGCACAAAGCCAGATGAGAAAACAACAAAGTGTCCCAGCCACTGAACAAGGGATATATACAAAAGAATTCCAGGAAATTACAGTTCTCACCACATTTCAGGATGGGGCCTCCTCTGTGATTTAGAAGCAAGGATATCTCTTTTCTGCTAGCATCAGACAGAAGAGTAAAATGCCGAGCCAGATAGCCTTTGGAGGGGAGGGGAAGATCTCGGGAAGGTCTGATGCCAATTTGGAGGACAAAGCCACATGGGCTTGAATAAAATGCGTTTCCTGGCATTTTCCCCACCAGCCAAGTCGCTTGGGAGCTTAGCCAGGGCATATTTTTAGTATTCTACTGTGTCTTTTGAACAAGGTTGGGTCTTATGAGATACCACGTGGCCCTGGTCATGCTCCGATGGAGCAAAATCCCAACCAAAAATCTCTTCTCAGTAAATGTTTATCGCTGCATTTCCAACAGAAGGGGATTCTGAATTCAGTTGTGCTCCTTAAATCAAAATATTCAACCAACGACTCGTACCCGTAAAAATGCGTCCGCGGCTGAGAGCCCAGAGATGCTTCCTGCCCAAAGGCCACATTCCCTAAAGTGAGGTGCAGGGGGGCCAACGTCTACAGTCTTCTGGGGACTTTTTGGAACCGGTACGTCCTAAGCTTCTGTCAGTTTCCCCCAGAAGCCAGCTCGGCCCCAGCGGCGACGGCCCCGGCAGGTCAGCCTGCCTCCCCGCCCGCAGGGCTGGCCTCCAGCTGGACACCTGAGGCCACGCACGGCCTCCTAGTTACACATTCAACCCGTCCCCCGGGTTGATCATTCCAGCGCGGAGTAAGTCCTTCCCCGGCCGAGCGCCCCAGATGACGACGACCAAGTCTTTACCGAGGCGGCCAACCTGGTAAAGCGCTGCCTTCCTCGCCAGTGCAGGCACTTTGCCTCCTCTGCGCGAGAAAGGACCCCGCTGTCCCAGCCCCTGTGCCCACCCCGTCACCCCCAGGCCTGCGGACCGCCCTCCCCTCGCCGCCCCGCCCCCGCGCGCCGCCCCCCCCGCGCGCCGACCTCCCCGCGCGCCGACCCGGATCCTCGGCGCCCATCGGCCCTCCCCGCCCCGGCCTCCCCGCGCGCACGCGCGACCACATTGGGGGCCGGGCCTCGCGCCCCTTCCCTCCTCCCCTGCCCGCTCCGCCGCGTCCTGACCGGTGGGGGGGCGGGGCCGTGCGCCTGCGCGGAGCGGACAGTCTGGCGGGGCCGCAGCCGCGGAGTGGCAGGCAGTTGCCGTGGGGACCGCGGGCCCCGCCCTCCTCCGGTCCTCTGCCCGTGGCGTTCCCCACCAAGGCGTGGCCGACGACCCGGCTTCCCTGCCGCCGGCCCGGCGGAGCTGCAGACGGTGCCCCGCGAGAGGCGGAGCCGCTCCCAAGATGTCGCAGACGGCCATGTCCGAGACCTACGGTACGAGGCGGGGGCGCGGGCCGGGGCGCGGGTTCCCGGGCTTGCGGGCCGGGGTGGGGTGCTGGGGGCCCGGCCTTGCGGGCCGGGGTGGGGTGGGCGCGGGCGGCGGGGCGCGGATCCGAGTGCCGGGGCGCCGGCCGGCCGAGTGTGGCCAGTCTACGTGATCTGCTTCTCCGAGTGTCCTCTTGCTGGTTCTCCGCGTTCACGCCGGTAGGGTTTCCCTTTCTTAGTCTGATATCAGTAGTCAGGGTTTGGGAAGCCAGTTGGAGACTCGGCTTATCTGCGATATTGTCCCTAGCAAGGGATGTGAAGGACTTGAGGCGACGCCTGCAGTTGAGTGTGCTCCTCGACTATTGCACTTTGAGCTTTCCTAGATTGGAAGTCTTCCTTTGCACTGAAATTACAAGGACTTATCGATAGGCAAGTTCATCCATTTCTATTTCCAGAGACTTTTCAGGCTGCGTGATGGCTCTTTATAAACGTGTCTTTTTAAGACCATAAGCACCTCCGAAGCACAGCCCAGTCTGCTTGATCTTTGCTTCCTCTGTAGCACCCACACCTGAAGGCACCCAAGAGAGATTTTTTTTTTAAATAAACGAAAGCCTTCCCGATTCATAAACTGTGTTTGTTTTTGTCCTGCGTGGTAAAAATAAACAACATAGTACACTTCTGCTTTGTATCAAGGTTGATGAGGTGTTCACCAGTCTGGAATCACTCTCAGATGTGTGCATTCTCAGATTAAGTCTGATTTGGACTTTACAGTCCCAGGGAGGGGCTCAAGTTCAAAACCATTACTTCTCGTCAAATCAGTCGTGTCTCCTCCGTGTGTCCTGACATGCTGCCCCCTTTCCCATCAACAGATAGGTGTGGACCGGCTTTATGGGCCGGCATGGTTTCCAACACTACAAGGTACCCACCGGCACTGCGCTGCTCTCAGGGAGTTTACGGTCCAGGGGGGGATACAATGTTAATCCAGGTATGATACTAATGAATGTTAAAAACTTAAGGCAGGAGTTCTGAAGGAATGTGGTCTCTGAAGGTATGTTAGAAAGAAACCTGACCCAGACCCAGGCCAGGGAGGCGTTAACCAGTGCGCACATACCCAGGCCCTGAGGGATCCAGGGTCCCTGTTAGAGGAGTGTGGTTGAGGCCCCTTGGCCCCTGGGCATTTGCTTCACCTTCAGCCACTCCTGTGACTGGTACCTGCCCTGTTCTTGGTAACGCTGGGAGCAGGATGGCTGTTCCTAGAAGGCTTAGGAAGTCCGACAGGACGTCCCTGGCTTGTAAGGATCAGTGTCATGGGAGCTTCTGATGCTACAGCACCTGTCACATCCACGTGGTCTGCCTCTGTCTGTAGAGAACCACAGTCAGGTTTCCTAAAGAAAATCCATTTCTCCAGCAAGTTTTGGTTATGCTTTTGCTTTTTCTTTATTTTCAAGCGCTCCTTTGCCCACACTTTGTTTTTTCCTCTGACCCGGAGAAAGGAGCACATGGGAGGGGTGGAAAGTCCAAGTAGGAAACCAAGTGGGGTTATGAGTTAGGAGGAATATGGGAAGATAGAGATTTTGTTCTTCAGTTGTGTCATATGAAGCAATAACGTTGGTAAAATCTGGCATCTCCACTTCAGACAGAGCTCATCAAGCATCACGGGTTAACTGATCAGATTCTGTTCATCAGGCTTTGACCTTTAGTGTTCTTATTTCATGGTACCTGCCAAATATGTTTTTTATTTTTATTTTATTTTTTATTTTTTTGCGGTACGCGGGCCTCTCACTGTTGTGGCCTCTCCCATTGCAGAGCACAGGCTCCAGACCCGCAGGCTCAGCGGCCATGGCTCACGGGGCCCAGCCGCTCTGCGGCATTTGGGATCTTCCCGGACCGGGGCACGAACCCGTGTCCCCTGCATCGGCAGGCAGACTCTCAATCACTGCGCCACCGGGGAAGCCCTGTTTTTTACTTTTAACTAACTGAATTTAATCCTTCCCTCTAGTAGAAGAAACTCATAGAAATTAGTTTTAGGAAGAGCAAATGTGGCACTTGAAAGTGCCAACCCAAAATAAAAGTCACCCGAAACCAAGTCCTAAGCTATCACCTTCACTTATCATTGGTAGATTGGCACAGCATTGGTTCCCAAAAGGAAAACAGTCAGGTTCCCTGCTTCTGGACGTTTGCCTGTTAGGTAGCTGGTAAAGGAATGTTTTGCCTAATCTTTAAATTCCTTTGTACTCTGTGCTCATTTTCTCCCTTCTGGAAAAGGAGTCTCTCTAGCTTGACAGGTATACGATGAAACATAAAGAACCACTGCTGACCAGTGTACTGCTAATGAGCTCTGTCTACTTGCCTTTTCGCTTATTAAGGCAGTATTTCACCTGCCAGGGACTGAATAGTGTTCAGTATTTTGCTGCTCTGAAAGCACCAACCACATGAATAACATATGTTATGTAATACTTTACTTAATATTGTAATACAACATTGAAATCTCGAACACATAGGTTTCTGATTGAAACCCTCCCTCTGAATATCCCTAAACCGAAACAGTGTTTCCCAGACATTGTTAGATCCACAGCATTCTTAATGCTCTGGCCACTTAGTATGGCTTGGGGCTTCCCAAGGAGCTCCAGACTGGCTGATCAGAAATTGCCTTTAATTTCTGATACCAAGATCTGTGAGACAAAACGAACGAACTGAATAGGTAGTATCAAGCAGTGATGTTCAGAAAGGAGCTGAGAAGCGTAAGTGGTGTAGAACAGCGGTCCCCGACCTTTTTGGCACCAGGGACCGGTTTTGTGGAAGACAGTTGTTCCATGGACGAGGGGGCGGGGAGGGTTCAGGCGGTAATGCCAGTGACGGGGAGCGACGGGGAGCGCCGGGGAGCGACGGGGAGCGACGGGGAGCTGCGGATGAAACTTTGTTTGCTCGCCACCGCTCACTTCCTGCTGTGCCGCCCAGTTCCCAACAGGCCACGGACGGTAATGGTCCGCAGCCCTGGGGTTGGGGACCCCTGGTGTAGAAGATGCTAGAAATTAAAAAAAAAAAAAAGTAAGGGCCGAGGCAGTTTGAGAGTGAGGAAAAGTCTAAGCCAAATCTCTGTACACACTGGACTTTATGCGTTCTACAGTGACAACAATTTATGAAGCCAGGACACAAATTGTTGGTCATATACTAGTTTTATTAGTGATACAGTATATACTCAATATTTTTATTTTGTGCTTTATTTTGAAAGTATTAGAACACTTGACATGTAACTTTGAGAATTATCAGGACATGTTCTTTTTAGAATGTTATCACTATAGGCTGCTGTGGGTTGAATTGTGTCCCCTAAAAGGTATGTTCAAGTTCAGGTCCTAAGCCCAGGCAACCTGTGGATGTGACCTTATTTGGAAATAGGGTCTTTACTGATGTAATCAGGTTCAGATGAGGTCATGTTGGATTAGGGTGAGCTCTCATTCAATGACTGGCATCCTTATAGGTTGAGAGGAATTTGATATAGACACATGGAGGGAAAATGTGATGTAAAGACAGGCTGAAGTCGAAGTGATGTGACTGCAAGCCCAGGACCACCAAGGATGGCCGGCAGCCACCAGAAGCTAGGAAGAGGCAAGGAAGGGTCCTTCCCTGGCATCCTCAGAGAGAGCCTGGCCCTGCCAGCACCTTGACTTTGGACTTCTAACCTAGAACTATGATACTACAAAATAAGCCATCCAGTTTGTGGCGTTTTGTTATAGCAGCCATAGTAGGAAACTAATACATGGGCGTTGGTAGTCAAAATATGATTCAGGGAGAAATTCAGGCTTGATAAAGCAAAGTGGAGTGAGGAGAACATTCTAGGCAAAGGAAATAACGTCTTCAGAGTCATCTGGTTCCAATGAAGTGTGAAAAACTTGCTGTTAGGGAAATCACCTAAATTGCCATTACTGTGTTCTGTTAGACAGGGCATGTAAAAAATGTCAACAAAGGAAGCATGTAACATCAGAATAAAGAACATTTCTCTAAATTGAATACATTTATCGTTTTAAATGTTTGTATTTTTCTTTTTCTCACCATTGAAAATTGGTGAACAAGAACCAAAGTTTGGGGAACACTACAACCACCGTGGTTCTCAACTCATGTGCCCCGAGCCCCCTGGTGTGTTAAGATGCAGATTCTGGTTTTGCATATTCACTTCTGCACCTGCCCAGCTCCCAGGCTGTGCATGCACTGTTGGTCCAAGGACCACAACTGCATATCAGGACACTATTCTGTACAATGCCTCCAGGCCCTAGAACTTTGAAAACATTGTTCTTTGGAAAATCAGAAGTTTATGAGAATTTTTCATGGTCATTTGAACTATAAAGCATTCCAATCCTTGCCTGTCATTTGCCTTTCTCTGAAGTCTCCTAAATATTTCTAGCCACATCAGTCCCTCAAGCTAAATATCTTGTTTTCAACTCCCTACCTACCTATTGCATGTGGATGGCCTAGAGGTAGCCTACCCCATGTCCCAAACCCAACTAATTACCCGTTGCTATTCCCCAGATACCCATTTGCCTAAGAGATGATCTTTGCTCTGAATATTTTTTTGGAATGAGAAGAAAGCTGAAGTTTCTTTGATTTTTTTTTCTCCTAAACCATCCATTAGAGATTGCTCAGACTGATGTAATAGATTTTTCCCCCCATTTCTAACAAATCCATTAGAATACTCGCCAGTGGAAATAGCTTGAGGGAAAACCTGTGATTCCTCTGTGTCCTGTCTGTAACACTTGTCTTTGGACGTCACTGCTTTCTCTGCCAGTCTCATCTTGGTAATGGACTGAGTTCCATGTGTTTAAAGAAGACTTTTGCTTCTCTGTAGCTGTGAATATGAATCAAAAGCTAAAATGATGGGCAGGATACTATTGTCTAAAGGCGGATCAAGCAAGGCAGATGTAGAGGATAGGGTACTGCAGCACAACACATAAGTCAAACGAACACTGTCTGTCTACAAATTGTCTTCCTTTGTAATCCCCACTAAGCTTTCTAAACAAAAATAAGTTTACATTGAGAGAGATTTGGCCAGTAACTAAACCCCTGATGATGACGGTTGTGACACCTGGGAATCATGCCTGATTGCTCTGCCACAGCTAGATGCAGCCCTGCACTACGCTACAGAACAGGAATTGCTTATATGGCAACACGTAGTGACCTTGGCCTTCTGATTCTTCCTATTTCTCTTATATGCTGTGTTTTGGGCAGTTAAGAAGTCGTAAAAAGCAGCTCATATTTAGAAATGGGGGGGAGGGACACCATTCATAAAGTGCTGATACTTTATGAATGAGACGATGTATTTTAGAGGGAGGTTTATCATTTTTCAAATGTGAAGTTTTAATCTTCCAGAAGAGACTGCGGACTTAAAAACACAGCATCTTTCCCTCCTTTGTTGTAATTTAAAATATTGTTACGTGCCACGTGCTCGCTTCGTTACAGAAGTTTCTCTGGTTCACTTGCTTACACGGGTTATGATAGGAGTCCTCATAAAATAAACACCCAGCTTTGCTGCCTGTGGGGACTGGCGGATCGATTTTGCAATTCAGTCAACTCTTGATGGTGGCAAAGCACATCTCTTTCAAGACTAGACCGTAAGCTCTTTGAAAGCAGGGGACTGCTTGCATGACTTTCTGTCCCCCATGCTGTGACCAGCCCCTGGACAGCCGTCAGGGAATGTTGAATGAACCTTCACTTTGATTCCACTGGGGAGGTGGTATATTTTCCTCTCAGTTACAGGATGTGAAACAAAATGTCAGGATGAATAGAAAAGCTGACTGGAAGATGTAGTTTAACTCTTTTCTTTATGGTAGAAGTCTACCAGTTTTTTACATTGTATGTAATATAAATGAAATTCTAATTAAAACCTCTCCAAAGAGGTCACACAGGCATCCTTTTTGAGAATGGACTTCCCTTGGGAAGTCACATCTGAAATCAGCTCCCAGCGGTTGGAGCTGAGGGCTGCAGAGGCACCATTGCTTTGTTTCCGGGGCAGTAGCCCTTGACCGCTGCCCATTTGAACGTAACTGCACCTGCAGAGAGAACATGATGGTCGTATGGCAGCTGGCTGGCCTGCAGGTGCGAGAGCCCAGAGGCAGGCCTCAGTGTGTCCATCAGGCACTTCAGGGAGGCTGGCACCCTGCCCTGGGGCCTGGGGTACCCAGGCAGACTTCTTCCCACCCTGGGGACAGACACCAGGTGACCGGAATCTGTGTTCACCAAACATTCAAATGCCCGGCAGTTGGTCGTTATTAAATACATTCGTTGAATGCACTCCCCTGGTTCTAAATCCATGTTTACTTAACCACCTTCTGATTATAAATTGACTCTACATGATCAAAAATAAAATTTTTTAGAAATTATGCTTAAAAGAAAACTTGTGTTCAATAGATAATGGATTGTTAGCTCTTTTGGTCATTTTCTCAGGTGGAAGGTTTCCAGCTGCAAGTGGCATAGGTAATATGAAAGTGTTTTTTTTTCATTTTAGAGCACTTTATTCAGGTATTGGTCTGTCGGAATTCATTCTAGTGCACTCTTCTTGTTGAGTTTGAACATGTATTTTTGAAAATGGCTATAGATGAGGTTTCAGGGCTGGTTGATTCAGAAGCTCAGCCATGTCAGCAAGGACCTAAATTTTTAACATCTCTCTCCTCTGGCTGTACTATCCTCATCCCCTGAGCCAGAAAACGGCTACTGTTTGTAATCTGGGTACCCTTCCTTGTTTACATCCATAGAAAAGAGGAGTACTTTCCCATGTTTATGAAATAAAGTCATCCCCATCTGATTGGACCAAGTTAGGTCAAGTGCCTGCCCTGGACCAGTTACAGGCAGGGTAATGCCTTGCTCTCTTTAGCTGAAACCTGTGTTTCTAATCTAGTCTCAGGAAGGGAGAAGGGGCCTGGGAATCGGTTTATAAAAACAGTGCCTGTCCTGGAGTTCTGGGGTCCTGTTTCCCGAGGTTACTGTGACTCCTTGCGGGAAGGCTGTTAGGCAGACAACATCTACCGCAGCAGTGCCTCCTAGTCTCCAAAAAATGTCAGCTGTGGTTCAGTTTGAACTTGTTTCTTCCAGTTAGTGATTTTCCTGAAGTAGAGGACAGACTTAGATGTCCCTTCTCCAATGGGGAGGACGCAGCAGAGTTGTGGAAAGAGCACGGACCTCCACCGTGGGCGAGCACAGATGGGAGAACCTGATCTTCTTAGGAAGAGCGAAATTTTTCTTGTTATTTTGCAGACACAATATACTTGCCTTTGACCTTAGTTCTCATTGTCTCTGTGAAGCTGATAAAAATATTTGGTGTTTTGAAGACTAACAT
This sequence comes from Orcinus orca, assembly GCF_937001465.1. Lineage (NCBI taxonomy): Eukaryota > Metazoa > Chordata > Mammalia > Artiodactyla > Delphinidae > Orcinus > Orcinus orca. The sequence goes on from NC_064572.1 coordinate 7,201,952, forward strand.
TTACCTTCAGAACCACTTTACCTTTAACCATTTACCTTCAGAACCACTCATACTTTGCGGGGGGGGGGACGGGGAATGGAAGTCAGTTATTTGGTGGCCATTGCTGTTTCCCCGCTTTTCATAAATTAACACCTTGAGTAATTTTGTCATAAACTTGTACGTAATTTTGAAATCCTTCTCCTCCATTTCGTCTCTGATCACTGATGACCCCCTGGATCTCATTGCTCTAGTGCATGTGCTAGACACACACTGGATGTTTGATAACGAGTCAGAATCGATCTCTAACTCAGGACACAATTGGGAGGTGGGCGCTGAAGCCTGTACCTTCTCAACTAATGCCGGCGACCTTTCCCGTTCACATGGGGTGCTTTCATTGCTGTGTAACCTCTAAAATTGCAGATACTATTATGGTACTCGAGGCTTTCTCCAAAGTTGTAGTTCAGAAAGACACGTTTTCTGTATGAATCCTCAAATACAAAAATTACTGTTCAACTTTTCTCTTTTCATTACCCCAGTTGGAGTGTTCTCTGAAACATTTTGACAAACAGCTTGCCCTTATTTCTTCATATAATTTTATCCTCTCGTATACTTCAATCAGATTTAACATTCTACTCTTTAAAGTATTCAAACTTATTTCCTGGTTAAGGATAATTGTTTTTTATTAGGTCTCTTCATTTCTGTCTGCTTCACTGGACGCCAACTTCCTTTTCTGGGCAGTTTCTACTTTAGGAGAAGAATTCCTTTTCTTTTTTTTCTTTTCTTTTTCATATTATTACATCAAGTAGGTATCACCTAAGAACTTGCGGTTTTGATGCTGGGTCGCTGGCCAGGCTCACTCACCTGCGAAGGAACCTCAGTCCCCCAGTGGGTCTGACCCACACGAGCGTGTCCGCACAGTCTCAGAGCCTGTCCGTGACCTTGAGCAGCCCCTGGGGTCTGTGCTGAGAATGTTAAACCCACCGTGTGACAGCTCCTCTTTGCCGTCATTTAACTCAGGCTCAGGCAAAGCCCCAGTGCCGCTGCCACCAGCCAGGCTGCTCGCCGCCTGTCGCGCCGCCATCCATAGGTCACTGCTCTCCTGCCACCCAGACCGGCCGCCTCGCCTAAGCCAACGCTCCACCAAGGGTTTTGCTGCTTGACTCCCGCTGCCCAGTGAACCAGAACTGTTTTTTTTTGGAAGCACTACATGTCATCTGATGTTCTGTGCGGCACTTTGTCCTCCTTGTTGCTGTTCCCTGGTGTCCTCGGGGCTGTTCCTTACCCCCCAAGGTCCCCTGGTCTGGGGTCCCGCTCTCTACTACAGCCCCTCGTCCACCCTGGGCGACGGCGGGGTCCCCGCTTGGATTCTCAGTTCCTCGATGTCGTTGCCTGTCCCCTTCTCCGCCTTCTCTTCTGCCCCCACTTTGAGGCCCTCACGTCCCCGGCTGCTCTCTGGACGTTGTCACATGCCCCGTCCCGGTCACCCTCCCCCGCCCTCCCCCTTAGGAGCTGCGGGCTCCCAGCCCCTTCTTTTGAGGCGATGAGCACCCACGTGCGCCCACGCCTTTCCTTCGCCTCTTCCTCAGCTGCGCGCGCGCTGTGACCCGACCCTGGTTCCCCACCATGTGCCCTGCCCGCTGCCCTGCGGGCAAAGCTCTTCTCCGATTGAGACCTCTGTAGACGGATGGCCTGTGCATCCGGCTGGGTGCTCGGGGTGCCTGGCCACCCTTCCCTCTCTCCTGGCTGGCTCGCTTTTCCTCTGCATCTGCTGTTTTAAACTTTCGTTGATCTCAAGCCCTCAGCTCACCTCCACCAGGTGACAGGAAGAGGAAGGTGCCGTGCCGAGGAGACTCCCTGCCCTGCCGCCCCTTCTCCGCCTGTCTTCACCTCCACACCTCACCTTAGCCCTGGTCCTGCTGACTCAAGAAAGGAGGTCTCTGTCGCGGCGGACACTAAGCCCTGCCTCCTGCCTCACACCTCATCTCTCAAGGCTTAGGGACGTGTGTCACCAGTCATCCCTTTTCCGCTGGTCACTTCCCACCTGCTGGCATCCACACTGCACTTTCCCCTCACTGACCTGGCCCTTCTTTCCATCCCAGCCAAGCTCTGGTCAGAGCTGCCAGCGCTTTTTATCTGCAGCCTCTCGCATCCCCCGCCCTTCAGCAGCCCACCCTCGGCCCCAGCTCCAGTGGCCTGGCTTACCTCGGGGTGCTGGGGGTGACCTTACCGAGCTTCCGTTCACAGCACTTAGAGGAGCCACCTGCCCAGATCTCCTCCATGGTCGTCGGCATTTGAAGTGTGATCTCTGAATCTGCACCCACAACATGGATACGTCCTCAGAACCTTCAGGCTTTCTTACCTCAGTTGTTGGTATCACTGACCAGCTGGTCCCTAAGCCGGAAACCCAGGACCCCTTCTCAGATGACCGACCCACTGTCCCAGCGCCTTTTCTGCCAGGAAGTGGAATACACGGAATGAATCCCGCAGTCAAGGCTGTCATCCACCTTTGCTTCCTTTCTGACCTCTGGAAACCTTAAAAGCAGAACCAGTACTTGGAGAAACAAGGAAGGCAGAGGCCATCTGGTCTACTCAGCGTGACTTGATTTTCTTGAGGCTGAAGGTCAGTGGTGGAGCGGATGTGCGGGGCTCTTAGTGCCCCTTTCTGGCCCAGTGCCCGGCTCCCCATCACTCGTTACTGTCACTGTAGCCACAGTCATACTGTAGCATGTGCTGCCGATCTGCTGTGGTCCGGGAAATTGGAGGTTGCTTGAAATGAGTGTAAAAACAAGTCAGTAGGGCTTCCCTGGTGGTGCAGTGGTTGAGAGTCCGCCTGCCGATGCAGGGGACACGGGTTCGTGCCCCGGTCCGGGAAGATCCCACATGCCGCGGAGCGGCTGGGCCCGGTGAGCCATGGCCGCTGAGCCTGCGCGTCCGGAGCCTGTGCTCCCCAACGGGAGAGGCCACGACAGTGAGAGGCCCGCGTACCGCAAAAAAAAAAAAAAAAAAAGTCAGTAGGTTCCAAATGAGGTTTCCCCCATGGAGTTAATCCTTTGGCTTTGTGTTAGCTGCTTCAGCGGAGGCCATTTTTTCCTGATCCAATTTTGTCCGTGTTCCTCAATGACTGACTTTTGCCCAAGACTGGTTTCTAATTATTCAATACCTTTCCTGTTACCTCATTTAACATTTCTCATGCAAAATTAACAATACATTAGTAGCGTATATCCCTTTTAGGTTTTCTATTTTGGGATATGCTCTTTCCCCCACCCTCAAGCTTAGCTCATTCTGAGGAAACCCTCATAATGATCATAAGTCGGATGCAAAAAATTTCTTTGTGATTTTGAGCAAAGTGACATCGACTGTAGTAGAACAACATCAAATCCAACTGAAGTAGACATAATTATTTAGCTCACAATTAGTTATCATATACAACCTAACAATGTGCCCTACACATCCCCCCATAAATTACTCTGTAACATGCCTAGTTACCTGCTCCTGGTAAGCCTTTTTTGTAGCTGTTAAGCACTGTACACTTGTCATATAAAACATACATGATATGCAATGTGTATGTCATCCAACTTCCAGCAAGGAAAGAGGGGGGAAAAAAAAACAACCGCAGATCATAAAAACAAAAGAAATCAGTAAAGCCAGCGAGCGCACTTTCTACCAAACCCATGGATATGGGCCTCGTGAGTGAAAGCCTCACTGCTGTGAAAAACCAGCCAGCCTCACGCCCGAGGAGAGAGTGCCAGGTTTTGTAGATGATGCCACTCAGCTCCGAGGAAGCCTGTGAAATCCAGAGCCCCTCGTCAACAGGAGGAGTTTAATGGAAACTCTTCGTAAGTTGGATCCTTGTCACCTACAGGGAATAGGTCATTGCCGGTTGTGGTGCTTGGTCGTGTTTGTGTCAACCAAACACATGTATCTCCAGACGGAAAATAACAGGACACACAGCCTCGCATCTCACCTGCCGGTCCCTCCCTCTGGTACCACGTCCTCCTTGAAGCACACCCTTCAGTGGTCCTTTCAGTGTGGGATCTGCAGAGTCAACTTACAGAATCACTGTCTGATAATACCACCTATTTCATTTTTTTATAGAACTTTTTATTTTGAGATCATGATAGATTCATAGGTTTAAGAAAAAATAGAGATCTCACGGACCCTTTCCCCTGTTGCCCGCAGTGGGAACGTTGCAAAACGGTCGTAAGATAACCAGGATTTTGATGTTGCCACGGCTACCGATACAGATCACTTCTATCAGCACAGAGATCTCTCCTGCACCCTTTAAAGGCACATACTCTTCCTCCCTGCCCCCACCCCTCCCTAGGCCCTGGCAACCGCTCATCTGTTCATCTGTTTCAGGAGTGTTCTGTAAGTGGACTCATGCAGTGTGTAATCTTCTGGGATTGACTTCTTCACACAGCATAATCCTCTGGCGGTCCATCCAGCTTATCGCATGTGTGAACGGTTCACTCCTCTTTATTGCTGAGTACTGTTCCTTGGTCTGAATGTACTAATTTGTTTAACCAGTCACCTGTTGAAGAACATCTGCGTTCTTTCCAGTTTTTAGCGATTACAAATAAAGCTGCTACAAACATTCATGTACAGGGTTTTATGTGAACATAAGTCTTCATTTTTCTGGGATAAATGCCTGGAAGTGCAGTTGCTGAGTCATCTGGTGGTTGCTTGTTTAGTTTTGTTGAGAAACTGTCAAGCTATTTTCCAGTTCACTGTACCATTTTATATTTCTACCAGCAACGTATGAGTGATCTAGTTTCTGCACATCCTGGCCAGCATTTGGTGTTGTCACTACTTTTTATTTTAGCCTTTCTGTTAATGTGTAGTGATACCTTATTATGGTTTTATTTACATTTTTCTAATTATTGGCTAATGACCTTAAACATATTTTCATGTGTTTGTTTGCCATTTGTATCTCCTTTTCAGTGAAATGCCTCTTCATGTCTTATGCCCATTTTCTAACTGGGTTGTTTGATTTTTTAATTAATTAATTAATTATTGAATTACAGTTGATTTACAATATTGTATTAGTTTCAGGTGTATAGAAAAGCGATTCATTTATATATTTTTTCAGATTCTTTTCCATTATATGTTATTACAAGATATTGAATATAGTTCCCTGTGCTATAGAGTAAATCCTTGTGGCTTATCTATTTTACGTATAGTAGTTTGTATCTGTTAAGCCCCACCTCCTAATTTATCCCTCTCCCTCCCTCTTTCCCCTTTGATAACCATAAGTTTATTTCCTATGTCTGTGAGCCTGTTTCTGTCTTGTATATAGATTCATTTGTACTATTCTTTAGGTTCCACATACAAGTGATATCACAATAATATTTGTCTGACTTACTTCACTAAGTGTAATATTCTCTATGCTGCTGCAAATGGCAATATTTCATTCTTTTTTATGGCTGAGGAATGTTCTATTGTACATATATACCACACCTTCTTAATCCAGTTGTCTGTTGATGGGCACTTGGGTGGCTTCCATATCATGGCTATTGTACATAATGCTTCCATGAACATTGGGGTGCATGTATCTTTTCAAATTAGAGTTTGTCTTTTCTGGATATCTACCCAGGAGTGGGATTGCTGGATCATATGGTAGCCCTATTTTTAGTTTTTGAGGAACCCCCATACTTTTTTCCATAGTGGTTGCACAGATTTACATTCCCGTCGACAGTGTAGGAGGGTTCCATTTTCTCCACACCCTCTCCAGCATTTGTTATTTGTAGACTTTTTTTTTAACATCTTTATTGGAGTATAATTGCTTTACAATGGTGTATTAGTTTCTGCTTTATAACAAAGTAAATCAGTTATACATATACATATGTCCCCATATCTCTTCCCTCTTGCATCTCCCTCCCTCCCACTTTCCCTATCCTACCCCTCTAGGTGGTCACAAAGCATTGAGCTGATCTCCCTGTGCTTTGCGGCTGCTTCCCACTAGCCATCTATTTTACGTTTGGTAGTGTATATATATCCATGCCACTCTCTCACTTCATCCCAGCCTACCCTTCCCCCTCCCCATATCCTCAAGTCCATTCCCTGGTAGGGCTGCATCTTTATTCCCGTCTTACCCCTAGGTTCTTCTGATCATTTTTTTCTTTTTTTTTTTTAGATTCCATATATATGTGTTAGCATACAGTATTTGTTTTTCTCTTTCTGACTAACTTCACTCTGTATGACAGTCTCTAGGTCCATCCACCTCATTACAAATAACTCAGTTTCATTCCTTTTTATGGCTGAGTAATATTCCATTGTATATATGTGCCACATCTTCTTTATCCATTCATCTGTTGATGGACACTTTGGTTGCTTCCATGTCCTGGCTATTGTAAAAAGAGCTGCAATGAACATTTTGGTACATGACTCTTTTTGAATTATGGTTTTCTCAGGGTATATGCCCAGTAATGGAATTTCTGGGTCGTATGGTAGTTCTATTTTTAGTTTTTTAAGGAAACTCCATACTGTTCTCCATAGTGACTGTATCAATTTACATTCCCACCAACAGTGCAAGAGGGTCCCCTTTTCTCCACACCCTCTCCAGCATTTATTGTTTCTAGATTTTTTGATGATGGCCATTCTGACCGGTGTGAGATGATATCTCATTGTAGTTTTCATTTGCATTTCTCTAATGATTGATGATGTTGAGCATTCTTTCATGTGTTTGCTGGCAATCTGTATATCTTCTTTGGAGAAATGTCTGTTTAGGTCTTCTGCCCATTTTTGGATTGGGTTGTTTGGTTTTTTTTGATATTGAGCTGCATGAGCTGCTTGTATATTTTGGAGATTAATCCTTTGTCAGTTGCTTCATTTGCAAATATTTTCTCCCATTCTGAGGGTTGTCTTTTAGTCTTGTTTGTGGTTTCCTTTGCTGTGCAAAAGCTTTTAAGTTTCATTAGGTCCCATTTGTTTATTTTTGTTTTTATTTCCATTTCTCTAGGAGGTGGGTCAAAAAGGATCTTGCTGTGATTTATGTCATAGAGTGTTCTGCCTATGTTTTCCTCTAAGAGTTTGATGGTGTCTGGCCTTACATTTAGGTCTTTAATCCATTTTGAGTTTATTTTTGTATATGGTGTCAGGGAGTGTTCTAATTTCATTCTTTTACATGTAGCTGTCCAGTTTTCCCAGCACTACTTATTGAAGAGGCTGTCTTTTCTCCACTGTATATTCTTGCCTCCTTTATCAAAGATAAGGTGACCATATGTGTGTGGGTTTATCTCTGGGCTTTCTACCCTGTTCCATTGATCTATATTTCTGTTTTTTTGTGCCAGTACTGTACTGTCTTGATTACTGTAGCTTTATAGTAGAGTCTGAAGTCAGGGAGCCTGATTCCTCCAGCACCGTTTTTCATTGTCAAGATTGCTTTGGCTATTCAGGGTCTTTGGTGTTTCCATACAAATTGTGAAATTTTTTGTTCTAGTTCTGTGAAAAATGCCATTGGTAGTTTGATAGGGATTGCATGGAATCTGTAGATTGCTTTGGGTAGTAGAGTCATTTTCACAATGTTGATTCTTCCCATCCAAGAACATGGTATATCTCTCCATCCATTTGTATCATCTTTAATTTCTTTCATCAGTGTCTTATAATTTTCTGCATACAGGTTTTTGTCTCCTTAGGTAGGTTTATTCCTAGATATTTTATTCTTTTTGTTGCAAAGGTAAATGGGCGTGTTTTCTTAATTTCATTTTCAGATTTTTCATCATTAGTGTATAGGAATGCAAGAGATTTCTGTGCATTAATTTTGTATCCTGCTACTTTACAAAATTCATTGATTCGCTCTAGTAGTTTTCTGGTAGCATCTTTAGGATTCTCTATGTAGAGTATCATGTCATCTGCAAACAGTGACAGCTTTACTTCTTCTTTTCCAATTTGGATTCCTTTTATTTCTTTTTCTTCTCTGATTGCTGTGGCTAAAACTTCCAAAACTATGTTGAATAATAGTGGCGAGAGTGGGCAACCTTGTCTTGTTCCTGATCTTAGTGGAAAAGGTTTCAGTTTTTCACCATTGAGGACGATGTTGGCTGTGGGTTTGTCATATATGGCCTTTATTATGTTAAGGAAAGTTCCCTCTATGCATACTTTCTGGAGGGTTTTTATCATGAATGGGTGTTGAATTTTGTCGAAAGCTTTCTCTGCATCTATTGAGATGATCATATGGTTTTTCTCCTTCAGTTTGTTAATATGGTATATCACATTGATTGATTTGTGTATATTGAAGAATCCTTGCATTCCTGGAATAAACCCCAGTTGATCATGGTGTATGGTCCTTTTAATGTGCTGTTGGATTCTGTTTGCTAGTATTTTGTTGAGGATTTTTGCATCTATGTTCATCAGTGATATTGGCCTGTAGTTTTCTTTCTTTGTGACGTCTTTGTCTGGTTTTGGTATCAGGGTGATGGTGGCCTCGTAGAATGAGTTTGGGAGTGTTCCTCCCCCTGCTATATTTTGGAAGAGTTTGAGAAGGATAGGCGTTAGCTCTTCTCTAAATGTTTGCTAGAATTAGCCTGTGAAGCCATCTGGTCCTGGGCTTTTGTTTGTTGGAAGATTTTTTTTTTTTTTTTTTTGCGGTGTGCGGGCCTCTCACTGCTGTGGCTTCTCCCATTGCGGAGCACAGGCTCCGGACGCGCAGGCTCAGCAGCCATGGCTCACGGGCCCAGCCGCTCCGCGGCACGCGGGATCCTCCCAGACCGGGGCACAAACCCGTGTCCCCCGCATCGGCAGGCAGACTCTCAACCACTGCGCCACCAGGGAAGCCTGTTGGAAGATTTTTAATCACAGTTTCAATTTCAGTGCTTGTGATTGGTCTGGTCATATTTTCTATTTCTTCCTGATTCAGTCTCGGCAGGTTGTGCATTTCTAAGAATTTGTTCATTTCTTCCAGGTTGTCGCATTTTATTGGCATAGAGTTGCTTGTGGTAATCTCTCATGATCCTTTGTATTTCTGCAGTGTCAGTTGTTACTTCTCCTTTTTCACTTCTAATCTATTGATTTGAGTCTTCTCCCTTTTTTTCTCGATAAGTCTGGCTAATGGTTTATCAATTTTGTTTATCTTCTCAAAGAACCAGATTTTAGTTTTATTGATCTTTGCTATCATTTCCTTCATTTCTTTTTCATTTATTTCTGATCTGATCTTCATGATTTCTTTCCTTCTGCTAACTTTGGGGGTTTTTTTTGTTCTTCTTTCTCTGATTGCTTTAGGTGTAAGGTTAGGTTGTTTATTTGAGATGTTTCTTGTTTATTAAGGTAGGATTGTATTGCTATAAACTTCCCTCATAGAACTGCTTTTGCTGCATCCCATAGGTTTTGCGTCATTGTGGTTTCATTGTCATTTGTTTCTAGGTATTTTTTTATTTCCTCTTTGGTCTCTTCAGTCATCTCTTGGTTATTAAGTAGTGCATTGTTTAGCCTCCATGTGTTTGTATTTCTTACAGATTTTTCCCTGTAATTTATACCTAGTCTCATAGCAGTGTGGTCAGAAAAGATACTTGATATGGTTTCCATTTTCTTAAATTTACCAAGGCTTGATTTGTGACCCAAGATATGATCTGTCCTTGAGAATGTTCCATGAGCACTTGAGAAGAATATGTATTCTGTTGTTTTTAGATGGAATGTCCTATAAATATCAATTAAGTCCATCTTGTTTAATGTATCCTTTAAAGCTTGTGTTTCCTTATTTGTTTTCATTTTGGATGATCTGTCCATTGGTGAAAGTGGGGTGTTAAAGTCCCCTAGTATGATTGTGTTACTGTCGATTTCCCCTTTTATGGCTGTTAGTATTTGCCTTATGTATTGAGGTGCTCCTATGTTGGGTGCATAAATATTTACAATTGTTATATCTTCTTCTTGGATTGACCCCTTGATCATTATCTAGTATCCTTCTTTGTCTCTTGTAATAGTCTTTGTATTAAAGTCTATTTTGTCTGGTGGGAGAATTGCTACTCCAGCTTTCTTTTGATTTCCATGAATATCTTTTTTCATCCCCTCACTTTCAGTCTGTATGTGTCCCTAGGTCTGAAGTGGGTCTCTTGTAGACAGCATATATATGGGTCTTGGTTTTGTATCCATTCAGCCAGTCTATGTCTTTTGGTTGGAGCATTTAATCCTTTTACATTTAAGGTAATTATCGATATGTATGTTCGTATTACCATTTTCTTAATTGTTTTGGGTTTATTATTGTAGGTGTTTTCCTTCTCTTGTGTTTCCTGCCTAGAGAAGTTCCTTTAGCATTTGTTGTAAAGCTGGTTTGGTGGTTCTGAATTCTCTTAGCTTTTGCTTCTCTGTAAAGGTTTTAATTTCTCCATCAAATCTGAATGAGATCCTTGCTGGGTAGAGTAATCTTGGTTGTAGGTTTTTCTCCTTCATCACTTTAAATATGTCCTGCCAGTCCCTTCTGGCTTGCAGAATTTCTGCTGAAAGATCAGCTGTTAACCTTATGGGGATTCCCTTATGGGTTATTTCTTGTTTTTCCCTTGCTGCTTTTAATATTTTTTCTTTGTATTTAATTTTTGATAGTTTGATTAGTATGTGTCTTGGCATGTTTCTCCTTGGATTTATCCTGTATGGGACTCTCTGCACTTCCTGGACTTGATTAACTATTTCCTTTCCCATATTAGGGAAGTTTTCAACTATAATCTCTTCAAATATTTTCTCAGTCCCTTTCTTTTTCTCTTCTTCTTCTGGGAGCCCTATAATTTGAATGTTGGTGCGTTTAATGTTGTCCCAGAGGTCTCTGACACTGTCCTCGATTCTTTTCATTCTTTTTTCTTTATTCTGCTCTGCAGTAGTTATTTCTACTATTTTATCTTCCAGGTCACTGATCCGTTCTTCTGCCTGTTCATCACTGTTTGTTTGCTCTTTAGTTCTTCTAGGTCCTTGTTAAACGTTTCTTGTATTTTCTCCATTCTATTTCCAAGATTTTGGATCATCTTTACTATCATTACTCTGAATTCTTTTTCAGGTAGACTGCCTATTTCCTCTTCATTTGTTAGGTTTGGTGTGTTTTTACCTTGCTCCTTCATCTGCTGTGTGTTTTTCTGTCTTCTCATATTGCTTATCTTACTGTGTTTGGGGTCTCCTTTTCACAGGCTGCAGGTTCGTAGTTCCCATTGTTTTTGGTGTCTGTCCCCAGTGGCTAAGGTTGGTTCAGTGGGTTGTGTAGGCTTCCTGGTGGAGGGGACGAGTGCCCTTCAGGTGGATGGGGCTGGATCTTGTCTTTCTGGTGGGCAGGTCCACATCTGGTGGTGTGGTTTGGGGTGTCTGTGGCCTTATTATGATTTTAGGTAGCCTCTGTGCTAATGGATGGGGTTGTGTCCCTGTCTTGCTAGTTGTTTGGCATAGGGTGTCCTGCACTGTAGCTTGCTGGTCATTGAGTGGAGCTGAGTCTTGGCGTTGAGATGGAGATCTCTGGGAGATTTTTGCCATTTGATATTACGTGGAGCTGGGAGGTCTCTTGTGGACCAGTGTCCTGAACTTGGCTCTCCCACCTCAGTGGCACAGCACTGACTCCTGGCTGGAGCACCAAGAGCCTGTCCTCCAGACGGTTAAGAATAAAAGGGAGGAAAAAAAGAAAGAAAGAAGATAAAATAAAGTAAAATAAAATAAAGTTATTAAAAATAATAATTATTAAGAAAAAAATTTTTTAAGTAATAAAAAACAGACAAATGGTAAAAGCGAAGCTATACAGACAAAATCACACACAGAAGCATACACACTCACAAAAAGAGAAAAGGGGGAAAAAATGTATATATCGTTGCTCCCAAAGTCCACCTCCTCAATTTGGGATGATTCGTTGTCTATTCAGGTATTCCACAGATGCAGGTACATCAAGTTGATTGTGGAGATTTAATCCGCTGCTCCTGAGGCTGCTGGGAGAGATTTCCCTTTCTCTTCTTTGTTCTCACAGCTCCCGGGGTTCAGCTTTGGATTTGGCCCCGCCTCTGCGTGTAGGTCGCCGGAGGGTGTCTGTTCTTCGCTCAGACAGGACGGGGTTAAAGGAGCCGCTGATTCGGGGGCTGTGGCTCACTCAGGCCAGGGGGAGGGAGGGGCATGGAGTGCGGGGCGAGCCTGCGGCTGCAGAGGCCGGCGTGACGTTGCACCAGACTGAGGCCCGCCGTGCATTCTCCTGTGGGAGTTGTGCCTGGATCCCGGGACCCTGGCAGTGGCGGGCTGCACAGGCTCCCCGGAAGGGGGGTGTGGATAGTGACCTGTGCTCGCACACAGGCTTCTCGGTGGCAGCAGCAGCAGCCTTAGCGTCTCATGCCCGTCTCTGGGGTCCGCGCTTTCAGCCGCAGCTCGCGCCCGTCTCTGGAGCTTCTTTAAGCAGCGCTCTGAATCCCCTCTCCTCGCGCACCAGGAAACAAAGAGGGAAGAAAAGTCTCTTGTCTCTTCGGCAGCTCCACGCTTTTCCCGGACTCCTGGCCAGCTGTGGCGCACTAGCCCCCTGCAGGCTGTGTTCACGCTACCAACCCCAGTCATCTCCCTGCGCTCCGACCGAAGCCCAAGCCTCAGCTCCCAGCCCCGCCCGCCCCGGCGGGGGAGCAGACAAGCCTCTCGGGCTGGTGAGTGCTGGTCGGCACCGATCCTCTGTGCAGGAATCTCTCCACTTTGCCCCCCGCACCCCTGTGGCTGCACTCTCCTCCACGGCCCTGAAGCTTCCCCCCTCCGCCACCCGCAGTCTCCGCCAGCGAAGGGGCTCCTAGTGTGTGGAAACCTTTCCTCCTTCACGGCTCCCTCCCACTGGTGCAGGTCCCGTACCTATTCTTTTGTCTCTGTTTATTCATTTTTCTTTTGCCCTACCCAGGTACGTGGGGAGTTTCTTGCCTTTTGGGAGGTCTGAGGTCTTCTGCCAGCGTTCAGTGGGTGTTCTGTAGGAGTTGTTCCACGTGTAGATGTATTTCTGATGTATTTGTGGAGAGGAAGGTGATATCCGCGTCTTACTCTTCTGCCGTCTTGAAGCTCCTCCTGTAGACTTTTTTTTTTTAAGATGTTGGGGGTAGGAGTTTACTAATTTTATTTATTTATTTTTGCTGTGTTGGGTCTTTGTTTCTGTGCGAGGGCTTTCTCTAGTTGTGGCAAGCGGGGGCCACTCTTCATCGCGGTGCGCGGGCCACTCACTATCGCGGCCTCTCTTGTTGCCGAGCACAAGCTCCAGGCGCGCAGGCTCAGTAGTTGTGGCTCACGGGCCTAGTTGCTCCATGGCATGTGGGATCCTCCCAGACCAGGGCTCGAACCCGTGTCCCCTGCATTAGCAGGCAGATTCTCAACCACTGTGCCACCAGGGAAGCCCCCTTCTGTAGACTTTTTGGTGATGGCCATTCTGACCAGTGTGAGGTGGTACCTCATTGTGGTTTTGATTTGCATTTTCCTGATGATCAGTGATGCTGAGCATCTTTGCATGTGCCTGTTGGCCATCTGTATGTCTTCTTTGGAGAAACGTCTATCTAGATCTTCCATCCATTTTTTGATTGGGTTGTTTGTTTTTTTGATATTAAGCTGCATGAGCTGTTTGTATAGTTTAGAGATTAACCCCTTGTTGGTCTCATCATTTGCAAATATTTTCTCTCAGTTTGTAGGTTATCTTTTCATTTCATTGATGGTTTCCTTTGCTGTGCAAAAGCTTTTAAGATAGATTAGGTCCCATTTGTTTATTTTTGCTTTTATTTCTTATTTCTAAGAAAATATTGCAACCATTTATGTCCAAGAATGTCTTGCCTATGTTCTCGTCTAGGAGTTTTATGGTGTCATGTCTTATATTTAGGTCTTTAAACCATTTTGAGTTTATTTTTGTATATGGTGTGAGGGAGTGTTCTGATTTCATTTACATGTAGTTGTCCAGCTTTCTCAACCCCACTTGTTGAAGAGACTGTTTTCTGTACTGTATATTCTTGTCTCCTTTGTCATAGATTTATTGACTGTAGGTTTATTTCTGGCCTCTCTGTTCTATTGCATTGGGCTATATGTCTGTTTTTGTGCCAATACCACAGTTTTGATTACTATAGCTTTATAGTATAGTCTGAAGGCTGGAAGGGTTATGCCTCCAGCTTTGTTCTTTTTCCTCGGGATTGCTTTGGCAATTATGGGTCTTTTTTGGTTCCATATAAATCTTAGGATTGTTATTCTTGTTCTGTGAAAAATGTCATGGGTGTTTGATAGGGATTGCACTAAATTTATAGATTGCTTTGGGTGGTATGGACATTTTGACAATATTAATTCTTCCAATCCAAGAGCATGGGATATCTTTTCATTTCTTTGAATCAGCTTCAATTTCCTTTATCAATGTTTTATATTTTTCAGTGTATAGGTCTTTCACCTCCTTGGTTAAGTTTATTCCTAGATATTTTTTTGATGAAATTTTAAATGGGATTTTTTTTTTTTACTTTCTCTTTCGGATATTTCATCGTTAGTGTAAAGAAATGCAACAGATTTATGTATTTAATCTTGTATCCTGCTACCTTACTGAATTCATTTATTAATTCTAATGGTGTTGTTTGAATTTTTTTACTGTGGAGTTTTGAGAGGGTTTTTTTTAAATTGATGAATATATTCTAGATGCTAGTGCTTTGTTGGATATTTTGCAGCTCTTTTCATCCAGTCTGTAGCTTGTCTTTTTATTCTCTTAGCAAGGTTTTCTACAAAGCAAAAATTTTCAATTTTGGTGAAGTCAGATTTATCAGTTTTTCCTTTTCTGGATTTTATTTTATTTTATTTTTATTATTATTTATTTTATTTTATTTTATTTTATTTATTTATTTATTTGGTGTCCAGTCTAAGAGCTCTTTGCTTAGCCATAGATCCTGAAGCTCTTCTCCTATTTTTTCCTAAAAGTTTCATAGTAATGTTTTACCTTTTAAGTCCGTGATCTATTTTCAGTTAATTTTGCATAAGATATGAAGCTTAGGTCAAAGTTCTTTTTTCCCCCCCATGGATGTCCAGTTGCTTCAGCACCATTTGTTGAAAAGGCTCACTTTCTTCTGGGAAATGATTTTTGCACTTTCAAAAGCAATTGGACGTATTAATGTAGGTCTACTTCTTAGTTCTGGTCTGTTCCATTGATCTATGTGTCTCCCCCATCAGTCCCTCACAGTGTGATTGCTGTAGTTACATAATAACTCAGGTAAGGTGATTGCTTCCACTTTGTTTTTCTTTTTCAAAATTGTTCTTGCTATTCTATCTCCTTTGTCTTTCCATATAAATTTTAGAATAATCTTGTCTCTATGTACCAAAAAGTCTTGCTAGAAATAGGAATGAATTGGCATCTTTACTTTGTCTAGTCTTTAATCCATGAACACAGTATGTCTCTCTGTTTATTTAGATTTCCTTTTGTTTCTTTCATCAGCATCGTGCAGTATTTTTTATCATAGAAACCCTTTACATGTTTTTGTTAGACTTATGCCAGAGTTTTTTTTTCCAGTGATTGCAAGTGGTGTTATATTTTAAATTTTGACGCTCATGTGTTTGTCATTAGTATGAAGAGATACGATTGATTTTTATATCCTACAATCTGGACCTTGCTGAACTCACTTATCAGTTATAGGAGGGTTTTGGGTTTTTTTGTTTTTGGTTTTTTTTTTGATTCCTTGGATTTTCTATGTAGACAATCATATTGTCTGCCAATAGGAACAATTTTATTTTTTCCTTTTTGATCTGTGTGCCTTTGTTTCCTTATGCCTCACTGCACTGGCTAGAACTTACTGTATGATATTGAATAGAGTGGTGAGAGCGGACATTCTTACTTTGTTCCTGATCTTAGCGTGAAAGCAGTCTTTCACCACTCAGTGTAAGGTTAGCTGTAGAATTTTTTAAATGCTCTTTATCCGTTGAGGGAGTTCCTCTCTGGGTTGCTGTCTTTTTTTGTTTTTTTGAGTGTTTTTATCATGAATGAGTGTTGACTTTGACGAAATGCTTCTGCTGCATCAGTTGATATAATCGTGTGATTTTTCCTTTTAGCCTGTTAGTAGAGAAATTACATTGATTGATTTTCAAATGTTGAACAGCCTTTCGTCCCTGAAACAAAGCCCACTTGTTCTTAGTGTATAATTTTTATATATGTAAAACTGAATTCTTTTTGCTAATATTTTGTTAATGTGCATAAGAGATACTGCTCTGTCATTTGTGTTGTTTTAAGGCTGTCTTTTTCTGGCTTTGGTATCAGGGAAATACTAGCTTCATAAAATAATTAGGGAAGGGTTCCCTCCTCTTCAGTTTTCTCAAAGATGTTATATAGAGTTGGTGTTGATTCTTTTTTTAAATGTTCATAGAATTCTCTAGTAAAACCATCCAGCCTAAATGTTTCTTTTTTGTTAGTTTTAAAATTACAGATTCAGTTTCCTTAAGTTATATGGCTAGTTATCTATTTTATTGGCTGAGTTGTACTACTTTGTGTTTTTGAAGAATGGGTCCATCTCATCTAAGAAGTCAAATTAAAGTATGTGGAGCTGTTCTTGTTACTCCTTTGTTACCCTGCTGGGTCTGTAGTGCTGTGACCTGAAATTGGCTCTGTGTGTCCTCCCTTTGTTGTTGTTGTTGTTGTTGTTGTGAGTCTTTGTTACATAAATGAGTTAAAGATGGTCCTTCATGTTGGCCTCTCTGTGGCGTTCTTCACAGCAAGCTGAGACGTTAGTTCAAAGCCTTGCCAGCACCAAACTCCATTCTTACACACTCAGGTGTTTTAAATATAGCCCCAATACGCATATTTTTAGCCATTCAGAGGCTGCCTGCTTTGAATACCCTGTGAAGCCGCACTCTCATCTGCAAACTTTTGCTTAGACACACTGGGGCTGTGACAGGCCTCTAGCAGGTGCTGTCTGGCTTCCCTCCCATGCAGCCAGTCAAAGTGCTACCCAAACGAAGGCGGTGTGTGCTGTGACCATCTCAAGGTCCTGTCTTTTTCCTTGGTCTGCCCCAGACCTTGAACTCACCAGTTTGCTAGAGGTTTATCAATTTTAATGATCTTTTCAAGGAACCAGTTCTTTGTTTTATGGATTTTCTTTGTCTTTCTGTTTTCAGTTTCATTGATGTCTGCTCTTTATTTTCTTCCTTCTGCTTGCTTTACTTATTTTGCTCTTCTTTTTCTGTGTTCTTGAGGGTAGGAGCTTAGATAACTGATTGAGACTTTTCCTCTTTTCTAATATATGCATTTAGTGCTCTGAATTTTCCTTTCAGCATTGCTTTAGTTGTAACCCACAAGTCTTGATAAGCTATATTTTCATTTGCATTCAGCTCAGTGTATTTTTCTGTTTCCCAGGAGACTTCTTCTTTAAATCATGGGTTATTTAGACGTGGATTGGTTAGTATCCAAGTATTTGGAGATTTTCCTATTGTCTTTATATTATGAATTTCTAGTTTGATTCCCTTGTGGTTGGAAAACACATTTTATATGATTTCAATTCCTTTAAATTTGTTGAGGTTTGTTTTATGGCCAAGGGTATAGTCCCTCTTGATTTACATTCCATTGTCCCTTGGAAAGAATATGTGTCCTGCTCTTGTTGGGCAGAGTGTTCTGTAAATGTTGACTTCATCCTCTTGGTTGACTAAGCTGAGTTCTTCTGTGTCTTTGCTGATTTTCTGTCTAGTTGTTCTATCAGTGTTGAGAGAGGGGTGTTGAAGTCTCAGCCATAATCGTGGGTTTGTTTCTCCTTTCAGTTCTATCAAGCTTTAGTTTGATGTATTTTGTAGCTCTGTTTTTTGGTGCACACATTGAGGCTTCCTATGTCTTATTGGTGGAATACCCTTTTTTCATTATATAGTGACACTTTCTTTCTCTGGTCATTTCCTTTGCCCTGAAGACTGTTGTAGCTGGTAATGATAATGATTTACTTTGATTAATATTTGTGTGATATACCTTTTTCCATCCTTTCACTTTCACCCTGCCTGAACATCATAATTGAAGGGAGTTTCTTGTAGGCAGCTTATAGTTGGGTCATGTTTTTTCAACTCATCTGCCAATCTTTGTCTTTTACTTGATATATTTATATAGTTTGCACTTAATATAATTGATCTATTAGAATTTATTTTTGCCATTTTATATTTTTGCTTTCTGTTCTGTTTTTCATTTTCTCTTTTCTTTTTCTAGTCTTTCTGTGGTTTATGTGAACATTTTTTAGAATTCCATTTGATTTACCTATAATGTTTTTGAGTATATCTCTTTGCATTGCTTTTTTAGTGGTTGCTCTAGGTATCACATTATATATACATATCACAGTCTACTGGTGTCATCATTTTACGTTCGAGTGAAATATAAAAACCCTGCCTTCTCTTATAGGCATACCTTGTTTTATTGTGCTTCACAGAGACTGTGTTTTTTACAAATTGAAGTTTGTGGCAACTCTACATTGAGTAAGTCTGTTGGCATCATTTTTCCAACAGCATTTGCTCACTTCGTGTCTCTGGGTCATGTTTTGGTAATAATCAAAATATTTTAGACTTTTTATTATTATTATATTTGTTATGGTGATCAGTGATCTTTGATGTTCCTGTGGCAAAAAGATTATGACTTGCTGAAGGTTCAGATGATGGTTAGCATTTTTTACCAATAAAGTATTTTTTTAATTAAAGTATGTACATTGTTTTTTTAGACAGAATGCTGTTGCACACTTAATAGACTACAAGATAGTGTAAACATAACTTTATATGCACTGGGAAACCAAAACATTTGTGTCACTCACTTTATTGTGATTTTTGCTTTATTGCAGTGGTCTGGAACTGAACCCGCAGTATCTCTGGGGTAGACCTGTGCATCCGTTCACCCTCCCCCACTTGTAATATAGTCATCTTAAATATTTCCTCCTCTTATATTTAGTCACATCAAACAGTGTTACCATTTTTGCTTAAACACCCAAACACACTTTAGAATACTCAAGAAGAGAAGAAGAAAAGCCTATTGTAATTACCCATATTTTTATTTACCATGTCTTCCTTCCTTCATGATGTTCCATGATTCCTTTTATCACTTCCTTTCAGGTTTTTTTGTTTGTTTGTTTTTTGCCATGCTGTGCAGCTTGCAGGATCTTAGTTCCCCAACTAGGGGTTGAACCCGGGCACCAGCAGTGAAAGGCCGGAATCCTAACCACTGGGCCATCAGGGAACTCCTTTCCTTTTGGTTTAGAAAGCTTCCTTTAGCCATCTTTTAGGGTAGATCTGTTGGTGACAAATTCTGTTAGTTCTTTTTTTCCTCTACGAATGTCTGGATCTCTCCTTCATCCTAGGAGATTTTTAGGGTATAAGGATATAAGATTCTGGATTGAGAGTTCTTTTCTTTCAGCCCTTGAAAAATATTGGTGCCATTTCTGGCCTCAGTGGTTTCTGATGAGAAATCTGTTGTCATTTGGATTGTTTTTTTCCTGTAGGTAAGGTATCATTTCTCTCTGGCTGCTTTCAAGATTTTTTTTGTTTATTTGTTTTTAGTTTTTAGAAATTTCATTATATATCTTGGCATGGATGTATTTGGACTCTTGTTTGGAAGAATCTAGCTGTTTGAATTCAGTAAGCTTTGCGAATCTGGATTTATGTGTCTTGCCAAATTTAGGAATTTTTCAGCCATTATTTCTTTGAATACTTTTTCAAACCCATCCTCTTTTTTCTTTCCTTCTGTGACTCATGAAAGTTAGATTTGTTTTTTTTTTATCATCTCAGAACTCCATGAGGCTCTATTAATATATTTTCAGGCTATTTTCTGTTTGTTGTTCAGATTAGATATTTTCTATCATTTTGAAGCCCAGTTCACTGATTGTTTCCTGTGTCCCATTTTGTTTTGAGCCCATCCACTGAGCTACATACATCAGTTATTGTATTTTTCAATTCCAGAACGTCCATTTGGTTCTTCTTTATATCTTCCTTTTCTTTATTAAGCCTTTCTTTTTGCTGAAGATTTCTCCTTTTCATTTGTTTCAGTCATGTTGTTATTGCTTGTTGAAGCATTCATGATGGCTGCTTTACAGTCTTGGTCAGATTTTTCAGACGTCTCTATCATCTTGGCACTGGAATCTGTTGATAATATTTTTTCTTTCTGTTTGAGATCTTCCTGGTTCTTGATATAATGAAGGATTTCCGTTTGAATTCTGGGCATTGTTTCATTGTGTTATGAGACCTTAGATTTTTATTTAAATCTCTTGTTTAACTCGTCTCTGCTCTTGGGCGCTGCTCTGTGACTGCCGGGTGAGGTGGAAGCCCAGGCTGCCTGCCGAGCTCCCATGGACACCCAGGGCCAGGGCTGTTCCTTGTACTGCTGGGCCGGGGTGAGAGCCCCGGTGTCCGGCCTCCCACACCCCATGACCACATGTCCCCACGGGCACTGTGGCTCCGTACCTGGCCTTGGGACACCACCCTGCTGGGGGCGTCAGGGAACCTCACTGCAGCCTCGGAAGGGTGGTGGTCCGGGCTCCCCACTCAGCCTTTGCTGGCATTGGTGGCGTGAGGCCACAGTTTTTCCTGTAGTGTTTGTCTGGAGTAGAGCAGTTTTGTGTAAAAGGTTTCTCTCTTGCTGGGTTGCCCTTTCCTGGTTCGATGACTTGAGAGAGCAGGCTTTTGTTGGGGCTTCTTAAAATCTGCCTCCATTGGCATTTCCAGGCTGCCAGCTTGTTCAGCTCCAAGTCTGGGAAATACGAGGGAAAAGGAAAAACCCAGGGGACTCATCACTGTGTCATTCCTCAGGCCCCAAGATCCCTGGCCGGTTTGCCACCTTCTCTACACTTTTCAAAGTCTTCTTATGTTTCTTTTATACGTAGTGTCTAGGGTTCTAAGTTGTCCTGAGCAGGCAGAATGGGGAAAAGTACTTCTACTCCATCTTCTTGGAAGCAGAAGGCCACCTTGGTGTTAAGGGTCATTTTTTGCACATCGAATTCTACATTAGACAGTTCCTTGTTTTTGTGCTCCTGCCCCAGCACTGTGAAGATGGTGACCTTTGGGGTTAAGGAACCTTGTTTCTTAATAGGGAGTTTTTCCTTTCTTGCTGATTGCTTTTACAGTTTAATTGACTCTACCTCATTCTCTGGGTTTTTTTTTTTCCATTCCAGAATATGTACTAGACCTATATGTTGGACCATTTCCTTCAATTCTGCATTTTTCTTAAACTCTCATATTTTCTCTCTCTTCATGTCTCTGTTCTGCCTCCTAGTAATTTTCTCCAGTCTGGATTGCAGTTCACTAATTTTCTCCTTAGTTTTGTTGATTCTACTCTTTAACTCGCCCACTGACTATTTATTTTTAATGACTGCAGTTTTTATTTCTAGACAGACACATTCTGGAAATCTACCTTTTCTTTTATATCATTTTTTATGGATTCATCTTTTCGTATGGATTCAGTTCCTTTTTTATGGTATTAATCATCCTGAGTATACTTTGTCAGGTTCTTTTTTTATCAAATTCTTGAAATTGTAATGCCTTTGGATTGCTGACTCACTCACGATGGGTTGTTTGAATGTTTTGTAATTTTAGATTGTGAGGATTGCTCATCTTCAGAGGAGCTGTAAGCATGGGTCTCCTGTGTATCCTGGTTTGAGGATGTGTCCTTCCAGAGTGACCTGCATTTGCATCTTCCAGGCATCCTGTTGATATCACTTTCTAAGGCCATTTTTATTGTTTTAACTTTCTTGACTTGGAGGTTCATTGTCGACATGTTTTTTAAGTTTGAATTTCACACTCACCTGTGGAGCCAGCCCATGATACATCTTCAGAGCGTAATGTCTTTCTGCTGATCCTGCTGAGAGGTCGGGCAGAGTCAGAGAAGGTTCCTTGTCCTCCTGAGCTGGTGAGAGGATTTTTCCAGCCTGTCCTTCACTTGTTCAGATTCAGCTCTCTACTCCTTCCTTCACATGGGCACAAACTCTTGAATCCTGTCCCACAGATGTTAAAACTCAATACTGACAACCCTCCATCTGGGGCCCCTCCTGCTTTTTCCAGTTCCAAGCATCTAGAGATTTCCTTTTCTTTCCTAGAAGGTCAGCTATGGGTCTTTTTTTAATATGATATATTTTTTCCAGCATTTCTAGTTGTTTAACCCAAGAGGGTTTTCAAAAATAGGGTTTTCTATTTAAGTATGAAAACTTACCTCTTGGCGCTACAAGATTCAGAGTGTGAAGAGTTTTTTGGAGGAATTAAATATTTTTACATATGGAAATTACACATCTTACTTGTCTTTTGTCCAGCAAGGTGCAAGTCAGTTGATATGTTACCCTTTTACCTGTTGAGGTTGTGGTATAACCTGGAAAAGTTGTGGAAAGCGATTACCATAATAGAGTCCATTGAAGCAAAACTTGCAAAGCAGAAAATAATAATGGAACAAGCATTAAGCCAAAGACTGTGCTTAGATCTGTGAGTTTTTGTTTCAGGATTAGATGGATTTGTGAAACTCCTTTTACTATGTGCATATAAAACATGAGAAACATTCGCATTTGTATATATAAATTATTTTTGCTCTCAAGACTTACTTTTGCCCATATAATTGGCAGCATCTTTACCTGGTTCTCATCTTCCAGTGTTTACAACCTATGTAATGTATTGGGCTTTATTTCTTAAATAGAAGAGGATATTGAACAAGATTGAGAACTTTCAGTATTTTCATTTTAACCTGGCAATCTTAATTTCTTGGGCTGTAAAAGCTGTTCGGTGACAATGATGAGACTTGCGTATTTTATTTTGTATGTGTGGTAAAATACACATAGCATGAGATTTGTCATTTTAAAATCAACAGTTCAGTGGCTTTAAGTACCTTCACATTGTTGTACAACTATCGCCGCCATCCATCTCCAGAACTTTTTCATCTTCTCAAACCGATACGCATATCCATTGAACCCTGACTCCCCATTTCCCCTCTCCCAGCCTCCTCGCAGCCAGCCTTCTACGTTCTGTCTCTGTGAGTTCGACCACCCTGGGTACCTCACATAAATGGACTCTTCTGGTATTTCTCCTTTAGTGACTGGCTTAGTTCACTTAGCACAATCAAAGGTCATCCATGTTGTAGCCTGTATCAGAATTTCCTTCCTTTTTAAGGCTGAATGATATTCCAATGCACGTATGTACCACATTTTGTTTATCGTTGATCTGTCAATGGATATTTGGGTGGCTTCCATCTTCTGGCGACTGTGACTAGTTATGAACACTGGTGTGGCATGCTTTCAAAACAGGCAGTGAGGTGCATAAAACTGTAGGTATTTTTAAATGCTAACAATTGTGAATAGCACTATCCTGCAAGTTTAATTGCCTGTAACTATTTGAAAAGCACGAGAGGTTGAATAGGCTTGACCTTTGGGTGATAAGGAATGTAGTTCTTAGGAACAGGGCTGGACCAAGCACCAGCAAACAAACTGACCGTTTGTGCTTCGCTGGGTGGGTGGTGGGGGGGAAGGAACCAGGGCTGGGAGCGCGTGGTCGGGTCTGAAACAGGAGTGTGGAGGTGACACCGTCAGAGGTGCCCCCGACAGAACCAGGAATGTGGAGCAGGCCCTTCAGTGCCACGGGCTGAGCCTGGCAGCCGGGGGTCAGCAGACGTGGGTCGGGGTCAAAGTGTGAGGGTGGAGAGGGGCTTGGTGCCTGCAGCGCTAGGCTGAACAGAGCTAGAGTTCTTCGCCAACAGAAAAAGCCAAAGGAATCACCAAGCCACTGTCAGGCTACCGATGCCCCATCATTCCGATTCACAGATTCCGTTCTAGAAGCCTCTGTTTCCAGTTTATGGAGAGTAGGATCCCAAATTAAATCTATTCCCCTGCGTAAAGAAGAAGTGAGGAGCTCTCTCTATATTGACTGGGACAAATATCACACGCGGAGTACTGGCCCAAACCCCTGGGCTTAGGCCGGCCTTCCCAAAGGTCATAGACACAGGATGAAGGCAAGGCCACAGAAGTCTGCAAGTGCAGGGGGAGCTTATGCCTGTTTGTGAAAGAAGAAAGGAGTGGGCTTCTCAAAGCCTGTAAGTCTACCAGGTTTTCTCTTTTGTGCAGAAAAATTGCAATTTCTAGGCGAGTTTTGCTTGTCGCTGTGTGTGTATTTATTTGAATAGCAAAGAGATTTCAGTCATTACAAGAGGAGTTTTCAAACTTCCAGTATCAAAAGAAATTGTCCCCAGAGCAGTTTGAAAAGGCACTGGGTTAGCATATAAGCCATGTATCGAAAAGTTGGAAAGGTAAGTCAGTGTGTTTATTGCCATTTTCACAAAATATTCAGTTACCTCTTTTTTATATTAACTGAGATTTCATTAAACTTTATGATTGTAGTCTAAGTTCGCGGCACCTGCTCTAAAGTTCTGTTTCACGGTCTCTTTCTGTTTTTCAGATTTTTTGTTTAAATTCTTGGTTATTGGGAACGCGGGGACCGGCAAGTCTTGCTTGCTTCATCAGTTTATTGAAAACAAATGTAAGTGACGTCACATGGTCAGTGTTTCTTGCATGTCTTCTCCCGAGAGCGCACTCTTGTGCAGATTTGTTTAGGACAAAACTTCCGAATACGTTTCCAGGGAAAATGTCATAGTTTAAAAATATTTTTAAATGACATAAAAAGTTTATGTTATTAAACGTTTAGAATCTGATTTTTTATTTAGCATTTCAGTTGCGTAGTGGGTCATTGTTCATTATGTAGTGCATTGTCCTTTACATTTCCCAGACACTAAAATACAGTATGATGCTGTGGAATTCTGTTTCCTGGCAGGAGTGGCCCGAGAACCCTAGTTGTACATTTTGGATAAGATAGCATTTGCTCCCCAGCGGCCTTGTATTGTCCTTAAGGCAGCTATCGTCATCAGTCCTGTTTTACAGGTAAATAAACAGAGGTTTACAGGACTTGGTGTGTGCACTTGGGATGGTCACCTAGGAACGGTGCATGTTAGACTCAAACCCAGGCCTTTCGACCACAGAAAATATCTTGTGCCGTTGACTTGCCCTGTGTTGGTGAGAGAGGTTGAATTTTGTATTCCAAGCTACTGTAAAAGACGGTAGGTTTGAAAGGCCCTTAAATTAAGCCGTGCTTATATAGTAATGGAAAGAATTGTGGAGAACGACCTGTCTATCTAGAGGTAGTCAGGTGAAGGCCCGAGCACAGAAAATTAATCTCACTTAATGAAGCGCCTCTTAAGTAAGAATGCGTGAGATGCATTAGGTGGCGGGCGGTGGAGACAGAGGCAGCAAAGGGTGTCCTGGGAAAGAGCTCCGAAGAATAAGATTCTAGAAGTGTTTTCTGCTGCTTCCATTTCCATCGACCAGGAGCTTGTTGGAACCTTCATGTAGTGACATGGACCCAGTGTGGCTCAGCCCCTCTTGAATTTGACAGGCGTTCACCCGCTGGGCGGCCTGGGGTTCTGTACGAGTTACCCAGACTTTGCATTGTTCCATCCCAGAAGAGGGGACGCTGGGCCAGGTGCCCGGCCCCGGCGGACACTCTCCGTTCACATCCTCCCCTCACCCCTCACGACCACAGTAATGATGTAAGGAGGCTTCACTGTATTGCTCTCGTAGCTGTGTCTTAATCAGGATGCCCTTGGCCTTTCGTTACTGCCTTCGAAGGCTTCTCCCCCCAGGCTGGCCCAGTAGTTGGACACCAGCGGATGTCCACGCCGGTCTGCACTGTCTGGGCCTGAGACAAGATGCTGGAATCAGACCCTTTCCTCCCCCAGGCTCCCAGGGAGCAATGAACAAACACAGCTGTCAGATGGCGCCCTGGTTTCTGGTACAATTAAATTTTATCCTATAGTTATAAAATATAAACCAGTCCATGGACTGTATAGCCAGGATATTTGTTTTTTCTTTTCCTTTCACATCACAGAAATTTTCTTTTATAAGACAGCTTATTCCAGTTGGGTTTAGCAAACTACTTATTTTGCCAACCTCCCTGCCCATTCAGACAGTATTGATTTCTCCAGCAAATTCATTCCGAATGATTGCCACACACAATACTCGAGTTCATGAAACTCAACAGCTGTAATGTGCATAGAGGTCTTGGTTTGGGGTGTGTTTGTTCTGAGTTTTTTACTCTATCTTTTCTTCTTTTTCCCTTAATCTTGGGTGAGCATCAAGTTTCTTTCTTGGGCCACGGTGCCTCTCCTTCCCTTTACTTCTGTTTCTTTAGAATGTTCGTCCGAATAGTTGAAACTGTCGTTGGCCAAGTTGCAGTCTGTCACTGGGCAGTAAGCCCTCCAAGATGGTACCCAGTATTTTGTGCAGTTGCCATTCACGAGAACCTTAGCGGTGGTCAGGTAGATGTGGTCTTACATCTTGGCCACCAAGCCTCAGCTTTAAATACATGGCTTGTTTAGGTGTTTTGAGAAGAAGCTTTATTGTCTCCTTGAGAACAGGAACTGTGTGTATTCTGTTTAAAACAGTGAGTGCTTATTAGCATCTGACTGTTGGAGAAATGAATGGCGACAGTAAATTACATTTTCCATTGACAGCACTCTTGATTTCAGTGTTACTTGTATAAATCTATAAGCCTGTTTCCCTAATGTTCTAAAATAAAATTTCTTTTTCTTTTTCAGTCAAAGATGACTCAAATCACACAATAGGAGTGGAATTTGGCTCAAAGATAATAAATGTTGGTGGTAAATATGTAAAGTTACAGATATGGGACACAGCAGGCCAAGAGCGATTCAGGTAGCTTTTTCTCTAACTTAATAAAAATATTTGAAAAGTGGGTTTGAAATAATCAATTATATTCTCATAATGTATGTGGTCCCCTCCTCCCTCCCCGCACCCTCACAGATTTTAGAAAGTTCACCTCTGGAAGCTTTAAGACAAGCTAAAAGTCAGTTTTTCTCCACACAGCGTTGATTTATGAAAGAATACGTTAGAATCTCTTCCGAGTGCACGCGTCCTAATTTGGAGGCGAATTTATTCTTTGGGACCTAGTGGGTACATTAGGAGGTCGTGGCATTGCATATTCCACACATTACTTTTGGATTAAAATCAAGGCAAAGTAGTAGCACAAACAACTTTTCTCTGTATTTCACTTTAAAAGGAGAATTTTTTAAAACCTCTTTGGGGGTTGGTTTTGCTTTACATTAAAACATTCCACAGAATATTCTCTCCTCAGCACTTGCATTACGCTGAAGTCATGATCGACGTTTGGAATGATGACCACAGTCCACAGCAGATAGGTTCCATGTTTGATATTCTGTAACTACTAAAGCAGGAAAGTAGATTAATATTTTAGTTGTGTTTTTTTGAATAGATACAGAAAGTCAAACAGAACAGATATTCACAGTTACAAAATGCAGTTAAATAAAACTCAATCCCAGTGCAAGCATTTCACTTAAAGTCAGGTATAATATTTTAAATGCTCAATAATTGTTTGCTTCAAAAGTATCGTAACTAGAGCTTCCCTGGTGGCACAGTGGTTGAGAGGTCCGCCTGCCGATGCAGGAGACCTGGGTTCGTGCCCCGGTCCGGGAGGTCTCACATGCCATGGAGCAGCTGGGCCCGTGAGCCATGGCCGCTGAGCCTGCGCGTCCGGAGCCTGTGCTCCGCAACGGGAGAGGCCACAACAGTGAGAGGCCCGCGTACCGCAAAAAAAAAAAAAAAAAAGTAGCATAACTAGACTTCAGACAGTATTACTGTAAAGCCATTGTAATCAGAACAGTGTGGTAGGACTTCCCTGGTGGCGCAGTGGTAAGAATCTGCCTGCCAATGCAGAGGACATGGGTTCGTGCCCTGGTCTGGGAAGGTCCCACATGCCGCGGAGCAGCTGGGCCCGTGAGCCACAACTGCTGAGCCTGCACATCTGGAGCCTATGCTCTGCAACAAGAGAGGCCACGATAGTGAGAGGCCTGTGCACTGCAATGAAGAGTGCCCCCTGCTTGTCACAACTAGAGAAAGCCCTTGCACAGAAACGAAGACCCAACACAGCCAAAAAAATAAACAAATAAATAAATAAAAATAAATTAAAAAAAAAAAAGAATCTGCCTGCCAATGCAGAGGACATGGGTTCGAGCCCTGGTCTGGGAAGATCCCACAAGCCGTGGAGCAACTAAGCCTGTGTGCCACCAACTACCGAGCCTGTGCTCTAGAGCCTGCGAGCCACAACTACTGAGCCCACGTGCCACAACTACTGAAGCCTGCACACCTAGAGCCTGTGTTCTGCCACAAGAGAAACCACCGCAATGAGAAGCCCACACACCACACCGAAGAGTAGCCCCCACTCGCTGCAACTAGAGAAAGCCCACGCTCAGCAATGAAGACCCAACGCAGCCATAAATAAATATATATATAAATTTATTTTTTTAAAAAGAGAAAGTACCTTGGACAGACTTAGAAGGACTTTCTTATTTAAAAAAAAAAACAGTGTGGTACTGGCAGAAAAATGGACACATGGGTGAGTGGAACAGAATAGAGAGCCCAGAAATAAACCCACACACCGATGGTCAATTAATCTTCCACAGAGGAGGCAAGAATATACAATGGAGAAAAGACAGTCTCTGCGATAAGTGGTGCTGGGAAAACTGGACACCTACATGTAAAATAATGAAATTAGAACACTCCCTAACACCATATGCAAAAATAAACTCAAAATGGATTGAAGACCTAAATGTAAGACCAGGTACTGTAAAACTCCTGCAGGAAAAGCAGAGGCAGAACGCTCATTGGTGTGAATCGCAGCAATATCTATTTTGATCCGTCTCCTTAAATAATGAAAATAAAAGCAAACATACACAAATGGGACCTAATTAAACTTAAAAGCTTTTGCACAGCAAAGGAAATCATAAACAAGACAAAAAGACCACCCTCAGGATGGGAGAAGATATTTGCAAACGAACCAGCTGACAAAGGATTAATCTCCAAAATATACAAACAGCATGCAGCTCAATATCAAAAGAAACCAAACAACCCAATCAAATAATGGGCAGGAGACCTAAATAGACATTTCTCCGAAGAAGACATACAGTTGGCCAACAGGCACATGAAAAGATTCTCAATGTCACTAATTATTAGAGAAATGCAAATCAGAGCTACAGTGAGGTACCACCTCACACTGGTCAGAATGGCCAACATCAAAAAGTCTACAAAAAATAAATGCTGTAGAGGGTGTGGAGAAAAGGGAACCCCTCCTGTGCTGTTGGTGAGAATGTAAGTTGATGTAGCCACTATGGAGAACAATATGGAGGTTCCTCTAAAAACTAAAAGTAGAGGCCCAGCCGAGGGCAGGGATGAGTGAGGCAAGGACTGGAAAGACGGAAATTAAGTGAAAGTCTGCTGACCCTCACCCTCTTCCCTCACCTCTTCCTTAGCTGCTGGCAGCCAAGTGTGTATGTCTCAGGCAGGAGAAACGATTCTTATCTGCAGAAAAATAGCCCCAAAGAAAAGGCTTAAAGATACTAACATTTTGGTTCCCCAATGAAATAGCCCAATTTCTGTCCAGCCATCTCACAGTGAATAGCCCACACATAAAGAGCGTCTTTTAGAGTTTGGCATCCTTGTCCTTGAATATAAATGATCAACCAAGGATCAGCAGACACTTGACGAAAGTTTTTAGGATAAGAGAAAGAGCCCAAAATAAAGAAAATAGAAACTTTTGGGGAATAGACAGAAACTAAAACTACAGTATCCTCACCAATAAGAGTAGATATTGCGTTCAGGGAATGAGAACAAACTTATAATTTAAAAAGAGCAAAATTAAAATAATATATTAAATAAAGTAGTGCCCTTCCAGAAAGTGAAACGGTAAACTTGAGATGAGAAAGGGAACAGACAACATAAGGGCTTCCCTGGTGGCTCAGTGGTTGAGAGTCTGCCTGCCGATGCAGGGGACACGGGTTCGTTCCCCGGTCCGCGAAGATCCCACATGCCGCGGAGCGGCTGGGCCCCTGAGCCATGGCCGCTGAGCCTGCGCGTCCGGAGCCTGTGCTCTGCAACGGGAGAGGCCACAACAGTGAGAGGCCCGCATACCGCAAAAAAAAAGACAACATGAGAAATCATACAGAGTCAGTCCAGGAAGCTCAAGGCCTTACCAGTTAAGCCTTCCCGAAGACAGAAGAGCAGAAGAAACAGTAAAAGAAACAATCGAAGAACATTTTCCACTAGAGGAATGAGACTCTGTAAGATTCCACCTTACACCAAACACAGATGAGGGGGGGAAAATCCAGACCAGGTCTGCCACATAAAATTTCACAACACCGGGGATGAAGTGAAGATGCCAAAAGATTCCAAGAGGGAAGAGCAAATCACATATCAAGAATCGAAAATGAGAATTGCACCGGACTCTTCAGCAGCAACGCTTGGAAGCTAGAAGATAACTAAAGCCTTGCCTTCAAAACTCAACGTGGAAAATTTTTTCCAACCTAAAATTCTGAACTCAGCCAAACTCTCCATTAAGTGTGAGAATAAAATCAGAAATACCTTCAGTTATACAAGAATGGAGGAAAACAAAGGTTGTCTTTCATATGTTCTCCTTTAGAAACTTCAGGAGGATATGCTTCACCAGCACAAGGGAGGAACCAAGAGAGGAAGACCCCAGCCTGGGGAACAGGGAGGTGGCGGGAGCTGTCTGAGCCCCATTTCTTAGGGGTCCTTAGGGAGGTTCCAGTCCGTAGGCACGATCGATTCGATCACTGACCATTGGGGGTTGAACTTGAGCCCCGGTCCCTGAGCACCAGGGCCTTGCAGGCCTCGAGGAAGACCTGGAGGAGGGGCTGAGGGCCACAGGTGACAGAGGGGACGCGCGTGGCAGGGCTCCAGGCAGAGCTGGTGGTTCGGATCAGGACGGTGGTGGTGAAGGTGTAGAGACGTGCACGGTGTAGGACCTGACCAGTTGGTGAGACGGGTCCTGACGGATGTGTCCACTGTGGGACACGTTGCGTCACATCACTTTGTGATGGGCACAGAGTGGGTGGAGAGATTCCTGGCTGTGTAAACAGAGTGGGTGGTGGGGCCGCCTCCCGGAGGGGCCTGTAGGCCGGGAGCCAGAGTTCTGCCTGAGATGTTGACTGTGACGCGTGCATTGTGGTCACACGGAGTTGCCGGGCTGGTGGATGGCTCTTACGGAAGTAGACTGAGCTGAGGATTAAACCGGAGTTGAGAGCGTTGGGAGAAAAGAGAGTGGCATGGACATATATCCACTACCGAATGTAAAACAGCTAGTGGGAAGCAGCCGCATAGCACAGGTAGATCAGCTCGGTGCTTTGCGACCACCTAGAGGGGTGGGATAGGGAGGGTGGGAGGGAGGGAGGGAGACGCAAGAGGGAGGGGATATGGGGATATATGTATATGTATAGCTGATTCACTTTGTTATAAAGCAGAAACTAACACACCATTGTAAAGCGATTATACTCCAATAAAGATGTAAAAAAAAAGGGAGAGCCCAGGACCCAGCCTGGGGGAAGGAGCTCCAGGACTAGCGAGGCAGATTCAGAGGAACGGTCTGGAGTAGCTGGTGTGAGAGGAGACTGGGAGGGAGTGGGGCTGCGGCCTGGGGGCGGGGGGAGGGGTCCAGGCAGCAGGGGAGGGCAGGTGCCGAGGGGTCCACGGGGCAGGAGGAGGCGGTGCTGGCGAAGCAGCCCCTGAGACGTGTGGGTGCGCGAGGGGCCCACGATGGGACGGCAGCGGGAGCGTAGCACCGCCTGCCTGGCTCTCGTCCAAGATGGGAGGTGCCGGAGCCCATTGTATTCTGTGAGTGGGGAAGTCTTCGCGCGGGGAGAGAGTCGAGATGCAGGGGAGAAGGTGTGTTACTGCAGGAGAAATCCTGGAGCTTGTGGGAACGGGCGAGATGCGCTCGGGTGGGGGCTCGCTGAAGACAGGTGAGGCCGCGCGGCCGGGCGTGGGGGGTGCAGCCACGCGCGGCCCCTCGTCCACAGGAAGGCACGGATCCCGGGCAAGCAGAGGGGCTGCCGAGGGCTTCGTGCCCTGGGACTCTGTGATGCCCCCTTTCTGCCCCTCCCCCGACGTTCTCAAAGGCACCCTCAGTTGTGCGGGGCAGCCTCATGCCCTCCAGGGAGGATGACACTCATCCCAGCCTCACGTCCCCACCTCCCTGTCGCTCCTGTGATACGATTTCAGGCAGGGCAGCCCTTCAGGCCCATGTTCAGATAACTTTGAATCATTGCTCTTTAAAGCCACCTCCGTCCCTATGTTGTGGTTTCCAAGGCAAAAATGGGTGTTTTGTGTGGGAAGATGGTGCCCAGGGGTACGGGCTCTGCGTGGTGGAAAGTGAAAGCCTGTAACTCTTCCAGGTCTGTGACGAGAAGCTACTACAGGGGTGCGGCAGGGGCACTGCTCGTCTATGACATCACCAGGTAATGACACCCCCCGCCGGCCTGTGCTCCCCGAGGTCTGAGCCTCCCCGCGGGTGTGCTGGGCACGTCGGTGGCAGGGCTGTGGGGCGGGAAGCCCCTCAGCCCTTTCCCTGGGGGTCTTGGGCGTTTTCGAAGCAGCCCCTTCCACCACTTTACCATGTAAAGCAGCATGTTCCCAAGCTTCAGATAGATAAGCACCCCCAGTGTCATTATGTTTCTTAACATGATGTTTTGATGCTTTCCTTAAGGTTTGCAAAGTGAAGCTTTGCGTGTGGTAAATTATTAGAAGTAACGGACCTCCATCAAGCACAGGCTCTAGGCTGGGACGGTCTGGGTTCAAAGCCCACTTGCCGTCACCAGCGGTGTGAGTCCTCCGGCGAGGTGCTCCGCTGTCTGGACTTTAGTTTCCTTGTCTGTTCCATGGAGTAATGACCACGTAATACTCGTGAGGTTGTTGGGCGGTTGATTTGGTTCACATAGAGCTCTTGGCCCATCGTAAGGATCTGAGTGCACTGTCCTGCGTGTAGCTATCACCCAGGTATCACAATTAAATTTAAAATTCAGTTCCTCCGTCAGTCCTTAGAATATACGAGGGTTTTATCCTTAGATAGATGAGGGCTGAGAACAGTCCTGAAGGTGGATGCACCTGACCCAGTCCTGGCTCTGCCACTGGCTGCTTGTGTGACTTTGGGCAGCTTAGTCTCTCTGGGCCTCAGGTTTCTTGTGGAAACAGGAGATAATAAGAGTCTGTGTCACAGAGTCCTTACAGAGAATCAGTGTGTTAAATTCGTGTGAAGCGAAGTACCAGCACATCACACGGATCCACTGAGTGGCAGCAGTTAGCCTTAGGTCCTGCTCGCATGTTGCATGAACCGAGAGCCCAGTAAATACTGACCCTGCTTGGGCAGACGACAGACAGCAAGCTTCTGACTTGCTGCCTCGTTTTCATGGAAACAAGATGAAATGCACCCTGTTGGTGTGGTGTACACCTGGGGCATCAGGTCATCTGAGTCACCTTAAAGGTTGTGGGCGTTGCCCTGCGTGTGTGGAAGCGCTGTGAGTGGTGTGAGTGACTGGAAAGAGTTGCTAGCTTTATAAAATACATGTACTATTTTCACAATCTTATATTACGCAGCCGAGAAACCTACAATGCGCTTACTAATTGGTTAACAGATGCCAGAATGCTCGCGAGTCAGAGCATCGTCATCATCCTCTGTGGGAACAAGAAGGACCTGGACCCCGATCGGGAAGTCACTTTCCTAGAAGCCTCCCGGTTTGCTCAGGAAAATGGCAAGTGGCCTTGCACCTGTCACACCTGCGGGAGGTCTAAGACGCAGCTGTAGGAAGTGTGGAACCTCCTGTTGTTTTCACTGTGCATTAGACGCATTTAACATAGTCTCACCCTATTGCATGCTGCCCACGAAGGTTACTATGATGAGGGACTTCCCTGGTGGTCCAGCGGTTCAGACTCTGTGCTTCCACTGTAGGGAGCGCAGGTTCCATCCCCGGTCAGGGAACTAAGATCCCGCATGCCGCGTGGTGTGGCCAAAAAAAAAAAAAGAGGTTACTATGATGATAAAAGCTAATCTCTTAGCATTCTGTGGTGACTTTTCAGTCTAGGATCTTTGATATCACAGGTCTTGGTTTAAAGTGAAATTTATAACAATCTTTAAAGGCCCTAATCAGATGATGTCATCTTTTATAAAATGGAATTTGAAGCTAAGTTAGTGAAATATTTAGACGTAAATAGAAAGGGAAGCAGTAGAAGACATACTGGACTAATTGGCTGTATTTCACTTACATTAAATTTAAGTCATTTGGCTAAAGATGCCTTTGAAACTTCTCTGAATTTCCGTATAGAATACATAAGGATGACACGTAAAATTAATGGTTGCTTATAGACAGCTGAATGAGAAGAATTCACTACTGGGCATATACCCTGAGAAAACCATAATTCAAAAAGAGTCATGTACCAAAATGTTCATTGCAGCTCTATTTACAATAGCCAGGAGATGGAAACAACCTAAGTGTCCATCATCGGATGAATGGATAAAGAAGATGTGGCACATATATACAATGGAATATTACTCAGCCATAAAAAGAAATGAAATTGAGCTATTTGTAATGAGGTGGATGGACCCAGAGTCTGTCATACAGAGTTAAGTAAGTCAGAAAGAGAAAGACAAATACCGTATGCTAACACATATATATGGAATTTAAGAAAAAAAATGTCATGAAGAACCTAGGGGTAAGACGGGAATAAAGATGCAGACCTACTAGAGAATGGACTTGAGGATATGGGGAGGGGGAAGGGTAAGCTGGGACAAAGTGAGAGAGTGGCATGGACGTATATACACTACCAAATGTAAAATAGATAGCTAGTGGGAGGCAGCCGCATAGCACAGGGAGATCAGCTTGGTGCTTTGTGACCTAGAAGGGTGAGATAGGGAGGGTGGGAGGGAGGGAGACGCAAGAGGGAGGGGATATGGGAACATATGTATATGTATAACTGATTCACTTAGTTATAAAGCAGAAACTAACACACCATTGTAAAGCAATTATACTCCAATAAAGATGTAAAAAAAAAAACACTTATCTCACAAAAAAAGAAAAAATACTTAGAAAAACATAGCTTAGGTTTAAAAAAAAGAATTCAGGCATTTTAAAATAACTTTAATTTTTGGAAGCAGTCAACAACTAAAATATCCTACTATCACCTTTCAGTTGGACTCCAGGACCACCCACTTACACTCTCACAAACGAGCAGGGTTTCTGCTAGGAAAATAAACAGAAGCCTTCATGAGTTTGTAAAGAAGCTGTTTAGAAACGTGCACGCTTAGAATGTTAAAGGTCGAAAGGAATTTATCTGTCATTTAAGTGAAACTCATTTTTACAAGGAAGGAGACAAGGGTCTGGAGAGGTTGTGGTTTGCTCCCAAAAGCAAGGAGAGCAGCCTTCTGCTGCATGAGTCACCAGCTGGTGCATAAGAAGAGGGCTCGTTCGTGGAAGATCCCCTCACTGTCAGGGCGGCACACCAGATGTCAGCACTTGTAGGTTGTATCTGTGGTGACGTGGAGACTATTGGAAAGGCAATTGCTACTTTGTCTTATATCAACGGCTGGGTGCCTTCAGCCAGCCTGCTTCCTTACCAGCGTCCTGCTTGCTTAGTTTCTTCAACACATTTAAGTGCTAGCACAAAATACTAGTTACTTTTCGGAAAAAGTTAGATTTCTTCTAATACTTAAAAAATATTTTGACATTTATTGATTTCATATTTGCAGAAATACCTGGTTTTAAGTACTAAATTTGTTTCGTCTATTATTCTAAGAGTGTACTAAGCTGGCAGTTATGAATCGAATAATTGTGATTGTCTTCTAAATATGGCTTCGTGTTTTGTTTGATGTCGATTTTAGAGCTGATGTTTCTGGAAACGAGCGCACTAACCGGGGAGAACGTGGAAGAGGCCTTTGTACAGTGTGCGAGAAAAATACTTAACAAAATTGAATCAGGTAAAAGGCTTTCCATTCATAAACTTTCCTTTAGCGTCGTTTCCTCTCTAGCTCAGTAGTGTCACTTTTCAGTACTTCCAGGAGTGCTTTGGTCAGAGTGGCCTCTCCCCCTGCCGACCTGCAGTCACCACTCACGGGCTTGAAGGTCTTGTCCGCTGCTGAGGTGGGAGCCCACGCCTCCTTCACGGCGGCCTCCTTGGCCCCAGTGATGGAAGGGACAGAGTCAGGGTGTCAGGGCACGTTTGCTTTTAGAACCACAGCCTTTGTTGGAGCCATCCCTTCAGGAAGAATGGACCTTTGTCCGCGCTCCGTCAGCACCTCGGGCTCTGCTGGGCCAGCGGTCGTGTGTGGTGGATTGACGTGATCTATGGGCACCTCGCGGGGTGCCGCTGGTTTAGATCAGGCGTCGGGGAGAATTTACTCCCGAAGCTCACTGAGCGTGCCTCAGTAGTAACCTGTCTCATCATTGTTCTGTTTGCTGCTTCAGTAAAAATAAATTTACAATACCCCTAATTTAGGCAGCTGACAAAGTAATATGTAGTTGTCATTTATTAGAGTTACTTTTTATTAAGTATCACCGCAATTATATGTGGACATTCAGTTTTTAATTGATTCATTCAAATATATGAATGCCTGTTCTTTGTCAGGTGCTGGGATACAGAAATAAATTAATCACAACCCTTGCCCTCAAGAAACTCTTTCATGGGAAGCAGTCAAAAGATAATTATAATACGGTGTGGTCGATACAGTAACTGAGAAGCGCACAGGATCTTGGGGCACACGAAGAAGGAGAACCTACCTGCTTAGGAGGTGATATCAGGAAGGGCTTCCAGGAGGAGGTGGCGGCCGAGCTCAGGCTGTCAAGTGTGAGGAGGGGAGGCCAGCAGGGACAGCGCGAGTGGACACTGGGGGAGAAGTTGAAGTTTCTAGGACAGACGGACCACAGCGGGGAATGGCAGGAGAGAAGGCTGAGGAGAGGCAGCAGCCAGGCCAGGGATCATGATCCGGGACCTAGAACTTTACCCTGTAAAGGGTGATCGAGTCTCCACCCTGCCTGTATGCCAGAGCCTCCTGGGATGCATAAAAGTTTGAATTCCAAGACCCGCCTCTAGAGATGCTGAATTAGGCCCTCAGCATCAGATTTTAAAACGCTCTCTCGTGTGATTAATTCTGATGTTCGTCCACGACTGAGCACTGCAGTAGGGGTGAGTGGCCATTCAGGGGCGGGGTCCGTGAATGACGTGGTCAGATTGTGGCTGGAGGCAGATCGTGTGTGTGGGTGGTCACATCAGGGACATACTGGAGGGAGCCCAGGGCCGATGGCCAGGATAGCAACAAAGGCATCTTTGAGTAATCCGAAAAAAGATGCCTGATTAAAGCCTTATCGAGGGTGTGGAAGCGGAGATGAAGAGACGTAGATGAATCCAAGAAATGCTTTGACAGTGGCGTCCTGACTCAGATGCTAACTGGCGGGGCGGGAGGGGACTGAGAGGTGGGGTCAGGAAGGGAGGAGGGGTTGAGGGCAGCTAGGTGTCACACCTGGGTAACTCGGGGACCCAGAGGGTCATGGCAGAGCCAGAGGGCAAGCCGGTTCAAGGGAATCCAGATGCTTCTGTTTTGGAGTGTTCCCTGGGCAGCGTCGCTGGAACAAACGCGAGGAGGCATGCAGGAGGCTGTGGGGAGAATTCCTGGCTGGCGGTGTCTGCCTGGGAGCCATCAGTCTGTAGGAGTAGTGGCAGCTCTGGAAGGAGCGAGACCACGCAGCGATCAGTGGAGAGTGGGAAGGGCAGTGGCCCAGAGCGAAGCCCTGGAGGCCGGAGGATGAGAGAGAGGAGGGGGAAGTCATAGGTCTGTGAAGGTATATGAAGAGATCCGGGAACATGGGTATCACTTTAGCTGAGCTTCAGCCAAAGGGTTGTTCATTATCAAATGCATCAGAGGAAAGTCTCATAAGCCAAGACGTGAGCTGAAAAGTGTCCGGTGGGGCGGGCAGTAGGAAGTCACCAGTCATCTTTACCAGCAGAATGACAAGGAGAAGACAGGGGGCAGCGGAGCGCCAAGAGGGGGTGAGGAAGCAGAGCCTGGCGCCTCCCCGGAGGAGGGTTAATTTAACGAGAGGTTTCAGTAAATGACGCGAGAGGAGAGAGAGGAACGGAAAGGAGAGAAGGCGGGAGGGGAGCGGACGGAGAAGGTAGGGGCGGGCGAGGTAGTGGGAGAGCGCCAGGGTCCCAGACGGCGGGCTGGGCTCAGCAGGAACAGGGCCGCTTCATCCTTGTGTGGTCTTTT
Source organism: Orcinus orca (assembly GCF_937001465.1). Taxonomy (NCBI): domain Eukaryota; kingdom Metazoa; phylum Chordata; class Mammalia; order Artiodactyla; family Delphinidae; genus Orcinus; species Orcinus orca. The sequence continues at coordinate 7,239,941 of NC_064572.1, forward strand.
GACCTGAAAACAGCAGCAAAAAGTTACTCAAGCTGGTACAGAACTGTTATTTTTAAAGACTAGAGCATCAGTAGTTGTCATGAAAATTGGTGTGATGTTGAGTATTAGCAAGCTCAACACGAGCTTTTCTTTAGCTTACCTCCCCCTTTGGTGTCCACCCATGAATACAGTGTGTGTGAGTTCATTCATATAAAGCTTTCAGGATCTTTTTCTTCTGAGATCATCCAAATCATAGTTACGTCAGATGGAAAACTATAAGGACATGTTAGAACTCTTCAGCAGTACTTTTTTTTTTTTAGATTTTATTGACGTATAGTTGATTTACAGTGTTGTGTTAATTTCTGTTGTACGGCGAAGTGATTCAGTGAGTTATACATATATTTTTTTTTTCATATTCTTTTCCATTATGGTTTGTCACAGGATATTGAATATAGTTCCCTGTGCTCTACAGTAGGACCTTGTTGTTTATCCATTTCAGCAGTACTTTTTTAGTTTTCTAAAGAGGCAGTACATTCATATGGTTCAAAAACCATTATTTTCTCCCCTCCTTTTTATACAAAAGTTAGCATACTATGAACTCTGCACTTACTCTACCTACCAGTGATGACAAATCAGTCTTTAGAGACTTCCATATCCATATATATATGCTAACGTACATGTGCACACATCATGTGTGTGTGTACGTAGTGTTCAATTTTGTGTATTGCCATAATCTATTTAACCAGTCTACTTTGGACATTTGAGTTGTTGCCAGTATTTTGCTGTAACAAAAAATGTTGCAGTAAATAACCTTTTGTATATCATTTCACATGTGTGGGAGTGTGTGTATAGGATAAATTCCCAGAAGTGGATTTGCTGCGTTAAAGAACACAAGCATTTGGAAGTTAGGCAGAAGCTGTCAGATTCCTCCATCGGGGTTGTAGCAGTTTATCATCCCACTAGTAGTGAATGAAGGTGTTTATTTCACTAAAGCCACACCCACAGGGTGTATTATCATACGTGGGTTTTTACCAGTCTCATAAGTGAAAAATGGTATCTTTTTTAATTTGTGGTTTAATTTTAAATTAAATCTTTGTATACGTAATATATTCACATAATTCCAAATCCAGAAAGTGCAGAAGAGGATAGAGTGAGTCACCCTCTGTTACCCCGTCTCCTGTCCCCTAGCTATCTAGAGCTCTTTCTTGAAGTCGGCCATTATTACCAGTTCTTTATGTATCCGTCCAAAGAGGTTTTTATGCCCATACAAGCAAACGTGTGTATTTTTTCCTCTGTATTCAAAATGGTGTTGTATGTACACAGTGTTCTGCACTTTGCTTTTTTCACTTAATATATTGTGGGGATCACAGAAACATGAAAGCTTTTTCTAAAGACTTGCTTGGTCCTCAGGTGAGCTGGACCCAGAAAGAATGGGCTCAGGTATTCAGTATGGAGATGCTGCCTTGAGACAGCTGCGGTCTCCACGCCGCGCACAGGCCCCGAGCGCACAGGAGTGTGGCTGCTGAAGCAGCGCAGGGTGCACAGGTAGGTGCCTGCGTCGTGGCCGCCCTGCCGCCTTCGGCCTCGCCCTCTGTTTGCTACCCACAGCCCCGCACAGGCTTAGAGGTGGAGGCTGTCACTGCCTTTTGCAGCCGCGGTGTGAAAAGGAGAGGTGATTGCATAATTAAAAGGTAGAGATTCTCAGCAGTGAGAATCTCTGCTCACACATTCTTCTCAAGCTCACACGGAACACTCACCAAAACAGACCACATCCTGGGCCATAAAACACACCTGAACACATTTAAAAGAATAGAAATCATCCAGTGTCTGCTCTCAGACCACAGTGGAATTAAACCAGAAATCAGTAACAGAAAGCTAACTGGAAAATCCAAAATGCGTGGGGATTAAACAACATACTTCTAAATAACACATGAGTGAAAGAAGGGAAATGTAAGAATATTTTGAACTAAATGAAAAAACACAACTTATCAAAATTTGGGAAGATTCAACACAAACAGTACTTAGAGTGCAATTTATAGCACTGAGTGCATGTGCTAGAAAAGAAGAAAGGTCTAAGTACCATCATATAAGTGTCCACCATAGAAAACGAGAAAAAGAAGACCAAATTAGAGCCAGAGTAGGCAGAAGAAAAGGAGTAATAAAATTAGAGCAGGAGATCAACAGAGAAAAATCAACGAAGCCAAAGCCGGCTCCTTGAAAAAGACCAGTAAAATCAGTGACTCTAGCCGGGCTAAGGGAAAAAAATACATATATAATATGTGTGTGTGTGTGTGTATATATATATATATATATATAAAATTACTAATATCAGAAATGAAAGAGGGGGCATCACTGCAGATTCTATGGACATTAAAAGGATAATAAAGGAATGCTATGAACAACTCTATGCCCACAAATTTGATAACCTGCATGAAATAAACCAATTCTATCAAAGACACAATTTGCCAAAACTTATACAAGAACAAATACACAATCTGAATAGGCCTATATCTATTAAAGAAATTGAACCAATAATTAATAATCTTCCAAAACACAAAGCACCAGGCCCACACGGTTCACTGGTGAACTCCACCAAACATTTAAGGAAGAAACTATACCAATTCTCTTCAGTCTCTCACAGAACAAAAGCAGACAGAACACTTCCTAACTCATTCTATGAGGCCAGCATTACCCTAATTCCAAAACCAGACAAAGACATTACAAGAAAAGAAAACTACACACTAGTATCTCCTGTGAACATAGATGCAAAAATTCTCAACAAAATGTTAGATTGAATCCAACAATGTATACAAAGAATTACATCCTTCCAAGTGGGATTTATCCCAGGTATGCAGGGCTGGTTCAACATTCCAAAGTCAATTAATGTAATCGTCATATCAACAGGGAACAAAAATCACATGATTTCATCAAGAGATGCAGAAAAATCATTTGACAAAATCCAATATCCATTCACAATGAAAGCTCTCAGTAAAGTAGGAATAGAGGGGAATCTCCTCAACTTAATAAAGAAAATCTACCCAAAACCTACTGCTAACATCCTGCTTAATGGTGAGAAAGTTGAAGCTTTCCTATTAATATCAAGGCAAGGAGGTCCCCTCTCACCATCGTACTGGAAGTCCTAGCTAATGCAATAAGAAAAGGAAATAAGAGGTACACAGACTGGGAAGGGAGAAATTAACTAACTTTGTTGGCTGATGATAATCTGTGTAGAAAATCCAAAAAGTCCACAAACTCTATATAAATGATTATATAGCACAGTTGCAAGATACAAGGTTAATATACAAAAGTCCATCACTTTTCTCTGTGCCAGCAATGAACAAGTGCAATTCGAAATGAAAAACACAATACCCTTCACATTAGCATCCCCCCAAAAAGGAAATAGGTAGAACTCTAACAACATCTATATGAGGAAAACCAAACTGATTCTGAAGTTTATGTGGAGAGGAGACAAAAGACCCGTAATAGCCAACACAGTATTGAGGGAGAAGAACAAAGTTGAAGGACTGTTACTGCCCAACTCCAAAACACTATAAAGCCACAGTAGTCAAGACAGTATGGTATTGGTGAAATAAGACAAGTAGATCAATGGAACAGAATAGAGAGCCCAGAAATACACCCACATACTGATGTTTGATAAAGGAGCAAAGGCAATACAATGGAGCAGAAATTGTCTTTTCAACAAATGGTGCTAGAACAACTGGACATCCATGCAAAAAAATGAATCTACATACCAGACCTTGTACCCTTCACAAAAATTAACTCCAAATGGATCGTAGACCTAAATGTAAAATGCAAAACTATAAAACTCCTAGAAGGTAAAAGAAAATGTAGATGACCTAGGGTGTGGTGATGACTTTTTAGACACAGCACTAAAGACACAATCCATGAAAGAAATAATTGGTAAGCTGGACTTCATGAAAAATAAAAACTTCTGCTCTGCAAAAGACAATGTCAAGAGAATTAGTAGACAAGCTGTAGACCAGGAGAAAATATTTGTGAAACACACACCTGATAAAGGACTGTTAATCCTAAATACACAAAGACCTCTTAAAACGCAACAGTAAGAAAACAAACAACCCAATTTAAAAACGGGCCAAAGACCTTAACAGACACCTCACCAAAGAAGATGGCAGATGGCAATAAGTATAGGAAAACATACTCCATATCATATACCATCAAGGAGAAAGCAAAGTAAAACAATGAGATATCACTACAAGCCTATTAGAATGGCCACAGTCCAAGACCCGGACAGCACCAAATGCTGGTGAGGATGTAGAACAATAGGAATTCTTGTTCATTGTTGGTGGGAATGCAAAATGGTGCAGCCACTTTAGAAGACAGCTTGGCATTTTCTTATAAAACTAACCTTAGGACTTCCCTGGTGGCGCAGTGCTTAAGAATCCACCTGCCAATGCAGGGGACACGGGTTCGATCCCTGGTCTAGGAAGATCCCACATGCCGCGGAGCAACTAAGCCCATGTGCCACAACTACTGAGCCCGAATGCTACACTACTGAAGCCCGTTCTGCTAGAGCCCGTGCTCCGCAGCAAGAGAAGCCACCGCAATGAGAAGCCCGCATACTGCAACAAAGACCCAGCGCAGCCAAAAATAAAAATTAAAAAAAAAGAGTAATGCTTAAAAATAAATAAATAAATTAGCAAGACATGTTTATAATCAATGTTTAAACTGTCAGTCGTATAACACGGGTAAAACCATTAGGTAGGTAGGTAGATAGATAGGTAGGTAGATAGATGAATGAAACTAAACATACTCTTACTGTATGATCCAGCAGTCTCACTCCTTGCTATTAACCCAAAGGAGTTGAAAACTTATGTCCACACAAAAACCTGCACATGGATGTTTATAGCAGCATTATTCATAATTGCCAAAGCTTGCAAGCAAACAGGATGTCCTTCGGAAGGCAAATGGGTAAACTGCGGTCTATCCAGACAATGGAATATTATTCAGCACTAAAAAGAAATGAGCTGTCAAGCCTTCAAGGCATATAACTAAGTGGAAGAAGCCAATCTGGGGATTTTCCTGGAGGTGCAGTGGTTAAGACTCCGCGCTTCCAATGCAGGGGGCACAGGTTCAAGCCTTGGTCAGGGAACTAAGATCCCACATGCCATGCGGTGCGGCCAAAAAATAAAAAAAGAAGCCAATCTGAAAAGGCTACATACTGCATGATTCCAACTATGTGACATCCTGGAAAAGGCAAAACTATGGAGACGGGAAGGATCAGGGGCTGGGCATGGGAGGGATGAATAGGCAGAGCACAGAGGATTTGGGGAGAGTGGAAAGACTGTATGATACCATGTGTTGGATCCGCGTCTTCATGTATCTGTCCAAACCCCTAGAACATAGAACACCAAGAGTGAACTGTAATTTAACTATGGATTTGGGGTGGTTATGAACTGTCAGTGTAGGCTCATCAGCTGTAACAAGTGTACCATCTGGTGGGGACGTTAATAATGGGGGAGGCTGTGTATGTGTGAAGGCAGGTGGTCTTTGGGAACTCTACCTACTTTTCCCGCCTCAATTTTGCTTCGAAGCTAAAACTGCTCTAAAAAAATAAAATCTTAAGAAAAAAATCCTAAAGCACTGAAACAACACAATGAAGAGTTTTGGCTAATAAGCCAACATGGGGATTAAAATGGAATAAATACATAATTAAATAAATCCAAAAGAAGGCAGGAAAAGAAGAAAAAAGGAAGTAAAGAACAGATGGGGAAAATATAAAACAAATAGCAAAATGCTAGATTAAACCCAGCCTTACCAATTAAAATAAAAAATTAGATTCTCTGCTTGAAAGAATTTGTAGGAAATCCTTAATGCACTTGCTCAGAAAGGAAAGTTGATGGGAGTGATTGAGTTAGAGGTTCTTCTCCCTTTATGTCAGTGACGAGTCTTTTCCTGGGTTCATTGAAGTCTAAATGAATGTGCCTGTAGCTAAGGCTCATTTATAAAATTTGCAAGTAGAGATTTTAACTTTCTAAAGCTTCCTCTTTTTTATGTATAGTCAACATTATCTAATATGCCTAGGTAAGTTTAAATAAAAATTGGAAGTATTCATTCACTAGTTCCCTTTGTGACTTTAATCGATGTTTGTTTGTACATTTTTAGTTATGCATATTTCTAAATTGTTCTTAATATTTTTTAGGTGTTCATACAGTGGTATTTGGGACACAATTGTTGGAGCTTGAAGAAGTTTTTTTTTTTAACCACCATCTTTTTCTACTTTAAATGGAAGTAGATCTTTGTGCAAAAAAAATAATTTGGGTTGTTATGCAAGCTAGTAGATGTGGCACAGCAAACGTATAATAAATCCAGTTCAGTGGACAAGACCATTAAATGTACACATATATGTAAAAATGTTCTGTTCCGTATTCGCCCTCTCACCCCAGTTTGAATCCTGGCTGTGTACTGTATATAAGCTACTCCAGTACGTCTCCACAGCATGGTATCTGATGTATGGTATGATCAATAGAGTGTTGCACTAAATGCAGTCTAATACTTCATTTTTTTTTAATCGTCTGAACTAAAATCTGTTCATTGTGAGGTGTGCTTTGATCATCGCGTCGGTTATATTGCACAGTTGGTTATGTTTATGACCTGATATTCAGAGACTCTGGCATTGATCGCCAATGCAGTGCTTAGTTAATTCCATTTACCACAGTCCAAAGGTGTTATGTGAGCCACACTCGAAATACTAGATCAGTAGTTACTCACATACCAAAACAAAATGAAAAATGGAGTTTTTCCATGAACTTTACACTGTCCAGCACCCTGTTGATTTTAAAGTATCTTCATCAGACCAGTTCAGGAAGTAGAGCTGAGCACCTGCTCTGTCACAGGCACTGTGATTAGTACTAAAGATGCTGGTACCTTTAACCAAACTTCCTAGGCAAGCGATCTACTCTCAGCATCTGGTCAGTGCAATAGATGAACCATGTACCAGGGGCTGCTCACCTGGTCCCAGTTTGCTGAACCACCTGGTCTCCCTGTTAGAAAACACATCGTTTGCTACTGTGCTTTTTCTGGGATTCAGTATCAGAGCATCACTGCCTCTTTTTTAGTCTTTTGTTGTTTTGTGTTCATTTTAAGGCAACCCACTAAATCGAGTTAATTTTAAAGGGACACCACTAAGAAGTTTCTGTACAACTTTTGCCTTATGACAGTTATCAAGTTAACATGTTTTTAATTCACATGAGTTATATTGAAGTCTAATATATATTGTATTACAAAGACTTGTTCTAATATTTTAAAATGTTTATGCAAAAAATATATAATAGAACTTCTCTTTAAAGTTAAAATACAGCACTACTTAAAGCTGAAAGGTTTAAAAGCATTCTTCACCTTACATGTGTTCTTCCACTGTGACTTTTAGCTGCAAACTGGTAAATTTCATTACCTTTAAGTTGGAAGCTGCCTACTGCTTCTGTTGTTTTGTTTTAACCAACAGAGCACAGCAGCACTACAAACTCTGGGAAGTGACTTGGATAAAAATATCAGGATATAGCTGTTTTACGTACTTTAATTTTGCTTCTTTTATGTCTCGAATATTTGATTTTGAAAAGTCAGGATATGAAGCAAATTCTCAGACTGAGCTGCTTCTTGGACCTCGCTAGAAGAATGTTTCATTCAGTATCTCATTTACAGTGGGTTTGCAAGCTGCTCGTTTTGGGACAGCTTTTTGCATGGGGTAGGAGCATGTCTGTTTGACCACATCAGTTTATTCAAAAGCAAAAATTTTTTTTAAATAAGATAAATGTTAAGTTGATTTATGAGTGAGCCTGTTAATTAAACCCCAGGTACTGCATATAATTCCACATCCCTTGACCAATAAAAGTTGCTGGAGAACCAAACCATGGTGGTTCTTAATAAAGGCCTTTAGGAAAAATGAAGAGGGGAGAAGATGTGGTATTTGGTCCGTGGAGTGTTTTCCAACACCACCAACCAATCCTCTGATTCTTCACACACCAGATGGGTTCTGTTCTGACCCTGTCTACACGGAGATGGCATCAGATTCCATAGGTTAAGGGCTGAGTAGGCATCACCACCACTACCACCACCCGCCCCCAGACACACACTGCAGATGTCAGTCACCCGTCCAGGTTGTTACCTGTGCTTCTCACCTACGAGCACAGGTTAAGTGCTAAGGTTAAGTCAGCACTAAGTCTGAGGTTCCCACGACCCCCTCCTCGGGTTTGATTAACTTCTAGAGCAGCTCACAGGACTGAGAGAAACGGTTTCCTTACGAGATTACTGGTTTATTGCAAAGGATGTTAAAGGATACAAATGAACGGCAGACGGGGAGATACATAGGGCCAGGTCTGGAAGGGTACCGGGCCCAGGAGCTTCTGTCCCCGTGGAGTTTGGGGTGCGCCACCCTCGCGGCACATGGATGTCTTCCTAGTCACCAACCCGGAAGCTCAGAAGCTCCTCAAATCCTGCTGTTCAAGAATTTTTCTAGAGCTTAATCTCCAGCATCCCCCTTCCCTGAGGCCAGTGGGTAGAGCTAAAAGTTCCTTCGATCTTTCTGGTGACCAGCCCCACACTGAGACTCTCTAGGGGACACACCTGAAGTCAGTTCATTAGCATAAACTCTGCTCACAAGGGACCCCTAAAACTCAGGAAATTCTAAGGGTTTTAGGAGCTTTGTGTCGGGAACCAGAGATAAAGACCAAATATATCTAGTTACAAACGTTATGTATGTATTTCCCACAACTTACTAAGTTTTCAGGATGCTCTTAATTTACATATCTAGAAAAGCATTTTCTCAGTCTTCCTGGAAAAAGATTCTACACTCCATCTGGACTTGGGATTATAATTTATTCTTTCACAGTCCAGCATTTAAGTGAAAATGAAAACATCACAATTTGGGAAACTATAACGGTTTTTTGAAAACATATTACTTGTGACTTATGCAAGAGTTTTTGAAATCTTTAAGAACATTGATTCCTAGCAGATCAGGATCATTCAGAGTGAAGAAAGTGCTAAAATTAGTAGTTTAAATGATTTGTAATTCATACCATGACACAGTAGATGGTTCTTTATTTTCTGTCATATTTGTCCTTTTTTTTTGCTTTTTTTGGAGGGGAAAATTAGAGGGACTTTAAAACACCTGTAAAGTTTAAAATAACTTTTTGTGCTAGTTGTAAAGTGATTTCTCTTTACTAATCAGTCTACCTGTGCACCTACAGACAATCTGAGTTTATCCCAGTTGTTGCTTGGTCGCTTCCTGATTGTATTTACTTGTTTAAGGAGTTGCTTTTAGAATTGTAGAGGGATTTATCTGAGGACACTCAACCTGCCAGCTTCAGAAAGAGGAGCCATTTGCCGGCCATCACCCTCTAAGGTCAGCAACGGACTTATGGGAGTGTTTGAACTTAAACAAGTATGGAGAAAATAGCACATAGAACCACTGTATCAGCTAGCTTCCACAATTGTCCGCATTATGCCAATCTTGTTTTATCTACTGTACCTTTGCCCCACTTTTTTTATGCTGTAATATTTGGAAACACCCAAAACATCTGTCATTTCACCCAAAAATAGTTCAGTATGCATCTCTGACAAGAATATATTTTTTTAGTTTTATATAATCAACATACCATTGGGAACTTCATAAAAGATAGTGTTACAAGCCAAGAATGGCTATGGCTTTTTCTTGCAATTATATAAAGTTGTCTTTCTGGCATGTATTGAAGAAGCAAGATGCACATCTTTAATCCAGCATTACAGGAGGTCATTTCCCAACATGTGGCTAATTGTACTGGAAGTTCTGTCCCCGAGCCCAGGGGACAGTTGTACCTTCAGCAGGGACACGGGGCAGCCAGCCTGCCACCCACAGCCAGCGCAGCTTCAGAGTGGTGGGACCCCTCGCCGGACTGGTTGTTAGACCTTCTCAGTATCACACTTGTTGCCGTAGTAATGTGAGGCACACCTAATTTAATCACCTCAGCATGTCTACATGAAGGACGTATTGAACTTGACCCATGCATCTCCGGAAGTTACGCTACCAAGTATGAAGCGCGTCGAGCTTGCAATAATGTCAGCATGCTCCTTCATCCTAGAGCACGTTGTCCTTCACCTGCGGGAACTGGATGAGAAATAGATAAGCCTGTGCTCTGACAGCTCCTTTCTCTAACTTCTTGATGTCATGTGTAAATTTCATTTTAAAGAAAAGCTAGCATTTTCAGAAAAACACTAAATTTCTGAGTATGTCACATTCCAAAATGCCATAGAAATAATTATGTTCACTAAATATTTAAGGGCCACCTAACTCTGTGTGAGAGTAAAGTGCTAAGTTCTGTACGTTGGGTGGGGAGCCGTCAAATCATTTTACATTGACTAGGAAAACTTGTGATTAATTTGGGCTAAGTCCACCACACCATTCTCCTTTCCAGAAAAGTCACCATGTTGGTTTCTGTGGCTATAAACATCTGTCACATGCCCTCACGCTATGCCTATTTCCTGGGGAAAATGGTGCTTTTATAGGACACTCTTGTGTTTCTCCGAATGCCCCTTGCTTTCTCATCGCCTCTCTGCCTTTGCATGGACTGTGTTTCACTGCCCTCACCCTGTAACACACCCTGCAGGCGGTCCAGGTCCGTCAGGCTGCAGCCCCCTTGTCCTGACGGGTGCAGCTGGGAGCCCTCAGTAACCCTCTCCCACTCCTGACATGTGCAGACACACCGCCCCAGTCCTGCGCTGTCCTGACACGTGCAGACACACCGCCCCAGTCCTGCGCTGTCCTGACACGTGCAGACACACCGCTCCAGTCCTGCGCTGTCCTGACCTTGCTTTTGGTATCGGTCACATTGGTCCGTAGATTGTCTTTATTTGTCTTCTCTACTGGGCTGAGACTTCCCTAGGAAAGGGCTGCCTTCTGTGTGCCTAGGGCCTGGCAATAGAAAGGACTCCAGTGCTTGTGGAAAGGACAAACGATCAGAGTCAGTTGTGTCCCCAAGTCCTTCTAAAGCACCTGAATATCAAGCCTACCCACTGCAAGATGCCTGTTGTGCAGTCGGATGTCTGATCCGACTCAGCCCCTTCCTGTCTGGGAGGGAGTTTCGTAACTCCTAGAGCTCACTTTCAAATGGTATCACCAAGATGGCGAAGTAGGGAGACCCCGGCCTCCATCCCCCGACTCCCAACAAAGATCAACAATTAGCTATCCACAGAGAAAAACAGCTCTGGGAGAACTCGGGGGTCCACTTCAGAAACCTCAGCTGCTCAGTGGAACAAAACCCTGAAAATAATCACACAGAAAGGGAAGAACAGCTTCCTTTTGTCTGCATCACCCCATCCCCCAGGCCAGCACTGCTCAGCACCAAGAGGGAGCTCCCCAGCTAGAAAGAGTTCTCCTCCCCAGGAAAGTGGGGGGGGGGTGAGCGACTAGCTTCCCCAGCCTTTTGGGGCACCACACAAGGGACCTGTTCAGTTTCACCCCACCTAGAGACCAGCAAAGCAAAGTGTCAGCCGTGCAGCTGGAACAACCATGGTTCCTAGTGCCCTGCTCCGCAGAGAGCCCGCCAGCTCTCAGTAGTTATCACTCCATGGGTACTCCCATTCCTGGGCACCTGCTGCCTGAGTCCCTCCCCATTCTCCCCGGCCCCACCAGAGCCCAGGAGCTGCAGCTACATAGGTGCAAGATGCCCGCCTAGGCCCCTGCGGCTGACCCCCGTTGCCGGGTGCACAGTGTGGCCAGCCCCTCCCAGCTGTGCACCTGCACACCCCCAGGCTGATCCCCATCACCAGCCTCCGCTGCTGTGTACACACCTGTGGGGAGATTCTGCAGCTCTAGGAAAGTACACCACCTGCCAGGGCCCCCGCAGCTGCTGTGGGCCCACGCTTGGCCCAAGCCCTTGCGACTGGCCTTGTTCCCCACCACTATGTGTGAGTCTGCGACCAGCCCCTGCCACTACACAGGCACCTGCAGCTGGTCTCCACAGCCAGGTGTGTGCACACCTCCAACTGTGGCCATTACTGCTTCCTGCCCTGTGCCCCAGCAGCTGAACCTGGAGGTACCACTGAGGAACCCACCAGCCCTTGCAGCCACTGCAGAGCCCCGCACAGTGCTTGCCAGGAACCACACAGTTGATGCTGTGACCCTCAGTTGCCTGAGCCAATGGCACAGTATCCCTCCCACCCAGACTACCCCCGACCCTGCACTTGGAACCCCGCACCACTAGGCCTGGGATCCCAGCACACTCCGGCATGCCCCCGCCTGCAGGTGAAGGTCTTTCCTTATACCAAAGTCAGCCCGTAAAGTCTGGAAGAGATAGCTGCTGCTTCAAGTGCACAGATACCTATTAATAGCAAGACTGCAGGGATCACAAAGCATCAGGGAATCGTGAGACCACCAAAGGAACACGGCAGACTTCCAGTAACTCTCCCCAGAGAAATGGGGACACGTGAGTTGGCCAACAAAGAATTCAAAATAATTGTTCCAAAAATGCTCAGAGAGCTACAAGAGAACACAGATAAAACAACAAAATCAGGAGAACAAAATGAGAAGTTCAACAAAGAGATAGAAAACATAAAAAAGAACCAAACAGACATTTTGGAGCTGAAGAATACAACGACTGAACCAAAGAATTGAATACAGAGCTTCAACAGCAACGGAAGAAAGAAACAGCGAGCTTGAAGACATAGCATTGGAAATTATTCAAACAGAGAAGCAAAGCCGGCGGGGGTGGGGGTGGGGGGACTGAAAAGCCTCCAGGACTTACAGGACACAGTTAAGAGACAGTCTGCACATCACTGGAGCCCCGGGAGGAGGAGAGAGGGAGGGAGAGCGGGAAGCTTGTTTAAAGAAATGATGGCTGAGAACTTCCCAAACCTTGGGAGGCATTTGGAGTCCAAGTTTCAGTCCACAACTCTCTTTCCAGGACACATGGGTAATGAAACTGTCTAAAATCGTAACTCTCAGAGCAGCCTCTTCGTTTGCAACTGTTGACGTCAGTGCCTAGTTACCCAGTTGTCTTGTTTTACATTCTAGGGTTAAGAGCTTTGCTGTTTAGGTTGCAGGTTTTGTTGTTTGGACCAGTATTTCTTGGGAACGCTGTCTGTGCACTCTTAGTTGGCCTCTTGGTACCTGACGGTACAGCCTGTGGGCAAGCAGGCGTCCAGACTGCTGTGCTGTCCGTGTGCACTGACTGGTCACTTGAGGCTGTGAGAAGCAATAGAACAGATGACTTGTCGATAAACGTCTGCTTTCAGGGCTAGGCCTGCTCAGCTGTCCAAGACTTGTAGGATGGGCCATAAGTGCCTGGGGTGGAATGTGTCGAATCTCTAAATTCTGTGAATTACACACACTCTGTTACACATTGAAGCAGAAGCCAGAGCTGTGAAAACTCAGTAACTGCCTTTTCGAAGCCGTAGGAGAGGAGTGGCAAATAATAGATTTCCTCCTCTAATTTTAAGATGAAATGATTTCACCTGAAGCTTTTAAATTTGGTTTTCTATTTAGGTTGTTTATACATGTTTTTACCTGATTCTTCAAACTTTAGCCCTATCTGAGCCGTGAGAAATACACTTCTGCACTTGGAGAAATCCAGTACCCAAGTGCTGCGTTGCTTGTTCAATGTGTCTCCGATCAAAGTATAGGATTTCATGCCCACTTTTCTTTTCTTCTTTTAAAAGAAAACATAGTTTATTGAGAAATTACTGGAGAATTTTTGTTTAACAGATTCCTCATTTTTAATCCTGTCATTTGAAATGTCTATCGTAAAGCCTCGACGGGGCAACAACTTAAAGGTGTTCTCACTTTTAACATCTGATTTAACCTTCAAAATAGCCCTTTGCGGTGGCTCAGAGTACAGGGGCCCGAGATGCAGACGCCAGGGCTGCCACTCCCAGGAAGTGGACGGCAGGCCCCCGGGGACAGCCCTGTGGTCTCCACAGCAAGGCACAGTAGGACAAGGCACCGGGATTTCTGTTGAGTGGCACCTTTTTTTCTTCAGACTTCATGGAAATTTCAAACACACGTGTTTACTGGAATTTCAAGGACTATAAAGCGTCCTCATTTTAACTGGTAAGAGTATTTTCCATGTTTAACATACCTTTAGTGCCAAGTTGTTGGAGGTGGGAAATAAGTTGATTTCATCACTGTGAAACCATGCTTTGATTTCAAAAGAAAAGAAAAAGAAACGTGCAAGCTTGATAACTTGTCTTTTTGTCCCTGCGTTCAGTACACTGAAAACATTATCAATTAAAAATGCATGACTGAAAATGCGTGCCAGCTGGTTTCCGAATGCTTGTCGCAGTCGTTTTGTATTTGGTGCCTAAGGCTGTGCCGAAGTCGCTTGTGAGTCGGGTATTTCTCTGTGAAGGTGAGGCAGTGCCTGGGGGCCTGAGCCGTGGCTGCTGCCCTTCGCCCGCAGGAGGGTGGTCTCTGCCTGATGGCCCTCGGCCCTCGCCCAGCAGCATCTAATGTCTGCAGTTACCGTGGCAACACTCCTGTGCTCTCTGCCAATAAACGCCTGAGCCGGCTGGCCCTCGTCTGTGCTGCTTCTTTTCTCTGTTTATTTGACTGAGTCCTTGAACAAGAATAGAAGAAAAATGTCCTTAGGTACTCGGATTTTTTTACTTGATCTGCAGCTATCCGATTACTGTACTCTGGCCTTCCTGCCTTCCTCTTTTTGTTTCCTGCAGTAATGTTGGCTTTAAGCACTAGCCCGTGACTTCAGACTTTTACCCAATGTAGTTACGTTTGGGGATCCATGTAGCGGCCTTGGCTTTAGGCCGGGTCTGGTGTTTGTCTCCGGGGATGTCGCGGTGAGATGGTGTCTCACCCGTTGTCAGAGCCGTTCTCACAGGGTGACGCCACACAGCAGAGCACTCGGCTGGGCGTGGGTACGAGTCGAGTCCACGGAAAACGTCGTAGAAAGCACAGCGGGCAGCGTCGGGATCCATCCACGAGGGAGGGGTGTTTGGTGCCAGGCCGGGGCCCCCAGCAAGGCGGGCTGTTGGAGGGGGCTCTTGGCAGGAAGCAGGCATTTGCTCCTGACCCCCAGGATTCCTCTCAAGGAGCAGAAGGCAGCACAGAGACAGAAGAGCCTCCAGTTCCCTTGAAATCCTCAAGTGAAACAGGCTGTCTGTCTCTGGCCCTAGTCAACACCTAGGTCATAAAACCAGTAAAAGACGGATTAATGGCGATGTTAGCTGTCACAAGCAGTCACTCTTAACTGGTTCACACTACCGGTCACAGTCAACACGGCCAGTGTTTGGGGTTTAAGTTGAAGCCACACTCACAGCAAGATCCCAGGCAGCAGGCGTGGTGTCCCCTGCCCGTGAGCCACTGGGCTTCCTGAACCTGTGCAGGCGTGAGCAGAGAGCGTTGGCTGGGTCTTCCAGATGCTCAGGGCTGCCCGCACTTCCCTTTCCTCATTCCCCACCACCGTAGGAGCTCCGATGGGGGCAGCGTGCGGATGTGCCCCGTCTGCCCGGGATGCTGCGCTGTGGTCACCTCCCTGGGCCCACATGGGTATGTGGGGAAACGCTTAGGAGTGGAATTGCCAAGTCAAAGATGTGCTCCTTTTTAAGAGCCGTAAAGCCAAACTGCCCTCCAGAGAACTTGTGCCAATTTACCTTCCCATTAATAGTGCAGGAGGCCCAAACTTAAATCCATGCTGTACGTAAGAAGAAGCCATTTTTTAAAAAATTATGGTTTATATTTTGTATTATTAAATGTTAACCTTTGCCATACATACTGTGGCAGTCATGAAGAAGGTGTCCTTTAATCTATAAACAGCAGTCACAGGCTACAGGAGCACTGTTGTTATGAAGGGCACACCGCGGGCATCCCTGGGAAATCAGTCCTGCTGTGGAGGAAAGTGGAACAGAGTCTATGTGTCCCAATCAGAACACATGGAAAAGCCAGCAGCCTGGCTCACCTAACGAAGCCCTGGTCCTTCTGAAAAACTCGATAAGCTTCTATTGTTGGTGTAATCAAGTTCAAATTTTATTCCTAGGAAAGGTTAGTTTTTATGGTGGAAATTCAGGATTTACACCTCACTATCCAAAAATCTACGTGTTTTGAATATGGTGAGGTTCAAAGTACCCTTCCAGCCAGGTTCAGGCCCAGGAGGGAGGGGCTACAATTGCGGGCCCTACAGGCCCCTAGCTGGCTCTGCCGTCAGCCTAGCTTAACCACACACAGCTTGGAGTTTTCAGGGGGAGACATACCTTCACAGAGTGGGTATTCAGTTTTGGTTTTGGTTTTTTTTTTTTTTCCTGTTTTCTCTAGGATTTTTAAAAATAGCTAATACATTTTTACATGTCAAAAATCAAAGCAGTATGGAAGGTCAGCCTGGGGCCTCCTTGCCTCTGCCTCACTCACTGCTCACCCCACACCTACAGTAACCACTGGCTAGTGTGTGTATCCTTCCAGAGTTCCTTGATGTGGACACAGGTATTATTCCTCCTCTCTTCCTCAAACAAAAGGCAACATGTTACACACACTGTCTTTTTCCATCTATACTGCATCTTGGAGCTCTTGGCACGTCTGGGTACATTGAGAGCTTTCTCCTTCTTATCGAAGGCTGAATAATGTTCCATTGTGTGAATATGCCATGTTTTCTTTAACTACTTCCTTGCTGATAAACAATTGGGTCATTTCCAATTCCCTGGTTCTTTTGAGGTAATTCCAAAATACATGATTAATGACAGCATCGTCAACTTCTGTCTTCACCCACATTTCTGTCTCCTTCCTTCATTCATTAGAAAAAGTAACAGCATTCCTCCCAGTTCAGCCCCTTTCCTATGCAGAGGCAAGAAGCATTTACAAAATTTGATGGAAACGGGAAAAAAAATCCAGCAAGAAATGTGAAAGACCTTTTGATGAAAACTTTATTGAAATAAATATAAGAAGACCAACTTAATGGAGACATACTCTATTTGGGGATAGAAAGAGTCAATATTATAAAGATGTCAGTCCTCCAAAATTAGTAAGTTCAATGCAGTTTAATAAAATTCCCAAATGGAATGTTAAAATAGAAATCGACAAGCTCATTCTAAAGTTCATATAAAAAAGAAAATTGCCAAGGAAAGCAAAGAACAAGGGCGGGTAGGGAGACTTGCCATACCAAATACTAAAATGCACTGCAAAATTAAGTTAGAACAGTGCTGTGAGCCCAGGTGTAGACCAGTTGATCCACAGAAGAGCAGCGTCTAGAAACTTTCCCTTGTATCTGTGGCAATTTATGAAGAAGCATGATGTGACATTTTACATCACTAAGGGCTCTTCACTGGATGGTGTTAGGGCCTTTTTCTTCCCATTTAATTGAATTTTTTTTAAAAAGGTTGGATCCCTAATTCATATTCACCAAAAAACTTAATTCCGGTTGGATTAAAGATCTAAAAGCAAAAGGTAAGATTTTTTTAAAGGCATTGGAAGAACATAAGAATTTTTTTATGACCAAAGGGTGAATCTTTCTGTAGGTGACTCAAAATACCCCATAAAGAAAGGGTTTGAGGTTTGACTCTGCAAATTAGCATTTTCTATACAAAAGAAAGCATACAGTCAGCAACGGGCTATGACAAAGCATTTGCAACACGTTTGACACAAGATTGGGGTCAGATAGATAATACAGAGATCCTAGCTAGTTAAACAGATACCGACTGGGGGGTGGGGGTGGGGGAAAGGCAGTGTGCTTTTCTAGTTTTCCCAAAATAATTTTAAGCTTGGCAAAGCACATAAATAGGCCATTCATCAAAGAAATAGATGATTGATCAACATGAAAAAGAAGGTAACCCTCACTAAGTCAGTGAAATGCAAATTCAGATAATCACGTTTTACTCCTGATATTGCTAACAGTATGGCTTGTTCTTTTTTGTCAAGCTTGCTAGAGGCTTATCAATTTTACTAATCTTTTCAAAGAACCAGCTTTTGGCTTCATTTGCTTTTGTTATCAATTTTATTGATTTCTGCTCTCTTTCCTTCATTCTGGAAGATGTGGGCTTACTTTTGTCTCAAGATGGAAGCTTATTGATCTGAGGCCTGCTTTCCTAATATAAGCTCTCAATGCTATAAATTCCTTCTAAGTACTACTTCCTTTAACTGTGCCCACAAATTTTAATACATTGTAATTGCATTTTTCTTCCATTTAAAATATCTTCTAATTCCTCTTGAGACCATCTTTTTGGTGGATTATTTATGAGCAGGTTGTTTAATTTCCGACTGATTTGAGATTTTCCTATCTTTACTGATTTCTAGTTTAATTCCATTATAGTTAGAAACATACTTTGTATGATTTTAAATTTTAGGTTATTTTAATAACCAGGATCTGAACTGTCTTGATGAATGTTCCATGTGAACATGAAAATTTTGTGTTCTGCTTTTGCTGGGGAGTGTTCTATAAATGTCAGTGATTTGGTTAATGGTGTTGTTTAGCTCTTCTGTGTCTTCACCAATCTTTGTCTACTAGTTCTGTTACCGATAGGCATGTCGATGTCTCTAACTATAATTGTAAATTTGTCTAGTTCTCCTTTCGGGGTCAGATGTTCCTTCATGTATTGCATTTTGCCTCAGGACAGTCTTCTTTGTAGTTTTAGCCTTTTTCCCAGAAGATCAGCTTAATCTGCCCTCCATAGCCACTCTGTTTACTTTCGTAGTGCGGCTTTCCCCGTGCATGCAGAGAACCCTTTGTGGGTCTTGCATTCTGTCATTTTGTAGGGATGATATCTGCCGTGCTTCCCATAGGAGCCTGCCAGGTTTTAGGAACGTTCATGTGCTCACACTCATTCACTGTGGGCTCAGACGCTTGTGTTTGGAAGCTCTTGTTAGGTTCTCAGGAAAGATCCACTGCTGTGTCTCCTCCATGACAGCACTCTTCCACCTCTGACCCCAGGTGAATGGGAGCTTCCCACATATCAAGCAGTCCTTTGACACCAGCTGGGTGTCCTACAGTTCAGCTCAGTGCTGTTACCTGGAGACAGTGGCAGGTCCCACGGGTTAAGGGCTCAGCCCCACAAGACTGCCCCCGCCCCAACTTCAGACGCCAATCACAGGTCCAGGTTGTTACCTGTGCTTCTGACCAACCAGCTGTAAATTGGAAGGTCCCAGGACCCCCCTCCCTTGGGTTCAATTAATTTGCTAGAGCAGCTCACAGAAATGAGGAGAACAGTTTACTTACTGGATTACTGCTTTATCATAGAGGATATAACTCAAGAACAGCCAGATGGAAGAGATGCATGGGGCACGGTACAGGGAAAGAGTGCAGTTTACATGCTCTGTGGGTACCACTTTCCTCGCATCTCCATCTGTTCGCCACCCTGGAATCTCTATGAACCCCGTCCTTCTGGGCTTTACAGAGGCTTCATCACATAGGTGTGAGTGATTAAGTCATTGGCCATTGGTGAATGACTCAATCTCCAGCCCCTCTGTCCTCCCCAGAAGTCAGGGATGGGAAAGTTCCAACCCTCTCCTCCCAGTTGGTTTCCCTGGCAACCAGCCCCCATTCTTAGGGGCTGGCCAGAAGTCATCTCAAAAGGTGTGTTGGGAAGGGGCTTGTTATGAATGAAATGACAAGGCACTCCTTTCACCTTTCTGGCTCTGGAGCTGTTTCAGGAACCGAGAACAAAAGACCAAATTCTAGAACTATTGTTCTATTCCCCATGTTCCCAGTTACCTTTTGGTATCACTTCTCTTCTGTCTGAAGCACATCCTTTGACTATTCCCTTAAAGCAGGTCTCCTGGCTATCAATTCTTAGTTTTCCTGCACATGAGTATATCCTTATTTCTCCCTCATTCCTGAGGGATATTTCACTGGATACAGAATTCTGAGTTGACAGTTCTTTTCTTTCAGCACTTTAAGAAACGTGCCATTTCCTCCTGGCCTCCGTAGTTTCTGATGAAAAAACACATGGGCATTTGTTGTTCCCTTGTAGGTCATCTTTCATTTTTCTCTGGCTGCTTTCAAGATGTCTGTTAGTTTTCAACAGTTTTCAATGTATCTAGGCTTGGATTTCCTGGTTTATCCTGTTTCAGCTTCACTCAGCTTACTTGGGAGGTTTTTAGCCATCATTTCTGCACGTTTTTAAAGCACTACACTCTTCCTCTTATCCTTCTAGGACTCCTATAACACAACCCGGAAACTTTTTCTTCAGCCCTTTTTTCTCTCTGTTGTTCAGACTGGATGATTTGTATTATCTTTATTTTGTCATCTTCAATCTTCTATTGAGTCTATCCAGTAAGGTTTTTTTAATTTCAGTTGGAGTATTTTTCAGTTCTAATATTTTCATTTAGTTCTCCTATCATCTGTTTCTCTACTGATAATTTCTATTTCAATGCTTATTTCAAGAGGGTGATTTCTCGTTTGAACTTTTCAGTAATAGCTTCCGTCAAGCCTGTGAGGGCAACTACTGATTTTCTTTTTCCATGAGAGCCATTTTCATGGTTTTCATGTGCTGAGTAACCTGGGATTGAACCTTACGCATCTGAATATTACATGATGAGACATGACCAAGTCCTGTGGAGAATGCTGGTTATTTTGTTTTAGCAAGTAATCAACCTATTTAGGCTCAGGCCCCAAGTCCTGTGGGTATTGGTTCCAACGTCAGTTCAGTCTTCAAAGCTTTGGCAGTGCTATTTGGACCTGCCCCATGTGTACACCATCTTGTGGTCAGTCTGAGACCCGAGGAGGGGTCTGCCCGTCAGGCCAGTCTCAAGGGTGCTTGGTAGGCTAATCAGGGTCAGCTTCACGGGGGGACGTGTGGACAAGGCAGCAGGTGGGGGAAAGCCGGGGAGTTACAGAATGTGTACAACATTATTCCATGTTTGCGCAAAAAAAAAAGAAAAAGTGTGTATGTACCTCCAAGTGCCTGGGAAAAAGGTCTGGAAGTTTACACACCAAACTTAACACTGGTTTCCTCTAAGGAGGCGTGCAGAATTTTGGTGAGGGGGTGGTACTGAAAGGAACCTGCACTTTTTACTCTGTAACTTCTCTCTGAGTTACTTTACCCAAGCCCTATCGCTTTTGTAATTTTCAAAACAATAAGAAGGTGTGAGGGAAAATGTGGCATTTAACGCAAAGTATATACACAGAACGTGTCTTTTCCTGGAAGTATCTAACGATCTTGTTAAACATTTATCTAATGAAAAATCCATTTAGGGGTCAATGTGATCACCCACTTTCTTCAACCATTTATGTGCTAATCAGAGTTATTTTCCACAAAAGTTTCAGCCTGTAACATTAATGAACTTTATTCACATTTTTCCAAGTAACTGCAATATTCAATACAAGCGAAAAGCAATACATAGTTCTTAGAAAACACAGCCCCAAATTCCCACTGCCTGAGCCTTGTGATGGTAAGTGCCCAGCCTTTGTTCTTCAGAATGTTAAAGTGAATGCAGTGCTCAAAATAAATATACAATAACAACACAGGGAGACTGTTCTTAAATACAGTTTTGCTAATTATAAAAGAAATCCAAAAAGAGGCCTCTACTGTCTTCACTCAGGTGTCCTGACTTTCAAAATGGAAATAAGTAACAGACGAGCAGCTTTTCCCCCTCTCACACTAGCAGGCTGGAAGGGAGCAAATCTGGACCCGAAACCTAGACGTCACTCCTTGCACAGAATTTGGTATAAAGCACACACCTTACATCGAAGAGCTCCCTATTCATCCTATTGTACAAAATCCATTTCAAATACAAGGTCACACTTTTAGGATCACTTTTTAAATATTATTTAGCTGATCACAAGACTACAGTAAGAACCTTATAAGTCAGGCATTGACAGTTTGATCCCAAACCAACTACAGAATCAGACTGTGTAAATATTAGCACCATTTTTTATCTAGTCCAGTGAAATGTAAAACTATCCACTAAACTATTTTCTACTGAAGCAGTCAACAAGGAAAGTTGTTTTTACTTCTAACATATGCTTGGCCTCTCTCCCTCTTTGCCAATAATACGTTTGAACACTTTATCAAGTACTAACCTTCCGCTGATAAAGTTTACGCCCAGCACAGCCTTAGAACTCAAAAGCCACCTTTCTTTTGTGCAGTTTAGATGGTTGAGTTTATGTGACCCAGTATACACACCTTTCAGGTTACTAGCAATTTACATTTGATGAATCAGTGACAAAGCTATTTCATCAGAAGCACCACAAATGTGTGCTTACTACAAGTTAATTCAGATAAACTATGCCCTATTTTACTTTCAGTAAACTTGAAGAAATGTATATATGTGCTTGGAAATTTTCTGACAGTAGGGGAGTACAAGCATTTTGACACCTCCTAAACAAGAGCGATCTTTTAGGTTTTAAAAGCAAGGAAACGGATGGATTCCTGTTTAGTTCTCACTCACCTCGGTCCAGTAGAGGTATTCAGGTGTTACTCAATATACTATTATTGCTTTTAATCAAAGTAACACAGAGAACATGTTTATGACAAATTGTTTTAATTAAGAACTTAAAACCAAAATTTTAAAAAGAGTCTTATGTAGCAATTATTTTATTCTATATTTTAAATATCACTGGATTCTCAGTTTCAAACTTTGCAACATGATAGGTCATTTTAAACTAACTTGACGTCTTATAAGTTGTCCAAAGAAATGGGAACATGATCACATCAGTTTCTAGAATGAGAAGGAAAAAGTAGGACATCAAATTGTTACAACTTAAAAAATTTGGGGGGCTTTCCTGGTGGCACAGTGGTTGAGAGTCCGCCTGCCGATGCAGGGGACACGGGTTCGTGCCCCGGTCCAGGAGGATCCCACATGCCGCGGAGCGGCTGAGCCTGCGCGTCCGGAGCCTGTGCTCTGCAACGGGAGAGGCCTATTTTGTAGGCTTAAAAGATAATCTTTACCCCTAAAGAGAGAGAAAAGTAAAGAAACCCTAACCAACTAATGACTTGGACATAGGAAGGGAACTCACAAGTACTTCATATTGACTCATTCATTGTTCATGCACATTAAAAGTACTTTAAAAATTTTGTTCATTTGTCCTCTAGTTAAAAATGGGGAAAAATTGGCCAGCATTGCCCTCTAGGTTCTTCCAGATCTGCATCTGGAGTTTGCGGTAATAAGTAAGCACATTGAATATGAGTCTGTTTTCTAAAGGAGAGAGTCTGGCTTGCTCAGAGCCTCGAAGGGTCGGGTTTCTAAGACAGTCCATCAGTGTGGACCCGAGCTACTCCCCTCGGCCTCTTCCTAAGATTGTCAGCTGCAACGGGAATGGAACGCCAGAGCCGTTGGTTAAAACCGAACATGCAGGAAGTGATTTTAAAGAAACAGTTTCCACCATCACGACGCCACAGGAATTTCATCTTCAGGTACCTGCAGTGTTTGAGGACTATAATAACAGCAAGATTCACCAGAATCACTAGCGAGGTTGCTTTGGACAACACACAGACCTTCTTCGTACTAAATATACATCGCAGTGACTGGGAGAGCTCATGATGTATTCACCTAAAAACAATGCAAATATTTTAAAAGGTTTTTTTTTTTTAAAAAAAGCTCATGATTCTTCAGTATGAGTTTGCAAAACTTAATACAGTTGTGTAAGATGATACTGTGTGAAGATTCTACATGGAATAAACATTTGTGTTCTAAAAACTGACCATCATACTTCAAAGACCCAGAGTACAACTGTCAAGGAGATGCTCAAACTCACATCAAACACCAGACTTTCATTCACATCTGCACGTGCTAAGCTGGCCAAGTACTTCCTTCCCTCCTAGGAGGAGTTCACCATTCATCCTTCCTGCAGGTTCCTGTCTCTCCTGGATGGAAAGCAGTGTTTCTCAAAACCACTTTCTACCACGAAAGCAAATGTACTAGAGAGAAGGAGCACTTCGTTTACACACATCTCTGCCCACGCACACGCCAGCATCTGCTCGCGTGAGGTCCCACACAAGACCTACCGGCTAGGAACCTCGGAGGAAGGTATTTCAACCAAAAGTCTGAACGATGTACATCATCAAGGCTTTGCTACTGGGGAGTTCTATAGGGGAGAAAGTAGGGGTGGTCCACATCTCTAATGGGTATCTTAAAATCTGGCCCCATCCCCAACGAGCAGGACAGTTACATTCTAAATGTCACTGCCAAGCTATCAGAAAGGAGGCAAAAGTCCACAGTGCGTGTGTGTCAGAAGGCCAGACTGCAGCAAGTGAACGGTACCCATTATGCGTTCTTAAAAAATCTCACAATAAAAAGGGACAGTCTTTGACTCAAAAGAAACCAGTACTACTTCTAAACACACTGCACTGGTACTTTGCGTACTGGAATGCACTTGAACTATTAAACTATTAATAAGTGCCTAGATGACAGTTTAAAGAGAAAAGATGACCCTCACCCAGCCCAATAATTCTTAAATATCATGGTCCACGTGAAGTGGTGCTGAACTGAAATGCAAAAGAAAGTGAACTGTTAGGAACTACCAAAGCTCTACTTTCACTATACGTGGAATCAGTACTAGCGATGAAACTCACTTTTAACGTGATATTCTTTCACAAAGAAATCTACACAGAAGGAAAATGAGTCTTCTGCCGCAAGCTGGCGTGATCTTACCAGCTACGGAATCTCAGAAGTCGTTCACAACAGGAGCAACACAGGCTCCACCTAAACTGAGGGAAGATACTGAAGTTAAGAATCTGTAAGCCATTTAAAGGCATTTGGTGTCAGTATCTTAAAAGATTAAGATGCTTTAAAACAAAACCCTTATAAGAGTATCAAAGATTTAGGGAATTCTCATAAATAACCAAATGTCTATGGCTTTCAACTGTCACCCTACTGCTGAGGTAGGTGACCAGGATTCATCAAAAGAGACAATCCTTTGGAAATTCCCTAAGAAAAATCTTGCATAATCAGTTGGTTTCTTAAACCTGTGTCCAGTTTCTTTTGACGGTTTTTGTTTTGTTTTTTCCTTTCTTTCATTTACACTTTTTAAAAGAGGTTGTCTGAGCAACTGTCCCTCCCCTCAAGCTCTGGCGGAGTAGCATCTCATGTACTCCGTCATCCACGGGTTCTCCGACGAGGCAGGCTTGACCCGCCTGTTTTTGTCCACGTCGGCGGAGTGAGCCCGCTGCCTCTGAGCCGCCAGCCGCCTCTTCTCCACCTGCCTTCTGCTCTTGGCTCGCAACGCCGATTCATGAATCTAAGGGAGTCAGAATAAACGGACACTCACTCAGGTGGCTCTGGCGCTAATTTTCCAGAACATTTACAATGAAGCTTCCCCCACGTCACCTGGAGCAGGGCAGAGGCAAGCCAGACTCACCATGTTCAAGAGTTCTGTGTATAAAGGCTTCTCCAGAAGAGCCACTGCCCTGGATTCTGTCTTACCCATCGTCAGCAATAAAGAAACTAGGCAACAGAAAATGACCACCGGACTAAATTTCAGATATAAATGGTAAGCAACTAATCTGCAGGTGCCTCGAGAAACTGGCTCTGGAATATTACTGGAACTCCTTAGCATTAAGCATGGATCAGTATTCCATTGAAGGAATTTAAATGTTTTACAGGGACTTCCCTGGTGGCGCAGTGGTTAAGAATCCACCTGCCAATGCAGGGGACACGGGTTCGAGCCCTGGTCTGGGAAGATCCCACACGCCGCGGAGCAACGAAGCCCATGAACCACAACTACTGAGCCTGCGCTCTAGAGCCTGTGAGCCACAGCTACTGAGCCCATGCACCGCAACTACTGACGCCCGCGTGCCACGACAAGAGAAGCCACTGCAATGAGAAGCCCGCACACTGCAACAAAGAGTAGCCCCCACTCGCCCCAACTGGAGAAAGCCCGCACGCAGCAGCGAAGACCCAATGCAGCCAAATAATAAATTAAAAAATAAGTACTTACAAAATAAATAATGTCTTACAGCAAAATACTAACAAATCTCAAAGGATTTTACCAGCTAAGACGTTTAATGAACCCTGTTCAACTTAATCCCACCGGGTTGCCAGAGGCCAGCTCTGTTGTCTCAAATATCACTCTAAACAGCACCACCTGCTAGGGCTCAGAAGTCTGTTCGGTGAACACTGGATCCTGGTATTTAACCAGAATTCAAACAGCCTGAGCTTTCTGCTTCTTTTCATTCCCTCTTTGCTTTGGGCTGGAGTGACGGTGTTAGTGCTAACACAGTCATTGCTTTGTGGCTCCACACGTGAGGCCCCCTCGTCTGCCGTGTCCTCAGGCCTTCGCACAGGGACACTCCAGGGCTGAGTCCGAGGAGAACCAGACCTCCGGGGGATGGATGAGCAGGGGAAACGCAACCACTCTAATTTAATCCAAAGAGAAAACGAGGGTCTAGAGAGATGTCGAGAATGCAGGAGATGTGATCTAACAGACAGACGGTAACAAAGGGGTCAAGGGGATGGGTACCAGTTATCAAGGCTGATGGAGCAGGGCCCATGCCCCTCGGCTGCCCCTCCTGGCCCCCCAAGAACTTGAGAGCCCCGAGTCCTGGCACTTCTCCGCCTGGCTCGGTGTCGGTAAACCCTTCCAGGTTACCAGCAAAACCCCCTGACCTCCAGGCAGCGAACATCCTGCGTCCTGTGTGCAAATCAGATGCCCAGTTCTAGGCTTTCCTTGGGCCACCTAAGACCTACCATGTCCCAAAGCATCACAGTGACCACAGGGTATGACAGCCAATGACAGAAGCGAGGCCATCCCCCATCCTGCAGGGGGAAAGCAGAGAAGCCCGCTGGCACCCACCTCATGCACGGGGGCAGAAGCACAGACGTTGTGAGTTTTCTGGCTCCCTGTATCCATCTGCTTTTCTCCCCACCCATAAAGGGCGAACGGGTGCTTAGGTTCTTTTATTTTAGTTGATGACCTTTGAGGACTCTTGACCGCTCTCCTGCTTCCTCTGGCAGGTAAGGCACTTGGTGGTGGCTGAGGTTCGGTACTGCTGGGTAATTTGTCAGGCTCTCTGGTCCTGATCTGTCGTTCAGGTTTTTCTTTTATGTCTTTCACTGGCAGTGCTTTTTGGAAAAGGAGATAAAACAAGATGAATGCTTTAAATTCCGGTTTACATATAATTACATATGATTTAAATATTTGGGATGAAAAATTCATAATGCTTAATAAAGTCAGTAACTTTTTGACTTATAGCTCAATTCACAAGTTTCACTTAAAACGGAAGGACAGAAACACGTTAGTATAATAATTTTCAGTCTATCCCATTTTAACATCAACAATAAATACACCAAGATTGAACCAAGCCTATTCAAAAGTAACAACTATCACTCGCATTCTGAGATTAAGCATCTTAATTAAATACTAAAAGCTAGAAAGCAACTCGGCCTAATGGCTTTCCCCAGGATAAGTCCAATCATCTTATCGTCTTGCTTCAGGGTCAGATCTGGACCTGTGACAATCATTCAACAGCTGCAAAAGGTTCGTCTTCAAATTACTCAACTGGAGCTCCAGGACTGCATTTCTTTGTGAAGCTCCATGATTATGGAAAACGCTCCTTAGTTTCAAAAGCCCTCCATCACAATAGGGAGGGTTTCCATAGCTACACACACACACACACACACAGCTGGGCGCCCCCAGTGTGAGCATCTGGGAAGGGGGCTCTTCTTCTTGACGTGAACCAGGGCCCCTGGTCTACACAGGGGCTCTCAGCGGGGCTGGGGAAACTCCAGTGGGGAATAGACTGCCCGCCTGAGGTGAACTCAGATACTAAGAACACAGTCCAAAACGTAACTATTTCCCTTTTACGCTTAGTGACTTTCCATTCATTATTTTTATAAGCACTTTATGAGCTTGTAAAGGTTGTATTCTTTGTGTAAACCCCTAGTGAACCTGCGTTTCATCTCAGACTAAACTTATGTGCGAATAAGAGCTCCTTGTGCATCCAGGCTCCACTTCACAGACCCCCTTGCTCACATCTGTGGGAAACCCCTCGTTTCCGAGGCTCCAGAATTTGGCTCTAGGTGATGATTTTCCAGCTTGTTATTCCCAAACCCCATCACTTTTAGGACACACCCGGGTCCCTCACCCCTTTAGTGGATCCTTCCCTGCAGACATCCACGTCCCCGTGGAAGTAGAGGTCCTCACACAAAATGCACACGTGTGAACCCTGACAGATCACCGTCATTTCTGTCTTCTGCAATGACCCTGATCTACCAAATTGTTTCATTTATTATTAAGCATTTTAGGGAGCAGACAGCCTGCGTCCGACCCTGGGGCTCAGTGCTTCGCACCCCCGTGCACCACATCCATAAACCCAGCCCTGTGCTGCCTGGGGATGAGGTGAGATGCCAGCCCTCCACTGTATCATGAGAACCCAGATCCACCCATCACTCACACACACTCCTCTGAGTGATGTGTCCACACCTTGTCCGCTTCTCTTCCCTGGATGTAGGAAAAGAGGAAAGAGCCCATCAGGACCAAGACAACAGAGAGTAGAAGGGGGACCGAGGCTGGTGTAGTCACAACACTGAGAGAGATGGGAACAACCTAAATCATCTTCATCGATTCATTTCCCTTCCTTCTCTTCCTCTAACCCACGTGGGGAGCCTGCCCAGAGAAGACAATAATGATTTGGTTCAAAGGACAAGGTAAAGCCAGCCACGAAGAGGTTAGGAAAGTGAATTCCAGAAAGAGGGACTGGCCTGTTCAACGGCCTGGACAGAAGAAAGAATATACATAGTTCAAGATGACAGGCACACAGAGAGCCTAGAGATGAACGCACGGGGAGGGGCTGGCGGGTAGCAGCGGGGAGAAAAGACTTTCTGTGCCAAACTCAGAAGTTTTATTTTTTCCTGAAAATGAAGAAGAATCACTGAAGGATTTTAGGCTGAAAAATGATGTGGTCCTATTTTCATTTCGGGAATGAGGTCTCTAGCAACGAACGTGAAGGACAGGTTAGATCAGAGTGGTGGGGACAGAAAGGACAGCTAGGAAAAGATAGCAGAGTCCGGGGAGGGGAGGGTAACCCACAGTGATGGCAGGGGCGGAGCGGTGGGAAAGACCAGAATGGCGCCCACCACACCTGGCCGGTGCTCAGAGTCACCGGGCACCTGTGAACTGCACACCGATCAGACCACAGTGCAGAGAGCCCAGCGGCACAGGGCGAGGTGGACAGGGGAGCGGGCGACGGACACCGCGAGGATGCTGGCAGGCAAAGAGGAGTCTGCGTCCTCAGGGGCTGGGAGCGGCTGGCTGGTCATGCCGTCCTCCAGCAGAAGGCCGCCAAAGGATGGGGAAAGGGTGCTTGACGCCTCGGGTGTGAGATGCCCCTGGAGCCACCAAGAAGGCAGCAGCTGGACCCTTAATCCGGGGCCGAGAAGAGAACGTGGAATCGGAGGGGGTCCTGAGCAGGCGGATGGGGGCCGAGGCTCAGACGGAGCGCAGGTCCCCCAGCGGGGACGCGATGTAGGCGGTGGGAATGAGGGGAAAGGGGGCGGAGGGCGGCCCCGGGGCTGAGCTGGCAGACGGAGCAGCCAGGGAGCCAGGGAGAGAACAGCCAGCAAAGTCGAAAAGCTTCCAGGAGAGAAGCCGGAGAAGGACTCTCAGAAAAGGATGGGGCTTCCCTGGTGGCGCAGTGGTTGAGAGTCCGCCTGCCGATGCAGGGGACGCGGGTTCGTGCCCCGGTCCGGGAGGATCCTACATGTCGTGGAGCGGCTGGGCCCGTGAGCCGTGGCCGCTGAGCCTGCGCATCCGGAGCCTGTGCTCCGCAACGGGAGAGGCCACAACAGTGAGATGCCCGCGTACCGCAAAAAAAAAAAAAAAACTCTTGAAATACTGCCTGGTACAAGGTAAGTGTATACACATATATGTTTCAAAATCCTATTCAAAGTTTTAAATAAAGACATTTCCAGACAGACAAAACGGTGTCACCACCAGTTACTGTGAAAAATTCTAATACCCCCTTTTCTCAGTAACTGAAAAATACGCTCAGTCTTGATTTAGGACCATGCTGTGCAATACAAAAGCCATTAACCACATGTGGCTATTAAATATGCTTAAATTAATTAAAATTAAGTAAAAATAAATACGCAGCTCCTCAGTTACACCAATCAGAGTTCAAGTGCTCGATTCCCACGTGTGGCTCGTGGCTGCCACGCTGGATGCTGCAGACAGAGAACCCGCCCCTCATCACAGAAAGTCTGATTGAACAGATTGGCTTTTTAAACTATTTGAACAACAGAATTAACATATTTGACCCAATGGGTATATACAGAACACTGCACCCAACAACTGCAGAATATACAATTTTGTCAAGCACATGTGGAACATTTACAGAAATCTACTTATCCAAGCAAGGTCATAAAGCAAATCTTAATACATTTACAAAATTGAAATCATATAGAATGTATCCTCTGACTATCATGTAATTAAGCTAGATACAACAACAAAAATAAATTACTTTTTTAAATCTCCAGTTTTGAAATTAAAAAAAGTTTTTTTAATTGAAGTATAGTTGATTTACAATATTGTGTTAGTTTCAGGTGTACAGCAAAGTAATTCATATGTGTGTGTGTGTGTGTATATATATATATATATATATATATATATATATATATACACACACACACACACACATATTTTTTTCCAGACTGTATTCCATTACAGGTTATTACAAGGTATTGAATATAGTTCCCTGTGCTATACAGGAAATCCTTGTCACTTATCTGTTTTATATATAGTAGTTTGTATCTGTTAACTCCATGCTCCTAATTTATCCCTCCCCCTAAAAACATTTCTAAATAATGTATGGGTCAAAAACAAATCATACAATTGCACAAAAATGTGAATGTACTCAATGCCACTGAGCTATACACTTAAAAATGGTTAAAACGGTAATCTGCGTTGTGTGTATTTTACCTCAATTTTTTTTTTTTTTTTTTTGCAGTATGCGGGCCTCTCACTGTTGTGGCCTGTCCCGTTGCGGAGCACATGCTCTGGACGCACAGGCTCAGCGGCCATGGCTCACGGGCCCAGCCGGTCCACGGCACGTGGGATCTTCCCGGACCGGGGCACGAACCCGCATCCCCTGCATCGGCAGGCAGACTCTCAACCACTGCGCCACCAGGGAAGCCCCTACCACAATTTTTAAAAATTAAAAAAAAAACCATTAAAAAAATGGTGATAGAGGGCATTTCTTTCTTCATCCTGTTCCTATTAGAAATGTTTCTACAGTTTCCTCATTAAGCATGATACAGCTAAAGCAGTAATCAGAATGCAATGTATAGCCTTAAATCAATATATCAAAAAAAGGGGGGGGCAGGGGAAAAAAGTCAATGATAAGCATCCATCTTAAAATGTTATAAAAATAAGCATGAGGGGCTTCCCTGGTTGGCGCAGCGGTGAAGAATCTGCCTGCCAACGCAGGGCACATGGGTTTGAGTCCTGGCTGGGAAGATCCCACATGCTGTGGAGCAACTGAGCCCATGCGCCACAACTACTGAGCCTGCGCTCTAGAGCCCGCGAGCCACAACTGCTGAGCCCGTGAGCCTGGAGCCCGTGCCCCACCACAAGAGAAACCACCACAATGAGAAGCCCACACACCACAGCGAAGAGTAGCCCCTGCTCACCACTAGAGAAAGCCCGCGTACAGCAACAAAGACCCAATGCAGCCAAAACAAATAAATTAAAAAATAAAAAACTAAAAAAAAAGTAAGCATTAAAAAATTAGAGTGAGGAAAAAAGATCATGAATTAATAAACATATAATAAAGAAAACCAACATAGCCAAGGGTTAGTTTAGGAAAAAAATTAACAGAATTCACAAACCTCTAAGACTGATAAAGAAAGTGAAAAATAAGTAAAAATAGAGCAAATGGGGTCAGCAGGCTAAATGTGCACTGGCGACACATGCATATAGTCCCTTCCTCCCAAAACCCCACTAAAGTGAAGGAAAAAAGGTATAAACCCGCAGGACAAAGAGTAAGGAGGCGATGACGTCAGACAAATTTTGGAAGATGGAAAGTGACGAAGAGATAGAAGTGACTCACAGGAAGAGCAGGATGCTACTGACTCCCTGCAGGAGAAGAGCCCAGGACACAGCGGAGCCCCGCAGGAATTGGCACCGAGGCACCAGACTCCCCAGAAGGCTAGTGCGGCAGACTGTCTTCCCAAAGGTCCGGCATCAATCAGTGCCCCAGGGGTTCCTCTGACAGTGTAATATGAATGTGCCTCTGCTGAGAACCAGGGTCCATGCTGCTTCCCCTTGAACCTGGGCAGACTTTTATGAGCAGAGAATGGGGTGAAAGAGGTGCCACGTGGCTCCCGGCAATAAGTCGTAAAGGGCAATACAGCAGGTGCCCAGCTCTCTCTCAGGAACGCTCGCCCTTGGAGGCCAGCCTGCATGTGACGAGGAGGGCCAGGCACCTGAAGATGTCACCTGCAAGCATCCTAGCAGACGGCCGCAGTCCGACGCAGCAGAGACAAGGCACGTCCTGTGCCTGGGGCCAAATTCCAACCCACAGAAACCATGAGCAATAACAGAGTGAGAATTGGATTCTGAAGCACTAGTTTCCAGGGTAATCCTGTTGTGCGGCAATGCATACTTCTTCAACAGTCCTTCCTCTGCTCCTCTGGCCAGGCGACCGCCCTGCCCCCGCCCCAGAATGCAAGTGCCTTACAGCCTGGAGAGGGACGACTGGAGGGCACCAGGCACAGCGGAAGTAAGGGGGCACCTTCCTGAGAACAGGATGACGTGGTAAAGAACGGGATCCCTCCTCCCTTCCCCCAACTCTGCTGCCGGATGCTGAGAGCCAGGCTTGTGCCCGCCCAGGCAGAAGGCTGGATGAGCACTGAGAAGCTGACACTAGAGAAACGGGCAGGTACTGACCTTGGCAGCCCCCAGAGAAACAGCAGGGTCCTCCTGCAATTACGGTCACAAGCTCCCCCAGGAACACAGCTCCCGAAAAGCCCTTCAAGCCTCACTCTTAAATATGGACAGACAGGCTAAGAGCAAGCATTCAAGTACATCCTTTAATAAGAAAGAGACCAAAATATAGAGGAAAAGACTAGGCTGGGAATATAAGAGAGCGCTCAAAGGATATTTATGGCTTTGGGGCGGGGGAGGGGGGTGTTAAAAGAAATCCAGAGAGAATAGGATGCTATTTAAAAAAAATTTTTTAAAGAACACTTGGGACAAAAAAGTAAAAGTAATCTCTTTGAAATTAAAAACTAGAATGGTAGAATTTAACATTTCTATACAAAATGTGGAAGATAAAATTAAAGAGTTCTGGAAAACAACCAAAAATTCCAATATCAAAAAATTTTTAAATAAAAATGTTAGCAGTTTGATCCAGGAAGTACACCATCCAACTAAAAATAATTATAGAAAGAAAAACTGAATAGAGTGGAGAAAATTATTTTAAACAGTACTAGAAAACATCACGGAACTAAAAGAAATGTTTCCAGATTAAAAAGGCCCACCAAGTTGTCAGCCCAATGAATGAAAAATGACAGACACATAGAATTTTAGAGCACCTAGGGTGAAGAGAATGTCCCAAAACTTCCCTCCCCAAAGAAAAAAGAAGGAAAGAAAAGAAAAAGAAAGAAAGAAAAGAGGTCACGTATACAAAATAAGCATCAGAATAACATGGTACTTCTCAACAGTAAGACCTAAACCTAGGGTTCAACACAATAATGCCTTCAAATACTGAAATTTCTAACCTAGGAAGTCTCTATCTTGCCAAAATGGCAGTCCAGCCCTTGGATAAAGGCATTTTCAGACTGCAAGGTGACAAAATGCTTACTCCCCTTCAACATTTCTCCACCAAAAGGAAGGGAGACTTGAGACTTGTGAGATGGGGCCGCATAAAGGAGTTGAGCAAAAGGAATCCTCAGGCAATCAGTGAAGAGAAGCCTCAGTTTGACAGCTATGTCAGGTCTGGACAGCATAAAGTCTAAATTAAAACAGGAGAACCAAGGGTTCCACAAAAATGTCTCCAAGGAAAATAATGAAACGAACAGAACACCTAATGTGCTTGGCATATGACAAGTTTTACAGTACTACCAGACTCTTTCAGGCTGAATGACTGACGGGAGTACCAAAAACAAACAAACAAACAAACATAAAAGTAAAGCTATGATTAACTCCAGGAAAAACATAAAGAATAACCAAGAAAATGTAATCAGCATGTACTACATGGATTACCTGCAAATAACATTTACATAGCCGTGATCATCCAAACACAGAATAGTGCTTTAATGAAACAGTCACATAGTTAATACTGTGGGACAAAGTAGGTGCTGGTATGTGTCTAGGGGTGGGGATGGCCAAGCTAAGATCTCGAGCTAAATCATCATAAATATACTGACGAGAAGTCAGTACATAATGTTTAAACTAAAAAAGCCAACATTAGTCTGAATGAAAAGAGTGTTGCCCACAATGCTGAAACGCAAGGTAGAGAGTTGGAAGGAGGCCCCTAGGGAGCGAGGAGCATGGCTGGTGGATGGGTCAGGATTATTTTTTCATTTTAAGCCTATTTTTAAAAAAATATGCATACGTATAACTGGTTAAAAAATAAAATTTAATTTAAAAAGAAATGTGAATATGAAGAAAGGAATTGGAGACATTCTAGACCCTCTTTGAAGCATGCTGCTACGGAGAGAAGGGACTTCGCAGTGAACGAGCACCTCCACCCACACCCCCTACACACAGGGAACTTCCCGACAGTTTCTTATACCCATTTCTTAAATAAGAACGAGAAGTCAAGGATCATTAGACATTTGAGAAAAGCTTCTAACAGGAAATGCAGGATTACAAGCAAAAGAAACACATGCAGGGAGACGGAGGGGAAACAGACTGTGCTGAAGAAACACGCAAGAAGAAAGTGGACAAAAAACTCGTAGCGATGTCCTCAGCAAGGCAAGAGAGGGTACTATGTGCACGAGTCAGGAACAAAATACTGGTTTAAAGAGGAATAAAGAGAGGGAGGGAGGGGGGAGGGAGGGAAACCTAGAAAACAACTCAACAGCTCTTATATTAAAAAATAAATAGGGTCCCACAAATGAAAAATGTAATCGAAGAGTCGGAGGATGAGGTTGAGAATCCTGCCCAGAAAAACAGAAGAAAAAGACAGATGGAATGGGGGCCAGGGTGGAAAATTATAGGATACATTTGTGAAGTCTGACATCCAACTAAGGAGTCCAAAAAGAAAGGAAGAGAAAAAAAACAAAATAAATAGAAATGAGAAAACAATTCAAGAAAACTTCCCAGAATTACAAAACATGAGTTTGACTGCAAGGACCCATGAAAGCACATTGGAGGAAAACAGGCCTGGATCGGGGAAACTTTTCAGAACACAGAGGACAAAGAGAAGACCTGAAAAGCTTCCCGAGGCGGGGAACGTGTTATCAACAAAGAACGACACGGAAGTGTAATGGCAACATCAGAAGTTCCAACACTGGACAGCAACACCTCCAGATTTTTTAGAGACAATTACTTCTAACCTAGACTTTCATGCCCAGCCACAAACTACTGAATAGTGAGGGTAGAATCTTTTGACATGCAAGGTCTCAGAAAGTTAAACCTCTCACACACCCTTTCTCAGGAAGGTACTAGAAGGTAATCTTTGTCAGGAGAGGGTAAACCAAGAAAGAAGACGATGTGAGAGCCACACAACAGAGGGTCCTACCCAAGAGAGAAGCCAGGGAGACCCTGCGGCGGTGGCCAAGGGCCATCCCAAGATGCAACCAGGCCAGATGAAAGTAGGTCAGAGGCCCCGGGAGGGACGTCTTAAGATGGGGAGGGTGACAGTGAACCTGATGTGTCCGTGGTGTTGCAAAAGAAAGAAAAGGGAATCACGGCAAAAACAATATAGGGCAGCTGTGAGCCACCTTTCCACAGGCACTAACTGTGAATCTAACAAACTCTATGATGACGGTACTGAGAGGGTGGGGATAGGCCATGTGTATGGGTTAGGAGATCACTAAAAAGAATTAAAGCCAATAGATGGTGCTAAAAACTGAAAAAGATCAAGAAGTATCAATAAAAGCCATGTTACCTGGAGAAACAGAAATACACAGCAAGGCAAACCAGAGGAGTGGGAAGTGGCCGCCTAGGGAATAGGCAGGTGGGGAGGGGAGCTGCTGTAGCGGTGCTCAGCCACATAGAGCTACACGATTCTGTGCGCACACATGGCTTCAGTAAAGACAAGGGCTAAGCGCTTACGTTTTATAGAAACTCAAAAGCGTGCTCATCATTCCAGAAACTGTCCACTGAAAAACAAGGACTTTCAATCCTGCCATTCACAGGGATAGACAGGGTCTGTGACAGGCATGAGCAAACCAAAAGATCCTGGGATTGGGAGTCCTGAAAGCAGAAACATCCTTTCTTCTCCTGGATGCCTAAACCAGAAATATTAGCAGAGAAAAAGTAACTACCTTAGCCACTGGGAGGATTTAGTGTCTCTAAGGAAATCAAAATAATCACGAACTCTTGCAAACACAGACCCCATCCATACTACAGTGCTGTCTAAAAACCGCATTTATATACGCATGGAAATAGCTGACAGCTCTTTTGCAAACAATGAAGGGGGAGAGGCGGGGAGAGAAAAGCCCATTCAGTCTGATAAAGTACATCTCATAACTGAGCTGGTAGGTCAGTGCCCCCTTACCCTCTCCACCTTCTGTTATGCGAACTTCTAGCAAAGGTTAGGAATGGGTGGGAATTCACAAGTAACCTGAGGATGGAGGGGCAGCTCTGCCACCGGCCACCGATGACGAACTGAGAGTAGCTGAAAACAGTATAACAGGACTCAATTTCCTCTCCTGCTCAGCATCTCACAGAGAAGCTAGGATGAGAGTCTGACTGAGTACCACTTGCAATTTGGCAAACAAAAATAAAATCACTGATCATGTATCCTGAGTTTCATCTATAAAACTCAGATAAAAGCTGTGGTCCCATCTCTTAGAATTGTTTTGAACGTTGAATGAGAAAATACATATTCTAAGATCAGTGACTGGATGCATGACAAGCTCTCAGTACCTTTTAGTTATTTTGCTCACCAGAGCCTCTTTAAAACTGAGCGACGCCGGGTGGTGCCTGGCCCACGTTAGAGTATCAGGAAGAAACCGGGGGTTCCTCCAGGATGTATCTGGGGCATCCATTCAACTTGGCCCCTAGCACCAGTGACCAGCCAGCCCGCCTCACACGCCGAGAGTTCCCCCAGCTCTGCGCTCCTCCGGGCAGGAGAGAAGGCGCGGGGCCCCGGCAGCAACTGCAGATGCACCGCCCCCAAGAGCCATTTTCCAGCTGCCTCTCCTCCCGCTCACAGCAGCAGCAGCCGGAGGAGGGGTGGCGAGAAGCGGAGGGAGCCAGGCACTTACAAGGATTATCTCCCACCAGCCGGGAGTTACGCAACAGTCTGCGTAAACAAATGCAAAATATTCCTTAGGGACAGCGCGGCGAGGTCAGGGAGTTAACACAGAAAACAACGGCCCCATTCAAAAGACAGAGCGCTTAGCTCAGTGGTTCCTAACCTCTGGCGGTCACCTTCGAGAATCTGATGAAAGCTGGGCGCCTCTCATAAAAAAACGGGCGCTCAGAAATAAAGAGATGGGAGTTCAGTGGTGCAGAGGCCACCAAGGCCAGCGGATGAAGATCCGGGGACTTCGCCAGGGACACGTCAAAGGCGTTCACATTGGGCTCAACCCAGAGCCACCTCATTACGGAATAAAGGGTGGGAGGGCGGAGGCGGGGCAGCCACCTTCATTATTTTGTCAAGGGAGGCGCATTCTCCGCCTACCCAAAATACCTAGATTAAATAAAATCAAGGAAGCGCCTGCTCTGAGCGCTGCGACAAACAGCTGGGCGGTTCAGAGGAAACCCAAGAGCAAATCCAGTCCCGCGAGCGGGGCCCTCCCCGGCCAGGTACCTGGCAGCGCCGAGTCCTCCGCGGCCTCCGCGTCCCTGGCCTCCGCGTCCCCCGCGGCCTCCGCGCCCCGCTCCTCCTCCGGGGCCGCGCGCGCCCGCTGCTCCGGCTCCTCGCGCGCCGCTGGCTCCACGGGCGGCGGCGGCGAGGCCGGGGCGCACTGGGGCGCGGGGGCCCCGGCGCCCCAGGACGCCGACGACGCCGAGTCGTCCGAGGCGCAGGCCGGGCCCCAGTCGTCCCACAGCCAGGGCGCGTGCGCCTGCTCCAGCAGCCGGCGGCCCAAGCGGTAGTGGAGCAGCGCGCGGTAGCACGGCCCGTACTCGTCCCAGCGCGGCTCCTGGTAGCGCTTCATGTATTCGCTCTTCACGCCGCTCCCCGGGGACATGGTGCCTCCCGCCGGCCCCGAGTGCCCGCCGTTCCGCGCCGCGCTGTCGCCTACGGAACCCGCGGCACGACACAGAGGCGCGCCCCGCCCCTCCACTCGCCCGACCCGCCGCGACGTTTAAACCCGGAGCCCCGCCCGCACGGGGCGGGACTTGGGGCCGGGAGCGCGGGCGAGGGCGGGGCGTGGGGGCGGGCACGGCGGGGGCGGGACGGGCGGTGGGCGGGGCGAGGGGCGGAGGGAGCGCGCGGCCTGTCCGGGGAGGGGGAGGAGAGGGGGAGGGAGAGGGGGAGGGGAGGGGACCTGGGCGCGCGGCCCCGGCGGGGGTGGGGGCCGAGGGGCAGCGGCTGCGGGGCGTGGGGGTGTGGGGGGGGTCAGCCGGGAGGGCGGCTCCGGAGCTCAGAAGCCAGAAGCCGCGGGAGCCCGCGGATGGGCGGTGGAGGAGGGAGGCGAAGGAGGCGTGGGCGCGGGGAGCTGGGCGGCCTCGCGGTCCCAGGAGAGCCCTCCGAGCGCGGCGTGCGGGCGGGAGGGTCGGACCCGCTTACCTCCTCCGTGCGCCCTCGGCCCCGCGGCGCCGGCCGGTCCTCTGCGCGTGTGGCGCAGCAGCCCGGAGCCGCCCGCTCTCCCCGCGCTTTCCTGCTGAGCAAGATGTCGCCGCCGGCGCGGCGGCCCGCGCTCCTGCAGCAGCCGGGAGGGCAAAGCGCCGCCTCAGTCCCAGGAGCAGATGCCTCCCGCGCGCGTTCCCGGGCCCCGGGCCCCGGCCCCCGCCCCGCTCGGTGTGGGCGGCGGCTTCGGCGCTGCGCGCGGGGACGCGGGCGACTCGGCTGGCCCGGTCCCTTGCCGCCGCAGGACGCATCCGGGAACGAGGCTGCCCCCGCCAGCCCGCGACGTTCTGTGTTCTCTTCCCGACACCTGCGCCGGTCGCGCTCCCCAGAAACAACCCCAAGTCCGCACGTTGGCTCTTGCTTCCTTATCTCTGTTCACAACACCTGTTACTCTGGCTTTAACCCCTTTTCAACGCTTTGGTACAACTCCTTTCTCGTCTACACCCCGAACGTGTTTGAAGCTATTGACTCAAACTGCCAAGCCACCCTCTCAGAGACTCGTTTGCACAGAAAACCTTGGCTGACTCAGTTGCGTTGTGCTATGTATACAACGTTGCTCTGGTTGTTAACAGTTTCCAACGTGGCCCCATGCAGATTCTTCCCCTTTATTAAAAGGAGCCTGGATACATTAGTAACAAAAAAGATCTGAAAGAAAAGAAGTTTGGGGAAATCAAAACATTAGCAATTGAAAAAAAGGCCCGGGCCACGATGAGTTACCCGGTTCCGGCTTCCCTCCTGGATTTCCACCGACTCACGGCTGTTTTCCCTTCTGTCTCCTGTCTCTGCATCCTGCCCCGCCCCCCATCGTAGCCAGAAGTTCCAGAGGTAGACGCTGGGCCCAAGCCTGTTCTGAGAACTTGAAGTTAGTTGTCCAGAAGTCATTAACATTAATTGTTAATGGCAGTTTTCTGGAGAGACACTTGTTTCCTCCTACTGTTGACACCCTCATGGTGGCCCTGCCTTCTCCCCTCCCCAACTTTACCTTCTGTAGCTTGAAATACCCCAGGAACCTTCTAATGTAACCCCCTTTTATTTAAACTGGTTTCCCATGGTTGCAAACAAAAGAACCTTAATAAATATATTAATAACGTGGGGGAAATGACGATGTGCCGTCAGAACACAATCTGTTTCGGTTAGCTTTGGTTGCATAATTAACCACCTGTTGTGGTTTAAAACAACTACCGTGTATTATTTCTCACGATTCTATGAGTTAGCTGGGTAGTTCATCTGCTGCTTTAGACTCACTTAAACAGTTGTGTTCAGCTGAAGGGAGAGTTGGGCTGGAAGGTTCAAGATGGCCTCACTCACACACCTGGCACGGAGGCTGGCTGTGGGCTGGGCTGTCTTGATCTCCTCCTTGCGGTCTCATCCTCCAAGAGGTTAGCCTGGCTTCTTCACCTGGCCCTTTCTTCCAAGAGGTTAATAGCAGAAGTTGGAAGGCCTCTGAAGGTCATATACATCTCTTCTGCTGCATTCTAATGCTCAGATAAGTCACAAG
The DNA here is from genome assembly GCF_937001465.1 of Orcinus orca. NCBI lineage: Eukaryota > Metazoa > Chordata > Mammalia > Artiodactyla > Delphinidae > Orcinus > Orcinus orca. Next base: position 7,280,208 of record NC_064572.1, read on the forward strand.
GCTAGCCCAGATCCAGGGAGAGAGAAATTCCACCCCTCCACGGGAGTAGCAGCAGCAAACTTACATTGCAAAGAGGCATGCACACTGAATGGAGGAATGTGCAGCTATATCTTAAAATCACAACCACACACGCACAAAGTATATAAGGTATGATACCATTTTTTGTATAACTGAAAAATAGGGTTAGGAATGATTTTTGTTTTGTTTTGTTTTGCTTTTCCCTATTTTGCACAGTTAAGTGTACTACATTCATTCTAATTTTGTAAAGTGTTATTATTAGTCAGGGCTCATCCACTTGGAAGTGACAAAAACCCGATTCAACTAGCTTAAACAGAAAGAATATTTATTGGCTCCAGCAGACCTAGACCCGGGGATCCATCGATGTCACTGGGACTCTACTTCTTTCTCTTGGTTTTTTGACCTCTGCTTTCCTGGGGGGTGAGGGTGGGAGGAGGGCTGGCCTCTTCTCCCACTGCAATGGACTTCCTGCACACAGCTGGAGAAAACGCCACTTGTACCCCAAGCTTATGTTGTCTTCACTGAGGACCACCAGCAAAAGAGAACTTCTTGGTGTTCCAATTATAGAGACAGATTCTTCAGTCACATGCTTAGCTGTTGGCGGGGGTAGGAGGTGATGTGATTGGCCAGGCATGGGTCACGTGCCCATCCCTGTAAATGGGAATAGGGCGGGAGGCTGAACTTGACAGGAGAACCACAGGGAACAAGGAAGAAGTGGCTTCCCAGAGGAAGGAGCGGTAGGCAGACAAAACAACATATGCCCATCTATATATTCATCTTTGTGTTTGGAAGAATAACAGGATGAGAAAGATCTCGACTGACAGCATTTGTGAGGGGAAGTCTTCTGGGATCTATTTGACCATAAGTAAAGTATGGCTGTTAAGAAACTGAACACAATCATAAGCAGTAACTACAAAGTTGTATTTCTATATCAGGGGAGGTAAACCTTTCCTCCAGAGAATCCTCTGTTCATACGGCACTGAAGGACTGCCCGTGTGGATGACGGTATCGATTTGTTCTGCAGGTAGAATCAGGACCAACGAGCAGAGATTACAAGACACAACTGTGGCCAATGTTGTGGACTTGCAACTGGTTTCTGAAGCAAGAGGGAAACTTTAGGACTGGCCTAAGGAGCTCACAGAAGAAACAGAGAGAGTAGAAAATGGGCAGGCACCAAAGGGACCTCAGAGGCCGGGCAGCAGTGTCCCCGCATGGAGAGGAGAGGACTTTGGTAGAAGGAGCCTTCAGTGAGAGGCAACCCTGGGCGGGCCCCTCCATGAGGGAGAGTCGAAGCCAATAGAAAGGAAGGTCAATGGCGGACTCCTGAAAGATCATAGAAAGATAATAGAGATTTGCTACCTAGACATACAGATTCCATATAAGAAGCCTGCTACTGACTAAGTCTGGCTGCACTGGGATGGCAGCCTCACAAAGTGGCGAACGCCGCAGGCTGTCCTCCTTCTGGGCTGCTGGGCTGAACTTCCTGCACTCCCTACTTCCAGAGCCCTGCCACCTGCCGCCCCTGGCACTGTCTCTCCCTCCCCTCAGGGTGCCATCCCATCCTGTGTCAATCCATATCCTTCTGAGCCAAGGGAGGCGATCTTCCAAGAGCTTCCCTGACTTCACACTTCCTTCCTCCCAAGTTGTTCTTTCCATGTCATATGCTCGCCTCCTGCCTCTCCTGACCCCTCCCAGCCGGTGTTCCCTCCATCAGCCTCGGTCTTCCCATTCGTCTCTGGACTTCGCCTCTCTCTGTCTCTGTCTCTGTCTCTGTCTCCCTCCCTCCCTCCCCCTCCCTCGCCTTTTCCCTCTCCTTCTCTCTCCAAACACAGACAAGACTCAGGAGTCCCCTATCCCCTCTACCCTTTTTATAAACCTATCTCCCAGCGTGGAAGCTACAGATGCTATATTTCCACCAGCCTCCCTTGCAGCTAGAGTAGTCCTGAGACCTAAACTCTGCTAATCAGATACTCCTGCCCCCAGGCTTAGAATCAGGGTCTGCTGGTGCAGAGAAGCAAGGACCAGGAGGGTCTCTCTTTGGCTGAAATGCCAGTTTCAGAACTGAGTTCCTGGAGCAGCAGTGACCCCAGTGCTTGCAGAAATGCCAGTGTCCAGAGCCAATGGTGTCAGCAATGCAAGCCCCATTGGTCTCCATTGATGCTCTTCCTCTCAGAGCCCCAGACCTCTTCCAGAGATTCTGGAAGCCACCCAAGTGACTTTTAAATATGTGTCTTTACTGCTGAAATGAGCAGAGTTGATTTCTCTGAGAGCAATCGAGCACTTCGTTCGATACACTGGTCTGTCCTGACTCCTTCCTTCTACGCGGGCCTCTCACTGCTGCGGCCTCTCCCGTTGCGGAGCATAGGCTCTGGACGCGCAGGCTCGGTGGCCATGGCTCATGGGCCCAGCCGCTCCGCGGCATGTGGGATCCTCCCGGACCGGGGCACAAACCCGTGTCCCCTGCATCGGCAGGCGGACTCTCAACCACTGCGCCACCAGGGAAGCCCTGGAGTCCTTCACTTCCTGAGAAGAGGCAAAGAGAGGCTCTGTGCTGGCGCCCACTGACCACAGACCCTGACCTGGACCACCAGCTGAGCTCTTCCCTGAGAAGCTACTCAGCCCTGGGACGGGCTCTCAGGTGAAGACCCCGTCTCTGTCCGATCGGGCCACTATAACACAGTACCACAAGTTGGGCAGCTTATCATCGACAGACATTTATTTCTGACAGCGCTGACATCAAGGTGCCCGCCAGCGTGGTCGAGTTCTGGGGAGAATCCGCTTTCTCTCTCTCACAGACTGGGCCCTCACATGGTGGGCAAAGGGGCCAGGGAGCTCTCTGGGGCTTTTTCTCTTAGAGCAGGAATCCCATTCATGAGGGCTCCCCAAAGGCCCCACCTCTTAATACCATCACCTTGGGGAGTAGGCTTCACATATGAATTTTAGGGAGACATGGACATTCAGACCATAGCAACACTTGTCCTCTGCCCTTCCTCACCTGCTGCCGCTTCTTATCTTCTAGGGCCTCTCCTGCACGGCCCCCCAGCTCTCCCCCACCCTCCCCCTCCCTCCCCCCTCCACTTCCAGCAGTGCCTCTGTCTCCCTCCAGAAAACTCCCCTTGCCTGCTGTTCCCGCTCTCAGTCCCGTCTAACAGAGAAGCCAAGATATCCCCAATTCCCTGACTACTCCATAATAGGCCATCAAATCCATAAAGCAGTGTGATTACCATGGCAATTCGTCAGAACGGAATTCTACGTGTGTGTCCTCCGGCAGCATCCGGCACGCCTGCCTTGAGGGCGTGCCCAGACTCGAATTCCGGCTGTCTTGCTCTGTGCGGTGGAGTGCTGAGCCCTGGGCTGCCTAGTTGTGTGCATTTCTGAAGGCATTCTCAACCAAACTGCCCATACTCCATCAGCCCGGCACCATGCACATCAGGATACCTATCATCTTCTGAGGCTTCAGAATATTCATGAGAGGATGACATTCTTAGTCGAGCAGCACAGACTCCCTACGCTTCAGGTTTCCCCCCTAGAGAACAGCGCCAGGCTGGGGAGAAAGAAAATATCCTTCATGGAGGCTTGCTAATGAATACGCACTCTCTCCATTGCTCTAGGATTCCAAAGCCTTTTTTTTTTTCCCTTGCCTTCTAGCCAATTTACTAGAAAACAGTGTACTTCAAGAGTACTGCTCTGGCGCCTCACAGAATTGCTTTTTCTGAATTGCACTTAGTGTCAGGGCATCAGCTTCCCTGAGGCACTGGACCAGAAACAGGCAGACGGAACTGTTAGATCCATGAAGGGAGGTGACCTGGTCCACGCTTCCCCTGTGACAACTCACGGCACAAATTCGTCTCGGGCTTTTATTGACAAGCTGACTAGTTTTTTACATTTTGGACACTGGAAATCCTGGGGTTTTTTTTTTTTGTTTGTTTGTTTCTTTGCTTCAGCTGCTATAAAGTATAGAGCCAAATTTGTGTCCCAATTTTGTACATTAACATACCACAGTTTTATTCTATTTTATATTCTTTTCTTTTCCTCTGATTTCCTCTCTTATGGATTTGATCCTTTTGTATCATGTATATTTTGGAAGCTGACTTAAATGCTTTTTTAAATGTTTGAAAATTGTTATTTATTTTCCAGAATTCATGTAAAATGTGAACTTTTTAATTCAATGAGACTTGCAGGAAATGTGTACTATAAAACTACACAGATCTCATATAGATATATAAGATACATAAGATATATTTAATACCTTAATTGGAAATCAATATCTAAATATACATGAATACTGTATATGTATATATGTATATCTATTCATTATGCCTACATATATAAACACATAGATACATATATATGTATGCATAAATGAATCACTTTGCTGTACACCTGAAACTAACACAACATTGTAAATCAACTATACTTCAAAAGATAAATATATATATGTGTGTGTGTGTGTATATATGTATGTATGAATCCTTTTTGAATTGGGGATGGGTATAGCAAACCCCAAGTAGAAGGGTAAAAATTAAAATGAATAGTTTGTTTCTACTCTTTACATGATAGCTGCTATTATTTTAAGGTACTCCAGTGAAGCCAGGGCCGAGAGGGATAACAGAGACTTGCCATACACACAGTCATCCCCTCCATCCGTGTAGTAGTCAGCTAGCAGTAAACGTCATAGTGCAGCTTGACTGATGTAATCAGTATCCTTTACCAATGCAGCATTTGGGATAACAGCTTTGAAATATTGTTATGGGACCAGAGATGTGATCTGGAAATCTTTTAACCGTGGGCATCTTTGAATGGAATGAGGACAGGCTGGTAACATCAGGGACCTCACTGTCCCAGGCCATGACATAGCTGCTAAATTCCAGTGGAATTCAATTCCAGGCTCGTTGCTGAAAGCTTTCTGTGTGCCCAGTGCTGCGCTCAGGGGAGGAGACCTGAAAGACCCAGGTCCTGCTGTGGCCCAGCTGTGCTGAGGGCAGGACACGTGAAGGACTCCGGTCTCAGCCTCCAGACTCAAAGTTCAGTGGTTCCCAACTTTCGGGGAGGTCCATACTCTCTTGGGAATATAATAAAAGCTGTAGGCTTTCTCCCCAGAAAAAAATAAAGGTACACACAAGACACTTGCCTGCCTGTCAGCCTCTCCCCGTGCTGGCTTATGGACCCCAGAACAAGAGCCCCTATCCTGTATTCAAGAGAAAAACAATATATGATTAGCTTTCTAATAGAACTGGCATCAAATGCCCACTATATATCAGACATTTTCCTTACATTGTCTCAGTTAATTCTCACAGCAACTCTTTGAAATAGAATCTACTATCACACCCATTTCACAGCTGAGGAAACTGAGGACTAGACCTAATAAATAACTTGACCAAGATTACACAGCTAGTAAGTAACAGAGCTAGAACTGGAACTCAGGTATGGCTGGCTCCAGAGTTAACACTCATGTTGCTAGAAGGGATTGATTAAGACAAAAGGAATTCAACAGAGGAATAATCAGCCAGGCACTCTGAGACAGAGAGAAGAGAGGGTGCAGACACCGAGGTGTGGGGGTAAGTATACAGGACACTGGGGCCAGGTTGCATGAGTTTGAATCTTGGCTCTGCCACTAACTCCATGACCCTGGTCAAGTAATTTAACTTCTTTGTGCATCAGTGGTCTTAGGTATAAAATAAGCTTAACAGCAACTTCTTGTGTGGATTAGATAAAATTACAGTTTATGAAGTAGTTAGAACTGTGTCTGCATTTAATAAGCAATCGATAGATGGTAGGTCTTTTAATTAGAAAGCAGCACAGCAGGATGACCCCAGGCCTTGGGGATGAATCCAGGCCCATCACGCTGGGCCCCCATTGAAGGGCTAAATGTATCTTGGACACATGTTCTTCCTGTATTTGTAAGTCATGCTGACAACTTTGGGGGGATTACACTGTATGAGTCTGCTCAGGCTGCCATGACGAAATACCATAGATGGAGTGCTTAAGCAATGGAAACTTACTTCTCACCGTTCTGGAGCTTATAAGTTCAAGATCAAGGTCTGGCGTGATGAGATTCTGCTGAGAGCTCTCTTCCTGGCTTGTAGATGGCCGCCTTCTTGCTGTGTCCTTACGTGGTGGAGAGAGAGCTCTGGTGTCTCTTCCTCTTCTTATAAGGACACCAGCCCTGACAGATTAGGGTACCCTTATCACTTCCTCACAGGCCCTAACTCTAAACCCAGTCACATTGGGGCTGGAGCTTCAACGTACGCATCTGGGACTTTGACAGTTTTGGAGATCCCATTGTGAAGTCCAAGTGGATCCAACTTTCAGAACGTCATTGCCCAAAAAGGTGCACCTCCTAGGCCAGGTAAGCCCAGGAACATATTTTCTTGGTGCCTGGAGTGAATCCTGAGTGGTAATAGAATTCACCTCTTTGACTCTCTGTTTCTCTTCACTCCACCCCTGTCCCATGATTTTTGGTTCTATTTCTGGTCCTTAGACTAGTTTGTTTCTGGTTCTGATTTGCACGTGGCCAATAATTTATTCCCCACTGGCAGCGATGATTAGGAATCTGGCTTTATGGTCTAAGCATATAGGAAGATGATGAGAATCTTTCTCAGCCACACGAAATACAGTAAAGACTTGGGGTTAATAATAGTCTTTGTGAGGGTGGGGTGCTTAATAGTCTCACCTGTCTGTTTATGAACTCAAGTCAGTCACGTCAATATTTCATGCACACCATAAACGAGATCAGTCCTCTGAGGTATGGACTTGCTCTGCTCTAAACTACAGACTCTGGAAGTTGGATTACAGCAGAGAATGATGGTCTAAAGGATGTTGGTGCAAAGGACTCCACCAGAAACTTCTAACGATCGATAGCTCAAGGAATAAGTTTATGGCTATAGACTTCCAAGCTGATGCTGCTTAGACAACATTCAATATCAGAGATTAAGTCAGAATTTCCAGAACCCTTATTAGTGGTTCCCAACCAATAGAGATGTGGCATCTGGCAATGTCTGAAGACATTTTTGGTTGTCACAAGGGGAGAAGGGTGCTAGTGGCATTTAGTGGGAGGAGGGCAGAGATGCTGCTGAACACCCTACAGTGCACAGGACAATGCCCACAACAGTTAATCTTCTGGCCCAAAACATCAGTAGTGCCAAGGTTGGGAAACCCTGCGCTAGTGGTATGTACCTCGCTTAGTTATTGATTAAAATTTTTTAACTTGTGTAAGGATTGGTGTTAACTTGTAAAAATGTAAATAATTGTTTATTGTGGTAAAGTATATGTAACCCAAAATTTACCATTTTAATTGTAGTGACATTAAGTGCGTTCACATTGCTGTGAATCTCATCTCCAGAACTTTTTCATCTTCTCAAACTCCATACACATCAAACACTAACTCCTCTTTCCCTCCTCCCCCAGCCCCTGGCAACCACCGTTCTGCTTTCTATCTCTATGACTTTTGACTATTCTAAGTCAAATTCCACCTCACATAAGTGGAACCACAGGGTATTTATCCTTCTGTGACTGACATATCAATTAGCATCATGTCTTGAAAGTTCATCAATTTTGTAGCATGTATTAGAATTTCCTTCCTTTTTAAAGCTTAATAACATTCCACGTTTTGTAGACCACATTTTGTTCATCCATTCATCCGTCAATAGACATTTGTGTTATTATCACCCATTGCCTATTATGACTAATGCTGCTGCGAACATGGGTGTACAAATATCTGTCCAAGTCTCTGCTTTCAATTCTTTTGAGTGTATACCCAGAAGTGGAATTGCTGGGTCAGATAGTGATTCTGTGTTTTATACAACAGCTTCACCATTTTACAATCCCACCAGCGATGCACAAGGATTCCAATTTCTCCACATCCTTGCCGATACTCCGAACGGGTGTGAAGTGGCATCGCATAGTGGTTTTGATTTGTATTTCCCTAGCAGTCATTAGTGTAGACTGCAGAGCGTTGTTTCATGTGCGTATTGGCCTTTGTATACCTTATTTGGAGATATGTCTATTTAAGTATTTTGCCTGTTTTTAAATCGGGTTGTTTTAATCGTTGTTAAGTTGCAGGAATTCTTTATATATTCTGGATATTAACCCCTTATCAGATATATGGTTTGCAAATATTTTCTCCCAATCCGCAGGTTGTCTTTTCCCTCTGTTAATAGTGTACTTTGATGCACAAAATTTTAAATTTTGATGAAGTCCAATTTATGTATGTTTTCTTCTGTTGCTTGTGCTTTCAGTGGCATAGCCAGGACATTGTTGCCAAAGCCAATGTTATGAAGCTTTTCCGTTTTCTTCTAGGAGTTTTATAGTTTTAGCTCTTACAGTTAACTCTGATATATTTTGAGTTGATTTTTTGTGTATGGTGTAAGGTAAGGGTACAACTTCATTCTTTTGCATGAGGGTATCCAGTTTTCTCAGCACCATTTGTTGAGAAATCTGTCTTTTCCTTATTGAATGGTCTTGGGACCCTTGTGCCAAGGTTTATTTACGTGAAAGGGATTATTTGGGGCCTGTCTATTCTATTCCACTGATATATATGCCTTTATGCCAGTATCACACTTATTAAAATTACTGTAGCTTTGCAATAAGTTTTGAAATCCAGAACTGTGAGTCCTCCAACTTTGTTTTTCTCTGTCAGATTGCTTTGGCTGTTCAGGCTTCCTTGAATTTTAAGATGAGTTTTTCTATTTCTGGAAAAATATCATTGGGATTTTGATAAGGATTGCATTGAATCTGTGAATCACTTTGGGTAGTATTGGCATCTTTACAATATTAAGTCTTTTCAATCTGTGAACAAAGGATGTCTTCCCATTCATTTGTGTATTCTTTAATTTCTTTAAGCAATGTTTTATAATTTTCAGTGTACAAGTCCTTTGCCACCTTGATTAAGTTTATTCCTAAGAATTTTATTATTTCTGATGCTATTGTAAATAGAATTGTTTTCTTAATTTCCTTTCTGGATTGTCATTATTATTGTATAGAAACACTACGGATTTTTGTATGTTGATTTTATGTCCTGCAATTTTGCTGAATTCATTTATTAGTTCTGACAGGTTTTTGTGTGTAATCTTTAGGGTTTTCTACATATATGATCATGGCGTCTGTGAACAGAGATAATTTTACTTCTTCCTTTCTAATTTAAATGTCATTTATTGATTGATTGATTTTGCTTAATTGTTCTGGCTAGAACTTCCAACACTATTCTGAAAAGAAATGACAAAAAATAGGCATCCTTTTCTTGTTCCTGACCTTAGTGAAAAAGTTTTCAGTCTTTCACCATTGAATATGATGTTAGCTGTAGGTTTTCATATATGGCCTTTATTATGTTGAGGAAGTTTCTTTCCATTACTAGTTTATTGAGTCTTTTTATCATAAAAGGGTGTTGAGTTTTGTCAAAAATCTTTTTCTGAATCAATTAAGATGATCACACAATTTGTTTCCTTCGTTCTGTTAATACGTATTACATTAATTGATTTTCATGTGTTGAGCCATCCTTGCATTCTGAGAATAAATCCCACAATCCCACTTGGTCACAGTGTATAATCCTTTTAACATGCTGCTAATTTTGGTTTGCTAGTATTTTGTTAGGGATTTTTACATAATATTCAAAAGTAAAGGTGTGTAGTTTTCTTTTCTTGTAATGTCTTTGTCTGGCTTTGGTATCAGAGAAATTCTGGTTTCATAGAACAAGTTAGGAAGTGTTCCGTCCTCTTCAATATTTCAGCACAGCTTGAGAAGGATTGGTGTTAACCCCTCTTTAAATGTTTGGTAGAATTCACAAGAGAAGCAATCTGACCCAGGGCTTTTCTGTGTTGGAAGATTTTTGATTACTGATATAATCTCCTTACTAGTTAGAGGTCTATTTGTATGTCCCGTTTCATCATGATTCAGTCTCAGTTGGTTGTGTGTTTCTAGGAATTTGTAAATTTCACCTAGGCTATTCACTTTGTTGACATACAATTGTTCCTACTACTCTCTTATAATCCTTTTTATTCCTATAAAATAAGTAGTAACGGCCCCACTTTCATTTCTGACTTTTGTAACTTGACTTGTCTTCTCTCCTCTTTTCTTCCTAATCGATTTAGCTAAAGATTTGTCAACTTTGGGCTTCCCTGGTGGCGCAGTTGTTAAGAATCTGCCTGCTAGTGCAAGGGACATGGGTTCGAGACCTGGCCTGGGAAGACTCCACATGCCGCGGAGCAACTAAGCCCATGCGCCACAACTAATGAGCCTGAGCTCTAGAGCCCGCAAGCCACAACTACTGAGCCCACATGCCACAACTACGGAAGCCCGTGTGCCTAGAGCCCGTGCTCCACAACAAGAAAAGCCGCGACAATGAGAAGCTCGCACACTGCAACAAAGAGTAGCCCCGGCTCACTGCAACTAAAAGAAAGCTCGTGCACAGCAATGAAGACCCAACACAGCCAAAAATAAATATAAATAAATAAATAAATTTATATAGAAAAAAAGATTTGTCAATTTTGTTCATCTTTTTCAAGAACCAACTTTTGGTTTCACGGATTTTTCTATTGTTTTCTATTCTCTATCTTATCTCCACTCTAGTGTTTATTACTTCCTTCCTTTTGTTAGCTTTGGGTTTAGTTCTTTCTTCTTTTTCTCAACTGTAAAGTTAGGTTGTTGAATTGAGATCTTCCTTTTTAAATGTGTTAATGGCTAGAGATTTCCCTCTTAGCATTGTGTTTGCTGCCTCCCATAAGTTTTGGTCTCCCATAATTATGTTTTGTTTCCATTTTCATTTCTTGCAAGATATTTTCTAATTTCACTTGTAACTTTTTCCTTGACCCATTGGTTGTTTGAGAGTATTGTTTAATTTCCATATATTTGTGAATTTTCCAGTTTTCATTTTGTTATTGACTTCTAGTTTTATTCCATTGTGATCAGAAAAGATATTTTGTATGTGGCTTAACAAAAATAGGTACAGGGCTTCCCTGGTGGCACAGTGGTTGAGAGTCCGCCTGCCAATGCACGGGATACGGGTTTGTGCCACGGTCCGAGAGGATCCCACATGCTGCGGAGTGGCTGGTCCCGTGAGCCATGTCCGCTGAGCCTACGCGTCTGGAGCCTGTGCTCCGCAACGGGAGAGGCCACAGCAGTGAGAGGCCTGCGTACAGCAAAAAAAAAAAAAAAAAAAAGAAATAGGTACAAAATAATTTTGCTAATATCACTCACAAATTATTGTTATCCAAAGAATTTTGTCCTGTAGAGATGCAAATGATTTATACCTTACAGAAGACTCCAAAAGTTATTATTCCGCTATAGAACATTAACCAATTTGTATGGAATTTTGTAATCTTCTTCCAGCATTCTTTCTGTGCCTATAAATACTTCTGTATCTCCCATAGTCCCTTGAAACAGCTCTCTCAGTTCACTGGCTCCTTCAATCATGAGTTAAATAAGTCTTTGGCTTGTGTTTAATCTAATAAACAAACAAATAAATAACTCTAACAGAAAATTGGGATATAATTAGGTCAAATAAAAATGTTTCTCAGAGACAGGAGTAACCTGTTCATATTTGGAGAAGGGGAAAAATCGAGGAGAGAAAGGGGCTAGAAGTGGGACAAATGAGACCTCACGCACAGGCAGAGGTCTTGGCCTTGTGCAGCCAGGGTGTTGCCCATTTTCTGAGCCTGGAGAGAAGGAGAAAACGGGTATGTGAAAGGGAATCGAGTGACAGTGAAAAATCAACTGCAGATTTTGAGTCTGCTGACATTGTTCTGCATCTCATCATGCCTTCTTTTCAGAACCCTGGGAACTGGCAACCACGACCAAAATAACAGTACTGGTCAGAAGCCAGGTTGAGCCTTGAGCACTCTGTGGTCAAGGGGTGGTAACCCTTCCACAACTCCATCCATTTGTGCTGCTGGAGCACAAATGCCGTGAGCTGCTGATAGAGAAGACATGGCTGGGGTATGGCAAGGTAAAATATGTCAGCAGTTAACACAGGATCCTCCAAGCACAAGAGCAGGCGTTCAAAGTGCATTTACTGTGGATGAAGCCGTTGATTGTTTTGTCTCAAACAGAAAACAAGATTTAAAAAAAAAAAAGACTGGTGTTTGCAAGCTTATCCAAAAGAAAACATTTCTGCATATGTAGTAAGAATTTTAACATGGACCAATAGGAGGGCTGACCTTTGCCCTCACCCCCTGGTGGGTAACTTCTAAGCCTTTGGAATGCCCTACCAATGAGTGGGGCATTTGTTGACCTGGGGTTTTGGACTGCACTGGAGTGTCTAGCAATGTGTTGATGGTGGGGGGCTTTTGAGTCATGCAGTATCAGCTCAACCTCCAGAAGGTTTAGAGACTGAGATCAGCCACGCGGACAGTTGACCCTGGAGCTCCAATAAAGGCTCTGGACACCAAGGCCTGGGTGAACTTCCCTGGTTGGCAATATTCCCCGCGTACTGTCACACATAATTGCTGGGAGGAGTTAGCACTGTTCATGGCTCCATGGGGAGAGGAGACTGGAAGGCCCGCGTCAGGAGCCCTCCCTCCTGGACGCTGCCCATGTGCTTCTCCACTTATGTGATTTTAATCTACACCCTTTTGCTGTTATAAACTTTAACCATGAGTATATCAGCTTTCAATGAGTTCTGAGACTCCTTCTAGAGAATTACCAAACTCAAGTGTCCAAAGGGAAGGTGGTCTTGTGAACCGTGCTCCCTAACTTCTCACTACTAGAGATTAAACACACGGACACAGGTCATCAAGAAATCTTGATTAAAAAGCATAGATAGTAGAGGAAAAGTATCTGAGCCTTCTGATCAAGGCTGCAACGTTAAATTAGAATCCCTGTTGGTGGGGTTTGGGAGCGGTGGAGGTGGGATTAAATATAAAAAATATTCCCTCATGGGTCCTCTGAAATTCAGAGGCTGCCTAGATATTCCTTACACCACATCCCATTAGTCTTGAAAGCTGAGAGCACATTTACAAGGCCCTAGCAAAGGGAAGTGAGTGTCCCAAGATCATACCTTTACTGACAGAGCTGCAGAATCCACTCCTTCATTTGACTCATTCACATGGAAGAAAATATATTACATTCTGCGAGAGCCACCTGCTATAAACCCCAAAGATGATTCCGAAGAATACTATCTATGGTTCATGATAAAGATGTTTTGAAAAATAATTTCTATGTACAGGATGTTCAAATAGCAATAAAGCACGGCACAAGATCCTGAGACCAATGGCGAACATCACCCTTCATCCCTCACCATGACTTTGAAATGCACTACATAATACTCATCAGTTCTGTCGTGTGATGCCTCTCTCTGCAATGGATGGCTGGTTGGAAACTCTCCTTTAGCTCTTCCCTTTTCCTGTGCAGACTCTCTGTCTTCTTAAAATAGAAAGGTGCATACAGAATACAGTGTAGAGGAGAACGATGACACATGAATGCTTCATGATTCATCTATTGGAGGTCTGGGACTCAGATTTCACCTCAGGATAAAGAACTTTCTGGCAAATTAAAATGGACCAGAAATGTGTTTGAGGGCTCTACCAGAGAGACTACGGAAGACACTTGTTGGGGACTCAAGCATTGGTGGAGGATAAATGAGATCAGCGGAGTCACTTAGCCGTTAGGAGAGAGGGCTCTGCAGTCAGTTGGACTAGGGCTGAGAACCTAGCTCCCCACCTACCCCCACTGTGCCCAGGGGAGCCACCTGCCTCTGTCACCTCAGCTTCTGAACCTGAAAAATGGGGCTGGTAACAACACCTGTGTCACAGGGTTGCTGGGAGGACGAAGCAAGATGCACACTGGGGGCTTCACAAGCCCTCCATAAATGCTAGAAAATTTCATTTATTTTATGCCTTTTGAAAAAACAGCAGAAGCCTTTTATTAAAGACAATCTGACCAAGGGAGCTTGAACAAGTAAAGCAGATAGACGAAACCAAGGTGACAATCCTCACTCTCTAGAAAAGTAGGGAAATCTGAGCAGGCTGCCTTTCATCACATCTGGAAACACTTCCTGCTTGGTCAGTGTATTAGACAGAACAAGGAGCCACCAGCTTCTATAGTAGACAAATTCAAACATCTCAGTATTTACAACTCAGCCATACAGAAGAATGAAATAATGCCACTTGCAGCAACATGGATGGACCTAGAGATTATCATACTAAGTGAAGTAAGTCAGACAGAGAAAGACAAATACCATATGATATCACTTACATGTGGAATCTAAAAAAATGATACGTATGAACTTATTAACAAAACAGAAACAGCCTCACAGACATAGAGAACAGAATTGTGGTTGCCAAGGGGGAGGCGGGTGAGGGAGGGATGGATTGGGAGTTTGGGATTAGCAGATGCAAACTCTTATATACAGGATGGATAAACAACAAGGTCCTACTGTATAGCACAGGGAATTATATTCAATATTCTATGATAAACCATAATGGAAAAGAATATGAAAAAGAATGTATATAGATGTATAACTGACTCACTTTGCTGTACAAGAGAAATTAACACAACATTGTAAATCAACTCTACTTCAATTTTAAAAGTCTCAGTATTAAAAACAATAGAAGTCTATTTCTCACTCAAACAAAGAGGGACTGTGCTCCCAGCATGAGTCAGAGATACCAGATCCCTTCACCTTGTGACACGGCCATCGTGACACACAGCTTCCAGGACACAAGGAGAAGGGAAGGGAGGGTTTCCTTGGAGAAAATCATTCCCTGCGTGTTTCACCTTCACTCTCACGATACCACTCACTCACAATACTCCCGACACCGGAAATGGAGGTTTTCCACACATCAAGAAAACCTGTGACACCAGCTGGGTGTCCAGCAATTCAGTTCTGACCCTGTCTACCTGAAGTTTAGCATCAGACCCCACAGGTTAAGTGCTCAGTCCCACAAGACTGCCTCCACTTCAGATGCCAAGAACCCGTAGTTGGTCCCCAGGTGACCCCCACCTTCTGTTCGACTTGGCTGCAAATCAGAGGTTCCCATGAGCCCCTCCTTGGATCTGATCATTTGCTGGAATGGCTCACAGAACTCAGGGAAACATTTGCTGGTCTGTTATAAAGGAGATAGGGGCTTCCCTGGGGGCGCAGTGGTTGAGAGTCCGCCTGCCGATGCAAGGGACGCGGGTTCGTGCCCCGGTCCGGGAAGATCCCACGTGCCGCGGAGTGGCTGGGCCCGTGAGCCATGGCCGCTGAGCCTGCACGTCCGGAGCCTGTGCTCCGCAGTGGGAGAGGCCACAACAGTGAGAGGCCCGCGCACCGGAAAAAAAAGAAAAAAAAAGGAGACAGTAGAAGATATGAATGAACAGCTAGATGAAGAGACACATAAGGCAAGGTCCAAAAGGGTCCCGAGCGCAGGAGTTTCTGTCCCTGTGGAGTCGGGGGCACCACCTTCTTGCACGTAGATGTGTTCATCAGCCCGGAAGCTCTTAGAACCCCACACTCTGGGAGTCTTTATACAGGCTTTATCATATAGGCAAGATCAATCATTAACTCCATCTCCAGCTCTCTGTCCTTCCCGGAGGATGCAGGGGTAGGGCTGAACATTCTAAGCATGATTAGAATGGCTTGACCTTTCTCATGACCAGCCGGCATCTGGAAGCCACCCAGGGACCCACCAAAAGTCGCCTCATTAGAACAGCAGACATGCCTATCGCCCAAGAAATTCCACAGGATTTAAGAGATCTGTGTCAGGAACCAAAGTCAGAGACCAAGTATTAGAACAAAGGATGTTCCAAGTGTTCTTACCACTTGGGAAGTTACCTGGATTTTAGGAGTTCTGTGACTGGAACCAGGGACAGAGATTATATATGTACATATATATTCTATAATTTCAGAGGAATGGAGGAGACACACCAGCTCGTAACATCCGTGGCCGTGAGATCTGGTCACATGAACTCAACCAACCGCAGAGGAAAATGTAGAGGAGCCCGTGGGTGTTCGCTGAGCACTGTGTCTGCCAAGGTCAGCCACCTGGACCTGCAAACGGGCTCCTCTGCACGGCTCCACCTGGAGCCCCTCCGACTGCTGTCACCTGGGCGAGCACCGACTTGTCCCTAAACTCAGTGCAGGCCTTCGGTCCTCCAGCTGCTGCACTGCCTCTCACAGGGGACACCCAGCCTTTGGGAACCACCTTGGGGTCAGGGCTGTCCCTCTCCCTGCAGCCCACGAGGGCTGAGGCAGGAACCGCCAGAGACGGCTGAGCCCCCAGCGTGTGGCTGGCGCTGGTGTAGGAACAGATGTGACAATGTGAACAGAACCCACCCTCAAGGAGGACATAGCTGCTCAGGCAGGGCAGGTTTATGTGTGCTTTTTAATCACACCACACTGTGGTTTATTTAGCAGCTCCCCAGTTATTTTTCCCATGAATTGCCAAAACGTTTCTCCCGTACTTAAAATTTTTGTTTTGTTTTGTTTTTAATATTTATTAGAATATAGTTGATTTACAATCTTGTGTTAGTTTCAGGTGTACCGCAAAGTGAATCAGTTATACATATATCCACTCTTTTTTTCATATTTCAAATTTGAAATCCAAACTTGATATTCATCTTGGTTGGTATTTTATTCATTGATCTGATCTACTTCATACTTTATATTTCATATTTTATGAAATAAGAAAAATACTCTCTATGTGCTCCACCTGAGGTATTAACTGAACAGCACGATCTGAAGGAGAAGGGGTGCCAGGTTGGCATGCCCTGCACTTTCTGAGCTAGCGCAGACCCCCAGCCACCTCTGGGTGCTTTGCATGATAGTCACAAACCGTATGTTCAACAATCAATCCCAGGAGTTTTCTGGGAAGCAATGCCAAGCAGACATACAGTTTCTTAGGATCTATTGTATTTTCCTTAAAAAAATGTTTATCTGATTCTAATCTTTTTGTCATTTCTACTATTCTCAATGAGGCCTTAAAAATCGCCAAAAAAAAAAAAAAAAGGTTCCAAATTACATCCAGGAGCATCTTCAGAAGGCCCAGCTGTAGATTATCTGGGTCTGGGGTCTGGGTGGTTAAAGCATCTTGCTCTGCCCTGGGTTGTGCTGTTGCCTAAAAGGACAAGGCAGAGGATGGTGAGGCAGAGGGAAACTGATTTCCATTAAAACGCGTGAGAACTTCTCTGGGGGCATAAATTGCCGAAATGGAGTGCTGGAGCCTTCCCACCCCAGGACCTGTTACAGGTCCAGACGTCTCCCAACCTACCAGCGGGGGTCCTCAGGGACCAAAATTTCCCATGGGGCCCTGCTTCCCTCAAGGGCTCAGATGGCTTCCCCGGGCAGCAGGCCACCTGGAATTAGAAGGCAAATGACATCATGGCCAGATTCAGACTGGGGTATCTGTTCTGACCTCCCCAAACTTCAAGTTCTGTATGACCCGCTTGCCAAGGCAGGCATCATCGTGTGTCACATTTATAAATAGCTCCAAACATCTCTGGAGGGGCCAGGGGCTCCTGGGCACAAAGGAAATGGCTATCCTTCTTCAGCGGTTGCTTTGCATGAAATAAAAGCATTGAACCAAGCCCATACAGACCGAGGATGTTCAGATCAACTCCCTTCTGAAGTTAGATTTGGTGGGTTTGACAGCAGTGGTCAGCATCAGACCGGAAGTTTTCTCAGAGGTTAGGGAACTAAGTTTGGGGTGTGTGTAATAACTGAGATGTTGAAAAGAAGACTTAGCTCCCGAAGAGGCTGACGGCTTGATTTTTTTTGAGAAGCTGGGACCCGGTTCTCCACTTTCTGATCTGACGCTATGTTCAGACTGGTCCTCTCCGGCATCTCGGCCAGGCGGGCAGACTCAGCACCTTCTCACTGATGGGGGCTGAAGATCCAGATCCGGTTTCTCTGGAGAAACAAAGGTGGATTTGACTGGGGAACTTATCTGAAGAGTGGCCCGCGGAATCGATGGATCCTATCTGCCAAAATCCTTGCCCGGTCGTATACTACACAAACCCAGGCAGCTCGCAAAGCACCCAGGACCGTGGTCTGAAACAGAAACACGTCACCCGTGGAGGAAGTCTAAGGCCTCAAAGATGCTGACTGACTGTCCACTGAGCAACTGCATGGCCGGCTTGTTTGCCCAGCAGGAGGATGCTTTCAGTGTGGACCCCGACCCAGAGAACCGCCACCCTGGGTCAGCATCCCTGTTTATCGCTGACCACAGCCCCACAGGTGTGAACCAGAGTGTGGGATGCCCCAAGGCCCAACTGCAGTGGGCAGCAGACCAGGCTCTAGGCTGCCCCTCGGCCCTGCGAGAAGCGAGGCACACCTGAGCCGGAGCAGGGTGGGGAGGGGCCGGGACTGTCCCCTGTAGGCCCCCAGGGAGGGCACGGCCGCCCTGCCGAGGGGTGATGCAGGAGCCGGGCTGGGTGAGTGCAAGGTCTGCAGTCCCCAGAGAACAGTATCCATCCAGTGGGGACTTTCAGGGCCACCTCCCTCGTGGGGGCCGGAGGAACAGTGTTGATTCTAAATGAGTGCCTGAGATGGCTTTCCTGCCAGTAGCTCAGACAACTGGGTACACTGGGCCGGTGGATACCAGCCAAACTGCATGGCTTTCTTCTCTTGGAGCCCCCCGACCCTGGCCCCTCTGCTCCCACTACAGTTAAATCGTGATGGCCACCAGCTTAACGACCTTGGCTCCCAAACCCACAGCAGGGGTCCATGAAAATACCTTTCCCAGGTCTGTGTGTCGTAACCTGAGGGCCCCATAGGGCTCTGGTTTTCACTCAGAGTTCAGAAGCCTGAGCCTTCAGACTTCAGCAGGTCCTTTGAGCAAACATGCTGCGTCCCCCCATTTCCCCTTCCGACCACCACACAGGCTGGAGAAGGAGGAAGAGCATCCCCCAGCCTCAGAGGCTGAGTTCCCGGATGTAAGTGTGAGGACGTGCCCTGCAGCAAGACTCAAGGCAACGAGGGACCCCAAGTACCTCTGTGAACAGCGTTCCACGTCCGAGTGCCCCAGGCCTGTGATGGCTTTGAGGTCAGCTCCAGGGCCCCTGCTGCTCAGGTGATGCCCAGGAAGACTCAGGAGTCCAACCTGGACCAGATGCCCTGGGTCTCAGCGCTGGAACCAGAGCTCCTCCAAGGCCAGGTGCAGGTCTGATGATTCTAGTACCGAGTCCAGCGTGCGGGGAGCTTTTCCCTACACTGCCAACAAGCAGCGCTCTGACGGCAGCCGGGGGTCCTACAATTCAACTCGGTTCTGCCACTCTCCACCCGGAGACGGCATCAGGTACCGCAGGCTGAGGACTCAGCCCCACAAGACTGCCGCCACTTCAGACGCCAGCTGCAAATCCACCTGTGCTTCTGACCAGCTGCCTATAATTTGGAGGTTCCAAGGATACCCTCCTGGGGGTTGATTAATTTGCTAGAGCAGCCCCCAGAAGTGAGAGAAACCCTTTACTTACTAGAGCACTGGTTTTTTGTTTTGTTTTGTTTTGTTCTTTGCGGTACGCGGGTCTCTCCCTGTTGTGGCCTCTCCCGTTGCGGAGCACAGGCTCCGGACGCGCAGGCTCAGCGGCCATGGCTCACGGGCCCAGCCGCTCCACGACATGTGGGATCTTCCCGGACCGGGGCACGAACACGTGTCCCCTGCACCGGCAGGCGGACTCTCAACCACTGCGCCACCAGGGAAGCCCTGGATTTTTTTTTAAGGTCAATTTTCCATTTTAAGTAAGACTATATTAACCATTTCTCTAATTGTGCCAAGTATTTTCCCCGCCAATTGTTTGAAAATGAACTTGATGGCTGGGTTCCCTCAGTCCTGCCGCCACCATCGCAGACATATGGCGAACTCTAGATCCATTCAGGGCACCAACCGGGGCGCGAAGGGTAGTGGGGGAACCGCCCTATGAAGAGCCAAGCACCAAAGCCTGCAAGGATCCCTCCGCCTGTGCAAGCGCAGCGCTGATGCATGCCAAGGCCATCCTCTCCAGGCGGGCAGCCACGCACGGCCGGCTGGTGCCTCCAGGACCCACTCCTAAAGGCTCCTCTGCGTAAGGCCTTACAGGGGATCCTGCGGTGGGGGGGCGGGGCAAAACCTTAGGCAGGACATAGGAAGTTTTCCCGCTCTGGCCCTGCCTGCCTTTCTCTCCTCCCCTTCCCCAGCCCATGTACACCTTCAGCGCCAGCAGTGCTGGCTGCTTCCCGTTCCCTGAATGGGAGGGACCTTTCAGCCTTGGTGTGTTTCCCTATAAAACTCCTGCTCGGTCTCCAGGGCTCAGTCCAGGCACGGAGGGCTTCTAGAAGCCTCCCTCCCGCTGCGCCCTCCTCACCGCACTCATCACAGGGGGTCTAACCGGCTGGCTGTCTCTGCACGTCTTCACGCCTGCGCCTGACAGGCACCCTGCATGTTCGGAGGAAGGGGGTAGGAAGGCGGCTCGGAGTCTCCGGGGATCTGGCGCTGGGGAACCATGCTTTCAAAGTGCAAGTCCTTTCACACACGAGAGGCACCATCATTGCTATGGGAAGTGGTGGTAACATTAGGGTTGTTATTACGTCTACGTTAAAATGAAAGTGGAAATCATCCGTAGGTCCACGCTGGGCAGGCAGACAGCCTTCAGGGAAGATAAAACCATTGGTTAAGGGTGAGACTTCTCGCTTGACCAGGGAAATGAATGTATGAAGCAAGCACGGTGTAATTACGCTCTAATTACACTCTCTTTCTAGGGTTTCAGCAGCCACCAGGTATGAGTGCCAAGGGGACCACACCATCTACTCACGTGATCAGATTTGTACATGGTCTGTCACCTGCGTTTTTCAGGCGTGGGATCAAGTGCGTGCTCTGCTGGGGGCTGGGGCAGGGCAGGGTCTACCGGGCTAAATGCCTGTCTCTGCCCCGCGGGAAGGCGCATCTCCCGGGAGGTTCTGCGTCCACCATGGAGGGTGCCGGTGCCGCCCCGAGGCGGCATCCTGGGTTGGCAGCCAGGGTCCTGCTGACCAGCTCTGCCGGGCTCACCATCCTCACGGCCTCAGCGATGGCCCAGGGGATTCCCCTGTGCTGAGGGCTGCTCCATGGAACAAAGTCGGGGGAGGGTCCTTCCCCACCCTGCCCCCCTCCAGTGCTTTCCTGGGTGATTTTTCTTTTATGGGGTATCCCCTCGAGGAGGGCTTCTTTATGCCAGGATCTGAAGTGCTACTTATTGGAGCCATCCCACGAAGACGATCTCCTGTTTCCAGGACTCGGGAGGCCAAAACCTGGGGGCCCAGGTGGAGGAGACTGCGCGAGTAGCAGCAGCACAAGCCCATGGGTCATTGTGACCTCGGCTCTGCCCGGCGAGGGGCTGGGGGCTCGGGGGGCCAGGCTGTGAGTCTTTCTTCTCCTGGAGCAGCTGCTCACCAACGTCTGCCCGCACAGGCATCATCTGGGACTTACCTGTGGGTGCCGGGTGTCCTCCCTGGATTCTGTTTGGAGCCCAGTCCCTCCCCCCACCCCACCTCCCTGGGACTCTGATGCCGACAGCTTGAGGACCACACTGGGCTGAGAAATTCCTCTGGGATCTAGAGGGTCAGCACTGAAACTGTGGTCCACAAACCAGCATCCTGCCTCACCTGGAGTGTGTTAAAAATACAATCTCAGACCACCCAGACCTACTGAATTCGAACCTGCGTTTTAATAGGACCCCCCGGGCAATACTGACCCAACTGTGGGGGAGGGAGAATGGAGGAAAAGGCAGAAAGGGGGTCCTGCAAGATTCGAAGGGAAACGCAAGTCACCACGGGAAAAGCTGGAGGTACTTGCAGGCACAGCGTCGCTCCCTGGGTGTGAACCCTCAGTCAGGGAGGCAGACTGAGAATTGCGCCCTGCCTGCCACGAACAGCGACGCATGTGCCACGTGATCCACGCGGGCGAGCAGGGATGCTGGACACTCACTGTCAAGTACAAACACACTCAAAGACCAAAGGCTGCCACTTGGAAATGGGTGACATTCTCAGGTAGCGTAAAAAGGAAAGTGCAGGTAGATTTTGCTTTTCATTCCAAACTCGCTCGTTTATTTGTGATGGAACACACACGTCCACGGGCATCCCCTTCCACCCTGAGGTCTAAGTTTGTTTGGCTGAGACCCATCCCCAACCCAACTATCAATCTTGGGGCCCATCAGAATAGAAGCCCCCAGTGTCTGTGACCCCATTACCCTCCCCGCCCCAGCCTCTGAACGTTTGGTGAGTTCATCAGTCAAGTGTATTTTCTGAAGATTGCAGAGGGCTCATTTTTTTCACTGGCCCCTTTCCCGCTGTCTCTCCCTGGCCATCCCCATTCCGCCACCAAGCAAAGCAAGTACCTCTGGTCTTGTATCAGTTTGGGAATCCCCTTCTGCGGTTTCATTATACCCTTGGGATTTCATTCTGTGGACACATGCTTCCAAATAAATACCTAAGAGAACTTGCCCTAAGAGAACTTTCAATGAATAACATCTCCTCCACCCGTGGCATTGGATAGCCTGTCTTGTTAAGTCTAAAGCTCGGATGAGATGACCCGAGATAGATCTTCACTTATTTCTCAGACTACAGAGAAGATTCACTGCCCAAGTCTAATTCTGCCTCACCACGTCTGTCCCCCCACCTTAAACACTAGGTTCCTGATAGGGAATCGGGACTAGAAGAAGAAAAAGTGCGAGTACAGGCTCCAGCGGGACCCCAGCTGAGGCTGTTCTGTGGCCTTAAGGACAGATTCCAAGGTAGCCAAATGGACCTCTGGCCCTAGGGCCTTCCCGGACTCTGACTACTGCTACCTGGGGCCATTTTTGTGGACAGAGGTGTCTCTCGAGGTCACATCCAAAATGCACTAGACCAGGAGTGTTGAGGAGAAGGGCCTAGGAACACACTTCACCCCTCCTCCATCTGTGCTCTAAAAGAGTGGTAGAGGACTTCCCTGGTGGCGCAGTGGTTGAGAGTCCGCCTGTCGATGCAGGGGACACGGGTTCGTGCCCTTGTCCGGGAAGATCCCACATGCTGCGGAGTGGCTGGGCCCGTGGGCCATGGCCGCTGGGCCTGCGCGTCCAGAGCCCGTGCTCCGCAACGGGAGAGGCCACAACAGTGAGAGGCCCGCGTACCCAAAAAAAAATAAATAAATAAAAGAGTGGTAGAGCCTGGAAACGGGGGCCGCCCTCCCCCGCCCCAGCCTGCCAGCGACAGTGAGTACCAAGTAGATGCAAGCCTGCAGTCAGGGATGCACGAGGGTGTGGGAGACAAGGCTACAGGACCAGGAATTCTCGCGCGGTGTTTGGCCTTCTCTAAAATAATATGGTGTATTCTTCCTCTGCAGGGAAACTCTGGAAGCGATTTTTTGCAAATGAATTCGAGGAAAAGAGCTTGACGGAGCACAGTTAGGCCTTCCACTTGGGATGACTTGCAAGGAAATAGGCCACCCACAATCTGTATCCATTAATAGCCCTCCGTTTTCTCGGCCACAGAAGGAAGGCGCTCCCACGCGATGCGATGCCATCATAACTTCCGGGAAGCATCTTTCTTTTTCAGCCCGGAATATTTGTTTTTTCCATTCTGGTTCGATTCTCTGCGGGGAATTCTGAAATGCACGAGACACACACAGAGAACAACAAAGCATGTGGAAAAAAGGAGTTTCTGCGTCTCAGGCAACGCTTTCTCAACCTCCTTGTGGAGAATAGACACACCCTTCCCCCAACACTTATCAGCGTCTATGCCCCATCGCACACCCCCGCCCCAGTGCTTTAAAGGAAGGCTCAAAAGCAGAGTGTTGACAGCTTTGAGCGACCCCTGCCCTGTGGCAAGCAGTTGGGACCTTGAGTCAGATGAATCCGGATCACGGAGACATCTGACGACCAGTTCGCCGAGGGTGGGACTGGAAGGGGACTCATCTTGCATCCGTTGGAGTGACATGCTCCCATAGTCTTTTTCTATCCCGACCTGTCCCGCTGCCCTGTCTGCACCTCTGGGTTACTCACGCACAGGAGGGGAGAACGCTGGCCACCCTGGCTCCCGCGCGTGCCCGGAAAGCTCGAGCGAAGCGCAGGTGGTGCCCGCGAGGGGCCGAGGAGAGGATGCGCTCCGCTCCGAGGACGGAAACCGCGGGGAAGGGGCAGCAGGGAGCGCCGGCCGGCCAGGCGGGGGACATGATCGATCGAAGGCGGGAGGCTGTGTGACCAGGGCGGGGCTGGGGGAGATGCTGATTCAGCTTCCAGGTGTGCCAGGACCAGGCTAATTAATCCCCAGCCCTCCTGGCTGTAACTTCAGCCCAAGTAAGAATGACCTTGGTAATTTTAACTCTTTATACACCCACTCAATCACTTACCACCAGATTTTTTTTTACTATTAGGACAACAAATTACACGCAACCCACCTACTCAGGACATGCTGCCGGGGCCGGGTGCGGGGAAGTTCTGCCCCCTCCCCCTGCACCCAGGGATGGGTAGAAAGACAGATGGACAAGTGCTGAGGGGGTGGACGGTGGCGTGGGTGGCTGGAAGGCTCAGATGAGGAGAGGGGAGGAGGGTGGAGAGAGGCGACAGGGAGCAAGCTTTGCCTCCAGCAGGGCTCAGAACCGTGTATCTGCAGAATTGGGACAAGCGACCTGGGGATGAAAGAGCAGGATGGAGCATCAATTACAGCCTCCCTCTGCACTGCCTGCTGACATGTGACAGAGGCCTGGGACTGTACTGCGCGCTGGTCTAGCGAGATGCTGCCCTCCCCCTGTGGAGGGCTAGGCAGAGGGCCTGGAGAGGACCACAAACCCCGAGCACCCTCTGGCGCTGGCCAGCCTCTGCATCCCTTCCCGGGTGTATGAGTGGGGTGGGCTCCGTATTCTCTGAGACCATTCTAGCTTTAAAATTCTGTGATTCTGGGTCTAAGAGATTTAGCATCAATTGATGATTCACACTCAAAGCCTAGAGGTAATTGTAGGCTAGGTGATTCCTCATAAAGAATGAAAGTGGCAGGTAAGTAAAACAATTCTTTACCCTCAAAGTTCAGCATTAGGCAACATTGCTAGCGGAAAATATTGTTGAAAGAAATCTGTCTCTGCAAAGCCAAATCAGATCAGAAGGGAATGAGAAGACAGTTGCCTCATCAGGGGGAGAGCAGCCTGAAGGGAGGAGGACCCCGCCAGCACCTGTCTTGCCCGTTTCTGGCTTGTGATAAATGCTCCATCTGTGTTTGTTGAACTAAATTGACATAAATGAAACATGCCAAGAGATTTTGTTAGTGCTTGTTAGAGATTGTTAGTTATCCCCTTAAATCATTCCCCTGTCTTACATCTTTATAGAACTGCCACTTTTTTGAGTACATGCCACTCAGAATAAAAATTACTTTGCTGTGTCACTCTTAAAGCAATGCATTTTGACCAAGATTCGCCCAAGGACATGTAAATAGCAGTATCACATGGCAGCCTCCAGGAGCTTTCCATAGAAGACAGCTAGGCATGTCCTTTGTTTTCCTCCTTCCTACTAGCCAGAATATGGGTGTGATGACTGGACCTGGGCAGCCATGTTAGACCAGGAAGTGACTATGTGAAATGAGACCATACACGGCAAGAGAAGAGTCCTGAGTGCATGAGGACCTTGTGGAGTTGTGGAGCCAGTTGTGGAGCCAGTCTATTCCCAGGATTTTATAAGAAAGAGAAATACTTTTCTATCTCATTCAAGTCACTGGTATTTTGTCTCTCATGCCAAACTGATGCATGATGCCTTTGGTGCCTAGAAGTCCCCAGTAGTTTACGGAATAAATAAATGCCACAGCAATAATGTTCACTATAGAAAATTAATAAAAATGAGGAAATATAGGCAAATTATTTTCCTGTAAGGATAAAAGAGAAAATTTAAGACCCACTTGAGTCCTGCCTACAGCTAATAACCAATAATTGGGTATTAGTTGGAATGAAACAACTATTTTACTAAACACCAAAATACCTTACACCGAGCTTCGCTAGGATCTGTGAGCTCAACCATGAGAAAACGAAACAGTATTTTTCCATGATCATGTTTACTTTTGTCTTGAGCCCCTATTTTCTCCCAAGAGCAAAAATAATCTTGGTATTTCCAGACAAACTCTATTAATGACTATGGAGCCATTTCAGGATTTAAGTTCAGATGTTTCTCCGCCGCTCTGCCCTAGGGATGGGTCAAGGCTCTGGGGGACCCAGGTAAGTGCTGCAGCTGTGAGGAGAAGAAGGTGCTGGCCTCAGTCCATCTCTGCCCACCTGGCCCCTCTGGGTCCTTATTCCCACGCCTCTGCACCCCCCGCAGCCTTGCTATGGTCCTGGATGCCAGATCCCCAGCTCTGTAAGTAGCTACACCCCCTCACCAGGACCATGAGGCTCCCCCAGCTCTCTCAGCACCTCTGGGACCTCCTGGAGTCTCAGGACCTTTCCCTGATCTACCCTGAGAACCATAGCCTTGGCCACGCACAGACCCTGCTTAGATGATGCTCTGAGCCCTGGTCCATGCTGGCCATTTCTTAGGGCACAGACCCCAGTGCTCAGGGGTCCTCCCAACTTATCAAAGGGTCATTATCATGGCTCATTCAGCCTGGACGCGCCTGACACAGAGTTCCTTCTCGGAGACCCTCAGCATCAGTAGCCTTCCCTACTATCCTACCCTCTGAAATTTGGAGAAGCTCTCCTCCCTGTAGCCCAGAAAGGGCCTTCCTCCCCTCGCTCTGTGGTGGAGAGAATGGGCTGGTAGGTGTTCTTCCAGTTGTCATTTCCAGGTAAACATCATGCACTCAGCTCTTCACTCTGATCTTTTTGATCCTCCCCCAAAGGCCAGGGTCTTGTCCGTTGAAATCCTCAGTTTTCAAGACATTACCTCTGCTATGGTTTTCACACGCCTATTTTATTTAGAGTCAAGGCTAAGATTTTGACTCCATTTTTTTATCTCTGGACTTAGCCTCTAATATTAAAAAGAAAGGCCACGGGGTAGACAGGAATACCAAAAGTAAAAATGATCAGTTAATATGTCAAAATATTTTCTTATGGGCTTCCCTGGTGGCGCAGTGGTTGAGAGTCCCCCTGCCGATGTAGGGGACGCGGGTTTGTGCCCCGGTCCGGGAAGATCCCACATGCCGCGGAGCAGCTGGACCCGTGAGCCATGGCCGCTGAGCCTGCGTGTCCAGAGCCTGTGCTCCGCAGTGGGAGAGGCCACAACAGTGAGAGGCCCGCGTACCGCAAAAAAAAAAAAAAAATATATATATATATATATATATTTTTTTTTTCTTACTACATTAAGATAAACAGATCTACTGTGTCTCAGAAAGTGTTCAGTGGGGAAGCAAAAAAAAAAACAAAAAACAAAAAACCCAAAGAATCACAAAGAAACCAAGCTCTCCTGGAGCCGTAAGTTCTGTGGAACCGCCCTACCTCTGAGCTTTTGGTGTCTATTCCTCTTTCAGTCAGTTTTCTATCACTCGCTGCTGCAAGTGTCCTAACTGATACCGAGGCCTTCTGCTGTGCATTTGCCATTGAGGCTTCGTTTACACCATGGCACAACGTCCTCTTTAAGAGGACTCACGGGAGATAATTACCTCTGGCCTCACTTTTATGAATAATTGTGCTTCTGAGCAACTGGCTTTTCTCCTTGGATGTCATGAAGCACTACCCTAGAATGTGCCAGGGATTCGTTTTACTCAGGTACGGTAAGACACGCAGACATGGAAATATCTGTCACGAAGGAAAAATTTTTGTATATCCACAAGTCCCTAGAAATAAGAGGCACGACCGTACAGGGAAGTACCAGGGTCAGCCAGAAGGCAGAGGGAGTGGGGAAAATTCAGCCAGCAGCCTTTATTGTGGTTTCTGCAAGCAGGGCAAGAAGCGGCAGGGGAAGCAGGTGCAATATTGGCTAACTTGATTTTGAGTAATTGAGTTTGAGTAATCTCAGTGGGCTTTGGGGCATAGGAGCTGTCCCTAGGTGTCTGCTACCTGGCCCTGGGTGATTAGGGCAGGGGGATGTGGCCCAGAGTGAGAGACTCATAGAGGAGGTAGCTGGGGTGTGGCATTGGTTGGTTTGCACTTGGAAGGTGCTTGAAGGCCAGTTGTGTACTATCTCCAGGAATTAGCCAGCCCTTGTAGGGGAGGGGGGGAGGGTCTTCACAAGGTCATCAAGACCCCAAGATGTCAAAGCCTCAGAATAAAAAGGCATGATTACATCGTAAAGCAATTATACTCCAATAAGGATGTTTAAAAAAAAAGGCATGATTAACACAAACATATACCTGCTTGTATTTCCCTCTCTGTGTAAACTGCTACTAAGCTCAGAATTAAATTTATGGTTTATTTATACCTGCCTATAAATCTTACTCCTAGATTTGTCTTAGCTTTCCACCCTCCATAGTCCAATTTCTTCACTTATTTGTTTTTATTTTATCTTTTATAATCTTGTATAAATTATCATAAACCTTTTCTGGAACAAGAAGGTGTACAAAACCAAACAAAAAAAACCAATAAAAGAACAAACAGCATTTCAGCCTCCTGCAAGGATTTGCATACAAATCACTATGTGAATGAAAGCCTACAGCGATTTCACAAAAAGCAATCAGAACTCTACAAAACAATGCCCTGCAGCTCTTAAAAGAGGCTCTGCAGCTGAAAGAGGAACATGACCTACTAGTGTCCTGGCCACGATAGGTATTTATTACACACTTAATTAAAACACCTCTGCCTTGGGATTTAGCAGAATGTTTGGGGTAAAGGAGGATTTCCTTTCTTGAAGAGCTCTCTGGAGAAATGGGAATGTGTTCCTTTCCTCTGGATACATTTCCCTATAACAAGCAAGTAGAGGTCTTCGGGTTAATCCAGTTACACTTAAAACTGCCTCAAAAATAAAAACATTCTTTCCAAAGGAAAGCTCTTCTTTGGAGCACCTAACAGTTGGAGGTCTTGAAAGGACCCAGTCATAATGATTGGCAGGTGTTGGAAGCTTTCTTACCCGTTATCACCTGGGCATGACCAACAGGCTCTTTAACAGCGACCGGGGCCACCTCGCACCTGAGGAAACAGGCTGGGGCGTCAGAGTCCTGCACTTGGAGAGGGAACCAGCATCAGAACCCGGGCATCTGTGCCTTTAACCACTAGGTAGTTGCCTGGGT
The DNA here is from genome assembly GCF_937001465.1 of Orcinus orca. Taxonomy (NCBI): domain Eukaryota; kingdom Metazoa; phylum Chordata; class Mammalia; order Artiodactyla; family Delphinidae; genus Orcinus; species Orcinus orca. The sequence goes on from NC_064572.1 coordinate 7,309,255, forward strand.
ACAAGGGACAGCTGGGACTGTTTTAGTTGAAAATGACAGAAGCCCAAATCAAACTAGCTGAAGCCAAACAAAGGTGGGAAGGAAGTAAATTCCCATTATTCAAGCAATGGGAATGGATGCGGGCATGACTGGGTCCTCAGACCCGATCCGAGCGCCTCCATCTGTCTCTCTGTCTCCCAGCTCCCTCCCCGGGCGGGGTCCTGGCCGCACAGCACCCCCCCCCCCCATGTGGCACGCCCCGGCCCCGCAGAAGCAGCCCCCGTCTCTGCACTCCACAGACCAATCTGGGCGACGACTGGACCATTTGGATCACGGACTCATCCAGGACCTAATGCTGCTTCCAGCTGATCCTGGGTCAGGTGCCCGGTTCCGATTTGGCGGGCTGGGGTGGGGGGTGCACCACAATGTGATTGACAGTGCAGGGCAGCATCGAGGGCCAGTCCCCAGGAGGACAGAAGGGTGCGGACAGACGGCTGCCAGAAAGCACCCGCCAGTCTCAGCACCCGTTCTGCGCCTGCGCGGCGCGCGCAGCACTTCCGCCAGGTCTGCGCGCAGCCGTTCTCCTTCTCCCCACGGAAAGGTCCACGCGGGGGATGTCAGCGCTCAGCTCCTCTCACTGAGGCCGAACAGCAGGGACGGGACAGGTGCTCTGCTAGCGACCCCCTGCTATGGTAAGAAGGCTTCAGTTACCGTGTAACGCAGGCGTGACACAGGCAGCTGCCACAGGACCATGGGGACCCTTAGAACCCTGGAGCTTTTACATTGAGCTAGAGACACACTGATGGGGCGGCCCTCCCTCCGTCAGAGCTGACATGCCGCCTGCAGAGCTTCCTCTAGTGAGGGCAGCCTCCCGGGTCCAGGAGCCCCGATGGAAAGCAGACACACAGTTGGGGCGAGCACAGCCCTGGATTTGCAGGGCAGAGGTGGTTTCAGACGCGTTGTGGCTGGTCCAGGGATCAGGCCATATGCATCTCCATGTTTCTTTCCAAATACATGGATGCCTACAAATGGCCCTAGGTGATGGGGACTGGGTTCAAAGGTCACCAAACTCCTCCAGCAACATCTTGCCCACCTGCAGCCCCAGGGCTAACACTTTCTCAAGGAGATGAAGCTGAGCGCTGTCAGTTGCATGGATTACACAGTGGGCTGAGAGAGGCAGCCCCGTGGAGTTTCCAGGCTTCCAGTGAGGCCGTTGCTGTCCCTTGAGCCTTGATGCCAGTTTCACCGTGAAGGAGGGTGCCAGCCCTGGGATGGAGCCATGGGAAAGCGGGCACTGGGGCTCTGGGGCCCCTTAGATGTTCCACATGGCTCTACAAAGAGCCACATGTATGGCTTTTCAAAACTGTGAGATCAAATTCATTGAGTCTGTCAAGGGAAGCTTCAGAGGCAAGAAGTATTTCAGGATGAAAAAAATTTTTTTATTTGCAAAAAGGGCAAGGGAGCCAGACTTCAGTAAGACCAGCTCATCCAATAAAAAATCCAACAAGTATCTCATGTTATAAAACCCCACAAGATTGCATGTTTACATCTGTCTGTTCATGGTGGGAGAGGATCAGCTCCTCACGCCCTGATGTTGTGTTACTGTCTCAGACATTAACCCCAGATCCAGGATGACGTGGTCCCTGCTGAGAGTCCAGGCTTACAGGAAATGCTCGAGATTTTGTTCTTTGGTGAGACCAAAACTAGATAGAGTGGCCGTATTATTTTTATTTTGTATGAAGGTACAAAGTGTTTTTTCTCCCTGACTGTGGGAAATGCGCTGCACACACAGTGGTAACAGAGCTGGATCAATTGCCGGTTTCCACACGATGAATCATTTGTTTACGTTTTGATCCGTTTTTCTCCTTATTACGGTATCATCAGTTGTAATCAAAATTACAAAGATGTAATCAAAGATGTAATCTTCAAAGATGTAATCAAAATCAGTATCACTCTTAAGAGTGATCAAGAAGTTCCTAGCACCGTGAGGAAAAGTGGCCTAAACAAACATGACAAGTGTCATGTCACATTGAAGAAGTTAGGAGCCAAAGTAGGGCCAAGGTTGCTTAATTCTGTTTCTTTCCTCTTTTTGCTTATTCCCTGAATATGCTCTGAGACACATGAATCATTACATCTGTTGATGTTGATGAGGCAGAATATTTTGAAATGTCATTATTCTCCGTACCTCCTCTCTATCCTCTGACTCTTCCATCATTAAAGAGGCTGCCGTTTGTTGCATCAGGAGAGGCCGAGTATCCTTGGCTTTGACTTCTAAGCTCAGAGTTTTGGTTTTCTGTTCTTTTTGGCACATAGTTTTTTTTTTAATTAATTTTTACTGGAGTATGGTTGATTTACAATGTTGTGTTAGCCTCTGCTGTACAGCAAAGTATACATACACACATATCCACTCTTTTTTAGGTTCTTTTCCCATATAGTCATTACAGAATATTGAGTTCCCCGTGCTGTACAGTAGGTCCTTATTAGTTATCAATTTTATATATAGTAGTGTGTATGTGTCAACCCCAATCTCCCAATTTATCCCTTCCCCCCTTTCCCTCTTGCTAATCACAAGATTGTTTTCTACATCTGTAACTCTATGTCTGTTTTGTAAATAAGTTCATTTGTACCACTTTTTTTAGATTCCACATATAAGTGACATCCTACACGATATTTGTCCCTCTCTGTCTGACTTACTTCACTCAATATGACAATCTCTAGGTCCATCCATGTTGCTGCAAATGGCATTATTTCATTCTTTTTTATGGCTGAGTAATATTCCATTGTATATATGTACCACATCTTCTGTATCCATTCATCTGTCGATGGACATCTAGGTTGCTTCCATGCCCTGGCTATTGTAAATAGTGCTGCAATGTACATTGGAGTGCATGTATCTCTTTGAATTATAGTTTTCTCCGGATATATGCCCAGGAGTGGGATTGCTGGATCATATGGTAACTCTACTTTTAGTTTTTTAAGGAAGCTCCATACTGTTTTGCACAGTGGCTGCACAAATTTACATTCCTGCCAACAGTGTAGGAGGGTTCCCTTTTCTCCACACCCTCTCCAGCAGAAATTCCAGCTCTTGCCAAGATCTCGCTGCAAGTCAGGAGGCTTCTGTCCCACTATCTAAAGTCCGCATCATTATTCTCCCTGTCACGCCATGATTGTCTGCCATTCCTCTTCCCTCACCCACGAGCAAGGGTGTCACAGACCTCTCCGGGCCCACAAAGCACTCTCAGCCCCGCTCTACCAGACTCTAGAGGGAAGGAAATTTATCATCCCCAGTGACATGAGTTTTTCTCGCGCATGAAATTCAAAACCAGACTCCAGCCATAGATGTGTGACACACGCTGAGAATGTGTAAATACCTGCAAATCCACCACAGCTTCTCAAATTGAGGAGCCGCAAAATATGCTCCCAACTTGTAAACCTGCCCAGAAGCTGGAGTGTAGAGTCCTTACAAACTAATCGGAAAATCGGATGTGCTTTTCCACAGAGGATGCAACAGGCCCGTCACAAAAGGCCAAGTTTGCCCAGTGAGCATATGCCCCACACGCTTCACAAAAACAAACTTCAATTCACTAGTGAACAAAGAAAAGGAAATGAAGTCAACAACCAAGGCCTTTTCTTCCCCATCAAATTTCTAAAGGAAAAACTGATGCTCCCCAGGGTCTGCTGTCCCCACACATCTCCCCTCCCCTTCCTTTCACTTTTTTATTCATTTCTTCTTTTTTTCCCCCTGGCAGCTTGCAGTTGGCACCTACCTACTTTGAGTCCTCATTTTCTTCCAGTCACAGAAATCACTTACTTGATTATAAAAATTATAAATGTGTGTGGTGATGGATGTTAACTAGACTTTTGTGGTGATCATTCTGTAATATATACAGTATCAAAACAGTATGTTGTACACCTGAAATGAATACAATGTTATATGTCAATTATATCTCAATTTTTAAAAAAAGAAGACACAGAACTTGGAAAAACGTCTTTAATTTTGACGAAGTCTAATTTACCTATTTCTTTTGTGACTTGTGCCTTTGGTATCATATCTAAGAAACTATCACCTATTCCAAGGACACAAAGATCGATTGCCATGTTTCTTCTAAGATTTTTATAATTCTGACTTTTGCATTTAGATTTATGATTGATTTTGAGTTAATTTTGTGTTGGTATAAGGTAGGGGTCCAACTTCATTCTCTTGCATGTGGATATCCAGTAGTCTTGGCGCTGCTGTTGAAAATCACTTGAGCATCCATCAGTCAAGAAGTATACACGACGCAAGCTAATCCGCGTTGAGTTATAGGCTCCAGGGTGAGGCACGTGACGCATCGACAAATACCTGCCTCACCACCACACTAGGCAAGGAGCGCAGCACCTAGACAGCCCAGACTTGCCATATCTCAAGTCTCGGAGGCAAAGAAGCAGCTCTCAATTGTAAAATGAGAGTAGGTTTAAGATGCTGTATGACGCGCGGGTGCTGCTTCCTGAGCGCCGTCGTGAATGGCAGGGCGCGGGACGCGCGCTTTGCTGGTTTCCATGTGGGCATCTGTGACGTGACCGGGGACCTCCATTTATGGAGGGTTCAGCTACTAGAGACTAGACACAGAGACTAGAGTGGGGTTGTTGCTTTAAGCCTTCCTCAATCTCGTGGAAGTTTTAGTTCGTCTATTTCTGGAGAGGTTTAGAGAACATGGCACCCACGTCCTCACAGACACGTGTGCACAGAAATGTCGCCCACCGTTCTGTGTGCCCAGCTCCGCGAAGCTGCCTTTCCCTTGAGACACTTTGTCACGTAGAAGGGAAAAGCAACGTGCGAAAATAAATCCTCGGGTGGCAGAGGGTCTGTCTGTGGGGTATTGTGGTCATGCTGATATCAGGAAATGAAGAGGCTCGAAATAGCAAAGGCACCTAATTGCTGCCGTCCAAAGAGAAGTCAGCAAGAACTGCAGAGAACGGAAGGCAAGTTTGCTGCCACCCGAGTAAGGTGGATGCATATAAAAATGTGCTTTTGATGTGGAGGTGGTGGGAGCCCAACATAAACGTCAATGTCAAGTACCTAATACAGACCCCAAAGAAATCATCCCCCTTTGCAACATGGTCTCCATCGCTTCTGTACAACCTGTGGTCCAGGTCAAGAGGGAAGTTAGCCCTAGAAAGGGCCATTTTTCATAAGACAGTTAGCTGTATTCGTTTCCTACCACTGCTGTAACAAATAACCCAAACCTAGTGGTTTAAACAGTACAAACTTACTGTTTGACATTTCTGGAGGCCAGATGTCTGAAATGAGTGTCCGCAGGGCTGCCTTCCTTCCGGAGGCCCTGGGGAGAGTGCGTTTTCTTGGAGGCTGCCTGGATTCCTTGTCTCCTGGTCCCTTTCTGCAACTGCATCACTGGCCCCATCACTTCTCCTTCCCTGACTCTGAATCTCTGCCTCCCTCCTCTAAGGACTCCTGTGATTCCACTGGGCCCAGCCACATAATCCAGGATAAGCTTCCCGTCTCTAGGTCCTTACCTGAGTCACATCTGTGATCTCTTTGGACATATAAGGTACCAGGGTCACAGGTTCTGGGGGTTAGCACATGGACATCTCTGGGGGCTATCTATCCTCTGTACCACACCACTGTAGGCTTTTCTGCTTCCAAGGGAACTGGCAAGAGGTCCAGTTGCCTGGCCTGCTCCTATTTGAGGCAGGAGCAGAAGGGCAAAGGGTGGTGCTCAGGTTCTTACTGGAGGAAATGCCTGTCTGACACGGGCAGGGCAGTGCTTTGGGGCATGCGCCCTCCCCTCCGTGCCTGGCTGTGCCTCTTTGAAGGTGCCCTGAGAGCTTGCAGAGAGAGCAGCCTTGGACTTGGTCTGCGGGAAGCCCGGTCGTAACTCGCAGAATCACAGAGGTGTCACCGGCCAGCATCCCTATTAACAGGGTGGTTTCCTGTGCGTCTTACTTTCTTCAGGAGACAGGAGAGATGCTCTTCGGGCAGGAGAGACGTGTCCTCTTCCCTGCTGTCTCTCCCAGTGGCCAGGAGAGTGCTCGGTACACGGTGGGTGCCCAATAAATGCCTGTTACCTTGCCTTACGTGCCTCAGACTTAAATCCTGCTTCTCTCCCCAGAGAGCACACAGTTCCCTGTGCGATCAGCACTGATGAGGCCCCAGGCCTGGCGAGCCCTCCGCAGGGCTCCCCCTGCACGAGGTCTGAGGCAGAAGGCGGCGTTACGACACTTCTCTGTTTTGCTACAGTCACGTCTCTTAAGATGCTTGGCGCTTCCAGCCAAGATTCCTTTCCCTTTAATTTGGAAGCTTCCCACGTGTCCCTCAGATGTGCCCTCTGCCCGGACTTAAAGAGCGAGACCTCAGGCCCAAGCTGCGGGAACTTTCTGTGCCCACACAGAGGAGGGGGCTGGCGACAAACCGGTAGTGTCGCTGGCGGCCGGTCACTGCCGACGTCCCCAAAGGTGAAGGCAGAGCTCAGCCACCTTCAGACGGGCAGGCTTGTGCTGGGCAGGGGCCTGGCTGGGCTCCTCCTGCAGGAGTGAAGACCCCGTTTCTCAGGACCCTGTGGCCAAGGCAGCACCTTGTGGGCCCCTCCCCTTGGGCTCTAAAGACCCAGCCTACTGGGATTTATGGAGGCTCACGGGATCCATCATTAACTCCGCTTTCAGTCCTTCTCCTTCCCAAAACAATGGGAGGTGGATCTGGAAATTCCAAGCTTCTCATCCTGTTGGGTCTTGCTGGTGACCAGCCCTCACTCAGAAACCACGCAGAGTCACCTCATTAGAACAGAAGACCCTCCTATCGCCCAGGAAATCACAAGGGTTTCAGGAGCCCTGTGTCAGGAACCGGGGGCAGAGACCAATATATGTTTTCTACTATCTTAGGCGACCCGTAAGAGCTTCTACTGCCAAATTCAGAAGGATATGAGCAACAAAATAAATAATATAGCCCGATTATAACCCAAAGTATAAAACAACTATATTTATAAACCCATACTGATGAAAATTATGATCGAAGAAGTAAATAAATGGGTGAGAAGTGGCAGCTCCACCTTACAGGGGATTCCAAACAGTATACGGAGATACTCCCTCCTCCAGGGGGTGGGGCTCAATCCCCCTCCTTTAAGCTCTAAGCCTGGGCTCCAAAGAATATTGTAGGGAAAGTGAAATAGTCACTCAGACTGGAGAAACCTGCCAGACACCCCCTCAGCCACGTGCCCTCACGTCAGCAGGGGTGTCATGCGGGTCCCCTCATGTGATATGAGGAGACGGGCACTTTGCCTCTTAGTATCCTTTCCAAAAACCCAGAATCCCAGTCTGATCATGAGAAAAACACCAGGGAAACCCAAATTGAGGGACCTTCTACCAAATACCGGACCGGAACTCCTCAAACTGTCAAAGTCACGAAAACCAAGATAAGACTGAGAATCTCACAGACCAGAGGAGGCGAACATGATAGCCCAGTGCAACGTGGCATCCATGGGGTCCTGGAGCAGAAACAGGGCACCAACGGGAGAACAGGAGAAACCCAGAGAAAGCCCGGAGCGTAGGTAATAGCACCGCGCCAAGGCTGGTTCCCAAGAGTGACAACTCTCCCAGTTAACAGAAGGGCTACCAGTGGGGCAACTGGGGGTGTGATGTGTGGGAGTCTACGTGCTCCCATGGCAACTCTGCAAACCTAAAAACTTTCCAAAATAAAAGTATATTTCTGAAAAATCTCTAATTGCGGTCTTAAATAATACATCCTTAATGCATTCAACAAACACATATATTGCGCTTACCCCATTCAGGACACTGTTCTCAGGGCAGCAGAAATATCAACTTCTCCCTCTGACACAGTGGTGACCCCAGTGGTGACCGTTGTGGCCGCAGCCGGCAGGCAGAGGGCAGAGGACACAAGAAGGTCCACGGCCTGGGCGCTGCAAGCCGGGGGGCCAGAGCTCCTCCCCGAGGGTGGAGGGTCCGCCAGCACTGCCACAGCCAAGAGGGCCTTCAGGAGCCCACCACGTCCTGCTCTTGGAATGGCAGCACGGGCAGGACTTCAGGGCTGGGGCAGAGAGAGCCCCTGGCGGTGACCGCGACGCCCCTTGTTTACAGATGCGGAAGATGAGGCCCCGAGGCACTGAGTCATGAGGGACTGTCCCCGGGAGCGAGTGGGGAGAGCTCAGATGCCCTGGGGGCTGTGCCCACCTCTGCAGAGGAGGGTCCCCAGTGCGAGGTAGGACCTCTGTCCCCAGGAGGTGGGGCACCCAGGGCTGTGAGAGCACAGGTGAGATCGGCCTGCCAGGCTGCCCGCCTGGGAGGAGCTCCCTGGGAAGAAAGGCTGCAGCCCTTACGCTGAGGCGCCCACTGGGAAGGGGGTCTGGCCGAGGGGCCGGGCAAGGGGTCAGGGTGTGGTGCCCTCCACTTGGCCTGGCTTCTCCTGCAGCTCCTGCCGCAGGCCCGGCCTCCCGGCATCAGCCCCTCACCTGTGCGCTCCAACCAGGGTCAGGAGTGATGGTGAGGGTCCAGAGCCCGCTGAGAGTTCTCATGAGGCTTCTAAGAACCAGGCAAACTGAATGGAGTCAACGTCTGAAGAAGAGAAAACTTGAAGACGTTACTAGGAGCTGCCAGTCTGTTATGGCCGCTTTTAAACATTTTGTTCGTGGATGTGATAAAATCAGACCTCTGAGAATTTTAAGCCCAAGCCCCCCGGACACTGCATCTCTTTTCAGCCTTTGCTTAAACAATTCATTCTCTGCAGCTCAGTAAGCTGAAAAGGCCTGGGAATAACGTTTGAAACAAAGGTTAATGAAGTTCTTTACATGTAAAAAAGATTAATTCATAATAATAATAGTCCAATCAAACCAGACCTGCTCACTAGGCCTGGCCTTGGCTCTGAGCCCCCAAGGTGGAGGGCAGGCGCCAAAGGCAGAGAGTGAGGGGCCTGTCACTCCTGTCCCCTCGGTGGCAAAGTTGCACAGCCTCTCCCCGTTCACAGTCATCGTCAAATAGTGTCTGGGCATTCCTCCTGCCTGGGGGTCGGGGGGCTCTGTGCCCTGGACGGGGACGCCCCCTCACCTCCAGGGCAGTGTGGTCCCAATTCCCAGAATTAACCCTCCTTGTAGAATCGTGGCCTTAACCGCCCTAGTAAACACTCCCCCATGTCACCAGGGAAGAAAGCAGCGAAGCTCCGTCAGCCATGAACTAGGTTATAGAACAGAAAGGAGCCCCGGGGTCGGGGGTGAGGGAAGGTGCAGGAGGGGACTGCCAAGCACCGTGGGCTCAAGGGCAGTTGGAGGGACAACAAGGAGAGGCACTGAGGCACCTTTCCATTTTACCAGCAGGAGCTGGCGGGCCTGCCATCTTAAGCAGGCCAGAGGACCCCCAAACACAGTTCAAGTTCAGGAGCAAGTTCCCTTCACAGACTGGCTTGGGGCCCACCCTCTGAGGCTCTCCCAGGGCTGCAGGAGTCCTGGGACCTAATAATACACACAAATCAGAATGCAGGCTGTGGGCCCTGACCATGCAAGGACAGGGGGAAAGCTGACGCCCCAGCCCGGCCGCTGGCCTTGCCCTAAAGCAGCAGCGTGTCCAGCCCCGGAGCCAGGGCCCTGGCTGTGCCAGCAGCCCCTATATCCAGAGAATGAGCGCGCTGGGGGGAATGGCAGGCATGCGGCTCAGCTGTCACTGTGAGACCAGCCCAGGAAGGCTGCTCTCCCCCCACTCCCTTCTTCCTGTCCCCAGGCTGCAGTCCAGACCCAGCGCTGGGAGCTCAGTCTGGACGATAATGAACCTGTGAGATGGCAAACCAGGTGCATAGCGCGAGGGGAGGCCACTTAGAAGAGAGAAAAATAAAACACCTGAGAAGGGTGGTGGCGGGCTTTGTCCTCAAGGCGGATTCTGACCGAGGGGATGGGGGAGGGTCGTGCCCCCTTGGTCTTTCCCCAGGAAGGAGACTGACTCTGTGTTTCCAGGGCTGCCAAGGGCTGGCCCACCATCCCCCCCATGTCATTGCCCCGGGCATCCCGGGACTCCGGAGAAACATCCAGCTTCCTGACGCAACAGCAGCCTGGGACTTTATAATCACCTCTCAGCCTTGTCTTTCCAATCTGCAAAATGGGAAAACTTCTAGCTTCCTCTGGGGCCAGCTGCTCCTTGGCACAGGGCACGGTGGGGAGACCCCTGACCCTAGATCACAACAGGCAGAGACTCGCTGCTGGACCAGCGGCCCCACCAAGCTAGCCCCCGTGGGAGGAACGACGTGGCTTTGGTGGCCACTTTATTGGGGAGCTTGGGCACCGCCCTCAAGGAGCATCTGAGATTAACGGGACCCAGACCTGACACTTGAAGCCCTGGGAGAGGGTCCCAGCAGCTCAAGGCCCGCTGCCTTTCCCCTGGGGCCACGCCTTGCCCACTGCCCAGGTCCACAGACAGGCCAAGCATTCCAGATACCCGACAGGAAGATGGACACACAGTGTGAGGGGAGCTGGGCGCCTGGTGCTCAGAGACGTGGGGAGGGGGGATGCAGAGCAGGGCGGAGAGGACGCCTGTGCATCCGCCTGGGCCGCCCCATGTGCGTCCCTCACAGGGTCTGGACACCCTTGCCTCCCCCTCGGGGCCCACCACGGCTGCTCTTGACTTTGAGAGTAACGCTGAGCTTACTCACCCAGGGAGAAAGGGGAAAACCACACTGGCCACTTGTCCATGTCCCTCTGCTTCCTTCTAGGGTCAGGTGGAGTGTGTGAAGGGGAAGACAGCTGCCTGCTCCGGAGTCCCCAGAAGGAGAGGCTGTGCCAGTGGTCGGGGCGTGACCCTCGGGGCTCTGAGCTGCATGGGGTCAGGCTCAGCCTGGCCCGCCCCAGCCTGAGAGCACAGGCAGGCCTGGGCCCTGGGCCACCAGGCTCTGGCTCAGAATGTCAGAGGACAGACCAGAGAGACTCATGGAGCAGCAGCCCACCCCTCACAGCAGGCAAGAAGGGTGTGCTGCTCCCAGCCCATCCCCTGACTCCCTCTTCTGCGAATCTAAATCCCCAGGATGGACACAGTCAACATTCACCCTGTGGTGCAAATAAGGTGAATTCAGGAGCCGGGACCCAACATTAGCCTCTGATTCCACGCCCCAAACCACCAGGTGGTTGAAGGTACAGCCGCAGCTCAGAGGAGCGATGTTCTCTTGGAGATGATCTTGTTTTACATGCGGGCTGAGACCCAGAGGGGCCCAAAGGCTCGTGGCAGAGCACCTGACCCCTGCCGGTGACCTCAGGAAGGCTCCTGAACCCGTCACAGACCAAGGGAGGGGGTGTATGCCGAGCTCCCCTCCAGACACAGCGAGAGGAAGAAGTAGCCCCGCTCTCGGCACTGCGGACACCAGTCCCGAGCGCCTGAGCTCCTCCAGCCCCGCAGGGCTGGGCTCGCTACCCCCTCGCACAGGTGGGAATTAGGCTCAGAGACGCCGAGGGTTTGCCGGACGCGGCGCCGCCGGGAAGAAGGCGGCTCCTCCGGCATCTGACTGCCCCGCCCAGGCTCCGGCCCGGGGTTCTGAGCGTCTGTCACCCGCCCGGTCGCGTGTCGCTGGGCCCATCGCGCCGCGGGATGGCGCGTTTCAGTGCCTATTAGCACAGCTTCCAGCCGCCCCGCAGCCACCCACGCCTTGCGCTCGCTGCCCAGCCCAGGCTGTTGTCCTGCTGACTCCCGGCTCCGTCCCCAGAGCCCTGACCGCCTGGCAGCTGTCGCGCCCAGGGCACAGCAGCTCAGGGGAAAAGCGAAGATCTCCTCGCAAGAGAGACGGTTCGCTTCATAATTGCTGCTGAGACGACTACGTGCTTCCCCGGCCCTCGCCCGCCGCCAGAGTCCCTCCGCCGCTGGGAGGCCGATTCAACCAGCCAGCTGCCAGCGGCGCTGATGTAAAAATAGAGGTAGGCGGTGGGGGCCGGCACCCGACTCCCCGTGTGACGGAAGGCCGGCAGACAGCTGCGGCTCGTCCCCTCCCCCTCTCCTCCCTTCCCCTCCCCCTCCCCATCCCCTCCTCCTCTCCCCTCTCCTCCCCTCCTCCTCTCCCCTCCCCTCCTCCCTCCCCTCCCCTCACCCTCCTCCCTCCCCTCCCCTCCCCTCCCCTCTTCCCTGGCCTCCCCTCCCCTCCCCTCCTCTCCCCTCCCCCCGCCCCTCCCCTCCCTCCCTCCCCCTCCTCCCTCCCCTCCCTCCCCTCCCTCCCCTTCCTCTCCTCCCCTCCCTCCCCTCCCCCTCCTCCCTCCCCTCCCTCCCCTCCCTCCCCTCCCTCCCCTCCCTCCCCTTCCTCTCCTCCCCTCCCTCCCCTCCCCCTCCTCCCTCCCCTCCCCCTCCTCCCTCCCCTCCCCCTCCTCCCTCCCCTCCCTCCCCTCCCCTCCCCCTCCCTTCCCTGCCTCCCCTCCCCCTCCCTCCCCCTCCCCCCTCCCCCTCCCTTCCCTGCCTCCCCTCCCCCTCCCCAGCCCTTCCCCTTAGACGGGAGGGAAATAGCACAAACCTTCATTCTCCTGTGGTCTTTCTGGATTTTCTATAGAGAACATTCCAGTACCCGGCCAGTTCCAAGGTGGGAATGGAATGAGAGGAAGTGAGAGGCTGCAGCCCATGTCACACTACCGCCTCAGAGCCCAGGGTGCACCCCCTCAGGGCCAGGACTGCCCTGCCGCCCTCCTGCCTGGGACCACCGATCTGCCTGGTTGCCACACCAGCCGCAGTCCCAAGCTCCGGGTGCCCATTTCAGTGAGCATCCGCAGGTGAGTCAGAGACCCGAGAGGCGTGCTGGAACCCCCTCCTGCCCCAGCAAGGCAGCTTCCCTCTCTCTCTCTGCTTAGAACAGTTCCATGGCTTTCCGCCGCTCTTAGAATAAAGAAAAAATATACAGTCAGCGGTGGAGGGTCTTCAGGCTGGGTCTGCCTCCCCCTGCATCCTCTCTGCCCACCAGCCTCCCCCATCCCCACCCCGTCACACCCACCTTTCCACAGGCCATGAACCTCCAGCCTCCCCACTTCACCTGCTGCTGCCTACTCACCCTCAAAGTACCTCTACTGCCCTGGCTCAGGAGCCCACCCCCTTGGCTTCTTCTATACTGTCACACCGCACGGCTCTCTTGCAGCCCATGCTAAATGGACAGGCTTGCATTGTTGTTTGATGAATTCTGTTTCCCACTCTGCACTGAGGGCTCCCTGAGGCTGAGACCTGGACTCTTCGGCTGGCCTCCTTGTCTCCCAGCACGGTGCCTGCACATAGTAGGTGCCCAGTAAAAGTTTGTTGAGTAAATCAGCAAACTTATAGCTGCAGGTGTGTCAACGAGCAGGGCAAGAGTGGAGTGACAGAGTTCTGGGTGCTTTTGGAAAATGAGCTAAAGGATGATCAAGACTAGGGACTTCCCTGGTGGTGCAGTGGTTAAGAAGCCACCTGCCAACGCAGGAGGCATGGGCTTGATCCCTGGTCCAGGAAGATCCCACATGCCACGGAGCAACTAAGCCCGTGTGCCACAACTACTGAGCCAGTGCTCTGGAGCCCGCAAGCCACAACTACTGCAGCCTGCGCCCTAGAGCCCGTGCTCCGCAACAAGAGAAGCCACCGCAATGAGAAGCCGGTGCACCGCAACGAAGAGTAGCCCCCGCTCGCTGCAACTAGAGAAAGCCTGCGCACAGCAACGAAGACCCAACACAGCCAAAAAAAAAAACCTACACACTCCCAACGCAGGAGGCCCAGGTTCGATCCCTGGTCAGGGAAATAGATCCCACATGCATGCCTCAACTGAGTTCACATGCCGTGATTAAGGAGCCCGCGAGCCGCAACTAAGACCCGGTGCAACCAAATAAATAAATAAATATTTTTTTAAAAAAAGAATAATCAAGACTAGATGTTGGATGTCTTGGCTTCTCCAGCTGAGGGAAGGTTGGCCCCACACCTGCACCTTGGATAACCAGGAAGACGGCGGAGAAAAAGGACATCTCGCTGGCTGTGAACCACAACCCTGTGTTCTCGTGTGGCTGGGAACAAATCTGTTTGCTTCAAATTGCCTGGATTGCCCTTTGGAAAAAATATGACCACCCGGTGCAGGGCTGGGACTGCGGTGCAGCAAGGGAAGTGCGCAGGGGAGCAGAGGCTTGAGGAAGGGCTGCTTGTGTGGGCTCCACCCTGTCCAGGCTGGACCACTGCGCTCGCTCTCATGTCAGTGAGAGATGCCCTGTAATTTCAGAGGTGCTGAGATCCCCAGCTTTCAAATTCCTGGCCTCCACCGCCAGGGCAGCGTAGGAAGAAATCACTACACAGCGTCTCCCAAGGGAGGCTCTGGGCGTCCCTGGTGATCCCAGCACGCCGGCCTCCTGGAGCCTGGTTCTCCACCGGCCTGCCCTGCACCAGCGCTAGAGGCCGGAGACGAAACTCAGAGGAAAACCTAGATTCCAGAGAACCTTCCAAAGACAGAGGGTAAGCATAGTAGGCATCCTTTTTAAGCATTTACTGGAGAAGTTCAAGTGCAGTGTAGTTATTCCATGTAGTGCCTCTTGTGCCTGCAATAGAAGAGACACTCGGTAAATGCGTGAGTGGACTGGGCGGGAGGGGGAGGGGAGGCAGAACTGTGGGCACTCTGGCTTAGGAAGGGTAAAGGGTAAACAGAGCCTTCTCAGAACTTCAAAGGGCACCTGGATGTGGAGAAACTCTTTATAGCACTGGAGTCTCCCCTTTGCTCATCCCCTTGTCCTGCATCCTGAGGGGCTTCACAACAGCCCCCCCTTCCTCTCCCAGGGATCCTGAGCAAGAGAAGTGGGGGGGGGTGTGATCACAGACTGTCAGAGGAACGGGGACCACCTAGAGCAGAGCTTCCCCCTCCTGTTACCTATGGAAACCAACGTCCTCCGCGGAGCCAGGGCTGGAACCCAGAGATGCTCTCCCCAGTGCCATCTGCCCAGCTCACTCAGGATGCCTGTGGAGCTCAGATGGGAGAAATGACAGGAGCAGTTTAGTCCTTTCAGCGGGGGCCACCTTGGGGTCACGCTTGACACAGCCGTTCTCCGACCCCCGCCTCCATGGCCCCACCTCCCGCCACCGGCGTGGCTGCAAATGGATCTGCCCAAACTCATCTCTGCTGCTGGAAGTACCATTCAGGGCTGAGGGCCTAGAGGGGCCTTTTCTTCTCTGTTTATTTATTTTTTCATTTTTCGCTTAAGTATTTTTAATATTAACATAACACTTATATCTTGAAAATAATAAAGTTGAAAAGAATAATGAAGTATAAAAAAGGCAGAAAAAATCACCTATCACCCCCCATACAGAAAGCATCGTGGTAATTTATCACTTTGACCGAGTTGCTTTGTCCTTTTGCCCTTCATTTTTTCCCTGGTCCAATGGGTCCCTGCTGACACAGGGCACATTAACATTGGGCTGAAGGGCTCCAGGCAGCTCTGTCTCCCAGCTGGTGCCCTGTTATCCTGGGGAATTTTCAGACCCAGTGTATTTTTAGGCCCAGGGAAAATGTAACAGATTTAAAATAAGGCAACAGAATTTGGGGCAAAATTCCTTAAGCCCATGTGTGAGATTTGAGCTGTGTTTCAAGGGTGGCTAAAGCCAGGCCTGCACCGTGAAAGGTGTTGAGTTCTATTTTTAGGGAATATGACAGGCTGAGTTCTTGGAACAACATTCCTGTGGAAAACAACTAAAAAGCCACATCAAGTATTTTGAACATCTTACAAGACCGAAGAGTTGACAAGATAGTAAGGAATCACCAGCAGGACAGTGATTCTAGAAACAGCTCTTGCCCTGAGAGTGTTTGTTTATCTCACTTACCTTGCTCTTGGGGTTTAACAGCTTTGCAAAGCTTGATGCCTCCCTCGTGAAGCTGGGACACGGGTTTACACCACGGGGAAGCGTGAAGGAGTGAGCCAGGGGTAAGCCCTGCCCCACACCGACACTTGAGGATCAGACAGGCGAGTGGCCCTGGTACCAAGTGTGTGGTAGTGGCGTGGGGTGCAGATTCCTGGGAAATTGTAAACTCAGGCTGAGTTCTCACATGCATTCGCAGCCCACCTCATCTGGGGGGACCAGGAGACCTCAGGCGGTGGATTTAGTTTACCATCATTTCAGATTAGTGGTATCCCAGGAGATCCCTGGCAGAAGCAAATACAAGTCCTTTCTTGAGAGAGTCACCTTTATTCTGGGTTTCCAAGTGTCCCAGAAATAATTCTTCAAAGACAGTGAACGCGACACTGTCAAGTACACATGGAAAAAGGTAGTGTGAGTATGAACCGGGACAATAGGTAATAGAAAGAAACTCCAAGACTTCATCCACTAGGATTATTAGATTCATATTATTAAAAACCTATGCTTGCTCTTTTAAAGAAGAGACAAGCTAACGCATATCCATAGGAAGCAGAAAGCTATAAAAATATGATCTAGTTAATTTTAAAATAAAATAATTTCTAAAATTTTCTAAAAGTTAAAAATTCAATACCAGAAATTTAAAACTGAGCAAAAGGGTTTAACAATAGATTAAGTAATTTAAAGGGAGAATTAGTAAATTGGAAGATCAATTGGAAGAAATTACCCACAATGCAATTCAGATAAACCCCCTAAAATGAAAAATACAAAAAAAAATTTTTTCCATTTAAAAATTTTAAAAAAACTTTTTTAATGTAGAGGGTATCAGAAGTTCTGACATCTTATTTTTTTGCCTGCAATTTTTTCTTTTGATTAAAATGTACACAAAATGAAATGCACAAATCTTAATTGTACAGTCACTGAATCTGACCTTTGTAACCCAATCCTTTATCAAGATACAGACATTTCCATAATTCCAAAAAGTCCCCTCATGCCACTTCTCAATATCCATCCCACTCCCAGAGACAACCATTGTTCTTATTTTTTTCTATACCATAGACTAGTTTTGCCTGTTCTAGAATATCATATAAATGGAATCTTACTGTATATATGTGTAAATTTTTTTCACTCGGTATTTTTGAGATCCATTATGTTGTATGTGCATTTGCAGTCTGTTCCTCTTTATTGCTGAATTGTATTCCATTATACAGCTGTACACAGTTTGTTTATCCATTTTTCTGTTGATGGACACCTGACCTGTTTCCAGTTTTTACTATTATCAATAAAGCTGCTATCACAATTCTTGTATAAGTCCTTTTGTGACTATGTCTTTAATCTTAGTGGGTAAATTCCTAGGATTAAAATTATCAGGCGTTAGAGCAGGTGTATGTTTAGTTTTATAGGAAACTTCCAAATGTTTTCTGAAGTGGTTGCACCATTTTACATTCCCACTCAGAGTATGAAAGTTCCAGTTGCTCCACATACTTGCCAATATTTGGTGTCAATCTTTTTAATTTTAGCCATAATAGTGGGTATATAATAGTATAAGATTGTTCTTTTATTTTGCATCTATCGGATGACTAAAAACTTTGAGCACTTTTTCATGTGCTTGTCTTTTTTTTCGATTGTGGTAAAAAAAAAACCCATAACATTAAATTTAGCATTTTAAACATCTGTAAGTCTACAGTTCTATTGCATTATGTATATTTACATTGTTGTGCAACCATCACCACCATCCATCCACAGAAACTTTTCATCCCCCCAAACTGAAATTCAGTCCCCATTAAAAGCTAACTCCCCATTCCCGCCTCCCCCCAGCTCCTGACAATCACCCTTCTACTTTTTCACTATGAATCTGACTCCTCTGAGTACCTCATGTATGTGGAATCATACAGTATTTGTCCTTTTGTGACTGGCTTATTTCAGTTAATATAACGTCTTCAGACTCATCCATGTTGTAGCATGGGTCAGAATCTCCTTCCTTTTTAAGAGTGAATAATATTCCATTGTACATATACACCACATTTTATCTATTCCTCCATTAATGGACACTTGGGCTGCTTCCACCTTTTGCCTATTGGGATAATCCTGCTATGAACATGGGTGTGCAAATACCTCTTTGAGTCCCTGCTTGTATTTCTTTGGGGTATATACTCAGAAGTAGAATTGCCACATCATATGGTAATTCTATTTTTTAGGAATTGCTATAACATTTTTCCATAGAGGCTATACCATTTTACATTCTCACCAGCAACGCACAAGCGTTCCGGTTTCTCCATACTCTTGCCAATACTTGTTATTTTGTTCTGTTTTTTTGTTTTTGACAACAGCCATTGATTACATTGAGTATGATTGTATGTTTATTTTATTGGCCATTTATATATTCTTTTGTGAAGTGTCTGTTCAAAATATTTTGCCCATTTTATTGCATTTTTGTCTGTTATTGAATTTTATAGGTTTTTTTTTTTTTTTTGCTGTACGTGGGCCTCTCACTGTTGTGGCCTCTCCCATTGCGGAGCACAGGCTCCGGACGTGCAGGCTCAGCGGCCATGGCTCACGGGCCCAGCCGCTCCACAGCATATGGGATCTTCCCGGACCGGGGCATGAACCCGTGTCCCCTGCATCGGCAGGAGGACTCTCAACCACTGCGCCACCAGGGAAGCCCTATAGGTTATTTTTATATAGGCTGGCTACCAACCCTTTGTCAGGTACACGTTTTGCAAATATTTTCTCTCAGTATGTGGCCTGATTGTTCATTTTATTAGTGGTGTTCTTTGATAAGCAACTATTTTAAACTTGGTGAAGCCCAATTTGTCAATTCCTCAGAATGAGATGAGAGAAAAAATAGGATTGAAGGCAACGTTGGAAGAAACAAGGGCTGGTAATGTCCCAAACCTGTTGAAAGACAGCAATCCACATATTCAAAAGCTTGTAAATCCCAAACGAGATAAGTAAAAAGAAACCTACAATTAGGTATGACATAGAGAAACAATATTTTCTCTAAGATTTTCTCTAAGAATATCAAAGACAAAAAGAAAAAAAAATTCTAAGCTGAAATGTGGGGAAATGGAAATGCAGATTTCCTCAAAGAAGGACTAGACTGCTGACTTTTCAACAGCGACAATAGCACTTAGAGGGCAGAGAAATGCCATCTTCAATATGCCAAAAGAAATAACTGTTATCCAGGAATTCTTTATGAGAAAAAAGTGTCTTTCAAGAATGAGGGAGAAATAAGCACATAAGCAAACAAAAACTGAAAGATTTTGCAACCAACACACCATCACAAAAGGAAATTCTAAAGACTGTGCTTCAGGTGTAAGGGAATAATCTCCCTTGGAAGGTACCCATAGGGAAGAAGAAATGAGCAGAGAAAATTATTAATATACAAGAAAATCTAAGCTCTATAAGACAATTACAGTATTTTGAGGAGGTTAAAACCATGACTGATGTATGATAAATAATAATATGTAAGAGTTTATAAAGATAGAATGAAAATATGTGATGAGTCAGGATGAAAATAAATGGATGAATTAGAAGTCCTCAAGGGTCTCGTGTTGTCCAAGGAAAGTAAAAATATTGATTAATTTTAGACTTTGAACAGGCTGGACTAATAGTACAAAATAAAATGATAGATTTAAACCCAAATATGCCAGTAATCACATTGAATATAAACGGACAAAGGGTCTCAATTAAAAGACAAAATTGTCAGGCTGGGAAAACTATTCAGCCTTATGCTGTTTACAAGAAATGTATATAAAATATAAGGGTACATCAAAATTGAAAATAAAAGAATAGAGTCAAGAGTTACAAGTTAAAGTCTTTCCTCTGCCACTTTTACTAATTTATAAACCAAGTTTATAAACTTAGGCAAGTCACTCAGTCTTGAGGCCTCACTGTTATCATTTATGAAAGTAGAGTAATAATCCCTATCCTAGCTACCTTCTAAGATAAAATGAGCTAATGTATGTGAAAGTTCTTCATATAACATAAGACACATAAGAGACATAATGTAAGAGAAAAGCAGTCAAACAAACATTAACATTTTAATAGTCCATGGACTATTAAAATGAATGGGCTATTAAAATGGACCATTAAAATGAATTGTTACTAGTGGCCTTTTAGTTACTATAGTGGGTTAAATTGTTGTCCCTATTGTGGGCTGAATTGTGTCACCACCAACCCAAATTCATATGTTGAAGTCCTAACTCCCAGGACCTCAGAATGTGACTGTATTTGGAGACAGGGCCTTTACAGGAGTAATTAGAACAAAGCCTTTAGGGTGGGCCTTAATCCAACATGACTGGTGTCCTATAAGGAGGAATTTGGGCACAGACATGAAGAGAGGGAAGAGGACGTGCAGACACAGGGACAAGATGGCATCTGCAAGCCAAGGAGAGAGGCCTCAAGTGACGACAGTCCTGCCTTTATTTTGGAGTTCTAGACCCCAGAACTGTGGAAAAAAATAATTCCTGTTGTTTTAAGCCACGCAGTCTGTGGTAATCTGTTACAGGAACTTAATACAGGTCCCATGAAGGAAACTAGGAAAGATGGGGTGAACAAGGATCCAGGGGTGCTACGGCCACCCTTGGTCCATGACGTAGAGAGACTTCTACTCCCGAGTCCATCTCCAGTGACCAGAGCTCTCCACGTGGTGATAAGGTTTAGGAAACCCCAATGACTGTCACAGGAAAGGCAATCCTGATTCTATGGACAGCTCTGAGAACCGCCAACATCACCTTTGCACATTTGAGTCTTTCACCCAATCACCACCCCCAGAAACTGTTCAGCATCAGTGCTACTGAACTCAGGTCCGGCTGCTCATCACTCGAAAGCTAATATTTGAGAGGTAAGTGTTGGTAGAAAGGAAAGTTTGCTTTATTCTGGAGGCTGGCAACCTGGGGAGAAGGCGGGCTCATGTCCAAAGGCCAATTCTCCCCTGCCAATCAGAGGGCAAGAGCTTTTAAAGGGGAGTTTCAGGGGTGAATGGGCAGAGGGAGGGGGCTGCATGCAGCAACAGCACAGCCAGCTCTGACCGTCGTCTTGAAACTGGTCATTGGTGGTCTGAGCAGCATCAGCCTGATTGTTTTCCGTACAGTGAGCCTTCAGTTCCAGGGTCGGTTTGTCCCCCTTTCTTTGAGGCCAGTTCTGGGAGTTGCGGCAGCTTATGTCATGGCTACAGTCTGGTCATCATGTAGTTAACTTCTTCCACCTGGTGGGAGTTTCAATGTCTACAAGGTAGCTCACAGGATATGGCTCAGAATATTATCTATAACACTTGAGGAGGAACTAAAATCCTTGACTTTGTTTAATGACTAAATTATTATTATTTTTGTTTGACTGCTTTTCTTTGCTTCTGCATTTTCTCACTTCTCTGAATAAATTTATTCATTGGCTAAAGTTTTTCTACAGACAAGAGGCAGGCAGAGGACATAGAGGGGGGTGTTTCTGTTCTATGAAGACCCCTTAGGGTCCCGCTCCATTCCATCAGGATAAGCCATTAAGAAACTGACAAGCAGGGGCAGGGTCAATCAGAAGGCTCAGGGCTCCTGCACCCAGCGAAAGGGCCACCCTTAATGAGGGGCCCCCATTCCTCATTCACGTCAGCTAACATCCAGCTGCCTTTGCCATCCGTGCCCCTTCTGGAAGGTGCAGCCCATGGCCTGCTGGGGGGAGTGTCTCTGGCTGTGGGTGACAAGGACGCAGGTGGACCCGGACGTGGGACCCGCCATGCTGCCCACCTCACCAGCACGCCATCACACCAGGTCTTCTCGGCTTCTCTCTGAGCTGAGGTCAGACACAGCGCATCAGCTTGTGGGAACTCCCCAAAAGGACTGTGACATAGCGACAGTGCAAAAGAGGGTGACTTCCAAGGACAGTGTGGGGCAGAGAGGAAATGTCAGCGACAGAAATGAGGCAAGAAGGAAAGGGAGGAAGGCAGGCAGGTGGCCTGGCCACATGAGTGCCCTCAGGGGCAGGGCTGGTCTGTGGCCTGAGCCCATTCTGACTCCTGTTCTCAGGGCAGAGGCACTGCCAGGTGAGAGGCAGCAGTAGTCTGTGTCCCCAAGGCCAGGGGTGGGCAGGCCTTCTCCAGCACAATGATGGATGTTTCCCTGTAAGAATCTATTTCTGGAACCATCCAGCCTCATCAGAAAACAATGCTGTGCGGGAGGGAAGCCGGCCTGGTGGTGGCGAGTGCAAAGCAGCCAGATACCCACAGCATCCGATATCCCAGGCAGCTCCTCCAACAGGCTTTGCGGCGATTGGAGTCAAGGCATAAGTGCCTGGTGATGGCAGGGGTCATGACAGTGAACTCCCAGGATGGGACCACATCTTAGCCTTCTCCGTACCCCTGGCACATAGTAGATGGGCAATAAAATATTTCATTAACCCCTTAGGGTTCTGCCAAATCTAGGGTGACAGTTCAGGGGACTAAACAGCTGGGAGGTACTCCGGTATTCCATGGTCTAATGCTAACTGCCAAAGGTTTAAATGATAAAACCTAGGCTGTACCCCAATTCCAGACCCTTTTATTTTTCCCACTCAGCCTTATCCTTCTTTTTAATCCTGACACATCCTCTCTTCCCATTTTCTTCTTTGTCCCTTCTTCCTTCAACTGGGCACTAGCAATATAGATTTGGTGCGAAAAAAAATTACGGCTATTTAATGAGCTTTTGAGAGAATGAAATAACTGCAGTGAGATCCCTGATAAGACCTACCAGGTCTAAGGAAACACACCATAAGTGATTGCTGGGGAAATTGTTTTTGTTGCGTTCAATTCTCTCACAGCTCCAAAAATTGATTCTCTGAGATGGCTTTTCAGTGGGAAATTAGCCGTAACATTATTCCCTCTAGTGCCAAGTACACTGCTGTCACTCAGGAGCTTCTCGCTTCTTCATACTGCAGACACACTTAGAGCTGCTGAGTGCTCTCCTCACCCAGCACAAACATGTGTATATCCCTATACACACTATATACACTCCATATACTGTGTGTGTGTGCGTGTTTATATATATTTTATATATACACGTAAAATTATATATAATTATATAAAAATGTATATAATTATATATACATATAATTATACATAATTATATATGCATAAATTATACATTATTATATATACATAATATATAATATATATGTTATATATATATAATTCTTTACTATAGCAACCAAATATCTTCCTTCAGGCCTAATATAGGTAACACAATTTACCAAATACCTATAATCACAGCCTACTAGGAGAGCAGGAAAGATACAGAACACCAATGAAATGTGTGATGCTTGTTTCCTTTTAGAGAAGAACCAGAAAAGAAAAGGTCATCTGGCACACTTCCAGTAAAAACACACAATTCCTAATTTTTGCACATGTTTTCAGTAGAACAACGTCAAAGGTGGGGCAGAAGGAAATGCTACAGATTATATGGAAAACTTCTCTCGGGCATTTGATGATTATGACCACAGGAGAAATGGGTCATTACCTCCTTAAATATCTTACTTAAATCCTAATTAAGAGACCTGGGGTCCTGGTTAAAAAAGATTTAACGTGCTGGTTAGCTGACTCATGTAATTCTGACGTGTTTTCCCAGCTGTTGGCTATACGAATTATTCAGGCTGTGTGTGTGTTGTTTGCTCAGATATGCCTGTGTCAATGTAGTATTATCCATAAAACCTGGGTATCTCTGGAAGGCTAGAATTTAGCCCTTTTCCCGGTACGCAGGCTTCTCACTGCTGTGGCCTCTCCCGTTGCGGAGCACAGGCTCCGGACGCGCAGGTTCAGCGGCCATGGCTCACGGGCCCAGCCGCTCTGCAGCATGTGGGATCTTCGGGGACGGGGGCACGAACCCACGTCCTCTACATCGGCAGGCGGACTCTCAACCACTGCGCCACCAGGGAAGCCCTAGCTCGTTTCTAACCTTTATCCATCCTAGGTGGATAAATGCATGGTTTTCAGCGGATTTGGTATCATATACTTGTTTTATTAAAATCTTAAGTTCTACTGAATGGTGATTCTCTTTATATCTGGATTTGGCAGTATTCCTGCCTTGCAGGCTTCAATGATTTCGGAAGCTTCTCAATAGGCCATAACAGGAGGGAATAAACATATGGCACAGTGGCATATAACACAGCTATGTTGTTAATTCTACTTATAAACTTATTTCTGAATGAGTGTATTACCTTCTTGAGTCAGAATCTATTTCATTTAGGGACCACTTTTCCCGAAAGTCTTGACTGGGAAACACTGGGCTACTTTAAAATATGTAGATGCAGTGTTCGCTCGTAGAAATGCAAACTGTTACTATGTTTTGTGCCTTTCAGACACTGCGGGAGTGGAGTGGGGTTGCTGCTTCTCTCTTGCTGACCTCTTCTTCAGCACCATCTGGGCTCCCTTCCCTGCAGGCATTTCCTTGTTGGCCGGCCCCCAGTGCCCTTCCCCGCCTAGGATGCGCCGTCCTTCTTTCGGAGCGTTCACTTGGTCCTTCCTCGCCCTCCTCCCACCTCTGAGCGCCGCTCCTCCCCCGCCCCACCCTGGAAAGGGCGCTTCTTTATGCCACCATCACCTGGTACGAAGCAAAGGACTTCTCAATCGGGAAGAGAAGTGGGGATCTTCCCTTACAAATGAGCACAGTTAGATCGCAGATTCCGGAGGGAACCCGGATTCTGTAAGGCCACGCCCGCCGCGGGCGGAGCGTAAGTGCGCGCTGCGGGGCGGCCCCTGGGCCCAGCACCACGGTCAGCGCCCTGCCTGCGGCGTCCCCTGGCCACCCGCGCGCGGCCCCAGCGCCGCCGCCGACCCGAGCGCAGTGCAGAGCCGGACACGCCCGAAGGTCAAGTCGGGCCCCGGCGCGCCTGCCATTCTGGGGAATGGATCTGAGCCAGAGGGGAGAGCCGTGAGCAGGGGAAGACTTAATTTACGGTCTTGAAAGGCGTGCACTCATTCGGAGTATTGTGCAAAGTGATGGAGGAAGATGGGGTCCCTCTTCCTCCCCGACCCCGGCCGCTCCCCGCCCACGCAAATAAACACAACAGACAACTTTACGCAGCATAACAGAACGGCTGAGTTTAATGCTTCAAGTTTTCCATTTCCTTCCACAGGCCTTCGTTTTACAAATAACAAAATGAGGTAAATAAGTTAATGTATGTACACGTTATAAACAGTGTCGGTTTGCGGCGGCAGCAGCGCAGGTGGTTGGAGGGCAGTTGCCGCGCGGTGGCTCGAGGTCAGCCGCCTGCGCCGCAAGCGGATTCGTCGTCCTGGGGAGAAGTCGCGGCTGTCGGAGAGGCGTCTAGAAGCATTTGCGGTGGACGATGGAGGGGCCGGCCTCGTCGTACTCCTGCTTGGTGATCCACATCTGCTGGAAGGTGGACAGCGAGGCCAGGATGGAGCCGCCGATCCACACGGAGTACTTGCGCTCGGGCGGGGCGATGATCTGCAAGACAGTGACAGTGACAGTCCGTCAGGGACGCGGCCGCGGCCCGGAGCCCCTCGCGGGCCGGGAAAGCGGGGCGCGGGGGGGGGGGGCGCCGCCCACCTTGATCTTCATGGTGCTGGGGGCCAGCGCGGTGATCTCCTTCTGCATGCGGTCGGCGATGCCCGGGTACATGGTGGTGCCGCCCGACATGACGTTGTTGGCGTACAGGTCCTTCCTGATGTCGATGTCGCACTTCATGATGCTGTTGTAGGTGGTCTCGTGGATGCCCGCCGACTCCATGCCTGGGGGCCACGGGGAGGAGCGTGAGCGGGCGGGCGAGGGGCCCCGGGGGCGGGCGGGGGCCGGGGGGCGGGCGCTCGGGGCTCACCGATGAACGAGGGCTGGAAGAGCGTCTCCGGGCAGCGGAAACGCTCGTTGCCGATGGTGATGACCTGGCCGTCGGGCAGCTCGTAGCTCTTCTCCAGGGAGGAGGAGGAGGCGGCCGTGGCCATCTCGTTCTCGAAGTCCAGGGCCACGTAGCACAGCTTCTCCTTGATGTCGCGCACGATCTCGCGCTCGGCTGCGGGGGGCGGGGCGGGAGAGGAGCCCTCAGCGCGGGGCCAGGGGACCCGCGGGCCGCCCGCCTGCCCGCCTGCCCGGGGAGCAGCGCACCTGTGGTCACGAAAGAGTAACCGCGCTCGGTGAGGATCTTCATCAGGTAGTCGGTGAGGTCGCGGCCGGCCAGGTCCAGGCGCATGATGGCGTGAGGCAGCGCGTAGCCCTCATAGATGGGCACGTTGTGGGTGACGCCGTCGCCCGAGTCCAGCACGATGCCTGCGCGGGGGTGGGGCGGGCGGTGAGCGGCGGCTCAGTGCCCGGCGCTCGGGAAGGGGGTGGGGCGGCTCCCGGGCACTCACCGGTGGTACGGCCGGAGGCGTAGAGGGACAACACGGCCTGGATGGCCACGTACATGGCCGGCACGTTGAAGGTCTCAAACATGATCTGGGTCATCTTCTCGCGGTTGGCCTTGGGGTTGAGGGGGGCCTCGGTGAGCAGGGTGGGGTGCTCCTCGGGGGCCACGCGGAGCTCATTGTAGAAGGTGTGGTGCCAGATCTTCTCCATGTCGTCCCAGTTGGTGATGATGCCGTGCTCGATGGGGTACTTGAGGGTCAGGATACCCCTCTTGCTCTGCGCCTCGTCGCCCACGTAGGAGTCTTTCTGCCCCATGCCCACCATGACGCCCTGCGGAGCGAAGACACCACGAGCTCGTTACCGCGGCTCCGGGTGGCGCGGGGCTGGGCTGAGCGGGGACCCGGCCCGGCTCCCTCCGCGGACTGGCAGCCTGACCTGGTGGCGAGGGCGGCCCACGATGGATGGGAACACGGCCCTAGGGGCGTCGTCGCCGGCGAAGCCGGCTTTCACCAGGCCGGAGCCATTGTCGCACACGAGGGCGGTGGTCTCGTCTTCGTCACACATGGTGTCTGGTTTCTGCAAGGTCGGGAAGGCCGTGGAGACGCTCGGCGTGTCAGGCGGAAGGCCCCGCCATCCCGAGTGCCCTCCCTCCCCCGGGGCCTATGGACACCCCCAGCCCCCAGCCCGGCGCGGTCCCGAAGGGGAAGAAATTAATGCCACCCGGGCCGAGCTTCGCTGCCGGGCCCTGCGCCGGGGGGAGACCACACGGAGCTTTTCTCCATCTGGGAACCCAGGGCACAGTGTCCCCGAGGGTTCTCTTCCTTGGCTGCAGGCGCCGCCCTCTCCACACCTCCGGGGTCTCACCTAGGGGGTCAAGGTCCGCGAACCCTGCCCGCTGGGCGACTGTGAGGGTGAAAGGAGACGCCGTGGGAAGGGCTTGGGCGCTCCACCCGGGGACGAATGGTCTATTCCGGACCCCCACGACACACCAGACTCGCAACCGAGGCGCCCTTGGGCCTGACGGCGAACCCGGGGAGTAGTGGCCCTT
This sequence comes from Orcinus orca, assembly GCF_937001465.1. Lineage (NCBI taxonomy): Eukaryota > Metazoa > Chordata > Mammalia > Artiodactyla > Delphinidae > Orcinus > Orcinus orca. Next base: position 7,336,402 of record NC_064572.1, read on the forward strand.
GCTGTCCTTTGGCTCGGTTGGGACGGAACTGCCCTGAGGACGACTAGAGCAAAACCTTTCATCTACTTGGGCACAAACTAAGTGTCAGGGAGAGCAGCCCGAAGGGGCTGGGCATAAATTTGGAGAAGTTTCCAAAGGACGGTTTCCTGTCTCTTCTTTAAAGCGCACGTGGCTCTGGGGTCGGAGGCGCAGCACTGAGGACGCAGGGCTGGGACTGATATAGTGAGTCGGCTGGGCCCTACCCGGAGTTCTCCGGACTCCCTTCGGTGGTGCCCCGTCCCCCTGTCCCCACCCCGAACCCGCCTACCTCGGCGGGTGGCTACACCTGCTGCTCTCCGGCTGGGGCGCTGCGGTGGCCGCTCGTCTCCCAGCTCAGGTTTTATATAGCCCTCGGGAGCTCCCCCCGCGCCGCCCCGCAGGAATGTCGCTTCCCTTCTCGAGCCATATTTGGGTGTTGGGCACTAGAGCCCCCTCCCCCGGCCGGTTCGCGGCCTGGGTCCCCGCCCGGGTCCCCCGCGCTGACCAAAGAAGGAGCGGCCTGGCCCGAACCCAGGTAACGCGGGCCGGGCCGTATATGGAGCGTCTCCCCGCTGGTCGGCCCCTCCCGACCCCGCGCAGCTGCCCGGCGGAGGGCCTGGGGTGCGGCGAGGGTCACCGCGTGCGCGGCGTGCGCCAGCGCGCCTGCGCCCCGGGCTGCACCTGTCCGCCGCCGCCGCCCTGCCCCGACCCCGGCCGCTGGGCGCGCACTGGGCCTCGGGGAGGTGCGCCCCACATTTCGCCCCTTCTTCGGGTTCTTTGCTCAGACCCCAGAACCTCAAGTGCGGCTCCAGGGAGGAGGGAGCCGTGTTCAAGTGGTGGGCCCGAGAGGACCGGGGGAGCAGTCACACCCGCGTCCCGGGCAGGGGAGGCAGGCGACCCCTCCCGCCAGCTCCCCAGAGAACCTGGTCTCTCCCCCCACCCCGAGCTCCCCGAATCCAGAGGGCTGACCCGTCGGCCCCCACCCCCACCGGAGAGGGTCACCAGCGGCGGGCGGGCGCGCAGCTGTCGTGGGGCAGACAGCTAGCGGCGGGAGGCAAGGGCGGAGCGCCGGGGAGGAGGCGCGGGCCGGCTGCGGCAGCGCCGGGCGCAAAGCCAGGGCCCGTGGACCTGCCCGCCTCGGGGACGCGCGGAGCGCTCGGGGGCTTGTGAAGGCAGTGAATTTCAGGGCGTGACTGGCGCGCTCCGGGGTGCGGCGGGCCGCGCGGAGCGCCCTACCCTCCCGCATCCTTGGCGGAGCTCACTGAGGGCCCTGCTTCTGGGGCCGAAAGGCAAAGGTCACAGCCCACGACCTGGAGGTGGGAACGGTGAGGTGTTCTTACTAGATGAAGCCGCGCCCGTCTCTCCTCTCGGTAAAGAGGACAAGGACGTCGCGCTCTAGGATGGGCAAAACGTTTTCCTGCTGCGAAGGCTGAACAAACTCATCGTTATATTTAGAGGGTGACGCCCAGCCGAGGCCGGCCGCTTCCCAGTCCACCTTGTAGAGTCACCGGTCCACCAGGGCCTGCGGAAGCCGTTCTATTTATACCGCTGATATACGGGGATATGCCTTTCTAATTTTCTAGAAGGATTTGGATCTATCTACTTATGGTAAGGTGGAGTGGGGGTCAGAGGAGGTTACCCAGTTGGCGCTTCTCACTCCCCCCCCCCCACCTCTGCTCCCGGACGAGAACAGTTGTAACCTTGCTGTGGAAGGCACAAGGAGAAACAATTTTCTGTGATGAACTCAGTGACATGCTTTAAGGGGTACATCAGTGATGCGGTGTGAGCCAGAATGGAACCACTCATTTTTCTGATGTGCCGAAGTGTTCCCAAAATAGCTACCATTCACATTTGGTGGTGGGACTCCAGGTGTGGGTCCTCTTGAGGAGGGATATAAAAGTATATGAAACCCTTCTCCGCAGCCCACATCATGGCAGCCCTTCCCCAAAATGGCCAAAGTCAATGACAAAATAAGGAGTTTGGTTAGTACGGGGCCTCGGTAGTGAGTATAATGCCACTGTGGCTTCATATTCAGTTTCTGAAATTTGAGAATGAATGAATAATGGACAGAGCTACATTTCATTTTCGATACCTTGTGTCCTGCTGTGGCAGTGTGAAGTGGCAACACTAGAAAAAACAAAACAAAACCTGGCAAATGCACTCTATGTACAGTGTAAGGGGAATAAATAAATTTTGGTCTTGAAGGTAGGAAGAAGTATGCTGTCATTTACTGAATACCTAAGAATTTGGTTGACATCTTAAAGGGGAAGGAGGTTGTATTTGCCAGAACTGTTGCTCAGGGCAACTCCTCTCCTATAGCAAGCTTTTCTAATCTCAGGGTCTGTTAGATTCAGACACACATGAAAAGCTATGAATCAAGCAGTCACAAGCTAGTGGAGATCTGCTGGTACAGCAAACCTTGGGGAGGTGGGCTTGGGAACACCAGCTGGGACACCTGCGCGGGTTGAAATAGTACCCGAGGGCTATCACAGGGCAGCCGCAGGCCCATTCTGGTCCTGCTGAGTTCTCATTGGCTCATAAATGGCCTTGAGGAGCAGGTGGAAGGCCGTCTCCATACATGTACACTCTGGGGATCACCCCAGCACCCCACGCCTGAGTAAGTGGGTCACTGCCTGCACAGCCTTTTGAGAGACACCCTGAGGAAAGGTCAGCCATGCAGGGTATGCTCGACATAGAGCTCCTGCTTCTAAGTTTTCGAGGGCAGCCTTAGCTCGATCCTCTGACAGGCCCTTCTACTAGGGCCCAGCCACTGTGCTCACACCCAATCCAGCCGCATCCCCTCAGCTCCTCACATATCTGTGGTCCCCAATCTCAGGCAGTCTAAGCCTTCTACTGTGTTTCCTACCTATTTAGACACGAATCTGTAAAGTGCTTCACATGTTTTTGTGTTGCTCCATTAATCCTGTAACTGTCTGGAGGTACATGAGGCAGGTACTATCTGCGCTAGCTTTAAAAAGCAGCAAACCAAGGCTCCATGAGCCAGACAGCACATCCTGGGACACACAGCGGCTTGGGAGACCCACCCTTCCCTAGGAGTGCTCGGGGCTGCTTCCTATCTCTCTTTAACCTCCTCCAACACTTGGTATGTTCGGGAACATAACAGATCCTCGAGGGACCTCTTCCAGTGAAGGGCCAAAGACATCTTAAATGAAGCCATGGCTCCATGTGCAGCCGTCCTCTGTCATCTCAAAAAGAACAGGGAGGGGGGCTGCCTGGCAAGGCACAGAGTCAGAAGCGTTCCAGTGAGCAGGGGGGTGAAAGAAAAAAACAACTCACTGCCCTCCCAAGCCACACATCCACAAATGTCCAGCTGACCGTGGCAGGCAGGAAGAGAGGACTTCGATCTTCTACTGGTTTTCCCAGACTGGGACTCACTCTGCTTTGGCATCTCTAAGGGACTAATGATTCCATCCGAGGCTTCCTTTGGCCTCCTCCCCCTCTCCTCCCCCTCCGCTCCCCTCATCCCCACCCCAGCCCACTAGTTAAGAAAGCCTGCACTTTGGTAAAGCACATCTGGGTGTACCCGCCCCTCTGACGGGCTATGTGGCCTGGGGCCGGTGGCTTCCAGAGACACTCCACCTACTCCTTTAAGACTGATTTGAAGGTTGAAACTAGGTAAGTGCCTGGAACACAAGAAACGATAAATGGTACAGTACCTTTCTTCTAAGTGTTTGGAGGAGGTCAGAGGGGGAAGGTGAGCAAAGGACACTAAAAATCATTAGAACAGTTCACTGACCGCTTATCAATGTCATCACTAACTGAACAGGAAGAGTCGGTGTCACTTGAAATGTATCTGGAATGAACAAAGATTTTTGTACAGATTTATTCCAGTATTACGGTAAGAAAAAAGACAAAACCCCAACTCAACCCAACCCCAAACCATTAACCCAAGTGTTTTTAAGACTGTTAAGAAGAGAGAGACCTGTTAAATTATGATACAGCCCTATATGGTAAAGTGTCAGGCAGTCATTAAAAAAAATTGTACCTTGAAGAATACTGAAGACATATATATTTTTTTTTTTTTTGCGATACGCGGGCCTCTCACTGTTGTGGCCTCTCCCGTTGCGGAGCACAGGCTCCGGACGCGCAGGCCCAGTGGCCATGGCTCACGGGCCCAGCCGCTCCGCGGCACGTGGGACCCTCCCGGACCGGGGCACGAACCCACGTCCCCTGCATCGGCAGGCGGACTCTCAACCACTATGCCACCAGGGAAGCCCCTGAAGACATACATTCTTGAAGAGGGAAAAGTTGGTTCTTAGGGGGTTAAAAAGAAAATCTTAGATATTATAATGATGCGTGGCTCCAAAGGCTGTGGTACATAAAAAGATATACAATAGATTTGTGGTATTAAACTTTCAGAGGGGGTGAAGGGAGCAGAGTGATTAAAGAAAATTATCTTAAGAAGTCTCCTTAAGAGGAGTGATAATGAAAAGGAAGGTTGACAGATGAATGGATAAAGAAGATGTGGCACATATATACAATGGAATATTACTCAGCCATAAAAAGAAACAAAATTGAGTTATTTGTAGTGAGGTGGATGGACCTAGAGTCTGTCATACAGAGTGAAGTAAGTCAAAGAGAAAAACAAATACCGTGTGCTAACACATATATATGGAATCTAAAAAAAAAAAGGTTATAAAGAACCTAGGGGCAGGATGGGAATAAAGACACAGACCTACTAGAGAATGGACTTGAGGATACGGGGAGGGGGAAGGGTAAGCTGGGACGAAGTGAGAGAGTGGCATGGACATATATACACCAAATGTAAAATAGGTAGCTAGTGGGAAGCAGCCGCATAGCACAGGGAGATCAGCTCGGTGCTTTGTGACCATCTAGAGGGGTGGGATAGGGAGAGTGGGAGGGAGACACAAGAGGGAGGAGATATGGGGGTATATGTATACATACAGCTGATTCACTTTGTTATAAAGCAGAAACTAACACACCACTGTAAAGCAATTATACTCCAATAAAGACGCTAAAAAAAAAAGGAAGGTTGAGAAATACCAGATTAAAGATACACAGAAATGCTCACAATACCTCACATCAAAATAAGCAGGTTACAAAAGGTAACACATGCACAGTCCAAATACTGATACATGCACAATCTAGGATATATTTCAAAATGGTAACCGAAGTTATTTCTGGCTGGTGGGATTACAGGGGTTTATTTTCCTCCACGCACTTCTTTTTTCTTAATAGGTTTCACATTTTCTACAGTACTTATACCTTGGTCTTTAATGAGTGAATTTTATGTAGGAATATAGAAAGCTGTTTTCTTTAGAAGCGTTCCTTGAATAAAGTCTCCAGGAACAGGTAGGCGGGCTACACTAATACTTTCGTAGTTATTAGCCTCAAAACGCACACGTGCGTGGGGAGCGAGGCTGCAGTCACCTCGGCGTGGCTCTCCTTCAGGCCCAGTCACCTCGAGGAGCATGCTTCACACCTATTCCCGACAGCCCCCTACACCTGGAGGGTGAAGCTGTGAGCAAAACACGATTCAGACCCCAAAGTATAAAAAGCAGCACAACCCGATTTCTAAAAAGTTTTCTTCAGAAACGAAATCCCTAAAACTGAGGGCATCAGTCGCCTTCCACCTCACCAAGAATTCCAGCACCGTCTCTTGCTGTGATTCTCAAATTCTGTCTTAATCCTCGACACGTTCACAAGTTCCTAAAACACAGCCACACACAAAGCCTGTTGCTCACGATCAAACCCCCAACCTTCCTGTTTGATTTAATTGGGGCCACAAGCTGTGACTTTTCAAGCAGCGTTCAGGAGTGAAGAAAACCTTTTCCAAGTCAGTACACTTTCTCTTTCCTAGTAAACATGTTCACCCTTTACAGCACCTTTACACTTTGTCATCGTCAACTACTCAATTTATATAAAAATCAGTAATTCTTTAATGAAGACTACGTTGTGCAACAAATTTTTAAAATTTAGAAGAAAAAATTACTCAATATTTTAGGCCTTAATTTCAGTACTCCTGTTAAAATAATTTTTAAGAAACCCAACCATTTTGGAGCTATGGCTACCATCTCTAACAGGGGTAGAAGAGAGAGCCTTTTTCTCCCTCAAAATGAGACAACGATCCATCCTGCTGTGAGAGCGGCAGCTTCACATCCTCGGGTCCATGGGCCGGGGTCGGCATCAGACTGGCTTTCGTCACACGGGGATAACTGGGTTTGTGGCAGCGCATGAAGGTGGCAGGGTCCTGTGTCCCAGTCACAGCATCACCTGACAGGATCTCACAGGTGAGAACCGTAGGGCCCTCACCTTTTGGTAAAACCAAAGTCTTCTAACACAAGAATTCTTGTGCCGTCTGACAAGTTCCTCTCCCTAACTTCCCCTAGTGCCCTTCAGGATATCCCTAACTGCGCCCCGCACTGCAGACAGAGGCGAGGCTGCCCGTTTCCCTCCTTTGGTGACGGCCGAGAGCAGCTCCTCCATGAACCCGTCCTTCCACACATGCTCAGAGGCGGGGTCTAAAGCCTGCAGGGGACAGCGCGCGAGAGCTGCACTTTGTGAAGCCGGGAACCGGACTCTCTTCACCATATTTAACTCCTGACCTTTTCAGCTGTTGGAGCAAGTTGTTTAGTGAGGATTCAACTGGGCCAAAGCCTGAATATGCCAGCAACTCCATCTTTATTTAAAGCCCGATAAAAACTGAGTGACAACATTGGTCAGGACAAACCTTTGAGAACAACTACTCTTCAGTTAAATCAGTTGCCACATTAGGAAAACCTATAAAGGTTTCTAGCATTACACACACCTTAGATTAGCTAGACAGACTGTGGTAAAGATGGAATTCAGTGTAAATCATCCTGAAAATGCATAAACCTGACTGAATCCCCATACTGACAGGTTATAACCTATTATACGGTAACTTATAGATAGATTAGAAAGCCACATAAATATGTTTTATTCACCAAAATACTTTTATTAATACTCTATTATTTATGTAGAAAAGTCTGACATTTTTCCCAGTGAAGTAATCAGTTATCAAGCTCACAATGAATTAGGCCCACTTTGTCCTTTAGTTTCATAATAAGTTAGCAAATTTTGACATTTATCCCACTAGATATTTTCCCCAGACCTAACCAAAATGGACAACTATTCCAGACACTGTCCAGTATGTAACATCCAGAGCCACAGCAATTTCAGAGACAACTTAGTGCAATCTTGCCATTTTTAGAGTTACAGAGGCTGAAGCCTAGAAGTGACCCGTGCATACACGTAGCCAGAACCAGGGCCCTGGATGGAGTGAGATAAAAAGGAAGGGGAGCAAGTATGAAACCCACAGATAAACTTCAGAGGAAAAGAGGAAGAAAAAATTATCATGTAAACAAAAACTAAAACCACAGTCATACAAATATTTTGTAGTAGCTTCCAAATACAGTATAAAAAATTCAGGAATACATGTTATAAAACTGTACAAACTTCTAGATATTTAAGGTTTAAAATTTTTATAAGGACACACTCATACAAATTTTCAGGAACAATGACCATTTTAGCAAAATCACATTTGTCCCTGGACATAGTACTCATAATTAGCTTTCAAAACAAACTCAAAGTAAGGATTGGACTTCAAGCTTCCCAACTGGTCTGATTGCAGCAGGTCCTTCACCTCTGGCAGGTACTCACTGAGCTGAATGCCTATAAACACAAACACAGAACATTTTTTTTTTTTCACATAACTCTCAAACGAACTGAGATGACTGATGACAAAAACACCTGTGCTTCTATTTAAAATATAATGTCACTCTGCTATTGGGAAATACTCTGTTCTAAATTCCTTCCCATCTGCCAAGCATACTCGCAGGCCTGAGAATATGACATTCCTTACTTAGCAGGGGCTGTGTGACTGTTCTTCGCCCTAGTGGTCAAAACAGCCACTCTATTTAAAGTATTTAATACAATCTGAAACACTTTCATGTCTCTCCACAGCTTAAGCCATTCCTTCGGTGTGGAAGTTTTAAACTAATAATCACTTGAAAATAAGTATTTCAAGCCCGAGGAAACAGCTTTCCAAGCAGCTGTATAGTGAGAGGTAGAAGGTATCAGTGAAAGATTGCTTATAACCCACATGTAAAATTTGAATGACAGGAATCTGAATTATCAAGGAAGACAAGTTATACCATATCTTCTTAAAAGACTTTCAGACATTTATCTGTCTCCCAGATCAAAGATCCACTGTTTGCTTGGATGGGTGGTCTTCCCACACTCTAGAAATGCTTCACTGCAGAGGTGCTTATTTGAGAACCGGTTTTTAATGTTTTTTTCCTGGGGTGATTGGTCTGCTTAATTTTTAAAAAATTATTTTCTAGAGTCAACTTTGGTAATATGTATTTTCCTTGAAGTTGATCAACTTTATTTTGTATTTCAAGTTTATTTAATTGTTTAAAAATTTTTAAAAAAGAGAAGAAAACAAGTAGGTCAAACAATATTCTCCTATTCAGGAAAATAATTTAGTAGAAACACTGCCGTGAAAGCTATCTACAGTGTCGCCAAACGTATCACAGTTTCTCTCTACAACTGGAGAGGGGGAAGAACCATGTCTTCATCAGTCAGTCCTCTATTGAGTTGGAAAGTCAATGCGCATCTGTGTAGTCACAAAACAGTATGTACGATTTTTCTCATTTTATAAATAAAGAGAACTGGAGGAAACATTTTAAATTAATAAGGCAATATTTTATAGTTTGTTACATTATAAGTTTCTCAAAATCAAATACTGTTTATTTTTAATACCATCTAAGTGCCTAGCACCATTTTTGATAATTATTATACAATAAAAAATCTCATAGTAAGTGTTATGAGACTAAATCTGCAATATTTATATATCATTTATTACAATTAACACTTTCAAGAGAGACTTTTTCTCTCTAAAACAGCATTACACTTGTGAAAATATCACGTTAATTTCCTAAAGATTAATTCTCTTAAAAAAACCATCTTATTTAACTTCTATTTTTATAATGCATGCCTTCTGTTAGACATAATATTTGATGGTTTATTTTTCTTTAGAGCAGGAGTCAAAAAAACTCAAATGCCTGCAAAGCCCTGGCAGGTACCATGAGGAAGATGGCCTAGGGGCTTTGGTAAACTTAGGACCAGCGCCCCATTCAAAGTGGGCAGTGCTCATCAGCTCCAGCTGACAGCTGCCAGGTAAACATTTCAGTCTGGTATAGGCAAATCTTTTGATTTTTAAGACAAGTCAGAAAACAAGACTTTCGTAAGAACTCTTCTCAACTATTAAATGCCAGCGACTAATTAGGAAAAATGTTATACTCCATGCAATGACGTGCATTTTTTTCTGTACGTATAATGTACTTTAATAACATGTAAAAACTGAAAAGCTCCAGGTGGGTAATTTAAATATATCTGCAGGCTGAATTCATTCCACAGGCTGAAGTAATTGTTGGGCTGCCCAAGTCTATGAAATACAATGTGAAGTTATCTATATCTACCTTCAGAATCTGCCCTTTAAAAAACATTTACTCTTGGGCTTCCCTGGTGGAACAGTGGTTAAGAATCCACCTGCCAATACAGGGGACATGGGTTTGAGCCCTGGTCCAGGAAGATCCTACATGCCGTGGAGCAACTAAGCCCCTGCGCCACAACTACTGAGCCTGCGCTCTACAGCCCGCAAGCCACAACTACTGAGTGCACGTGCCACAACTACTGAAGGCTGTGTGCCTAGAGCCCATGCTCTGCAACAAGAGAAGCCACTGCAGTGAGAAGCCCACACACCGCAACTAAGAGCAGCCCCCACTTGATGCAACTAGAGAAAGCTTGCGTACAGCAAAGACCCAACACAGACAAAAATAAATAAAATAAATTAAAAAAAACCCAAAAAACCAAAAAAAACATTTATTCTTGTACATGGAAGCTATATTATTAAAAGGTTCCAAAAATAAATGTCTTTGGCTTGGTTTTATAATATATATATAATATTATAAATGTATGTTATTAATATATATGTATTATATATTATATCATTACATATTATAATTTATATATAATAGTTTCCACTTGTTTTTGTCCTTTGGTCAAAATTTAATAATTCTTTTTGTAAAATTATAGGTTTCTGTTTTCCATCTATGATTTATAATCTAAAAATAGCAACAACTGAAAAGTGAACTTTAAATAGCACCAAATACTTAATTAGCCACAATTCGGTTCAGTGGCCCCTTTACAAGAGCTAACTTCATGGAAAGCATCAGATATGGGTCCGAATGAATCTCTTCAACAGCACAGAGAAATCAACCATATCCAGTTATTTCTTCAATTCCAAATCTAGCAAAGAGAAAAAGCCTAATAGATATATTTTAACTCTGTCTGAATTTCAAGTATTTTTAAGCAAAAGCTATTTTCTTTTGCTATACCCCTTCATTATTTTTTATTTTTTTGACAATGAAAAGGCTTAATTGCCTTTGTGTTATTTATTCATCTTTGAAAATAAAAGCATTCAGTAAATCTACTGTCAATGTGGGGTAGTCAAGTATTCATTTTTCATAAGTAAACACCCAGGTCAATGCTGAGGTGGACAGCTCTATCCGGAGTGAACTTCCGGTGTAAACACCAAGTTCAGCGCCCTTTCCCCTCGGCACACTGGTTGGTGTGGTGAGCTCCGCAGTGCTTCTCTGAGGCCCCCGTCATTTCGGTTAAGCCAGTGATTCTCAAGCAGAGGACCGGAGAGTGGAATCTATTACAGAAGAACTGGGGCTATGAATCTGTAAAATAATTCTAGGCATTCAAAGAACAAATGTTTGTTGGGTGACTACTATGTACCAGGCACTGGGCCGCGCATGTCTTATGTAGATTAAATAATGTGTCTTGCAGATATATGTACAGAAATTTCCGAATGTGTGTAAATGTCAGCATCATGAATAAAATCCACATCCGTTTAGAAGGGCTGCTGAATTTACTGTGGTTTTTTGTCATTGTGTACTTTTTTCCAGCTGGTATTAAAGAGAGTGTCCTTACACCTGAAAAGATTGGTAAACACTAGGTTAGCCTATTTTGCACACTGCCTGGATTATCATCATATATGTGTGTATATATATATATATATATTTTTTTTTTTTTTTTGCGGTACGCGGGCCTCTCACTGTTGTGGCCTCTCCCGTTGCGGAGCATAGGCTCCGGACGCGCAGGCTCAGCGGCCATGGCTCACGGGCCCAGCCGCTCCGCGGCATGTGGGATCTTCCCGGACCGGGGCACAAACCCATGTCCCCTGCATCGGCAGGCGGACTCGCAACCACTGCGCCACCAGGGAAGCCCATCATCGTATATTTTGATTTAATAATTCTACAACAAATGAGCCACACTTGTCTTCATGTATAAAATGTGGAAAATCTCTCACCTCTAGTCTTTCTCCATATATTAACCTCCAGTTATATTAAAGTAAAAGTTAAGTACCCTCTAATTCATCTTCTCCCTTCATAATAAACATTTAACCATAAACGCTTCTTTACTTACTTGCACCTCGATCAGCAAATGGAATTTTGCTCACTTGTCTTAGGTACAAAACATACTCCCTTCCTGTCTCCTTTTATTTTGTTCTTTTTTTTTTTTTTTTTTTTTGACGAGGACCATTTTTAAAGTCTTTATTGAGTTTGTTACAATATTGCTTCTGTTTTATGTTTTGGTTTCTTGGCCCTGAAACATGTGGGATCTTAGCTCCCCAACCAGGGATCGAACCCGCACCCCCTGCATTGGAAAGTGAAGTCTTAACCACTGGACCGCCAGGGAAGCCCCTTATTTTGTTCTTAAAACTAATTTTATAGTATTAATGTCCAAAATGGATTGATAAAACATTTTGTAGTTTGCTATCAGGCATGGTATGGCCAGTTCAGTACGGGATATACCAAAAAAGTCACATTTTAGGTTTTCAATCTTCACAAGAGTTAAGTGGCCAAGCAGACGGCAACTCCACCATGACACAGCTCCCCAACATGTAGGGGAGGAAAGAGCCCTCCCTTTATTTTAAACAAGTTTCTCTAATTCTAAGTATGATACCGTTTAATTTTAACCCCCTGGCATTTGACACCTAGGCAAATCCCCATTATTCTAAGATTCTAAAACTGAGGAGTGACACTAATTTCCAACATGAACAAACCACTTACCATCTTTTAAAAGTTTCTGTAAGATTTTCACAAATATACTGTCTTTAGATACTTCAATTGGATCATCTTTACCATCTGAACTGGACCAGCTAGAAAACAAAATCACTGTGAGGAGAAAATGGAACTGTGGCCACAATCTGAAACAAATGACTTGTTTGCTATTGTGGATTTGTTTTGATGTTTGTAGGGGGTGAAGAATCTTGAGTTTTGTGATACTGTTGAAAACTATTTAAATAAAGGAGCTTTATTAAATGTTGGATATACCCAGAGTCTCTCTATTAGATAGGAGATGCTATACTCAGGTAGCTATTCGCCCAATATAACCAGCATGTATTTGATGTCAAAACCAAGTAGTGAGGTATCTTTCCCAAGAAAATTCTATATGTAACAACCTAGTAACGACCCTAAAGTATGACCCTTCAGAGCACAGGTGATAGTTAAAGAATGTTATATTCTGTTTCTCATAAAAGTAAAATGGCAACCAGTGTCTGGTGTAACCTAAAAAGCTTCCTTTTTCTAGTTGAGATTATCTACTACTGAAATACAAATCCACAGAACCACTCCTTTGTAGTAATCAATGGCTATATCCCTCATGATACCGTAGAGTGTTTAATCAGGAAGCCAAGACAAGGTATTCCAGTCAAATGACATAATACATCTTTTATGATTGCGAAGGAGAATCCAACAGGCAGAGCTAGATGCTTCGGAGGATGACCTCCAAGACCAAATTTGACAACAATTTTAACTATCTGGGAGTGATTAGAGGAAGAAATGCTTTAGTAAAAATAGTTCCATTGCAATTTCTCAAAGCCACAGGAAAAAGGAAAACCGAGTAGAGAAGGCTTTTAGCACTCAGTCATGCTCTCTTTAAAATTCTTTCCGTGGGAAAAATCCATCTCTACAGTTGATTATTCTGTCTCTCTTTGCCACTGAATCTTAATACCACCGTTCCAGTGGACAGAAATCCTCCTATGTAGGGAGATTACAGTGAAAAAGACGTCACAATAACTTAGAAGAGGGTACTGATTCTCAAACTGTACTAACTTCTTATTCAAAAAAAAAAAAAATTTGTAGCCTCAAGTCTTTCTTGGCAGAACTGGCCCAAGTTCTGTGAAAATAAGGAACATACACATTTCTGTGCCAACTGACAGTGTAAAATTTAAAATCAAAAGCAGAGAATTATACCAGTGGCCCCAAGTCCTTAAGCTATTCCTTAAGTATTGAATAAAAACATTAGGATTGCTAATGAAACCATTAACATTTTTATAATATACGTTACAATGCAATTAGGTTACAAAACGATTTGATGTGTATGGTATCATAATCTTCCTAAAGAGTCCTTTTCCAAAACCATGTCTTATATTCACACTATGGGAACTTACTTATCTCTCTGAAGAGCTTTGCAAAGGATTTCCAGTTTTAGATTATTTATATTTATATCTTCCTCCTTCACAGCAAAACAAAAAAATCCTCATTAAGTCCTGATTTAAAAAAATACATGCTTAAATTTGAGTTATGTCAATTCCTAATTCCACATAAATATTATTATGCTTTAATTTATAATTTTAAAAAATTTCCCTTTCTTTGAGACGTTAATACTACTCAGAAGAGTAAAACTATTAAGAACTTTGTGTGAATTTGTTTCCGATTATTCTGAGATAATGATTTTATCAAGAAGCTTGAGAGAGTCAAGATTTTAAACAGAGTAACATAAAAGCCAACATATTATTGTCTTTATAATCTACCAAACTACTTTCAATTGCAGGGCCGACTACTCACCCTACAGAATTATCATTATAATCTTTTTTTCAAAGAAGGCTGAGAAACAGCTTCTCTTAGGGTGAATACTATGAAGAATAAATCGACAAGCAGCATATCCGTTTGAGAAACTAACAACGACTCAATAAATGAAAGAGAAAAAATATGTCAGGACCTTGAAAAGCAACATTTTTTATTTGTGCAGGGAAAAAGACACCTGGAAATGTGTGAGAATTATCAAGAGGTGAGATCTCTTGACAGCTTTTCTAAAGAGCTATACGTATTCCAAGAGTTACGGGTAGCTGAACCAGAAAGTCTTTTATTTTATTTTTTTGAGAGTCTTTTAAAATTAAGACATTTTCAAGATGTACTCAGTTCTACAGAAAACCATACACAAATTGTGATCCTTGCCTGAGATCATCAAGTGATTTTACTTACCTCGTCAATATATTCAAGCAAGTCCAAAGCTTTCTTGAAATCATACTCATTAGCTCTTCTGTTTTCTTCACAGATATACAGCTATGGCAAGTTAAAATAAGGTAGAGAATTATTTTAACTCTTCATATAACCAAGACTGGAGAGATTTACAGAGAAGTCATCACATCTATAGGTATCTTTATAGCAAAGAACAGCAACACGTTTGGAAATTAAACTCCATCTACCTCACAGCAAACTGTCTTTTAAAACACACCTATGTTCATTCACAGTAACTAACTTGTATAACTTGGTATATATACTTCTAAAATGCCAGTAAATTTATATTCATAAGTTCAAGATAGTATACATTTCAGTACTCTTTCAAGCATACTCTGTAATAAACAGCTGCCCTTGCATTTTTAAAGCTGGCTATAATGCTTTTGAAATGTTGCCCTTTCAATAGTTTTAAAAATTGAGACCTATGAGAAAGCATGCAGTTGGTCTACAGTTTACTTAAGAGATAACAAAACACACCAATATGTTACCAATGGTTACCCCTGGTTGGGTAGATCACAGCTGACTATATATGATCATAAATGTCCCGTAATTTTATAATCAGAAAAATGCTTGCCTTATTAACAATATCAATTTGAATTTTTCCTAACTTCTTTTTCCAAAAATTATTTATAACATAACAAATTTCATTTTAAAATACTGCACATAATCCTTTAACAGCAAAGACAATACTCAAACCATTTCAGAAGAAAAGCTATCTACTTGTTGTCATTGTCTTACAACACTTGAAAACAATATTTTATTTCACTGTTTCTGAACCTTTTTTCCCCACAATGTTAACATCCCTGAAATTGGAAGGTAGTATTAAAATTGATTCAGTATCAAGGTAAATTTGGACAACTTTTTCCTTCTTACCAATACATAAAATAATGGTGAGTCTTAGAGGCAACAGCCCCTTAGATTTTTAAATTAAATGTGCTCTATCAGGAGAGGCTGCTGTGAGCTCAATGATAGGAAATGTGTTACTAATAATGACTAAAATACTGAAGTTTTTGAATTGTCTGCTTTCTTAGTAACATAATTAGCGCAATTCAAGGTGATTCTATGACACCGCTTTTGCATTGGAAATGCTTTCTTGAAAGGAAAAGAGAGAAGCAGAATTAAGGCTATTAAGTGTGCACAGCAACAAAATTACCTTATCTGGGTTGCAGCCCCTAATCTAGCTATGTCCTCAGGAATGTGCTATGTTGCAGAGGGAAATGGTGACGATGGCACTTAGAGGCTATGCAAATCCAGTTCCTAAAACCATTGTTTTTGAAGAGCCTGAACTATGTCTCATGGTACATATCTGTCCTGTACTAGAAAAGCACAATGGAAGTAATTTCTTCTGGTCGCCTGGATAAGTGTCTTGAGGAACAGGCAGAGAGCTATGGGGGGCAGAGGCTGACCCACTGCTTTCTGCTAACTGGCACCCTGCTCCTAAGCAGCTTCTGACACCTGACTCCAGGGGAAAGTGACCAGGAAAATAAGAAATGGAGAGATGACTACTCTGAGGAACAGTACTACGTGGTCCAGGAAACACTGAGGTGGTTTTGAGACTACGAAGTGGTGCAGGGATTTGAAAAGCACGTACGCCAATGAGCTGTGGTGCAGTCAGTACCGGCATCGCACTGAGACTCAGCTGCTTCTCGGCCAGCAGCTGTTCAGGCAGCGTCTCCTGGTGCAGCAGGAAGCGCTCCTGCTCAGCCATTTCTAGGAGGCAACACAGGGGGAGGGGGAAACATTCATTTTTGCGCTGTCATAAACAAATCTGAATTTAAAAAGAAATGGAACAGCTCTAAAGGTAATCCCATCACTAATTCAGTGATCCTAGAATGTTATTAATTCTGCTTATTCTTGATTCCTAGTTATGTTACAAATATTCAGGGTTTGATCCAAGTCATGTGGATTATCACAGCAACCGGAAATATTAGGAGGGGAGAGAAGAGCTAAGAAAACAAACCTACTGATTGAAGCAACTGTAGAGCAGATGGATTTCAGAAGCACAAGTCCCCCAAATCTGAGGTCTCTCAGGCCATTTTAAGGTTACTCTGTAAAGTACTACTTTTCACTTTACCAGAGTTTCTAGTATAATTTCATTCACTAAGGGAAATGATCTACTTAAAAGCCACCATGAGTACATGCCAGGAAAAACACAAGCCAGAGGACTGTGCACTAGACCTATTACCCAGCAATGGTTATTTATCGCCATACGATAGGGTGACAGGAGCTTTTGATTTACATAAACTATCATAACCTGGCTTCACCCACGAGAATGAGCTGGGCTGCAGGAAAAAAGGACGGAGAACTGTTTGCTAACAGCAGTTACAGCAAAATGGAGTGACTAAATCACAGATATGCTCATTCAAATACTGGCATCATTCCACATGATCCCAAGCTTGTAAAAATTAAAACTGTTTTGTGCAATTTCCATACCTAAGAAAACAGACTGGGAGGATTAAAAAAGTAACAGTAATTATCTCTAGGGCAGTGGGATTATAGACAATTTATTTTGTTGTTGTTGTTTTTTCTATACTTTACTAATTTCCATAATTAAACTTGTATAACCAATAGAAAGTTATCTCTTAAAAATCTACTCCCTTCAATTAGATACACTGTGATAACAGTCTGTAGGAAATTACTGAGACCTGAAAATATTCTCATTGTGCTAAGAAAGCAAAAGCTAAGAAGTGATCAAAATGCAAAGTGATGACCAGAAGTTGGGGGGGAACCAGCAATAATAAAGCCTTGTGTTAAGATATTTTGATTAACATGATCTAACTCTGGTGGCCAGGTTAAAATACAGCTCCCCTTTCAGACTACCAGCCAGTCTTGCAGAACATATACACACTTCTCTAGAACAAAAGGCACTATTAGCGTTTAAAAATAAAAGAATGAGGAAGAATTTCCCAAACCACCACCTACAGCAGACCACCACTACAGAATTACCACCACCTACAGCAAACCCACTGAGTAAATGTCAAGTTTCTTTGCAGTTTCTTCTTAGCATATGAGTCACTAGGGGTGTAATCAGAGTACTCTGTTCAAATCATTTGAATTTACTCTTTAGGAATTCTTATTTAAGGCACAAATTACTTTTTCCATAAAAAGAGAATCCTAATTATGTAACTGAGTAATTGCCTAAGGACACTGAATAGAAAGCACTCCTCTCAAAGGAGATGGCTCCTGTTTCTAATGGACCCCATTAAATGATAACAAGAGCACATTCTAAGAATACACTGACAGTATGACTGATTTGTATGTCTTCTTGTTCAAATACTGTATTTTACCTTCAATTTTTCCTTGCAGTGTATCTTCTGGAAAGTCTGAAGCTAATGCAGCCAATTTACTCAAGCCAAGAAGGGTTTTTTTCTTTGCAAAGTAACGAGTTTCCATATTTGCCAAACCCAGAAGTGTTGCATGAGCCTACAATAAACAAAATATGAAAACTATGATAAAATCTTGGATACTAATTCAAGTTGCAATAAAGATTAAGTAAAACCCAAACTTGGTTTCCCCCCAAGCTGTATCAATGAAAGATCAAGTCACTGCTAGCAAGCCTAAAAACAGATGAGTACCATACGCTGAGAGTAATTACACATAAAGTATCAGCCACCCACACTAATTATTGGGAAAAGAGACATGTATAAAACATTTGCTCTCAGAAGCAAGAAGAACTACAATTCTGCAGCTCGCAGAATGAAAACCACAGTCACAGAAAGACAGACAGAATGAAAAGACAGAGGACTATGTCCCGGATGAAACAACAAGATAAAACCCCAGAAAAACAACTAAATGAAGTGGAGATAGGCAACCTTCCAGAAAAAGAATTCAGAATAATGATAGTGAAGATGATCCAGGACCTTGGAAAAAGAATGGAGGCAAGGATCAAGAAGATGCGAGAAATGTTTAACAAAGACCTAGAAGAGTTAAAGAACAAAAAACAGAGATAAATACTACAATAACTGAAATGAAAAATACACTAGAAGGAATCAATACAGAGTAACTGAGGCAGAAGAACGGAGAAGTGACCTGGAAGACAGAACGGTGGGAATCATTGCCATGGAACAGAATAAAGAAAAAAGAATGAAAAGAAATGAAGACAGCCTAACAGACCTCTGGGACAACATTAAATACATCAACATTCGCATTATAGGGGTCCCAGAAGAAGAGAGAGAGAAAGGACCAGAGAAAATATTTGCAGAGATTATAGTCAAAAACTTCCTTAACAGGGGAAAAGAAATAGCCACCCAAGTCCAAGAAGTGCAGAGAATCCCAGGCAGGATAAATCCAAGGAGAAACACACCGAGACACAGTAATCAAACTGACAAAAACTAAAGACAAAGAAAAATTATTAAAAGCAACAATGGAAAAATGACAAATAACATATAAGGGAACTCCCATAAGGCTAACAGCTAACTACTCAGCAGAAACTCTACAAGACAGAAGGGAGTGGTATGATATATTTAAAGTGGTGAAAGGGAAGAACCTACAACCAAGAATACTCTACCCAGCAAGGACCTCATTCAGATTCGATGGAGAAATCACAAGCTTTATGGACAAGCAAAAGGTAAGAGAATTCAGCACCACCAGACCAGCACTACAACAAATGCTAAAGGAACTTCTCTAAGCAGAAAACACAAGAGAAGAAAAGGACCTACACAAACAAACCCAAAACAATTCAGAAAATGGTAATAGGAACATACATATCGATAATTACCTTAAACGTGAATGGACTAAATGCTCCAACCAAAAGACACAGGCTCGCTGAATGGATACAAAAACAAGACCCATATATATGCTGTCTACAAAAGACCCACTTCAGATCTAGGGACACATACAGACTGAAAGTGAGGGGATGGAAAAAGATATTCCATGCAAATGGAAATCAAAAGAAAGGTGGAGTAGCTATACTCATATCAGATAAAATAGACTTTAAAATAAAGAATGTTACAAGAGACAAGGAAGGACACTACATAATGATCAAGGGATCAATCCAAGAAGAAGGTGTAACAATTATAAATATATATGCACCCAACATAGGAGCACCTCAATACATAAGGCAACTGCTAATAGCTATAAAAGAGGAAATCGACAGTAACACAATAATATTGGGGGACGTTAACACCTCACTTACACCAATGGACAGATCACCCAAAATGAAAATAAATAAGGAAACAGAAGCTTTAAAAGACACAATAGATCAGATAGATTTAATTGATATTTACAGGACATTCCATCCAAACACAGCAGATTACACTTTCTTTTCAAGTGCACACGGAACATTCTCCAAGACAGAGCACATCTTGGGTCACAAATCAAGCCTTGGTAAATTTAAGGAAATTGAAATCATATCAAACATCTTTCCCAACCACAATGCTATGAGATTAGAAATTGATTACAGGGAAAAAAACGTAAAACACACAAACACATGGAGGCTAAACAATACATTACTAAATAACCAAGAGATTACTGCAGAAATCGAAGAGGAAATCAAGAAATACCTAGAGACAAATGACAATGAAAACACGACGACCCAAAACCTATGGGACGCAGTGAAAACAGTTCTAAGAGGGAAGTTTATAGCTATACAAGCCTACCTCAAGAAACAAGAAAAATCTCAAATGAACAATCTAACCTTACACCTAAAGGAACTAGAGAAAGAAGAAGAAAAAGAAAAGTTAGTAGAAAGAAAGAAATCATAAAGATCAGAGCAGAAACAAATGAAATAGAAACAAAGAAAACAATACCAAAGATTAATAAAACTAAAAGCTGGTTCTTTGAGAAGATAAACAAAATTGATAAACCATTTGCTAGACTCATCAAGAAAAAGAGGGAGAGGACTCAAATCAATAAAATTAGAAATGAAAAAGGAGAAGTTACAATGGACACTGCAGAAATATAAAGCATCCTAAGAGACTACTACAAGCAATGCTATGCCAATAAAAACGACAACCTGGAAGAAATGGACAAATGTTTAGAAAGGTATAAGCTTCCATTCTATTTCTTCCAGGAAGAAATAGAAAATAGGAACAGACCAATCACAAGTAATGAAATTGAAAGTATGATTAAAAATCTTCCAACAAACAAAAGTCCAGGACCAGATGGCTTCACAGGTGAATTCTATCAAACATTTAGAGATGAACTCACGCTCATCCTTCTCAAACTCTTCCCAAAAATTGCAGAGGAAGGAACACTCCCAAACTCATTCTGTAAGGCCACCATCACCCTGATACCAAAACCAGACAAAGATACTACAAAACAAGAAAATTACAGACCAATATCACTGATGAACATAGATGCAAAAATCCTCAACAAAATACTAGCAAACAGAACCCAACAACACATTAAAAGGATCATACACCATGACCAAGTGGCATTTATCCCAGGGATTCAAGGATTCTTCAATATATGCAAATCAATCACTGTGATACACCATATTAACAAATTGAAGAATAAAGATCATCTCAGTAGATGCAGAAAAAGCTTTTGACAAAATTCAACACCCATTTATGATAAAAACTCTCCAGAAAGTGGGCATAGAGGGAATCTACCTCAACATAATAAAGGCCATATATGACAAACCCATAGCAAACATCATTCTCAATGTGAAAAACTGAAAGCATTTCCTCTAAGATTCAGGAACAAGACAAGGATGTCCACTCTCGCCACTACTATTCAACATAGTTTTGAAAGTCCTAGCCATGGCAGTCAGAGAAAAAAAGAAATAAAAGGAATACAAATTGGAAGAGAAGAAGTAAAATTGTCACTGTTTGCAGATGTCATGATACTATAAATAGAAAATCCTAAAGATGCCACCAGAAAACTACTAGAGCTCATCAATGAATTTGGTGAAGTTGCAGGATACAAAATTAACGTACAGAAATCTCCTGCATTCCTATACACTAAGTGTGAAAGATCAGAAAGAGAAATTAAGGAAACAATCCCACTGCAGCAAAAAGAATAAAACATCTAGGAATAAACCTACCTAGTGGGTAAAAGATCTATACTCAGAAAACTGTAAGACACTGATGAAAGAAATCAAAGATGACACAAACAGACGGAGAGATATACATGTTCTTGGATTGGAAGAATCAACATTGTGAAAATGACTATACTACCCAAAGCAATCTACAGATTCAGTGCAATCCCTATCAAATTACTAATGGCATTTTTGACAGAACTAGAACTAAAAATCTTAAAATTTGTACGGAGACACAGAAGAGCCCGAATAGCTAAAGCATTCTTGAGGGGAAAAAAAACAGAGTTGGAGGAATCAGACTCCCTGACTTCAGACTATACTACAAAGCTACAGTAATCAAGACAATATGGTACTGGCACAAAAACAGTAATATAGATTAATGGAACAGGATAGAAAGCCCAGAGATAAACCCATGCTCCTGTGGTCAACTAATCTATGACAAAGGAGGCAAGGATATACAATGGAGAAAAGACAGTCTCTTCAGTAAGTGGTGCTGGGAAAACTGGATAGCTACATGCAAAGGAATGAAATTAGAACACTCCCTAACACCATACACAAAAATAAACTCAAAATGGATTGAAGTGGCGCAGTGGTTGAGAGTCCGCCTGCCGATGCAGGAGACACGGGTTCGTGCCCCAGTCCGGGAGGATCCCACATGCCGCAGAGCGGCTAGGCCTGTGAGCCGTGGCCGCTTACCCTGCACGTCCGGAGCCTGTGCTCCGCAACGGGAGAGTCCACAACAGTGAGAGGCCCGTGTACCGCAAAAAAAAAAAAAAAAAAAAAAAAAAAAATGGATTGAAGACCTAAATGTAAGACCAGACACTATAAAAATCTTAGAGGAAAACATAGGAAGAACACTTTTTGACATATATCACAGCAAGATCTTTTTTGACCCACCTCCTAGAGTATTGGAAATAAAAATAAACAAATGGGACCTAGTGAAACTTAAAAGCTTTTGCACAACAAAGGAAACTATAAACAAGACGAAAAGACAAGTGTCAGAATGGGAGAAAATATTTGCAAATGAATCAACGGACAAAGGATTAACTCCAAAATATATAAACAGCTCATGCAGCTCAATATCAAAAAAACAAACAATCTAATAAAAAAATGGGCAGAAGACCTAAATAGACATTTCTCCGAAGGAGACATACAGATGGCCAAGAGCACATGAAAAGCTGCTCAACATCGTTAACTAGAGAAATGCAAATCAAAACTACAATGAGGTATCACCTTACACCGGTTAGAATGGGCATCATCAGAAAATCTAAACAATAAATGCTGGAGAGGGTGTGGAGAAAAGGCAACCCTCTTGCACTGTTGGTGGGAATGTAAATTGATACAGCCACTATGGAGAACAGTATGGAGGTTCCTTAAAAAACTAAAAATAGAACTACTATATGACCCAGCAATCCCACTACTGCAATCCCACTACTGGGCATATACCCAGAGAAAACCATAATTCAAAAAGACACATGCACCCCATTGTTCATTGCAGCACTATTTACAATAGCCAGGTCATGGAAGCAACCTAAATGTCCATCAACAGACGAATGGAAAAAAACGATATGGTACATATATACAATGGAATATTACTCAGCCATAAAAAGGAATGAAATTAGGTCTTTTGTAGAGACGTGGATGGACCTAGATATGGTCGTACAGAGTGAAATCAGAAAGAGAAAAACAAATATCATATATTAATGCATATATGTGGAATCTAGAAAAATGGTACAGATGAACCCGTGTGCAAGGCAGAGACAGAGACACAGATGTAGAGAAGAAACGTATGGACACCAAGGGGGGAAAGTGGGGGGTAGGGAGTGGGGGGTGGGATGAACTGGGAGATTAGGATTGACGTATATACACTAACATGTATAAAATAGATAACTAGTAACAACCTGCTGTATAGCACAGGGAACTCCACTTTGCTGTGAAGTAGAAACTAACACAATGTTGTAAAACAACTATACCCCAATTCAAGAAAAAAAAGGGCTGTAACAGGAGCCTAGCCAAAAAAACCCCCCAAAATCCCAACATTTGCTCTCACGTCAATACCCTGTCAAGGACAAACTTTAATTCATGTACTCTTTTTACTGATAATTTGAACATTTTTATTACAAGAAAATACTCATTACAAAAAAAGGCCAATAACTGCTAATTATGTGTTAAAGTTTTTGTGCTTTATTTTACTGTAATAACAGTCAAATCACAATAGTCTTCATTTTTTTTTTTTACTGAGATATAACAAGTAATGGCAGTACCATCATAAATGAAAAATACTTTTATCAAATTATGTGAGAGAATAGGAGATATACATTTTTAAAAAATCCGTAAGTAGTATTTAACTACAAAAAACTAAACTAGTTAAAACTAAACAAAAAATTGCCTAAATCTGCTCCATATAACTGAATCCTTCTTACCTTTTCTAATTCTTGGCTGTTAATTTCATGTAACCAGCTGAGATGTTCATGAGCTTGCAAAAAATTGGCCAACTGTCCGTGTTGAGAAATAGGCTGAGATAATAATTTGCCTCGCTTTCCTTTCTCCAGATACCAACGGAAGAGAAAGTCTGAAAAATTCTATAAAGAACAAAGCCAAGAATTCAAGAATATATAGTAATACAGTTTTTAAAACTACATTTCTGGGGCTTCCCTGGTGGCGCAGTGGTTGAGAGTCCGCCTGCCAATGCAGGGGACGCGTGTTCGTGCCCCGGTCCGGGAAGATCCCAAATGCCGCAGAGCGGCTGGGCCCGTGAGCCATGGCCGCTGAGCCTGTGCGTCCAGAGCCTGTGCTCCGCAACCGGAGAGGCCCGCGTAGTGCCAAAAAAAAAAAACAACACACATTTCTGATAATAAAGTATTAAATTTCTCCCAAAGGTCTTAGACTCCAGAATAGAAATCCAGTTTTAAACACTCATTTCCTGCATTGTAGGGTCCTCAAATCACCTCATTTAACAAATGAGGCCATTCAGATCCAGAAAGGGGATCTTGCTCAGGGTCACACAGATGTGCACTGTCCAATAATATGGCAGTCACCGGTCACATGTAGCTGCTTAAACTTAGTCTAAAATGTAAAATTCAGTCCCTCAGAGACACCAGTCACATTTCAAGTACTTGAAGGCCATCTGTGGTCAGAAACTCCATTTGGGACAGCACATATGGGCAAGATCTCCATTACCACAGAAAGTTCCACTGGACGGTACTGAGACACTATCCTTCCAGAATGAAAGATTCTCAGGGGCAGAACTGGGTGCCACGTGTCCATGTGGGCTGGCACAATAAATCAGAATCTAGAGAGGCACATCCAGTTTCCCCACAGGACGTTTGCTGGATGCTGGGGTGGTGTGAGAGGCTGGGCTGGAAAGGAAGACAAAAGTGTCCTGCAGTCTCACAGTACTTAAGAGATATTTCCACTAAAGGGGGAATTCTGCAAGGAACACACCAGCCCCATAAGACATCTGAAACCAGAAATGAATGAATTTAACGGAAGTTGCAGTCAAGCCCTGACCCACCTCTATTCTTGATGTATTGAGTGATCTGCCTCTCATCTTACCTGTCTCCCAGGGGAAAGAACAGCATTGATTTCCGTCTTTACGGTTCTTTTATACACAATGTCCAAAATACAATTTAAAAAATTGCAAGGGACTTCCCTGGTGGTCCAGTGGGTAAGACTCCATGCTCCCAATGCAGGGGGCCCAGGTTCAATCCCTGGTCGGGGAACCAGACCCCACATGCATGCCACAACTAAGAGTCCGCATGCCGCAACTAAAAAAAAAAAAAAGATCCTGCATACCGCAACGAAGATCCCATGTGCCTCAACTAAGACCTGGCACAGCCAAAATAAAAATAAATAAATGTATATTTTTTGAATTGTAAGACATAAGAAGCAGAAAAATATGAATATGCAGGCAGCAGAAGCAGACCTAAGAATGATCATTTTGGAATCAGCACAAAAGGACTTAAAATAACTAGCAAACATATTAAAGAAAATAAAAGGAACAAAGCACAAAAGGATGGAAAATATCAACGGAGAATAAGAATCCTTAAAAGGAATAAAAATTATGACGGGCACAAAGTATTTACTTCAGCACTACTGTGAAATACGAGATAAGCCATGTCCAGCAATCAGGTACTGATCAAATAAGTTACATCCAGTCCATGAAATACCATAACAACATTAAAAATGTGGTTGTGTAATATTTAATGATATGGACAAATGTCTGTTATGTATTAAGTGAAATAAGCAGTTAATGAAACATGTTTGGTAGAGTAAAAAGACTAGAAGAATAAAACCAAATGTTAAAAAGGGTTCTCTCCGGGTGGTAGAATTATGAACGATTTTTTAATCTTTTTTGTTTATAGTGGTTTCCTGAACTTTATACAATGTTACCTTTATAGTAAGAAAAAAAATCAGTTTTTACATAAAGATCAACTGACTGAATAGACTGGCTTTAAGGAACAACTTAAATGTACCTGAATAGTGTCACAATGCGAACTTTAAAAAAAAATAGTAAGCGTAAAAAAACAACAACAGGAAGCATGTCAAAGAAGGAAAACAAGAATCTTAGGTGTACAGAAATCTGAGCTCTCTAAAAGTAGCATCCCATGCTCCCAAGATCTTCTACTCAAACTTTAGAACTCTAGCAATATCCGTATCCCTAAGTACTTTTAATTATAACTGAAAATATAAGAATAGAAATAAAAGTCTTAACATATTTTTCAGAGGTCAAAGAATCCGTCAGTAATATTTATATATAAAGAATTGTCTACCTATTTACAACGAAACATAATGTACAAATTAGTATCTGGTAATCTGCAAAAAGACTGTATCATCTTCCAAAAACCCCAAGTAAGATTTGAAATGGTAAAGTCTTCTTACAGGGTCCACAGCCTACACCCCCAGGGTTCGTTACCTGGTCAGCAAACTGTGTCATGTAGCGCTGCAGTCTGGCCTGGTTGTCAGTCTGCTCACACATTTGTACTAAGATATCAAAGTCACAGTATTTTTCTGCTAATGAAGCAGCCCATGGGTACTGGCCTAGTGTGACTATGGAAATGAGAACAGATGGAAAAAAATCCTGTTAGCGAAAACTTAATATGTAATAAAAAAAATATTCCTTGAAATTTTACCTTTATTCATATTATATACTAAAGTTAATTAATAGAAACCTTTCCAGTTACTGGCATTTAGTTTCATAATCCATATAAACTCATTAAAGATGTAAATTCAGTCCCTTGCTTCATCACTGCCCACCTAAGATGCTATCCCCTTCCTTCATGTAGCAAGACAAGCTTCTTCTCTGAATCCTGGCTGTGACCGTCTCGTGTTCTCCTCTGAAGAGCCGTACCACCTCTCCACACCGTGGAACGACCCTTGTCTGCTCTACCCTGCAGTCTAGCTGTTCCTGTGAAGGTCTGAGATGGTAAGCAGTCTCCACATGCTGTTAATTTATTTATTTTTAAATCATCTTTAACACCATCTAGGACACTTGTTACCTGGTAAGTAATGACAACGAGGCTGAATAAACGAACACAGAAAGCTGTACACAGGAAAGCTCTGCTTTAAGCTCTGAGCTACAGCTGGGTTAACGACATTACACTGCATAACACATTGCGTGAATGATTTGGCTCCTACATCTGTTCTGCAGACTCAAGACCCACAGCCCTCACTAAATATCAGGCACTTACGAAGCGGAGATAAGAGGTCTGATCTTTTCTGCAGGTATTCCATTTCCAGATTGTTGTATCTTTCTTGATCACTGGATCTGTCCACAGACTTGAGCTGAGAAACATAACCATCCAGGAAGCAATCAATCAGTGCTACCAGCTGCTCTGTCAGAATGTTTCGGAGGTTGCTATCCGCCTGAGGATAAACCATTTTCAGGACAATCCCATGCTGGCGCACTATTGCTGTTCGGATGCCGGCAGGACCACTCGTTGCTGTAAAATCACACAAAATAATATGACAAGTAAGGATTCTATAATGGCTACGGGAAAGACCAACTGCCTAAAAATTATATCCCGTCAGCCTTGATGGATGGAAAAAGAAATCCAATAGGAGGTCAGCTGATATTTTTCTATGTCCTGCTCAAACCCATCTTCTCTATGAGGATGGCCTCAGCAGAGCCAGGTAAACATGATTCTTCTTCCTTCTAAATTCCTTTAATGCTACTCCACTTATTTCCTTGTATTAAAACAACAAAAATTACAGTCAGTACATCCAGGGCCTGCTGCTATGAATAACTACACGTACTAAAACCTAGTAGATGCCTGAGTACCAGTTTAAAAAAATGAGTTACAAAGAGATCTACAAATTATTCCAAGGCAACAAAGTGATTTTCGTAAGAACTACTCATCTTGGGGATGGCACTTATGTTATTTTTCATTTCACTCACAAACTTGCACTAGGAGAACAACATGGCTTCTGAAAATAACAGACCATTAGAAATATGTTTTGATCAACTGCTAATGAATCAGTGTATTTGGGCTCAGTGCTTGCAATCTCACCTGTCCACGGAATATACTCAGGTTCTTTTTCTACTGGCTCTTCTCTTCTATACAAGGAGTTTCTATTTTGTCGATAATGACTAGCAGCCTGCAGCATGTCCTGGAATATGAAATGTGTTATCACATGCAGGAAGCAAGGGATCCCAGGATCTCTAAGATAATCTGAAACATCAAGTCTATTATTACAAAAAATTACTCGGCAGAGACCTGTTGGACTACTTTTTGATTCTTTCTGCATTTGAAATTTGTTTTACTCTAGAGTTTAACTTCAGTTTTAGAGAACTACGGTAACCGAACTAGGAAGACCATTACTATAAAGTCCATGAGCTAAAATTAAATGAAACATTTTAATCAATAATATAAGTAGTGTGCTTTTGTGTAATTAAAAAGCATACAGTTACAGTAACATTAATACCTTTGCAATGATATACATGTCTTCTCCAAATAAAAGGTTTATTCTACCAAATAGAAACTTTTAACATGCACAAGGCAAACACTCAGATGTGTATTAACTGACTGATAAAATGACTGAGGTTTTCCTAACTTTTTGGAATGAACGAATGGCTAAACCATTATGGATCACTGGTGATGCAAAGTAGGAACATGGAGACCACTTCCTCCCCCATCCACAGCCTGGGCTTTGAGTTGCTGGTATCTTCAGCATGTGTGCGTACCTTGAGAATACTGTTCACACTGATCGCCACCTCCGCCCATTCAACTGGCTCCAAGGCCGTGTCCTTCAAGACTTGCTCCTCGTGCTCCAGTAAGCACTCCCAGACGCTATCTACCTGGGACACCTGAGGAAGGACAGAGACGGTACCTACTAGGAACAGAGACCATGCCGATGGGCCACGCTTACAGCTGCCTGGAATCGACTCAGCAGGCTTTCCTCACTAAGTCACACCCTCTGCTCAGTAGTCAAAGGGACAGTCAGTGATGAAAACAAATTTAAAAGCCAAGAAAAGTTAGAATCTCCTAACTTTTAAAAGGTGGAGAGCCCAAATAACTGAGTCTGATAAATAAGCAAATTCTGGATTGGTAGCCGGTAGGTTTTGTATTTAAATATCAAGTAACTGAAATATTTGTTTATTATAGCTATGAGGGCTCAATGCCACCTTTAAATAGTACTAGGCTACAAATGATGTCACATAACAATGCGAGACCCCAAAGTAATGAATTAAACGAATGAACTAATGGATTAAAATAGTTATCCAACCAATGAACTTGCTAATTTCTTTCTTTGAAGAATTTCTTTTCTTTAGACATAATAGAAATGTTTGTAGAACAGCAGTAGCTACATAGAAACTAACTAAATACATAACTTGTAACTGTTCTATTTTTTGTCATTAATTAACACATGAAGGTAACTGTGCAAAAATGTTAAGCACTGAAACACTTGTTTCCAGTTTCAGCCCCCAGTTAAGCTTTTCCCCCTTTATTTATCAAGTGGATATTTACTTGGCATTTAGAGTTTGCATAGCATTGGGCGCTCAGAGATAAGAAGAAATGGAAATTAGATTTGCTGCCCTCAAGGAACTTACAAACTAGTTGAAGGAACGATTCATAAACACATGCACAATGGAGCCCAAACAAAATCACTCTTCTTCTTTTAGTATTTCTGATGTCAGTCAAAGGCATCCTAACAGCCCTAGCAAGAAACCTCTG
This sequence comes from Orcinus orca, assembly GCF_937001465.1. Lineage (NCBI taxonomy): Eukaryota > Metazoa > Chordata > Mammalia > Artiodactyla > Delphinidae > Orcinus > Orcinus orca. The sequence continues at coordinate 7,365,951 of NC_064572.1, forward strand.
GCACGTTGAATTTGTAAGAATTTTTTACACTGTTAATGTGAAAAAGATAATGAAAGCATGTGATATAAAAGGCACGAAATAACATAAAAGCAAATAAAATCCCAAGACACTTGCTAGACAGCCTTACCACGTGAGTTACATGTTCAGTGGTTTCAAACATTGCTCATAAGCTGTACCAACACTGTTGAGGGCCTGTTCTGAAGCAGTTAACTCGCTTTATAGAGACCCAGGCGGTGCGGGGGCTCCTTCCAGACTGGCTACAGGTGGAGGGTCAACCCTCAAGCAGAGTCTGTATTATTTTACCTTCTATCCAGGGCTATGAGATCACATCTCCCCTACACAGCCCACCAATCAGAGCCTGACTTGGGTTATCCAGCTCTTCTCTTAAAATGCATACTTGTTTGTAATGTAATTTACTACTCCCAAGTGGATGGACAGGTAAAAAGAAAAAAAAAAATTGATACATATTTTTTCACTAAACACATGCATACCTCTTCAGCTCTCTCTTTTTATTATGGTTATGCCATGTGGGAGGACCTTTAGAACTTCACCCAAAGGAAACTTAAGACCAGTAAATGTAAAGAGAAATTAAGATAAATGGTGATGTAAACAGTCTTAAACATTACTATCTTCCATATGGAGCATTCTTTTGAGGAACCAATCACATTTTTAGTTTTTTTTTTCCTATCACATTCCTACGGTGCTACTCATGAATTATATATTCATCCAATTGATAATTTCCAGACCCTATTTCTTTTCCAGTTAATTGGAAAAATGTACTTATACATAATTAACTAGTATGCTTTGCACTTTGATCCAAAAGCAGAAAAAGCAACCAGGTTCTTGCTCAACTCAATTTGTCATTAATAATTAAATAAGAAAAACAAAAACTTTATCTTGTAAAATTATGTATGAATAAAGACAAAGAAGGACACAAAAATGACAACAGTTTGGTTAGATCATGAAATTTGAGGTGAACTGTCTTCCTTTTTTTTCATTCAGATTTCAGGTATACTTGATTAAAAAACAAAATAAAACAGAAAAGTGCTTTGCCTTACATTCCCTAGAAAAAGCCCAAATGTATAAAAATGAGGCCTTCAAACTAAACACATTTAAGGAGTCAACAGAACTGAACATAGTTCAGTGTCTTATTTTTGGTTGCAGTACATCAAATATTCAGAGTAGAAGAGACCCTTGGCACAGGCTGTTAGATGCTAGATGACAGCCGGACTGCACGAGGAAGGAGATAAAATTAGAGGCACCAAACAGAAAAACTTCCCAAATGCAAAAAACAATTCCAAATTCCACAGAGCTGGGGGAAGAGCTAGCAGTTTCTAAACTCAGATAACGCCACAAAGGGAGAAGGAACAGCCCTAGTGAAGGACTACTCCTGAAGCAACTGACTAGCACACCCAAAACAGCCTGCTGAATGGTGGCTCAGAGCCAGGATCTGTGGTCTCAGCTGAGTCAACCGGCCCCTGGGTCTTGGCGTCAACACCTGTAAAGGGAGACGGGAAAGTCAGCCCTGCCTTTCATGAGGTTGTGAGGTGTCACTCAGGTACCAGAGCTGTGTGCTCTGACCAGTGCCCAGCTGCCACCAGCTGGCCAGCACCTTCATCTTTTCTCCCTCCCAAGTTTACAGCAGGTTTTTCTTTTCCTCTGAAAATAAATCTGACTTTAAAAGTGAGGTGTAGAGCAGGATCCCAGCAGGCAGCTGAGGAGAGTTTAGTGAAGGGACTGTTTACAAAGATGTGAGCAGGAGTCAGGGGACCAAGGCGGGATGGTGCAGCCCCGGGCTAGCAAGATGGGGAGCCACAATTAGGTCCAGGCCTGAAGGGGAACTGGGACAGAGCAGTCGCTGGAGGGGCGGAGAGGGCGGCCTGAGAGGAGCCTGGTCTGACAGCAGGCACAGCAAACAGGTGGAAGCAGCAAGGAAGGAAGCTGGGGACGACAGCTCCAAGCTCTGACCTGATGGTGCTGCACCTTCATCAAAACAACAGAAGCCGGGGGACAGGGGAGCCCACCATGGAGATGCCCTCTGGGGCAGAGTCAAGACGTGGTGTGGAGAAACACAAGGAAAACATCCAGATGTGATAGGGAAGACTTTGTAGTCATCTTTACAAGCCCTAACTTACAGGGAAAGCGATAGATGAGTGATACTTCTGAGGGATAATTTACCCAGAAAACATGGAGTCCAATTTAAAACTTCAATGACATCTTTTGTTCTCAATCCTTTCCTCACTGGGGGCCCGTTCTGTAAATGGCACAGCGCTCCAGAGCCGCACTAAGGGGAGGACGGGTCTCGTCTCACCTCTCTGAAGAAGACGTCTGCGGGAGTCAGGCTGCACGGGATGTCGCAGTCCCTCTTGTTTAAGGCCATCAGTATCGCTGTGTTGACAAGGTCGGAAAGCCTCGAGTGGTGGTTCTTGAGGACGATGGCGGCGGCCAGCTTCTCAGCGTGTTCACAGAGCAGCAGCCGTGTGGCCATCGGCAGCCCTCTCACTGGAAAAGTGCCGAGACGTCCAAACAAGCCGACCTTGAGGCAAGACGAACACATATTCTTAGAAAGCATTCACAGTAACATACAGGAGAACGCAGTCACATTTCCACCAGCAGCTCACTGGGTACAGAGATGCTGGCCCCATCCTCCCCCAGAAAGACCTCCGTCTATTGGTCTTTGGGGCTGTTCCTAACACTCTCTCTCTCTCTCTCTCTCTCTCTCTCTCTCTCTCTCTTCAGCCAGGGCCATTTACACCTGTAAGAAAGTACAGACATTCCTGTTCTAAGATTAGGGTCAACTACTGTTGTCTCTACCTACCTTATTCCTCAAATGATTGTTTATGGTTATCAAAATCATAAAACTGTTCTTTCCTAGCTACATTGATCAACTCCCCTAGACTCCAGACCTTCAGAACTAGAAACTCAGCAGCCTCCACCTTCCAGAACCCTAAAGCCATGGGGAGGGTTGGGGGGAGGGTGTCTCTGACCCTTTGCATCAGCTGCCTCTGATTTGCTTGATGCCCATTTCTGGCTTGAGGAGGAGAGTTTTATATTCAGAATTATTTTCTTAGATACAAGTATCCAGTTGTACATTTTTCCTGATTATTAATGTAAATCTTTCCATGAAATGAGCTCTAAATATTAAAGGAAATATAAAGGCACAGGCAGACTGGGATTTTTAGATCTGGCTAGACATTCCCTTGCAACGGATGCTACTGCCAACAGCTGTGTGACTCCATGAGGGTCTGAGGCCCAGGGAGGCTGTACCAGGAGATACCACAACGGCTCCAGCCCCATGGCTCCCCCACCTCGCCCCCCCCCCCGATAACTTAGCATCCCCGCAGTGTGGCATGTGAGGGCCACGGACTCCTCCCACCCCAGCCTTCTGCACACCCTTCTGCAAAGTGACCTTGCCACTCCTCCCATCAAGAGGCACAATCAAGTTCCCAATCCCTTTTATCTGGCCTGGCCTTGTGACTTGCTTTGACCAACGTCGCTTTGGTGGAAGTGATAATATGTGACGTCTGAAGCCTACAGCTTCTAAGTTCATCCCCTTGAAGCGCCGCCTGGAGACCACAGGAGGCCAGTCCAGCCTAGAGGAGGATAAGACTAAGTGGGGGGAGAACCAAGAGGCCCCAGCGGACGGTGGCACCGACTGCCAGTCTGACGAGAGACGCCTGGGGACCTGCCAGCTCAGCCCACCCCAAATGCAGTTCAAGGAGAGGGCCCAGGGGAAATCAGCAAAGAACCGCCCCTGCTAACCCACAGTTGTTTTAACCCACCACATCCAGGGGTATTTGTTATGTATTAAGAGTTAACTGATAACACCTGACAATTACATCAGAAGAAAACATGTTTTTTCCCCATTGATCTGCAGCCCACCTAAAACACTAAGAAAAGACTCAGTGAACAAATAAAGTTCTCTTGCCCAGACAGTAAGAGCAGACTGGAGCCAGACTGTGCATTAAAACTGAAGCAGAGGGCTTCCCTGGTGGCGCAGTGGTTGAGAGTCCGCCTGCCGATGCAGGGGATGTGGGTTCGTGCCCCGGTCCGGGAATATCCCACATGCCGCGGAGCGGCTGGGCCCGTGAGCTATGGCTGCTGAGCCTGCGCTTCCGGAGCCTGTGCTCCACAACCGGAGAGGCCACAACAGTGAGAGGCCCGCGTATCACAAAAAAAAAAAACAAAACTGAAGCAGAGTGAGGTATTAGAAACAACCAAGGTATTTCTGGAATCCTCTAGAACCACACTGTCCAATAAGGTAGCCACTATCCAGCAAAGTGGTGACTTTAAGTTAATTAAATTTAAATTTAGAAAACTTCAGTTCCTCAGCTGCAGCAGCAATTTCAAGTGTTCAGCAGCCACACAGGACTGAGGCTGCCAGGCTGGGCGGCACAGCCACAGGGCAGTCCCATCACCACAGAAGGTTCTATTAGGTGGCACTGACTTCAGTCTCTTTAACAGGGAGGCATACTGATTCTGGGAGAAAGTGTGCAAAAATGGATTTAAATTAATTCTTTTGGATTATGCCTGGGAGCCACAACTGATCAACAAGGTAAGGATGGGTGATTTTGTGTAACAACTCTGTCTAGCAGCAAAAACATTTTCTATTATTAGGCTCAATATAAATGGGAATTCCCTTACCCCTTAAAAAAAAAGAATACTTTATATGAGTATTTGATGCTAATGGCACCTCGAAATTAAACATCCACATAGAAAAACCTGTCACCACCTTCAGATTCTTCACTGTCTTTCTAATAATACAAAATCAACTCGGGAAAACCTAAGTTTTATATAAAAGCACACAGGAAATCCGAATGAAAAGCAGGGTATCATAGGATGTAACAAGAAAAGCTGAAATAACATTTCTGCTGAAATACACTATTTTTCTTCTTTTTATCCTATTTTCAATGCAGCTTTGCTTCTTGTAGTTACAGGCCTCCACACAGCCCTGGAATTATTTACTTAAGTCAGCAAAGAAAATGGGCAACACTAGTCATGTCCCACCCAATGAAACACCTCAGAATTAGTGAGAAAGGGTCTCCCACTGTCCTGGAGAGAGCCACAAAGGGCACAGTAAAGCCAGGTGTCCGGCCATCCCTGTTCACAGCGACTGGGATGCCTACTTGGTGAATGAAGTCCATAAGGAAAGAATGGGCTTTCATCTTGTCTTCGAGTTGGTGGAGAATAATCAAAGATGTATTGCTGAACCCAGGTGCTTCTGGTGAAACACAATAACAAGACAAAAACATAATACACTGGCTTGACAGAAAGTACTGCTATTAGAAGTTAAGAAAAATCTATACAAAAGGAAAGTACTAACCTTTCAATGCAATTATTAATTACATTACCCAAGAGGTTAAAAATTTAGACGAAACTTTTGGGGGTTTGATACAATTCATACCGCATTTATTCAAAACACAAATATGTTATTATTAGTTTAATCACTTGTATCATTCTAAGCTTGACAGCTCAAAACAGTCAAAGAAAGAAGGTGAGCACTGATGTTTTCTTCCTAAGACTCTAATGGGAATTACTTGCTAGGCAGGAAATTAGGGATTGAAAGGATGTTTGTGACAGTTGCATGGTCCTTGGGGACCCGAGTGCCCCGATGCTGCGTGGAGGGTAAGACGGACAGTCACCCAGGCCGAACAGGAGGACACATGCCCACTTCTACAGGCTGAGATCTGACCACTGTTGCTCTTAGAGAAGCACATAATTTCCATTAGCCAAATTCAGTAGTTATGCTAAAATTATCATTTAATTTGGGGCAAGTGTCAAATGCCTACCTATGCCACCAATTTCCTTTTAGAAATAAAATGCTGAGAATGCTAAGTAGGGCTGATTAATCTGTTCAGACAGAACATGTAGGATTTGCTCCAATGTCTCCTCCGTTTCTATTCTACTATGTAGACCTGTTCTGAGCCCCTTATGTATGTATGCCTGTATGTATGTAAAATAGATGAGGTGTTTTTTTCTTTTTTTCTTATTTTGGCCATGACGCACAGCTTGCGGGATCTCTGTTCCCCGATCAGGGACTAAACCCGGGCCATGGCAGTGAAAGCTCCGAATCCTAACCACTAAGACCATCCAGGAGCTCCCTGTTCTGAGCCCTTTTAAAAATCTACTATGGGCTTCCCTGGTGGCGCAGTGGTTGAGAGTCCACCTGCTGATGCAGGGGACATGGGTTCGTGCCCCTGTCCGGGAAGATCCCACATGCCGCGGAGCAGCTGGGCCCGTGAGCCATGGCCGCTGAGCCTGCGCGTCCGGAGCCTGTGCTCCGCAACAGGTGAGGCCATAACAGTGAGAGGCCCGCGTACCGCAAAAAAAAAAAAAAATCTACTATAAGGAAAGTTACAACTTTTATAAAATACTGAATTAATATTAAATTGTTTCAGAAAATAAAAAATATGCACTGAGAAACGCTTGAACAAAAGAACCAGAATTTCTTCTCCATAACATTAAAATTAGGATGCTCTTACCCTCGGGGACAGACTCAGCCCACCGTGGATCAGAAGCAGGGTAGTCGTCCACCAGGTCCACGCTGATTTGGGTAACAGCTCTGTCTAGTTCACAATTGGAATCCGAATCAGAGTGAGAGGAAAACAGCTCATCAACTATCATTTGAGCATGACCTAAATCTTTTCTGAAATAAAATCAGAAAACAAAAGTAAAAGTATTAGGAGATATGGGGATATATGTATATGTATAGCTGATTCACTTTGTTACAAAGCAGAAACTAACACACCATTGTAAAGCAATTATACCCCAATAAAAATTTTTAAAAAAAGTAAAAGTATTAAACTCATCATGAAAAAGTTAATTGTGAAATTAAAAGTCCCATATGTTAGCCCAAAGTTTATTACTTCTAATATCATTTATTTAAAAGGGAGACAATTATGCATTCATTAATTCAACAAATACGTGTTGAACACTGATAATATGCAGGTTCTGGAGACAGAACAATAAACAAAACATCAGAACACAGTCCTAAGACTTAACAAAGTATACAGTGGCATGAGGAGTCAGATAATTAAAGAAGCAGTTACACACACACACTAGACAGGGAAAGAACAGAGGCCACATAGCACACAGAGGGAGAACCAACACCCCCGACGGGCAGGGAACACTTCCTGGAGAAAGAGGTGCAGGGGGGTGGGGGTGAGTGTGGGAGGGGCACACAGTGGCAGAGAGAGCACAAGGCACACCTCTAAGAAGTACGCCTGCATCCCAGCAGAGAACGGAAGCCCTGGGGGAGAGAAGATCACCCAGTGAGGAGAGAGGGAAGAAGGGTCCAAGGCAGACCTCTTAGAAACAAAGGACAGAGCACAGAAGGTCTCGTAAAGAGCTTAGAAGGAAATGTCGCGATCTGTTCTATTTTAAAAAGATCATTCTAACTACGCTATGGAGATGAGGGATCAGACAGGAGGGAGAAAAATCCAGTGAGGAAGTTACTGCAGAAATCTATCCAGGCAAGAGAGGACGGGAGTTTCCATCAGCAGCAGTTGCAGCAGCGAAGGAGACAGGCAGACAGCTTTGAGAAAGAGACACAGGAGGGAAATTCTGGCCATCGGCTGGGTCTGATGCGTAAGGATGACTGAACAACTGACTGTGGCTGCTAGGACCTGCCACTGGAACAGGGGCTAGGAAAGAAAGAATAAGCTCTGGAGAAGACAAGCACAGTTTCACATGTGTTACAACTAGGTTCCTGTGGAACACACAACTGCTTCTGAACATTCTTCGTTTGTATGTAATGGCCCAGAGCAAGGTAGGGCTGTGCTTCTTCAGCAAATGAAGCCAAGGAAGGAGGAAAGATGGCACAGGGAGTAGAAAGAGAAAAATATGGAAGACGATAACAACTGGAGGCGACGTCTCAGGCAGTTTAGCTGTAAACAGGAACAAACAGAAGAGGTGCTAGCTCAAAGGGGGACAACAAATCAAAGACTGGTCTTTTTTAAAAATGGCAGATTACATATGATTAACAGCTGATGAGAAGAGGCCAGCACAAGGTCAAAGATGTAGAAGGGGAGTAACTGAGAGAGTACAGTCTCAAGGGAAACAGGACACAATGGCACTCAGAACAGAGAGACTGGCCTTAGGAAGAAGAACACCTCTTCCTACTCCCCAGGGAGGGAAAGGGAAGAGGAGCCGGGATGCAGGTAAGTTTGTGGGCGCTAAGTACAGGGAGTTGTCCTCTGATGGCTTCTACTATCTCTGTGCAACAGGAGCCTGAGTCAGCTGCTTGCGGGGGAAAGGAGCAGAGAAATGGGAAGGTAGCGAGGCGAGGAAAGGGTTGAAATGGTCTCTGCAGAAGAGGAGACAGAGCTGACCAGAGAAACACAGAAAAACTGCCGCCAAGTGTTAAAGGCAAGGTTGAAGCCGGAAACCTAGTTATGCTAGAGGTCATGGGAATACAAAGTGGACCATAGCATGATCACTCAATAATGAACTATTTTAATCAAAAGACTAAGTTTCTTAAAACTCTCACGAACAAAAGATTTTATATTTATATTAAGTAAAATCAAAATAATATACAAATTAATTTCAAAGAAACCATGCTATAAAAATAGTAATATTACCTTAGCAAAAAACTGAATGGATAATAGTTTAGAGTTCTATCCACCAGCTTTGACCCCCTGAAAATAATTCTGGTTGTCACGGTCTGGGGGGAAGGATGCTACTGGCATCAAACGGGAAGAGGCCAGAGATGCTGCTAAACACCCTACAGTGCACAGGACGGCCCCACAACAAAGACCATCTGGCCTCAAATGTCAGTAGTGAGAAGGCTGAGAAATGCTGCTTTAAAGGTTCCATGATCCCACTTGTGAAGAGGCTAATTTTTTTAGACCATTGGCTGAAACCACCCCAGAAATGACTTCTTGTTAACCTCATGGTACTTTACGCTAAACAGGATAACACAGTTGTGTCAGAAGCCCAATAACACCGGTCCTAAGGTTACTACGCTCTGAGCACTTGAGGCCAGGGACCGCTTTTCGTACTTAATCATCTTCCCCAGTAAAACATTTAGAAATGACTATACTGGGTTGAATAGTGTTCCCCCAAATCCAAGTCCACCCAGAACCTCAGCACGTGATCTTATTTGGACATAAGGTTTTCGAAGCTACGATCAGCTAAGTTCATGCTGAGGTCATACTGGATTAGGGTGGGCCCTAAACCCAATGACTGGTGTCATCATCAGGACACGTGAAGACAGATGCACAGGGAAGAAGGCCATATGCCAATACAGACAGCTGGAGGGATGCGTATGTGGCCAAGGAAAGCCAACAACTGCCCGCAATCACCAGGAGCTAAGGGAGAGGCTAGCGAAGACCCTTCCCCAGAGCCTTCAGAGGGTACACGGCCCTGCTGCCACCGTTCTCTTGGACGTCTGGCCTCCAGAACTGTGACAGAATAAATTTCTATTGTTTTAAGCCACCCAGTTTGTGGCAATTCACTACAGCAGGCACAGGAAACTAGTACAGTGACTCCATTACCATTTAAATGTTGAGATGCCACAAGTCTGACAGACTGTTAATTAAAGGATAAATTTATACAAGATAAAATCAGAGTATTAATCCAAATCTTGGCAGTCAGACTGAACACCATGCAACAGAACAAGACTAAAAGAATACTATTTAAAAACAGAAACAAAACACTGGTGCCCTCTTCTGGACAGGAAATTAAGCTCAGTAGACCATCAGTACGATGGCACAGAATTTTCAAACTGTAAATGCACTACAAAGTCTCAAGTGTGTCCCTTCTGTGAGAGGGAGCCTCCACGCACCAGACGCCACTAGGAGTGGAATTACGGGACCGTGAGCTGAGAGCGGCAAAAATGGAGGCGGTAAAGTCTGACTATTTCTTCAAAACAAAGATCTGCTAAACCCCAATTCCAGAGACATTAAGCAATCTGTCCAAAGTCTCACACAGTTAATTGGGACAGAGCAAGGGCTGGATCACAATTTTCCCGAGTATTCATTCCAATATAAATGGAAGGTACCAGGTACAGAACGTGCAGAATGTGTGTGCAGGACAAACTGAAATGACTGTATAGGGTCAGCAAGTGCGACAGAGCGAGTGCAGTTGTTTCCTCCACCCCGTGCACACCCTCCTGCGAGCAGCCTTCCACGAGGCCTCACCCCGGGACTCGCTGGGTCCAACGGGATATTAGCAAATGTGACCAAGCAGAAACTCGAAGAGCACTTGTGCAGCGAGGCTTCCTCTCTTCCACTTCCAGAGCCCTGAGGTTTGTGAGCAGGCCAGGGTAGCCTGCTAGAGGAAGAGATGCCACATGAGGCAGACAGAGCTGACCAGCCAGGGTCCCCAGATGGGAGCAAGTGTAACCAGACAGCTGGCTGCTGACCACAGACCATGCGCGAGCCCAGGCAGGACCAGGAAAACTGCCACCCCAGCACAGCCCCAAACAGCCAGACGCAGGGCCAGAAGCTGTATTAAATAAGCCACTGAGTTCTATGGTGATTTCTACACAGCAGAACTCAACCAACAGGCCAAGACTAATTCCTTTACAACAGCGATGATAACCCTTTGTATGCAACTTCACTGCCTTCACATTATACATAAAGCATGCCTGCAAGCTGCCTTCATGACCACCATTTCTAGTGGGACGTTGTTTCGATCGAGTGGAGAGGCTGTGTTACACCAGGTTTCTCCCAGCCTAGCTGGAACCCTCCCGCGGCTACCAAGTTCAGAACAAGAGTTTGTTAAAGTGCTAAAGCTCAGAAAAACATCTTCTCCTGGATGGCTTCACTCCTCCAACTCGTTCCCACTAGTCAACAAATAAGCAGCATATGTCAGTAACATGTGTCCTCAAACATCAAAAGGGCAGTAATTTTAAAGACTTATCATACCTGCAGTATTGCAGAAAAGCAGCTTTTAGCAATTTGGTTTTATCTTCTCGGGCAATAGTTTCATTCTTGGTAGAGGTGTCAAAAACCACACTCTGTAAAATAACAAACTATAATTTAGAGGTGAAGGTATAAGAATATTCTTAGTTATTGGACTAAACACTGGACCCACCTATGAGAGCAACAGTACAGACACACAGCTGTTTGCCGTACTCTCTATACCAACGGTTTATATATTGATACTTAAGACATTTATTGAAACAAGATAAAACACACCAAATGATCAACTAAAGTCCTATAGAAAATGTATATATAATTCAGGAATTATATTGTGAGTAAAATCATTTGCAGATTTCATCACAACACAACCTTCTTATAGGCTTACCCTTATACAACTCATCACAAAGTGTATTTCTAAGCATAATGGTTGATTTCAATCTTAACATACAGCAGTATTATGAAAACCACATGATTACAAAAGAAAAAACGTAAAAAAAAAAAAGTTACTTTCTGTTGAACCTGTATCAAATCATTTTCATTTTGAATTACAGTCTATATATTTTACATACTATTCAAATGGAAATTACCCCAAACAGTGTTAATTTTTAGCCTCCTGTAAAAGAATGATAAAAATCTTTTTTACGGATCAGGGTATTTCAGAATTCAAGATGACAGGAAAAAAAAATGATGTTTTTTTCCCCCACTCTCCCCTCAAAAATCATCCCAGAAGAAAAAGAAACACAACCACCACACATCTGCGGTTCCAACTGCAACACAAAGTTGGAAACTAGAAGGGAGGAGCAGCAAGTGACAGAGCAGGGAGGAGGCCAGGCAAACCCGTGCAGTGCGGGGACAGGCCCTGAGGACAAGAAATAGGGAAGTTCCAGGCAGATAGCAGGCAAGGGGCTTCTCTAGAGACGTGACCCTGGGCAAAGCTTTACGGAAAGGCGCCTACGCAGCTGCTGGAGGGTGTGGGAAGATTAAGCCATATATCAAAGAAAAGTAAGCAAATATGAAATTAGTCCACTCCAAGAATCGCACAAAGTTGTACACTAAAGGAAATGTAATCAGCACACTGCTTCACTCTGGACTATAAACAACATTCACATAGCCCTTATAATGGAAAAAATGTACACTGGGGTGATAAACGCAGAGAGGAATGTAGGTTACCCAAGTCCTCATCCTCCAACAGGAGATCTACAGACGACGAGAATTAGTGAATGAGAGACAGCAATACATGCATATTACTTAGAAATGTGGAGGCAAACACCAAAAAAAACAGCTGAAGGACTTACAAGTAGTCGCTTCTGAATAAGAGGACAAAAGAGATGAGAGAGATAAAAGAACTAATGTCTTCATCACAACTCTTTTAAAAGGGTCTGACTTTTAAACATTTGTGGGAAACACCCTGATAAAAATCGTTAAATCATTTGCAAATCAGCTACACTTTAAATCAACTATACTTAAAAAAAAAAAAAATCTTATGGAACCACGTTACCTCATTGCCTGGTCCAGCAACTGAAGATGCCAGGGAATCTTCAAGGTCTTCTGCCAATACGGACACATTTTCCCTTGAAGTAATAGACACCAATCCACTGTTTCTAGAAAAAAGGATAGGAACGCCCCCACAGGAACCAGCTCCTAAAATACTATCTCCTAAGAGAAAGAAAAGTACACGATCAGATAGACATAACCAAAAAGTACTTTCCTAAATCCACCTCCCAGCAGAAAATCCTGGTGATATCCTTTGCCGTGTTACTCCTACTCTGTAATCCCGCATCAAAAGTCAAGGCTCCCCGCTATCTGGAGTGGTAGGCTGTGTCCTTCACTGTGCCTTGCAAGAGTAGTGGGTACAGAGCACCAAACGAGAAAATCATCCCTTCTGCAAGACTCAGAGTACAGCTTGCCAACCCTACCTTGACTTACTGAGTAAGCCAGTGCGGAAGGAAAAGGTTTAAGCTCTCTTGGAGTCTTAACAGCATCCCACTCACCCAGTCAAGGCTCTGGTGCTGGGACTAGAGAATTGAGGTTCCATCCTGCTGCCTCACATGGATTTTGCCCTTTGCCCCTTAAGACCCTGATGAGACTGTCTGCTTGGTGTTTTTCACTGCTGGCTGGCTCCCCCCATCACCCACACCTCCCCCCCAATTCCAGCCCCCTTGCATGAGTCCAGCACCTGGGATTCTTCTTACCCAGGGGTCTGGACAAACATTTAAAGAACATCAGCTCAGAATAAGTCACTCTTACTGATCAGGAACAAGCAATTACTTCTGTTAGCATCAGTTATTTTCTTCTTGGCCTCTTCTGGGAAAAACGTTACTATTTTTTGCCCATAAATGTATCAGTTTGGGAACTCTACCACCCTTCCAGTTTTTCAGCTACTGTAGGCGTGGTATTGAATGTCACAGGCATCATGCTTGAAGCAAAGTTTATGGAAAGAGAACAAAAACTGCTCAGAATGACTAACGAGTTCCCTAATCCTGTTTTCTAAAACCACTACCCTACCTTGTGTGTTGAAGACGATTTTCTCCCGAGGAAGAGAAAACTTCCCAGTTCCTGTGGAGCACACGTAGACAGCACTTTCAGTATACAGATAGGCAGTCTGGTTTGAAAAGTTTGGGACCATCAACTGACACATAATCAAGTCTTCAGACTGAAAATTAAATTTAAGATTACACTTAATCACAAATGAAACAAAAATACTTGTTTGTATGATTTTGTAATTCACACTTTTGTACGCTCATAAAAATGATAAAATAATTTGTTGATTATCCTTGTGAAAACCTAAACACTATTCATCAGATGATTTACAAAACATGACAATAAGTTTATAAACATCAATTAGAGAGACCATTTGCTGAGTTGCAAATAATTAGCAAAGTTTGAAAACGTTTCCATGGTGATAAGATTTTAACTAACCGCCTGTAACAAATGTGAGGAAGAAAATAAAAGGATTAGTTCATTATTTATTTTAGAATCGACAAATTTATTTATAAACGACCCCTGATAAATATTGTCTTTTTCTTCACTGTCCAGATATCAAGCACAAGAAAACTGAGTTAATTTGATCATATATGAAATTAAAAATAGAAATAAGACCTAATTAAATCATAAAATTAGCGAAAGCTAAAAAGGATATTCCGTTTATTAAAAGAATTTTACAAACATAACATAAACATGGAATTTTTTTTATTCTCAAATTGTCTTCTTTATACCCTTTCCCACTGTCTGAAAAATTTTAACACTGAGCATATTTTTCTTGTATAATCAGAACACATAAGGTTTATTTCTGTTTGAAATAAAAGACCAAACTAAAAGATTTCCTTAGGGCACTCAGCTACACAAATCATATTAAGAGTGAGAGTTCAACAGAATTAGATACTATACAAGATTAAATGAAATGAATTTACAGCAGTTAAGGCCTTTCCTCAAAAACATCATACTTATTCAACAATGTTCAATTGCTATTAAGAAGCTTAAAATTAGAGAGCTTGCCTTTTAATCGTTCACATGAAATTTGACAAGTATAGAATGTGGTTACCTACAAATATAATCCTACTTTGAGGAAAAATGGGATTTTTCTATAGTATATAGGGCTCAAAACCAAAGCCCAGTTCATGTCAGGTTTCTTCCTTATTTTTCACTCTGCAGTTCATCATCAATGTTTTCCTTCTCAGCGATACTGAAATGAAGACCCCTTCACAGAGCTATGGCAGGAGAGGCACACTCCTCGCTGTGAGGGGCTCCCACTCTCACTTCTCTTTAGCTAAGGCTGAACAAAGGACTGAGTATGAGATGGCAAACAGAATGCAATGCCTAAAAACTAGCTATTTAAAATGTATTTCCAGGAACTCCTTGGCAGTTCAGTGGTTAGGACTCTGCACTTTCTCTGCCAAGGGCCCAAGTTCAATCTCTGGTCAGGGAACTAAAATCCCGCAAGCTGCCAAAAATAATAACAATAAAGCAATAAAGAGATTTAAATAAAATAAAATAAAATGTACTTCCAAGCTCTGCAGATGAATTTCTCCAAGAATCTGACCCTGCAATGGTTAGGAAAAGAACTCAGCATGTTACTGTCACTTTGTACTTTAACTTACAGATGGAAACCTTACCTGAAAAGGTGGGTTATACTGAGTGACTTCCACAGTCACTGCATCTGACATTTGGTAGCCGTTATCTTCTACTGTTACCAGCGAGTAATAGACGAGACAGGGCTTGTCTGCCAGGTGCCATGCCGCTGACAAAATCAGGAGACCATCGCTAATTAGTGAGAAAGAAAGATCTATTGTCTCTTGGGAAAAGAGTCCGTCAATGTCTTGAAGAGTTAAACACGCATTTTCCGTATGACCTAGCAAGCCCAGTCCTAGAGACTGGGACCTTATAGTGGCTTTACTCATGATTGCCTAAAACTGCAAACAACCCAACATCCTTCAACTGCTGAATAGATAAACAAATCCTGGTAAATCTATACAATGAACTACTACTCAGCAGTAAAAAGGAAGAAACCACTGAATAAATATCAAATGCATTATGCTAAGTGAAAGAAGCCACACTCAAAAGGCTTTATACCCTATGATTCCATTTATACTATGAGGACAGAAAATACATCAATGGTTGCCAGGAGCCGCAGGTGGAGAGAGGGGTTGACAAAAGAGTACCAAGGAAATTTTGGAGTGATAGAACTGTTCTGTATCTTGATTGCGGTTCTAGTTAAATGACTACGCGTTTGTCAAAACTCACCAAATTACACATTAAAAAGGGTGCAAGGTATTTTCTATATGTAAAATATAACTCAACAAATCTGACTTAAAAAGACCAACAAATCATCAATTACAGGGATTGGCAAAGTGCAGCTCTCAGACTAAACTGAGCCCAGGTTGAGGTTTTGTAAATGAAGCTTTCCTGCCATGCAGCCACGCCACTTGTTATGTGTTGTCTATGGATGCTTTAATGCTACCACTGATAGAGTAAAAGAGCTGCAGTGAAGACCACATGGTCCCCAAAGCCTGAAAATATAAAAGTTTTGGAACCTTCACAGGAAAGGTTGCCAACCCCTGATCTAATCTGTTCTTTAAAGCTTACTTTTGTACAGAGGAAAAACATGTTGTTTTTAATTTTAATAACCAATCATAGAACTGCTGCTGTATATTCAAGCTGCTGTATATGTGAAAAACAAACCTTTTTCCATCTTAAAGTGTATATGGTCCTCTTAAGTCTATCAAAGTTGTTGCCCCCAACCAATTAAATGGTCTCTAATCTCAACCCTTCTAAAACATTTAGTAGCATTTTTAGCAACTCTCGGTT
Source organism: Orcinus orca (assembly GCF_937001465.1). Classification (NCBI taxonomy): domain Eukaryota; kingdom Metazoa; phylum Chordata; class Mammalia; order Artiodactyla; family Delphinidae; genus Orcinus; species Orcinus orca. The sequence goes on from NC_064572.1 coordinate 7,382,120, forward strand.
CAAGTCTCAGAAATATTAACAGGGTGGCAAGCACCCTCTACTGACAACTAAAAATAATAAACCGAGCTAGTGGCTGGACAACATGCACTTCAAACCAAGCAGTCCTAACGCGGCTCTCATTTCCCTTCTCCACTGTTCTCTTCCTCCAGCTCCCCAGCCCTTATCACTTCTACCTGAATTCCCGAGAAGAATTCAAGGACACTGGCCCACATCCAAACATACTGGCAGTGACCTAAAGAGCTACTGATGACACGTAAGAAGGAAGCGACTGAGGCCGCAGAGAATGCAGTCTCTTGCCCAGGTAGGGAGGGAGAGACGGCCACGTCCAGATGAGGCTCGACACTGAAGTCACTCCAAAGACTGGACCGCTGTGGGGTAATGGGTGCCCCCTGAGGCCCAGAGACACAGCTAACAGAGGATTCCTCAGGGAGTGGTGCTTGGACCAGTTTCATTTGACATCTTTATTAAAAAAAATCTTCCTGATTAAAAAAACATGAAGGTATTTTAGGTAGTAAAGATGATAGGAAGATAACCAATTCTGCAAATCAGTAAAAATTTGACAGGGACTTCGCTGGTGGTCCAGTGGTAAAGAATCCGCCTTCCAATGCAGGGGACGCAGGTTCGATCCCTGGTTGGGGAACTAAGATCCCACATGCCGCAGGGCAGCTAAGCCCACGCGCCACAACTACTGAGCTCACGTACCTCAGCTAGAGAGCCTGCATGCCACAAACTACAGAGCCCACACACTCTGGAGCCTGTGCGTCACAACTAGAGAAGAGAAAACCCGTGTGCTACAACTAGAGAGAAGCACATGTGCCGCAACAGAAGATCCACATGCCTCAATGAAGGTCCCATGTGCTGTAACCAAGACCCGGTGCAGCCAAAATAAATAAATAAATAAACAGAATTTTTTTTTTAATTGACAAATTTTTATGCGAGTATATACAGGGCAATACGTTTATGATTTCAAAAAATCCAGAATGAAGCTACCTGAGCTTTGCGTCAGTAATCGTCTGGTAAAAGAACTCATGAGGCTGTTCACTGCAAACAGGAGCCGAGGTTGCAGCTCTGGCCAAAAGGAGCAATCGACCGAGGAGGAGCAATAAGCATCAGGGAGACACACACGCTCCTTAAACAGAAGAGGCCCACCCAGACGTGGTGAACGGATCACCAGAACAAGAGTATTCAAAAGAGCGATGACCGCATCATTTGGAGCTATGGTGGGGAGGGGCCCAGAAGGAGGGTGAGAGCTGCATCTCACAGGCCTCACGAGAATCGAGCTGCGTTAGCATGACAGCACCGGGGGAGGCGCCCAGGGTCTGGTCTGCCTCGGCACAGCCAGTCCTAAGCAGGTTTCTCTGTTCTCAACCCGTGTCTCCGTTCTGAAAACTACACATGAGGAAACGTCTGCATCCCCGCATCCTACACCCACAGTGGGCTGTGTCCTGGCAGCAGTTCTAAATTTATGAAGGTCTGGTAAAGCTAAATGAAAACAAGATACACTGTATCTAATGCAACTGTTTTGGGAAATTAAATATATACTAATATTTTTACTTCTTTGATAGTTTACATATGTGGTTTTCAGAAACTATAAAGGGTCCTGATAGTCCCAATAGCCCAAGAGAGAAAAATTAAACAGCACAACTTCAAGCCAAGAAACAAGTAGAATTTGTTCTACTAAACTAAATTACTCTAGAACACATAAAAATACTCCTTAACTTCTGGTAAGTTGCGTTTTGAAAAATTACAAGTCATGTATTTGCACTCATTATGAGCTCTGCCACAGAAGCCGTATTACAAATGATTTTTAAGTTCCATATGGCCTCTGGTATTAAAGCTAAACAATAACATGGGATTAAGTAGCTTTATCAGACTAACCTGGGATCTTAAGCACCATTTAGAGCACCATTTCTAAGAGGAAATTCACTCTGAGTATAAACCATGACTGAATTCTAACTTGTACCACCATGACAAAACCTCACCCATCCTTCCTTTATTCAATACAGCGACAAACACAGGCTAAAGCTTCTTCAGCAACAGAAAAAGGGCTGGAGAAGAGCGCCTGGCATCTCCACTGAGTCGGGAAAAATGACAGCATGGAGCACCCCCAGCAGCGGGGTAGGCAGCTCTTAGAGGCTCCGGCTGTGACAGCAGAACAGACGGATCCCTACTGAGGGCAGACAGCTAATGGAACACACAGTGGAAGGCTGACAACTGCCTATATTTCTCAAATGAATTAGCATCGCTAGACAACACAAAACGATTTAGTTAAGACATAATAGTATAAGATTAGCATTAGAGGCATTCGAAAAACAGATAGCAAGACTGCTCATCATTTTATAACAAACATCAGTTTGTTTTTCCAAACAACTCCTATGTTCTTCATGACAAATTAATTGCTTACCAGTTTTGCTTCAAATCCAAATACCGAATGTTGACCCCTTCTTTAATAGCTTCATAGTTACTTTCAGATCCCTACATGAAAATATCAATAACGTAAGCTCCTTGAGTTTAGGAATCGTTTCTTTTCACCTTTATATCCCCACCACCTACTAAAGTGCCTCATCCACAGTAAGTCAAACATTTATTGAATGAATGTATGCATTTAAAAAGTTAAGTAAATCAGTGCTTTCCAATACTTCTAAAGATTGACTACTCCATTTCAGCTTATCTGATGGCTAAAACTTTGTGTATTACACTGAAATATGTTCTAATAAATACAACAACTAAAGGAACTAGCAGTCTCACATAAATGAAAATTATAGAGATGAATGTTACTGTTCCTTACCCAGATAGCATCAATAATGTTTTCCTTCAGGACTCTATTTACATCCCAACTATGTGCTTGTTTTTCTGAAGAATCATCTAATTCCCATTTACCGATGTTTGAACTTGTCAAGCTATAAAAGCTTGATCGCTCTCTATCCCAAAGGACACTTGAAAGCTATATGGAGAGGAGAAAAAAGTTTATAGATTATTACGTTCTAATGTTAATGAACTATTTTTCTGAAATTCAAAATTAGTACGTTTTATAACTATTTGATAGTAATCCTAGCAGAATTCTTCATTTAGGACTCGAAGGAAGGAGTGATCCTGAAACAGACCTTGAGTAAGGAGGGTTTCCACAGGCACAAATATAAAGGCAGAAGGCCCAGGAAGAGCAGAGTCGGGAGGTGGGAAAGTCACAGGATCTTCAGAGAACAAGACACAGTCCTGCTTAATTGGGATGCGGATTACAACCAGGAAAGAAGCAAAAATAAGGTTCACACACAGCACAGTCTTAAATGTGAGCCTGTAAACCTAATAAGCAAGGGAGATAGTCTCAATGGCTTGTGAGCACAAGAGCTGTATTACAGGAGAAGGAATCTGGTAGGGCTGTGTGTAGTTCCACGTGGGTATGTTAACCTCGTCTTTCTTGCTTCTGAACAGATGTGTTTTTTAAGTTGGGTATACAGGACTGTTGAGTGAAAACCCTAATTGTCTCCACTTCTCCTATCACCATGACTCTAGTCACTAATGGGACCGGAGGGGCCAACAGTGAGTAAAGCGGACTGGCACCAAGAATTAGGGGAAATTAACCAAGAGTGCATATTAGGGCCTTACAATGGAAGCAGGAAGATGGGGATGGCAGTGAGACATGAAAGAAGCCAAACCTATAGAACCTGGTAAGGAGAGAGAGACACACAGACACACACACACAGACACACACACACAGACACACACACACACACACACACACACACACACACACACACACGCACCAGGGTTTTATACCTGGGTCTCTGAAAAAAGTGACAGTGCCATTAGAAATAGGTCAAAAGAGAAATGAGTTTTGTAAGTCAACAGGAGAGAAGAGAATATCAGCAATTTGCTTCCAGACATGTTACGTTTTAGGTTCAAAGACCAGTTAAGGAAGCAGATAATAATAGCAACCTGAAGTTAGAGGGAACAGCATAGTTTAAAAAAAAGGTGTGCTCTCAATTCAAACAGACTTGGGTATGAATCTGCCGCTGAGTGGTTCTGTAACCTTGGGCAATTTAGCCTCACTGAGGCCAGTTCCTCATCTACAAATTGGAAATGAAGCTCTCTACGTTACAGGTCATCTAATAATTACAGGAGGTAACAAACATGGAGCACCTAGCAGAGAGCAGATGCCCCCCACACGTTAGTTCCCATCAGCCTCCCTTCACTATTCCAGAGACTGAGGCAGAAGCCCAGCAGACAGAGGTTTGAGTCATCCACACAGATAGCTGGAGTCATGGGGGTAGAGAACACACTTTTGGTTATGTCTAGAAAGCAAAATTAATCCTTAAACACGTTTATAATTTTACATCATAGTTTTAGTTCAAAGAATTTACTTATAAGATAATCTGTGTGACTTAAGAATATTAACGTTACAGGGTATGAACTCATTTGACCATCATAATAAAAATGCTTCACTAAAAGATCAAAGCTTTCAGCTCATGTACACCACAGTTCATACAGAGGCAATACCAACTTCATAGGGAACTGCCAACTTATTGATTTCACTAAGAGAAGCTTGTAAAACAGTTATTTTATCAACTTACTATGAGATCACTGCTAGAAGATAAAATTCCCAAAAGAGAAGAAACCTTCCGACCAATTCCCGAAAGCACACCTTGCCCTTGAGGCAGGATATGCTGATGAATTTTTCCTACACTTTCGGGTATCAGGCGAATCAGCTGGCCTCCCGATGAGGATAAAATAAAACTTCCTCCCTGTGAACAAACATAGCAAAATTAGTTAAGCAGTTAAGACTAAGAAAAGAAAATTAACACAAATCACTTTGATACAGAAGGAAATCATCTGTACCTTAAAACAAATCTAAAAGAATAAAAAAGAACAGTGCTATTTTATTAAAATCACTTACTTATGAATCCATTCACTTAATATTAATTCTACACAGAATAACTTTGTTGCAATTTTTTTAACTGCATGTATTTTTTAATTCTGATTTTTAAGTGATAGGTTCACCATCATGCAGGTTCAACAAATCAAGTATCAGATTTTATTTCTTCAGTAAACCTGCAGAGTATATATTAGCAAACCATTCCTCCTACTGTCTAAGAGTTTCTACGTCATTTTATGAAGATCTTTCTGACAGAAATGAATAACATCAGCTACTATGCACTACTGATATTGCAGAGTCCTATGAGAAGGGCTTCCCTCTGTCTAAGTGTTCAAATCCTAGATCCTGACATTCTTTTTTTGCCTCTTTTTGATTCCCCCCACCCCCTGCCTGTATGATGTGCTCAAAACCCCATATTTTTAGTCATTTAAATCCCACTTCCAAGCCAAATCACAGCTTTCCAATAAATATAAAAGAATATCATATACCTGCACTGTTGTTAGGAAACTGCAAGTCTTATCACCTCCCAGATCTACGGACGTCTCTGTGTAGGTGTCTTCACTTGCAAGGCTTGGCCAATAGCGGATGGATCCTTCTCTGGTGGCAACCATGACAGCAACAGCCTCAAAACAAGACCATAACACTCAGTAACCACAATAAAAGAAGGAGCCCAACTCGGGAGTTTGTTGACACTGATATAAAGAAACCAGGGCAATGTACTATTGATTAACAGAAATCAGAAATAAAAATTCCTTTTTTTCATATTAAAAAAATTATCATACAGTAAAACTGACATTTTCCCCCTTTTGTTTTACAGTTCTATGAATTTTTATACTCTGGTTTCTGTTCAGACCACATAAAATCTTTTGCTTTTTACAGTTCTGTGAATTTTAAAACACGTGTAGACTCATATAACTACCACCATGATAAAGATACAGTACAGTTCCATCTGCACCCAAAACTCCCTAACGCTTTCCCTTTACTGTCATACCCTTCCCTATCCTAACCCCTGGCAATCACCGTTTCCATCATTATAGTTCTGTCTTTCTGAGAATGCCAAACAAATGAAATCATATAGAATATAACCTTTTGACTCTGGTTATATCTGACACTGAATATAACCTTTATCTCACTTAGAATGACGTCTTTGAGATTCATCCAGGTTGTTGTTGCATGTATCAGTAGCTCATACCTTTCTACTGCTGAGTAGTATTCCATCCTATGGATAAATCAGTTGAAAGGACATTCGGATTGTTTCTGCCGCTGGCTATCACAAATAAAGCTGCTATGACATTAGCGTACTGTTTTTTGTGTGAACATAAGCATTACTTTCTCTAAAGTAAATAGCCAGGAATGAAATTGTTGGGTCATAGGGCAAGGGTACTTTAACTTTATAAGAAGTGAAAATCAAGTGGCTGTACCACCAGCAGGCCCACCAGCAATGTATGAGGTTCCGGTTGCTCCACATCCTCGCCAGCACTTGGTAGTGTCAGTGCTTTTAATTTCAGCCACTGTAATAGGGGTCTAGTGGTATCTCACTTGTTTTATTTGCATTTTCCTAATGGCTAATGATGTGAACACCTCTTCGTGTGCTTATTTGACATCCTTATATCCTCTTTGGTAAAGCATTCAAGTCCTATTTTAAATTGGGTTGTCTGTTTTCTTACTAAGCTTTGAGGGTTCATTTTATGTTCTACACACAAGTCCTTTGTTGGATATATAAATCGTATATAATATTTATATAATATACTATTTCCTACCAGTCTGTAGTTCTCTCTTCATTTTCTTTCAGTGCCTTTGGCAGAGCCAAGTTTTAAATTTTGATTAAGTCCAATTTATCTTTTTTTTTTTTATGAATCATGCTTTTGGTAATTTCTAAGAACTCTTCACCTAATCCCAGGTCATGATGATTTTTTTTCCTGTTTTCTTCCAAAAGTTTTTAGTTTTACATTTTACATTTAGATCTATGATCCATTTTGGGTTCATCCTTACATAAAGAATGAGGTTTAGGAGGAATGCTTCTTTTTTCCATAAAGACAGCCAATGATTCCAACACCAGTTACTGAGAAGACCATCCCTGATCCACTGAATTTTTTTGTGCCTTTGTCAAAGATCAAAGGGCCATCCTTGAGCGAGTCTATATCTCTACTCTCTATTCTGTTCCACTGCCCTGTGTGTCCATCTCTTTGCCGTCGCCTCTCCGTCTTGATTCCTGTAGCTTTACAGCTACGCTTCAGAACTGGGCTGGATGATTCCTCCAACTTTAGAACTCCCTTATTTTAAAAAATGTACTTCAGTAAGCATTTAAGTCACCTACCTGAGTAGAATGTGCTTCACCTGAGGTAGCAGAGTAAGAGAGAGCCACCAAGTTGGCACTCCAGTGGAAATCAGTAGGTGGTAGCTGAAGTTCTTTGCAAACAGATAACTATAGAACAAATCCAAACAAAAAATCTTTCATGTCAAATCCAATTTTTTGAATATGTATCTGGCTTCACTATTTCCCTTCTCTGCATATTTTAGATTCTAATTCATTGCTGGAAATACCATTCTACAAATACTCTTTCTTCTCATATCTTTTTGATCAGGCTTTCATCATCATTTTCAGTAATTTTAAAACAAAATATTTTAAGAGATATAGAATCAGGAAAACATAGCAGCTAGACCAGACCCTTAATATAAACTACTCCAATCTCTTCCCAGACCAAAAAGTCTATTGGTTGAAAGAAGTGTGTAGGCTTCCTATGGAATGTTCCCAGTCTAATCTTGATTTGTTTAGTTGACATTTAAAATCTGCATGACCACAGAGTTAGTATTCCAAGTCACCTAGAAAACATTTCTTAGACTCAGCCAAGTATCATTGTTCCTCTGCTAACTCAGGATGCCCACCCCAGGCCCTCTCCCTCACCTATGCTCCTAAAACTACAAACACGGTTTTCTAGGTAGCAGCAGTACAGAGGCCAGTAGATGTGAAGAGTTTAGGTAAGTGGGAGCCCAAGTCCCAGTGGAACAATGGCCCAGTGAACACAAGTGGTACAGGAGAGTATGCCTGATCTGGAGCGGAAAGAAAAAGAGGCTGCTGAGGGCACGGTAGTGGATGTACAAATGAAAACCCCCGTGTGAGAAGATGACAATTGAAAGTTAAATTAGCGTTATAAAAACTGGTATCATTTTTTCCTATTTTATTATGCATCATTCAGTACATTCAGTGAAATACATTCCTATCTTCTAAGAAACTCAGTTCAGAGTTCCGGCAGAGAGCGCGGTGAGAAGCGGATCGCGGCCTTCTAGCCCGGGACCCTCCAGGCCCTCCGGCCTCTGGTGGGCAGGTGAACTGGGGGGCCCCCGGGACAAGCTCAGGCTGTGTCTTACCGAGCCCCAGAGCCCTCGCCGCAGCCGTCCACTGGCAGGGCCCAAGCCTGGAAGCAGCAACGAACTGCTCCCACACCCCCACCTCCGCGACCTAATGGCGGCGGACCCTTGGAGCCCAGATCCCGCCCACCGCCGGGTCTCTTGACCCCACACTGCAGGGGTTAGGCGAAGCCTCCGGGAGCCCACCGAGGACGTGGCGCCTTTGGGCGTCGGGCGTGGCAGGGCGAGAAGAATAGCGGCCACTGGAACGCTGCGGAGGGCCGTTAGAGCCTCGAGGGCCCGGGAAGGGGGCTCTACGTGGACGCCAGCTCAGCCACCCTTAGGCCTTGGAGCCCGCGCGGATCCAGGACCTGAGGTGACCTCTCTGCCCCAGTTGGACGAGACCTCACCTCGTCCGGACAACAACGGACAAAGGCCTTAACGGGCCCGGAAGGTGAGCGGAGCCCCGGTCGACGACGGGTGGAACGTTATCGGGTCATCGGGCGGTTGGTCGTCGTTCTACCAAGACCTCGATGTCGGAAGATAGAAATGGTAGAATAACGTACCACGTGCCGCCAGTAGGAAGTGCCCGCCACCCTTTGGGAAGATTTACTGGCCGTTTATAGAAGGCCTGTGTATATAATATGAAAAAGCTGCTCTCAACTTTCCCCCTAACCTTTCGAAAGAAAACTTTTCGCTACATATAGGCCTTCTAGATGTGAAGAGGTTGCCGACGTATGATAGAGTTAAAGTCACATGTCTTGTAAATAAATGCCTATTTGTTTCTTTAAAAAAACCGTAGAAAAGAAATGTCTTCTAGAAATGACTTTTCGAAATGGAGTTGTTTGACCGCCTCTAGAGGCGACATCAGGAGCCACAGAGGACCACGTTTGTTCACTGGGTTAGAGGACATGGAATGGAAGACGTTGAGGAGGAAGAAAAGAAGGTTCTGTGCCAGACTGGTCACAGAAGACATTTGCATATTAGAACCATTGGTTTGTGTGTGCATTTTACTCCTTACTACTGTATGTGTAGTTGACAATAAGTACTTTTTTGAAATATCTAGTCTTTCTAGATCTTCTAAAGTGTCTGATATATGTTCAAAGTAGAGGTAGTAAAAAGACATTTTGTAAATATCTTTTTGTTAAAATTCGTATGAAATGTTGTTTTGGGGGGAGGGGTGGCCAAACCACCTTTTTGAACAGTACGCAGTATGCACTGTGTTTGTGCACTGGTTCAAGGTCGCGGGGAGGAGAAGGAAGTGCAAAGAGATCTCTGCCAGTGTGTTTATAGTGAGGCAAGATTAACTATTGTCTTTTTTATGTTCCTGCATTTTGTTTCACTTTGCTGTGTATATAGTGTATATAATGGACAAATGAGTCCTAATTTAAAACATCTAGTCTTTCTAGATGTTAAAGAGGTTGCCAGTGTATGACAAAAATAGAGTTAGTAAATAATACATTTTGTGTTAAAATTTATAGGAAAGACTGTCTTCTGAAAACTTGAGCATTATAGCCCTCTGTGTTGGTGGAGGGGGGAGAGAGAGAAGGGGATTGGTCTTAGAATGGCTAGAATGCTGGTATTTTGAAGACAGTTTCAGATTATAACTGTTACATGTGTGCAGTTCATTCAGTACTGCTCTGTATATAGTGGACAAATTAAGTCCTTATTTGAAACATCTAGTCCATCTAGATGTTTAGAAGTGCCCAACGTATGTTAGATGTAGAGGTAGTAAAATATCACTTTGTAAATAACTTTTTGCTAAAATTCACAGGAAGCACTGTCTTTGGGAATGTTAAATGTTAAACCACCTCTCTGAGCAGTATACTATTTTCTATACTTGTTCAGTGGTTTGGAGGAGGGAGGGAAAGAATTGCAAAAGGTAATATGCTAGTGTGTTCATACCTGGGCATTTTCAGACAAAACCATTTTTTGTATGTTCATTTTGTTTTGCTGTGTATATCGTGTATATAATGGATAAATTGAGTCCTAGTTTTGCAACATCTACTCTCTAGATGTTAAAGGGGTTGCCAGTGTATGACAAAGTAGTAAAATGAGCACATTTTGTATACTTTATTGAAATTCATAGGAAAGCTTGTCTTCTGTAAATGACTTTTGGATATGAATTTGTTCAACCACCTCTAAGCATTACATATGCATGTACTTGTCCACTGGATTGGTGGTGGAGAGAAGGAAGTGAGGGAGGAAATGGTTCAGGCCAAAATGGTCATATTTAGAAGATACCTCAGATTATAACCATTGTTACATGTGTGCAATTTTATTTAACAGTGCTGTGTACATAGTGGACAAGTAAGTTCTTATATGAAATATCTATTCTTTCTAGATGTTTAGAAGTGCTTGATGTATTTAAAAGTAATTTTAGTAGAATAATGCTTCTTGTAAATAGCTTTTAAAAACTGATGGGAAATACTGTCTTTGGAAATGGAATTGTTAAACCTCCTCTCTGAACAGTATACTCTATGCTTGTTCATTGGGTTTAGGGAGGTGGGAGGGAAGACTGCAAAAGATGTTTTGCTAGCAGGTACTAGGACATTTCAACTTATCCATTGCTCTATATGTTACATGCATTTTATTTAACTTTACTGTGTATATTTTGTATATACTGGACCAATGGGTCCCAATTTTATAATATCTAGTCTCTAGATATTAGGTTGTCAATGTATGACAAAAGTAGAGTTAGTAAACTAACACATTTTGTACACTTTGTGTTAAAATTCATTGAAAGGCCGTCTTCTGAAAAGGGCCTTTGGAAGTGAAATTGTAAATCACATCTAAGTGACACCTGTGCCTGTACTTGCCCAATGTTGGATGGATGGCAGAAAGGAGGTACTGGGAGAAATGAAGTGTTCTAGATTAGAATGTTCCTATGTAGAAGACAATTTCAGATCTAACCATTGTTACACGTGTGTAGTTTATTCAACACTACTGCGTATACAGTGGACAAACTTTAGTCCTTATTTGAAACATCTAGTCTTTCTAGATGTTTAGAAGTGCACAAAGTATGTTAAAAGTAGAGGTAGTGAAGTAACATATTCTGTAGATATACCCTTTTGTTAAAATTCATATGAACTACTGTCTTTTAGAAATGGAGTGATCAAAATGATCAAACCACCTCTCTGAGCAGTACACATTATTTTATTTGTGCTGGTTCAGGGAGACAGAAGAAAGTGTAAAGGGCTTTATACCAAGACTAACCATTGTCTGGTGTGTCTCTGCGTTTTGTTTTACTTGGCTGTGTACATAGCGTACATAAAGGACAGAGGGTCCAAATTTACAACATCTAGTCTTCCTAGATGTTAAAGAGGTTGCCGGTGTATGACAAAAATAGCTGACAAATACATTGTGTACACTTTGTGTTAAAATTCATAGGAAAGACTTCTGAAAACAACTGGAGGAAGTAAAATTGTTAAAATCCCCTCTAAGCATTACAGATGCTTATTATTCTTGTCCACTGGGTTGATAGAGATGAGAAGGGGAAGCTTCTAGGCCAGTGTTCCTGTTTAGGAGACACTTTGTGACTATAGCCTTTGTGTGCAGTTTCTTCAGTGTTACTACGTGTATACATAGTGGACAAACTTAAATCTGGATTTGAAACATCTAATCTTTCTAGATGTGTAAAAGTGCACAACATATGTTGAAAGTAGAGAGTTAAAAGTAACACCTTTTAAGTATTGTTTTCTGTTAATTCATAGGAATGGTTGTATTGGGGGAGTGGAAATTGTTAAACTTGAGTCTTGGAGAGTGAGCTGACTATTCACTGGGTAGTGGGAAGGCGGGAGCGGACAGAGAAGGAAGTACAGAGAAGGGATCTGTGCCCATGAGTCTTTAGACAAGTTCAGATTGTCTAACCATTGTTCTATTTGTGTGTTTTAGTTAATATTGCTGTGTATTAAAGAATAAGCAAGTCCTAATGCCCAAAGTATATTAAAAGTAGAGGTAGTAAAATAACCCCTTAATAAATGCCCTTTTGTTGGTTTTTAGGAAGGGCTGTGTCTTCTGGGAGCGTCTACGTTAATCCACCTCTTGGAGCTAGATATAGTCCTGTACTTAGTCGCTGATATGCTGGAGGAGGGGTAAGAGGAAGGGTGAAGGGAAGGGCTCTTAGCTAGTATCTCCATATCTAGAAGACAGTTTTAGGTTATAACCATAGGTCTAAATGTGCATTTTTGTAAAGTACCAATGGTTACTATGGACAAGGTTCATTCATTATTTTGCAACATCTAGGCTTTTTAGGAGTCCTGAGGTGACAATGTATGATAAAAAGTAGAGCTAGCGAATTAACCAATTTGTAAATATCTTTGTTATAATTGGTAAAAAAGTAGCATCTTGGACATGGAATTGTTAAACCATCTGAGAAATGTACACCAGGACTTGTTCATTAGGTTGGCAGCAGAGGGGCAGAAGGAAGTATAAAAGGGAGGGAAGTATGTGGATGTGTTCCTTTTTATATTTTGATGATAACCATTGATGTGTGTGCATCTCTTAGCTGTACTATAGGAATACATTGTTAAGTAATTTAGCAGAAATATACCTCCTTGCTAATACTTTAATAGTTTAGATCAGATAATGAATTCTCTTAAAAGCATTATACTTTGGGTACTCTGTTGCTTTATGTCTCATTTTTAATTGAACGTTAAGGGAATGTAGTATTTTAATCATAACTCTGCCAATATCTTTATCTAGAGGCCTGTTGCCATTTTTGTCTTTTCTGAAGTTTTTGTCGCCAAGAAAGGATTACATTTTTTTCCCTTCCAGATTGAGTTGGTGTAGTGTATTTTTGGTTATCAAAATACTCATAGCTCTGGGACTTTGAAATGGTAAATATTCACGATGTGTGAAAAAGCATGATACATAACTGTATGATCTTAATTACATAAAAATGGATGCTTAGTTGTGTTTAAATACACGAACGAGACCTAGAAGGACACATCAAATGGTAAACTGCTTGTGATGATGGATGACTTTGTATTTCGCTTCTTGTGTTCTTTGGTGTCCTATTATGCACATGTTAACTTTTAAGAAATAAATGTTATTTTGAAAACCTTAAAAAAAATAAATAAATAAACTCAGTTCATCAGCTTATGTGGATGGCTTTTAGTCTTAGACTTCATTAGACAGAGTGACTAGCATGACATTCATTAAAAACTTCCATGTCTCTAATTTTATTAAATGTAAATAAGATGGATCTTGCTTAAAATCATGATAAGGGGAGAAACTTTTTTGAAATGATATGCTCAGTATTTCATATTGCTGTGAAAATGCAAATCTATAATGCTTGAGTAGATTCAAATTATGGTCCTCCAACAACTCTAAAAATTTAGGGTAAAAATTCAGAGCCAATCAGGAATCCTCTCCTCTCTTTCCAGCTCTCTAAAGAACCATTACCTTGGTAATAGGTGACAGAGCAATCTTCCAAATAATGAGTTTCTCTTTGCAGACCAGACAAGCCCATCCACCTTCATCTATGTGAACAGTCAGCTGATCGTCAACTGAAGAAAAAAAATGAGGTACGTAATTAATCTTAAAGTATGAATAAGAAAAACTTAAAACTTCCTCACACCAAAATCTTCTTCATTGGCACCATCTTCACCTAAAAAAGTAATCAGCACACACACACGAGGTTAACTCACAACAAAAAATACTCTTGAATAATTCAAGAGTTATTAATATCCGAAACAAGAGATCCATTTAACTTTGACAACTACTTTTAGAAATATATCTAAAGGCAAAAAGTATATTTTGGGCCTAGGTTTAATATTTCTTAAGTTTTGTTAGAGACAGATATCTTACTTTTTATAACATTATATTTAGTAACATTCATAATTTTGATAAAGCAACACAAATAATAAACCTCATTAAATATATAAAATATTTCAAGGAAAAATCACGTTCCTTCAAAAGAACAAGATTTTCAAATAAGAGCTCTCTGAAAGTATGATAAATTACTTAATTATATGGTGACCTAAAGGGTTACATTCCGTATTAAGTGACAAAACTAAATTAGTATACAGTAGTCACTCCTCATCCTCAGTTTCCATGGTATCAGTTACCCGTGGTCAACTGCAGTCCAAAATATTAAATGGAAAATTCCAGAAATAACACTTCTTAAGTTTGTGATGAAATCTTACACTGTCCTGATGTCCTGATGGGGAGGTGAATCATTCCTTTGCCACCCGGCCATTAGCCAATTATAGTCGTGGTGCAGGTTATCAGAGTCACTGTTGCGGTATCACGGTCCCTGTGTTGAAGTAACCCTATTTTACTTAAACATGGCTGAAAGCACAGAGAAGTGACGCTGGCAACTTGGACATTCTCTTACTGTGCCTAATTTATAAATTACACTTTAACACAGGTATGTACGTCCAGGAAAAAATACAGTACACACAGGGTCTGGTGCATCCCCTGGGGGTCTTGGAACATACGCCTGTGGATAAGGGAGACTGCTCTATTGCTGTTGTACATGTTGGTGGTAAACCTGAGTAAATGTATTAGCGGCCCTAGAAATTTAATTAATGTGAGCTTTGCTCTTCGCTTAGAGTCAGGGTAGGGCTTCCCTGGTGGCGCAGTGGTTGAGAGTCCGCCTGCCAATGCAGGGGACACGGGTTCATGCCCCGATCCGGGAGGATCCCACATGCCGTGGAGCGGCTGGGCCCGTGAGCCATGGCCGCTGGGCCTGCGCGTCCGGAGCCTGTGCTCCGCAACAGGAGAGGCCACAACGGTGAGAGGCCCGCGTACCGCAAAAAAAATAAATAAATAAAACTAAAGTCAGGGTAGAGGGGCAAAATAAAAGGCATCAATAATGTACAAGCTAAAATACCACATCATACCTAGGTTAAGGGTGGGCTTTTTGCTGAACTGGAGTATCTGCTCCGTATTTTCTTTTCCTGAAAGCACTACAGCAGCTCCAAATCCTCCACTGGTGAACCCTCGAGGACGCTAACACAGCACACCAACTGACTAGCACTTGGAAGTTTCCACGTGAGGACGAGTTCCTCTCAAGTTTACACACTCTTCAATTTACACATCCTGATTTCTAGAGACTCTCTCCTCTGAGGCTGTGTACTATTTGTTATTAACATGATCTGGTGGCAGGAACCAGGAGTGTGTCAAAAGGTTTAAATGCAATTTAAGCTGAAATTTTTAGACAGGAAAAGAAAATATATATTTAAAATAGGAACAATGCATGACAGAGGTTCATGGAAGTTTAGCTGCCTGAAAATAATTGGACCTGAAGCTCCCATGGACTTACTGGCAAGATGTGCCGGTTCAAGTTGATGAGAAATATTCCTTCTTGTTGAACGGAGTACTTTAAACTTTTGTGACTGTCATTCACAGTATGAAATCCATTTTACATCATGATGCATTCATACACAATTTTAATAAAACGAAATGAGAAGCACTCTGATATTTTGCAATCTATTTTACTTCATTTTTTAAAAAAATGCTGGTCATGAACCACTAAACTGATTTCAGTCACTACCTGCAGTCTCAAAAACACTGTTCCAGGAAATCACAGGATGCTCTGAACTTTGCTCTTCTAGTCACCCCAACTCATCCTTAACGGTGTCTTTCTAAAGCTTGTGTTGGCTGCACCATCCACACTTCCACTCTAATTGTCTGCCAGGAGAATCTTCTAATGGTGCACCAAATTGATAACATAAATTTGTGCATACAGCCTCTAGGGTACTACATAGGATCCAGAAATGGAGGTAAGACTTGATTCTACTGAATTATTAAACCCAGTAATGTGAGGCAGTAGTTTTTTGGATTTTGTTTAAAAAGCATATACTCATATGCTCATATACTCAATCAACTTTTGAAATTGGACTAACTTTTGCATATACAGTATGTACAACCATAAACACTTATTTTGATTGTGCTAAAATGAACTCATTCTGCTTCCCAAATTTATATTTCTCAATTACAATGAAAAACCAAATAAGCCACCTATTTCTCTCCACTGAAGTGAAGGTATACCAGAGAAAGCACAAATTTCAATCTCCATGCCAGACCTAGGCTTCATTTTGCATTGCTAACAGAGACAAATGGAAAATGATACCCACCGTCAGCCAATGTTAAGGCTTCCATGACTTTAACAGGGAGAGAAGATCCAAATGTTTTCACATCATAGTTCACAGACTCAGTTATGGAGTGGTGCGGGAATATTCGTGTAGGTGTTCCTCTAAAGAAATGGAACCATATTATTTCACTCATAACTTAAAAATTTCCATTATTCATTATAATTTTTATGTATATATTTTCGCAATAAAGAGAAAAATCTCTGATAAACAAGAAGATGAAGTATAACAGTGAAAAAACTCTGGCTCATATATACTGTGTTATTAAATTTATTTTTCATTAAAAAAAAAGACTGACAGGATTTAGGAAAACTTGGTTTCAGACTTTCATGCTCTAGTAATTAGATGCATGATCTATTCACTTAAACTCTTTATAACTCTGCCTCCTTAGCTGTGAAATAAGAAGGCTGGACTAGATCAGTGTTTTTCAAATTATGGGTCTCAATCAACATTTTTAAAAAACGAAATAGAATATAGAGTTTATCATACTCTGTGGTCAAAAATGTTTTACAAACATTGGGTTAGATTATCTTTAAGCTCTCATCAGATACAGAATTATAAGAATCTACCAGATTTATACAATCAAAATCAAGAAATTAAATAGGGTCGTGAGTATCTGCTGCTACCTGGTCTTCGATAACAGATACAGCAGTAGAAATTATATTTCCTTCTCCCCTTCTTCTTAACATTCAGAAAACCAGTGTAAATTTATTAGTATAAAAGTTATTCTACCTCTTATCACAGGATTAACTGAGGAGATGCAGAGTGACTGAGAGCATTGTTTCTTACAAAGTATTATAACAAAGGTTTTTCCTTTCAATGATTACCGAAAGATAAGAAGAAATAAAAAAAAAAAAGAAAACCAAGTATGACTTTTATTCACTGACTTTTCTCAAAAGGAGTAGAAAACAATCACAAGATTACCATTTGAAGAGCACTTTACAAAACGCAAAAGGATACAAGGTATTCTTTAAAAATCATTTCTCCTTTAAAGTATTGCAAACTTCTATAGATAAATTTTAACTATAAGTTCAAGATCCAGTATCACCGTCTTTTTGCAGGGGAAAATTCACATTTGATAGATGAATTCAAAAGAAACCACTTAAGACACATGTTAGCTTCTTCTAAAATTCTAGTTTAATTATGAAAGGGGAGATGCAGACCACGGTTTCACGAGTGACGTGAACTGGTGTGCCACGCTTTTATTTGGTAACAAAACTACTAGTCTTATCGCATTGCTTATGGAAAGCCTTTTCCCTATTAATTTGGCTACAAAGCTAACTTCTGTAGCTAAAATCCCTTTAATTATCCACCAGCGGATATTAAGGGCAGTTAGTATGTTAAGCACATATAATGATTTTCCAGGGTTTGAGGTCCTCACTCTCCACTTTACATCTGCATCGTGGCATTTCATACTGACTCCTCGCAGGCTCTGGTCAGGTATCATTATCGCCATTTCGCAGACGAAGAGATCATGAGTGACCTACACCAGACCACAGGGGTACTAAGAGTGAGGCGGGTAACCACTGATTCTAATCCAATGTGTTCTTCACCTCTACACAAAGGTAATTCCATGCAAAGTGCATGATGCGAAGACTCAATTGATGAATTAAAGCGAGACTAAAATAACACACAAGGATGCAAGGGTGACAGAGGTCTCTTCTCCCAATACACTGGCGTCCCGCGCCGTCCCCGGTTCTGGTGGCTTCTGGAGGCCCGTGAGCCTGTGAGTCGCCAAACCAAACCCGGGACGATCACTCACCGCGAGCTCACCGAGCTACGACGGCCGGCCGGCGAGAAGAGCACCGGAGAGCTGAGCGAAGACCCCAGGGCCAAACCCTTCCTGCTGGTCGCCCGGGGCGTGGAGCCCGGCCCGACTCCGCCCAGCGGGCCCCTTCGAGCCCCGGGCCCCGGGGTCCGCGGAGAGGAGACGGCCGGGAACATGACGCAAGGGAGAGGCTACAGAGAGCGCACGTTCAACCGTGGAGCGGAGGCTCGGGCAGCGCGCGAAGCTTGAACACCCGAGGGGAGGGAGAGAGCGTGGTGAAGACGTCAAAGCGCAGCGCCAGGCCACGGGGCGCGCTGTGATGACGCCAAAGCGCCGCGCCGAGGCGCGGGGCGAGGTCGGGAAGTCAGGAGAAACCGGGAAGGAGGGGGTGGGGTGGTGACGTCGAGCCACGGGGCGTGGTCAAGGCGGCGGCCCCTAGAGGGGGAGAGGGTCTGTGTGCACGTGGACCCGTCCTGGAGCGGCGAGAATCCGGAGTTTCCAGGGAAGTGAAGCAGCAAAAGCAGGTGCCCTTCTCCAGTCCGGCGGGTGGGGGTGGCCCTCCAGCAACTGGAACGCAAAGCCTCTGCACGCTGGTCCTTCCTGAGCCTCTCGGGAAATGAGTTCTTCCCTGGTCCAAGCTGAGAAGGGAGGAAAAGTGTTAAATCTGACACTGGGTTTCACACTCAGTGTTTTAGATGTTATTCTTTAGGTTTGTCATTTCCCATTCACGTTGGTGACGCCACAAGTCCGTATCGCTAACCAGATCCTGCTCAAAAACCACAGGCTTCTGACAGCCGCCTAGTGGACGCTTTCACCTGGAAGTCCTGCAGACCCCTCACAATTCAGTCGTTAAAAGCTGGTTTCACGATTTCATTAGGACCCCTATCTTACTACCACCTCTGCCACATTTGGTAAAACTGGGCAGTTGGCCAAGGCAAAAGGAAGAGCTCTGGGCTTCCCTGGTGGCGCAGTGGTTGAGAGTCCGCCTGCTGATGCAGGGGACACGGGTTCGCGCCCCGGTCCGGGAAGATCCCACATGCCGTGGACTGGCTAGGCCCGTGAGCCATGGCCGCTGAGCCTGCGCGTCCGGAGCCTGTGCTCCGCAACGGGAGAGGCCACAACAGTGAGAGGCTCGCGTACCGGAAAAAAAAAAAAGGAAGAGCTCTGTCCTAGGGTCATTCTTCACACTCTCCTCCACTGTGACACCTGGGACATTGTACTGAGCATCTGTAGTAGAAACCACATCTGCACTGCCTCTGCCTTGGTTCACGTGTTCACCTTTTCCCTCTCTTGTAGACTTTCACCTCTTTTTTGAGTCTCCGTGCCTCTGTGTAGTCTTACAACACTGTCCTCCCATGCTGCCAGCTGATAAATGGAATATTGCCTGTCGTATCAGTAAACAGAGAATGTCAGTCATCAGCGATTGCAGCCACAGCTGATGGTGAGCTGATGCGCCTTGAGGAAACTCAGGATATTAAAACACAGGATGCTGGCCCCAGATAGCTGAGGTGCATATCAAAGGAATGATTTCGGTGAGCCCAGACTCTTGCATCTTCCCATACATAGAAAAATACTAAATTCCATAACTTGACATACCTGGTTTTCTTTAACAGTAATATTTTGACATTCAGACTACCTGCCCTTTGTTGCAAAACCTCTATATATCCTGGCTCCCCCCCCCCCCACCTCCTTGGAGCAGTTCTCTCAGGGTTAGTTGAGATGCTGCCTCCTGGACTTGAAGTCCTAAAAATTCCTGCCAAATAAAACACAACTCTCAACTTTCAGGTTGTGAATATATATTTTTAATTGACACCGCTTAACAAACTAAGGAAAACCAGAAGCTGCTCTTGGGCTTCTAAATGCTCTGGCTGATCGTTGCCCAAAGGTAATTTGCTAAGCTCCCTTGCAGGGTCCTTTGTGATATAACTCTGGCTGGCTTTTCTGTCCCTAACCCACACCCCCCTGCATTGCCCTTGCACATGTGTCTTTTGCCTGGAATGCCTTCCCTCCCCCTTTGCCCACAAGCGTCTGCCTCTTACATCATCTTACTTCAGTGCTGCCTTCTCGGTGCAGCCTTCCACAGGACTAGGCATCCCTTTATCCTTTGCCCGCTGTGCTCCTACGTAGAGGCTATAATATTTTTACACTGCATGACAGTTGTTTACATAACCCTCTCTCACTTAGCTCCTTTTGAATGCCTTAACAGCTGTTCCCTTTGTGCACACCATAACAGGTACATAGACTTTCATTAAATATTTGTTGAAATAAGGGAATGGTTAAGTAAACACTGGCATATGATGTGGGAGACCACAATGTGGATGTCAGGTGTTGGCACTTCCCCTGGGAAGCCATTCTTTTGTGCACGTTATAGCATCAGGACAGTCACTCAAAGGTTATATAGGCAAGCTGCTTTGCTCTTTCTTCCTCTTAGATTTATAACCCAACTTTGCACCTCATCTTTGAGTCTTATAGCTTTTATAGCCCCGTGCATTCCCCTCTTGTTTCATTCTTACCAGGGGGATGAGAGTAGTCGTGGCTGAGTGGGTATTTGTGGGATAAATCTGTTCTTGGGCTTTGTGGGTCTGGTTAGTGGTTTGTCCACCAGCCAGTTATAAAAGTTGCTATTTGCAGGGGCTGAAACGACTCGCCAGCACCTTTGTGCTCAAAGGAACTTCCCTGGAGCCCAGATGTATGACTAAGGAAGGATGGCGAATAGACAGTCACTCATTCATTCTGGATTTATTGAGTACCCACCGCGTGCCAGACTGTGCGCTAAGTGCTGAGGTTTATGACTGTAAACAAAGCAGCCATGGGCCCTGCCCCCATGGAGTCACAGGCCAGTGAGAAGGACGGATACTGAACAAATGGACACAAACTTATTTACGCAACTACAAGTTGAGATGTGTACTATGAAAGAAAAGAGCAGGGTGTCTGACAGAGAATGACTGGGGTACCTGATTTTGGAAGAAGATCTACAAGGCCTCTGAGAGAAAAGGCCATCTATGCTGAGACGTGCCGTCAGCCAGGCAAAGAAGAGGAGGAAGAGTGTTTGAAGCAGTGGATCCTCAGGCAGAGGTCCTGAAGCAGCAAAGAGCTTGGTACATTCCAGGGACTTCAGACAAACCAACCAACAACAAGTGAGTAAAAGTAGAGGAGACTGGAGAAATGAGGGTCCAGGAAGGGCCTTGTAAACTCTATCAGACAAGATCCCAGAGGAAATAGATAGCACCCTCAAGCTGGGTAGAGAGTTTAATAAAGGACTATTAGGGGGGCTTCCCCGGTGGCGCAGTTGTTAAGAGTCCGCCTGCCAATTCAGGGGACGCGGGTTTGAGCCTCGGTCCGGGAAGATCCCACATGCCGCGGAGTAGCTGAGCCCGTGTGCCACAACTACCGAGCCCTCATGCCACAACTACTGAAGCCTGAGTGCCTAGAGCCCATGCTTCACAACAAGAGAAGCCACCACAGTGAGTAGCCCATGCACTGCAATGAAGAGTAGCCCCTGCTCGCCGCAACTAGAGAAAGCCCGTGCACAGCAACAAAGACCCAACGCAGCCCAAAATAAAATAAATATATAAAATTTCAAAAGAGGACTATTAGGGATTGTGTAAAGCCCTGAGGCTCCTAACAGCAGATGGGCCAAGAAAGGAAGTGGTCACCAGAACCTGAGAAATAGGGCCACCTGCCAGAGCCGTGGCCTTGGGTCAGGAGATGCAGCAACTCATGGCAACCTGGAAGGAAGGGGACTGGGAGTGTTCGTACTGTGACCTCAGTGCAGGGAGGCCAGGGTGTGAGGGAGGAGGATACGAGGACAGTCTGTGGAGGCCGGCCTCCCAGAGGATAGAGTGGAGAAGGCATGTGGAACGGAAGACATCACATACACCTTGGGGCAGCCGAGGGCTTCTCTATCCCTCCCCAGTGCTGCCATTTCCCTGTTTATCCTTCTACCTCATTTAATCTAGTGCAGCCACTTACTCTGGAAATCCAGAATGAAGGGTAGTGTAGTGCAGTGGCTCTCCAGCCTAAGTGGGCACCAGCAGCACCTGGAGGGCTGGCTAAGCTACACGGCTGAGCCCCATCTCAGTGTCTGACTCGTTGGGCTGAGGCTTGAGAGTCTGCATTTCTAACAATTTGCACTCCCAAGTGTTATTTATTTTTTTAACATCTTTATTGGGGTATAATTGCTTTACAATGGTGTGTTAGTTTCTGCTTTATAACAAAGTGAATCAGTTATATATATACATATGTTCCCATATCTCCCCCCTCTTGCGTCTCCCACCCTCCCTATCCCACCCCTCTAGGTGGTCACAAAGCACCGAGCTGATCTCCCTGTGCTATGCAGCTGCTTCCCACTAGCTATCTACCTTACGTTTGGTAGTGTATATATGTCCATGCCACTCTCTCGCTTTGTCACAGCTCACCCTTCCCCCTCCCCATAACCTCAAGTCCGTTCTCTAGTAGGTCTGTGTCTTTATTCCAAGTGTTATTGAGACAGCTGTCTTGGGACATTTTGCTAACTACTGTGTAGTAACTGACAAGAGTGTATAGACTCTGGAATTAAATGGGACTTGTTTCAGATCCCGCCTCTGCTGTCTACTATCTGTGTCACCTTTTTGAGCCTCTGATAAACTGCTAATAGTGCCCACTTGTGAGAATTAGAGAACAGAGACACCATTACATTTGTGGATGTCAAAAAACACAAAAAATCTGAAGGAAAAATATTTATAATAAAATAGTAAACTTTAAAGAAAATCAGTAAGAGAAAGTAAGCTACCCCAATAGAAAAAAATGGAAATGTATGAAGGGCATGAAGTAGCACTAAATCAAAGACTAAAAATGACAAAAAACACATGAAAAAGTCTTAAACTTCACTACTAATTAAAGAAATGCAAGTTAAACCACCCATCAGCACTGTTTGCCTGTTGAACCAGCAGGAATGTTTTAAAAAATGAAAATAGCGGGCTTCCCTGGTGGCGCAGTGGTTGAGAGTCCGCCTGCCGATGCAGGGGACACGGATTTGTGCCCCGGTCCGGGAAGATCCCACATGCTGTGGAGCGGCTGGGCCCGTGAGCCATGGCCGCTGAGCCTGCGTGTCCGGAGCCTGTGCTCTGCAATGGGAGAGGCCACAACAGTGAGAGGCCCGCATACCGCAAAAAAAAAGAAAAGAAAAAGAAAATAGCTCATGTTGAAAAGGCTGTGGAGAAAGAGGTCCTACTGTATAGCCTCCCGGTGGGATTATGAATTAGTAGTCTTTTATTAGGACAGTCTATCAAAAAGCCTTATAATTTGTATATGCTCTTTAAACTTGGCCATTTCACTTTTAGAAATTTGTCTGAAAAAATCAAAGAAATCAAAACAAAGATATATAGGTAATGTTGTTTATGACAGCAAAGAATACAGCAAGTAAGATAAATGTCCAACAATAGATTTCTAGTATATTCACATTATAGAATGCTATATGGTTAAAAAGAATACATGTGGATGTGTGTAATGAATACTTGCAGATGTAGGAAGATATTATCAAATAAAAAAAGCAGTTTGGTGGGCTTCCCTGGTGGCACGGTGGTTGAGAGTCTGCCTGCCGATGCAGGGGACACGGGTTTGTGCCCCGGTCCGGGAGGATCCCACATGCTGCGGAGCGGCTGGGCCCATGAGCCATGGCCGCTGAGCCTGCGCATCCAGAGCCTGTGCTCTGCAACGGGAGAGGCCACAACAGTGAGAGGCCCGCATACCGGTAAAAAAAAAAAAAAAAAGTTTGGTTAAAAATTAGTATGTCCAATATAAGCCCATTTTTGTTTCATTAAGATAAAAAGAAAAATACCCCACAAGTGCAGCATGTGTGTGTGTAAGATTCTCAGCCTAGGTGTGCCTCCCTCTGTCCAACCTTCCTAAACCTCAGCCCATTCTGTTACGACCACACTGATTGATGTGGGACTCATCCCTGCGGTCAACAACAGGGAAGCAGCCAGGATTATTTCCTGCAGATGTGGTAGAACTATCAGAATTCCATTCTCAGCAACACAGAAATTATGATCCTCTTCAAATGGAAAGGCAGGGGTGCAATGAAGAACTCATCATGGAAATTATCCAGGCCTAGTCATTTCCAAGGCCCCCATCTAGTGGCAATGGAACTTCTTGAGATAACTCTAAATTTCAGCATAGTTTAAACATCCTTCAAGCAGTGAAGAATGTGTGTTGTTTTCCCCAGTGCTGGAGGCTGCAAACTTTTACTGTCAAGGGCCAGAGAGGAAGAATCTCCAGCTTGCTGTCTGTTGCCCTGAGTATGGCTGTGTTCCAATAAAATTCTACTTATGGACACTGAAATTTGGATTTCATATACCTTTCATGTATTATGAATTTTTTTTAACCATTTAAAACTGTAAAAACCATCCTTAGCTTTGCAGGCCATACAAAACAGGTAGCAGGTCACAGCTTGTGGACCCCTGTGCCAGCCTCATGAGGGAGGTGCAGCCAGCACCTAGCACAGGACCTAACAAAATAGAAGATGCTCCATAAATGTTTACTGAATGGGTTGAATGGCGATTACCAGCTAAGCTCCATGATGCCTCAGATGTAAAAACGGAGAAAAACAAACACCCTCAAACGAACATTTACAATGCAGTTTCCATATACTTCTTTCATTAATATACTTAATGTTTTACAACATTTACATTTGTTTTCACTTATTTTCTAACAGCTTTGGCACTTTTATGGAATAAAATGCACTTCCCTAAGTGGAGCCCTACTTTATAAAAGTACATATACAGGGTACGGCCTATAGTGGTTTAATTTGTGATTATTTCCTGGGAACCAGTCAGGTCCAAGGTCAGAGACCTTACACAGAGAGGAGCCTGGGAGAGCAGACCACAGAACACTAAGCTCACTGATGGGACATTTTATCTTCACGTGGAGACTTTCATGTGATTTAAACTTCTTTTTGCTTATCTTCTAGATCAGCGGTCCCCAACCCCAGGCCACGGAGGAACCAGGCCGCACAGCAGGAGGTGAAGGGTGGGTGAGAGAGCGAAGCTTCATCTGTATTTACAGCCGCTCCCCATCGCTCGCGTTACCACCTGAGCTCCGCCTCCTGTCAGATCAGCGGCAGCATTAGATTCTCACAGGAGTGCGAACCCTACTGCGCATGCGAGGGATCTAGGTTGCGCACTCCTTATGAGAATCTAATGCCTGGTGATCTGAGGTGGAGCTGAGGTGGTGATGCTAGCGCTGGGGAGCGGCTGCAGATACAGATTATCCTTAGCAGAGAGGTTTGACTGCATAGTAAATCAACTGCTTGCAGACTCATATCAAAACCCTATCAGTGAGTGGCAAGTGACAAGCTGCATCTGTAATAATAATAGAAATAAAGTGCACAATAAATGTAATGTGCTTGAATTTTAATCCATGACATAAAATGTTACCCAAGACACAATTAACACATTGTATAAGAAAATAAAATGTAATGATCAAATTCAATTTTGTAAATATTTCTATGGCACAAAGAGATTTCCCTCAGATCCAACCTTGTGATTGTATCTTTCTGAGAACCATACCATAGTAGTAAACCATGAAGAAAACAAGTAAAGCTTGTTAAAGTTACTGTCACAGATGTACTGTTTACTAATTCAAAGAACACTGAGTTCATTCATTCACTGAACTCATTTTATTCATTAATAAATTCCCTTACGTAGAATAAATGTAATACTCCATGCTTATCGTGAAATAGTGGTTTCTTCCAGTATAATCAGGAAACTAATCAATACTTAGGACACGAGGAAACGTCCATTTTAATCACATCAACATTGTCACTTCTTAGGTTCTGGCATTATCAATGTAGAAAAGCACTTTTTCTTGAGGCAACAGCAAATTAATGGTGCCGATATGAAATACGACAAATCCAATGGCGTCAGCATTGCTTGAGGAATTTTCAGAAATTTAGGTGAATAAAACTACAACCACAAATAAAAGAAAGATGGTTAGTTATGTCCTCTTTTCAGAAGAGTGAAAAGCTCTTAAGCTTTCTTGATCTTCTGCAGAATAGCAAGAACGTATAAGTTTCCTTCAAATGTTTTAAGGTTGAACATTACAGTTATATTAATAATTTTGGAATTTAGCCTCATTGAATGAAATTTCAAAACTAAGTAACTGATAAAAAGCTGTACAATTTGGCTAGGAATTATAAACTCTTAAAAGATAATTTTCAAGATACATGCCTCAGACAACATAAGTGTAAAATTCATTTTTACATCCTTCTTGATAATACCTGGCTTCCCAAATTCACAGAAACAAATATGTAAATAATGAAATCAGAAGTTCTCATATTCAAAGGATGGGGCCTCTTCCCTTTTCACAACTCATCAGGTTCTTAGGTGCCAAAAATGTTGAAAATGCACACATCCAAACACAGTCTCAGCCCAGAGGAACACATGTCCCTGAACTTTCACACCTCTGAAGAGAGGAGATGGGGAACATACATGATCCCTCCTTGCCATGTGATGTTAACTATTTGTGTGTGTGTGTGTGTATATATATACACACACACACACATATATATACACACATATATATACATATATATATACACACATATATATAGATACATATATATATATATATATATACACATACATATATATATATGTCAGGTTTGCTTTATGAGATTATCAGGATAAAATAAAGGGTTAGATTTTCACCTTCTGTTATGCTACCTGGTACAACGATACCCAAAGTAGGTAGAGTACTACCAAGAGATTACACAGTGATTGGTAAAGTGGCCTAAAATAATTAGGCTCTTTATTTATAATTCCCTTTTAAAAGTTGTCATTTGACAATAGCTTCAATTTATAACAGCAGATAAAGTGAGGTGCCAGGCTATATTAATCAAAATATTCCAAGATAAAAGTACAAAACCTGAAAATAACTTCAGTGAACTAGACATTTAGAAAGTTACAATTATTAAAACTCTGAATAAAAAGGTCTTGAGAACAGGTCGATCTCAAAACAATATTTTACAATCTTTGGAAAAAATAGGCAGATTTCAAATAACTTGAAGTATGATTTACAGATTTCATACAGCCTGGGTTTTTAAAAAATGTTTTTCCTGCAGTGCTGCTTTGATTTAAAGTGTCTCATATTAAGTTTACCAATAATTGCTTCTTTATGCTGAAATAAAACTCTGTTTATTCATTAATTTCCTGTATATCCCGTCTGGTTTCGAAAGCAGTTCTTCGTGTTTCCCACACTCGGTGATCTTCCCCCGGTCAAGGACAGCTACCATATTGGCATTCTTAATGGTGGACAGACGATGGGCGATGATGAACACCGTCCTTCCTTCCATCAGTCGATCCAGAGCTTGCTGAACGAGGTACTCGTTTTCAGCATCCAGTGCACTGAATAGGAGAACCCACAGGAAATCAAAGACGTCAGGGCCACGCACACTGTTCACGCGTGTATTTCCTGGTACACGTACACTGGCCCCTCATTAGCAGCCAATTTTCACTATGATCAAAATTGTAACCTCTTGGGTCAACTATCTATATTTTATATTATAAAGTTACTATAAAAAAAAGAAGCTTTGGACCCGTGACCTCCATAGAACTACTGCCATGTAAGTTAAAAGCATTTTGCACAGTTGCTGATTGGTGATCAGGGATTCATCACAAATGTCTGAATTGAAACTAGAACCCTCAACTCATGACTCGGCCTGCTCACTGCCTCCCAACTGTCATGATTAATTCAGACCCCGTGACTTTAAAGTGTAAGGCATTCTCAGCCGTATCACTTGAAGTACAGAATAAAAATTTGTGATAGAGGAAGAATGTGGTTTAATCCAGTTACACATTAAGATAGCCTCACCTGGTTGCTTCATCTAGGAGAAGAATTCTGGGATTCTGAAGAAGGAAAAACATTAAAAGGAAAAGAAAACATAATTTTATTAGAAAAACACACTCTCAGTAATAAAACGAAATAAAGTGCTGATACGTGATACAACATGGATGACCCTTGAAAACACTCTGCTGAGCGAGAGGAACCAGACACAGAAGTCCACCTCGTGTGCGATTCCACTTAGAGGAAATGTCCACAACAGGCAGCTCTGCAGGGGCAGAGTCGTTACCTGGGACTGGGGTCGATGGGGAAATAGGCAGGGTGGTGTGTGGATGCTATTTTGGGGGTGATGAAAATGTTCTAAAATTGATTATGGTGATGGAGGCACAACTCTGAATACGCTAACAGTGAACTGCACGCTTTCCATGGGTGAACTGTAGAGTGTGTGAATTCTATCACAATAAAGCTGCTACAAAAGAAGAAAAACAAACTCGTAAGTGTCTGAGATCGCATGATCTCACACAAAAACCATGATCCCAGTGATCACTGAATCGGATATTCTTCGTAGTGCAGCTTTAACCTGCTGGTGAATCAACCAACAGTATGAAGTGGGGCTCTAAAGTGAGTCACATGGAGTCTAGACTCTCAAGGCCCTGCCTGTAGTTCAGCTGGGAGTAGTACACACAGAGCGGAGAAACACATGAAATCTAGCTTTGTCTAGGAACCCGTCCGTAGAAATGAAAACACGCCCACACAAAAGCTTGTACACTGTTCATTCGGAGCAGTGCTATTCACAACAGCCCTAAACCGGAAACAATCCAGAAGTTCATTAACACTTGGGTGATAAACAAATGGTGGTCTGTCCATACAAAGGAATGGAAAGGAATAAAGTACTGATATAGGCTACAACATGGAGGAGCCCCAAAAACTATACTACTGAAAGAGGCTAGAAGCAGAAGACTGTATCTTGTCTGATTCCATTTATCTGAAATGTCCAGAAAGGCAAATCTAGACAAACAGAAAGTAGATTAGTGGCGGGCTGGGGCTGGGAAGGCAGAAAGGTTGCAAAAGGGTATCAGGGTGATAGAAATGTTCTAAAATTGGATTGTGTGATGGGCGCACAACTCTGTAAATTTACTAAAAGTCACTGAAAAGTACATTTAAAACTGGTCAATTTTATGATATGTAAATCATGCTTCAATAAAGCTGTTTTTTTTAAAAAAATCACCTATAAATCTGAGGAGAATAGTTATATAACAAAGGAGAAGGCCATCATTTCCTACAAAATACAATGTCTATGACTTTCAGCTTTTCCCTCTCCTCTTAGGAGCCTTGTATAAGTATTTCAAGTCTGTACTATTCAGTTTAGCAGGTGATTACAGATTATACGAGTAAGAATACTTGTATTATTTTGGTATTTTGATATAATCACTACTCTACCAGTTAGACTGTATGCTTAATTTTATTATTTTTTTGTACTGAAATGTAGTTGATGTACCATGCTGTGCTCTGCTGCACAGCAAAGTGACTCAGTTACACACATAGAGACATTTTTGTTTTAAAATATTCTGTATGCTTCTTGATGGAAGATCCGTGTGTTAAACTGTTCTCCCTCTGGCTCCTAATACTCAGGAAACACTTGCTAAATTTGGACCACAGGTACTCAGTGGAATTCCCAACTCATCTTTCACCAGAACTGTCAACCATATACCCACCCGCCCCTTCCCAAGAAAAAGGAAGAAGAAGAAAAGTTGCACATTACAAATTACAAGGTCCCTGATTAAGAACAATGCCAACCCCCGCTGAGAGGCTTCCGGCTTACCTTAAGCAGAGCACGGGCAATTGCAATTCGCTGTTTCTGCCCACCTGACAATGACAATATATACATTTTAAAATTGAACGCCTTAACAAAAATTCTTGGTAACAGGCTTTTCTGATGAGCCATGTGGCAATTTGAAGGTAGTTTCTCCCAGTCATAGTTGAGATAGATGCGAGAACAGAAACCTACATTTTAAATATTATAATGTTTCCTCATCTATCTCAAGATTAATAATAACAATAATTATTATCATGGCTAACATTGAGGAATTCCTACGTCCCAGGCATTTCCTAAATGCATTTCCTAAATGCATGTATTATTTCATTTCATCTCAAAAACAAGCCTTTGAAGTAGATCCTATAATGATTCTCTTTTTACAGGTGAAAAGCTGAGGCACAATATCCTGTGAGAGGCCTCACAGCTGGTCAGTGGCAGAGCCGAGGTCTGAACAGTGTTGTGCGCTTTTAACCACACACGTGCCGTGCCCCGCAAGAGGGCACCTCTTGTAGCAGGAAACGAACGGGAAACTCGAGGAAGTTAGAGGTTTCAGAGCAGTACGTGAGATGGACAGGAGCGAAAGGAGCTGGGACTGGTAACTCCACTGTCCGCCCAGAACACTACTCCATACTTCCACTCTCACGCTGTTTTCTTTTTCCTGCCCCAGGGAACAACCGACACACGCGGTACTTTGTGCGTGTATGAAAATGGGGGCAACAGATAGACTATGCCATGCTAGCCAGCCCCCTTTGTAAAACTCAAATTCGACTAAACGCCAGGGGGTGGTGTGGGGGAAGGGGGAGGGATGGACAGATGATACTTCCCCTCCTCACCCCTGTTGCACCCCACCCTCTCCTTCCCCCCAGGGACGCTCTCCTAAGTTATAACTGGTGAAGTCTCAGCGCAGGACTCAACTCACTCCTCCCAACTTAGTTCATGTTAGGAAACTCAATTCCACTTTTGGTGACGAAAACATTCCTTTTTGGTTGATGTTACTGGCTGAACCTACTTATTATTTCATCTGAGACAAGTTAATCATTTAAACTGAAATGGGTGATGCTGCTAAAAGCTGTCCTCAACCAGGCAACCCCACCCTCATGAGGAGGGAAGGAGGAAAAACCCTTCCTTTCCCAGTTCTCTGGTTGGTGGGGGTCTGAGTGCTTGGTGTGGGTCAGCAGAGCGGCCAGCAAGGGCTCTGGTCAGCTCTGAAGACCCCAGTGCCAATGCGCACACAGGGGCCTTCCTCCAGGGTAGACCGTGACCTTCGGTTACTTCACTGGAGATGGAGCTTGAGCATCCTGGTCGAAGGGAAGGACATGCAGCACCTGTTCCAAGCGAGCAGGTGCTGTGCTCATGGGACAGAGCACAGGTAGCTCCCAACCCCACCCCTCCATCTCGGTAATTTCACCACCAGCAGCTTACACTGGAGTCCTGCCCAAGGACACGTCTGTTCCAGCGACACAGTAGTGGTTCTACTCCCGGAACTTCCCCAATCTATCAAAACCCCAGAACTTCCCCAATCTATCAAAAAATATTTTTTCATCTACTGCCTATCATTGAAACAAATCATACACAACAAAATTAAAACGTTTTTGTGTTAAAGTCTGCAGTCTAAGTTCAAGCAAACGGTTTAGCACTGGAAGGACTCCTGCCCCCACCCAACCCGGCAGCTTCACTCTGACGTGGAGGTCTCTACCCCCTGCTCGCACACATCCCGTGACAGAGCTCGTCGTGAAAGGAAGTACAGTTGAATATTTGTAATTAAAAAAAAAAATCTGTGTTTCACCAAAGATTTACTCCTCTATTCATTGGTCCCACTTCTGTACTTGAAAGCAATAGAACTGTTTTCTCTTTCCCTCCTGGAAACACCACCCCCAAAGGCGATCTGACCTGCGGGGGGAGCCGATACCATGGGCCAGATGGTGCCACAGCCCTGCGAGCCCCCATTCGTCCAGGACGGGGCAGAGCGGACTACACCTGGGCCAGGTCTGGACCAGGGCCTGTCTGTGCACAGCCTCACGCTGAGAATGCTTTTTATGTTTTAAAGGAGTCGTTAAAAAATAATAAGAAGACTGTGACAGAGACCACGTGTGACGCACAAACCTAAATCATCTACTCTCTGGTCCTTTACAGAAAAGTTTGTAAGTCCTGGGTCTACACATAACCTACGAAGTGAGGAATAAGGAGCCCCTTCAGCTGCACGTCTGCCCTGATGCAGTCTCTGCCTCCTGGACAAATCATCCTGCCATCCGCGGTATCTGTCTTATTTTCTACAATTTTCAAGGATCTCGAGTTACAAAACGTATCTTTTCTGGGATGAGAGAAAGCTGCTGTGGCTGAGTACTACCCAGTGGGACACCAGTGGGAATCTGGAAACATGTCTGGGGTAGAAAGTGAAAGGAACTGGGGAGTTGTCCACATACAAAAGAGATGTGAGAAAACGAAAAAGGTTAATTTCATAAACTCTAAGGACAAGAGCCTAATTAGAAAATAACACTGCGACAGGAAGTGTTTAGAGAGTGTTTGCTGCAAAGGGGTAACAAAAAGGTACCTGAGAGGAGAACACCCTTTTCTCCGACCACAGTGTTGAACCCTTGAGGGAAATGTCGGATGAAAGCAGCTGCATTGGCTACACCAGCCACTTTCTCTACCTGCTCAGCCGTCACCGAGGAAGGGTCGTCTGCACCATAGGCAATGTTCTCCGCAATTGAGCAAGAAAACAAAATTGGTTCCTACACATTGGAAATAAAACGTATTTATTGCAAATTGCAACAGTCTAGTAAATACAGTGGAGCTTAGTACAATACTTACAGCTAAGACACTAAACGGTTCCCAGAGAATATATACTGTTTTTCTGGTTCATTCTCCATAAATATACCCCATGGGCGATTAAAAAATTCATGCATTAGCACGAGCAGGACTGCCTTTATCACCTGTAGGTCCCCCACTGCAGGACACGGGGTCCCACAGTAGCCACCTGCAAGCGTCCGGCACACAGCAGGCGCTCTGTAAATGCAAGTCCCCCTCCCCGAGGAGGACCCCGAGCCCGTCGGCATTCTCCAGCTGCCTGCCTTCCAAGGGCAATGGGAGAATCCATTTCTATCACTTTTTGATATACACACAGAGCAGAAGGGAACGTGGCATTTGGACAGAGCTATTCTGTGGAATAGTGCTAAAAAGCAAATGAACTCCCAGCTTCTTTCTCCCTCCCTAATAAGGCTGTGGCACTGCCGTGACCCTTGCACCACCGAGCCAAGCCCCCCGTCGCTGCCCCCCACCAATGGAGTGGTGCTGAGGGAAGGCTCATTAGAGGAAGAGGCTCAGCAGTCGGGGTGCTTGTGTTTGCCTGCTGTGCACGAAGCTTGGTGATAAAAATACCAATAGCTGTGTCAAAACTCCCCTGCACCGAGTGGTCCTGTGAAAACAGCCTCATCAAAGACACCGCATTCCATCAAGGTTCTTGAAATCTGCAGCCTCTTTGCAAGGAGACCCTGGCTCTGGCCACAGCCTTTGCTTGCTTGTCTCTGAAACCCATTATGCAAAACAGTAGACTGGCTAGCAATGAAAATGAGAATTGAGGAAGAGCCAGAAGCAGCTAAACAGTTGTATCTTTTTCTCCCCAATCTTCTAGACTATCTGCATTACAAAGTAATGCCAGTCCCCAGCTTCTGATAAAGTCAATGCTTCGAGTGGTTAACATGTTTAAGGTCTTCAGGAAACAGCACTATTTACAAACCTAAACAACCTGCCCTGGAGACTGGTTTCATAAATCTAGAAAACTTCCATTCCTTTTCTTTTGAAAGGTTCAAGACCAAGAAAAAAGCAAATGACAAAAGCAATTTTAAAAGAAAATGTAATAAAAATGGAGCCCTCTCCTCCTACCTGACTCACTGTCCCAATCTTGGATCTCAGCCAGACTGGATTTAGCTGACGGATGTCACGGCCATCAAGACTGATCGTTCCTTGCAGAGAAGAAGGAAAGAGTCACTGAGTGTCATGGGGCCAATGACTCATGTAAACACAGAAAGGCTCTGATGTGAAAATTCTAGACTCAGTTTTTTAAAGATCAGATACTCAAAATCTCCAAACAGAATCTAAAACCAACGTATTTTAGGGAACTTCAGAGCTAAAAGGGACTTTTCTGGATTGTCCACGCCTACTATCTCCCTGCAGTGGTTAGATGACTAAGCCCACCTAGCTCATCCATCCAGCTCGCCTTCCCGAGTAAGCACAGCTGGAGAGTCTGCTGTCTGCAACTAACACTCTGACACGGTGGCAGAGTGTTTCAACAGTCAGATGTAACTCTGTGACCTCAGCTGACAGAATTACCTCTACACCTTGAGGGAACGCAATCATGCTTCCCGATGACAATGACAGTGACCAACACAAGACATCCCATTCCTTCTCAGTTAGGTGTGTGGCATTATACAAGCCAGCTGTAAACTTTCATAAACCTACCGAAACCTGAGGTCTTGACTTAAAAAGTGTAAGTGTCCTATAGGCTGCACAAGGCAGGATGTAAGCGTAGCTGCTTCTCTCCTTGATTTACTCACCGCTGTGAAGAAACTGGAGACTTACATTTTGACTTGATTTGCATCCCACTCACTAGGATTTTTCTAAACTCAGAATTTTACAGCAAGTAGAGGGTAAACCAAGGCAGTGATGCCAGAGGCCAACAGTGTAGTAATACCCATTTTAATGCACTTGGTGGTTCTGTGGTCAGGACCTGTGAGTCAGATAATTACCTGGCACATAACCAGCTCTCACACTGTTGTAACCAAAAAGACCATAAGACATACTCTTCAAATTCATGGTTTTATTTTATACTGACAATTGTTTTCTTGCTGAGAAATACCATTCTTTTTTTTTTTTAATATTTATTTAATTTTACTTTGGCAGCGTTGGGTCTTAGTTGCGGCATGCGGACTCTCAGTTGCGGCATGCATGTGCGATCTAGTTCCCTGACCAGGGATTGAACCTGGGCCCTCTGCATTGGGAGTGCAGAGTCTTAGCCACTGGACCACCAGGGAAGTCCCCATCATTGTTTTCTTAATCCAAAAACAGACTATCTTCTCCGAGCTCTGATACAAAGAAGGATATCAACTCTGTAACTGTGTGTGGTGATGGATGTTAACTCGACACGCTGTGGTGATCATTTCACAGTATATACATATATGGAATCATTATGCTCTACACCTGAAACTAATATGTTGTAGGTCAACTGTATATTTTAAAAAGATATAAAGAAGTAAAATAATGTGTTCTTTGCTCTGAAAGCTGCTATAATCCAGTTAAAAATTAAAAAAAAAAATCTGAATGAGAAAAGTCTGTAAGAAAATCTCTACTACCGCAAGAAAGCTTCAATGGAGCAGCGGCCCAGAAGTGAATCAGTGACGGCCACATGCCCTGTCTGCACACCAGCCCCAGGCAGGAGGACCGGAGGGCTTCAGGGAGAGCCCAGGCTCCTGCACAAGCTCAGGGCTGGCACAGAGTGGCATGCACTCATGGTGCTGCCGTGGCCGGTGGTGCTCAGCAACCCCGAGGCACCTTCTTGGAGCCCCTCTCCCGGTGGAGGAAGCACCACATGGGAGACGAGGAGGTGGGGTTCAGGAAGTCACTCTGGACCTGAGTGGCGAACACAAGATACAACGTGCCTGATGGGCCCTCTGTGTGAGCTGCCATAGCCCGAAAAGTGAATCCTCTGTTTGGGACTTCCTTGCTGGGAACAAACCCTCTGTGTTCAGAACTCGCGCACTGCACGGCCCCTGCGTAACCTGACCCTCTCTGGGGGCTCAGGAGAGGCCTCCCGTCCTACGATGTGCTCAGCCACTCACCAGCGCTGGCGTCGTACAACCTCAGCAGGAGAGAAATCACTGTTGATTTGCCAGAACCACTCGGGCCAACCAGCGCTGTGATGGATCCTGCTGGGATAGAAAGGCTGAAATCCTGGAATATGGGCACCTCTGGGCGAGCTGGATAGGCGAAATGCACGTTCTTGAACTCCAAAGCGCCCTGGAAGCTCTTCTCGTTTAAAATGGCCCCCTCTGCAAGGGAAGATGGAGCTCCAATCACTCAGGGCAAAGCTCAGGCTCACAGCAGAGCCCAGTGCCCGCCTGTCTGACTGCAGACATGGCCCAGCATGGCGAGTCCTGGAGTCTGGGCTCTTCCCGGGCAAGTCAGGAGGCCTCCGACCAGCGCTTCCCTGAACCCGCTCTGCACTGGCAGTACAACCATACGCCCGCCACCCTGCTGGAGCCTCGCAGCCCCGAGAGGTAGAAGTCCCCATCCCAGTCTTATTGACGGGACGCCGAGGTGAAGAGGGGCCAGCCTGCCCGTGTCAACCGAGCCGTGGATGGAGCTTCCAGCCCGGGAGCCATCCGGGCGAGCCCAGTGGCCTTCTCCCTGTACGCTGCCTCCGTGGTTCCCTTGTCTAGGGTTTACCTCACCTTCTCTAAATCAATGTTTTCAGAGGATGATGATGAACAGGCGGGCGCTGCACAACAGCCCCGGAGCTAGAGGGGGGTCAGAGGTCTGCTCTGTCCTGTGTAACCTTGCTCCTGACTTGGGAGAAGGGGCTCAGTCTCTCCCAGCCTGTCATAGTGGAGAATACTGGGCATTCACTACTGACCTGGGGCCAACGCCAGTACCTAGGGATCAGCGAGCAGCTGGCAGTGGCTGCCGCTCCCAGCCCCGTCCCCCGACCCCTTGGCTGGCTGGCCCAGGCCACACAGTTGCCCCGAGCACCGGCTTCCCGGGAAGCAGCTGATGAAGGAGACAGCTCTGGCCAATTAGCACCAGCACCCTCCACCCCACCCCCGAAGCCAGGCAACTCAGAGGCTTTTATACGTGTGATCCCTCTTCCTGCCTCCCTCCCCCTGCCCACACAAACGTCAAAAGCACCAAGGGAGACGAGTCTGGGCACTGGCCGGGCCCTTCCTATCTGCACCCCTGAGCTGCACTTACTTCTACCCTGCTGTCTGTGGTAGCAAATCGCCTGCAGGGAGGTAAACAGTGGCTGCACACTTTGTGGTCAGTCCCCACGCCTCCAGGGACGCCCTGGGGCCCCATGACAGTGCCCAGCAGCTGTGCTTCCTCACCGCCCACCCCGCTGACGGCCCTGTCCCTGCCACATGCAAGGGACAGCGTCCCGCTCCAGCTCGTCCATCCCAAGTGGGGCAGGAAGCTGGTGTCACAGTCCAAAACCACATTTGTTTAACCCCAGCCAAGAGGAGCAAACCCATTTCAGACCCACCATTGAAAGGAAGCTCCGGCTCTCTCTCGAGGAGCTCCCAGAGGCGGCCCCCGGCACCCAGGCCCTTCATCAGCTCTGAGTAGAAGGAGCTCAGACCTGGGCGAGAAGCAAAGGCACACGTCTATCACTGGTACCAGGAAACGGCCCTCTGCTACTCCCGCACCTCTGGGAACAGTGACCACAACCTGCTGTGAATACAGAATCTGATTTGAAGCAGCTACCTGGGAATCCATCAGAGTTCCCTCAGTCTCATACCCTTGTGTTCCTTCAGTTTCTCCTCCTCCAATTTCATTATTTCTAGTAAGGATTTAATGTTTGGTCAGATCAGGGAATTTATAAATACATATAGTCATACTAATCAACCACTGAATTAAAATCACAATGTTAGGGCTTCCCTGGTGGCGCAGTGGTTGAGAGTCCACCTGCCGATGCAGGGGACACGGGCTCATGCCCCGGTCCGGGAAGATCCCATATGCCGCGGAGCGGCTGTGCCCATGAGCCGTGGCTGCTGAGCCTGCGTGTCCAGAGCCTGTGCTCCGCAACGGGAGAGGCCACGACAGTGAGAGGCCCGCGCACCGCAAAAAAAAAACAAAAAACAAATCACAATGTTACATAAAAGTCTACCTACTCAAAAACATAGCAATATAAATAAAATATAATGCTTATCCCATACTTATAAGGAACTTAAGGTACCCCAATATTCATTTAAAAGACATATCCACATAATCAAACCCTCCTTTCAGACACTCAACAAATACAACTTTTACCAGGCTAAAAACTGAAAAGAAATTTGGCAATGTTAAATACTCCAACTTCTTCTTTTTTTTTTTTTTTTTTTTTTTTTTGGTACGCGGGCCTCTCACTGTTGTGTCCTCTCCCATTGCAGAGCACAGGCTCCGGACGCGCAGGCTCAGCGGCCATGGCTCACGGGCCCAGCCGCTCCGCGGCATGTGGGATCCTCCCGGACCGGGGTACGAACCCATGTCCTCTGCATCGGCAGGCGGACTCTCAACCACTGCGCCACCAGGGAAGCCTCCAACCTCTTCTTAAAGCCACCTCTGAACTATGATTTAATTAATGATTTAAACTCCAAGTACACTCCATGTCAACTGCCAGAACACATACTTGTAACACTTTCCCTCAGTAAGGATGCTGAAAAAATGCAATTCAAATATTCTGTCTAAGCTATACGGTTATTTATACAAGATACGGTGGATTAAAACCTTCAGGTTAAATTAAGAATGCATTGGTCAGAAACAGAGCCACATACATATAGTCAGTTGATCTTTGACAAATGAACAAATGCAATTCAATGAAGAAAGGGTAGACTTTTCAACAAATGGTGCTGGAACAACCAGACATCCATGTGCAAAAAATGATTCAGGACACAGACCTTACACCTTTCACAAAAATTAACTCAAAGTGGTCTAAACATAAAACGCCAAACTATAAAACTCTGAGAAGATAACATAAGAGAAAAACATATATGACCTTGTGTTCAGCAATGACTTTTTAAGTATCATATCAAAAGCACAATCCACGAAAGAAAAAAATAAGGAAGTTAGAGTTCATTAAAATTAAAAACTTCTGCTCTGTGAAGGACACTGTCAAGAGAATGAGAAGATGGGCCACAGTCTGGGAGAAATTATTTGCAAAAGACGCATCTGACAAAGGACTGGTATCCAAAATACAGTAGTTCCCCCTTATCCACGGGGGATACGTTCCAAAACCCCCGTGGATGCCTGAAACCGTGGTGCTCCATATATACTACAGCTGACCCCTGAGCAACACAGGGGTTAGGGGCGCCAACCCCTCACATGTGAAAATCCATGTATAACTTTGTAGCAGGCCCTCTGTAACTGCATCCGTGGATTGTGTAGTACTACAGTACGTATTTATTGAAAAACAATCTGTATAAGTGGACCCTCACAGTTCAAACCCGTGTTGTTCAAGGGTCAACTGTATTTTTTTCCTACATACACATACTTAAGATAAAGTTTAATTTATAAAGTAAGAGAGTAACATTAATAATAAAATAGAATTATAACAATATACTGTAACAAATCATGTGAACATGGTCTCTCTCAAAGTATCTTGTACAAATTAAATGCCTTTTCCAACTTAACTAAGCAGTGTGGTGTAACTTTTGCAGTTTGAGGTGGGACAGCAACACCAGCATGAATTTCTTTTTCCTTCTTCACAATTTCATGACCAGAAGACTCATTCTTACCATAGATCTCAGTAACCTCAGCATATGATTTTTTCTCTTTCTTTAAGAAATCAAGAACTTTCACCCTTTCACTTAAAGGAAGCACTTCATGGCTTCTCTTTGGCATATCTGAATTGCCATCATCACCACTCTTGCAATTTGGGGCCATTATTAAGTGAAACAAGGGTCACGTCAATACAAGCACTGCAGTACTACACAGTGCATCTGATCACTGAGACGGCTACCAAAAGACTAACGGGTGGGATGCGCTGGACAAAGGGATGGCCCATGTCCCAGGCAGGAGGCAGGACAGCGTGAGATTTCATCATGCTACTCAGAATGGTGTGCAATTTAAAATTTATGACTTATTTCTGGAATTTTCCATTTAATATTTTCAGACTGCAGTTGACCACAAGTAACTGAAACTACAGAAAGTGAAACCGAGGATAAGGGGAGACTATTGTACACAAAGAATTCTTAAAACTCAACAATAAGAAAACAAACAGCCAATTAAAAAATGGACAAACAGACATCTCACCAAAGAAGATACACCCATGGCAGATAAATATATAAAAGGATACTCTGCATCACGTCACCAGGGAAAAAAGCAAATTATGACAACAACGAATCTATCAGAACAGCAAAAATCCGAAATCCTAACACCACCAAATGCTGGTGAGGACGTGGAGCAACAGGAACTCCCATTCTGGGCTGGCGGGAGCGCACAGTGGTGCAGCCACTTTGGAAGAATGTCTGGCGATTTCTTACAACACTAAACATACTGTTACTGTATGCAATCTAGCAATCATGCTCCTCCGTGTTTACCCAAAGGAGATGAAAACTTATATCCACACAAAAACCTGCACACAAATGTCTACAGCAGCTTTATTCATGATTGCCAAAACTTGGAAGCAACAAAGATGTCCTTTTAATGGATAAACTGTGGTCCATCCAGACAACATTAAAAAGAAAAGAGCTATTGAGCCATGAGAAGACATGGAGGGACCTTCAATGCCTACTACTAAGTGAAGGAAGCTAAGGTGCAAAGGCTCCACACTGCATGATTTCAACAACACGACATCTGGAAAAGGCAAAACTGTGGAGACAGTAAAAAAAATCAGTGGTTGCCAGGGGCTGGCGGGAAGGAAGGATGAATAGGCAGAGCACAGAGGATTTTTAGGGTAGTGACACTACTCTGTATGATATTACAGTGGTGGATCCATGCCATTATACGTTTGTCCAGACCCACAGAACGTACAACACTACGAGTGACCCCCTAAGGTAGACTCTGGACTTCGGTGATAACGTGTCGGTGTATGTTCATCGATTATAACAAATGCACCATCTGGTGGGGGATGCTGATAAATGGGGGAGTCTGTGCATGGGGGGCGGGGGGGTCTATGGGACTCTCTGTACTTTCTGCTCAACTTTGTTGTGAACCTAAAACTGCTCCTTTTTTTTGGCTGCGTTGGGTCTGCGTTGCTGCACGCAGGCTTTCTCTAGTTGTGGCGAGCGGGGGCTACTCTTGGTTGTGGTGCGCGGGCTTCTCATTGCGGTGGCTTCTCTTGTTACAGAGCACGGGCTCTAGAGCTCAGGCTCAGTAGTTGTGGCACGTGGGCTCAGTAGTTGTGGCTCACAGGCTCTAGAGCACAGGCTCAGGAGTTGTGGCACACGGGCTTAGCTGCTCTGTGACATGTGGGATCTTCTCGGACCAGGGCTTGAACCAGTGTCCCCTGCACTGGCAGGCGGATTCTTAACCACTGTGCCACCAGGGAAGCCCCTAAAACTGCTCTTTTAAGAAGTCTATTAATTGGAAGGAAGGAAGGAAGGAAGGAAGGAAGGAAAAGCCAAGGGAAAGAGTTGGAAGTAGTTCACAACATAGTAAAGAGTTTAGACTCTGGAAAACAGAAACAAAGACAAAATGGCCCTGGATAAACAAAATGTGGTCTATCCATACAATCGAATATTATTCAACCACAAAAAGGAATGAAGTACATGCTACAATGTGGGTGAACTTTGAAAACATGCGAAGGGAAAGAAGCCAAACACACAAGGCCACAAACTATATAATTCCATTCACGTGAAATATCCGGAGTAAGTAAATACATACAGATAGGAAGCAAACTGGTTGCTAGGGGCTGGGGAGGGGGGTATAGACTGCTTGATGAGTATGGGCTTTTCTTCGAGGTGAGGAAAATACTTTGGAACTAAACAGAGGTAGTGGTTGCACAACACTGTGAATGTACTAAATGCCACTGAGCTGTACATTTAAAAATGATTAAGTTTGTGTTATGTGAATTTCACCTCAATAAAAATGTAAGAAAAAAAGATATTGGGTTTGATAGGAAGATGTAAGAGCCTTCTCTGGTATAAAAGAAACAAGCATGTTTTCCTTCAAATAGCACCTCTGACCCTCTCATAACAGAAAATAAATGTAGAATTTACTGTGGGTTTTTTTTTTTTTCAGTAAAATCTATTCTAAGCAGGAACCAACATATAAAAATTCTGATTTATTTAATAAATAAAACAGGATTTCTTGATTGCAGATTCATTACAGAATCACTCTAAACAGTGAGCTTCACAAAAACATTTAAAACCCAACTCAACCTGTAACAGGTCCCTACAGTCCCGCCCACACTTCACTCCTCTCTCCACCTCCAGATGGCAGGAACCATCAACCAGAGCTGTGGGGTGGCCTGTGGCTCAGGAGGCCGAGCCCCCCGAAATCTCAAGCACAGACAAAGCCTCAGCAGCACATCTGTGACCAGGGGAGGTAACTGACTCCCAGGGGACGGGAACTGTGTTTCCAACCAATTTCTGTGCAAGACACAGCTATGAACCTGGGACAAAAGATAGGGCAGCAGAACACCCCAAAACAGAGGTAGTGTCTATCAGGTCAAGTACTATGGAAAAAAGGAGGTGTCAGCAGAGGGACTAAGAAAGATCAAGACAAATGTGGCAGAAAACTCAAGATTGGGGGGGGCAGGAGGAAAGCTG
The DNA here is from genome assembly GCF_937001465.1 of Orcinus orca. Lineage (NCBI taxonomy): Eukaryota > Metazoa > Chordata > Mammalia > Artiodactyla > Delphinidae > Orcinus > Orcinus orca. The sequence continues at coordinate 7,424,298 of NC_064572.1, forward strand.
ACAGCGGTCAAGCGTGGACCGTGCACAGGAAGGCCACAGAGAGGGAAGGTGGCGGCAGACAAGTCCGCTCTGAGGTGGGACAAAAGGCTGAAAGGAACCCACCCACACGGGTGTGCGAGCCTACAGCCCGACAGGCCCAACCCAAGAGACGGAGAGAAAAGAGAAACACTGTCATTGCTCTGTCCTCCTGAACTGGCCCTCTCGCATCCCAAGTCACTCAGCACCCGGAAGTGTCTTGATCAGGTTTGTCTTCAAGACCAGCCAGAGGAACTATTATGCTATTTTTAAAGGAGTCTCTGGAAATCTCAGTCCAGAAAACATCCTCACTTGCCTGCAGATGTCTAAGGAAAAGTCTATACCTTTAACCAGTAGAAAACCCTGAAACCCTGAAAACAACAAGAGTGTCGGGTTGAGGTGACCCCCATGGGATACCTGAGCTCCTTGAACCAGACTTCAGTGTTTATCTAACCTTTCCATCCTTTCCAAAGCAGGAAATCATCTGCTCCCAGCTGGCTGGGGCCTCAGGAAAGCTACGGAAAAGAAAACCTCGCAGACTCCACGGGTCTTGCTTCCCTTCACTCAGAAGTAGACGATGAAAGCTCATCTGAGAGGCTCTTGACAAAAGCAAGCAACTGTGCTTCATGTACTTTATCACTTATATTTGTGATTGTTCACTAGTTTTGAACATGGCTGACTTTGTACAGAAGGAACTTTACTCCCCACCAGTGACTTGCCCATCATGGAAGCATCACCACCAGAGGACGGGGGTTCCTGTACATGTCTGTTCACACCACCCTTCCTCCCCAGCATCCATCCTATGGTGAAAGGGAACAGGCTGCCCTACATGCAGCTGGAAAGAGCTCCAGTGAGACCCGGAGCTCCACCAGCTACGGGGGGCCTGCAAAACCCTGGAAATTCCAGACCCCACGGAGGATCCCACTTGTATCTCTGCTCTTTCTTTCAAAGTCAAGTTGGAGTAACATTCTAGGAGAGGTTTTTGCAGTTAGTTAATTGATGAGAGGTGGAGTAATGGGAAAGTTAACTTTTCATTTCAGAAACTATAACCCTATTTTTGATTTGTAAATTCCCAAGCCTATTTAAATTATATACCTCCAATGCTTAATCCAACCCAGAAAGCATACATTAGGAAGGAAGAGAGTTCACCCACTGTCATGTGGGCACTGCCCATCAGCAGTCCTCCTTTGTACAGGACGGAAAGCACGATCAGGTTCCCAGAGAGCCCGGTCTGTCAAGGGAAGAAAACACAGAAGTCAGGTGGGAACCAAAGTCGCCAAATGCAAAAAGCATTTGCATGGCCTATAATTCCCTTTATGCATTTCACCATCAAGCAAGATTTTTCCAAAATACTAAATAAGTTTTAATCTGAATTTAAAAATACTTTTGAAATATCACAGTATTGAAGGAAATAATCTCATTAACACAGAAACCTAAACACTAAGTCACCCATCAGATTCCTATTTTACTCAGTCTAATCAATTTGCAAAGGAGAAAAATGATAGTAAGGAGGCCTTCCCTAACTGGAGGAAATCAGTACACTGTACCGTGTTGGGCTGGGCAGGCTGCACTGAGAAGTTAGAGCCCTGCATCTCGCTCACCTGCCCTGACCTGCGTTAGGTGCGTGGTCTCTGTAAGTGCTGCCTCCTTGGGCCTTCCTATCCGTTAAGTCACGGCCGTTACTGAATCACCTCTAACATTCTTTCCAGTTTGAACATATTATGAATCTGCCATCATGGTGATTTTCTAGTTCGGTGTCCTACCCGAGTTCATTGTGATCAACGTGATCAATTTTCTTATACTTCCTTCTTGAAATACACTGAGATTATTTTGGTTAATCCTCAGTGGGTCTCAAACTGCCTGCATCAGAATGACCTGGGGCTAAAACACAGATTGCCAGCCCCATCCCAAGAGTTTCCAATTCAGGACATCCAGAGTGGAGCTGGTGTGCCTAACCAGTTCCCAGGTGAAGCTGACATGCCTGGTCTGGACCACACTCTGAGAATCAGTGCCCAATCCCACACTGTCTTGGTCTCACCACCTTTCTTTTAATTACATTTACTTGTTTTCCTCCTCCTTCACAAAAATATTTTAAGGATGGTAATTCTTACTCTTGAGGGAGAAGTATTTTCTATGTATGGCAAGATTCACAGAATAAAAACCCCTCCCAGTCATAACGTCTACCCTTTCCACTCTTTCCAAAATGATCTACTTACTGCTCCAAAGAAACCAGCCCGAGCAAATGCCTCTTTCCTTGCTAACTGCATCACATGGTCCACTTTGCTGGTGTATTTCTCTATCTCAGTCATTTCTTTCCCAAAAGCTCGAACAGTTCTTATATTTCCAATACGTTCCTCAGCTAGCTGGGAGAAATAATACATATATTTCGAGGGAGGCAAAATTAAAATGTGGTTCTCATTTTTAAGATACTATCAATAGAAAGCTGCTCATGATACGCAACTACGTCAAAAATAGATTACAAAGTAGAGTATATGATAAACAATCCTGTTTTTGGAAACAAATCTATATTTATACATAGACACATCATATATATAGGTAGATAAAGAGATAAATGGGAAGGTAGGTAGATAGATAAAGACATATATTTTACGTAGTGAAAAAGATAGATGAAAAGCATAGACTCCAAAATGTTAATAACATTCATTCTGAGAGCTAGAATTATGCATGTTATTTTTTCTCTTTATATTCTCAAAATTTTAGTTTCATAAATATGCATGGTTTTGTAACATGAAAATATAAGTTATTTTTAATTTTTAAAAAAGACAATACTGGATAGCATTACAAAGCTACCCTTATTCATTAATGAAGGACAGAGTATCATCCAGAAACTATTTTCAGAATATAATTAGCTTTTTCGTCCTATAAGAAATAGTGACAGTAAGAAGTTCACACAATGTACAGTCAAGTGGGCTCAACGCTGAGGTGTGGGTACTAATCTAGTCTAGAAGGCAGAGTACTTTGTGTTGCTAAGATCCGGGGGGCTAATGTAAGGAAAAGGAAGTACTTTTTTGAAAAGCTTCAGCACATCCCTTAGGGTCTGCCCACCGATACCCTGGCTCTGAGTTCATTCAAGTGGAGACCACACCAGGGAGGGGCCTTTACCTGAGTGGCTTGTGCCAGGGAGTCCTGAGTGACTTTGGTCAGTTTCCGTAGGTATCGGCCATAAAGCACAGCAAGGATGGATATTGGAGGCACCACACTCAAAACAAAAGTGGCCAGATTAGGGGAGACAAAAAACTGTCGAAAACAAAAGCCAAAAGGTATTGTGTTACACAGAGTAGCAAGACATTCTCACTGCCCGCTCTAAGTGTGTGCGTGTGTTGAAATTAACAGGCAGGCTTAAAGGTTGCTGTCTCAAAATCGTACATCCAGTTTTGGTAGAACTTTTCAAACATTTTCAGTCTTCACAAAGCCCCATGAATATTCAGCCTGCCACACAGGAGTGACGCGACAGAGAGCTGCTGAAGCAAGGGTGGGGCTCTTTTACCCTCCACTGCTGCACCACTACTGACACAACGCAGGACCAGTGCTGTGTAAATCAGGCCACGCTGTTCACCGACAGAGAAGGGGGGCAGGATGTGAGCAGAGGAAGGAGGCCGCCTTCTGCTCCACGCTGGCCAGACCTCACCAGGAGTTCTGCATTCAGGTCCAGATCAAGGGCTCTGAACAACCTGAGCAATATCTCACTGAAATGACTCAGGTGGCAGCAAGACCAAAAATACCCACATCATATGACAGAGTTGAAAGAGGACTTGGCAGGGGGTGTAACAACCAAGTTAGAGCTGTTTCCGCGGCTCAGAGGACTGGAATCGCAGTCGGATGGATCTAGACTCAACAAAAGGAGGAGTCTCCTAACAACTGGAGCTGCTCGAAGGGGAAGTAACACAGTGGGGTTTTCCCGTAGCCAACCCTGCAATTAGGTGATTGTATTTTAAATGGTACTAGCATTTCTTCGACAAATTATTAATTATAAAATAGTATCATCAGTACAAGGCTCTCCTAAAATGCTGAGGAAAAGCTGCAGACTGAAATGTAAAGTAAAGGACGAAGCACGCAATCATTCACTTATTTACTCATTGGTTGCCTAATGCCGTCATGCAGCGAACACTATTCTAGGCACCTGGGAGATAACTGACCCACATGGAGCTTCATCCAAGGGGACAGCAAAGATGAGAGTCGGAGAGCAAACAGGTAAGAGAGAGAGAGAGAGAAACCACAGGGTCATGTGGTCTTGGAAGAGCAAGAACACAGAGGCCCTGAGGCAGCAATGAGCTCAGCACCTTGATCCATGGGACGACCCACCCTGAGCAGACAAGCAGACGCTGGGATGGCAGTGGCCACAGGACACATGCAGGGGCAGCGAGGCACCCAGGCAGGTCTCAGCACAGCCCAAGCAAGCCCTCTGCACGGGGGGCAGGAGCATCCCTCGGTGCCCCCCAGGCCCTGGGGACGGGCTCAGAACCCTCCCTCCCCGTGCTCCAGTTCCACGCTTAGAAATATCCTTCTGAAGAATATTGCAGGGTGCTGTCATACAAGGAGCGCTGGAGTATCAGGACACACATCTTAATGGTGGGAGGGAGACCCCCGAACGTAAATTACCAAACTGGCAGTATGGTACAGACATCATTAGGTTCTTGGGAGCAGGCTTACCATAGTCAGGTCCAGGGAGCCCATGAGAAACAAAGCACACTTCTGTTCCTCCAGAGCTAAAGGCCAGGTCCCAGGGGATGCCCCCTTATGAGGCCCTGCTATGAGCTGAGTGTTTGTGTCCCCCCCACACTCATATGCCTTAAGCCCCAATGGGGCTGGACTTGGAGATGGAGCCTCTAAGGAAGGAGTTAAGGTAAAATGAGGTTATAAGGGCAGGGGCTCTGATCTGATAGGATTCGGGTCCTTAAGAGAGGAGACACCAGCAAGTCAGCTCTCTCCCCACAAGCACGGAGGACAGGCCTTGTGAGCGGAGCACACAGCGAGAGCATGGCTGCCCACAAGACAAGAGAAGAGGCCTCAGAACGAACCTACGTTGTCAGCACCTTGATCTGGGACTCCCAGACTCCAGAACCACGGGAAATAAACTTCTGTTGTTTGAGCCCCCAGGTGTGGTACTTTGCTATGCAGCTCAAGGTACTAAGGCTCCCTCCCCCTGATGAGCCACCTGCCCTACACTGGGACTCTCTTCACCTGCTACAAAAAGAGGTTCCCAGCTCTTCCTGAGCCCTGGACTATTAATATCTGGAAATGGTGCTTTAGTTCAGGAGGGCCCTTCTCCCAGAGTTTTGCTTCTCTCTTGGCTGGGCATACATAAGATTTCAAAGCTGTCTTCCACTCTGTATGTCAGATCTTACAGGCTCAACATATTCTTCTGCTCTGGACTGAATGCCCTGTGGGACACAGGACAGAAACCCAAGCTTTTCCACCTGTGAGAAAAGATCAGTCTCCGTCCTCATTCTAGGGGTCTAGTACTGTGCTAAGATGACAGCCTCTCACAGCTACTGAGCACCTGAAATGTGGCCAGTGTGCTGGGGAACTAAACCTTACATTTTATTTAGTTTTAATTAAAATTTAAATTTAAAAACTGATACTCCATTTCTATTTAGTTATTGGTAAAGTTTTAAGAATGTCTGGGAATTTGGGTATGTTAATATACTTTTTCAACCACAAATTTTATGAAATCTAAATACAGATCAGGTATTCCCAATGAAAATTTAGCATCCAGATTTAAGTGTTCCGTAAGTATAAAATACACACTATATTTTGGGGGCTTCCCTGGCGCAGTGGTTAAGAATCCGCCTGCCAATGCAGGGGACAAGGGTCCGAGCCCTGGTCCGGGAAGATCCCACATGCCGTGGAGCAGCTAAGCCCGTGTGCCACAACTACTGAGCCTGTGCTCTAGAGCCTGCGAGCCACAACTGCTGAGCCCGCGAGCCACAACTACTGAAGCCCGTGCGCCTAGAGCCCATGCTCCGCAACAAGAGAAGCCACCGCCATGAGAAGCCCGTGCACCGCAACGAAGAGTAGCCCCCGCTCGCTGCAACTACCTGCACTAAGCAACTAAGACCCCAAAATAAATAAATTTATAAAAGAAAACACACTATATTTTGAAATCTTAATATGAAAAAATAATTTGAAATATCTAACAATTTTTATATTAAACACATGTTGAATTGATAATATTGTTTATATTAAGTAAAATTATTAAGATTAATCTCACCTCACCTTTCTTTTCGCTTTTTTTTTTTTTTTAATTTTTTTTGGCCACACCACGCAGCTTGTGAGATTTTAGTACCAGTTCCCCGACCAGGGACTGAACCCGGGCCCACAGCAGTGAAAGCGCGGAGTCTTAACCACTGGACCGCCAGGTAATTCCCTCTTTTTGCTTTTTAAAACGTGGCTACTAGAAAATGTACACTGGCACACGTGGCCTGCACTACATTCCTACCAGGCAGCTGCGCAGGTCTGAAGAGACCACTGGTGTGAAGAAGGGAGCTGGGCTCAGGCCCCCAGCTAAGGAAGGGACACGGGCCTGGGTGGAGCCGGCTCCCCTAAGGGAGGGCAGAGCTGCCTGCGTGCAGGAGGGGACCTGCTCTTGATAGGAGGAGGAGAGGAAATGAGGCCTCTGTCCCATCCAGACGGCAGTGGCAGCTTCCTGCCTTTGGGGACGGAACTGACACCCCTCCTCTGACCCACACTCAGGACCCGAGGGCCCTCCCACCACTTTCACACGTTCTCGGAAAACCCAGGCAACAAGGTAAGTTTTTCTAAATGCCAACGGTCCGTTCTCCAGACAGGAATTCATGGCGGAGAAGTGAAGGCGCAGGTGCCACCAAGGAAGCAGCTGCTCCAGGTCCCCGCGGCCTCTGCGACAGCGATGAGAACAGCTCAACGGAGCGCACCTCACGCCTGAGAAGAGGGCGCGGGCCGAGCCCCGGCCGCAGGGCGCCCCGGCAGCCGGGCCGACATACCATCATGCCAACGCCAATGGAAGCCTGGGCTCCGGCCCTGAGCCCGTCCGAGAGGTTCTCGGTCACCGACCGCCCCAGCAGGGCCGCGTCCGAGGACAGGCGGTTGATCAGCTCTCCGGTGCGCGTCTTGTCAAAGAAAGCGACCTCCTGCCTCAGAACCGAGGAAAAGAGCGAAGCTCTCAACCTATTCACGATGCGCTGACCTGCAAGGCAAAGAGCAGTGGCATCGGCTTGGGCTCAGCCGCTAACACGCAGCCGCGCGGCCCGAGGTCGGCGCCTCTTCTGAGCCGCAGCCCCGGAGGCCTGTCTGCGCCGGCTTGGGTGCGGTGGGAGCCCGGGCGCACTAATCGGCACGCGCTGCTGACCAGCACCGATCTCCTCTCGGTGCCCACAGCCCGAGGATGCCGAGGACAGGATACAGCAGTAAACGGAATGTGACCAAGAGACTTTCGTAAAGTATAACTTACAGAGAAGTTTTACGACCTTAACTTCTCAAAAGCTAATTTTGCTTCTCCTTCGCAATTCTTTCCTGGATTTAACTTCGAATAGCAAGAACTGGTTACTTATCTACAGAGTATTTCATCAGCTAAATGGCCAGCAACCGACTTGGAGTCGGGTGTGCCGGGCTCTAGCGTCACTGTGGTGTCACCGCCTACTAACAAGCAGGCCTCACAGTGACACCGACCACTATCGCCCGGCTCCGCCTGCAGGGGCGGCACAGCGCGGGGCACGGCCCGGTTTCTGCGGCCGCCTCACTCAAACCTCCCGGAAGGCACACAGGCGACTGCGCTCCAATTCACGGGAGAGGCAGGTTGAGCACAGAGCACATGATCTACAACAATCCCCAGCCCAGTGTTGGCCCTGTCCCCCACGCGGTGGAGGAAGAGAGCACAGGGGCCGGAGAGCACAGGTGGGGGCCGGAGCACAGGGAACCCACGAGATCCGCCCCCCCCAACCCCCACCCCATGTGGCCCAGGAGGTGGGTCGTGGCACCTGACGTCTGCATGAGGTAGACGCGGACGGCGTTGGCCGCGGCGCCGCACAGGAACACGCCGCCGAGCGCCAGGCAGAGGCGGGTCAGGCTGGAGCTGTAGTCCGCAGAGGGGTTTGTGTAAATGACGTCGATTATCTTCCCCAAGAAGAAGGGGGCGGACATGGTGATGACACTGGACACCGTCAGAAACCCAACTGCAGCTGGAAAACACAAGCAACTCTCCGGTTCATCGGTGCCTCGGCCAAGGGGCAGGGTGCTGAGTTCATCACGCTTCTTTCCCGAATAAACTTTTCAGATCATGTGATGCTCTCAGATGCCGGGAGTCTCCTCCCTTTAGCTCCTGGACCCTTGACTAAAGGGAAGAACCGAGTAGTTTCTGGGGCCAAATCAGGCAGGATGACTGTAAGGGCACTGATCGTCCCCAAGTACCCAGACAAGACGGCTTTTGCTTTACCCTGGTCTGCTGCTCTCTTCTTCCTCAGGAGTAACTGACAGCTAACCACAAAAATCCGTTCTGGCCTCCCTCCCGAGATGACATTTTTCCTACATTCGTGCTACACACTGTTATTTCCTGGCATCTAACTGTATCTTAGCTTGAAGATCAAACTATGCAGGTAAAGCTCTTGATTATGTCCAGTATTTCAAAACACTTGAACCTTTGGAAAGCAGTTATGGGCAGCCATTACACATGTGATACGTTCCTTCTTAATATTATTGCTCTGGGAGATAAAGTACCAGAGTATGAGCATGATAATAAAACATGTAAGAACACAACTGTTCACACGGCTTAAAAACAAAAAAGACACAGGACACAGTATCTTTTCAGAAAAGAAAATATCGAGAAAATCCAATTAGGAACAACATGTATCAGATAACAACATTCCTAATAAGAGGAATGCATATTTACACTACACTTTCATCTAATGACTGGCAAAGATCAAAGAATTTGACAGCATGGTGTTGGTAAAGCTGTGGGAAAGGAAGCATTTACACTGCTAGTGGGTGTGCAAACTGGTACAGTTGCAATGGCAGAGCGATGTGATCTTATCAGTCAAAACATAAATGCACATTCCCTTTCATCCACCAATTCTATCTCTAAGATTCTAACTTACAGATACACTCCCATATGTGTATGCAAAAAATGTACACTCAAGGGTGTTCATTATGACATTGCTTATCCCAGCAAAAGATTCAGAATATCCTAAACGTTCATTAATGGAGAAAAGTTAAATCAATTATGGAGCATTTATTTTATAAATATTATGCAGTCGTTAAAAAGAACGAGGTGAGTCTATAGGAAGAGACATGAAGCCATCCACCAAGATACACTGTTAGTGAAAAAGCCCAGGACACAGATGTTAACATCTGTGGCACTTTTTTGCTTATTGATTTTCAAGTTCATGAATGCACAGAATATCTCCAGGAGAGTAGCAAGAAACAAGTAACAGAGGTTCCTTCTGAAGAGTGGCATCAAGTGACTGGGGCAGGGCGCGTGCCACTGTGCACCTTCTGAGTTTGGTCCCGCTTGGGGCCCAGCTAGCTCCATCACTGGAGAATCAATGGCGAGAACCCCAAGTGGACACAATGAGGGTTGAGCCCTGGGGAATGGGCGCTGCCAACACCCTGCAAACAGTTTCTCTATCTGTGTCTTGCCTAATGCTCACACTTCAGTGAAAGGCTTTACTTTCACAAAACATTAATAAAAAGAGTAGAGAACGAACTCAGTGTGAACCGGTTGTTCAGTTGGCAAACAGAGCTGTAGGAGGAATGTGAGCCTGACTTAAGTCGGGAACACTGCACACACTCTCTCCCCTCCTGGGGGTCTTCTAATGGCCTCCCCTCAAGGAGGCCTGCTCTGCAGTCCTATCTGTTAATACAGACCCAAACACAGCAGCCTCGCCCTCCGTTCTCCTCCCAGCACTTCCCAACGCTTCACTTGTCTACTGTCTCTCTCCAGTAGGATAAAAGATTTCTGTCTGTTTTGTTCACTGTTGTATCCCCACTGCCTACAGGGACAGGTATATAGGAAAAGCTCAATAAATATTTGTTGGATGAATGAACAAATAAACTGAACTTTGGCAAAGGAGGCATGAAAGTGTATCAGAGTTCGACAACAGCCTAAAGAGAATCGTAAGATCTGGTGGCTCAGGAAGTCCGTGTGTGGCAATGACTCCTTTACCAGAGCCAGAAAGCCCATGTGACTGGCTGAAAGCCCCTTTTATCACAACCGAACTGCATAACGTGAACCTGGCCAAGGGCCATTTCCTTCTGCTTTAAGACCCGGGGTCTTGTTTCAAATCGCGTGTTCCTGATGACAGTGCTCAGAGGGACTGGAAGCCCGAAGGGTGTAGGAGGCAAGTGTAGCTCGGGTTCTGCAGGGCACGGTCGTGGCAAACGGGCTGCTCCAGAAAGCAGTGGCCTGGCGAGCCGGGGGTTAACCCGAAAGGCCTGTTTCATCTGTCATCAGCAGCCAGCTTCTCTGGTCTGTTTCTCCCCTTTGGCAAATACTTCAGTAAGTGTAATGTATGCAGAGTGCCATCAAGGTCCATCTCTCCCTCCCGCCTCTAGTTTTCAAACTCAAAGTTACAACTCCGAAATAAGAACCTGTATCTCATGAACACACACTAGTTCTTACACAGTGATGATAATGATTACAAAGAGAAAGGAATTGGGCTGAATCAAAATTCGTTCCAGGATCTCCCCTCTCTTTCCTTTTTATTAAAAAAACAAAAACAAAGAACGATTGACAGCTTGTCTTATTGCCATTTGCCTCTTTCTTCTACAAGTTGAATGTATACAAAAGTTAAATTTTTTTTTTCAGCGTTGGTTTAGCTGGATTCCTGTTAATTAAGGTTTTACTACATAGCACCATCTCGGACATTCATGAATCATGTAGATTTGCGCCACAACTATCATCTCTGATTCCTCCCCAAACCTGACAAGCCAAGTATACCATAATCCTTCTGGAAACTCTTCCCCACCTTTTCTCCATGGTTAAGCATCTTGCTTGTTCCTATCCTTGCTTGACGGGTCCCAAGCAACTGTCATCTGTCTCTTGACAGGTATCTTCAAGTATCTTTCCGTTACCCTCATTCTACTGCATCACAGCGTTCAAAGAATAAGAGAAATCTCCTCCAAAAGAAAGGGGATGGAAAACCTGAAACAGAGGCTGTTGGGAGAAGGGCTGTGGCCGGTAGACAGCTCCTGGATGGACAGGTCTGGGGGGCGGAGGAGGCTCTCAAGCATGTCTATCACCACTGGATACGGGACAGATCTTTTAATGACTCGTCTGCTCACTGTGCTGGGCAGGTGCAGCTACCCCCCGTGTCACTCAAGTACTAAGGCACCAACCACCCACCACTCTCTGAAGCATTTGATATGCACTCTCTCCAACAATGCTTTTATCACCCTCATTTTTGTTTCCAGAGAGGAAACTCAAGCACAGAGAGGTGAGGGAGCTTGCCCAAGGTCACCCAGTTCATACACTGAAGAACCACATTCTGAGACAAAGTTTGTCTTCTTCGTCTTCTCACATTCCAAGCCAAGAACACAGCAGGGGCCTCGCCTGGGGGTGAGGGCAGCCAGGGAGCAGGAAGGCTGCAGGATAAGCTGGAACAGGGACTCTGGTGCAGAGAAGTACTGAGAAATAAAGTGGAGGCATACTAGGCTCCGGGTTCTAAAGTAGAACTGGGACTCTGCAGCAAGGCAGGCCTAAGAGCCTCGGGCTGGGGAGTGAGACAGTCAGATTTGCATTTTACATGATCCACTCTGGCAGCAGAGTGAAAAGAAAGGACCTGAGGCTCCCCTGATCCAGGCGAGAGGGGAACTGGGGTGAAACGGGGAGGGGCAGAGGGGATACGGACAGTGACAAGGACTGCAGATATTTTTAAGAACTAGATTCTACAGGACCTGAGAATTTCAGATTTGGGAAGCATGTTGGGAAGGTCAGTTCTGAAGTTGGGACTGACAGGGTCTGCCATCTAGCTGTTTGACCTTGAGTGGGTCACTCAAACTCTCTGTGCCTCAGTTTCTTCATCTGTCAAATAGCAATAAAAAGAACCCCTCCCTCACAGAAATGTTGTGAGGAGAAATTACACACACACACACACACACACACACACGTAAAGCCTCGGGCCCAGTGCCCAGTACCTAGTAAACAGTAAGTATCCGCTATTATCTATATTACAGCTGTCACCGCAAGGCGTCAGGAATGACCCGTGTCCCTGCCAGCAGCTCCACTCTCTGACGGGTGGGACAGAGGAGGAAAGGAGCTTTCTGTGTCTATAGGGAACAAAGGAGTAGAGGCCCGGTGCAGGTTGGAGGCTGAGCTAGCCTGGCATCTAGCTAAGCTGGCCAGGGCAGGAGGTGAAGGGGGCTGACAGCCAGCAGGAAGCGGAGGGTGAGGAAGCCTCGCAGGCTCGTGGAGTGACCTGGAGAACAAAGGTCTGGGCAAGGCCAGAGCGTCGGGTGCTCCTGTCCAGCAGACACGCGACGGGCGCCGCCCACAGAACTTAAAATCTTCTAGCTGCCACATTTAAAAGAAACTGGTAAAATTAATTTTAATACTGTATTTTATTTGTATATTTGGATCCAATATATCCAAAATATTAATCAACATGCGATGAACATTAAAAAGTAAAGAAAGTTCACAATTCTTTTTCCATACTAAGTCCTTTCAAAATCTGGTGTGTATTTCCGTCTTGAATCAACTCTGACTAGCACATTTCGCAGCACAGATACAGAATGTTCATGTTTTCTCTGCAACGTGGTACTTCCGTAGGGCTTTCTGGAGCAGTCTCCATTGCGGAGGCTCAGCCTCACTGTCCCACCAGTGCTGTCCTTGTCAGACCCTCTGTCCCGACTTGGGCTGCAGGAAACATGCTTCGCCCTCTCCTTGCTTACCGCACCCACTGGTTTCACCACTCTGTTCATTTTGGTCACGTCACGGTCTATCTCCATAAAATGTAACTACAAATGCAGCAAAAGCTCCTGGCGGGCATCAGGTTCTGAGAACTGTCCTCTTCTCAAACCACACAGGCCCTTATCAGTGTTTAAGTGAACACCCTGGGGGTGGAGGGCTGGACGTGCACCTGCCACATCTGACCAGGGGCCTGCCTGCAAAGCGTGAGCAAGACAAGCTCCCCTGCTGCACCGGGCCCGCCGCACAGAGACCCTCCATCGGCATCTCACGGCCCCCTCCTAACTCCCAACCCCACGCACTGCGCAGCCTGTCTCTAACTCCCTGGGAGCCCCAGCAGCCGCTTCTATCTGCCAGGCCCAGCAGGACGGCTCTGACCAGTTACCTCTTATCCCATCAGCCCACAGGGGCTCCGCAGTGAGCTCCTCCATCTTTTAAGACTCCTGTGACCAAGGTGATAAGACGAAGAATTATCAGTGAAAAAAGACTGCGGAGCGACCTTGTAGGCCACAGCTGTTGGAAGATATCTGCAAATTCCTACATAAAGTGAGACACAGGGAGGAGGGGCCGCGGAGAGCATCGAGGACTGTGGTTCCTTTAGAAGAGAAATGTAAATGACTGTTCTCAGCAGACACCTATAAACATTTCAAATGGCGGACCCTGTTTTTAAAGTTTCTGACACAAATCACTTAAGACCAAAGTTTTCTGGTCACACAGTTCAGGCAGCATGCTCACCCAACTACTGAACACAGATGAAAACACTGTTATTCAAACGTACAGCGGAATTTTTGAAAAAGGATTTTTGTATTCCTTTTCCTAAAAATTAACAAATTAACATTGTAATTCCTTCTCTTCAACTCAGCTGTTTTTGGCTTCTTGATTTAAAAGTACACACACACACACACACACACACACACACACACACAGGCTAAGGACTAGACACAGAAAGATGAGGCAGACACAGCCCCTTTCCCAAGCAGCTCACAGGCCAGTGAGAGCTCCTAGCCTCAAAATTTTCTTTTAAAAGAGGAAAAAGGAAAAAAACTTTATTTCCATAAAAATACACGCACAACCAACTGAGCGATGAGATAGTTCTCTTTATACCTCAGTAATACCAAGAAGCCCCCTAAACTGTAACAGTCAGTGAGAGGTATAAATGTTCCCACTCTACTGCCCTCCTCCATGGCACCAACCTACCCTACATCACAAATAGCTCTCTAGGACTATCCTTCCTAAAGCAATGGACTTGTAACAAAAAAAGGTGGGATTCTCTCCTCTTTCAAGCCTAAGAACCTCACAAGCCCTCTTTGCAAGCCCTCATCACATGTGCAGTTTCATCTCCAGTCACATATCTTTTCATCAATGTTTCTCCCCACTAAGCTGCAAGCCCCAGCAGGAGCGGGAACCATGCTTCTTCCTGCTCATTAGTGGAACCCAAGGGCCTAGCACACAATGAGACTCAATATTTATTAAAGAAACGAAGACTTGGAGAAGTCTCAAAACCTTTGAGATCTTACAAGGCCCTTGCATTTAAACATTTCTCCATTTATGGCTAAAATGACAAGCTATACAAAAATCTGTTTATCTGGATTTTGTTTCTAAAGATATTCTTTTTTTTTTTTTTTGCGGTACGCGGGCCTCTCACTGTTGTGGCCTCTCGCGTTGCGGAGCACAGGCTCCGGACGCGCAGGCTCAGCGGCCATGGCTCACGGGCCCAGCCGCTCCGCGGCATGTAGGGATCTTCCCGGACCGGGGCACGAACCCGTGTCCCCTACATCGGCAGGGGGACTCTCAACCACTGCGCCACCAGGGAAGCCCTAAAAATATTCATTTTGATTTCTTTTTAAAAATTACTTAATTATGATTTAGTTGGGTTATGAGTCACAGTTTCTCAACACTTCTGGAGTTTACAGATCACTGATCACGACCAGTGTTGACTCTTCTGATAAGAACTTAGTAACTTCCTGCCTACCACCCAGGAGACAAAAGCAGGGGACAAACCTGAAAAGTTTACACTGCTTTGCTTCACAGAGTAAAAGTATTGTTGGCTGCTTAATAAACTTGCCTGAAGCACGCACATATGACAACATTGGTTTATTTGGGGCTAGGATTAATTTTACAAAGATACGGGGGAAAAACCCAGGTCATTCTGAGAACGCCAGCAAAGTAAAAACGGAACAGACCCGAAAACTGCAACACTGAGATGCTACCCCATTTGTATAATATGTATCAAGATAAGAAAACAAACATTAGCTCTGGGAGCAGATTCCCGGCGGGCCTGCCGGCTCCACACCGCTACAGCAGGCGCGCTCTGTCCGCGCTCCAGGTGGGGACGCCCAGGTAGAGGCACCCCGTCCTCCGCACCGTTTCCAGTGGCCCCGGGTCCCCCTGCCGCCACCGCAGTGCCCCTCTCGGCGGCCCCGGACCTCGCGTGTGTAAGGTCGCGGTGACCGCGGGGAGGACACGGGGGCCCTACCTGCCAGCCTCCGGCGCTCGGGCTGCGCCAGCCTTAGGAGCTTCTGGGCCTCCGAGCGCCCGGCAGCCACAGGCCGCTGCAGCGGGTCGTGTCCGGGGGTCGCCGCGGCCGCAGGCAAGGCCGGCTCGCGCAGCCAAGCCTCGCCCCCGGCCCGCGCGACCGCCGCTGGGCCACCGGGGAGCGCGGCGCGCGGGAGCCGGGGGACGCCGGGCCCGGCGAGCGCCCCGCACCTGGAGGGCCCGGAGGGCCGCGTCCACAGCGCCAGGAGCCGCGCCAGGCCCGCGCCGCCCGCGGGGCTGCCGGGACCCCCGCCCGGGCAGCGGCCCGCCCGGCACCGCGGGGCTCGCGCGGCTTCGCTACCCTCGAGGAGCGATGGCCCCGAGTCCCCAAGCCGCGCCGGCGCCAGGAGCGTCGGCGGCGGCCGGGTCCCGGGGGCGCGGGCGGCTGGGCCCCGCCTCAGGAGCAGCCGCAGCGGCCAGGCCGGGGGGCCGCGCATGGCGCCGCGTCCGAACCTTGCGCCTCGGTTCGCAGCCTCTCCTGTGCCCGCCGCCGCCGCTCGCCGGCTTGGACCCCCGCCCCGACGCCCGCCCCATCCCGGCCCGCGCGGCCCCGCCCCGGGGCAGCTAGCCCGGCCCCGACCACCCCCGGGCGCCCCGGCCCGCAGCGCCCCCCACCGGGCAGCCCAGCGACTGGCGCGCCGCCGGAGCCGCAGTGGCTGAGGCGGAAGAAAGCGCCGCGCGCCGCTACGCCTGCGCACTGCCGCGCGGGGAGCAGTTTCGCCCTCCTCTGCCCCTCCGGAAGAACCTGGGAGCGGCGCGCGCCCTTTCTCACGCCCGCGCACGGCGGAGCGCGCAGGCGCGATCACACGGGCCCGGCGCCTGAAAGAGGAGAGCGGATAGCGCGCTGCGGCAGTGCGCGGGCCTGGGGACCGCTGTGCGGGACGGGCTTGGCGGTGAGTGAAACTTGGGCCTCTGAGAGGGAAGGGGTCATCTCTTAACGTGGACAGACGTGCGGGAGCGGACGTGGCCCGGGCGCGCCGGCCGCTCCGAGTAAGGCCGGGCAGAACGTGCAGTGTTTTAATACCCGAGCGCGGAAAGGAGGAGGGGAGGGTCTAAACCCACTGGGACGCGGAGACTTCACGGCAGGGTGTCTGTACCCCGGAGCCTGGTCCTTATCTAAGAGTCGTGGTTCGGGAAGGTGGATAGCTTTTTGTTGACTCGTCAGTATTTTAAAGGCCGGGACTCGGGTGAGACCAGTGAGAGGCAATTGCCTCAGTTGCAGTATTTATGGATTCGAAAAAAAAAGTCAATAATCAAGATAAGTATTTTAGTTAAAAAATTTTTAAAGGCCAAAATTAATGCAAAAAATCCCATAATGAACAATATATCAAAATATCAAATGCAGGATCTGCCCCCGCACTTGTACGAGCCCACCTCTCTCTCCTCACCTTGATCCCAGCCCTGGAAGCTTTATTTCCAAAATCAAGCAGTTAGCAGCTTTATTTGCCAATTTGTTTGTTTAATTTTTTTGCGTTAAAATACCGTTTATCTTGATTACTGGGGCTATTTAGGGTTCCCCTAAATTTTGCCCCTAGGAGAGTGCCTCACTTACCGCCCCCTACTTGGGGCCCTGGTAGATAAAGACTGTAGGACTTTTGAGGAGAAGTACCCATAATGGAAAGATAATGCGGGATTAAATCGCTCTCTAAATGCCCCTGTGAAGACAGCAGGAAGCATGCCATCCTCTAAATTCCAACCTCTGAGAGCCAGGGGGGCATGGAGTCCCCCCAGGTTACCTTAGGTCAGCCTCTCCCTGGTGTCTGCATTCTAGAATGCAAGCTGTGATTGAAGCTGACGCTGCTGATTTATGAGTAGGTATGTCCTACTGGGAAAGATTTTGTTAGGTGACTTCTGCAAACAAGAGAGATACAGTGCCTCATACCCCACATCATGTCAGAGAATGACCTTCTCCCAGTTGGAGAGAAAGTGACAATTTTAACTCAAATCTAATCTTCCTCTTCTTTTCTGTTTCCTACTTTCCAGAAAACTGCTGCTGCTGATCGCTGGGGAAGGCAGGACTGGCCTTTGCTTTCTGCCTTCCCTGGAATGAAGTCCGCCAGGCCTTTTCAGCCAGCAATCTCTGGGGCCTGGAGTTAAAAGAAAAAATACCTGAAGTGTAGCTGATGAAAAAACCAAAACTCTCTGTGTTGCTTGCATTTCTAACAGTCAGTTGATAATCTGAAAATTATCCCTGACAAAACTGTCATGCTTAAAAAAAAAACCAAAAAAACCCCACCCAGCTATCATATGATATTCAAGGCAAGAATTTTTTTATTTACTAGCAAAGAATCTAAAGAAAACGTCCGTGGCTCTTTAAAAAAAAAATACAGTGGGGGAATGGAGCAGGGAATAATAATTGGCTGAAGGCTCATCTGGACTTTTATAGTCATCACACCAAAAAAAAAAGTGAAAGTGTGGCCTGCTCTAAATATATATATTCAATATATATTGGCAATTTTATATATATGTGTGTGTGTGTGTGTGTGTGTGTGTGTGTGTGTGTGTATTCCCATTTTAAAATAAGGATAACTTCTCACTGCCTTTTTAGAAGTTAGTATAAAAATTCCTTGGCCACTGAAAAGGGCAAGAAATGCTCTAAGGTGACTTTGGGAAAGAAGGGAAAAAGCCACTTAGATGTGAGTGGATTAGTAGTACAAAATTCCTCAGGAAAGCAAGGAAAGGCTGCACATTAATTCTGAGACAACAAGCAGAAGTTCAGATGCTACCCACAGCGAGACAGAAAGGGCTCTCGGCAGAGGGGTGACTGAACCAAGTAGTAAAATCTGGCCCTTGGTGAATAGATGCTTAATAGGTTAGGCGGCCAGTAGGTGTTGAATTCAAAAAGGATGTCTTTTGGCTGAAACTTGAGATCAGTTGAGACTACTTCAGGAACAGCTCCATGTGTGGGTCCTTGTCGCTCTCAAAGGGCGACAAGGTGGACAACAGGAGGGGGCCCCCCTCGGAGCACAATAGCACGGGAAGCAGACAGAAGTCTCCCCGGCCTGCAGTCTGATCTGTGATCTAATGGGGGATCATTTGACCCTTCTTAGTTCATTTCTTTTTCTCTGCAGCTTGCAGCTCGTCCTGTCAGGGACAGGGTGGCAGGGTGATGGCTGAAGGTGGAGCATACAGTTCAGTGAATCACAAACGAAAGGACTAGGATCCACGTGGGGCAGAAGTGCTTTGTAAGTTCCTCTGAAATTAAGCTTTTGGTAAGTCATCCACCCTGTGCTTACAGCAAATGCCGATATGGCTCAGGCAGGCTGAATGCAATGTATGTAGAAGGTGTCAGCCTCTTTGGCTTTTACCTCGTCTCTCTCACCTTCTCCCAAAAGATTCTAGAGAAAGGTTGTTATGGGTTAAATTGTGTCCCTCCGAAAAAGGTATGTTGAAATCCTAAACCCCAGTACTTCAGAATGGGATCTTACTTGGAAATAGAGTTATTGCAGATATAGTTCAGATGAGGTCATTTTGGAGATGGAGTAGGGTGTCCTTATAAGAAGGTGTCCATGTGAAGACAGAGACACACGGGGAAAATGCCACGTGATGACAAAGGCAGAGACGGCAGTTATACAGCTGCAAGCCAAGGAACACCAAAGATGGCCAACAAATCACCAGAAACTGCCAACAGGCAAGGAGGGATTCCCTACAGGTTTCAAAGGGAGCGTGGCCCTCCAAAACCTTGATTTCAGAATTCTACCCTCTAGAGCCATGAGACAATAAATTTGTTTTAACACCCAGTTTGTTTTTGTTTTATTAAGGTAGCTCTAGGAAAGTAGTACAAAGGTCAGTATCTCGTCTGATACTGCAACACATGCTCACTGTTTGTCCACTTACTCATGTTTGGCCAAAAAAGCAACTGAGTTATTCAGGCTACTTTATTTATTTATTTTTTAAAAATATTTATGTATTTATTTATTTGGTTGCACTGAGTCTTAGTTGTGGCACGTGGGCTCCTTAGTTGTGGCATGCAAACTCTTAGTTGCGGCATGCATGTGGGATCTAGTTCCCTGACAATGGATGGAACCCGGCCCCCCTGCACTGGGAGAACAGAGTCCTAACCACTGCACCACCAGGGAAGTCCCTATTCAGGCTACTTTAAATAGTCAGTTTGCAGATCACATCTGGTACAGTGCTTAACTTTATTATACCAAAAAGTATGTTCAGCAGCTATCCAGATTTCAGGCTACACAAAGAACCTTGCATGATCTAATGAAATGTAGCTCGGGACTGTTCCACAAAAGACAGCATAAATGAAACTAGACAGTGCACCTGATTCTATGCTCTTTATAACATTTAGGTATGGTATTATTTCTCATGTTAAGAGGCTGAGGTTGTACCCAGATACACAGAAAACGTACCCATACGCTATTACTCTTCTCATTCAGTTCTAGTTTCACCTCATGCTTAAAGATGCAAGGTTGACTGCAGGGTATATGATAACTGTATTTTTCAATCCAAAATATAAGATCTTAACACCATCATTCCCATTCCAATTTGTAGATTTTTAACTATAAAATTAGGTGCAGACCAAATAGAAAAATGGGCAAAGAAAATGAACAGGCACTTCACCCAAAAGGAAATTCAAATGGCTCAGACATATTAAAAAAAAGAAAAAAAAGGTGTTCTATCTAATTTATAATGAGACATGAAAATTAAAATGACAAGCAGATACCCTATTCCTTTAACAATTTAGTGATGATCAAAAAGTTCAACTATAGGGGCTTCCCTGGTGGCGCAGTGGTTGAGAGTCCGTCTGCCGATGCAGGGGACACGGGTTCGTGCCCCGGTCTGGGAAGATCCTGCGTGCCGCGGAGCGGCTGGGCCTGTGAGCCATGGCCGCTGAGCCTGCGCGTCCGGAGCCTGTGCTCCGCAACGGGAGAGACCACAACAGTGAGAGGCCCGCATACCGCAAAAAAAAAAAAAAAAAAAGTTCAACTATATTGTATTGATGAGAGTGAGGTATAAAAATAGGCAAGGCTGATGTAAATTGCCACAGTAGTTCTGGAAAGCTCTTATATCTATTAAAAATTTAAATGCACATATCCTTTGATCCTGCAGACGCCCCCAGGATTTTAAAAAATAGACTTTTATTTTCCTAGAGCAGTTTCATGTTCACAGCAAAATTGAGTGGAAAGTAGAGAGTTCCCATGGACCCCTTTTTCCTACACACAGCACAGCCCCCTAACCACCACACCCCCACCAGACGGGACATTCGTTACAATGGATGAACCTCCATTGATGCATCATCGTCACCCAGAGTCCATAGCATACATGAGGGTTCGCTCTTGCTGCTGTACATGCTGTGGATTTTAACAAGTGTATAATGACATGTGTCCACCGTAATAGTACCATAGAGAGTATTTTCAGTGCTCTGAAAATCCCCTGTGCTTTGCCTATTCATCCCTCCCTCCCTCCAACCCCCTACAACCACTGATCTTTTTACTGTCTCCATAGTTTTGCCTTTTCCAGAATTCCATATAATATAGTTGGAATCATACAGCATGTAGCATTTCAGATTATCTTCTTTCACTTATAATATACATTTAAGTTTCCTCCATGACTTTTCATGGCTTGATAGTTCATTTCTTTTTATTATTGACTAATATTCCATTGCCTGGATGTACCACAGTTTATTAATCTATTCACCTAGTGAAGGACATCTTGGTTGCTTTCTAATTTTGACAGTTATGAATAAAGCTGCTATAAACATCTGTGGGCAGTTTTTTGTGTGGATGTAAGTTTTCAACTCCTTTGGGTAAACACAAAGGAGCACCACTGTTGCATCATAACGTTAGAGTATGTTTAGTTTTGTAAGAAACTGCCAGACTTCCTTCCAAAGTGTCTGTATATTTTGCGTTCCCACCAGCAATGAATGGGAGTTCCTGTTGCTCCACATACTCGTCCGCATTTGGTGTTGTCAGTGTTTTGGATTTTAGCCATTCTAATACGTGTGTCACTTCTAGGAATTTAGGCTATATATATACTCCCACATGTGTGGAATGATGAATATGTACCAAATATTTATTACAGTATTGTTTATAATAGCAAGACTGTAAATTACAGTCCAGCATTAGGGCATTAGTTAAATAAATTGAGGTACATTCATGCAATGGAAGACCATGCGGTCTTCAAAAAAATGAGGCAGCTCTACATGCACCAATTTGGAACCATACCCTAGATGTACAATGAAAATAGCAAGGTGCAGGGCTGCATGTATAATATAGTGTATTTGTGTAAATATATATATATAAAAATACACTGACAAAAAATATAAATACACTAATCATATATTCATAGAATATATTTGGAAGGATACACAATGAACAGTGGTTGCCTCTGGGGAGAAGTGAATGGGGTATAAGGGTAGGTGTCCTGTAAGTTTTGGATTTTTCAGCATTATTCAACAATCAGTTAAAACTATTGACTAACTAATAAAACAAAGATAAGAAAAAAAAGGAAGAAGAAATTTTTTAAGATAGCAAAACATTACCTAAAAGCAAAATATGGGGGAGTTCCCTGGTGGTCTAGTGGTTAGGATTTGGTGCTCTCACTGCCATGGCCAGGGTTCAGTCCCTGGTTGAGGAACTGAGATCCCGCAAGCCATGCGGTGTGGCCATAAATAAATAAATAAAGATAAAATACCAATCTCCATCATTGTCTATAAAAATAGATAAAGAACCCGCAGCCACTTGAGAAAATTAACGGAGAATGATCAATTCTGAGACATTGTGGTAGATTAGACCTTAAAGATACAGAAAAATTCTCAAAGCCTCCAGGCAAAAGGGTTAAATAACTTGCAAGGGCAAGAGAACTAGACAGCCTTCAGACTTCAGACTTCTCCAAAGTAATACACGAAATAAGGCAACCATGGAGCAGCACAGAAAAGAAAAGTATGAACTAAAGATTTTAGTCTGTATTAGTTGCCTAGGGCTATCGTAAACAAATTACCAAACGTGGTGGCTGAAAACAATGGACATTTATTCTCTCAGAGTTCTGGAGGCCAGAAGTCTGAAATCAAGGTGTTGGCAGAATTGGTTTCTTCTGGTGGCTCTGAGGGACAGTCTGTTGTTCCATGCCTCACTCCTAGCTGCCAGTGGGTGCCAGCAACTCTCGACATTCTTGGCTTGTAGCTGCATAACTGCAATCTCTGTCTCTGTCTTCACATGGTCTTCCCTCTGTGTCTCTGTTTAAAATCTCACCCTCTTTTCTCTAGAAGAACACCAGTCATTGCATTTCAGGTCCAGCCTAAATCAAGGATACTCTCATCCCAAGATTTGCAGATAATTATATCTACAAAAACCCAATTTCCAAATAAGTTGATGCACAGGTACCAGGGGTTAGGACTTGAATCTCTCTCTCTCTCTCTCTTTTTTTTTTTTTTTTTTTTTTTTCTTTTGGCGGTATGTGGGCCTCTCACTGTTGTGGCCTCTCCCGTTGCGGAGCACAGGCTCCGGACGCGCAGGCTCAGCGGCCATGGCTCACAGGCCCAGCCGCTCCGTGGCATGTGGGATCTTCCCGGACCGGGGCATGAACCCGCATCCCCTGCATTGGCAGGCGGACTCTCAACCACTGCGCCACCAGGGAAGCCCTCTCTCTTTTTTTTTAATGTTAATTTATTTATTCGGCTGTACCGGGTCTTAGTTGCAGCACGCAGGATCTTTAGTTGTGGCATGTGAACTCTTAGTTGCTGCATGTGGGATCTAGTTCCCTGGCCAGGGATCAAACCTGGGCCTCCTGCATTGGGAGGACGGAGTCTTAGTCACTGGACCACCAGGGAAGTTCCTTGAACATCTCTCTTTGTGGGACACTATTCAACCCACTATATTCTCCTTCAAGTATCAAGACTATAGAAAAATTGATTTGAACATGCAAAAGCTTGGGAAAAACAGTTTATGAGCCCCACTTGAAGAGTCTATTAGAGGATGAACTTCAACTAAGTGATGTTGGGGAAAACTTTTATAAAGCCAGTATAATGTTGATACTGATTCCTGTTTAAAATACTACAGAAACAATTACAGACTGATGTCACTTATGATTATCAAGGCTAAGATACTTTATTATTTGTTAGGGCTGCCTGAACAAAATATTACAGACTGGGTGGCTTAAACAGCAGAAATTTATTTTCTCACAGTCCTGGAGGCTGAAAGTCCAAGATAAGGTGAGAACAGGTTTTGTTTCTTCTGAGGCCTCTCTCCTTGGCTTGCAGAGGCCACCTTCTCCTTGAATCTGCTCACGGCCTTTCTTTTGTATGCATGCCTGTCTTGGTCCAAATGTCTTCTTCTTATAAGAAAACCAGTCACACTGGATTGAGACCCACCCAAAAGACCTCATTTTAACTTAATTACCTCTTTAAAGACCCTATCTCCAAACACGGTCACATTCTGAGGTACTGTAGCTTAGGACTTCAACATTTTAGGTAGACACAATTCAGCAGACAGATACTAAACAAAATAAACAGAATGTACCACCACATTAAGGAAATAATGCATCATGTCCAAATACAATTTAATCCTAAAATACAAGGTTGGTTCAATATTTGAAAATTCATTAATATAGTACAATTGACCCTTGAATAACATGCAGGTTAGGGGCACCAACCCTCTGTGCAGTTAAAAAATCTAAGAATAATTTATAGTTGGCCCTTGGTATACACAGTTTCTCCATTATCTGAAGATCCTCTGTATCCCCAGCTCTACATTTGAGGATTCAACCAATCATGGATTGTGCAGTACTATAGTATTTACTATTGAAAACAATTTGAGTATAAGTGGACCCACACAGTTCAAACCCATGTTGTTCAAGGGTCAACTGTATATACCATATTAACAGATTTAAGGAGAAAAATAATATCATCTCCCTAGATTTTGAAAAATCATTGACAAAATTCAACTCCTATTCCTATTTGTATATATATCATATATCTTAGCTCTAAACCACCATCTACTTAGAGGGGAAATACTAGAGGCATTTCTATTAAGATCAGGAACAGGAAAAGGATGCCCATTATGTACATTACTACTTAACACTGTATTGATACTAGAGGTATTAACCAATGCTAATTATAAAAGGAGACAGGAGAATTGGTAAAAAAAAAAAAAAATGCAGATGATATGATAGTAACCCTAAATAGCCTCAGAGAATCAAAATTAAAGCTGACTCAACAAAAAGTTTCATTAAGATAGCAAAATATTATACAATATCAGCATACAAAAAATAAGAGGGACTTCCCTGGTGGCACCGTGGTTAAGAATCCGCCTGCCAATGCAGGAAACACAGGTTCGAGCCCTGGTCCAGGAAGATCCCATATGCCGCGGAACAACTAAGCCTGTGTGCCACAACTACTAAGCCTGTGCTCTAAAGCCTGCAAGCCACAGCTACTGAGCCCTTGTGCCACAACTACTGAAGCCTGCGTGCCTAAAGCCCGTGCTCTGCAACAAGAGAAGCCACCGCAATGAGAAGCATACGCATGCAACGAAGAGTAGCCCCCGCTCGCCACAACTGGAGAAAGCCCGTGCGCAGCAACGAAGACCCAACGCAGCCAAAAATAAATAAATAAAAGAAATAAATTTCTTAAAAGAAAAAGAGGCTTCAGATACACAATTGCCCTTTAGACAATATAATATAGAAAATGTATTTAGGAATAAACATAAAAACAAATGTGCAAAATTTATATGGGGATACTTTGAAACACTTCTAAAAGATACAACAGTGAGTTTTAAACAAATGGAAAAACATCCAGTGTTCTTAGATGGAACATCTCAGTATCATAAACACATTAGTTCTCTATAAGTTAATTTATGAATTTAACATGACCTCAATAAAAATACCACTAAATCTTTTCTAGGACCCAATCAATTTGATACTGAAGTTCATGTAGAAAAATAAACATACAACTAGGAAAACATGGCCAAAATATATGAAAAAGTACTGACCTTACCTAGTAATTAAGCGCGAATTAAAGCCATGAGATACCAGTCTCTCCCTACTAAATAAACCAGTTGCATTAACCAATATATTAAATGAACCAAGATATTTAAAACAACAAGTATTTACTGTATAGCACAGGAAACTATATTCAGTATCTTATAACAACCTATAATGGAAAAGAATCTGAAAAACAACATTTTTATATATAATGTTTTAAATTTTTTTTTTTTTTTTTTTTTTTTTTTTTTTTGCGGTACGCGGGCCTCTCACTGTTGTGGCCTCTCCCGTTGCGGAGCACAGGCTCCGGACGCGCAGGCTCAGTGGCCATGGCTTACAGGCCTAGCCGCTCCGCGGCATGTGGGATCTTCCCGGATCGGGGCACGAACCCGTGTCCCCTGCATCGGCAGGCAGACTCTCAACCACTGCGCCACCAGGGAAGCCCTAATGCTTTAAATTTTTAATCTTTTAAAATTTTAGAATTTAAAAAATTTTTTTAATTAAAAACTAATTTTTTCTTTTTTTTAACATCTTTATTGGAGTATAATTGCTTTACAATGGTGTGTCAGTTTCTGCTTTATAACAAAGTGAATCAGTTATACATATACATATGTCCCCATATCTCTTCCCTCTTGCATCTCCCTCCCTCCCACCCTCCCTATCCCACCCCTCTAGGTGGTCACAAAGCACCGAGCTGATCCCCCTGTGCCATGCAGCTGCTTCCCACTAGCTATTTTACATTTGGTAGTGTATATAAGTCCATGCCACTCTCTCACTTTCTCCCAGCTTACCCTTCCCCCTCCCCGTATCCTCAAGTTCATTCTCTAGGAGGTCTGCATCATTATACCCGTCTTGCCCCTAGGTTCTTCATGACCACTTTTTTAGATTCCGTATATTTGTGTTAGCATACAGTATTTGTTTTTCTTTCTGACTTACTTCACTCTGTATGACAGTCTCTAGGTCCATCCACCTCACTACAAATAACTCAGTTTTGTTCCTTTATATGGCTGAGAAATATTCCATTATATATATGTGCCACACCTTCTTTATCCATTCATCTGTTGATGGACACTTCGGTTGCTTCCATGTCCTGGCTATTGTAAATAGAGCTGCAATGAACATTTTGGTACATGACTCTTTTTGAATTATAGTTTTCTCAGGGTATATGCCCAGTAGTGGGATTGCTGGGTTGTATGGTAGTTCTATTTTTAGTTTTGTAAGGAAACTCCATACTGTTCTCTATAGTGGCTGTATCAATTTGCATTCCCACCAACAGTGCAAGAGGGTTCCCTTTTCTCCAGACCCTCTCCAGCATTTATTGTTTGTACATTTTTTGATGATGGCCATTCTGACCAGTGTGAGATGATATCTCATTGTAGTTTTGATTTGCATTTCTCTAATGATTAATGATGTTGAGCATTCTTTCATGTATCTGTTGGCAATCTGTATATCTTCTTTGGAGAAATGTCTAGGTCTTCTGCCCATTTTTGGATTGGGTTGTTTGTTTTTTAATATTGAGCTGCTTGTAAATTTTGGAGATTAATCCTTTGTCAGTTGCTTCATTTGCAAATATTTTCTCCCATTCTGAGGGTTGTATTTTCGTCTTGTTTATGGTTTCCTTTGCTGTGCGGAAGCTTTTAAGTTTCATTAGGTCCCACTTGTTTATTTTTGTTTTTATTTCCATTTCTCTAGGAGGTGGCTCAAAAAGGATCTTGCTGTGATTTATGTCTTAGAGTGTTCTGCCTATGTTTTCCTCTAAGAGTTTGATGGTGTCTGGCCTTACATTTAGGTCTTTAATCCATTTTGAGTTTATTTTTGTGTATGGTGTCAGGGAGTATTCTAATTTCATTCATTTACATGTAGCTGTCCAGTTTTCCCAGCACCACTTATTGAAGAGGTTGTCTTTTCTCCACTGTATATGCTTGTCTCCTTTATCGAACATAAGGTGACCATATGTGCGTGGGTTTATCTCTGGGCTTTCTATCCTGTTCCATTGATCTATATTTCTGTTTGTGTGCCAGTTCCATACTGTCTTGATTACTGTAGCTTTGTAGTATAGCCTGAAGTCAGGGAGCCTGATTCCTCCAGCTCCGTTTTTCTTTCTCAGGATTGCTTTGGCTATTCGGGGTCTTTTCTGTTTCCATACAAATTGTGAAATTTTTTGTTCTAGTTCTGTGAAAAATGCCAGTGGTAGTTTGATAGGGATTGCATTGAATCTGTAGATTGCTTTGGGAAGTACAGTCATTTTCACAATGTTGATTCTTCCAGTCCAAGAACATGGTGTATCTCTCCATCTATTTGTATCATCTTTAATTTCTTTCATCAGTGTCTTATAATTTTCTGCATACAAGTCTTTTGTCTCCTTAGGTAGGTTTATTCCTAGATATTTTATTCTCTTTGCTGCAATGGTAAATGGGAGTGTTTTCTTAATTTCACTTTCAGATTTTTCATCATTAGTGTATAGGAATGCAAGAGATTTCTGTGCATTAATTTTGTATCCTGCTACTTTACCAAATTCATTGATTAGCTCTAGTAGTTTTCTGGTAGCATCTTTAGGATTCTCTATGTATAGTATCATGTGATCTGCAAACAGTGACAGCTTTACTTCTTCTTTTCCAATTTGGATTCCTTTTATTTCTTTTTCTTCTCTGATTGCTGTGGCTAAAACTTCCAAAACTATGTTGAATAATAGTGGTGAGAGTGGGCAACCTTGTCTTGTTCCCTTGTCTTTTTCCTGATCTTAGTGGAAATGCTTTCAGTTTTTCACCATTGAGGATGATATTGGCTGTGGGTTTGTCATATATGGCCTTTATTATGTTGAGGAAAGTTCCCTCTGTGCCTACTTTCTGGAGGGGTTTTATCATAAATGGGTGTTGAATTTTGTCAAAAGCTTTCTCTGCATCTATTGAGATGATCATATGATTCTTCTCCTTCAATTTTTTAATATGGTGTATCACATTGATTGATTTGCATATATTGAAGAACTCTGCATTCCTGGGATAAACCCCACTTGATCATGGTGTATGATCCTTTTAATGTGCTGTTGGATTCTGTTTGCTAGTATTTTGTTGAGGATTTTTGCATCTATGTTCATCAGTGATATTGGCCTGTAGTTTTCTTTCTTTGTGACATCTTTGTCTGGTTTTGGTATCAGGGTGATGGTAGCCTTGTAGAATGAGTTTGGGTGTGTTCCTCCCTCTGCTATATTTTGGAAGAGTTTGAGAAGGATAGGTGTTAGCTCTTCTCTAAATGTTTGATAGAATTCACCTGTGAAGCCAAATGGTCCTGGGCTTTTGTTTGTTGGAAGATTTTTAATCACAGTTTCAATTTCAGTGCTTGTGATTGGTCTGTTCATATTTTCTATTTCTTCCTGGCTCAGTCTTGGAAGGTTGTGCATTCCTAATAGTTTGTCCATTTCTTCCAGGTTGTCCATTTTATTAGCATATAGCTGCTTGTAGTAATCTCTCATGATCCTTTGTATTTCTGCAGTGTCAGTTGTTACTTCTCCTTTTTCATTTCTAATTCTATTGATTTGAGTCTTCTCCCTTTTTTTCCTTGAGAAGTCTGGCTAATGGTTTATCAATTTTGTTTATCTTCTCAAAGAACCAGCTTTTAGTTTTATTGATCTTTGCTATCATTTCCTTCATTTCTTTTCATTTATTTCTGCTCTGATCTTTATGATTTCTTTCCTTCTGCTAACTTTGGGGGATTTTTGTTCTTCTTTCTCTAATTGCTTTAGGTGTAAGGTTAGGTTGTTTTTTTTAGATGTTTCTTGTTTATTAAGGTAGGATTGTATTGCTATAAACTTCCCTCTTAGAACTGCTTTTTCTGCATCCCATAGGTTTTGGGTCGTCGTGTTTTCATTGTCATTTGTTTCTAGGTATTTTTTGATTTCCTCAGTGATCTCTTGGTTATTAAGTAGTGTGTTGTTTAGCCTCCATGTGTTTGTATTTCTTACAGATTTTTTCCTGTAATTGATATCTAGTCTCATAGCGTTGTGGTCGGAAAAGATACTTGATATGATTTCAGTTTTCTTAAATTTACCAGGGCTTGATTTGTGACCCAAGATATGATCTATCCTGGAGAATGTTCCATGAGCACTTGAGAAGAATGTGTATTCTGTTGTTTTTGGATGGAATGTCCTATAAATATCGATTAAGTCCATCTTGTTTAATGTATCCTTTAAAGCTTGTGTTTCCTTATTTATTTTCATTTTGGATGATCTGTCCATTGGTGAAAGTGCGGTGTTAAAGTCCCATACTATGATTTTGTTACTGTTGATTTCCCCTTTTATGGCTGTTAGTGTTTGCCTTATGTATTGAGGTGCTCCTATGTTGGGTGCATAAATATTTACAATTGTTATATCTTCTTCTTGGATTGATCCCTTGATCATTATGTAGTGTCCTTCTTTGTCTCTTGTAATAGTCTTTGTTTTAAAGTCTATTTTGTCTGATATGAGAATTGCTACTCCAGCTTTCTTTTGATTTCCAATTGCATGAAATATCTTTTTCCATTCCCTTACTTTCAGTCTGTATGTGTCCCTAGGTATGAAGTGGGTGTCTTGTAGACAGCATATATACGGGTCTAGTTTTTGTATCCATTCAGCCAGTCTATGTCTTTTGGTTGGAGCATTTAATCCATTTACATTTAAGGTAATTATTGATATGTATGTTCCTATTACCATTTTCTTAACTGTTCTGGGTTTATTATTGTAGGTCTTTCCCTTCTCTTGTGTTTCCTGCCTAGAGAAGTTCCTTTAGCATTTTCTGTAAAGCTGGTTTGGTGGTGTTGAATTCTCTTAGCTTTTGCTTGTCTGTAAAGGTTTTAATTTCTCCGTCAAATCTGAATGAGATCCTTGCTGGGTAGAGTAATCTTGGTTGTAGGTTTTTCTCCTTCATCACTTTAAATATGTCCTGCCAGTCCCTTCTGGCTTGCAGAGGTTCGGCTGAAACATCAGCTGTTATCCTTATGGGGATTCCCTTATGTGTTGTTTTTCCCTTGCTGCTTTTAATATGTTTTCTTTGTATTTAATTTTTGACAGTTTGATTAATATGTGTCTTGGTGTATTTCTCCTTGGATTTATCCTGTATGGGACTCTCTGCACTTCCTGGACTTGGTTAACTATTTCCTTTCCCATATTACAGGAGTTTTCAACTATAATCTCTTCAGATATTTTCTCAGTCCCTTTCTTTTTCTCTTCGTCTTCTGCGACCCCTATAATTCGGATGTTGGTGCGTTTAATATTGTCCCAGAGGTCTCTAAGACTGTGCTCAGTTCTTTTCATTCTTTTTTCTTTATTCTCTCTGCAGTAGTTATTTCCACTATTTTATCTTCCAGGTCACTTATCTGTTCTTCTGCCTCAGTTATTCTGCTATTGATCCCTTCTAGAGTATTTTTATTTTCATTTATTGTATTGTTCATCACTGTTTGTTTGTTCTTTAGTTCTTCTAGGTCCTTGTTCAACATTTCTTGTATTTTCTCCATTCTATTTCCAAGATTTTGGATCATCTTTACTATCATTATTCTGAATTCTTTTTCAGGTAGACTGCCTATTTCCTCTTCATTTGTTAGGTCTGGTGGGTTTTTATCTTGCTCCTTCATCTGCTGTGTATTTTTCTGTCTTCTCATTTTGCTTAACTTACTGTGTTTGGGGTCTCCTTTTCACAGGCTGCAGGTTCATAGTTCCCGTTGTTTTTGGTGTCTGTCCCCAGTGGCTAAGGTTGGTTCAGTGGGTTGTGTAGGCTTCCTGGTGGAGGGGACTAGTGCCTGTGTTCTGGTGGATGAGGTTGCATCTTGTCTTTCTGGTGGGCAGGTCCACGTCTGGTTGTGTATTTTGGGGTGTCTGTGGCCTTATTATGATTTTAGGTAGCCTCTGTGCTAATGGGTGGGGTTGTGTTCCTGTCTTGCTAGTTGTTTGGCATAGGGTGTCCTGCACTGTAGCTTGCTGGTCGTTGAGTAAAGCTGGGTCTTGGCGTTGAGATGGAGATCTGTGGGAGATTTTCGCCGTTTGATATCACGTGGAGCTGGGAGGTCTCTTGTGGACCAGTGTCCTGAACTTGGCTCTCCCACCTCAGTGGCACAGCACTGACTCCTGGCTGCAGCACCAACAGCCTGTCCTCCACATGGGTAAGAATAAAAGGGAGAAAAAATAGAAAGAAAGAAAGAGGATAAAATAAAATAAAGTTATTGAAATAAAAAATGATTATTAAGAAAAAAATTTTAAAAAGTAAAAAAAGGACGGACAGACCCTAGGACAAATGGTGAAATTAAAGCTATACAGACAAAATCTCACATAGAAGCATACACATACACACTCACAAAAAGAGGAAACAGGGAAAACATAATCTTGTTCCCAAAGTCCACCTCGTCAGTTTGGTGTGATTCCTTGTCTATTCAGGTATTCCACAGATGCAGGGTATATCAAGCTGATTGTGGAGATTTAATCCGTTGCCCCTGAGGCTGCTGGAAGAAATTTCCCTTTCTCTTCTTTGTTCGCACAGCTCCTGGGGCTCAGCTTTGGATCTGGCCCCGCCTCTGCATGTAGGTCACCGGAGGGCGTCTGTTCTTCGCTCAGACAGGACGGGGTTAAAGGAGCCGCTGATTCGGGGGCTCTGGCTCACTCAGGCCGGGGGGAGGGAGGGGCACGGAGTGCGGGGCGAGCCTGTGGCGGCAGAGGCCAACGTGACGTTGCACCAGCATGAGGCACCGTGCGTTCTCCCAGGGAAGTTGTGCCTGGATCCCGGGATCCTGGCAGTGGCGGGCTGCACCGGCTCCCCGGGAGGGGAGGTGTGGACAGTGACCTGTGCTCGCACACAGGCTTCTGGTGGCGGCAGCAGCAGCCTTAGCGTCTCACGCCCTCTCTGGGGTCCGCGCTTTTAGCTGCGGCTCACACCCGTCTCTGGAGCTCCTTTAAGCAGCGCTCTTAATCCCCTCTCCTCGCGCACCAGGAAACAAAGAGGTAAGAAAAAGTCTCTTGCCTCTTCGGCAGCTCCAGACTTTTCCCCGGACTCGCTCCCTGCTAGCCGTGGCGCACTAACCCCCGCAGGATGTGTTCACGCCGCCAACCCCAGTCCTCTCCCTGCGCTCCGACCGAAGCCCGAGCCTCAGCTCCCAGCCCCGCCCGCCCAGGCGGGTGAGCAGACAAGCCTCTCGGGCTGGTGAGTGCTGGTCGGCACCAATCATCTGTGCGGGAATCTCCCTGCTTTGCCTTCCGCACCCCTGTTGCTGTGCTCTCCTCCGCGGCTCTGAATTTTCCCCCTCCGCCACCCGCAGTCTCCGCCCGCGAAGGGGCTTCCTAGTGTGTGGAAACTTTTCCTCCTTCACAGCTCCCTCCCACTGGTGCAGGCCCCATCCCTATCCTTTTGTCTCTGTTTATTCTTTTTTCTTTGCCCTACCCAGGTACGTGGGGAGTTTCTTGCCTTTTGGGAGGTCTGAGGTCTTCTGCCAGCGTTCAGTGGGTGTTCTGTAGGAGTTGTCCCACTTGTAGATTATTTCTGGTGTATTTGTGGGGAAGAAGGTGGTCTTACTCTTCCGCTATCTTGAAGCTCCTCCCCCTAAAATTTTTAAGATTTAAAATTTTTTTAATGAAAAAAATTTTTAATTATAATTTAAAAAATTTTAAATTATAATTCAAAATTTTTTTAATTATAATTTTAGAATTTTTAAAATTTTATAATTTTAAAAGAACATTTATATATATAATATTTTATATATATAACTGAATCACTTTGTTGTACACTGAAACCTAGCACAATATTGTCAATCAACTATAATTCAATTTTTAAGATTCAGCAAAATATTTAAAATTACCATACCCAATATTGTGGAGAATGTAAGGAAACAGCACACTCATACACCTATTGGTGGAATTCTTAATTGTACAATCTTTTGGGAGGACTATTTGGCAACGTGTTAAAAAAAAAACTCGACAAATACACTTCATTTTTATGTTCCACTTCTAGGAACTTAACCTAAAGAAATTGTTAGGAATTTGTAGCAAACTGAATGGTCCACAGTTCAAGATTCATAAAATAAATTTTCGTACCTCCCTACAATGGACAACTTTGAGGTCATTAAAAATCATGCAGAACAATATTTAATGACAATATTTATGACATTGTTAAATGAAGAAAGGAGATGACATTAATAGCATCTTAGGTTTCATCCTGATTCTGCAAATGCAAACAGTTGATTAAACAGCTGAACATGGCTCAATTCTCTCTGAAGGTGTAGTTACCTGTAATTCTAATATTTACTTTAGTGATTATTGGTCTTTTCCAAGTAGGCTTCAATAAAAAAGAACTCTCGGGCTTCCCTGGTGGCGCAGTGGTTGAGAGTCCGCCTGCCAATTCAGGGGACACAGGTTCATTTCCCCGTCCGGGAAGATCCCACATGCCGCGGAGCGGCTGGGCCCGTGAGCCATGGCCGCTGAGCCTGCGCGTCCGGAGCTTGTGCCCCGCAACGGGAGAGGCCACAGTAGTGAGAGGCCCGCGTAACGCAAAAACAAAAAACAACAAACAAAAAACCCTCTCTGTTAATTAGAAAACAACCTCATATGTTCCTACATGTATCTATACCAAAGCTCAAATGCCTAATTAAATATTTGACATGAGGATGTTTATGTTAGTTGCATTTTCCTAAACAGCAGTACCTCACTTTACTCTCAGGGATGATTAGGGGATGAGAGGAGTGTCTGAATTGGGACGCTGTCTCGATTTTTAGTCTTTTTTGGATGGCCTGAAATCTTCCTTTGGCTTAATCAACAAGGGTCATCTTGCCTATTTCCAAACCAGGCACTTCCTTTGTTCTCCTGGCTGACAGACTGCCTTTGTGGCAATTTCCAAAGCAGATTCCTTGAGATATGGTCCCCAGGGATGTCAATGGGCTTAATGAGATTAGGGAAAAAAGCTAGTAGTGTTTTGGCAGCTAAGTAAGTTTTGAAAACAGTTGTAAAGTTTAATTTTCAAAAAGTTACAAAGCATGAATATCTCATACAAATATAAAATCAAAATGTGTCAAGGGTTGATTAAGTCATTAATGAGAGGACCAGCAGGATGGTAAAGCCTCAGGGAGCATTTGAGGAACAAGAGTCCATTTGTTAATCAAGAAAGACTTTATTTTATTATTATTATTATTATTTTTTTTTTTTTGCGGTACGCGGGCCTCTCACTGTTGTGGCCTCTCCCATTGCGGAGCACAGGCTCCGGACGCGCAGGCTCAGCGGCCATGGCTCACAGGCCCAGCCGCTCCGCGGCATGTGGGATCTTCCCGGACCAGGGCACGAACCCGTGTCCCCGGCTATTGGCAGGCGGACTCTCAACCACTGCGCCACCAGGGAAGCCCAGGAAAGACTTTATTTTTAAATGTAGAATGAGATTACTGCATTACTACAAACATGGCTAATTTCCCACAGGGCAATAAATGATACTTTTGGGCGTTAGCCCTACTCTAAGACGAATATCAGTTGCTGTGCTATCAGTTTTCTTCAAGTTAATCTCCTTTAGAACTTTAAAACATCCTAACCAATACTAAGTAGCAAGTCAGGAGAAGGTTTTTCCAGCAAGCTTGTTAGAAACTGAGCGGGACACTGAAACAACAACTCATAATCCCTTTTTCCTCTTTCCAAAATTTGGATAAATTTTCTTAATAAACACATTAAGCCCAAGCTAAACAGGTTTCCTTCCTACTGGGCGTTAATATGCATATAGCTGGTATGTGAAACAAGCGGTATTTGTAACACACTGGAAATTCAGTTTTACTTTTGTCCCCTACAGTCCATACAAAGGTTATTGAGCAGAGGTAATCTTCCCTTGTTCCTGGAAGAAAAGTCAGGCAGGCACAAGGATGTCCTGCTATTCCGAGGTAACAGTCAGTTCTAGCTCTGCACCAGATCTCCTTCCCTTCTGCAGTGTGGGCGGGGCAGGTGGCTGGCTTCTCCGCTCTCTCCCCGTCTTGCCCTCAGAGCCTCTTCTTCGCTCCCCGTCTTCCTGCTCCTGCATCCCGTCCAGTTTCTTGGACCCACTCCAGTGTTGGAAAAGGGTCGGGGCAGAGCGGCGTATAGAGTAGGAAAGCCCCTCTTTGAACTGGCATGGTCCAAGATGCTCTCCGGGCAGGGTAGATGTTTGAAACTGACTAATGAGTCAGTTGCCTTCTGCAGGTGATACCACAGGATCCCAGGAGAGTCCTGCTGTTGGGGACCCTTGTTCCCCTGATCCAGGCTGATGCGTCACTATTCGGGAGGCTCATTTGGTCCTCCTTCCTCAGCCCCTAAGAATTTAGCCTTGGCCTCCAGCATCTTGCTATTGGGTCCCCTTGGGCTTTGCAGAGTATCTGTAGGGCACAAGATGACCACATGATAGCGCTCTCTGGCATGACCCACATCTGGTCTTCAGGAAGCGTTTGTGTATCCCATCCTGACAAATGGTGGGAGTGTAGGCTGATCCCAGCGCAGCCACCCTCGTCCTGTGCACACAGCCCACTTGAGCATCTTAGGTTGAATCAAGCACTGGTCTTCTGTGTCTCCAATTCAGGGTATGCTTTCCAGGCTTGATAACTGCCACACCACATACTCACAGACTGAGAAGGTGTTAGGGGAATATGTTACCCTTGTGTTAAAGAAACATGATTGAAATGTAAGACCGTATGCTATAAAACTCCTAGAGGAAAACATAGGCACAACACTCTTCCACATAAATCACAACAATATGTTTTTGGATCCGTCTCCTAGAGTAATGAAAATAAAAACAAAAATAAGCAAATGGGACCTAATTAAACTTAAAAGTTTTGCAGAGCAAAGGAAACCATTAAAAAAAAAAGACAGCCCACAGAATGGGAGAAAATATTTGCACATTATGCGACTGACGAGGGATTAATTCCCAAAATATATAAACAGCTCATACAACTCAATATCAAAAAAAACCAAACAACCCAATCAAAAAATGGGCAGAAGATCTAAATAGACATTCCTCCAAAGAAGACATACAGACGTCCAACAGGCACATGAAAAAGTGCTCAACATTGCTAATGATTAGAAAAATGCAAATCAAAACTACAGTGAGGTATCACCTCACTCCCTTCAGAGTGGCCATCATGGAAAAGTCTACAAATAATAAATGCTGGAGAGGGTGTGGAGAAATAGGGAACCCTCCGACACTATTGGTGGGAATGTAAATTGGTGCAGCCACTATGGAGAACAGCATGGAGGCTCCTTAAAAAACTAAAAATAGAGTTGCCATATGATCCAGCAATCCCACTCCTGGGCGTATATCTGGAGAAAACTATAATTTGAAAAGACACATGCACCCCAATGTTCATAGCAGCACTATTTACAGTAGCCAAGACATGGAAGCAACCTAAATGTCCATCGAGAGATAAATAGATAAGGAAGATGTGGTACATATATACAATTTAATATTACCCAGCCATAAAAAAGAATGAAATAATGCCATTTGCAGCAACATGGATGGACCTAGAGATTATCATATTAAGTGAAGTAAGTTACACAGAGAAAGACAAGTATCATATGATATCACATATGGAATCTAAAAAAAAAGATGAACTTATTTACAAAACAGAAATAGACTCACAGACATAGAAAAGTAATTTATGGTTACCGAAGAGGAAAGGGGGTGGGGGGAGGCTGGGATCAACATATACACACTACTGTATATAAAATAGATAATCAGCAAGGATCTGCTGTACGGCACAGGGAACTCTACTCGATATTTTGTAATAATCTAAAAGGGATAAGAATCTGTAAAAGAATATATATATATATATATATACATATATATATATATATATATATATATATATATACACACACACACTGTGCTATATGCCTGAAACTAACATGACATTGTAAATCAAGTATACTTCAACATAAAAAAATAAATTAATAAAGAATAAACATGATTCACTTTAGAGTTTGGATTCACTTTTGAGTTTGTAATGATTTGTATTGTGCTAAGATACAGAGAAATAATGGTGGTATTTACTTTAGAAATTCCTGGTAGATGTCCCATTATTTTCTGTGTGTGCATAATTAATAGATTCACACGTATTTAGGTAAAACACATGTGATGTAACTTTTAGGAAGAGAACCCTCTTCAGCAGTTTAGACGTGAGGAAGGCTGGTGTAGAGGCTGGAAACGTGGACTTGACTTCCTGCAGTGCCTGAGACGGACCGATTACTTACATTCCTTTGAGACTCAGTTTTCTCATCTGTAAAAATGTGTGTAATGTCGCTCGTAGTGAGGTTTGAATTAGGTAGCAGAGCCCTGTCAAGCTGTCGGCAGTGCGTTATTCTAGCATGCAAAATCTGAATTTGAACAACTCTGTAAATGGCCGCCTTCAATTTCCTATTAGTCACCAACTTCATAGATTTATCAGGTGATGAAATGCAATGAAAATTTGTCACCTTTGAGCATTAAGCATTTATGGTGTCAAGATTATGGGCTCATGGTTTTTCTGCAAGGCTGGCCCACAGAAATTTGTTCTTTCAGGGTGGGTTGCCCACGGCTCCCGGGAGGCGGGATGCAGGGGGTGAGTTCATGGTCACAGGGAGGTCCAAGGGGCTGTTAAAGCACAATGTCAACAAGTTTGCAATGTGACTCTCAAATATGTACAAAAGGAACACCTGTCAAAGATTTTATTCAACTTGTAATTAATGGGGGAACCAGCAAGATAACAAGTCTGGTTTAAAAGGGAATTTGAGGAACAGAGATTTATATAGTCAGTCCCGGGAACACTGAAATGAACTGGCTAATAGAGACAAAATGGGTTAATGTCCTACAGGGCAATAACCTCTGGGCTGACCTTTTCTATCTGATAGAAATCCACATATCACAGTAGGCTTCACAGTAGCTGGGCTTTAAGGAAATGATCAATAAAGTCAAACTTGGTGCATTCCGTTAGATGACTGAATAATTAATTCTCTATGTAAACTGAATTGACATGTCAATCACCTTTTTACCTTTTGTGTCAGTTGGGGCCTCTGGAAGCAGACAGTGAATGCGAGTGGGCTGGTGGGGGCGTGTGGGTTGAATCGGGTCCTGCCCCCAAGAAAAAAAGATGTGTTGGAATCCTAACCCCTGGTGGCCGTGAACGTGACTTTATTTAGAAAGAGGATCCTTGCAGATGTGATCAAAATGTAAGCTGGGAGGCGGTCACCCTGGAGCAGCCTGGGCCTTTAGTCCGACACGACTAAAGAGAAGCAGACACACAGGACAGAGTGCCACGTTCAGGACGGAGGTGGAGACGGGTGACATGGCTACGAGCCGAGGGGCACCCCGAGGGCTAGGGGCCCCCGGAAGCTGGGACCGATTCCTCCCTCGGTCCTCGGGGAGTG
This sequence comes from Orcinus orca, assembly GCF_937001465.1. Taxonomy (NCBI): domain Eukaryota; kingdom Metazoa; phylum Chordata; class Mammalia; order Artiodactyla; family Delphinidae; genus Orcinus; species Orcinus orca. The sequence goes on from NC_064572.1 coordinate 7,463,018, forward strand.
CGGCTCTACTGACACCTCGATTTCGGACTTCTAGCCCCCAGAACTGTAAGACAACAAACTGCTATCGTGTGCAGCCACCGGGTTTGTGGTAACACGTTCTGGCAGTGATAGGAGACGCATGGGGCGGGAGAAAGCTTGCGAAAGACCCAAGGAGAGGAAGCAAAACTGAGCGGGAAAAGCTCGCAGGTCACAACGTGGGCCTGACGCACGCGTGTGGAAGGCACAGAGGGAAAGCCGCAGGGCCGGGCAGGGAGGGCCCTCGCCTAGGCTGGCAATCTGGCGAAGCTTTGGTCAGCTCAACGGGAGGGCCAGGGTCAAGGCTGTCCCTTAAAGGAGTCCCACTTTGGGCAAACACGGTCCTGGCCAGTCCTTGGCTGGGGGCTGCCTGGAAGGGCATGGCCGCGATTGAAGGCTGGATGGAGCCCCCAGATGCTGTGGCTACAGTGTCACTGGCAGTGGGCTCTGTCTTGGAGGGAGATTCAAGCGCACCCACCCTGGCAGCCCCGCCCACCGCCTGCCACAGGGCTCCGCTCAGCCGCTCCAGGGCTCCTGGACAGTGGGGCGAACTACAGTCTGTTGCTGCTCGAGGACTCAGGGCCATGATGATGCGCGCTGGCCCCTCCGCCACCGTCCGTTCAATTCCTCCTGCCCTCCTCTGTCCGTCCTGCTAGTCCTGGTGGCTGGCTTGGTGGTGTGACCCCACCCCTCATTTCTGAGGGTCCGATCCTCTTCTCGGGTTGGTGTTGCTGCACTTGACCGTTCCTGGTCACAATGGTCCCAAGTGGATCACCGCGGTGACTGCTGCCCTTGCTGTGGGGCGGCAGCTCTACCCCTAGTGGTGCTCAGAGCCAATTACCCCTGCCAAGGTGGGGCTTGTCCCCTTATCTCTGGGTCTCTGGACACATGGGCACAAAGCAGCCCTATCCTGTAGCTCGGTGGGCACTTCGTTGTGTCTCCTGGCTTTCCAGAGCGCAGAGGGGGAGGGATGGCCAGCAGGAAGGCCCCCAGTGGGCCCTGGAGAAGGATGGGAAGCAGGATGCTCCCACTTCTGCTCTCTGGTTCTCGGACCCTTGCGTCCTCTCTACTGGAGACGCCGCCGCAGAGGCCTCAGGCTCAGAGCACACGACCTGGAAGATGGCATCTCAGCCTGGCGGCAGAGGGCTGTTTCCAAACGGGCCCCTCCGCTGTGCTGGGGGCAGGACCTCGAGTGCTGGGTCCCGCCGGGGCTGGGATGTGCAGGATGCTGAAGTGGGTCTCTAGGGTGAACGCTAGGTGGGTCAGAAACTTCACAGCCCCCAAGTGTGGTGCTGGCTGAGGTTCTGTGGACAGGAAGGGCAATCCGGCCTGGAGTAAGTGCTTATTCCTGTAGGACACGTTGTGCACCTTCCCAGGATGCTGTAAACTTGCCGCTAAGTGGCTGGTTGGTTCTATCAGAAAATAGTGCCACTGCGGGGTCTCTGGGATGGTTTCAGTCGCTGGGAGGTTGGACGTTCAGAGGCAGAGGTATTTAGATCAGCCTTGGCGAGTAGGAGTCCACGCCGTGGGGCTCACGTCGGCTGTCCACCTCTGGCACTACGGCCACTCCATTTCTGTGACCTTCTTTCCAGTGCTGGGCTGGCTGATGTCCACAGGCTGAGTCCGTCTGTCGATGTAGCTGACTGGCGGGCGCCTCTTCTGTGGTGGATGCTTTCTGCTGAGCGTGGTGTGCGCTCTCCAGGTCTTCCCACCCTGAGCCCACACCCTGATGTCCATCCACATAGGCGTCCTCTATCCCAGACCTCCTCATCCTTGGTCTTTCAGGTGCCCAAAATAGCCAGCCAGGTCATTCACCACTGCCCGTGAGTCCATATATATTTTTATCCTGGGCTGCCTTTCCTTTCACTCAGCACATGCAATCAGGTACACTGCCCATCGGGAAGGTTCCCCCATGCCACTGTCTTTCAAGGTAACTGCTGAGTGTGGCTACAACGAAGCTGCCATCCATTTTCTGGCTTGAATTCTCTCACTGAGCCAACCCCGCATCATCAAGTGTGGACACTTGCTTCCTGCTGCATCTGGTTTTACGGGACCCCCGCCACCACGTGGCTATTCATGTCAGTTGAGGTGGGGAGAGGTGTGACAAGTGCAGCCGTGGTGGGGGCAGGGGGCTGGCTACTGCCCACATGGCTCACGTGTGCCCTCTTGTCCTGCTTGGGCTCAGCCTGGAGGCACCATCTTGTTATGGATTGTCTCTGGGCTCCCCTGGTCCTATGAGTCTGACAGAACCCAGGTCATGATGGGCAGTGCTGCTGTGTGGCCACTTGGTGTCCATGGTCAGACATTCAGTCCCTTCCAGAGCCCTGTAGCATAATCAGGGGCTGTTTTCCAAGGAGCAGAGCTGGGTCTGCATGTGCCTCTCCCTTGAGCTGGCCGATGGCTCCTCACAGCATCACCTCCACTGGCTTCAGGCCCGTGGGATCATGTGGCCCGAGCAGAACTGCTTTGCCTGTAGCCTGGGCCCAGTGAAGACTTCCTTCCTGCTCCAGGCCCCATGCGAAGGGGTGCCTTTGGGTCACCTGGTATATGGACTGGAGGGGTTGTCCTGAGCGTGGGATGCATCCAAGAATCCAAAGAGGCTTCTTCCTCTGTGGTGAGGGATGCCAGGAGTTGCAATCAGCCTTTCACTTAGTACGTGTGTCCCAGCACACCCCTGACCGTCATACCCCGAGGCACCAGGCTGGGGGGGCTTGCAAGCCTCTGAACCTTTGTGCGGATTATCTCTGTGTCTTATCAAAGCCTCCGCGTGCTTGCTTGTCCAGCTGGACCAGCTTGACGCCAGCACTGTATGTTGTACGTACCTGGAAAGTTTGACTACTTTCTCATGGGTTGGGTCAGGCACATAAATTGGTAGAAAACCATGACACACATCTCCAATATAAAAATATGTGCTCTTAAAGCAGGACAAGAAAGATTAAGGAGGAATTCCCTGGTGGTCCAGTGGTTAGGATTCTGCGCTTCCACTTGCCGGGGGAACCGGTTCAATCCCCGGTTGGGGAACTAAGATCCCGCTTGCTACAAGGCCAGGAAAAAAAAAAAAAAAGATTAAGGCAAATAGTTTGCCAATTTTCTGCTTTTTTGGGGATTGAATCATCAGGTCAGATAACATGTAACGTGACAAAAATGAGTTAAGTTTTACAGTGTTGAAATTTGCCATCAAACCTGATTTTGAGCACTGCTTTAAATCAATTGACTTTAAGAAAGAAGAAATTTGTTTTTCCTTAATAGGCTAGATCTAGGGCATTCATGTTCATAGGAATTTCTTGAACGGTTGGGTACACTTATAAGGAAAAAAAAAGACAACTTACTGGGCAGGCTTAGCAAACGTTGTTAGTGTTCAACCTACATGCAAACATTTCAGGTGTCTGAGTACCTACTAGTCACAAGGCTGACCTCTCTGTTCACTGAAAAATGGAGATACCAGTTGAGCAAATCTGGAAGCGCGAACTATTCACCCTACGTCACACAGTCTCGATGACTTTGTCTAGAAGTGGGTGCCACCTACAAATATTTAAAGGGCTTTAGTTGATGTAGTTCTAAGTGTAATAAATTTCTTACGTAATCTTCAAATTCCCAGACACACTTAGCATCATCCTCTTTGAACTTGCAGGATACCGCATCAGTAGACAGAGCCCTGTGCTGCATTACCCCCGCTGACCAGCTGGAAGTGTTTTAGGTGTTTGTTTTTGTTAATAGACCAGATCCATGAAATCACTGCTCACAGGAATTTCTTGAACTGTTGCACACACTTCCAAGAAGCAGATAGATCTTAAGCTGCTGACCCTCAAACATTTCAGTTCAGTGATGTCTGAGTAGCTGCTGAGACAAGGCCTCTCTGGTAACTGGAAGGTGGAGGTGCCACCTGATTTATCACAGAGTCTCTGGCATCTAGCACGATGCCTGGCACACAGCGTATAGTCTATAAGTGGTAGGTTTTTTTAAAAATAAATTTATTTATGTATTCATTTATTTATTTCTGGCTGCGTTAGGTCTTCGTTGCTGAGCATGGGCTTTCTCTAGTTGCGGTGAGCAGGGGCTACTCTTCGTTGTGGTGCACGGGCTTCTCAGTGCGGTGGCTTCTCTTGTTGGGGAGCATGGGCTCTAGGGCATGCGGGCTTCAGTAGCTGTGGCACTTGGGCTCAGTAGTTGTGGCACACAGGCTTAGTTGCTCTGTGGCATGTGGGATCCTCCCGGACCAGGGCTCAAACCCGTGTCCCCTGCATTGGCAGGTGGATTCTTAACCACTGCACCACCAGGGAAGTCCCCAAGTGGTAGTTTTTATTATGATCCCCTGCTCCTTTGTAAAAATCTACTCCCCTCCCTCCTCCCCCCACAAATGTCCCAGTTACCAAAAGACATTGCCCCCGAGTCTCTTATTATTTACCATAGCTTTGTTTCGGCATAACATGGATTACAACCTAAGTGCCAGTCGTACTGCTTCACTGGGGGACCCGCAGAGAAGAACCGCCTTCCACTTCCTCAAGGGGTTCACCCCTCTTATCTCACCAAGAAGGTGAAAGGATGGGGGGAGTGAGGGAAGCTCTCCAGGACCTTCAAAAAGGAACGTGCTAACCACTGGCTCTAAGAACTATGTTATCAGAACACAAGGCCCTGGGAGAATAAGTCCAAAAACAGAGAAGCTGTTTTTGAACTGTTTTTTTGTTGCTGTTGTTAGTGCTGGGTGACTAAATCACAGCCTCTTTCTTCCCCACTTGATGTGCTGGGAAGGGGCCAATGATTTGTTAAACTGACAACTGTTTTCTAGAGCAGGGGGCTCTAAAGTCTCAGGTAGTAGAAGACTATGGTCCAAACCAGGCCAAAAGAAACAGGCTGGGGCAGGGAAGTATGGTAACTGCCCTGCAGAAAAGGCAAACTCAGGGCCCCAAGAGGAAAAGGGCGTTCTTTGCCCCTCAGAGACACTGCAGAACCAGTGTAACGCTAAGTGATGTTGTTAAAAGGGGAAAAAACAAAACCCTGGAAGAACCTTTCAATTGCACTCAACTTGGATTAGAGGTGAGTCCACCCTTACAGAGGTGGGAAACATCGAGCCCCAGAGCGGCACTGAGTCAGGCCCTCCCACCTCCTCCTCCGCAGCTCCCTTTGGCAGCTGGGCCAGGTTTCGGCTGAGGCCATACAGACCCCAGAAAGACCAGAGAAGTCTCTCTGGATGGCCAAGGTGGGAAGGACACTTCTCAGAATACAGATACTTTTACTACGGAAGGAGCCAGGACAGTTCTAGGGGCATTTGCATGCCCAAATCTTCCCCACTTTCTCCCCAGCTCGGGACCTAGGCTCACAGAGACTTGGCAAGCACAGTCTCTACACCTGACCTTCCACCCCTAAAAGAAAATCTGGAAGCGTGCCCCTTCTTGCCCACAGGTGTTCTCCTCAGGGCTCCTGCGGGGGTGGTTCCGTGGCAGGGCCTAGGCAGGGCTTGGTCTCAGCTGGCTCCCGCCCGAGCCATGAGGTCTTCCAAAGCATTGTCCTGGTCACTGTTGTGTAATAGCAGAGCTTCCTTAATATCTTTCAGTCCGAAGCCACTGGCCGGCTTCCAGTTCATCCCACTGTTGCTCGGAGCACAGCAGAGCAGGGTAAGGCCGGGCAGGGATGCACTGCGGCTGCCAGGGCATCTCAGGGCTCCTCAGAAAGGCGCTGCTTTGGACTGCGGCTCGGATGGACTCTGACACAACAGAAGGCCGCTTCGAGCTCCCCAGCTGCTGGAGGGAAGCTGCGGGAGCGCTGTGGTGGAAGAGCTGCCTCGGGAGCCTGCGCCCCAGTGCTCTACGTTCAGGCGAGCGGATCCCACCCATCACACAGTCACAGGTGCTAAGCTCCATCACGGTTTGAACTCTTAGCAAGGAGAGAAAAGGCGGGAGGCTCGAAAACAATGCGGGAACTGGCTGAGAAAAGCACCCGGAAGATAAGAAATGAAGAGGGCTCTTCAAAGGGCTAAATTTTGGGGTGACAGATTCTCAATAGCAGTGGAATCTAGGGATCTCACTCTTGTTTTCTTTTTAATTTTTTTAAAAACTTTATAAATTTGTTTATTTCTTTATGGCTGCATTGAGTCTTCTTTGCTGTGCACAGGCTTTCTCTAGTTGTGGTGAATGGGGGCTACTCTTCGCTGCAGTGCATGGGCTTCTCATTGTGGTGGCTTCTCTTGCTGTGGAGCACAGGCTCTAGGCACATGGGCTTCAGTAATTGTGGCACACAGGCTCAGTAGTTGTGGCACACGGGCGTAGTTGCTCCGCGGCATGTGGGACCTTCCTGGACCAGGGCTCGAACCCATGTACCCCTGCATTGGCAGGCGGATTCTTAACCACTGCGCCACCAGGGAAGTCCCGGGATCTCAGTCTTATTTGAGGATTAAAATGTTTAAAGTTAAAGAGAAGTATTTCTAATTAAGGAGACATTCATTTTCTGTCCTTTAAGAGGTAGGCTTTTGACGTCTCAGTTTTTTATAACTAGCCCTTAACAAAGATGGCAGTTGTGAAGGAGGTCAATCCAAGGGCTCACTGTGGTGCCTTCCTGGGCCTTGAAGTATAGCTTGATGGCGCCCGGATTGCTGTCTTTTATTCTTCTTCACTCCAGTAGAAGGAGCTGTATTTTATGCTTCTTCACTTCTGGTCCCTTGTTGGACATACCTGTGGTTTCATTCTGAGAGGCCAAAGGATTTTACCAACAAGCTCAATGAGCCATCAGATCAACTTGCGGGTTAAGTCAAGTTTGAACTTTATCTATAAATAGAGGGAAACTAAGAAACTTTGGTAAACCCAGGAATGTTGGCTTAAACAAGAAATGCATTTTAAAAAAAAATCGAGAGACACTGTTGGGAAGCATAAATCCCATTTTAAAAAAATAGCAGAGAGGGAGTTCCCGGGTGGTCCAGTGGTTAAGACTCTGTGCTTCCACTGCAGGGGGCGCAGGTTCGATCTCTGGTCAGGGAACTAAGATCCCACATGCTGCGCGGTGTGGCCAAAAGACTAAAAAAAAAAAAAAAATAGAAGAAACTAGAATGATTCACCACACAAAACTCGAGGCCTTGAGTTAATATTTGCAGCGGAGAGGTCAGCCCTTGGTGTCCTGCAGGAAGTGGAGCTGAAACCTTCTCAAAGTCAAGGGCCTGCCTGCTGTCTCCCCAGACCTTGCCATGAGGCCTCCTCTCCTACTCCAGGAAACCTCTGTGTGCGGATTACAGGGCACTTACATCATTTGGAGGCAGGATCTTCCTTCTGAATTTTTTGGGTAACAGCTTTATTGAGATTTAATTCACCCCTTTAAAGTGTGCAACCCGATGGTGTTTTGTATATTCAGAGTAGCACACCACAGTTTTCATCATCTCATGGTACCTTCTGAGTTGAACTTCGATCTCTCTAGGCACGCCTGTTGGCTGTTTCATACATTGGTAAGAGATATGCTAGATTTTTCACTCGATATTTCTGAGCACATATTATGGCATCCTTTGACTGTTAAAATTTGTGTCTTCACTGCTACTTCAGTTCCTTTTTTCCGCAGAGATGAGTCAACAGGCTCAGAGAAGCCAAGTGACAGCCCCAGGGCCATAGCACAGTGTGGGCCCCGTGTTCAGCAGCACACTTACCTTTTCAGGCCTCAGCGTTCCTTCTGCAAAGAGACCCCGGGCCCCAGCCCTGCACCAGCTCAAACCAAGCAAGCTGATTAAATACCCTTCTCCCTACAACCCCCCTAGAGCCCAGATTCCCTTCTTACAGGGACGTGCATTTCAAAGCACCTGAATTTCCGTCTGCACTGCCGCAGCGGGGTAGACTGCACATCCTGCCCCTTCTGGAAACCAGAGGAAAGCAGTGTGATGGCGCTTTGGGAGGCTCGAGTCCAGGCTGAAGGCGCCACCGTCACTGGGACTGTACCCAGACAAGGCCGCCAGCACTACGGCAACTCTCTAGGATTTTTTTGTTTTTTTCCTTTGTGTTTTGAAAAACAATCTCAAGTTCAGAAAGGCTAAGCTGCTTGCTCCGGGCAGTGTATCTGTCATCAAAGCTGAGTGATGTGAACAAAACCTAATGCAGAAATAATCCCAGTGATCCAACATATGTGGGTTCAGAAGCTCATTCTTTTATTTACAACGCCCCTCCCTCTCCCCTTCCTTTCCTTGTCCCGCCTGTGCGCCCCGACCCCAGCCCTCCCACCTTCTCCTCTCCTGCCTGCCCTTCCCTACCCTGGGCTCCTCTTGCCAGATTTTGGGGAGTCCAGGGCAGCACCCTTCCATCTGCCTGTGATGGCCTGGCTTGTGGGTCATGAACTTTTCTTTTCTTTTTTTTTTTGGCTATGCTGCATAGCAGGCGGGATTTTAGTTCCCCGACCAGGGATCCAACCAGTGTCACCTGCAGTGGAAGCTCGGAGTCCCAACCACTGGACCGCCAGGGATGTCCCTCGTGGGCCATGAACTTAATGTGTGGCTTGTGACCAGTATTAAATGTTGTATCTCACAGTACATCACACATGGAAATGGTTTTCTATGTGCTGTACTCTGTGGAGTCCAAGACACATTTTCGAACATTTCTGGACTCAGGAGAGAATGGGCCTCACAACTGCCTGGCACCTTACCTACCCTCGGCCAGGTGATGGTTTTGACACATAGAGTGGGTGGTTAGTCCAGTTGCCAAGCCCACATCACTGCAGCCACTCATTTCTGTCAGCAAAATATTTAAGGACGATTTAGGAAGGAATAAGAAGCCTGGTTGTTTTCTGAAAGCTTCTGTTGATGCCAGGATAACAAAGGTGCTGACATCAAGCCTTGCAGGATGGGTGTCAATGGCCTGGAATGAAATCCTGGGGACAACAGGCTGCCTTCTCCTAAGATGCTCCAACCGTGGTGTATTTGAGGGCACAGAGGGGAAAACTTAGATACTGAGGACTGACTCAAGAAGTTGGACTCTGGGTGAGGAAGTTTTAGGAACACCCATACCAATGTATTTCACTTATGTTATAAGACTATGTAAGTCTGAAAGTGCTTTAAATAAACATAAAATGAGGACTTCCCTGGTGGCACAGTGGTTAAGAATCCGCCTGCCAATGCAGGGGACATGGGTTTGAGCCCTGGTCCGGGAAGATCCCACGTGCCGCGGAGCAGATAAGCCCGTGCGCCACAACTACTGAGCCCGCATGCCACAACTACTGAGCCCACGTGCCTACAGCCCATGCTCCACAACGAGAAAAGCCACTGCAATGAGAAGCCCGCACACCGCAATGAAGAGTAGCCCCTGCTCGCCGCAACTAGAGAAAGCCCGTGTGCAGGAAGAAAAACCCAGCACAGCCAAAAATAAATAAATAAAGTTTTAAAAAACCTCATTTCTTAAAAAAAAAAAAAAAAAAGAATAAAATCCCATGAAATAAAACAAAACTTATAGGCAATAAGAAAGCGTTGTTCATCATTTGATGACAGCTTAAAAAAATACCTCTTATAATCAATGGAGCCTTAGGTTCAATGAAACTCTGTATATATGTGCACTAGGTCACAGTATAAAATATATTTTTTCCTGTAGGTTGAGGTCTAAAAGTTTGAAAGCCCCTGCTTTAGGAATTTTCATTAAAACCAACAAAAACAAACAAGCAGGCAAACAAAACCATTCTTTCCGCTTCCACATGGCTCAGTCTCTGCCCCCTTTAAGGAGCCGCTTGCACCAGCTCCACCTACCACTCCCTCCTCAACTTTTTACCCTTTTGGAAACATTTTAAACATAATGAAATAAAACTTCCCTGCACCACATAACGGATAGTTCTCAAGTGTCCACTGGGGACACCATGACCTAAGTCGTCCCTGGCACGCTAGCAGCCCCTCCTGATCAGGACCCTGGCCCCCTTACAGTTTGGTTGTCTTTTTTTTTTAATATATAAGTTTAGTTATTTTTGGCTGCGTTGGGTCTTCATTGCTGCGCGCGGGGTTTCTCTAGTTGCAGCGAGCGGGGGCTGCTCTTTGTTGAGGTACGCGGGCTTCTCATTGCAGTGGCTTCTCTTGTTGTGGAGCACGGGCTCTAGGCGTGTGGGCCCAGTAGTTGTGACTCGCGGGCTCTAGAGCTCAGGCTCAGTAGTTGTGGCACAGGGACTTAGTTGCTCTGCGGCATGAGGGATCCTCCCGGACCAGGGCTCGAACCCTTGACCCCTGAATTGGCAGGCAGATTCTTAACCACTGCGCCACCAGGGAAGCCCAGTTTAGTTGTCTTTGAACACATACTACAAAATACACAGTTTTGTGGGACTTGAACTCTGTGTAAATGGAAGCATTCTGTGGAAGTAATTTGTCTTTCTTCCTCTTCACTCAACGCTGTGAGATACAAACATGTTGTTGCTTACAGCTCTGCTCTGTCCGTTTTTCTTGTTGTATTTTATCACCATGTGACTACTCACTAATGTATATATCCTTTCACCTCACGGGCAGTTAGTTTGTTTCCAGCTTTGGGAAATGGTGAACACCGTTGCCCTGGACTTTATTGTGTCTCTTCCTGAGCAGTGTAAGCATGCATCTCAGACAGCCAGTGCGATGGCTGGGATGACAGAGTCTGCCTTTCTTCAGCTTCCTTCTGTAATTACAGACTGTGTCTCAAAGACATAAGGCACCTCCATTCCTACCTGTGTTACAAGGGTCCCAACACACCAAACTTAGCACTGACAGGCTTTTACAAAGTTCTTAGTCTGATGTGTCTATGCTGGAATCTAATGTTTTAAATTTGCATTTCCCTGAGTAATACAAGGATGAGTAATTTTGAATTTGTTCTTGGCCATTTGAGTTTCTTTTGTTAAGTGTTTCCTGTTAAGACTTTTGCTTTTCTTCCCCACTGACTATAGGCTTTTTTTCCTAATATGTAGGATTTCTTCATAATATAGAATTCTGCAGACTAATATGGTAGTGAGTAGCCTCATGAGGTTAAAATCATTAAATTTAAAAAAATCAGTTCCTCAGTTTTACTATCCATATTTCAACTGCTCAATAGCTACATGTGGCTTCCAGCTACCTTACTGGAAAGCAGAGAACTAGAGAACATTCCCGTCCTCACAGAACATTCCACAGGACAAAACCTGAGAACATTCCCTCCTCAAAGAACATTCCACAGGACAGGACTAGAGAACATTCCCCTCCTCACAGATGGTCCACAGGACAGGACAGGACTAGAGAACATTCGTCTCTCAAAGAACATTCCATAGGAGAGGACAGGACTAGGGAACACTCTCCTCCTCATAGAATGTTCCACAAGGAGCACTAGAGGATATTCACTCCTGTCAGAACTTTCTACAAGACAGGAAAGGACTAGAGAACATTCCCCTCCTCCCAGAACATTCTACAGGACAGGACAGGAATAGAGAACATTCCCCTCCTCATAGAATGTTCCACACACAGGACTAGAGAACATTCCCCTCCTCGCAGAATACTGCACAGGACAGAACCAGAGAACATTCCTCTCCTCACAGAATATTCACAGGACAGAACTACAGAACATTCCCGCCCTTCACAGAACATTCCACAGGACAGAACTAGAGAACATTCTCCTCGTCTCAGGACGTTCTACAGGACTGGACAGGACTAGAGAACATTTTCCTCTTCAAAGAACATTCCAAAGGATAGGGTAGGACAAGAGAACATTACGCTCCTGACAGTACATTCCACAGGACAGAACCAGAGAACATTTCCCACCTCTCAGAACATTCTACAGGACAGGACTAGAGAACATTCCCCTCATCACAGAACGTTCCACAGGACAAAACCAGAGAACCTTCCCCTCCTCACAGAACATTCCACAGGACAGCACCTGAAAACATTCCCATCCTCAGAGAACATTCCACAGGAGAGAACCAGAGCACATCCCCTCTTCACAGAATGTTCCACAGGACAGGACTAGAGGACATTCACCTCCTCACAGAACATTACACAGGACAGGATTAGAGAACATTCCCCTCCTCACAGAACGTTCCACAGGAAAGAATCAGAGAACATTCCCCTCCTCACAGAACGTTCACAGGACAGAACGAGACAAAATTCCCCTCTTCATAGAACGTTCCACAGGACAGAACCTAAGAACATTCACCTCCTCTCAAAACGTTCTACAGGACAGGACTAGAGGATATTCACCTCCTCACAGAACATTCCACAGGACAGGAATAGAGAACATTCCGCTCCTCACAGAATGTTCCACAGGACAAAACCAGAGAACATTCCCCTCCTCAGAGAACACTCCAGAGTACAGAACCTGAGGACATTCCCATCCTCTCAGAACATTCAACAGGACAGAACCTTAGAACATTACCCTCTTCTCAGAACGTTCTGTAAGACAGGACAGGAATAGAGAATATTTCTCTCCTCTCAGGACGTTCCACAGGACAGAACAAGAGAATATTCCTCTTTTCTCAGAACGTTCTACAGGACAGGACAGGACTAGAGGACATTCCCTTGCTCACAGAACGTTCCACAGGACAGAAGCAAAGAGCATTCCCCTCTTCATAGAACTTTCCACAGGAGAGAAGTAGAGAACAATCCCCTCCTCTCAGAATGTGCTACTGGACAGGGCTAGAGAAATTTCCCCTCCTCACAAACGTCCCTTACTACAGAACCTGAGAATATTCCCCTGCTCTCACAACGTTCTACATGATAGGACAGGACTAAAGAATCTTCCGTTCCTCACAAACCATTCCACACGACAGAAGCAGAGAACATTCCCATCCTCACAAAACGTTCCACCGGATAGAACCTGAGTAATTTCCCCTCCTCACAGAACGTACCACAGGACAGAACCTAAGAACATTCCCCTCCTCTCAGAATGTTCTACAGGACAGGACAGGACTAGCAAACACTAAACTCCTCACAGAACATTCCACAGGACAGACTAGAGAACATTTCGCTCCTCATAAAACATTCCACAGGACAAAACCCGAGAACATTCCCCTCCTCACAGAACGTTCTACAGGAAAGGACAGAACTAGAGATCATTCCCCTCCCCACAGAACATTCCACAGGACAGGACTATGGAACATTCCACTCCTCACTGAACGTTCTACAGGAAAGGACAGGACAGGTTTAGAGAACATTCCCGTCCTCACAGAACCTTCTACAAGACAGAACCAGATAACATTCCCCTCCTCTCAGAACGTTCTACAGGACAGGACAGGACTAGAGAACATTCCCCTCCTCACATAATGTTCTAGAAGAGCGAATCAGAGAAAATTCCCCTCAGAACGTTCCACAGGACAGGACAGTAATAAAGAACATTCCCCCTCTCAGAGAACTTACCACAGAGCAGAACCAGAGAACATTCCCCTCCTCACAGAACATTCCACAGGAGAGGACTAGAAAATATTCAACTCCTTACAGTCCATTCCACAGGACAGGGGTAGAGTACATTCCCCTACTCACAGATGTTCCACAGGACAGAACAGGACTAGAGAACATTTATCTCTCACAGAACTTTCCATGGTAAAGGACAGCACTAGAGAACATTCCACGCCTCATACAATGTTCCACACACAGCACTAGAGGATATTCCCCTCCTCTAAGAACGTTCTACAGAACAGGAAAGGACTAGAGAAGAGTCCCCTCTTCACAGAACGTTCCCCTCCTCCTAGAGAGGACTAGAGAACATTCCGCTCCTCACAGAATGTTACACAGGACAGAACCAGAGAATATTCCCCTCCTCACAGAACATTCCTTAGGACAGAACTAGGGAACATTCCCCTCATCACCTAAATTTCTAGAGGAAGGACAGGACAGGAATAGAGAACATTCCCTTCCTCACAGAACGTTCCACAGTACATAACCTGAGGACATTCACCTCATCTAAGAAAGTTCCACAGGACAGAACCTGAGAACATTCCCCTCCTCTCACAATGTTCTATAGGACAGGACAGGGCTAGAGAACATTCCCCTCCTCACAGAACATTCACAGGACAGAACTAGAGGACATTCCCCTCCTCACAGAACGTTCCATGGGACGAAACCTGAGATCATTCTCCTCCTCTAAGAAAGTTCTACTGGACAACACAGGGCAGACTAGAGGACATTCTCCTGCTCACAGAATGTTCCAACGGACAGAACCTGAGAACATTCCCCTCCTCTCAGAACGTTCCACAGAACAGAAGCTGAGAACATTCGCCTCTCTCAGAACGTTGTACATGTAGCACAGGACTATACTAGAGAACATTCCCCTCCTCACAGAACGTTCCACAGGACAGAACCTGAAAATATTCCTATCATCAGAGAACATTCCACAGGACAGAACCAGAGCACATCCCCTCTTCACAGAACGTTCCACAGGACAGGACTGGAGAACATTCGCCTCCTCACAGAACATTCCACAGGACAGAACCAGAGAACATTCCCCTCATCTCAAAACATTTTACAGGACAGGACAGGACTAGAGAACATTCCACTCCTCACAGAACATTCCAGAGGACAGAACTTGAGGACATTACCCTCCTCTCAGAACGTTCCACAGGACAGAGACTGAGAACATTCCCCTCCTCTCCGAACGTTCTACAGGACAGGACAGGAGTAGAGAACATTCCCCTCCTAACAGAACGTTCCACAGGACGGAACCTGAGAACATTCCCCTCCTCACAGATGTTCCACAGGACATGACAGGACTAGAGAAATTCCTCTCTCAAGAACATTCCACAGGAGAGGACAGAACTAGAGAACACTCCCCTCCTCAAAGAATGTTCCACGCAGAGCACTAGAGGATATTCCCCTCCTCTCAAAACGATCTACAGGACAGGAAAGGTCTAGAGAACATTCCCCTCCTCGGAGAACATTCTACAGGACAGGACGGGAATAGAGAATATTCCCCTCCTCATAAAATATCCCACACACAGGACTAGAGGACATTCCCCTCCTCGGAGAACATTCTACAGGACAAAACCAGAGAACATTCCCTTCCTCTCAGAACATTCTACAGGACAGGTCTAGAGAACATTCCCCTGCTCACATAACATTCCACAGGAAAGAAACAGACAACATTCCCCTCCTCTCAGAATGTTCTAAAGGACAGGACAAGACAGGAGTAGAGAACATTCCCCTCCTCATACAATGTTCCACAGGAGAGAACCAGAGAAGATTCCCCTCCTCGCAGAACTTTCTACAGGACAGGACTAGAGAACATTCATCTCCTGACAAAACGTTCCTTAGGACAGAACTTGAGAACATCCCTCTGCTCTCAAAAAGTACTACAGGACAGGTCAGGACTAGAGAACATTCGCCTCCTCACAGAACGTTCCATGGGACAGAACCAGAGAACATTCCCCTCCTCACAGAATATTCCACACAACAGCACTAGAGAACACTCCCCTCCTCACAAAACATTCCACAGGATTGAACCAGAGAACACTCCCCTCCTCACAGAGTGTTCTATATGACAGGACAGGCCCGGACTAGAGGACATTCCCCTGCTCACAGAACGTTCCACTGGACAGAACCTGAGAACATTCCCTTCCTCTCAGAACATTCCACAGGACAGAAGCTGAGAACATTCCCCTCTTCTCAGAACGTTGCACAAGGTAGCACAGGACTATACTAGAGAACATTCCCCTCCTCACAAAGCTTCCACAGGACAGAACGCGAGAACATTCCCCTCCTCACAGAACATTCCAGAGGACAGAACCAGAGGACATTCCCCTTCTCTCAGAACGTTCCACAGGACAGAACCTGAGAACATTCCCCTCCTCTCCAAACGTTCTACAGGACAGGACAGGACTAGAGAACATTCCGCTCCTCACAGAACGTTCCACAGGACGGAACCTGAGAACATTCCCCTCCTCACAGAACGTTCATAGGACAGGAGTAGAAGACATTCCCCACCTCACAACGTTCCAAAGGACAGGACTAGAGGACATTCCCCTCCTTAAAGTCTACTCCACAGGACACCACTAGAGAATATTCCCCTACTCACAGATGTTCCACAGGACAGGACAGGACTAGAGAAATTCATCTCTCAGGAACGTTCCATAGGAGAGGATAGGATAGAGAACATTCCCCTCCTCAAAGAATGTTCCACACAGAGCACTACAGGATATTCCCGTCCTCTCAAAACGTTCTACAGGACAGGAAAGGTATAGAGAATATTACCCTCCCCCAATAACATTCTACAGAACAGGATGGGAATAGACGATATTCCCATCCTCATAGAATGTTCCACACACAGGACTAGAGAACACTCCCTCCCCCTCACAGAACGTTCCACAGGACAGAACCAGAGAACATTCCCCTCATCTCTGAATGTTGTACAGAACAGGACAGGACTGGATAAAATTCCCCTCCTCAAAGAACATTCCACAGGATAGGACAGGACTGGAGAACACTCCCCTCATCACAGGAAAGAACCAGAGAACATTCCCCTCCTCAAAGAACTTTCCACAGGACAGTACCAGAAAACATTTTCCTTCTCTCAGAACGTTGTACAGGACAGGACAGGACTAGAGACCATTCTCCTCCTCCCAGAATGTACCACAGGAGAGAACCAGAGAACATTCCCCTCCTCAAAGAACATTCCACAGGATAGACCCAGAGAACACTCCCTTCCTCACAGAACGTTCCACAGGACATAACCAGAGAAGAGTCCCGTCCCCTCAGAACATTCTACAGGACAGGAGTAGACAACATTCCCCTCCTCACAGAATGTTCCACACGACAGAACGTTAGAATATTCCCCTTCTCTCAGAACGTTCTACAGAACAGGAGAGGACTAGAGAACATTCCCCCTCTCAGAGAACTTATCACAGGGCAGAACCATAGAACATTCCCCTCCTCAGAGAACATTCCACAGGACTGAACCAGAGAACATTCCCCTCCTCACAACGTTCCACAGGACAGGACAGCAATAGGGAACATTCTCCTCCTCCTAGAATATTCTACACGAAGGACAAGAGGACATTCCCCTCCTCATAGAATGTTACACAGAACGGAACCAGAGAATATTCCCCTCATCACAGAACACTCCTTAGGACAGGACTAGGGAACATTCCCCTCTTCACAGAACATTCTACAGGAAAGGACAGGACAGGAGTAGAGAACATTCCCTTCTTCACAGGACATTCGACAATATATAACCTGAGGACATTCACCTCTTCCCAGAATGTTTCACAGGACAGAACCTTAGAACATTCCCCTCCTCACAGACCGTTCATAGGACAGGACTGAGAACATTCCCCTCCTCACAGAAAGTTCCACAGGACAGAACCTGAGAACATTCCCCTCCTCTCACAAGGTTCTATAGGATAGGACAGGGCGAGCGAAAATTCCCATCCTCACAGAACGTTCACAGGACAGGACTAGAGGACATTCCCCTCCTCACAGAATGTTTCACAGCACGGAACATGAGAATATTCTCCTCCTCTCAGAAACTTCTATAAGACAGGACAGGACCGGACTAGAGGACACGCCCCTGCTCAGAGAACGTTCCACCGGACAGAAGCTGAGAACATTCCCCTCTTCTCAGAACGTTTTACAGGTTAGCACAGGACTATACTGGAGAACATTCCCCTCCTCACAGATCGTTCCTCAGGACAGAATATGAGGAAATTCCAATACTCGTAGAACGTTCTACAGAACAGGGCAAGTCTAGAGAACATTCCCGTCCTCACAGAACATCCTACAAGACAGAACGAGATAACATTCCCCTCCACTCAGAATGTTCTACAGGACAGGACTAGAGAACATTCCCCTCCTCCCAAAACGTTCCGTAGAAAAGAACTCGAGTATCTTGCCCTTCTCTCAGAACATTCTACAAGACAGGACAGGAGTAGAGACATTCCACTCCTCACAGAACGTTCCACAGGACAGAACCTGAGAACATTCCCCTCTCCCAGAACATTCTACAGGACAGGACAGGAATAGCGAACATTCCCCTCTATACATAACATTCCACGGCACAAGACCAGAGAAAATTCCTGTCCTCACAGAACGTTCCACACGACAGATCCTGAGAAGCTTCCCCTGCTACAGAACGTTCTACAGGACAAGACACGACTAGAGAACATTCCCCTCCTCAGAGAACATATT
This sequence comes from Orcinus orca, assembly GCF_937001465.1. Taxonomy (NCBI): domain Eukaryota; kingdom Metazoa; phylum Chordata; class Mammalia; order Artiodactyla; family Delphinidae; genus Orcinus; species Orcinus orca. The sequence continues at coordinate 7,481,067 of NC_064572.1, forward strand.
ACAGGACAGAACCAGAGAACCTTCCCCTCCTCTCAGAAGGTTCTACAGTAGAGGACTAGAGAACATTCCCCTCTTAAAAGAATGCTCCACACGACACAAACTGAGAATATTCCCATTCTCTCAGAACGTTCTAGAGGACAGAACAGGACTAGAGAACATTCCCTTCCTCACACAACGATCCACAGGAGAGAACCAGAGAACATTCACCTCCTCTCAGAACATTCTAGAGGATAGGACTAGAGAAAAATCAATCACCTCCTCACAGAACTTTCCTCACGACAGAACCAGAGAACATTCCTCTCCTCTCAAAACGTAATACAGGACAGGACAGCACTAGAGAACATTCGCCTCCTAACAGAATGTTCCACAGGACAGAACCAGAGAACATTCCCCTCCTCAGAGAACATTCCACACGACAGCACTAGAGAACATTCTCCTTCTCACAAAACGTTCCAAAGGATGGAACCTGAGAACATTCCCTTCCTCTAAGAATGTTCTGTAGGACAGTACAGGACTAGAGAATATTCTCCTCCTCACAGCACTTTCCACAGGACAGAACTAGAGAACATTCCCTCCTTGCAGAACGTTCCACGGACAGAACCTGAGTACTTTCCCCTCCTCAAACAACGTTCCACAGGACAGAACCTGAGAACATTCCACTCCTCTGAGAACGTTCTACAGGACAGAAAAGGCCTACCAAACATCAACATCCTCACAGAACATTCCACAGGACAGGACTAGAGAACATTCTGCTCCTCACAAAACGTTCCACAGGACAAAACACGAGAACATTCCCCCACTCAAAGAACATTCTACAGGACAGGACAGAACTAGAGATCATTCCTGTCCTCACAGAATGTTCTACAGGAAAGGACAGGACAGGATTAGAGAACATTCCGTTCCTCACAAAATGTTCGAGAGTACAAAACCTGAGAACGTTCAGCTCCTCTAAGAAAGTTCCAAAGGACAGAAACTGAGAATATTCCATTCCTCACAGAACGTTCACAGGAAAGGAATTGAGAATGTTCCCATGCTCTCAAAACATTCTAGAGGACAGGACATGACTAGAGAACATTCCCCTCCTCACAGAACCTTCCATAGGACAGAACCAAAGAAAATTCCCCTCCTCACAGAGCATTCCACAGGACAGGACAGGAATAGAGAACATTCCCTTCCTCATAGAATGTTCCACAAACAGGACTAGAGGACATTCCCCTCCTCACAGAATGTTACACAGGACAGAACTAGAAATCATTCCCCTCTTCACAGAACTTTCCACAGGACAAAACCCAAGAACATTCCCCTCTTCACAGAACGTTCTACAGGACAGGACAGAACTAGAGAACATTACCCTCCTCACAGCACGTTCCACAAGAAAGAACATGAGAACATTCCCCTCGTCTCATAAACTTCTATAGGAGAGAACTAGAGAACATTCCCCTCCTAACACAACGTCCCACACGACAGACCCTGAGAACATTCCCCTGCTCTCAGAACGTTCCACAGGACAGGATAGGACTAGAGAATCATCTCTCACAGAACTTTCCATAGGAAAGTACAGGATGAGAGAATATTCCCCTCCTCATACAATTTTCCACACACAGCACGAGAGGACATTCCCCTCCTCTAAGAAAGTTCTACAGGACAGGAAAGGACTAGAAAACATTCCCTTCCTCTCAGAACGTTCTACAGGAAAGGAAAGGACTATACTAGAGAACATTCCCCTCCTCACAGAACGTTCCACAGCACAGAACCTGAGAAAATTCCAAACCTCTCGGAACGTTCTACAGAACAGGACAGGTCTAGAGAACATTTCCTTCCTCACAGAACGTTCCATAAAACAGAACCAGATAACATTCGCCTCCTGTCATAACGTTCTACAGAACAGGACTAGAGAACATTCCACTCCTCCCAGACGTTCCATAGGAAAAAACCTGAGTACCTTACCCTTCTCTCAGAACGTTCCACAAGACAGGAAAGGACTAGAGACATTCCTCTCCTCAGAGAACGTTCCACAGGACAGAATCAGAGAATATTCCCCTCCTCACAGAACATTGCAAGGACAGCACTAGAAAATATTCCCCTCCTCACATAACGTTCCACAGGACAGAACTTGAGAACATTCTCCTCTTCTCAGAATGTTCTACAGGACAGGACAGGAGTAGAGAACATTCCCCTCCTCATAGAACGTTCCACAGCAGAGAAGTAAAGGACAATCCCCTCCTCTCAGAATGTTCTATAGGACAGGGCTGGAGAACATACCCCTCCTCATAAATTGTTCCTTACGACAGAACCTGAATATGTTCCCCTGCTCTCACAACGTTCTACAGGACAGGACAGGAGTAGAGAACATTCTGCTCCTCACAAAACGTTCCACAGGATAGAAGCAGAGAACATTTCCCTCCTCACAGAACGTTCCACCGAACAGAACCTGAGTAGTTTCCCCTCCTCACAGAACGTTCACAGGACAGGGCTAGAGAGCATTCCCCTCCTGAGAGAACGTTAAACAGGATACAACATGAGAACATTCCCCTCCTCTCTGAACGATCTACAGGACAGAACAGACTAGTGAACATTCACCTCCTCACAGAGCATTCCATAAGAGAGAACCAAAGAACATTCCCCTCCTCAGAGAACGTTCTACACGACAGAACGTGAGAACATTCTCCTGCTCTCAGAACGTTCTAGAGGACAGGAGAGGACTAGAGAACATTCAGCTCCTCACACAACGTTCCACAGGAGAGAACCAGAGTACATTCCCCTCCTCTCAGATCTTTCTACAGGACAGGACCAGAGAACATTCCTCTCCTCTCAAAATGAACTACAGGACAGGACAGCACTAGGGAATATTCGCCTCCTAAGAGAACGTTCCACAGGACAGAACCAGAGAACATTCCCCTCCTCAGAGAACATTCCACACGACAGCACTAGAGAACATTCTCCTTCTCACAGAACGTTCAGAGGAGAAGGCTAGGGATCATTCCCCTCCTGACAGAACGTTAAACAGGATACAACATGAGAACATTCCCCTCCTCTCAGAATGTTTTAGAGGACAGGACAGGACTAGAGCATATTCCCCTCCTCACAGAACATTCCATAGGGCAGGACAGGTATAGAGGATATTCCCATCCTCATAGAATACTCCACACACAGGACTAGAGGGCATAACCCTCCTCACAGAATGTTACAGAGTACAGACACAGAGATTATTCCTCTCCTCACAGAACATTCAACTGACAGGATTAGAGAACATTTCCCTCCACATAGAACATTCCACAGGACAGGAAAGCAATAGAGAACATTCTCCTCTTCATGGAATATTCCACACACAGGTCTAGAGGAAATTCCCCTGCACATCTAATGTTCCACAGGACAGAAGCTGAGAACATTCCCCTCCTCTCAGAAAGTTGTATAGGACAGGACGGGACAGGACTAGAGGACATTCCCCTCCTCACAGATTGTTCCACTGGAGAGAACATGTGACCATAGCCCTCCTCTCAGAACGCTCAACAAACAAGACACAACCAGAGAACATTCCCCTCTTCTCAGAACGTTCTACAGTACAGGACAGAGAATATTACCCTCCTCACAGAACATTCCATGGGACAGAACCAAAGAACATTCCCTTCCTCACAGAACGTTCCACAGAGAGAACCTGAGAACATTCCCCTGCTCTCAAAACGTTCTACAGGACAGGACAAGAGAACATTCCCCTCCTCACAGAACGTTCTACAGGACAGAACCAGAGAACATTTCCCTCCTCAAAGAGCATTCCACAGGACAGGACAGGAATAGGGAATATTCCCTTCCTCAAAGAATGTTCCACATACAGAACCAGCGGACATTCCACTCCTCACAGAATGTTACACAGGACAGAAGTAGAGATCATTCCCCTCTGCACAGAACATTCCACAGGACAGGACTAGAGAACATTCCCCTCCTCACAGAACGTTCCACAGGACAGGACTAGAAGACATTCAACTCCTTTCAGTCCATTCCACAGGACAGGAGTAGAGTACTTTCCACTACTCACAGATGTTCCACAGGACAGGCCAGGACTAAAAAACATTCGTCTCTCACAGAACGTTCCATAGGACAGGACAGGACTAGAGAGCTTTTCCCTCCTCATACAATGTTCCACACACAGCACAAGAGAATATTCCCCTCCTCTCAGAACGTTTTACCAGACAGGAAACGAGTAGAGAACATTCCCCTCTGCACAGAACATTCCACAGGACAGAACCTGAGAAAATTCCCCTCCTTACAGAACATTCCTCAAGTCAGGACTAGAGAACATTTTGCTCCTCACAGAACTTTCCATAGGACAGAACCTGAGAACATTCCCCTCTTCACAGAACGTTCACAGGATAGGACAGGACAGGAGAACACTCCCCTCATCACAGGAAAGAGCCAGAGAACATTCCCCTCCTCAAAGAACGTTCCACAGGACAGTACCAGAGAACATTCTCCTTTTCTCAGAACGTTGTACAGCACAGGACAGGACTAGAGACCATTCCCCTCCTCACAGAACGTTCCACAGGAGAGAACCAGAGAACATTCCCCTCCTCCCAGAACGTTCCGTAGAAAAGAACGTGAGTATCTTGCCCTTCTCTCAGAACGTTCTACAAGACAGGACAGGAGTAGAGACATTCCCCTCCTCACAGAACATTCCACAGGACAAAACCTGAGAACATTCTGCTCTCCCAGAACATTCTACAGGACAGGACAGGAATAGCGAACATTCCCCTCTACACATAACATTCCACGGGACAGGACCAGAGAAAATTCCCCTCCTCACAGAAGGTTCCACACGACAGATCCTGAGAAGCTTCCCCTGCTACAGAACGTTCTACATGACAAGACACGACTAGAGAATATTCCCCTCCTCAGAAAACATATTACAGGACAGAACCAGAGAAAATTCCCCTCCTCACAGAACGTTCCACACGACAGATCCTGAGAAGCTTCCCCTGCTACAGAACGTTCTACAGGACAAGACACGACTAGAGAACATTCCCCTCCTCAGAGAACGTATTACAGGACAGAACCAGAGAACATTCCCCTCCTCACAGAACGTTCCAAAAGACAGCACCAGATACCTTTCCCCTCCTCTCAGAAGGTTCTACAGGAGAGGACTAGAGAACACTCCCCTCCTAAATGAATGTTCCACATGACACAAACTGAGAACATAGCCCTGCTCTCAAAACGTTCTAGAGGACAGAACAGGACTAGAGAACATTCCCCTCCTCACACAACGATCCACAGGAGAGAACCAGAGAACATTCACCTCCTCTCAGAACTTTCTAGAGGACAGGACTAGAGAACAATCAATCACCTCCTCACAGAACGTTCCGCAGGACAAAACCAGAGAAACTTCCTCTGCTCTCAAAACGTAATACAGGACAAGACAGCACTAGAGAACATTCTCCCCTTAACAGAACGTTCCACAGGACAGAACCAGAGATCATTCCCCTCCTTAGAGAACATTCCACATGACAGCACTAGAGATCATTACCCTTCTCACAAAACGTTCCAAAGGACGGAACCTGAGAACATTCCCTTCCTTTCAGAATGTTCTACAGGACAGTACAGGACTAGAGAATATTCTCTTCCTCACAGAACTTTCCACAGGACAGAACCTGAGTACTTTCCCCTCCTCAAAGAACGTTCCACAGGACAGAACCTGAGAACATTCGACTCCTCTCAGGACGATCTACAGGACAGGGCAGGACTACCGAACATTAACCTCCTCACAGAACATTTCACAGGACAGGAGTAGAGAACATTCCGCTCCTCAAAAAACGTTCCACAGGACAAAACCCGAGAACACTCCCCCCTTCACAGAACGTTCTACAGGACAGGACAGAACTAGCGATCATTCCCCTCCTCACAGATCGTTCTACAGGAAAGGACAGGACAGGATTAGAGAACATTCCCTTCCTCACAAAACGTTTGAGAGTACATAACCTGAGAACATTCACCTCCTCTGAGAACGTTCCCAAGGACAGAACCTGAGAACATTTTCCTGTTCTCAGAACGTTCTAGAGGAGAGGACAGGACTATAGTAGAAAAAATTCCCCTCCTCACAGAACGTTCAACAGGACAGAACATGAAAATTCCAATCCTCTCAGAACGTTCTACAGAACAGGAGAGGTCTAGAGAATATTCACGTGCTCACAGAAGCTTCCACAAGACTGAACCAGGTAACATTCCCCGCCTCTCAGAGCATTCTACAGGACAGGAATAGAGAACATTCCCATCCTCCCAGAACGTTCCATAGGACAGAACCAGAAAACATTCCTCTACTAACAGAACATTCCACCAGAGAGAACCAGAGAGCATTCCCCTCCTCAAAGAACGTTCCACAGGACAGAATGTGAGAACATTACCCTCCTCTCAGAACGTTCTTCCAGACAGGACAGGACAAGAGCAGAGAAAATTCCCCTCCACACAGGACACTCCACAGGACAGAACCAGACAACATTCCCCTTCTCACAGAACTTTCCAAAGGACAGAACCAGAGAACATTCCCCTCCTCTCAGAACGTTCTACAGGACAGGACTAGAGAACATTCCCCTCCTAACAGAATGTACTACATGACAGGACTTGAGAACAATCCCCTGCTCTCAGAATGTTCTACAGGACAGGACAGGACTAGAGAACATTCCCCTCCTCACAGAATATTCCACTGGAGACAGCAATAGAGAACATACCCCTTTCATGGAATCTTCCAAACACAGGTCTAGAGGACATTCCCTTCCACACAGAATGTTCCACAGGACAGAACCTGAGAACATTCCCCTCCTCTCAGAAAGTTATATAGGACAGGACAGGACAAGAGGACATTCCCCTTCTCTCAGAATGTTCCAAAAGACACAACCCGAGAAAGTTCCCCTCTTCTCAGAACGTTCTACAGGACATGACAGGACAGAGAACAACACCCTCCTCACAGAACATTCCATGGGACAGAACTAAAGAACATTCCCCTCCTCACAGACGATCCACAGGAGAGAACCTGAGAACATTCCCCTCCTCACAGAACGTTCCACAGGACAAAACCAAGAACATTCCCCTCCTCAGAACATTCCATGGGACAGAACCAAAGAACATTCCCCTGCTAACAGAACGATCCACAGGACAGAAGCAGAGAACATTCCCTTCTTCACAGAACATTCCACAGGACAGGACAGAAACAGAGAATATTCCCTTCCTCATAGAATGTTCCACACACAGGACTAGAGAACATTCCCCTCCTCACAGAATGTTCTACAGGACAGGACAGAACTAGAGGTCATTCCCCTCCTCACAGAAAATTCCACAGGACAGAAAAGCAATAGTGAACATTCCCCTCTTCATGGAATCTTCCACACACAGGTCTAGAGGACATTCCCCTCCACACCTAATGTTCCACAGGACAGAAGGTGAGAACATTCCCCTCTTCTCAGAAAGTTGTATACGACAGGACAGGACAGGACTAGAGGACGTTTTCCTCCTCACAAAACGTTCCACTGCAGAGAACCTGAGAACATACCCCTCTTCTCAGAACGTTCCTCAACACACAACCTGAGACCATTCCCCTCTTCTCAGAACGTTCTCCAGGACAGGACAGGATAGACAACATTATCCTCCTCACAGAACATTCCATGGGACAGAACCCAAAACATTCCCCTCGTCACAGAACGTTCCACAGGACAGAACCTGAGAACATTCCCCTCCTGACAGAACGTTAAACAGGATACAACATGAGAACATTCCCCTCCTCTCAGAACAATCTACAGGACAGGACAGGACTAGCGAACATTCACTTCCTAACAGAGTGTTCCACAGGAGAGAAGCAGCGAACATTCCCCTCATCACAGAATGTTCCACACGGAAGAACGTGAGAACATTCCCCTGCTCTCAGAACGTTCTAGAAAGCAGGAGAGGACTAGAGAACATTCAACTCCTCACGCAACGTTCCACAGGGGAGAACCAGACTACATTTCCCTCCTTTCAGATATTTCTACAGGAAAGGAATAGAGAACATTCCTCTGCTCTCAAAATGAACTACAGGACAGGATAGCACTAGAGAACATTCACCTCCTAACAGAACGTTCCACAGGACAGAACCAGAGAACATTCCCCTCCTCAGAGAACATTCCACACAACAGCACTAGAGAACATTCTCCTTCTCACAGAACGTTCAGAGGAGAAGGCTAGAGATCATTCCCCTCCTGACAGAACGTTAAACAGGATACAACATGAGAACATTTCCCTCCTCTCAGAACACTCTACAGTACAGGACAGAGAATACTACCCTCCTCACAGAACATTCCACGGGACAGAACCAAAGAACATTCCCCTCTTCACAGAATGATCCACAGGATAGGACAGGAATAGGGAACGTTCCCTTCCTCATAGAATGTTCCACACACAGAATCAGCGGACATTCCACTCCTCACAGAATGTTACACAGGACAGAAGTGGAGATCATTCCCCTTGTCACAGAACATTCCACAGGACAGGAGTAGAAAATATTTCCCTCCTCACAGAACATTGCACAGGACATGACTAGAACAGAATCAACTCCTTTCAGTCCATTCCACAGGACAGGAGTAGAGTACATTCCACTACTCACAGATGTTCCACAGGACAGGCCATGACTAGAAAACATTTGTCTCTCACAGAACGTTCCATAGGACAGGACAGGACTAGAGAGCTTTTCCCTCCTCATACAATGTTCCACACACAGAACGAGAGAATATTCCCCTCCTCTCAGAAGGTTTTATCAGACAGGAAATGACTAGAGAACATTCCCCTCCTCACAGAACGTTCCACAGGACAGAACCTGAGAACATTCCCCTCCTTACAGAACATTCCTCAAGTCAGGAGTAGAGAACATTTTGCTCCTCACAGAACGTTCCATAGGACAGAACCTGAGAACATTCCCTTCCTCACAGAATGTTCATAGGACAGGAGTAGAAAACACTCCCCTCCTCTCAGAACATTCTACAGGACAGGACAGGACTAGCGAACATTCACCTCCTAACAGAACATTCCACAGGAGAGAAACAGAAAACATTCCCCTCTTCATAGAACGTTCCAAACGACAGAACCTGAGAACATACGCCTGCTCTCAGAACGTTCTACAGGACAGGACAGGACTAGAGAACATTCCCTTCCTCATACAATGTTCCACACACAGCACGAGAGGACATTCCCCTCCTCTCAGAACGTTCTACAGGACAGAAAAGGATTAGAGAATATTCCCCTCCTCACAGAACATTCCACACTGCAGGACAGGTATAGAGAAAAATCCAATCCTCATAGAATATTCCACACACAGGACTAGAGGACATTCCCCTCCTCACAGAATATTACAGAGTACAGACCCAGAGATTATTCCCCTCCTCACAGAACATTCAACATGACAGGAGTAGAGAATATTTCTCTCCTCACAGAACGTTCCACAGGACAGAACCAGAGAACATTCCCATCCTCACAGAAAGTTCTATAGGACACGACAGGACTAGAGGACATTCCCCTCCTTACACTCCATTCTACAGGACAGGAGTAGAGTACATTCCTCTATTCACAGATGTTCCACAGGACAGGACAGGACTAGAGAACGTTCCAGTAATCATACAATGTTCCACCCACAGAACAAGAGGACATTCCTCTCCTCACGGAACATTCCACGGAACAGGACAGCAATAGAGAACATTCCCCTCCTCATGGAATCTTCCAAACAAAAGTCTAGAGGACATTTACCTCCACACAGAGTGTTCCACAGGACAGAACCTGAGAACATTCCCCTCCTCTCATTATGTTCTACAGGACAGGACAAGACTAGAGAACGTTCCTCTCTTCAAAGAACGTTCCAGAGGACAGTAGCAGAGAATATTCCCCTCCTCTCAGAACGTTGTATAGGAGAGGAGTAGAAAACATTCCACTGCTCACAGAATGTTCCACAGGACAAAACCAGAGAACATTCCCCTCGTCACAGAACGTTCCACAGGACAGGACCAGCGGACATTCCCCGCCTTACGGTCCATTCCACAGGGCAGGAATAGTGAGCATTCCACTACTCATAGAATGTTCCACATACACGACTAGAGGCCATTCCCCTCCTGAGAGAATGTTCCACAAGGGAGAACCAAGAACATGCACCTCCTCACAGAACATTCCACAGGACAGAACCAGAGAACATTCCCCTCCTCTCAGAATGTGCTAGAGGAGAGTACTGGAGAACATTCCCCTCCTAACAGAATGTTCCACACGACAGAACCTGAGAACATTCCTCTGCTCTCAGAACGTTCTACAGGACAGAGCAGGAATAGAGCATTCCCTTCCTCAGAGAACTTATCACAGGACAAAACCAGAGAATATTCCCCTCCTTATGGAACATTCCACAGGACAGAACCAGAGAACATTCTACTCCTCACCGGACGTTCCACAGGCCAGGACTAGAGGACATTCCCCTCCTTACAGTCCATTCTACAGGACAGGAGTAGAGTACATTCCACTACTCACAGATGTTCTACAAACATGAGAGGACTAGAGAATATTCGTCTCTCACAGAACGTTTCATAGGACAGGACTGGAGGACATTCCCCTCCTCATACAATGTTCCACACACAGCACGAGAGGACATTCGCCTCCTCTCACAACATTCTACAGGACATGAAAGGACTAGAGAACATTCCCCTCCTCACAGAGTGTTCCAGAGGACAGAAGCTGAGAACATTCCCCTCCTTTCAGAACATTCTATAGGACAGGACAGGACAGGATGAGAGGACATTCCCCTCCTCACAGAACGTTCCACTTTAGAGAACCTGAGAACATACCCCTCCTCTCAGAAGGTTCCACAAAACACAACCTGAGAAGATTCCCCTCTTCTCATAACGTTCTCCAGGACAGGAAAGGTCAGAGAACATTTCCCTCCTCAAAGAACATTCCATGGGACAGAGCTAAAGAAAATTCCCCTCCTCACAGAACTTTCCACAGGAGAGAACCTGAGAACATTCCCTTCCTCACAGAACATTCACAGGACAGAACTTGAGAACACACCTCTGCTCTCGAAACGTTCTACAGGACAGGACAGGACTAGAAATCACTGCCGTCCTCACAGAACCTTCCACAGGACAGAACCGGAGAACATTCCCCTCCTCCCAGAACTTTCCACAGGCCAGGACAGGAATAGAGAAATTCCCTTCCTCATAGAATGTTCCACACACAGGACTAGAGGACATTCCCCTCCTCACAGAACATTCCACAGGACAGGTCAGCAATAGGGAACATTCCCCTTTTCATGGAATCTTCCATATACAGGTCTAGAGAACATTCCCCTCCTCTCAGAAAGTTCTATAGGGCAGGACAGGACAGGAGTAGAGGACATTCCCCTCCTCTCAGAACGTTCTACAGGACAGGAAAGGACTAGTGAACATTCACCTCCTCACAGAACATTCTACAGGAGAGAACTAGACAACATTCCCCTCCTCAAAGAACGTTCCACACGACAGAACCTGAGAACATTCCCATGCTGTCAGAACGTTCTACAGGACAGGACAGGAGTAGAGAACATCCCCCTCCTCATAGAACGTTCCACAGGACAAAACCCGAGAACATTCCCCTCCTCACAGAACGTTCTACAGGACAGGACAGGACAGAACTAGAGAATAATCCCCTCTGCAAACCACGTTCCACAAGAAAGAACGTGAGAACATTCCACTTGTCTGAGAACGTTCTACAGGACAGGACAGCACTAGAGAACATTCCCCTCCTCACAGAACGTTCCATAGGACAGAACCTGAGAACATTCCCCCTCTTCAGAGAATGTTCCACAGGATAGAAACTGAGAACATTCCCCTCCTCACTGAACATTCTACAAGAGAGGACAGGACAGAAATATAGAACATTCAACTCCTCACACAATGTTCCACAGGAGGGAACCTGAGAACATTCCGCTCCTCACAGAACTTTCACTGGAGAGGACCAGAGGACATTCCCCTCCTCACGAAACGTTCCATCAGACAGAACCTGAGAACACTCCCCTCCTTTCAGAACATTCTACAGGACAGGACTAGAGAGCACGCCCCTACTCCCAAAACGTTCCATAGGAAAGAACCTGAGTACTTTGCCCTTCTCTCAGAACGTTCTACAAGACACAAGAGGACTAGAGACATTCCCCTCCTCACAGAATGTTCCACAGGACAGAACCAGAGAATGTTCTCCTCCTCACACAACATTCCATAGGAGAGCACTAGAAAATATTCCCCTCCTCACATAACGTTTTGCAGGACAGAACATGGGAACATTCCCCTCGTCACACAACGTTCCACAGGATAGAACCTGAGAACATTCCCCTTTTCTCAGAACGTTCCACAGGACAGGACAGGACAGGACTGGAGTAGAGATCATTCCCCTTCACACAACGTTCCACAGGAGAGAAGTAGAGGAGAATCCCCTCCTCTCAGAATGTTCTACAGGACCGAGCTAGAGAACATTCCCCTCCTCACAAAGGTTCCATATGACAGAACCTGAGAATATTCCCCTGCTCTCACAACGTTCTCCAGGACAGGACACGAGCAGAGAACATTCCGCTCCTCACAAATTTTCACAGGACAGAAGCAGAGAACATTCCCCTCCTCACAGAACGTTCCACGTGATAGAACCTGAGTACTTCCCCTCCCCACAGAACGTTCACAGGACAGGACTAGAGAACATTCCCCTCCTCAGAACAATCTACAGGACAGGACAGGACTAGCGTATTCACCCCCTCACAGAACATTCTACAGGAGAGAACCAGAGAACATCTCCCTCCTCACAGAACGTTCCACACGACAGGAACCTGAGAACACTCCCTTGCTCTCAGAACGTTCTACAGGACAGGACAGGACTAGAGACCATTCCCCTCCTCATACAATGTTCCACACACAGCACGAGAGGATATTCCCCTCCTCTCAGAACGTTCTACAGGAAAGGAAAGGACTAAAGAACATTCCCCTCCTCACAGAACATTCCACATGGCAGGATAAGAGAACATTTCCCTCCTCACAGAACTTTCCACAGGACAGAACCTGAGAATATTCCCTTCCTAACAGAACGTTCCACAGGACAGAACCAGAGAACATTCCCATCCTCACAGAACGTTCCCCAGGCCAGGACTAGAGGACGTTCCCCTCCTTAGAGTCCATTCTACAGGACAGGTGTAGAGTACATTCCATGACTCACAGATGTTCCACAGGACAGGACAGGACTAGAGAACATTCCAATAATCATACAACGATCCACCCACAGCACGAGAGGATATTCCCCTCCTCACGGAATATTCCACAGGACAGGACAGCAATGGAGAACATTCACCTCCTTATGGAATCTTCCACACCCAGGTCTAGAGGACATTCCCCTCCACACAGAGTGTTCAACAGGAAAGAATCTGAGAACATTCCCCTCCTCTCAGAATGTTCTATAGGAAAGGACAGGACAGGAATAGAGGATATTGCCCTCCTCACAGAAAGTTCCACTGGAGAGAACTTGAGAATATACCCCTCCGCTCAGAACGTTCCAAAAGAGAAAACCTGAGAATACTCCTTTCCTCTCAGAACGTTCTACAGGACAGGACAGGACAGAAAACATTATCCTCCTCACAGAACATTCCATGGGACAGAACCAAAGAACATTCTCCTCCTCACAGAACGTTCCGCAGGAGAGAAACTGAGAACATTCCCCTCCTCACAGAACGTTCACAGGACAGGAATTGAGAATGTTACCCTGCTCTCAAAACGTTCTACAGGACAGGACAAGACTAGAGGACATTCCCTTACTCACAGAAAGTTCTATACGACAGAGCCTGAGAATATTCCCCTGCTCTCACGACACTCTCCAAGACAGGACAGAACCAGAGAACATTCCTCTCCTCACAGAACGTTCCACCTGACAGAACCTGTGTACTTTCCCCTCCTCACAGAACTTTCACAGGACAGGACTAGAGAATATACCCCTCCTGACAGAACGTTACACTGGACAGAACATGAGAACATTCTCCTCCTCTTAGAACGTTCCACATGACAGGACAGGACTAGTGAACATTCACCTCCTCACAGAACATTCTACAGGAGAGAACCAGACAACATTCCCATCCTCAAAGAACATTCCACACGACAGAACCTGAGAACATTCCCCACTCTCAGAACGTTCTACAGGACAGGACAGGACTAGAGACCATTCACCTCCTCATACAATGGTCCACACACAGCATGAGAGGACATTCCCCTCCTCTCAGAATGTTCTACAGGACAGGAAAGGACTAGAGAACATTCCCCCCCTCACAGAACATTACACAGGGGAGGACAGGTATAGAGAACATTACCATCCTCATAGAATGTTCCACACAAAGGACTAGAGAACATTCCCCTCCTCACAGGATGGTACAGAGTAGAGACCCAAAGATTATGCCCCTCCTCATGGAACATATCACATGAAAGGATTCGAGAACATATCCCTCCTCACAGAACGTTCCACAGGACAGAACCTGAGAATATTCCTCTGCTCTCAGAACGTTCTACAGGACAGGACAGGACTAGGGACCATTCCCCTCCTCATACAATGTTCCACACACAGTACGAGAGTACATTCCCCTCCTCTCAGAACGTTCTACAGGAAACGAAACGACTAGAGAACATTCCCCTCCTCACAGAACATTCCACATGACAGGATAAGAGAACATTTGCCTCTTCACAGAACGTTCCAAGGAACAGAACCTGAAAATATTCCCCTCCTAACAGAACGTTCCACAGGACAGAACCAGAGAACACTCCCATCCTCACAAAACATTCCCGAGGCCAGACCTAGAGGACATTCCCCTCTTTACATTCCATTCTACAGGACAGGTGTAGAGTACATTCCATGACTCACAGATGTTCCACAGGACAGGACAGGACTAGAGAACATTCCAATAATCATACAATGTTCCTCTCACAGCACGAGAGGACATTCCCCTCCTCATGGAACATTCCACAGGACAGGACAGCAATATAGAACATTTACTTCCTCATGGAAATTCCACACACAGGCCTAGAGGACATTCCCCTCCACACAGAGTGTTCCACAGGACAGAACCTGAGAACACTCCCCTCTTCTCAGAATGTTCTACAGGACAGGACAGGACAGGACTAGAGGATATTCCCCTCCTCACAGAAAGTTCCACTGGAGAGAACTTGAGAATATACCCCTCCGCTCAGAACGTTCCTAAAGACACAACCTGAGAATACTCCTTTCCTCTCAGAAAGTTCTACAGGACAGGACAGGACAGAGAACATTAACCTCCTCACATAACATTCCATGGGACAGAACCAAAGAACGTGCCTTCCTCACAGAACGTTCCATAGGACAGAACCTGAGAACATTCCCCTCCTCACAGAACATTCACGGGATAGTACTAGAAAACATTCCCTTCCTCATAGAACGTACCACACGACAGAAATTGAGAACATTCCCCTGCTCTCAAAACATTCCACAGGACAGGACAGGACTAGAGAATATTCCCCTCCTCACAGAACGTTCCACAGGAAAGAACCAGGGAACATTTCCCTCCTCACAGAATGTTCTACAGGACAGGACAGGACTAGAGTACATTCCCTTCCTCAGAGAACATTCCACAGATCAGAACATGAGAACATTCCCCTACTCTCAGAATGTTCTACAGGACAGGACAGGACTAGCGAACATTCCCCTCTTCACAGAACATTCCACAGGACACAACCAGAGAACATTCCCCTCCTCACAGAACTTTCCACAAAACAGAACCTGAGAACATTCCCCTGCTCTGAGAACGTTCTACAGGACAGGACAGGACTATAGAACATTCCCCTCCTAAGAAAACTTATTCCAGGAGAGAACGAGAGAACACTCCCCTCCTCAAAGAACGTTCCACAGGAGAGGACTAGAAGACATTAAACTCCTTACAGTCCATTCCCCAGGACAGGAGTACATTCCCCTATGCACAGATGTTCCACAGGACAGGACAGGACTAGAGAACATTCATCTCCCCCAGAACTTTCCATAGGAAAGACAGGACTAGAGAACATTCCCCTCCTCATACAATGTTCCACACACAGCACTAGAGGACATTCCCCTCATCTAAGAACGATCTACTGGACACAAAAGGACTAGAAAACATTCCCTTCCTCACAGAATGTTCCAGACAAAGGACAAAAGGACATTCCCCTCCTAATAGAATGTTACACAGGACAGAAACAGAGAATATTCCCCTCCTCACAGAACGTTTCCCGGGACAGAAGAAGAGAACATTCCCTTCTTCACAGAACATTCCACAGGACAGGATAGGAATAGAGAACATTCCCTTCCTCATAGAATGCTCCACACACAGGAGTAGAGAACATTCTCCTCCTTGTACAACGTTCCAGAGGACAAAACCCGAGAACATTCTCCTCCTCACGGAACGTTCTACAGGACAGTACAGGACTAGAGATCCTTCCCCTCCTCACAGAACATTCCAAAGGACAGAACCAGAGAACATTCCCCTCCTCTCAGAACGTTCTACAGGACAGGACTACAGAACATTCCACTCCTAACAGAATGTTCCACACGACAAAACCTGAAGTCATTCCCCTGCTCTCAGAACGTCCTACAGGACAGGACAGGACTAGAGAACATTATCCTCCTCAGAGAATTTATCACAGGACAAACCCAGAGAATTTTCCCCTCCTCACAAAAAATTCCACAGGACAGAACCAGAGAATATTCCCATCCTCACATGACATTCCACAGGCCAGGACTAGAGGACTTTCCCCTCCTTGCAGTCCATTCTACAGGACAGAAGTAGAGTACATTCACCACTCACAGTTGTTCCACAGGACAGGACTAGAGAACATTCGTCTATCACAGAACGTTCTATAGGACAGGACAGGACTAGAGAACATTCCTCTAATCATACAATGTTCCACACACAGCACGAAAGGATATTCCCCCTCACAGGCATTCCACAGGACAGGACAGCAATAGAAAACATTCCCCTTTTCATGGAATCTTCCACACACAGGTATGGAGGGCATTCCCCTCCACACAGAGTGTTCCACAGGACAGAAGCTGAGAACATTCCCCTCCTCTCAGAAAGTTCTATAGGATAGGACACGACAGGACCAGAGGATATACCCCTCCTCACAGAACGTTCCACTGGAGAGAACCTGAGAACATACCCTTCCTCTCAGAATGTTCCACAAGACACAACCTGAGAACATTCCCCTCTTCTCAAAACGTACGACAGGGCAGGACAGGACGGAGAACATTACCCTCCTCACAGAACATTCTATGGGACAGAACCAAAGAACATTCCCTACTCACAAACGTTCACAGGACAGGACTAGAAAACATTTCCCTCCTCATAGAATGTTCCACACGACAGAAATTGAAAACATTCCCCTGCTCTCAAAACGTTCCACAGGACAGGACAGGACAGGACTAAAGAATATTCCCCTCCTCACAGAACGTCCCACAGGAAAGAACCAGAGAACTTTCCCCTCCTCATAGAACATTCCACAGGACAGGACAGGAATAGGGAACATTCCCTTCCTCATAGAATGTTCCACACACAAGACTAAAGGACATTCCCCTCCTCACAGAATGTTACACAGGACAGAACTAGAGAACATTCCCCTCCTCACAGAAAGTTCCACAGGACAGAGTAGAGAACATTCCCCTACGAATAGAATGTTCCACACACAGGTCTAGAGGACATTCCCCTCCTCAGAGAACATTCCACAGGACTGGACTAGAGAACATTCCCCTCCTCACAGCATGTTCCACAAGAAAGAACGTGAGAACATTCCCCTCTTCTGAGAACGTTCTACAGGACAGGACAGAACTAGAGACATTTCCATCCTCACCGAACGTTCCACAGGACAGGACAGGACTAGAGAACATTTGTCTCTCACAGAACGTTCTGAAGGACAGGACAAGACTAGAGAACGTTCCCCTCCTCACAAAACATTCACAGGACAGGAATAGAAAACATTCCCTCCTCACAGAACGTTCCACAGGACAGAACCTTAGAACAGTCCCCTCCTCTCAGAACGTTCTACAGGAGAGGACAGGACAGTAGAGAACATTCCCCTCCTCACAGAACATTCCAGAGGACAGGACTAGAGAACATTCCCCTCCTCACATAACGTTCCACAGGACAGAACGAGAGAACATTCCCCTCGTCACAGAGCTTTCTACAGGACAGGACAGGACAGGAGGAGAGAACATTCCCCTCCTCACAGAACGTTCCACAGTACAGAACCTGAGACCATTCCCCTCTTCACAGAACGTTACACAGGCCAGAACCAGGGAACATTCCATTCTTCACAGAGCGTACAGAAATTAAGGACATTACCCTCCTCTCAGAACGTTCTACAGGACAGGAAAGGGCAGAAGTAGAGGACAATCCCCTCCTCACACAATGTTTCACAGGAGAGAACTAGAGAACATTTCCGTCCTCTCAGAACTTTCTAAGGACAGGACTAGAGAACATTAATCTCCTTAGAAAACGTTCCTTAGGTCAGAACCTGAGAACATTCCTCTGCTCTCAAAACGTACTACAGGACAGGACAGGGCCAAAGAGCCTTCCCCTCCTCACAGAACATTCCGTAAGACAGCCCTAGAGAACATTCCCCTCCAACAGAAGGTTCCACAGGACAGAACCAGTGAACATTCCCCTCCTCAGAGAACAATCCACATGACAGCACTAGAAAACATTCTCCTCCTCACAGACGCTCCACAGGGCAGATCCTGAGAACATTCCCCTCCTCTCCGAAAGTTCTAAAGGACAGGAGTAGAAAACATTCCCTCCTCACAGAACGTTCCACAGGACAGAATCAGAGAACAATCACCTGCTCACAGAACACTCCACAGGATAGGAACACAGAACACTCCCCTCGCCTCAGAACGTTTACAGGACAGGACTAGAGAACATTCCCCTCCTCACAGAACATTCCACAGGACAGAACTAGAGAAAAATCCTTCCTCACAGAACATTCTCCAGGACAGGACAGGACAGAACTAGAGATCATTCTCCTCCTAACAGATCATTCCACAGGACAGGACTAGAGAACATTCCACTCCTCACAGAACGTTCACAGTACAGGACTAGAGAACATTCCCTTCCTCACAGAAAGTTCCACAGGACAGAACCGCAGAACATTCCCCTCCTCTCAGAAAGATCCACCGGACAGGACAAGAGTAGAGAACATTCCCCTCCTCACACAACGTTCCACAGGACAGAAAAAGACAACATGCCCCTCCTCTCATAAAGTTCTACAGGACCTCACTAGAGAACATTCCCTCCTCACAGAACTTTACAGAGGATAGAACCAGAGAACATTCCCCTCCTCACAGAACATTCCACAGGAGAGAACCAGAGAACATTCCCCTACTCTAAGAACTTTCTACAGGACAGGACAGGACAGGAGTAGAGAACATTCCCTTCCTCACAGAACGTCCCACAGGACGGAACCTGAGAATATTCCCCTCCTCACAGACCGTTTACAGGACAGGACTGGAGAACAATCTCCTCCTCACAGAACGTTCCACAGGATAGAAACTGAGAACATTCCCCTCCTCTCTGAACTTTCTACAGGACAGGACAGGACAGGACTAGAGAACATTACCCTCCTCATAGAACGTTACACAGGTCAGAACCACACAACATTCCACTCTTCTTAGAACGTTCTACAGGACTGGGCAGGACTAGAGAACATTCCCTTCCTCACCGAATGTTCTACAGGACAGGAGAGGACTAGAGAACATTCCCCTTCTCAGAGAATGTTCCACAGGACAGAATATGAGAACATTCCCATCCTCTCAGAACGTTCTACAGTACAGGTCCAGAGAACATTCTCCTCCTCACAGAATGTTCCATAGGAAAGAACCTGAGAACATTCCCCTTCTCTCAGAACATTCTACAAGACAGGACAGGACTAGAGACTTTCCCTCGTCACAGAACATTCCACAGGACAGGACTAGGGAACATTCCCCTCCTCGCAGAACGTTTCACAGGACAGAACCTGAGAACATTCCCCTCCTCTCAGAACGTTCTACAGGACAGTACAGGACTAGAGAACATTCCCCTCCTCACAGAACGTTCTACAGGACAGAACCTGAGAACATTCCCCTCCTCTCAGAACGTTCTACAGGACGGGAAAGGACTGGAGAACATTCCCCTCCGCACAGAACCTTCCACAGGACAGGACCTGAGAACATTCCCCTCTTCTTAGAACGTTCTACAGGACTGGGCAGGACTAGAGAACATTTCCCTCCTCACCGAATGTTCTACAGGACAGAACCTGAGAACATTCCCCTCCTCTCAGAATGTTCTACAGGACAGGACAGGAGTCGAGAACATTCCCCTCCTCACAGAACTTTCCACAGGGCAGAATCCGAGTACCTTCCCCTCCTCACAGAACGTTCCACAGGACAGAACCTGAGAACATTCCCCTCATCTCAGAACGTTCACAGGACAGGACTAGATAATATTCCCCTCCTCAAGGAACGTTCCACAAGACAGAACCAGAGAATATTCGCCTCCTCACAGAACTTTCCACAGGGCAGAACCCGAGTACCTTCCCCTCCTCACAGAACGTTCCACAGGACAGAACCTGAGAACATTCCCCTCATCTCAGAACGTTCACAGGACAGGACTAGATAATATTCCCCTCCTCAAGGAACGTTCCACAAGACAGAACCAGAGAACATTCGCCTCCTCAGAGAACATTCCACAGGATGGGACAGGACTAGAGAACATTCCCCTCCTCACAGAACGTTCCACAGGACAGAACCTGAGAAAATTCCCCTCCTCACAGAACATTACACAGGACAGAACCAGAGAATATTCTCCTACTCACAGAACGTTCACAGGACAGAACCTGAGAACATTCCCCTCCTCAAGGAACGTTCCACAGGAGAGAACCTGAGAACATTCCCCTCGTCTCAGAACGTTCTACAGGACTCAACTAGAGAACATTCCCCTCCTCACAGCTGATTCTACTGTCCAGTGCGGTTCCAGATGTTTGTCTATGTCCATCACATGTTACTAGTCCGTCCTTCTATTTATAGCCCGTTCACTTTTTCTTTTTTGGTTGTTTTGATGAATGGATGTTTTTGAATTTAATCAATCTTCTCTTTTTTTTATTGAGGGCCTTTTGTGTCTTTAGAAATTTCTTCCTATTTCTAGGTCATGAGGATATTCTTTTAAATGCTTTAGATTTCTGCCTTTCACATTTAGGCTTTATTTTACTTGGAGTTGATTTTCATGCATAGTGAGTTATGGGTCTAATTTTTTTTTTTTCCCTGTCGATTGCCAGTTGTCTTAGCAGGGTTGTACAAAATCTCTCCTTCCTCCCTTGCTGTGTGTGTCACCTTCACAGTTTCATATTTGTTTCCTATCACCTTTCCTCTTTTCAATCAGTTTCAACGGTCTTTCAATGCTCATTACTCAACCATAACTTCTAGTGCTCAGATTGTGAGTCCCCACCACCCCTCCCCACCATATCTAATGGATAATTTTGAATCCTTATCTTTTGTGAATTCTCAGTAGCACAGCTGACCATTACCAATTTTGAAGTATTTTCTCCCCTAGGCTTCTGGAACCGTACCCTCTCCTGTTTTTCTTCCTTTGTTGGCTGTAACTCCTTCCTGACCTTTAAATGTCAGGGAACATCAAGACGTAGTCCTAACCCCTGATCTCCTGGTTATCCTTGGTCATCTCATCTATTTGCAAGGTTTCCAATTCCAACTATATGCCAAGGATTCTTGCCCTGTCAGGGACTGATTCAGTGATTAGCAGGCCTAATCCAAATCGGAGAGGTTTGTTGGTGCTTCCAGAAATTTTTTTCCTTGTTCTTAAGAGCATGGAATGGAAAGTAAGGTCACATTCCCACTGGACATGAATATCTGGCCCTCGTTGCTGTTGGTAGCGCTCTGCACAGGAGACACACCTGACCTTTAGACTTTGTTATGTGAACCAATAAGATTCGTTATTTTTAAAGCCACTTGGAGTCCTATTTCTGTCCCACGTGGCAGAAAGCACTATAATGAAGACAACTCCCGAATTAGCAGGTCGAGGCCCGATGTCTCCTGAGCGCCAGGCGTCTGTCCCTCTCTAAAGGCATCTGACGTCTTCACTTGGTTCTCTCATAATCACCTCAAACTTGAGGCCCAAAAGTGAACTCTTTATCCCTTCCCCAACCTCCTCTTCCTCTAGTATTTTCATCACAGTAAGTGGCAATACCAGCTATGAAATCGCTCTTGCCAGAAACATTGGGGTCATCCATTATTCCTTTCTTCTTTTCTCCCATCCAACCCAGGACAAAGTCCAGCCAAATCCAGCTCTGAAATACTCACTGGACTTATCCCCTTCTCTCCTTGCCCACTGTAGCCACTCTGGCCCACGCCGCCCACCTCTCTCCCATGCACGACTGCAATGACCCTAACTGCCCACCACCCTGCCCCCACTCTGTGTTCCTTCCAGCTGCCAGTGATTTCTTTTTAAATCAGTAATTCTTTCACCCCAGTGTGAGCTGGGGATCTGGGCACTTACTGAATGCCTCTGCTTCCAGGTTGGTCAGGAGCGGTCTTATCTGAGGCTCAGCCAGGCAGGATCTGCACCCAAGCTCAGCCGCGTGGCCTTTGGCAGAATTAGGTCCTCACCGGCTCTGGGTTGGAGGCTGCTCTCAGTTCACTGCCCGGGGGGCCACTCGGCAGGACAGCTGGCTTCCACCACTCAGCTGTGCCCCGCAGTGCCTGACAGCCTGGGTTCAGTAATTGATGCCTAGTTATCCTGACGTTGAAGTGAGTTCCAGTTGTAAACATGTGTCTGTATGCCTTCCTGTTGCCAGCAATATTAAGGTGGAAACCGGGCTGCATCCTTTCCCTGTTCTACACCCTTCAGTGGCTTCCATCCCAAACTCCTGTTGGTGCCTGACACCATGCCAGTTACCCAAGCTCATGTCATGCTGTGGCATTCCTTACCTGCCCCACTGGACTTCCCTGAGTGTGCCCAGTTCTCTCCTGACTCTGCCTGGATAACTCTCACCTACAGGCCTCGGCTTAATTACTACTTCTCCGGATCCCTGGGTTTCTTCTTCCACCGCAGCCAGTACAGCACGCGCTACAGACTTAAAACATATATGTATATATTTATGGCATCATTTGATCAATATCTGCCTCCCTCTCTAAAGTCAAGCCAGGGACTGTGTCAGTTTTGCTTACCACTGTATTTCCACCCACTAACATGATATCTGATTGTAACAGACACTCACATATTAACATAAAAATATTGTTTTTGAATTTCAGTCAATCATAGGAGAGTATTTAAGTGTCCTTCAACGCGTGAAATTGACAGGGAACATTTGCATTCCTTAAGCTCCTCAGTGAAGATTTTCTGCTCCCCACAAAGCAGTTTGAGTCACTTGGCTACTATGCAGGTGACAATAATATGAAGTTTTGGTGTGGGCCGGGCATAGATATAATGGACACTTCTCTAAAACATGCAACTGAAAGACAAGTTGAAGTACAGACTAATCTTTTAATCCATGTACTTAATACCAATCTGGGCGATAGCAAAATCAGAAGCCTACATATGCAACAGGTTTTTTTTTTTTTTAATACAACCAAGACATTTTAAATATGGGAATAAAATGAAAAACTAGGAATCATGGATACCCTTAGAAGCTGGATCTTGAACATAAAGGCTTTAAATTGGTTCCGGTTTTATGTCTTACATTACTTTCCTTTATCCTAATTTTCTCTCTTTTGGCTAGTCTATATTGCTAAATTACAGTCAGATTTTCTGAGCCTGTCAGTCTAAGAAATTTCAGCTGTTCCCCCGTCCCCCACCTTAAACACATTGCAGAGATTTACCATTGTGCTTCAAAATAAGTGAATATTCTGCGGTTTCTTTTAGCTATATATTAAGTTTTTTCTTACTAGCAGTTCCTGATCCTGCTGTTTCTACTGATTTATCTGGCAAAGGGAAGCATGAGTCTTGTAACTACTGCCAGGAACACTGTTACTAGAGACCTCAGGTCACTCTTTACCTGGTTCTGTGGGAATGAAGGGAGACAACAGCGTGGATGAAGCATGGACCCAGAGCCAGACTGCCCACTTCAAACTCTGGCTTCATCAGTTACTAGCTGTAATTGATGACACTTGGCAAGTGACTTAATCCATCAGTGCCTCAGATTCCTCGCCTGTAAAATGGGGATTATAAACAGCACTTAACCCACAGCGTTGTTATGGAGATAAGTTACTTTTCATAAAACCCTCGGAGCGATTTCTGGTAGAGAGTAAGAGCTATACACATATGCTTGTTAAATAACATTTATACTCATATTTCCTTTTTGGAGAGTTTTTAAAAAATAAGTTCTTCTATCTTCAGGACTATACCCTCTAGCTAGAACTTGAGGGTTTGGAATATAGATCGTCTACATAACACACTTGAGACATGTTGACTATTCCGTGCTGGGTACAGATACTACAGCTTTTCTGGGTATTTTAGGTATTTCACCTACGAAATGGTAATATCTCTAGTCCTGTCTGCCTCACAGGATTGCTCTGAAGATAAGATAAAATAAAGCAGTACAAGAAAGCGACCTGAAGAGTGTGACCATGTTCTCATGCACCGTTGTGGACATAAGGACACATACACACCCTTATAATATTTCTAAGGGTTTGGGGAAGTAATGTGGGGTAATTTAACTATATCCCACATTAAGATTAGTTCACAAAAGGCCAACTATGCAGATCATTGAGAGCCTGAACTGAAATCACAAAGTGTATATGTGACTGGCAGTGTGATGTCCGACCAACCTAATGCACTTCTGCGTTTAATCAGAGAAGTTCTGCATTAAAACACAAAAATGAACTAAAATCGGTGGTCCTTTCACTTCTGAGAAAGATTCAGCCCAATTTAGGCATTTCATTGTTTCTAGCAACATACCACAAAATCCAACTTCAGAGCTCACTTATTACGGATGAGAACGTGCTTGAATTCTAGGCTCTACCAGCAGACCACGTGAAAGGTGATGCTGCCTGGGTATGCCGCCAAACATTCTTTCTTACAATATCTCGAATATATGGAGTTTTATGAATAAGAAACATTTCCTGTTAATTAGGATCTTAGGCTCAAGTAAAAAAATTTTTTTGGCCTAGAATTCTAGTCTTCCCATTTAATTTCGTGATACATCTTGGTGTCCTTGCCAGAAAATTATGTTTTAAAGTACATTTAAAAAATTCTTGCATCATTTAAATCTTTGAATGAGTCCTTTATCTGGAATGGTTCAATAAATGGTCTGAGTTAATTAAATGACACCGTCTTTATGCCCCTTAGAGATTTTACAATGGGGTCTTTAAAGAAAACTGAAGTAGGATCTCACCAAAAAACTCTAGAGAGAAAAATGTATGTTGTCTCTGGCGAGCCACTGGCAAGTTTGGATATATAAAAAGTATTGTATGCTATCAATAATCCACGTGAATGCAAAGAGGAATGATTTGAAGCAAGCTGGACAGAATACAAGAGACAGGAGAGCAGCTCCCCGGGGAGTCCGGGCTACGTAACTGGCTGCCACCTTGCAGAAAGCTGAGCTGTGTCCCCAGAACAGCCCACACCCCCGCCTGTCCTCAGTTTAAAAGAGATGCCAACGCTTTTTGTTTTTTGAAACTAAATACATTTTAATAGAAAACAAAATACAAAATAACTCTTTTCAGAAAACAGAAATATTTAATCCTTTTTCCACAAATTAGAAGTTGCTTTATCTTCAGAGCGTAGTTTTCGACGTGTGTGTTCGTACTTAAGATTTGTTTCACAGACTGTTCATTAAACTGCTATTGCAAAGCAGGAGGTGGGAGGGATGATCTCAGGGGAAAAAGACACTGGAAGAGCCACACCTCAGAATCATTCGAAAATTCAACATTTTCTAATTCTATCTTTTGACTTCTCACTTCCAATTATTTTCATTTCTTTACCACAATCTGTCCTTTCAGGGGAGAGAACTGTTAATAGAAGTGCAGCCACGAAAAGAATCTATCCCACCATCACTGCAAGAGCCCAAGACTTTCTCAATCAAATCCACCCACCCACTTCTAGAAACATGTCAGCTGGAGTGATCAATCTGTCACCCAGAAATTTTCCCTTTTGCCCAATACACTGTACGACCAAATTCTCTGAATTCCCTGAACCTCAAAATTCCAAGTATCACAGCCAGTGCCAGGAGTAAAACCTGAAAGATGAGAGCAGAGAAGGCCCCCTCTGCCAGTGCTAGGTTTCCTCTTCTCATTAATAATAATAATTATAATAATAATAAAAAATCCTGGTTCTCTGTAGTCACGAAAAAGGAAAGACATTTGCCAGGATGACCCCGCCCCCTTTCCTCGTTCCCGTCCCCGAATTCTACCTAGATAGAGTCCCTTCCACCCAGTGACCCTGCAGCACTGCTCCTGGGGAGGGCGCCCAGCAAACCTCCTCTGGCCAAGTGCAGCCCCGGCGAGGTGAGGGCATCTTGGCTCCAGAGACAGGAAGGGGCCGGCAGGGGGACACCGCGGGATCTCCGTGATTCTTGATCTCACGTTCGTTCCCCGTCACCGCCCTTCCTCCCCCCGTCCCTCCACACTTGGGGGCTGAGCAAAGGGTGGCGGGCTCGGGATGTCCGCGGGATGAGGGGGCGCGAGGGGGGATGCGTGGGGGCGCGAGGGGGGATGCGTGGGGACGCGGGGAGTCCTTCACAGTCAGTCAGTGATTTCATACGTCTGTCCTAAGACTTGTCGTCTGGAGCCCTTCGCACGCCCCAGTCCGTTACATCAAAGATAAAAATCAATGTTCCTGATTTTCTTGTGTGATTCCGGTCACCAGCAGGAGGTTGCAGGCCATGAACTGCACGCTCAACACGTTGCTCATCTGGCCGGTGTAGACGCCCACGAGCTCGCTGGACGAGCCGTCAGCGGGTGCGCTGCAGTGCGCGCTCCTGATGTCCCAGATGCGCACCGAGTTGTCCATGGACGCCGACGCGATCAGGCTGCTGTCCGGGCTGAAGGTGAGGCTGGTGATGTTGTCCGTGTGGCCCCGAAGCTCTTTGTAGAGGGTCCCGGACGCCAAGTCCCACAGCTTCAGCCGCTGGTCCTCGCCCGCCGATGCCAAGTACTTACCGTTGGGGGAAAAGGCCAGAGAGAGCACGGGGCCGCGGTGGCCCGTGAAGAGCCTCACCGAGTTCCCCTGCTGGGTGCTCCACAGCCGGACCGTCTTGTCGGTCGAGCCCGTGGCTAAGTAGTTTGAATTGGGGTGGAACTTGACGCAGTCCACGTCTGCCAGGTGCCCGGCGTAGATGCGTAGCGGGTGCGTCCGATCAAACGACCACAGCCTGGCCGTGCGGTCGTGGGACCCACTGGCGAAGTACAGGCTGTGCGGGCTGATGTCCAGGTCCCACACGGGGTAGGCGTGGCCCTGGTACAGCACGGTGTTGGTGAAGCTGCCAAGGTCCCAGTACCTGATGGACATGTCCTCAGAGCAGGAGAGCAGCCCTGAGCTGTCCGCAAGGAACCTGGTGCTGTACACTGGCCCGCAGTGTCCCCGCAGGACCTTCATCTCCGTGCCTGCGTTATCGTCCTCGTCGTCCTGCGGGGACGCACGCATGCATGCACACACACACACACACACACACACACACACAAAGAGAAGAGCGTTTAGTGGTCTGTCATGGAAAACAAACGTCTAGAAACAGACCTGCTTGGGAAACAGCATATACTCAGTGAACGACCCTGCTCTTTATGGTGACTCCAGGAGAAGAACTCTTAATTGCATAACTGAATAAAAAGTCTCCTACCACTTACAAATTGCCTTCCTTAAATTCACCTCGCAGCTAAGACTACAGCAAGGCTACTAGTGCAGAGCGATGACTGTGGACCTTACTCTTAGGTTGAGGAGAACCGATTTCAAGAGCCGATCGCTCGAAAAGACGTACTTTTGAACTTATGTTCTTAGATGCTCTTCTACTGGCATGTCTTCGCCCGTCAGTCTCAGCTGCTTTGCAGGCTATGCTGCCCCCGTCTCCAGTCCGTTTAGAAAAATCTCCACATGCCTGTTACCGCCACGCCTGGGGCCAGTGATGGAGGCAGGCGCGGTTTCAAGATTTTTATACAGAACCGCTGCGGGAGTTCATCCAAAACTAAAACCTGGACATACCGCAGAAATAACAGTAGGCCAGGGGTGCAGCCATCAGCAAGTTATGCTCACACCCTGTGACCAGGCATGAACGGTTTGTGTCCAAAGGAAAGAAGAGTTTTGAAACCGTGACTCTCTGGAGGGTCTCAAATATTTTCCCAAAGTAACAAATGAGGCGTGGAGTCAGAATTGCTCTAAATAAAGCCAAGTGACTCATGTGAGTCTTGGAAATGAATCCCTAGGTGTGGCGACAGAAAGGACGGCTCGTGGTGTGGGGGGGCCCCTCTCCTCATCCTCTTCCCCACAAGCACACTCTCTGTGTTCAAACCCACTCTCCGTTCATTCTCTCGCGGACAAGCTCCTTAAAACTGCAGCTGTCCTCACCCTGGAATTCATAAAGCCAAGTGACCTCACTGGAAGAGCAGGAGGTAGGATGAAGCTTCATGAACCGCTTGCCTCGTGAGCCTCTGGACAGAAAAAGGGCATCCTTTTAATCTGAAAACTATTAAATTCAAAATGGAATGAATGCCTCCAACGTTTATGTATTGGAGAAAAGTTAAGAGAAAATAAACACTGATGTCCATGAAGATTCAAAATGGCTCTTCCAGATACTCAACATTAAAAGCACTTAAGCGTTTGAGAGCTTAAGGTTCTACTGAGCGTTACCAAGAATATTAGTAATTTTCCTTTCCAAAGAGATTACAACAACACTTTAAAGTTACTGCTCTGCACCGGAGAGTTTGTGTCAGAGCTGCGGGGGCAAGAAACAACCCTGGGTGAGTTACACAGAGGGCCTCTGAAAGCTAGCGGCCGACAAGGGCACACGGTAGTCTCCGAGGCTTAAGAGGTCTTCATTTGGACCAGGCAGTCATGGAAGTGGGTCTCCCCTCTGTGTGCTCACAGGCAGAGAGCAGGACACACCGGAGTCAAGCTGGACTCCCCAGGGGCCCAGCCATTGTCCTGAGCCTGTGGAAAAGTGCCTGGTTGACTCTACAAACCAAGAAATAGGGAAGCCAGCATGGGCCTGCTGGCTATCCCTATCAGCTCCCTGCCAGGACCGCAGCTTAAAATAGTCCGGCCACATTTTTTTCTGTGGCTCAACCCATCCCCATTAGGGCCTCAGCACAGTCAAGCTGAAACCCTGAACAGGCAGTGGGTCACACGTGCCTGGCCTCACGGAGCCTCCCATGCTAACAGAACAGCACCGCAAATGCCCTGCCACTGTCTAAACCCTCACAGTAAATTCCACCCCAGATGCATCCCAAATAGGAATTTCTAATTTGTAAAGTACTTTCATGTAATAATAAACTATATTATGTACATGATGAGACATGCTTAAACCAGAAATTTTCAAAGAATAAGAAATACAACATCTTCAAATACTATAGTCTGCTGACCCTGCTTTAGGCCATGGAGTCCCTCCGTCTGCTTCTGTGCTAGGACGTTCCAAGTGGCCCAGCTCACAGCGTGGTCATTCCTAGATCAGGGTACTTTGGGGTCTGAAAGTCAGCCCGGGGCTGTTCTCCAATTAGCTACCGATGGAGCTGAAAGAAATTAAATATGGCTGGGCTTGGGAGTGGGTGAGACTTGGAAGCAAGTGAGACACTGCTATGTGTGTGAGAGATGACAGCAACCTGACCTAGGAGAGAAAAGGTGGCTGCTGGCTAGTGTGAATGGACGTGTGCTCTACGTGTAAATACACAACGGATTTCTAAGGCTTAGGACAAAAAGGGAGACTATAACAGACTTCGTTAATATTTAAAAAATACTGCTTATGTGTAGAAATGACAATATTTTGGCCATATTGGATTGAAAATACATTACTAAAATTAATTTTGACTACTTCTTTTTACTTTTGTAATGTGACTACTAGGACGATTTAAGTTACATATATGGCTCACATTATACTCCTATTGGCCAGATCTAAATGACAGTTTTATACACAAGTTACAGAACTGAGTATTACTGACAACACTGACTTGATTTTTCAAACCTAAAGACGACCAGATTGGGGGCAGAATGACCAGACGTTAAATGAACTGAACACAGGTGCTGCACTGCTGGGCTGAGGGCGGGGAGGCTGGTGGTGATGAGGGTGGTTCTGTCCTGTCCACATAACTGGAAAGAAGGGCAAGTCCTCCACTGGGGACCTGTGGTTTTGCCATGCTGTGCAAATATTAAAAACACACAGCTGCCAATCGACAAGCTATTTCCATCCGGTGTGCAGCAAAGTGGGGGAGGGAGGGCAGGCCCGCTCCCCATTCCCAGGCTGCTGGCACCGGGTGACGGGAGCACTGCGGGCCCAGCGAACACATTTCCGAGGCTAATCTAGCTTCTCTTCACGTGGAGACAACAGAAGCTGGAGGGCAGGGCTGTAAATCCAGGTGCATTTGGGATAATTTTATGCTTACACAGGAGCTTTTGGTTACTGTTTTGGTTTTTTTAAAAAAATGAGATACAATTCACATGTTACAAAATGCAGCGGTAGCCACGGTGTAATCTTAAAAACTTTTATTTTAGGCTAACGTTCTTTCCATCTTTGCATCTATCTTTCTACCTTTGCTCTCTTCCTTTGTATTATTTTTTAATGCCTAGAAAAATCCCCAAACTCAGTATCATCAAAGCTAATAAGGTCGGTAGGAATAGTTTTTTTAAGTAAAAAACAGAGTAAACGAGGGCAGTATCCCTCACTGTACGTGAAGAACCACCAAGACGCTAGAGCTGTGTCTCCAAGGAAGCTAAACTCGCGCACTGAAACACGTTCTGGAGGGCACTACAGAATTCTAGAAATCGAAGTTGGTGCATCGGAATTTAGACTCTTTTCTCATCCTAACAAACTCCTCTAATTATACTGTCTTAACTGCAAGAAGCAAAGACTCGAAGGCCATACTAACTGGAAGGTGACTAAGAAAACAGGAATAGGTAGAAAAGGGGCTTAATTTGTACACCAATATTCTTGCTACCCTCATCAGTAACGGGAAATTAACTCGAGTGATTTTTTTTTTTACTCGTTAACTTTTCAACCTGGTGCAAAGGTTTTCCATCCCAAGTAACTTGAGGCCGAGCCACCTGAATTTCAGTGGTGATACGACAGCGCTATCCTACCCACAACTTCCGTGGCGCCACTCTCAGGGAAGGTGAACTCTGTGCAGTTCAATTTCTATCTCCCTTTGCCCATGCTCTTTTTGAGGCAATGACTCTCGGTGACCTGAAACTCAGGCCACTGTGCCTGCCCTTTTCAACTACCACCCGCAAACAGAGCGAACCAGCTCATCACACCGACTGCTGGACGAAATGGCGGCACCCTGGGTGAAGCCAGAGGACTTGCACTGCCCTCGAAAGGCCGAGAGCAGCCAGGGTGGGCGAGGGTGGAGAGAAACCAGTGTCCTCATCTACTGCTCATGGCACTGGGAGGCGGCAGTATCACACTTTAAGACGCAGACCCTCTGACCCAGTGATCCTACGTCTAATTGCTTATTGTCTCCGCCAAGGCTGGGCATTAGCAGGGAGTCACTGGCTACAGGTTACGAGGCATGAGTCTGGCGTTAGCTATACGATGCGGGAAATAAGGAAGTGCGTTTGCCGTAAGATCTGTCACGTTTGGTACGAATATTCCAAGCTGATTAGTAAGGCAGACGCAGGGAAGAAAGACCGACATTCCTACCTCCTTCTCCAAGATATCACAAGCCAAGTGGATGCGGGACACGTCTACTTGATGCGGTTCGGATTTTAACTTCTTGGAGCGCAGACTCCACAGTTTTATACAGGAGTTGTCAAAGCCAGCGGCGAGCAGCTTGCTGTCCGGGGAGACCTCCGCCGTGTTCAGCAGCTGCTCCGTGTTGTAGAAGGCGTAGAAGCAGATGGTGGTGAGAGAGGGGGGGCCATCCTTGACACGCTTAATGCTCTCCTGCAGGACCTCCAGCGCGGCCTCGTTCTGCAGGATGGGCGCGGGCACGTCGGCAGGCTCCAGGCCGCCGCCCTCGCCCCGGGAGGGGCCGCCGCTGGCGTAGAGCTGGTAGTCCGTCCTCTTGGCGGGCTGCACATCCAGGTGGATGTGCCAGGTGAGGACTCTGCACAGCGCAGTGTTATTGTCACTCTGGAGGTAGCGGAGAAGGTAGTTGTAGCTGTCTTCCTGCAGGCGGACCACGTACTTGTTGTCCAGGAAGGCCCGCAGCCGCAAGTTAGACAGGATGTCCTGGATGGTCTGGGTGGTCTGCAGCTGCTCGATGACGTCCTTCTGGCTGGCATTCTGCAGAAACATTCCATGGAAGCGGCTGTAAAAGCTTTCCACCGTGCTCTTGGGACTGCTCTGGACCAGGTTGAGGTGGAGGTAGACAAAGAGGGGGTAGAGGAGAGGCATCACTTCATGGCTGTGCTGGGATTCAGAATCTGTAATGAAAGAGAAGCAGGGCCTTTACCGTCAGCAGAGTCTCCTGGGGAGCCCGCCGTCACATGGCCTCTTCTGGCCGGGACCCTACTTTCTGAGGCTATGGATTGAAGTATAAGCCCAACACAGAATTCTGCACACTCAAAGTCCAAGCCGGGACTGAGGAAGGAAGAGCACGGACCCTGAAGGCCAGCAAACACGGCCCGAAGTCAGCCGTAAACCCAGAATTCGATGGCCAGAGGTTAAGCGATGCCTGTTCTCACATGCATTCAGTAGCTCGTACCAGGTCTTCAAGGGTTAGTATTTTCCCCAGCACATTAGTGTTGCTCCAACTGGGACCTGAGACCTTGGAGAGACCTTAGATGCATTCTCGGGAGACTGAGTTCTTCACAGAAACCTTAACTTGATAATTTAAAAAACAATGAACACAGGTAAATTCAGAATTATCTGGATGGCCTTTAGCAAGTAAGTATTAACATACAGTTTTAGTGCTGTACTTTGTTCTGTGATTCCTCTTGGCCCCATCACCTGCAGTAATATCAAGTTCTTAGTTTAGTGGGTTCATTAACATGTCTAGCCCCCCTGACTGCCATGTCTCAACGGCAACATGACATCGTTCATCTGTAATTGTCCCACATCTGTCAGTGTACTCATTTTGATTTTGCTGGTTAAAAAGTACAACTTCTCTTTTGCAGTGATAATTTACAAGTGGAACACTTTCATGTCATTAAGACTAAATCATTTACTAACCTGAGACTTTAACACCATGAAAGTACATGACAAAGAATGTTCAAAGAAGTGTACAGCTTTGTCACAGGCTAATGAGAAAAGCACAGAAGTGTGTGTGACACTTAAGTGAGGGAGGGCAGAGAGAGCTGTGACGGAGCGAAGGTTCCACAGCCATCTGGACGGAGGCAAGTGGCCAGCGAGCAGGGCCATCGCAGGCACCAGCACCTCAGGGAAGCTGGGTGACACCAGCCCTAGGCCCGTTAGAGTAGCAAGTTATGACTGGCAAAATCCATCTGTTACTTTCACTTGTTGTCAATTTGAAGTTTATTTTTGTGGTTTTGCTTGTACTTTATATGTAAATGAGTTTAGCTTTTATACAAAATAAAGCATAAAGGTTTCATGTGTAATGTCTGTACATACCTAAGTAATTAATATAAAAATGCTTTACGTCAGCTCTTAGCACTTCCGCTAGCATTTTCTTGCTTTCTTCTTTTTTTCCTGAAAAGGAATCCACACCTGGCTCAAGATTCAGGAACACGGCATTAGGGAATCTTATCTCCCTAACTGGAAGGGAGATGATTCCTGCACGCTCTCTCTGCTTGATGCTCTGTTTCACCTCATCACAGGTGAATTAACTGCAGAGTAGGTGCATTTGAGGATCAACATGCCCCCACTCAAATGCATTCTTAGAAGATGAACTTCAATCGCACTGATCCCGCTGAACTGAAGTCAGGGCTCCTGCCTCTGTACCAACAGGCACAGTGAGCTCTGGTGCTGGCTGTGGTGAGTGACCCTGAATGCCGAGGGGAAACTGGACTGTGCTCCACAGGGAGCCGAGGACAGTGTGTCTGGGACACAGGAGGTCACTTAGGGCATCTCTTAGTACCACCATCCCTGAAGTTAAGGTGAGTGGAAATATGCAACAATCCAATCCAGGCAGGACAAGTAGTGGCCCAGGCCCTTCAGGCACGAAGCTTTGCATCATCCCACCAGGTAAAGAACCAGGACCAGCTGAGGCACTAACTGAAGGCAAAGGGAATACAGAATAGGTGGCAGAGGAAGGTGAAGACCAGCTATGACCACGTGACCAGTGACAGAACCCAGGACTGGACCTGTCATGAGTATTCCTCCTTATTTTGTTATGAACGTGTTTGTGTGTGTGTGTATACCTATACATAAGCAAATATCTTTGTTTTCTTTCCTTTCTTATCCCCTTACCATGGAACATAAGTTATAGTGACTTTGTATCATTGTATCTTTTCTTTTTGTTTTGCCCGTGCCGTGTAGCATGTGGAATTTTAGTTCCCTGACCAGTGATCAAACCCTGGCCCCCTGCAGTGGAAACGTGGAATCCTAACCACTGGACCACCAGGGAATTCCCTATATCATAGTGTTTAAGTATTGTTAACTTTACATCACAGTATTTAAGTTATGGGATCTCAAGGAGAAGGGTAAACATCACCTGTGGACTTTGCTTCCTCTTCTGAGGAAGGCATTAGGGCATTCTTGGTTGTACTTGGGATAGCTGTACCATGTTAAGTAGAAGTATGACCTTGTTAATCACCTTTACTTGCAGGTTAATTATGGTTTAAGGACATGGGTAAGGGTGCCATCACAAGTCTATAGGTGGTGGACTTGTGATGGTTAATTTTATGTGTCAACTTGGCTGGGCCACAGTGCCCAGAAACCTGTTCACACATTATTCTAGATATTTCTGTGAAGGCATTTTTTAAGATGAGATGAACATTTAAGTCAGTAGACTAAGTACACTGGATTACCCTCCACATGTGGGTGGGCCTCGTCTAATCAGCTGAAGGCCTTAGGAGAACAAAGACTGACCTCCCTGGGCGGGGAGAAGGAATCGGCCAGCAGGCGGCCTGTGGACATGAACTGCAGCTCTCCTGAGTCCCAGCCTGCAGGCCTGCCCCACAGATTTTGGACTCGTCAGTCTCCACAATCACGTGAGCCAATTCCTTAAGATAAATCTCTCTATACATATTCATTTTGTTGGTTCTGTTTCTCTGGAGAACCCTAATACAGATTTCAATATTTCCTTACATACTGTAATTCTTTAGAAGACCTCTGGAATATTTCTTTCCCCAAATACTAATTAAAACAAACAAAAAGATTCAACCCTTACCAATTAGACGTCCAATATATTCTATTGGGACGAAGGGCTGTTTTCAACTCCTTACAATCTTAGTTTCAGGCTTATTTTCAAAAATAAAAGGCATTTTAATTTACTAAGTCCAGGATTAAAAAAAACTAGCCATCTAGAAATAGGGATGCAGTACTTTAAAACTTACTGAAATTCACTGTTGTTTCAGCCCATAGTTTCAAAGCTGCTTAACTGTTCTTTCTTGTCTGAAGAGAACAGTATATTAGGTATAAAGCTCCAATCAACATATTCTATATGTGGAACAAGGTGAGACTAACATTAAGTCTTAGCTCAATTTGAATCTCGTTCCCTTGAAATCGTAACATACACCTTATATTTTACTGAAAGGACACTAAGTTAAACGAACACCGAGCTTGTTGGTCCTCACTCCCTGGCCCTTCTCCACAGGGCTGGGCCCACCGACTGCACACCGTCCTCAGCTCTGAAACAGCACCAGCTGGCCTGCACCTTCGTGTCCCTGCCTGGGGGCTCCTCCTCTTCCCTGTTCCTCGAAGGCTCACCTCACTCTGCAGAACTACCACTGCATGTGTGCCTCCCACAAGCCAGGCACTTACACCCACATTGTGTCTAGGAGTCACAGCTGTCCCCAGATTCAGATCCAGAGTGACTGACCCCATAGGCTATGCTCTTCCCACTACATGTCCTGTAGGAAAGGCCCTGGAGCAACAGGCAAGCTCACGGCAGCTCTCAGCCCCACAGCTTCTGGAGGAGAAATACTGGAGGGAGCTCAGCCTTAGAACCTCTTACCTTTCTCTGTTATCTCCTTCGAGAGTTACCATCTCCTAGAATTTACTTTGTATCTCCCCGGGGCTGATGCTGAGTACTGTATCACAGTCTGTATCTTCTGTGTTACGTAGCAGGATGCTATCATCGTAACAACGTAAAAAATAAAACCTGACTTATTTCTGTTCAGTATACCCCACCCCCACCAAAGAGCCTGAGGCATCCTCAGCTCTTCTCCCTTCTTTACTCCTTAGCCCTGGAGATCCTACCTTGACAATGTAACTGTGAACTGAAGACCCCACTTTCAGCATCCACAGCCCTGTCTCACTCCTCAGGGACCACAGTGGACTCAGGCTGGCCTCCCATCGCCCCTCCCACAAACACTCTCGTCCACTGCTTCCACACCCACATTCACGCCCAGGCTTGTCTCCATCACACAGGATGAGGGTCACACTTCTACCCCTGTGGTCAGATCTTGCCTCCATTTTGTCTGTCTTTATCTCCAATCTGAAAGCCCATTTTCTTTTTTCTCTTAAAAAAAAATTTTTTTTTATTGGAGTATAGTTGACTTACCATGTTGTGTTAGTTTCTGCTGTACAGCAAAGTGAGTCAGCTGCACACATACACCTATCCACTCTTTTAGATTCTTTTCCCATATAGGTCATTACAGACTACTGAGTAGAGTTCCCTGTGCTGTACAGTAGGTCCTTATTAGTTACCTATTTTGCATATAGTAGTGTGTGTATGTCAATCCCAATCTCCCAATTTATCCCTCCCTGAAAGCCCATTTTCAACAAAGCCGGCTCCTTCGCTGTTCCTGAAAAAATCATCACCGTCTCTGCCCCTTTGCTCATGCCTTCGCACGTAGGCCGGATCCTCCCACTCTGGCACAGATGCCCAGCGTGCAAGTGCTAACGTCGACCCTACCCTCCTCAGGAAGGCTGCCTCTGACCACCCCACGCCAGCCCCTCCCTTCACTCCAAATGCAGCTCCCACGAACACCCAGCAACTGGCTCCGTCTTGGCCTATGAAAACACTCCCCCAGTCACATCTCATGCAAAACTGTGACTTCTAGCCTTCTTATGTTAGGGTTAACTTTCAGTTCAGATTAATGACTACATGTTGTATTTCATCTTGGTGCTCAGGAAATAACTCTTCATTTGACTTGGTTGACTGCTCTTCAGAGCCCTGAAGATGGAGAAAAATGTTCCAGGAAAAGCAGTCTGTGAGGAAAAACACATATACTCACCCCCTCAAAATAACCTGTGACCAAGGATTAAAAAATTAAATTACAGGGCTTCCCTGGTGGCGCAGTGGTTGAGAGTCCACCTGCCGATGCAGGGGACACGGGTTCGTGCCCCAGTCCTGGAGGATCCCACATGCCGCGGAGCGGCTGGGCCCGTGAGCCATGGCCGCTGAGCCTGCGCGTCCGGAGCCTGTGCTCCGCAACGGGAGAGGCCACAACAGTAAGAGGCCCACGTAGTGCAAAAAAAAAAAAAAGAATTAAATCACAGACAAGGTAACAGACAGCAGCCTTCTCAGTTTTGAAACAAGATGAGAAATTGCGTAGGAAAAGGCTGATGGAGACTATTACAGTGACAGATTCGGAGCTTCCGCGTTGCCTGGCTCCCTCATCAGAGGGCGGGCCCCCATCAATACACTCTCCTGCAATACCTAGCCCAGGACAGTCAGCCTCACGTAAGTACAGGATGACTGAGGGAAAGAGAAG
This sequence comes from Orcinus orca, assembly GCF_937001465.1. Classification (NCBI taxonomy): domain Eukaryota; kingdom Metazoa; phylum Chordata; class Mammalia; order Artiodactyla; family Delphinidae; genus Orcinus; species Orcinus orca. The sequence goes on from NC_064572.1 coordinate 7,519,003, forward strand.
GGCTGGAAGACACCAGGCACTTCTTTCTAAACCAGCTTCCTCACCACTAGGTTGATGAGAGAAGTCTCTCAGGGAGAAATCATAACCGTATTTAAAAAACCGAGTAAAATAACTTTCTAAAAACTGATTTTAAAAAATTTAAAAACTGCTCAAAGCCTCAAAAACCAATGCCAATAATGAAAAATAACTTGATTATCTCCAAGTTCTTGCTTACCTCTGAATGAAATCCTTCTTATAAATCCAATTTTTCTTTTTTTATCTTTAGTGGACATGGAAAGCAGCTGATCACTGTTCTGAGACATTTAACATTTATATGATGTGAGGATCTTAATGGAGTTTCTTTCTTTCCAGTTTAAACACAATAGACTCTTTTTATTAGACCCTTAGTCTTCGCAATTTTTTCATCTTTGTAACAATTCAACAGAATGAATTCAACAGTCAACAACTGTGAGACTGATAAGATGACCTTCTTCAGGGTTTTATTTTGTAATCTTTATTTCCTGTAACATTTTGGTCATTTTGCCCGACTACGGAATACCAGAAATGTGGATTCTTTCCTTTAAAATACTAACCATTATAAGGGTGAAGTAAAATTAGGACAACTCTAAGTGTGCAAAATTAGGTCTATTATTTTGGTTTATATATTGATCACTTACTATGCCTCTTTACCATTAAAAATTATTAACCTGAGGGTTGTTCAAATAAGGAAAAAAAAATAAAACAACTTCAAAGTATTTTAGCTATAATTTTCTACTAACCAATACATGCTAATTACTCTCCATCCTTTGAGGACAGAGAAAGTTTTGTATTTCTTGTACCTCAAGGTGTTTTGTATAAAGTACTCAACAAAAGACTTTGATTAATAACCAGAATCAACATGGTCTCGCTTAGTGTAATCACTTTTCAACATTAAAATTATAATCAGTCATCTTAGGACTAGACGAAATCACTTGGTTTTGCCTCTGAATAGCCTTCTTCACTTTACATATGAGGAACTAAAGGCCCCAGAAAGGCTACACGACTACATTTTTTAGAGTGATTAATTTAAAAAGTCATAGAGTGAATTAGAAAAACTCATTAGAACTCATATCTACTGATTCAGTGTGTCTGTGGTTATCACAGCACCCACGAACTGGACTAAATTACAACTTCTAATTTTTTGGTGTTGCTGATTCATGAGGATTACTGTCTTGCATTTTTGGAAATAAGGGGAAAAAACCATTTTGAGATGTACTGTATCACTGGTAGTGATATCAACGTCCATTTCACACCTGCTGCATTTAAGGAGGTTTCCCTACATGGCTGACTGAGCTTCTACTTATTCAACACAAGTCACAGTCACTGTGTTGAAGGCCATGGACAAAACAGTGAGTAACACACCCAGAGCCCTGCCCTTGCACACTTTAATCTCCTGATTTGACTCTCTTGGGAGTTCCAATAGACCATAAGTGTGAATGCAAGGCCTGCGTTCAACCACCTTTGAATCCCTGGTACCTAACACCAGAGCTGGAACACAGATGGTTCTGAGGGAAATTCGCAGCGCCCTTTTTTAACAAGAGAAGGGGGTCGTGTGGAGTACTTACCGGTGAGGAAATTCCGCAGCCGTCCGAACTGCACTTCATATTGCTGGGGCTCTGCCTGGCAAGGGGCCGCAGACACTATGTTGGCACAACCAGATTCTGATTGGACTAAGGAGGAAAAGATACATAAGATGGGGACGGCAAAGACAATCGCCAGCCCAAAACGTGGCAGGATGGATGGAAGGAGGTGCAGCTGTAGCATCTGACATCTCAGCCCGTTTTCAAAGTACGTTGGGGCTTCTGGTTAAATATGACCGACATGCCTACCCCACCCGCTCCTGACACCCAGTGACGTGACAGCAGAGGAACAAAAGGTATAAAGCACAGGGTACGCGAGCTGGACGAGAGAGGAGAGGCACACAGGCTCACGAGAGACTCCTCTGGACGCATCTGACCCCAGGACCTGACACTGTACCATCGTGTGCCTTGGGATGGGTCCATCTTCAACCCCCGTGCTGGGCATTCAGTGGGCCCTTTCAATCTGGAAATTCACGTCTTCCAGTTCTGAGAAATTTTCTTGAATCATTTTGTTGCTTTCTCTCCTGTGTTCTCTTTCTGGGACGCCTACAATTTCGAGGTAGGTCTCCTGAACTGACCCTTTAATGTCTCCCAGATTTTCCATTTTTTGTCTCTCTGCTCTACTTTCTGGGAGGCTTCCTCAACTTTCAACCCTTCGAATGATTTTTCAGTTTCCCTGTCATGTATTTATCTCAATGTTTTCTTCTCTTAAAATAGCAGTCTCTTCTTGTTTCAAGGCTATCAATGATGGTAGTTTTGAAGGTTTTTTTTCTCTCTGCTGTTTGCTTCCTTCAAGTTGCTTCTCACTGTTTCCTTAAATTTTTCATATGAAGCAGATCAGTTTCTTCCAGGATCTGACAGTCCCTAGTTATCTGAAAGTGAGGCACCACAGAGCTGATGGGAACTCTGGGCGTGCGCTTATCACCCAAGAGGACCTGGATGGGCAATTCCCTGCTGGCGATGTCTTTAGGTCCATTCTGTTGGGCAGGACAGATTCACCAGGGGCGAGGCTTTTAATCACCTTCCTGGACAGCAGGTGCCTGGATGGCAGTGTTCTCGGCAGCGAGAGGAGGAAGGAGGCTGGAGTCTCAATACTCAGGATGTAAACATGCACTTCATCGCCATTCTGTGAGTTCATGCTTTCTAACAAGAAAAGCAAAATTCTCCTACCCTTTCTGCTGGGGGTGGGGTGGGGGACCTCACAACTGGGGAGAGGCGGCGGGGGACTGACAAGCCATCTTCAACAACAATCCGGACGAACACCAACGTGCGTCGGACGCACGTGGGAAAGAGGAAGCAGGAATGTAATTAATGCAGCAGGGCCAAGGAGACACGACAGAGAGCATCGAGAGGCGGGGAGACAGATGGGAAGAGAGTCAGCGCCCCTCCAGGAACTCGGACACACGCTGGAAGGCTGCGGGCCCTCCTGCTGCCCCGCCGTGAGGGAACCAGTCTCGAGTCCTACAGTCACAAGCCCTCACAGGCATCCTCCCCTTGCCATTCCGATGACCACCCTTTAGCTCAGGCTGTCCTGACCTCTCACTGGATCACGCTGCGGCCTTCTGACTAGATCCCCTGGCGCCAATCCGGGCCTTCCCCCGTCAACACAGCCACCACGGCCATCCTCCTAGGACCCACATCTGATAACCTGGACACCCGCCCCCAGCTTTGCCCCCCGATAAGCTCCTAATGGTTCTCTGGAAACTCAGCTCATGCCTTCTATGATTTACTGACCCCTGACTATATGCTGGGAACATGAGACCTTCTGGGAAGCCCTTGTGACCTGCCGGCCAACCTGAGAGCACCACCTTCTTTGCTCGTATGGAGGCTGAGCAGCCCTCACGGGACCATGGCACGCCGCCCGCGTGCGCTCATCCGCCTGCCTCAGCTGACTGTAGCAGAGCTCCTCGGGAGCCAGGGTCGAGTCTTAGCTCTCTCGAGAACTTCTCAGCACCTGGCCACCAGCAGGCCTTCACGACCATCTGCTGAACGCAGATGTAAGTATTCCGATTACTCAATCAACAGAAAAACCTAGGACAAAATCTTACAATAATCACACTTTAGAAGCTTCCCGCTTTTCCTGGTGGTTTTCCAGGAACACTGACTCTCCTAATACGCCATCGTATCGAAAAGAAGACAACTGAGAACACAAATTTAACAGTGCTTTGCCCTACTGTCTATCAGCAACAGCACAGGCTCCAATGAACACAGGCCAGCAGGAGCTTATCAAAGGCCGTGACGGCGAGTTTAGAAGGAACTACTCTGGTCCTGTACACTGGCCATCCTACTAGAAACATTAAGGCTTTCATGAATCGATTCCGAGTTCATCGCCTGGCCCTGTCCTTGTCAGGGGAACCCAGCAGAGTCTGAAGGCGAGGGAGAGTGAGTGGGTCTGACACTGAAGGGAAGGAGGCTTCCCCTGAGGAGCCGGGCTGAGCTGGAGAAGGCACTGCCACCTTAAGCTCCCCACACCCGGCCATTTAAAGACGCTCATAACCATCCTGACAGCACGGCAGGAAAAATTTCTCCAAAGTTTTTCTAAAAAAGAATCCAAATCCAATTTCAAAACAAAGAGCAGAAGCAAAAAGAAATGTTAAAAGTCTCAGGAACACGTGTATGATGCCAACATTTCCACCCACTGATCCCAAAGGACTCATCCAACTGGAGAACGTGCCTTCCACGGGTGAGGCCCAAGCGACAGGGGAGGGGACACGTGCAAGAGGGGGACAGAGACCCTGGCCCTAGCTCACGGAAAGAGAAAGTCGCACACGACATCAGGTACAGCTCAAAGCCCCCGGGATCCTGCAGGAGGACGTGTTGGGCGGGGGGTTTTCAGAGGCACTTGGGCTGGACGCTGCCTCCGGGACGGGGGTGGGTGGTACCTGCGAGGCTGGTGGCCATCTCCTCGGCGCTCTGCGACAGCCGCAGGCCTTGCTTCAGTGGGCCGTCCGCGTCCCCGTACTGCCGGCGTTTGAGGTAGCAGGACACGGCCATCTGAATCTGCTCGGTGCGCACCCGTTTCATGACCTGAGGGGGAACCATAGGGACAGCCTGACGTCACGCGTGGGTAGAGGCCACGTGGCCAGTCTCCTGGCTGACTTGAGAGCCTTAAGACCAACCTCACCCTCTCTTCCACTTTATGTATTGTCCCGATGAAAACACGGCCAACTTCAATGATGGAAAACAGGAATAGCCTAGATAATAAAGCCCCACGGGACTTCCCTGGCGGGCCAGTGTTAACACTCCGCGCTTCCACTGTAGGGGACATGGGGTCGATTCCTGGTTGGGGAACTAAGATCTCACATGCCTACGTGTTGCAAGGTGCGCCCCCCCCCCCCGAAAAAAAAAAGCTCCACAGATCCTCTGCAAACTCCATTTAGGACCATGATTTCAATCCACTCCGAGGAATTCCAGGGCCCTGTGTTCCCGGCCGCCCCTCGCTCAGGGAGAGGGGTTCAGGGAGCAGGGAGCCAGCCAGAAAGCAGGCAGGAGGCAGCACGAAATCAGAGCCCTGAGACATTCAGAAACCGGGTAAAGAGGTGTTAGAAAGTGAGAAGTTAATAATGGGGAAAGGGAGAGCTATGTTTTCTCTTAGCAGTCAGGAAAAGGCTGCTGGCGCTGAGTCAAGGATTTGAGCAGTGTGTTTTCATGTCAATCATACTGTTTACCTCTTTCACACTTTATTTGTAACGCCAGGTACAGAAAAGCATCAACATTGTAAGAGGGTATGTATATGTGTTAGAAAATCTCATGAATTCTTATACGGAAGGAAATGCACTCAACAGGGGTAAATAACTTCTGATAATTCAAGCTAAGTTGGCGGTTCCCCCTCCAAAAGGACTATTTTCCTTGACTGCTAAATTTATTATCAAGAATGACAGGAACCCCTGATACTGCCATGGGCCTCAAACACTCCTCTGCCTGGAGTAAAGAATACTGCAGTCCAGATGACCAGTGACAGCTGAATGAATTTTCTAGGTTCACTTCTGTGATGTAAAAAATATTTTCTTCTTCAGGATCAGAATATCGTGTCCATTTTGGAATGCATGCAACCTTATCCATACACATGTGATGGTCCCCACCAGGGTAACTTTCTCTAAATCAAGGACTTCTAATTTTTTTGTGTGTGGAAGATGTGTTTTTGATAGTTTATTTGGATGTGTTTAAATTTTCAGTTTCAATTACATGCACTGGCTTTCTCCTTTGTGATCTCCTCCATTTGTTTTTAAGATTTAAAATTCCCCCCATTCCAAAAACCTGTTATTTATTTTTTCTTTAAATATTAAAAAAAGTTTATCTGTATCTAATTTTTATCCATTACAATTTCTTTCAGTGTACAATATGTGGTGAATAACCAAACAACTATTTTACCCAGATACTGCAGCAAACAAGTTGTTCCAGAATCATCTGCAAATAAATAATCCTTCCAAACTGATTCATGGTAACTCTTTTAAAACACAATCTGAAGATCGACTTTTCAATTGCCTAAAAGTCACACAACAGAGCAAACAGTGAAGGCTGGAGACATGCACACACAAAAACACATATATTTATATACAAATATAAAATGTTAAGAAATCATAAATATATTATTTTAAACCAGGTATAAAGAATGATTATATTATCTATGCATTTCATTTCTGGATTACCAGAGACAGTATCAAATATTTGTTAGAAAGGAGGGGCACTGGGTCTGAAATGATTGAGATTCAGTGATACAGTGAAACAGTAACAAATTTCCTCATACTGAACCACCTTTCACTATGGAATTTGCCTCACTTGGTTATGGTGTGTTAGTCTTTCACTGTATGACAACTCAGATTTTTTTTTTTTTTAATTTTTGGCTGCGTTGGGTCTTCACTGCTGCGCGCGGGCTTTCTCTAGTTGCGGCAAGCGGGGGCTACTCTTCGTTGTGGCAGGCGGGCTTTTCATTGTGGTGGCTTCTCTTGTTGAGGAGCACGGGCTCTAGGCGTGCGGGCTTCAATAGTTGTGGCACGTGGGCTCAGTAGTTGTGGCTCGCGGGCTCTAGAGTGCAGGCTCAGTAGTTGTGGCACGTGGGCTTAGTTGCTCTGCAGCATGTGGGATCTTCCCGGACCAGAGCTTGAACCCATGTCCCCTGCACTGGCAGGTGGATTCTTAGCCACTGCACCACCAGAGAAGTCCCCAGATTATTTTTTAATTAAGGTTTTTTTTCTATTGTTCATACAAGAATTCTGAGACTTTGAGAGTGGGGATCACTGCTCTAAGTATTCATCTGTCCATTGATGGAGACAGATAATTGTTTCTTTGTGGTTACTAATAAGCATTCCTGTACCAGTTTGACTATTTCAGTGATTTTGTATGGTTTTCTAACCTGGTTACACATAAGAGTCTCCTGCGAGTGTGTGTATAAATAATTTCAGCCTTGGAGATTCTGATTCAATGTAATATTTAGAGAAAAAAAATTTAAGTGCAGAGACTGTGAGAGTACTATCCTTTGCCAGTTTGGACCCAAGTCAGAAGCAGTCAATCCACCAGGCTCCCACCCCCGGCCCCGCCACCACACGACCCTACGCCGCTTGCTAAAGATGCTTTCAATCTAACTTCAAGAGTTCTTAGTCTCCAAGCTCTTCCAAAGCAGCCTGATGCCTTGTATTTTGGCTGGGACTAAAACTTTTCCAGACTTCCTACTGCCCATCTCTTGTTGCCATGGGAGTGCATGCTTGTATCAATGTGTGTCCCTTAGTGTTTCAGGTAAGATGGGAGTAAGAGGTCATCTCTCTAACAGGGGGAAAAAAAAAATGTGCACAGGAAAAGACATGGGAAAACTGACACAGCAGACCCTGCAATGCCAAGTGTCCCCAAGGTGGGACAATGTATATGCATGTCTGAAGAGGAGGGGAAAAGAGAGAGTGAACAGAAAGCGGTGAGAATGAACAATAGTAAAAAACAGGCCATATTGGGGATTACTAGAAACTAGCTGGTAAATACTGATGCCAATGAATTTGCCCAAATTAGCTGTCTGGAACAGCAGTTTCTGGCTCCAAACCACCATGTAGGACAAGGACCTTCCCTGAGGGTGGGCTGTGAGCCAGCTGCAGGGCCAAGAGTCTGGGCGGGAGGAACGCGGGCATCAGTCTCTTGTACAGCCACGCTCAACTGAAATACCAGGGACGTTATCCAACTGACTGCCCTGGACTTGATTCCAGGACACACATATTTCAAGTGAAGCAAATAATAAATGAAATGGGAAAAAACCCCACAAACCTTCTTAAAAACAGACCTGTCTCTTGAGAGACTCAGACATGAGACTAACACTGCAATTCCAAGTTACCTGTTTATCTTTTCCCGTAATTATAAAATCTTTTAAATTTAAATTGAGTTTCAATCTAATTACATCTTTGTTAAAAATTTCAGGGTTTCCCTTAATTTTCAATTGACAGAAAATATTTTAACTTTAAAGTTAAAAATGGATGATCACATACCTTTCTTTTCATGTCACATTATTAGGATTTCTGGAAATTAACATGAGGATTCCGACACAATATGTATCTATGTCTCATGCATTAATAGTTGCCTACTGTTACCAAAGTTGCTACAGAAAATCAGGACATGATCACCTTCCTGCCTTAAAGTAACAACTGTGCAGGAAGAACCACTCTCTTAATACTCTTTGCTACAGCCTAACCCCACCCACTTATGTTCAAATGTGTATGGTTGGTGGAGGGTTGCTCGGAGAGACACCCCCAGCCCAGCACTTCATGGGCTAAGCACTACGCAATTCCATGAGATGCCAATAGAGTACTATATGAACAGTGTGTCTCCCCCTGCCCCTCAGATATAAGGTGTCAGCTTTGAGGATGAATGAGTTCAAAACAAATCCAGGCAAACTCACCACCACTATCCTGAAATCAGTTCCCCAACTGAGTATACGGACAGTAGCTAGGTGTTTCTGTTGTTGTTGTTTTTTAAAGTAAGTGTATTTTTTTCCAATTATAAATTTATGCTTAAAAACAGATAAAAATTATTTTGTATTTTTTCTTAACTGAGAGGTCATGTAAAGTGCCTAGTAGGTGCTCATATATCAGTTCTCTTCTCTTTCCTTGCAGTATTCTAAGTGCTTATAAAATCCATCAAAAGGTCACTCTTAGTAGCACCTACAAACCTAATAAGCTTTTGCATTAATCATTGTGATAAAATGCTTGTGAAAATAAAAATCGCAGCTGAAAAATAAATGAGCTCGGTTTCAGTCATACATGATATAATTTTTAAATTAGGTTGGCCTTTCATATTCAGGCTTTGCTCAGACACAGACGTAACATGAATACACTTGAACTAAAACCTGTGCTCTTTCCCATGGAGTCCTAAGAAGTAAATGGCACACGAACAAGGCTCACAGCTGCGGGCTCAGGATGCAATGTAGAATCTGGGGGTTTAATTTGGGTAGGAGGGTTGGGGGTGGAGCAGAAATCATACAGCCAGGCAGACAGATGCCCCTAGAACTTGACTAACATCAGCTGGGACCTCCATAAAGTCCCAGAAGTCTTTCCTTGTCAACTACTTCCTTTCCCTGCAGCTTCCTACCTGCAGCCACCCCCAAATCTGCTCCAGTCTCCTTACTCAGCCAGCCGACCCTGCTTCCTATGTCAGCGGGCTATTTACTAAGACTTGAGATTCCTCAACTCTTGTCAAATCTGTCACTTTTCCCCACTATCTTACATGGCTTCTAGGCTGCTGAACACACCGCCTCCCCTGCAGGCAGGTCTCTGGCTCCCCTCTTCCACATTCCCTACTGACACAAGACTCGTCCTGTCTCTAGTCAGATCACCTTCCTGAGCTCAAGTCTACAAGACTTCTCTACCTGGACGCTGCAAACATCTGAAATTCGATGTGCTCAAATTCTCTTCCTTCCATACGTCTTCCTTTTCCTAGTTTTCCCAGCCAGCTTAATGGTGCCACCATCCACCAACAGAGAAAACCACAACCAAAACCAACCAATCAAATGAAAACTGTCATCTTAAGACGCTTTTCTCTATCTCCCTCCCCCTCACTTCTAAATGGCCATCAACTCTTTATTCTAAACAGGACTCTCTTGGAGCCATTGTGCTACCATATCCTCACTGCTGCGATCTGACAGCACAAATCACTTCTCACCTGGACTATTCCAATGTCCTCCTACTACTCTAGGCCAACCTCAAACACCCTTTTGAATGCAGCCAGACAAAAAGACTGACTATGCTACTGCCATGCTTAAAATCACCCTCTGCACCCCATGCAGACTGCCCACTCCTGCCATCACTGTTCTCTAGTTCCCCCCCAGATGGAGAGTTCCCTAGAACAGGGCTTTTATCTTTGAAATTCACATTAAAAGTAAAGTGAGTGTCATCTAGCTTCTGCTTGGAATTCTTGACGGTTTACTTTAGGCACATGATTTCTCTGGATTTTTATGAACCAAGAAAGCCACAAATATTTGATGCTTACTTCAAATTTATAGAACGGCTACCTACATTTACCGTGTCTTACGTCATGAAGAATACCTTTCACGTGGGCTCCATTTACAAGCACTGTAGACAGAAGAAACAGGATGCTGTGCTCTCAGAATAAGGGGGATATGGTTTCCTATGTTTATCATTCTCCCTGAAATGGAATTCAAATGCAGCAAGTGAGGTTTTGGAGATGCTTTAATGACACCGAATCCTTTATGTGTGTGTGTCTCACAGAGCAGCCGGATCACTTTTTATTCTAGAGTAGTACTGCCCATAGGACTTCCTGCAATGAAGGAAATGTTCTAGGTCTGCACTGTTCAGTGTGGTAGCCACCAGCCACAAAGGGCTATCTAGCAATTAAAATGTGGCTAACGCAGCTGAAGAATTGAATTTTTAATTTTCATTAAGTAAAATGTAAGCAACCACACATGGCTCGTGCTTTCTGTATTGGACAACACAGTTCCAGAGCATGGCATTACTTTGTGAAACTAAAGCAGCAGTGCCTTGACTTAAAAATGGCAATGCACAAAGTCTTGCAAAACACTTCTGATTCCTAAATTGCCAAATCTCCAAAAATTAGTATTTTGTTAGTAAAAATGGAGCTAACTTTTTATTACTATCAAACACTCTAAGGTTACTAAGATACATATACATTTACATACATCTTACCAGAAAGATATCTTCTTTGACTGCTAAACAAAGATTTATGAATGGGAGTTTTCTATAGTGTTTTCTAAAACTTGCCAGTACACAACATTCTTGAAACCTTCTTGAAGTTAAAAAATGAGACGGGGAAAGGAATTTGTTTCAGTAGACAAACAGAGCAGCAGTTACTTTCTGTAAAATGTTCACATAAAAGGCGAGCTCGAACCTAAGACAACTTTACCCCTGCAATGAGAAAATTAAAAAAGAAAAATTTTTGGCTAACTTAAACTAGAAAAAAACCCTTTAGGACTGCAGATCAATTAGTCAAATGTCTGCTTATAATCTTTAATTTATTAACTTCCATGTATTTTAAAATATAGAAGGCAACACATTAATTCATGAAACAATTTTACGCCAACTATTCACTTACATCTTCAACACCAGCGTCTCTGTAGTCACTGAAGCCACTCTGAATCATCAAATTCCATTTTCCAGAACACACCATCTTCGCTCCTACCAAATCATCTATGATACAGCACTTGATGCTCTCGCTGGAAATCTCAACGCAAGCCATCAATACCCATTCAGGTGGCAGAACTTTTTAAATGTATCACTTACTGTTGATACATTGGTGGTATAAATATCCCGAACTAGCAATGACTGAGATTGTTTCAGTCCAATATGTATTTCCCAAACGGCATCTTGTTGTTGGAAAGAGTAATTACAGTGCCTGTAACAGGAGAGACTTAAACATGTGGTACCACCCTCTTTTCAGAGGGATACTCTCCTTGAAGACGCTTTTTGAGAGAGAAGGTGGCCTGGAGTGATCTGGTTTCCTCATGCCTTCTCAGAGTGCTCTTTAGGCTCCGGATTTGGATTCAAGTGCCTGCCTCTGCGAAGCAGTCATTTTCCTTTTGGAGTCACAGGCAGACACAAAGCTGCCAGGACAAGTGGCTGGGCCTTCCCTACTTTTAATCCCACACCACTACAGGCACAATCTTTCCAAACGGCTAATCTGACGCCATCTGTGCTCAGCTTAAAAACTTTCTCCTTCCTTCACCAGTGTGGAGGATAAAAAAAAATCATCTCCACTGTGTCACCCTGAGGTTACTCTTATCTGCCTCTGTTTACAAAACAGGTGGGTACCACAAGGCCTTCTCACCTTAGGGGCTTTGGTCAAAATGGCACTCCTAGCTGGTTTAGCTAACTCCCACTCATGCTTCACAGCCTAGCCTGGCCACTTCTTCCTCCCCAAAGCTTCCTTGAGCCTGATTCCTTCCACCCACCAAACCCAGGAACAAACCTCTATCACAGGAATCACCATACTATTTGTTTCCTACACCACCACTACTAATACCTGGCACTTACTGAGTGTACATCACAGGTAAGATACTATTTTAAGTGCTTTACGTAGACTATCTCGTTTACGCCTCCCGAGAACCCTATAAGCTAGGGAGCATTCTTCAGATAAGAAAGCTGAGGCTCAAAGAAGTCAGACAGGTGCCCAAGGGTCCATGGTGCCAGGAGGGGAGCTTGGGCCACCTGGCTGCATGGTCTGAGCTCTTACCTTTTACAGTGTCTTGCTGCTCAAAGGCTTCTCTCGGGAAACACAACAGTGAAAGCTTACCAAATGCTCGTTGAGAGAGTGATCACAACAGTTACTACCTGAGAAGCTGTCTGTCTGTCACATGGAGAGGCTAGAAACGGTTTCTAGCACTGTCCACTGGGTAATGCTGGTTTAACAGAGCGCCCCCGGGGCTCCCTTCCAGCTAAAACGAATCATCAAATAAACAAAACAAACAACAGCCCTTTCTCCAGAGATGTCCTTCATAGGTATTATGAAGGACATCTGTTTGCGAAAGTAAAACCAAAAAACCAGTGACTGAATAGTTAAGAGGAGCCTTTACCTAGTTCCACAGTGATAGAACCAAACAAATCTCACACATTCAGAGGGAGAAGCAACAAAACTATTCCAAAACACACAAATCTGCTTTACTGTTGATGACAAAACACAAACAAAAAAATGGTCAAGGCAAGCCCATTTTTTGGTTTGCCAATTTAACACTGATTTTTAAGGCAGGAATGATTTATAATTGACAAAAATCAAAATTACATTTAACGCAAAAACTTTAGGCCTAAGAGGAACCTAGAAAGTATTCTCTGTCAAAAAAAGAAATTGTAATAGCTGATAACTAGTATTTACAGAATACTTCCCACTTGTCAGGCATTTTCACATTCATTAATCCTTTTTTGGGTATCCTGTAAAAGGTCCAGTTTATCAGTCATTACCCCATTTTACTGAAGAGGAAACGAAGGCTCCGAGAGGTTACAGATAGTAGTTACATGGTTTCGACCTGAGGCCGATGTAGTCACCAAGCCCCCTCCGCTACATGAAGCTTCTCCGAGCGTAAAGCTATGGCTCCAAACTCCTCTTCCTACTCCCACCCTCAAGCAGAGCTGGGACCCAGACCGGGGCGGCCACCGTGTCCGCCCTACCCCGCAGCGCTAGGTCACCTAATAGTAGACGGCCCCTGCCCGCGCGCCCCTCCCAGCGCAGCCCCGATTCCTGCCAGCCGGGTCTCCCTTCCTAGACCTCCACCTGCAAGGTCAGAGATCAGCGCTTCCAGCCTGCCGCCGCGGGGCACGAGCCCAGGGCGCTCTCACCGCTGTCGGGAGGGCAGCACTTCCGCTGAGCCTCCTAGGACACCCGGTCCCTCACCCTCGGCTCCCCCGCCCACGTCGCGCCCGGGCGCTCAGGGCCTCGGGGCTCCGCGGCGCGCACCCCGTACGCGGCTGTCAGGGGCGCGGCCGCCTTGCGGGCGCCCTTGCAGGTGGGCATCGCCGCGCTCGCCCGCGTCCTCCCCGCCACCCTGCGCCAAGTTTCATCCCGACTTCGGCCCACAGACACTCCCTCTCCCGTAAATGAAGAAGAGGCCGGGCCCGCGCTCCGGGCCTCCAGGCGGTGCCGCCCGCTCGCCCCGCCCCCACCGCCCAGGCCGCGCTGCCGCCTGCGCTGCCGCCCGCGCCCTCGGCCCGCCGCCCGCACTCACTGAACATCCCAGGCGGCTCCCGCTCCCCCCGCCGCCGCCGGGGTCGCCCCGCGTCCGCCTCCGTCGTCTCCGCGGCAGGCTCGCGCTCCGCGGCCGGCTCAGCCGGGCCCCCGCGCCCAGTGCCCCGCCGCCCCCGCGGCGGCTCTGGGCTGCAGCCCCATGACTGATTGACGCGGAGCCGCCGCGGGCTGGGCCGGGCCGCTCGGGCCTCGACGCGCGACCGTCTCCGCCAATGGGCGCGGCGCCTCGGCGCTCGGCTGGCGATGCCTGGCGTGCGAGCCGTCCCGCCCCACGTTCCTTCCGCCCGGTCCAGCACCGCCCCGCAGCTCCCAGCGCAGCCGGAGTCCGGAGGAAGGAGCGCGATCCCCCACGTGGTGGCCCCGGAGTCGGTCCCGCTGGTGCTGCGGCCGTTCGTCCCTGCGCGGTCCCCATCCGGGGCTGGCCGCCGGGAGAGCTCCCCACCCGGTGACTGCTCTCCGCCCCGCCCGCCGCCCCTCACGGCGGGGTCTGCGTGAGTTCCTCACCTGGGGGCGGCCTGCAGGTGAGCCCCCTCCCAGCCGACCCTCCGCCCCGCCCGCGGTCCTTCCCAGGTGACCAGGTCCCTCCAGGTGAGCTCCCTACCTGGGCATGGCCCTCCCACGCTGGCTTGCTCCTCCGGCGGCCCCTCGCCTCGCTCCTGGCTGCTCGCTTCCTTCTGTTCCGCAGGGTTTAGCGTGGCCGCGCGAGGACGGACGGGGCTTTGCGGTCCGCACCAGGCTTTCCACGCCCGCTCGCAGGGATCGCTGCGGGCACCGAGGGCCCAAGGTTGACAGATCCGGGAGGGTGTATGGGGCGTCTTTGTAGCCAGTTCTGCAGATACTTTTAAAGTACTTTGTAGCTGTCGCCATGGCTGTATAACATTGAATTTAGAAGTTAAATTGTAGCTGTTGAATGGATATTGGACGTTTCGACAAAGAGGAAGACTGACAGCATTTGACTGTTCTAGCCTCTGAAATAGTGAAGGGTACCGTGCTGAACCTGTCTTTCATCCGATGTTCGCTCATTCCCTGTAAAGATCCCTATTGAGAATTAGCTCTGAAGGTAGGTCTATAGGATTTCAGACCCCTTAGATTTTAAAAATCCAGCGATCCAGTTCTCAGGATAGCAAATTGTTTTGGTTTGACAGTATTTAAATTGGAATCACGGGGCTGCGATCTTTTCTCGGTATTTCATTGGCCCTATTTTGTTATTTACGATAATTTTATTTCAGTATTAAGTATCATGAAAAACTTTCTCCCTTGAGGAACTGACTTGTTTACTTTTATGTAATGAAAATGACTTAACCTGATATGTTCTCCCCTTTTTACTTTGGCTTTTAGGAAACTCTAAGCTACATTTACCTCAGTTTTATAGGATTATAGGTGGCTGGTATGTTTGTGTTCCTTCTTTATTCATAATTGTATCCTTCCAGCGTTAATCATGTAACTATATTCTGTAGAGTCTTAGAAGCAGTGTGTGTTGGTAAGTTTATGAAGTTACTGTTGCAGGTGAAAAAACATTCTATCTGTTGGGACTGGGTTTATACTATATTTCTTTTGTATAAGAACATACTATATATTCTTTTGTACTTGTACTATTTCCAAATACTGCTTATTTATCTTTTTTTTTTTAAAGATGATGTTGGGGGGTAGGAGTTTATTAATTAATTAATTATTGCTGTGTTGGGTCTTCGTTTCTGTGCAAGGGCTTTCTCTAGTTGTGGCAAGCGGGGGGCCACTCTTCATCGCGGTGCGCGGGCCTCTCACTATCGCGGCCTCTTTTGTTGCGGAGCACAGGCTCCAGATGCGCAGGCTCAGTAGTTGTGGCTCACGGGCCTAGTTGCTCCGCAGCATGTGGGATCCTCCCAGACCAGGACTCGAACCCGTGTCCCCTGCATTAGCTGGCAGATTCTCAACGACTGCGCCACCAGGGAAGCCCTATTTATCTTTTTAAACTGTTCAGTGGGGTGGGTCCTAGTATATACTCTATAGTATGTATTAGAATATTTTTGCAGAAAAAACTCTTTCAATCTAAAACCATGTGTGAACGAATCTTTTCACAAGTAATTTGAACACTTTGGGTTTTGTTCCATTGAATTCCTGCGCACTGACCTCTGAGGATGTGATGTTTGATCACAGCAGGAATACTTATATGTGTGTGTGTAATCCATCGTCTGTTTGAATTTCCTCCAAGAAACTCATGGACTCAAGCATCTTATGTATAAACTTCTGCCCAACAGTGTTTAATTCATTAGAAAAATATTTTTAAAGGAGTATAAGTTATGTAGACAATAAGGTACATAGTGTTCATTTTCTGCTGCCTATTAAGTTTGACCTTAATATTCTGGTCCTTTATATTAAAAAAATATAAATTTTTTCCATTGCTTTAAATTGTAGGTAAAGCACAGCAATGGCCGCTGTTTATTCTGGCATTTCTCTAAAACTTAAAAGCAAGACAACTTCCTGGGAAGATAAACTAAAACTAGCGCACTTTGTCTGGATTTCCCATCAGTGTGTTCTTCCAAATAAAGAACAAGTAAGTTTAATGTGAAAGTTACATTTCTACAACCTAAACTAATGATCACTTATGTAAATTGCATATTGACATTTAGTTAAAATTTAAAAAGATTAAAGGTTGGGGAAGGGAAACATGGTTAGAAAGTTAAAAGTCCTATCAGTGAGATAAAGTAAGTAGTTAGGTATTACATTAACAAAGTTTTTCTGTTACAAAACCTCAACATTTCGTTTATGTTTGGAAACATCTCTTATATTCTGAATTAAATATGTGCATCAGTGAGCAAATTAGGATTTAGGTTACAGAAGTTAAGTTCTGAGTCTGTTGGCAGCTTCATTTGTTTGTAAATCCTAAGTGATGCTCCATAAGCAATTCTTGTTGGTGCTTTGTTAAACGTCTTTGGAACTTGATGAATCGAAGGCTGGAAGTAGGGAAGCTTTAGCATTTATAGTAAACTGAGGGGAAATAGATTAGAAACCGATAGATTAGAAACAGATTAGGAACCAAGAAAGACATAGCTCTTTGTTAACATTTCTCAAGCTTATCTGACTAAGAAAAGCAGTTAATACAATGGAGACACCGGGATGATGAGCTCATGCAGTTAGATACTCATTTGCTAGTATTAAGCAGCACAAAATGTGTCAGGTGGATTACAGCCATTGAAATGATGAGGTCCAGTATGTAGAGCACTAGCAGAGCTAGTCGTTTCTAAATCTGGCTGCACCTGAGAATCATTTTGTCTGTTTGACCTGGCAGCTGTGGCAGGCAATTTCATCAAGGTTTCCACTACCCTTCTCCAGAGAGAGTTTTTTCCTTTTAGCGTTTGTCACTATTCGTGTTGTTATTGACAGTTCTGGTGTCCTGAGCTGAAGCCTCACCACTTTTCCTTGTGTTTATGAATAAGGAAACACGTCACAATAATGGAAACTGTTTATGTCCAGCCCTCCTTTTAATACAGCACTTGTGAATCATTTCATAGAAGACTCTCTGTCTTCTGAACAGGGTAAATAGGTTTCGGGATGAAGCTGCAGTTAACTCGGGAAGCCAGGACACAAACCCTGGTCTTCTGACTCTGCATTTTTGCTTTTGTGTGTCATTCCTTTTGTGGCCATTCTGAGCAATTGTTGTTGTGCTTTTAACTTGTAAAACTTGGAAGCAATTAGTTAGAAGAAACCGGTTTCTCTTGAAACTTTTTATTGGCCCCAGATGAAGACACACTTAGTTTTTTTGATTGATTCTTTAATAATAAATATTTTAAGACACCAAAATGTAATATAATGTTACCAAAGATAAGTTTTAAAGGAGAGTTTTTCCCCCCTGGCAATTGTATTTGGTTATTCGTTTATTTTTAAAGTATATTCCAAATTCAGGTATTACTTGATTGGGCACGACAGTCGTTGGTTGCGTTTTATAAGAAAAAACTTGAACTGACGGAAGACATTGTCGAAAGGCTTTGGATCTATATGGATAACATTCTACATAGCAGAAAATTGCAGAATCTCCTCAAGAATGGAAAGACAATTAACCTTCAGATTTCCCTCCTCAAGGTAATTAACAGTTTCCTGTGTTATCCTATAAGTGTTACACGTATCTCTATTGATTTCCTGTTAATGCTGGAGGCTTATTTGTCTTACGGTTAATGATATGAAGATACAATATCAAAGTAGGGGAGGAGAAAGAAATAATATTTTTAGAGTTATAATAACGACTGATATTTATTGAATGCATATTGTATGCGCTACACCGTGCTAAGCACTTTATATTATGAAAAGCTTAGAACTTTTTCGTAAAGTGGTTAATTACCTTTTTAGTTGGAAAAGGTAGCCAGCAAATGATGCTACTTTATGACTTTTTTTTTCACCTTTCTGCTGGACTGGAGGGAGGTCAAAGGCCAAACTCTGGATGAGAATTTCCTCAAAGGTTTTTGGCTCCGTGATTTTGAAGTCTCAGGTCGGGATTATAAACTTCACTGTCAGTATTGAGTATTTTGAAATACTGTGAGAATAGCCGGTGACAATAAAAAGCACAAATAAGGAGTACTGAGCGTGGGCCAGGTAACCTGCCGAAAGTCACACAGAAAGTAAGTGGCAGAGCTGGGATTTGAACCTCCATCTGTCTGATGGCAAAGCCTGCGCTCTACGCTGCAGCCTCACCCACACGAGCGTGTGCGCAGGAGAAAAGCAGTAGAGGCTGGGAACAGAAGAATTAAATGGTTGATGCCTGATGGTTCATAGACTTTAGTGGTTCTTGAAATTATGCTCTAAATTGTGTCACTTTTTAAAATGATAGACCAGTGGTCACCAAAGTGGGTTATTCTGAATGGTTCTTTGGGAGTGTGGGAAGAAAATCTTACATCTCTATATGTTTTTTAAAAAGTCACTTTAATTTCTATGTATGCTTTATAATTATATAAGATACTAGTGCTATAGTGCATACATATAATTTATAACCTTATCGGGTATAAGTGTGGAAAAAGTTGTATAATCAGAAAAATTTGGAGATCACTGTAGTAAGTGTGCTGGCATTTAAGTATGTGATATCTTTGTTTCGGCTTTTCCAGAGCCAGCAGTTACTCGGATGGAGATAAACACACCTGTGTCCTTGGGCTACTGCTAACTTAACACCTAGGATAAATTTGATTCTCAGATGCCGTAAGGCTGGGAGCAAGTCACTTAGCCTATAAGTGAACTTTGGAACCTGTCTGGCCCTCATAATTTCTGGTGCTTGTGAATTTCAGAATTTTGGAAGCAATAGACTGTGGGTTTTCTGTATGTTAAGTAGTTGCTGGCAGCGTTTACTTTCCTCTTAAGAATGCCTTTTGCTTTGGCTTTTTAAATACAAACAGTATGACTGATTATAAAAATGTGTTTTGGACCACAGGATCATAACCCAAGGCCGCTGTCCATCTACCTGTAGCATCTAAGTTGAATTATAGGTTTAGGATCTAAGAAAAAGTGAAATCTTAGGAGTTTAAGCCTTACAAAACTCTGCTCTTTAAAAAGGGACAGCAAATTTACAAAGGCACTGAGCCCCTTCCCAAGTTTATACTGGTAGCAGATGGATGTGTGTAGGAGTTAAGACAGGTCCTCTGCCTTCCTTTGGTGCGCTAAGGAAATGCCAAGTTCATTTAGATGTGCGAATCTGGGCATTTCTCTCATTCAGATGAGGGCAAGGAGTGAGTTCACTGATTGTGTTGTATTTTTTGTGTGTACGTGTGGGTTTAGGGTCAGTGATGAGTTTTCTTTCTTTCTTAATGGTCAGATCATCAATGAGAGAATGGCCGAGTTTGCTCTCTTGGGATCTCAGAGGAGCATCTGTGTTGTGCTGAGCTGCTGCCAGGGTATCCTCTCGACACCCGCCCTTGCTGTCATCTACACGGCCAGGCAGGAGCTGACGGTCGACCTGCTGAGCCAGCTGTGCTGGTTGGCCTGTAGGCAGCCGGGAGCCGTGATGCCCCAGTTGTTCGAGGTTCTTCACCTGACCCTCGGCCTTTACCTCTCAATTCAGCGGCAGCAGGTCAACCCGAGACGCACCTTTGGGGAGGTGACCACACACTTGCTCCAGCCCTGCCTGGTCCTGAGACACTTACTCTTGGCAGGCACGTGGACCCAGGCTGGCCAGGGCGTGCTGCGGCCGGCGCTAGGCCGGGACATTAGGAGTCAGATTGAGGCCGTGCTTCGAGGTGGAGCTTTTCAGGCCGAGCTGCTCCCTTCCTACAAAGAGGAGCTCTTGGACCAGCAGCAAGGTGACACGAAGATGGGGGCCATGAAGAATATCCTGGCGCCCCTGGGCACCGTGACGGCCAGGCTGGTGGATGCCGGCTACTGTGAACCGTCCCTTCAGGCTGCTGTGGTGGCCAACTCCGTGGCCCTGCTGTACAAGCTCTTTGTAGATTCTTACCTCAAGGAGGGGAACCAGCTGCTCTGCTTCAAGGTGCTCCCTCCGCTGTTCGGTTGCTTAAGGATTTCCCACCTGCGGGAGGAGCAGCTGCAAGCCCTGTCTGCGTCTGACTGGACCGTGGAACTCCTGGCCTTGGAACAGCTGCTAAATTCAGTGGCCAGTAGTACTATCTACAACATTGCCACTGACCGGATTCGGCACGGGGAGACTCAGTTCCGCTTCTACCGCCGTCTGGCCGAGACGCTGCTAAACCACCCACAGGCCCCCGTGCCAGCCTGGTTCCGCTGCCTCAAGGCTTTGCTGTCTCTGAATCATTTGATTCTGGAGCCAGACCTGGACGACCTGTTGGCTTCAGCTTGGATCGACGCAGAAGTCGCAGAGTCGCGGACCCAGAAATCCCAGGAGGCGCTGATCGGTACACTCTTCCAGACGTTCGCCAAGCTCCGGCAGGTGCCCCGGCTGTTCGGGGAGGTGCTGGGCGTGATCTGTCGCCCCGCGGCCGAGGCGCTCAGGCTGCCTGTGCTGTCTGCGGGCCCCGCTGCTGTGCTCCGCGAGTGCCTCCCGGATCTGCCCCCGAGCCAGGTCCTGGACGCCTGGGCCCTCATCCTGGAGAGCTTCCAGTCTCTGGTCCTGCCTGATTTGCAGGGTGACATGGACATGGCCCTGAAGTCGCTGTCACTGAGCTCGCTGCTGCACTGCGTCATGGTCCACGCGCGGAGCCTGGATGGCGACTCGCCCCTGCCCGTGGTCAGGCGCACGCGGCGCACCATGGACGAGACGCTGCGGGGCCTCGTGAAGCCCCTGCTGGACCTCCTCTGCAAGCCCCAGCCCTCGGTGCCCGAGCCCTGGCGACAGAGGGTCGGTGACTCTGCGCTCCTGCTCGCCCACACCTGGGCCCAGGTGGACACTGTGCTGGGCTTGAGCTGCGACCCGTATCGCTCTGAGCCCGGGGCCCTCGCGGGCACCGCCCCGGAGCCCTCGAGCCTCCCCCCGCTGCTCCCGGGCGTGGAGGCCAGGCAGTGGAAGGAGATAGAGGAGTTTGCGGCTCAGTCCGACTCCCTCGGCAGGTACTGCTTGGAGCAGCTCCACCTGCAGAGGATGAAAAACACCTTGCTGCAAGTGAGCGTCCAGTCTGAAGAAGCCCTCCTTGCTCTGAGGCGCGATGCCGCCTACATCCTGGGCTCCGGGAGAGCGAGCCTGACCCGGGGGACGACGGCCTCCTGGGACGGCCAGGTGGGGACAGTGAGTGCGCTCACCTACCCCGTCGCCCACTGGCACTTGGTCGTGTCCAATCTCACGATCTTAGCATCCTATCTTTGTCCAGACGACCTGCGGTACCTGGCCGACATCCTGCTGAGAACTTTGCCAACGAGCAAAGCCCAGGAAGGCCCGGCGGAGGAGGAGCCAGACATCACACTTGAAGAAATATCGAAGGCCGTCCTTCACAGCCCTCTCCTCCCCGAAATGCAGTCCCTCCACTCTGCGCTCTTACTGCGCGTGACGGCGAGCTGCGCTGGCATCCTGTGTGCTGGCGCCCAGGGGGGCCCTGCTCTTCTCCGCCAGCAGCTGCCCTGGCTTTTTGAAGGGGATTATGCGGTCGTGGCTCACGGGGAAAGCAGATTTCCAAAGGTCGGATCGGAAGGTGTAGAGCCAAGGGGAGAAATCGCCCAAAACTTACTCTCCTTGGCCAGGGGTGACTCCCCCGTCCAGCTGGAGGGAGAGCAGCTGGAGAGCATTCTTTGGCTTTTGGAGGTTCTTTCTGCTCTGCAGCTGGACAGCCTCCCGCCCCCCTGCCACGTGCATTGTGTTCTCCTGCTGCTGTCCCTGGCCAGCACCGTGCTGGGCAGTTCTTGCTCCCCCTCGCTGACCCTCAGGTTCTTGATGACGTGCTACCGGCTTCTCGGTTACCTGCAGAGAGGGAAGAGCGCCCAGTCGGTGCTCAGGGTCATGTACGTTAGCGATATCTTTGAGATCACGCTGACCTCCTTGTTCAAAGCCAGTAGGAGGTTTCTTGTGGACATGGACGACCCCTCTTGGCTGGAATTCCTCCAGGTGGTGGGGACGTTCTTAGAACAGCCACTGCAGGTGCTCCTCCAGAGGAAGCTCAGCCCGGAGCTCAATTTTGGGAAAAT
This sequence comes from Orcinus orca, assembly GCF_937001465.1. NCBI lineage: Eukaryota > Metazoa > Chordata > Mammalia > Artiodactyla > Delphinidae > Orcinus > Orcinus orca. The sequence goes on from NC_064572.1 coordinate 7,541,325, forward strand.
CCTTGCGTTCCTCTCGAGTTCCCAGCTGCGCCCTGAAGCAGCTCCAGGCACACGGTCGGAAGATCAGACACCTCTGGGCCAGCAGCTCCTTCTGGTGTCCTTAACCAAGCTGTGCCAGGTGCTGGGGCCTTTGGTCAAGGAGCAGGATCAGCACGAGGCCCTGGAAGCACCGCGTGAGCTGTTGCAGGCGGCCGTGGTACAGGCGGGGGCTGTGCTCCAGCTCTGCACTGCCCGCGGGGCCCGGGACTGCCGCCTCCCGCCGCCCATCCTCTCGTCGGTCGCCTCGCTCTTGGAGGCCGATGTGGCCCTGTGCTCTGGGCACGGCGGGACGGACCACGTGCTGCTGCCCCATGCCGCCCTCTACCAGGCTGTCTACTCTCAGATCCTGTCGGAGTTGCCAGATCTAGCAGGAGACACCCCATCTCTCCAGGCAGCTGTGCAGTTTTTGACTCTGTTCTTTTTAGCCCCAGAACTGCACCCCCAGAAGGAGTCTGTGTTTACCTCTGTGTTTCAATCTGTGAGAAAAGTCCTTGCAGGTGAGACGTTTTCTCTTGAGCTAGTTCTGTACCGTAGAGCTTTTGGTGAGAGGTCGCTAAGCGGCAGCCAGGTGAGTTGCTCCCCCTCTCCTTTTTGGAGCAGGTCTCTGCATTTCTGAAGGTACCACACGATGACCTGGGAGAAACTCTCCCTCCCCGGAGTTCGTTTCTGGTGTCTGCCTTCTCTGCACCTGTAAGCAGTTACCTTCACAGGTGTTTTACCTGCTTTTTAGACAGACAGCAGCCTTCTAGGTATATTGTTTTGCACTTCAGTTTTTCACTTATTTTGGAGATTGTTCTAGTTTATAGTTTTGAACCACTCTTCTCTGTTTCAGCCTTTTTCTGTCCTGGCCCCAGAGGTCAACATAGATAGTTTCATCTTTATTCGTAGGCCCTTCAGTATCAGATCTTCAGCGCCATCAGTGGACTTCAGAAAGATAAAATCTGCCAACTTTTCAAAACTCCAAGTGACTTAATTTATAGAGAACCTCATAAAATTCCTTGAGGGCAGGACATCGTCCCGTAGGTCTCAGAGTGGTACCGGGCGTCGTGGGGCTGTGGGTGCTGATTGGACAGAGGCTCAGCCTGTGATGTCATCGCAGTGTTGTAGTCGGATGTCACCCTTGCAGGCCAGCTAATCAGGACTGAAAACCCAGCCGGTGTCTTCATTCTCTCCAGCAAGACAGTCACTACCTGCTGTCCCCGAGGTCAGAGGTTGGCAGGCTAGGGTCCGTCCCTAACTTGAGCTCATCAGGGTGGCACTGTTCCCAGTTGGCGTGGGTCCGTTTTCTTCTTGTTTGGTTGGTACTGAGGTGGAGGCTAGTTAGGGTAGGCCTCTGAGGTGGGGCTGGGGAGTCTGCCAGCCTAGCCCAGCCATCACAGCACACACAGGTGTTCTCTGGGCCCCTGTAGGAAGCAAGGCCGCCTGGGCCAAGGCCAGGGCTGGGGTGCTGTAACCTGAAGGACACTCTGCTGCCCCCCTTTCTGATCTGCCCTGGTTGTGGATTGACTGAAAGGCTTCGGTCTCACGTGTGCTGTCTCACCCTGTCAGCTGCTGTCTTAGGGAATGGTGTCACCTTAGTAACGGGGGCTGAAATTCAGTCCTCTGTTAACACTGGTTAGAGCATTCTAAACGAACGTCCTAAGATATGGCCCCCGGTGGTCCGAAGCTCTGACCCTCCTGCCCCTTCGTTGGACAGCATGCAGTGTTCCCCTTTATCCCTGCGACCCCCTGCAGAACGCAGGGTCCGCCTTTATCCCTGCGACCCCCTGCAGAACGCAGTGTCCGCCTTTATCCCTGCGACCCCCTGCAGAACGCAGGGTCCGCCTTTATCCCTGCGACCCCCTGCAGAACGCAGGGTCCGCCTTTATCCCTGCGACCCCCTGCAGAACGCAGGGTCCGCCTTTATCCCTGCAGTGGAGGTGGCCCCTAAGTCCTGACTGTGTGTCCTTGGACTGCTGGTACCTTTGGCTTTGGGGGCAGAGCCGCGGTCGGGAGTGAGGCCAGCCGCCCCACTGCTTCCCCAGATCGCAGGCCTGAGCACTGCCCCAGGGCCCAGGCCTCAGGCACCTGAGCTGCTAGACTGGGCCTAGAGAAGGGACCAGGGTGGTGGGAGGTCTGGAGCAAAGGCCAAGGGGGGAGTGGCCCAAGGCTTTGGGCTGGGAGAGGGAGGGTTAAGGTGACCACCTGGGTCCTCGGGGGTGATGCAGGTAGGTTTCAGCTCAGAAAAATGAGCATTTTTAAGAAATGCTCTCTGACAGGAGAATCAGCTGCCTCAGTTCAATTATAAGAACCCGTCCGTCTTAAAAACGCTTCATATACGTGTGGAAGGAACTGTGTCCTCTGGCGATGACTGAGCTGTTGATTTTGACTTGTCTAATTTAGTAAACAGACGTTCACACAAGTTACCTGAGTCACAGGGTGAGGAAAGGCTCTGAAATGACCAGAGCGGTGGATTGTGCCGGCAGGCGAGGCCTCCGCCATGGGAGGTGGGTGAAGGGAGGGCGGGTGAGGTGGCAGTGCTGACACTCAGCCTCCCAGGGATGGGAGTCTGCGGTGCCCTTTCTTTGATTTGCCAACTGCAAGAGTTGGTGCTGTTCTACCCATTTCACGGATGAGCAAATTGAGGCCCAGAGAGGTCCTGCATCCAGGATCTTACAGTTTGTGGAACACTTGGACCTAGATGTTCTCTCTCGAAGCCTTGGTCCCGCCCGCCCCCTGTAAGCAAAGACTGGGGCGTAGGAGTGTCTTCTGCAGTGTGGGATAGTCTGCTGGCTGGAACGGGGCTGGAAAGTTACTCTGGAGTCAGATTGTAAAGGGCCTTGAACTCCCTAACCGTGGGCTCTCTGATGAAACCTGGGGACACTGGGTTTACTTCAGAAGGCTGTCCTGCATTAAGTGGGAACAACTGGGTGACTGCAGCGGGCCGTCCCCACAAGCTTGGGGTTCTTTCCATCTCTTCAACATCCCCGTCTGTGTTAAAGCACCACCACACCCCTGTGCCCCTATTGATTTTATAAAAGAATATAAGCAAAGTAGAAAAAGAGTATAAAGAAAGTGCCGGTCACCTGTCTCTCATGGTCCAGAGACAAGCCCTGCTGAACATCGTCTTCCTCCTCATTCTCTCGGGCTTTTCTCCGGGCTGGGTGCAGGGCACAGGTGCCGTGGGCAGGGCACAGGTGCCGCGGGCAGGGCACAGGTGCGTGGGCAGGGCACAGGTGCCGCGGGCAGGGCACAGGTGCCGGGTGCAGGGCACAGGTGCCGTGGGTAGGGCACAGGTGCCAGGTGCAGGGCACAGGTGCCGCGGGCAGGGCACAGGTGCCGCGGGCAAGGCACAGGTGCGTGGGCAGGGCACAGGTGTCGTGGGCAGGGCACAGGTACCGTGGGCAGGGCACATGTGCCGCGGGCAGGGCACCGGTGCCGCGGGCAGGGCACACGTGCCGCGGGCAGGGCACAGGTACCACGGGCAGGGCACAGGTGCCGGGTGCAGGGCACAGGTGCCATGGGCAGGGCACAGGTGCCGGGTGCAGGGCACAGGTGCCGGGTGCAGGGCACAGGTGCCGTGGGCAGGGCACAGGTGCCGGGTGCAGGGCACAGGTGCCGTGGGCAGGGCACAGGTGCCGGGTGCAGGGCACAGGTGCCGCGGGCAGGGCACAGGTGCGTGGGCAGGGCACAGGTGCGTGGGCAGGGCACAGGTGCCGGGTGCAGGGCACAGGTGGCACAGGTACCGCGGGCAGGGCACAGGTACTGTGGGCAGGGCACATGTACCACGGGCAGGGCACCGGTGCTGTGGGCAGGGCACACGTGCCATGGGCAGGGCACAGGTACCGCGGGCAGGGCACAGGTGCCATGGGCAGGACACAGGTGCCGGGTGCAGGGCACAGGTGCCGTGGGCAGGGCACAGGTGCCGGGTGCAGGGCACAGGTGCCGCGGGCAGGGCACAGGTGCGTGGGCAGGGCACAGGTGCGTGGGCAGGGCACAGGTGCCGGGTGCAGGGCACAGGTGGCACAGGTACCGCGGGCAGGGCACAGGTACCGCGGGCAGGGCACAGGTACTGTGGGCAGGGCACATGTACCACGGGCAGGGCACCGGTGCTGTGGGCAGGGCACACGTGCCACGGTCAGGGCACAGGTACCGCGGGCAGGGCACAGGTGCCGGGTGCAGGGCACAGGTACCGCGGCAGGGCACAGGTGCCATGGGCAGGACACAGGTGCCGGGTGTAGGGCACAGGTGCCGGGTGCAGGGCACAGGTGCCATGGGCAGGGTACAGGTGCTGCAGGCAGGGCACAGGTGCTGCAGGCAGGGTACAGGTACTGCAGGCAGACACAGGTGCCGGGTGCAGGGCACAGGTGCCGTGGGCAGGGCACAGGTGCCGGGTGCAGGGCACAGGTGTCATGGGCAGGGTACAAGTGCTGCAGGCAGGGCACAGGTACTGCGGGCAGGGCACAGGTACTGCAGGCAGGGTACAGGTACTGCGGGCAGGCACAGGTGCCGGGTGCAGTGCACAGGTGCCATGGGCAGGGTAGGGGTGCTGCAGGCAGGGCACAGGTGCTGCAGGCAGGGCACAGGTACTGCGGGCAGGGCACAGGTACTGCGGGCAGGGTACAGGTCCTGCAGGAAGGGCACAGGTGCCGGGTGCAGTGCACAGGTGCCGTGGGCAGGGCACAGGTGCCGGGTGCAGGGCACAGGTGCCGTGGGCAGGGCACAGGTGCCGGGTGCAGGGCACAGGTGCCATGGGCAGGGTACAGGTGTTGCAGGCAGGGCACAGGTGCTGCAGGCAGGGTACAGGTACTGCGGGCAGGGCACAGGTACTGCAGGCAGGGCACAGGTGCTATGGGCAGGGCACAGGTGCTGGGTGTGAGGGTTGGTGTCATGCTGTGCATGTTCCCTGCAGTTTTGACCTGCACCATGACCGTTCCTGCGTCCCTGAGATGCTGACTTTTAGCAGCTGTGCACCATTTCACCTGCCCCTTGTCTATCACAGCAGTTTTGTTTTCCTCGCAGATCCTGCGATTCCGGTTCAGGTAGTTGAGGAGATCGAGCCTCATTTGGGAGCCTTGTTCACCCAAATGTTAGAGGTTGGGACGACAGAGGACTTCCGGATGGCCCTGCAGAGTATCCTCCAGGGACTGGACGTCAGTAACACGTGGAGAGCAGATCTGCAGGTGGGTTGCTCCTTTCTCTCTTGCGCGGCAGCACGTAAGTGATATCGGCTTCAACGGGAAAAGTTGCTTGCAATGCGGTGTCAGCGCTGAAACTAAACAAACGTGCGAAGTCAATCCGTCCTTGCATACTGACCCGTAAACAGTTCCATCCACGTCCATTGTGTGAGGCCTCTCACGTCGCACTTCCGCTTTTACTTGGTTTGGCCGCATAGCCTGGGTCCCATTTGAGGCTCTTTCAGGGTGACGAGCTGCCCTTTGGTCCTTAGCCCCCTAGTCTGTTTGGTAGTTGCTAAGGAAGCCCCTCACTCCCACTAGGCCTGTGTGTCTGGGAGGCTCTGCGCGGAGCTGATATGCTCGAGTTTGGTCCCCTGAACGGCCCTGAGTGCCGGCCCGGCCAGAGGCTGTCCCTGCTCGCACAGGCAGAGGAAGGCTGGGAGCTCACTGTCTGGGCCCAGGGTGGCGGCCCAGGCCTTTTGGTTCTGAGCTTTCTCTGCCGTATGAGTGGCTTCTTGATTGCTGGTAATAATTGGCACCCAGGAGCTGGGTTTTGCTTTGGGTGGGAGGAGAGCTGGAGAGAGCAGATTGGGGGCAGCAGGGAGGACTTACATCTCCTCTGTGTGAACACGAGGCCCATCTCTGCTGCCACCCTCCTCCCTCTGGAAGTTTTCACCGTGCGTGTGCAGCACGATGGGTTCAGCTTTGAGAAGGCCTCTGGGCTTCCCTTCAGCAAGCCAGGGGAGCCAAACCATAAACTTCTACGTAAGCCCGTCAGATGGTCAGAGGAGAGTCATGGAGGAGGTGAGGCTGAGCTGAGGTCAGAGGTGGAGAGGCTTTGGGTGGGGCTGGGGGGCGTTGCTATGGAGACAGGGAGGGGATAGTACGTGCACAGCGCAGTGAGCGCAGGTGAGTGCCAGGAGATGGGGGGATGGGGGCGCCAGCCAGCAGACCCTCAGTGGGGAGACACACGGAGCTCGGGCCGGGTGGGGGTGGGTTGTGGTCAGAGGGAGCAAAGGGCAGAAGCCAGGATTTTGTGGTGTGGGCTCTGCAGCGTTAGGGGCAGGAGGAAGGGGCCGATGGATGAAGCGGATGCTGAGAGATGCCCAGCACGGGTCACTGAGTCCCTTCCCCTCCCTTCCCATGGTCGGAAACCGTCACCTGTCATCCCGGCACCTGGTCTACTTGTCGCACGTTGTCCGTGTTTCCTTTCACCCCAGGCACGTGCGGTTCTCGCGGGTGAGTTACAGCGGCCTCCTCTTCCGACGCCACCTTGACGAGACGGGCCTCTGATAAGATCGCGGTGGCCTCCTGTGTTTCACTGTCCTGGCACGTTTACGTGTTCGGTTTAGTGAGACGCTACAGAGAAGGCCCTTCCTTTGCCGCAGTCTGCTCACCTTGTTCATTTCTTCCCGCAGGTGACGTGAAGGGCACCACGCTCAGCACTTGACCCAAGCTGGGTCTCGTCCCTGCCCCAGCACAGGGCTCTAACGGGCTCTGCTTTGTCACAGCACCAGTGACCAGCCTGCTTCCCGAGCTGGGCTTCCCGAGAGAGCTGGTTCCTCCTACTGCTGAGTGTTTTCCCTTGTCCCCTAGGCTGTTTTGTCGGCTGTGACGTTGGTCAAGTTGCTCTTGAACTGCCCGTTTGGTGGCGAGAAGGCCAGTTTGTTCTGGCGTGCGTGCCCACAGATGGTCATGGCTCTAATGGTGAGTACCTCTGGGTTGTGCGTTCCCCTGCCCCTGCCTTTCACGTGCAGACGGGGCGGCGCTTCTGCTTCTGTCACGCTCTGGTTTTATTATGCAGAGTGTGTTTCCGGGGCCGTGTCCTGAAGACGGCTGTAACCACATTGCTTTTCTGTCTGGGTGTCCAGGCAGCACCTCTGTCTGGTTGCACACGTAGTGTCATCAGTAGATGTGATGTGAAGGCCCTTGGGCGTCAGAAAGCATTCGTGGTCCGTAATGGAAGGAACATGGTGCCCACAGGAGGCTTCCATTTAAATTAGGTGACAGGAGAAGGAGTCCCGGGCCTCTCTGTGTCCACACGAAATTCTGTGGGCAGTTTAGTGCATTCATTCGCGTGTAGGAATATGTGTGTTTAATGACGATTCAGTGAGGAAAAAAATGGGTCTAGACTAGGATAGTAATGTTGCAGATAGACGATTGTTAATCCCATGCAGACGTTAAATTTTGGTACATGTGAACATACACAGTAGTCACATGACTTTTTGTTTCATTAGAACAAAAGCCTGGTTCCGGTGGGCGCTGTCTGTGTTGCTGCTCTCAAGAGAGTCTGGTGTCAAAAAAAAAAAGAAAGTGGAGGGGGGGCTTCCCTGGTGGCGCAGTGGTTGAGGGTCCACCTGCCAATGCAGGGGACACAGGTTCGTGCCCCGGTCCGGGAAGATCCCACGTGCCGCGGAGCAGCTGGGCCCGTGAGCCATGGCCACTGAGCCTGCGCGTCCGGAGCCTGTGCTCCGCAACGGGAGAGGCCACAACAGTGAGAGGCCCACGTACCGCAAAGAAAAAAAAAAAAAAAAGTCTGGTGTCAGTATTCCCAGCCTTGGGTTGGGAAGAGCAGTGCCTATTTGACCATCATTATCAACCCTGATTATAGCTTGTGCTACGTGAGAGCATTGCCTTGGGTTAGCATATTCTCAGGGCAAAAGGGTCTAGAGAATAGACATTGCTTTCTTCTCTGATCTTTTGTTTCGTTGCTTTGTTGTTTCCCTGGGAATCTGCATTAGTGGACGAAGCCCATTTGTACTTAGGTGTATGTAGGGGGAACATCAGGAAGAAGCGGGGGAGGGGGGAACAGGGCCCAGGGCAGTGCCTGGTCAGTGTTGGCTGAGCGCATAGTAGGGCCACGTGGATATAAACACCAGGCTAGGCGTTTAGGTCACTCTAAAGGGGATAGCACAGCGTCAGCGCAGCCAGGGCACCCAGGAAAGATGATCACTGTGAGAGGTTCCAGACGGCCTCAGCTGGGGTGCTGTTTACAGCTGGCCGTGTGAGGAGGGCTGTCACAGGTGGGCTCGCCCAGGGTACCCAGGTAAGACTTCGGGCCACCCCTCAACTTCAGTCTCTGCTCTTTATTCTTTAGAACAATAATTGACTGTCTTGAACTAGAGCTGTCCTTTATGAAATGTAACAGATGGAGTTGAATTATAGACATTTTAGAACCAAGGATCTTTTTGGGAGAATATTGTTATGTGTGTGATGTGAAGTTTTTTTATTCTGAGAGAGTAGATGAATCAACTCTTCTATGAGAAATTACTCCTCTTCGTGGTTGGCGCATCCGTCAGAGGGTGTGGACCGAGACGGCCACGTCCCTCGTAGGTGCCGCCCAGGGGGTTGAACGCTGGTCTCCTTGTCTCTCTGAACTGCCCAGTGACCACTCGGGTCACTTTGGGGTCTGGATGTTCTTCCCTCGGTCATTTTGGGTTTGGGGCTGTTTCTCTGGAGAATCGCCTTCATCTTCTGTCCCTCGTTCCTCGTCCTGTAGCTGCAGACCCGAGAGGCTTGCCGGGAACAGCCCGTGGCGCCGGCACTGGTCGGGCCCGTCTTGGACGTCCTGGCTGCGCTGCTGAGGCAGGGGGAGGGGGCCATCAGCAACCCGCACCACGTTGGCCTGGCCTTCGGCGTCCTGCTGGCCGTGCCCTTGGACGCCCTGAGGCCCCCCGAGTATGGGCGCATCTTCCCGCGGGTCCACAACGTGCTCTTCTCAATCCTGCAGTGTCACCCGAAGGTGAGGAGGACAGGGCGCCCGCTGGGCAGGGAAACGCATCCTTGAGAAGAGCGGCGGCGTGGGAAGAACAGTGGTTTGCGGAACAAACTTCCGGCTTCGAGTAATTTCTAGGGCCCAGGCGGCTTCTCAAGCACTGAAGTATGTGACCTTCACATCAGGCTGTGTTGGATCTGACACTTCGAACATACCTGTGTCCTGGGTGTTTCTGGAAGCCCATTAGAAAGTATTCTGTTTTTGCAGATCATATATTTAAATGTCACTCACTGGCGTAGATCTCCTCTCGGGTTTATAATTCAGTTGCATGTAGGGAGTGAGCCATCCTGAGTTCCGGTTTTACAGTGTGCTGCTTTTTTTAAATAAAATGAGACTAGGAGCAAACGCCCCGTAGAAGAGATTCCAGTTTAGCCACCATTTATTGAACGTTTGCTGTGTGTCTCCTTTCACCCCTACAGCAAGTCTGTGTAGTCGGTGGCAATCCCATTTCATTGGTAGAGAAACTGACGCTCAGAGCTGCTGAATGATTTGACCAGTGTCACCCAGCTGAGTCTGAATTTTAGCTACAAGACTGGATTTCCTTGGCTGGTGTTCATTTGTGCCTCTGTTCTACGTGGGAAGCGTGGGAACTTATAAATAGGACAGATACACATATACGTAGGCACGTTCAAATATTTTTTAAGTGTTTTGATGTTCTAAGGTTGGAGACCTGCCAGCAGTGCAGTTTTTAAAAAATTTATTCTCTGGTAAACTAAGCATTCCATCCAGTGTCCTCCCCACTTAAGGATCACCTTGGGCCCTGCCTATCTTGTGAGGCTCTTTGTTCTTAGATCTCTGCTGATTCTTAGATTTTTGTGTGACCGTAGAATGTAAATGCAACACCAATCAATTACAAACTGACACCGCAGATCTTGCAAAAGATTCAGGATTTCATGCAGTTGAGGAAAGTGACGTTGGAAAACTGTGTGCATCTCCTGCAAAACCAGTGAGGAATGACCATTGAGCAGAATTAGACCATTTAATGAAAGGAGAGAATTGACAAGGATAATGACACGGTATTGCAGTAAAGAAAGATGTGACTTACGACGGCAGCTCACACTGCCCGCGGGGCAGACTCAGGGGAGCGGGGCCCACGCGTTGGGCCGTGTGGGCGGTGGATGGGGGTTGATACGGGCCCCCGGCTGGAACCGGCTTGGGTAAATGTGCAGGGAGCAGCACAGAGTGAGCCCAGCCAGGGTCCCCGGCAGGGCGATCCGCAGCTGGTGCCATTCTGAGCCCTTGACGTGTTTTAACTTATTTAACCTTCACGGCAGCCTGTTATTATCCTCACTTTGCAAATGAGGAAACAGGCACAGAAAAGGTTCAGTGTTCTGTCCGGGACTGCATATTAAGCCAAGGTGTGAACTCAGATGGGCTGGCCCTGGATTTGTGTGCATTTAATCACTGTGATAGCAGAGGAGGAAGACGGGGCCTGTGGAAATGTGATGACACCCTGCAATTCTTTGGCAGAAATGACCTCTTTCTGAACATGTTGCTGAAGCTGATAACTTGACATAAAGAATGTGTTGTTATGCTCTCCAGACTTTGCTTGGATAAACTGTACCAAAGAAAAGAGTCCCAACTTGACTTGATTCACTCCTCGTTCACCCTGAGCCTTAGAGCAGTGCCGCCCAGTAGAACTTCTTCTGGGCCGGGCGTGTTCCGTATCTGCACCACCCAGCACAGGAACCGTTGGCCACACGTGTCTTGACTACGTAAAATGTGGAATTGTATGACTAGGAACTGAATTTTAACATTAATTAATTAACATTTCAGTGGCCACATGTGGCTCATGGCTGCCTTATTGGACAGTGCATTGCTTTGATCATGATCTCAGGACGGTTGAGTGTAAAACAAGCCTGTTTGGGCTTCCCTGTTGGCGCAGTGGTTGAGAGTCCGCCTGCCGATGCAGGGGACGCGGGTTCGTGCCCGGGTCCGGGAAGATCCCACATGCCACAGAGCGGCTGGGCCCGTGAGCCATGGCCACTGAGCCTGCGCGTCCGGAGCCTGTGCTCCGCAACGGGAGAGGCCACAACAGTGAGAGGCCTGCGTACCGCAAAAAAAAAAAAAAAAAAAAAGAAGCAGCAGCCTGTTTTATAACTTTCAGATCATTTTTCAAGATAAAGTCCCAGCCAGGCCTTTTCATTGCTAAAAAATGAGAAGTTTTGTTTCTCATTTTAAATGGATTTGCTTTATGTAATCTTTTTCTCAAGTGGCAATTATACTTGAATACACTGGCTACTGTACGTTTTGTTATTTATTTCTACCCATTTCCAGAAGGCACCACTAACAGAGTAAAAGACAGATTCAGCAAAGTCTAAACTAGGATTGCTGCATTAGATTCCTAAAGTTATGCAGCATGGAAGCCCCACCCCGAACCATGAAAACGGATGTAAAAGAGTTAAGTAAGTAGGGTGAGCATTTCCCTAGAAAATCCTGGCAAAAAGGAGTTGCCACACTGTTTTGAGTGTCCTGATAGGTAAGGTTAAGAAGGAAATAAATATGAACTCCTTTAAAGTAGATCTTGAAACAAACAGTTGCCTACATATTTTCATAGTCTTTTGTCTATCATTGCAGGTAATGCAGAAAGCCATCCCTTCTTTCTTGAACTGTTTTCATAGACTGGTGTGTTCAGTTATACGCGAAGGGCGGCAGAAAGACAAAGGTAATTCAGAGTAACAGTATCAGATACCGATTTCAAATGTGTTTATTTTACAGGTGTCTCTGGCCACACATGTTACGGAAGATAAAATCACACAGTTGAGTTTACGTAAGAGAAATATTCAGATCATCAAATGAACACGTAAACAATTTAAAAAATTTCAGACTGTGACATTTTTTAACTGTATCCACAGCAGTGAATGCATTTAACATCCCCTAATTGAAATAGTTCTTTTCTGGAGAAAAAAAGTATCTATATTCAGGAAATATTTACTCTCATTTACTGGGGATATAAAAGCATCTACAATTCCATCCTTGCCCTTACAGAGCTCATAGTTTAACGGGGAGATGAAGGAGGAACGGGCAGTGGTGGAGCCAGCTTACTGCTCATCTTATACGGGGGCAGAGTTCCTGCAGCTCACTGTTCCTGCTGCATCTCAGCAAGGTTGTTTTGTTTACCAATGAAGCAAGCTGCCATATGACAATCGCATGAATTATGTGTACAGCTTGTTTTCCAGCCTGGAGGTTTGTTGATTCTTGCTAAATTTCTAATTCGGGGGAGAGTCTCATTATTTAGAAATTTGCATATTATACTGTGCATTCCGAAAGTCAAGTTCATTGACGCCTAACTTATGTGTAACAAACTGCATCTGTTTACAGTATATACTTTAATGAGTTTTTTTGTGTGTGTGTGTGGTACACGGGCTTCTCACTGCTGTGGCCTCTCCCATTGCGGAGCACAGGCTCCGGACGCGCAGGCTCAGCGGCCATGGCTCACGGGCCCAGCCGCTCCGCGGCATGTGGGATCTTCCCGGACCGGGGCACGAACCCGTGTCCCCTGCATCGGCAGGTGGACTCTCAACCACTGTGCCACCAGGGAAGCCCCTTTAATGAATTTTGATGGGTAAATTCGTGCGGGGAAGCACCACCAACAGTCAAAACACAGAGCATTTGCATCATCCCCGAAAGAGCCCTCTTGGGGTCCAGCCCCAGCCCCAGGGAGCCACTGATGTGTTTTTCATCGCCGTAGGCTTGTTTGCATTTTCTAGAATTTTATAAAAACGGTGTATTACTAGGCTGAGTGAAAACCGGGGAGGTTGCTCTGCTGAGTTGGGGTCCCTCCCCAAGTGCTGTGACAGCCTGGCTGGAGGGGGCCGGGGCGCATGTAACCTGGGTCGCGGGGACACTTCAGGTTGTTAGAATCCCTGGGAGAGGAGTGTGTAAAGGCCTGGGTGATCCTGGCACTTTCGGGTGGGAGGAACTCGGAGTCAGAAGTAAACCTGGGAAGCCAGCAAGAGGTCTAGTAATGGTAGTTGAGTCTCATACCTGTCTATAAAGGGGAAATCCTAGATGATTTCTGAAACTTAACGAGGCAAAGACATAATCAGGCCGTCTTATCTTTAGAATCATATTTTCCTTTCTAAATACAATAGCAATCCTAGATTTCACCCTAAAATCTTGGTTATTCTAGTCTGATCCTTAAAAAACCCATGGACTGTTGAGGATTGTAAGTGCCTTTCCTTTTGTAATATAGATCAATATTTGGACACATCCTGTCTCCCTAATTCTGTCTTCAAATTGAGCCAACAAAAGAGTCTGGGGGAAAAAAAAAAAGGAAGGTTTGAATAATTGGGGCTATGTTGAAAGAGTAAAATTGGAAGAGTTAAAACGCACAGCTTTTGAGTTAATCGGTTTGGAAACTCTTTACTTCTGTAGGAAGCGCAGAGGACCTGCCAGTGGTGCTGGAGTGCGCCCGCCTCGTGGAAAGGATGTACAGCCACATGGCACTGCGGGCCGAGGAGTTCAGGGTGTTTTCCCCCTTTATGGTGGCCCAGTATGTGATGGAGGTGCAGAAGGTAAGCCCACAGTCCTCGGTTGCAGGGTCCCCCAGCTGTGCGGCCAGCGACCCGTGGGGCCTGGCGGTCCTGTGCGGTGGCGGCTGTCCCGCGTGTGCTGCAGCCCCTGCAGGGTCCCTGTGCGGGCTGCACGAAGACGCAGGGCGCTGGCGGTGCCCGGGTCGCGGGGGCTCTCAGCCACTGGTAGGTCTCTCCTTGCTCTGGCACAAACCCTGGGCCTGTTTTGCTCAGTCTCTGGGGTCATGAGGGAGGTGAAATGTTACCCCGTTTCCAAGAGCAGGAGGCAGAAAGAGGGATCCTGGTGTCCCTCAGCAGCAGGGGCTCACGGGGCCGCTCTCCAACGCTCAGGCAGATGGCCTGGGGGAGATCCCGGTAGACTTGTTCAACTGGATTAAACGCTCTGGTCCCAATTAATCTGACTTTTGGCCTTAGTGTTCTGGATAATTCATTCATTCTTCAACAGTGATCTCACTCTGGAGCGTCAGTGTGCTATTTTCACAGTTCCATAAGACCCCGCGTGACCTGTGTAGTAAGTTCGTTACAAGACTTCGTGTGTTACTTGTTTAAATGGAACGTCACACTCTTAAAGTAGTGTGTTCAGGTGTATTATCTGCCTCCTTGTGCAGGTATAGATACACAGTTACATCGTTTATCTTGCTCTCAATAGAATACCCCCCTTTGTAAATCTCGTAAGAATGGTGGCGAGCCACTGGTTAAATGTGTTCCATTAGAAGTGTTGGCGTTTCTCAAGGGAGGGTCGTCTGAATGGGCTTCCTTAGAAGGCCTGGTGTGGCCTCAGCTTGCATCCTGACCCCGCTTCAGGTTGTTTCCACAGCCCCGGCCCCAATCCCTCAGCCAGTGGAGATGGCCGTCACGTGGGCGGACGGTTGGCCGGGTCGGGGGGGGCGGGGTGTGTAGGAACTGGGGCCGCATACAAGGGCCCCTGCAGGTCGTCGTTTGAATGAGATACGGGCTTGGGGTTTGGTTTCCTTGCAATTATTTAACATTTTTATAGAATCTTGTTGTTTCCCAAGCACTCAAGTCATTAATATGTGAGCTTTTGCTGGAATACGAGCTGGCATGATTTTCTTTTTTTAATAAATTTATTTTATTTATTTGTGGCTGGTTGGGTCTTTGTTGCTGTGCACAGGCTTTCTCGAGTTGTGGTGAATGGGGGCTACTCTTCGCTGCAGTGCGTGGGCTTCTCATTGTGGTGGCTTCTCTTGCTGTGGAGCACAGGCTCTAGGTACACGGGCTTCAGTAGTTGTGGCACACAGGCTCAGTAGTTGTGGCGCATGGGCTTAGTTGCTCCACGGCCTGTGGGATCGTCCCAGACCAGGGCTCGAACCCATGTCCCCTGCATTGGCAGGCGGATTCTTAACCACTGCGCCACCAGGGAAGTCGGAGCTGGCATGGTGTTTTGTTTCACTGAAGAACAAAATGAGACACAGCAATATCACTTACCCAAGGGCCAAGAGCGGAGGCTGTGATTTGAACCCTGAAGTCACTGATTATTCTTCTGAGATTGACTTTATGAAAAGTCTCTGGTTTGCCAGCCTCATTATTCGTGTCTAATTTATGCTTATCTGTTATTTTTTAATTTTAATCTTGAAGGCCAAAGGCATTGGGAATTATCTGAGGCTGTTGCGTCCCAGAATCCACTGGCAGGACAGTCTACGTTTTAACTCTTATTTGTTTTTAAAATCGGGAATGAAGGAAGTATTCCATATGTACTAGAGGCTTCTACTGAGAGAGCCATAAATCTTTCTAGACCAGGAAGACATGCTGAAGTTTAATTACAGGCTAGATGGCAAGTTTTTCAGCAGTGGGCGGCGTAGGTAAAGGTCTTTCGGTGGTTGGGGCCGATGACAGTGAGACGGCCTCGGGCAGGAGGGGCAGCTGCTCCTACAGGCCTTGTTCCTTCCACGCAGAGATGTGTCACCCTGGAGACATGTCGGGGAAGTTACGGTCACTTTTATCTTCTCTTTTACCTGTAGATCAGATTTACAACTGTCCCTCTATATCAAATAGCTTAGAGTAAATAGTTTGCACTATTCCCCTGGCCTAAGGTCCTTTTAGGTTAACTTAGAGATGTTTCCATTCGTTGGCCAGCGACCGTAACGTTGTAGAAATTGACTTTTTCCCCCTGTTTTCCAAATAAGCTGTCTAACGTAAAGATGCAAAGGGGTTGTGTTGTCCTGATACTACCGGCCTTGCTGTCCCATTCCCCCCTCCCCATGCTCCGGGCTGTACTTCATAAGGAGACACACCAGCTAAAGGGCTGTGACATTTGGACTCAGATGCCCAGTTCAGACCTCAGTGCTGCCACTGGGGAAATTACTGCGCCTCTTTTTGCCTTTGGAAACGGAATTATTTGTTTAGTTAGTGGTGATTCAGTGAATGAATGAGCAAGCCCTCACCCAGCTAGTGAGGTTAAGGACTTCTGGTTTCAGTTTGTCCGTTTTATTTTTTCTTTCCCTCCCTAATACCTTAGTATGGAATCACAGACAAGCCATTCCTCCTGTGGCCCTTGAATGTTCTTATCATCTATAAAACAGTAAAATTTAATTAAGATGATCATCTGTCAGATGTCTTTTGAGCTACTATGTGAAAATAACCATATCTGTGAACAGCAGCATCGTCTTAGGGGCAGAAACAAATCTCCTCTTTAGGACTCTGTCTCCTGGAGGTTGCCTTGGTGAATCATGCTTCTCCTAGTTAATAAAATGTGTCCTCTCTGGAAGCTGCATGTCTGCAGAGAGGCATGAACTCCTAGGTCATCAGGACACTAAGGAAGAACTGGCCACACGCCAGGCCTGTCAGCCGGAACCCTGCTGCTGCTTTCTGGCTACAGCTGCCACAGTGGGCAGACTCTGCCCTGCCCAGGTCCGGCTGCAGCCTGGGCGGCTCTGGCAGGGTGAGTAGTGCCTGCCGTCCTGGCCTCTGTGTCCACATACCAGCCTGAATCTCTGACCTGCAAGGTTTGTGCCAGTAGCCGATGTAGGCACGCCAGAGCTGGGCTGCCACTCCTCCTGCTGTGGCCCAGATTTTGGTTAACCCAGATTTTTAGGAAGGCTTGCGTCTTTGGACACAGGGACCGATTAAACCATTCTGGGGCAGTTAGGGATTTAGGGCCCATTGTGTTATTGTTGAAAGAAGTAAAAATATCTATGAAGTGGTAATTATAAGTCACGTCTGACACTGAGCCACGTGACGGGATCTATCAGGGATCCGGTTGGAGAGCGTCAGAGCCACTGCCTACCTGCCCTGCTCTGGGGGGAGGTGGCAATGTTGCCGCCCTCATCCCATAGTTAGTAGAGCTTCCAACGTGATTGGCCACGAGGAAGAATATGACACAGTGTTCAGGTGGCTCTTACCATAAGACTTTTTCTTTTCCCATAAGTTTGTTTATTTATTTATTTAGGCTGTGTAGGGTCTTTGTTGCTGCACAGGGGCTTTCTCTAGTTGAGGTGAGCGGGGGCTACTCTTCGTTGCGGTGTGCGGGCTTCTCATTGTGGTGGCTTCTCTTGTTATGGAGTACAGGCTCTAGGCATGTGGGCTTCAGTAGTTGTGGCATGTGGGCTCAGTAGTTGTGGCACATGGGCTCAGTAGTTGTGGCTCATGGGCTCTAGAGTACAGGCTCAGTAGTTGTGGCACACGGGCTTAGTTGCTCTGCAGCATGTGGAATCTTCCTGGACCAGGGCTCGAACTTGTGTCCCCTGCATTGGCAGGCGGGTTCTAAAGCATTGTGCTACCGGGGAAGTCCTACCATAAGATTTTTTAAATCTAAAGATTCAAGTTTTTAAATGCCTCTGGTAAGTGCGGAGGCATCATTCACTGAATAGCAAAGCTACCCTTGTGATTTCGTGATGTTTTACTCCATCTCAGGTTTTTGTTTCCTTGAGTTGGCCTCTGTTTCCCCCAAATATAAACTTAAAAGTTTATGAATAGTCAGTTGTTTCACTTACAAGCAAAATGGCATTTTAAAAGGAATGTCTTTTCTCAAGTTGGTGGCAGAAGCTGGAATCCCTTGTCAGAGCCTCAAGGGTCTGGCACCTGCCTGTTTGCGCTCACAGAGAAGTGAGTGTGTCCCCCTCTCCCAGGTCACCTTGTATCCGGCGGTGAAAGGCCTCCTGCAGGAGGGCATCTACCTCATCCTGGACCTGTGCATTGAGCCCGACATCCAGTTCCTGCGGGCCTCGCTGCAGCCGGGGGTCCGAGACGTCTTTAAGGAGCTGCATAGTGATTACGTGAAGTACCACAAGGCAAAGCACGAGGGAGAGAGAAGATACACCGTCTAAGCTGTGCACGGACGTGCACATGCCATGGCCCCAGGTCCAAGAGAGCTGGAGGAGGCAGGACTTCAGATGCTTGAATTCGTGGCATTGAAACACGTGGAAAATCCTTTGGAGTTTATATAATATGTATTGCATTTTACAGTTATTTTTTCACACTATTTCTTAACACTTTTTTATGCAGTAAGTATTGCAATAGAATCCTGAAAATAGATCCTGAATTCAATAAAATTTGCCAGATCTCCCTTGTGGCCATTCCAAATGTGGTTCTTGTCTCGGTCCAGTGGTTTGGGGTCCCATCTCCCCACTAGGAACTACGTAGAACTTGTTTTTTTCACTTCAGGTACATGGGTGTGTCATGAAGCCCAATTTAAATATCTTTGCCTTCTACGTTCTTCAAGAAACATGGGACGTTTTCTGAAACACCGCTCTTCTGCCCTCCCTCGGAGCGCATCTTCCGATGGAGATGGAGCTGGGCAAGTCAGGACGTGGAGACTTGGCTGGGGATGGCGGCCCCTGCTGTGCGGGTGGCCGCTCGGCGGGAAGGTGCTGGGCCTGGGGCTCTTCCTTCCTGCTTCCACTCTCGGCAGTTTATTTTGGAATTTTATTTTCCTCTTTTTTTAAATTTAATTTAATATTAAGAAATACTCTTGGTTTTTTTTGTATTGCCTAAGCAATATGTTTCAGTGTAGCAACCTCAGAAAATAAAAGGGAAAAAATTTAAAAATAACCCCAGTCTCAGCTGCACAGACAGCCGCCGTCATCTGGGAGGGCCCTGTTTCTGTCCCTTTGCATATATATATGTAGATGAGTATTTAAATAAATGTATATAGAGTTGCCAAATTGGATCATAAGTGCATTTTTTTTGTTTGTTTTAGTTACCCAGCTTTTTTTCCTGTGTAATATTTCAATAACGTCTTGGGGACATACAGATACTAGACACACTGTAATGGCTGCATAGTTGTCTGCTGAGTAGACACAGCTGTTTTATTTAATAAATCCTCGTGGTAGACATCAGATTCTTTACAAATTTCCTTTTACAGATGATGCTTGCAGCCAGCTCTTTCCTGCTATAATTATTTCTATAAGATAAATTCCCATAAGTTGTATTATTTGTCAAAAAATCCTGTCGGTTTTTAAGGATCTATGTAAATATTGCCAATTGCCCTCCAGAAGGTATACAAATTTATCTTCCTTCCAGTGAATCAACTTTAATGTTATTGATTTTCTTTGTTTTAATGCCTCCTTGGTAGGGAAATGTTATTTTGTTTTGAATTTCTCTAATTACTGAGATTTTTCATTTTTTATACTTACCATTTTTATTTCTTATAAAAATTATGTTTATACAGTTATGTTTCTTATGTAATATTAGCCTGTTTCTCAATTGGGATATTTGCTTTTTTCCTTACTCATTATCTTTGTGGAATTTATGTTGGAATTTTCTTGATACCCCTTTTTTAGTCAGTCAAAATACAGACAAATTGTTTGAAGGATCATCCCTAAGCAAAAGGTGTTTGTTTTTTTTTTAATCCTAACTTTTCAAGCACATGTTATTGTAGCAGACAATATAAAATGGATTTTTTGGCAACCTAAGAGAAATACCCCATTTTTCACGCCTCAAGATTTGATTTGGGAGATAGTTCTGCTTTGCATTCTACATGTTTTCATCCGTTTCCTACCCTCTGTCTAGACATTTGTGTGTAGAAGCTTTCTAAACTCTGGTAACCAGAAATGGATCCGGCGGTCTGACATCTTTTGCCTAATGCTCTGCATTGGCGGAATCCTGTCCCTGTGCCCAGTTCCCTGCAGCATCCTCCGCGGGGTTGATGTTGTTCCTTTTTCACACCTGGAGATGCTGTGCTGGAGCCTGCAGGGGACCTTACAGATGCAGATTGTAAACAAAGCTGGAATGAAGACCATGTTCTTGGCTTTACCCTTTTGGTCAAGTGCCCCGACTGGAGGGTCACTGGTCTCTGAGGCCCTCACAGATTTGTGCCTGTTTTTTTCTCTGCCAGAAGTTCAGGAATCCCCCTGCTTTGGGGCCCTTCCTGGGGTGCAGGCCCGGAGCAGTTCCTCGGGCGTCCTGGTGGTGGCACTGCAGGGCTGCTCTCCTTGCTCAGGACTCAGAGGTGCCTGCAGCCTGGGAGGGAGGGGACGACGGGCCTGTGGATCCGGGCCGTGCCTGCAGACATCTCTGCTTGAACGCTAAACCTTCCTAGGGGAGAATAATTTTCCACTCTGTTTTGGTGGTTATTAGGGAAGAGGAAACCGTTTTCTTAGTGGTAATCATGGGAGCTCGGCAGTCCTCATTTTAAATACTTTATCAGACTAGACCTTGCGGGCAGCGAGGTGGCCCCGGCTGCTCTCCGTGTGGCAGTGGGGCGTCCCAGGGTGACAGTGAGACCCCTGTGATGTGTGTGGCCCCAGCCTCTGCCCTGGAGGCCTATGTGGTTCCTGCATCTGACATGCTGACATCAGTCCCTCTGTGCAGGGCGGTGCTGGGCCTCGCGGAGCTGGCTTCCTGCCGGGGACGCCGACCGAGACCCGCCGACAGGTACGCAGGATCATGGCAGGGGGCCCCAGTGCAGGCGCTGGGCGAGGGCGGGGCCATCCTGGGGAGGTGATGTCTGAGCTGAGACCTGCCCGGATGACCAGGAGCCCCCAGGGGCCTTCAGTCAGGCTGCACGGACGTCGCTTGTCACCATGGTTTTGGCCAAGGATGGGCACCCGAAGGGCAGGACAGATGTGCTGGAAGTTGGGGGGCGAGAAGAATGAATGTGGGGCTCTGGGCTGTGCCTGCGGGGGCTGCCCTGGCCATCCTGACCGCCCCCCGTGGACCAGAGCGGCCGGGCCTTTGTGGCCTGTCTTCCTTCTGGGCAGCTTCCCAGTGTCCGGCCAAGGAGGGCTCACGCGATTCGGGTTGGAAGTTTTCGTTTGCCTGGTTTCTCGTTTCATCTTCGAAATAATTCAGCTACGCCCCTTCCTCTTTTGTCTAATCAGCTCTCACCTTTATGCTTCAAGTCCCATGAAATCCTCTGCAGAGGCGTAGGCTGGGTCACCTATGATTCTTCGTTCCCTCCCGTGTGTTCCTAGCGCTCTCTTTTCTCTTTCTCGTTTCACTTTCCTTTTGGAGGGTCTCAAGCCCCCTCTGTCTGTCTCCTCCCCGGCCTGACGGGTGTCACAGGTGTCATCCTGGGCGCTGGGCCAGAGGACTCTCGTCACCTGTGTCGCTGTGGACATCCTGCCCATGCCTCCCAGCCCCCTCCCGCTTGCTGGTTCCGTGGCTCTGTGTCCAGTTCCCTCCCATTTCCTGCCTCCGTTCTTTGTAGCCTTGGTGTCCACGCCGAGGACCTCCCCACCCCTGGCCCCCTTCCTGCCGTCCCCACATCTGTCCCCACTCGGCCACCGGCCGCTAGCTGTTCGCCCTCCCGTGGGAGCCCGCTCGCTCCAAGGCACCCTCTTCAGTGTCCCCTCGCCTCCGCACTGCCTGGTCTCGGCCTGCCCCTCGTCCCTCCCTGCACCGTGCCCGCCATGCTTCACGAGCATCCCCCTCCTTTGGCTCCTGTCACTGTGTCACACTCTGGTTATCCTGCGCCCGGGCGGGCAGGAAGCGCTGTGGCTGGAGAAGTAACAGAATCATGATGGTTCTCCACAAAATCCTGTTCTCGCTGCTCGGCTGGCTCCACCTCTTGGGAGGAAAATCTCTTTCTTCCTCAGAGGAAGAAGCATGGCCGAGGCGGCATGGCTTCGAGGTGCTGTGAATTCGTGGTGAATGGATTGTTGTAATGATTTTGCGTGAGGTTATAGCTGATGGTAGAACATAAATGTTACGGAGGAGAGAAAGGTTTGCAAAATGCTCCGTCGTGAATGCAACCGAGACGAGTGGGAAAGGGTTCTCGTTACAAAGGAGGGCCGAGGGGTGCGGCTCAGCGGGAGGGCCTCAACCGCGCTGCAGGCGGCAGGACCAGGCTCCACGGGCGTCAGGACGAGAAACACATTCGGAGAAACGGAACCATGAAGATCCCAGCAGAGAGCGCCTGGCAGGTGCCACAGTGGTGATGAGCCCCAGAGGAAGCAGGGGGGCAGCCACGCAAGTCAGCATACAGGATGTGGCCACACTCAACTGACCACCGAGGCCACGTTCAGGACTGAGGTGATTGCCCTTGTCTGTGCACATGTGGGTGCGCACGGCACTTGGTGTCCCGGCTCTCTGGCCAGGTGGCATGTGCTGGTATCTTCTCTATCCTCTGGGCTTTTATCACAGATTAAATGAGTCAAATAGCCTTTTCCCAGTCTTCTAACCACATCCTCGGTCTCTCAAATCTCTATCACTTTCCTTTCTGTTTACTGATGCACACAGAATATCTTTAATCTAAAAAACTTGAATATCAATTCTATAATTCTCCCAAATCACCCCAGCCCCTTCTTTTGACCGCCGACCAGATATGAGTAGTCTACGTTTGTCATTCCTATTTACCTTGATATCCTCCCCCTTGAAGCTGCCCTCAGAAAGATCCTGGGGCCAGTTTGAACCACCCAGCTTCTGGGCTATTAGGTTGGCCCTCCATCTTCCTTGTATCCAGGCACCTTTGGCTTTTCTGCTTCTTCCATCTCCAGGGTCCCGGGTGTCCCCGAAGCTCGCTCTCCCTCAGGCCCTGTGTCCCCAGGGGTCAGTCCCTGACAGTCGTCTCTGGACCTGCTTCCTCTCCTCCCCCTCCGACATCACCGAGCAAAGTCCCTCTTAAACTTCCCAATTTCTACTCCTCCAATTGCCTTGTCTCTCGAGTTGACAACTGGAGAGGGCAGGGCAGGTTTCTCAGTCAGCCGCCCAGACTGTTATCTAAGCCCCGCCAGGGCTCTGAGCTCCTGCCGCTTGCATCTGCGTTGCACCCCAGCCCCTGTCTTCCCTCTGTCTCCTGCTGCCTCTGGCCATCCATCCCATACATTGTGTCTAAATGGTCCTAATGGTTGTATCTCATCTTTAAAACCTCCAAGGACCCATTTCCTTCTAAAAACCACCCTCTCATCCTGGCGCTGGAGGCTCTCTGTGATCTGACTACGGTCCGTCGACAGCCTTTCCAGCTGTCGAGGATGGACCTTCACCAAAGTCTCCCTGGCATCCTCCAACACACCCTGCTTGATAAACCTGCGCCTCGTCCCCTCCACCTGCAATGTCCTCCCTAATGAGTCACCTCCTCCTGGCCCCTGTAGCTGAGAACAGTGGCTTCTGGAGGTTAAACCTCTAGCTCGGCTGTGGCCTGAGGCTGCCTCTCACTGTGTCCTGTGTGTACTATCTCACCTTCCTTCCTGGCTGTGGTTCCTCGAAGGTGGGTCCCAGCCTGTGTGTCCCTCAAGCCCAGGCTGTCCGTGCTAGAGACAGGATCAGGGAAACCGTCCGTTGAGCTCAGGTAAGCTGCAGACTCTGTGCCAAGGGCTCTTTCCCCAAGCCTCCTTGTGCTGGGCGTGCAGAGAGGGAGGGTCAGCTGCAAGTCAGAGCTCCAGGACACTCAGGCCGCATGTGACTGACCTGGGAATCAAACCCAGCATTGCCTTGTTCCAAAGCCTTTCACACCACACGGGTGAAAGGCGTTTTCAAACTGTCCCCCAGCCCCCCTTTGACAGTGAGTGATTTTCCAAAACAAAATCTGATGTAGAACATCAGTGTTTTTTGAACAGATGAAAATAGGACTGCCATGATTGAAACATCTGGTCCCGCGGTACAGCCCACTCTGCCCTCCCTCCCCTTCCTAATACTGGCTTTTTCCGGGTCAGCCCCCATCCCCTTCCCTCCCCTGGGCTCTTACCTCCCTTACAACGTTCCTGGCTCTGCCTCCTTCTCCCCCCACCCCTACCCTGGTGGACCACCAGGGTCTCCTTTTCTCTCACAGCCTTACTTGAATGTCCCTTTCTCCCGGAAGCCTTCCCAGGGAACCTAAAGCCCCAGCCCCTGCTTTGGCTGTCCTCACCCCTTCCCTGCTTTATTCCCTTTTCCTCAGTATTTATTGCTCTCAATTTATACGTACTTTACTCATTAATTTTGTCTGGTGTCCTCTCTCCCAGTAGAAGCTGAACGCCACGCGAACAGGGACTGAGCTCTTTGCTGCCGTATTTCAGCACCAGGAACGGCGCCGTCACGTAGTAGGCGCTCGGTTCGTACTCGTTGAATGAAAGCCCCTTGGGAGCTCCGGGCTTTTAGCAGAGCAGTTTGAAAACCTGCTCTCCACCCTCCTGCTTCCACAAATGTCAATGAATGTGTCTTCGTAGAATAAATATCTAGGAGAACGAGCGAGTGGGCCAGTGCCGTGTGGCCTGAGCCTCTGAGGTCACTGTTTACCGCGGGGAAGCGTTATTGCGGCCTCCTTCCACTTAACGCCCTCCCACAGCTTACTGGAAATGTGATGCTAGCATTGTAATATCTTTTTAGCTTCCTGATTGTAGCAGTTTCCAGATCCATCACCCCTAATCAGGCACATGTCAGGAGGGCGCTTTTAACACCAGAGGCTGATATTTTGGGAACCTGTCTGCCAGGCGCCTGGTTTTGGTCGTCTTTCAGATTTGAGACCAGGCAGAAGGTAGCTCCACCAGAGTTGAATTCCCAGCATGCTCCTGGCCACGCATACTCCTGCTGGCGCTGGCTCAGCTTGCGGCGCTGGAAAGGCAGGGACTGGTGGCTCCCTTTGCAATGGGGGTGTGAAGAGGAGGGAGTATTCAGAGCAGCTGGAGTGGGTTAAAAGCAGCCAGCCCGTCTGTCTGTCTGCAGCACCTTTGCACGGAGCAGGGGTGCTAGGCAGACCTAACTGCCTGCCTGCCTCTCAGGGGTTCTCTGGGTGGCATTTGGATGCCACTGCTGGTTTTCAGTTGACAGGTTGTCAAACCGATTAGCGTGCGTGTCCAAGGCTGGTGCATTGGCTGTGTGTCCAGCGATGGCTAATGGTTTCCTCCAGCCCCTTCAAAGCTCATCCTCATAGATGCAGGCACGTGGCCAGGGGGCTGCTTCTTCCCTGCTTAGGGGAGACGAGGGAGAACCTTCAGGTCTTTCAAGGTCTCTGGCAAACAGAAACCCACCAAAATTCCAGGTGGTAGGGGTGTCGGGGGGAGCAGTGCAGTGGTTCAGGTGTCTGCACACGTGGGGCGGCCACGGCAGCAGGGCTGGAGGAACTGCGGTCCGGGTGGGCTTCTGGACCATGGAAGGTTTTGTAATGAAACTTCTATCTTATTGAACAACATTGATGCTACTTGCTAAGATACAAGGGAGTTTGGGGAAAAGACCACGTGAGCCGAGATTGGTCAAGGGCCAGAGCAGTGCGGCGGAAACACCCTGTCCTGTCTCAGATCCACTTCAATCCCCCATCCAGGTCTCCAGGAGCCTCTGAGAGCTGCCTCACCCCTGTCTGGTTTTAGCTTCTGGTGGCTGTGTTGAGGGTGATCTGTGCTATGTTGAGCTCTCCTGGGGTCAGAAGTGCTGGAGTGTCTTCACAGATAAGAGAAAGAAATGTGCATTTACTTCAAAACCGAAACTCATACCTAGGTCTCAGCCTGGCCTTCGGGGAGCCACGAACCATGGAGACACCATGCCTCAGTTTGTTGGCATGTGCATTTTCCTGGGGAGGGGGCTTCCATTTACTCTCTTAGCGATCTACCTCTGCTCCCCAGGAAGCAGAGTGTGAGACAGAGGACACGTGTGATCTTATTTTATTTCTGGATTGCAGTCCAGGGAGAGGAGGGAGGGCAGGGCCGTGAAGCAGAGAAGAGAGAAGCTCCTAGAAAGGAGGGGGTGTCCTGCCCCTCCCAGTAGGCTGCACCTGCCTTGTTCAGGCTTCAGGTGGGAGATGGAGAGGAGGCCTCTGTCCAGGGAAGCGGAGGGGTAGGATGCTCGGTGAGGCCTGCTTGTGTCGGCAGGAGGTCACGATCCACACGGAGCTGGACCAGGAGACAGGCGGCGTCTGGGGTCCAGACGTTCTGATACAGATTCTCCAGCTACCTGCCTACCTTCAGGGCTGCCGTGTACAGGTGTACGGTTTGTGCACTGCCCAGAAGTTCCTGATCTGAACTCTGTTCGCTGAGCCTTGTGTCCAGGGACCTGTGCCCGCCCAGAGGCAAATGCCTTTATCTCTCAGCTCTGAGGGAATACTGGTCACCTTCTTTCCCAAAGTGACCAGTGGGGTCCCCCATGCCACCTGTGCCGCTGTGGCCTGTGCCCCCGCCTGGACGCCCCGAGTATGGCTCAGACACCCCCTCATGAGCAGACTCTGTGCTCACTGCTCGTGGGGCCCCTCCCCCGCCTGCCCTGAGTTTGGGTCCAGACCCTGCTTCCCAGAGTCCTTTGCTGTTGCCTTGGGCTTCCTGTGCCTGCTCAGATGTGAGGATTTGGCCCTGGGTACTTCCCCTCCTTCAGCCAGGCCCTCAGTGTGCCCCGTGTCAGGATCCTCGGGCTCTGGGCCATAGTTTTCCTCTGGCAAACAAATACATCTGCTTATGGAATCTGACAGCCTCTGTATTTTTATTTTTAACTTATGGAACTATATATTCTTGCTTTCATTGAGCAAACGTTTGTTAACTTCGACTACGTAGCAGGAACCATGTCTTAGTGGTGAGATTCTGGGGAAGTGACTTAGTTTTCCAAGTTTCATTTTTCTCATCTGTGACATGGAGATAATAATTATTTACCCCAGAGGGGTCCTGCCCTTTAAGCAAGGCAATGGATTTTAAAGGGCTTCACCCAATACCAGCCATAGAAGGAGTTCAACAGGCGTGGATGTCCCCCTGCCATTGCTCCCTCTCCTCCCCAGAGGACAGTATGATGACACGGCTGCCACCAAGGTGCTCGCGGCCAGCCCAGCTTTTTGGACACTTAAGCTGCTCTCGGAAGTATCGGAAATTGGGGTTTATAACAGAACCAGAAAAATAAAATACATAATGAAATTTAAGAAAAGCCTTGACCTTCTTAGCCATTATTCTCTTTGTGGTCCTTGCCTTTTGAGTCATAGACGTGAACTGATATCCTTAGCTCTAGGCAATGAAGGATATTTTGACACAGAAAGAGAAAGACTTTTGGGTTCCTAAAGTGGACCCAATCTACTGGAATCAGAACATCCTCCGAGGTGGCTGGACGCTGTGGGCTTTGCAGGTGTTTCCTTTTTATTTGCTACCTCTTTGGACCTGCTCACTTTCTGGGAGCTCTGTGATTGTTTCTGCTCTATTTCATTTTAGAAACAGCTAAACACCAACTGGTAGAGATGAATTTTACGCTAGCTCTGGGCTTTTCTCCATCCAAATTACACATTTATTGAGAATAGCTATGCCTATAATTTTCACTGAAAATGAAAAGATCACTTATGCAAATTGATAGGCAGGGCATTATGTACCTTTAATTATATTTACAATGTATTTCTGATTTGGGCTTTTTGTAAAGTTTTGCTATTTTATTTCCATTGTAGCAGTTGGCAAGAGATCTGTCCCTTTTTTCTCCCTGATATATGAATCTCAAATCAGCCATGTTAAATCAGAAATACTGGAATGGTCTAATTTTTTAGTGCTGGGAAAAAGGCATTTAGGGATTTCTGTGCTTATTTGCCCTGAGAGTTTCTGTGATTCTTGGTGGCTAGGGTAGCACCTGTGTCTCACGTGGGTGGCTGTAGGGACAGGTCTGCCATCCTGTTGCATCTTCTGGGTGGCAGGCAGTCATCCGGGTGTAAACACGCATGTTTAAGCCATGACGCTACATACGTGGTGTTGGGCTTATTCTGTTGCCATGAGTCATGCGGTGATCGAAACACCGAGGGGGTGCTCGCCATGGGCCGGGCCCCTCACCCAGGGTCCCTGTGTTCTGGTGACATGCATTCACGCACTAGTTTGGGAACATTCACCATATCAGTGAGCCCAGCATCAGCTAGGTTCTGAGTTACCTCACAATGTTATGATCCCCAAACTTGAAAGAGGTTTACAGGGGACAAGATCTATTGATGGTGACTGCCATATTTGATCTATTAACAAAGGCACCAAGCCCTACCCAGTTTCAGAGTCCTTGGGAAGCTGGTTCTCATCGGGGTTTGCTTGGTGAGGAGGATGTTTGTGTAAAGGGATCTGCAGGGTTCTAAGGACGCTTCACGTGGGTCTTTCCACATCATTGCTCCCGAGCTTCAAATGCTGGCAATGCCAAGCTGCTGCAGGGCTCCCACGTGGCTTTCTAGCCCGGGCTGCTGCACTCCCAGCTCTCTAATTCCACTGTGGTCTGTGCCTTTCTCCCCCACCCCCCTGATGAAGTCTGGGGGCCACCAAAGCCTTGCTCATGTACGCAGTTGTGCCCGACGAAGCTCTGTGCCTTGCTTTTCACCCAGAGTGGTATTGAAATGAAAGACAGTCAAGGAGAGATATAATTTGCAAATTGCAACAGCTCATTTACAAACATCAACATTTTAACTTTTACTGGTGTCACATTTTCCCCAAAATACCTTACAAATGACCCCACCATGCCAGCAAAAGGCAGACGCTGTCCTTCAGTGTCTGTGCTCCCCTTGCTGAGGAAGAGATTCACCAGGGATGTGGCCACGGACCATAAAGACTACGCCTCCCAGCCTACCTGGCGTGGCCACGTGGCTAGTGGGGCACGAGTGGAAGTCATGTGTGCATCTGCCCTGTTGTTCTCCAGGAGGAGAGGGAACAGGTTCTTTTTCCTGCTGCCTGGAGTGCAACCACGTAGACAAGGCAAATACTCAGGGGCCAGCAGGTGACCAGGCAGAAGAGCTAGGTGCTGCACTTGAGGGTCCATCTGTGCTTGCAGAGCCAGGGATCACCGTTCACCTCACGTCCTCGTGCACCCCTTTCCCTGGCAGCGAGACACATCTGTGCTCAGCCTTCCAGCCTCTGTGTCTCTCCTCCGGCGCAGATGGAGCTGGTGGAGACGCAGGTGTGGGGAACAGATCCACAGGAGGCTTGAGACGCAGTGAGTCTAAGACTTACCATTTGGATTAGCACGGACAGTTCTTTACTACATGAATAAATGAATGAATGAATCATCCATCCATCCTTCCATCCACCCGTCCATCCATCCATCCATCCATCCACCCATCCACCCATCCACCCCATCCATCCTTCCATCCACCCATTCATCCATCCATCCATCCCTCCATCCACCCATTCATCCATCCTTCCATCCACCCATCCATCCATCCATCCATCCATCCATCCATCCCTCCATCCACCCATTCATCCATCCTTCCATCCACCCATTCACCCATCCTTCCATCCACCCATTCACCCATCCACCCATCCAAACCAAAAAAAAAAAGTCTCTGCCCCCGTGGAGCTTATTTTCTCACTAGTAAGGGAGTCAGAGAAATTAAAAATTCTTAATCATTGATCCCTTATTTCCCAGATCTCATTCAGTTACTTAGTTTTTTCCAGCAACGTATAAAAAATGTCTTTATTTTCTTGGTTGTGATCACGTTGTATCATAACTCCCTAATACTACACCCCATATCTTGATTATACTTAGGAGTCCCAAATCTCCTCATTCTCACATGTATAGGCAGTATTTGGGGCTATTTTTACAGCTATGGTATTTTGGTATATCTTATTATTAATTTCATTCCCAGAAGCAACTTTATTTCCAAGTTTGGGGGGCATTTACTTCTGTGTCTAAATGGCATTCATTCATTCATTCAAAAGCATTCATTCTTTTAACAAATACTTCTTGGGCAGTAATTGTGTGCCACACTGTTCTAGGTGCTGCGGGTATAAGAGTGAAGTGACCCGACAAGTCTGCCCAGTGATGCAAACGGGCAGCAACGTACCATTCAGCTGTGATCGCAAAGGCATACGTGAGTGAGGCTGTAAGGAAGTGTTTTAACCAAATTATTTTCATTCTAGTTAAAAATAAATTGAGGAATTTGCCTAAAATCTGCACCCTAACTTAAGCATCAACATATAACTTCTTTACTGTATGTCACAGCAATAAAGGTGTTTAAAAAGTTGGTACAGGTCCACATTTTTCTTCAGAGAACTTCTTCTGGTTTCTGTAACTGGTGTCATAAAGACATCAGCCCATTTTCACTCATCATCATCCCATTTTTTTCTCATTAAGATTTACACTCCATCCATTTGTTGCAGAGGCCCTGGATCTTAGCCATCATTTACTTCAGTCTGTGTTACGAAAACCACGTCATGAGCAAAAACTATCACAGGTGATTCTCAAGTGAATTTAACAGTTTTCTTTTATGTTTAAATCCAAGAATCCTTTTTGATTAGCCAAACTGTGAATTCTTCACTTCATGGTATTAGGGCTATTCGTTTTTCATTTTATTCCTGACCTAAATAGAAACATCAGAATATTTTGTTCCCAGTTTTAACCTGTATGCTGAATACTACCTGGCTGACATTCCAAGTCATATTTTATTTGACATCTTCATATATTTTGATGTATTTTCTACTAATACGTCTTCCTCACCAATTCCACCTCATTCCAAGTTCCTTCTGTTCTCATTGCTTTCTTTCAATACTTAATGAAAACTTCATTTGTAAGGCACTTTATTTCCGTTATAAAGAAGAGAGGAAAATCTTTCAAACAACAATTCTTTACTACATGATAAAAGCTGTGCTCTAAAGGGAGCCCCCTCATTTGCTTCCATCTGTAATCCAACTGCGCACACTGGCATTGTTTATTTGATTATTAAAGTCCTTTTCTATTTATAATTAAACAGTAAGAATCATTGCTTTTCTTTTCAAAGCAATTGAGAGAACAGAAAATGGTATTGGCATATGAATTTGCATTTCACATATAGTTCTTAGAATAGTTTTAGATTGCATTTCATAGAATTCCGCCTATTGATATTGAAAAATAATATTTATGAGATAATATTGATCAAAATCAAATTATTCCACGTAGATCGGGTGACCATCCATCCAGGTAAACCTTTCTTAGTTCCTCAATTTTAACAGAAGTGACAACTAGTGCTCCCTGTATAACTCCTGTTCAAATGTGTATGGAGGATTCCCTGAACGAAGTGCAGTCTGTACACACACACCCACACACACACCGCCCCCCCCACACACACCCTGGCTCAGATCAGTTGCTCAGAGAGCTATGAATTGGACTGCATTTGTTTGGCCTCACACAGAATTTCTTAAACTCACGCATTCTTTTGTTTTATCCTGACTGCGATGAAGCGTGTGAATTGCAAGTGTATGACGTATAAAACTTGTCATTGTACTTATTGTAAAGATGTGGTTAGGACATTATCCATGGCTTCACACAGTTTTATTCTCTTTGTGAAGACTCACAGGTAAAATTCACTGTAGCAGAAAAACTGGGGCTATCCTATTTTTTTTTTTTTTTTTTTGGCCACATCAGGTGGCTTACAGGATCTTTAGTTCCCCAACCGGGGATTGAACCTGGGCCCCCTGCAGTGGAGTCCTAACCACTGGACCACCAGGGAGTTCCCAGTTTTTATCTTAAGCATATTGTGACTCATAATTAGTATTCTTCTTTTTTGCTTTGTCTGCTAGGAATCTTTAGTATTTTGGGCTCATTCCTGACTTCCAATTGGGATTATATAGAATGTAATTCTAGGGACTTCCCTGATGATCCAGTGGTAAGGAGTCCACCTTCCAGTGCAGGGAACGCGGGTTCGATCCCTGGTCGGGGAACTAAGATCCCACATGCCACGGGGCAACTAAGCCTGCAGGCCACAACGACTGAGTTCTCGCACCTCAACAAAAGATCCCACGTGCCTCAACAAAGATCCCACATGCCGCAACTAAGACCCGACGCAGCCAAAATAAATAAATAAACAAAATAAATAAAAATTAAAAAAAAAAAGAATGTAATTCTAGGGGGTAATCAGGCTGTAATTTCTTAATCATGTTTTTCCTTTACCTTGACTTCTCAGCTATTTCTCCTAACGGTTAAGACCTTAAGGCCTCAGACCTGACTTGAATTCTAGCTTTACCACATACTAACTGTATCGCATGGCGCAAATTAAAGTCTCTCTAAATCCCAGTTTTTTCACCCCCCAAAAGGGAGATAATAATACTACCTACTGTAAAGGGTTATTGCAGATAAAATGCAATAGTGTAGGTAAAAACTTTAGCATGCATCTGCCGCATGGTAAATGTTTAATAAGTAATTTTTGAAAATTATGTATTCTTATGTGTCTCTCAGAAACTTTATAACACCAAGTCATATCAGCAAACAAACAAATGAATAACTTTATGAGCTTTTTCTTTCATACTTGCTTAGACTGGCAAAATATTTTTCTACCCAGAGAGCTGTAGTGATGAGTAGGGGAGAGAGCATGGGCTTTGGAATTGGATAGACTTGGCCTCAGAGCTCAACCTGCAAGTTACTAGTTCCGTGAACTTGAACTGTGAATCTTTCTGGCTCCCTTGGACTGCCCTCAGCTCCTGAGTTTCCCATCACCACCTTGCTAGGACTGTCTTTCTTGGTTTTGGCTTTAGAAAATAAACAAACAAAACTATAGCCCAAGCTTGTGTGTAGCTGCTTTATTCAATATGGTGTCTCCCTCTCTGTCCCTACTATGTAGATGCTGGACCCCCTCTTACAGGGTCTTGTAGCCCTCTGTGTTGACCGCCGACCATTAGTACACCGTGTTATCGATTATATTCTGATGCTTCACACTCACCATAGCAGATATCTCTTGTTCTTTTGCTTTGCAATAGCAGGCGTCTCCTGATCTGTTGGATTGGCCGCATCTGAATGATACTAAAACCTACATTTTGAAACTTGGGTGTATTGCCAGCGGATGTCACCAGCACCCATGTCAAGAAACAACGTTAGCAGCCCTTCCAGGCACACCTTGCTCTTTTATGATCCAACAAACCCTTATTCAGTGCCTCCTATTCACTTGTACATTCACATATTCACCAAATATTTATCAGTTATGTGCTGTGTGCTAGAGAGTGGGCTGGGAGTCACTGAGGTGCAGAGACGAGCAGAACAGACAGGGCTTCTGGCTTCGCCGAGCGTGTCTTTCAGTGGAGCAGACGGTTCTTAGTCAAGTGATCACACACATGAATATGTGATAGCAAATGACGACAAGTGCCAGGAAGGGAGATCAAAGCAGCTGACCTGCTCTGCGCAGGTCACATCCATGCGTGACCTCCTTCAGCCCCTGAAAGGCCTGTTAGGTGGGCATGTGGGTATCGACATCCTACGCATGAGGACACGAAAAGGATGCCTTGTCCCAAAGTTGTGCAGCCAGAGAGCCAGAGCTGGAATCATCCTCACCATGCCCTTCCACCCCCCCAAGCCCCCGACCCGGCCAAGCCCTCGCCAAGCCACCGGCTCTAAGGACGTAACAGATCCTCAGCTGGGAGAGCCACGCCAAAGCCTCACGCCACTGTGCACCCCTCCTCTTACGCCCGATGTTCGGGAGCTGATATATCGGATTAGGTGCCCAAGTGAGGAGCTGGCAAGCAAGGGCCTCCCCGTGGGAGCCGTGCGTGAGGAACAGTAGGGCCCAAATGCGTAACCGTGACCCTCACTCAGAAGGGATGCTATGACCACCTAACAGTCTCAGGTGGCGGGAACAGAGCCATGACAACCACGGAAGGGCCCGATGTATTGTCACATGGATGGTAGCTACCAGGAGGGTGTGTCCATTTCAGAGGACAGAGGACTCGCTCTGAAAAATCCCAGCTAATCCACAAGGACATTAGGAGGGGGCAAAACGTGACCCTGGCCTTGAAGGAGGGGCGGGATTCAGGTAGGTGGAGAGGCTGGGAGAGGCTTCCCCAGTCACCCCCGGAGTTAGGTCCATGCTGTGGAGATGGGTGCCGCTGACACACCCGCTCCCCACTCCCGGAGGAGAGGCACAGTCCTGGGTCGGCAGCCCTGGCCACCCCTGTCCCCAGCCTCCAGGCAGCTCTACCACAACGGAGAACTTCCCAGCGGGGCCCATGCAGTGTCTCCAGTTGGAAGGGACGTGGTTTTCTAACTCAGTCTGGGATGGACACTCAACATCCTTTGGGAGTCAGCCCGACACTGAGCCTCTGACTGTCCGCGGATGGGCCGCACGCGCACAGAAGGAGCTGTGTTGAGGACTCCGGTGTCTCGGTCTCAGGCAGGGCTCTCACTGAAAGCAGGGTGACCTTGGGCAAGGCGCTCAAACCTCACTTCTTAATTGAGGTTTGGACAAAGCTGGCACTTCACATCTTCTGAAGAATCATTGACTGACGGGGTGTCTCGAACAGGACAGATGTAGACCACAATTAGAGAACCCCAAAACTAGCCTGGAAAAATACGGCCTGCCCAGCGAGGTTGATCCAGGATTATACGCCACTTTCCTCCCTGCCAGATAGAGCTGCCTCCTGGGGTGCAGGTGGAAATGCACCTCTTCCGGACGGAGGCACTTTGTGCCCTTGAAGGAAGGCAGGGCTTTAACAGGGTTGAATCCTGGTTTGGCCGCTGTGCAACCTTGTACAAGTTACTTACCCTCTCTGAGCTAGCCTCTGCATTGATCCAGTGGGGATACAATGTAACTCTTGCTGGGTTGAGTTAGAATAGAGTTCAGACACGTCTGGACCTTGCACGGTGCCTGGCACGGAGCAGGCAGCTCTGGTGCCCTGCGTTTACTCATCCACATTGACACATCCTTTCCACAGCCCTGGACCACACGTGGCAGTCACAGGGAGTCAAATAGCTAAGCCAAAGCACGCTGGGGAGCAGCAGGCAGACCCTTCATGGTAGCGCATGGATGCATTGATGCAATGTTGTTTTTTGTATCTTCTTGTCTTCTTGCCTTTTTTTTGCTCCTCTGAGACTCCCGTGCAAGGCCAGACCAACAGGCAAAACTGTGGAACCAAACACATCCTCCCAATTATTACTATGCACAAACACAAGTGACCTCTAATACCCCCATCCTTGGCTGGCCTCAAGTTTGTAAACGTGCGCGCACACGCTCAGACGGCTTATCCCCCAGAGAACTTTGCTACATAGTTTCTCCCGGAGCATAAATGCCAGGGAAATAAACAATTTCCACACCAGTGCGAGAGAACCACTTATGGGTTTCAGGACAGCTGGGCCCCCTCATTGTGACTTGTACGAAAGAAGTGTGCTTGGAAGAGATTAAACTCCCTCTTTAATTTTTTATGCTGTTTCTTTGTTCCTTGTCTTGACCCAACAGTGTCTCAGAAGTTCTAAAAGAAAAAAGTCCCCACCTCAATGACTTGAGGTCACGTAATAACTGAAATCTTTTACAGAAGTCTTACTTATTTCCATTAAATATGTTGAAAAATAACAGGAAAAGATGCCATAAAAATGAATAGTTTTCCCCACACACATACTCATCCCAGACTCAAAGGAGGACCAAATTCGCTGTTTCTGTATGTATAGAAAGCACTGTTCCCGGTCTTGATATCTGCAAACCAATTTATGCTGGCTTTGCTTGGGGGAGGGAGCTATATTTGGGGTGCCTTCTAACTCTATTTCTGTGACAGAAATATCTGCCCTTTCTAGGTTATAAAGTTATATTTTATCTGCTTTCAGGGGTAAGAATCAGGATTCAGGGGAGGTACCTTCTTTGGTTCCCAGACTTCAGGGTAGATGTGGCTGGCTGCCAGCGTGTACTGTCCTTTATTGTAAATGCTGAAGTCACTTTGTCTCCCACCTTGGGATGGGGCTGGAAGGATGTGCTGTGTGTTCATCTATGATCATAACCATTGCTAATTCTGATAATGAAGGTCCACTGAGCTACGTGTGCTCCAGAGATCATTTATCCTGCTCACTAGATGGCATCAGATATGCCAGTCTTTGAGAGGGCGTTGGGATGGCTTAATCAGGAATTATATCTTTGTGTATTAGCCTGAAATTGTTTAAATCAAAAGAAAAAAAATTTACTGCAGGTCTAATCTTTTTTTCCTTACGCATTTGGATGTCTTGTAACCAACTTCTCAGTTATGTGATTAGCACTTACCCTGGCTTATCTCACCATCAGTAATGTCATTTCTCTTTTTTTTTTCCTTGATTTCCCTAAAAATGTTTTTATTACATATTTAGTTAAATATTTTATTAAATGTTAAGCAGAGTTTTCACCGCTACTTAGGATGCAGAAAGCTGCAAGACCACGTTGCCCCTACCCTCATGAGAAAAGTCCAGATAATGTGCAACACTATAACTTTTTAAAGGCCTGCCTAGAGCTGAGGCTGTTGACTTCCGAATGGGGGTAAATGGAGGCAGCAGCTGTACAACAGTTTGCTAGTTCCTCAGACAGATTGAAGGTGAGAGTATCAGTCACACGAAAAGCTCCTTGAAGGGATGAAAGTCCTTAGGGTTAGGGTCAGGAAGATCCCACATGCCATGGAGCAACTAGGCCCTTGCACCACAACTACTGAGCCTGCGCTCTAGAGCCCTCGAGCCACAACTACTGAGCCTGCGCTCTAGAGCCCTCGAGCCACAACTACTGAAGCCCTCTTGCTCTAGGGCCTGTGCTCTGCAACAAGAGAAGCCACAGCAACGAGAAGCCCGTGCACCGCAATGAAGAATAGTCCCTGCTCACCACAGCTAGAGAAAGCCTGCATATAGCAATGAAGACCCAATGTAGCGAAAATAATAATAATAATGATTTTGAGAGAGTGGAGTGACAAGAGGAAGAAGAAGTAACTGAAGAACTGAAGAGATTCACGACACAGGGAATGGCAAGGGCATTTTCTTTATTTGAGGAGGCACTGTTAGTCTTTGAGGCACAGGACCTGAACGTAGAACGGTACACAAATGCAGCCATTCAGAATGCAATCCAGTGCTACCGTGTCATTCATGGCAAGAAAAAAAGAGCTACTACCCAGACATCACTGGATCGTTTCTTCAAGAGGGTAGGTAGAATTGAATCCATCAAGGAACCAGAACCTGTGCCATCACCGTCAGGTGCGCATGAAATTGCAGCTTGCCCTCCATCTCCTGTTGCTGACCATCCTTCAGCTCTACCATCCCCCACCTCCTCTCCCTCCTCCAGTCAGGAACTCTTCTTGCCTGTTCACTCGATGCCAGCCCCTGGACGCCAGCTGTTGTACTGCTCTACTGTACTTTTCAAGGGACTGTACTGTAAGATGAAAACTGTTTTCTTTATTTTTTGTGTTTGTTTTTTATGGATAATTTGTGTGAAAAGTATTATAAACCTATTACAGTACAATACTATGTGGCTGATTGTGTTAATTGCCTACCTAGGCTAATTGGACTTGCTAACGTGCTCTCAGAAGGGAACTTGTTCATATGTAGGGGACTTACAGTATTTTATTCCTTTTGATGCAATTGTAAATGGGATTGTTTTCTTAATTTCTCTTTCTGATAGTTCATTATTAGCATATAGAAACCCAACCAATTTTTATATAGTGATTTTGTATGCTTCAACCTTACTGAATGTGTTTATTCAAATAGT
The DNA here is from genome assembly GCF_937001465.1 of Orcinus orca. NCBI lineage: Eukaryota > Metazoa > Chordata > Mammalia > Artiodactyla > Delphinidae > Orcinus > Orcinus orca. The sequence continues at coordinate 7,578,495 of NC_064572.1, forward strand.
TTTTTGATGGAGCCTTTAGTGTTTTCTATATTTAATATCATGTCATCTATAAATAGAGACAGATTTACTTCTTCCTTTCTTATTTGGATGCCTTTATTTCTTCTTCTTGCCTAAATGCTCTGGCTAGGACTTCCCATACTATGTTAAATAAAAGTGGCTAAAGTGGGCATCCTTTTCTCGTTCCTGATCTTAAAGAAAAAGCTTTCAGCTTTTCACCATTGAGTAGGATACTGGCTCTGGTCTTTTCATAAATGGCCTTTGATGTTGGTGAGGTACATTACCTCTATACCCACTTTGTTGAGAAGTTTTGTTTTTTTTTAAATCCTAAATTGATGTTAAATTTTGTCAAATGGGGCTTCCCTGGTGGCGCAGTGGTTGAGAGTCCGCCTGCCGATGCAGGGGACACGGGTTTGTGCCCTGGTCTGGAAAGATCCCACATGCCGCGGGGCAGCTGGGCCCGTGAGCCATGGCCGCTGAGCCTGTGCGTCCGGAGCCTGTGCTCCGCAACGGGAGAGGCCACAGCAGTGAGAGGCCCGCGTACCACAAAAAAAAAAAAAAAAAAAAAAAAATTTGTCAAATGTTTTTTTCTGTATCTACTGGGATGATCATATGATTTTCATTCTTCATTTTGTTAATGTGGTATATCACATTTATTTGTTTGCAGATATGAACCATCCTTGCATCGCTGGAATAAATCCCACTTGATCACGGTGTGTGATCCTTTTAATATATTGTTGAATTTGATATGCTAATATTTTGTTGAGGATTTTTGCATTTATGTTCACCAGGGATATTGGTATATAATTGTCTTTCCTTGTAGTGTCCTTGTCTGGTTTTGGTATTAGGGTAATGCTGGCCTCATAAAATGAGTTTGGAAGTGTTTCCACCTCTTCTATTTTTTGGAAGAGTTTGAGAAGTATTGGTATTAATTCTTCTTTAAATGTTTGGTAGAATTCACCAGTGAAGCCGTCTCGTCCTGGACTTTTGTTTTTGGGAAGTTTTTAGTTACTGATTAAATCTCCTTACTAGTAAACAGTCTGTTCAGATTTTCTATATATTCATGATTCACTTTTGGTAGGTTGTATGTTTCCAGGAATTTATCCATTTATTTTAGGTTGATCAATTTGTTGGTGTATAATTGTTCTTAGTAGTAGTCTTATAATACTTTGCATTTGTGTGGTATCACTTGTAACATCTCCTCTTTTATTTTTGATTTTATTTATTTGAGGCCTCTCTTTTTCTTGGTGATTCTAGCTAAAGATTTGTCTATTTTGTTTATCTTTTCAAAAAAACATCTCTTACTTTCATTGATCATTTCTATTGTCTTTAGTCTTAATTTATTTCTACTTTGATGTTTGTTATTTCTTTATAGCTATTAAATTTGGGCTTTGATTGTTCCTCTTTTTCTAATTCCCTGAGGTGTAAATTTAGGTTGTTTATTTGAGATCTTCCTTGTTCTTGATGTAGGCATTTATTGCTGTAAACTTCCTTCTTAGAACTGCTTTTGCTGCATCCCATGTTTTGGTATGCTGTATTTCCATTTTCATTTGTCTCAAGGTATTTCTTTAATTCTCTTTTGATTTCTTCTTTGACCCATTGGTTGTTCAGTAGCATGTTGTTTAATCTCCACATATTTGTCAATTTTCCAGTTTTCTTCTTATAACTGATTTCTGGTTTTATACCATTGTGGTTGGAAAAGATGCTTAATTTTATATGTCTTCTTAATTTATTAAGACATTTTGTTGGCTAATATATGATCTATCCTGGAGAATGTCCCATGTGTATTTGAGAAGAATGTGTATTCTGTTGCTTTTGGATGGAATGTTCTGTATATGTGTGTTAAGTCTCTGTGATCTAATGTGTCTGATGTTTCCTTATTGATTTTCTGTCTGGATGCTCTACCCCTTGATAGAGGTGAGGTGCTAAATCCCCTACTATTATTGTATTGCTGTCTATTTCTTCCTTTAGTTCTGCTAATATTTGCTTTATATATTTAGGTGCTCCTGTGTTGGGTGCATAAATATTTACAAGTACTGGATCCTCTTGTTGGATTGACCCTAGGACCTAATTTTTAAAAAGACCAAGTTTGAGATTTTTCAAACTATACAGGTAGTATGAATTTGGGTTGAAAATCCACGTGAGAACTACCATGTGGTTATGAATTTCAGGGTAGTTTTTTCCCTCCTCTCCATCCAGAGCCAGTGTGAGTCAGCAATTTTTCTCATAGTCACTCTGGGTGAGGACAGGTTTACTCCTGATTCACCCTTGCACTGACAGTATAGCCTCTTTAGATCCTAGCATAAAGGAGGTGTCTCTTAAAAATTTCCCACCTTAGGTAGGCCCTGGTTTTTGTCTCTGGGTCTTGTGTTCCCTGAGGGTGTAAAAACTGAGAACAAAATCCACTGGTCTGGCTTTCAAGATGGATGTTGGCTTCAGCTCTTCGTTTACCTCTTCAGTTCTCATTTTCTTGAGTGCTGCCCTTTAGGTATTCCTTAACTTCTCCTCAGACTTACTGTGTTTAAAAGTTGTGTTATGTATTAGCCAGCACTAAAGCTATTTTACAATATAACATGAAAGTAATCTTGTGGGGTTGAAGTCAAGGTAGATAGTCTGCCATATTTTGAAAAACAATAGATGTTCTTGTCCAGAGATCTGTGGGTTAAGATAGTATTTTTCAAAATGTTGCTCTCTACCATCTAAATCAGGTCTGTTTACTTAAACTACAGGGTATTAAGTCTCAATCAGACCTATTGAATCAAAGTTTTCTAGGGGATGGGGCCCAAGAATCTTCACTTTTAACAAGTAACCTTGGTGATTTTGATGTGCATTCTTTTATGAGAGTCACTCCACTAAGTCTTCCATAAAAATGGAGTAATTCTCATATAATTTCATGGAGTATTGTGAAGATTAACTAATTAAAGATTATAAAGCTTTAAAATAATGCTTTAAAAAAAGTACTATTCTAGGAGGGCACTGGCAAAAATCATTAAACTACCGTAGAAATCTAGTAAAGCCCTTAAATGGACTTGATTGAAGGAATTAGTCAGTAAATTACAAGCTAACAGAAAATCAGCTTTAATGTATGCAGCAATGCATTCCACAGTGGAGTGTTGAACTTAAATCAATTAATCATTGCTTGCCTGGTGACATAGCAAAATGTTTATAATCTTTGAGGGAAGAAAAAGTGCCAAATTTTTTTCCAGGTATAGAAAAAATATAGGTCTCTTCAAATGAGGCAAAAATTGTTTAATTTTTATTAGTTAATAAAAATAGTTATGTGTTATTCTTTAATTTAAATTAATTTTAAAATTTAAAATTTTTCTTCTATTGGTATCTGATCAATTTTTGTATACTCTCATTTTTTCATATATTTTTCAATGTATATGTCATACCAAGAGTTCTAAATAAAAGGTGGTAGCCTGATGATCACTCCCAGGTATTCCCTGCCTCCTCAGGTGAACAATTCTGTCATGACATTTTTAGGAGTGCTGGGAGGCTGATGTCATTTTCCTGTGTCTCCAGCTCTCAAAATAACAGGCAGTTAATATTGTTTAGAAAGATATGGACAGGACACTTTCTAATTTTTAAGGGAGGATCGAGGCCCCATTTCCACACCCCCTACTCCTCCCTCTTGATTTGGATCAAGGACCAGCAAATGGGTCAATTGTTGGGTGTGGGCACCCTTCTCCAGGAAAAACAAGGAGATTAAAAGCTTTTGTTCCTTCAGAGGGAGGCATTCTTTTGGGAACACCCCTCTTTTGGTGTTCCTGGATCCTTCTTCTGCTTTGGACTACTTCTTTCTCTTCCTTCTAGTGGAATGTGGGCAATAAAGTAGGCCTAGATTATCTTCCAACCAGGAAAGAAATATCTCTTCTCATACTCTTTATTTCTTTGTTGTTGATTTTCTGCCCAGTTGTTCTATCCATTATTGAATGTAGGGTATTGAAATCTCCAACTATTATTGTTGAATTGTATATTTCTCCTTTCAATTCTGTCATTTTTCCTTCATGTATTTTGGGACTCTAGTATTACATGCATACAGGTTTATAATTGCTATATCTTTCTGATGGATTGCTCCTCTTATCATTATAAAATGTCCTCCTTTGCTTCTAGTAACAATTTTTGTCTTAGTCTGTTTTGTCTGTATAGCCATTCCAGCTCTCTTTTGGGTACTATTGTACTAAAGTATGATATGTCTTTTTCCATCCTTTTTCTTTCAATCTGTTATGCCTTGAATCTAAATCGTCTCTTGTAGACAGTGCATATAGTTGGACCACTTTTTTTTAAACCATGCTGCCAATCATCTCTACCTTTTGGTTAAAGTGCTTATTTCATTTACATTTAATTGTAATTACTTATGAGGTAAGGTTTACATCTGCCATTTTGCTATTTGTTTTTGGTATGATTTATGTCTTATTTGATCTTCTCTTCCTTTGTTACTGCCTTCTTTTTAATTAGATATTTTCTAATATATCATTCTTATTTCCTTGCTATTTCTTTTACCATATATTTAGTTATTTTCTTAATGGTTTCCCTGGAATTACAATTAACATCTTTTTTTAAAAAATTATTTATTTTATGTATTTTATTTTTGGCTGCGTTGGGTCTTTGTTGCTGCGCGCAGGTTTTTCCTAGTTGCAGCGAGTGGGGACTACTCTTCGTTGTGGTTCACGGGCTTCTCATTGCAGTGGCTTCTCTTGTTGCGGAGCATGGGCTATAGGCACGCAGACTTCAGTAGCTGCGGCATGCGGGCTCAGTAGTTGTGGTTCACGGGCTCTAGAGTGCAGGCTCAGTAGTTGTGTGCACGGGCTTAGTTGCTCCGCAGCATGTGGGATCTTCCTGGACAGGGCTCGAACCTGTGTCCCCTGCATTGGCAGGCAGATTCTTAACCACTGCACCACCAGGGAAGCCCTACAATTAACACCTTAACTTAAAATGATATGGTTCATATTAAAACTGGCTTCATTTAAATAATATACAGAAACTTTGTTCCAATAAAGCTTTGTGTCCTCCCCCTCCTTTGTACTATTTTTATAATACAAATTAAATCCTTATACACTATAAGCCCATCAACACAGTTTTATAATTATTGATTTGTGCAGCTTTTTAAAAAGTCAAATAGGAGAATAAAAGAGTTACAAACAAAATACATTCATATTGTCATGTTCACCTATGTAGTTACTATTATTGTTGCTCTTTATTTCTTCCTGTGGATTCAAGTTATTGTCTAGTGTCCTTTAATTTCAGCCTGAAGGACTCCCTTTACTATTTCTTGTAGGGCCAGTCTGCTAGTGATGAATTCTCTCAGTTGTTGTTTTTCTGGAAATATCTTAATTTCTCCTTTGTTTTATGAAAGATCGTTTTGCTGGATATAGAATTCTTGATTGATTGTCTTTTTCTTTCAGCACTTTGAATATGTCATCCTATTGCTTTCTGGCCTCCATGTTTTCTGATGAGAATTCAGCTGTTAATCTTATTGGAGATATTTGTATATGGTGAGTTGCTTCTCTGTCTTGTTTTTCGAGAATTTGATGATGGTGTGTCTAGGTGTGGATATTTTTAATATGTCCAACTTGGGCTTTATTGAACCTCTTAGATTTGCAGATTAATGTTTTTCCTCAAATTTGAGAAGTAATTGGGCCATTATTTCTTCAAATATTCTTTCTCTCCTTTCTCTTTCTTTCTCATGTGTATGTTAGTATGTTTGATGGTGTCTCTTAGGCTCTATTCACTTTTCTTCATTTTTTTTTCTTTTTCTCAGACTAGATGATCTCAATTTCTCTGTTTTCAAGTTTGCTGATTCTTTCTTCTGCCAGTTCAAATATTTGTTGAGCTTATCCAGTGAATTTTTCGTTTCAACTTTTGTGCTTTTCAACTCAAGAATTGCTATTTCGTTCTTTAAAAATAATTTCTATCTATTTATAGATATTCTGTATTTGAGGAGACATCATTCTCAAGAGTCCCTTTATTTCTTACACATAGTTTTCTTTAGTTCTTTGAACGTATTTATAATAGCTCATCTAATATCTTTTTCTAGTAAGCGCAATATCCAGGCTCCCTCAGGGACAGTTTATCATGATAGCTTATTTTAACTATCGATGTGCCATACTTTCCTGTTTCTCGTTGTGTCTTATAATTTTTTATTTGAAACTGGACATTAAATAATATAATATGGTAATTGTAGAAATAAGATCGCCCTATTCTCCAGGGTTTGTTTTTTCTGTTAGTTGTTGTCACTGTTTGTTTAGTGATTTCTCTGGAGTACATCTGTCAAATCTGTATTCTTTGTTATCTGCAGCCATTGAAATCTATACTTGTTTAACATAGTGGCCAGATAATGATTAGACAGAGATTTCTTTACATACTTTGGATCAACACATCTGTGTGTGTTAAGGTATTGCCATCAATGGTACTGGCAGGCAGTTTACAACTCCTCCTCCTAGTTGTCACTGTTTGCTTGTGCAAAGCTTGAAGGTCAGCCAGAGGGAAATTAGGGGCTTCTCAGGTCTTTCTTGGGCATGCACATAACTCTGTACCTGTGTGGCCTTCTAGAGTCTTAGGATTATGTTGGAAAATTTCAACCTATGGGATTATTCCCCTTACAGATAGCTTATTCTCTAGTTTTTCCTTTTAAGAGTTTTGTTCAGCCTGTTGTCAGTTCCTGAGGTATTCTGCCTCAGGCAGCTGAGATGTTAAACAATTGCTACTGATTGTTTTTGACAAATGCCCTGGGGATAGGACTGCTTGCCCTGAGTCAGGTCAAATAAAGACAATTCCAGAGAATGGAGTTTTTCAGGCAGCTGTCAAACCGTTTAAGTAGTGATAATTCTGTGGAGACAAGGCTTTGGAAGAGTTCCAAACCCATTGTCCGCCATCCAGTGGTTGTTAGGCTAAAGTTTTCACAGTCACTGTATTGTGAGGCTATTGGTTTTCAAGGCTAACCTGGAGCTAGGAAGAGGGGAGTGGAATTAGGACAAGTGAAAATACTACAAAGCTCATTGTTCTTACTGACATTCAGCTGTTTTTCTTGAATATATATTTTTTGGATTGTTGCCAGCCTTTGGTTAATTTCCAGAGTTCTGAAACATCAACTTTGGTAATCTTTTGCCAGTGTCACAGCTGCTGCTATGGAGGAGAGGAATTTTCGAGGTCCTTACTCTGCTGTTGCAGAAGTGCTTCCTCTCTTCTCATCATCTTTAGAAACCATGTGGAAACAAGGGCCCTTCCCTGGAGAAAGGAGACAGGGAACCAGAAATTGTTTCTTAGTCTAGAGGGGCTAAAGGAGTTGTCACAGCCCAGTTCTCTAGGGTAGGAAATAAAATAGGGATTTGGGGCTAAAAGATGCATACATTTGAACTGTCTTCTAAAGAAACCCATGGGAATTCATTGATGTGGCAGGTGGCATTCTGAGTTTGGAAACCCTGGGGTTACTAATTACAACTAGCAGGTTGGCCACCTTTGCCCTACGCCAGGGATTTCTTCATTCTTGGGATATTCTGTCTCTCAAATTCCTTTCACATGTGTGAATGTGAATCCTGGCTCATTTTCCCAATGATATATCACCGATCTGTCCATTCTTCCTCCACCACCCTTTCTTATTGTTAACTACGTCGTCTCTTTCTGTTTCTTAGCTCCTCAATTTGAGTTTTAATGGTACTTTCTAACTCTAAAGACCACCGTATGGGTCCCAATGTCACAGTTTAGAAAAAGAAGCTGGGTGTAGTAGGAGCATGGAGAAACACCACACTGGTGAACCCCTACACTGGAGAACAGGACAGATACTGTCACCTAAAGTCAATTTATTAGTTTTTATATGATAAACAGTAATCTTGGCAATTGCAACAGTTTTATGGTAAATGCCAGCTGTAGGGTGGTAATTTACATGGAGCTTAGGAAAAGAAGAATTTGGAAGCAAAGAGTTTATGTTTATCTAGCACTGTCTAATGGGGAGAAAAAGAGACTCTGAATTTTAAAGAAAGGTAAAATATTATAGTTCCTTCAACAGTAAACTCTAGGCAGCACTGAGGTCATTCTGCATGGTCTTCTCTAGACTGGATAAAATAACCTACCAACTCCTTTTGCTCTGATTCTCTGCTTAATCTTCCAGTCACTACTTCAGATAACTTCCTAGTGAGGAGATGCCCTGCACAGTGACTCTGAGTGTTTCTGTCTGTACACACTCACCCATCTCCTCCCGCTACCTCATGTTCTCATTCCCTGGCTGTATGTCAGCGGCCTTCTCCTTTACAGCTCAGTCTCCCGTGGCCTTGGCTGGTGAGACATATCCCCCTAGAGACTGGTCTGAGATCAGCAGAATCCCAAGAAACCTCTAGCTGAACCCACCTCTCTCCTTGCTCTTCATTACAACACTGGAGAAACCCAAGATCACAACCACAGGCATAAGGAAAAAAGGCCCTATGAGAAAACAGTGCATCTCTTTTGGCACCAGTGTTATTTAAAAATGACAGTCAGTAACCTTGTTGGCAAATAACCAGGTCCATTCAAAGGAACTGTGGATGTGGGTAATTCCAAGCCTCAAGCAACCAGCACCAGGATCTGAGTGGTACATATGCAAACCTGTGAAGAGAGGCCTTTCATTTTACTGACAATACTTCAGGTCTTCTCATTTAAAAACACACCATTTCCCTCACCCTACGAAATGGAAGCCACGCTCATTTATATTAGTGAGGATTTTCAGGGCCCCTGGGTTTCTTGCTGATGTCTCTCAAGACTGCTGGTCGTTGCATGAGCCAGGCTGTGATACGCTTTCAAGTGAAAGGAGCATCTCCACCGAAACAGATGTTGATATCCGCAGGCACAGTGTGCTCTTGCCCTGTGATTTTCTCTCCAAATTTGCATTTGTGTTGTCAGTTGGGGAATTGCATGGAATGACAATTGATGCCACCAGTGAAAGAAGTTATGATGGTAATGAGGGATGGGGAGGGGAAAGAAACAGACTCGTTAATTAATGGCTCTAGAAGGGGGAATGGGCTCTCTCAGCGCACATAAGCTGCTTGAACTTGAGTGGGGTTAATTGTTTTCTATGCGAGCCCCATGGCAGCTTCCATCTCAGGAGTTGGCAGTGAATGTGTCTTAATTAGCCAACCTGATCGAATGTCATAGTCAGTTCCATGTAGGACATCACCCCGTTCGTTCTCAGTTCTTCGGGAATGGATACACACACAAACACACACACACAAACACACCACCTGGTTAATCATCCTTTCACTGAAAAGTGTAGGAGGAAGAGTTCCTTTGTCATTGTAAAGCATCTGAGTGAGCCAGGCTTCAGGCCCGCCAGTGTGTGGGCATGGGTGGGTAGCTGTCCTAGGTTAGCTTAGCTTCTTTGCCGAGTGACAGACTCTGAGCTGGAGACTGAGTATGGGGGTTAATGGGGGGGGGGGAGGGACTCTGGTTCATCTCCCAGGGACTCTGACATGGGGACAGCCCTCTGGGTTGGGTTAAATGAGGCTGGGGGGCTGGGCCTTTGGACCCCACACTATGAGGAGTCTCAGGGAGGACAGTAACCTGGAGCCCTGGCATTCCCTCCACGCGAGGGGGTCCTCAAAGAGCAGCTTGGGTGGGGCTCTCGGCAGCCAACCTCCTGAAGCCTCGGCCCTGGAGCTGGAGCCTGGGGGTGGGCAGGGCTGCATCACAGGGCTGTTGCCCCTCTCAATGAATGGGCCAGGAGTAAAGGTGGGCCGTGACCTCACCCCCTGACCAACTGCTGGATTTCTGTTCAGAGCAGAGTTTAGAAAATGGTTCTGGTGGCATAATGAAGCAAATATAGAGAGTCTAATGGTTATTTTTTTTTAATTATTATTATTTTTTTTGCGGTACACGGGCCTCTCACTGTTGTGGCCTCTCCCGTTGCGGAGCACAGGCTCCGGACGCGCAGGCTCAGCGGCCATGGCTCACGGGCCCAGCAGCTCCGCGGCATGTGGGATCTTCCCGGACCGGGGCACGAACCTGTGTCCCCTGCATCGGCAGGCGGACTCTCAACCACTGCGCCACCAGGGAAGCCCCGGTTACTCTTTTATAGAGGTAAGGAATGAGGGACCTGCCCTCAATTCTCCTATGAAGGAGGACCCAGACAACAATGGGCTCCACATACCTTCTGAAATGCACAAGCTAGGTATGGGGGTAAATGGGTGACCTGAGCTGTCTGAGTGCCGTGAAGCGACTGACCCAGAACTTATTTGTGACCGAGCTGAGATGCCAGGTCTTCTTAAACTTCAGGATAGTCAGTGCTCCTTCAGTTTCACACCTTCAAAACATGTTATCTTTTAAAAAGTAAGGGAGGTCACATTTGCGAATGTTGACTTTCCCGTGATATGGCTTACTCTTTTTTCTAGCTTTATTGAGATATAAATGACATACAGCATTGTGTGAGTTTAAGATGTTCAACGTGTGGATTTGATAGATGTATATATTGTGAAATCATTTCCAAAATGTTAATGTACATCTCTACCACCTCACATAATTACTGTGCATGTGTTAAAAACACCTTACGATCTGCTCTCTTAGCAACTTTCCAGTTCTACCACAGTCACCATGCTGTCCACTAGCTCTCCAGAGCTTATTCATCTTACAGTGAAGATCGTGTGGTTGGAACATCTCCCCATTTCCACCAGCCCCCAGCCCCTGGCAACCACCCACCTACTCTCTGTTTCTATGAATTTGGCTTTTTTAGGTTCCACGTATCAGTGAGGTCACACAGTATTTCTCTTTCTCTGTCTGACTTATTTCACTTAGCATAATGCCCTCAAGGGCCATGTTGTTGGAAATGTCAGAATTGCTTTCTTTTTTATGGCTGAATAATATTCCATTGTGTGTGTATAGATGTAAATATAAGTATATAAGTAAAATAGATATAGATACAGATTACATTTTCTTTATCCACTTAGGTTGTTTCCATGTCTCAGCTGTTGTGAATAACATTGCAGTGAACATGGGTGTGTGTGGGGGGGCAGATATCTCTTCAGGATAGTGATTTCATTTTCTTCCAGTAAATACCTGAGAGTGAAGTTGCTGGATCATATGGTAACTCTATTTAAAAATTTTGAGTAACCTCCATGGTGTTTTCCATAGCAGCTGCACCAGTTTACATTCCTACCAACTATGCACAAGGGTTAACCCTTTTCTCTACATCCTCATCAGCGTTTGTTAATCTCTCGTCTTTTTGTTAATAGTAGTATGACTTACTTTAAACCCATCTTGAGGTACAGTAGAGAATGACACCCTGAGGGATTTCTAGGCCCACGTATGGTCTGAAAATCAGAGTTAATTGAGAAGCAAAGTAGTTGCATTTCATTTCCAATTTCCTGCTCTACCCAGACCAGAATGAAGGATTCCATTATAGTTCTGCTGGTTCCATGTGACACAGACCCGGCCATCCTTGTGGGGCAAGACGATCACCCTCTGTGGACCTCTAAAGTCTGGGGAGGGAAACAGGAGACATGGGGACAGGCAGAAGGGGCACTGGCCCCAGAGTGGAGTCCGGGGCTTACTAGGCAACTGCAGAGACTGTACCGAGGCCATAGGTACCGCAGTCTCCTCCTTGTTCGTTTTCCTAGTCTGTTCCTGCCCGCTGCCCGACTCTTGCTTTCCTCCCGACCACCAGCACCCAGACTCTCCCCTGGTGCTTGGCGCACAGCGGCCACTTGATAGCCTTTTGCGAGTGAATGAATGCTGGTCCCAGTGCCTCTCAGGTTGGCCCTGGGAGAGACAACAGGATCTTATCAACCTTCCCTGTTGACATTCTCTGTGGCCCACCTGTATTTCCTCCTCACACTGAGCTGATATTTGCATAACTTTTCCTCCTTATACCACGCAAGTAACTTACATGCCAACTGTCACAGTTTTTGACTGACCTCTCTAAGTGTCCTAACCGTGACATGGCCACAGCCAAGGGGTGTGGGAAAGAGTGGGTAGGAATGTTCCTAGGTACCAAGGAATCCTATTTTTATTCAGCAGGATGTTCTAAATGTAGGTCGTCTGCCTGTCTCCAAATTCTAGGACTCGCTGAGGGCCGGCATAGCCTGGTCTTCTGGGGAGTTTATCTCCAGGCTGCAGTCCTTTGCCCAGATTGGGCTGTTTCTCCAACTTTTCCCGTTGCTGCGGATGGGCTGGGCTGGGCTGGTGTTGGCCGTGGCCCTGGCATCTGCTTCTTTCTTGGAGAAAAAAGTTGTCAGGGAATGCAGAAATGGGGAGGGAGGAGGGGGCATGGGGGCTGGGCTGTTTCCAGTCAGTTGAGGGGCTAGAACAAAGTGAAGTGTGACAAAACATTAAACACACTATTTCTTTTCCAGGCATTTTCATGAAGGAGGAAAGACACATCTACATATATGCATACGCACACGCACACACGTATTTTATATAAAGGCGTTATTGTGCTCAGCACACACACATAAACTCTTGGGAAGGGAGACAGACCCAAACCCTGAGACCCGGCTGACAGCAGGCAACCTCAGCGACCCAACGTCTGACTCTATCTCTTCTGCTAACTTGTAGTGCTGACTTAAGCAAGTCAATTAACCTTTCTGTGACCCACTCCCTAGCCATCTAAGTGGAAGAGAGAGCACTGGCCCCGCTCTGAGGGGTGCCAGGAGATTAACCTGTGTCTTCCAAGGGCTCATCATCGTAGCGTGCTGTGTAAAGGCAGGTGCTGTATTTTTATTAAAGCCTGGATGATTATTCATGAGCATCTCTGGGCTGCCACCCTCCCCAGCCTCCCTGGATCCTGCTGAGCTGTGGGGCTGAGGCTTCTGGAATGTGTAAAATGGAAATGTCCCGGGCCTCAAATGCTCTCTGCAAATAGCACACTTCAACAGTGTGTATTTACCAACGAAATGTTAACGAACAGGAGTGGCATTTGGGTGTGAAACCAAATGGATCTTTCAAGGTGGCAGGGGTGTTGGTGAGAGAAGGAAGTAACATTTAGGCAGTGCCAAGTATCGTGAACACTTCTTATCTGACGTGATCGGACTGGTGCTATGGTCTGTTAAGTCGAAGTGGGGAAGCATACAGAGTGATATACTCAGACCTTAAACACATTTTACTTTAAGACATGAATCTGTTCATTTTGGGGGCTGATCTGTTGATTTAAGGCCGAGACTCTTTCTTTGAGGATAGAAGCTGACTAGTATTCCATCTCATTATTCTTGCATAAACTACATCTGTGATCCCTCAGCTAAGATTTCCAGTGTGAGATCCTCTAAAGTGGAGCAAGGACCTGAAAGTATGTGGACCAGTCAAGCAAAGCACCTTTCTAGATTTTGACTGTTTCCCCCACTCTTTCACAGATGTCTCACGTGCATGTGATCTGATAGTAATTCATTAAAAAGACTGGCCTTTATGGAGACTTTCCAACGCATTCAAGTTGTCTTTCGTAGGAACAGTAGTGCCCTTTCTTTTTGCACTCATATTTCATCGATTTAAGTAATATTGAGTTAAATTACATAATTGCATTGTGAAGTACAGCCAGCAAACAGGCTTGATAATAGACCCACCTGATGTGGAACGCCTCTGACTCCGCTGGTGAGAGCTGAAGTATCCCTCAGTATCCATGCGGATTGGTGCCGGGACCCCCGTGGGTACCAAAATCCACAGATGCTCAAGTCCCTTATATAAAATGGTGGAGTACAGTCAGCCCTCCACATCCAAGTGTCCTGCCTCCGTGGATACAGAGGGCTGATTCTATGGGAAGTGCGGGCAAGGGCAGGTAGACTGTGACTCCGCAGCAGGCCTAGGTCAGGAAGATGGAGAAATTAAACTGGCAAGTTCGTTGAGTAGCAATTGGGTAAGAGAGCTTCTCCTATGTTTTATTTACTCTGCCTCATCCAGTCCTTATGATTACCCTATGAGTTTGCGGTTATCATCTCTATTTTAAGGTACAGTATTTGAAGTCCAGAGAGGTTGGATAGTTTACCCACAGTCACACAGCTAGCAAGCAGCAGACTCAAAATTTCAATCCATTTCTGGTTTTGCCTATATGGGTCCCATTGAAGACTAACTTCCTTCAGGAACTTGTTTCTTCACCTGTTTCATTGAGTAAAAATTTAACAGTCACATACACGGAAAGCCATATTGCTTTCTTTTTCTTTCAATCTAATTAAATCTGGCTTTCACATTTAATTCGCCAGTTAGTATGGCAAGAAATTCAGTCATGTTTTGAGCTCCCCAGCCTGGGATTTTAAAAAGAATCTAGGGGTTTACATATTTACTTAGACATTTGTTGAAGGGACCTGGTCCTTCAACAATGGTGATTGTTCCTTCTAAATCAGTGGTTCTCAATGTGTGGTCCCAGACCTGTGGCATCAGTGTCACCAGGAAACCTGTCAGAAATGCAAATTCTCAGGCTCATCCTCAATCTATTGAACCAGGAGCTCTGGGCTCAGCAATGTGTGCTCTGGCAAGGCCTCCAAGGATTCTGTTGCGTACAGATGCATTCTGATATCATACATTATGATAACGGTTTGAGAACTACTTCTTTCTAGCATTCATTCAACAAATACATTTTGAGTGTCTGCTATGTGTCAGGGACTGGTGATAAAATGATGAACGTGGAGAGGGTACCTGGCCTCCTGGAGCCAACGTTCCAGTGGTGTGCCTGATTCCCTGCCTTTGCCAAGGCCCTAACGCTCCAGGCAGGCTCAGATATCTCTCCCTGGCTGTAGGCCCAGCCAACAGATTACCTCCATAGGCCCCTGAAGTTCTTTTCCCTTCTGTGAAGCATTGATTTTTTTTATCTTGCAACTTTGCTGAATTGATTTATTAGCTCTAACAGTTGTGTGTGTCTGTGTGTGTGTAATCTTTAGGGTTTTCTACATATAAGGTCATGTCATCTGTGAACAGAGATAATTTTACTTTTTCCTTTCCAATTTAGATGTCTTTAATTCCTTTTTCTTGACTATTTGCTCTTGCTAGAACTTGTGTTACTATGCTAAATATCGCTGTAAAAGCAGGCATCCTTATTCCTGATCTTAGGGGAGAAGCTTTCAGTCTTTTATCATTGAATGTGAAGTTAGGTATGAATAGTTCATATATGGCCTTTATTATTTAAGGAAGTTTCCTCCTATTCCTAATTTGTTGCTTTTTTTTTAAATCATGAAATGATGTTGAAGTTTGTCAAATGCTTTTTCTGCATCAATTGAAATGACTGTGTGTCTTTCCCCCTTTGTGTGTCAATGGGGGTTGAAATGATTGTGACACACAATCATCTGAAATGATTGTGTGTCAATGTGGTGTATTATATTGATTGATTTTCGTATTTTGAACTCTCCTTTGCTTTCCAGGAATGAATCCTACTTGGTCATGGTGTGTAATACTTTTAATATGCTGCTGAATTCAGTTTGCTAATATTTGTATCAATATGTGTAAGATATTGGTTTGTAGTTTCCTTTTTTTTTGTAGTGCCTTTGTCAGGCTTTGGTATAAGAGTAGTGCTGCCCTCATAGAATGAGTTAGGAAGTGATCCTTCCTCTTCAATTCATTGGCAGAGTTTCAGGAGGAAGAACATTAGCTTTTCTTTAGGTGTTTGGTATAATTCTCCAGTGAAGTCATCTGGTCTTCACAGGCTTTGCTTTGTTGAGAGGTTTTTGATTGCTGATTCAATCTCCTTACTTGTCTATTCAGGTTTTCTATTTCTTCATGAGTCATTTTGGAAGATTGTGTGTTTCTTATATATTCCATTTAAGTGATCCAATTTGTTGGCATATGATTATTTATAGTATTCCCTTGTAATGCTTTTTATTTCTGTCATATCAAAATTAGTAATATCCTATCTTTTATTTCTGATTCAGTAATTTGAATCTTCTCTCTTCTTTTCTTGGTCAATCTAGCTAAAGTTTTTCAGTTTTGTTGATCTTTTCAAAGATGTAGCTTTTGGTTTTATTGATTTCCTTTATTATTTTTCTATTCTCTATTTCACTTATCTCCATTCAAATTTTTATCATTTCATTCCTTTTGCTAGCTCTGGATTTAGTTTGCTCTTCTTTTTCAAGTTCCTTAAAGTGTATAGTTAGGTTATTGATTCGAAATCTTTTTTATGAATGCATTTATAGCTGTAAACTTATCTCTTAGTACTATTTTTGCTGCATCCCATAAGTGTTGGTACGTTGTGTTTTTATTCCTCATTTACCTCAAAGTATTTTATAATCTTCCTTATGATCTCATGTTTTACCTATTAATTTTTAAGAGTGTGTTGTTTTCACATATTTTCATATATTTTTATTTTCACATATTTTCAAATTTTCCAGTTTTACTTCTATTATTCATTTGTAGCTGGTCAAAAAGATAATTTTTATTTCATTCTTTTAAAATTTATTAAGACTCATTTTGTGTCCTAACATATAGTCTATTCTAGAGGATGTTTCATGTACACTTGAGAAGAATGTATATGTTGCTGCTGTTGGATGGAGTATTCTGTAGATATCTTTTAGGTCTAATTGGTTTACTGTGCCATTTAAATCCCTCTATCTCCTCACTGATCTTCTGTCTGGTTGTTCTATCCATTATTGAAATATCCAGCTATTATTACAGAACTGTCTTGCCTTATATGCTTATAAATGTTATATCTTCTTTCTGTTTCAAACCTTTTACCAATATACAGTGTCCTTCTTGTCTCCTGTAACCTTTTTTGATTTAAAGTCTACTTTAACAATAATATAGACACTTTAACTCTCGTTTTGTTACTATTTGCATGGAATATATTTTTACATCCTTTTACTTTCAACCTCTTTGTGCCTTTTTATTTGAAGTGAGTCTCTTGTAGAAAGCGTATAGATAGTTTCTTTTTTTTTTAACCCAATCTGCCAATCTTTGCCTTATAATAGGAGAATTTAATCAATTTACATTTAATGTTATCACTGATATAGAAGAATTTACTTCTGCCATTTATGTATTTGTGTTCTGTATGTCACATATTTTTTGTTGTTCAATCCCTCCATTACTTCTTTTTCATATTACTTCCTTTTTTCATATTCATCTTTATTTATTTATTTTTTTGTAGTGCATCATGTTGATTCCCATCTTTTTTCTTATCTGTTCATTTTTAGTTATTTTCTTGGAGGTTACCTTGGGGATTACAGTTAACATCTTAAATTTATAACAACCTATTTTGAATAAGATAAACTTAGTTTCTATAGAATACAAACACTCTGCTCTTACACACTCTATCCCTCCCCCTTTACATTGTTATTGTCACAGATTATATCTTTCTACATTGTACTTCTATAGACAGAGATTTATAATAATTGTTTATTGTGTTTGCCTATTAAATCACATAGGAAAAAGAAAGAAGTTACAAATCATACCAAAAATACAATAAACTGGCTTTTATATTTGTTGGTCTTTTATATTAACCTATGTAGTTACCTTTTCCAGTGCTCTTTATTTTTTCTTATGGCTTTGAGTTATTCTCTAGTGTCTTCTAATTTCAACCTGAAGAATTTTCTTTTGAATTTCTTGTAAAGCAAGTCTACTGATGATAGCTCTCTCAGCTTTTGTTTATCTAGAAATGTCTTAATTTCTCCCTCATTCTTGAAAAACAGTTTTGCTGGATATGGACTTTGGGGTTGATAATTTTTCTTTCAGGACTTTAAATATGTTATCCTGCTGTCTTCTGGCATTTATAGTTTCTGAGAAGAAATCAGCTCCTTATTTTATTGACGAGTCCTTGGCCAAAATGAGTGATTTCTTGCTTGCTGCTTTCAAGATTCTCTTTTTGTCTTTGGGCTTTAACAGTTTGGTTCTAATGTGTCTCTGTGTGAGTCTTTTTAGAATTTATCCTTATTGGAATTCACTGAGATTCTTGGATGTGTATGCTCATATCTTTCCTCAGATTTGGGAAGTTTGGGGCCATTTCTTTCTCAAATTATTTTTCTGCTCTTTTCTTTTCTCTCCTGTGGGAGTCCTATAATGTGAACATTGATACATTTGATGGTGCTCCATAGGTCCCTCAGGCTTGTTCATTTTCCCCATTCTTTTTTCTTCCTGCTCCAAAGACTGGATAATATCAATGGTCTTATCTTTAAATTCACTGATCCTTTCTCCCACCTGCTCAAATGTGCTATTGAACTCCTCTAGTAAAATTTTCATTTTAGTTACTATACTTTATAACTCACAGTGTGTTTGGTTTCTTTTTATAATTTCTATCTTTTTATTGATATTCTCATGTTGATCATACATTGTTTCCCTGATTTCCTTTAGTTTGTTGTCCGTAGTTTCATTTAACTCATCGAGTGTATTTAAGACAGCTGATTTAACATCTCAAGTAATAATTTCAATGTCTAGGCTTCCTCAGGGATGGTTTCTGTCAAATTCTTTTTTTCCCATGAATGGGCTATATTTTCCTATTTCTTTGTAAGTTTTATAATTTTTTTATTGAGAAGCTGGACATTTTGGATATTATGGTAACTCTGAAAATCTAATTCTCCCATTCCTCAGGGATTGGTGAATCTTACTTGTTGAGAGCTGGAGCCATCCTTTGTGACTTTTCCAAAATATTTTTGTAAGGCGTGTATTCCTTATTGTGTGTGGTTGCTGAAGTTTCTATTCCATTTTCTCTGTGGTCAGCCAATGTCCTGACAAAGACTTATTTAAATGTCTGACTCCTAAAAGGGGAGTCTTTTTAAGTTCCCTGGAAGCCACTTCAGCCCATGGGGATTGAAACAGTGACTGCCACCCCCTCAGTGATCAAAGGCAGCAATCAGCAATCAGAACACACAGTCTTGACATTTGGAAGACAAGGTCCTATTGTCCAGCCTGGCTCCAGCAAGCCACACCAGGAATGCAGGCAGCCACCACCATGGATGCCTGCCACAGGGCTCGGGACTGGTGGCTGGTAATCTCTAACATGCAACAGGTTAAAATTCACTGAAATTCACTGGTCTCTTCATCAATGTCTCCCCTGGATTCTGCAAGTGTTTAACTAGACTATAGGGTCCCAAAGTAGTTACTTCAGACAGTTCCTGCCAGTTTGATCATTGTTTAGGTGGAAGGTTGGATTCCTGGAACTTCCTACTCTAATTTCTTCTATAATGTCACTCCTTTGATGATCTCTTTCTGCTATTATCTGCTTGTTAACTCTTTTCCTTGCCAGACCTTGTTTAAATTCCACTTAATCCAAGTGGATTTTATTATCAACCAGCTTGTAATCACCTTCCCCATATCACTTTTGGCTTTCTATACCATTACACTTTATCGCAGTTTTTGCCTTAAAATTATTTCTGTATACATCTTTCTCCACCACCAGGTTACTACTAAGTATCTTTATTTTATCTTTTCTGCTTGCAATCCATGCTCCATTATGGATGAGTATTTTGATCTACAGCTCAATGAGTCTTGGCTTGGAAGCCCACAACAGTGCTTGGGCACTGTCACCATTTCCATCTGTACAATGGTGTGTGCATTTAAATATTTTATTGCATTTGTCCCTTATTATTTTATAAAAGTGAAAGGAAAATGAAAGTGTCAATAATAGTGATAAAGGTATAGATCTTATAAACTTAATTTGATTAAAACAATGATGCACATCATTAGGTATGCTGACAGTGGAAACTTTAGTCTCACTTGGCTGTTCTTTAGAATTAAGCCCATTGAGAATGTGTTCAATTGTGAAAGAAAAAGTACAAAATTAAGGAATGTGTACAGAACACTGAAAATGTCATCAGATATCAAATGAAAAGCCCTGGTGTGAGGAGCAATTTCACAATGTTTTAGCTCTTTGGGAAATAGGATCCTCTTATAACATGTAAACACATTTAAAATTTTCCTTTCACTTTAGCATAATTTTCAGGGATCATTAATATTAATGTAGAGGACTTGGACCTTAGCGACCACATTTGTTCTTCAGGTTTCTCAAACCATTAAGGGAAGATCTTATTGTCTGATTTTCTTCCTGTTTATTCACTGATCCAACAATGATTGAGTATTTGTGCCAGATATAGGCTAGGTCCCAGAGAAACTATCGTGAATAAAATTCTATACTAGGCTTACATTCTAATGAGTGAGAGGGATGTTAAGCAAATAATCACTAGAATAAATATAAAACTACCACTGGAAAGAAGGGTTGGCACTTGTAGGATGGCTGGAGCCCAGGGGTCTGAGCTGTGGGTGAGGCTTCCTAGGGAAGGGATGTGGGAACTGAGGTCTGAAGGGTGAGCAGTAGGAGTTTCCTGGGTAGTCGTGGTGGGGGGGATTGTGAGGCTCTGGGTGGAGGGAAAGCATGTGCAAATTCCCCATGGTGAAGGGGACATGTAGGGCTCTAACAGGGAGACAAGATGAATGGATGCACGTCACAGGGAGGCTGTAGTCATTACTGGAGCATATTACTTGAAAATATATTGTTATATATATATTCCTGTTACCTAATTCTATTAGGTTTTAGACCTATGCAGCTCATTACCATACCTTATAACATATGAAAGTGAGGGATGTGAGTAATGTTCCATCCTCTAATCTTTCTCACACAGGCTGCTGGCGACATTCACAGTTGGAGGTGGCTGGGCTACGTCTCTGGCTGCCTTTCTAGCCCTGACTTTCCCCTGAGCTGCCGACTGTCACACCCAACCACCTCCTCAACTGCTCCACATCTAAGCAGCATCTCAGACTAACAGTCCAAACCTGAACTCCTGGGCTCTCAACAAATCTGCTCCTCCTCTGGTCTTCTTCCCAGCAAATGGCAATCCAGCCCTACCAGTAGCTCAGGCTGAAGTCCAGACATCCTTTAACCCTCTCTTTCTGTCATACCCCACGTCCAAACCATCACCAAGTGTTGACAGCTCAACCTTCAACATACATCTAAGCCTTGACAACTTCCTTCCACAGCCATCACTCCCACCCTGATCCCAGCAACTGCCATCTGTCCTGGGTTATGGCAAGTGCCTTCTCACCGGTTTCTCTGCTTTTAACCCAGCCCTAGACAGTTTCCTTCTCTTGCCAAATACCCTGACAGAATGATATTTTAAAAACAGAGATTAGGACTTCCCTGGTGGTGCAGTGGTTAAGGATATGCCTGCCAATGCAGGGGACACGGGTTCGAGCCCTGGTCCGGGAAGATCCCACATGCCGTGGAGCAGCTAAGCCGGTGTGCCACAACTACTGAGCCCATGAGCCACAACTACTGAAGCCCCCGTGCCTAGAGCCCGTGCTCTACAACAAGAGAAGCCACTGCGATGAGAAGCCCATGCACCACAACGAAGAGTAGCCCCCGCTTGCCGCAACTAGAGAAAGCTCACACAGCAACAAAGACCCAACACAGCCAAAAAAAAAAGAAAGTTGTCAATGGAATTTATATAACTTTAAAATTTTAACATAATTTCAAACTTACAGAAAAGTCACAAAAGCAGAACAAAAAATTCCTATACACCTTTACCCAAATTGGCTACTTATTAACATTTTACCCCCTTTGCTTCATTACCAATGTAATTTTATAAGCATGATAATGCAGAATAAAATGATTTCATAGCAACTATAATTAATCAATATTTTTTAAGATGGTTCAAACTCAAGTTAAAGGGAACACCACTTTGCTGCTAGGATCACCAAGTACCAAGGGGTCCAGATTTCTACCCTTCTACTCTTGACACCATGTCCTATCACTTTCCCGTCATCCATCCCTTCAAGCCACACAGATTTCCTTACTGCTTCTCCGACATGACTGGGCTTGTTTCTGCTCCAGTGCTTTTTCACATGCCTGGATGTCCCTCCCCCAGATATCTGCATGGTTCACTCCCTCTCGATCCCTCTCTTCCCCCAGGTGTCTCTTCAGATATCACTGTAATAGAGGCTCCTCTCCTGGTCTTTCTATATAACATGGGAACACATGGCAGTCCCACCAACATACTCCTTTTACCCTTGCCCTGTGTCATTCTCCATAGGACTCACCATTTAAAATGCTATGTATTTATTTAATCATCAGCCCCCTTCTCTATAATGAAATGCCATGAAGGTGGAACTTGTCTATTTTGTTCAATGGTGTAATCTCCAGTGTGTCCAAAAGTGCCTGACACATAGGACAAGCTCAATAAATAAATGAGTGACACCATCACCCTCTGTTCACTTCTCTCAAGATGTTTCTGCTGGTATTTCTCATCTCGAAGAGACAGCAGCAAGTGGTCTTGAAG
This sequence comes from Orcinus orca, assembly GCF_937001465.1. Taxonomy (NCBI): domain Eukaryota; kingdom Metazoa; phylum Chordata; class Mammalia; order Artiodactyla; family Delphinidae; genus Orcinus; species Orcinus orca. The sequence continues at coordinate 7,600,622 of NC_064572.1, forward strand.
CTGGATCTCAGTTCCCTGCCCAGGAATTGGACCTGGGTAGCCTGGATGAAAACCAGGCATCCTAGCCACCAGTCCACCAGGGGCTAGAGGCTAGAAGCAAAGCTCCCCTGGCTCTTGCCCTGTTTGAAAAATGAATTTCTCAAAGAGGCAAAAACTGTAAAAACAGGTACAAAGTTTATTATTAGAGACACAGCACAATATGTGGGAGAGCACACAGAGAAACAGTTTGTTTATTTAAGACAGAAGCAAGGCAGAAATACACACCTGGAGAGAAAGGGTGTGGATGTCCTCCATAATGAGGAGAAGTGCAGTAAGGAGACGGTTAAATCATTTATATAAAGCAGTTCTTCCGCGTCATTGTTCTCCTTTGGCCAATTATCTCACTTCTTTTTCCACATCTGACCTGCCCTAGGCTCTTTCCCAATATGCGTGCGCATCTTTTTGCCAAGATGGGTTTCAGAGCAGAGGCTAATGGGAGGTTTGACAGCACCTACTATGGGGTGGCGACCTTCCCTTTTTGACCCGCAAGGAGCCTTCCTGTGCATGTTTAGTAGGGGAGGTCTCCTTGACTCAGGAGTGATCATCTTATGTCTTTGCTCTGGCAGACCTCAGCTCCTGCCATTAACTTGGTCCTGGGAGCGTCCAGGGAAAACAGAGCTTCAGTGTTGCTCCAGTTGACAAGCACCAGCTGCCCAGCCCAGGAGCCCTTCTACCTCCTACCTCACTCCTGCTGTCCTTACAGCTGGTGGCCTGCAGAGGACTTGCAGAGGACTCTTATTCACGGGAAACTTGGTTGCATTTCCTCTCTTGCTCCCAACTGCAGTCTGTATTCCTTGAAATGCATAATATTTCCTATCATTTATCCTCTTGTTTTATATTTTTCCAATTATTCTCTTTTGCTGCTCTTACGTATGTTAAGAGTTGCCATTCTTTTTTATCCTCAGGAAATGTCTGGCTTCCTGACAATGACACCAGGAAGATAATTACAATAGGAAACAACCCATGCTTCTCCAAAATTTTCTAGTTCTTGAGAACAAGAAATGGAATGTTTCTTTTTTTTCAAAATATACATGTAGATGTGGGACAGGGACCACACTCGCTGCCAGTGAGAGATTGTCATTGCCTGTTTTCTTGGAAGAAACTCCCTTTCGACACCTTTAACACGACACTACCCATCTTGTGTTCCGTATCATCTTTATGGGACATAAAATCCTCAGATCATACCCATTAGGATGGCTACTATATATAAAAAGAAAAAAACAGAAGATAAAAAATGTTGGTGAAGATGTGGAGGTATTGGAACCCTTATGTGCTGTTGGTGGGAATGTAAAACGCTGTAGCCACTGTGGAAAACAGGGTCTTGGACAGATATCTGTACATCCATGTCCATTGCAGCATTAGTCACAATAGCCAAAAAGTGGAGACAACAGGTGTCCATCAATAGATGAATGGATAAAGCAATGTGATATACACATGCAACGGAATACTATTCAGCCTTAAAAAGGAAGGAAATTCTGACGCAGGTTTACAACATCATGAACCTTGAGGACATCATGCTAAGTGAAATAAGTCAGTCACGAAAGGACGAACACCGTGTGATTCTATATATGGGAGATATGTAGAGGAGTCCAATTCATGGAGATAGAAAGCAGAATGGTGGTTGTCAGATGCTGGCTGAAGGGGTAAATGGGGTGTTGATGTTTCATGGGTATAAAATTTCAGTTTTACAAGGTAAAAAGAGTTCCAGAGATTGGTTTCACAACAATGTGTATGTACTTAACACTACTGAACTGTACACTGAAAAAAGGCTAAGATGGTAAATTTTATATTGTGTGTATTTTACTACAATTAAAAAAAATCCTCAGAGACAATTCACTGTGGAAATATACTGGAAGCTGTAACTTGGAAAGGGAGATTTATAAAATCTTACTGAATAGCTTTTAAAAATGTATAGACCAACTTTATAGTTAATATGTTAGCTCTGCAACTGATCAACTTCGTTAATGATTAAATGCATGTAAAATAAAGCATCTTAAAAATCTGCTAACACATATTGTATTATCAGAAGTGAACCAAAACAATAAAACTCAGTGTTGGCAATTTTGGGGGGAAATAGCTATCCTAACATACATTACCATTATACTATTCTTTACCACAATTCTATTATACATTGGTACTTTTTTTTTTTTCTGGAGAAGAATCTGGCAACAAGTAATATGATCTTTAAAAACTGTTTATTTCCTCTGGCTTGGTTATTCCACTTTGGGGAATTTTTTCATTCATAAATAGTCACTAACCATTTCCCTTTCCTGTGTCAGGCACTGTTCTGGGTTCTGTGAACACAGTGGTGAAGTCAGTATAACCCCTGCCCTTAGAGTTTATAATCCTACCGGGAGAAAGAGATACATTCATGGGTGTAGTAGACACATGTGGTTTGGTGCCCAGAATCCATGCTCCCTCTTTCTGACAAGAGTCTAAATCTTCTTTATAAACATCTCCTCCTCATTTCTACCACGTGAATAGATTGACCACTCACCCAGTCGCCCCTAATTTAATTCTACCACTGTATTTCACCTCCCTGGCCACAGTAATTCGTTCAGAGATGGTACAGAACTCATTTGGAGCCAATGAGGTGAATACAGATGTTTGCTGGGGCTTGTGGGAAAGATACACTTTCTTTCCCTGTATTTCGTGAAGGTGTGAGGCTTGGAAGCTGCTGCCGCCATCGCGGTTCCCTGGAGTGAAGTCCACTCCTGGAGAAAGCAGAGCAAAGAGATCAGAACACAGCCGGCTGGTGCCTTCTGAGGCTCCGGATGGGGGAGCCTGTAGTCAGCTCTGCCCTTGGACTTTCAGCTGTGTGAGTCAATAAGTTGTCTTCTGGGTACAAGCCAGCCTGAGTTGCACGCCATCACCTACACACAAGGAAAACCAACCCATGCATGTGCTATACTGATAGGATGTCACTGTAGATTGACAGGGGTAGATGTGAGCTAAGGGACTGGATGGAAGGGAGTCTTCCGGCATACACCAAAGGACAGAGCTAAGAAGAAATGTAGAGCGATGTATCCCAAGATGTTTACAGCAACCTTGTTTCTAAGGGGAAAAATGGAAATGACCCAAATGCTCAGTGACACATCACTGCATCTAGATATAATGCAGCACACACACACGTGACGAAAAGTCATTGAGATTGACAAATACACGCACTATTTAGATACACGGCAACACGCTATCTGGTTTTGTTAAGCTCTTGGAACCCGGTGGGATATAGACCTGAAACAGTCTAACGTTTTCCCTATCCCTGTCCTCCGTCAAGTCCCCCTCCTTTACCTTGGCAGCATTTTCGGCCAGTCCCACAGCGGTTTCCAGTCGCTTTCAGTTATTCAGACGCCAGGCCTGGGTGTGACTTCGGGCTGAGCTCATCCCCTTCCCCCGCAGAGCCCACCGGTCTCACTTAAGAGGGAGGGCGTGTGAGCTGCTCTGTCACTGTCTCCTCTGCAGCATTTTAGAAGGAAGCTGTAGGTGGGGGTCTGCTTCTGGACTTATTAGTCGCTCAACTCCCACTGATTTTCGAGGTCTAATTTCTGTGGTGTTGGGGACTGCAAGAGGAGGAGGGGCAGGGACCCTATGGTCCTGACCTGAGAGTGCCCTGCTTGGGCCATAACCTTGGCTTTGGTCTCTTTGTCTCCTCCAGCCTCGGGGCTCTCTGCATTCGGGGCTGCAGGGACTCCCCCTCTGACTCTGTGAGCTGGGAGAGGATGCTGAGAATCTTCCTCTTGAGAATCACAGCACTTTCTTTTCTCTCTGCCCTCAGCTGTTCCTATAGGCTGCTTGCCTCCAGAAACTTCCAGGGGAGAAGAAAATGCCTTTGTCAAACTCACAAGTGCTGCACAACTCCCAGGGCTGCAGATCAAGCTCTCCCCATAATTCTCTTATTTCTCTCCATGCCGGTGGCTGCATTATTATGGGCCTGCTGGCTTACAGCTCACCAGGAATGCAGCCAGTGGAGAGATGCCTCTCCTTCAGACAAGTCATCTCAGACGCTACAGTGGATTTTCTTTGGTCCCCCTCCCAAAACTGGGCTGGGGAGCCTCTTTAATGTGAATCTTGGCCTCTTCCCTAAGCCAAAGACTTCCAACTTCAATCCTTCCCCTTGACAACCGTGGCCCCATATGGGCTTGTGGGAGGCAGGTGGATGGTAGTTGGGATGCTGGTACGGGGCAGTAGGGCTAACTCGTCCATCACTTCATAAAGGGGTGCTGGCTTCCATTTTGGGCAGCTTTCTTTAGAATATGGAATACTTCGAGCCTGTGGTTTTCAGCTATAGGCCTTAGTGCCAATTCCAGGACAGTGGTCTTACTGAACATCCTAGTTCGTGTATTCTTCAAGTCTCATATATTTCTGCTGACTTTCTGTCTACTTGTATCATTGCTGAGATGAGAATGAAAGACTCTCCAGCTATTATTGTGGATTTTTCCTTTCAGTTCTATCAGGTTTGCTTCATGGGTTTGAAGCTTTATTTTTAGGTGCTTATATATTTAGAATTGTTGTGTCTTCCTGATGAATTCACCCCTCTATCAATATAAAATGTCCCTCTTTATTCTTGGTAGTATTTCTTGTTCTGAGAGCTACTTTTCTGATATTAACATAACTATTCTGGCTTTTGGGGGGATAGTGTTTTAATGATTTATCTTTTTACTCTTTGACTTCTAACCAGCTTGTGCCTTTATAATTAATGTGAATATCTTATAGACTGTATATAATTCAGTTTTGATTTTTAAATCTAAACTGGCTATATACCTTTTGATAGTATGTTTAGATTCCATAATACAGTTATGGGTATGATTGGAATTAAGTCTACCATGTTGTTATCTGTTTCCTTTTTATCCATATTGTTCCTTTTCTACTTTTCCTGCTTTCTTTGGATTAACTGGTTATAGCTTTAGGATTCCATTTTATCTCTACTATTGGCTTATTAGCTAATCTTGTTTCCTTTTCTTTTCTTTTTACTCTATGTGCTGCCTAAGCAAGCACCGTTTTCTTTACTTTTTAATTGTTGCCCTAAGGCTTAAAATATGCATTTTTAACTAATCACATTTTACTTTCGTATAATATTATACTACCTCAAGTAATAGTGTAAGAAACTAAAAACAGTGTACTTTCACTTACCCTTTCTTAACCTTTATGCTATCGTTTTAATAGATTTTACTTTCACATGTCGTCACACATAATTCATTGTTACTATTTTCCTTTATAGTCAATTATCTTTTTTTAAAAAATAAATTTATCTATTTATTTTTGTCTGTGTTCGGTCTTCACTGCTGCACGTGGGCTTTCTCTAGTTGCGGCAAGCGGGGGCTACTCTTTGTTGTGGTGCGCGGGCTTCTCATTGTGGTGGCTTCTCTTGTTGCGGAGCACAGGCTGTAGGCATGCAGGCTCAGTAGTTGTGGCTCGCAGGCTCTAGAGCACAGGCTCAGTAGTTGTGGCGCACGGGCTTAGTTGCTCCACAGCATGTGGGATCTTCCCGGACCAGGGCTTGAACCTGTGTCCCCTGCATTGGCAGGTGGATTCTTAACCACTGCACCACCAGGAAAGCCCTATAGTCAATTATCTTTTAAGGAAATTTAAAATGAGAAAAATGTGTTATATTTACCTACATATTACCATTTCTGGCATTTTTCATTTTTGTGTGTAGATACAAGTTTTATCGTGTTTCCTTCTTCCTGAAGAACATCATGAAGAATTACATTTCTTTTTTAAAATTGAAGTAAAATTGACCTACAAAATGTATCAGTTCTATGTGTACAACACAGCAGTTTGAAGTTTTCATACGTTACAAAGTGATCACCACCATAAGTCTAGCTGCCATCTATCATCATACAAAGATGTTACAATGTTATCTACTACATGCCTCATGCTGTACATTTCACCCCCCTGACTCATTTATTTTGTAACTGGGAGTTTGTACCTCTTAATATCCCTCACCTATTTCACTCATCCTCCCACCCCCTCTCCTCCAGGAACCACTTGTTTGTTCTGTATATCTATGCGTCTGTTTCTGCATGTTTGTTTGGTTTTAGAAATTCCACACATAAGTGAAGTCATATGGTATTTTTCTTTCTCTGTCTGATTTATTTCACTAAGCATAATGCCCTCTAGGTCCAATCATTGCAAATGGCAAGATTTCAGGTATTTTTTAATGGCTGAGTAATATCCTAATGTGTATGTGTATATATATGTATACACACACACACATATATACACACAAACGTATACATATATACACATATACATATATATGTATGTATATACTCATGTCTTAGTCATCTATTCATCCATCAATGGACACTTAGTTTGCTTCCATATCTTGCCTGTTGTAAATAATGCTGCAACAACCTTAGGGCTGCATGTATCTTTTTGACTTAGTGTTTTTGTTTTCTTTGGAAAAATACCCAGAAGTGAAATTGCTGGATCATATGGTAGTTCTAGTTTTAATTTTTTGAGGAATCTCTATTCAGTTTTCCACAATGGCTGCACCAGGTTACATTCCCACAACAGTGCAGGGGGGTTCCCTTCTCTCTACATTCTCCCCAATGCTTATTATTTGTTGTCTTTTTGATAACAGCCATTTGAACGGGTGTGAGATTTGCATTTCCCTGATGATTAGTGATGTTGAACATCTTTTCATGTGTCTGTTGGCCGTCTGTATGTCTTCTTTGGAAAAATGTCTATTCAGGTCCTCTACCCAGTTTTTAATCAGGTTTTTCTTTTTTGATGTTGAGTTATATAAATTCTTTGTCTATTTTGGATATTAACCCCTTATCAGATATATTGTTTGCAAATATCTTCTCCCATTTAGTAGGCAGCCTTTTCATTTTGTTGATAGTTTCCTTTGCTGCACAAAAGCCTTTTAGTTTGATGTAGTCCCATTTGTTTATTTTTGCTTTTATTTCCCTTGCCTGAGGAGACAGATCCAAAAAAAAAATCGCTGAGACTGACGTCAACCAGCTTACTGCCTAGGTTTTCTGCTATGAGTTTTATGGTTTCAGATCTTATATTTAAGTCTTTAATCCATTTTGGGTTTATTTTTGCGTATGGTGTGAGAAACTAGTCCAGTTTGATTCTTTTTTTTTTACATATTAAAAACTCAAGGTGCTATTAGAAGGTCTTTTACATACAGAGAACCATACAAAATTAGTGCCAGATCTCTGTGACCCTTTCTACTCAGATGATGTAGACATATCTTCTTTCTGAAATCCCTAATCACTTTATCTCTCTAATTTCTCTTTTGTCTTTGACTCCAACAAAAGTTTTTTTTTTTCCCAATAATCCATCTCAGTCTTGTCTACCTCAGATGAACTCAGAGTGATAGCCATTGTCCATATAATGTCCTAGAAGGTCCCATATAGTCTTGTCCTCCATTACTCGTTGGTCCCATCTCCTCCTCATTCTCATTCTCTTGCAGCTGCACTGGCGTCCTTGCTGTTTCTCTCTTTTTTAAAAAAAATTTTATTTTATATTGGACTATAATTGATTAACAATGTTTTGTTAGCTTCAGGTGTACAGTAAAGTGATTCAGTTATACATATACATGTATCTATTCTTTTTCAAATTCTTTTCCTATTTAGGTTATTACAGAATATTGAGCAGAGTTCCCTGTGCTGTACAGTATGTCCTTGTTGGTTATCCATTTTAAATACAGCAGTGGGTACACGTCAATCCCAAACTCCCAGTCTATCCCTGTTCCCCTTCCCCCCAGTAACCATAAGTTTAGTTCTCTAAGTCTGTGAGTCTTTTCTGTTTCTGTTAAATAAGTTCATTTGTATCATTTTTCTTTTAGATTCCCCATATAAGTGATATCATATATTTGTCTTTCTCTGACTGACTTACTTCACTTAGTATGATAATCTCCAGGTCCATCCATTTTGCTGTAAATGACATTATTTCTTTCTTTATAATGGCTGAGTAATATTCCATTGTATATATGTACCACATCTTCTTTATCCATTCATCTGTCAATGGACATTTAGCCTGCTTCCGTGTCTTGGCTATTTTAAACAGCGCTGCAATGAACATTGGGGTGCATGTATCGTTTCAAACCATGTTTTTCTCCAGATATATGCCCAGGAGTGGGATTGCTGGATTATATGGCAGCTCTATTTTTAGTTTTTTAAGGAACCTCCATACTGTTCTCCATAGTGACTGTACCAATTTACATTCCCACCAACAGTATAGGAGGGTTTCCTTTTCTCCATACCCTGTCCAGGATTCACTGTTTGTAAACGTTTTGATGATGGCTATTTTGACTGGTATGAGGTAATATCTCATTGTAGTTTTGATTTGCATTTCTCTAATAATTAGTGATGTTGAGCATCTTTTCATGTGCCGTTGGCCATCTGTATGTCTTCTTTGGAGAAATGTCTATTTAGGTCTTCTGCCCATTTTTTGACTGGGTTTTTTTGTCTTTTTGATATAGAGCCACATGAGCTGTTTGTAAATTTTGGAGACTAATCTCTTGTCGGGTCACATAATTTGCAAATATTTTCTCCCTTTCTGTGGGTTATCTTTTCATTTTGTTTATGGTTTCCTTTGCTGTGCAAAAGCTTTTGAGTTTAATTAGGTCCCATTTGTCTATTTTTGTTTTTATTTCCATTACTGTGGGCGACAGCTCAAAAAAGATATTGCTGTGTGTTCTGCCTGTGTTTTCCTCTAAGAATTTAATAGTATCTGGTCTTACATTTAGGTCTTTAATCCATTTTGAGTTTATTTTTGTGTATGTTGTTAAAGAATGTTCTAATTTCATTCTTTTAAACGTAGCTGTCCAGTTTTCCCAGCACTGTTTATTGAAGAGACTGTCTTTCCTCCACTGTATAGTCTTACCTCCTTTGTTGTAGATTAATTGACCATAGGCACATGGGTTTATTTTTAGGCTTTCTGTCCTGTTCCATTGATCTATATTTCTGTTTTTTTTTCCAGTACCATACTACCTTGTTTAATGTAGCTTTGTAGAATAGTCTGAAGTCAGGGAGCCTGATTCCTTCAGCTCCTTTTTTCTTCTCAAGAGGGGTCTTTTGTGTCTCCATACACATTTTAAGATTTTTTGTTCTAGTTCTGTGAAAAATGCCATTGGTAATTTGGTAGGGATTGCATTGAATCTGTAGATTGCTTTGGGTAGTACAGTCATTTTCACAATGTTGATTCTTCCAATCCAAGAACATGGTATATCTCTCCACCTGTTTGTGTCATCTTTGATTTCCTTCATCAGTGTCTTATAGTTTTCTGAGTACAGGTCCTTTACCTCCCTAGGTAGGTTTATTCCTAAGTATTTTATTCTTTTTGTTGCAGTGGTGAATGGGATTGTTTCCTTAATTTATCTTTCTGATCTTTCACTGTTAGTGTATAGGAATGCAAGAGATTTCTGTGCATTAATTTTGTATCCTGCCACTTTACCAAATTCATTGATTAGCTCTAGTAGTTTTCTGGTGGCATCTTTAGGATTAGGTACCTGTAGTATCATGTCATCTGCAAACAGTGACAGTTTCACTTCTTCTTTCCAATTTGTATTCCTTTTATTTCTTTTTCTTCTCTGATTACCATGGCTAGGACTTCCAAAACTATGTTGAATAATAGTGGCAAGAGTGGATATTCTTGTCTTGTTCCTGATCTTAGAGGAAATGCTTTCAGTATTTCACCATTGAGAATGATGTTTGCTGTGGGTTTGTCGTATATGGCCTTTACTATGTTGAGGTGGGTTCCTTCTATGCCCAGTTTCTGGAGAGTTTTTATCATAAATGGGTGTTGACTTTTGTCAAAAGCTTTTTCTGCATCTATTGAGATGATCATATGGTTTTTATTCTTCAATTTGTTGATGTGGTGTATCACACTGATTGATCTGTGGATATTAAAAAAATCCTTGCATCTCTGGAATAAATCCCACTTGATCATGGTGTATGATCCTTTTAATGTATTGTTGGATTCGGATCGCTAGTATTTTATTGAGGATTTTTGCATCTAAGTTCATTAGTGATATTTGCCTGTAATTTTCTTTTTATGTGGTATCTTTGTTTTTGGTATCAGGGTGATGGTGGCTCATACAATGAGTTTGGGAGTATTCCTTCCTCTGCAATTTTTTGGAAAAGTTAGAGAAGGATAAGTGTTAGCTCTTCTCTAAGTGTTTTGTAAAATTTGCCTGTGAAGCCATCTGGTCCTGGACTTCTGTTTGTTGAGAGTTTTAAAATCACATTTTCAATTTCAGTACTGGTGATTGGTCTGTTCATATTTTCTATTTCTTCCTGATTCAGTCTTGGAAGGTTGTACCTTTCAAATAATGTGTCCATTTCTTCCAGGTTGTCTGTTTTATTGGCATACAGTTGCTTGTAGTAGTCTCTTATGATCCTTTGTATTTCTGTGGTGTCTGTTGTAACGTCTCCTTTTTCATTTCCAATTTTTTTTTTCATTTCCTTTTTTTTCTTCATGAGTCTGGCTAAAGATTTATCAATTTTGTTTATCTTTTCAAAGAACAATCTTTCAGTTTCTTTAATCTTTTCTATTGTTTTCTTCATTTCTATTTCATTTATTTCTGCTCTGATTTCTTTCCTTCTACTAACTTTGGGTTTTGTTTGTTCTTCTTTCTCTAGTTGCTTTAGCTGTAAGGTTATGTTGTTTATTTGTGATTTCTCTTGTTTCCTGATGTAAGATTGTATTTCTGTAAACATCCCTCTTAGAACTGCTTTTGCCATGTCCCATAGGTTTTTTTCAGTTTGGGTTTTCTGTTTGTTTTGTTTTTTTAATTAATTTTTACTGGAGTATAGTTGATTTACAATGTTGTGTTAGTTTCTGCTGTACAGTAAAGTGAATTAGTTATACATATACATATATGAACTCTTTTTTAGATTCTTTTTCCTAAATAGGTCATTACAGAGTACTGAGTAGAGTTCCCTGTGCTATACAGTAGGTTCTTATTAGTTATCTATTTTATGTATAGTGTATATGTCAATCTCAATCTCCCAGTTTATTCCTCCCTCCCTTCCCCCTTCATAACCATAAATTTGTTTTCTACCTCTGTTACTCTTTTTCTTTCTTGTAAATAAGTTCATTTGTACCATTTTTTTAGATTCCACATATAAGCGATATCACATATATGTCTGTCTCTGTCTGACTTACTTAACTCAGTATAACAATCTCTAGGTCCATCCATTGTGCTGCAAATGGCATTTTTCATTATTTTTTTATGTCTGAGTAATATTCCATTGTATATATGTACAACATCTTCTTTATCCATTCATCTGTTGATGAACCTTTAGGTTGCTTCCATGAATTGGCTATTATAAATAGTGCTGCAATGAACACTGGGGTGCAAGTATCTTTTTGAATTATGTTTTTCTCCATATATATATGCCCAGGAGTGGGATTGTTGGATCATATGGTAGCTCTATTTTTAGTTTTTTAAGGAGCCTCCATACTATTCTCCATAGTGGCTGTAACAATGTACCAGTGTTCTCCATAGTGGCTGTAACAATGTACCAATGTACATTGGTATACCAATTGTATACCAACAGTGTAGGAGAGTTCCCTTTTTGGATCATCATGCTTTTGTTTTCATTTGTCTCTAGGCATGTTTTGATTTCCTCTTTGATTTCTTCAGTAATCCATTGGTTGTTTAGTAGCATATTGTTTAGCCTCCACATGTTTGTGTTTTTTTTTACAGTTTTTGTTCTTGTAGTTGATTTCTAATCTCATAGCATTGTGGTTGGAAAAGAAGCTTGATATGACTTCAATTTTGTTAAATTTGCAGAGGCTCGCTTTCTGGCCCAGCATATGATCAGTTCTGGAGAATGTTCCATGTGCAGTTGAGAAGGATGTGTATTCTGGTGCTTTGGGATGGAATGCTGTATAAATATCAATGAAGTCCAGCTGGTCTAATGTGTCTTTTAAGGCCTGTGTTTCCTTACTGAACTTCTGTCTGGATGATCTGTCCATTGGTGAAAGTGGGGTATTAAAGTCTCCCACTATGATTATGTTACTGTTGATTTCTCCTTTTATGGCTGTTAGTATTTGCCTTATATATTGGGGTGCTCCTATGTTGGGTGCACATATATTTACAATTATATCTTCTTCTTGGATTGATCCCTTGATCATTATGTAGTGTCCTTCTTTGTCTCTTGTAACAGTCTTTATTTTAACGTCTATTTTGTGTGATGTGAGTACTGCTACTCCAGGTTTCTTTTGATTTCCATTTGCAAGGAATATCTTTTTCCATCCCCTCACATTCAGTCTGCATGTGTCCCTAGATCTGAAGTGGATCTCTTGTAGACAGCATATATAGGGGTCTTGTTTTTGTATCCATTCAACCGGTCTATGTCTTTTGGTTGGAGCATTTAATCCACTTACATTTAAGGTAAATATCAATATGTATATTCCTATTTCCATTTTCTTAATTGTTTTTGCAGGTCTTTTTTCTTCCCTTCCTCTTTTATTCCCTTCTCTTGTGATTTGATGACTAACTTGTGTTGTGTTTGGATTCTTTTTTCTTTTGTATGTGTGTACGTATTGTAGATTTTCAGTTTGCCATTACCATGGGGTTTTGATATAGCAGTCTATATATAAACAAGATTGTTTTAAGTTGCTGGTCTTTTCATTTCAAATGCATTTCCAGTATCCTGCATTTATTCTTTCCTCACAGTTGCTGGTTTTGATATCGTATTTGTATGTGGATGATTTCTTATCTGTATTGTATGTTTGCCTTTACTGGTGACATTTTCCATTTGTAATTTTCTTGTTTCTAGTAGTAGCCTTTTCTTTTCTGCTAAGAGAAGTTCCTTTAGCATTTGTTGCAAAGCAGGTCTGGTGGTGCTGAATTCTTTTTTGCTTGTCTGTAAAACTTTTGATGTCTCCGTTGAATCTTAATGAGAGCCTTGCTGAGTAGAGTATTCTTGGTTGTAGGTTCTTCCCTTTCATCACTTTAAATATACCATGCCACTCCCTTCTGGTCTGCTGAGTTTCTGTTGAGAAATCAGCTGATAACATTATGGGAGTTCCCTTGTATATTATTTGTTTCTTTTCCCTTGCTGCTTTTAATATTTTTTTCTTTGTCTTTAATTTTTGTCAGTTTGATTACTATGTCTTTCAGTGTATTCCTCTTTGGGTTTATCCTGCCTGGGACTCTCTGCACTTCCTGGACTTGGGTGACTAGTTCCTTTCCTATGTTATGGAAGTTTTCAGCTATTATCTCTTCAAATATTTTCTCAGGCCATTTCTGTTTTTATTCTTCTTCTGGGACCCCTATAATGTGAATGTTGGTGCATTTAATGTTGTCCCAGAGGTCTCTGAGACAGTCCCCATTTCTTTTCATTCTTTTTTCTTTATTCTGTTCGTGGCAGTAATTTTCACCATTCTGTCTTCCAGCTCACTTATTCGTTCTTCTGCCTCAGTTATTCTGCTGTTGATTCCTTCTAGTGTATTTTTCATTTCAGTTATTTTATTGTTCATCTCTGTTTGTTTGTTCTTTAGTTCTTCTAGTTCTTTGTTAAAAATTTCTTGTATCTTCTCGATCTGTGCCTCCATTCTTTTTCTGAGATCTTGGATCATCTTCATGATCATTGCTGTGAATTCTTTTTCTGGCAGGTTGCCTATCTCCACTTCTCTTAGTTGTTCTTCTGGGGTTTTATCTTGTTCCTTCCTCTGGGACATATTCCTCTGCTGCCTCATTTTGTCTAACTTTCTGTGATTGCAGTTTCCTTTCTGTTGGCTGCAGGATTGTAGTTTTCTTGCTTCTGCTGTCTGTCCTCTGGTGGATGAGGCTATCTAAGATGCTGTGCAGGCTTCCTGGTGTGACGGACTGGTACTTGCCCACTGGTGGGTGGAACTGGGTCTTGTCCCTCTGGTGGACAGGGCTGTGCTCAGGAAAACTTTAAGCAGCTTGTCTGCTGATGAGTGGGGCTGTGTTCCTGCCCTCTTGGTTTTCAGCCTGAGGCATCCCAGCACTGGAGCCTACTGGCTGTTGGGGGTAGGGGGCTAGGTCTTGGGGAGGAAGTGGCAGCCTCCAGGAGGGCTCACACCAATGAGTACTTCCAGAACTGCTGTTGCCAATGTCTTTGTCCCCACAGTGAGCCACAGCTGCCCCTGTCCCTGCAGAAGACCCTCCAATACTTGCAGGTAGGTCTGGTTCAGTCTCTTATGAGGTCACTGCTTTTTTCCCCTGGGTCCTAGTGTGCATGAGAACCTGTGTGCACCCTCCAAGAGTGGAGTTTCTTTTTCCCACATCCTGTGGAATTCCTGTGATCAAACCCTGCTGGTCTTCAAAGCCAGTTTCTCTGGGGGCTCCTCCTCCTGTTGCCAGACCCCCAGGCTTGGAAGCCTAATGTGTGGCTCAGGACTTTCACTCCTGTGGGAGAACTTCTGTGGTATAATTATTTTCCAGTTTGTGGGTCACCCAACCGGCAGGTATGGGATTTGATATATTGTGATTGTGCCCCCCCTACTGTCTCATTGTGGCTTCTTATTTGTCTTTGGATGTAGGGTATCTTTTTGGTAGTTTCCAGGGTTTTTTTGTCAACGGTTGTTCAACATTAAGTTGTGATTTTGGTGTTTTTGTAAGAACGGGTGAGCTCATGTCCTTCTACTCCTCCACCTTGCAACTTCCTCCTCCAGTTTGATTCTTTTGCATGGAGCTGTCTAGTTTCAACACCCTTTATTGAAGAGGTGGTCTTTTCCCTATTGTATATTCTTGCCTCCTTTGTCATAGATGAATTGACCGTGTAAGTGTGGGCTCTCCCTGTGATCATCCGTTCTTCTGAGTTTATTGAGCATCTTTATGATCATTGCCTTAAACTCTTTATCAGGTAGGTTACTTATCTCCACTTTGCTTAGTTCTTTTGGGGTTTTATCTTGTTCCTTCATTTGGAACATTGCCACTATTCCACTATTGCCTCATTTTACCTAAATCTCATAGTTTTTATTTCTATGTATTCGGTATGTCAGTTACATTTCCTGATCTTGGAGAAGTGTTCTTATGTAAGAGATGTCCTGTGGGGCCCAGCAGCACACTCCTTGCTGGTCATCAGAGCTGTATGCTCTTGGGGTGCCCCCTATGTGTTTCCTTCCTGTTGTGGCCAGGCCAACTACTGTGGGCATGCTGGTTCACAGGGCTGTGCCCCGACCCCGTTGGCTGCCAGGCCCTGCCTTGTGTGGAGGCTGCTGGCTACTGATGGGTAGGACAGGGTACTGGTGTAGCTAACGTTGTTGTCTGGGGCCTTTGAGGCTGGTGCCAGCCCACTGATGGGCGGGACTGGGACCTTGGGTGTCCTGGAGCTGGTTCCAACCTACCTGTGGGCAAGGTCAGGTCCTGGGCCTGCTTATGGCTGGGGCTGGACCTTAGGGCTGCTGGCTGGGAGGGCCGGGGAAGTGGTCTGTGGTTGGTGCTGACCAGCTGGTAGACAGTTAAACCCCAGGTGCAAGTAGGCTAGAGGGAGGACTCCAAAATGGCCCTTTTCAGCACTAGTGTCTTCACAGTTGAATGAGCTTTCAAAAATGGCTGCCGCCGGTGTCTATATCCCCAGGGGGAATCCCAACTGCCTCCTGTCTCTCTGGGCAGCTCTCCAAGTTCAGCAAGTGGGTCTGATCCAGGCTCCTTAAAAATTGCTGCCTCTGCTCTGGGTCCTGGAGAGTGTGAGGTTTTGCACGTGTCCTTTAAGAGCAGGGTCTCTGTTTCCTACAGCCCTTGGCTCCTCTGTACACAGGCCCCAGTGGCCTTAAAGCCCAGTGTCCTGGGGGCTCATCTTCCTGGTGCTGACGCACCCGATGCGGGACTTGGAGAACCTCTAGTATTGTGACTATCCTCCCGTTTGTGGTTTGCTTGCCTGAGGGTGTGGGTCTTGACTACACACTCCCCTCTTACCCCTTTTGTTGATGATCCTTCTTTATACCTTCAGCTGTGGATTCTCCTTGACGGTTGCTGCATAACTAGTTGCAGTTCTGGTTTTCTGTGGCAGGAGGTGAGCCAGGATCTTCCTACCCTGCCATCTGGACACCCCTCAGAATTACATTTCTTTTAGGGCAAGTCTGCTGCTGGGAAATTCTTTCAGCTTTTTCTCATCTGAAAGTTTTTATTTTGCTTTTAGTTTTACACTGGGTATAGAATTTTTTTTTCCTTTCAACACTCCATTGTCTTCAGGCTTGCATAATTTCCATCAAGAAGGTCATAGTAATTCATATCTTTCTTCCTTTGTCTGTAATGTGTCATTTTCCTAAAAAACCTTTTAAGGTTTTTCTCTTTATCACAGGTTTTCATCAGTTTGATTATAATGTTCCTTTGTGTAGTTGTCCCTGTTAGTTATTGTGATAATTGGGGTTTGTTAAGATTCTTGGATCTTTGGGTTTTTTTTTTTTTTAGTTAAAAAATTATTTTTTTGGCCATGCTGCACAGCTTGTGGGGTCTTAGCTCCCTGACCAGGGATCAAACCTATGCCCCTGGCAGTGCAATCGTGGAGTCCTAACCACTGGACCACCAGGAAATACCTGGATCTTTGGGTTTAGAGTTTTCATTGGTTTTGGAAAATTTTCAGGCATCATTTATTCAAGTTTGTTTTTTTTTTTTTTTTTTTTTTTTAGCTGCATTGGATCTTCGTTGCAATGTGCAGGCTTCTCATTGCAGTGGCTTCTCTTGTTGCAGAGCATGGGCTCTAGGCACACGGGCTTCAGTAGCTGTGGCTTGTGGGCTCTAGAACACAGGCTCAGTAGTTGTAGCGCATGGGCTTAGTTGTTCCACGGCATGTGGGATCTTCCCAGACCAGGGCTCGAACCCATGTCCCCTGCATTGGCAGGAGGGTTTTTAACCACTGTGCCACCACGGAAGCCCCATCAAGTTTTTTTTTTCTTCTATCCTCCTTCTCTTTCTTCTTTGGATTCTAATTATATTTATGCTAGACTACTTGATAATGTCCCAAAGATCACCGAGGTTCTTTTCCTTTTTTCTGTAATTTTTTTCTTTTTGTGTTTCATTTTGAATTCAAGCTCATTGCTTTTATTCTCAGATGTCTAGTCTGTAAGTTCTACTCTGTAAAAATTTCATTTTCAATGTTATACTTCTCATTTGCTTCTTTTTTACACTGTTCACTTTTCTCCTCATTATTCATGTGTTTTCCTTTAAATCTTTGATCATATCACACCTTTATAATATCTATTTTTATGTTTTTTAATAACTCTATTTCTCTATTTTTTCTGGGTCCTCTTAATTTTTTGAGGAAAATTTATACCTATATTTTTATTACACATATACAATCAACTAGAATTTACTCTGAACATTACATTTTCATTTCATTTATTTTATTTAAAATTATTTTTATTGAAATATAGTTGATTTACAATGTTGTGTTAGTTTCAGGTGTACAGCAAAGTGATTCAGTTATACATATATGTATGCTTATATATATATTCTTTTCCAGATGATTTTCCATTATAGGTTATTATAAGATATTGAATATAGTTGCTTGTGCTATACAGTAGATCTTTTTTGTTTATCTATTTTATATATAGTAGTGTGTATCTGTTAATGCCAAACTCCAAATTTATCCCTCCCCGCCCCCACCATTTCCCCTTTGGTTACCATAAATTTGTTTTCCATGTCTGTGTCTCTTTCTGTTTTGGAAATAAGTTCATTTGTACAATGTTTTTTAGATTCCACTTATAAGCAGTATCGTATGATATTTGTCTTTGTCTGACTTAGTTCACTTAGTATGATAATATCTAGTATCCATGTTCCTGCAAATGGCATTATTTCATTCTTTTTTATGGCTGAGTAATATTCCATTGTATATATACCACAGCTACTTTATCCATTCATCTGTCAATAGACATTTAGGTTGTTTCCATGTCCTAGTTATTGGAAATAGTGCTGCAGTGAACATTAGGGTATATGTATCTTTTTAAATTATAGTTTTCTCTGGATATATGCCCAGGAGTGGGATTGCTGGATCATATGGTAACTCTATTTTTAGTTTTTTAAGTAACCTCCATACTGTTTTCCATAGAGGCTGCACAAACTTACATTTTCCTGGGTCTTTTTTAATTGACTGATTTTTCTACTAGTTATGTGTCACATTTTTCTGCTTCTTGGAAATCTAGTAATATTTTATTGGATGTAAGACGTTGCATTTTTTTTCATTGTTGAGTGCTAGATATTATTTTATTCCTTTAAAGTTTGTTGGAATTTTTGTTTGTTTGTTTGTTTGTTTGTTTTTTGACAGGCAATTAAATTCCTTGTGGATTAGTTTGGTCCTTTCAAAGCTTGTTTTAAAGCTCTTATAGAGTAGTTGTAGAGTACCCTTTACTTTAGGGTTAGTTTAGTCCCATTTCTAAGATGTGGCTGTCTCTGGGATCTATGCTGAATGTATTCAGTGAGGTCCCTCTATCTGGCTGGTGGATACTCAAATGGTTCCCAGCCCTGTGTAAGCTCTGGGAATTTTTTGGCTTGAAGCTCCTGGTAATGCTCTTTTCTTGGATGTTCTCTGTCCCACTTGTGGAGTTTTATCCCTGTGGAAGTTGGTCTTTCGATCAAAGATGCAAGGGGACCCCGTTCAGATTTCTGGAGGTCTTTCTCTATGTATCTCCTCCTATCTGTACTCTGCCCTGAATTCTAGCTGGCTTGGCCTCCCTGAACTCTGATATCTGTCATCTCAATTTGATGAGACTGCTGGGATCAGAGTTCTCCCTCAGCCCAAAGGGCAGTTCAGAAATTGCCTCCAGGCAGGAGGACCGGAGGGTTGTATAACTCACTTCACTTGTCCCCTTCTCTCAGCAATCACAGCCCTGCACTGCCTGCTGTCCATTGTCTGAAAGCAGTTTGTTCTGTTTTCTACATTTTTTTTATGGTAGAAGGCAGTTTTGGACTCTCTTATTTTTTCATGCCTTTCTTTTGATGAGAACTAAAAAAAAACTATAGAGATATGAAATGCTAAGTTCATGGGAATTTTAGAGTGAGAGGTAAAGTGAAAAGACAGCAACGTGTTTAATACTATAAGTCTACGGGTGTGAGGCAGGTGGGGTTTCTCTGCAAATAGGTAAAAGGTTTTCTAAAGAAACAGCCAGATCTACAAGGGCTGGTTCTTAAACTAATGCAAAGAGAAGCATTCGGGTGTTAATGGGGAAGACTCTAGGCTTCTTGCAAAAGACCCTTTTCAGAAGGTCTAGGGTGGGGCCTCATGATTTGGGTTTTTAACAGGCACCCCATGGTGATTCTGATGCAGGTGGTCTGTGGCTCTTTCTTGGAAAAACCCCAGCTAAGGATCCCAGTTGGGGTATCCCGGTGTGAACCTATAGAATTCCATCTCAGGCACACGGGCAGGGCCTCTACACAGGTAAAAGCCTAGAAGGGGAGCAAAAATGGGGTGACAAAGGGCCAAAAAGAAAGGAGCTTGTCTTCAGGACCAGATGGAAGGTCAAGGGATAGGAGAGTGTGTCAGGAGACGGGGTATTGGGTCTCAGAATTGCTTTCACTTGGCAGGCTGCCTAGATTGTGTACGGAAGGTGCACCTCAGGAAAAGGGGGCTGAAGGCCTCCCACACAGAAAGGTTCAAACACAAGAGCAGCCCTGAGGGAAGACAGCTAGAGTCAAAGCAGCAAGAAAACCTCACTTTGCTGGCAACTACGAACACTGATCTAGATGAACCCTTTACCTCTGCAGTGGTCTGGCCTTTTTCACGAGACACTAATCTCCATCTCTGTGAGCTCTCTAGGGTTTTAGCTTTGTAGTGATTCACGCTAGGTTGTTACACAGGACAAATTGCCTTAGTGCTGTATCGAAGAGCTGAGTGCAAACAGAGGAAGTGGGGTTTATCTCATCATCAGGGTTCCTAGAAGCCCTATCTCAGCAAGAATTTAAGAATTCAGTTTCACTGAGTGCTTCTCCGAATCCTTTATTAATTTTCTCTTGATCTATCAGCAGTGAGGAGTTAAATCTTCCTATCCTCTGGCGAAACCCACTAGCCACCTCTAGTGCTTGGAGCAAAGAGAGAAGTCTTTCAACTGCAGATAAAGGGACCACACAAGAGGAGTCTTTGGGGACAAAGAATGCATACTCTCACAAACAGGCCCACCCTGTGGCTTCTTCAGAGCGGGGTGTGCACTTGGACCCATGAGCAAGGAGAGAGCATTGGACTTTCATGTTAATTAATGACACTAGGAAGGTGAGAACAGAGGTAAAACAACAGGGAAATGTCTTCGTGGCCTAGTTTATGATCTTTGGTGATTGAAGACAGCTCACGGAGCCGGGAAGTGACCCTGTTCAGAGGGGACGGGCACTAAAGAAAGGACAAACCTGCTGTGTGGGGAGTCAAGAGACTCCAGTGTTGCAGGATTTTGCAACCACAGTTGCAAACTGTCCGTCACAGTTCCATGGTGGGTGTGCTCGGAAGAGTCACAGAAATCTTACTCTTGGAGAGGATTGATGAATTTAGGAGGTGATTTGATTAAATAAACAACAAAGAGAACCCTTCACTTTGTGGAGAAAAAAACTGTTTCACCCAATGTAAACTTATTGAGAATCCATAGATTATTTTTCTTCTATGAATTATAGCAGCATTTTCCAAATGTGTTTTGCCCAATATTCACCCTTCAGGATGCTCCATAGGAAAAGTGTTTCACGGTCAAATTTTTGGAAACACTGCCTAGTATATCTTTCTTGTGGACATGTGCAGAAGGCTATTCAACCAAAAAAAAAAAATGAGAAATACAAAAAATGATTATCTATAGGGGAGGGAGGCAATAGTGTAGAAGGAGCATAGACAGAAATTAGACTTAACCTGAATATACATTATTTGTTATATTTAACTTCAGAATCATGTAAATACTATGGAGAATTCTAAAACAAAGCGAAATAAATTTTTAAAAGCAGTCACTGAACATTGGAAGTAAAATAAAACAAATGAACCCGTTCCTAGGTGGGACATAGTTCTTTTTTAGAATTATTCTAATTGACTTTAAAACAGAATCATTTAACTGTATATCCGTTGTTAGGAATACACCCTTAGCATGTAAACCAAAACAAACCAAACCACTCAACCAAACAAGAAAACCCCCAAGGTGTGAAACAGTCTTCAGTCATCATATTGTTGATAGTAGTGTTGATATTGTTATTTGGAGACTTTTGTGTGTATTATTATAGGAAAAGTAATTGTGCTAGTGGTGTTGAGAATTGAGATTTTTGGCATGGTTGAAAGGAAATACAAATGTAAAATTGAGGAAGTTGTTTTTTAAAAATAAATTTATTTACTTATTTATTTACTTTTGGCTGCATTGGGTCTTCGCTGCTGTGCGCGGGTTTTCTCTAGTTGTGGTGAGCAGGGGCTACGCCTCATTGTGGTGTGTGGGCATCTCATGTGTGGGTTAAGCCTGGGAGAATTACCTGATGACACTAGACAGAGCAAAAGAGTGGAAATACTGGGCTTAGGAAGCAGGAGGGCCGCGAGATGGTCCCAACTACACCCATGACAGGCTTCCCAGCCTGGCTTAGAAGTGGTTCATTCTGCAATTCTGGGATAAGTTCTGGGAGGTTTTGATGTTCCATATACATAAATTTCAAACCCGCCCTTGAGTTGGGTCCTGAATGACAGAAGGAGTAACAGACTTAACCATTCATTCATTCATTCAATAAATATTTACTATTAAATATTTATTAAGCATCTATTATGTTTTTAATGGGAAAAAAAGATAAGGAAAAGAAAAGACAGCAGCTATTATAATCATATAATTGAAGTACTTCAATTTTTAAAATTGGTTAAAAAAAAAGGCAGTGGCAACATTTTTATTTTTGTCCCAATACCACCAGGTACAAGGCCCTATAAAATTTTTTTTTAAATCTTGAAAATCAGGGTGTTAGGTCACTTGAGAACAACCGCTCCCATGAGCTCAGTAATTTAGACAGCTTCCATCAAAGGAGGAAGAGTTGTCATGCTCTGATAACCTGTTTTCCCATCTTTAGCCTTCTGCTTTCAGTCCTTCTGACCTGGGAACAATAACTCTTCTATAAGATGAGGGGAAGAGCCTCCCTGAGTACAGGATACCCAGTCCCAGTGGCCACGACTCCCAAGCAGGACAGAATTTTTCAGAGACAGGAAAACATAAGAGGAATCCAGCCAAGCCAGCGAGAGAAGACCCCCACTGTCTGCCTCTCCAGGCTTTGAGACACAAGGCTGCGGTTGCCAAGGGGAGCACGGTCTACTCAGGGACAGCTATTTGGCTTGGCAGGATTTTTTCAGATCCTGGTTTAACACTTTGCCGGTGGTGTTTAACATCTAAAGTACCTGGAATAATCTAGAAGTCTAAAGTACCCAGAACACCTCGTGGTGGGGGTCTAACAAAAGTGTGTGTATTAACAGCCTTCCTGTAAGTTTTTGTTAAGTTTTCAAATTTCATCTGGGCTTATTGGGAGGTTCATTCAGGTCCTCGAAGGCAAATGCTTTCTTGGTTTCTTGAAACATTCCTCTACAAGTCCCTTCATGGTTTCAGGAAGAGTGGGGAGCCTCCCCTCTTCTTCCCTGGGAAAGACCCTGGCCATCTATGACAGATTGAATCTAAAGCTACTGAATAGTAAAAACTCATGAAAAATAAGTGCAGTCAGACAAAGAAGTCTTTCTAGAGCAGCCCTTCCCGTCATATTTTCCTGGTAGCCTATCTAATTTATGATGGCAATTCCATGGCAATTCCTCTTAATTTCCTATTATGGGTAATTTATTTTTTGCCCTTCCGAACGTGTAGTGTAAAGTTTTTATTTCACACATAAAGGAAAACGAGACAGCCTCCGACACGGAGCCGATGCCAACACGACATCTTGAATTGCCCCTTGGATATAAGCTTCTGTAAAAGTTAATCAGTTGAAAGTCTGACTGTATAGTGAGAACAGTTTTAATTAGAGTCTCTATTTGACCCCTGGATGCAAGGAAAAATTTTAGCTGTCGCAAGGTGAAAAACACTGGGGAAAAACAGGGCCTGCAACCATAGATTCCAAAAGCATTTCCAGCAAGATCCAGAGGGATCGACCAACTTCCCCACATGTTCCCAATCCAGCGCTGAGTGCACAGCCCCTGCCACTGGTCATCTAGATGTCTTTGGGTAACCAGGGGACAGAGCAGCAGCAGGAAATGGGAGCAAACAGGAATGCAGTGGTTGGCTAAGTGGAACACACAAGATGAAACCCATACTGCTGGACCCAGCCCATGGAAGTTTCCTTTAGGGAGAAGAAAACTGCGGAGAAGGTCTAGAGTTGTAAAGCGGCTGCTTCCCCAGGACACCCCCAGGGGTGAAGGAGATGAAGCAGCAGGGGCTGCAACGTGCGCTGTGGGCAAAGACACTGCTTAACACAGGTTAGCAAATCCAGCTTTGCCCACCCTTTTGGCCAATAAATGTGGATTCCATGAATCTAACTATACTGCCAAAGAAGGCTGAAACTTTCTTCCCCTCCCACACAGAATGAAGAGCAAGTATTTAAATTTCTAACATCTACGAAATTGATATATTGGAAAGGACAGAGATCTTAGAGCCGGAAGACCTACCACTGAATCCATGCTGTGTGGTGGTTTGTTTGATATTAATTTCTATTTCCCATTTGCAAAGAGCTGTGAGTTGGAATGATATCTCTGCCACGAAGAATGGTATGAAGTGGGCAAACACCTTCCTCTCACATCTCTCCATGAAACATTATTTTTGCTCTGTTTTCAGCTTTTACTACATTTACCGTCATTTGCATGCAATTCAGTATTTACATCATTGTATCTGTATGTATTTGGTCTCTTGAGCTAGTCTAGGAGGCCCTAGAGACAAAGGCCCATGTCTTAGTGACTTTGGCGGTAGAATGGCTGGAAGCAGGACCTCGGTCCTTGTCTTCTTTGAAGAAAGAATTCAGCAAAGAGACGGAGATTGTGAAGCAGGTAAAACGTTTATTGGAAGCAAAGTACCTGTGGAAGAGCACATGGGTGAACTTGGAGTGAGTTGTATCCAATAGGGGTGGGTGAGGTCACTTATATGGGGACGGTCTTCCAGGTTGTCTCTGGCCAATCGTCTTGTTTGTGCCTATAATCTGGTCTGACTCAGTGTCCTTCCTGGTGGGTGCATGCATCTCTCAGCCAAGATGGATTCCAGCGTGAAGGTTTCTGGGGGGTTGGCTGGGTGTATTATGGGCTAGTGCCCCCTCACTCCTTTGGCCCCTCCCCAGACTGAGGACCTTCTCTGTGCACATGTCAGGCTGGGAAATCCCTTTGACCACAAGAATGAGGAGGTTGTGGTAGCTTCGCTTTCCACCCAATCAGGGCCCAATGCTCCTGCTGGTACCTTATGTCGAAGCATCAGCAGAAGGGTTGTAGCTGCTCAACTCGGGGCCCATCTATCTCCTACCTCATCAGGTCACCCCATTCTGTGTGGCACCAGGTGTGCGCTGTGCTGGGACTATACAGAGTAGATGAGGACACGCTTGGTAATTAAGGAAAAGACCTTCAGTTTCCTCACATATAACTGCCCAGTAGTGATCTAAAATGCCTGGTAGTTACCCCTCTGGACTCTGGGACAGCACAGACTCTTGGACTGTCCATGCGCATCGCTGAGGAAGTGTAGATTTGATCCTGCCACGCACATGTGAGCCGTGTGACGAGGCTTCCTCCCTCAGCTCACCAGACTGTCTTTTTAATTAGTTGAAGTCTGTAGGCTTTAAGTCACAACGAGACCATGCAAGTCGGTCACAGCACAGTAATTTAAATGTAGGCACAACTGTAATATCTGAATTACAAAAAGTGCGATTGCTTTGTGGCACTGCAGCTTTCCAGGGGCTGGGAGCCTCTGCTGTGAGTCCTGGCCATACCCAGCTAGCTGGGAGAGGAGGTCCTCGGACCCTTGGTCTGGACAGCCTGAGCCCTGCTGATGAGGTGGGGCAGACCCCACAAGCGGCCACACCCCATCTGCAGAGGAGGAAGAGTTGGTAGATCTGATGGAGAGCCACCCGGAGGCTCGGCCTTGACTGGGCAGCTACATGGTACCCAGCACTGTGCTCAGTAGGGGGATCCAGAAATGAATCAGCAGCTCCTTGAAGATGTGGAGTCAGTTAATGATTCAGGGTCAGTAGACAGATTCGGTGGATGCTTGTCCATGTCTCTCTCACACGCACACACACACACACACACACACACACACACACACACACACGCCAACCATCACAGTAGGAGGCAATTAGTAGCTCTGACCCTACAGTTGGAAAGGGGAGGTGCCAAGAGCTCCAGGAACAGCAGGATCAACATGGGTGAAGATGACCTAACAAACAGGAAAGCTTTACCTTAAGGATGGGCAGTTAACTGGTGGCCTGGGGGTCAGTGCTTTGTATGTTTCCCCAGTGCAAAGCGCCATTGACCCTTTAGATTCTGCCATCTGTACTTTGCAGACTGGCTCTGTGCGGAACTCCCTCCCCCTTAGGTAGAGGTCCCGAAGTGACAATCTCTATGTCAGTTCCTCTGACACTGGCATCGTCATCATCACCTCTTGGCTGAATTGGTGACATGGTCTGATTCCTCAAGGCACGATGTCACCCTATAGCTGGCTCCCGCTTTGCCTGGCTCTGACATCTGGAAAACCGTTTTCTATGTCACACGTCTTCTTCCACGTGGTTTCCTCCAGTTCACTGAGTACTTGGCCCTGCAATGGACATGACCTCAGGATGTGTAGACGCCCTCGGGAGCCTGCCCGTCTGGAAGGAGGAGAGTGTGGAAAAAGAAACAATTGTAGATCCCACAGGTCTGCAGACAATCTCAATTTCTTGTTTTTCAGAAGAAGAGGTATGTCCAACGGAGCAAGCATCAGTAGGGCAGGGTGAGCTGCAGATTCTGAGGGGTAAGTTTCCCTCATACCAGGACAGGTGAGGACCTTGGAGGAAGCATCCTAATCTAGATTCAGGCAAACAAAGTGATATTAAAGATGGTCTGAGGAACCAAGTGGCCATTACTGGTCAGTGTCTGATGGGAAGATAGAGTCGAGGGGGTGGGAAAAAAGTTTCTATAAAAAAGTCCTGACTTTCTGAACATCAGGACTGCTACACATGGTCCAGGAACCTGTCATGACAGTGGCAGTGGCCCTTTGGGGGCTCCCACTAGAATGCAAGTTTTGGGAGGGTAAGAGCCCTGCTGGCTTGTTCTCCATTGTGTCCCCAGAGCCCAGCCCAGAGCCTGGCAACTAATGGGGCCTTCACAAACAGCTGTTGAATAAGTGAATGAATATTAACTGAGGAAATAATGTAATGCCAAGTGATCATAAATTCACTTCGGGTTTTTTTTTTTAAGATTTTTTGATGTGGACCATTTTTAAAGTCTTTATTGAATTTGTTACAATATTGCTTCTTTTATTTTATGTTTTGGTATTTTGGCCCCGAGGCATGTGGGATCTTAGCTCCCCGACCAGGGATCGAACCCGCATCTCCTGCGCCGGAAGGTGAAGTCTTAACCACTGGACCACCAGGGAAGTCCCCACTCTGGGTTTGTTTTTTTTTTTTTAATTATTATTTACTATTATTATTTTTTTTTTGCGGTACGTAGGCCTCTCACTGTTGTGGCCTCTCCCATTGCAGAGCACAGGCCCCAGACACGCAGGTTCAGCGGCCATGGCTCACGGGCCCAGCCGCTCCACAGCGTGTGGGATCTTCCTGGACCAGGGCACGAACCTGTGTCCCCTGCATTGGCAGGCGGACTCTCAACCACTGCGCCACCAGGGAAGCCCCCCACTCTGGTTTTTAAAGGACTTGCATTTTATAATCCAATAACATGCAGATTTATCTGAAATACTGTTGTGTAAACAAGTGTAAACTAGATTCCAGAAGCTACTCTACTTACTAAAGGTTGGGTCTCAAAGGCTGTCTGTAGGTCTCTTTGTCCAAAATGAGAGGACACAAGCAGCGTTAATGCCACCCAACAGTGGCAGTGGAGTCGATGCGTTTCTGCTGATACTAATACACAACAGCTTTTGCGTTCTTACCACGTGCCTCACTCCTGCTAGCGCTTTACCTGCATTACTTCCTTTAACCCATCAGCTGTCTGAGGAAGGTACCGTAATAACCCCCATTTTACAGATGAGGAAACCGAAGCTCAGAGGACTCAAGTGGTGTGACCGAGGTTTCTCACCTGCTGGTGAGTCACAGGGTCAGAATTGGAACGGCGGCAGCTACTTTGAACTTAACCACTACACAATGCTTTTGTTTCTGATATAAAAGTTTCTAAATGGAAAAGTTGTGTGTAGACTGGTTTCCATATTGATTTGTTTATTGGCCATGCTTAGTGCTCAAATGCGGCCCCGCCTGTAGGTACAGGCTTATTCTAGCTTAACCCCTAAAACACAGTCCCTGAGGCTGTTTATTCATTTCCAATCCAACAAGGGACTCATACTTACCTAAAAGTCCATTCGGGGCTTCCCTGGTGGCGCAGTGGTTGAGAGTCCGCCTGCCGACGCAGGGGACACGGGTTCATGCCCCGGTCCGGGAAGATCCCACATGCTGCGGAGCAGCTGGGCCCGTGAGCCATGGCCACTGAGCCTGCGCGTCTGGAGCCTGTGTTCTGCAACAGGAGACGCCACAACAGTGAGAGCTCCGCGTACCGCAAAAAAAAAAAAAAAAAAAAAAAGTCCATTCGAATGGAACTTCCCCCCAACCTGGGCAAATTCTCTGTCTGCAGGACAGGACTTGGGGTCATGTTTCCTGATTAGAGCTCCTCTTCCAATTCCTCTGCTTGAACTAGAGCTCGAAATGCAAGTTCCCACACCTGAGGCCCAGGGCACCCTACCTTAGCATCTTAGCCTGCTCCCTGTGGGCCTATATAGGGTAGGCTAGACCCCCTTAACAAATAGATTCCAAATGCACAACAGATCCAGCCCACTAGAGGTTTATTTCTCCTTCACATAATTAGGCCTAGCGGTGGTTTTGGTTGTCAGGATGTTCTGCTCCTACAGTGATTCAGGGATCCTGGCTCCTTTTAGCTCGTGGTTCCATCACCATCTAGGGCATTATCATTGTCTATATTCAGCTGGGGGAGAGGACCAAGGAAATGGAGGGTCACTGCTGTATCCTAAAAGCCACCCAGATTCCCACTGGCTAGAAATCATCACCCACAAACATCTCTAATTGCAAGGGAGGTGGATTCTGGCTATGTGCTAGACAAGGAAAGCTTGGGTTCTGGTGAACAGCTAGAATTCCGGGCCACTGGGATCATATTAGCTAGGATTAGCCCAGGCTGCTGGGAAAGAGCTAACAGTCATTTGAACAGGTAGGCAGCCTTCTCTCATACAAAAGACTCAAGAGTTCAGCTGTCCAGGTCTACTGAGGTGGTTCCACAGCCCCCAGGTCCCCACACTCCTTCTGCTTTGCTGTTCCTCCAACCTAGCATGTGTCCTCATGGTGCAAAGTAGCTGCTTGAGCACTGGACACCACAGTCCCCGCACAGCCCTTCTTCTTACACATCGCTGCCCAGAACGTCAGTCCTGTGGCCACACCTCCCCACTAGAAAGTTGACAAAGGTGATCTTGTATTCTGGGCCTGGTATGCTAAGCAGGCAGTGGGATTTCGTTGCTAACAAGGAAGAGGAGGTTGGAGGGCTAACGGAATGCCCACGGGCCTCTCCTCGTTCGCAGTGTGCATGGGTCTCCGGGAGGTATGCAGCCCTGAAGACCTGTAAGCTCCTTCCCCTGGGACTCTGATTGCGGTGCAGTCTGTTCTGTCAGCTTGAAATGTTGCCTACAAACGAAAAGACAGGTGTCTGCCCTTGTCAAACCAACAATGGTGGAGAAGGAACAGGAAAACATAAATGTGTATTCAGAAAAGGGGGGAGTGGGGAACACACGGCAGGCCAGCAGCTAGTTTGCATCTGAAGTTGGTTGTTGGGCAGGGTCCCAGGCTTCCTGCCTCAGCCCCTCAGGCAGCTCTACTTCTGCTTTCGCACCCACTTTGTCCTCTGGGGGCTCTTCGTCGTCCCTTTGCTTCCGTGGCCCAATGCTCTGCTTTTGGGTTTTAACCTGCAGGCGGTTGCCGGCCAGGTTGGGATTTCTTTACAATGATATTTCTCTGAAAAACTTGGTAGGCTTTTAGTTTATCTTCTTTCAGCTAGTTCTATGTGTGAACAACCAACTAAGGGTCATCATACTACGTGAAGTAAGTCAGACCGAGAAAGACAAATATCATATGATATCACTTATGTGTGGATCTTAAAAAAATAGGATACAAACGAACTTACTTACAAAACAGAAGCAGACTCACAGACTTAGAAAACAAACTTATGGTCACCAAAGGGGAAAGGGTGGGAGGGATAAGTTAGGAGGTTGGGATTAACAGATACACACGACTCTCTATAAAATAGATAATCAGCAAGGACCTACCGTACAGCACAGGGAACTCTACTCAGCACTCTGTAATAACCTACAATGGAAAAGAATAGATATATGAATATGTGTAACTAAATCACTTGTCTGTACACCTGAAACTAACACAACATTGTAAATCAACTATACTCCAATATAAAATAAAATAAAACATTTTTTTTAATCAACTAAGGATCTTGTCTGTACGTCGTTTTTAAGCCTGAAGACTCTTGTCTTTTACTGTTTGTTTTGTCTCCAACTTAGCACCTCTGTCTGAGGCCATCTAAACGATGGGCTTTGTCGTGAAGGTTAATCTCCTTGCCAGCAGGCTCACTGCCTTTATGTGGAGATCACCAAGTTTTCTCTAAATGGCAGTTTTCTAGCTC
This sequence comes from Orcinus orca, assembly GCF_937001465.1. Taxonomy (NCBI): domain Eukaryota; kingdom Metazoa; phylum Chordata; class Mammalia; order Artiodactyla; family Delphinidae; genus Orcinus; species Orcinus orca. The sequence goes on from NC_064572.1 coordinate 7,630,369, forward strand.
TGCTGGGGGTGCAAAAGCAGGGGCCATGGGCACACAATCCCTTTCTCAGCTCTGCTGTCTCCTTTCCTTCTCTGCCTTGGGCTGGATCACTCCGTGCTGAGCTCAAGCTCTCTCTCTCTCTCTCTCTCTCTCTCTCACAGGACTTTGTTCATGGAGATGTGGAACTACTAGGCAGGGCTGCCTACCTAAAATTCTGGACCCAGTGCAAAGTGAAAATGCAAAGCCCCTTGTTCCAAAATTCCGAATGTCAAGAAGGTGACAGCAGAGCGTTCATCGAGGGCAGGGTTGTTGGAAGTGGGATCCTGCGTGGGCCGCACACCTGTGCAGCCAGGGACACACATCTGAAGGAGGCTGTGGCGATGCAGGGCGGTGACAGGTCCACTGCTGCTTCCCACCAAAGAGGGGAGCCGGCAGGTCAAGTGATGCTGAGTGTGGTAGGGGGAGCCGCACAAAGTCTGCTGCTCCCGCCGGCCTCCGAGTCTCCCGGGAAGCTCTCGTGTGGCCCAGCTAATGGGCACCTGCAGGGAAGGGCGTCCTGGGATGCAGTCCGGCCTGGGTAAGCCGACCGTTACCAAGCCATTGCAGTGACCACCTGCCAACATCCGGACTCTCCCCACCAATCTCTGTACCCAGATCTCAGTTTCTGGTCTCTCATCCAAGGGACAACAGGTGACAGTTTTACCAAATGTTTTGTCACTGCATAGCAAGGCTCACCCGCTTCTCATCTTAGAGTCTGAGCCCTCGTCCCCTGCCGTCTGATAATGTTACACTAATGACACCTCACGTTTTAGGCTCCGCCTCTTGTACTATGCCTCTTCAGGGTACCAACTATTCGCCACGTTGCATCAAACTAACAGTGGTTTAAGCGAGACAACAGCTTATGTTTCTCTCACAGAGAGAATCTAGATGTACCGTCCTGGCGGATATGGGGGCTCCAAGGTCACCAGGGACCCAGGCCCCCTTCTAGCCTGGCTCTTCATAACATACGATGGCTGCTGACACTGTCCCCTGCCGAAAGAGCTTCCCCAAGAGTCCCAGACAGCACTTCTGCTTCCGTCTCATTGTCTGGACGTTGGTCATGTGGCCACGTGTGGCTGCAAGGGGGCTGGGAAATGGCTTTCATTCCGGGTGGCATGTGCTGAGCTGCAATAATGGGATTCTGCTGTTGAAGAAGACAATACACATGGAGAGACAACCAACTCTCAGTCCCTGGAGTGAGACCAGCCCAATCCACCTTAGCAGCCCCACCTCCAGTCCTGGGCTGGGCCCTCCTCTCAGCAGAAGGACCATGCAGGGCACGGCTGCCGTTGACCTGGGTGTGCATCCCTGAGGCCAGGGGAAATCCCTCTCCCTGCTCTGCAGCTCCGGGAGTAGATCCCCTGGGTATTAATTTTGACTTGAAGTCACAGGGTCTGCTAAGTGTTGCAGACACAGCTGCTCGTGGAATAACAGGTGTTTTGCTGTGGATGGGATGGACGGTGAATAGTTTGCAAACGTTCTCAGCAACGGGAGTGTTTCTTCAACTGCAATCTGAACATGCAGCCCCACGGGAAGAAGGGGTCAGAGGTGAGCTGCTTCTATTAAACATGGAGGCCTAGGGGGGGTGTGCCCCTGGCAGAGCTGCAGGCAGGCTTGCGTTGTCCTGGATGGTGTGTGTGGTGCGGAGGTCATGGGCCTCACTGGGGGAGAGGGCTGAGACCCGCGAGGCCTCAGTGGTCTGCTGACACAGCGCACGTGACCGAGACCTTCCCGTGTATCACAGCAGGCGTCACTCTTCATCAGAAGGGGCTGTGGGCTCTGGGATCAGGCTGAATTGACCCTGGCTATCGATTTTTGTTCCCTTTGGCGGTGGGCAGAGCAGATTTCAGATCCTTTTGATGGACTCTGAGGCATAGTGTAGGCTGTGCTTTAATTTGCAGCAGAGTAAGAAAGAGGCACGTGCACAGCTGTCATCAGATTCCTCTTAGGTGAGAACTGCCTTTGCTTAGGAAGATGTGATGAGAAAGCAGCAGAGGTGGAAGGAGGGCCCGGGGCTGTGGGCTGGCGGTGAGGCTGCTCTGGCCGCCCCACGGCCTGCTTGCTCCCCGCTAACTCCAGGGTCCGGGCGCCCCTCTCACACCCCCGCTCCTCCTGGCCCATCTGCTCCACTCTGCCCACTCCGCCCCCCTGCTTCCTCTGCTCTGTCTGAATTTTATTCTCCAGTAACGTTGGCTTGCTCATGGCCCACTCTGGCTGCCCCAGCTCTTCCATCATCCTTAACCTTTTTGTTTTTCTTTCCTCTGCTAATTTCTCCTTTCCCTAAGCATTTCTTAATTCAGATTCCTGAGACAAGTGATGGGATGGAACCAGCTCCTCTTTTCTGATTAAAGCCTGGCCTGAAGAATTGCTGTGGTGGGTGGTGCCCACCTGGACCTCTCAGCCGTGGCCCCCAGAGTGGGAGGGGCCACGCAGGGAGGAGGGGCTACGGAGGGGCTGCTTCTTGAGCAACAGCTACAGGCAGGGCCAGCATCCTTCCAGGGGGTGAACAGTCCCCAGGGTTGCTATATTTAGTATCTGACCAAAAGCTGAAACAGCCTTCTAGTTTCCTGGATTCAGTTGTTTAGGGAATTGCTAGTCTTCTTGGGCAGCAGTACGGTCACATCCTCCACTGTACCTTTTTCTCATCACTGAGTTCATCAGAAAGTGCTTTCTAAGTGTCTCCTTGCATGTGGTGCTAGGAGAGCTGTTTTGCAGAAAGAATTAAAGCCTTTTGCTGCGTTTGAATGCAGACCATCTTGGAAGTTGCTGGTCAGAGAAGATGCCCATCTCCTTGGCACACTCTAATTTATTGGTTGTTTTCTAAAGCAGGGAGCCCAAAACTCAGAAATATCTGACAGGTATTAAGCAAAAGAATCTTCCCAACGTCCTTTCATTTCCTGGTCAAGACAAATTTGTTTCAAAGTCGGATATCAGCTGAGCCGTTCTGCAGCCCTTTGCAAGGGAGTGTTAGCATTCTTTCTTTGGACTCAAACACCTGATCTTGGAGACCCTCCCTGTGGGAAGATGGGTCTCAAGGACAGGGCAGTCCAGGATTCAGCTCTGAGGGCCTGACGTGGTCACGGCTTCAAGCCCGGTTCCCCTTCTTTGTAGCTGAGACAATTGTGCCCGATGACACCATGGTGACCTGAATTCTGACCCCAAATTTCCTCTGCCCCTCCCTGAAGTAGTTGGATACATCCTTGTTTGGCCCAAAAAATGTGAGCGGCAGTGACTCGGGCACTTCAGGGCAGAGGATTTCAGAGTCCGTGTAGTTTGCAGAGCCCTCAGCGTCTTGCCGTGGTGACTGGAAAGCGTGGGCTGACACAGGGCCTCTGTCAGCCGCTGTGCCTGACTCGCTCCCTTGAACGAAGCCTACTTTGTTGTTTAGGTCACTGACATTTCTGTTTTTTTGTCACTGCGGCATAACCTAACCTATCCACTCACACAATATCCAATGACAACTCTTTTCTCACCGGGATGTTGAGAAGTGTCCAACTGATTTTCAGAGTAGCTGTGCCATTTTACATTCTTGCCAGCAATGATGAGCGACTCCGTTTCCCCACACCCTCACCATCACTTGGTGTTATCACTGTTTTTCACAATGTCGCTAGCACACTGGGAATGTGGGAATGATTGCACATTGTTTTGATTTGTACTTCTCCAATTGCGAAGGATGTTGAAGATCTTTTCACGTGCTTATTTGCCATCTATGTATCCTCTTTGGTGAAAGATGTCTTCATATTTTTTGACCACTTTCTAATTGAATTGTTTATTTTTTATTTTATTTTAATTGTTTAGTTTGAGAGCTCTTTATATACTCTAGATATGGGTTGTTCGACAGATGCGTGGTTTGCAAATATTTTCTCCCAAGCTGTAGCTCATCTTTTTATCCTCATAACAAGATCTTTCACAGAGCAAAAGTTTTCAATTTTGATGAAAAATTTTAAAAAATTATCAACTTTTCCTTTTATGGATCATGCGTTTAGAGTTGAGTCTGAGACGTCTTTGCCTGGCCCTAGGTCCTGAGGATATTTAATTTCTTTCTAAAAGTTTTATCATTTTATGCTTTACATGTAAGTCTGTGTTAATTTTTGTATGAGCTGTGAGACTTAGGTTAAGGTTCATTTTTATGCTTATAGTCCAAATGCTCTAAGCATTCATTGTTGAATATGGTGTCTTTCCTCATTGAATTCCTTTTGCACCTTTTTCAAAGCTCATTTGGGCATATTTGTCTGGGTCTATTTCTGGTTCTCTGTCCTGTTCCATTGGCTTATAAGTCTATTCTGCCAATACCACAGAGGCCTGATTACTGTAGCTATATTGTAATTCTCTTTTAAAAAATCATTTATTTATTTATTTATTTAATTTATTTTTGGCTGCATCAGGTCTTAGTTGCAGCACACGGGATCTTCGTTGAGGCACGTGGGATCTTTCACTGCAGTGTGGGCTCTTGCTTGTGGGGCACGGGTTTCTCTCTAGCTCTGGCATGCAGGTTTTCTCTTCTCTAGTTGTGGTGCACAGGCTCCAGGGCCCGTGCACTCTGTAGTTTGTGGTACAAAGCCTCTCTAGTTGAGGCATGCGAGCTCAGTAGTTGTGGCGTGTGGGCTTACTTGTCCCGAGGCATGTGGGATCTTATTTCCCTGAAGAGGGATCAACCCCACGCCCCCTACATTGTGGTAAAGAATCTGAAGTGGATTCTTTACCACTGGATCACCAGGGAAGTCCGAGTAATTCTTGAAGTTGGGTAGAATTACTCCTCCAACTTTATTCTTCTTTTTCAAAATTGTGTTAGCTATTCAAGTTTGTATGCCTTTTCATATGAAGCTTACAATAACCTTGTCTATACTTAAAAAATCTTGCTGGGATTTTAATGGGACTTATGATAAATCTGTATATCAATTTGGGAACAGGCATCTTTACTATGTTGATTCTTCCAATCCATGAACACAGTTTACCTCTCCATTTACTTTTTATTTATTTATTATTATTTTTTTAAGGTAAGAATAGTTTAATTTAATTCATTTATTTTATACAGCAGGTTCTTATTAGTTATCTATTTTATACATATTATTATATATATGTCAATCCCAGTCTCCCATTTCATCCCACCACTACCACTGCCGCCACCCACCCCTGCTTGCTCCTCTTGGTGTCCATATGTTTGTGCTCTACATCTGTGTTTCTATTTCTGCCTTGCAAACTGGTTCATCTGTACCATTTCTCTAGATTCCATGTATATGCATTAATATACGATATATGTTTTTCTCTTTCTGACTTACTTCACTCTGTATGACAGTCTCTAGGTCCATCCACGTCTCTACAAATGACCCAATTTTGTTCCTTTTTATGGCTGAGTAATCTTCCATTGTATATATGTACCACATCTTTTTTTTTTTTTTTTACATCTTTATTGGAGTATAATTGCTTCACAATGGTGTGTTAGTTTCCACTCTATAACAAAGTGAATCAGCCATACATATACACACGTTCCCATATCCCCTCCCTCTTGCATCTCCCTCCCTCCCACCCTCCCTATCCCACCCCTCCAGGCGGTCACAAACCACCGAGCTGATCTCCCTGTGCTATGCGGCTGCTTCCCACTAGCTATCTACCTTACGTTTGGTAGTGTATATATGTCCATGCCTCTCTCTCGCTTTGTCACAGCTTACCCTTCACCCTCTCCATATCCTCAAGTCCGTTCTCTAGTAGGTCTGTGTCTTTATTCCTGTCTTACCCCTAGGTTCTTCATGACATTTTTTTTTCTTAAATTCCATATGATGTGTTAGCATATGGTATTTATCTTTCTCTTTCTGACTTACTTCACTCTGTATGACAGACTCTAGGTCCATCCACCTCATTACAAATAGCTCAATTTTGTTTCTTTTTATGGCTGAGTAATATTCCATTGTATATATGTGCCACATCTTCTTTATCCATTCATCCGATGATGGACACTTAGGTTGTTTCCATCTCCAGGCTATTGTAAATAGAGCTGCAGTGAACATTTTGGTACATGACTCTTTTTGAATTATGGTTTTCTCAGGGTATATGCCCAGTAGTGGGATTGCTGGGTCATATGGTAATTCTATTTGTAGTTTTGTAAGGAAACTCAATACTATTCTCCATAGTGGCTGTATCAATTTACATTCCCACCAACAGTGCAAGAGGGTTCCCTTTTCTCCACACCATCTCTAGCATTTGCTGTTTGTAGATATTCTGATGATGCCCATTCTAACTGGTGTGAGGTGATACCTCATTGTAGTTTTGATTTGCATTTCTCTAATAATTAGTGATGTTGAGCATCTTTTCATGTGCTTCTTGGCCATCTGTATGTCTTCTTTGGAGAAATGTCTGTTTAGGTCTTCTGTCCATTTTTTGATGGGTTGTTTGTTTTTTTAATATTGAGCTTCATGAGCTGTTTATATATTTTGGAGGTTAATCCTTTGTCTGTTGAGTCACTTGCAAATATTTTCTCCCATTCTGAGGGTTGTCTTTGTCTTGTTTATGGTTTCCTTTGCTGTGCAAAAGCTTTTAAGTTTCATTAGGTCCCATTTGTTTGTTTTTGTTTTTATTTCCATTACTCTAGGAGGTGGATCAAAAAAGATCTTGCTGTGATTTATGTCAAAGAGTGTTCTTCCTATGTTCTCCTCTAAGAGTTTTATAGTGTCTGGCCTTCCATTTAAGTCTTTAATCCATTTTGAGTTTATTTTTGTGTATGGTGTTAGGGAGTGTTCTAATTTCATTCTTTTACATGTAGCTGTCCAGTTTTCCCAGAACCACTTATTGAAGAGACTGTCTTTTCTCCATTGTATATCCTTGCCCCGTTTGTCATAGATTAGTTAACCGTAGGTGTGTGGATTTATCTCTGGGCTTTCTATCTTGTTCCATTGACCTATATTTCGGTTTTTGTACCAGTACCATATTGTTTTGATTACTGTAGCTTTGTAGTATAGTGTGAGTCAGGGAGTCTGGTTCCTCCAGCTCCATTTTATTTTCTCAAGATTGCATTGGCTATTTGGGGTCTTTTGTGTCTCCATACGAATTTAAAGATTTTTTGTTCTAGTTCTGTGAAAAATGCCATTGGTAATTTGATAGGGATTGCATTGAATCTGTAGATTGCTTTGGGTAGTATAGTCATTTTCACAGTATTGATTCTTCCAATCCAAGAACATGGTATATCTCTCCACCTGTTTGTGTCATCTTTGATTTCTTTCATCAGTGTCTTATAGTTTTCTGAGTACATGTCTTTTACCTCCTTAGGTAGGTTTATTCCTAAGTATTTTATTCTTTTTGTTGCAGTGGTGAATGGGATTGTTTCCTTAATTTATCTTTCTGATCTTTCACTGTTAGTGTATAGGAATGCAAGAGATTTCTGTGCATTAATTTTGTATCCTGCCATTTACCAAATTCATAGATTAGCTCTAGTAGTTTTCTGGTGACATCTTTAGGATTCTCTATGTATAGTATCAGGTCATCTGCAAACAGGGACAGTTTTACTTCTTTTTTTCAATTTGTATTCCTTTTATATCTTTTTCTTCTCTGATTACCACAGCTAGGACTTCCAAAACTATGTTGAATAATAGTGGCAAGAGTGGATATTCTTGTCTTGTTCCTGATCTTAGAGGAAATGCTTTCAGTTTTTCACCATTGAGAATGATGTTTGCTGTGGGTTTGTCATATATGGCCTTTATTATGTTGAGGTAGGTTCCCTCTGTGCCCACTTTCTGGAGAGTTTTGTCATAAATGGATGCTGATTTTGTCAAAAGCTTTTTCTGCATCTATTGAGATGATCATATGGTTTTTATTCTTCAATTTGTTAATATGGTGTATCACATTGATTGATTTGTGTATATTGAAGAATCCTTGCATCCCTGTGATAAATCCCACTTGATCATGTTGTATGATCCTTTTAATGTGTTGTTGGATTCTGTTTGCTAGTATTTTGTTGAAGATTTTTGCATCTGTGTTCATCAGTGATATTGGCCTGTAGTTTTCTTTCTTTGTGACGTCTTTGTCTGGTTTTGGTATCAGGGTGATGGTGGCCTCATAGAATGAGTTTGGGAGTGTTCTTTCCTCTGAAATTGTTTGGAAGAGTTTGAGAAGTATGGGTGTTAGCTCTTCTCTAAATGTTTGATAGAACTCACCTGTGAAGCCATCTGGTCCTGGACTTTTGTTTGTTGGAAGAGGTTTAATCACAGTTTCAATTTCATTACTTGTGATTGGTCTGTTCATATTGTTTATTTCTTCCTGGTTCAGTGTTGGAAGGTTATACCTTTCTAAGAATTTGTCCATTTCTTCCAAATTGTCCATTTTATTGGCATAGTGTTGCTTGTAGTACCCTCTTATGATGCTTTGTATTTCTGTGGTGTCCTTTGTAACTTCTCCTTTTTCATTTCTACTTTTATTGATTTGAGTCCTCTCCCTCTTTTTTTTTTTTTTTTTTTTTTTTGCGGTACGCGGGCCTCTCACTGTTGTGGCCTCTCCTGTTGCGGAGCACAGGCTCTGGACACGTAGGCTCTGGACACGCAGGCTCTGGACGTGCAGGCTCAGTGGCCATGGCTCACAGGCCTAGCCGCTTTGCGGCATGTGGGATCTTCCCCAACCGGGACACGAACCCCTGTCCCCTGCATCGGCAGGCGGACTCTCAACCACTGCACCACCAGGGAATTCCCCTCCCTCTTTTTCTTGATGAGTCTGGTTAAAGGTTTATCAACTTTGTTTATATTCTCGAAGAACCAGCTTTTAGTTTTATTGATCTTTGCTATTGTTTTCTTTATTTCTATTTCATTTATTTCTGCTCTGATCTTTATGATTTCTTTCCTTCTACTAACTTTGGGTTTTGTTTGTTCTTCTTTCTCTGGTTCCTTTAGGTGTAAGGTTAGATTGTTTATTTGAGATTTTTCTTGTTTCTTGAGGTAGGCTTGTAATGCTATAAACTTCCCTCTTAGAACTGCTTTTGCTGCATCCCATAGGTTTTGGATCATCGTGTGTTCATTGTCATTTGTCTGTAGGTATTTTTTGATTTCCTCTTTGATTTCTTCAGTGATCTCTTGGTTATTTGGTAACGTATTATTTAGCTTCCATATGTTTGTGTTTTTTACTTTTTTTTCATTGTAATTTATTTCTATCTCATAGCATTGTAGTTGGAAATGATGCTTGATATGATTTCAATTTTCTTATATTTACCAAGGCTTTATTTGTGACCCAGGATGTGATCTATCCTGGAGAAAGTTCCATGTGCATTTGAGGAGAAAGTGTAATAGGCTGGTTTTGGATGGAATGTCTTATAAATATCAATTAAATCTATCTGGTCTACTGTGTCATTTAATCTTGTGTTTCCTTATTAATTTTCTATCTGGATGATCTGTACATTGGTGTGAGTGAGGTGTTAAAGACCCCCACTATTATTGTGTTACTGTCAATTTCCTCTTTTATAGCTGTTAGCCTTTGCCTTATGTATTGAGGTGCTCCTATGTTGGGTGCACATATATTTATAATTGTTATGTCTTCTTCTTGGATTGATCCCTTGATCATTATGTAGCATCCTTCCTTGTCTCTTGTAACATTCTTTATTTTAAAGACTATTTTATCTGATATGAGTATTGCTACTCCAGCTTTCTTTTGATTTCCATTTGCATGAAATATCTTTTTCCATCCCCTCGCTTTCAGTCTCTATGTGTCTAGGTCTGAAGTGCGTCTCTTGTAGACAACATATATATGGGTCTTGTTTTTGTATCTATTCAAGGAGCCTGTGTCTTTTGGTTGGAGCATTTAATCCAGTCACATTTAAGGTAATTATCGGTATGTATGTTCCTATTACCATTTTCTTAATTGTTTTGTTTGTGTAGGTCCTTTTCTTCTCTTGTGTTTCCCACTTAGAGCAGTTCCTTTAGCATTTATTGTAGAGCTGGTTTGGTGGTGCTGAATTCTCTTAGGTTTTGCTTGTCTGTAAAGCTTTTGATTTCACTGTCTAATCTGAATGAGATTCTTGTTGGGTAGAGTAATCTTGGTAGTAGTTTCTTCCCTTTCATCCTTGTAAATATATCGTGCCACTCCTTTCTGGCTTGTAGAGTTTCTGCTGAGAAATCAGCTGTTAACCTTATGGGAGCTCCCTTGCATGTTATTTGTCCTTCTTCCCTTGTTGCTTTTAATAATGTTTCTTTGTCTTTAATTTTTGTCAATTTGAGTACTATGTGTCTCGGGCATGTTTCTCCTTGGGTTTATCCTGCCTGGGACTCTGTGCACTTCCTGGACTTGGGTGGCTATTTCCTTTCCCATGTTAGGGAAGTTTTCAACTATAATCTCTTCAAATATTTTCTCATGTCCTTTCTCTTTCTCTTCTCCTTCTGGGACCCTTTTAATGTGAATGTTGGTGTGCTTAATGTTGTCCCAGAGGTCTCTTAGGCTGTCTTCATTTCTTTTCATTCTTTTTTCTTTATTCTGTTCCACAGCAGTGAATTCCACCATTCTGTCTTCCAGGTCACTTATCCGCTCTTCTGCCTCAGTTATTCTGCTCTTGATTCCTTCAAGTGTATTTTTCATTTCAGTTATTGTATTGTTCATCTCTGTTTGTTTGTTCTTTAATTCATCTAGGTGTTTGTCCTTTAAATCTTCTAGGTCTTTGTTAAACATTTCTTGCATCTTCTCGATCTTTGCCTCCATTCTTTTTCCAAGGTTCTGGGTCATCTTCACTATCATTCTGAATTCTTTTTCTGGAAGATTGCCTATCTCCACTTCATTTAGTTGTTTTTCTATGGTTTCATCTTGTTGCTTCATCTGGTATGTAGTCCTCTGCCTTTTCAATTTGTCTATCTTTCTGTGAATGTGGTTTACGTTTCACAGGCTGCAGGATTGTAGTTCTTCTTGCTTCTGCTGTCTGCCCTCTGGTGGATGAGGCTATCTAAGAGGCTTGTGCAGGCTTCCTGATGGGAGGGACTGGTGGTGGGTAGAGCTGGGTGTTGCTCTGGTGGGCAGAGCTCAGTAAAACTTTAATCCACTTGTATGCTGATGGGTGGGGCTGGGTTCCCTCCCTGTTGGTTGTCTGGCCTGAGGTGACCCAACACTGGGGCCTACCCGGGCTCTTTGGTGGGGCTAATGGTGGACTCTGGGAGGGCTCATGCCAAGGAGTACTACCCAGAACTTCTGCTGCCAGTGTCCTTGTCCTCACAGTGAGACAGAACCACTCCCTGCCTCTGCAGGAGACCCTCCAACACTAGCAGGTAGGTCTGGTTCAGTCTCCTATGAGGTCACTGCTCCTTCCCCTGGGTCCTGATGCACACACTACTTTGTGTGTGCCCTCCAAGAGTGGAGTCTCTGTTTCCCTCAGTCCTGTTGAAGCCCTGCAATCAAATTCCACTAGCCTTCAAAGTCTTATTCTCTGGAGATTCCTCCTCCTGTTGCCGGACCCCAAGTTTGGGAAGCCTGATGTGGGGTTCAGAACCTTCACTCCAGTGGGTGGACTTCTGTGGTATAAGTGTTCTCCAGTTTGTGAGTCACTCACCAGCAGTTATGGGATTTGATTTTACTGTGATTACGCCCCTCCTACCCTCTCATTGTGCCTTCTCCTTTGTCTTTGGATGTCAGGTGTTTTTTTGGTGAGTTCCAGTGTCTTCCTGTTGATGATTGTTCAGCAGTTAGTTGTGATTCCAGTGCTCTCGCAAGAGGGAGTGAGTGCACATCCTTCTCAAGAATACTGAAGCAGGAGATAGATGGGCCCCAGGCTGAACAGTTTCTCCCCTGTGGACAGAAACTCCATAATAGCCAAAACTCCTATAAAAGCAGGATGATGGAGGAGGCTGTGCTCTGCCCAGATAAGAGATCACCTCTCCATTTATTTAGAACTTAAAAAAATTTCTCATCAGCATTGTGTAGTTTTCAACATATAAGTTCTGTACATGTTTTGTTAGATTTACATGTAAATGTTTCATTAAAAATTTTTTTTTTTTTTTTAGGGGGCCCATCACATTCCCATGTATTCCCCCTCTACTATCAGCATCACATTGCTGTTGTAGAATAATTTTTAATTTTTTTTTTTAACATCTTTATTGGAGTATAATTGCTTTACAATGGTATGTTAGTTTCAGCTTCACAACAAAATGAATCAGTTATATATACACATATATTCCCATATCTCTTCCCGCTTGCGTCTCCCTCCCTCCCACCCTCCCTATCCCACCCCTCCAGGCGGTCACAAAGCACCGAGCTGATCTCCCTGTGCTATGCGGCTGCTTCCCACTAGCTAACTGCCTTACGTTTGGTAGTGTATATATGTCCATGCCTCTTTATCGCTTTGTCACAGTTTACCCTTCCCCCTCCCCATAGCCTCAAGTCCATTCTCTAGTAAGTCTGTGTCTTTATTCCTGTTTCACCCCTAGGTTTTTCATGACATTTTTTTTCCTTAAATTCCATATATATGTGTTAGCATACGGTATTTGTCTCTCTCTTTCTGACTTACTTCACTCTGTATGACAGACTCTAGGTCTATCCACCTCATTACAAATAGCTCAATTTCGTCTCTTTTTATGGCTGAGTAATATTCCATTGTATATATGTGCCACATCTTCTTTATCCATTCATCCGATGATGGACACTTAGGTTGTTTCCATCTCTGGGCTATTGTAAATAGAGCTGCAATGAACATTTTGGTACATGACTCTTTTTGAATTATGGTTTTCTCAGGGTATATGCCCAGTAGTGGGATTGCTGGGTCATATGGTAGTTCTATTTGTAGCTTTTTAAGGAACCTCCATACTGTTCTCCACAGTGGCTGTATCAATTTACATTCCCACCAACAGTGTAAGAGGGTTCCCTTTTCTCCACACCCTCTCCAGCATTTATTGTTTCTAGATTTTTTGATGATGGCCATTCTGACTGGTGTGAGATGATATCCCATTGTAGTTTTGATTTGCATTTCTCTCATGATTAGTGATGTTGAGCATTCTTTCATGTGTTTGTTGGCACTCTGTATATCTTCTTTGGAGAAATGTCTATTTAGGTCTTCTGCCCATTTTTGGATTGGGTTGTTTGTTCTTTTGTTATTAAGCTGCATGAGCTGCTTATAAATTTTGGAGATTAATCCTTTGTCAGTTGCTTCATTTGCAAATATTTTCTCCCATTCTGAAGGTTGTCTTTTGGTCTTCTTTATGGTTTCCTTTGCTGCGCAAAAGCTTTTAAGTTTCATTAGGTCCCATTTGTTTACTTTTGTTTTTATTTCCATTTCTCTAGGAGGTGGGTCAAAAAGGACCTTGCTGTGATTTATGTCATAGAGTGTTCTGCCTATGTTTTCCTCTAAGAGTTTGATAGTTTCTGGCCTTACATTTAGGTCTTTAATCCATTTTGAGCTTATTTTTGTGTATGGTGTTAGGGAGTGATCTAATCTCATACTTTTACATGTAGCTGTCCAGTTTTCCCAGCACCACTTATTGAATAGGCTGTCCTTTCTCCACTGTATATTTCTGCCTCCTTTGTCAAAGATAAGGTGACCATATGTGCGTGGGTTTATCTCTGGGCTTTCTATCCTGTTCCATTGATCTATCTTTCTGTTTTTGTGCCAGTACCATACCGTCTTGATAACTGTAGCTTTGTAGTATAGTCTGAAGTCTGGGAGCCTGATTCCTCCAGTTCCTTCTTTCGTTCTCAAGATTGCTTTGGCTATTCGGGGTCTTTTGTGTTTCCATACAAATTGCAAAATTTTTTGTTCTAGTTCTGTGAAAAATGCCAGTGGTAGTTTGATAGGGATTGCATTGAATCTATAGATTGCTTTGGGTAGTAGAGTCATTTTCACAATGTTGATTCTTCCAATCCAAGAACATGGTATATCTCTCCATCTATTTGTATCATCTTTAATTTCTTTCATCAGTGTCTTATAATTTTCTGCATACAGATCTTTTGTCTCCTTAGGTAGGTTTATTCCTAGATATTTTATTCTTTTTGTTGCAATGGTAAATGGGAGTGTTTTCTTGATTTCACTTTCAGATTTTTCATCATTAGTATATAGGAATGCCAGAGATTTCTGTGCATTAATTTTGTATCCTGCCACTTTACCAAATTCATTGATTAGCTCTAGTAGTTTTCTGGTAGCATCTTTAGGGTTCTCTATGTATAGGATCATGTCATCTGCAAACAGTGACAGCTTTACTTCTTCTTTTCCGATTTGGATTCCTTTTATTTCCTTTTCTTCTCTGATTGCTGTGGCTAAAACTTCCAAAACTATGTTGAATAAGAGTGGTGAGAGTGGGCAACCTTGTCTTGTTCCTGATCTTAGTGGAAATGCTTTCAGTTTTTCACCATTGAGGATGATGTTTGCTGTGGGCTTGTCATATATGGCCTTTATTATGTTGAGGAAAGTTCCCTCTATGCCTACTTTCTGCAGGGTTTTTATCATAAATGGGTGTTGAATTTTGTCAAAAGCTTTCTCTGCATCTATTGAGATGATCATATGGTTTTTCTCCTTCAGTTTGTTAATATGGTTTATTACATTGATAGATTTGCGTATATTGAAGAATCCTTGCATTCCTGGAATAAACCCCACTTGATCATGGTGTATGATCCTTTTAATGTGCTGTTGGATTCTGTTTGCTAGTATTTTGTTGAGGATTTTTGCATCTATGTTCATCAGTGATATTGGCCTGTAGTTTTCTTTCTTTGTGACATCCTTGTCTGGTTTTGGTATCAAGGTGATGGTGGCCTCGTAGAAGGAGTTTGGGAGTGTTCCTCCCTCTGCTATATTTTGGAAGAGTTTGAGAAGGATAGGTGTTAGCTCTTCTCTAAATGTTTGATAGAATTCGCCTGTGAAGCCATCTGGTCCTGGGCTTTTCTTTGTTGGAAGATTTTTAATCACAGTTTCAATTTCAGTGCTTGTGATTGGTCTGTTCATATTTTCTATTTCTTCCTGATTCAGTCTTGGCAGGTTGTGCATTTCTAAGAATTTGTCCATTTCTTCCAGATTGTCCATTTTATTGGCATAGAGTTGCTTGTAGTAATCTCTCATGATCTCTTTTATTTCTGCAGTGTCAGTTGTTACCTCTCCTTTTTCATTTCTAATTCTATTGATTTGAGTCTTCTCCCTTTTTTTCTTGATGAGTCTGGCTAGTGGTTTATCTATTTTGTTTATCTTCTCAAAGAACCAGCTTTTAGTTTTATTGATCTTTGCTATTGTTTCCTTCATTTCTTTTTCATTTATTTCTGATCTGATTTTTATGATTTCTTTCCTTCTACTAGCTTTGGGGTTTTTTTGTTCTTCTTTCTCTAATTGCTTGAGGTGCAAGGTTAGGTTGTTTATTCGAGATGTTTCCTGCTTCTTAAGGTGGGCTTGTATTGCTATAAACTTCCCCCTTAGAACTGCTTTTGCTGCATCCCACAGGTTTTGGGTCGTTGTGTCTCCATTGTCATTTGTTTCTAGGTATTTTTTGATTTCCTCTTTGATTTCTTCAGTGATCACTTCATTATTAAGTAGTGTATTGTTTAGCCTCCATGTGTTTGTATTTTTTACAGATCTTTTCCTATAATTGATATCTAGTCTCATGGCGTTGTGGTCAGAAAAGATACTTGATACAATTTCAATTTTCTTAAATTTGCCAAGGCTTGATTTGTGACCCAAGATATGATCTATCCTGGAGAATGTTCCATGAGCACTCTAGAAAAATGTGTATTCTGTTGTTTTTGGATGGAATGTCCTATAAATATCAACTAACTCCATCTCGTTTAATGTATCATTTAAAGCTTGTGTTTCCTTATTTATTTTCATTTTGGATGATCTGTCCATTGGTGAAAGTGGGGTGTTAAAGTCCCATACTATGATTTTGTTACTGTTGATTTCCCCTTTTATGGCTGTTAGTGTTTGCCTTATGTATTGAGGTGCTCCTATGTTGGGTGCATAAATATTTACAATTGTTATATCTTCCTCTTGGATCGATCCCTTGATCATTATGTAGTGTCCTTCTTTGTCTCTTCTAATAGTCTTTGTTTTAAAGTCTATTTTGTCTGATATGAGAATTGCTACTCCAGCTTTCTTTTGGTTTCCATTTGCATGAAATACCTTTTTCCATCCCCTTACTTTCAGTCTGTATGTGTCTCTAGGTCTGAAGTGGGTCTCTTGTAGACAGCAAATATATGGGTCTTGTTTTTGTATCCATTCAGCCAATCTGTGTCTTTTGGTGGGAGCATTTAGTCCATTTACATTTAAGGTAATTATCGATATGTGTGTTCCTATTCCCATTTTCTTAATTGTTTTGGGTTCGTTATTGTAGGTCCTTTCCTTCTTTTGTGTTTCTTGCCTAGAGAAGTTCCTTTAGCAGTTGTTGTAAAGCTGGTTTGGTGGTGCTGAACTCTCTCAGCTTTTGCTTGTCTGTAAAGGTTTTAATTTCTCCATCAAATCTGAATGAGATCCTTGCTGGGTAGAGTAATCTTGGTTGCAGGTTTTTCTCCTTCAACACTTTCAATATGTCCTGCCACTCCCTTCTGGCTTGCAGAGTTTCTGCTGAAAGATCAGCTGTTAACCTTATGGGGATTCCCTTGTGTGTTATTTGTTGTTTTTCCCTTGCTGCTTTTAATATGTTTTCTTTGTATTTAATTTTTGACAGTTTGATTAATATGTGTCTTGGCGTATTTCTCCTTGGATTTATCCTGTATGGGACTCTCTGTGCTTCCTGGACTTGATTAACTATTTCCTTTCCCATATTAGGGAAGTTTTCAACTATAATCTCTTCAAATATTTTCTCAGTCCCTTTCTTTTTCTCTTCTTCTTCTGGAACCCCTATAATTCGAATGTTAGTGCGTTTAATGTTGTCCCAGAGGTCTCTGAGACTGTCCTCAGTTCTTTTCATTCTTTTTTCTTTATTCTGCTCTGCAGTAGTTATTTCCACTATTTTATCTTCCAGGTCACTTATCCGTTCTTCTGCCTCAGTTATTCTGCTATTGATCCCATCTAGAGTACTTTTAATTTCATTTATTGTGTTGTTCATCGTTGCTTGTTTCATCTTTAGTTCTTCTAGGTCCTTGTTAACTGATTCTTGCATTTTGTCCATTCTATTGTCCATTCTATCTCCAAGATTTCGGATCAACCTTACTATCATTATTCTGAATTCTTTTTCAGGTAGACTGCCTATTTCCTCTTCATTTGTTAGGTCTGGTGGGTTTTTATCTTGCTCCTTCATCTGCTGTGTGTTTTTCTGTCTTTTCATTTTGCTTATCTTACTGTGTTTGGGGTCTCCTTTTTTGCAGGCTGAAGGTTCGTAGTTCCTGTTGTTTTTTGTGTCTGTCCCCAGTGGCTAAGGTTGGTTCGGTGGGTTGTGTAGGCTTCCTGGTGGAGGGTACTAGTGCCTGTGTTCTGGTGGATGAGGCTGGATCTTGTCTTTCTGGTGGGCAGGTCCACGTCTGGTGGTGTGTTTTGGGGTGTCTGTAGACTTATTATGATTTTGGGCAGCCTCTCTGCTAATGGGTGGGGTTGTGTTCCTGTCTTGCTAGTTGTTTGGCATAGGCTGTCCAGCACTGTAGCTTGCTGGTCGTTGAGTGAAGCTGGGTGCTGGCGTTGAGATGGAGATCTCTCGGAGATTTTTGCTGTTTGATATTATGTGCAGCTGGGAGGTCTCTTGTGGACCAGTGTCCTGAAGTTGGCTCTCCCACCTCAGAGGCACAGCACTGACTCCTGGCTGCAGCACCAAAAGCCTTTCATCCACAGGGCTCCTTAATTTGGGATGATTCGTTGTCTATTCAGGTATTCCACAGATGCTGGGTATATCAAGTGGATTGTGGAGCTTTAATCCGCTGCTTCTGCGGCTGCTGGGAGAGATTTCCCTTTCTTTTCTTTGTTCTCACAGTTCCCAGGGGCTCAGCTTTGGATTTGGCCCCGCCTGTGCGTGTAGGTTGCCGGAGGGCGTCTGTTCTTTGCTCAGACAGGACGGGGTTAAAGGAGCCGCTGATTCGGAGGCTCTGGCTCACCCAGGCCGGGGGGTAGGGAGGGGCACGGAGTGCGGGGCGGGCCTGCAGCGGCAGAGGCCGGCGTAACGCTGCAGCCTGAGGCGCGCCGTGCGCTCTCCCGGGGGAGCCGTCCCTGGATCCCGGGACCCTGGCAGTGGCGGGCGTGTGGCTAGTGACCTGTGTTCGCACACAGGCCTCCTGGCGGCGGCAGCAGCGGCCTTAGCGTCCCATGTCCGTCTCTGGGCTCCGCACTCTTAGCCGCGGCTCGCGCCCGTCCCTGGAGCTCTCTCAAGCAGCGTTCTTAATCCCCTCTCCTCGTGCACCAGGAAACAAAGAGGGACGTAAAAGTCTCTTGCCTCTTCGGCAGGTCCAGACCCCTCCCCGGACTCTCTCCCGGCCAGCCGCGGCGCACCAACGCCCTGCAGGCTGTGTTCACGCCGCCAACCTCAGTCCTCTCCCGGCGCTCCGACAAAAGCCGGAGCCTCAGCTCCCAGCCCCGCCCACCCCGGCGGGCGAGCAGACAAGCCTCTCGGCTGGTGAGTGCCGGTCGGCCCGATCCTCTGCGCTGGAATCTGTCCGCTTTGCCCTCCGCACCCCTGTTGCTGTGCTCTCCTCCGCGGCTCCCAAGCTCCCCCACTCCGTCTCCCGAAGTCTCCACCCGCGAAGGGGCTTCCTAGTGTGTGGACACTTTTCCTCCTTCACAGCTCTCTCCCGCTGGTGCAGGACCCGTCCCTATCCTTTTGTCTCTGTTTAGTTTTTTCTTTTGCCCTAACCAGGTACGTGGGGGGTTCCTTGCCTTTTGGGAGGTCTGAGGTCTTCTGCCAGCGTTCAGTAGGTGCTCCGTAGGAGTTGTTCCACGCGTAGATGTATTTCTGGTGTATCTGTGGAGAGGAAGGTGATCTCCGCGTCTTACTCTTCCGCCATCTTCCCGGAAGTCTCCAAAAATTTTTTTTACATTGTGGTAAGATACACATAATATAAAATTTACCATTTTTAAGTGTATAATTTTTTGGCATCAAGGGCACTCACCATGTTGTGTAACTATTACCACTATCCAATTTGATAACTTTTTAATCATCTCACGCTGAAACTCTGTCCACATTAGAAAATAGCTCCTCATTTCCCCCTCCCCCCGCCCCTGGCAACCACCTTTCTATTTTCCATTTCTATGAATTTGACTCCTCTGGGTACCTCATATCAGTGGAATCATACATTATTTGTCCTTTCATGACTGGCATATTTCACTCAGCATAATGTCCTCAAGTTTCATCCATGTTGTAGCAGGTGTCAGCATTTCCTTCTTTTTCAGGGCTGAATAATATTCCATTGTATGGATATGCCACATTTGTTAATCCATTCCTCCATTGGTGGACACTTGGATTGCTTCCATATTTTGGCTATTGTAAAGGATGCTGCTATGAATATGTGTGTACAAATATCTGTTCAAGTTCTTGCTTTCATTTCTTTTGGTTATATATCCAGACATGGAATTGCTGAATCATGTGATAATTTTATGTTTAACTTTTTAAGGAACCACTAAATGGTTTTCCACAGTGACCGAACCATTTTACATTTTTACCAGCAATGCATGAGGGTTCCAATTTCTCCACATACTCACCAACACTTATTTTCCGTGTGTGTGTGTGTGTGTGTGTGTGTGTTTAATAGTCACCATCCTAATGGGTGTGAAGTGGTATCTCACTGTAGTTTTGATTTGCTTCTCCCTAGTGATTAGTGACATTGATCACCTTTTCATGTGCTTATTGACCATTTGTATATCTTTGTTGGAGAAAGAGTGATTGATTCAATTCCATTGCCCATCTTTAAATCTGGTTATTTGGGTTTTTGTTGTTGCATTGTAGAAGTTCTCTATATCTGAATATTAACCCCTTCTCAAATATATGATTTGCAAATATTTACTCCTGTTCAGAGGGTTGCCTTTTCACTTTGTTGATTGCGTCCTTTGATGCACAGAAGTTTTAAAATTTGGTGTAGTCCAATTTATCTATTTTTCTTTTGTTGCTCCTGTTTTTGATGTCATATCTAAGAAATCGTTGCCAAATCCAATGTCATAAAGCTTTCTCTTATGTTTTCTTCTAAGAGTCTTATGGTTTTAGCTCATCATTTATGATCCATCTTGAGTCAATTTTTGTATATGGTGTAAGGTTTGGGTCCTACTTCATTTGTTTGCATGTGGAGATCCAGTTTTCCCACTGCCATTTGTTGAAATGACTGTCCTTTCCTCACTGAATGGTCTTGGCACCCTTATTGAAAATCATTTGGCCATATATACTAGTGTTTATTTCTGGGCTCTCTATTCCATTCCATTGATCTATGAGTTTATCTTTATGCCAGTACCACACTGTTTTGATTACTGTAGTTTTGTAATAAGTTTTGAAGTGTGAGACCTCCAATTTTGTTCTTATTTTTTAAGATTGTTTTGACCCTTGTGATCCCAAGTGAATTTTAGGATGGGTTTTATGTATATCTGCAAAAATTGTCAGTGGAATATTGATAGTGACTGCTTCGAATCTGTAGGTCACTTTAGTTAGTATTGCCATATTAACAATGTTAAGTCTTCCAATACAAGAATAGTGAATACCTTTCCATCTATTTGTACCTTCTTTAATTTTTTTCAGCAACACTTTGTAGTGTTCAGCATACAAATCTTTTGCCTCCTTGCTTAAGTTTATTCCTAAGTATTTCATTTTTTTGATGCTATTAGAAATGGAATTTTTTCTGAATTTCTTTTTCTGATTGTTCATTGTTAATGTATAAGAATGAAACTGATTTTGTGCATTGATTTGTATCCTGCAACTTTGCTGAACTCATTTATGAGTTCTAACAATTGTGTGTGTGTGTAATCTTTAGGGTTTTCTGTATATAACATCTGTGGACAGAGATCATTTTAACTTCTTCCTTTCTGATTTGGATGATTTTATTTCTTTTTCTTGTCTGATTCTTCTGGAAGAAAGCAATTTCCAGCTTAGGTGTTATGTGGAAAGCCTTCCATGCTCTGAGGATGTCTTTGGTCTGTGACACAGCCTCCTGGGCTTTCACCACCTCCCCCCTTCATGCTCCCAGTGGACAGACTCCATCAACTCCCACCAAATGGTGCCGTCACTTCCAAAGTGACTCTCCCTCCTGAACTTGACTTCCTGGAACTTTCATTCTCAGCTGGATGTTAGTGCAAGAGAGTGGGATTGAACCGTTTCACAGAAAGCAGTAAACTCTCAAGTGTCTACTTGAGTTAGAGAAGCATTCTGTTTACCTAAGAAGAGTTTCCCTACTAGGTGGACTTTCAGACAGCATACCACACCTCGGGCAGCGTGCAAGTTTCCTGGTTGTCTTCCAGGAAGGCTTGGTTTTGGTGTTCTCAGAAAAGCATTCTTACTTCCCAAGAATATTCCCTTAGGTGTATCCCCTGCAGATCCCCAAGGTTAGAGCTTGCCTTGTTCTTGCTTTGTTCTTCGACCTATTCATGGATTGGGTGGAGAAATCCTCCCAGGGACCATCTTTCTCCACATTTGCTCCACATCTCTGAGGTTCCACCTGGAGAAAGCCCTCCTCAACTTTGGTCCCAGATCCACCTGCATGAGTCCTATAGGAACTGGGGTGGAGAAGGGGGAGACCCTTGAGTGAAAAATAGGGACTCCAGAGGGAGGATGGACCCTGCTATCCAGTCTCGACCAACCCCCTCTTCACTTTTAACTAAACTCTATGTACATGTTTGGTCTTCAAAATTTCTTGCCTAATTAATTTGGCCACTTATTTACAACTTTTAAAAGCTGAGGGAACCATTTATTATTATTAACAGATATAAATATTAATATCAACCACTATTAAACAGCTATTTGGTCCAGACACAATGCTGGGCACCTGATTTCTTTTTAATATTTACATGTGTATTTGAGCTATTATCCCTATTTGACTAATGAGAAAACAGGCTTATTCAAGGTTAAGTTTCTTGCCTAAGGTCACAGTGCTAAGTACAGATGAGAATCGTGTTTGAGGGACTCCAGATTCACACTCATCCCCTTAAATGCCCACCCTGTGTCATCTGCTCTGGTTTAAACATGAGGAGTAGGAAGAAAGAGATACAGCTGGGAGAATCATGCCCTGAGTAATTTGCTTTTCCCTGGAACCCTCAGTAAGTTCTCAATAATTCATATTTGGGTGTTATGAAATATGAGTTTTTAAATCCAATCTACCTGGATGGTTACGAAGTTAGCTACACAACTATATTTCAAAACATTTGCCTCTTACAGAAATCAATGCTTTTTGTTAAACTTCACAGCATTATTAAAATGATGAATTAAACTGAGCATTGCTAAGAGCTTTGGATTTTTCAGTAGGGAAAGCACTTCACAAATGCAAATCATTATGATTATCATTCCCTCCTTTGCTCCTGGCTCTCTGCCTTTGGGCAAGTCATGCCGCATCTTTGTCCCCCCAGGTCTCCATCTGTAAAGGGGAGATGAGATAATGGAGGCTGCTTGTCCAGGTTGGGACCTTACCATGAGAGGTAATAAGTGAGTACACACCTCAGAAAACCTATACTGTTATTTGATTCCATCAGGATTAGTATCAGTTACACACAATGATAAGTTCCCTGGGTATGGGTCATGGTCATTACATCTTGGACAATTCTAGGTGCACTGTTGGTACTCAGAAATACTGATAAGGCTAAAAAAGAAAAAATACATAGTTAAGACACTGAATGCAGAACACACGAACAATATATTTAAAGGGTTCAGGTTCATTGTGTGAACTTTTGTGCAAGCGAATATTAACAACAGACCCTCATATCTTTTATGACTGCAGTCTCCCAGGAAACACCATTACCAGGCCTATTTTATAGAAGGAAAAACTAAGCCCCAGCTACAGGCATCTTCCCAAGGCCATGCAACCCCTTTGGAAACACTTGCCTTTGGTGTTGCCCTGTGGCAGTCTATGCTAAGTGCTAGGAATATAATGCAGATCAGAAAAAGGGAGGACAGGCCTGTGTCCTAGGGAAGTTCAGAGGCTACTGAGGAGATGGGCATTAGTTACAAACACTCAAGTAAAATGCAGAATTACAACTGTGATTGGTACCAAAGGAGGTACAAGGAGCTGGGAGAGAATAAAATGGGGTAATTGACCTCTTCCATGAGATGGGGAGGGCTTCCTGGAGGAGGGGGGATGAAGCTGAGATAGGACAAAAGAGCAGCCTCAGTCAAGGGTGGGAGGATGGGGAGAACCCTGTATAGGCAGGGAAGGAGCAGGCATGAACACCCCAAGGTGAGAAGGGACACGCCTGGTTAGAGGGGCTGAAAGGAGCTCAGAGTGTGTGCAGTGCAGAAGGTAAAGGGCACAATGTGATGGGGAGACCCCAAGGAAGGGATCTGTTCCCCCAGGGACTGAACTCTCCAGGCCCTGTTAGGGATTTTTCCGAAAATCGGAAGCTATTGTTATTAGAATAAAGCTGGCTCTTAAAATGAAACCTTGCCAGATTGCATCAACATGGACGGACCTCAAGAGCATTGTGTTAAGTGAAATAAGTCAGACAGAGGAAGACAAATATCATGTAATCTCACTTATATGTGGAACCAAAAAAAAGCCCCAAACAAAAACCGCGTTATAGATACAGAGAAAGGTTAGTGGTTGCCAGAGGTGGGAATGGGGGTGAGGACAGAAGCAGGTGAAATGGGTGAAGAGTCAAAAGGTACAAACTTCCAGTTATGAAATAAATAAGTCCTGGGGATGTGATGCACAGCACGGTGACTATAGTTAATGATACTGTATTGTACATTCAAAAATTGCTACGAGGGTAGACCTTGAAAATTCTCATCTCAAGAAAAAATGGTTTTTTGTAACTATGTATGGTGACCGATGTTACCTACACTTACTGTGGTGATCATTTCACAGTGTATACAGATATCAAATCATTATGTTGTACATCTGAAACTAGTATAATGTTATATGTCAATTACATGTCAATTTTTTAAAAACGGAGGCTCTTTGTGTGTGTGTGTGTGTGTGTGTGTGTGTGTAAAATGTGATCAGATGTACATTCTGAACAGATGGCTGTGGCTACATTATCCACTGTGGAGGGAAGGTAGCCCCACTGGGTGCAGAAGGACAAGCCGGGGAGGCTTTTATAACAGTCCTGGTGAGAAATGATTGCCACTTGGGCCGGGTGGAATACGTACGAGTGGAGAGAGGTGGGCTATTTTAAGAGCTATTTATACCTACGAGTGGAGAGAGGTGGGCTATTTTAAGAGTTATTTAGGCAACCAACTCAGCAAGATTTTGTTGCAAGTTGAAGATGCTTCCCACTGGAAGGGAGGAAGGGGTCCAAAAGCACTTTCTGATTTCTGGCATGTACAGGAGGACGACCTGAGGGTGGAAACCGGAGACAGGAGATAGATGGGCTCCAGCCTAGATATTTACAACCAGCCTCCTGTTTGCTCTCCGAAATGGAAATAACAACAGAAACAGGATAAATAGCCAGCCTTTGTCTCCTGTGGATGCTTTAACGTAAGAGTCACGGCAGGAGCAGGGAGGGGCTAAACCCTGTTGGAGGAAAAGACCAAGAGGTCACATATTTCCCGTCCTTGGGGCAAAGGAGACACTGCACATGCGCAGAAAGGCTCCTTGGGGGTCAAAAGTCAGGGGACAATGCCAAGCCATACTGAGTCTTGCTTCCCCCAGACTCCTTCGTTTTGAGATCCATCTTGGCTGAGAG
Organism: Orcinus orca; assembly: GCF_937001465.1. Taxonomy (NCBI): domain Eukaryota; kingdom Metazoa; phylum Chordata; class Mammalia; order Artiodactyla; family Delphinidae; genus Orcinus; species Orcinus orca. The sequence goes on from NC_064572.1 coordinate 7,655,030, forward strand.
GTGTGTGTGCGCCTAAGAGGAGGGTCCTGAGACAAATTAGCCACGGGGGTGGGGTGGGGTGGGGGTGGGGAAAGCAAAATGATTGACCAGAAGGAAGACAAAGACCCGGAAAACTGCGTAAAGGATTTAAACTTCCCCAAGGCGTGACTCTCTCTCTGAGGTGGCCCGTGTGTCTTTCTGCAGGTAATTTGCTTTTCCCATAAAGTTTGTCCTTTTCTCTTTACCTTCCACCTCCTTGCCTGAATCCTGTCTTGACAAGGCAGGCAAGAGCTGGGGGTTTAGTAGCTGGCCTCTGGGGTCCAGCAGTTGGGACCCCTGGTCTGGGAACCAAGATCTCGCTTCCAGCTACCACTCGCTGCTGCGTGCTGCAAGCTGCCGCTTATCGCTCCGCGCATCCGAAATCAGACCCAGAAGGAGGATAGAATTGGGGGTGAAAGAACAAAGTGTAACTCTGGACATGTCAGTGGAGATCATAGAGGCATTACGTGGCAGCCGGTGGACAGGAGGAGCTCAGAAGAGGGGCAGGAGAGGTAAACTCATGAATCACCTGTACATTCGTGGTAACTGAAGCCCATGGCTGGACATACGGCTTTTATTTCATTCTAGTCCTACTTCCTGGCTTCAGTAGATACATTAAAAAAAATCTTTCTCATATCTTTTCTGGGTCTTTCTTCCTTCTTTCCTTCTTTCTTTTCTTTTTCTTTCTTTTTTTTTTTCTTTTCTTTTTTTGGGCGAAGGCTTGTCTCCAGAACTTTCATTTCAACTTGCAGATGGCTTCCAGTGAATCTAACTAATCGTGTCACTGCTCAGGCCTTGGAAGGGAAAGAGGGGGGATGAATCAAAGAGAGGGAGGGAAAGGGGGAGGAGGAGAGAGAAACTGGGGGAAGACGAAGGAAAGGGAGTCTGATTCTCTCAAGGAAGGGACCTCCTCACCTTTGATCCGTCAGCCTGGGCTGCCAGCTCTTTCGCTCTGGTCACGCATGGACTTGCTTCTCCAACTAGCAACTCCCTTCCTAGCTACAGGCACCATAGCCTTTAATGCTGCTTCCTGATAGTCCTAGGAAAGTGTGCTCCCTGATAAGTCAACAGGTGTTTTGAGTGCCTGGGATGACTTGGCCCATGCTGGAGGCATGATGTGCCTGGTGGAGCAGGTCACGGGCTGAGTCAGGCAGGCAGGTGACTGGATAAACAAGGTGACACCAAGGATCAACCCAATGGCTTGGAAGGCAGGAGGATAATGGAAGGCAGGGGAGCCTTCTCTGGAGCAAGTCAATGGGGTCAGCTGACAGACTCGCAGGAGAAATGGCCCACAGAGTGGGAGCGTGGGGCAGGAAGGAAACGGTCACCAGAAGGGGAGGCGGCGCCCAGGTGGCAGGGCTGTTGGCTGGGACCAGGACTCCCTGAAGAGCAGGTCTCCAAGGAGATTCGCTGTCAAGTGTGGCCACCTGACACAGGCTTCCTGATCTTAGATGGGCAGGTTGTTCCTGGGCCTGGGGACCGGGTGGAGCCTGGCTCCCTGGGGACAGTGGTGGCATCTCCTTTAGTTCTTGATTAAAGAGCAATACATCAAAATGTTCACCTTAGTTATCTTTGAAAATGGGTAATGCTTTTTTCTAAAAAAATAAACCTGTCATTCATGTCACACTGCTATATTTAAAATAGATAACCAACAAGAACCCACTGTGTAGCACAGGGAACACTGCTCAATATTCTGTAATAGGCCAAATGGGAAAAGAATTTGAAAAAGAATAGATACATGTCTATGTTGAACTGAATCAGTTTTCTGGACACCTGAAACTAACACGACATTGTTAATCAACGATGCTCCAACATAAAATAAAAATTAAAAGCAAACAAACAAAAAAATAAACCTGTCATTCACCAGACCTAAAAGTATAAAAATCAGAGGCTCGTATAGTATGAAAGGCTGTTGGTAACTTCATCACGTTTCAATGTTTATCACAAGCTCGTGCGTCATCAACCTCTCACCAGTTGCATTCCTCAGGTGGGGGGCTTTAAAGACCTGGCCGCCTGTGATGTTCCCTGTTGTAAAATATTTGTGTTTAGGGCTTCCCTGGTGGCGCAGTGGTTGAGAGTCCGCCTGCCGATGCAGGGGACACGGGTTCGTGCCCCAGTACGGTAAGATCCCACATGCCATGGAGTGGCTGGGCCCGTGAGCCATGGCCGCTGAGCCTGCGCGTCCGGAGCCTGTGCTCCGCAACGGGAGAGGCCACAGCAGTGAGAGGCCCACGTACCAAAAAAAAAAAAAAATTTGTGTTTAAAAGCAGAAAAAGCATCAAGATTGTAGCCCTGAGCAGCAGGGTGACAGTAGTTTGCCGTGATGTGAGCTACCTCTCCTGGTCGGGCACCGTGTTGAAAGCCCCTCTTAGGTTTGTCACCCCGATCGGGTGAAGAGCAGCAGTGCCTGAGGTGCCGAGCGATCTCTGCTCCCACTTACCACTGTGGGGGACAGGGGACAGTCTGTGCAGCGTGACGGCAGCTGCTTGTCACAGGCCTGGGAGAAATGCACCCCCCTCCTTGCACAGGTGATGAAGTTGAGGCTCTGAGAAGCCCAGGGATCCCAGACACGTAAAGATTGGGCTGTCAGGATTGAATCCAGGTCTTCTGATCTGGAGTCCCAGGCCCTTCCATTCTATCTCCTTCTGTTCTTTTTGTTTAATTATTTATCCCACACCTTTTTGTTTGAAAAGGATTTGAAAGGTCTCAGAGGTGAATATCGCTATCTTAAATTTAATGAACAAGAGCACCTTATTTTCTTTTTTTCCCCCAAATCAGGAGGAGAACAGGGCTCCTGGGGGCAGCCACCCACCAACATCACCCGAGTCTCTGTCTCCTGCGTTGGCTCCCCTTTCCCCCCGCACCTTCCTGTTCCCCCCGATCTCGGGGAGAGAGCAGTGAGTGGTGGCTTGAAGCAGGATCTCAGTTCCCTGCCCAGGAATTGGAGCTGAGTAGCCTGGATGAAAACCAGGCATCCTAGCCCCCAGTCCACCAGGGGCTAGAGGCTAGAAGCAAAGCTCCCCTGGCTCTTGCCCCATGTGAAAGCAAGAATGTTTCAAAGAGGCAAAAAATGTAAAATCAGGTACAAAGTTTATAATTAGAGACACAGCGCAACATGTGGGAGAGCACACAGAGAAACAGTTTGTTTATTTAAGACAGAAGCAAGGCAGAAATACACACGCGGAGAGAAAGGGTGTGGGCATCCTCCCTAATGAGGAGAAGTGCAGTAAAGAGACGGTTAAATCATTTATACAGGGCAGTTCTTCTGGGTTTCCTCTGGCCAGTCATCTTGCTTTGCCTGGGTCTGAGTCTGTATTTGGTCTAACTCAGTGTCCTCCCCTGTGGACATGTGCAATCTCTTAGCCAAGATGAATTCCAGCACAAGGGTTTCTGGGAAGAAGAGCATATTATGGTCTGGCAGCCTCACCCTCCTCTGACCCCCGAGGAGCCTTTCTGGGCATGTGCAGTTGGGGAGGTCTTCTTGACCACAAGAATGAGGAATACGTGGTCTCTTTATCTTTTACCCAAGCAGGACTCAGGTCCTCCTTGATCTTGCCATTACCTTCATCTTGGAGTACCTGTCCAGAGGGGACAGGCTCCCGCTGCGCGGGCTGGGGCCCGTCTGTCTCCCGCCTCACCCCCATCACAGCCTTTACACCCCACACGCTGCTGGGCCCTATGTGCTGCTTTTGCAGCATCCTGTCGACTGAAAAAAAAAATGCAGAACCTAAAAGTTGAGAGTTATGTTTTATTCGGTGGGCTAAACTGAGGACTTCAGCCTGGGACACAGCACCTCAGATAACTCCAGGAGAATGCTCCCCAGAGGGAAAGAGGAAACAGGACATATAGTTTTTCATGACAGAATAGCAGGAAGTCACAACATCAAAAGGTTATTGTTCATTAAGGAAAACCAGACATCTCAAGTTAGGGAATTTAGTGCTTTCCTATGTATAGGCAGGTGCAAGAGTCTGGGCTCACTGAAATCTTCCCTTTGATGTGCACCTCAGCTCTTTGGGCCCAGTGTCCTGTGTTTTCTCATCCAGAGTTTCCTCAGGGTGCATCCTTGGGCGTAGCTGCAGCAGCTGACTGTTAGATGGGGGGAAGGGGGCAAATCCTGCTTCCATCCTGAGTTCCCTCAGGGCTCAGCGTCTGGGCAGCTGTAATGCGATGGCTTGGTGGCTGCAGCATCCTTTGTTTACTGATACGGCAGCCACATGTTAGTTCTCAGCCCCTCACCCAACTGATTAGATGGGATTTTAGGGGGAATCTTTCCTGACACAGCAGGATCAGCATTTGATATTCTCTTCAGTTCCTTTTTGTTAAAGGCATTACAACCCATCCACATTTAATTTTTGTCGTGGAGAGGAGGGCAATGGGCCATCCAGGCATGCACCACTGCACGTGCCCTGTGTGTCTGAGGCCACGGCCTTGGGAAGCTCCCCCTCCCCCGGCTCTTCCCTCCTCCTCTTTGGGTCACTGCTTTTTACATTTTGCTCCCTTCATGGTTTTTTTTCTTCTCTTTCTCTTTTTCTCTCCTAATGACAGCCTTAATTTTCAGTCACATCACATAATTTAAAATCAAATCTTTAAAATGTTAACATTCTACATTTCAGTCCAGTCCAAGCCAGAATACAGGTTTAAGTGAAATAAGACCTGTCCCTACCAAGATGCCCTCTGTCCTTTGCATTAACGATCAGCTTCTTCTTCCTAAAAACACTTTACAAGTAACTTCCACCACGCTCTTGGCAGGTAGTATCGCCATCCCTGTTTGCAGATGGGGAAAAATAAGCCATAGCTTATACAAGGCAACGTGGAGCAGAATATCTGCTGAGAATAAATCACAGAATCCCCTGGCTCCTCCTGTCGCGTCTCAGACAGCGGAGGAGGTTTCCTGCGTGGGAGCCCCACGTGGACATGTCTGCGTTACTGCCCACCGGGCAGCCAGTCTGGGCTGCATCTCCTCAAACTCCGTTGCAGGAAACAACACCTTTTTGTGGTTAACAGGTAAGCAGTGAAAACCAGTTCCACATGCATGTGTTTAGGAGATTCTGGGCCTGATGCAGTTAAATAAGTCTCCTTCCTACGGGATTCTCAGTCTTAACCGGAAGGGATCCCCCAAGAGTCTGCCTGGGGAGGGGCACAAACACTGCCTTTCTCCACAGGGCACCTCCCACCCACCCCACCGTCCACTTAGCGTCTCCAGAATGTTCTGTGTAACAAGGTTTAGAGGAATGCTTATCTATTGACACGTCTCTTGTCAAAATCAATGGTTTCCTAACATCACCAGTAGAGAAAATGGGTGTTTAAAAACTCTTAGCCCGGGACTTCCCTGGTGGCACAGCGGTTAAGAATCCGCCTGCCGATGCAGGGGACACGGGTTTGATCCCTGGTCCGGGAAGATCCCACATGCTGTGGCGCAACTAAGCCCATGCACCACAACTACTGAGCCTGTGCACTGAAGCCTGTGAGCCGCAACTACTGAGGCCCCCATGTCTGGAGCCTGTGCTCTGCAGCAGGAGAGGCCACTGCAGTGAGGGGCCCACACACCGCAGCGAAGAGTGGCCCCTGCTCACCACAACTAGAGAAAGCCCGTGCGCAGCAACAAAGACCCAATGCAGCCAAAAATTAAAAAAAAAAAAAACACACAAAAAAACCTTTAGCCTTGGGGAAAGGGGACAAAGTTTTGATGTAGCCATGCCCAGTGAGGAATGCAGGTGGGGAGGGGCGCATTCTCCTCTGTCCTGAGATAGATCCTAGCTCTTCTTTCCCTATATGTGGATACAGAGGAAGGAACTAAGGAGAGTGGGCCAGGTCAGCAGAGGCCGCTTCTGCAGGCTGGCGTGTCGGACCCTGGGCTTGAGGATCCCTGAACACGTCTGTTTCTTGGGCATCACCCTTGGAAATTGGGAAGGAACAGGCCCCAGGACCCCCTTGGTCCTCCAACACCATCCGGTGACCTGGCCCATGTCTATTTGCTATGGTAACTCAAGAAGTCTCCCACCAACAGCGCATTAGCCAAAGTGATGGTGGTTAAGAGGCAGAGATCCAAGTTCTAGGGCTCAGAGGACAGCTGTGGTCTGTCAGTGTGCATCCATTGGGAGCAACTGGCCTCTCTTTAAAGGAAGCTCTAGCTCAGGCCTCAGAGGGACCAGCCACTGCTCTCACCGTCCTGCCTCGGTCCTGCAATGCCTAACGTCACAGCAAGTCCTTCCTGCGGTGGAAACTGGAAAATCCTGCCATGCTTAGCACTGAGTTTATGAGTTTCTCAAACTGGGGTACACATACTCCGAGGAGCGGGTGTGTGCAAAGTCACAGGATAAACATGTAGGAATTTTACCTGTAGATTAAAAAAAGGTATTATATGAAACCAAACATATTATGACTTATCATGAAAAACTTGAGTTTTTAAGGTGATTAAATACAAGACTTCAGTGAAATCTTGTGGGCCTCTAAAATGGGAATAGGAGTTGGCTATCATTTACTCTCAGATATAAAAGTTTGGAATTTTTATATCGAGTCCAATACCCATTTTATAACTGAAGAAACGGAGGCCAGAAAGATTAAATATCTTGTCCTGACCCCCCAGCCTGGACGAAAATGTTAGTTCCTACCCAGTATTCATTCCCATCCCTCTACCCACCCCACCCCCGCTTTTAACTGCATAACTGGAGTTATGTTCAGGACAGTGATGTGCTCAGCTGAAAATACTTGCCTTCTCAGAATTCCTGGCATTTAGAAACAGCCACTCAATACGGTTCTGTCCAGTGGCCCAGCCCAGGGCCCCCCACTTCCCATGGGGCTTATTGGGGTGTTTACAGCTAGAGAAACACCAGGAAGCACTACGCTCTCCCCCTTAGGCCCCCCTTTTATATCCTCATTTACTCTGAGCTGTGAATATTTTTAACCCTGTCAATATGGCCAGCTCTTCTTTTTTATTCTTCTGAGAGTGATTATTTCATCAATTTTCAGTCCCCCTCCCTGTAGGATGAGTCTCTGTGGGTGGTCTCCAGACTCAGGCTCCAATGGAACAAATAAAAATGTTTCTTTTATAAAAAAAAAAAAAGTTTTTTTTTGAGGGTTTCTGGAAATATTTGCTTTCCTGACTCGGATGTCTTCCCTTCCCTTTTTCTTCTTCTTTCATATTTCTGTCCAAAACATGGGTGTGAGGTCTGGAGGTGCTGCAGTCATCTTGTACTAAGAGGGAACAGCTCAAGGATGGATGCCGATGTGTGTGGGGTGTGGGGAAACAGGAAGGTAGAATGAGGCTTGGTCTCCAATAGCATTGTTGAACAGCTGCTCCAGCACTGGACGGCTAGGACTCAGACTCTGTGATATGTGAGAACCATTAATACTTGTTTTTTTAAGTCCCTTTAATTAGGTTTCCATTAGAGGCAAGTGAATTCCTGACTGATATGCCCAGAGAGCTTGGGGTTGATGCGGAGAGTTTTCACCCTGTTACACAATCTTCCCTCATTAGGGGCTCTGGCACAGACTAAAGTGGAAAGAGACGAAGGAAGGCAGGAGAATGTGATTCCTTTTCCCTGCCTGACACAGAGGGGGAGACCTGATTCCAGACCGTGGGCTCCGGAGCAGGCGTCCCAGGGGCAGGTGGTCTGGAGGGGCCAGGTCAGGGCTGCCCTGTGCTCTGCTTGCCTTTGAAAGGCTTATTGCCTCTTTGGAGGTCAGAGGCGCCCAAGCCGGAGGTGGACTTCCCACCGCTGCTGGGCCCTCCAGCCACTTGTTCACAGCTAGCGCCTCTGCTGTCCCAGCCCCAGCCCTGCGTTGCCATGGTGACAGTCTTGACTCCCTGGCATCCGCAAGTGCCTTTTCTTGAAAGGACCTCTGTGCTTTATTTATCAATTTCATCCCTTGTCACGGCCTCCTTACTCAGCTCAGGGACCCCTCGGTCCCAGCTCTGACCGCGGTGCCTGTAGGAGGGGCTGGCAGAGCTCCCTCATCCCTCCTGGTGAGAACAAAACAGACACAAAACACAAAGGTCAGGCTCCGCTCCGGCTCAGCGTCTGCTGGCCTGTGAGGACGGGACGGAGGTGGCCCCAGACTCCAGCCCGGAATGTGCCTCAGAAACTCACTCCAGGTCACGGAAGACGTGGACCAGCTCACGGCTCCCAAACTGGGATTGCGGTCTGGGGAGGCTTGGCGGGTAGGGCTACGCTGCCGACATTTAAGAGAAGACTCAAATGCACCGCGAATCTTCTCAAAGAGAAAAGACATTTATTTTCCTCTCTCAGAAGCCTAGGGGCAGACAGAGCAGGGCTGGTGTGGCGGGTCACCAACAACGGGGTCCCAGGCAACTTCAGCTCCGCCATCTCACCGTGGCTCCCATTCTTCAGGGCACGTCGTGGTCCAGGCGGTCTCCGGACCTCCGGCATCCCATGAGCATTCGGGGCGGAGTGGTGGGGAGGGGAGAGGGCAGAGCAGCTTCCCTGTCCCTCTGCCTCTCTCATAAGGAGCCTCCCCAGCAGGCCTTCTCAACACATTTAAGTCTCACCTCCTTGATCTTAGTCTCACGGCCCTGCCACACCACGGCCCTGCCACACCACGGTCCTCACCTTCTGAGGGAGCCCTGGCCACATCATCCTCTGGCTGGGTGTCCTGCCAGCCCTGATGCTGTGCGAGTTCGTCGGGGAGGTGGGTGTTGAGTAGTGACTGTCTCTCTCTCTCTGCTGCAGATGGCAAGGGGTGCATGGGGAGGTCTCCACAGACCTTCTCCCAATGGGACTGAGCACCTAGGTGTGTTCCCATTGATTGCTGAGTCCTACCTGTCAAAGACGGGTACTCCATGTTTCCACCTGGACACTGGGAGGCGGTGGAAGCCGCAAGTGCAGTCTGACCTTACCCTGAGTGGCACGTGGGGCATCACAGACAGTCCCCTCTGCAAAGAACCTCAGTGCCACCAGTCTCCAGCAGCTAACTGTCCATGCACGGCATCAGGGGCTGAGACATGCACAGTGACCTGAATGAAGAATCAACAGCGTCCATTTACTAGACCAGCATCCAAAGCCGCTGGTTCACTTTGTTACCAAGCGGACGGCAAATTAAAGGGTGCAAGGCCACCCATCTGTGCTAGCATTCTACATGCCCCTGTATGTGGGCACACAGAGCCCTGAGGGAGAAGACGACCCCACTGCTGAGGATGGTCATGGATGGAAAACAGTCCCCTAGGGTGGTAGCCTCTGCCTGCGCCAAAAGGACTCCCTGGCGTAGGAGCCTGGAAGGGACTTGGGGATGCCATGGCCCTTCCTCTTCACCTGCAGACAAGAAGCTGAGGCCTGCTTAGACTGCATGACTGGCCCAAGGATGCTGGACCAGCGGTAGCTGGACCAGAACTGCCAGCCTTCTGCCTGGCCCCTGTGCCTCGATGGTTGCCGTGCCTGTGTGTCTTTGGGGCTAACCTCTGCTGGAGTTTGGTCTCAAGCCTGGATAACAGGGTGACCCACGCCTTGCCACTTCTCTTCAGTGGTAGCTTCACCATCAGCAAGGCAACAATGATCTCTCTGGGAAGCAATTCCTGGAAGAAACAGAAAATGCGAGGGCTACTGATCGGGCCAACCTGACAGTGGTACCTAAATGCTAAGTGTGCGTTATTAATTTTACGCCCTCAGCAGCAGGCCGTGCACTCCACGAGTGCCAGAGTCCTTGCTTCCAAAGGAGCGTGGAGCCGGGCAGGAATCCGTGGGGCTCCACCTGCGGCTCCGCTGCAGCCTCGCTGTCCCACAGGGCCTTGTGCGCCTGCGCGTTGCCGCAGCTCCCCTCCTCCAGCGGAAGGTCTGCATGTGATGGGCACAGCCTGGCAAGCGCTCCCGGGGTCCCTCCTGGGCGGTCACAGGCCACTAGGAGGCTGCACACGAGGAGGTGTAATTACGCCACCAGGACCTTGACGGGGCTGCCAGTGGGAGCAGTCAGCTGCAGGTTGTCCCAGCTTTTCTTTGTCTTGCTATATAGGTTTTTACAAATTGATGAAAAAAGAAATGCCCCCGTGTATAACGACCCTGTGCTAAAGAAAAAGACATCAGAAACTCTGCTCCCGTATTCATTTTTGTGACTGATTCACTATAGGTACATACCTTACTCTAAATTTCCTTACAAAATGGAGACTTGTGGCTGATACGGTGATGTATACTCTGGGGAGATACATTTTGAAGTGGCTCTTGCTGGGAAAATTCTCCACGTCTTTATATATTCACTGGGTGCTTAAGTCCAGGCCAAGAATCTCTGCCTTCATGGGGCTGATGCTCCAACGAGGTGGTGAGCCCAGAACAGATAAAACTACAAGAGAGCAGGGTGTGGCTGCTGCTTGAGAGAGGAGAGGGGCTGGCCACACGTGTGCGGAATTGCGGTGCCCCACAGAGAAGCCCTTGAAGTAGAGACCAGATTTTGACCAATAGGAATGGTGGAAGAGGGCCTTGGGGAAAGAAGGAAACAGAAACAGAACCAACAGGATGTGCCTAAATATATGGAGAAAGATTGATTTTCAGCAATTGGCTCATATGACAGTGGCAGCTGACAAGTCCAAAGTCTGCAGGGCAGGCCGCCGGGCTGCAGACCCAGGGGGAGCTGCCGTTCATGTCCAAAGGCCGTCCGCTGCAGAATTCCCCCTTCAGTGGGAGACCTATCTTTTTCTTAAGGCCTTCAACTGACTAGCGGAGGCCCACCCACATTATGGAGGGCAATCTGCTTTACTTGAAGTCCACTGATTGAAATGTACATCTTAGCCAAAAAATTCTTTAACAGAAACATCCAGAATAATGTTTGGCCAAATATCTGGGCACTGTGGCCCAGCCACGTTGACACATAAAATCAACCACCACAGAGAGTAGATTTGTGAAGGCAGGAAAGTGTGAGCATGGCTGGGGAAAGTGAGTGGTCCGTGCAGGGGCCGGAGCAGGTGGGAGCGGGGACCAGGCCTGCGAAGGGGCAGAGGGTGGAGGCTGTGCCTCACGGGACAAGGTTTGTGGAGCAGGGGACAGGAGGGGCTGGTTGGTGCCGGTGCAGGACAGGCTTGGGGGAGGCTATGGGGCTGGTTTAAGGAAGAAAGTCATGAAAAGTGGAGGTGGAGGCAAATGACAATTTAAAGAGAGACTCTGAGAGCACTGCGGCACTCTGGTCTTACACCACTCACACACCCTGAGGGACGTGAGATGCAGCCTTGGGATTTTTCCATTTCTTCCCACATCATCACAGGCTCTCAGCCTGAAACTTTGTGTGCATGTACTCTCTTAAGTCTTGGTACCAGGCATGGCTGCGCTTCTCTTGAGCAAGCCTTGGTTTCCATCTTTGGGGCGTTGTGATTAGTGATACTGAGCACGGCTTCCTCTCTGCGTTAGCTATCGAGCATCTTGAAACCAAACTTGGAGATTGCATTTATTGTGGGGCATCATGGCACACACGTTTTGTGTCGTATCCTGGTTTTACCTTATTTTTCTCGTCCTCATTTTCTTTCCCCTCTTTTCTCACTTGTTTTAAGTCTTGTTTCGATGTATGCACCTTTGCAAGTTACTTCAAATCCTCTTTGGAATGACGTGAAGTATACATGGATTAGACATAGATTAACAACCAATTGGACTTGACAACAGACAGAATGAAGAGTGACTTTGGGGTCCAGAAATGTTCCAAGCCTTCACTAGAGAAAAGAAAATCTGGACGCAGGCCAGTCTGGAAATGACTCTGAAATGAGTTCTATTTTAAGACAGAGTGAGTTCTGCCAGGACTTGCCAATCACAGCTGCCCAAATAATGCCTGCTCCCTGCAGGCTTCGCCCTCCCTGGGCTCTGGAACGATGAGAATCAATAGTGGATTAGTGTCTGTTTGAAGCCACTCCTCTCCAGCAAGCCATGTCGAGAATTGATCTGTCCCCCCAACGCCCCGAGCCTGGGTGCCAGGTCCTTACATGAACACAGAGCTTCATCTCTAGTACCTGGGGCTCTTCTGCCCTGGCTCTCCATGGAGTCCTCGTCCTCTGGAGGAGTTCCTGTCTCTCCCTTTACCCCTGAACTGGGCTTTGCTTCTGGGGTCCATCACTTCATTCCAAATGATTCTCCCTGGTTTAGGATCTGGACGGACCAAATGTTGATCTGTTACATCAGAGCTTCCCGGCTAGGAATACAGGTCTGGATGAGACTTGAGTCTTCTGTGCCAGCTTTGATCTGGTTTAGGACTGCTTCTCCTCCCTGAGGATGATCCCTGCCTCAGCTGGCCCGTCTTCCCAGCCCTCACGCCATGGTTGCTGTGGAAGGGCTCTTCTTCCTCCAAAGGCGAGCTTCCTGCATATCTTGCAACCAGGACCAAGCTGAGTGTCATGAGTGTGGGGCTCCACAGGCAATCACACTGAGGTGTGTGGCAGGCAGTTAGGAAGTAGGAAGCTGCTGAGAGTGGGGATGGCAAGTGGTGTTGATTTAGGAGACATCTGCATGGAAGGAAGTAACTGTAGGCGTGGCAGGAGTTCAATCACTCAGAGACCGATATTGGGGTAAGAAGAGAAGAAGGACAAGGAGATAAATTTTGGGGCAATATCTCTATTATGAGGACAGAAGAAGGAAGGAGATCGTAAAGTAGCCTTGGATGGTGGGATTGAGAACACCCAAGGAGAACCAAGGGGAAAACGGGGGTACAGGAAGCTGGGAGAGGAGAGAGCTCCAGGAAGGAGAAGCAGTGAACAGTGACAAATGCTGCAGAGAGAGGAGGGGAGGGGAGGAAGGGAGGGGGGAAGGGGGGGAAGTGGGAAGGGGGAGGGGAGGGGGAGGGGAAGAAAGGGAGGGACAGGGAGGGGGAGGGGAGGGGAGGGAGGGATGGGGAGGGGAGGGGAGGGAGGGAGCACAGTGACATGGCTACCACAGGTCCCTAATGAGTTCTGTAGGCACAATTGAATCATGGCCAAAAGTCTGACTGAATAGAATTAAGACAAGGAAGTGGTGAGAAAATAGGGGATTTATGGAAAGCCTACATTTTAAGAAAAGCTTTGAAGGGAAGAAGAAAGAGAACTGTATGTAGGGACGAGGGTGCTGTGAAGCGCAGGGCCACAGAGCCTTTGTTACTGGTGTGCTTAATGGTCATCTGATCTCAGCCAGTCATGAAGCCCACATTTCCATATCTCTCTTTTGGGAGAAAAAGAAGCAAAGCAGTATTTCTCCCTCCAGTAAGCCAACATGGACATCTCTCACAATCCAAAAATCTCCTGATCAAAGGTATGAATCTTAATACACTTGAATGCTCTGCAAGGGGACCTAGGACAGATTTTTCGACTCCTTGTAAAAGAGGTAGCTTTGAGCTCTTAGCAGTGCCAGTTAATTGGGTAAGGGACATAGTCTTGCTTTCCGGAATTTGTCATCCAGGACCTGGATAGAATGTCATTTAATATTTTCTATATTCTTACATTGAGTATAGTATATGGACAATGGGACAGGATGTTGGGGACATCTGTGGCATATGGTCATAGTACTAGAGATCACATCATGGAATTAGAAACAAGTAGTTCTTGAGTGACTATGCAAGAAGAGAATTGGACAATTTAAATTCCTATGCAAAAACATATATAGCTTTATCCACTCAAGAGTAAATTAGCTTTAAAGTGAGAGGATTGGCTGTGGAAGTCTCATCCGAATATCAGGTCTCGACTGTCTCTAATCCTTGGGGAAGTAAGTCGCAGGGAAACTGGGTTTTGATGCCTATAAGTCAGCAGTCCCCAACCTTTTTGGCACCAGGGACTGGTTTCTTGGAAGACAGCTGTTCCACAGACGGGGGCGGGGATGGTTCAGGCAGTAATGTGAAAGATGGGGAGTGGCTATAAATACAGGTGACGCCTCATTCGCTTGCCTGCCGCTCACCTCCTGCTGTGTGGCCTGGTTCCTAACAGGCCGTGGACCAATACTGGTCCACAGCCCAGGGGTTGGGGACCCCTGCTACAAATGGTCTCTCTCATGGTCACTGATCAAATTACAAAACAAACTTAATTCCGAAAGTATTAGCAATGTTTTCATATTTGGAGGTTACTTTGTCAAAAATATAGGTCCGGGATGAATTTTTCAAAGTTGAGAAACCAAAACCGTATTTTCTCTCCGTTGGCTTCTGATAGCTGTGTGCTTTGGATCCAAACTCTTGGTGTTTGAGGCTCCTCCCAATCTGTCCCTGCCTTTAACTCTATGTTCCCACACCCAGTGGGCATGCAGGTTACCTCAGGTAGTCCATGCTGTCTGCTGCAGGTCCAGGTTGGCCTAGTGCCTTTGTCTCTTTGGGGTCCCCTGCAGCTGCCTTCACGTCCAAGCCAAGCAGACTGCACCCCAGTGGCCTGTACGGTGAGCGTCTGCCCCTCCGCTCTATTTGAAGAGTTTCATGGTTGAGTCTCTTACACCTCACCCCTGTGTCATTCCGGTTTTCTCTGATCCCATCTTGGCTTATCTCTGCTTTCTGTCTCTCCTCCAGTTTTTTTACACATTGGGCTTATTAACTGACCTTCACTTTCCAGTTCATCCCTTAGCAGTCCCCAGGGAGCTTTAGCTGGAGATTAACTCTAGTTCCTTTGCTCTGATTCTCTCTAATGCGGTACCATGCCCTAACTCAATACCACTGAGCTCCAAACCACGAGCTGGCCTGCTAGGCTAGTTCCCTCGATCCCTGGGAGTATGTGTGTGTGTGTGTGGACATGTGTGTGTGTGAGTGTGTGTGTGTAAGTGCAGTGCTCAGAAGTTTCCCCACTAGGAATCATCACCTTCTCTTTTATCTAAGCAAAACCTCTCTTGCCGAAGATGAGTTCACCAACTCTATGTGCCTCAATATTCTTATCTTTAAAATGAGGATCATAATAGTTATTTCTAGATGCTGTTGGGAGGATGTACATTTTTTAAAAATTACATTGTATCCAGCAGAGTCCCTGTCACATGTAAATTGCTTGTTAAGTGGGTGCCCATCTCAAGTTATGATGTTATGGTGATCAGATTTCTCCAGCCAGATTTCTGGTGACCTCTTCCTTCTCTAATATTTAGTAGTACTTCAAGCTGAACCCGTGAACTGATTATGCAATCATGTATCCTCTTGATTCCCAAACCAGATTGTAAGAAGATTAAGAACAGGGGTGGTGTATTGTATTTTTCTGGTATCTCCTATAAAACTAAGCACATAATTTTTGACAGTGGAGAAGTAGAGAAGTAAAGAAGATAAGGAAACCAGAGGTCTAGGAGAAAAAGAGAGAGAGAGAGAGAGAAAAAAAAAGAGAGGTCTAGGAGAATGCACTTTTGAATGGTGCCTATAAAAGGGATCTCCCACCAAGAGAAGAGCAAACACCAGAGCATCTCTGAGTTTACCAGATAGATTTCCAGGCTGGACTCCACTGCAACTCACACCCCACCTTAGAGCTCATAAAGAGAGCAGCATTCTTCTCCATTCAGAGATGCGATGCTCATCCTCCCACACCAAACATAGGACTTCTTCACATCTCTCCCCTCCTTCCCATCATAGACACTGGATCTCAAGGGGTCATAGACAGAAGGCAGTACTGCCCCGCCAATAGATTGCGACACCACACTCCAAAATGTTGTCAATGACCCATATATTGCAATTTGTAGTTATAGGGCTGAAGGGGATGTGGACACCCCTCTGGTCTTGACATTGACAGGACCCCACAGAGCCCTCTCTTAGTCTTCTCAAGGACACCCCTGCCCCCCTTACTTGAAATAGTTGGTGAATTTCCACTCAATGTCTGGAATGAGTTGAGGAACTGGAGGGTCTCTCTTGGGTGTTGACAAATTATGTAAGAGCCCCAGGGAGGTACCAGCCCCCTACAACACATGCCCATCTGAAGTCCTTTTACCTCCTTTTCACCCTGTTTGTCACCATACCTAATATTTTGCAAGGAATTACCCAGGGAAATGAGAGTAGGCAGTCATTTGCAGGAAGCTTCTGTGAGTCGGCTTCCTGGATGTGGGCTCATTTCATCACATATGTGGGTTATATGGCATTTGAAAGGCATGAGGATGGGCTACTGATTAGCTTTGAAAGGAAGTCAGCTGACCTCTAACCACCAGCTGGTCCTAATTCCACTCGTGTTTAAGTTTTCTTTCTTTCAATCTGAAACCAGCATTGGCAGATTAGTTAGCACAGCTATTCCGAATATTTCTAGGAGGGCTGCCATTGTTCTTGCATGAAAAGGAATTGGGCCGAAGTCATTACTCCTGCCAGAGAAAAGCAGCCTCTGCTCCCACCTCTTCTCTGCTGGAGCACTCATTAGTTGCGTCACCGAATTCTAAGCCTCTCTTGCAGCAATTACGGCTCCTTCTATTATGAGCTTGTTGAGAGTTGGTTTGGGTAAAATTCTGCTTATTTTCTTGCTCCACAGGAAAATCCGATTTTGTTCCTTTGCCCAAAGCAACTGCACCTCTCAACCTGCTCTGGGCATCTGGCTATTGAGATCAATGGCAATGCAAACACAATAGGACTATGTTCCTCTTATGAGCCAATCACTCCCTTTGGCAAATCTCAGCAGTGTCCGATTAAGTAAGCAACCACTAGCAGAGCCATCCATCAAAACAAACCAGTCAACACATAAAATAAGCAGCTGGGATACATCAAGGGCTTCAGAAGAATCTACCTTGTCTCATTCTCTCGCTTAGTACATAATTCCTACAAGGAGCATGGTGGTGTGTACCACCATGGCAGACCCTGCTGCAAGTGTGGCCGTGGACTTGCTAAGGAGAACGCTGCTGCTTTTCTGAGGACACTTCAGTATGACAGCTTGGAAAGAAATGCTATTTCATAGAGAAGCTCTCTCTCGGTGTACTGTGTGTACAACAGAAACAGGAATCATGTTTTCTAATGATGAGGAAGTACTGTCTTACAGAATTCAGGAGCACTCCTGGGGACCTTGCCTGGACACATGGTTGCCATAGACTTAGCCCACGGATGGCCTATCACCTGGCCCAGATTCGAGCTGCATCCCAGGCCTTGTCTCTGATGTCTTTCCCTGTGTAGTTTGTGAGTTTTGGAAATTCTTTTGTGAATATGTCACATTTTCCTGATTATTTGGCTTATTCATATGTCAACTCTTCAAGAAAAGGAAAGACTTATCTCATTTCTGTATTATATTTATTCACTGATGTTTGTATTCCTCACTTAGAGTACGTCTTATGCACATTTGTGTGTCCAGTGCCTCACATTAAGGACTCCCATGTGTTGTCCAAAGAAAATAATTCAAGGGTCTCAAGTCGAGGTCAAAGGTTTCATTCAGCTGGTTCACATCAGGTCAGGGAACACCTGAAGACTGAGTAACTCCCCATTCACAGCAGGGCTGGAGCTCTGTAGGGTGAGGGAAAGACAGGCGGGCATGTCCTGGTGATTCAGGTCAGGTAAAGGTTTTTGTCTTTCACTGCTGTGAAACTTGCTCCTGGAGGCTGTCCTGGTTTTCATGCATCTTGCTCAGGATTGTGTGGTCCCGTCCTGGTACCCCTTCCAACAGCACTTTAAAGAACTGTTTTTGCAAACCTTGCAGTTTTTTTGGTCAGTCAAGGTTCACAGGTTGGGGGATATAGGGGAAAAATGGGAGAGGGGGTTAGGGTTGAAGGCAGCACAGAAACTGAGGACCCTCCTCATGCCCGTTGGAGTCTTTTTACAGAGTAAATACTTAATAAATGTTTGTTGAATGTATGAAAATATGACTGAAAAGGTCTAGGGTCCATGTCTGAAATGCCTAACATTTAACATGTGTAAATGATATGATCAGACAGCTAGAGCTCAAAAACTTCCCAGTGACCTGGGCTGAGTAGGAGGGATGAGCAGAGCTCACAGAAATGGGACACGTCTCTAACTCGATGAAGTGGGCATTTAATACAGGGTGTTTCATGAGATCTGGAAAGAGAGAGTAGAGTCTCCACCCCCCAGTAGCAACCTCTCCCCTCCCCCACTCCTGTGCCCTCAGGCTTCAGAAGAGTGGGTATTATGTAATACCCAATCCAGAAATTGTAACTCTGGGTGGGGGGAGAAGGAACAAACTGGTTCCAGATAAGGTGAGATGTGTACTAAGGAAAATTCACTTTTAATGTACCAAGAAATAGAAGGTTTAGACAGAACTCTCCTTGTTCAGTATGAACAAGATGAAAAGAAATGGCCTGTCAACTCTGCAGACATGCCCCACCACACACACATGACTAAAAAGAGGAACGTTATACTGTATTCAAAATACAGAAGAAGAATCCAGCCTGGAAGAAAATATAATCCTTAAACCAGAAGCATCTTCCTCATGAGTGTTTCAAACTACATGTGAATAAGAACATAAACTAATTTTAATAAAGAGCATAGAGAGGAAATGGAGCAATATCCATATAATTCTAAAGGAAACAACTACTTGAGATACTGTTCCCAGTTGTTATTTAAATATAGAGACAGCAGGTGGACATTCGTAAACGTAAAAAACCCCAGGGAAACATAATTATTACTATTAACTTTATTATGTTTTGATTCATTCTGTTGTTGGTTCTGGCTTTTTTTGTTCCTTTGTTTGTTGTTGTTGTTTTAGTAATTTTTTTAAAATTTAGTCTTTTGGGATCTTCGTGTTTGATAACATATTTTTTATTTTTTAATATATTTCTATTTTTACTTTGCTTTTCTGTTGTTCTGTGCTCTTTTCCCTTATTTTTTCCTTCTTTAATATATTTTTAATTATTTTAATTTCCGTTTCTACTTTGCTTTTCCGTTCTGTGTTTTATCTCATTTTATCATTTTTATCAGTTTGTTCTGTTTCCTTGCTTTATCCTTCAGTTGGCACACTGCTTTGGTTTTATTTTTAAGTTTTTTGTTTTTCTTAGTTCTGATTCTAATTGTTTGATTTTGTTTTGGGGTTCTTCTGTTTGTCTGGTTGCTCTCTTGCTTTTTATTTGGTTCTGTTTTTGTTTCTTTTATATGTGTGTGTGTGTTTCCTTGTTTCTGTTTTTGTTTGATTTTGTTTTTACCACTTCTCTGGAGTTTTCTCTGGTTTTTTTCCTTCTTCTTCTTTCTTTAATATATTTTTAATTAAAAAATATTTCTACATTGCTTTTCTGTTGTTTTCTCTTCTTTCCCCTTTCTTTTTTTCTTTCTTGTAAATCATTTTTTGTTGGTTTGTTTTGTTTCTTTGCTTTATTCTTCAGTTGGCGCTCTGCTTTGGTTTTCTTTTTTGGTTTTGTGTTTTTGTTAGTTTTCATTTTAATTGTTTGATTTCATTCTTGGGTTCTTTGGTTGTTCTCTTGCTTTTTGTTTCATTTGGTTCTGTTTTGGTTTCTTTTGTGTGTGTGTGTTTCCTTGTTTCTGTTTGTTTGATTTTACTTTTTACCATTTATCTGGGGTTTTATTAGTCTTTTTTTTTTTTTTCAATTTCCTTTATTGCTGGGACGAGCGACATGCGAGTCTTGGTTCATCAACCGGAAGTCGGGCCTGAGGCTCTGGGGTGGGAGCACTGAGTTCAGGATGCTGGACCACTAGAGAATTCCCCGCCCCAGGGAAGATCAATCGCTGAGAGCTCTCATGGAGGCCTCTATCTGAATCCAAGACCTGACTCCACCTAACTGCCTGCAGCTCCCAGCACTGGATACCTCACACCAAACAATAAACAAGACAGGAACACAAACCCACCCATCAGCATACAGACTACCTAAAGTCATACTAAGCTCACAGACACCCCAAAACACACCAGCTGACATGGCGCTGCTCATCAGAGGGAAAGACTCAGCTCCACCCACCAGAACACAGGCACCAGTCCCTCCCATCAGAAAGCCTAAGCAAGACATTGGACCAACCCCACCACTGGGAGCAGAGAACAGAAGCAAGAGGAACTACACCCTGCAGCCTAGGGAAAGGAGACCTCAAATACTGTAAATTAGACAAAATGAGAAGACAGGCAGAGGAACAAGATAAAAACCCACAAGACCAAATAAATGAAGAGGAAATAGGCAAAATACCTGAAAAATAATTTAGAGTAATAATAGTAAAGATGATCCAAAATCTCAAAAATAGAGAAAATACAAGAAACATTTAACAAGGACCTAGAAGAAGTAAAGAGCAAACAAACAGTAAAGAACAACACAATAACTGAAATTAAAAATACTCTAGAAGGAATAAAGAGCAGAATAACTGAGGCAGAAGAACAGATGAGTTAGCTGGAAGATAGAATGGTGGAAATAACTGTCACAGAGCAGAATAAAGAAAAAAGAATGAAAAGAATGGAGGACAGTCTCAGAGACCTCTGGGACAACATTAAGTGCACCAACATTCGAATTACAGGCGTCCCAGAAGAAGAAGAATAAAAGGGTCTGAGAAAATATTTGAAGAGATTATAGTTGAAACTTCCCTAACATGGGAAAGGAAATAGTCAATCAAGTCCAGGAAGCACAGAGAGTCCCATACAGGATAAACCCAAAGAGAAACACGCCAAGACACATATTAATCAAACTAACAAAATTTAAATGCAAAGAAAAAATCAAATTAAAAGCAGCAAGGGAAAAGCAATAGATAACATATAAGGGAATCCCCATAAGGTTAACAGCTGATCTTTCAGCAGAAACTCTGCAAGCCAGAAGGGAGTGGCAGGGTATATTTAAAGTAATGAAAGGGAAAAGCCTACAACCAATATCACTCTACCCAGCAAGGATCTCATTCAGATTCAATGGAGAAATCAAAAACTTTACAGACAAGCAAAAGTTAAGAGAATCCAGCACCACCAAACCAGCTTTACAACAAATGCTAAAGGAACTCCTCTAGGCAGGAAACACAAGAGAAGGAAAAGACCTACAAAAACAACCCAAAACAATTAAGAAAATGGTAATAGGAACATACATATCAATAATTACTTTAAATGTAAATAGAGTAAATGCTCCAACCAAAACACACAGGCTTGCTGAATGGATACAAAAACAAGACCCATATATATCCTGTCTACAAGAGACCCACTTCAGACCTAGGGACACATACAGACTGAAGGTGAGGGGATGGAAAAAGATATTCCATGCAAATGGAAATCAAAAGAGAGCTGGAGTAGCAATACTCATATCAGACACAACAGACTGTAAAATAAAAAACTATTACAAGAGACAAGGAAGGACACTACATAATGATCAAAGGATCAATCCAAGAAGAAGATATAACAATTGTAAATATCTGTGCACCCAGCATAGGAGCACCTTAATACATAAGGCAAATGCTAACAGCCATAAAACGGGAAATCAACAGTAACACAATCATAGTAGGGGACTTTAACACCCCACATACACCAATGGACAGATCATCCAAACAGAAAATAAATAAGGAAACACAAGCTTTATATGACACATTTGACCAGATGGGCTTAATCGATATTTATAGGACATTCCATCCAAAAACAACAGAATACACTTTCTTCTCAAGTGCTCATGGAACATTCTCCAGGATAGATCACATCCTGGTTCACAAATCAAGCCTTGGTAAATTTAAGAAAATTGAAATCATATCAAACATCTTTTCCAACCACAATGCTCTGAGACTAGATATCAACTTCAGGAAAAAAATTGTAAAAAATACAAACACATGAAGGTTAAACAGTATGCTACTAAACCACCAATGGATCACTGAAGAAATCAAAAAGGAAATCAAAAAATACCTAGAGACAAATGACAATGAAAACATGATGACCCAAAACCTATGGGATGCAGTAAAAGCAGTTCTAAGATGGAAGTTTATAGCAATACAATCCTACCTCAAGAAACAAGAAAGATCTCAAAAAAACAACCTAACCTTACACCTAAAGCAATTAGAGAAAGAAGAAGAAGAACAACAACAACAACAAAAAAAAACCCCCAGAGTTAGAAGGAAAGAAATCATAAAGATCAGATCAGAAATAAATGAAAAAGAAATGAAGGAAACAATAGCAAAAATCAATAAAACTAAAAGCTGGTTCTTTGAGAAGATAAACAAAATGATAAACCTTTAGCGAGACTCATCAGGAAACAAAGGGAGAAGACTCAAATCAACAGAATTAGAAATGAAAAAGAAGTAACAACTGACACTGCAGAAATACAAAGGATCATGAGAGATTACTACAAGCAACTATATGCCAATAAAATGGACAACCGGGAAGAAATGGACAAATTCTTAGAAAAGTATAACCTTCCAAGACTGAACCAGGAAGAAACAGAAAACATGAACAGACAAATCACAAGCACTGAAATTGAAACTATGCTTAAAAATCTTCCAACAAACAAAAGCCCAGGGCCAGACGGCCTCACAGGTGAATTCTATCAAACATTTAGAGACGAGCTAACACCTATCCTTCTCAAACTCTTCCAAAATATAGCAGAGGGAGGAACACTCCCAAACTCGTTCTACGAGGCCACCAACACCCTGATACCAAAACCAGACAAAGATGTCACAAAAAAAGAAAATTACAGACCAATATCACTAATGAACATAGATGCAAAAATCCTCAACAAAATACTAGCAAACAGAATCCAACAGCACATTAAAAGGATCATACACCATGATCAAGTGGGGTTTAACCCAGGAATGCAAGGATTCTTCAATACACACAAATCAATCAATGTGATACACCATATTAACAAATTGAAGGGGAAAAACAATATGATCATCTCAGTAGGTGCAGAAAAAGCTTCTGACAAAATTCAACACCGATTTATGATGACAACTCTCCAGAAAGTGGGCATAGAGGGAACCTACCTCAACATAATAAAGGCCATATATGACAAACCCATAGCCAACATCATTCTTAATTGTGAAAAACTGAAAGCATTTCCTCTAAGATCAGGAACAAGACAAGGGTGCCCCCTCTCACCACTAGCACTCGACATAGTTTTGCAAGTTTTAGCCACAGAAATCAGAGAAGAAAAAGAAATAAAAGGAATACAAATTGGAAAAGAAGATGTAAAACTGTCACTGTTTGCAGATAACATGACATTATACCTACATAATCCTAAAGATGCCACCAGAAAACTACTAGATCTAATCAATGAATTGGTAAAGTAGCAGGATACAATATTAATGCACAGAAATCTCTTGCATTCCTACACACTAATAACGAAAAATCAGAAAGAGAAATGAAGGAAACACTCCCATTTACCACTGCAACATAAAGAATAAAATACCTAGGAATAAACCTACCTAAGCAGGTAAAAGACCTGTATGCAGAAAACTATAAGACACTGATGAAAGAAGAAGATACAAACAGGTGGAGAGATATACCACGTTCTTGGATTGGAAGAATCAATATTGTGAAAATGACTATACTACCAAAAGCAATCTAAGGATTGCATTCCTTAGATTGCAATCCTTATCAAACTACCAATGTCATTTTTCACAGAACTAAAACAAGAAATTTAACACTTTGTTTAGAAACACAAAAGGCCCCAAATAGCCAAAGCAATCTTGAGGGAAAAAAATGGAGCTGTAGGAATCTGGCTCCCTGATTTCAGATTACAGTACAAAGCTACAGTAATTAGACAGTATGGTACTGGCACAAAAACAGAACTATAGATCAATGGAACAGGGTAGAAAGCCCAGAGATAAACTCACACACATATGGTCACTTTATCTTTGACAAAGGAGGCAAGGATATACAATGGAGAAAAGACAGCCTCTTCAATAAGTGTTGCTGGGGAAAATGGACAGCTACAGGTAAAAGAATGAAATTAGAACACTCCCTAACACCATACACAAAGTAAACTCAAAATGGATTAAAGACTTAAATGTAAGGCCAGACACTATAAAAAATCTTAGAGGAAAACACAGGCAGAACACTCTATGACATAAATCACAGCAAGATCCTTTTTGACCCACCTCCTAGAGTAATGGAAATAAAAACAAAAATAAACAAATGGGACCTAATGAAACTTAAAAGCTTTTGCACAGCAAAGGAAACCATAAACAAGATGAAAAGACAACCCTCAAAACGGGAGAAAATATTTGCAAACGAAGCAACTGACTAAGGATTAATCTCCAAAATATAAAAGCAGCTCATGAGCTCAATATCAAAAAAACAAAAACCCAATCCAAAAATGGGCAGAAGACCTAAATAGAAATTTCTCCAAAGAAGACGTACAGATGGCCAACAAACACGGTAAAAGATGCTCAACATCACTAATCATTAGAGAAATGCAAATCAAAGCTACAATGAGGTGTCACCTCACACCAGTCAGAATGGCCATCATCAAAAAATCTACAAATAATAAATACTGGAGAGGGTGTGGAGAAAAGGGAACCCTCTTGCACTGTTGGTGGGAATGTAAATTGATACAGCCACTATGGAGAACGGTATGGAGGTTCCTTTAAAAACTAAATATAGAACTACCATACGACCCAGCAATCCCACTACTGGGCATATACCCTGAGAAAACCATAATTCAAAGAGAGTCATGCACCACAATGTTCACTGCAGCTCTATTTACAAAGCTAGGGCATGGAAGCAGCCTAAGTGTCCATTGACAGATGAGTGGACAAAGAAGATGTGGTACATATATACAATGGAATATTGCTCAGCCATAAAAAGAAATGAAATTGAGTTATTTGTAGTGAGGTGGATGGACCTAGAGTCTGTCATACAGAGTGAAGTAAGTCAGAAAGGGAAAAACAAATACCATATGGTAACACATATATAGAGAATCTAAGAAAAAAAAAAGGTTCTGATGAACCTAGGGGCAGGACAGGAATAAAGATGCAGATGTACAGAATGGACTTGAGGACACAGAGTGGGAAGGGGAATTTGGGACAAAGTGAGAGAGTGGCATGGACATATATACACTACCAAATGTAAAATAGATAGCTAGTGGGAAGCGGCCGCATAGCACAGGGAGATCAGCTCGGTGCTTTGTGAGAATCTAGAGGGGTGGGATAGGGAAGGTGGGAGGGAGTCTCAAGAGGGAGGGGATATGAGGATATATGTATACATATAGCTGATTCACTTTGTTATATAGCAGAAACTAACACACCATTGTAAAGCAATTATATTCCAATAAGGATGTGAAAAAAAATAAAATAAAATGGAAAAGCTGTGTTCACCAGGCAAACCCTGATGCTGACTGTTGAATTCATTTAACAGCAGAGCTAAGATTAAGCAACTGGGGCGTCAGAATTGTACATCGGAACATGAATGTCATTAGGCCTCCGCAAGCAATAATAACGCACAGAACAAACCTTGGGGGGCTGGGACAAGGGGTGTTGGAGGGAAGCCTACGAGTACTGCATGTCTTATCTCTCATAGCAGGTAACCAACATTGTCTGAAACTGAAACCTGTAGTTTAAAAAAAGACTCTAACTTTTTAAACGAGTTTTGTAGTCATTTTTCTTCAACGTGATGAGATATTTAAGGAAGTAACATCTTGGAAACAGCATCCTCAAACCATCCATCCGCCTGTCTGTCAACCCATCAAACTGTCTCTTTTATAAGCAGATGTGTATGGGGTGACGCCGCCAAATGTTAACACTGATTATTACTGGGTATTACGATTTTGAGTAATCCATTATTTTCTTCTATTTTCTTTATTGCTTTAATTTTTAATAACAACCCAAAGTTTATTTTATAAAAACAATAAAGTCGTTATTTTGATTAAAAATTAGATGATCATCTCCTTTTAAGATTCTTGCCATTTCCATTTCATTGACCCAATTTTTCTTGTTGGTCAGATTTAAGCCTCAGGTAACATTTTTTTCTGACCACATCTTCAATTTCCAGAGACACAAAATTATAAACCAGCCTAGCCAAGGGATTCCAAATTTCCTTCCCTTTAAGTTTATGAAGTTTAAAGATATTACCATTCCCATTCAAGACAGAATTTAGGAGAGAGAGATGAATGGAAAAAAAAGCATTTTGACTTTTTTGAAGAGTCTGATATCATTGTAAAGAGTGCAGACTCAGGATGAGGTCCCAAAAGAACAAGAGAGAAGACGCACCTTGGAGCCATGGTAACAGCTACACTTTCAGTCTGTGACCCCATGGAAATACGAGAAAGGATCCAGGGAACGTGAGGCATGAGATGGAAGATTCATGGAGGTGAAAAGGAAGAGGACGAAGTGTTAAGAGGAACACCAGGTTGACAGCACAAGAAAGCCCAGGGCAAAACGGACTCTGTGCAGACGCCCATCTGCTCTGCAGGCTGCCGGAGGAATGTGGGGTGGGAGGGGCATTGCCATACAGTGAGCAAAAGCTCGAAATCGCTCTGGCCAAGTGCCTGCAACCATCTGAAGTCCAGAGAGTGACCATATATGACCAGCTAAAGTTGGAAAAATGAGACCCTTATATTTAGTCAACTGGAAACTTCATTGGAACATTTCATGACCGCAAGTTTACTCTGAGAGGCAACGTGCGTGGGTGAGGGTTATATTTTATATTTCACCCAGTTGGCATTTCAAGTCACATAGGTAAAAGCCAATTCTGGGCTGTTCACCTGGGGAGTGGGGTGGGTGCAAGGTACGGGGGCGGATGCCAGTGCCAACAAGCACAGTGACCACCTAAATAAAAGCCGCCCAGGGGCTCATCTTGATTCACTTCAATAAAGAGGGTCCAGAGGAGGGAGAAGCCAGAGAAAGCCCTGAATCAATTGGCGTTTAACCTGTGGTTCAATACGTTTCGTCTCGTGGTCAGAAGTGAAAGGGCTGAGGCTGCTTTATTTTAAAAGTTGTGTTGATGCTTATCAAAAGCAGTTATATCTGGGCGATCTTTCGGGTGAGAGGATCCTCCAGAGTAATTTCTGTTCTACTTAGCATTTATATAGCTCCAGGGAGCACTGCAGGGTTATTAATACACACCTTGGACTTTCAAAGCAATTTACAATCTTTCTGGACAGAACCCTTATCCAAGGAGCTGGAAGCAGAGAGTGGCCAAGGAGTCAGGTGGCTTGAGCCTCTGACTTTGGAGCATCTATTCGCTATTCCTGCTGAGGGTGGGCCCTTGGCTCAGAAATCAGCTTCCTCAGCAGTGCTGTCCTCATTCATGAAGGACAGCCCTCGGGTCACCTGTTCCCCTTCTGTGAGACGGGCCACCTCCCAGACGGCAGGTACAGAAAGAAAGCGGGGACACCTGCAGATACCCGTGGCGTGGCCCTGGACAAAATGTAATAGGATCTAAACAAGCTGCTCAAAATGTGTGTACTCCTATGACTCAACTTTACTCCGAGAAGCAGAAAGTTTAGAGAGGTTAGGTTAAAGTCGATAATGTGATAATGAGTCTCGTTTAACACTGTCAGTTTCAATATCCATAAAATGTATGTATTAAAATCCTCTTATTTTGGCATTTGAAAAGTAACTTTAGTGTTTTATATCTCATTGCAAAATAATACATATCTTCCAGATGTTTAAAAAAATGTTATTGTGATAACTCACCAAATCTAGCCTCTTACACAGCCATGTTTTTAAAAAGCTAACTATGAACTGAAATCCCACCACTGAGAAATAACCATGATTAAGGTTTGGAGTAGCTGCTTTCCAAGCATTATTGCATGTATATGTGTGCTCCCATGGGTGTGTGCGTGTGTGTGTGTGTGTGTGTGTACAGAGATGGGAGCACACTTCATATGTTGTAGTGTAACCTGCTCTTCTATCATGACGTTATATTATAAACCCTTTCCATGCAGCTCTCCTGCAGCCTTGCTTCTTGGCAGTGTGGTAGTTTGTGTTGGATGTCGCACAGATGAGGAAACCCACTTGGAAAGCCCTCATTGTTTCCCTAACAGGGTGGCTGTTATTTGAAGTTAGTTTGTGAATGCAGCTTTCCTTAGGAGACCTCAAATTGTGACGTCTATAAACCCGAAATCAGGGCTCCCCCTGGCCCTTCAGTGAGCCCAGGACGTAGAAGTGGAAGGCATGGGCCAGGATGGCAGGAACAGCGTCAGGCTGGGAAGGTGGGACCTCAAAACCCAGGCAAGTATGGAAAAGAGGGTCAAAGGCAAGTCTGGGGCCTGGTGCCAGACGTGGACCCTGAGGGCCTGCCTGAGCTCTTCAGGAAGGCTGAGTGGGAGGCCGGTGACAGGAAGGCTGAGGTCAAACCGGGCAGGGGCTCTGCAATCCATACTAGCTCCATAAACTCTCTGAGCTTCTACTATGTGCCAGGCGCTGGCTACACTCTGATGACAGAAAGATGAGCAAAACCAACAGTCCAGGGGAAAGGGTTTCATTACAATGGGATCGATTCCATCAGAGAAGTTTGCATAAAGTACCGCAGGAGTAGGGGGACCACGGAGAGTGTGGGAAGCCTCGGGTGGGGTGACTCCTGAGTGGAGCTGGGGTGTGGGTGGCAGACGAGCGAGCAGCACGTGTGGGTGGGGAGCACGGCCGAGCACGGGCGGTGGGAGTGGCCAGCGGCGCGGGGTGGCAGATCTCCGTGGTTGGGCAGGAGAGGGAGGAAGTTCCGGAAGTTGGATTCGGTCCTGTCCTTGGATGTGCTCTCATTACTGTAAGAGGGTGGACAGATGCAGGCTTTGTAGTCAGACTCATTAAAGCTTAGTAGTTTAACTCTGGCGCTATGAGCTGTGTGACTGCAGGCAAGTCCCCTTGCTGAGTGCTTGTGGCCCATCTGTAAAGGCAGGGGTCAGACCTGACTCTCCAGGCTATGCTGAGAATCAGTGAGAAAGCCGGTGTTATAGCACCGGACGGTCTGTGGCCTGGGAAGCCCTGGCTTCCTTCCCCCCCACCTCCTGAAACCAGCTCCCATGGAAGACACACCTGCCAAGTGCCCGGTGAGGCTCCACGCCCAGGTTCCAAGGGCATCGCTGGGTCTTCTCTGCTGCAGTCTGGAGCCTGTGAAAGCTGGGTGGGGAAGGTGTGTCCGGGCCTAGCGAGGTCTGGAGCACAGAGCATCACCCCGTTTACCTTCAGGGCAAGGCCCCTTCTGCAAAGCTGCCCCATGCATCCTGTGAGGTCAGGACACCATGTGCAGCTGCAAACACTTGTGTCGGGGGAGGGTAAACAGGTGAGCTCCAGCCCTTGGTGTCCCCCACGATAGTGACCACTGGAACTGGTGCCGCATCAGCCACTCGTGGAGCCCATCTGTACTTTGTGTTACAGCAGAAAGCTGCAGTGCTCACCCCCAGGACCTCAGAATGGGACTGTGTTGGGAGACAGAGCTGTTCAAGAGGTGGTTAAGGTCAAATGAGGTCATCGGAGCGGACCCTCATCCAACCTGACTGGTGTCCTTATAAGAAGAGGAGACTAGGACCCCGACAAGCACAGAGGAGGGACAGTGTGAGGACGTGGGGAGAGGACAGCCCTCTGCACGCCAAGGAGAGAGGTCTCAGGAGGAGCTGGCCCTGCCGACACCTTGATCTCGGACGTCCAGCCTCCAGAGGTGGGAGACGCCAGCTGTGTGCTGTGGAGCCCCTGGTGTGTGGTGCTCTGTTACAGCAGCTCCAGGAAGCAAACACACAGAGCCTGGCAGTCTCCGCCCCTTCGTTTCCATCCTTCTTGTCACCAGACGCCAAGCCAAACACATCCCACCCACACTCTTGCAGCTAGGGTGGGTCTGTGGCTCCTCTGCTGAGGGGAACCTGTGTTCTTATGGGGGAAAGAATGCTTTTTCCTGCTCATTCAAACCCACGTGAATGACCCCTTCCACACTGCGTCCAGGCCCACAGCTCTCCCTTCCCTGAGGCCTGTCACTTGTGGGTGTCAATGTTTCCTGTTGCTTACGCACATTGATCTCATGGCCTCCCTGAGAGGACAGTCCTCGTGTGGCTGGAAGAGATGGCCACAGGGCAAGCCTTTGGAATCATGCAGAACTGGTTTGAATCTTAGCCCCAGCTTCCAGCACTGAGGCCCTGAGCTCCGACTTCCCCATCCACAGTGATACAGGGAAGGCATCTTCACTGCCCCGCTGAGTGGGCCAATACACTGAATGGGTCCACCCGGCTCCTGATCCCCGTGGTGAGAAAGCCCACTACGTCACGATGTACCCGCCCCCGCTGCCCCGAGCCACCATTGGAACCCAGTTCAGGGCTCCACCCCCCCAGGCTGTGCAGCCACCAGGCCCCATGAGAACACAGGGACCATGAGGCCTGGATCCTACCTGCACGTGCCCCAGGCACTGCCCTCGTGCTGCTTCGGTGGATGACTCTGACTTCCACCCTTCCACAAATAGCTTTTTTAAAAAAATTATTTATTTTTATTGAGGTATAGTTGATTTAAAATGTTGTGGGGCTTTATTTTAAAAAATTAAATCTTTTTTTAAATTTATATATTTATTTTATTATTTGTTTTTGGCTGCGTTGGGTCTTAGTTGCGGCATGCAGAATCTTAGTTGCGGCATGTGGGATCTAGTTCCCTGGTTCGACCAGGGATCGATCCCAGGTCCCCTGCATTGGGAGTGCGGAGTCTTACCCACTGGACCACCAGGGAAGTCCCTCTTTTTTTTTTTTTTTTTTTTTGCGGTACGCGGGCCTGTCACTGTCGTGGCCTCTCCTGCTGCAGAGCACAGGCTCCAGACGCGCAGGCTCAGCGGTCATGGCTCACGGGCCCAGCCGCTCCGCGGCATGAGCGATCTTCCCGGACCGGGGCACGAACCTGCATCCCCTGCATCGGCAGGCAGACTCTCAACCACTGCGCCACCGGGGAAGCCTGTCCCGCATTTTTTTATTGAAGTAGAGTTGATTTACAATGTTGTGGGTTTTTAAACTTTAAAAATGTTTTTGTTAATTTTTAACTTTTAAATTTAATTAATTAATTAACTAATTTGTTTATTACACAAACACCATTTCTGTGGCGTGAGCAGAGCCGCTCTGCCTGTGTGACCCTCGGGGGCACTGACATCCGTGACGTGCCCACACCCTGCAGATGCAAGGAGAGGAGCGCCGCCTGTACAGCGCTGTTGAGCACCCAGCCTTTCTGCTCTGCCACACGGGAGTCTGAGCTAAAACAGCGGAGGTTGATTAGCGTTATGAGACGTAAAATGTAGGGAAAGCATGCCGGTTAAACATAAAATCTCTGTCTTCAAAAGGATCGATTGTGATTACTTTCATTTGAATTCAGGTATCTTTGCCAACTGCAGCTAAAGTTTTTCTCAAACAACCTATGACAATCTCTCATTACGAGAAGCTAAAAGGGCAACGTTTTCATGCCCAGTTAAGGAGCGCCATAGAGATGTCCTGTGTTTCTCAAGGGAAGAACCTGCCAAGGCGGCCACCTGGATGGGCTTTACCTGTGAGCATCAGCCATCTGGAAGCCAGGAGTTTCGGTAATGTGACATTAAAAATTCTTTTCTGGGCTTCCCTGGTGGCGCAGTGGTTGAGAGTCCGCCTGCCGATGCAGGGGACACGGGTTCGTGCCCCGGTCCGGGAAGATCCCACATGCCGCGGAGCAGCTGGGCCCGTGAGCCATGGCCGCTGAGCCTGCGCGTCCGGAGCCTGTGCTCCGCAACGGGAGAGGCCACAACAGTGAGAGGCCCGCATACCGCTAAAAAAAAAAAAAAAAAAAAAAAAATTCTTCTCAACCCTTTTTCTCTGCCAACATTTACTGTTGATTTCAGGATCAGGAGCCCAGCTCCCTTTGAGAACAGGATGCGTGGGCTGTTTGGGGTCTTTTCAAAGGTGTGTGGAGTCTGTCCTTACAGCTGGGTGTGAACTGCCAGGAGAATCTATAGAAAGCCAGAACCTGAAAGTCCGTAGCCCCTTTGCTGAGGGGAACGGGATAGTCAAGCTCAGACTGTGACGTGGACCAGCAGGGTGAATGCAGCGCCTCTTTGCGGGGGGGGGGGGTCCCTCCTGCAGCCCCAGCCTGAGGGCCCTGCTCGCTGTTGGGTGAATAGTTTCGACTCCAGCACCTCCATGGAGTTTGCGGGCCTTCAAGCAGAAATAATGATGGGAGTCTCCTTAAGAAAAGGAGCAAAAATTATGTTAATTTGGAAAATTTTCCCCAAACATATGAGTGTGTAAACACTTTGTAAGGGCCTAAGGCTCAGGAAACCCGTGAGCTCTCGAGAGGGCTGGTGGCCTAGCTTTTCCAGGCAGATCACGGGGCTCCGCCTTCGTCACAGCTGCCTTTAGCCCTTGGGCCTCTGTCCATCTCCCACCTGCCCAGGGCTCTCACGTGTTCATCCTTTCTTGAGCTTTGGTGTCAGATAAAGCGAGAAGCTCTGCAGTTTACTTTGGGCCTCAGTTTCCTCCTCTGTAAAGCGAGGGGTTGGGATGTGACCTTTTAGAAAGTGTCTGAAACATGCTTGGCTCTCAATAAATGTGGTCCTGTACCTATTTCTTAGACATCTTGCCTGAATTCCTGACCAGCTGCCCAGGTTTCTATGTCTGATGCCAGCGCAAAACTTTATTACAGCTAAGCACTGCAAGAAGAATTGTACCCTGCTTCCTATGGTGTAAAAACAGCTACCAGAGGACACCAGGGACCACAGTGGGAATGAATATTGGGGCAATCCATGGAAGAGCTGTTTATCATAGTAAATGACCAAGCCTAGCTTCAATCTTAAATATCCGATCAGAGGAGATTGGTAAAATGAAGGTACTGTGATACGGTGGAGTGCATTGCAACCACCTGACTCCTTTTAAATGATAGCAGTAGATTTTCATAACATACTGCTGAGTGAATAACACAGGCTACAGAACTGGATTTGCCACAGTATTTCATTTTTATAAAATGATATACTTTCACGCACACACGCATATATATACGGGAAGCATGTCAGCCACATGTGAAGAAAGTGGCCTTTTGCTCATTTTGCTTGCCTGCGTTTCCTACAAGGTTGCAGAACAGCAATGCCCCGAGCTCACACTGACCCACTCCTTTCCTCCATCCAACTCCACTTCAAATTTTAATCGTCAAGCAGGTGAGCTATTGCGAGATGCTTTCAGGCTCGTGCTTGTGAATTTAGTAGCGGCAGCCCTTCCTACCTATTACTGCCGTGACTCTAGAAGAATGATTACTTTCTCCATCCTGTGGCTCTGATGATTCTTCAGGAAATTGAGCTGAAAGTTTAATGTCAAGTGGCTTTGAGAACAGCATTTTTACTGGAACTCGAGCCTTTGATTTCTGAGATGTGAAACAACGTTGTTCCACCCAGTAGAGGGTTTTCTTGGACCGTTAAAGACATCAAATTTGGTTCAAACAGGAGCTTTTTTGGGGACCACATACACAGATGATCCTAAATGTCAGTCGCCCCCAATCACAGCCTTTCTGCATCCAGGCAGATCCATAAAGTTTGAAGAAGCTTCCTAAGGAGCAGTTGCTTTCATTTGTGAAACTGAAGTTCTGAACAGTGACCTATATATAGGGCAGCTGAGAAATAAATGTCAAATAATAATTAAGACTAGTGGCTGAAATGATTCCCAATGTTTATATGCTGCTTTACTACTACTAATAATGTTAAGTAAAAAATTGGGTTTTATATTTAATTTTATAATTTGCAAACTGCTTTTTTAAAAGCAGTTTTGTTGACATATAACACACAACCTTACAATTCACCCATTTAAGGTGTACAGCTCAATGGTTTTGTATATTCTCAGAGTTGTGCAATCATCAGCACAATCTAATTTTAGAAGCTTTTTTCACCCCAAAAATGAACTCTATGCCTATTAGCAGTCAGTTCCCATCACCCTACATCCCCCGACTTAGGTACCCACTAACCTACTTTCTATCTCTATGGACATTACATATAAATGGAATCATACAATATAAGGTCTTTTATAACTGGCTTCTTTCACGTAACTGCGTAACATTTTTGAGGTTCATCCATGTGGTAACACGTGTCAGTTATTCATTCCTTTTTCTTGCTGAATGATAGTCCATTGAATGAATAGACCACATTTTACTTGTCCATTCATCAACTGATGAACGTTTGGGTTGTTTCTACTTTTTGGCTATTATGAATAATGCTGCTGCACACATTCATGTACAAGATTTTTGGTGGATCTATATTTTCATTTCTCTTGGACATACGCCCAGGAGCAGAATTGCTGACTCATGTATAAGTGAGTTTAATATTTTGAGGCACTGCCAGATTGTTTTTCAAAGCGACTGTACTATTTTACGTTCCCATCAGCAATGTAAAATGTTCTAATTTCTCCACACCCTCACCAACACTTGCTATTCTTGTTTTAAATCATAGACATTGTTTTCCAAACAAAAAACCAATTCTCCAATTTGCTGACTTCAACTGGGTGTCCTACTGATACTGAAAATCGGCCTCTACACTGGCACTGAATTGAATCTCAGAGACAGAGTTTGGGTGAAGTAGAAAAGAATAGCTTGGGTTTCCCTGGTGGCACAGTGGTAAGAACCTGCCTGCCAATGCAGGGGACACGGGTTCGAGCCCAGGGCACATGCCCTGGAGCAATGAAGCCCGTGCGCCACAACTACTGAAGCCCACATGCCTAGACCCCATGCTCTGCAGCAAGAGAAGCCACCGCAATGAGAGGTCCGCGCACCACAACGAAGAGTAGCCCCTGCTCGCCGCAACTAGAGAAAAACCCATGCGCAGCAGTGAAGACCCAACGCAGTCAAAACTAAATAAAATGAATAAACTCATAAGAAAGAAAAGACAAGAAGAGCTTTATTGCTTTGCCAGGCAAAGGGGGCTACAGCAGGCTAACGCCCTCAACGCTGTGTGTCTCAACCCAGCGGGGCGGAGCTGCTTTGTGAGGAGTCTTATAGTCCAGTGTCGGGGTTGCTGATAAGGATCAGGGTACGTGCAGGGCCCCCATTCCTTCAATCCAGAGATCATCTGGCATCAGGTGGTGTTGTGGTAGGCTTCTGTGGTTCTTGAGTTTATTGAACTGTGACCTTCTCTCTGGAGTGAAGAATGTTTCATCAAGTAGTTAACATCTTCCATTTAGTGAGGGTTTCAGTATCTGCAAAACAGCTCAAAGATATGGTTACGTGAATCCCTTGAGGGGGAACCAGGACCCTGCCCCAAGCCTGCACTATTGTTTCCGGACTGCTCCTCCCTGTCTCTGCCTCCCCTTCCTTCCCTGATTAGCAATGGTTTGAACCTGCCCTTTGGAACTCAGGGAAGGTCATGGAGGCTGAATGAAGCCTATTCCCTGTATTCAAGAAATGGGGGACACAGAAAGGCTTCCATGCCCAGGAGCCCCACAGGGTCCCACTCGGTTCCACTACCATTCAATTCCGTTCTGACACTACGTACCTGGGGTCAGCACAGACCCCACAGGTTTAAAGGCTCAGTCCCATAAGACCACCTCCCCTTCACACACCAGCAGCAAATGGGGCTCCCAGGCCACTGGCACTTCTGTTCAGCTGAATACAAATTCAGGGCTTCCCATGACCTCACCTCAGGTGCAATAATTGGCTAAAATAACACAGAACTCAGGAGAAGGAAGTCTATACTTATGATGACAGTTTTATTTTAAAGGGTCCAGCTTAGGAAGAGCCAAATGGAAGAGACGCATAGGGCAAGGGGTGGGGAGGGGGTGCAATGCTTCCTGCCCCCTCCAGGTGTGCTACACCCCCAGCGTGTTAACACGGTCCACACTCCAGAGCTCTCTTAGCCTCTTGGTTTCAGTGTTTTTATCAAAGTTTCATTGACTAGGTACGATTGATTAAATCAATGGCCATTGGTGATTGAACCCAATCTCCATCTCCCTTCCCTAGAGAACCAGGGTTGGGGCTGATGGTCCTCAGTTGCTGATCATGTGGGTGGCTCCTCTGGCAGCAAGCCCCCATCCTGAAGCTACCTAAGGGCCCACAAAGAGCCACCTTATTAACATAGACTCAGATGTGGTCCAAAGGGGCTCATTTTGAATAACAAAGACACCCTACCACTCAAGAAATTCCAACGAGTTTAGGAACCCTAGGCCAAGAATCAAGGGCAGAGACCAAATATATGGTTTTTAATCTTACCACAGTCATCCTGGTGGGTGGGAAGTGGTATCTCATTGTGCTTTTGACTTGCATTTCCCTAATGACTAATGATACTGAGTATCTTTTCATATGCTTATTGGTCTTTTGCATACCTTTTTCGAACAATTATCTATTTAGATCCTTTGTCCATTTTTTATTGGGTTAGTTATCTTTTTATTATTGCTTGGTAAGAGTTCTTTATATATTCTGGATGTATGTCCTTTATAGACTTGCCAATATCTTTCCCTATTCTATGGATTGTCTGTTCATTTTCTTGATGCTATTCTTTGTAGCACCGAGTTTTTAATCTTTATGAAGTTCAATTTATCTATTGTTTTCTTTTTTTTTTTCCTACTGTTCCCTTTTGTTGCTTGTGCTTTTGGTGTCTTATCTAAGAAACTACTGCCTAACTCAAAGTCACAAAGATTTACTCCTATATTTTCACCTAAGAATTTAATGGTTTTAACTCTTCCTTTAGGTCTATAATCCATTTTGAGTTAATTTATGTGCATTATGTGAGAAAGAGGTACAACTTCATTCTTCTGCGTGTGGATAAACAGCTGTCCCTGTACTATCTGTTGGAAGTTTATTCTTTTCCCATTGAGTGGTCTTGGAACGCTTGTCAAAAATCAATTGACCATAAATGTAAAGATTTATTTCTAGACTCTCAGTTCTATCCCACTGATGTGCACGTCTATCATTATGTCAGTACCTCAGTCTTGGTTATTGTAGCTTTGTAGTAAAATTTGAAATCAGAAAGTGTAAGACCTCCTTCCTTGTTCTTTTGCACTACTGTTTTTGGCTATTCTGAATCCCTTTGTATTTCCATACAAATTTTAGGATCAACTTGTCAATTTTCACAAAAAAATTCCAGTTGGGATTTTGATAGGGGTTGTGTTGAATCTATAGATCAATTTGGGGAGTGTTGCCATCTAAACAATGTCAGCACTTCCAACCTATGATCATGGCATGCCCTTTCCTCTATTTAGATAACGTCTTTCAACAATGTTTTGTAGTTTTCAGTATACAAGTTTTGCTTCTTTACTTCTTTTTATCCCTCATATTTCTGTTCTCTTTCATGCTATTGTGAATGAAGTTGTTTTCTTAATTTTAGAGTGGTTTGTTAATAGTGTATAGAAACAAATTTTTGTATATTGATCTCGTATTCTGCAATCTTGCTGAACTTGTTTATTGGTTCTAACAGTTTTTTTAGTGGATTCCTTGGATTTGCCAAGTACTTTTATACATTTACATTATTTCATTTAATCACCAGAAGAGAACCGTGACCTGTGTACGACAGGCATTGATCACAGTTTTACAGATGAGGGAACTGAGTCTTAGAGTGGCAAATAATTTGCCCAAGTCCCCACTTTTCATAAATAGCAGAGCCTTGACTGATTCTCAGGACAGAGTCCGAAAACAGAGCAGACTAACCACAGTCAATTTCCTCATCATCCAAAAACTCTGAAGGAAAGAGTACAACCTGCGAGAAAGAAAAAGAGGTTGGGAAAATAGGCAAGAGCTGTTAAGTTTCAACAATTTTTTTTTCAGGATGGAAAACAGGGCAGTTGCTGATTCAGTGGATTAAAAGAAGCCTGGGCTTCCCTGGTGGCACAGTGGTTGAGAGTCCGCCTGCCGATGCAGGGGACACGGGTTCGTGCCCCGGTCCGGGAAGATCCCACACGCCACGGAGCAGCTGGGCCCGTGAGCCATGGCCACTGAGCCTGTGTGTCCGGAGCCTGTGCTCTGCAACGGGAGAGGCCATAACCGTGAGAGGCCCAGGTACCACAAAAAAAACAAAAAACCAAAAAACAAGAAGCCTTAGCTTGAGTGTCTAAGGCAGAACTTAAGAAATGAACATATTTATAAGATTGCTTATACACTTGAAAAATGAAATGATTTGCGCAAGTCCTGAAAAAGCCTCATGATTTGGAAAGTGCAAAGTCCCACAGAAAACAGAGGTGAGGCCTGGAGTGGGATTTCAAGGAAGTTTGCACACAGCATGTTAACCCCACGCCTCCTCTCCTGTCTCCCTCCACCTAGGGAGAGATGGGGGGGTTATATCTGGAAAAGCTGACCGGGGACCCCAGACAGAGAGGGGAGTGGAGGGTGGGGTGTAGGGGAAGCAGAACGAACTGTGGACCCTCACTCAGCTCCTGGTCAAAGGCTGACAGTCAGATCTGCACTCTGCTCCCCCTGCCATCTCTAGGTAGGAGAGAAGAGGAAAAGACCTCTCTCCAGGCAGACAGTGGCTGACACCTGGGGACCCCTCCGTTGGAAAACATGAATTGTCATTACCCTCCTTGTGAACAGACCTATGCCCAAGCCCTGCCACACATACACATCTTACCGCCAGCTTTTTGGGACCTGAATTTTTTTATTTTTTTAAGGATACTATAAGACAAAATAGACTTTATTTATTTTTGTTGTTGTTGCTTTAGACTTTATCTTTTTTTCCAGTTTTACTGAGATTTAATTAACGTATAACATTGAATAAGTTTAAGGTGTACAATGTGATGATGTTAGATATGCAAAATGATTACCACAATCAAGTTAGTTCACACATCCTTCACCTCACATAATTACCATTTTTTTGTTGTTGTTATAATGAGAACATTTAAGATCTACTGTATACAAAATGGTATTATTAACTATAGTCTCCACTATAGAACTCAAGATCCCCAAATTGATTATTTTTTTTTTACATCTTTATTGGAGTATAATTGCTTTACAGTGGTGTGTTAGTTTCTGCTTTATAACAAAGTGAATCAGTTATACATATACATATGTTCCCATATCTCTTCCCTCTTGCATCTCCCTCCCTCCCACCCTCCCTATCCCACCCCTCTAGGTGGTCACAAAGCACCGAGCTGATCTCCCTGTGCTATGTGGCTGCTTCCCACTAGCTATCTATTTTCCGTTTGGTAGTGTATATATGTCCATGCCACTCTCTCACTTTGTCACAGCTTACCCTTCCCCCTCCCCATATCCTCAAGTCCGTTCTCTAGTAGGTCTGTGTCTTTATTCCTGTCTTACTCCTAGGTTCTTCATGACTTTTTTTTTCTTAAATTCCATATATATGTGTTAGCATACAGTATTTGTCTTTCTCTGACTTCCTTCACTCAGTATGGCAGACTCTAGGTTCATCCACCTCATTACAAATAGCTCAATTTCGTTTCTTTTCATGGCTGAGTAATATTCCATTGTATATATGTGCCACATCTTCTTTATCCATTTATCCGATGATGGACACTTAGGTTGTTTCCATCTCCGGGCTATTGTAAATAGAGCTGCAATGAACAGTTTGGTACATGACTCTTTTTGAATTATGGTTTTCTCAGGGTATATGCCCAGTAGTGGGATTGCTGGGTCATATGGTAGTTCTATTTGTAGTTTTTTAAGGAACCTCCATACTGTTCTCCATAGTGGCTGTTGGTACCTGAATTTTTAATAGAAACTAATGTTTGAGGGAAGTTGTCAATATCAAAGAGAGCAAAAAAGGGAAATCAATAGAAAAAAGGGGTCCATAGAAAACACTGATAATGCAGGAGGTGGAACCCTACAACAACAAACCCCAACTTCTTAGTATCTCCAAGGGCTGCAAAAGACCTCATGGAAATTAAAACTAGCATTTGAAAAATGGAATATGAATATAGAAACTTCATTAACAGGGTTGGAAGATAAAGTTCAGGAAATATTCCGAAGAATTGACAAGGGACAGCAAAAGCAAACCCATGGCAAGTAGAAAAAGAGATGTTAGAGACACAGTCTGGAAGTTTCAACATCTGATAAAGAGAAACTATAGGAGGAAAGCACAGAGATGCTGGTGGAGAGGAAATTATCAAAACTGTGATATTAAAAAAAACTTCCAGAATCGAGGGGCAGAAGTTTACGTTGAAAGTGGAACACAGAGGGCCCCCTATGATGAATTTCTAGAAGAGTGTCACATTGTCATGTAGCATTACCTGGAATACAGAGAAAACTTCTAAAAGCTTCCCGGTGTGGCTGGCGTGTGAGTGTGTGTGTATGAGTGCGTGTGTGATGAAGGATTTGCAACCAGAATAGCGTTGAACTTCCGAATAGCAAAACTGAAAGAAGATAACGACACATGCCTTCAATATTCTGAAGGAAAATGACTTTCAGCCACAAGTCTATCCTCAGGCAAACTATTAATCAAGAGAAACTGTAAGAGAAAGACATTTTCAGAAAACCAAAGGCTCAAATATTTTACCTTCTATGCACTTTCCTTAGGAATATGTGCTTCAGCAGAAGAAGGAAGTTAATCAAGAGAGAGGAAGGTGGCATGTCACCTAGATAACAGATGATTCTACATGGGAACGGCCAGGGGACGTCTTGGGTAGGAGCCTCCACACTGGCTCAGGGGTCGGAGCTTTCTGGGAGGAATTCGCCAGCAAGAGTGAAGAACAGAACCTGTGTACTTGAGTGTATGTAAATACTGTTACTGATTTTGGATTATTTGGGAGCAAAAGTAACTATGGGAACATAGAAAATTTGACAAATGGAAAAACAGAGCAAAGATTAACTCCGGGAGAAAAGAAAGAATTGCAGGAGGAAGGAAGTGTGATCATAATGAACTTTTTGTCTCAAGAGGGAATCATATTTTATGGTCATAGTCACGTAAGCCCTGTGTATTGACTTAATTAAAGATAGTGCCATAAGCATGCTGGGAGAGGGGGGGAAGGAGGGCTGAGCCAAAGCAGGAGAGCTAAGTCTTCAGCTCCCACAGTATGGGGTCAGTGGGCAATGTCTCCAAATGACAATTTAGGATTCAGTAGTGTAGACAGATTATTTAGAAATGAAGTGGTTAAAAAAAATAAAATAAAAAATGGGAATTCCCTGGTGGTCCAGTGGTCAAGACTCTGTCTTTCCACTTGCAAGGGGCATGGGTTTGATCCCTGCTCAGGGAACTAGGATCCCACATGCCGCGCTGGTGGCCAAAAAATTTTTAAAAAAAAAGAAAAAAGAAATGAGGTTAAAACAAGGGGAAGGGCTTCCCTGGTGGCGCAGTGGTTGGGAGTCCGCCTGCCGATGCAGGGGACACGGGTTCGTGCCCTGGTCCGGGAAGATCCCACGTGCCGCGGAGCAGCTGGGCCCGTGAGCCATGGCCGCTGAGCCTGCGCGTCCGGAGCCTGTGCTCCGCAACGGGACAGGCCACGGCAGTGAGAGGCCCGTGTACCGCAAAAAAAACAAAAAACAAAAAACAGAAAAAACAAAACAAGGGGAAAAGCTAGATGATTTGAGAGGACATGCTTCTGAGGGGGAGCTTGGAGAGGATGAAGGACATGCAGGGCACTGATGATTTCTATTACTAGCCTTTAGTAACATTTGACTTGTAAAACCATGTACATTTATTGAAACTGAATTGGTGGGGGCAGGGGGGTGAGGCAGACAGAGACAGAGACAGAGAGACAGAGTGAGAATTGACTCTGGGTCCCATGTCTATTATGGTATCACAAAACTAAACTATAGTTCCCTCTTTGATGTGCAACTCTGTAAACTTTCTACATCGCGATTTACAGAGAACTGTGCCCTACCGGCCACCCCCTGCTGCGAGCCCCTTATGACTTTAGAAATCTCTATCCCGTGTCCCGCAAATCCCTGCCGGAGCCCAGTTCCAGGTTGCAGGGTTCCTATGGGCAAACCCAGCTGCAGGGTCGAGCCCATTGGGGCCGTGCTTTCCCGAGAAGGCGTCTGGCTGCCAGATCACGAGGGCTTGCCTGCTCCCCTTTGGCTGCACTTGGAGCAGAGAACGGAGGAAAGGAGGTCTGAAATCAACAAATCCCTGTCTCTCAGGGAGCCTCTCTGTTTCTGCTTGTGCAGCCACAGCACAGAGAGGAGAGTTGTTGCAGGAAGTGGCCCTGCTGAGCTGAAGAACTAGCGGCCAGGACCCCGTGCACTTGAGCTGGCCTCACCCTGAGGCTGCTGGGATGGCCCTCGGCGGTGCGGGCCGGCAGCAGGGACGAGAGAAGGTCTTAGTGGCCCATGACATGTACAGTTTGCTGGGCTCTGGGAAAGCTGGGCTGGATTCAGAATCAGCCGGGTGGGTTGGCCGATAGCTCCCCTCCAGGACCACAGGCCTGAGCTGACCCCATGGTCCCCAGAGCCGCTGCTCGGTGCAGCCTGCCCCGCCCCTGCATCACCACACTGTTAGCGCTCACATTGGCGGACTGACACCTGGGCGGGGCCCGGGTGGCTTTTACTTCCTTCCTCCATCGTGGTTCCCTTAAGGTGGACTGACCTCTTGAGACGGTCACCCATGGTGTCAGGCATCTCTCTACTGAACGGCAATAACTGAGCCCTTACCTCTTAGAGTCTGATAAAGCCTAGAATGCCCCCACGAGGGAGTTTCCTCAAGGTGTCGTATTTTTTTTAAAATGAGGCCAAACTAGGCACTTCTGCAGGATTCAATAAAAAATGCAACCTCTCTCTCACCTCCTAGAGCCTTTACCTTCCACCCATCCCCATTCTCCCCTCAAAGTGTGCGAACCCAAATAATACGAAAAGAAACTCTCTTGCAACCCCAAAGACCAACTCTATAGTCATAAATGGGCATTGAATAAGGAGGGGTCCTGTGATACAACCAGGAGATATCTTTATATGTGTATTCCAGTCTCCTTTTAAAATTTGTTTGGCTGTGGAAGTTCTTTTCCTGGGTAAAAACTTGGGATGGTGCATGAATTTTCTGCTAACACTTGAATGATAAAAAGTCCTGTGGTCACTTTAAGTTCCAAACACAGTCTCAATTCAGAAATTCGAATATCTAGTCTAGAATATATGTAATAATAAAAAGTTCCAACTTCAATCAAAGCTGTCAGCTCCTCCCTTTCTCCTCCAACCGGGTCCTGTGATGAACCAGCAGTTTAGCGTGCGAAACCGGTGGTGATGGTGGTTCAGACGAAGCCTCCTGGGCCCCTCAGCAAATGGGCTCAGGCAGCCCGCGCCGAGGTGGGAGCTGGCGGAGGAGGGGGCGCGGGGTGCCTTCTTTTCCTGACAGGCAGCCCCATCCCCTACCCGTGAACTCGGTTGGCTTCCCCTCTCTCTCTCTCCTTCCCTCCCTCCCTCCCTCCCTCCCTCCCTCCCTCCCTCCGTGTCTCTCTCTCTCTCTCTCCCTCCTTCTGGCTTATTCCATTTGCCTCTGCTGTCCCCAGTTCCACACAGCTGGCTCCCTCAGAGGCAGGGCCCAAATCTTTGCTGCCAACAGGGCTCAGGACCAGATGCACAGACTCAGGGCAAAGCCTCCTGGTTCCCTCAAACTGAGCCAGTCCCTGGGGTGAGACTGAGATGCTGGCCCCCCTACAAAGCCCTGACGGGCCGCGCTGCCCTCTTCCTGGAAAGAGCTGGTTCTGCAGCTGCTGGGGACCCAGCGCCTCTCTTTGGGCTCCCACCAGCTGAGAAATGAGCACAAGGGTCTGGATGGGGTCGAGAGAGGAGCTTCTTCAGCGCTCTCTGATTAAGGCCAGCTCTGGGGGCTTGTGCTTGAGGCCAACACGGGGTTTCCTGCCATCTGTGGCCACCTGTAGTTGTGGTGGAGTGGACACTAGCCCAGCCAGTTGCTAAGCTGATCAGGACCGCCCCACACATAGGTGAGCAGAGACCACCAAGGGAGAGTGGGGGGAGCTGGGCTCTTTCTGCCGAAGTGGACACCTGGCTCTTCCTTCTACCAGACAGACCACTCTTCCCCCCATGGGACAGAGCTAGGGAGAGGAGAACCCTAGAGAGGGGGAGGGACATTACTCCCCGGGGGCATCCTTCTCAGCCAGTCCCTGGGAAGGCAGTGGTTCCCCTCCCTCTGGGACAAGGCGGTACTTGGTCTGATATCCAGAACCTCCTTTCCCACCATTTCGGAACTGGAGTCCTCCTCTGCTCCAGCCTGTGTGATAGGGTCCTGGCATCCTCCTGGCGTTTCCTGCTGGTGGATGTACTGGGGTTGCACCATCTGGATGGAGCTCCTGGAACATGATCCCTGCCCTTCTGGCTCTCAAGTAACTTCTCACACCCACCGGCCCCTGCCGATGGAGCCTGGCACCCTGAATTGTTGCTTTGGCTCCAGCCATTCCCAGTTTGGACAGACTGTTGTGGCCGTCAACGCCTGCAGCCCCTGGGCTGCCTGGCCACCTCTTCTGGAGCCAGCGAGGGTCCCAGGCCCCATTCTCCCAGAACTTCAGGACCACTGGTTGCCCGTGATTGCCCTGTTCCTGTTCAGCTAAGCACGCCATGAAAGAGTCTGGCCAAGTTACGACATTTCTCTTCCTCTTCTGTTACTTCTTTGCCTTCTTTGCTTTACTTTCAGTCCCGTATGCCTTCTGGGATCACCCACAGTCAGTGATGATGGGAGGGCGAGAGAGAGGAGCAGCCCCTGTGGGTGAGACGGTGCTT
Organism: Orcinus orca; assembly: GCF_937001465.1. NCBI lineage: Eukaryota > Metazoa > Chordata > Mammalia > Artiodactyla > Delphinidae > Orcinus > Orcinus orca. The sequence goes on from NC_064572.1 coordinate 7,699,247, forward strand.
TTGTAGAAGATGCAGAGGAGACCTTGCTTTGAGGAGATCATATTCTAAGAACACGCAGACCCCTTGTGACCCCGCAGAGAGAGATCCCTCCTGCTGAGTCCTGGCTCAGTCTGGGCTGTCTATACCTCCACTGCACAGAGAGGATCCTCCTGCTTTTCAGGGTCCTCTCGGAGCTCAGACTCCTGAGCTCACTCTGCACGCTCTCCTGCTTCCTGACACAGTCATGGCAGCTGTGAGATGCAGGCCTATACCCACCCCATGCTAAGCCTTCAATTCATGTGTGAAGTCAGCCAGCAGCCTCAGTTTTCTAGCATAGAAAGCTTGGGACTCAGGCTGCCTTTGACACCACCTCTCCCTGTTCTCACTTGGCTTTATCTATAGCCCGACAGTTCCCTCTAAACGGCCAAATGTCTGGGAGCACTTGCCCCTGAGCAGCAGCCATGGCATGTATTCCTTGTCACACCTGACAGGTGGAGGGACCAGCAGGGCATCATTTGCAAAAGAGAGGGGATTCCAAGCCTTGACATTTTCCTGGCCAGCTCAGCGGCAACATTATTGACTTCATGAATGAGTGGCCATTGCTGTTTGTCTGGGATGAGTCATAGTGAAGGTGGAAATGAGGGTATCCACTCTCTGGACGGCTCCCGGTGGCAGCCAGAGGCCAATCGGGGAAAATAGACAGAATGAGATGATGGATATGAAGTACTCTGTGGGCTGTAAGTCAGTGTATACGTCAAGGGTTATCGTAGGAAGGGTATTCTGTATCTTTTCTTGTTTACCTCCTCTCTCTTGGCTTGGGAAAATGAACTTCTCTTCGGTGACTGTGAATGATCTAAAAGCTTTCAGGTGCAGCCCCCTCGCTGAGTAGTGGGAGGGCAGGAAGTGAAGGCAGGGTGGTGCCCAGTAGGGACTCTGGCGACATTAGAATGAATAAATGGAGAAAAACAGAAAGGTGCTTCCTGAGAGACACAGAGGAGGGTTTGAAAGCCTTCAAATCTCTATTAGGGTAGTTGAGTTTAGAAATAAACAACTCCTAAAAGAAAAGTTTAAACCCTTAATGTAGACCACAGGTGACCATCCCCGGCCAGCGCTGCCTGAGCCCCTCAAGGTGCCCAGCACGTGCATGAAGTGCCTCCCACAGCTCGTTGCATTAATCCTCCCAATCCCTCCAAAGATGAGGTACCGTTTCCTACCTTATCACTATGCTTCACTACTTACAACTATTTTAAAGATGAGAAAACTAAGCGTAGAGAGGTTCATTAGCTCACCCAAGGTGCAGCAGGTCGAGAGGGGCAGAGACCACGGTGGACTTGGGCCCGCCTTTGAGCCCCAGGGACTGGCCTTCTGCTGCGGGGACCGCGGGGCCAGCAGAGGGTTCTCCTCAGCACTCATCATGTAACCGAATGCAATTCGTGGGCCCGACTCACAGTGGGGCCAAACAAACCGAAGTGTTGGAGTGTGGAGCAGAGAAAGGTTTATTGCAGGACCATGCAAGGAGACAGGTGGCTCATGACCCCCAAGCCCCAGACTCCCCTAAGCATTTCAGGAAAGCATTTTGTTTTTATTTATTTATATTTTTTTGCGGTACACGGGCTTCTCACTGTTGTGGCCTCTCCCGTTGTGGAGCACAGGCTCCGGACGCGCAGGCTCAGCGGCCATGGCTCACGGGCCCAGCCGCTCCGCGGCATGTGGGATCTTCCCGGACCGGGGCACGAACCCGCGTCCCCTGCATCGGCAGGTGGACTCTCAACCACTGCGCCACCAGGGAAGCCCAGGAAAGCATTTTTAAAGGCCAGGTGAGGGAGAGGTGTGGTTGGTTGTTGCAGACTTCTTGGGGTCAGAATCCTTTGTTCTTGCAGCTGTCCAAATAGGTCAGGTCATGATGAATCCGTAAACCTCCAACAAGACTAATGTTATTCTCTGCTCTGCAACTTTTTATCTCTATATGAATGGAAGTGTTATACCTTTAAAGGCCAGAGTCCTCAGAATGGGCTATTCTGTATATGTCAGGCTATAGGCAACATTCTTACATTCTTAACTGGAAGCAAAAGCAACAGAATACAAAGTTTAAAGTAAAAGTAACAGATCTAATATAGAGTTAGGTTTGTTCTTCCCTATTACAGTTGCACCATCCCTGGACACAGTGATCAGCTCTGGGCTGTGTATTTTCGGGGAATGTTAGATGGAGTGAATTCATATGTCCACTGAGTGACTGCACAGGCATCTCGGGGTGTGCCACCTAGACCAGTTTCTCAGCAGTGGCGTTTTGACACTTGGGGCTGCATTCTTCTTTGTTGGGGGGCCGTCCTGCGCACTGCAAGGTGTTTAGCAACATCCCTGGCTTCCACCCACCGGATGCCACAGCGTGCTTTTCCCCAGTTGTGACAACAAACAATATCTTCAGACGTTGCTAAGTGTCCCCTGGGGGATGACCCCTCACTGTCACCCCTGCTTGAGAACCACTGACTTAGAGAAAGGAAGGCTCAGGAGAACACACGGCCATTAAATATTTTTAAAAGTCTCAGGGTGTGTGATCTTGCTAAGGACCCTGAACAGTCACTTGGGCTCAGAAGAGCTGCATCTCCTGAACTCTGGTGCATAGAGTTAGCTAGAAAGTGGGGAGGACTTCCCTGGATGGAAGAGGGGAAGGCCGACACCTCTGAGTCATTTGATGAACATTTTATGAAAGGTTTAGGTTACCAGATAACCAGGAGATTCAAGCAGTTGTCTTTCCTTTGTCTCTGGCTATTTAGATGGGCTCAGGTCAGTATTTTCTTACTGTTCTTATTCAGCACACATTTACTTAGTGTGTACTGTCTGTCATCACATGAAATGGGATTATTTCTTTCCAGGCCCAGGGCCCGGCACACAATAGATGCTCACTTAGGGCTTGTTCAGCATGATCTTGAATTGATTAAGGGGGACAATTGCCTGTGAAAATAACGTCATCTTGCAAGTGGCTCTGCTGTGGGTCTCAGGGCTGCTAAGGGACCATTTATCAGCAGGTGATGTGATATTCTGGTCACATACACACTTATGGGTCTATAATGAAATGCGGATAGTGGATTTTTGTCTGCTAACTTATTCGTCTCCTTAATTGTCTAACTTCCTTCTGATGGCGCTCCTTGCTGTGGCAGGATTTAGTGAAACAGATTCTGAGGAAAGCTTGCCAGCTTGGTCATAAGGATGGGGGCAGGGAGGGGAGGAAGGACAGTCGCCGTGAGGCCAGGAGGAGATGTCGTGGGCAGAGGGGGACCTCGGTGACAGACACTCAGGGGAGACGGCTCTGGAAGAGGCTTGGGAAGCAGCAAGAAGCCCAGGGACCAGAGGAAAAATCATGTGAGCAGGCCCAGGCCAGGGACAAAGCAGGAACATTTCTAATTGTATTGCCTTTTTTTATAAGGAAATTTTATATCTGTCTATATATATATAGATATTTAGCTATAAAAATTATGCATGATCATTGTAGGAAAAAAGAAGGAAAAGCATAGAAGAAAATAAGAATCCACTCTTATTTCAGCACCCCAGTGATAGCAGCTCTTCCCCTGCAGCCTTTTTTGTACACATATGACTTCAAACTGTATTGTGGACCATTTCGCACGTCAGTAAAAGTTAAACATCCCTTCAGTGGTCGCAAAATACTTTATTGGGTATTTCATCACAGCTTATTTAACCTTTTGCTCGTTTCCTAATTTTTCTCAATTATAAATAATACTACAATTTGGAAAACTTCTGTGCTGAGAAGGGTCTGCATGAGGTCAGAGAGACATTGGCTCTAAATGGGATGTGCCCGTAGGAGTGGAGACAAGAGGGAAAGCAATGACATCCAGCTTCCAAAAATTGCCCACACTCAGCGATGTCCTGAGAGCACTGCTGTGAGGCCGAGCTGTCTCCTGTGGGGGCCTCAGTAGGGCACAGAGGGCAGGGTTCCCGTTGGCTGCATGCAGCTGGGCTCCCAGGAGGTGTGCAACAAAGGCCATGCTTCCCAGCTGCCATGGTGGAGATCTGTTACATCCCATCCACATGGGATGTGCAACATGGGGACTGAGTCGGAGTGCGGTAAACATTGAGTGCTGTCCCAGCACCACGCTGGAAAGGATGCCCTCGCTGGCGGACAGGAGTGATCTTGTGCCCTTGTAGTATTACAGGTGTAACAGTGTTACAGGTGTGTGGCATAATAAGAAGCACATTTGTTTTTTGTCCTTGGTTCCGGGCACCGAGCTCCCCAAACCCTTAGAATTTCCTGATAAGAGTGCCTTTTGTGATTTGCAATGAGCTCCTTGGATCACACCCGAGCTTATGCTAATGAGGTGACTCTTGGCCCTAGGTGTGGAGGGAGACCCTAGAGCAGGGGTCCACAACCCCCGGGGCCGCGGACCAGTAATGGGTCCGTGGCCTGCTGGGAGCCAGGCCGCACAGTGAGAGGTGAATGGTGAGCGAGAAAATCTTCATCTGCCACTCACATGACCGTCTGCACCATCCCTGCCCCCGCCCCCACCGCCACCAGTCTGTACAAAAACTGTCTTCCACGAAACTGGTCCCTGGCACCAAAGATGTTGGGAACTGCTGCTCTCGAAAGCCTCTGGATGGGGGCTGGACACCAGGAGAACCAACTCCATGATTAGAGAGCTAGAACTACCAGCTTACCCCCGGGATTCCTGGGAGAGGGGCTGGAGGTTGAGTTCAGTCACTTGGAGAATGATTTCCTCAACCGTGCCCATATAATAAAACTTTAATAAAAACACTGAAACAAGGAGGCTAAGAGAGCTTGCTGGTTGGTTAAGACATCGGTGTTCTGGGAGGGTGGCACGCCGATCCCAGAAGGGTGGGGGTCTGTGCCTGCCACCCCCATGCTTGCCTGTGTATCTTCCATTTGCCTGTTTGGGAGTTGTAGCCTTTAAATAAAACCATGGTGGTAGCACTTTCCTGAGTTCTAGGAGTCATTCTAGTGAATTATCAAAACTGCAGGGGGGTCATGGGAATCCCTCAAATTTACAGCCCATCGGGCAGATGTGCGTAGGGCCCCTGAGACTTGCAACTCGTGTCTGACATGGGGGCAGTCTTGGGAGACCGGACCTTTGACTGTGGAGTCAGTGCTGCTTCCAGGTGGATGGTGTCAGAATTGAATTGAATTGTTGGACACCCAGCTGGAGTCTGAGAATTTGCTGTTGTCAGCACTACACAGGTCATCCTGCCTCTCACTTAAGATCATCCCACTTGCTTTGCTCTGATTCTGTTCTCTCCAACCAAAATTTTGATGGTAATTTGGTTTCCCAAATAGACTCTTCCATGATGGATTGATCACGTTGACTGATCAACACATGTTTGACAATTAAATAAATTGGACGGTGGTTTCTCAGTCTCTGGTGAATTTTGCTAGAGTGTAGTAATGCTACCGTGTAGGGTGACCATATCCCAGTTTTCCTGGAACTTTCCTGGTTTTAAAACGGAAAGAACTCTGCCTCAGGAACCCCCTCAGCCCTGAGAAAACTGAGACTCCTGGTCACCCCACCACCAGGACAAGAGCCTCCTGACAACCCAGGTTAAGCCCCAGATTCTGGGACAATGGCCCAGTCCCACTGACACGTGTCCATTCCCTCCACACGAGAAGCCACAGGCTGCGGGCACTTGGGTGGGGCTCACCCAGGTGGGTCACTATTTTAACCAAAGCACATTTGATGCTAAACATCTAGAAGGCAGATCCAGGGCCCAAAGGCCGTCATTACAACCTTGTATACAAGGAAGACGTTGCTAAAAGCAGAGGAGTTCAGCTCTGAAACTGGTCCAGGTCTGAGGCGTGGGTTTCGTGACAGTGTTCCCAGCACTGGCCATTGCTGCGGACCTCAGAGAGAACACCTAGAGCAGTGTTTAGTGAGCATAACAGGATGGGGACTTGTTACAGGGCAGATCCTGGACGCTATTTCCCTGTATTCTGACTTAATATTTCCAGGGGTTAAGTCATGGATTCTGCAATTTTAATAAGATCCATCACTAGCAGTGATTTTGTCCACAGTTTGAGAACCACGACCTCAAGCAAGTGAGAAAATGAGATGCTTCCATACACTCCCCGTCTCCATGTCCATGCAGTAACCATCTACATGACCTCCTATAAGGAGGCAGGAGAGGAGCTATTAAGCAAAGTGCTTTTGGGGGCTGTATCTGTTTGCAAGTGGCACAAAGCCTTCTATCTGTTGGTTCTGCGTTTAGAACGACTCTGCAGGGCCCCAGCCGTCCCTGGACCGCTAGGAAGGAGATTGCTGGAAGCAGGTGAGGGCAAAATCACAGCGAGCCCAGATCACATTGCTGTTGGGGCCTCATGTGTGAGGAGCTTTCGTTTTCCTCTTCAAATCTCCTTGGATTCCTCCCACATACTTCAGGCTCTGCCACTGCTCCACCAGCTCCCCAAAGCTGGTGCCAAGTGGCTTGCCGGGGGGAGCCTATTATCAGAGCAAAACAAACACCTTCTACCTGCACCCTGGCTGCTTCCGTGCGTGTCACAGGTTTATGAGGCCGATGGGGCTTCAGAGGGACACGCTTGAGTGCCTCTCCTCTCAGCCTGTGCGCTACAAATCAAATGACTTGTTTTCTCCCAAGTGCCTTTAAGATTGTTAATTGGCCACCCTTCTGGCAGGGGAGCAGTTGGGACTAATTTTCTCCATTTTATTAAAGAGGACAGCACAGCACCCCTGCCCTGAAGAAATGAGAACACCCCAGGTTTCCATCAGCAGTTGGGGTCAAACCAGGAGTCCTTTGTCTGTGGAGGAACCCACGCAGAGGATGAGGTGCTCAGAGTGACTACGATGTGAGTTTACAGCGCAGATGGGCCTGCCCTTACTCTCCTTGCTCCCTCCCGACTAGAGAGGAGCTGGGTTGGGCTTTGTGTCTCCACCCCTGTTGTCTGTTACCATTCTCTCCAGATCTCCCAGGCTCTCTGTCGCTCCCTGGGTCCCAGATTCATACCCGCTCCCCGGCAGAGTGATGAGTGGTTCCTTTTCGTGTGTTTGTTTATAAATAGAAACACAGCAACGATTCCTGGAAAGAGCCCGTCGATGCCTGGTGGTGTCTAGCTCTTGGCTTTTTGGATTGGACGCTTTGTGTCTTTAATTCGCAGAGTTGGCCTCCCTTGTTTCATTCTTCAGGGATCATGTCCGGTCTGCTCAGCCTGTCAGCGAGGGGGTCCATCTGAGAGTCTGATCACTCCCTGGGGCCCCAGCTGCAGTCAGGAAGACGAGCAAATTAAGGAAGTGGGAACTGGGGGTAAAGGGACTACATGACTCAAAATACGGACAAAAATGCCAAAAGTGGGGAGAAAAAGGTAGACACTAACTAGAGATAAGAGAAGAGACCCAAGTGAGAACAAGAGCAGAGAATCCCAAGTTAAGTTTTCCTTCTTGTACCCTAAACGTAGGAAACACATTATCCAGACAGCCCTCACTTTGCATGGTCCCAGCATGCACGAGTCTCATCTGTTCATAGAGTTTAGTTAAATAATACTAGTCCCTCAATAACATGCTTCAACCTGCAGTTACCACCATCTGTTAATTACAAGAAATCGTATAAAGCAACCCTCCACAACTAACTACTAAGTAATAACAGACGCACAGCATGACCAGTGACCAACCATGCCATGTCTCTCAAGTCTGGGGGGCCGACTAGTCGCCTGGTGTCTCCCATCCTTCAGCTTATACACCATCAGCAAAGGTGTCCCTGTGCTGCCTCCTTGCCTCCCAGTGACTAACCTAGGTGCCTTTTTACAGAAGTGGATGATTGAAGGAGGGGATTGGCCAACAAAGATGAAATGCAGTGAAGAAACAAAAAGCGACAATGCTGGAAATGAAGACGTTATGACTAGAAGATGTGAAAATGGTGATGGCAAAGCAGCAGTAGAAGAGACCTAGGTCTATGGTATAAACCATGTGGGAAAAGGCCAATGAATACAAATGATCTCGTGGAGAGAGCAGTGAGTGGTGGCTTGAAGCAGGATCTCCGTTCCCTGCCCAGGAATTGGAGCTGAGTAGCCTGGATGAAAACCAGGAATCCTAGCCCCCAGTCCACCAGGGACTAGAGGCTAGAAGCAAAGTTCCCCTGGCTCTTGCCCCATGTGAAAGCAAGAATGTTTCAAAGAGGCAAAACTGTAAAATCAAGTACAAAGTTTATAATTAGAGACACAGCGCAACATGTGGGAGAGCACAGAGAGAAACAGTTTGTTTATTTAAGACAGAAGCAAGGCAGAAATACACACCCAGAGAGAAAGGGTGTGGGCATCCTCTCTAATGAGGAGAAGTGCAGTAAAGAGACAGTTAAATCATTTATACAGGGCAGTTCTTCTGGGTCTTTCTTTACCTTTGGCCAATTATCTCACTTCTTTTTCCACACCTGACCTGCCCTAGGACCCTCCCCAGTATGCGTGTGCATCACTTTGCCAAGATGGATTCCAGTGCAGAGGCCTATGGGAACATTGACAGCACCCCTTATGGGGTGGTACCCCATCCCTTTTGACCCCTGAGGAGCCTTTCTGCATGTGTTGTTGGGGAGGTCTCCTTGACCTTAAGAATGAGAAGTATGCGGTCTCTTTTTCTTTTATCCAAGCAGGACTCAGCTCCTCCTTGATCTTGTCATTATCTTTATCTTGGAGTAAGTGTCCACAGGGGACAGGCTCCAGCCGCGTGGCCTGCGGCCCTTCTATCTCCTACCTCACAAAGAACAGGAGAGTGACACCAGCAAAAAACTTGATGTTAAAGGAGCTCTCAGAGGTAGTTTGTGACATTGAAAGCATAAAGGATAAAAGATCGGAAGCTGATCCAAACTTAGAAAGGACCGTGACACTTTGCCAAGACACAGAAAAGATGCTCACTCAGTGTAGCAAGTTATATGACAAGAAGACGGCCACTGTTCCTCTTACTAAGTTTTTTACAAAGAGATGCAACGCCCTGTCAATGTTTCTAATGTTTTAAATTACAGTGTGCTAAATAATATTTGTTCACTAGTTTTTCATTTCCCTATATATTTATAACCACCAACAAAAGAGCTTTCAATGTTTGGATGAAATTTATAAAAAGTTGCTTAACGATCATAATTTTCTCAATGATTGTTAAGCTCATTTGCACGGTTTCAGCTGCCACTGTCATTTTTCCAGTCCAGCCTTAATGCTGCAAAGCAGGGAGTGCTGAATATACTAAGATCACAGGTTATGGATGACATAGGTAAAGCAAAGCTAATCATCACAATTGTAATTGTTTGTAAATTCTAAGTAATATGATCCTGTTTTTTGCAGGAAAAAAAGATGTGTGTGTGTGTGTGTGTGTGTGTGTGTGTGGTTGGGAAGTGGGTCTGTGGACTCCCCATTTGTGGAGTGGGGAAATTGTTACCGACCAGTGTTCTTGGCCTCCGTAATCAATAGACATTGATAAGATGACAGACAAGAAATTCGAGCAAGGCTTGACTGGGGCCTCTGCTGCAGCAGGGCGGAGCCAGAACAAGTAACAGGTTCCCTTGCTAGCTTGCTCACTGGGGAGGGGTCGAGCTGATTCCTCATACGAGGTGAAGGTACGGGTGTGTCCAGGGGTCGGGCAGAGAGGTGCTTAGGTGATCTGCCCATCCCTTTGGTGGTGTTGAGTGCAGGGGGCCTGCGTAGTGCCCTACTTTTTCTCCCAACACTCTGTTTCTGCTCCTAGCTCTTAGAAGTGGCAGTTGGGTTTTTAGTCCTTTTGTATCTTATTGTCCATAATTTGCCCCAACTGCAGATGCATGCAGTTGTGTTTAGTCCCTTATAGTTTCTTTGTATTCTGTTGCTTGAGGAGATATTTGTCCAGGTTCAAGCACTGCAGCAAAGGGTCCCAGGTCCCAGGTCCCAGCTTGTCTCCAAATTACCATGAACCCCTTAATCCTCTCCTGAGATTTCTGCTCATTCCTGGGGTACAAACTGGTCCAGGGTCTTACATCCTTCGAATCTTCTTTGCTTCTGGGGCTCCATCTTTCTCAAGGGCAGCCCAGCCTCTATTTACTGACACGCACCTGGCCCCTTCTTTCACTTCGCACCATGGAAGTCACCCACACTAGGCTTTTTTGAATTCAACAAGCTTTATTGAGGACGTGGGGGTCATGAAGAAGCCACCCCGGGGGGTGCGCAACCATGCGCCATTTTGCCCTTCTCTTGCGCTGTTTCTCCTTCCCTCTCCCTCACCCCTCTGGGAGCAGTGCCTTCCCTGCCCTAAGGTATTTACATAAAGCAGCCTCTCCCTTGGCTCTCAGGGGTGGGATGGGATGGGACTCTCCCAACTTTTATCTACTTCAAGTTTCTATGCAAGTATCTTACCTATCAAAGCCAGTTATCTCCCTAAGAGTAATTCTGGTGCTAGCCGGTTAATGAAGTTTAATATACGTCCACGTATATAGTACACACAAGAAAGAAGAGAATTTTATACATGAAAATACCCTTCAACGGCTACCTCTGGGTGGAGAGGAGGACAGATGACTCTTATTTTCTTCCTTTCGCTTTTCTACAGTGTATGTATTTTATAAAATGTGTACAATGTGCTTATATTAAATTTTAATAAGAAAAAAATTATCCAAACAGGCTGCGAGCAAAGTCCTGACAAAGGCAAGGACACGAGGGGCTCAGAAGGGGAGGGTATGTGCTTGGCAGGGGCGGAGAGCCACAGGCAAGTTCAGGGAGGCTGGGGCGGGGCTGGGGGTGCAGAAAGAGATGGGGCAGGGGAAGGACACAATGGAACAAAGAAATGGAAAAAGAATCAGCTCACACTTTAAGGTAACAGAATTTGGCTCCATTGTGCTCCAGCCTTAGGAAGTTGACTAATAATTACAAGGATAATTATAACAATTTTAGGTTCATCTGCACACTGTTGTTTCATTATCCTCCGAATACTGTGCTTGTTCCTAACATCCTGCTACTACAAAAGAGGAAATCGAATGGATGCATCCTTAATTTCAGCTCTATTTTGTACTTGGCTCTGACACAATTCCATCTTCAAACTGCCTGCATACTTTAAAATGAGAATTGCATTGCCCGACCCCACTACAGTCCATTCGATCTTGTAGTAGTTTAAAAGAGAATCAATCCGTTGGGACCAAAACGATCAATGTGTGTTCTCCCCTGCCCTTATGCTTCATAGGCCCCACACCCCATCTCACTCTTGGGCTTTTCTTTTCCTTGCAAGTGATGCCAGCGGTACCTGAGACTTGGGGGCTGTTGTCACTAGTGTGTGGTTTTGTGCTTTTTTTTTTTTTTTTTTTTTTACTGTTAATGAATACCATGCATTTATTAATAAAAAGTGCATAGTACAAGCCAGTACAAGCCCTTTATCCCAATCCAAGTACTCAGTAAATGATTATAATAAACGCTGGATGGCACAGGCGTGATTGGCTTGGCATGATTTAAAGTTTTAAAAATGGTAATTTTGTTTTTCTTGGGAGTTTTGATTCCAGCAGCTGGGCCCTGGAAATGGCAGGGATTCGTTGATGGGAAGGGGCCGGCCATGGAATGATGGTGATGGTGGAGGACAGTTGCACCCCTCCAGACCCACAGTCACTTAAGGGTTAATGGGCAGAGTGGGCAGTGAGCGACATGGCCATGAGCAGGGGTGACAGGAGAGTGCTGGCGATGATCCCCTGGGACTCTTTGGGGCTGTGCTCACAGCCACTTCACCTTTGTCTCACTCAAGTCCTTCCCATTCAAAGCAATAGACAAAACCCGACAAACCCTTCCTTCCTTGGTATCCTTTTTACTTTCCTCATTAAATTTCTTGGAAGAGAGATCCACACTTAACCGACTCTTACCCTCCTCCCGTTTGTTCCTCAAACCATCGCAGCCTGGATGTGACCCCTCCACCCTGTGCTCTCCTGAAGTCGGGGCTGGGTCCTGTTTTCCAGTCTCCGTCCCACTCAGCTCATCGCAGTAACTGACGTTGCTTTACGTTCTCCCCCAAACCTTCCTTCCAGCTCTCCCTGCCTCTTGATTAGTGGCTCTGACAACCCCTGGCCGCCTGACCTAGAAACTTTGGTGATACCCTCAACTCCTTCTTTGCCAACAGTGGACATACCTACAGATGCCACCCTCTTTTTTCCATCTGTGGTGCTAATTCCTTGGGTGAACCTCACACACCCTTCATCTGAACTCTGATTTCTAAGGTAATTGCATTGTGGTCAGAAACCGCAGTTTGGTTGATGATTCTTTGAAGTTTGTTCATGATGTTTCAGGGTGTATGTTTCATGATGTACGTGATAAGTTTTTATGACTGTACCGTATATACATGGGAAAGAGTGTATATTCTTGAGTTTTGGGTGCCATGTTTCCTAGCCTGCAGCAGATCAAGCTTGTTGAAATATTCCAAAGTCTTATTGATGTTGTGTCTACTGAGAGAGGTATGTTAAAATATCCCATTATGGACTTCCCTGGTGGCACAGTGGTTAAGAATCTGCCTGCCAATGCAAGGGGCATGAGTTCAATCCCTGGTCCAGGAAGATTCCACATGCTGTGGAGCAACTAAGCCCGTGTGCCCCAACTACTGAGCCCGCTTGCTGCAACTACTGAAGCCCGCACGCCTAGAGCCCGTGCTCCACGACAAGAGAAGCCACAGCAATGAGAAGGCCGCACACCACCTCAACTAGAGAAAACCTGTGTGCAGCAACAAAGACCCAAAGTAGCCAAAAAACAAATTAAAAAAAAAAAAAAGTCCCATTATGATGGTATATTTGTTGACTTACTTTTGTGGTTCTGTCAATTTTTACTCTATGTATTTTGAAGCTATGTTTTGAAGGGCATACAAGTCTGGAAGTATCAAATCTTCTAGTGAACTATGCCTTCCATTTCTTTATCTTTGATGATACTTTTTGCCTTTAAGTCTGATATAACGTCACTATGCCAGCTTTCCTTTTGTTAATATTTACCTGATCTATCTGTCCTTTCACATTTTCCCTTTTGGGGCCTTCTGTAGGTGGTGGTATAATATAGAGGTTAAAAGTATGGACTCTAGGTGGATTTTGTTTGGGTTCGAATCACCATTCTGTACAGTGGGAACTTAAATTCCAAATCTGTGGGAGTGTGGGCTGGCAGAATTTGAGTATTTCCCATCATCTTTAGGTGTTCTGTTCTGAAAGGAGCTTTAGGAAATGGAAGTTTCCGGGTGAAGCCTGCGCGATGGCTCAGCTCTAGGCCACGAGGATCGATCTAGTAAACGACAGAGACAGCGACCTGCCTTCATGGAGCTCGTGTGCTAACGGGGAGGGCAGAAAAGTAAAACCATTACTAAGTAAAGATAGAGTAACAAAGAGTGATTGGTGCTCAAGAGAAAAACAAAGCAGGAACAGGGACAGAAGCATGCCAGGACCAACTTTAAAGAGATTGGCTACAGGAGGTCTTACTAAGAATGTCACCTGAGCAAACACCTGAGGAGGTGAGGGCAGGTGTGTGGAGAGCGGGGGTCACAGCAAGCTACTGCTTGAAAATCCCTTAGCACGTGCCTCTCCTTGACAGAGGAAGATTTTTCTGGGAACAGACGTCCTAGGTGTTGTGAGAACACAGCGCATCCGCGTTCACAGTGTTCTGGCCCGTCGCTGCCCGTGGCCCTGGCAGGGAGGCCTCCACGTATGTGGCGTGTCTGTCTGTCCCTGGTGGGGCGACAGAGGCTTAGGTCCCGGTGTCAGCCCCTCCTTCCCACATACAGATTCTCTTTCCTTCTACACAATTTCTTCCACTGCGCTAGTCAGGGCCTTGTGTTTGTTTCAGTGAACGAGTCCGTCATGAACGTGGTATGACTTGGCCCTTCCCACTGGTTGGTGATGAGCATGCGGTTCCTTAAGCCACAGACTTATAAACATGGCCTGGCTGCCTTGCACAGAACAGCCTGGTCCTCCTTAGACATTTCTCCAAGCAGAGCCAGCCAGCTGCTTTGCCGTCCCCTTATTTCACTCCCCATCAGAGGGGCCCCAGCACCACTCAGGAGCCCAATGTGAACATGGGAGGACATTTCTGCTGCAGGTCCCGGGCTCAGGAGCAGCCAGGTGACCAGGTGGGGTCTGTGGAGAACGTCCTGGGTCTCCCGGCTGAGGCCAGGATGCACAGGCTGGACGAGCTTCCCTGGGGCTGCCCTTCTCTGTCCTTCGGGGCAGCCCAGGGGCCGGATGCTCCTTGAAGAGCATCCGTTGCTCAAACGGGCGCTGCGTTGGCAGCAGAAAGAAGCAGCCACTCTACTCCAGTCATACTCTTGACCTGCCGTGGAGGGTCAGCTAAGTGACGCCCATCCTTCCAGCCCCAGGCAGCCTGGGTCGTGCTGGACTTGGAGTAGTCAAGCACCTTCCCACCTGAGTCCCCTAACCAGGGATCTCCACCCCTGCAGGGCCTGGGGGTCCAGCGTACGCTGACCTCCCACGTGGCCAAAGTTTATCTGTGGAATTTGTGTAACGTTAAAATTCATGGGAGACTAACACACCATTGTAAAGCAGTTATACGCCAATAAAGATGTTAATATATATATATATATATATATATATATATATATATATATATATATATATATATAAAGTAAAGAAAAAGAAATTCACGGGGGCTTTTCCTTCTCCTCGACAGACCCCTGTGTTTTGCTATAATAATAGTGTTTTCCCTAAACTGTGGCGGGCAGAAATCTGGGCTCCAGAAGGTGTGGCCAGTGGCTCCTGGCTCCTTGGGAGTGTGTGCCCCATCCTAGAAGCTGGTGGGAAGAAGCAGGCCCGGGAGTTAGGGGGCCCGGAGTCTGGCCCTGGCTCTGCCACACACGCCACAGGCACTGCCCGGGCAGCCGGTCTGTCTCCGTGTCTGGCCTTCTGTCTGCTCTTCCATAAAACAGGAGGGTCAGGACTTCCCTGGTGGCGCAGTGGTTAAGAACCCGCCTGCCAGTGCAGGGGACATGGGTTCGAGCCCTGGTCCGGGAAGATCCCACATGCAGCGGAGCAACTAAGCCCGTGCACCACAACTACTGAGCCCGCGCTCTAGAGCCCGCGAGCCACAACTACTGAGCCCGTGTGCCACAACTACTGAAGCCCGCACACCTAGGGCCCATGCTCCACAACAAGAGAAGCCACCGCAATGAGAAGCCCGCGCACCGCAAAGAAGAGTAGCCCCCACTCGCCGCAACTAGAGAAAGCCCGCGCTCAGCAACGAAGACCCAACATGGCCAAAAATAAATAAATAAATAAATTTATTAAAAAAACAGGAGGGTCAGACAGGGGTTCCCCTCCCCCCGGTTGTCTGCAGCGTGAGCGTCAGGGCCCCACCACTCTACAGCACTTGGCTGCATTCTTTTAATTTGGGGGAAATCTTCCAACAGGATCAAACATTTTCTGTTTGTTTTTAGCCCAGTAATGGCGTTTTTAGTGGAGTCTGTGGAACATGGCTTTAGTTACTTGTAAACGGTGATTGGGGAAAATAATATTCTCTTACTATTTTTAAAGGCTCAGTTCTGGCAAACCCTGCGTCAGTGTCACATCATGTATGAGCACGCGTCTGCTTGAGATCTAAAGTGATGGATCCAAATCCCCTTCCTCCAAAAAGCACCCAGCAAATGACTCATGTTCACCAGCCTCTGGCCCTGTGGGAAACAGGAGTGAGAACCAAGGGTCTGCCCTGGACGCACAGAGTGGAGGAGACTTGCCAGGGCTTGAATGGGGCTGGTCTTGGAGCCCCTGGCAGGCGTGAGCAGCTCCTGAGTCCTGCCTGATACTTGTTCTCTAAGCGCAGGAATGGAAGCCGTGTCACTGAAGTGCTCTTGGTATGATGAGGTCATGTATGTGGGAGCCCTTGCAAATAGCTTAGTGCCTTATGAACATTAAGCTCCAATATCAGTAGACCTCTATGTAGAAGATGAGGCGTCTGTGTTGCTATCTTGATAACCTATAAAAAAAACATCCTTCCTTCCCCCAGCAACCACTTCTGTTTGTTCTGTTTGCATTCGCATGCAAATTAGTCTTTTCCTCTTCAAAGGAGTCAGTTTAACCAGGGCATTAAGTACAATTAAGTAGACATGCATTAAAATCATGCTGGCAGAAAAACAAAAAAGCGGGCCACCTGGTAGGATGTACTGCCGCTCAGAGGATGCAGGACCACTTTTACGGCTGAAGCGGGACCGTGGTGTGGTCCAGTTTCAGGGATCCTGGTTTGTGAGCAGCCAGAGAAAACTGGCTTCCTTGCCCTGAGGCATTGGCTTGTCTAAAATATTTAGTGGAAATCAGTGTTTTGCATATTTGATCAGAAGATGTGAACAAATGGGACGATGTGGCCTTCTCATGTAGCCACCACCAGCTTCCTCTAAACGACTGTCGCCAGGTGTTGCCCTGGCCGGACTGAGCCGTTGATCACGGCAGATGAAGCTGCAGGTGGTTAAGTATGTAACTGTGAGCCATTCAAGTGAAATTCCATAGAAAGTACATCCTAGAGCCGGCTATTCGGCAGAAGTCCTGGCAAAAGAAGACTGTTTGTAAATAGTCTTTCATTCACTTTTGGTTCACATCTGGCCCTTGTGTGCCCATCGCTGAGTGTTAAGTTTCTACGTGGTCTTGAGCTCACGTGGTCTTCACGGGTATGGGTTTCTGACTGAGTACGCTGGGTTTTGTGCCCTTGGTTATAATGGGGGTCTGGGGTCCTCGGGAAAGGGGAGCAGTAGGGCACAGAAGAGGGGCTGGAGGAACCTCTGGACACAGGTGCCCTTGCCCAGAGTACTGGGACAGAGGGAGGCTGGGGGTCAGAGGGCAAGGTTAATCCACCAACAGCGGTCCAGGCAAGCTTGGTGCCAAGGTGCCCTGCAGTGGGTGGTACGTGGCAATGTGGGGCCACTGTCCTTCCTCCCCCTCAGGCTGTCTCGAGCTGTAGTGGCCACGTGGAGCTCAGGGAAGTGAACAAGATTGGCCCTGTGAGGTACTGAGCATGTCACCAAAGGTGTCCCAAGGTCAGTGCCTAGTGGCAAAGCTGGAAAGATGGGTCAGTAGACAAGGTCAGCAGAGGGAATGTCTGGGCTTAGCGACAAAGGCCAGGGTGGAAGCAACAGAACGGGAGTGAGAGAACCCAGGGGGTTGGAACAAATGTCAGGGCCCTGGAGAGACTCCTTGTGGTCTGGAGCAGAGCCACAGGACTGAAGCTTCCAGAGAGTCTGCAGCATTGGGCTTGGGTGGAGAGGAAGCCGTTAGGGACACTGAGCTGCTTTGGACAGTTCCAGGGGGTGCAGACCATGAGTCACTGCAGGGTGAGTCCAGTGCCCTCGGATTCCCAGCAGCCTCACGTCGGAGCCGGGGGACCTGGGACGCAGGAGCTGGCCTCCTGCAGGGGGGCTCCAAGGGCTGAGCAGGGCACCCAGCCCCAGCCCTGACCATGAATGGCGATTGGAATGAGAGCAGGGCTGCAGTCACAGGGAGGTTGGGCTTCTAGACAGAGCAGCTGGGCAATCCAGGGTAGGAGGTCAATGTGTGTGTCCCCCCCCAGACTCATGTACTGGAACCCCAATCCCCAGCATGATGGTATTAGGAGGCAGGGTCTCCGGGAGGTGATGATGTCATGAGGGTGGAGCCCCCATGGTGGGATTAGTGTCCTTATAAGAAGACTTGAGAGAGCGTGCTTCATCTCTCTGCCACGTGAGGATATGGGGAGAGGGCAGCCGTCTACACACCAGGAAGCAGCGCTCACCGGACACGCGATCTGCCGGCACCTTGATCTTGGACTTCCAGCCTCCAGAACTGTGAGAAATAAACATTTGCTGCTTAAGCCCCCCAGTCTGTGGTATATGCTATGGCAGCCTGAGCTGACCAAAGCTGGGGGCAGGGAGCCCAGCATCTGGGGTGGGGGGAACCCCCGGGACACTGCCAGCCTCCTCCTGACATCGGGATCCCCTCAACACCCGGCTGTGGGATTCTGAACTCAAGTGCAGTCCGTGTCCCAAACGGCCTGCACATCTCCCCATGGCTGCCTTTGCATCCTGCCTACAGCTCGCAGCACCGCCGGCTCTGGCCTGGATGACCAGCAATAGCCCCTCACTGGCCTCCCGGGTTCACATCGACCCTCGGGTCCATGCTTCAGGCCAAGGCCTCATCGGCTGATCAGCAGATCTAACCACAACACCCCTTAAAACCCTTCTGTCACTTGGGTAATTCCAGTACTCTCCCAAGCCAGGCACAGCCCGGCCCCTTCTTCCCCACCAGCCTGTCGCCCTGCCCGCTGAGCCTTCGCCAGGCTGGCCTCTCCCTCAGGTCCTGCTCTGTCCTCGAGGTCTAGGAAATGCCTCCTTCTTATCTTGGCACAAACGTCCTCCTCTCTGGCCCCTAAGGAGACCCCTTTTATCTCAGATCCTGCTCTTCTCCGTGTAGCCCTCCCAATGGGGGACATCCAGCAACACGTGTCTGCCACTCACCACCATCCCAGGGTGACCCCTGCACTTACATGGTGAGCGCTCACTGGGCAGATCAGCAAGGAAATGAGGATTATCAACACAGTGAAATATTACTGAGCAGTGAAAAGGAACAGCTCTGACACTTGCAACAACGCAGATGAGTCTCAAGATGATCAGCCTGAGTGAGAGAAGCCGGACACAAGAGGACACACTGTATTATTCCACTTAGGGAAAATTCTAGAAAATTCAAATGCAACTTTAGAGACAGAAGCAGGTTAGTGGTTGCCTGAGGTGAAGGGTGGAGAGGGGCTGGACAGTGACGGGGCAGGAGGGAATGTTCTGGAGTGAGACAGTGCAGTCTGTGTCTTTGTTAAGACAGTGGTGTCAAAGCTCATTAAATTATACGCTTTAAATGAACTTTAAATGAACACAGCTTTCTGTACATGGATTATATCTTTAAAGAGTTGACTAATTTTTTTAAGTTTAAAAATGTTGCCAAATGTCCTAATTAATGCCAGTGGGCACTCATTGCCTCCATCAAGCCTAAACCCAGAGTTGTACCCGGACCAACAACACTGGTCTGACAATAACCACCGTAGATCTGACCATGCCTCGCGCTGCACCCAGCCTGCCATGTGACTGCAGTCAGTCCGTGTGACAGCCCTCTGAGGTGGTATCTGACACTCTGCTCTTGCAGCCCTGTCTACCCTCTGCCCTGGCATCCCTGGTGTAGCTCACGTCCAGCCTTGTGGCCGGAGCCCCTTGGACCAGGGTGCACCCGGCTGTAGGGCTCAGGCATGTGCCCCGGGGCAGCCTGGTACAGCCCGGTCTCTGCCGGGCACTGAGAAGGGTGTGGGTGACGTGGACAGGAGCAGATGCTGAGCGGACTGAGCTTCCTTCTCTGAGCCGGCAGCTGCCTCGACAAAGGGGTCCGGGAGGTGCTGAAAGATGGGGAAGCACGACCATGGCATGTGTGGGCTCCCTGGACAGTACTCACCTTACAGGATGCTCTCTGGCCCATTTTCAATGGAAAAGTATATTTAAAGTGGCCGCCATCCCGTAGACACTCATTAAACACTAGCATAAGACAATTGAAAAGGACAGAGAACCAGGCAGTTGAGGTTTAGACGCAGAGCACTGGGGAACTAAAAATGATTCTCCAAGAAGCCTGGGCTAGCAAGCATGGAGGTAACTTAGTAGTAAAAGTGGTGTTTATCTTGATGTGAAAGCAAAAATGGTTCTAGGGCTTCCCTGGTGGCGCAGTGGTTGAGAGTCCACCTGCCGATGCAGGGGACACAGGTTCGTGCCCCGGTCTGGGAAGATCCCACACGCCGCGGAGTTGTTGAGCCTGTGAGCCATGGCCGCTGAGCCTGCGCGTCCGGAGCCTGTGCTCCGCAACGGGAGAGGCCACGACAGTGGGAGACCCACATACTGCAAAAAACAACAACAACAACAACAAAAAATGGTTCTAATTTTCCCATTAAAGGATCGCCCCATTTGGTCAAAGGAAGAAACATCTTCCTGTCATTCATTCTATTGGGGATGCGTTGTTAAGACTCCTTTTAAGTGACCGAATAACATAATGGACAAAGTGGTGTCACAAAGGATCCAGACACTGTCATACGGCCACTTACAGCAAACCTTGATAAAAGGTTAAGCTTCTTTTCTTAGAAGGTCATGCGCACAAATTAAAAGATAAGCCTGTGCTCCGTGCCCCCTCCAACCCTGAGGGCCTCTGCTGGGCTCCAGCTGCAGTTTTCTCCTAGAGTCGGATTTTTCTTCGGAGGCCATGCAGCTCCTGTCTCCCGGGAGGCTGACTCCGGCGAAAGCAATCGCATGGGCTGCCCCTCATCCTTCCCTGGAGAGGGGTCTCCTCGCTCAGCCGAACCAAGTTCTGGCTGCCCCGGCTCATCCGTGGTAGCTGGGCAAGCGGCGCTTTTATTGGACGTATTAGTTCTGAGCCCAGGGAGCAGAACACAGCTGTCACATGATGGGGACCCCCTGGCGCAGAGGCTCCTCCCACTCAGAGGCCAGCCCAGTCGGCCCTTGGTCCCCAGACTTACTTGTCATCCTCTCACTGCGATTGTTAGTGATTATTACCTGGAGGAGCTGTAATACAAAGGTAGCGCTGGGGCCCCGTTCTTAGGGATTCCGACTTAATTGGCCCGAGGAGGAGAACCAGTACCAGGAAATTTCAGTGCGCAGCCGGGGCTGAGAGCCGCGCCAAAGGTGAAGGCCTAACCGCCTCCTCCACCCACTACGAGGCTGACGGTCCTTGATACAAGTAAGAGTAGGACACTGGGGAAGAAATGCTGTAAAGTCACAACCAATTTCTTCTTCTCCTCCCAGAAAAGGGAATAAACTCTGTTGGTGTTCACAAGTCACTTTCTTCTCTAAAAGGAAAAAGCACAATATTATATTTACAACCTCAATCTATCCATCCATTCATTCACCCACCACCCATCCATCTTCCACCCATCCACCCATCTGTCCATCTATTCATCTATCCACCCACCCATCCACCTACCTACCCACCCATGCATTCATCCATCCATCCACCTACCCACCCACCCATCCACCCATCTACCCACCTGTCCATCTATTCATCTATCCACCCACCCATCCACCCATCCACCCACCCATCCATCTATTCATCTATCCACCCACCCATCCACCCATCTACCCACCTGTCCATCTATTCATCTATCCACCCACCCATCCACCCACCCGTCCATCTATTCATCTATCCACCCACCCATCCACCCATCCACCCACCTGTCCATCTATTCGTCTATCCACCCACCCATCCACCTACCTACCCACCCATGCATTCTTCCATCCATCCACCCATCCCTTCATCCATCCACCCATTTATCTATCCTTCCGTCTCACCCATATACACTGTGTATCCAAAGCTGAGCTGAGGGTGAAGGAAGAAGACTGGGCAAAACATGGGGTGGGGGTCTAGAGGGCTTGTGTTTCTCCTGATTCTGCACCCCCTAGACAGTTGGCTTTAGGTAAGTCCCTTAATGAAGCTGGGGCACAGGCCATCTGATCAATAAGAACACTGGACAAAAACAGCTTAAAGTAGCTCTATTTCTAGAGGTCTGTGGATTTATAAGTCATGGGCTCTGCCATAAAAACGTTTACCACATGGTTGGAGATACAAGAAACATAAATACAACAAAAAAATAGGATGTCGAGGACCACATGCATCTCACTTAAGACAGAGATTCAGGGCAGAGTCCCTGCTGGCACGGCTGCTAACTGCTTTCCTCCAAGTTCTAGGGGTATTTTCACGCACGAAGGTGAAAAAAGAGCTGAAGAGCTCTTCTGAAGAGCTGGCACAGCAGAGTGCATGATCTGAGTTGCTTTTGCAAGTGTGGTCATAAGCTTGTGCCGTTAATAGAAAGTATCTAAACTCTGGAAACAAGGCCAAGAGGCCTGCGTGTTTCCAGTGTCGCCTGGAGGCTTTGTTTTATAGGCTTACCCAAGGCTTAGCCGCATTTTTAGGAGGATGGGCCATTGTTTGACTCTGTTATTTACTGTTAGTTAAGGGCTCAGACTCTGTGAAGTTCCGTGTTACATTCTAGATGTTTGTCCAGTGGAGTCGAAATGATTCCCTGTTCAGTGAAGAGAGAACCACCAATTTATTGCCCTGCAGAACACTAAGCAGATTTGTCTGAAACATTAAAAATCTATTTTAGTGAGTCTTCCTCCAGGCACTATATAAATTTTCGCACTTCAAATGCATTTGAACCAGCGTTACCGACTTCCTGGCTCCCTCCCTAATTGATGGGCTTAATACAATCTTGGGCGTGTGTTCATTCTGTTGAGAGCCACGTTTTCAATTCTCTTCAAAATTTCCCTGGGATAGCACTGACCCAGCCCTTCTCCCCCCACCCAGTGCCCTCCTGAGGGGACAGGACAGGGTCTCAGCTGACAGGAGAGGAGGCGCCCTGCAAGGGGTCCTGGCCCACCTGGACTGGGCCCCCAGCACCCGCCTGTGACCCTAGCTCCGGCCTCTCTCAGAAGTGTGGCTTTGCACTGGTCATCAAGCAGGGACAGGGACTGGGGGACCAGGCTGCCTGGGACAAGCTGGGCCGCTCCTCTGTTCCCTAACCTCAGCAGCCCCACCCTGGAGACTCTGGGGGCTGGTCACCAGGAGGCAGGGGAAGCGCTTGGCACTCACATTGCCGTCCGTCCTGGCTCCCGGGTGGTTGGAAGGTGCGTCCGTAAAGAGGCCGGGGTGGGCATTTCAGGTTCATTGAGCTTATTGACTAGGGGAGTCTCACCCAGGAAGTTCAAAGCCCAGGGCAATGCACTGAGTGCACCCCACCCCCATCAGCTGACTTATACATTGATTTGGCCACAAGGTTACACAAGCAATAGCGGAGACGGTGGGAGCAAAACTTACTGAAGGCAGTTTGGTAGCTCGGGGTGAGGGGCGCGACCGCGTTCTGGGGACTTGTGCCAGTAACTCTACTCCTAAGAAGCTACGTGAAGACAAAGAATGCTGTGGAAAGATAGACATTGGAGTTACAAAATTGGGTCAAGCCTAAATGGTCAAAAATAGGGAGCTAGTTAAATAAAGAATACAGAGCCATAAAGTGGAGTGACACGCAGCCACTAAAAAATAATAATTTCAGTAAAAAGATAAATACTGCCATTAAAAAAAGCCCATCAGAAAAATTCTCTCTGTCTCTCCCTCTCCCTCTCGCTCTCTCATGATCCCAATCTCCTAAAGACAGTTTAAATGTGCATGAAAAGATGAATGGAAAAGAGAAGCCAAGCAGCTGTCTCTAGCT
This sequence comes from Orcinus orca, assembly GCF_937001465.1. Classification (NCBI taxonomy): domain Eukaryota; kingdom Metazoa; phylum Chordata; class Mammalia; order Artiodactyla; family Delphinidae; genus Orcinus; species Orcinus orca. Next base: position 7,722,420 of record NC_064572.1, read on the forward strand.
GGTAAGAACACAGATGATCTCTACTTTCTCACCTGCATTTTTACATCTCTAACATGAGCACATCTTCAATTTGTAACAGCAACGAACGGGGGAGGGTTTTGTTCCACCTGCAGCAGGCCCTCCCTCTGTATCTGGCGGCTGTTTCGTCTGTGTGCAGCGGGCAGAGGCAACGCTAGTTTGCAGAACTCTTACGACACCAGCCTGGCTGTGTCCAGCGACCCCGCCCTTTGCCGGCCTCTGGCTGCATTGACCCCGATCATGAACTAGATCCTCAGATTCTGTAACCGCTGCCACGCAAACAGTGATGCCACACGTACATTTCAGACGGAGAACAAGGCCCAGTGTCTTCCTTCGAGCTTCCTCCATCCAGTGTCCCCAGGTAGCGGTCCTTTCCCAGCTCCTTGTCAGTTCCTGCCGCAGGGGTACGCTTGTGCTTCCAGATCTTTCCTCTCGCTCATCTGGTCCTCTGATCTCCCCTGGGCTGTCGCCCTCACCACTCAGGCCCAAGGCCGGAATCTGCGGAGAAAACGCTTTGACCTCCCCGTGCCCGACAATTCGTGTCACACAAACAAACAGAACAGCTCTCTTGGTTGCTGAGTCTGCAGTGTCTGTGTTTAGGTCAATGGTCCCTTTACAGTTTTCTCCAGGAACAGTGATTGGAACCTTCTTCAGTCAGGTTGTTTTCTAGAACAAAGGAACAGTCTAAAACCCATTCAAGCCTCCATAACAGATGAACCAAAGTCAGAGAGAGATCATAGTGACAGGAACAATTTAAGCGGTTCCTGGGTATCAGGCTAAATGCTTCACACAATTACTTCAATGTACCAGGTAATAAAGGAACATCACCTCCATTTTCCAGATGAGCTGAGGTTTAGTCATTTGCCCAACGTTGTAAGTTAGCTGGTGGCAGGGCAGGACTTTGCCCCTGGCTGTATACTCTCAACCCCACACCATGCTGGTGCCTGGTCGTGATATCTCACCAGGAGACTCAGGGATGATGGAGGATCCCCAGTGCTGCCAGGTATGACGTTAAGTCACCAGAGACGTTCCCACCCTTCGCGGCCCAGCTCCGGGGCTACCTCCGAGTGTCAGGGGACAGCCCTTCTGAATCTAGCGAGAGCCGTGAGGCTCCAAAGGGGCAGGGGCCCCCTCGCCCCCTCCTCCCTGTGTTTCTGCCTGGGCTTCTGGAAAGCAGAGCCTGAGACAAGTCCTTGGGGCCCCCGGGGGGGCAGGCGAGGAGGGGATGTGAACGGGAAGGAGGGAAGGCCACCTGGGTCGCGCCGTCCGGCTCTGCTGCTCGTGCTGTGACCCTGTGGGGCCGCCTCTCAACTGCCCACCTTGTGTTTTGCGTGTGTGTCGGGGGTTCCCTGGACCACTCCTCTCCTGGGCAGGCTGCTGGCCTAAGTGGACCCAGAAGATTCAAGCAGAGCACAGAGCCGTTGGGTCCTGCTGTACAATCTCTCTTCTCTAGGATGTGCACTTCCTTCCGAGAAAACATCCTCCTACCCCCAGGGACAGGGTCACCCTCTGTCTGCAGCAGGTTGGGCACATCCGCCATCCCCTGTAGCCAGGTTGTTTGCCTTAGATGCTCCACGTGTGGGACACTAAGGGCAGTCAGGTTAGCCCTGCTCAGCTGGGGTCTCCCCAGGCCCCAGGCCTCGGTTCCTGACTTAGGTGAGCAGCTGCTCAGAAGGGAGAATATTCATCTCCACCCAACACACAGTTCACTTCCTCTTCACCCAAAGCAGCAAAGGCTGGGGAGACAGCCCTGCCCCCATCACCCCGTTCACAGCTGCTTCACCAGATCTGCCTCTCAGGGTCCCTGCCTGAAACGTCTGCTTCTGGTGGACGGTTTGCCACCAGCTCCTGAAGGTCCTATCCCTCACCTGCTTGCAGTTTTGAGAAGCTTCTTCCAGCCCACCTGTCATTTAGACCCTTGGCTTTGACCGGCACTTCCTATGCCGGGTGTAGAACGCTTTCTTCTGGGTTTCCTGATGGAACACAGCTACGAGGTAAAGCTTTGTCCGAATCTCAACTTTCACATTTGTGTGATTAGACCTGAGGCTCTCACTACGCCATCCTGGACCCCAGTACCAATCGGCGCTTTGTGCTGCAGGCAGTCGTTTTTGAGTCCAGTTCATTCCCCCTGTGGCAGCGGGGGGATTGGGGGGAGGGGGTGGGAGGGACACAGGGTGTCATGAATCCATGAACCTCTTGGAGATTAATGCGAGGAGAGGGAAGCAGACCCCCCCCCCCGCCTGCCCCTCCTGGGCAAGGCGTCTCTAGGTGGGGGGTGCCCTCAGGACAGGGGGTCCTGCTGGTCACACGTGGATGCCCAAGCGGGTTCTCGGGGCTGATTGAAAAAATGAACAAAATGTCGTGATCCGAGCACGGGTTGCAAAAGCATTTCCAGACACAAGGAGAATGTAAGGAAGGTAGATTTTATTAAAGAGAAGGGTCTCTGCCAGAACGGCAGGCCGACTTCCTGGTAGCCGGGGAAAGTCGACACTGAGCATGGGTTGCTTGTCTGTTTTTATAGCCAGGGAAGCTGCAAGTCATCTGCTGACTGGGCAGGGTATGTGTACTTGCAGTGTGCTGAGCGGGAGAAAATGGGAGCAAATGTCTTTCCTTCTATGGGATGGGAAAGGGGCGGGGCATGCTGCTCGGGAGGGCTCTGGGACATGGCAATGGTCCCATTGTGACAGAGTGATGGGAGTCCTGTAACTCTTTGTTCCAGCAATATTGGCCTTTTGAGTTTATCTTTTTTGTTTGTTTGTTTTTGCGGTACGCGGGCCTCTCACTGTTGTGGCCTCTCCCGTTGCGGAGCACAGGCTCCGGACGCGCAGGCTCAGCGGCCATGGCTCACGGGCCCAGCCGCTCCACGACATGTAGGATCCTCCCGGACCGGGGCACGAACCCGTGTCCCCTGCACCGGCAGGCGGACTCTCAACCACTGCGCCACAGGGAAGCCCTTGAGTTTATCTTTCTCTTCGTCCTTGGAGCGCACCCACAAGACTTCTCCGGCAGCCGCACAGTGCTCCTTGCAGGGCTCACCTCAGCTCCATGGAAGCTGGACTAAGGGAGGTGTTCCCTTATTTTCAAATGTCAGTGATCGCAGATGTTGATCAAGCGTGTGCATGCGCTGCTCTGCGACTTCCGGGTATTAACGCAGCTACACCTTACAGGTGTGCGTCGTTAGCACCTCTAGCCGCAGGTGAGAGAGCTGCTGCCCCGACAGGTGGGGGCACTTGGCTGCTGGAACCACTGAGAAGGGGCGGAGTGGGGCCCGGACCCCATGCAGCTCGGCCCGAGCCTGTTTCCCTCGCACTGCCACCAACTGTCCTTAGAAACATCCTTATTGCCAATCTTTCTGTCTAACCTCTCCTGGCTGAGCTGGCCTGGCTGAGACGCAGGCAAACCAATCACTGAGACCGTGAGAAGGAGACAAAGAGTGACGCGGAGTACCTTGAGTGCAGGGACTGTGTCCCATGACTCCCTTTTTAATTTTAATTTTGAATGGTGATAAAATACACATAACATGAAAGCCACCATTTTAACCATTCTCTAAGCGTAGGTTCAGTGGCTGGAAGAACATTCACACTGTTGTGCAACCATCACCACCATCCGTTCCCAGAACACTTTCATTTTGCAAAACTGAAACCCTGTGCCTGTTACCCAATCACTCCCCCATTTCCCCCTCCCCCAGTCCCAGCCCTGCTCTCAGTAACTCTCTATAAATAGAATCGTACAGTATTTGTTCTTTTGTGACCGGCTTACTTCACTGAGCATCGTGTCCTCAGGATCCACCCATGTTGTAGCCTGTGTCAGAGTTTCCTTCCTTTTTACGGCTGAATAATACTCCATTGTACGGATGGACCGCATTCGGTTTATCCGTTAGTCAGTTGGTGGACACTTGGGTTCTTCCACCCTTTGGCTATTGTGAATAATGCTGCTATAAACCTGAGTGTACAAACATCTGTTCAAGTCCCTGGGTTCAGTTATTTTGGGTATATGCCCAGAAGTGCGATTGCTGGATCACATGGTAGTTCAATGTTTAATTTTTTGAGGACCCTCCATACTGTTTTCCACAGTAGCTGCACCAATGTACGTTCCCACTAACAGTGTAAAAAGATTTCAATTTATCCACATCTTTGCCAATGCTTGTTATTTATTGCGCTGTTTTTTTTTTTTTTAATAATAGCCATCCTAATGGGTGTAAGTTTGTGTCTTACAATTTTTGAGTTCCTTGTGACCCTCTAGCATGGTACAAGCTTACATTTGTAGGAAAATCTGTGATTTTCAAATTACACATGTATTGCCTACATGTGAAGTTGTGGGGAAGATGTGATTCCCATCTCACTGGTGAGGAAACCGAAGCTGAGACAGATGGAATGATTTATCTGAGATGAGAAGGCTTGTGTGTGACGGTGGCAGGACCAGCACCCAGCACTGCAGCTGCCCTGGCCGGCCGGCGAGGAGGACACTTCCCATGTGCCGGGCAGGGTCCAGCCCTGGGCTCTGCAAAGTAGTGTCCTCACTTTACCAACAAGGCAGCAGAAAGGGAGGCTGAAAGGAGTCCCCTGCCACGCAGCCTGGGAGGGTACCTCTGCGGCCCCGGGCCCTGGGCCACAGCCTGCTCCCTTTCCGAGCTCAGAGCTGGCTTCTGAGAGTGAAGAGGGATAAAGAAAAGCAAGAGGTCCTGACTCGACAGCAGTAAAAAGTGCTGGGGAGGGGCTTCCCTGGTGGCGCAGTGGTTGAGAGTCCGCCTGCCGATGCAGGGGACACGGGTTTGTGCCCCGGTCCGGGAAGATCCCACATGCCGCGGAGTGGCTGGGCCCGTGAGCCATGGCCGCTAAGCCTGCGCGTCCGGAGCCCGTGCTCCGCAACGGGAGAGGCCACAACAGGGAGAGGCCCGTGTACCGCAAAAAAAAAAAAAAAAAAAGTGCTGGGGAAAGTAGGGCCATTGGGTCGGGGGGTACCTGGCTCCTATTAGCCACGTACCAGCTGTCTTTCTTGCAAAGAAGAAGTATAACCTCTGGTCTCGTGTTCCTCATGTTCAAGACAGGGATGGCAGTGACAAAGCCCATGGGTGTTCGGAGGACCCACAGTGCATCTCCCAGCCCAGGGTGGCTCAAGGCCAGGCCAGCGAGCATCCCTCCCCTCCCAGGGCCTGAGCGTCCCTCCCCTCCCAGGGCCTGAGCAGCCCGGGCAGGTCTGCCCCACACCCGCAAGCAGCAGCTGTCCTGTTCTCTGTGGTCCAGGCCGGGAAGGGAGAAGGGACCTGTGAGAGGAGTGATTTAGCAGGCCAGCAGCCGTGCTCTGAGTGTCACGGGGCCAGCCCCCATCAGACAGCGCTGGCCACTTTCCAGAGCCGTATAAATAGCTGCGAGGGTGACATTGCAGAGGCCTCTGCCTTGGAGCGCCAGGAAAGGTCATTCATATTCTAGGCAGCAATAGGACTTATGTTACTGAAAATAAAGATTTCATGTATTTGTACACATCTGTCCATGGATGTGTCCTACAAACACACTTTACAGTGACCTTCCGGGGGTCTGACCCCACAGCTCAGCCGGCACCTAATCCGTATGGGGTTATTAACAGGATCTGGGGACCAACCGTGAGCCCCTCTGAAATATAATCCTTGCCTGTCAGAGGCTTTCAGAGCTCAGCTCACTCTACCGTGGAATGATGGTGTTCCTTCAGCACGCCTGCTAAGAAATTCTTATGCTAGCAACGTACGCTGCCCTGAAGTGTTTCATGGAAATTAGATTTCGGGAGAACAAAATAGCACAGAGCTCAGAGGCTGCAAGAGGCGGGATCCCTCTTTGTTCCTCATCTGCCCAGTAATTAATTTCCTCCACAGCACAATTTGAAGGAAAAGATTGTGTTCATTAATTTATCTTCCACCTGTTCCCAAGGTTGATTTTGAATGCTTTTTAACAGGAGACTTTGTATCCAGGAGGGAGATTTAATATCATCCCAAGAGCTGTCATCTGAGTGCCATGGACCAGGCTGCCCTGAGTGATGTCCCCAGACGAAACCACTTGGGCTTGAGTGACTATCACAGTGAGGTCCTGGGTGAGGAGAGCCTCTGCCGACCCCAGAGGGCACCCTGCCCTCACTCCTCAACGGGAGTTTTGGGAAGATATTCAGGGTCTCCGGGGAGCACCAGATCCCCACGCCTCCCGTTCCCCCTTTTCCACCCAAGGCAAGTGAGTCATAAGTGTCTAGAATGTAACTGTAGAAACACCAGGACACAATTAAGCTCAAGTACAGGAAGCACACAGATACTTTCTGTGGCAAATCTGATTATCTGCAGCAAATGAGCAGGGTGGAAACTTCCACCTGAAATCTCGCCCATCACCTCATTTTCAACTGTTTATTTTTTCTTCAGACGTAGGAATTACAGAGTGGTAGCATTCAGAAAATCATATTTAACCCTCATTTAGATGCAATCTGAATCACCTGAATGAAATGTGAACACTTTTCTAGATTTACAGGGAAAATAAAAAGAAATTTAAACCAGCAAGAAAGGCATTAGATGTTTTTTTCTGTACCCAGTGCATACAATACCAGGATCTTTCTGCCAGCACTGGGGCTCTTTTCCTCAGCTATAATGGAGAAGAAAAAAGTATACAATTCCAGGAAAGCATAGTTTGGGATTCAGAAGAGCCATCCATTCTGCCATTTAGTTATTTATTCAACAGATACCTATGGAGCCTGGCATGGTGCCGGCCCCTGGAAGGTCAGTGGTAAGCAGACCGCACTCCCTCTTCCTGCCACTCGCTGTCTAGCCAGAGAAGCTGAGTTATCACAACAGCTGTGACACTTGTAACTGTGCTACGGGTGTATGAGGGAGGCTTGCCCTAGCTTGCGATGGGGCGATGGCAGGGAGGCTCCCCTGTGCACAAAATACTCAGCACAGACCAGAAGGAGGGACATCCCTGGAGGAAAGAGGGTGGGGAAGAATGTTCTGGGCAGAGAACAGCATGTGAAAAGGCCCTGTGGTCGGAGGGGACATGGACACGTGGAAAGCTTACAGAGGCTGCGGGGCTGGGTGGGAGCAGAAGTGAAGAGTGAAGGTGAATACAGCCTGGAGGGGCGAATGGGGCTAAAGGGGTAGGGGTGGGGGCCACACTGGGCAGGGAGCCACAAGCCAAGGTCAGGACTCTTGATCCGGATGAGGGGTCAATCAGAGTCTGACCTCAGGCCTCTTATAGTGCAAAGCAGGTCTCCCTGGGCTTGACCCCTGGCTCTGTTCTGCAGTATTCGAGGGGCCTGGGCTTGGCGTTTGAACATCTCTGGGGCTCCGTGTCCTCGTCTGTAAAAGGAGGTAACGATACTCCATCTTCAGAGGGTTGGTGTGAGGATTAAATGAGATTACGTGTCTGGGGGCTGAGATTCGTGCATGGACCTTTCTATGCTTGAACATTACCGTCGTCTTTTGTTATTATCTTTGAGTGCCTCTCACCAGATAATCTCGAAGCGCTTTCCAGCTCTGATGTTCCAGGTTTCTAAAAATCTTTTCTGAGATTTTCACAGTAACTCTCGCCCTCATAAATGCAAGGAGTGATGATTTTAATTATCGAGCACAGGGCTGTGTTTCAGGTACATGGACCCACGGGAAGCCACGGGATGGGATGAACTGACCCAGAGAACGTGTGCCTGGAGAGAGGAGAGGAAGGCTGAGGTCAGGCCCCGAGCATCACCGACGCTGATGGAACAAAAAGAAAGAAACCAGCGAGGGGAGGAATTGTCAGGATGGGACTCGGATACTCATAACCCCTAAGTTCAGGAGGAGGTGGTGCTGAAGGAAGTGGGAGCTTCCAGGAGGGCAGACCCTGCTGATGACTCCCCCAGGGGGAGGACAGAGGGCAGGACCAGTGGATCTGTTGGCCTGCAGCTCTTGGGTACCTGGGGCCCTTATGGTGTCAGTATGCAGACTGGGAAGAGATGTCGTCCTCAGGAACCTGAGCTCCACTTGCAGGAAATTGTCCTCACTTGTGATGTCATTGGGACCAGACCCTCCTACTGTCGGCCTGATATCCCCCTGCGAGGGCCACCGTGTGACCTCTGGCCTTAGCCTTGGACAGAGCACACCTGCCCATCGGGGTGACCACCACACAGGCAAGCTCTGAGAACACAGCTTCGGAACGCACCTGACTGGGGGCAAAGGAACATCAAGAATTCGAGAACTCGGTGGATGGGGGTTGAGGCAGAGGCCGGAGTAATGTGAGATATTTGGAGGCTGAACGGCAGAAGCCTGTGGAAAGGCAGAGAGAGAGAACTGAGCACCCAAGGGAAGAGGCTGAATGGCGATCCTGAGGGCTGGAGCCCCAGGGGCTCCTTCCAGCTGTGGGCCCACTGCCCACCCAGCCTGGAGACAGCTGTGCCCAGGGGGCTGCAGCCCGGCCTGCACTCCCCTCACTCGCTGAGGGAGGATCTGCAAGCACGTGCTCTTTATTTGCTCTCACTACATCTGCCTGGAAACAGAAGCCCAGCCACAGATTGGACTGAAAAATGGAAAAAGGACTTTTGGGCGGGCATGCTGGGAAGGGAGGCAGAGGGTGTGGCTTCACAAACCTGTCCATCGCAAACACGTCTGGAATTCGAGGGAGGCTGTTTTTCAAAGTGAGACCCAGGATTATTTTCAGAAGAGCAAATTCAGATTCTTGGGCCCTGCCTGGAATACGCTGAGGCAGAATCTACGTTTCCCCCCCCGCCCAGGGTCCCTGGGCCATCTTAGGCAGTCTGAAATTTGGGACGCATGGATTAGGCGATTAGGTTACACAGGACACTGGTGTGTGTAGGGGGGGCGAGGGCAGAAAGGACCTGGCCCCCAGCTGGGAAAACAGTGCCCAGCCTAGAAAGGAGACGAATGACCCCGAGTGCCAAGCAAACTGCGGAGGGTGTCTCAGAGATCGTGCCACTTCCACCACGTCCCGTGGCTGGGGGACACAGGGCCTGGGGGTGGGTGCCCGGGGCACTGTGCAGAGGAGGCCACAAGCTTGGCTCTGAGCCCCTGGGAACAGGAAGGAGGAGTGAATAAGGGCAGAGGGGAACTTAGAGGGGCTTGTTCAGGGAGTACAGAGTCTCTCAGCTTGGCAGGTCCAAGAGTTTGTGCAGGGAAAGGAAGTGGGAAATAAGGCTGAAGGGTGAGTTCGTGCTAAATGGTGCCGGGCTTTGCAGGCGATTCCATGCAGCTCGGCCAGGAGCCCGCTCTGGGCTGTTAAGCCAAACAAGATGCGGTGTGTGTCCTCACTGAGCTCGCGGGCCTGAGGTGGAGACGGACAGACACGCGTAAGCATCGCTTGAAGCAAGGGCACAGGAGCAGAGGAAGGTGCCGGGGCCCGGGGAAGGGGCAGCGCTGACCCTCTGCAGGCGTGGGCTGGCTCCCCAGACGGCAAATTCCTGGTCCCTGAGTCTCCACGTGGAAAGCTCTAGACGGTTGTTACCTGTAGGCAGTGGGCAGAGCCCGAGGGGTCCTCCAAGCAAAGGAGGGACATGATGAAAGCAGCAGTTCTAAAATCAGAAAAATTGACCACCGGTGTCAAAAGTGAGCCCAACCCCGGCTCCCAAGTGTCCCTCAGTGACCCCCAGTTTCTCTGCTGTGCGTTGATCATCTGGGGTCACTTCCCCCACCTCCGCCTTCCCCTTTATACTCGGTGCAGGGCCTGGCTTCTTCTACCTCCTTCTTTCCTATTGATGGGTCCGAGTTAATCACTTTTTCAGGCATTCAGGAAAACAGGCAAGTGGCTCATAGTTCACGGATGTCGAAGTCTAGGCTGACAAGGGGTGTTTTCAAGGAGGAAGAGAAGCGAGTGGGGTGGGTGTATTTTTCAGTTATAATAAGACCTTGGATACCTTATGTAGACTCTTGGGGATTAATGACACCGGTCCTCCTTTTCGTTCCCTTGCCCAAAGAATAAGAAGACATCTCCAGACATCACGTCTCTGTCCTCCAAGTGCCCCCTTGTCATCAGGCGTCACGACCTTGTGGGGTCCCAGGAGGAGAGAATGAAGGAGTGGGAAAGGCGGCGGAGGGCAATGTGCCTGAATGTGTCTGCTGAGCCCAGGCCGGAGGGATGCTCCCACGGTCTCCTGCTTGGGGAGCTGTCATCATTTTACCCACCGGAGCCCAGGTGTCCTGCTGGAGGCACTGAGACTCAGCTGCAAGACCACTGCTGGCTCATGAGACGTGGTTCTGACCCAGAGCCTCCCCGAGGCCCTGGTTTTATGTCTCCTTTTGCCCAGAAGGAGAACAGGTTTGTGATGCCCTTGGTCATACATTTGTGGAGACTTCTGGCCAGACCCAGAAAAGCAGTGAGAGGACGGGAAGGAGGATGAGGATCTGTGCGCGGGGAGGCGCCCGGCTGGGCGCTAGAGGTGGGCGCTGGTCTCGGCCACTGAGCACAGGCTCCTGGGAAGCACACGTGGCTGGGAGCCGGGACCCTGGTCTGGCCTTGCCTCTGACTCTTCCTGCCTCACCCTCAGAGGCTGAGCTGGGCTGTAGACTCAGTCCAGGGGGTTGCATTAGATGACCCCTCAGATCGTGTTCCATCAGCTAATGCTTAACAGCCTTGCAGAAGCCCCAGAAGCTTTGGCTAAAGGCTGCCTCTTTGCATTCCCACGGCCCGTGAGCTATCACCGCACCAACCTGGTGTACGGAGCACCCTGCCAGCCCCCCGGTGAGCCCCCAGGTGGCCAGGGTCATGACCTTCACCTTTGTAACCCCTGCATCTTTGCTGGTGGACCAGCTGCCTTCAGATCTTCCCCCTCGTTGCTGTGACCCACACGGCAGATGGGGGTCTTGCAGCAGCAGTAGCTAAGCGAGGTAAGGGAGCGAATGGTAGCAGTGCCCATGAGGCTTGACACCAAGTCAGGCGTGACTTTGTGTGCTAATAGCAAGGCGGGAGGGGACCTCGGGGAAGACCCCAGCAGCCTCCCCCTCCCCCACTGGAGGCTTGAGGAGAACGAAGTCTCCTTCTTCATGGCACGGTGATGGGCCCTTAGGTCTGTCCTTTGCATCATGGGAGCAGAGGGCACCCTGTAAAGGGAAATTCGATGGATTCCTTTATTAGTTAATTCAACAGGTGCCCCCTGAATGCTCATCACACGTCACTTTCCTGTGCTGGGCACTGTGGACCCAGCCTCACAGTCCGAGCGTGCGGCCGTGATGGAGCACCGTGGGCGGGGCAGCTCGAACAGCAGAGATAACTGTCTCACAGCTCTGGAGCCTGCGAGTCCAAGATCAGGGTGTCAGCAGGGCTGCTCCCTCTGAGGCTGTGAGGGCGATTGTGGTCCAGGCCTTTCTCCTCGGCTTGCAGATGGCCATCTTCATCCTTGCGTGGCGTCCTCCCTGTGTGTCCGTCTCCAAATTTCCCAGACGTATTGGAGTAGGACTCGCCCTAATGACCCCATTTTACCTTGAGTATCTCTGTAAAGACCCTGTCTTCAAGTGCTATGGTCTCAGTGTTTGTGTCCCCACCCAAACTCGTATGTTGAAATCCTAACCCCAAAGGTGATGGTATTTGGAGGCAGGGCCTTTAAGAGTTGCTTAGATCGTGAGAGTCCCACCCTCCTGATGGGATTGGTGCTTTTATAAAAGAGACCTCACAGAGACCCCTTCCACTGTGTGAAGACACAGTGAAAAGGTGCCCACTGTGACCCAGGAGGATGGCTGTCACCAGAATGTGACCATGCCGGCGCCCTGATCTCGAACTTCCCACTGTCCAGAGCTGTGAGGAATACATTTCTGTTGTTTATAAACCAGCCAGTCTGTGGCATTTTGTTATAGCAGCTGAAACAGACGAAAACACCAAATAAGGTCACATTTGGAGGTGCTGAGTTAGGGCTTCAACATAGGAATTTGGGAGGAACACAAGTCAAACCATAACAGAGAAGGCAATTTCAGCCCCGAACATCACTCTGAGATTAGCCCAAATCGCCTGGCAGAATCCAAGGGGCCTGGAGGCGGGAGAATCATCGCTGGGAGAGAGAAGGAAGCACCTGCATGGGGTGCTTGTCCAAAAGGTTGGGCCCCGGGGGAACCCTGTGGTGGTGCAAGGGCATGGAGACCAGGGGCAGCGCAAGGCCTTGGGGGTCAGAGGAGGGGGGTGAGCAGAGGAGGAGGAAGGAGATGCTGAAATGTCCCTGCCTGGCCTGCTCTCCCCCAGCCCAGCTCCGAGCAGGACGGATGAGATTTCTCTCTGGAGAATCGCACCCCCTCGGGAAGGCTCACGTGGAGGGAAGTTCGTGTCCTGTAGTGCAGGAGCTCTCAGGCCTGGCTGCCCATTAGATCAGAATGTCTGAGGTTCTGTCTGGGCGTCTGCAGATTCCAGAAGTTCACTCCTCAGCTGAGAGCAGAGACTCACCTGGGCCAGTGCAGGGCACAGACGGTGCTGGCTCTCGACTTCCACTCACCGCCTGCTGCCCGGGCTGTCACCTAATATGGGGCCCCACCCAAACCTGCCAGCTGCCTCCTTCTAGAAACATCACCAGCATCGCCTGGGAGCCGGCCCCCTCTGTGGATGCTTTCCCATTACCACGATGACTGTCCCTGCTCTGGCATCATGAATACGGGATGCTGCGGTTAGGATGCCCTCTCGGAGGACAGGTGATTCTCTAGGCAAGATGTGGGTCCACTCACAGAGCTCGGCCTGCTGAGCAAAGCACGAGGTGAGTACTTAATGTCACAGGGCAGGTGAAACCTGGGGGTGGTGACCGCCGGCAGGAGGAGGGCCAGCCGGCACACACAGAAGGGGCCATATCGCACGTGGGGCTATCAGGGGAAGGTGGGACACAGCCTCCCCTTGGAATGCTGGCAGACACGCTCTGGGTGGGGGAGAAAGGGCACATCTCACCTTGGGAGGACGTGGACCAGGTGGAAGCCCTTGCTCCTGGGAGGGTGCAGAGCCAGGCCCAAGCAGGAAGTGACCGGTGCTGAGTGACGCCTGGGACCCACCTCGTGCGTTCTCGCCAGTGACGTCCAGGGAGCTTCAGTCTCCACTCTCCTTGCCCTCCAAAACCATTCTGACTGCAGGGCTGAGAAACACGTGCCAGTGTGTGTGAGCAGTTGCCCCTGAAATGGTAACCTCTGGAGGGTTTGCTGAGAAAATCCAGACCCTGAGAGCGACAGCCAGGAAGCAGAGCTGCAGCTGTGGACACTATTGGTGCACGTGGTGGCAGTGTTCATGGTGACAGTGCCCATGGTGACAGTGCCCGTGACGGCTCCTGCAGAGCCCCCGTTGCAAACAGCAGTCCCAGCAGAGGCATGGCACTCTCCAGGTCAAGCTCCAGGCAACCAACGGAAATGGTAAAGAAACACCCCTTGAGAGAGGGGGAAGATGGTGGAAGAGTAAGACGCGGAGATCACCTTCCTCCCCACAAATACATCAGAAATACATCTACACGTGGGATAACTCCTACAGAACACCCACTGAGTGCTGGCAGAAGACCTCAGACCTCCCAAAAGGCAAGAAAGTCCCCACGTACCTGGGTAGCACAAAAGAAAAAACAGAACCAAAAGAATAAGGATGGGACCTGCACCAGTGGGAGGGAGCCGTGAACGAGGAAAGGTTTCCACACACTAGAAGCCCCTTTGTGGGCAGAGACTGCGGGTGGTGGAGGGGGGAAGCTTCAGAGCCACGGAGGAGAGCACAGCAACAGGGGTGCGGAGGGCAAAGCGGAGAGATTCCCGCACAGAGGATTGGTGCCGACTGGCACTCACCAGCCCTAGAGGCTTGTCTGCTCCCCCGCCAGGGTGGGCGGGGCTGGGAGCCGAGGCTCGGGCTTTGGTCGGAGAGCAGGGAGAGGACTGGGGTTGGCGGCGTGAACACAGCCTGCAGGGGGTTAGTGCATCACGGCTAGCCGGGAGGGAGTCCGGGAAAAGTCTGGACCTGCCGAAGAGGCAAGAGACCTTTTCTTCCCTCTTTGTTTCCTGGGGTGCAAGGAGAGGGGATTAAGAGCGCTGCTTAAAGGAGCTCCAGAGACGAGCGTGAGCCGCAGCTAAAAGCGCGGACCCCAGAGACGGGCATGAGATGCTAAGGTTGCTGCTGCCGCCACCAAAAAGCCTGTGTGCGAGCACAGGTCACTCTCCACACCTCCCCTCCCGGGAGCTTCTGCAGCCCGCCACTGCCAGGGTCCTGGGATCCAGGGACAACTTCCCCGGGAGAACGCATGGCAGGCCTCAGGCTGGTGCAACATCACGCTGGCCTCTGCTGCCACAGGCCCGCCCTGCATCTGTACCCCTCCCTCCCCCTGGCCTGAGTTAGCCAGAGCCCCCGAATCAGCCGCTCCTTTAACCCCGTTCTGTCTGAGTGAAGAACAGACACCCTCCGGCGACCTACACGCAGAGGCGGGGCCAAATCCAAAGCTGAGCCCCTGGGAGCTGTGAGAACAAAGAAGAGAAAGGGAAATCTCTCCCAGCAGCTTCAGGAGCAGCGGATTAAATCTCCACAATCAACTTGATGTTCCCTGCATCTGTGGAATACCTGAATAGACGACGAATCATCCCAAATTGAGGAGGTGGACTTTGGGAGCAAGATTTATTATTTTTTCCCCTTTTTCTCTTTTTGTGAGTGTGTATGTGTATGCTTCTGTGTGAGATTTTGTCTGTTTAGCTTTGCTTTCACCATTTGTCCTAGGGTTCTATCTGTCCATTTGTTTGTTTGTTTACTTTAAAAAAAGTATTTTTCTTAATAATTTTTTTATTTTAATAACTTTATTTTATTTTACCTTACTTTATTTTAGTTTCTTTTATCCTCTTTCATTCTTTCTACTTTTTTTCCTTTTATTCTGAGCTGTGTGTATGAAAGGCTCTTGGTGCTGCAGCCAGGAGTCAGTGCTGTGCCTCTGAGGTGGGAGAGCCAACTTCAGGACACTGGTCCACAAGAGATCTCTCACCTCCACGTAATATCAAATGGCAAAAATCTCCCAGAGATCTCCATCTCAACACCACACCCAGCTTCACTCAATGACCATCAAGCTACAGTGCTGGACACCCTACGCCAAACAACTAGCAAGACAGGAACACAACCGCACCCATTAGCAGAGAGGCTGCCTAAAATCTTAAGTCCACAGACGCCCCAAAACACACCACCAGACGTGGACCTGCCCACCAGAAAGACAAGATCCAGCCTCATCCACCAGAACACAGGCACTAGTCCCCTCCATCAGGAAGCCTACACAACCCATTGAACCAACTTTAGCCACAGGGGACAGACACCAAAAACAATGGGAACTACGAACCTGCAGCCTGCAAAAAGGAGACCCCAAACACAGTAAGATAAGCAAAATGAGAAGACAGAAAATCACACAGCAGATGAAGGAGCAAGATAAAAATCCACCAGACCTAACAAATGAAGAGGAAATAGGCAGTCTACCTGAAAAAGAATTCAGAATAATGATAGTAAAGATGATCTAAAATCTTGGAGATAGAATAGAGAAAATGCAAGAAACATTTAACAAGGACCTAGAAGAACTAAAGATGAAACAAGCAATGATGAACAACACAATAAATGAAATGAAAAATACTCTAGAAGAGATCAATAGCAGAATAACTGAGGCAGAAGAACGGATAAGTGACCTGGAAGATAAAATAGTGGAAATAACTACTGCAGAGCAGAATAAAGGAAAAAGAATGAAAAGAACTGAGGACAGTCTCAGAGACCTCTGGGACAACATTAAACGCACCAACATTCGAATTATAGGGGTTGCAGAAGAAGAAGACAAAAAGAAAGGGACTGAGAAAATATTTGAAGAGATTATAGTTGAAAATTTCCCTAATATGGGAAAGGAAATAGTTAATCAAGTCCAGGAAGTGCAGAGAGTCCCATACAGGATAAATCCAAGGAGAAACACGCCAAGACACATATTAATCAAACTGTCAAAAATTAAATACAAAGAAAAAATATTAAAAGCAGCAAGGGAAAAACAACAAATAACACACAGGGAATTCCCATAAGCTTAACAGCTGATCTTTCAGCAGAAACTCTGCAAGCCAGAAGGGACTGGCAGGACATATTTAAAGTGATGAAGGAGAAAAACCTACAACCAAGATTACTCTACCCAGCAAGGATCTCATTCAGAAATGACGGAGAAATTAAAACCTTTACAGACAAGCAAAAGCTGAGAGAGTTCAGCACCACCAAACCAGCCTTACAACAAATGCTAAAGGATCTTCACTAGGCCAGAAACACAAGAGAAGGAAAAGACCTATAATAACAAACCCAAAACAATTAAGAAAATGGGAACAGGAACATACATATCGATAATTACCTTAAACGTAAATGGATTAAATGCTCCCACCAAAAGACACAGACTGGCTGAATGGATACAAAAACAAGACCCATATATATGCTGTCTACAAGAGACCCACTTCAGACCTAGAGACACATACAGACTGAAAGTGAGGGGATGGAAAAAGGTATTCCATGCAAATGGAAACCAAAAGAAAGCTGGAGTAGCAATTCTCATATCAGACAAAATAGACTTTAAAATAAAGACTATTAGAAGAGACAAAGAAGGACACTACATAATGATCAAGGGATTGATCCAAGAAGAAGATATAACAATTGTAAATATTTATGCACCCAACAGAGGAGCACCTCGATACATAAGGCAAATATAAACAGCCATAAAAGGGGAAATCGACAGTAACACATTCATAGTAGGGGACTTTAACACCCCACTTTCACCAATGGACAGATCATCCAAAATGAAAATAAATAAGGAAACACAAGCTTTAAATGATACATTAAACAAGATGGACTTAATTGATATTTACAGGACATTCCATCCAAAAACAACAGAATACACATTTTTCTCAAGTGCTCATGGAACATTCTTCAGGATAGATCATATCTTGGGTCACAAATCAAGCCTTGATAAATTTAAGAAAATTGAAATTGTATCAAGTATCTTTTCCAACAACAATGCTATGAGACTAGATATCAATTACAGGAAAAGATCTGTAAAAAATACAAACACATGGAGGCTAAACAATACACTACTTAATAATGAAGTGATCACTGAAGAAATCAAAGAGGAAATCAAAAAATACCTAGAAACAAATGACAATGGAGACACGACGACCCAAAACCTATGGGATGCAGAAAAAACAGTTCTAAGAGGGAAGTTTATAGCAATACAATCCTACCTTAAGAAACAAGAAAGATCTCAAAAAAACAACCTAACCTTGCACCTAAAACAATTAGAGAAAGAAGAACAAAAAAACCCCCAAAGTTAGCAGAACGAAAGAAATCATAAAGATCAGAGCAGAAATAAATGAAAAAGAAATGAAGGAAATGATAGCAAAGATCAATAAAACTAAAAGCTGGTTCTTTGAGAAGATAAACAAAATTGATAAACCATTAGCCAGACTCATCAAGAAAAAAAGGGAGAAGACTCATATCAATAGAATTAGAAATGAAAAAGGAGGAGTAACAACTGACACTGCAGAAATACAAAGGATCATGAGAGATTTTTACAAGCAACTCTATGCCAATAAAATGGACAACTGGGAAGAAATGGACAAATTCTTATAAATGCACAACCTGCTAAGACTGAATCAGGAAGAAATAGAAAACATGAACAGACCAATCACAAGCACTGAAATTGAAACTGTGCTTAAAAATCTTCCAACAAACAAAAGCCCAGGCCCAGAAGGCTTCACAGGCGAATTCTATCAAACATTTAGAGAAGAGCTAACACCTATCCTTCTCAAATTCTTCCAAAATATAGCAGAGGGAGGAACACTCCCAAACTCATTCTACGAGGCCACCATCACCCTGATACCAAAGCCAGACAAGGATGTCACAAAGAAAGAAAATTACAGGCCAATATCACTGATGAGCATAGATGCAAAAATCCTCAGCAAAATACTAGCAAACAGAATCCAACAACACATCAAAAGGATCATACACCGTGATCAAGTGAGGTTTATTCCAGGAATGCAAGGATTCTTCAATATACGCAAATCAATCAACGTGATACACCATATTAAAAATTGAAGGAGAAAAAACAATATGGTCATCTCAATAGATGCAGAGAAAGCTTTTGACAAAATTCAACACTGATTTATGATAAAAACCATCCAGAAAGTAGGCATAGAGGGAACTTTCCTCAATATAATAAAGGCCATATATGACAAACCCACAGCCAACCTTGTCCTCAATGATGAAAAACTGAAAGCATTTCCACTAAGATCGGGAACAAGACAAGGTTGCCCACTCTCACCACTCTTATTTAACATAGTTTTGGAAGTTTTAGCCACAGCAATCAGAGAAGAAAAGGAAATAAAAGGAATCAAAATCAGAAAAGAAGAAGTAAAGCTGTCACTGTTTGCAGATGACATGATACTATACATAGAGAATCCTAAAGATGCTACCAGAAAACTACTAGAGCTAATCAATGAATTTGGTAAAGTAGTAGGATACAAAATTAATGCACAGAAATCTCTTGCATTCCTATACACTAATGATGAAAAATCTGAAAGTGAAATCAAGAAAACACTCCCATTTACCATTGCAACAAAAAGAATAAAATATCTAGGAATAAACCTACCTAAGGAGACAAAAGACCTGTATGCAGAAAATTATAAGATACTGATGAAAGAAATTAAGGATGATACAAATAGGTGGAGAGATATACCATGTATTTGGATTGGAAGAATCAACATTGTGAAAATGACTATACTACCCAAAGCAATCTACAGATTCAATGCAATCCCTATCAAACTACCACTGGCATTTTTCACAGAAGTAGAACAAAAAATTTCACAATTTGTATGGAAACAAAAAAGACCCCGAATAGCCAAAGCAATCTTGAGAATGAAAAACGGAGCTGGAAGAATCAGATTCCCTGACTTCAGACTATACTACAAAGCTACAGTAATCAAGACAGTATGGTACTGGCACAAAAACAGAAATATAGATCAATGGAACAGGATAGAAAGCCCAGAGATGAACCCACGCACATATGGTCACCTTATCTTTGATAAAGGAGGCAGGAATGTACAGTGGAGAAAGGACAGCCTCTTCAATAAGTGGTGCTGGGAAAACTGGACAGCTACATGTAAAAGAATGAAATTAGAACACTCCCTAACACCATACACAAAAATAAGCTCAAAATGGATTAAAGACCTAAATGTAAGGCCAGAAACTATCAAACTCTTAGAGGAAACCATAGGCAGAACACTCTATGACATAAATCACAGCAAGATCCTATTTGACCCACCTCCTAGAGAAATGGAAATAAAAACAAAAATAAACAACTGGGACCTAATGAAACTTCAAATCTTTTGCACAGCAAAGGAAACCATAAACAAGACCAAAAGACAACCCTCAGAATGGGAGAAAATATTTGCAAATGAAGCAACTGACAAAGGATTAATCTCCAAAATTTACAACCAGCTCATGCAGCTTAATAACAAAAAACAAACAACCCAATCCAAAAATGGGCAGAAGACCTAAATAGACATTTCTCCAAAGAAGCTGTACAGAGTACCAACAAACACATGAAAGAATGCTCAACATCACTAATGATTACAAAAATGCAAATCCAAACTACAATGAGATATCATCTCACACCGGTCAGAAAGGCCATCATCAAAAAATCTAGAAACAATAAATGCCGGAGAGGGTGTGGAGAAAACGGAACACTCTTGCACTGCTGGTGGGAATGTGAATTGGTACAGCCATTATGGAGAACAGTATGGAGGTTCCTTAAAAATCTACAAATAGAACTACCATATGACCCAGCAATCCCACTACTGGGCGTATACCCTGAGAAAACCATAATTCAAAAAGAGTCATGTACCAAAATGTTCATTGCAGCTCTATTTACAATAGCCAGGAGATGGAAACAACCTAAGTGTCCATCATCGAATGAATGGATAAAGAAGATGTGGCACATATATACAATGGAATATTACTCAGCCATAAAAAGCAATGAAATTGAGTTATTTGTAGTGAGGTGGATGGACCTAGAGTCTGTCATACAGAGTGAAGTAAGTCAGAAAGAGACAAATACCATATGCTAACACATATATATGGAATCTATGAAAAAAAATGTCATGAAGAACCTAGGGGTAAGACAGGAATAAAGACACAGACCTACTAGAAAATGAATTTGAGGATATGGGGAGGGGGAAGGGTAAGCTGTGACAAAGCGAGAGAGAGGCATGGACATATATACACTACCAAACGTAAAGTAGAGAGCTAGTGGGAAGCAGCTGCATAGCACAGGGAGATCAGCTCGGTGCTTTGTGACCACCTGGAGGGGTGGGATAGGGAGGGTGGGAGGGAGGGAGACGCAAGAAGGAGGGGATATGGGGATATATGTATACATACAGCTGATTCACTTTGTTATACAGCAGAAACTAACACACCATTGTCAAGCAATTATACTCCAATAAAGATGTAAAAAAAAAGACGCACCCCGTGCTGGGAGCACCCACTGTGGATCGGGCTGCTCCTGAACGTCATTTCCTGATGGCCATGAACTCATCGATGGGCTCTTCTATTTGCTCACTTATTTAGTTATGCGTTCACTGAATACATTCTTATGGAGTGGTTACTTTGTGTGTGAGACGCTGTTGTAGGCGTTCCATCTGCCCCCTCTGTGCGTGCATGCCAAACAAACAAGGCTTCCTGTCTCACTGGGCTTCTCTGCCAGAGGAGAGAGACAGACAGCATGCGAGAAACGAGGAAAATTTATAGCACAGCAGTGGTGGTGTCAGGAGAAAAACCAAGCAAGGAGAGGCAGCGGGAAGTGCAGGGTGTGGGACCTCTTAGGTGGGGCGGCCAGGAGGCGAATTTTGAGAAAAGATGGGAAAGGATGCGGGAGGACCCAGTGGGGTCTCCGGGGGTGGAGAGCAGGGCAGGCAGAGTCAGCAGGTGGAGGGCAAAGGGCCTGAGAGGCGTGTGCTCTCCACGGAAGCCGCGCCTGGAGCGGATGAAGGAGGGGCTGGGGTCCAAGGGCTAAGGGGGTGGGGGGCGGTCATTGTGAGAGTGTGGGCTCACCCTGCGTGAGACGGGGGCTCACTGGACATCTCGCCAGGGTCGCTTTCCGCGGTGCTGACGTCGTGCGGCGGGTGGACCAGGGCAGGGGCAGGGAGCCTGCCTCCTGAGTCCTCGCAGGCACCCGGGCGAGGGCCAGGCTTCAGGATGACGGTCGTGGCGCTCGCGGGAAGTGCTTCAGTGCCGCATCCATCTTGCAGGTGGAGAAAGAGTGTTTGCCGCTGGACCAGATGGAGGACGGATCAGAAGACAGGGCTGGAGAGAGGTTCCAGAGCTTCTGTCCGAGCGGCTGGGAGCCTCACACTGTCCTTCTCTGAGAGGCAGGGCTGCCGGGGAGGGACGGTCAGGGTGTCGGTTTGGGTCATGTGAAATGTGAGGGTGCCTGGAGCCATCCGAGGGCAGAGGTGGGGTGGGCAGCTTGATCAGTGGGTCAGACTTGGAGGTCAGGGAGGAGGTCTGGAGGGAGGAAATACTTGGGGGTCAGCAGCAGAGAGACAGTGTCAGAAACCACAGTCCTGCCAGAGGTCATCTGGGCAGCAAAGAGAAAGGCCAGGGTCTGAAACCCTGGCAACACCTGGGGTTTGGGGAGAGGAGACTGAACCACCAAAATAGTCTGAGAAGGGATGGCAGGAGAACTCAGAGGACAGCAGGCCCACGACGTCATGGAAACTGAGAGAAGTCAGCATCCACCCCACCTGCTGCAGAGCTCCCAAAAGAAGGGCGGCTCGGGGGTGACCGAGAGGCTGGACACTATGCTCAGTGCTGAGGACAGAGGCCTGGGTGGGAGAGTTTGAGACGGAGTGGAAGCAGAGACGTGGGGGACGGGGTGTGTTGATGCCTCTTTTTTTTTTTTTAAGGTTTATTTTTATTATTTATTTATTTTGTTTATTTTTGTCTGCGTCGGGTGTTGGTTGCGGCGTGCGGGATCTTTCGTTGAGGCATGAGGGCTCTTCGTTGCAGCACGCGGGCTCCTCTCTAGTTGTGACGTGCGGGGTTTTCTCTTCTCTAGTTGTGGCGCACACATTCCAGAGCGCATGGGCTCTGCCGTTTGCAGCACACGGGCTCTCTAGTTGAGGCGTGCGAGCTCAGTAGTTGTGGCGCGTGGGCTTAGTTGCCCCGCGGCTTGTGGGATCATAGTTCCCCGACCAGGGATCAAACCCGCGTCCCCTGCATTGTAAGGCGGATTCTTTACCACTGGACCCCCAGGGAAGTCCCAATGCCTCTTTTAAGTAGCTCTGCTGGGAAAGGAAGGGGTGAGATGGGTCAGGAGCGGGTTCCTTTGCAGGGACGCCCTGAAAAGGACGCCCTACTCATCAATGAGGAAAAACTCCACAGATGGGCATCTGGACCAAGATCTCAGGCCAGCGAGAGGGGAGGCGGGACCTCAATTCAGATCTGTCCAGCTCCACATTGCTCTCTCCACAGTATCTTGGTGGATTTCTTTAGAAACCTTCTTATAACCCTATGACCCAGAAATTCTACTCCTAGGGACCTAATCAAGAGATGTGTATCGTTAGGCACACCAAGAAATATGAAAAAGTAACAGTATTTATAAAAGCACTAAACTGGGGCTTCCCTGGTGGCGCAGTGGTTGAGAGTCCGCCTGCCGATGCAGGGGACAAGGGTTCGTGCCCCGGTCCGGGAAGATCCCACATGCCGCAGAGCAGCTGGGCCCGTGAGCCATGGCCGCTGAGCCTGCGCGTCCGGAGCCTGTGCTCTGCAACGGGAGAGGCCAAAACAGTGAGAGGCCCGCATATTGAAAAAAAAAAAAAAAAAAAAGCACTAAACCGGAAAAAACACAAACTTCCATCAGTAGTAAAATGGATAAAGAAATTGTGATACATTCTTATATTGAGAAGGAACTAATTATTGCTACTCACACAACAGGGATTACAGCCCACAAATTATAAGGTTGAGTTAAAGAAACTAGACACAAACAGTACACACCGTATTTTTCAATTTATACACAAGTTGAAAAACAGCCAAAAGAAACCAGTGGTGACAGAAGCCAGAAGGATGGTTCCTTTGGGTAGCGGTGGTGACTCCGAGAGTGAGCGGAGGGGCTGGGGCATTTGTAATGTTCTGTTTCTTCATCTTCATGATGGTTACACGGTGATTCACTTTATAAAATACATTGAGATGTACAGTTATAATCTGTGTCTATTTTTATAATATTTTAAAACTAATAAATGTTTTTTAATTTAAAAAAGGAAATCTTCTTAGAAGAGCTTGCCCTTCTCTCTTCTAGATCTGTTGGAAGTTCTTGTCTAGGAGGTCCCTGCAGATGGGCTGGCTGGGTGACAAGTGCTCACACGCACCAGGCGCACAGAACCGTCGCAGGCCCAGCCCGCCAGGTGTCCTACACGCACTCAAGTCATCTCCTGCATGCAGCACCTGGATGGGAGCACCTGGAAGGCAGAGGAGTGTTTGCTACTTTGCTGTTTTCTTTTATCTCCGGGAGATACCCTGGCTCCTTCCCTCCGCTCCTTCAAGCGAGTGCACACACACACACACACACACACACACACACACGCATACACACATTCTGCCCACACTGCACACAGATGTTTAAAGTGCATCTTGGGCTTGAAGACAGAAATCAGCATTCAGAACCTCACTTCCATGGGAAAGGCCCTTGAGGGCAGGCAAGAAAGAGGCTGGGCTTGAGGCCCGCACTGCAGTGGGGACGGTGGATGCCCGGCTGTCTTGCTCTGCGTCCCCTTGTCTGATCCCTGCAAACAGTCGGGGACGCCCCAGGAAGCCTGGACTTGTACACACTCGTGTCCTTTCTAGCTCAAAAATCAGATGAGCGGGGCTTCCCTGGTGGCGCAGTGGTTGAGAGTCCGCCTGCCGATGCAGGGGACACGGGTTCGTGCTCCGGTCCGGGAAGATCCCACATGCCGCGGAGCAGCTGGGCCTGTGAGCCATGGCCGCTGAGCCTGTGCATCTGGAGCCTGTGCTCCGCAACGGGAGAGGCCACGACAGTGAGAGGCCCACGTACCACAAAAAAAAATAAAAATAAAAAAAATCAGACGAGCTATCTATCTTGCCTTTTGCTTCTTTCTCTTTCATTATTTTTCTTCTTCATAAATGATGAGTTGTTTGCCCTGAAAGCAATTTCTCATGTTTTTGTCAAAAGCGTTCCAAGGTCAGAACAACATAAACCATCAACTCCAGTCTGCTCAAGAGGGCATATTCCCATTTCACAGGTGGCAAGTCTGAGGACCGCGACAGGTTATACCCTCTTGCTGGGTGACGTACCCCAATGTCAAACCATAAGCCGGACACAGGATGGAAAACTGAGAGGATGGAAGATTCTCGACTTCTGCTGGATCCACTCAAAGGTTTTGGGCTTTAAGAAAGGAAAGCAGAGATCTGTGCAGGTCGATTCCTGCTCTTCACCCCCCAGCCTCACCTCCTCGCTGGGATTTCTGTTTCTTTCTTGTAATTCTTCCTACATCCCCGTGATTAACCTTCTATCCAATTTAATATTTCAGCTGAAATAGTCGGGAACGTACTGTGGTTCCCATGTTTAAAGGCTACACATAGTCTGCTCCTCTCTAAAAGGTACTTGTAATGTGAAATTAAGGACAAGACTCCAGCTATAAGGCAACTGATAAAGGAATAAGTAATGGAAAGCTGCCTTCCACATTTCACTCACTTTAGACATATTCTAATTAACTCTGCCGGAAAAATAATTGGCTTAGATCGGGTCGATCTGATCGAGGATCTGAATAACCTCGCTTGAGTGGTATTTATATTTCAGCTTCTGGTCTTGGGCGACATTAGTGTGTGGCTTGAATGCTAATCGTGTGCTGCATGGGAACAAAAATAACACCGAGGCCCATCAAGTGATATCTATTTACCCCCAATCTCCTTGTAATAGGCACAGAGAGAGTTTTACAAAAATTCATTTAGCACCAGTGACTTCTCCAAAGTTCACTTTAAGTTGGTTGTTTGGAACTTGCATTATTTCCCTAAAGAAATAATGTTATGCTTAGTGGTTAACTTCACTGGTCACAGTAATAATAATAGCGAAATAAGCTCTAATGTAGCTCAGGTAAGGTATTTAGAGAACCAGCCAGAGTCATTGGTCCTGGGTGACAGATGGCATCTAGTTTGGGAAAAATGACGACAAGAAGAGGACCCCCACCTACACACACACACACACACACTCCCTGGGGCAGGGACCACCTGAGGAAGCACAGGTGAAGGGCAATGCCCAGGACACATACTGACCTGGACAGACGGACCATCGGCACTGGGGGGTTGACCCAGCCCAGCTGACTCCCGTGGCTGCCAGTGGTTGAGAAAGACTGGTGGAAGGAGAGTAAACAAATGAGCGAGATGACGTCCAGGTATGAAGATGGGCGGGTGAGTCAGCCTCTGAGAACTGACTTAGGGACCAGGGCAGACTCTGAAGCTGACCCTAGTAACTAAAGAGCATGAAAACCCCACAGGTGAGCAGACTAATAGGGAGCGGGCTTCAAACAGGGGTGAGGAAGGGCTGGGGGCAGTTGGAAGGGGGCACAGGGTGGAGGGAGCACAGACAGGAATCCAGATGGACCAGTTACAATCTTTCCTTCCATGAGAAGTCCTTTCTTTTCCTATTCTTTGAGGGAACCATGCTTCACGCAACACTTTGAAGTTGAAGACGTTTGTCTTTGGCCTCTGCTCTCCTTGCCTTTCTACCCTCCTCTCCCCATCCCGGCCGCCCTCTCCATGGGCTCTGGGTGCTGTGACCTTGTCTGTGCTGCCATCCGCCCCCGATGCTCTCCCTTCCTGCGGGTCAAACTCCGGGCTTTCAGCATGAATGAGCTTAACACACTTGAGGAGGGAAGGATGCACATTGTGAAAGAAATGATCAATCATTCCTGGCAGCCCTTCCAGAAGGACTTGACCTGTGTGGGTTCACTTATATGCAGATTTTTTTCAGTAGTAAATACTAAAATACTGCACGATCTGAAGTTGGTTGATTCCACAGATTTGGAATCACAGATACAGAGCAATTGTGGTTATGAGGGCTGACTATAAGTTATTTCCACCTGCATGACAGAGGGGTGCCCCTAACCCCTCCGTTGTTCAAGAGTCAACTCCATGTATCTACCTACCTATCTTCATCATCATTATCTATCTACCTATCTATCTTTCTATCTATCTACCTATCTATCCATCCATCTATCATCTATCTATCTATCATCTATCTATCTATCTATCTATCTACCTATCCATCCATCCATCTATCTACCTATCATCTATCTACCTATCTTTCTATCTATCTACCTATCTATCCATCCATCTATCTATCTACCTATCTATCATCTATCTATCTATCTATCTTTCTTTCTATCTATCTATCATCTATGAGAGAGACCACTATTCTAGGAGCTTTGCATCCCTTTGTTGTCATCAGCCTTCACAACAAGCTGTGCGTTGGTTTCATTATGCTCCCATCTTACTAATGGGAATATGGAGGCACTGTGTCAGATACTTACTGTCTGATCCCACGGATCCACTTGTCTTCCTCCCTCCACCATGCTCTCTGCCCTAGGAGCCACGTCTATATGGGCTACATCAACAGGCTTCCATATTCCATGGCCTGTGGTTGAGTTTAGCCGGTGAGGACCGTCCTCAGGAGAGCAGAGGGTGGAGGGAGCGAGGTCACAGGCAAGTCCCCAGGCCCCTCCCTGCGTGCGAGGTGGCCATGGCTGTCTGTGTCCCCAGCCTGAGGACACTGCTGCTTTCAGGGCTGATTCTCCATCTGGGCTGCAGTAACATCTCTCTGCCTTTGTTCCCTCTGTCCTAAGGAGGTGACAGCTCCACTGCTGCCAGCCCTGAGTCCCTGCACTAGCCCTGGGGGTCCCCTTGGTAAATAGACCCTGCAAGGATGCTAATTTGGGTGTGTCATCCATTTCCTACTGGAACCCCGACTGATATAGACCCCATGAGGGTTAATCTGCCCAAGACCGTGCAGCCCAAGGGGGCAGAGCTGGAGTGTGAGCTTAGGCAGGTTGCCTCCTATGGCCATGCTTCCTACCACCCATCAACGCCTCTCGGTGGAACAAGCACTGGTGAGGACCCGAGATGCTGCTTTGTGCTCATCTGCCAACCAGCTCTGGGGCTCCAAGCAAGTAACGCTGTCCTTTTCGCTTCCGTTTTTCAGGTATAAATGAGGTTGCAGTTCTTTTTAGCTCTCATGTGCGATGATTTCCAAATTCCCACTGAAGGTAAGTCTCTCCCAGACCTGTACTTCCCAGACCTCCCCTTGCTACTTGTTGTCATGGTGAAAGCTTGCATTTTTCTCCAAACACCAGCTGAGAACACAATGTGCAGGGGTGACACTGCACAGAATGAAGCTGTGCTCCACTGTACAAGGTGTTCTGCCTCAGGAAATCATGCCTCCCTCATTCTGATTCAAACGTGGGTCCCAGGTTGCTTGTCTGATTTCTCTGTTTTCCTTCCCCCTGGACCCCGTTTAATTAAATAACAACCCCCTCCCCCCAGAAGAGCTTTATGTATTGTAAATTTCATTTTCATTCAGAAAAATGCTGAGCTCCCCAAAAGCAAGTAAAGTTCTTGTTCTTGCAATTCAGCGAAGCCTGCTTTCTTTTTCGTGAACACTGAGTCACTGAATGTCAACCACGGAAATTAAGGATTTGGTTTGGTCAAAAAAGTGGTCAGCAATGTGGACCAAAAGCCGTTTTAATATAAGCCCAAGAATTTTGTGGATTGAAGACCACCATTCAGGGGCAGGTCTGGTCCTTCTGGTTCCCAAGGAACTGGGAAGCGGGGGTTGGAGTAAACAGATTGAGGGATGCTACAAAGGGACTGAAGGGGACACAGTGGTGAGGCTGGTGGGGGATAGAGCTTGGGGGATGGAGAGTGCAAGTTGGGGAGATTTTTGTAGACACCACCACCGTACAGTAGGAGAGTTCACAAGTAACCCAACCTTCATCCTTACCCCCAAACCCAGACAAGGGAAGGCTGAGGGACACTAGATTTGGTAGCATTTATTTAATGTGAAAAATATCAGAGGGTCTTAGTGGACCACAAGTTCACAGAGGTGGCAATTCTTCAAGACAAAGAGTCTAGGGTCAGAAAATTTAAAGTTTTCACTCGAAATTACATAGCTTGGGCAAAGCCAGGACTCAAACTATGACTTTCTCACTATAAAGGCCCATGCTAATTTTTTTAACCCTATAGGTCCCCAAACCTGAGGAATTGAAAAAATCATATCAATTCTCAGACCCCACTCCTGACTTATTGAATCAGAAAATTCAGGGGAAGTAGCTTAGGAGTCAACACCTTTAGAAGAGTGTCAAAATGATATGGTGTTCAGAGTAGCTCTTAAATAATCCGAGTATGGGGAGAGTTGGGGGGGAAACAAGAGTGGTCGTTAGCTGACAGTGGCCAGAGCCCAGTGATGAGGTCCTGGGGGTTCATTTTACTGTGCTCTCTGCTTTTGTGTATGTTTTAATGATTCCATAATAGACCATTAAGAAAAGAAGAAAACCAAAAGAATCATGAAGCATTCTCTAGATCAACCAGGTTGGAGAACGCCCATTCTGTGTTATACACTGGGTGGCCTCGGGCCAATTTGTAAACAGGTATTGAGGGAGGGACTGAAATAAGTTGTCTTATCTAAAGGGAATTAAGTATTATCTGCTCTCCCCCGACAATCAGTAGAGTGAACACCATCAGACACTATAGAATATAGGAATAAGGGAGCCCAAGGAATCTTGCAGCGGTGACTCTCCCCCTGCATTCTAGCATCATCGCTATAAACCTCCCCCAGCAAGAAGGCAATCTGATTCGGGGGTAGGATTTGCTCTTTTCCTGGGCTTGCTACGTGCCCAGAGAAGGTAAGCTCACAAGACCCTGGCAGTCTGGGTGTTTTGTGCTCAGCACAGCCAGCTCCACCTGCCTGGAGGCATTGAGGAGATGCTGTGCCACAGCCTCGCCGGGGGCAGAGCCCCTGCCCTGCACGCCTGGCGCCCGGGGGAGACAGAGGTGCGCATGTCCAACAGCCCAAGTCGGTCCAGGGGGGCGGCAGCAGGAGCACAGCTATTGAACCTGGGACCAAGTCTGCTTTCGTCACTGCTGTGGGCAAGTTGTCAAACCTCTTGGAGCCTCGGTGTTCTTATCTGTAAAATGAAAGTAATAATAATCCATGTGCCACGGCTTGTGAGGATTACCGGAGGTGGCGCGTGCAGAGCATCCGGGGAGCCTGGGGCTCGAGGGGTGGGAGTTACTCTCCTTACAGAGACTGTCCCTTCTCTTTGCCTCTGCCTGCAGCCACTCCAGGGTGCTCCAGCTGCCAGCATCTGCGTCTTTGCCTGAGGTCTTTTTCTGCAGCTGCAAATGGTCCCGTTGCCCCAGGGAGGGCAGGCCGGGAGCGGGCCTCAATGCCGCAGCCCCTCCCCCAGGGAGTTTCTGAGTCCCCGTCTCCGTGCGCAACCAACTTGTCACCCCGGGGCTGCGGGCGTACCCCCGTGCTGGCAGCCCTCCCTTCCCGGCTCCCTTCACTGCTCCCCGAGGGATGTGTCCCTTCACCTCCCAAACAGACAACTTGGGTTTGAGTCTTCTCAGGGGCTCTTCTAGGGTCACCTGAACCACGACACGGCCCCGCCCCCTGCCATGTTCTCTTTATTTACCCAGCCGCCCGGGCGCCTCACTCTGGCGACCACAGACCTCACGTGTTTCTCCCCCTGCCTCTTCGGTGGTGGCCACTGTGTGCCACAACATCGCACCACAACTGTGGTCCTGCAGCAGGCATCGTGCCCCTCTGCTTGGTGTGACCTGCCTGGGACGCCTCCCCAGGCTCGAGGGCCCAGGAGGGGCTCGCTGCGGCCCTGGAAGTGAGAGCTTCCCTGCACTCACCCACGTGGGCGCTGCCTGATGACACGCGCTTTGCTTCCCTCTAACCTCCCAGACAAACCACTCACTCAGATCCTTGCCTTGGGGTCAGCTTCTGGAGAGCCCAGACTAAGAGAGTTAGTATGAGAAGTGGTCCAGGCAGCAAACCCTCAGCGTTGCATCGTTTGCTGCTCGGATGGCAACAGGACCTGGTTCCTGGTGGTGAGTGGGGGACGATAGCACGCGGTTGCTGTGACACACAGCTGTTCATCTTCTCCTGTAAGTCACTGGGATGCACAGAGCCAGCCTAGTAACCCCACACCGTGTGCCAAGGTGTACCCGGCTCTTCCATGCCCTGCCCCATGATGCTGCAGCTGGGATCTGGACACCACGTTCCTCCTCTGCCAGCTCCTCCCAGTTAGGCTCTGGGAGCTAGTGGGAGGGCTGGAGGGAAACTGGAGGCTGGAGAAGCGAGAAGGCACTTGCTCCCTCCTGCTTGCTTCCCGTGGGTGTCAGGGTGATTCTGGCAGTGGCTCTTCACTCTGGCGGTGAACTTGGTTCTGAAAGCAGCAGCTGGTTCCAGTTAATGGCTTTTCCCAGAACGAGTTTCATGGCATCCCCCAGGGATACCAGTACCAGCTAACTGGTACCCTCTACTCGGGTAGAACTCCCCAGTGCTGGGGTCTTAGATGCTTCCTGCAACTACTTCTGTGGTACCTCAGTCAGGACGGCCAACAGGCCTGGTTTGCCTGGGACTAAGCACTCTCCCAGAATGCGGGACTCTCAGTGCTACACGTAGCATAATTCCGGGCAAACCAGGACGGTTGGTCTCAGTGTTCCGCTTTTACCTGTCCAGTTCTTCGATACCTGGTTTTAAATTCTCTAAATTAAATTCTCTCTGTAGAAACCACTGGTGTGGTTTATGACCTCTGACTGGGCCTGACTGGTACAGGACGGGAGGCAGGCAGAAGATGCAGTATCGCCAGCACTTGAGAGGTGTGGTGGCCATGGTAACGATAAGGGCTGTGCAGATGGCTGGGGACCGTCAGGGGCACGGATGCACTGGGGAAGAAATGGCAGCTCAAGTCAGCGAAGCATCCACGTAAGCACAAAATTAGAAGCCGGAAGTCCTCGGAGGCAGCACCTCAAAGGACTGTGTGCTGTGGCTGGCTGACACATCCCGCTGATAAAAGTGCAGAGGAGCCTGAATCGATGGCCCGAGCAAATATTCCACGCCAAAGTCAAGGGCCTGATAAGAAGGCGTGGGCCCCGAGGACCTAGAATGGGGACGCCAGGGCAGATGTGCTTGAGAACCCTCAGTCCTCAGAATCCCTGGGCCTCTCTGGGCTTGAGGTGAGACCCGCTCCTCCTGTGGACAGCGGCAACATTCTTTTGCCCCGAGACCACGCACGGTCCTCAGCCGGGGCAGATGCCTTGTGGGTGATACTTGCCCTTCTCAAGATCTCCCCCGCCAGCCCTCACAGCTTCTAGGTCTGTAAACTTGATTTGTAAAGGGACACACGGGAGCTAGTTTAGGCCTTGCAGACCATACAATCTCTGTCATAACTGCTCAGTTCTTCCACTGTGCCCAAAAGCAGCACAGGTAATATGTGAACAAATGGGTGTGGCTGGATTCCAATAAGACTCTGTTTACAAAAACAGGCTGTATTTGACCAAAGGGCCATAGTGTGCCCTCCTGCTCCAGGCCAACCCTAAGGCCTCGCATAGTTCGGCACAGCAGGTGAGAGAGGGGCTGCCTGCTCCAGAAAGGGCCGCGGAACCTTGCTCACGTGCACCCACATAACCCAGGATGTCACGTCTGGGAGCGAATCTTGAGCAGACTGGACTAGAGGAGAAGATAGAAGCCTGGATAAAAGGAGGCCATTGTTATTCAGGCGCTCTCCCAGGACTCAGGATTTGCATCCCGGCAGGGACACCGAGAGCCAGTCCCGATCTGCTGCTCAGATCGCACCCTGCAGCTCGGAAATGATGCTGCCTCGAGAAAATAAGACTCAGATGTAAAGAACGGACTTGAGGACCCAGTGGGGGAAGGGGAAGCTGGGACAAAGTGAGAGAGTGGCATGGACATATATACACTACCAAACGTAAAATAGATAGCTAGTGGGAAGCAGCCGCATAGCACAGGGAGATCAGCTCGGTGCTTTGTGACCACCTAGAGGGTGGGATAGGGAGGGTGGGAGGGAGACGCAAGAGGGAGGGGATATGGGGATATACGTATAGCTGATTCACTTTGTTATAAAGCAGAAACTAACACACCATTGTAAAGAAATTATACTCCAGTAAAGATAACAAATAAATAAACTTCAGGATATACTGTACAGCACAGGGAATATAGCCAATGTCAAAAAAAAAAGGAAAACAAAATAACAAAACAAAAAAAGTAAAAAAGAAAGAAAATGTGATGCGGATGCCAGAACTGCTCGGAGAGAAGCAGGGGTAGAATGTTCAGTGAGAGAGGCACAGAAGATAGATTTATTCCTTAAGACCAGAGAGTCTAGCAACTAACCAGTCTCTGGGAGAGCCCAGGAGGCACGCTTTTCACTAGTAAGGTAAAGAATAAGCCGGTGAGGGGCTGCCAGCGTGGCTGAGAATCTCCTGATGATTGGTCTTTCTAGGCTGCTGTGGATCTGGGCTCCCTGGTGTCTTTGGGGAGGACAGGCTTTGAGAATAACACAGCAGAGTTGGCAACACTTAACCATCACAGGCAAGGCGGACAATAATTGTAACAGTAGGAAAGTTGCAGTGGCGCGCTGAACCCTTACTTGCAAGACTGAAGGAGCAGTGACTCAGGGGCCGAGGGGGTCCCACCAGCGAGATTGGAACGTGCTGCTTGAACTATGTAACCAAAGATCAAGAGCAGGTGAGCCAGGGGCTGACGTCAGCTGCTGCAATGGAAAATCATGATCCTTTGCCCAGTTTCCAGACCTGAGCCACTTGTCAGACCAGGAGCCAACCTACTGACGGGGAGCTTGGGTGTCCTTGGGGAATAACGCTGTGATGTCACAGCAAGCTTACACAGTAGTGATTGTTCTCATCTAGGACCAAGAGGCCCTAGGGACACTTCTCCTGAGGAAAGGGAATTGTACCCTTGAAGACCTGTGGGTACAATATCGGAGCTGAAACCGATACCACAGGATCCAAAATACCATCACAGCCCTCCTGTCGATGTGGAGAAATGCTGGCCCCAAATCCGTCTCGTAGAGGTCCAATGGATCACACCCCACCTGGTGCTCATTTCCCTGAGTTTCTAATTGGAATGGACATACTTAGCAGCTTGAAGAACCCTCTTACAGAGTAAGAACCACGATGCCAAGAAAAGCCAAGTGGAAACTCCTGTAACTTCCCCATCCTGGCTAAGATAGAAAATCAGAATGTCTCTTTCTGGGCTAGATGCCACCCCAAAGACTTAAAGACGGCAGAGGGCTACTTAGTTGCCCTGTGATGTTTGTTCTTTGGTGAATCCAAGAAAAGTTATCATTTTGTTTTGACGTATTGTTAGGGAAGGAGTGAAGCTGCATTTCTCTGCGTTCTAGGTGAAGTGGAAATCATTCTCAGATTTTTAACAACAACAACAAAAGTAAGGCATCTTAAAATTTGGGTTCTAATTACAAATGGAGTTATTGAACTCCTTCAGACATTTAAAATAGGATTTATAAATGTAATATATTTTATTTCCTTTTTAAGGTACCTTAATGATCTAATGGATAAATCAAACCTTTCTGGGGTCTTTAGGTAATTTTCATAAAATCTAATTAATTACAATTATAAACAGGATTCCTCTAGATCTTCTTAAATGTTCCTATACTGTTTACTGTTACAGTAAGTTTCAAATTAAAAACCATAAGTATAAATCACTTAATTTTAATATGGAATCACCAAGCTGCTCTCTTACTTGCAGAGGCCAAAATCTCTTAAGTACTGCAAGAACTTAAGTACTAAATAGCAACAGAGTGCTTATTTCAAGAATTGTGGGGAGTCTGAGATTGTAGCCTACTTTCAAAATCACAGGTTTGTGGGTGCCGGTGAAAGACACAAGACCCCTGGGTCAGAGGCAGAGGGCTCTGTCACTCACAGCAGGAGTAGTAGGCAGAGTACAAGCCTTGACTCGGTTCCCCGAGTCCCAGTCCCCACAGGGTGGTGTGAAGAGGGCCGGGTGACACCAGCCCACACGATGGGTGACAGGGCGGGAGCCCCGAGCTTAGGGAGCCCAAACATTTTCTAGTGGGCAGCAAGCCTGTTTGACTTTTGCTGTAGAGGAAGACATTGTCTTTATTGTACTGGACGGTAAGCAAAGCTGCCCTTTACTCTGGGGGGAGAGTGTTTTTCTAAGCTGCTCACCAGACAGCCTTGAAAAGGCGGTCCAGAGCAGAGGCAGTCGTGCTTCTGTCCACAAATATGCAGAAATACGAGAAACTGATGGAAGACTATCCCTCAACCCCTTAACTGCAAGACGGTCCTCCTATGGGTTGGTTCTCTCCAGCATTTCTAAATTTAAATCTAAATCTTTCTGTGGTTGAAAGATGTACTCCTACTAAGGTGTCGATTCCAAACGACGTTTGGGTTATCTTTTCACACGATTTTTGTTGTTGCCACTCAGCTAGCTGAGGGGTCTTAATGGCCAGTGGCTCTCTGGCTGGAATACTGCCTGGGTTTTGTTGGTGACCTTGATGGCCAAGATGATCCCAGCTTCATAGTCACTGTTCCAATACTCTCCAAAGAGGGTGGTCTCCCCACCTGACGTACCCACACTTTCCTTGTCCATGACCTCATCCTGCTGACCCCTCTCAGACAGCCAGACCTCCAGCTGCCACGTGCTTTGGTTGGATTTAGCACGTCTATTTACACCTTCGTTCTTTTCGTATCATCCCTGTGCTTTCTACCACAAACCTCAGAGCTGTGTCTGACTTCATGGTCTCCATGCTGAAGAGCATTTTGCTGGGTTCTTTGATGGGCCAGAAAGGGGTGTTTTCTCACTCGATTCTCTCCACTTCTAGAAGGTGCCGAGTGTGCCCTTTGGGCTGAGGGCAAAGGAAATCCTTCCCAGGGAGGTCCTCCAGAGACATAAGGGTTATGGCGGCAGCCCCTGAGCCATGGCTGCTCGTTGGGTGACTCCACCCTCCACAGAAGAACTCTGGGCCCCTGGCCGGCACCCCAGCTCCAGCTGTTCTGCTGGTTGGTGGAAGCCCCATCCCTATCCCAGGAGGACCCCCTGCCAGGAGGCTGAGTCCAACAAGATGATCAACCCGGCACCTGAGTGCTCCCCTTCATGGCACAGAGGCAGCACCCGGAGAGGGGGGAGCTCTGGCTACAGGTCCCCCCATCCTCCCACCAACAGGTCACTCATCTCCTGGCACATAAGCTGTACACTAATGGCTCTAATAATGGGAATGGGTCAGGGAGAAGGGCTGCCGTGGTGGGATGGAGCTGACTTCATAGAAACATGGTTTTTGATGGGACTGTGAGAAGAAATCACTGCCCCGAGGCAGCCTCTGGCTTGAACAGCTTGAAACAAACAAGGGGGACTTCCCTGGTGGCACAGCAGTTAGGAATCCACCTACCAATGCAGGGGACACGGGTTCGAGCCCTGGTCCAGGAAGATCCCACATGCCGTGGAGCAACTAAGCCCCTGTGCCACAACTACTGAGCCTGCACTCTAGAGCCTGCGAGCCACAACTACTGAGCCCATGTACCACAACTACTGTAGCCTGTGCTCCTAGAGCCCGTGCTCCGCAATAACAGAAGCCACTGTAATGAGAAGTCTGCGCACCGCAATGAAGAGTAGCCCCCGCTCGCCGCAACTAGAGAAAGCCTGTGCGCAGCAAAGAAGACCCAACGCAGCCAAAAAATAAGTTAAATAAATAAATAAATTTGAAACAAACAAGGTTTCTCCCCATTTCAAATTCTAAATTAATGATGGCCTAAGTGGAGTATCTCAGTCAGGCTTCGTCGTCCATTCAGTTTTTAAGGCCCTCCCAGCCACAGGGCACCTGCCCCCCACTGCCAGCAGCAGCGTGTCTGGACTCTGGACCCCTGAGGAAATCTCCAGCTGGTAACTCATTTCCTCCTCTTAGCAAAGATCACCCTTAAGGAAAAGGGGTAGGATGTCCTCCTGCTGCAGGCTACCCTGGCATAGACCACGGATGGATGGAGGTATGGCCCACACTGGGCGTGTCCAGAGGGACTTACCTGAGCTGAGCGCCAGGGCAACATTGACCAGCCCTGTGACGTTTGCTTGGGCTCACAGTGTTTTCTTTTCCAGAATGCGCAGCAAACCAAGATGCTCAGGAGACATGAGCTGCAGTCCTGTCTCCACTCCTTACTGCTGCCGTCGTTCACCAAGACACCCAATCTTTTAGTTACCTGATTCATAAACGGGTGTAACTGTACCGGCCATGCCTGTATCCCAGGGTTATCATGGGAATCAAAGCAAATGATGGGATACTAGATATAAATGTACTCTGTGAGGCATTGTTCTCCCTATCCTAAATGGGAGTCCAGGGCCCAGTTCTGTTCTCAGGACAGGACAGAGCTGTCCTGACTTGCCCAGGGACTGAGAACAAGAGACCCAAGTTCTTGGCTTGAAATCATGTCCAGCAGAGAGAAGGATGGTTATGGCGCTCCACCTGAGGTGTCAGAATGTGGCCCAGAGCTGGAAGAAGAGGGGAGAGCCACCCTGCCTGACTGTGGGAACTTAGGCAGCCACCTGATAAAAGAAATGCTCGCATACTGACGTCTGGGGAAGTCGTTTTGGCTTATATGTGAATGAACTTGAATTTGATGCTAACTAGAACAGCCTGTTTGTGGCCTATGAAACCTACATTGTCCATCTGCTTTAATTATTAAAGAAAAGGGTGCACTGACCAGAATTAAAGAAAGTCCATGTTAAAAATAAAGATTAAATGCCTCCCTTCCTGGGACGTTGATGTTGGACCTCCTTCCATGATAAGATTCCCTTCCCAGGCGCCAAGGCCATTCTGACTCACTGTGTACGTGCTGGTCTGTTTTTTCTGAGACCTTGAAGGACTGTATCCCTGACTTGTTTGATGTTCTTTGTTCTGATAAGACATGAAACTGTGTTGAAACCCCTGCTACTCTGGAGCAGTTCCTCAGAGTTATCTGAGAGGCTGTCTACCAGACTATAGTCCTCAGTGTATCTCAGAAAAACTCTTTCCTATTCCTATTATAGATTGTTGATTATTTTCATTGGCACGTCTAAGCGGACAAATTCACCAAGGGATATTGTGCAGAGAGAGAGAGACCAGGACAGAGAGATGGCAGCAGAGCACTGAGCGTGACGGTCGGGCTCTGTCCTCAAGCTGAATCTGGAGTCCAGGCACGTCTCACTTCCCCCGCTACCCTGCACATTTATCACCTGCGAGGCTGCCCACAGGCCTCCCTGCTTCTGCCGGAACACCCTCTCCCGTCCGTCCTCAAAGCAGAAGTCAGGTCCTGTCTCACCTCCTTTCCGAGCCCTTGGGGGCTCTGGGGACCACCCAAAGGAAGAGCCCAATCTTCACAGCCTGCACAGCCCACCCCCTCGGGCTTCAGCTCCCACTGCCTTCCCGGTCACCTGGCCATCCAGGCTTCCGGGCCGTGCCTCTGCACCAGCGGTTGCTCTGCCTGGACCACGCTTTCCCCGAGTCCCCCAGTGGTGCTCCGTGATTCTCCTCACCACGCTCAAGTCTTCGTTCGAATGTTATGTTCACGGTGAGGTTTCCCCACCAGCCTGTTAGAACCACCGCAGACTGCCTAGCACCTCCCTAACCTGGGTTTGTTTTTCCCCACAGAACTTATCACCGACAAGATCATATAACTTAATTCATTTATTACGCTTATTGTTTATTTTGTCTCATTCTTCCTCCTCCCTCCCCCGTCAGAACATAAACTTCATGAGGAAGAGGGTTTTTGCCTGTTTCTTTTCATCGATGTATCCCAGCGACTTGGAGCACTGCCTGCACAGGTCAAGTATTCAATAAATATCTGTAGGAAAACAAGTAATTCTGTGGGAGGAAAGGGAGGAGACCATCTCAAGAAAGAGGGAGAATTTAACAATGTCAGCATTTCCGTACACTTTGGGGAGGCCAAGGTGAGAGCAGAGACTAGATGGCAGATGCAGTGGCTGCAGGGAGTGGGATCCGTAGTCTGTTTAAACTGGAAACAGAGAGGGAACAAAGACCAGATGAACGAACAGCGCTAAATGCAGGAACAGTAAGTGTCGATAACGCATTCAAGGAATGCAGGGGTGAAGGGGCAGTAATAACTCGAGGGGGATACCAGGTTCAGAAGAGAAATGCTCTCTGTTGTTTTAA
Source organism: Orcinus orca (assembly GCF_937001465.1). Classification (NCBI taxonomy): domain Eukaryota; kingdom Metazoa; phylum Chordata; class Mammalia; order Artiodactyla; family Delphinidae; genus Orcinus; species Orcinus orca. Next base: position 7,760,626 of record NC_064572.1, read on the forward strand.
TTAACATATTGCTTTCGTTTCTAAAATTAATTTGTATCCATTTTAGAAGATTCGGAAGTTACTGAAACGCCAAAGACGGAAATAATCTCATCACCCAGATAAAACCACAACTAACTATATCTTGTGCTTTTTTTCTAGGCATAGGCATTTATAGTAGTTCTGTTGCTTGTGAGATTGTTTTGACAAAAACGTAGAGCTGTATATGATACCACTACTTTGTTGTTATATGTCTGTTTTATAGCTTTTTTAATTTAAAATTTTATTAGGAATTTCTTTCCTGTCTTCATATATTTCTGGTGATGTAATTTTTAGTGGCTGCCAATGATTTTACTCAATAAGGTGTATACCCAACTTTCTATTTGGACATTTAAGCCTTATCCATCTCTTTACTATTATAAACAGCACTATAGCAAGCATGATGTTTCTTTTTTAATAGAAGGAGAAAGTAGGTAGAGGAGAAGTTGAGAAAAATGAGTGAAAATGGAAACAAATCATGGAAAAAGGTACTGAAGAACTCTGGACAAGGTAAGATTACAGGCACAGGTGCACATAAAACGTGCCATTGGTGGGTTCAGCCTGTCACCACCTGGACTCAGGGTCAGTATCAGTGTCACTGAAGTTGGACAGTGAGACGTGTGTCTCGCTGGAACATGACATGAGCACAAGCATCCCTTGTGGCCCCGGAACCAGAGAGCCCAGAATGACCAGTGAAGCAGAGACCCAGCCTCAGGTGAGGGCCCGGGAAGTGGACTTCTACCAAGTTCCCTCTGTGAGTTTGAGCCTCTTCAAACTTTTGGTCTATAGAAAATACGGGGGCAGAGAAGAATGAGTTAAAATGACACTGTGAGGAATCAGACAAATCCAGAAAGTGGAGCATTCTAGAGGCCGTCCTAACTGTCCCTGCCACCCGGCAACGGCCTGCGGAAAGAAATCGGCGGTTGGGGATGGGGTGGTGCTGAGCAGCTTAAGATTTTAAAAACGTTTAAGAGACATAAAAACCAATGCAGAGTGTGGCCCTTGTGTGAGTTCTGTCTCAAGCCAATCAGTTGTAACAGTTGCGGGGGACAATGAGGGAAGTTTGTATGTAGACTGGTGCTAGATGATGGTAAAGAATCGCTGTTAATTTTCTTTTGTATAGTGTGGTATTACAGCTGGGTAAGAAAACGTCTTAACATTTTAGTGTCACAGACCAAAGCATTTAGAGCCAATGTGATATGTAGACTTTGCTTTATAATATTTCAGCAAGGAAAATGGGAACAAACAAATATGGGAAATATTGACAGATAAATCTAGGTCCTGGGAATAGGGGGACTCATTTTAATATTCTAGTTACTTTTATATGTATGAAATTTTTAATAATTAAATGTTACAAAGGCATGTGGGAGATTAGCCTTGGCAAGTTGGAGAGACCGTTTTTCCTCAGAAACTGACCTGAAGGAGACCCAGAGGAAGAGGAGAGATTTCCAGCTTGGGGGAAAATCTGAGGACACTCATGTTAGAGAGGCTGGTTACCCGGTAGGCAGGGGGGTGGGGGGAGAGAAGAGGCAGGGGCTTGCCTTGAAGAGGTTTCCAACACAGCCGTGCTGCAGGTGGGATGCTGTGAGGGGTCCCCTCGCCCTGGCCGAGGTGAGAGTTCCCATCACAGGCCTGTGGTTTTCTCTGGCCCAGTTTGCCAGCCGGGGAGCAGTGTCGAGACAGAGGGGAGTGGAGGCTGGCAAACACAGACCTTCAACGGCAAAGATGGGAAGGGAGAGACTCTGTTCTGTGGCTCGTATTCTGGGTCATGACTGGTCACTTCCTGGAGCTGCTGGGCACCTGGACAGTCCTGCTCTGTGGGAGGATTTGGGGAGGGGCTTCGGGGGTGCCGTGGCCGGTCAGGCTTGTGTGTCTGCCCGGGTGAGGGGCTGGGGGTGTCCGTAGGTTGCTAAAGTACCTTTCGTCCTGGAAAAGGTTGAGATCCGTGCCTTCCAAGTCCTGTGGGCCCAGCCTTTGCAACAGCTGAGAGTCGTGACTTACCCAGTCCTGATCTAACAGACACTCAGGGAGCACGATCTTCTGGGCAATGCCCCAGTGGCATCACCTGTGCGGTTTCTCTGAGTCAGCAGGGTGGCAGGCCTAGGACAGTTCATCACAACACACCGCACACTATCAGTGTTATATACCGTAGTAGAGTCATGTTCACATTTATCTTTTTTTTAAAATTTTTATGAGACTGGTAAACCGTTTATTATATTATGGTTTTTAGCAATGAATAGTGCATATGTCTTTTTTTAACATCTTTATCGGAGTATGATTGCTTTACAATGGTGTGTTACTTGCTGCCGTTAACAGTGAAGCAAGTCTACTTATACATAGATCCCCATACCCCCTCCCTGTTGCATCTCACATTTATCTTAAATGGTTTTAAGGCACAGACCTCTCTGAAACCTGCAAAAAGTTATTAATTTTTTCCCAGAAAAAATTGTACACACGGCTAAGTACAAAAGTCTGCACCAAACTTCAGGAAATTCACAAATTCCCTGAGGCCGCCTGGCGGCTGTCCCTTGTAGAGGTTTTTTACAAACATGTTGGGAGAAGGAAGTGACAGGCTCACCCTGGGAGGCTGAGGCAGCCTCTGGAGGGGTCAGCTGGGCCAGGCCTCGGAGGGTGGCCAGGACTTAGGTTTCCGACCCAGCTGCTGAGCTGGGGACAGGAAGCTGGAATGAGGATGATCCGGGGAATGAGAGCTTACCGTCCCTGAATGGGCCCTTTCACTGATGACTTCAGGTGGGGAGTGGTCTGGGCTCCCTGGCACGCAGATAACGGGTGCCAGGAGGCTCGGGCTCTGGAGACGCCGGGAGTCCCCGGTGGCAGTACACGGTTTTCATCACCTGACCGGACCCCTGGTGGAGAGAGACTGCGGGGGACAGAGGTAGGGGTGTCTCTCGTGGGAGGGGTCCCCACTGTTGGAGCACATCTGTTTCGATCTGGTTCTCAGGCTGTGGACATCAGGCACCCATCTGGCTTGGAGGGTTGTGGTTCTTTCAACATCGCTCCCTTCGGCAGGTGGTTTGGGGTGGGGCCGGGGATGACCACAGCCTTGTAATGGCTGCTTGGCTTTTCCCATCTTTGTTCCTCTTTCTCATTACTCGACTGACAGCTACAGGCCCCCAGGGACGGCTGAGAACGTTAGAACAATTGAGTTTCTCTGCTTCAGGCCCATCAGCGTCCAATAAGCTTAGGACTCCGTCTCGCTCTACTGCAGCCACTGTGGGATGAGCAGCTGGCCACGGGGATGGCTGGGGTAGAGCTGTTCAAGAGATACTTCTTTCTCTTTTCAGCAAGTAAATCCTGCCTGTGTGCCTGTGTGCGTGTGCCCAAGTACATACACTCCTTATAATTTGACTTCTGCTCTCCCCATTTTAAACAAGAAGGTTCGGGAATTTTCTGATAAGTGGCATTCATTAATAATCCTTCTATTCCCACTGCACTTTATCATTTTTAAAGTACTTTCACAGGTGTGGTTTTATAATGGCCCTGGAAGCAGGCACAGCGGGCATTGTAATAACCTTGTTTTGCAGATAAGCACACTGAGCTGCCTGGGTATGATTTGTCATGATCATACTACTAAAAAATGCCATTCGAGAATGATTCCTCTGCAATCTAAGACATACACTTTGAGGAAAGAGTTTCATCTTCTCTGCCTGTCTGTGGCTTAGATATTTAATCTTCAAAATCAGAGTCTCTTACTACACAAGCTGCCACTGGTTTTCACCTGGTCTGGAAACAAAAGAAGTTGAGGTCATACTTTAAGCCATGTTATCCCCATGTTAATCAAGTAAAGGATATTAGAAGCTAATTTGTTTTGACCTTCTACAATATGCCAGATAATAATCTAATTATGTTAATAACATACTTATTTAGTTCTCATAGCAACATTGTTATATATGTTTTGCAAGTGATGAAAAAGAGGAATAAAGGAGTTAAGTAACTTGCCCAAGGACACACGGCTAATGAGAATCCAGATTTGATCCCAAGCAATTTGAGTTCAGAGTCCAAGACAGCTCAGTATTTGGGTTCATCCGGCAAACCAATAATTCAGAAAAGTGGGACTAAGAATAATCCAGTCTGTTCAGGCCCTGGGTCAGAGTGTTTGGCCTGTTTCTTCCTCCAAGAGTGAGGATGGACTTTTACTTCCAGTGGTGACAGATGGAAATTTGGAGAATCTTTTTCCATTGAGACCAACTACAAAAGCTGGAAAAACATGTAGTATACATAATTTGAAGGCAATGGAGAGCTACCAGAGCTGTGAGAAGTTACTTGGTTAACATTCAAAAGAAGGGAAACCAGAGAAGAGAGCAAGGTGTTCAGGACCCTGTTTGCCTAGGGGACATCTGTGGTTCCACAAGAGGAGATTGAGAGCTGACCAGGGACTAGGAGGACAAATTCAAGTTTCAGCTCACCGACAGAGGTGCCATGATAAATCCCTTAGGTTCTGAGTTGGGTTGTGTCCTAGGAGTAAGGGTGAACCAGAAATAGATCCGTTCTTACAGGTTCTGAAGCCCAACTTTGAATCATCTCAACCTATGCTTGAATTAAGCTCATCTGGGATTGATAGCACCCCTACCTACCTGCCAGAAGCAAACGTGAAACCTCCTTAGAAAAGCTAACGTCATCCAGAGCCTCAAATTTTCTTATAAAAATTTCACGTCAATGTCAGGAATATAAATTTTAAAATAGCATGAATTCAAACAGAGGGGCCAACATGATTTTTATAAAAAACAAGGGAAACCACAGATAATAGCAGCAGGCACACAGATGATCCAGATAATGAGGTTATCTAACATGAATTTTATTTTATTTTATTTTTGTGGTACACGGGCCTCCCACTGCTGTGACCTCTCCTGTTGCAGAGCACAGGCTCCAGATGCGCAGGCTCAGCGGCCATGGCTCACGGGCCCAGCGGCTCCGCAGCATGTGGGATCTTCCTGGAGCGGGGCACGAACCCGCGTCCCCTGCATCAGCAGGCGGACTCTCAATCATTGCACCACCAGGGAAGCCCCTCTAACATGAATTTTAAACTATGTTTAATATGTTCAAGAAAAGAAAAGACAATTTTGGGAATTTTGGCAGAGATCTGGAAGCTATAAAAATAACTTTATAGAAAGTTCTAGAATTAAAAAACACAACTGAAATGAAGTAGTCAAAGGATGGATTTAGAAATATATTAGAGCTTAATAGAGGATTAGTGAACTTGAACATAGGATGTTAAGGAATAAATCAGTCAACAAAATCAGACAAGAAATGACCCAGATGTTAGAACTATCAAACAGGCCTTTATAGTGGTTATGACCACTACATTAAATGATGTGCCAGAAAAAGTGCACAACATGCATGAACAGAGGAGAATTTTAGCAGAGAGGTGGAGATGATTTTTTGGGGGGTCAAATGGAAATGCTAGGTATGAAAAAAAAAACTTAATATCAAAGATGAATTCTTTCCCCAGGTTTAAAAGAGACTGGTGAGGAAGGAATCAGTAAAACTTGAAGACAAGTCAACAGAAATGATTAAAACAGGCCAAAGAAGGGGAAAAAAATGAAAAACAAACCAAAACAAAACAAAACCCTTAGCATCAAGAGCTGTGAGAAACATCAAATGAAATAAAATAGAAACAAAAAAGGGAGTCCTAGAAGGAGAGGGAGAGGGAGAGAAGAAGATATGTTGAGACAATGACTGAGAATTTTCTAAAAACAGTTTAAAAACAACAAAGCACAGATACAAGAAATTCAAAGAACCTCAAATAGGATAACACATACACACATTATAATCAAATTTCTGAAAACCAAAGATAAAGGGAAATTTTTTAAAGCAACCAGAGGAAAAGGTAACATTAAATACAGTGGAACAAGAAAGAGAAAAACAACCATGCTCTTGGATTGGAAGAATCAACATTGTGAAAATGACTATACTACCCAAAGCAATCTACAGATTCAATGCAATCCCTATGAAACTACCAATGGCATTTTTCACAGAACTAGAACAAAAAATTTCACAATTTGTATGGAAACACAAAAGACCCCAAATAGCCAAAGCAATATTGAGAAAGAAAAACGGAGCTGGAGGAATCAGGTTTCCTGACTTCAGACTATATTATAAAGCTACAGTAATCAAGACAGTATGGTACTGTCACAAAAACAGAAATATAGATCAATGGAACAGGATAGAAAGCCCAGAGATGAACCCACACACATATGGTCACCTTATTTTTCATAAAGGAGGCAAGAATAATGGAGAAAAGACCCTTGTTCAGTAAGTGGTGCTGGGAAAACTGGACAGCTACATGTAAAAGAATGAAATTAGAACACTCCCTAACACCATACACAAAAATAAACTCAAAATGAATTAAAGGCCTAAATGTAAGGCCAGATACTATAAAACTCTTAGAGGAAAACATAGGCAGAACACTCTAAGACATAAATCACAGCAAGATCCTTTTTGACCCACCTCCTAGAGAAATGGAAATAAAAACAAAAATAAACAAATGGGACCTAATGAAACTAAAACCTTTTGCACAGAAAAGGAAACCATAAACAAGATGAAAAGACAGCCCTCAGAATGGGAGAAAATATTTGCAAATGAAGCAACTGACAAAGGATTAATCTCCATAATTTACCAGCAGCTCGTGAAGTTCAATATCAAAAACACAAAAAACCCAATCCAAAAATGGGCAGAAGACCTAAATAGACATTTCTCCAAAGAAGATATACAGAGTGCCAACAAACACATGAAAGGATGCTCAACATCACTAATCATTAGAGAAATGCAAATCAAAACTACAATGAGGTATCACCTCACACCAGTCAGAATGGCCATCACCAAAATATCTACAAACAATAAATGATGGAGAGGGTGTGGAGAAAAGGGAACTCTCTTGCACTGTTGGTGGGAATGTAAATTGATACAGCTACTATGGAGAACAGTATGGAGGTTCCTTAAAAAACTAAGAATTACCATATGACCCAGCAATCCCAGTACTGGGCATATACCCTGAGAAAACCATAATTCAAAAAGCGTCATGTACCACAGTGTTCATTGCAGCTCTATTTACAATAGCCAGGACATGGAAGCAACCTAAGTGTCCATTGACAGATGAATGCATAAAGAAGATGTGGCACATATATACAATGGAATAGTACTCAGCCATAAAAAGAAACGAAATTGAGTTATTTGTAGTGAGGTGGATGGACCTAGAGACTGTCATACAGAGTGAAGTAAGTTAGAAAAAGAAAAATAAATACCGTACTCTAACACATATATACAGAATCGAAGAAAAAAAAAGGTTCTGAAGAACCTAGGGCCAGGAGAGGAATAAAGACCCAGACGTAGAGAATGGACTTGAGGACATGAAGAGAGGGAAGGGTAAGCTGGAACGAAGTGAGAGAGTGGCATGGACTTATATATACTACCAAATGTAAAATAGATAGCTAGTGGGGAGCAGCTGCATGGCACAGGGAGATCAGCTCCATGCTTTGTGCCCACCTAGAGGGGTGGGATAGGGAGGTCGGGAGGGAGATACAAGAGGGAGGAGATACGGGGATATGTGTATATCTGATTCACTTTGTTATAAAGCAGAAACTAACACACCATTGTAAAGCAATTATACTCCAATAAAGATGTTGAAAGAAAGAAAGAAAGAAAGAAAGAAAGAGAAAAGAAATACCATATACTGACACATATATATGGAATCTAAAAAAAAAAAAAAGTTTCTGAAGGACCTAATGGCAGGACAGGAATAAAGATGCAGACATAGAGAATGACTTGAGGACACAGGGAGGGGGAAGGGTAAGCTGGGATGAAGTGAGAGAGTAGCATGGACTTATATATACACTACCAGATGTAAAACAGATAGCTAGTGGGAAGCAGCTGCATGGCACAGTGAGATCAGCTCGGTGCTTTGTGACCACCTAGAGGGGTGGGATAGGGAGGGTGGGAGGGAAACGCAAGAGGGAGGAGATATTGGGATATATGTATATGTATAGCTGATTCACTTTGTTATAAAGCAAAAAACTAACACACCATTGTAAAGCAATTATACTCCAATAAAGAAGTTTTTTAAAAAATTCAGTGGAACAAAGATAAGAATATCAAGCAGACTTTTTTTGTCAGAAAGTAGGCAAACCAGAAAATAATAGAGCCACATCCTTATAGTACTAAGAGAATAAAAAGTCAACTCAGAACTCTGTAACCAGTGAAAATGTCTTTCAAATATGAAGGTTAAATAAAAAAAATTTTCTGATAACAAAAGCTAAGGAATTCATTGTCAGGAGACCTGACAACAAGAAATGTTAAAGTTCTTGAGGCAGCAGAATGCTACCAGATGGAAATGAAGTACTCTAGTATTACATACACCCCCAAAAATGTAGAGCTCTAGAAATAATAAAAATAAAGGTAAATATAAAATAATTTTTCTGTGCTTCCCTGGTGGCACAGTGGTTGAGAGTCCGCCTGCCGATGCAGGGGATGCGGGTTCATGCCCCGGTCCAGGAAGATCCCACATGCCGCAGAGTGGCTGGGCCCATGAGCCATGGCTGCTGAGCCTGCGCATCCGTAGCCTGTGCTCCGCAACGGGAGAGGCCACAACAGTGAGAGGCCTGCGTACCCCCCCAAAAAAAAAAAAAAAAATTCTTATTTTGTATTATTTTATAAGGAAAGTCACTGTCTAAAGCAAAATAATAGCAATGAAGTTTGGAGTTTATAACATGTGTAGAAGTTAAATCTATGACAAAAAATAGCTCAAAGCATGGGAGGGAGAAAACGTAAATATAATGTTGCAGGGTTCTCACACTATACCTGAAGTGGCCTAATATTATTTGAAAGTAGACTCTGATAAATTAATGCCAGATACGGTAATCCGTAGAGTAAGAATGAAACCAATTATAAAAGAGGTATGACTAATAAGCCAATAGTGGTTATAAACTGAACATACAATATAATTTGTTTTCCTTTTTTTCCCTTTATAAAAATTGTATTGGAGTATAGTTGATTTACAATGTTGTGTTAATTTCTGCTGTATAGCAAAGTGAATCAGTTATACATATACATATATCCACTCCTTTTTAGATTCTTTTCCCATATAGGTTATTACAGAGTATTGAGACAAGTTCCCTGTGAATAATTTTAATATAAAAAAAGGGAGAAAAACAGAACAAAAGGGGACAAAACACAAATGGGACAATATGAGTAATATAGTTGATTTAAATCCAACTATATTAATAATGACATTAGATATAGGGAGACTAAGTACCCCAAATTAAAAGGCAAAGATTGTCTGATTAGATAAGAAAAGAAGATCCAGTGATATGCTGTCTAGAAGAAACAAATTTAAATATAAATAAATATGTAAGTTAAAAGTAAAAGGATAGAAAAATATATGCTATGCAAACACTAATCAAAAAGACAAATGGGACAATATGAATAATATAGTTTATTTAAATCCAACTATATTAATAATTACATTAGGTATAGGTAGACTAAATATGCCAAATTAAAAGGCAAAGATTGTCTGATTGGATAAGAAAACCAAGACCCAATGATACGCTGTCTATAAGAAACAAATTTAAATATAAATAAATATGTAAGTTAAAGGTAAAAGGATAGAAAAAGATATGTTATGCAAACACTAATCAAAAAACTAGGAGTGGGGCTTCCCTGGTGGCGCAGTGGTTGAGAGTCCGCCTGCCGATGCAGGGGACACGGGTTCGTGTCCCGATCTGGGAAGATCCCACATGCCGCGGAGCAGCTGGGCCCGTGAGCCATGGTCGCTGAGCCTGTGTGTCCGGAGCCTGTGCTCCGCAACATACGGCAAAAACAAACAAAAAAAGTAGGAGTGGCTATACTAATATTAATAGAGAAAAATTAGATTTCAGAACAATGATTATTACCATGAGTAAGGACATTACATAATGACATTGGGGACAGTTGATCAAAAAGACATACTCCTAACTGTGTATGCACATAATAACAATACATGAAGGAAAACCTGGTAGAAGGAAAAATCATATTTGGAGAGTTTAACACTTCTCTCTGCTTAATTAAAAGAACAAGAGGGCTTCCCTGGTGGCACAGTGGTTAAGAATCCGCCTGCCAATGAAGGGTACACGGGTTCGAGCCCTGGTCCGGGAAGATCCCACATGCTGCGGAGCAACTAAGCCCGTGCGCCACAACTACTGAAGCCCGTGCGCCTAGAGCCCGTGCTCGCAACTAGAGAAACCACCGTAATGAGAAAGCCCGTGCACCTCAACAAAGAGTAGCCCCCACTCGCCGCAACTAGAGAAAGCCCGCACGCAGCAACGAAGACCCAACATAGCCAAAAATAAATAAATAAAAATTAAAAAAAAAAAGAACAAGAAAACATAACATTAATAAGAATGTAGAGGAGCTGAACAAGACTATCGATCAACATGAGCTCAGTGACATTTATAGAATGTTCAACCTGACAACAGCAGAATACACGTTCTTTTCAAGTGTGTGGATTCGTTTCAAATGTATGCATGGAGCATTCACCAAGAGAGATCATATGCTGAGCCATGAACAAATCTCAAAACTTTAAAAGAATTGAAATCTAATAGGTATCTTCTTTCACAACAGAATTCAGCAAAGAATCAGTAACAGAAATATATCTGAGAATCCCTGAAGGGTTTGAAATTAAACAACATACTTCTAGATAGCAAGGGAGAACTCAAAAGGAAAATTAGAAAAATTTAAATCGAATGAAAAGGAAACTAGAACCTATCAAAACTTGTGAGACACAAGCTAAGCCCATGTCAAGAGGGAGATCAGTATCATTAAATACTTGTATTAAAAAAGAACAACGATTTCAAACCAAGGATCTAAGTTTCTACCTTCAGAAACTGGATAAAGAAAAGCAAATTACCCAAGTAAGCAGAGGAAGGAAATAATAACAATAAGAACAGAAATAAATGAATTTGAAAACACAAAAACAAAGTAAAAATCAATAAAAGCAAAGCTTGATTCTTTGAAGAAAGTAATATTGTTAAATCTCTATGCAGATTGATCAGAGGGGAAAAAAAGATATATAAAGAGAGGACACAATTATCATATCAAGAAGGAAAGAGATGACATAACTACAGATCCAACAGACTATCAAGCGTTAGTAAGGGGACAATATGGAGTTGCTACTCAATGGATATAAAGTTTCAGTTCTGCAGGATGGATACCTTTTAAAGATCTGCTGTATGGGCTTCCCTGGTGGCGCAGTGGTTGAGAGTCTGCCTGCCGATGCAGAGGACACAGGTTCGTGCCCCGGTCCGGGAAGATCCCACATGCCGCGGAGTAGCTGGGCCCGTGAGCCATGGCCACCGAGCCTGCGCGTCTAGAGCCTGTGCTCCGCAACAGGAGAGGCCACAACAGTGAGAGGCCCTCGTACCACAAAAAAAAAAAAAAAAAAAGATCTGCTGTACAACGTGGTGCCTACAGTTAACATTAGTGTACTGTGCACTTAAACATTTGTCAAGAGGGTAAATCTCATTTTAAATGTCCTTACTACAATAAAAAATATATACGGCAGTATGAGTATGAGCTACAACTATATGAAAATAAATTCAACAAACTTAAGTGAAGTGGATAAATCCTTTTGAAATTACCAGAGCTCAGTCAAGTAAACATAAATACATAACCTGAATAGCACTATGTATATTAAAGAAAAAGAATTCATATTTAAAACCTTTCTGTTAGGAAAACTCCATATCCATGCTTCACTGGTGAATCCTACCAACTAAGAAAGAAATAATACTGATTCTCCATAAAAATTTTCTAGAAAATAAAAGAACAGGGAACACTTCCCAACTCGTTCTATGAGGCCAGCATTACCCTGACACCCAAATCAGACAAAGATATTATGAGAAAAGAAAGCCACAGACTAATGTCCATGATGAAAAGAAATGCAAAAATATGCAATAAAATATTACCAAATTGATTCTACAATATATCAAAAAAAGATCAAGTTGGGTTTATCCTAGGAATTCTTGGTTCAACATGTAATAACCAATCATTGCAATTCACCCAATCTACAGATTTAAAAAGAAAAGAATCCCACATGATCAGCTCAACAGATGCAGAAAAAACATTTGAAAAAATTCAACTTCCATTCATGATTAAAACTCTCAGAAAACTAGGAATAGGTGAGAACTTCTTCAACCTGACAAAGGGAAACTATAAGAAACATACAGCTAACCTCATACATATTTAATGATGAAAGACTGAATGCTTTACCCCTAAGATAGAACAGGAGAATGATATTTGCTGTCACTAATTCTATACAGCCTTGAACTAGAGCCCTTTGCCAGTACAATGAGCCAAAGATGTGAAACAAAAGGAAGAAATAAACCTGTCTTTAATCACAGACAACACTCTCTTTTATGTAGGAAGCTCAAAGAATCTACAAAAGAGTTGGAATTAATAAGTGGATTTCGCAAGGTCATAAGACAAAAAGTCAATATAAAAATCAATTTTGTTTCTGTGTTCTTGCAACAAACCATCAAAAATTGAAATTTAAAACACCCTTTATAATAGTATTAAACTATATAATATTTAGGGATAAATCCAACAAGATGGGCAAAACTTGGATGCTGAAAATTATAAACACTGCTGCTAGAAATTAAAGAAGATCTAAATAAATGTATAGGTATATCATGTTTATAATATTGAGGAAAACTCAATATTATCAGGATGTCAGTTCTCCCCAAACTGATCTACATATTCAGTGCAAACTCAATCAAAATCCCAGCAGGCCTTTTTTATTCCCCTGTAGAAATTGATAAAGTGATTGTAAAATATATTTGAAATACAGAAGTTCTGAAAAAAGAACAACAAAGAGGATCCCCAACATTTGATTTCAAGTTTTACTATGAAGGTACAGTAATCAAAAGAATGGGGTTTTGGCGTAAGGACAGACATGTAGGAACAGAGTGTCTATAAATAGACCCACACATATACAGGCCATTGGATTTTGACAAAGGTGCCATGATAATCCAATGGAGAAATGATAGTCTTTCCCACAAACTTTTAAAAGATCCTGAACACATACAAGATATACAAAAATTAACTCAAAATCATAGACCTAAATGGAAGAGCTAAACTATAAAATTTATAGAAGAAAACATAGGAAAACCTTTGTCACTTGGGTTAGGCAAAGTAGTTTTAGACAAGACACTAAAAACATGAACCACAAAAGAAAAAAATGGTAAAAACTGCACATCAAAATTTTTAATTTCTGCTCTTTAACATGAAAATAACAAGCTATAGTCTTAAGGGAAAATATTTCTATAACACATATCTGAGAAAAGACTTGTATCCAAAATAAATAAATGAATCTTCCAATTAAATTATAAGAAGGCAACCCTACAACAACTGAACCAAAGATTTGAATAGATGTTTCACTAAAGTTATATGTATAGCAAATAAGCACGTGAAAATAAGCTTAGTATTAGTTTTCATTACAAAAGTGCATATCAAAACCCCCAATTCAGGGGAGGGACAAATTAGGAGGTTGGGATTAACAGATACACACGACTATACATAAAATAGATAATCAACAGGGACCTACTGTATAGCACAGGGAACTCTACTCAATATTCTGAAATAACCTATACAGGAAAAGAATCTGAAAAAGAATAGATACTTGTATAACAGAATCACTTTGCTGTACACCTGAAACACAACATTGTAAAGCAACTCTACCCCAGTATAAAATTAAATTAAAAAAATAAATAAAACTTACTAGTTGTTTAAAAAAAAAAAACAAACCCCAAAACAAAAGTGGTTGTTTTGGTTTTTTTCAAACTTACAATATCAAATATTGGTGAGGATGCCGGTGAGGATGAGCCGGTAGAGCCACTTTGGGCAAGTTTGGTCATTTCTAGTAAGTGTAACATGCACTTCCCATAGGACCCAGCAACCCCACGCCTAAGGATTTACCCCTCCTAGCTATTTACTCCTAGGTATGTCCACAGAAAGACCTGTACAGGAATGTTTTTAGCCACCTTTTCATAACAGCCCAAACTGGATAAACAAACTGGGGTGCTTCCATTTGCCTGACCAGTGACACAGCGGGAAAGAGGAATAAAGTCCAGACAGGCCACAACCAGGTGACTCTCACAGGCTTTGCGCTCCGTGAAGGAGCCAGGCTCAGAAGGTGCGCTTTATGATGTCATCGGTACCGACGCATCCCGGAAAAGGCAAAGAGACAGGGACAGAAAGCTGAGCAGTGGTTGCCTGGGACCGGGATGCAAGGGAAGGAACTGACTACAAAAAAGGGATAAGGGAACTTTCTGGCCTGACAGGAAGGTTCTGTGTACTCATTCTGGTGGTGGTTTCACAACCGTATATATTTGTGAAAACTCATTGAACTATATACACCTAAAAAGCGTGAATGGGGCTTCCCTGGTGGCGCAGTGGATGAGAGTCTGCCTGCCTATGCAGGGGACACGGGTTCGTGCCCCGGTCCGGGAAGATCCTATATGCCGTGGACCGGCTGGGCCCGTGGGCCATGGCCGCTGAGCCTGCGCGTCCGGAGCCTGTGCTCCGCAACGGGAGAGGCCACAACAGTGAGAGGCCCGCGTACCGCAAAAAAAAAAAAAAAAGAGTGAATGTTACTGTTTGTAAATTATACCTCAAAAAATATTTTTAAAACACTTTGAAATATTCTTTCCACAAACAAAAATGCAGTCCTGGATGACTTCACTTTGCCAAATTATAGCAAATATCTAAGTAAAAGTAATGCCTATCTAAAGGGAATAAAGGCTCTTGCAAAAAATAGAAAAAGAGGGAACTTCTCTTCACTTGTTTTATCAGGCTGGTGTGACTTTGATTCCAAAACCCACAAAAACAGTTATATATACAAACTTATAGACCAATCTCACTCATGAAATGTCCAACAATCCTAAATAAAATACCAGCAAACCAAATCCAGCAATATACATAAAAAATATAGCACAGCATCACCAAGTTGGGTGTATTCTAAGAATGCAAGACAAGCTTTACATTTGAAAACCAATCAGTGTTATTCACTTCACAGAATAAAAAAGAAAAATCATACAAGTATCTCAATATATGCAGAAAAAGCACTTGATAGCATTCTGTATCCATTTATAATTTTTTAAAGCTCTTCAGCAAATATTATATTTAATGGTGAAATATGAAAACCTTTCCCTCTTAGGTCAGGATAAGGATGTCTACTATCACCACCAGTATTTAACATTTTATTGGTGGTTCAAACCAATGCAATAACGCAATGAAAATAAATATTGGGTATAAAAGTTGGAAGGTAAAAATTACAACTGGCTTTTTTCTCAAATAATGTAATTGTGTATGCAGAAAAAAAAATTTAATTTACAGATTACTGCAGTAAATTGCCAGGTAGAAGATCAATACAGAAAGTACAAAAATAATTGTATTCTTATATAGCAGCAATAAATATAAAATAAACTTTAAAATTGATATTATATACAATAGCATATTAAATTATATAGAACCAAATCTAATGAAAGATATTCAAAGCAAGGAAACAATATTCAGAGAAACTCAAAAAGATTTAAATAAGTGGAAGAAGGTACAATGATCATGGATTAAAATATACCAAGAGATAGAAAAAGCCAAAGAATGGAGGAAACTTGTAGAGATATTATCCTCTAATTGATTGATTCAATAAAATCCCAATAAAAATCCCCGATGTGTTGGGTGTGTGTTTGTGTAGAAATTGACAAACTGATTCTAAAATTTATGGGGAAATGCAAAAGCCAAGGCATTCTACAGAAGCACAATGGGAAGGACTGACTTTATCATTCTTACTTATTATAAAGTTGGAAAGAGTGAGATTAGAGGAAGAACAGACAAATGAACCAATGGAAGAGAGGCCATGGCCGCTGAGCCGGCACGTCCGGAGCCTGTGCTCTGTAACGGGAGAGGCCACAACAGTGAGAGGTCTGCGTACCTCAAAAAAAAAAGTAATAATACAATGAGGTATCACCTCACACCAGTCAGAATGGCCATCATCAAAAAGTCTACAAATAATCAAGGCTGGAGAAGGTGTGGGGAAAAGAGGGAGAACTCTCCTGCACTGTTGGTGGGAATGTAAATTGGTGAAACCACTATAGAAAACAGTATGGGGGTTCCTCAAAAAACTAGAAATAGAACTACCATATGATCCAGCAATCCCACTCATGAGCATATATCCAGGGAAAACTCTAATTTGCAAAGATACATGCACCCCATAGCAGCACAGTTTACGATAGCCAGGACATGGGAGCAACCTAATTGCGGCAGGGCAAGGCTGATCACCCAGGTCTGGCTCCTCGTGTGCTCTGTGCCACCACCCTGTCTCATTCTGCCCCATACACACTCATCCCTGTTGAGTTCCCTGTTGTGTGTGTGTGTGTGTGTGTGTGTGTGTGTGTGTGTGTGTGTGTGTTGGGGGGTGGTCTTGGGATTCCCTTAGGGGTCTGAAGCCCCCATAGTTCCCATCCTCAGCCACCTCATGTTTCCCTCTCTAGGCCATCAACCAACTAAGCCAGCTGCAGCTTCTTGGCCCCCAGCCCCGGGATCCTTCAGTGACAGAAGGCAGCCTCCAGGAGGAGGGGTCTCCAAGGGCAATAAAACGTCTCCAGTCGCCCTGTGCTGTTCCATTTATTCACAGCTGTCACTCACACTATGGTGGGTGGGGCCAGACCCCCTCCCCTTCTCCCTCCCCTATTGACAGAGGAATGGGTAAAGAAGATGAACTATATATATATATATATATATATATATATATATATATATATATATATATATACACACACAATGGAATACTACTCAGCCATAAAAAAGAATGAAATAATGCCATTTGCAGCAACACAGATGGACCTAGAGATTGTCATACTGAGTGAAGTCAGACAAATATCATATGCTATCACTTGCATGTGGAATCTAAAAAGCATGATATAAATGAACTTATTTATAAAAGAGAAATAGACTCACAGACATAAAAAAATGTATGGTTACCAAAGTGGATAGTGGGGCAGGGGAGATAAATTAGGAGTTTGGGATCAATATATTCACACGACTATATATAAAATAGATAAACAACAAGGACCTACTGTATAGCACAGGGAACTATACTCAATATCTTGTAATAACCTATAATGGAAAAGAATCTGAAAAAGATTTTATATACATATATTATATATATATAATTGAATCACTTGGCAGTACACTTGAAATTAATACATTGCAAATTAACTATACCTCAATTTTTTTAAAAAGCGTATTGCCTTTTTTTTTTTTGCAGTGTTTGTAATTCAGATCCCACAAGGAAACATGTAAGATAAATTTTCCAGACTTTAGGGACCAGTGCAGGAGTGACAGGAGATAAGGATATTAAGACATGTATGTCTCTGGGTAACCCAACATTCCAGGTTTTTCTGGCCCCAAGCTGAGCTGCTTGCCTTTCCATAAACCTCTCCTCATCAAATTGATCAAGGTTTCTGCCCCATGGTCATGGGCCATGGGTCTCCTGAAATATCAAACGTTTCAAATAGCAACCTGAACAAGTTCAGGACACAGAGGGTGAGCCAGCAGTTAGGACTGAAGAAGCCGGGGCAAGTGCTGGGTGTCACACTTCAGTAACCTCCAGCGCCCAGTCCCTGAACTTGTGTAGTACAAATGGCAGGTTGAATCCAGCCAGGATTTAGATCAATGAAGTCATTATCTAAGCAACCTTGAGAACATAACAGGGGACGTGCAGACTTCAGGAGTGAAGCCCAGGAATTTTCTCTAATTTCAGAGACAGTGAGTGGTGGTCACATCGCTACCTTGACAAATAACATTTCCAGGTAATTTTAATCCTCCCTCAATATGCACCACTTTGTTTCTTTTCTCCTCTCTCACTATATCTTCCTTTTCTCTTTTACATTTTATTTCTCATTTCCTCCCTACCTTTCTATCTCTTGACTCCTAATTCTTTTTATATTTCTAGCTCTTTCTCTTTAGAGTAATTATTTTCCACATTCTAACAGTCTTTCTCTTCCACTCTACCTAGGTATCTTTCCCCTCTATCTTTTTTTTTTTTAATATCTTTATTGGGGTATAATTGCTTTACAATGGTGTGTTAGTTTCTGCTTTATAACAAAGTGAATCAGCTATACGTATACATATGTTCCCATATCTCTTCCCTCTTGCATCTCCCTCCCTCCCACCCTCCTTATCCCACCCCTCCAGGCGGTCACAAAGCACCAAGCTGATATCCCTGTGCTATGCGGCTGCTTCCCACTAGCTATCTACCTTACGTTTGGTAGTGTATATATGTCCATGCCTCATTTTCTCTCTCTTATGAGCACTTCCTTTGTGCCTCTCTCTCACCCTCCCCCCACTTCCTGTTCTGTAAGATCCAGGATAAAATTAGGGGTGGTCACATCAGAGCAGCTATCTACCCGGTTCTCACTTTGCTCACCTCTGCAGACACACGAGCCTATAAACCTCCCACGACCCCCTCTGGATCCTTTCGGAAAGACACATGGCAACAGGTATACGGGGAGGGGTATGGAGTCAGGCTGGTATGATGACAGCTTATCAATGTCCAAGAGACCTGGCATCAACCAGCAGCAGGAGAGAGTTTACTGTCAGGCTGTAAACCACCCCCTGGAGTTGTGTGGCTTGTAGACTTTGTGCATGAGAGTGATGGGCTCACACAGGTTTATTGACTTCTGAGCTGCTGCATCTCCGTGTCACAGTCTTCAAGCAGAGTGTGTGAGATGTAGCAAGAGGGAAAGAAGAGGAAAGGGAAGAAATCCAGCTTTTGCTGTGACTTTAAAACCCTGGGCCAGGGCAAGACAGCTGCTGTGTGGATCCATTTTTCCATCTCACACATTCCCTTGATTATTTTTTTCACATATTCATGCACCTTTCTCTTGTTGATAGAAAAATAAATAAGCGATACTGAATCCAACTGCAGCATGGTTCATTAAAACAATTTTAAAAAGCACCTAGGCAATTAACCTAGAAGAGACCTTTTGAGTTAAAGCCATGCCTGAACAATTTATGAGTTGTAGAAGTCTTCATTAAATCAGTTAATCAGGTGTTCACTGTTTTAGCAACCAGCCCTGGCTGAGATGACTGCTGCTGTCACATGAAACTGCTGACAGCTTGCTGTGAGAGTCCAGCGTGATGTATCGTCTTGGTCAGGGACCCACATGCCCATTAGAGTAAGGAGCTCCTGGAAATGCACTCAGAACCTGTCCGTGTGGGAACACAGTAGTCCATGAGAACAGTGAGCTATCACGACAGAACCAGGACAGGGCTTAGGTCAGGCAGGCAGGGTCCACAGAGCAGAAATGGTGGGATGGAGAAGAGGCAGCATGAGGAAGGGGAGAAGGAAGGGCCAACAACCAGGCAGCTGCCATCTCTATGAACACTGTGCACCTGGTCCATACACCCTCCCAGTCACAGAGCTCAAAGGTCCTGAAGAGTGACTGTTAATTCCCATTCCACGGGTGAGGAAACTGAGTATCCTAGCACTTCAGAGAGCACACACCTCACACTTCATGTACTTCATGAATCTTATCTCTTCTAATCACCACAACCACCTTTGATAGCTTTTACACATGGGAAAATGGAATAACTTGGAGTTTTTGAAGAACATCCCTAGGATCAAAGAGCTGGACAATGCAGAGTGTGGCTGAACACATCTGCGGACACCACCACCACACAGCCCTCCTTGCTTTCCTGGGAAACAGAGGCCAGCGGAGGGAAAACCTCACCTACCTCATGGTCTACCAAGTACCAGCCCTGATTTATAGCCACAAAGGTATTGCTCAAGACCAGGCTTCCGTCAGTGGCTTCCTGGATGCTTAGCTGTGGTGAAGAATTTTGATGCCGATAAGGTTAAGTTTAAGTTCTGCTTTTAGAATTTTCTGTCCTTTTGGCTTTGGGTGAGTCTCTTACCTTCCCTGAGCTTCAACTTCCTCAAGAGTGTAACTTGGAGACTGTTGGGGGGGGGGTTGGGCAGGGGTGCCGTTAAGAGCTGGGAGAGGTCAAGCATCTAGTCCATGATAGGGTCTCAACCAAGGGCTCATTTTATTATTATAACCAGTGTATGGGCTGAATTGTGTTCGCCACAATTCTTACATCGAAGCCCTAACCCCTAGGACCTCAGAATGTGACTGTATGTGGAGATAGGGCCTTTACAGAAGTAATTAAGTTAAAATGAATGCATCAGGGTGGGCCCTGATCCAATCTGACTGGAGAATAGGACACAGACGAGCACAGAGGGAGGACGGTGTGAAGACACAGGGAGAAGATGGCTGTCTGTACACCAAGGAGAGAGGCCCTAGGAGGAGCCATCCCTGCTGACACCTTGACCTTGGACTTCCAGCTTCCAGAACCATGAGACAATAAATGTCTGTTGTTGAAGGCACCTTGTCTGTAGTCCTTTGTCAAGGCAGCTCCAGCAAACTTACACAACTAGAAAAACAGAACTCTAGAAGTCACCCAGTTTCCCCAGTATCTTTTCCATAGGTGGATGTCTCCAGAGAGGCCTTGTGTCCCACCACACTAGGGCAGCTCCCACCCCAGTTACCCTCTAGCATCTCCCCCTTGTTGGTTGGCTGTCTTCTCCACTAGAACGTGGGTTCCCTGAAGGAGGAGGACCTTGCTGGTACCTCCAGAGCTCCCCCAGTGCCTGGCCCAGGCAGGCTCTACCAAATAGATCGACTAAGTAACTAATTCGCCTCTTTAAAGTATTCAGAGAATAAGTGTGGAAACGACCCCACTGCTCAGAGACGTTCTGAGGACCTGGCTTCTGTCGCTCCGTCTCTTTCTCCATCACCCCCTATTTTGTGGAATGTCCCTGAATAAAGAGCTGTCATCTCTGCAAAACACATCTTCTCCTCCCACACACACGGACCTAATGCTTCAGTCTGTTTCCTTCTAAGAGTGACCTATGTGAGTCCAGAGAATCACCGGGAATGTTATTTTCACGTCACCCTCCCTGTGGGAGCGCCCAAAGGCTGCCTTCGTGTCACGTGAGGACCGAGGAATATAGCATCCAGGGTGAAATGTGAGGCAGAGCAACACCCATGCAATCTTCTTTTACTTATGAATTTCCCCTTCTCTGAAAAAAAATAGGAGATTGTCCATAAGGATACAATAAATAATATTTTAAAATGTATTGTGAGGTCATCTAAGTAGGAATTTCTCCTTATTTTAAGAAAAATATAGGAAGTTGTCCATAAGGAAACAAGAACTATTTTAAAATGTCTTAGGAGGTTGAGTAAGTGGTGGCAGAGAGGAAACAGCTCCTCTTAACTGAATCCTAGGGTGACACGTATTTCTTCCTGTGCTCCTAGGGGTTCCAGGGTTCTTAGCAGTTACTGGAGCACATGATTAACTAGAGAAAAAGTGGATGGGGCGGCTAAGTGGAAGCTCTTGCCCAGACTTTGTGCCCTGGTGATCTCGTTGCCCCTCCTCCCTTGGTTGGCACTAACACTGACCCCCCAGAGATACCCGCCATGCCCATGGGCCACCCCACCCCTGCTCATCTTCCCCCTGGACTCTGAGACCTTAAGGGATGGGGCCATGCTTTACTTCCCTTTACACGCTCACCACCTACTTCAGCACTCAGCACATCCGTGGACCACTGAACTGAAATCAAGCAAATGTGAAAGCTGCTTAAAGAGAAGGAATTTTCTGGAGCCCTTAAAGGGTGAAGGAGTAAAGGGGTGACTTAAAGGCAGAATACTGGCAAATGGAAAGGAGATAAAGAGGGGATAGACTGCAGACTCCTGTCAGTGGTAAGTGGTTAAATTGGCTCACATGGTATAATCCAAGGCTCGTAAGGATTCCTTTATCTTATGCTTTATTTTGCTTTGGTGGAATTTCACAGCACATAGTCCAAATCATGGGTATGAGATGTTTCACAGATGTCAGACTTCATTTGCTGCATGATTTGGCTCCAATAAAAAGGTAAATCTAGAGAGAAGTAAGAGAACAAGAACTTAAGCAGCCACAGTGATGAATGAATGTTTTGTTTATTGGACAATGCCCCTCCCAAGGTGCTATGCATGTACTATAGCAAAAACACATGCTACGAATACCAAAATAGCAATTTAATAAGGCCACCCTCATAAGACTGCCAAGATAGATGGAACACTGCAGGAGTGGACAGGACTGTTTATAAATATGGGTAAAAATAGTTGTAGCTAACAGATTTTTCTCTCTGTGTGTCTGTGTTGTGTATGGCGTGTATGTATTTGTGTATATGCCTGAATGTGCTTGAATGCAGTTATATGTGTGATGGGAGAGAACAGAGTGGGAGGCTCTTGTGGGTGCCCAAACTTTCAGGTCTTTCAAAAGTGCTAACCAAGGATCTGGGGGAGGAAGAACCAAAGGGCCACAGAGATAAGATGCCATGCCCTGGACAGAGGCTACCCCACAGCTGCCTGAGCCTGGCTGCATGTGCAGACACACAACCTGTGAGTGGCTCTCACTTACCTTTCTCCACAAGAGCCACGTGTGACCTCTCCTCTAGAAAAGATGCTGGCTGTTCAACACTGTTGTTTCCACACAGGAGAGCATAGAAACAGTAGTGGGTGTCAATGGCATTATAAATTGTAGTTACAACCTTTCAGAAAAGCAATGTGAGAATGTTTAAGAGCCTTAAAAATGCTTCTACTATTTATTCTAGTCATTTCCCTCCTAGGTAATCTAACCTAGGAAAACAATACAAATCAGTATTTCTGTACAAGATTTTGACCAAAAACTCATTTATTATATAGAAAAATTATGAACAACCTAAATTTCCAGTATAGTACAGCCACTGCGCGAAACGTTGTGGGTTCTCAAAAAGGATACTTACATAGAACTTTTTTTTTTAATTTTATTTATTTATTTTATTTAGTTATTTTTGGCTGTGTTGGGTCTTTGTTTCTGTGCAAGGGCTTTCTCCAGTTGCGGCGAGCGGGGGCCACTCCTCATCGCGGTGCGCGGGCCTCTCACCGTCGCGGCCTCTCTCGTTGCGGAGCACAAGCTCCAGACGCGCAGGCTCAGCAGTTGGGGCTCACGGGCCTAGTTGCTCTGTGGCATGTGGGATCTTCCCAGACCAGGGCTCGAACCTGTGTCCCCTGCATTGACAGGCAGACTCCCAACCACTGCGCCACCAGGGAAGCCCCATAGAACTTTTAAACATGTGAAATTCTTAAGAGACAGTTGGATTTAAGAAGGATTTCTGAAGCTATTATGGGACGACAAGCATAGAAAAATGTAAAGAAAAAATCTAAAAGGAAAAAATCAAAATGTGAGTGGTGATGGCTTCTCATTGATGAGATACTAAAATTTCTGCTTTTTCAAATTTTACTCTACATTTCTAATCTTCTATAATGAGATTGTGTTATTTTGTAATCTTACAAAAATAAAAATAAACGGGTGAGTGTTCACGGTCAGCTTGCTCTCCAAGGGAGCTCCTCTTTGCCTCTATTCGGGCATCCTAGCGCTGTGTAATTATGATTGGAACCCTGCCAGTGATAGGGAGATAGCAACTTTCTGTTTCTCCCCTTATATCCAATGCCTTAAAAAAATAAAAAAGAAAAAGAAACCTGAAAACTGCACACAACAAAAATTGTACAGCTCAATAAATCACTTGCAGCACCCAGATTCACCCTTCACGCCTTTGCCCAATCATTGTATTTTCCCTCCAAACCTAACCGCTATATCACTTCTAGCACTATTCTTAAATTTCCTATTTGTTAAACTATACAGATAGAATCGTACAGTTTTACTCTCTTGCATCTGATTTCCTATGCTCAACATTGTTTGTGAGATTTCTTCGTGTCTCAGGTAACTGTGGTTTGCTCTGTTTCACTGCTGTGCTATGAATTCATTTTGTGGTAGGAATATTCATCCATTCTATTAACTGTTCCTCTACCCTACTGATGTCCATTTTGACTGTTTCCAGGTTTTGGCTATTATAAATATAATGCTATGAACATTTTTGTGTACTCTCTTGCTGTACCTATGCATGCATTTCTGTTGTGTATATAACTAGGAGAGGAAATGCCAGGTCAAAGGTTGAGCATACACTTAACTTTTATAGATAATGATTTGTTTTCCAAAGTTGTACTGATTTACACTCACTAGCAGTAGTAGGGGTGCCTGATGCTACACATCCTCATCAACATTTGGTGTTATCTCTTTTTAATTTTAGGCATGCGGGAGGGTGGCTGGAAGTCTATTATTGTATGTTTCAACTGCATTTCCTGATTACCAATGAGGCTGAAGATATGTTTATTGGCCATTCAGACATCCTCTCTTGTGACTTGTCCTTTCAAGTCACTTGCCCATTTTTTCTATTGGGTTATATGTCCTTTACTCATTGACATATAGAAATATTTCATGTCTTTTAGATATGTGCCCTTTATTGGTTACACAAGTGTTGAAATATCTTTTCACATTCTGTGGCTTGCATTTTTAGTCTTTTTACGGTGTCTTCTAATGAACAGAAGTTATTAAATGTAATGGAATCCAGTTTATCAATATTTTCCTTTATGGCTAGTGCTTTTAGTGTTTTCTGTAAGTTTTCCCTACTATAAATTCATGAAGATATATTCATAGATTATTTTATAAAAGCCTTGTAGACATTCACATTTAGAGCTTCCATCAAAGTAGAATTAATTTTTATTTATGTTTTATGGAAGGGGTCATTTTCCAAAATAGATATTCAATTATCCTGGCCCCATTTATAAAGACACTGTTCTTTTCCATTTCTCTTGCAGTGCCAAAATAGTCATAAGTCAAGTGTCCATATATAAGTTGGGCAGTTTCTGGGTTCTTTATTCCATCACAATGGGTTGTCTATCTTTGCGGCAATATCACACTTTCTTATTTACTATAGCTTTATGATAAGTCTTAACATCTCATGGAACAAGTCCATATACCTTGTTTTGGCCCTTTGAATTTCCATACACATTATAGATTAATTATAACAAGGTGGGGCATTGGGGGTTGGGAGAAACTGTAGAGATTCTGATTGGAATCTCATTGAATCTACTAATTTATTTGGGGATGATTTATATCTTGACAATATTGAATCTTCCAATCCATCAACTCTGTATTCTGTTTATTTAGGCCTTCTTTATTTTCTTAATTTCTGTTTCTGATAGTTTGTTATTAGCGTATAGAAACACCACAGATTTATGAGTATTAATTTTGTATCCTGCAACTTGACTGAATTCATTTATTAATTCTAATAGTTTTTTGGTAGCATCTTTAGGATTCTCTATCATATCATCTGCAAACAGTGACAGTTTTACTTCTTTCTTTCCAATTTGGATTCCTTTTATTTTTTTTTTCTTGTCTCGTTGCTGTGGCTAGGACTTCCAATACTATATTTAATAAAAGTTGCAAGAGTCAGCATCCTTGTCCTCTTCCTTATCTTAAAGAAAAAGCTTCCAGCTTTTCACCATTAAGTAGAATGTTGCCTGTGGGTTTGTCACATATGGTCTTCATTATGTTGAATTATGTTCCCCCATACCCACTTTGTTTGAATGTTGAATTTTGTCAAAACCTTTTTCTGTATCTATTGAGATGATCATATGATTATTACCTTTCAATCTATTAATGTGGTGTATCATGTTCATTAATTTGTGTTATTGGACCATCCTTGTATCCCAGGCATGAATCCCACTTGATCATGGTGTAAATGTATTGTGGAATTCAGTTTGCTAATATTTTGTTGAGAATTTTTCATCTATATTCATCAAGACGTTGTCCTATAATTTTCTTTTCTTGTAGTATCCTCATCTGGCTTGGTATCAGGGTAATGCTGGCCTTGTGTTCACTCCTATGTTTTGAAAACGTTTTAGAAGAATTGGCATTCATTCTTTAAATGTTTAGTAGAATTCACCAGGAGACAATCTAGTTCTGAGCTTTTCTTTGTTGGTTGTTTCTTGATTTTTGATTCAATATCCTTACTCATTAATACTCTGTTCAGATTTTCTATCCATGATTTAGTCTTGGTAGGTTGTATGTTTCTAGAGATATATCCATTTCATATAGATTATACAATTTGTTGGCATGTAAATGCTCATAGGGGTCTCTTATAATCATTTGTATTTCTGTGGTTCAATTATAATGTCTCTTCTTTCATTTCTTCCTTTTTTTCTCTCGTTTCTGATTTTATCTATTTGAATCTTTTTCTTTTTTTTCTTAGTATAGTTAAAGGTTTGTCAATTTTGTTTATTTCCAAAAAAAAAAAAAGGTTAGTTTCATTGATCTTTTTTATTATTTTTCTGGTCTCTATTTCATTTGTTCCTGCTCTAATCTTAATTATTTCCTTCTTTTTGCTAACTTTGGGTTTAGTTTGTTCTTGTTTTTCTAGTGCCTTGAGTCAGATTGTTTATTTGAGATCTTTCTCTTTTTTTCAATTTAGGCATTTATTGCAATAAACTTCCCTTTTAGGACTGTTTTTGCTTCATCCCATGAATTTTGGCATGTTGTGTTTGCACTTTTGTTTGTTTCAAGATACACTAGTTCCCTCTTATATGTAGTTTCACTTTCCACAGTTTCACTTACCCCTGGTCAACCATGGTCTGAAAATATTAAATGGAAAGTCCCAGAAATAAATAATTCATAAGTTTTTAAATGTGTGCCATTTTAGTAGTGTGATGAAATTTTGCACTGTCCTGCTCTGTCCTGTCTAGGACGTAAATCATCCCTTTGTTCAGCATATCCCTCCTGTTAGTCACTTAGTAGTTGTTTTGGTTAGCAGATCGACTGTTGCAGTATTGCAGGGTTTGTGTCCAAGTAACCCTTATTTTACTTAATAATGTCCTCCAAACACAAGAGTAGTGATGCCATAAAGTGCTTCCTTTAAGTGAAAAGGTGAAAGTTTTCAAGATAATAAAAAAAGAAAAAGAATTGTATGCTGAGTTTGCTAAGTTCTACAGAAGAATGAATTTTCTATGGTAAGATTGTGATGAAAGAAAAAGAAATTCATGCCAGTTTTGCTGTCACACCTAAAACTGCAAAAGCTAACTGCCACAGTGCATGAAAACTGCTTAGTTAGAGGGAGAAGGCATTAAATTTGTGCAATGAGCTATTTTTAGAGAGACAGAGAGAGAGAGACAGCACACACATTCACATAAATTTTATTACAGTATATTGTTATAATTGTTCCATTTTATTATTAGTTATTGTTGTTAACCTCTTACTGTGCCTAATTTATAAATTAAACCTTATCATAGGTATATATATATATGGAAAAAAACATAGTATATAAAGGGTTTAGTACTCTCTGTGGTTTCAGGCATCAACTGGGGGGTCTTGGAAAATATCTCCCATGGATAAAAGGGGATTACTCTACTTTTTAACTTCCTTTTTGATTTGTTTTTTGACACATTGGTTGTTCAGGAGTGTGCTGTTTGATTTGCACATATTAGTGAATTTTCCAGTTTTCCTCCCATTGTTAATTTGTAGTTTCATAACATTGTGGTTATGATTGGTATCTAATTGGTACGATTTCAGTTTTCTTAAAATTGCTTGGACTTGTTTCATGACATAATATGTGATCTATCTTGGGGAATGTTTCATGTGCACTTGAGTGTGTTTTCTGCTGCTGTTGGTTGTATATGTCTGTTAGGTCAATTTGATCTAAAGTATGGTTGAAGTCCAATATTCTTTATTGATTTTCTGTCTGAGTGATCTATCCATTGTTGAAAGTGATGTATTGAAGTCTTCTACTATTACTGTATTGTTATCTATTTCTCCCTTTGCACTTGTTAGTATTTGCTTAAGATCTTTAGGTACTCCAATGTTGAGTGCATATATATTTGCAATTGTTATAGCCTTTTGATGAATTGACTGCTTTATCATCATATAATGACCTTCCCTGTCTCTTGTTACAGTTTTTGACTTATACCAAATCTCTTTTTTTTTTTTTTACCAAATCTCTTTTATCTAATATAAGTATAGCTACCCCTGCTCTCTTTTACTTCCATTTGCATGCAATATTTTTCCATCCCTTTACTTTGGGTCTATTTGTTTCCTTAAAGCTGATATGAGTCTCTTGTGGGCAGCTTATAGTTGGGTATTGTTTTTTTATCCATTCACTCTATTCCTTTTGATTCATTTATATTTAAAGTATTATTGATAGGTAAGTACTTACTAATGTCCTCATATTAATTGTTTTATGGCTATTTTGTCATTCCTTTCTTCCTTTCTTTGTGTCTTCCTGCATGAATTGGTGATTTTTCATAGTGGTATGCTTTCATTCCCTTCTCTTTATCTCTTTTGTATGTACTGTAGAGTTTTGGTTTGCAGTTACCATGAAGCTTACATAAAACATGTTATGGATATAACAGCTCATTTTAAGCTGATAATTCAACTTCAGTCACACACAAAACCCTTACCCTTTTATTCTCCCTTCCACATTTTATGTTTTTATGCCATAATTTTCATTTTTTTAAATTAACTTATTTATTTATTATTTATTTATTGGCTGCGTTGGGTCTTCGTTGCTGCGTGCGGGCTTTCTCAAATTGTGGCGAGTGGGGGTTACTCTTTGTTGTAGTGCACAGGCTACTCATTGTGGTGCCTTCTCTTGTTGAGGAGCACAAACTGTAGGTGCATGGGCTTCAGTAGTTGTGGCACACGGGCTCAGTGGTTGTGGCTCATGGGCTTAGTTGCTCTGTGGCATGTGGGATCTTCCTGGACCAGGGCTCAAACCTGTGTCCCCTGCATTGGCAGGTGGATTCTTCACCAATGTGCCACAAGGGAAGTCCCAATTTTCACGTTTTTATGTTGTGTGTTCATTATCAAATTATTGTAGTTATAGTTATTTTAATACTTTTGTCCTTTAAACTTTAAACTAGAGTTAAGTGATTAACACACAACTGCATTATATTATTAGAGTATTTCTACTTCGGCTATACATTTACCTTTACCAGTGTGTTTTATATTTTCATGTTACTAATTGCATCTTTTCATTTCAGCTTGAGGAACTCCTTTCAGCATTTCTTATAAGGCTGGTTTAGAGGTGATGAATCACCTCAGCTTTTGTTTATCTGGGAAAGTTTCTCTCTCTATTATTTCTAAAAGAAAACTTTGGTAAGATATTCTTGGTTGGCAGTTTTTTCTTTCAGCACTTTGAATATATCATCCCATCTCTCCTGGCCTGCAAGGTTTCTGCTGAGCAATTCACTGATCGCCTTGTAGGAGTTCTCTTGAATGTGAGGAAATACTTTTTTCTCTTGTGGCTTTTAAAATTGTCTTATCCTCTTTGATTTTAGACAGTTTTGTTCTAGTGTGTCTTTTTTTGAATTAATTAATTAATTTTTGGCTGCACTGGGTCTTTGGTGCTGCATGCGGGCTTTCTCTAGTTGTGGCCAGCAGGGGCTACTCTTAGTTGCGGTGCGCGGGCTTCTCATTGCTGTGGCTTCTCTTGTTGCACAGCATGGGCTCTGGCGCGTGGGCTTCAGTAGTTGTGGCTCGCAGGCTCCAGAGCACAGGCTCAGCAGCTGTGGCGCATGGGCCTAGTCGCTCTGCGGCATGTGGGATCCTCCGGGGCAAGGGTTCAAACCCGTGTCCCCTGCATTGGCAGGCGGACTCCCAACCACTGCACCACCAGGGAAGCCCCTCAGTCTGCTTTTGATGCTCTGTATTACATTTTTCATTTCATACGTTGTAGTCTTCTGCTCCAGAATTTCTCTTTGGTTCTTTTTTACAAATTCTACCTCTGTGTGAAACTTGTGTTTTTGTGTATTTCATTGAATTGTCTTTCTGTGTTTTCTTGTAGCTCACTGAGCTTCCTTAAGACTATTTTAAACTCTTTATTGGGCAAATTGCTCATCTCCATTTCGTTGGGGTCAGTTACTGGAAAAGTATTTTGTTCCTTTGGTGGTGTCATTTTTCATTGATTTCTCATGTTCCTTAACGTTTTGTACTGCTGTCTTCACATGTAAAGAAGCAGTCATCTCCTCTGATCTTTACTGTCTGGCCTCTTCAGTGTGTCCTATCTCAGATTTTTTTTCTCCAGTAGTATGCTGAAACTTCTCCACTGGACTCCCAGACTTCCTCAAAGGCACTCTTATCCATGGATGACTGTCAGAAGCAGTGTTCTTCTGGTTTATGCCATTGACATTATGTATCATCCTACTTAGCACCTTTTCCATGTTTAATATAGTATTTGTATTGATTATATTAAAATAAGCCAGGACATAATTGACAAGTCTCTATAGTTCACTTTCTGCCATGGACTTTAACAATGTGAGAGGTTCATAAGAATTTAAGAGAATTCTCACTTTACTAGGTGGTTCAATTTGAAAGAGGAACAGCAACAACCTACCTATTTCCTTGACCCTTTTCCAAATGTGATTCAATAAACTCTTTCCTTTTAAGAACAATATTCAGGGGAATTTGGGTGGGGAAAAATGTGTGCTCCATTCCAAGGAGCTAGGGTCAGCTAACTCTCTTCGGTCTCTAGAGGTGATGGCAAAAGCAGTTGATGTCCTTATACTAGTTGGTTACTTGGTGCATTGACCAGTTGAGCCGTTTTCCGTGCTATGGCCTGTTGAAGACACAAACCTGTCAGGCTCCAGTCAGAGGACTCAGTGGGAATGTGTAAAATTATACGTTAGACATATGTGATGGATGCGTGAGGACTAAGCAGGCCAGCCATCAAGCAACAGAGCATAATCTGAATGCTGTTTCTACTGTGGTTTTGTCTTATTGCGTGGTGTAAGTTAGAAGTGCTTACTTTATTGTTCGGCAGTGCTTTTTTATTTTACAGGAAGCTCTTTTGTCAGGAATGAGGTAAAACAATAATAAGTGTATATTTAATAAACTTAAGTAGCAAATTTCCATTTCTCAAGCCAGTTGATGATAAACAGTAACACATACAAAGTGTCTGTCAATATTTAACATCCACTATAGGGACTGTATCACTGACCACATGGAATTCAGAGGACTAAACCAGCTGAAAGGGCATCAGCATCTACTTTGAAAGTTAATCATTACTTTAAGAAGACTGTGTTCCAAAATGACAATTTAATACGTACAGGAGCAGAAGTTTTGTTTATATATATTCTATGATGCAAGACTTCCATTTAGATCAAATAACAGACCTTCTAAGTTAATTTTACTTATTTACAATTCTAAGTTTTTTGATATGGTTCCTGTTGCTTTGGCAGAAAAGAAACTTGGAAAACAGATAAATAATACCAGTATTGTTACAGTGTCATCAGAGTCTTCAAACGGAAAACCTCAACAATGATGTGATTTTTCATACTCTTCCGAGCATCAAAGTAAAGTTTTTGGAAATTCACTCTGTCAGTTTGATGAAACATCTGACATTATTGTAAATGCTATTGTAAATTCAGTAAAAAAACAATTCAACATTAAAAAAAAATCAATTGTTTGTGAGGTGATTATACAGATACAAATTTTGATTAAGCACAGTATTTTCTCACAAACCATCCTCTTACTAATTAAGATAACTATAGAAACCATATTTGGCACTACTTGTGGTTCACACATATTTCATAATTATGTCTGTAAAAGCTGTGCTATTCTACCAATGAAAGAGAAATGATAGGCATTAAAAATTTTTAAATAATATTATATAAGAGGAACTAAACTATAGAATTTAATTATACAAAGCTGATATAGATCCTTCAGCAGGGCAGTATGAGTAGAAATAGTTAAACCTTTAAAGAATTAATTTGTAAGTTCATCTATGTGTTTGGCAATGATATTGAAGTCTTTGTAAGTCCTCTAAATTTGAGATGCAATTTTTTTTCAAAATCACTTGGAAATCTTTACTCTCGGAAATCAATGCGTGGAGCACCAAAAAACTTCTTTTAGAGCTTTGGATATTCTCAGAAAATTGCACTTATTCAAAACAAGACTTGCAAATAGGAAGGCAATAAATTTACCTCCCCAGAAGTGAGGAAGGCCCTCAATAAATGAAAAGATAAGAGCTCAAACAGTGAACAAGATTTAATTTTGAAATTGTTTGCTCAAACTTTGGAATATTTAGAGTCTTTTGATGGAGCTCTTATTTTTATCTAGATAAATTTAATATTATCAGAATGGAGTGAAATTGAGAAAGACTTTGATTTTTGTAGCAATTAAATTTAGCAAAACATAAAAGAATCATAGCAGAGGTAACTTACTTGGCAAATCTGGTCTTGTAAAAATGTTGTCAAAGAAAGACCCTCTGAATAGAAGCAGAAAGAGCACCTGTGTAACTATTTGGCTGACATTTACATATTTAATGAAAAGTGATTGGAATTGAGAATATCCTCCATTTAGCAGAAAATTATCTGAGCTTACCAGGGACGTGAGCACTTGAGAGTTAAGAGTATTTTCTTAATTAAAGATTTTATAGTCTTCAGAAAAGTGTCAAAGATGTCAATCATTTAGAATTAATTGACCTTCAAATACAAATTTGAAGATCGTGGATAATACTGTGAAAAAAATTTTAAATTATAAGACCACACTAAAAGAAAATCTTCAGAAAAGTAAGCATGACACAGATAATTGTGGTTAAGAAACTGATTCATGTATATGAACATGTGCCAGGAATAATTACTCTGTTTAGATTATTTTTAATGTTCAAATCAGCATAGAGAAATTCTTTAAAACGCCATATGATCATATTCTGCATCTCAATAGATGCAGAAAAAGTTTTTGACAAAGTTCAACACCCATTTATGGTAAAAACTCTACAGAAAGTGGGCACAGAGGGAATATACCTTAACATAATAAAAGCCATATACGACAAACCTACAGCAAACATCATTCTCAACAGTGAAAAGCTGAAGGTATTTCCTCTAAGATCAGGAATAAGACAAGGATTTCCACTCTCACCACTATTATTCAACATGGAAATTCTAGTTATGGCAATCAGAGAATAAAAAGAAATAAAAGGAATACAAATTGGAAAAGAAGAAGTAAAACTGTCACTCTTTGTAGATGACATGATACTATACATAGAAAATCCTAAAGACGTTACCAGAAAACTACTAGAACTCATCAATGAATTTGGTAAAGTTGCAGGTTACAAAATTAATACACAGAAATCTGTTGCATTTGTATACACTAACAACAAAAGATCAGAAAGAGAAATTAAGGAGACAATCCCATTTATCATTGCATCAGAAAGAATAAAATACCTAGGAATAAAGCTACCTAAGGAGACAAAAGACCTGTACTCCAACAACTATAAGACGCTGATGAAAGAAATCGAAGACGACACAAACAGATAGAAAGACACAACATGTTCTTGGACTGAAAGAATCAATATTGTCAAAAGAGAAAGAGAAATATTGTATGATATCGCTTACATGCGGAATCTAAAAAAAAAAATGATACAAATGAACTTACTCACAAAACAGAAACAGACTCACAGCCTTAGAGAACAAACTTATGGTTAGCAGAGGGGACGGGTAGGGGGGAGGGATAGTTAGGGAGTTTGGGATTGACATGTGCACACTGCTATGTTTAAAATGGATAACCAACAAGGTCCTACTGTATAGCCCAGGGAACTCTGCTTAATGTTATGTAACAACCTAAATGGGAAAAGAATTTGAAAAAGAAGAGATACATGTATATGTATAACTGAATCACTTTCCTGTACACCTGAAACTAGCACAGCATTGTTAATCAACTCTACTCCAATATAAAACAAAAAATTTTTAAAAATAATAAAATAAAATTTTGTTTCAATGTACATTTTTAATTTTTAAGAAGCATTTTCTCGGTAACAGAGTTTTTTAAATAAAACTATGTTGTGTATCTTCAATGTCAGAAACCAGTTTTCAGTCCATAATTTTAATCATTACAATTTACTCTCAAAATTGTATTGAATTAGCAGATAAATTATACAGTCACATCTACAGGTCTCTGATGCTTCCTGCGGCATTTTCCATCCTCAGCCGCTGGGGTTCTGGGCTCTAAACCCCCTCCTCTTCTCCCTCCCCATTAACAACTTGCTTCAAAGAACATTTCAGGGATAAACTTATTTACACGTGCTGGTATCAAAAGATAGTTTTACGCCTTTTTTCCCCCTTTTTACTCTCTGAGGTGCAGGAAGTCAGCAGATTCATCACCCACTCTGATTCACTCAGAGATCGCGCTCCCGGGTTGCAGGTGCTAACGGCACTGAGGAGAGTGAGGCGCGGCCCCCGCCCTTGAGAAAAGTACTCTGTGCAATGAGGGAGGAACTAAGGGCTTTTCCCGCTGCCCTGAAGCAGGCAGTTCTTCACCTCCAGCCAAACCGGCCCAGCAGAGTGCACGGCGAGCGTTCCTGCAGGAAGCATCGCTGCAGATCACTCACCCACAGGAAAGAAGAAAACCAGTCACAGACCCTCACCCACCTTTTCCCAGGGTCACTGAAGCGGCAGAGCCGCAAATTCTCTCTGGCCCACGTCCCAGGGGCCTGGGGGTGTCGCCCCACGCGGGCACGTCCTCCTTTGCCACTCTGTCCCCGGCTTCCCCGCCGTCCTTAGTGTCCCCGCCTGCAGAGTGCTTTGTGCCTCTCTGCCCAAACTCTGCACGCGCCCTTTGAGCTAGCATCACGGTGTCACCCCCGGACGCTGAGAAGCCAAAGTCCTGGTCGCAGGGCCTGCCCTTGGGTGGGGGTATTTCTCCCCGGCCGGAGGTTGGAGTGTCACGGCCCCAGGGTGAGGGGCGGACGCCGGAATACGCTCCCATTCACTTCAGGTGCTTCATCAGAGACCCCATAACACCCGTCCTCACCCTTCCCCACCCAAGCCAGACAGCCCACTGGGTGACCCTCCTTCCTGCTGGCCTGAACTCGGCGCCCGCCTAGGATCCCCAAACTCAGGTCTGGTTCCTTTCCCTCCCCACAGGCTGAGTGGTTTGTTTCACAAACTCACTTTGGTTCCTGCGCTCCCTGTTTTCTTTTTCCTTTTCGGTAATTTTGGGGGGCGGTATGGTTGTTTTACAACGTTGCGTTAGTTTCTACTGTACAGCAAAGTGGAGCTCCCTGAGCTATACAGCAGCTTCTTATGAGTTACCCATTTTATACATGTTAGTGTATACATGTCAATCCCAATCTCCCAATTCATCCCACCTCCCACCCCACGCCCTCCACTGTGCCCCCTGTTTGTTAAAGTCTGCTGCTCTGTTTTGTTTACTAGGGATGTTTGTCAATATCATAATGGGAAGCATATAAAAAACCCGGCAACGCTAGCTACAAAAAAAAAAAAAAAAAAGTGAATTAAAGCATCAAAGTCTGCATTAGGAATTTTAAAAGAAAAAAAAGGAAATGGTGGAATAGAGAACAAAAGCCAACAGACCTCCCCCTGCAGAAAGTCCGGCACCAGGAGAGCAAAAGAGATGTAGGTGATGGAAAGGGGGTGGGCTAGTCTCCCACTGGGAGAGGTCCAGCACACCTGCTGATCTCTGCCCCTGAGAGTAAAAGTGGGGTAAGAACACGTTTGCCGGGTCTGCAGTGAGGCTCCGTGTGCGTGTGAACCTACAGCTTCCTTCGTGTAGCTCCTTGGGCACTGCAGTAACCTCAGCGCGGAGCAGGACCCCTGTTCTAATGCACTGATCCCCCCGCCGGCGCAGGTCCCGGGGTCGTGCTGACCCCCAAAGCCACAGTCAAGCCCCTGGTGGGCCCTGAGGCTCAGCAGCTATGAGCCTTGGCCAAGGGTCCTCGGAGCCTCTGGGATTGTGTATTGCTTTTACACGTTTTCTGACTTCTGCACAGAGGATATATGTTATATGAAATTTTTTTAACGTTATTTTTGAGGGTGAACTTTCTTTTGATTTTATTTATCACATACTTAAATGTTACTAATTATACTCCTGGCCCCATTCCAAGCACATTTCACATATTAACTCGCTCTTCGGAACAGCACTATGAAAAAGCTATTATTACTATTACTCCCGTTTTCAGATGAGGAAAATGAGGCACAGAGAGAATAAGTGATTTGCCCAAGGTCACACAGCTAGTAAGTGGCAGAGGCAGAATATGAAGCAGGTGGTCTGGTTCCAGAGTCCTTGCTGGGCAAAAATGGTGGAAGAGAGAAGAGAACATGGCCAAGTGAACTACTGTTTGCCAAGAAAAGACAAGGATGAAAGGACCCGTCAAGATGTGGGCCTTGAAACCATTGTGGGTGTGTTCGGTAACCATCTGGGGGACGCGGGCTGACTGTGAGGGAAAACACGATGGAAAAGAAGGGATAGTAAAAAGAGAAGATAATGATAGTGTGTAGGAGAAACAGATGCAGCCACAGTGAAAAGCATTTTCTTTTATCTGGGAGTTGTTTATAATCACACACTACTTCCCAGCACCTTTATGATTAGACTCCATAAGAATTACTGAGCTCACCACTGCAGGGTCCCTCTAGCTGTCTAGAAAATGCTCTGGTGTCTCTGTCAAGCCTGGCACGAAAGTTACGAAGCCAGAGGCATGTCCTTCCTTAACTCTTCCCAGGAGGACAATGTCTGATGCCCTTAAAGTCACCTCGTGGGCCCGACTGGGCGAGGAATTAGAGCGCCCACCAACACGCACAGGAACAATGTTCTCGTGCTACTGCCCCCATGGACCATTATTCGTGGCCGCTGTGTTCTTTCCTCTCCGCTCTAGGCTCGAGGCACTACAGGACATGAACCACTAATTCTTTTCCAGAAGGAAATTAAAGTAATAATCGTTTCTTCGTTTTCACTCACCAAAGGAAGTTATTGTATAAGGGCCAAATGTGGGCGTCTGCAGTGCTTTTCTAATGCCTTCATCTAAAACTCAATTTTTTGCCGTTAGCAAGTTAGCAGTTCTTTTTTTTTTTTTTTTCTGGAGTTTTTCTTCCTTTGTCCCTGCTGACTTCTATTTATTCCCTTTTATTCTTTGTCATCTTATAGCTGACTTTGGGGACTTATGTTATTCATATATATTTTTAAATCAATATGTGGTTTTCTTCTCTGAACAATATCAAAAAATAGATTTTTCTTTTGGCAAGAAAGAAAAATGTGATTTATTACTAGAGCTTGATAACCTATGTCTGTTTGACCATAAAGGATAACATCTGTGGTGTTCTAGACTAATAACTTGTCTCAAGTGTAATTCATAGCTTTTGATAAATTAATGATCTTGTTTGACAGTTTAATTATGTTACCATCCTGAGCTCACAGAAAAGCAGGTTTAGCCAAATGCCTCCAGTATCCTTTGTAGTTCTTAGAAGCCAACAATTTCCTTTTCCTTTTTATAGAAGAAAAAGCAAATTCTTAGAGCAGGCAATAGATAGCTCTGACCTGAATCCTGACAGCCTTTACACTTAAGAAAAACAGAGTGGCCACATGGCTGACGGGCACAGGCTGGGTTATAATGGTGAGCATGGGAGATTGATGGGGCGTCTCTGCAGTTCTATGAGCAGGTTAGGTCAGGAGGCCCCTGCTGCTCCCATGCCACATCCGCAGGAGAGAAAAAAAGAAAAAGAATAGAAGAAAACAACATCATAGCCTCCATCAGACAAATGCTCTGTTAATTCAGTGGTCTGTTAGACCGCTGAGTTAGTTCAGCACTTTTAAAAATTGAAGTATAGTTGATTTACTATGTTGTGTTAATTTCTGCTGTACAGCAAAGTGACTCAGTTATACATATATATCTATTCTTTTTCATATTCTTTTCCATTATGGTTTATCACAGGATATTGAATATAGCTCCCTGTGCTATACTGTAGGACCCTGTTGTTTATCCATTCTATATATAATAGTTTGCATCTGCTAATCGCAACTTCCCGCTCCAACCCTCCCCCAACCCCCTCCCCACTGGCAACCACAGCTCTGTTCTCTATGTCTGTGAGTCTGTTTCTCTTTCGTAGATACGTTCACTTGTGTCGTATTTTAGGTTCCACATATAAGTGATATCTTATGGTATTTGTCTTTCTCTTTCTGACTTCACTTAGTGTGATAATCTTTAGTAGCACCCATGTTGCTGCAAATGGCATTCTTTTGTTCTTTTTATGGCTGAGTCATATTCCATCGTATGTATGTACCACATCGTCCTTATCCATTCCTCTGTTGATGGACATTTAGGTTGTTTCCATGTTAGTTCAGCATCGAGAAGTGGTTCTGGGGAGGATGCCCCAAACCACTGTCATATTGGAGAGTAGGCAAAAACACAAATGCCCGGGCAGGCAGCACATGGGTCTTTACCAGATACCTTCATTGTCACAGAACTGCTGTGACTGCCACCACATCCCCCAACACTCGCCCTCAAGTGTCACTGCAACCTAGAAACCCCAAAGAATAAAGAGCCCATGAAAAGAGAGCCACTGGCCTCTCTGGGAGGCATGCTTAGCTTAGAGGAGGGGGGTATACATAAATATTCAGGAAAGGCAGCGTGGCTGGATATAATTACGATTCCATTTAATTCAAGAAGAGAACATCTCACGGGGCCCCTGCCACATGCCAGGCAGTTGGGGGTCCAGGGGAACTAGATGAGGAACACAGGTGTTTGCCCTCAAAACGATCGCAGTCACCGTGGGCTGCGACTGACGGGCTGCTGGTCTGCTCCTCTACTTCACCATCGAAGGGGTGTCAGGGGGTCCAAGCAGCATCGATCAGAGGCTCCCTGAGCTTTCAGAGGGGCAACATCAATCCCTTCTGACCCACAGGGTAAGAATAAAGATGCAGCTGTCGGGGGATGGCATTCCCAGCACAAGAAGAGACACCTGTCATGTAAAGCCCAAAGGGGGATGGGGGAAATGAGAGAGATGGGGAGAGAAAGCCTGTTTTGGCCTCTGGATCAAGCCTTTCCAAGCCCTTCCACACCTCTGGATTTGCCGGTTCCTTGAGCTAGTTTGAGTGGAGTTTCTGAAAGTGTCATCAGCTGGGTCTGGCTCTTGTAGCTCCTGAGACTTGAGAGGCAGCGAAGAGTACTGTGAACGCCGTGGCTCCCAGTGTGTGTCGCCCGTGGAAACGCCCTTGGCTTTCGGGAAAGAGAGGGGAGCAGGGGATCTCCCCTGAGGGACAGTGAGCTCGGGAAAGAAAGACTGGATCCAGGAGCAACCCGCATATCCCACCTAAGACACCGGTGCCCTCATGCCGACGCCCCGCTGGGAGCACCCCACCCCGCGCTCTCACCTCAGAATACTTCTGACTTTACATAACCTCAGACGTAAACTCTGACTCACGGTGCACGATTCCGGTGACACGATTGAAAAGTCTGGCCAGGGCGGCCAATACACGTGGCCAGGCCTGAGTGTCAGTTCAGTGGAAGAAGCATACTGGGGGTTTAACTCAATTGACCTTTTGGTGGTACGGCATTATTGCTGCAGACAATCCAGTTGCACATATTGATACGGCCTATAATGAACTCTATTGTCTGTAGGTAGGTAGAATTTCAAATAGGTTACTCAACTTCTCTCACCTCTACTTTTTCCTAGATCTTAAGGAGCCAATGGAAAATATCTGGCACAATCAGGAATGTGTATAAGGATCTCCCCTGTAGCATTCTGAATAATAGCAAAACATTGCTAAATATGCATCCAAAGGGTTAAAGTATAGTACCTTCAGATACAGCATTGAAAAAGATAGAGTCTGTGTATCGGCATGGAAAGCTGCTTATGTTATATTTGTGAAATGGGAATAAAACTAGGTTGCGTGACACCACGAGCCCATTTTATGCGTATATTCATACATACATGTTTACAAATGCATAGACGCATTCATCCACTTGTTAATGAGTTATCTCTGGTAAAATATCTCTGGTAAATGAGGGGTGGGAAGAGATTAACTACAAGAGGATCTTTACCTTGTATTTACATATATTTCTGTATCGCTTTATTTTTGTTTTACAACCAGCATGGTTTTTGTTTGTTTGTTTGTTTGTTTGTTTGTTTGTTGCGGTACGCGGGCCTCTCACTGTTGTGGCCTCTCCCGTTGTGCGTGGGCCTCTCACTGTTGTGGGCTCTCCCGTTGCGGAGCACAGGCTCCGGACGCGCAGGCTCAGCGGCCATGGCTCACGGGCCCAGCCGCTCCGCGGCATGTGGGATCTTCCTGCACCGGGGCACGAACCCGCGTCCCCTGCATCGGCAGGCGGACTCTCAACCACTGCACCACCAGGGAAGCCCAGCATGGCTTTTTTTTAATAATTTAAGAAACATGATAAATATAGTTACGTTTTAGGAAAAAAATAACTTCCGCATTTTTGTGTGTGAAGATAGTACACATAAAGCCCTTACAAAGGCCTGGACCTTAGAAGGTGTTTCGTTGATGGTACCTATTGCTGTCACTACTATAAGATACCAGACACCACCTTCCTTCATGTTTCACTCCCTAAACTTCTCCATGTCTTTAGGTAAATGTTACCTTCTTAGTGGAGCTTTCCCTGAACTCCCCATCTGAACTGCCACCCCTTTCACCACACACACACACACACACACACACACACACACACACACACACACGTTCTGCACCTCTTCCCTGTTTGACCTCGTCCTTGGAACATCACTGTGTTACGTGCTCTATTATTTACTTTTCACTTTGTGTACTGTCTCTTTCCTCCTGTGGGAATGTTAGCCCTAAGAGGGCAGGGGGCTTGAGTCAACTTTGCTCAAGCCTTCAGCTCCAGCACCTAGAACAGGCCCAGCATGTAGGAAGCCTTCAACAAATATTTGTAAAATGACTCACCATGCCTGCCTTAGAATGCTATTGCAAACATGGGATCAGGTCATCTACATAGAGCATGCGGACCACAGAAGCAGTAGAGCACAGTGATTCTTAATAACATGGCTCTGGCATTGGACTGCCCATATATGAATGTGAGTTTCCTGGTTGCAAGCTGGCCTACCCTGGGCAAATTCCTTAATCCCTCTAAGTCTCAGATTCCTTACCTATAAAATGGGGATACAAAGTCGAAGAGAGACTTCTGTTTCCAGCCAAGATAGAGTGACGGAAACCGGATCTACACAGAGGACAAAATATATGAGACAATGGTGTTTAAGACACTGGCCACCAGGCAATAAAGGGCAGTGATCCCTGAAGATGGGACACGAATGAGGGGAGCACTGTGGTTGCCTGGCTTAGAGCCATGATAGATTTTCCAGGCTGCGGCACGTGGAGGTGGAACCCAGACAGAGCCTGGAGGGCTTTCTGAATTGAGAAGATGGGGTTGAGAGGAGGGGGAGACAGAGGCAGCCAGAGTTGCGGGACAGAGAACCAGAGAGAGAGCCACATAGAGGGAAGGCCCTGGGAGGACCCTGCAGAGGGTCTCCCTCAAGTATTCAGCAGAGTGCTGACAGGTAAGTACCAGTCAGAGCAGAGTACTGATCATGTAAGGAAAGCAACCTAGGCAGAGGGGAGCAGTCACCTGACAAGATCAGCAGCAGGGGTGCCCATGCTCACGTGGGGCTGGATACGGTGCCTCTTCCTCCCAGTCAAACTGGAAAACTTCACGAATCATAAGGCATCACGTACACAACACAGTTTTTCCCTAGAAGTGGGGAAATTAGGCCCAGATTGAGCACTCCTCCAGTCCTGCCTAGAAAATATTAAAAGCAAGACCTGAAAGGATCAGACTATTTCCAAGTAACTTACGTACATCCCAGAAAACAGCTCAGAAATACTTCTAAAAATAAAAAATTATCCAGTATCCAACAAGGTGAAATTCACAGTATCTAGCATTCAGTAAAAGATGACCAAATATACAAAGAGGGAAAATATGACCCAAAACAAAAAGAAAAATCAATCAAAACTGAGCCAGAAGTGACACAGATATTAGAAATGGCAGATAAGGACATTAAAATAGCCATTATAACTTCATTCCATATGTTCAAAGAGTTAAGTAGAGACATGAAAGATATTAAAACTATCAAATAAAACTTTATTGTATTTTTCAACAAGCTAAATCCCAAGTGCAAGAAAAATGACTCCAAGATACATCATAGTCAATTGCCTAAAACCAGTAATAAAAAGAAAATCTTAAAAGCAGTCAAGTTATTAAAACAGAATTCTATACCAAGCAAAAGTAGCTTTCAAAAATGAAAGCAAAATAGAGACTTTTTCAGAACTACAAAAGCTGAAAAAATTTATAACCAGCAGACTTGCATGACAAAAAATAGTGAAAGAGTCATTCAGGCTTAAAGAGATAATACCAAATGGAAATACAGACCTATGCAAAGGATTGAAGAGCAGTGGAAAGTGTAATATGAGTGATGACATAAGGACTTTAAAATTATTTAAATGTCCTTAAATGATAACTGATTGTTCAAAGATAATGACAATGTAGCATGGGGTTTAAAACACATGACAAGGTAAAATACGCAACAACAATAGCATAAAGATTGGGAGGAGAGATATAGAAGAATACTGCTTGCTGTAAGATACTATAGGTAAACTGAATAACGTCACTTGACGTTAAACTGTAATAAGTTAGAAATGTATACTTTGAACTCTAAATT
Organism: Orcinus orca; assembly: GCF_937001465.1. Taxonomy (NCBI): domain Eukaryota; kingdom Metazoa; phylum Chordata; class Mammalia; order Artiodactyla; family Delphinidae; genus Orcinus; species Orcinus orca. Next base: position 7,803,075 of record NC_064572.1, read on the forward strand.
CACCACTAAAATAAAACAAAGAGTAACTGTAAATAAGCCAAAAATGAGCTAAAAAGGAATAATAGAATTATTCAATTAATTCAAAAGAAGCCAGGAACAGAGAAAAAGAGGAACATAGAATCAATGGGCCACATAACAAGCAAATAGCAAGATGACAGATTTAAAGCTAACCATATAAATAATTACATTAAATATAATGCAAATGTTCTTAACATCCCAATTAACAGGTCGAGATTGTCAGAATGACCCAACTATGTGCTGCCTACAAGAAACTCACTTCAAATACTAATAACGATTAGGTCAAAAGGATGGAGAAAGATCAATGGTGCTCACACTGATGGAAAGAAAGCTAGATTACTTATATCAATATCACACAAAGTAGATTCCAGAAGAAATAATATTATCAGGGATAAAAGGTTTATTTCATAATATAGAGGAATCAATTCATCCAGAGGAAATAACAATGCTAAACGTGCATGCACCTAGTAAAAGAGCTTTAAAATATATGAATCAAAGATTGCTGGAGCTACAAGGAGAAACAGATAAATCCACGGTGATAGAGATTTCAACATCCCATTCTTGAAAAGTGATAGAGCTAGTAGAGAGGAAATCAGCCGGGATATAGAAGATTTAAGCAACGCTATCAGCCAACTTGACCTAATTGACATGTATATACACTCCATCCAAGAACAGCAGAATACACATTCTTTTCCAATGCACACAGAACATTGACCAAGATAGGTAAATGGGCCATAAAACAAATCTCAATAAATGTAAAAGGATTTTCATACAAATGGATTCTCTGACCACAGTGGAATTAAAACTTCAATCAATTACTGAAAGATCGGGCTTCCCTGGTGGCGCAGTGGTTGAGAGTCCACCTGCCGATGCAGGGGATGCGGGTTCGTGCCCCGGTCCGGGAGGATCCCACATGCCGCAGAGCGGCTGGGCCCCTGAGCCATGGCCGCTGGACCTGCGCGTGCGGAGCCTGTGCTCCGCAAAGGAGAGGCCACAGCGGTGAGAGGTCCGCGTACCGCAAAAAAAAAAAAAAAAAAAATTACTGAAAGATCACTGTCAAATCTCCAAATATTTGGAAACTAAACAACATACTTCTAAATAACCCAGGGGACTAATTTTCATACAGAAAATTACAAAGCATTTTGAACTGAATTAAAATGAAAGCATAACATATCCAAATGTGCGGGATACTGCTAAACAGTACTGAGAAGGAATTTTATTGCACGAAAATATTAGAAGAGAAGAAAGGTCTCAAATCAATGATGCCTGATTTTACATTAAGAAACTATAGCAGGAAATGCAAATTAAACACACAGTAGTAGAAGAAAGGAAATAATAAGCATTAGAGTAGAAATCAATGGAATAGAAAACAGACAAGCAATAGAGAAAAACCAGTCAAACCAAAGCTGGGTCCTTGAGAAGATCAATAAAACTGATGAGAAAGAATGAAAGAGAAGACATAAATTACTAACATCAGGAAGAGTGGTGACATCCTACAGAGTCCACAGATTTTAAGAGGATAATGAGGGGTTATTGTTGTATTCATTTCCTAGGGCTGCCATAAAAAAGTACCAGAAACTGGATGACTTAAAACAACAGAAATGTATTCTTTCACAGTTCTGGAGGCTAGAAGTCCAAAATCAAGGTGTCAGCAGGGCCGTTTTCCTCTGAGACTGAGTAGAATCCTTCCCGGCCTCTTTTAGCTGCTAGTGGTGGCCAGCAATTCTTGGCATTCCTAGGCTTGCAGTGCTGCCACTCCAGCCTCTGCCTATGTCATCACATGGCATTTCCCCTCTGTCCCCGTATCCAAATTTCCTTCTTCTTCCAAGGACACTAGTCATATTAGATTTAAGGATCACCCTAATCCATTGTGACCCCTTCTTAGTTAATTACATCTGCAAAGAACCTCATTTCCAAATAAGGTCACAGTGGACATGAATTTCAACCCAGTACAATTATGAACAACCTTATGCCAGTAAATTCAACAACTCAGATGAGATGGTCAAATTCCTTAAAAGACACAAACTATCAAATGTCACTGAAGAAGAAACAGATAACTTGAGTAGCCTTATATGTATTAGAGAAATTAAAGTTACAGTTAAACAATCCACCCCCCACCCCCCCCAAAAGAAACCAAGAACAGAAAACAAAAATCCTTCCAGGACCAGATGGTTCATCAGTAAATTCTACCAAACATTTAAGAAAGAAATAACACCACTTCTACAAACTCCTCCAGAACACCAAGTCTATAAATTGAAGAGGAAGGAATTCTCCCTCCACTCATTCTGTGAAGCCAGTCTTGATACCAAGCCCTAATAGCAAAACCAGGCAAAGAAAACCACCTACAAACATCTCTCATGAATACAGATGCAAGTTTCTCAAGAAAATTTTAGTTAATTGAATCCAAAACGCCTAGAAAGGATAATTCATTGTGACCATGGGGATTATCCCAAGACTGTAAAATTAATTTAAAATTTGAAAATTAACAAACTAAAAAAGAAAAGCCATATGGAAATACCAAGAATCTTAAATAGCCTAAACAGTGCTAACAAAGTAGAACAGAGCTGGCAATGGCGTGAAGATGAACAAATAGATCAATGGACCAGAATAGAGAATCCAGAAATAGAATCACACATGGTAAACTGATTTTTTTTTTTTTTTTTTTTTGCAGTACGCGGGCCTCTCACTGCTGTGGCCTCTCCCGTTGTGGAGCACAGGCTCCGGACGCGCAGGCTCAGCGGCCATGGCTCACGGGCCCAGCCGCTGCGCGGCACGTGGGATCTTCCCGGACCGGGGAACGAACCCGTGTCCCCTGCATCGGCAGGCGGACTCTCAACCACTGCGCCACCAGGGAAGCCCGGTAAACTGATTTTTGATCGAATGCAACGGCAATTCAGTGCCACACTCTTCAACAAGAAGTGCAAGAACAATGCATATGCAAAAAACATCCCTCCATCCATATTTTGTGCTATACGTGAAAAGTAATTCAAAATACTCCATAAACCTAAATGTAAAGCCTATAACTGTAAAAATTCTAGAAGACAACAGAGGAGAAAACTTTGATACATTGGGTAAGACGAAGATATTTTTAGTTGCGACACCAAAAACACAGACCATAAAAGAAAATTAATAAACTAGACTTCAACAAAAATCAAAAACTTCTGTTCTTCAAAAGGCATCATGAAATAGAATAAACTGTTTGCAAATAATATATGTGATAAAGGACTAGGATGCAGAATATATTAAGAATTCTCGGGCTTCCCTGGTAGCGCAGTGGTTGAGAGTCCGCCTGCCGATGCAGAGGACACGGGTTCATGCCCCTGTCCGGGAAGATCCTACGTGCCGCGGAGCGGCTGGGCCCGTGAGCCATGGCCGCTGAGCCTGCGTGTCCAGAGCCTGTGCTCCGCAACGGGAGAGGCCACAACAGTGAGAGGCCCGCGTACCGCAAAAAAAAAAAAGAATTATCTTGGTGCTCTGTAATGACCTATATGGGAATGGAGTCTAGAAGAGAGTGGATATATGTATATGTATGGCTGATTCACTTTGCTGTACAGTAGAAACTAACACAACACTGAAAATCAACAATACTCCAATAAAAAATTAATTAAAAAAAGAATTCTCAAACTCAGTAATCAGAAAACAAACAACATTGGGGCTTCCCTGGTGGCGCAGTGGTTGGGAGTCCGCCTGCCGATGCAGGGGACACGGGTTCGAGCCCCGGTCTGGGAGGATCCCACATGCCGCAGAGCGGCTGGGCCCGTGAGCCGTGGCCGCTGGGCCTGCACGTCCGGAGCCTGTGCTCTGCAGCGGGAGAGGCCACAGCAGTGAGAGGCGCACGTACCGCAAAAAAAAAAAAAGAAAGAAAGAAAACAAACAACATTAACACTTAAAATGGGCAGAAGATTTTAATAGACATCTCACCAAAGAATATACACTTGTGGCAAAGTGAAAAGATGCTCAACATCATTAGTCATTAGGAAAATGCAAATTAGAACCACAATGGGAAAACACTACACACGCATTAGAATGGTTAGAGATTGAGTCTGCAAGTGTTGGTAAAGTTGAGCAGGAACTAGGACTCCCATACCCTGCTGTCAGAAATGTGAAATATACATCCAACTTGGAAACAAATTTTGCAGTTTCTTAAAAGGTTCACCTTATGATCCAGCCATTCTCCTCCTAGGTATTCACGCAAGAGAAATGCATGTATTCACATAGAGATGTGTACAAGAAAAGTTCTCAGCAGTTTTATTTATAACCACCCCAAACTGGAAACAGCCCAACTGTCCACCAACAGGTGAGAAGACAGAGTACGCCATTGAATACTCTTCAACAGTGAAAAGGAATGAAGTATGACTCCAATTATGTAAAATTATGTAAGATTTCAGAAAGTGCAAACTGATGAGTAGTGACAGAAAGCAGACCAGTGGCTGCCTGGGAGTGAGGGAGGGGGAGGGAAGGGGCAGGGAGGGATGGGCATGGGAGGCGGGTTGCCAAGGGGCGTGAGAAATCTTGGGGTGGTAGATGTGCTCAACCTCTTGATGGTTGTCATGATTACATAGGTGTTTACATAGATCAAAACTTAATAAATTATATTAGTTAAATATATGCAGTTTCTTTTGTCAATTATACCTCAATTAAGCTGTTTTTTAAAGTCTCAGAACCTTAACCACAGGATTATTATAGGCAATACACACATATATATAATTCCTAGCATGTATTTTTTTAATTTTTATTTATTTATTTATTTTTAAATTACTACTCTTACTTTGTTTTTTTTATTTGTTTGTTTATTTATGGCTGTGTTGGGTCTTCGTTGCTGCGCGCAGGCTTTCTCCAGCTGTGGCAAGCGGGGGCTACTCTTCTTTGTAGTGCATGGGCTTCTCATGGCGGTGGCTTCTCTTGTTGCAGAGCATGGGCTCCAGGTGCATGGGCTTCAGTAGTTGTGGCACACAGGCCCTAGAGTGCAGGCTCAGTAGTTGTGGCACACGGGCTTAGATGCTCCGCAGCATGTGGGATCTTCCCAGACCAGGGATTGAACCCGTGTCCCCTGCATTGGCAGGTGGATTCCAAACCACTGCGCCACCAGGGAAGTCCCAGCATATATTTTTTAAATGCTAGTTATTATGTCATTAGATAGTAAATATTGTTTTTTCCCCCATCTTTCTATTTATTTACCTATTTTGTGGATTAACTAATGACATGTAAATTGCATAGATATTAAATGTACAGCTTGATACATTTTTGCATATGTTTCCAGAACCCCAAGAAGTCCTTCATGCCCCCTTCCAGTTAATACTCCCCACAATGCAGCCATTATCCCGACATCTAGCACCAGAGGTTAGTTTTACCTGTTTCTGAGCTTCAAATAAGTGGAATCACAGGATGTACTTGTACCAACCTTCTTTCATTCAACGTTATGGCTATGAGATTCATCCACGTCGTTACACGCAGTCATTGCTAAGTCTTTTTCCTCACTTTCTCATATTCCTCTGTATGGATGAATATACCACAGTTCATTCATCTATTCTGCTGGTGGACGTTTAGGTGGTTTCCAGTTTGTGGCCATCCTGCTGCTGTAAATAATCTCACATGTGTCTTTGGTGCACAAGCCTGGGCCCTTCTCCCCACCTTCATTGCACATTTTCAGTTTCATGAGGAGAAGGTGGGCTCTGCTTCTCCCCAAGACTCGTTAAGTGAGGGGTCCTGAGGGTTCCTCCAGCTCCAGGGGGTTCAGAAGCTGGGCAACCGGAACCAATGGCAAACACTCCCTACCCCTGGAGGCTTATTACTCCAGAGTTTATAAGAAGCAATAATTGGAAGGACCCTCCTAACAATCTGCCTACTCCCCTCCTCAAAATAAAGTCAGCAAAATCCACCTGCTGCAGTGTTGCCTTCACTTGCATTCCACGGGGGTTCATTTCAAACTCTGCTCCTTGAAAAAGAAACAGCCTCAAGGTCCGATAAATTTGGGATTAATGCAATTTCCATCCCTCCTATTGGAGTTGCATGACCTACCTTAGCATGTTAGGGAGTCAGAGAAATCCCACAGAACATAACCTGTTTTGTTCTAGCGTTTCCTGAACTCATTTTCAGCCTGCAGCCACAGATTTCTGTGGAGCCAGTGTATCTGGGAACATGCCTTAGGAAACAGTTCTGTGATCCTGGACACCCTTTTCCATGCTCTTCTTCAGAAGTTCCCTCTTACGTACATACGTGATACATACGTACATAATAGCCAGGCCATCTCACCCAGCAGCAGTGCAGAGGGCAGCCCATGAGTAGAAAGTGAGGAATTTAGGAAAGACTTTGCCCCAAATGCTTGGCATCTGAAAACCTACCTTCAAGGACTGGTCTGATTTAAAAAGCACAGCTTTCACTCTGGGGGGCTTTTCATAAAAGCCAGTATTTTTTGTTAGGGTAACTAATGGAATCTCAGTGCCGTAGTTCTGAGACACTGCAGCAGGCAGATGGAGAGTAAAGAACCCAGAGAGGGAAGATTCGGACAGAGGGAACAGGGAGTGAGACAAACTGCCTGTCCCAGGTAGACACACCAGCCACGACAAAGAGGAACAGAGCCCTTGGCAGCCTTGATCAAAGGCACCGGGACCTGGGGTGGCCCAAGGACAAGTGGTGGGAAAATCAAGTCTGCAGAGGAACTTACTTGTGGTGGGTGGGGCTGAAGAATTCTGGTTACAGGTGCATTTGCCATTGACCTAGGTCCCTGAAACATCACAGCCCACAGTTACCCTGCTGTCTTCCAAGACTGGATATAATTTTATCATCCTCTGCACTGCATTCTTTTTCTTATAGAGGATACATGAACTTTATTTTTTAATATTTCTTTTTATTATTATTTTTATACTTTAAAAAAAATTTATTGAAATATAGTTGATTTACGATATTGTGTTAGTTTCAGGTGTACAGCAAAGTAATTCAGAAATATATATATATATATATTCTTTTTTAGCTTCTGCTGCATTATAGGTTATTATAAGATATTGAGTATATTTCCCTGTGCTGTATAGTAAGTCCTTGTTGGTTTTCTGTTTTATATATAGCAGTGTATATAAATCCCCAAATTTAACCCCCAAATCCTAATTTATCCCTCCCCCCTCTTTCCCCCTTTGGTAACCATAAGTTTGTTTTCTATGTCTGTGAATCTATTTCTGTTTTGTAAGTTCACTTGTATCACTTTTTTAGATTCCACATATAAGAGATACCATATGATATTTGTCTTTCCCTGTCCGACTTACTTCACTTAGTATGATAATCTCTAGGTCCATCCATGTTGCTGCAAATGGCATTATTTCATTCTTTTTTTATGGCTGAGTAATATTCCATTGTATATATGTACCATATCTTCTTTATCCATTCTTCTGTCAATGGACATTTATGTTGTTTCTATGTCTTGGCTATTGTAAAAACTGCTACTATGAACATAGGGGTGCACGTATCTTTTCAAATTGGAGTTTTCTCTGGATATATGCCCAGGAGTGGGATCAAGCTACAATCATCAAAACAGTATGGTACTGGCACAGAAACAGACATATAGATCAATGGAACAGGACAGAGGACACATCAACTTTAGATCCACCCCTCTCTGGGTATTTGTACTGAAGACATTGTTTTCTTGAAAGGTTCTTTCCTATATACCTTTCTCTTTTTCTCCTTCCCTGTCTGACCTTTGTGTTCATATCCATTTGGACAAACAGTTGTGTGTTTGAGTGTGTATGTGCACATGTGCATTTGTGTATGCATGAGTATATGTGTGTGCATACGTGCTCATGTACGTGTTTTTGTGTGCACACACATGTGAACTCGTGTGTGTGTGAGGCCATGCACGTGTGTACCAGGAACACAAGAGGGTTTGTGTTTTCATTGAAATTGCACACATTTCAGGATTTCACACTGTTATTCTGAATGCATTTTCTTCCAACTCAAGAAAGTCCAGCCATACAGCACATAGCTCTCAGCTCATTTCCCCAGAACAGTCCAAACCTATTTCAGTCTCCCTGAGAATGGCTCAAAACATAATTAAGGCACTTTTCCCCCAGCTCCCTGAGCATTTTTCTCTCTCCAGCTAATGTCTTGGAAACGGCCCAGAAGTCCGTGGAGTCATAAAGGGAACAGGAACCTTGGCATGGTCACATTCCGAAGATGCCTACATAGGTTTATAATCTCAAGGGGAAAAAGGGAAGCCAGCGTGGTTTCCGCAGCGCCCCCTCCCTGTCTCCAGCCCCTCCGTGGAAGCCGCGGGCAAACCTGGAATGAATCCTGGGCCAACTCCAGCGGCGCGGGTGCCCTCTCCCCAGGCAAGGTCACATTCATTTGGGGCAACATCTTAAATAATGTTTCCTCCCACAGCGAAGTCACCTGGCATTTCCGGTAGGCTGAAACACAGCTTCATTCCACGGTATCTTCTAGGAAAGTGAACTGTGTTCTGAGAGCTGATGGAGGGTGTTTCACAATGGTAAATGAAAGAGTGTTTCTGTTTGGAGGCCCCTCTCAGCCCTTTGTTGCTGGGGTAATGGAAGCTCAGCCTCTCGATCCAGGATTAACTCCCCTGTTGCTTGGAGAGGGGCAGACAGGGCCAGGGGGCGGGGCAGAGTCGGGAGGGCGGGGCCAACAGGAGAGCAAGGGGCTCCCTGTTATTCCCTCATCTTCTCTGACCGCCACCAAAAAGGATTTGAAAAGGCTTCCGGTACAATGTGGCACCGTTTGCAAAACAGGGATTATATTATCCCCAAATCTACAACAGGGAAAGCTACCAAAACTAACAACAAACCAGCTCTGAGCGTCCAGAAATTCCAGCCGCGGAGGGAAGCATCCTGTGTCGGATGATCTTTGTTTCCTAGGACGCCGTGGGAGCAAGGCCCCTACCTGAGCCCCCAGCGCCAGCACCATGCCCGGCATACAGTATGCTCCTGCTAAGTGTGTGTTGATTGAAGAGTTGGGCTAAGAAGCCTGCAGTTTTTGCCTCTGGGGAGCTTGCCAAAATTGTTACTTATGGCTGGCGAACAAAGCCATGTCTGGAACCCTCCCTCAAAAGGACTGCTTGCAGAATTTTAACTTGTACGTCTTTAAAAAACCTTTTTTTTTTAAGTTATGAAATAGAACATAGAAAATGAAAAGTGCACAAGACATATGTGGACAATTTAGTTAATAAATATAAAGCCAACCCTTGTAACCACCTACCAGGTGAAGAAACAGAACATTATCACCCCCACCAGCCCCATGGGTCCCTCCCCTCCAGAGGAGATTCACTATTTTAGTTAGCCTAATCATTTCCTTGTTTTTTTAAAAAAAATAGTTTTACCACCTGTGTAGTTAAAACCTAAGAAATATGGTTCTGTTTTGCCTGGTTTTTAATGAATGGAATTGCGTGGATGTATTCTTTCGTGTTCTCATTCTTTTTCTCGACATCACGTTTGCAAGGATCTGCCATGTTTTCACAGCTGTACTTTGGTCATTTTGTTGCAGCACTGTGTGAACCACACTTTATCCACGCACCCTCTTGTCAAAGGACATTTGGGTTTTCTGCTAGTCCTTGGCAGTCTGCCTGGGTTTTCAAGCCAACTCTGAAGTCTCACTTCTGGTTGATACTCACTTGCTCAATCCCTCTTGGCCACCGGGTCAGGGTTCTCCATGGAAAACACCGTTGGTTTCTGCCCAGCAGCTCTAGGGCTCTCCTGAGGCTCTGTCTCCCAGCCCAGCCCTCAATCCCCATGTTCTGGGTAGCAGTGACTGGCCTGTGACCTCATATCTGGGGCTGTCTTGCTGGCTCTGACACTTCAGCTTTGACTCAAGTTTTACTGTATTTTCTTATTCTAGTTTCTCTCTGCTCCCGGCTTTCTAGCTCCTGGGCTAAGGCCGTCCAGCCCACCCTACAACTGTGGCCAGGCCTGGCTTCCCATAATTGAGACAAGGAATTTGAACCCTTTGTCTGTTGCTGTCCTTTCCCTGAGCCCCACTCTCTGCCTGGGAATTGTATCACATAGGTTTACTGATTCTGAGGACGTGAACTGAAAAATGATCAATTGATCAGCCTCGATCAATTCCAAAGTTACAAGATATAAATGTAAAACTTTCCCACTATTTCATGCAGCCACTATCTCTTAATTATTTCATTAAGCAAGTTACAAATACTGTTTTATCTCTCATCAAAATTGAATAACGAGGGGCTTCCCTGGTGGCGCAGTGGTTGAGAGTCCGCCTGCCGATGCAGGGGACACGGGTTCGTGCCCGGGTCCAGGAAGATCCCACATGCCGCGGAGTGGCTGGGCCCGTGAGCCATGGCCGCTGAGCCTGCGCGTCCGGAGCCTGTGCTCCACAGCGGGAGAGGCCGCAACAGTGACAGGCCCGTGTACCGCAAAAAAAAAAAAAAAAAATTGAATAATGAAGGATATTAGGTTCATCAATTCAATCAACCAACATCATTGTACACTTAGCCTGTCCCAGACACCCTTGTTAAGTGCTCTGAATTTAATAAGGCGAAGAAAAGACAAGATGGGAAGTGTAGCTTTTAAACTGCAGTCAGGCCCTGTATTCTAAGGATGGTACTAGAATTCGTATTTGCAATATCCATTAAGTGGTCTCGCTCCTGCAAAGGTACGACAGGGGGCGGGTGGGAGAGGTGCAGACCGCTCAGCGCACTCTCTAGAGAGGCCATCGTCCTAGTGGGTGGGTAGTGCAGTGACGGGAAGAGACCACAGGGTCTGGAGCGTCAGGGGAGGGAGGATTTAAGGGGAGACTCTTGTCTGGGCTGGAGCGGATCCCGGGAAGGATGGCTGCCAGCCAGAATCAGGAAGATTGATGGCTGGAGGAAGCCTCCCGGAGACAAGGAGCCGGGTGGAAGATGTCGGGAGCGTCAGTATCTGGTCTTGAGAGGCTAGCTTTCTGCACCTTTCTGCTCCTAGGTTTTTATTAACCTAGTGTTACCCTCGGCCTTTCATAAAGCTCCCCGAGACAATCTGGCTTATTGTTAGCTGGGCTGTGCAGAAGCAAAGGCTGCGGGTGGGGTGGGGGGAAGGGAGGGGGCAGCGGGTCCACTGGTACCAACTCACCCAGAGCAGCAGCTGGAGCAGAAGGGAGGGGCTGGTGGGAGACGCGGAGCAGCTGGGGGTCCTGCCTTCCTCCAGGCCTGCACTGTGGGGGCCTGGGTTACAGCCATGTGACTCAGGAGTGTGGAGAACTTGGGCTTCTGGGCTAAACAGAAATAGATATGGTGGAGGCCTTGCCCTCAGGAGCTTATGCTACGTGCCTGGAGCAGGGAGGACGGCGTATCTGGGAAGCCTTCCTGGAAGAGGCAAGGCCTGGCAGGTGGTGTGCCGGTGGTTGTGAGCGGGTCCGGGTGATGGGCTGCTGGGGAACAGCAGAGGAGAGGGCGAGGTCAGCATTTAAGTGCCGAGGCACCAGTCCCTTTATTACGCGGGTTCTGTACGCTGCTTTCTCTCTCTATCCCCGGCTCCAAGGCTCCCGATGGTGCTTCCGCAGGGGATGGGCACAGGAAACCAAACCCGAATTCCTCAGATCTGCACCATGAGCAGCTCGAGTAAGAAGCTGAATGGTGCAAGAGGCCAACATCTTAGCCTGGGAGACCCTTCTAGATCAGTAGTGGAGCCACGTGTCCGTCTAACCCCTGATGCAGTGACCGTGCGGCTGCCTGCGCACCCTGGACTGCATCGCGCGGTGCTGGCAGCACGGTGGGCCCGCCCGCAGTGCCCTGCCTTTCCCAGGCTGAGCTTACCACAGTCCCTTCCCTGTCCTTCCCCTGCCTTCCAGGGGCTCCCAGAGGACACCCCTGATGGTACCTGCCTTAGGGCCCTGACCAAATTGGCACCATCTGCTGGGCCGGCACCGGCTTGGTGCTCCAGGGTCACTGCTCGAAGCTGCTCCTCCCAGAACTGTTGGATGACCTCCAGATGCCACAATCCCTCATGCCTTTACTGCTTTCTTGAAAGACAAGTCTCCCCTTGCCCTGGGCAGGGCTGTGCCGTAGCTGAAGCACTTTCGAAGGGAGAAGACAGTGAAATACACCTTCAGGGCCATCCTACTTTGAGAGGAAACCAATGGAGCCCTTGAAGCTGGCCATCCAGCCCCTGCTGGGATGGGGCACTGGGGTCCTCACCCTGCACCCTCTCTGGGTTTTCATCTTGGACAGGTTGGCTTCTCTTTGTTTGCCTTAATTTTCCCATTTATAAACTAGAGATAATAGTGTAGCTCCCAACCTCTTTTTCCCTAAAAGCGTGTTAAAATCCACACTTTTGGTCAGCCTCACTGCCCCAATTCCCCATTTCTTGACCTACAGATTTCTGACGATGATGCTCTGACTCACCCACGCACCGGACTGATGTCCATCTGTGACTCTTTCCCGTCTCCTGTTACCCAAGTTATCAGCCTCTGAGCCCTGCCTACGCTTCGCTGTGAGACCTCCCGTACTGCCCACCAGCCGTCCTGCCCCCGGGGTTCCAGCTACACTCACTCCTGTCCCTGCACCTGCTTCCTCTCCCGTCACCTCCTGGATCTCCACCCACTGCCTCACAGAGGGCTGCCAGAGTCATCTTCCTAAAGTGTCCTTCTTCACAGATTGTCCTCTGTACCAGTGGCTTTCCCCCAGGGAGATTCTGCCCCCAGGGAACATGTGGCGATGTCTGCAGACATTTGTGGATGTCACACTGGCATGGGGGTGCTATAGGCCAGGGACGCTGCTAACCCTCCCACAATGCCCCCCTCAACCAAGAATCATCTGGCCCTAAACGTCAGTAGCGCCAAAGTTGAGGAACCCTGTTTTCATCTATGTGAAAAAACTTTAGTGGCTTCTTAGAACCTTTAAGAAAAAGTCCGAACTTGCCCTGGATTCCAGTGATTGGAAGGAGCCTATGGGAGCATCTGGGGTGTTAGTATGTTCTCTTTCTTATTGTGGGCATTGGTTACAAGGGCGTGTTCAACTTGTGATAATTCATTGAGCTATACTTAGGATTTGTGCATTTTTCTAAGCGCATGTTTATTAACAATAATTCCTGTTTAAACTTTTCCGCAGAGTATCTCCTTAAAAGCATGGTCCGATTTACCTAAAGTCAGGAGCCAGCAGTGGTCCTCTGAGTGAGCAAAGGGAACTCTAACATCTGGAACTTGTTAAAACAAAGTAATGTGCGATGGTGATTGCAGTTGCTCCTACAGCCCCTCAGTGAGTCAGTCTGTCAACAAGTGTTTATTAAAGGCACCCCATTCTCATGAACTTTGGGTCCAGTCAGCGATGAGACAGCAACCTGGCCAAGCAGCTGGGTAAAGAACTTGCAGCTGCTGAAGTCAGACAAGAAGCTTGGAGCCTCTCGTTGACATCTGTTCAGGGGTTTCCTCCCCCACCCCTCCACCCTGAAATGTACTCTAAGGTAAAGCAGAGAGTCTGCGGAAAGGAACAACCGGGGCAAAATATCTGGAGGAGAGGTGCGAGCCTAGAGCAGCACTCATAAGATTATCACGGTAAAGACAAGTGATTTATAAAGGAAGAGTTTCAGATGGGCAGCAGGTTTCTTACTTTGCCCAGAAACTAGAATATGGTACTTTAACACCCATAGGCTATGAAGAGAACAAACTTGCAACCCAAGAATCCTCTTCTCAGCCAAGTTACTATTCTCTGGTCAGTGTGCGAGAAATATATTTGTAAATATGCAAGAATTTGGGAGTATGTCCCACACGCACCTAGGGCTGCTACATGGTACACCTCCAAAGGGCAAACCCTTATAGACTCCATCCAGTAAGAAGCACCTCAGAGTCTTAACCAAATAAAAACTGAATCAAACCAAAGACCTCAAGACAGACAAACAAGCAAACAAAACCCCCCAAAGACCTCAATTTTGGAAATACAAAGGCAAAAGTAATCAAGATATGCCAAAATGTGTCTTTTCTGACTTGGCTGCTATAGAATCCTTAAAGTAAAAAAGAAAAAGTAGAAGTTTTAAAAGCTATTTTATCTAGTCACAAGTCAATAAAGCTAGGAAAAAAACAAGAAAAAGAAGGACATTAAAAAAACCTTAACTATTATGAAGTTAAGAGCCCACCCATGGATCAAAGAAGAAATCAAAAGTGAAATTATAAATGGTCCAGAGAGCAACGTAAAGAAGTACCTTTTATGTCAAAATCTATGTGCATAGCAAAAGCTATTTATGACTTTAAATACCTTCTTTTTTAAAGAAAAAAATAAATCTAAAAATGGATGTTGTGTTTGTCTATAAAAAGGAGAAAAAAATTATAGCAAAATAATCCACAACAGCAAGAAGGAATTAAATAGAAAACAAAAAAATTTTGACCAGATAAATCGTTCCGAAAGCTGGTCTTTGAAAAGAACAACAAATGCCTAATCCTCATGAACCTGGTTTATGAGGGAAAAAGGAAGGAAGGGAGGGAGGGAGGAAGAAAAGAAGGGAAAAAAGCAAATAAACAATTCTAAGGTAATACTTTGGCAACAAATTTAAATCTCCAGGGGGAATAGATGATTTTCAATGAAATATATATTAACAAAATTAAGAAGAAATGGAAAATTTGAATAGACCAGTTACTGTAGTAGAGATGGGAAAAGTGAATAAAAATCTACCTCTAAAAAGGTTACTGGAAACAAATGGCTTTAGAGCTTGGTTCTAGCCAACCTCTAAAGAACAGATCATTCCAATAACAGTTACATTATTGCAAGCTATAGAAAAGACTAAAGGTTCTCTAATTTATTTTATACAGTTAATACAGAAACCTAAAATAGTACAGAAGGAAAAACTACAGCCTAATCTCATTTTGAAAACAAAAATAAAAAATTTGATACAATATTGGCAAATAAAATATAGCAACGTATCAGAAGAAATACACTATGACCAAGTAAAATTTTTTCTAGAAATTCAGCAGTGGTTCAAATCTCAGGAAATCTGTACATAAAATTGATTGCAACAAGATTAAAAGAAAAAATTCGTAGTCATATCAATAGATGTTGAAAAGGCACTTAATAAAGTTCAGCAGCTATTTTTCAGAAGAATTCTGAACAAGGTAAGAATAAGAATCAACTTCAATATGTTACAAGCTGTTTACAGTTTCATTAGCCAATAACATCCTAAATAGCAAATCACTAAAACCATTTCAGTTACAATCAGAAGCCAGAGAAGGATGCCAGCTCTGTCATTTTTCTTGAACAGTGTCTTGGAGGTTTTAGCAAATGCAATTAGGCCAGAAAATGAAACAACTGGCATAAATTTTAAGTAAGACAAAATAAAATTTTCTTTTACTGATGACATTTTTTATCCAGGAAAGGAATTTAGCAAAGTTACTAGATGTAAGAATTAATAGCTTTTCCCTATGCTGCTTTGCATACAGAAAAAGAAATGATAAAAAATACTCTGTTCATAATGGTGACAAATGGTGTAAAATTCATGGAAATAAATATGGGGAAAGCATGGTATCTATATAGAGAAAAATTTTAAATGTATTTGAAAGATATAAAATGAGTTCTGAATGAAGGAAAAGATATGTCTTTTGTGGATGGGAAGACCTAATATCATAAAAATTAATTCCCCCAAAATTGTTATGTAAAGTTAATGTAATCTCAGCTGAAATGTTGACACAGTTTTCATCATTCTAAAACTGGATAAAATTGTCTTAAAGTTCATTTGGAAGAATAAATAGGTGAAAGTAACCAAGAGAAATTTTGAAGAAAAACATGAGGATTTGTTTTTCCAACTATCCAAACATAGTTAAAAGTTACTGTACTCAAACCAGTATTATATTGGCATGGGAATAAGCAAATAGATCTGTTAGGCAGAAAAAATGGTCCAGAAATTGATTTGCATTTCAAATGAGCATTTCATGTATGACAAAGTTGGTATGTCAATGAGCATGGAGTCTTTTTAAAACAATACTCTAGAGCTGTTCACATGAGCTATCCTTAAAGGGTTGGGGAGGGTAAAGTACGTCACACAGCTGAAGGCGGTGGGGGGGCTGCGGGGGAACAGGAGAGAGGGGTGAGGCACGCACATATAACAACAACCACCACAATAATAATAACAGCACTTACATAGCTCTCTCCAGGTGTCAGACACTGTTCCATGGATGCAGATGATACAGACATAGAGATGCTATAGACGTAGGTGAAAATAGATATAGATGACATAGATGTAGATACACACATATGTGTGCAGCTCTCCCTTGACTTATGATGGGGTTACATCCTAATAAACCCACAGTAAGTTGAAAATAGCCTGAGTTGAAAATTCAACACACCAAGCCTATCGAACATTATAGCTTAGCCTCGCCTACCTTAAACGTACTCAGAACACTTACGCTAGTCTACAGCTGGGAAAAATCGTCTAACACGAAGCCTATTTTATAATAAAGTTGAATATCTCATGTAATTTGTTGAATAATGTACTGAAAGTGAAAAGCAGAATTGTTGTGTAGGTTCAGAATGGCTGTGTGTCGATGGTTTCCCTGCGTGACGGCAGAGCTCACAGCCCAGCATCACGAGAGAAGATGGTACTACATACCACTCCCAGGAAAAGATCGAAATTCAAAATTCCACGTACACTCAGTGCTCTGTGATGACCTAAATGGAAAGGAAATCCAAAAAAGAGGGGATATATGTATACGTATAGCTGATTCACTTTGCTGTACAGCAGAAACTAACACAACATTGTAAAGCAACTATACTCCAATTAATTAAATTAATTAAAATTAAATTAATTAAAAATTAATTTAAAAATCAAAACAACACAAAATTCTACTTACACTTTCTACTGAATGCATATCACTTTCACAGCATCGTAAAATCAAGAACCCTTAAGTAGAACCATCGTAAGTTGGTTACTATTGGTATATATATTTTATATAAATGTATAAACACACACATATATGTATATATATTCTGACTATATATTACACACCATACACACACATATATATTCTATCTACACACACATATATGTATATATATTCTGACTATATATTACACACATACACACACATATATATATTCTATCTATATATATACATACACATAGGATATATATTCTCTCTAAATTACATATATATGTACATTCATATAGCAAAACAACAGTATAGATATTTTCAGATTCTATAATATTACTGACCCATTTTACCAGATGCTGAAACTGAAGCACAGAAAGTCAGGTCGCCCGAGTTCGCAATCTGGTTCCAGAGTCCATGCTCTTACCTCCTCACAGGTTGCCTCCTACAAGTAAAAGGACTGCCTGAAGGACAAGAGTGTGATGCGCCCTCACTCACCAGGAGTGATGCCGGCATGGGCACCTCCCTAGATTTTGCTCCCTCAGCACCTTGCCTGCCCTACCCTAGTCCCAGCCCTGTCGTTCACATAATAGATGCATCTGTGCGGAAGAAATTTCAAAAAAGATAGAGGTATATCTATGTTTATGGACCTGTAGGGATATGAGTGATATTGGCAAATGAAAAGGGCAAGTTATAGTATAGTAATTCAATTTCACTGAAAACAAACAAATACGCGTAACAAAATGTTAAATGGGGAGCTGTGTCACAGACTCTCAAATGAGAGCTATCAGAGCTCAAGAATCAGTTAAATGACAACCTCACAAGGAATAATCTTAAAAAGTTACAAAACTGGGGAGGATTTATGAAGAAGGAGAGGGTCTGTAAAGTGATTTCTTTGGAGGGAGCTGCTGCCTTTCTGTGAGCCCCCGCTTCCGTCTCAAGGGGAGGGCATTGAAAGTGTCACCTCGCTCCCCTACACCTGAGGACAGCCAGCTTCAACGGAGCCTCAGGGGGCCTGATCCCCTGCCCCCCCAGACATGGAGAAGCATGTGGACCAGCCCCAGCACACCCCCGAGCCGTCTGGCTGCTGGGCACGGCAGCAGGGAACACTACTCCCGTCACATTTCCTGTGGGCAGTTCTCCCTACACTTGAGTTACTACTTGAGTAATAATTCCCCAGGACAGGGGCAAGGGACCAGATGGGGAACCAGCAAGAGGAATATTGCCTGGAATTCTTTTTTTTTTTAAGTTAATTAATTAATTTTTTGTCTGTGTTGGGTCTTCGTTTCTGTGCAAGGGCTTTCTCTAGTTGCGGCAAGCAGGGGCCACTCTTCATTGCAGTGCGCGGGCCTCTCACTGTTGCAGCCTCTCTTGTTGCGGAGCACAGGCTCCAGACGCGCAGGCTCAGTAGTTGTGGCTCACGGGCCTAGTTGCTCTGTGGCATGTGGGATCTTCCCAGACCAGGGCTCGAACCCGTGTCCCCTGCATCAGCAGGCAGATTCTCAACCACTGTGCCACCAGGGAAGCCCTGCCTGGAATTCTTAAAGGGAAATCCTGTGTCCAAGGGGTATTTCCAAAGTAAGTAACCCCTTGTTGCATACTCAGGGTGGACAGATGGCTAGCAAGCCTACACCGAGGGGGTGGGCAGTAGCCCACCCAGGGAAGAGGGAGCTGGGAGCCCTCCCAGGAACCCAGAGGAATGCTCTAGGGAGTAAGAGGTCACTTTTTTTTTTCATTTATACTGGGTGATTTTTTTAATTGGAGTATAGTTGACTTACAATGTTGTGTTATTTCTGCTGTACAGGAAAGTGATTCAGTCATACCTAGACATGCATGCTTTTTCCTATTCTTTTCCATGATGGTTTATCACAGGATACTGAATATAGTTCCCTGTGCTGTACAGTAGGACCTTGTTGTTTATCTGTTCTCTATATAATAGTTTGCACCTGCTGACCCCAAACTCCCAATCCTTCCCTCCCCCATCCCCCTCCCCCTTGGCAACCACAAGTCTGTTCCCTATGTCTGTGAGTCTGTTCCTGTTTCGTAGATAAGTTCATTTGCGTTATATTTTAGATTCCACATATAAGAAACACCAGCCCAAGCAAGAGAGCATGGGGCTATCGGCACCAGCACCTGACAAGGAAGAACTCCTCTGCCCCTTTGCCCTGCCGCCTCCGACCCTAGAACCACTGGGGGTGGGTGAAAGAATGAGTAGAAATCTGAGCTTTGAATGAACAGTGCACAGCGCCCTGAAGCTGTAGCTATGTGCACATGTTTTATGAACAAGGAGGGACCACGGGAGGATACAGGCCGGGATGTAAGACTGGTGGCCTTTGGGAGCTGGGGGGTAGGGGAGAAAGCAAGAGAGCAAGACAGAGAAGTGCTGAGGTGAGGATGGGACAGAGAGCAAAGACGGGGGCTGAGCACCCCAGCAGGCACGTGGAAACCCCTTCGCAGTTTTGCCCAGGGCCTGACTGTCGTATTTACAGAACTGTGGGCAGTCCCAAAGGCTTGTGGAGAAGCCAGGAGCCCTGAGGTTTGCCCTCCAGCTCCCCAGTCAGCCTTAGCCCTACGAGGACTCCTGGGCCTTGGAGGGCTCAGCCCCTACTGGGTAGGCTGACTGCGCTGGACGTGGCCGCACTGGACTCCAGTCTTCCTGTCTGTGTCACAGAGCTGGCCAGAATCCTGGAAAGGGAGGACAGGGAAAGGCTTATCTCTGTGTCCTCTCTATCCCCCAGTGCCTGATTCTATCACAGATAGCACTTTCCATATTTCATTAAAATGTTATGTCTTGTGTCTGCTTCTTAGAAGCAGAAAATGAGTTCTTTAGGCGAGGGATTATCATAGTCATCTCTGCACGTTCAATAGTTGGCTCACAGGTACTAGTAACTGTTGTTTGCCCTGAAATACAGCCATACAGCTTCCTTGTTGGAAGATTCTGAACTAACTCGGTGACAGATGACAGCGGGAACCCTTGTTTATGGCTGATCCTTGTGGGACCAGCAGCCAGAGCACAGCACTCTGCTCCACCAGGACCTCAGAGGATCCTGGGCGCTTGCCCAGAGCCGATGTGATTTGTTTTGGCATGTCTCTCTCCTCCTCTAGAACCTAAGTTCACAAACATAGTCTAATTTGTCTCCTGTTATTGCCAGTACCCAGAAGGGCGCATAATAGGATTGAATGAAGGAACAAATGAATGGATGGATTTTTTTTCAGATGAAGTTTCATTCATTGCCAGCCCTGACTACCAGGGTCTGTGTCTGTTGCTGGGGATTCAGAGAAAGACAAGAGGCAGCCCTTACCCTCAAGAATGCCTGCTTTGGGGTCAGGGGAGAAAGGATGGGAACAAACAGGTAAATAAATAATTATGGAGCAGAGTGGAGGTTTTGAGATGGGCAGGTGAGCGCCTTTGCCTCTAGGGTGACAGGGTGGACAGGGCAGGAGAGGTTTCGGGTGGGAGACCGTCTGGCAGCTGTCAAGTCCAACCCTATTCCCTCTAGTTCTATGTCCAGAGTCATGCAGACTTGAGGGCCTGCCCTAGACAGAGAGGGCAGCCCTGTGCTGTGATACGAGGGGCCTACAAAATCCAAAGCATCTCACCTCTGCACTGTCACGTGGTCACAGATCCCTGCCCTACTTGCCCATTCCTGTGGCCAAGACAGGGAGAACCCCACTGGAACAGTAACTCCGCTGGACTAGGCAACTAGATTGTAGTCAAATTCTGCAAGATTAGAAGCCCAAACCAACAAAAATATTGGTAATTTCTGAGAATACTGCTGAGGAGCAATGTTAGGACTCCCCAACCCATAGTGGTCTTGTTCTTTTTTTATATAATATGAAAAATATAAAACATATCTTTTAATCTTCATGCTCAATGGGTTGTTTGGCTAATACAAAATTCTAGGTTAAAATGATTTTCCTCCAAACTGTGAAAGCACTGCCTTTCTGTTCCTGTAGCTTCTGCTGTGGCTATAGAGATGTCTGGGTCATTCTGATTCCCAGTCTTCTGGATGTGCCCAGAGTACCCCCTGCCCCCTGAAAGGGTATAGAATCACCTGTTTGCCTGTGGTGCTCTGAAATTTCACACTAACACGCTGGCATGAGTGTTTACTTCCATTCACTGTGATGGGTACTCAGTGGGTCCTTTTAATCCAGACTTTGCATTTTCCATTTCTCTGTTTCTCTACCTTCTGTTGATGTCTCCACAAGTCTATCTTCAAATCGTTCTACTGAGTTTTCAATTTCTGGTACATTTGTCTTTGTTTGCTTAAAATTTTTATTTCCTGATTATTTGGGGTTTTTGGGGGGGAGGTCATCTTGGTTTTGCCTCACAATATCATCTCTTTTGCCTTCAATATCATCTCTAATATCTCTAAGGATATTAAAGATAGCTTTTTGAAGACTTCCTTTTCTTGAAGTCTGTCTCCTTCAGGTTGTGCTGTATTTATTTGCTCGTTTGCAGATTTGCTTGTCTTTTGTGTTGCAAGATTTCCCCAGGTGTCTGGTACTCCTTGTCTGCTTGCTGGCATTGAAGAATGAGGATCACAAGTATGATTGGCAGCTCTGAGCATGTGGGTGGGCTTGTCCATGATGGGCTCACTCTGGCTTAGTCATTTCATTAGGGAATACATTTTGTTGGTAAATGACACGCCTAGCTTTGTGCTAACACTGAAGAGGGCAGTTATCTGAATGATTAGAGTTAGAAAGGGCATTTAGGACTATAATTGCTTCTTAAAGACATGCTCAGGCACTACACCTTATTTTAGCATCCTGCGTTAGTCACACCAGCAGGGGTACCTGGTACCTCCAATTCCAAGCCTTTGAGGATTCTGTAGTCTAAGCCAGTCACCTTCTCAGCTCTCCCCATGGTTGGTTTAAGACTTGCCCTTTTCCAGACCTTTAAACATTTTATTCCTTCCAGCTTCCAAGTTTTATTTTCATTGCTTTATCTATAGCATTCTCTCTCCTTCTGGGTAATTATGTTTATTTTATAATTCCAGACTTCTGCTTTCCAACTGTAGTTAGCAAAATAATGCTCCCCAAACATCTACGTCCTAATCCCCAGAACCTGTGATCTTGTAGGTTACATGGCAAAGGGAAATTATGGTTTCAGATAGCATTAACTTTGCAAATCAGCTGACCTTAAAATAAGGAAATTATCCTGGATTATCCAGGTGGGCCCCAATAATCACAAGGATCCTACAAAGTAGAAGAGGGAGATAGACAAGAAGGTGAGAGTGATGTGACGTGAGGAGGACTCAAGCTGCCATCGCTGGCTTTAAGGATGGAGAAAGGGGCCCAGAGGGAATATAGGGGGCCTCTAGAACCTAGAAAAGGCAGAAAACGAATTCTTACCAGAGCTTCCAGGAAGAAATGCAGTCTTATGAACACGTTGATTTTTACCCAAGGAGATCCACGTTGGACGTCTAACCCACAGAACTGCTAAGATAATTCTTTCGTGGTGTTGTGTGTTTAAACCACTAAGTTTGCGGTCATTTGTTACAACAGCAGTAGGAAACCAATACACAAACCATAAAAAATTAACTGCTAGGTGTCTTACCCTCCATCCATAAGTAACTAGGAAATTGGACAAAATATATGAAACAACTCCTTTTAGACATTGGCAACAGTAGTGCCCGACCGTGATTCCCCAAGACATGAAACTCAAAGCGAGCCTGCCTGGAGAAACTTTGCAGACCACAGTGCAGAGGGGAATCCAGCAGAGCCCAGCAGGCTTACAGAATTGAAGAATTTAGGAGGCCAAGGAGGCTAGAATGAGGGACACAGTACCAGGGATCTCGGAAGCTACACAGAGAAAGGGGGCCGGAGTCTGCATAGGAATCCCCCTGCAGTGCCTGTAAGAATACCAATCTGCACTCATACAGGGCTGGCTAAACTCCTTTAGGCTATGCAAAAGCAACTTTGGAAGAAAGAAAAATTCTGGGAAGCTGTCAATTGAGCAATTCCCAGAATTCATAATGGAGTCACACAAGCAGAAAATCGTTGAGTTCCCACAAGTGGAGAAACCTAAAAGAATACATGGGGCACTGAAAATGCTTTACAAGAGAAACTAAACTGGACTTGGAATAAAAAGAACTATAGACTGACTCAAAAATAAAACCTTAAAACGAGACTCAGAAGGATCAAATACCTTACCTATGGGGCAGATCTAAGTCCAAAGCATAAAATTCACAACATACGGCATCCAATAACAAACTATTGGACATATAAAGAGTCAGGAATATATGACCTAAAGCCAGGAGAAAAATCAGTCAGTAGAAACAGTCAACATAAATGACAGAGAGGAAATAGCAAAGATTTTAATCACTTATTTATATGTTACAAACACATTTAAGGATTTTTTAAAACACATGAACACAATGAAGAGAGAATTTGAAGATGTAATAAAAATAGACTGAACTTTTAAAGGTTAAAAAAATAGAATGTCTGAAAAGAAAAAAACTACTGATGCAATTAATGGCAGATTAGTCTCTGCAGAAAAAAAATGATCCGTGAACTTGAAGTCATAACAATAGAAGACCACCCAATGAAATACAGGGATAGAAAGAACTGAAAACAAAGAACAAAGCGTCAGCGACCTGTTGGAAAATTAGTGTAACATACAAGTAATTGGGGTCCCATTTAGAATAAAAAATGTGAAGTTTTTCCAAATCTAATGAAAATTATAAACCCATAGATCTGAGAAAAGCAAGAAAACCCAAGCAAGATAAACACAAAGAAAACCACACCAAAGCACACCATAATCAAACGTCTGAAACCAGTGATAAAGAGAAAACATTAAAAGCATTCAGAGAACATGACACATTACATATTGAGGAATAAAGACAAGAATTATTTCAGACTTCTTGTCAGAAAGTATGCAGATCAGAAGAAAATGAAATAACGTGTGTAGAGTGCTGAAAGAAAAAAGATGTCAAACAGAATTCTCTACGCAGAAAAAAGCATTTAAAATTTGCAGGTGAAGTAATGAAACAAAATCAATTAAACGAAATCTGCAAGAATACTTTGCCAGTAGACCTGCACAATAAGAAATGTAAACGTTGGCCCTTCAAGTAGAAAAAAAGCCATACCATGTTAAAATTTGGATCAATAAAAGAGAACAGGAGGGATGCATTAAAAAGTGTCCTAAGGAAACACTGGACTTTGAAGGGTGATGGATATGTCCATTTGATGGTGGTGATGGCTTCATGAGTGTACACGTATGTCAAAACTCATCAGATTGTAATTTTAAATATGTGGAGTTTGGTGCATATCCGTTATACCTCAATAAAGCTGTAAAAAAACAAACTTGGAGAAAGTATTTGTAACACTCCATAGACTTGGAAAAAATATTTATAACATATATATTTGAAAAGGAATTATGTGATTTGTACATATATCCTTACAACTGAATAATAAGACGATCAAACAACTCTTTGCAAATGGGCAAAAGTCAAACAGACATTTCACAAAAGAAGATACAGAGGTGGTAAATAAGCATATGAAGAAATGTTCAACATCATTCATCATCAGGGAAATGATCATTAAAACCACAATGAGATACCACTACACACCCACTGAAATTGGAGAGACTGGCCTCACCAAGTATTAGTGATCATGTAGAAGCATTAGAATCCCTGTACAATGCTGGTACAGCAAACCTGGGGAAACTGTTTTGCTGTTTCTTTAAACATTAACATATACTCACCATATGACGCAGCATTTCCACTCACTTAAGAGAATGAAAGCACATATCCTCACAAATACTTGTACATAAATGTCTTAGTCATAAGAGCCAAGAACTTCAACAACAGGTGAAGGGTTTGAACAAGTGGTCCTCAATCCAGACCATAATATACCACTCAGCAATAAAAGACAAGGAACTACTGGTGTTTGCAACAACTTGTACGAATCTCAAAACATGCTGAGCGGAAGAAGCCAGACCCAGAAGACTTCACACTGTACGATTCCTTTGACAGAAAGTTCTCAAAAAGGCAACACTAACCTATAGTGACGGAGGCAGACTAGTGGTTCCCTGGACAGAGTTATTAGTGGACTGCCTGTCAAGGGGCATAAGGGAACTTTCCGCATGATAGAAATGTTCAGTATTTTGATTGTGGTGGTCACAGCAATATACACATTAATGAAAACTCATCTAACTCTATAAAATGGGTGCGTTTGATTGTATTTAAATTATAGCTCAACAAAGGTTTCTTTTTTTAATCTTTTTATTACCTCTTTAGTAAGGTTTATGGAGGGAAAGAAATTATATGTGTGTTTTTCATCTATTATCTTTGTCTAACAATTTTTTGGTAATTTTTGAAGCATCTGTATAGGGCTTAGCTGCATGTTGCGTACTTGAGTACTTACATAACTGCTAATATTTTTATACTACTTCATAGTTTACAAGGACTTTCACACGTATTTCATGGTATCTTCAAAAATATCTTGAGAGATTTGGCATTGATTTCTTGGCTATGACACCAGAATCACAAGAATTGAAAGTAAAAAAAGTAAATTGGACTACATCAAAAGGAAAAGCTTCTGTGCATCAAAAGACACAATCAACAGAGTGAAAAGGCAACGTATGGAATGGGAGAAAATACTTGCAAATCATATATCCGATAAGGCGTTAATATCCAGAACATATAAAGAGCACCTACAGCTCAACAACAAAAAGACAAATAACCTGATTTAAAAATGGGTAAAACACTTGAACAGACATTTCTCCAAAGATATACAGATGGGCAAGCAGCATAGTCATGCTCAACTGGAACAACCGCTAAGGAAGCTCAAATCAAAACCACAATCAGCGGGACTTCCCTGGTGGTGCAATAGGTAAGAATCTGCCTGCCAATGCAGAAGACATGGGTTCGTAGCCCTGGTCTGGGAAGATCCCACATGCCGTGGGGCAACTAAGCCCGTGCGCCACAATTACTGAGAGCCCGCAAGCCACAACTACTGAGCCTGTGTGCCACAACTACTGAAGCTCGTGCACCTAGAGCCCGTGCTCTGCAACAAGAGAAGCCACCCATTGAGAAGCCTGCGCACCACAACGAAGAGTAGCCTCCGCTTGCCGCAACTAGAGAAAAGCCTGTGCACAGCAACAAAGACCCAACGCAGCCAAAAATTAATTAATTAATTTTTTTTAATGCACTTGATTAGCTGCAGTGGGAACATGTCCTCATGTCCCCCTCCACGGAGGTCCTGGCCTTCTGCTCTCTCCTGCACCAAGTGGTGCTGAATTGTTCTGGGAGCATCACTCTTCCTCAACTGCAGATCATCTTCCCAGTTGACACACCATACGGCCAAGGGGTCTGGATCAGCTCCCCAAACGGGATGGCCCCGCTGCACTTGCCCTGTTGAGAAAAGCGAGGGGAGGGAGGCTCAAGACCTGCCTGGTTTCCAGGTGCTCTCTGCCCTCTGGTCTGAGTCAGAGTGGTTCCCTTCCGTGGGGACCTTATTAAAAAGCCCTAAGACACACTTCTTTGCCACAGAGATTCCTCAGGTTCCAATCTGAGCCCCTTCCCCTGCACCTCAGTGTGTAAATCCCACACAGAGCCCCTGCCTCCCCACCTTGGCCAACCCCAAGGGCTCCGTGCAGTTGTTCTAGCATCTGTGTGGCCAGGTCTCCAGCTTAACCCTGGACCTTTCTGATTCTGCTGGCAGCCGCTGCACTGTGTGAGCCGAGGCCAAGCCTAGGCGCCCTGTACTCCTCTCACCCACACTGACCCAGTCTGCAGGCCACGGGTCCTTCTTGCCCAGGAAGGAAGATGGCATCTCCTGTCCCGGCCAGCCTTCCCAGGGGCCACAGCCAGCTCTCTTTTCTGCCCTCCTCCTCCTTGGGTTTCCTCCCAACACTCCCCCTCAAGGATCTTGGAAAATGATAAGACTCTCTGAGGTAGGAGATAAATGGACACCAAGCTGAACAGCTGTAACTGGTCTCCAGTTGGCATTTTGAGATAAGATAATAGCAGGAGTGGAAACCTGACTGAGTTAACGACAAAGTGAACAGGTTTTTCTCATTCTTGTGGTCAAGGGGATTTCCCAGCCTGACACAAGTGCAGAGAAGGCGTCAGTCTGGGGAGGGGCCAAAGGAGGGAGGGGGCGCCAGCCCATAATATGTCCTGCCAACCCCCAGAAACCCTCACTCTGGAATCCATCTAGGCTGAGAGATGTACGCGCCACCAGGGAGGACCCTGAATCAGACCTGATATGGGCACAAGCAAGATGACTGGGCAAAGGAAACACAGAAAACCGTCCCCATATAAGCAATTTAAACCACGCCTATTGCAGGCAGCTCACTCCGAGTTTGCCCATGTGTTCTTCCACATGCACTTTGCTTCTAATAAACACTTTATCCATCGCACAATCTTGTTCTTTTTGCTGAATTCTTTCTTCAAAGAAGACAAGAACCGAGGTCCCCCTTCTTCCCACCAGAATCATCTCCTTCTCGTAAAATGCTGATACACTTTCCCCAGAACTCAGAGGCTCCCTTCCTGCATCTTCAGTGACAGCCACAGGATGCTACCCTCTCTGTGTCAGAACACACGCAGCCTCTCACCCCATCACCCGCTAGCGTGGGACCTCTCAGAACCTCCCCCCGACAGGAACTTGCGCAGCTGCTGTCACTCCCCTTCTCTCTGTCCCCACAGTGACCGCCCAGCCTGAGGGCTCAGGCCTAAATCAGTAGCTCACATTTCAAAAACACACCAGTCTCCACCAGGAGAAAGTAGGAAGTGGACATTTTTATTACCATAGCCCATATTTGAAGGGGGCTCTACAGAGCTCACAGCCAATACGCAGCCAGGCTGTGGTCACAGAGGCCCGCAGCTGGGGCAACACTGGGCCACACCCACCACTCGAATCTGAGCACCTGGCGATAACTCAAAGATCTCTGGAACAAACTGGTCCAGACCTGCCAACCCACTGTGTCTCCTGAAGGGAAATTGTTATGCTTTGTCCCCAGTGAATGAAACCCAAACTCTCCCCTCCCCTGGGAAATCAAAATTGGTAAACAGAGGGGACTGGGACTGCAAGCTGTACAATCTTCCAGAGCTTCTCTGGCTCAAGGGTCAGCGTCAGCTGCTGGCCACTTCCTGCAGTGGGCAGCTGTCCTGCCCCACAAGTCTTCCAGGCTGGGCCTCTGTAGCCCAGCGGGGGACCCCCGAGGCTGCAGGCTCCGCACCTGTGCTAAAGCAGCACCCACATCCCCGAAGGTGTGCCTGTGCTGTGTCCCCAGGAAGCTCCGACGCCTTCTGGTCCGCTTACAGTAAGGAAGAAATCCGGCGTCACAGCCCACACTGCCTGGCCCCGCTGCAGCCCCAGCTCCACAGCAGGGCAGCCTCCTTGTTTACTGAGCTCTGCCTCCCCCCACACCCGCACCCCCAGGCTCCCAGGATGACTGCACAATCTGCAGATTCCTCTTGACGACCCCCCTCCGTCCTCCTGTCCCCCAGCCCCTCCCTCACCAAGGACACCCGATGCACGTGCAGTCAGGGCCCTGCCAGAGCTGGCTTTTCAGAGGGCCCCCAAGCCCAAGGCCGCTGGAGCCCAGAGCGCACCACCTACCGGGGCACCAGCAAGCTGACTCCGGAGGGACGCCAGCCAGAGGGCTACGGCAGACAGCACTCTTCCCTCAGCCCATGGGCTGTTGCGGCTTTCCTTTTTCTTTTCTTTTCCGGAATTAACATAAGATCATTTAAGACACACATTTTTAATATTCCAGCGCCTTGCTAACAACACACAGAGCAACAGTTCCAAAATAACTCAGCATCTGTAATCCATAATTTATCATCCAAATTTGTTGTGTTCAGTTATTCACATCCTGCAACAGTGTGTCCCCAAATAAGCAAACGAACTCAAAACTCACAAGATGAAAAAAATAACCCGAGCGTTGCAATGAAGGTTTCAGGTTGGGGTGGGAAAGTACAAGTTGCTGGATAGGGAAGTACAGTCAGAAAGAATTTTCATAGAAGACTTTCCTTCAAGACCTGACAATGACGTCATTTGCTGCCATCTTCTCTTTTGGAAGACAGGGGTCATGGTAGTGGTCATACACCATTTTTTTACTCCTAGTACAGAGAGCACCAAATGTTTCTTCTAGCTATTTTGGGGGCACAGAATTCAATCAACATTTCGACAGATAATGATTAACCATCTGTGATGCGCCAGGTACTGTGCTTGGTATAAAAAGGGGAATAAGGTGCAGCTGTTGACCCTGAGGAACCTGCCTGATAGACAAGGACCAGAGGACTTTGAGAGGAATCTGATTCATTCTGAGTCCCGTGAGAGCAAAAATGTGGCATATTCTTAAGGTTTTCAAAGGTCCTTCTAGACACTGTTAGGAGAGTTGATTGTCGAGGCCATGAGTAGAACGATGGAGAAGAGTTTGCAATCTTCCTGGCGTCTAGGTAGGGGCTGGTAGTCACGTGGACGGCGGGGCGGGGGCGGGGTAACACGTGATCAGATGCAAGCTACAGAGCCTTCAGCACTTGCTGCTGGTGTGAACGTGGCGTGTGAGGGAGAGAGGGGTCAGCGTGACTCCTGGATCTGGGCCCGGGCATTGTGGTGAATGATGGTGCCGTTTACTGAAAAGGAAACCACGGAGGAGGATTCGTTTCAGGCGTGAAACGAAGAGGTCTGCTTTGGACATGTTGACTTGTGCTGCTTCTTATTCATACACGGGGAGGTACTGAGGTAGCCACTGTGTCTACAAATCTGAGGCTCCGGAGAGAGGTGAGGGCTGGAGAGAGACATTGCAAGTGGCCAGTTTATAGATGGCATTTAAAGTCCTGTGACTGGACGAGAGGACCCGGGAACTGAAAGTATTAGAGAAGAGGTGTGAGGAGTGACCCTTAGACGTGCCCCTATGTGTACAGGAAATAAAGACCAGGCAACCCCAGGGAGCTGTCAGCTCCCTTTAAGATCTGCTGAAAGTGCTATCCAATACTCAGCAACTTACAGCTTAATCTCATCTGGGGTCACACTCAGCTGAGCCTGTTGCTGCTCTGAATAACCAGGAAGGCGGAGCGGGAGAACGCCTCCATCCTGCGCAGAACTCTGCGCATCCCTGTTCCCACGCATTCTCCCACCTGTCGCTCGCCCCATAGGAGGCAAGTACGGTGACCTGGGAGGCAAGGGAAGAAAGCACTCCGAGAAGACTACCCAGTGCTCCCAAAAGACAAGACCATGACCGACTATACCCAGCCCTGGCACGTCGTGGGACCTCAACGAACAGCTGAGGGAGCACAGAAAGAAGAAAGCAGGAGGGGGAGAAAGGATCTAGGCAACCGTGTAATTTTCATACATTTTCTTAGCAAAAGAGCACAGGACCAGGAGTCAGGAGACTGGAATGCACGTACCGGCCACAGGCCAGTCACCCAATCAACCTGAGCCTCTTGTAACCAATCCACAGTGCGGAACATTTCTCATAAGGTTCTGCAGTAAAGCGAGAACTCTGCCATTGCCAGTGACATTGTGACTCGGTACGTCCAACTGGAAAAAAAGTGCATCGATGAATCGAGAGTCCACAAAAACATGCATGTTTTAATCCACTTCTGAGTTTCTAGTCCAAGAAAATAATTCCAAATATTTTCAAAAGCATTTGTACCAATATTAAAATAGCCTGGGTCCCTGATGACACTGTGGGAAGATAAAGCATCAATTGTTTAACCACTGTGGTCTGGTCTCTATCACCAGCAGCTGGACACGGTACCTACCTGATTCCAAGGCTGGGGAGTCTGGCTGATTTGGGCTAATCTGGAAGTCAGGGACTTCTTGTGGTGACAGGGGAAAATAGGAAAATAGCATGTAATGAGTGATGAAATTATTCCTTCTGATCTTTTAGGGGAGAGTGAATAATCAGCTCTAATTTTAGTTTCCAGTGTGCGAATGATACAGAGAGCCGGGGGGTGTTGGAGAATGGGTATCTTCCCTGGGACTGCGGTGGTTTTAAGTGCTGCCGCAGCCACTGCTGAGGACTCTGTGGGGTGACACTGTGAATGGGAAAGGCAGGTCACAAAATTCATTCTGAGTTTTGTGACGAATGCATACAGTCACGTAACCACTACCACAATCAAGATACAGCACTGTTCCCTCACCCCAAAGTGTTCCTTCATACACTATTGCAGTCAATTCTTTCCCTGACCCCACCCAGGCAGACTGATCTGTTTTCTGTCTCTATAGTTTTGTCCGCATCATCATACAAAGGGAATCCTACAATATATAGCCTTTGGAGCCTGGCTTTTCTCACTTAGCATAAGGCTCACCCATGTTACTGTATGTTTGTTCCCTTTATTTCTGTGTAGTGTCCATTGGATGGATGGACTACAGTTGGTTCATCCATTTACCAGTGAAGACATGTGTATTGTTTCCAGTCTGGGCAGTGAATAAGGAATAAACTTTTGTGTACACGTTTTGTCTTTAGTAAGTGTATGTTTAACTTTAAAAGAAATGTGCCAAACTGTTTTTCAGAATGGCTGCCCCATTTGGCACTCCCAACCGCAAGGGATGAGAGTTCCAGTGGCTCCACGGCCTCACCAATGCTTACTGTTGCCTTTTTGTTGTTCTTGTCGTTGTTTCGGCCATTCTAAAAGTTGGGGGTGGTATCTCATTCACTGTTAATTTGCATTTCCTTAATGACTAATGACGTTGAGTATCTTTTCATGTGCTTATTTGTCATCTGTATACCTTCTGTAGCGAATTGTCTGTTCAAATCTTTTCCCCATTCCTTTCTTTCTTATTATTGAATTTTGAGTGTTCTCTATATATTCTATGTCCTATATACCTTTATCAGGTATTGAATCTGCAAATATTTTACCCCAGTCTGTGGTTTGTCTATGTATATTTTAAAAACTGAGAAGGAAAATTCAGCACTGTAAACCCCAGTCCTGGTCTCAGCTCTTCAGAATGAGCCTTCAGCCATAAATTCTTTTACCACCCTCCTCCTCAAGGGCAACCCAGGATAACATCACGTCTTCCCCTCGTATCGGTGGGACTTGGAAATAATAATTGCTCCCCTACTCCCCACCCTACAACACAAAAGCCTGTGGAGCTTCTGAGGCTCTGAATGTCTACAAGGATTAGAATTGCCTCCTACCTGGGTGTTGTGGGCTGCCAGGAGGTGCTTGGTCTCCTGTTCAACTCCTGGGCACAGGGCAAACCCTGGGAGCATGTACCCCGTGCTCAAGCTAGGGAAACCCCATCCTGAATTTTCCTTAATCATTCCCTCCTGTTATTCTTTTTTGAATCACCTCTATTTACATGTATCCCTATAAGTACATTCTGCCACTTTGCAGCTACTTGTGCCTGGAATCACACTGTAACATTCTTTTTGATTTGCTTCTTCAACTCTACATTATGGTTTCAAGACTGATCCCCATGGACACAGGTAACAATAATTTTTTCACTTTTCCAACTATGTAATGGTTCTTTGTATAAAATAGCACAATTTCGTTATCCATTCTACTCTTGACGAATACATGATTTAATCTTTATGGGTAAACTTTATGTCCTGCTCCTTCAAGGTTTTCATTTTTTTTATTTTCATGATCTTTTCTTCTCTCTCACAAAAACCTGAGTCTCTGCATATCCAAAGTTTTAGCTTTCCAAGCTACTGAATTTGAAATTAGCTTCAAATGCCTGCTTTGGCAGTTAAGGTGACCATTGACTCTGGCTTTCACATTTTGTTGCCTTGTAACAATTCTGAATCTTCAGAGGCAATGGTTGCCTTTGCACAAGGAGAGGGGCACTTATGAGGTAGTAAATACAAGAATAGTACATCCATACTGCTTTGCCTTACTTCTATAATTTAAAAAAAAAAATCAAAATACAGCGTCTGGAGTGTAAATCTCTAGGAACCAGTGCTGGAGTAGAAAAACCTGAACGGTAGCTGACAAATTTCTGGAGGCTCAGTGTGGACAAGTCTGAGAGTTCAAAACTCCAGGGGGGCCCATTTTCTTTGGAGAGGTCCCCACACTTTTGTGTTTTACCTCCGGGAGCCTATGAGGTTCTCACAGTATCAGGGGGAAATATCTAATGCTTCTGGGAGGGGGAAGAGAAAAGTAACCACTTTGAAATACATAGAACATTTCGTTGCTCTTAACAAAGCCTACCCTCAAGAGAAACTACTTTACCAGAGCCTAACCTGCTCTTAGGGTTTTCTCAAAGCCTAAGTAACCTGAGCAAAGACAGATACTCAACTCCAGCCCTCCTAACAGCCTTCCATGTGTGAGAGGGGAGATATACAACTCCAGCCCCTCTAGCCACCTTGTCTCACCTAAGGTGCTGAGAAGCACTTGTGAAGGACACAGCCCAGGGACATGGGGGACAGGGGAGGATTGGATGAAGGCAGTCAAAAAAGTACAAACTTCCAGTTATAAGGTAAATAAGTACTAGGGATGTAATGTACAACATGATAAATAGAATTAGCACTGCTCTGTGTTATACATGAAAGTTGTTAAGAGAGTAATCTTAAGAGTTCTCATCACAAGGAAAAGCACTTTTTTCTATTTCTTTAACTTTTTATCTGTATGAGATGATGGATGTTCCCTGAACTTGTGATAATCATTTCATGATGTAAGTCAAAGCATTATGTTGTGCACCTTAAACTTATACAGTGATGTATGTCAGTTATATCTCAGTGAAACTGGAAGAAATAAAAGTTCAAAAAAAAGACAGAGACTGTCAGAGTACATAAAAAACCAAATATATTTTGTCTGCAGAAATCCATTTTAAATATAAAACACAGACTTAAATTAAAAGGATGCAGGAAGATATACCATGCTAATACTAATCAAAAGAAAGTGGGAATAGCTATATTAATTTAAAACTAGGCAGACTTCAGAGTAAAGAAAGTTATCAGAGGTAAAGAGGGGCACTGTGTAATGATAAAGTGGTCAGCTATCCAAGAAGACAAAATAATTATTAATGTTTTTGCACCTAAAAACAGAGCTTCAAAATATGTAAGGCAAAAACTGATAGAACTACAAGGGGTCATAGACAAATCTACTATTATAATTAGAGACCTCAACATCCCTCTTTCACTAATAGACAGACTCAGCTGGTGGAAAATCAGTAAGATATAATTGAACTGAGCAACACCATCAATCAACTGATTTAGCTGACATGTATAGAATACATCCTCCAACAATAGCAGAGTACATTCTTCTCAAGCTCACACGGAACATTTACCAAGACAGATCACAATCTGGGCCATAAAACACACCTTAGTGAATTTAAAAGAGTAGAAATTATATGAAGTATTCTCTCAGACCACAATGGAATTAAATTAGAAATCAATAACAGAAAGATAGCTGGAAAACCCAAAATTAGAGATGACAACACATGTCCAAATAAAAATGGGTCAAGAAGTCTCAAAAAATTTTTAAATATTTCAAGCTAAATGGAACTGAAAATGCAACTTAACAAGTTCTATGGGATTAAGTAAAAGCAATCCTTAGAGGGAAATTGATAGCATTGAATGCATATATTAGAAAGAGAAGAAAGATTTTAAATTAATAAACTAAGCTTCCACCACAGGAAACAAGAAAGGGAAGAAGAGAAGAGAAAATTAAATCCAAAAATCAATGAATGTGGAACAGGAAATTAAGAGAGAAAGTCAACAAAACCAAAACTGGTTCTTTGAAAAGATTAATAAAATTGACAAGTCTCTATCCAGGTCAACAATCAAACAAATAAAAAAGTGCAAAGACTCAAATTATTACTATCAGAATTAAAAAGATGGCCATCACTACTGATCCCATGGATGTTTAAAAAATAATAAAGGAATATTATGAACAACTCTGTGACCACAAATTTAATAACCTAGATGAAACAGGCCAATTCCTTAGAAGACACAATCTGCCGAAACTCAGACAAGGAGAAATAGATCATCTGAATAGGCCTGTATCTATGTACAAAATTGAATCAATAATTAATAACCTTCAAAACCAGAAAGCACTAGGCACAAATGAGTTAACTGATTGAGTTCTACCAAATAGTTAAGGAACTAATGACACCAAATCTCCACAATCTTTTCAATAAAACAGAAGCAGAGCAAATACATCCTAACTCATTCTATGAAGCTAGCGTTACTCTAATGCCCAAGCCAGATAAAGACATTATAAAGAATGAAACGTACAGACCAGTATCTCTCATGAACATAGACATGAAAATCGTCAACAAAAAGTTAACAAATCAAGTCCAACAACGTATAAAAAGAATTATATACCACGACCATGTGGGATTTATTCCAAGTATGCAAGCCTGGTTCACTATTCAAAAATCAATGTAATTCATTCAATACAATGTAATCCATTACATCAACAGGCTATGAAAGAAAATTCACATGAACATATCAATAGATACAGAAAAAGCATTTGACAAAGTGTAACACCTATTTATGATTTTAAAAAAACCCTCTCAGCAAACTAGGAATAGTGAGGGGAGCTTGCTCAACTTGATAAAGAACATCTATCAAAAAACCTATATCTGGGCTTCCCTGGTGGCGCAGTGGTTGAGAGTCCGCCTGCCGATGCAGGGGACACGAGTTCATGCCCCGGTCCGGGAAGATCCCACATGCCGCGGAGCGGCTGCGCCCGTGAGCCATGGCCGCTGAGCCTGCGCGTCCGGAGCCTGTGCTCAGCAGCGGGAGAGGCCACAGCAGTGAAAGCCCCGTGTACCACAAAAAAAAAAAAAACAAAAAAAACCTACATCTAACAACTTAATAATAGAAACTAGAAGCTGTCCTACTAAGATTAGAAATAAATTAAGATGTTCACTCTCACTACTCCTGTTTAACATCATACTGGAATTTCTAGCCAATGCAGTAAGATAAGAAAAGGAAATAAAATGTATACAGATCAGGAAGAAAGAAATAAAATTATATTTCTCCTCAAATGACAAGATTGTCATGTAGAAAATCCAAAAATAAATAAATAAACAAAAAACAACAACAAAAAATGGAACTAATAAGCAATTTTAGTAAGGTTTCAGTATATAAGACTGCTTTCTTATATACTAGCAATGAACAATTTGAATTTAAAACACAATACCATTGACAGCAACACCCCAAAATGAAATATTTAGGTATAAATATAACAAAATATTATAATATCTATGGGGAAAAAACTACAAAACTCTGATGAATGAAACCAAAGAAGAACTAAATAAGTTGAGAAATATTCCATGTTCACAGACAAGAAGACTCAGTATAGTCAAGATGTCAGTGCTTCCAAACATGATCTGTAGATTCAATGCAGCCCCAGTCAAAATCCAAGCAAGTTATTTTGTGCATATCAACAAACTAAGTCTAAAGTTTCTATGGAAAGACAAAAGACCCAGAATTTCCAGCACAATATTGAAGGAGAACAAAGCTGGAGGACTGACACTCGCTGACTTCAAGACTTACTATAAAGCTGCTGTAATCAAGACAGTGTGGTATTGGTGAAAGAACAGACAAATTCATCAAAGGCATAGAGTAGAGAGCTCAGAAATAGACCCACACAAATACAGTCAACTGATCTTTGACAAAGGAGCAAAGGCATTTCAATGGAGAAAGGGTAATCTTTTTATCAAATTGTGCTGAAATAACTAGACATTCACATGGAAAAAAATGAATCTAGACACAGACTTTACACCTTTCACAAAAATTAACTCAAAATGAATCATAAACCTAAATGTAAAATGCAAAACTATAAAACTTCTAGAAGATAATGTAAGAGAAAAATCTAGGTGACCTTAGGTTTGGTGATGACTCTTTTAGATACAACATCAAAAGCATGATCTATGATAGAAAGAATTGATAAGCTGGATTTCATTAAAATTGAGAACTACTGCTCTGTTAATGACACTGTTAAGAGAATGAACAGACAAACCACAGGCTATAAGAAAATCTTTGCAAAACACATATCTGATAAAGGACTGTTATCCAAAATACACAAAGAATTTTTAAAACTCAGCAATAAGAAAACAAACAATCCAATTTTAAAATAGCCAAAATACCTGAACAGACACCTTACCAAAGAAGATATACTGATGGCAAATAATCATATTAGAAGGTGCTCAACATCATATGTCATTAGGGAATTGCAAATTAAAATGACCGTGAGAAACCACTACACACCTACAATAATGGTTAAAATCCAAAACTCTGACAACACCAAATGCTTTCAGCATGTGGAGCAATGGGAACTCTCATTCATTGCTGGTGGGAATGCAGAATGATACAGCCACTTTGGAACACAGTCTAGTGGTTTGTTATAAAACTAAACATACTCTTACGATATGATCCAACAATCATGTTCCTTAGTATTCACCCAAAGGAGTTGAAAATTTATGTCCACACAAAAACATGCACATGGATGTTTATATCAGCTTTATTCATAATTGCCAAAACTTAGGAGCAAACAAGATGTCCTTCGGTAGGTGAATGGATAAACAAATTGTGGTACATCCAGACAATGAACTATTATTCAGCAATAAAAAGAAATGAATTATCACACCCCCAAAAGATAGGCAGGAAACTTCAATGCATATTACTAAGTAAAGGAAGTCAATTTGACAAAGTTGCATACTGTATAGTTCCAACAATATGGCGGTCTGTAAAAAACCAAACTATGGGGACAGGAATAAGATCTGTGGTTGCCAGGAGTTTGGGAGCAGTAGGGACGAACAGGTAGAGCACAGGGGATTTTTAGAGCAGGGACACTATTCTGTAGGGTACTGTAATAGCAGATACATGTAAACCTAAAACTGAAACTGCTCTAAACAATAAAATCCATTAATTTTTTTAAAATGGAATGATCTACTGAAACAAATTCCCTTAAAAGAGAAACCCCTCCCTAACTTTGCTTAGCCATAAGACCTCAAATAGCATCTAATTCATCACCTTTGTTTTGCTTATGGAAAACAATAATTTTATGAATGAGTGGATTGTTTTCTCCTGGATTACATAATGGGTTAGAGGCAGACCTAGGTTCAGAATCCAACTGTTCTGGCTCTTAGCCTAGTTCTTTTTCCATAAAACTTTAAAAAATTGCACATTTAATGTTTGGTTGCTTCTTTAAGACCTACACCCGAATTCGGGATTACAAGTTGCAAGGACTAGTGGTTGCCCCATAGGTTCCGCCTACCTCACATCTTGTCACTTCAACAGCTCGAGGGCCATCTGAATGCTGGGAGGCCTGGTCTGGATTTGGCCAGAAGTCCTCCCTGTACCGAGGATGCCAACATTTGACAAATCCAGTGATGCCTGTCTCTGCCACTGTAGCCCAAGGCCAGGGTCCCCACTGACTTGCATGACTACGTGAAATAGGATTTGATAAACTAAATCAGAAATAACTCCTGACATTTTTGAAGAGCCCCCAAGATGAATTCAGAGGAGTCGTGGAGATGGGCTAGACTGGGAAGAGGATGCTCCATTCTCACCTTGGCTCAACCACTGTCTGGCTGCAGGCCTTGGGCTTTGACACCAGAATCTAATTGAAGGACTCCATTTATGCTAATTCAAGAGCCCTGTGCTTTCTCTGGGGAGGTCATCTTCTCCAACCAATGCGTGTGGACATGACGCAAAGAGGGTGTCCATGGGGAAAGCGGGCCTCCCGCTGTTGTGGCGTCTCCCGTTGCAGAGCACAGGCTCCGGATGCGCAGGCTCAGCGGCCATGGCCCACGGGCCCAGCCGCTCCGCGACGTGTGGGATCCTCCTGGACCGGGGCACGAACCTGCGTCCCCCGCATCAGCAGGCGGACTCCCAACCACTGCGCCACCAGGGAAGCCCGCATTCTTTTGTTTACTAAATATTTATAGAGATCTAGGGACACATTATATCTGAGTCTGTGGGGAATTCTAAGTAGTTCTCAAACATGTATAATTGAGATCATGATGGTAACCGTCCACGGCGCTGGCCCAGCAGGACGCATGTTGTTGATCCCTCAGGAAGCAGGCGCTGAATGGAAATTCAGCATGCAGGGTGTGTCTTAAGGAATGCCCTCGGTATCAGCACTACGGATGACAGGGAGGGAGGCAAGACTGGGCCGAGGGAGAAAGTAAACTGGATTCAGGCCCAACGACAGACTCAACCAAACCCATGGGGAACTCTGCAACTAAAGCGACCCTTCTTCAGGCGTGTCCCACATTGGGCCAAGATGGCCAGGCCCCTATACCCCCAAATCAGTCACTGTGCTGAAAAAGAGCCTGATGTGGGGTGAGACACCTCCTGCAGTGAGGCAACCCCGAAGGGGCTGACAGGTGACGGTGTCTGCTGACAGTACCCCCAGCACCTGGGTCACAGACCCTTCACGAAACCAGGTCTGGGTGCACATCCCGGTGCCAGCCACATAGGCGCTCAGTAGGTGTATGTTGAAGGAATGACAAACACTTTGAAAATCCTATTATTTTAACCAGAGTTTCCATAATTCAGAGTAATTCTCAAAATTTAGTCACTATGCCTGCCACCCACTGTCTAAAACAGAAGTCCTTTTCTAACCCCTAAAGATGCCTCTATCCGTCCTTAGGAGGGCTTGTTAGGGGGTTACTGAATCTTCCAACTAGATGCACAGTTCTCTCTTTGTGTGCCTTTTGCCTAGAGGCCAGTGGGCCAACCCATCACATCAGCTGTCACACAACACTCTCTGTTCTGACTTATTCACCAAGAAAACTAACCCCCAGTGATCATCTGGCAGCATTTAGTTCAGGGGTCCCCAACCCCCAGGCCACAGACCCGTATCGGTCCGCCGCCTGTTAGGAACCGGGCCGCACAGCAGGAGGGGAGCGGCTGACGAAGGAGCGAAACTTCATTTGCCGCTCCCCATGGCTCCCCATCGCTCACGTTACCGCCTGAACCATCCCTGCCCCCGTCCACGGAAAAACAGTCCTCCACGAAACCAGTCCCTGGTGCCAAAAAGGTTGGGGACCACTGATTTAGTTGATCTCTAGGCCTTATCTGCTTGACCTCCAAGCCAAAACCATTGTCAGGTCCATTCCCTGGGTCCCCTGGGGACTCCCTAAGAGAAGGAAGCAGAGCCGTCGTTGGAAACTTGTTGGTCTCCAGGCCCCTCCCCTCCCCTCCACTCCTGGTTAAAGATTTTGGGGAATCGGAAGAACTCTCTGGAAGATTCTGAATGTCTGCCTGAATTGAGGTGGCGTTTGAAGGGGTGGAGGGATTTGCAGTGGGCAGCGGGGCTTTCCAAGCAGAGGAAGAGCTTGAGCAAGGCTGTGAGGACAGAAACTATGGGGCAGGTGGGAGAAGGGGATCCGTTCAGCGGGTTTAGGGCGTGTGTAGAGTGGGGAGCATTGATGTAGAGTGGGAAGTGCCCCGCTGAGAACATTTAAATTGGAGGCAATGGCACACACGCGCCAGACGGCTGAAGAGGGCAAAGGGCATGCCCTAGAGTCCTGCACATCGCAGATGACAGGCTGCCCAGAGAGCACTTGGCAATGAACTCCACGGCCAGCAAGGGCTGGGACTCCCTCTGGTAAAATGAGGGCAGAAGGTCAACAGGAAGACAAGCCAGCGTACTTCCTAAGCAGAAGGATTATCCTCAGCAGAACGGATCAATGCCGAGCTACAGAGCCAGCCCTCCAGTCTAGACCAGCTGCCCCTCCTCCTGGTCTCTGCTTATATCCCTGCCTCAGGAGGGCTGTCTAAGATCTCTGTGTGGTGCGAGCCTCCCCCTTGGGACTCCATGGGCTTCACCCGGCCGAGGCCAGCCCTGCCAAGACCTCTGCCCCAGAGCAAACCCAGCGGGCCGCTGGAGGAACCAAGCCTCTCTTCTATCAGCTGCACAGTGAGCGCCGCTTGTCCCTGTGATTTCAACACAAGCGGTGTGTCCCTGTGTTTATTCAGAGCCGGTTGCACTTGAGGGTGCCTTGCTCCCGTTTTTTCAAATCGATTTGAAGAACAGACGCTCAGCAGAAGTCGGCCTTGCTGGGCGCGGTTCCCACTGCCGTCTGCGCGGCCCCGCCAGGTCTCTCCGCGCTCTTCTTGCCTCGGTCCCGTCCCGGTCCCCGCACCCCAGCCGGCCCAGGGGTGGGTGAGCAATTCAGAGCACAGGCCTGTCCGCGAGCAGAAGCCAGATCACCAGCACAGCGGCTGGGCCTGGGGAGGGACCGGGAGACTCAGCTCTCAAACCCGCGGCCGGGCAGGCGCGGCCGCTGGGGAGCCGGGCGCCCCGATGCCCAGGCTGAGCGCACACCAGCCCGCTCCCAGGCAGCGCCAGGGCCCATGCTGCGAGGCGCGGGCTAATACAGGTTTGCGAGTACGCTTGAGAAAAAGCTATCTTACTTTTGCAAACTTTGCAAATCATACAGCGCTACGAACACGTCGTTAGGCTCCCTTCCGCGGCCAGTGAGGGCCTGAGGCCCAGGCTAGGTTCACAGCAGGGCCCCCCTCTCCTCAGAGCACTGGGCCCCCCACTTGTGCTTGGCGGGGACGGGGGTTCAGGGAAGGGGAAAGGCGGACCCCGCCGTTGTCACTGGACCAAGAGCCCGATGACTTCGCTAACGGTTCATTCGCTGACTGGAGCCCCACGCAGCCAGCCCGTGAGATGCTCCGTGCAAGCACCCTGCACACACAGTGCCCGCGGGGAACGGCCCCCGTGGGTGCCTTCACGGCAGCAAGCGCCACTGGGCCCCCAGCCATAGTGGAGCTCAGCCGCGTCCCGCCCCCTCCCAATACAGACGCGCCGCCGGACGCCCTCCCCGGATCGTACTGCCCTGGCAAACGCTTTCAAGACTGGGGCCAACCCTGCCTTCTTCCAGGAGGTTTCTCTGAGCGACCCTAGCGGTTCCCATCACGTCTGCGCGTGTCCTGTGCGTGCTCACCTCCCTCCCCCCCTCCCCCGCGTGCTGCACCGCTCCTGTCACGTCCCCTTCTGCTCCCACCTGCTCTTGCACACCTGGACATACGCATGCACTCGTCCAGAAGTCCCTGTTGAGCATTTACTGTGTCAGAAACTTCTAGGGCTCTGTCCAGCATCCCACATGTGCTGGGACTGAACTGGGCTGGGCTACTTGTGCGTTCCTGCCTGTGAGAACTGGCCCGGACCTGGGGCAGACTGAGGCTGCGCTGAGTGACGGCGTGGGACAGGCAGAGGCAGGGCTGGGAGGGGCCTGATGTGCACTTGTCCCTTCCCACTTGCTGCTTCCCATGACCTGCCCTTCCACCTGCTCCTTGCAGGCAGTGTGATGACCGTATCTCACAACTCATTGCACACATTTCAATAAACAGCATGGGCCTCGCACACTGTGGTCGGTAAATATTTGCTGCATGCTCCGTTGTTACAATGCAACAGCAGGCAGCATCATAGAATCACACAGTGAGAATTCTCCTTGCCCGTCTTCTCCCGTTCAAGCAGCCACATGAAGGTGATTCACTTCGGCCTTCAAGGAGGACGCCCCATCATTCATCAGCGCTCCATCTCCCCATGAGGTAGTCACCCACAGACCTTCCTGAATGAAATGATCAATGCAGCCCAGTATCTGCAACCTTCTATTTCAAAATCAAGCATTCGGCCTCATGCTTTAACTTACCAAAAAATATGACGCAAGTAATGCTTGATTCTAACAACCATATACCACTCCACAGCTTCCTTCAACCCATAAACTGCAAGAACAAGATGAAAAGCACTTGGAATTGAACATTAAAAGAAATGTACGTGCACTTTGTAAAACATGCCTTCAGAGCGATTATGCTTTAATAAAGAAAACACAGGGGTGAGTTTCAGTACGGTTTCCATTGCTAATTGGAAATGTCACATTTGGCAGGTTGATGAACTGCTGTTTCTTTATATACATATTAACTGGCAAGTGGTAAATTCAGTTAACTTGGTTAAAAAAAAAAAACTTGGTAAAACAGGACGCTAAGTACCATCTTTTACGCGGTCCTCTCACTGTTGTGGTTTCTCCCATTGCGGAGCACAGGCTCCGGACGCGCAGGCCCAGCGGCCATGGCTCACGAGCCCAGCCGCTCCGCAGCATGTGGGATATTCCCGGACCCGGGCACGAACCCATGTCCCCTAGCATTAGCAGGCGGACTCTCAACCACTGCGCCACCAGGGAAGCCCTAAGCACCATCTTCTTTGTAAACATTTTCTTTGTCCTCCCGCTGGTAGTTAAGATGCCTCCTGATAATTTCTTTGTGTCTCCCTGTCCTTCACCTTAGATTCATTCAACAAACGCAAGGTGAATATCCGTTACTGCTTGCCACTGTTCCGGGTGTTTGCCACACACCAGGGAACAAGTCAGTGATTCCTGTCCTCTGGGAACTCACACCCCATTGAGGGAGACACACCAGAGGCAGGTACAAGAGGCTGCCTCTTCTGCTCCAGGCGACTGCAAACACCTTGAGGGTGGGAACCATGCCTGAGGAAGCCAAAAACAATGAAATAATAGAAAAGTCTTTGAAAGCTCCGCTCCTACTACACGGACTGCATTCCCGGAATTTGCAAATTCTAACAGCTGAGGAGACCTGCACCTGCAGCTACATCACTCACCCCAGGACCCCTGGGCCCCAGGACTCAGGCATCAAAGGCACCAGGCAGCCAGAGCCCTTCCCAGCACATAAGCTGCTCCCTTGCTCTAAGAGGTGAACATCAAAGGCTGAATTAACAGGTCAGAGAGAAAGGAGCTTGAGAACGGCAATGTAATTTAGTTCATTGACCTATTCTTATCTAAAGTCTTCCTGTGATTTACATGAAAATAATTAAGGCTTGGGGTGAATATCAATGAGCTTGAAACTCACCACAAGGGTCTTCACCACCTCTGAAGGCACCAGGAATAAGACGGGCCCTCTCTTCCCCACCCCACCTTTGTCAACTTCCTCTCTTATGCAAGTTTGGGAAACTGACCCCAAGATGGATGGCAGCTCACAGCCCCATGGAGAAGATGGGAACCAAACGGGAGGGCAGGGGTGGGCTTTGCTTCCTAAATGTCCACTTAGCGCTGTTGGGGGTCCTTTCCTCCCTGAGCCCCTGGTCTCCAGAGAAGAAGGAAGGAAGAAGATGGACTGGGGGTGATTCCCCAGCACAGCACCCACCCCCCCTCCATGGACCTCCCAGAAAAGGGTGTCGTAAGTGTCTCACCTGGAGATCGCAGAGTGGGGTGGGAATTAAGAGCTGTTCAACCCTCTGACTTTCTCAGTACAGTCTTCTCCTATACACTTCTGCTGAAGACATTAGGATCCAGCTTTCCAGATGTCCTCCTTCCTAGCTGACTGAAACCCCTGAGGTCCAGGACACCATGATATATTGTTTCATTTATAAATTTTTTTTCCCACTCTTGTCTGGATCCCAGTCTCAACTGGCAATGAGTTTGGGGCCTCAGATGGGTTGTCTTTTCTTTTGGACAGCATAAAAAGTGGACTCTCCTCTGCTCAGGGCTTGTTACTGGAGGGAACTTGGGTCCACTCGCCTGCTGTGCAGCAAAGCCAATCTGCTGACACCAGTTTGTGGGGAAGGAAAGTACAGCGTTTATTTATAGGGCACCAAGCAAGGAGAATGGGCAGCTCGTGCTCAAAAGACCTGAACTCCTCAATGGCTTTCAGGGAAGGGCCTTTAAAGCAACATTTGGGGTGAGGGTTGGAGGGGGCATGAATTTCTTCTGATTGGTTGGTGGTGAGGTGATAAGGTGATGTTCTGGGGATCTTAATCATCAGCCTCTGGTTCCAACCAGTCTGGGGTCCACGTGCTTGTGGTCACCATCCTCCACCTGGGTGGGGTCTTAGTTTCTGCAGAACAACTCAGAGATATGGGTCAGATTATTACGTATATTCCTGGAGGAGGAACTAGATCTCTGTTTTATCCCTGAACTATTGTTTCTTGACTGCTTTTCCTTCATTTCTGCATTCCTTCACTTCCCTAATTAGTAAGTGCTTGAGTCAGCTTGTTGGAACTCAGGAAAGGCCTAGGAGACTGCAGCCTTTTTCTACAA
The DNA here is from genome assembly GCF_937001465.1 of Orcinus orca. Taxonomy (NCBI): domain Eukaryota; kingdom Metazoa; phylum Chordata; class Mammalia; order Artiodactyla; family Delphinidae; genus Orcinus; species Orcinus orca. Next base: position 7,847,802 of record NC_064572.1, read on the forward strand.
ACAAGAAACAGAGGACAATTATTAGAGAAATGGAAATCAAAACTACAGTGAGATATCACCTCACACTGGTCAGAATGGCCATCATCAAAAAATCCACAAACAATAAATGCTGGAGAGGGTATGGAGAGAAAGGAACCCTCTTACACTGTTGGTGGGAATGTAAATTGGTACGGCCACTATGGAGAATAATATGGAAGTTCCTTAAAAAACTAAAAATAGAGCTACCATATTATCCTGCAATCCCACTCATGGTCATATATCCAGAGAAAAACATGGTCTGAAAGGATACATGCACCCCAATGTTCATTGCAGCACTGTTTATAATAGCCAAGACATGTAAGCAACCTAAATGTCCATCGACAGAGGAATGGATAAAGAAGATGTGATATATATATATATATATATATATATATATATATATATATACAATGGAAAATTACTCAGCCATTAAAAAGAATGAAATAATGCTGTTTGCAGCAAGATGGATGGACCTAGAAATTGTCATACTGAGTAAAGTAAGTCAGAGAAAGAGATATCATATGATATCACTTTTATGCGGAATCTAAAAAGAAATTATACAAATGAACTTATTTACAAAACAGAAACAGACTTAGAGAACAAACTTATGGTTACCAGGGGGGGAAGGGTAGGGGGAAGGGATAGCTAGGGAGTTTGGGATTGAAATGTACACACTGATATATTTAAAATAGATAACCAAGGACCTACTGTGTAGCCCAGGGAACTCTGCTCAATATTATGTAACAACCTAAATGGGAAAAGAATTTGAAAAAGAATATATACATGTATATATATAACTGAATCAGTTTGCTATACACCTGAAACTATCACAACATTGTTAATCAACTATACTCCAATATAAAATAAAGTGTTAAAAATAAAAAAGAACTGACTTAAACGAATCATGTTAGAAATGTGGGGTCCTCAAATAAAAACTCTTGTAAATTGGAAAAAAAAGAAACAAGGGACATGGAGTGACTTTTGTACCCAGGAAGGCCTGCAGGGTCCTGCTCAGTTTCAGGCATCCTCCAGAAACTTCTAGAGCCAAATCCCTTCACAGAATGCAGAACTCCAGCCATAAAGAATGCTGTCTCTGGCCATCTCCCAGTCTCCCAGTGCCTTCAGGAAAACCCTGCATTGCCTCAGTTAGCATACCTGTATAATGGGGGCAATAGTGTAGTTTCTAACTTGTGGATCTTGTGGGAATTAAAGGACATGATTCATCTGAAGCTCTTGGCCAGAGCTTGACATAAGTTCTTAAAGAATGTTCACTGTTACTTTTATTGCTGCTACTTGCTCACAAGTGGTGTTGGCTTGCAGATGTGCCACCCATATAGGTTTGTTTCTGTGAAGCAAGGAGATGCCAACAAAGGTTCCCAAGGTACTCCCAGGTGTTCCCTGGAGAATATTCTTGACTCTAACTTAGATCGTGCGAGACGTGTATGAAACACAGAGCTATATGTGCCTTGTAAACGGACATTGTCTACTTTCCTGGTAGATTTTCATGCATTCTTTTTTTGAGGTATTTTATCTCCTCTTTTAAATTCTAAAAGAGCTGGATACACAAAATATATTTTGGAGTTCACATATCTGAAGAAAACCCATCATAACATAGCATTCCTTTTGCTATTATTAATACAGATGTTAATAAAGGAAATAGCACTTGGCACTTATGTAACTGTGCTTTCCATCTTCAGAAGGATTTGCAAGCATTAACCAGTTCTTCCAAGCGTTGCTTCTAGAAAGTCGTAAAGCAAGGTCTCTCCTCCATTGGTCAAAATATCTCAACCCTCCACTAAGTGAACCTCATCCTTTGTTGTTCTTTTTTTGGATTAGTTTGTTTTTAACAGGGGAGAGAGAGGGCTACTTCTTGGCTTTGCATATATTCAATATTTGATGACTTTTAACCACTGAGTCTCCCTACTGAGGAAATATTAACCGAATCTTGAGTCAGAAAATTCTGACTCTAGTGTCTTGCTCCGTTGTCGGGGGAGGTGTTTTGTTCTGTTTGTTTTCACACAAAAAGGACCAGCAAAACTGAGCCCGAGGTGACCAATAGAACTTTCCAAGTGGTGGAACTGTTCTATAATCTGCAGTCTTGAGTACAGCAGCCACCAGCCATACATGGCTCCCGAACACTTGAAATGTGGCTGGTGTGTCATCGAGGGACTGAATTTTTTATTTAGTTTCATACGAATACTTTGAACTTAGATTTAAATAGTCACACATGGTTAGTGGCTACCACATCGTACAGCATGGCTCTAACACCTGAGCAAGAAGTTGTCTACGTGGAAACAACCTAAGCGTCCGCTGACAGATGAATGAATAAAGAAGATGTGGTCCATATACACAAGGGAATATGACTCAGCCATAAAAAAGAATGAAATAATGCCATTTGCAGCACATGGATGGGCCTAGAGATGATCCTACTAAGTGGAGTAAATCAGAAGAAGACAAATACCACATGATATCACTTACACGTGGAATCTAAAATACGACACAAATGAACTTATCTATGAAAAAGAAACAGACTCCAGACATAGAGAACAGACTTGTGGTTGCCAAGGGGGAGGGGGGTGGGGGAGGGGTGGGTTGGGAGGTTGGGATTAGCAGATGCAAACGATTATATATAGGATGGATAAACAGCAAGGTCCTACTGTAGAGCACAGGGAACTCTATTCAATATCCTGTGATAAACCATAATGGAAAAGAATATCTACATATGTATAACTGAATCACTTTGCTATACAGCAGAAATAAACGCAAGAAAATCAACTATACATCAATTAAAAAAAAAAAAAGTCGTCCACACACGTAGGAGGGATTGTGGCCACAAGGAAAGTAATTATATGTCCCTGTTTTAAACTTGGATTTTAAAATGAGTTTTAGGTCTTTAATAGACATATCTGGTCACTTTAAAAAGTCTCTAGAAAAGTCAGGCTTGAAAACTACTGGACCCCTGCAGGGGACTTCATGCTCTGTTCAAAGTGACCCTGTGTCCTGGTTGCCTCTGGGTGTGGGGAATGTATTTGTTGACAAGCAGGCTGCCACAGGCTGGCTAGGTGCCCTGGGAGAACATTCCCTTTCTTCAGGCTCTTCCATAACTGTGTTGCTTTTTTAAACTGTAAAATCTACTGATTTCCTGTTCACCATCAATTTGTTGTTAAGCTGTACGCATAAGTATAAAATATAGAGGATGGCTCAGGGAAGAAAAGCCCAGAGATGCTGTGGGTCTCGGGCTGGAAAGGTAGATCGGACAGAAACAAAACAAAACAAAATCTTTGTCCCAGTTGGAAAGGAAACAGCCACAAGCAATTTGGGCCACCGCCAGAATGCAGAACCGCTTGTACCTGAAATGCAAGTCCCATGGAGCAGACGTCAGGAACCCTCAGGAGAGGGGGCACGATGGGGGGGGTGACGTGTACCCTCTCAGTAGCATCGTCACAACTGAAGAGGCAAACCGACACCTGCTGTCAGGTCAGGGGAAATCGGGCTGACAGTTCTGACCCCCACCTCCTGGGAAGGTAGAGGCCAGCTCGGAGGCCAGGAGAGAGATGTTGTGCCTGTGCCACTCGGAGAGGGTAAGCAGGCACGCTGTAATTTCTCCTTAAAGCAGAATTCGGGACCAAGCAATTGTGAACAACAGCTAAAGCTGAGATAGAAAGTACTGATTTATGTCAAGGTGTGAGAATTTATAGCCCGCTCTCTGTTGAGCCATTATAAGAAATATGCTAAGAGGTAGCAGTTATGCGTTGCACACTCAGTGAATACGGTAGTCACCTTCTACTGTGTAACACATCACTCCATTTATTCTCTCTCACCGTTTCTGAAGGCACAGATGCAGGAGGGCCTCATCCGGGTGGTTCCGGCCCAGGATTTCTCCTGAGGCTGCAGTGAGATGCCAGCTGAGGCCACAGTCCTCTGACGGTTTGATCGCGGCTGGAGAACCCACTGTGAAGGTGACTGGCTCACAAGCCGGGCACGCTTGGTTTTGTCCACGTCGGCCTCAGTGCACTGCAGCTGGCTTCCCCCAGAGCAAGCCATCCAGAGGCTGGGAGGAAGGGGCAACACGTTTCATGACCTGGTCCTAGAGTCACACATGTCGCAGCTGCTGTGTTCCATCAGGTGAGCAGGCAGCCCTGCTTCATAGGAGGGGAACCTCCAGGGGGCGAGGACCATTAGGGGTCATCGTGGAACCACAACGCTACCGCAATGGAAAATGTATTTTTAAGATAAAAGTATAATTGGTGACAACTTGAAGCTACAATGAAATGCCATTTTTTTATACTTCAGATAAGTAAAAATTAAAAGAATAATACTATTCTGAGCTGGCGTGTTGGGGGAGGGAAGGAATTAGGGAGGAAGGGTCTTCTCCCTCAAGGTTGGCGATAAATTAGCACAGTCAACTTGGAGAACAAGGCAGACACCAAAATCTCCATGGGTGTCCCTTCAATCCTGCTACTTGTCCGTCCTCAGCTTCTTGCCCTAGTGAAGCACCCAAGCGTGTGTACAAAGAGGTGCAAACCTGAATGCTCCTGCAGCTTTTTTTTTTTTTTTTTGTAATACTTACAGATTAGAAATAGGTAGTTTCTTCATAGGTGACTGGTTGAAAAGCTATGGTACTGTGTGGAGATCATACATCTCTGAATATACTAAAAACCCCTTATTTATAGACTCTAAACATTTCATGGTATGTGAATCATATCTCAGTAAAACTGTTAAAAAATAGTAAATCAACAGAAGGGACTACACACAATGCAGCTGTAAAAAAAAACTATTGAAGATGATGAAGAATCTGCCTGGGACCTCATAAGTGAAAAGACAAAATGGAGAGTGTGGTATGTTTAATATGCTGCCTTTGGGGCAAAGGGGGTAGAAAATAACAAGATGTATTCATATTTGCTTATACCTGCATGAAGAAATACTGGAAGGAGACACAAGAAACAAAAATGAAGTCGGAACAGATGGGAGAAGAAAGAGGGAGACCGGGATGGGGTCATAAAAAGGCATCATGACATATATCTTTGTTCTGTCGTTTTGATTTTGAACCAAGTGTATGTGTGACCTAATGAAAAACACAATAAAATAATAAACTACCATAAAATTCCTGCAAGTTCTATTTCTGATTCAGTTACATGCTCTGCAGTCTTAGAAATACTATGGTACTTTCCTGATTTTCAGTTTTTTCTTCTGTAAAGTGGTCTCTGATCTCTTGGCTGTCACTGAGAATGTCTCCTTAGGGCACATACACCTGGCACAATGTTTGCCTGGCTGTCCCCCCAGCCATACTCCACCTGTTACCTGGATCGCAGGTCTGGTGTCTAGAGAGCACGGAAGCCCCCGAGCACTTGATCCACAGAATGTCCCACCACATGACTGCGGGGGGTGAGGGACCTCGGTGACTGAGAGCAAGGGCCCATCTGGTCCCACAGATAAAATCAGTAAAACTGGAAATGGGAGGAAACACAACTTTGCAACAGCAAGAGGTGGCTAGAAAAGGGCGGGAGTCAAGACAGCTGGAGTACGAGGGTGACAAGGCAGAGACACGCAGATAACTCACGCCATCATCTCAGATTCAGGGTTGACTGTGGACCTGGACAGGATAACAGAGCAGCAGAGACCCTCCCGGGGCTCTCCCTGCGGCCGGTGCCCTGCCCCTGCCTGCACATCGCCTGCATCCCTGACTCCCCTGCACCGCAGCACCCACTGGATCACGGCTGCGCCTCCAAAGGACTCCTGTTCACAACAGACATGTAGCGGAGGGACAGGGCACTCTCGCGTGCATCAGCACGGTGACAGCAGAGCCCTCAGTTAGTGCCGATGCGGAAGGAAGCAGGGCCGTGAATGGAAAGAGGAAAGAGGTGTGGGGAGGCCTGGGGGGCACCCCTGAGAGGGCAGCTGAGAGGCAGGAAGAAGGCCCGGTGCCCGAGAGGAGCTCGGAGGCCAGCAAAGGCTACATTTGCCTGGTTGACACTTAATACTCGGAAAGCTGTTGAGTTTCATTTTCCAGAAGGCGTGCTGAACCGGAATTAAAAGGAGGAGGCGCATGGGTGCCTGGAAAGAACGTTCTACGGGGGCTGCGACACCAGACAGGCTGGCTCCTGGTGCAGGGGGCTTCCCGCCACTTGGCACAAGCAAGCCGGGACGTCAGCCTGCTGTCAAGGAGGCCCAGCTGCAGTGTCCACCCCTGGATGCAAATAAGCATCACCAGAGGAGCTCATCACACATCAGCTTCCCGAACCTCATCCCTGGGGACCCAGGAGGCTTTGGTGCAGCGGTGCGGGAGCTGGCACTCGGGAGACACTTCGATAAATAATCTAAAGACGGTTCACTTCAAGATATCATTTTCTCTAGAGTTTGCCCTGTCCCAGGGAGAGGTCAATTATAATAATCCTTTCTATCTCCTTCCAGGGGAGAAAAGGACTTGGTGCTGCAACCTTTGTCTGTCTCCGTGCCATTTCTCACTGACTTCTGTATTTCATCCCAGCCCCACAGGAGGACACAGGGCACCACAGCGCTCTGCAGGGGAGCCCTGCGGTCACCCGGGGACAGGCTCTGCTGTGGTGCAGTGCCCTCCCCGGAAAGGACACCTGTCCTCCTCCAAGGCGGCTTGTCATTGCCCCTGGCAGCTGGACACAGTGCTGGGACCAGGGGACCTGACCCTTGGGCACATCGCCAGACTTCCCTGAGCCCCCGTTTTCCACCTGCAAACGAAAGCAGTTGCAGGAGGTGATTTTTCAGAAACAATTCAATTAAATCTGAAACTACAGTAACTACCATTTTCCGAGTACTTACCATATACAAGGCACACGAGGGGTCTTTCTCTAAAATGCGTGTGTGGATATATTTATATGCAGGTGTGTGTACACAATGTGTGTGCACATCCATGCATGCGTACATGCACACGCGTGTGTGCTGTGTGTATACATGCCATATCTGGGTATATGCACACATGTAGATACACACACCTGTGTATGTAAGTATATATGCATATATATATGTGTGAAATAAAATTCCCATTTTATGGCAAGGCAAGAAAAATTTAAACATGCAAAATCTTCTTTGCCCTTTGGTGTCCTCTCTCCCCATGCTGTGCCTTGTGTGTCTGCATTAGGCATCGACCAAACCTCCCCCACGGGCAGAAATCAACGTTAGGACCAACCTTCTCCCAGGGCCGAGACAACTCCTTGAAGATAACGTTCCTTCTTGATCTCGTAAGGGGCCACGATGACACTTAGATCTGGACTGTGTAAACTGTCAATAATATGTCATTTGCTGTCCAGCCCTCTGTCTCAAAAAACGTATATAACTGTGCTTGGACTGCAAACAGGCGGGACGATTCGTGGGACTTTCTGAGATGCTGTTCCCAGGTTAGAAGCCTCAAACGTGGCATGAATAAAATTTTCCATTTTTTCTTAAATCAATAGATTAATTTTTCATCGACATATGTAGACACACATGCGTATAAGTATATACACACCAAGATACTGGTGCACGTGGACATACACCTATGGCTGTGTGTACATGTCTATTTATTTCTCTTCCTTACAGTAGCCCCCAAGTCGTCATTATTCTTGTTTTGTGGCTCGGAAGGTGAAGCCCCAAGCCCGCGGGCCTCTTCAGGAAGGTCTCACGGCTGGTGAACAGCTGAGCTCCTAGTTTGGAATCACCTGCCCTGGACTCCCTTCCTTCCAGGCTCCCTTGCACTGTCCTCCTTTGACAGCCGGGTCGAACTGTGGGGCTCCTTAGAAAGCGCCGGGGTCTGCACCCCACTGTCTCAGGGGCTCCCGGGCTCAGCCTCACAGACACACACCCTGCAGCCCATCTCTTGCAGCTGGCTTCAGACTGCTCTGTCCTCCCCTTGTCCTCAAGGAGACAGCAGAGGACCCCTTTTTTTGTGCCCACCTGCCCTTGGACCACTGACTTTAGTCTCCCTTGGCTGGACACCCCCCGGCCCCAGGCTCCCCTGCCTGACCTTCCCTACCCACCTGTCACTGCACAAGAGGAGAAGTTGAGCTGTCACTCTAGTCTGTCTGACAGTGGCAGCACCCAGGAGAGCTCTGGAGTTTTCCACGAGGAACCTCTCCCTCCCCAAAACAACTCCAAGTAGACACCGAATCTAAATTGAAGCAGTGGTCTTGCTACAGAAGTGCAAGTTCAAGGCAATCTCTATATCTAATTGGCAAAGATCAGAGTTTGATTACATACTGGATGGACGAAGATGTGAGGAACAGCCCCTCATACACAACTGGTGAGATTGCAAATTGATTACACCTCCAAGGAGAACGATTTGACAGGATCTATCTAAATGTCAGAAGCACATACCCTCTGAGCCACCTATTCTACTTGTAGATATTCAGCAGCGTAGTCGTTTCCAACTGCTTCTGTAACAGATGACCACAAATGTGGTGTCAAAAATAACGCAGATGTATCATCTCACAGTTCTGTAGCTCAGAGAGTCAGAAGGCTCAGCTCGTGTATCTGCTCCGGGTCCCACGAGGCTTAGATCAAGGGGGTGGCGGCCTGACCTCTTACGCAGAGGCTGTCGGGGGGAATCCAGCGCCAGGCTCACCCAGATTGTCAGCAGAATTCAGTTCCACGCGACCGTGGTGCCGAGGGCCCCGCATCCTTGCTAGCAGTGGGCCAGGGTACATTCTCGGCTTCTAGAGGCCGCCCGCGTTCCCCAGCTCAAGGTCCCCACCACCTTTACAGCCAACAGTGGTGGGCGGAGTCCTTCTCACGATTCACATGTCTCTGGCATCTCCTCATCTCTACCACCTCCAGCTGGAAAGAAATCTGTGCCTTTAAAGGCTGATGTGATTAGGCTGTGCACCCAGGGAATTCAGGACCATCTCCCTTTCTTAAGGTCTAGACCATAATTCCATCTGCAAAGTCCTTTTGCCGTGGAACGTAACGTATTCACAAGTACCAGGGATTAGAGCACGAGCATCTTGGGGGTTAGGGGTGGGGGGGACCGTCTGCCTACCACAGCCTCACTTGTGCAAAATGGTGTATCTACCAGAATATTCCTCGCAATAACAAAACAATGGAAACAACCTAAGTGTGAAGCGGTAGACGGCAGTTTATAAATTGCAGTTTATACAGTGGAATACCATGCAGTTGTTAAAAAAATGAAAAGATCCCATTTTTGTATTTGGTGCAAAAAGGAAGCATATAAAGGCTGCTAGTTGTCTGAAGGAAGAATATATAACTGTTATATATTTAACATACTGTGCATGTTCCTGTGTGTATGTAAATGTGTAAATGCCACACAATATTTTTTGGAAAAGATCCACAAGAACTGTTGACAGTGGTTGCCTAGAGAGAGAGGAGCTGGGATCCTGGAGGACAGAGCTGTCAGGACCTCAAGGTGAAGGGCCCGGAGCAGGGGGTGGGGCACAGGGAGGCTCTGCCCCCGCTCACGGAGTTTGGGAAGCTCATCTCTCTGTGCCTTAACCTCTTAACCTGTTCATCTTCTAACCTTCATCTCTCTGGCCTCATAGCCTCCCTCTGTGAGTCGGGATGATAACAGCATCTCCCTCTGGAGTGGTTGGAAGGCTTAGATGAATGAATGCGTGTAAAGGTTTGGAGCAGGACCCGGCACAGAGTAGATGCCATACACGTGTTTGCTACCATGACCTGTTCACATAAATGAATGAAACGTGGAGGGTGTGGGGAGACCACGGCTACACCCAGCAGCTTCCCTGGGGAATTTTGGGCCCTCCTGCTGACGTGCCACCTCAGGGTGAGGCTCAGAGAAGGGGGTGACTCACCTAAGTCACTGGGGGACATAGGAATGTGGGTCGCCGTGGGCCAGGCCAAGTAGGGTCTCCTAGCTTTGGATCTGATGGCCCGTCCCCTCCCCCATCAGTAGCAGGAACATGTACCCGAGAGGCAGTGAGCCTCTGCGCTCTTCTCATCGGCGAGGGCTTCCCTGGGGTTTTAGTAGCCGTAATAGCAATTTTCAGGAGAGGACATGTCAACCCAGGGTCTCTTTCCTGCTTCTCCTCACGTACTCCTCTTGAATGGCTCTGGGTCTCAGGGTATGTGGGCCAGATCTACCTGAACGGGTTCTTTAACGTCCCTCCGTCTGGCGTTGCAGCCTTGCAGTGGGAGGATCCGCACAGCCCGAGCCTGAGGCTCTCGGGTTCTGTACAATTTTCTGAAGCTCTGAGAAATGGCCTCAGAGAAATACAAGAACCTTTGTAGAAGCAGTTATAACTGACTGCCAAGGAAAGTTCTGGGCCATGATCCTTTAGGGGGAAAATCCAGACATTCCCATGATTAATCAAAAGGGAAGCAAGGGAAACGGAAATAGGGAATTTGTACTAAATCACTCTGCTTGGAGCAGATGCTTCAGTCTTGGCAATGGTGTCTCGGCACTAGTTCTACCAAAGGAAAAAAAGAAATAACGTGCTGAAAATTCTCTTCACCTTTTCTCTCTTTCTCCTTATTTCTTAGTTTTTCTCCTAAAGGCCAAACATATCATCCAAGCTGCCTCGGGAAATACCTGCCTTCCCCTCAGAAGCTGACAAGGCCTTGCTGAAAACGAAGCAAGTTGGTGAAAGAGGAAAGACCTCAGCCGACGGGCATCCTGGTGACCAGCCCAGAAGGGACGCCCACCCCCTGGAGGCCCCATGACAGTCTGTGCAGAAGCAGACACGGTCACCAAGTCTGAAGGACTCTGCTCCTTTGTTTTCTCTTTTGGCTGCACATTTTACTTCAGCCTGTGCTGAATTATTTACCTGGGGTGGACGCAGGAAAAATATGGAGAATTCCGTGCCTTGGGGGCACTGAGGACATAAGAGGACACACACCGCAGTGCACTTTCCAGCTGGGAAGCAGGAGACAGGGGTCTCTTCTTAAAATCTTACCAAGGCACGGGTACAGTCAACGGATACTTGTGGAAGTGGGGCTCTTGTCACACTGTCAACATGTAGTAGCCATCCGCCAGGATGTGCCCAAGCCCTGGGGACCCACGGCAGGCCAGGCAGAGGGGACACTCCATCTCCCTACGGGGCGTGAGTTCCTCCATGGCAGAACCCACTTGGTAGAGTAAAGAAAGGGCCTGGATTTTGCCCACACAGTTGCTAAACAGAATGAGACGTGGCCTCTGAACAGGGCTCCATGGGAACGAGACATGAACCCCGGGGCCCCTGTGCTCAAAACGCCCTGTTGTTTCTAATTAAGTCGACTTACCTGTGCCCAGATGCCCACCACTGGTGGATCAGGGGTGCCTGAAAAGCTCCATTCTGAAACACTTAACACAGCTTCCAAAGACTCATCAGCTCACCAGCCATGAGACGCTGCTTCCATTTGACTGATGAACAGCAGCTGGTGCTATTTTTGGTCCCATTTCCAATGTTTGCCCGACGTGAGCTAAATCACTAATTTTATGCTGGGGTTTTGAGTTATTTTCTCTGGAAGCTCTGTGCTGTGTGCTGGATGGGAGGTGCTAGTGGACTGGGTCCTGGGGGTGCTTCGGGGGACGCAGAGAGTTGAAGGGCGCAGCAGATGGGACCCCCGCTCCTCTGCTCGGTGGCCAAAGAAAAGTCAAGTCCTGCTAAGAGTTACGTCCAGAGGGCAATGCTAGTTTTCATCCTACATCTCACGACATTCTTTTTTATTTTTCACTGTGCCAATAAGGAATATTTATTGTGTGCTTATTACATGTCAGACATTGCTGGCATTATTTTTAGAATTTTTATTGGAGAATAGTTGCTTTATTTATTTAGTCTGTTAGTTTAGCATATATGTGGAACCTAGAAAAATGGTACAGATGCACCGGTTTGCAAGGCAGAAATAGAGATACAGATGTAGAGAACAAACGTATGGACACCAAGTGGGGAAAAGCAGGGGGAGGGTGGTGGTGGGATGAATTGGGAGATTGGGATTGATATATATACACCAATATGTATAAAATAGATAACTAATAAGAACCTGCTGTATAAAAAATAAGTAAATAGGGCTTCCCTGGTGGCACAGTGGTAGAGAGTCTGCCTGCCGATGCAGGGGACACAGGTTCGTGCCCCATTCTGGGAAGATCCCGCATGCCGTGGAGCGGCTGGGCCTGTGAGCCATGGCCACTGAGCCTGCGCGTCCAGAGCCTGTGCTCCACAATGAGAGAGGCCACAACAGTGAGAGGCCGGCATACCACAAAAAAAAAAAAAAGTAAATAAAATTCAAAAAAATATATAAATGCAAAAAAAAATATCCTGTTACTTTATACTTTACATACAGCATTCATTTTTCTTTAATTTTTTAAAAATCTATTTTATTTAATTATTTTTGGCTGCATTGGGTCTTCGGTGCTGCGCGCGGGCTTTCTCTAGTTGCGGCGAGTGGAGGCTACTCTTCGTGGCGGTGCGCGGGCTTCTCACTGCGGTGGCTTTTCTCGTTGTGGAGCACAGGCTCTAGGAGCACGGGCTTCAGTAGTTGTGGCACGTGGGCTCAGTAGTTGTGGCTCGTGGGCTCTAGAGCTCAGGCTCAGTAGTTGTGGTGCACAGGCTTAGTTGTTCCACAGCATGTGTGACCTTCCCGGACCAGGGCTCTAACCCACGTCCCCTGCATTGGCAGGCAGATTCTTAACCACTGCCCCACCAGGGAACTCCCAGCATTCAGTTTTGACTGAATGGAGATAAGGGAGATAAGGTTTATGATGAAAAATACGGACTTGCCATAGAGTTATTCTTGTTGCATTTATTTAGAATCAGACTACCTGTGTTTGAATCCCTGCTTGCACGTTCGCCATCTCTGTGGCCTTCAGCACTTAATGTACACAAACTCTCCAGACCTCATAGCAGGTGCTATAAGTATCCTCACTGTATAGACTGAACAACAAAGGCTTAGGAAAAGTAGATGACTTGTTCAGGATCACAGAGTTAGTAAAGAATTTGATCCCAGGCCGTCTGAGTCTGAAAAGAATGTAACCAACATGGGTCCTGGAACAGTTACAGTTACAGACACGCCCTGTCTTAGTCCCCTGGGGCTGCCATAACAAAGTACTGACTGGGGGGCTTAAACAATAGAAATTTATTTCTCACTCCTCTGGAGGCTGCAAGTCCGAGATGAAGGTGTCAGCAGCGTAGTTCCTCCTGAGGCCTCTCTCTTTGCTGTGCAGACGGCTGCTCTCTTAATGTGTCTTCACATGACCTTCCTCCTGTGGCTGCACTTCCCTGATGACTCTCTGTGTGTTCAAATTTCCTCTTCTTATAAGGACGCCAGTCAGATTGGATTAGGACCCACCCTGATGGCCTCATTTTAACTTAATTACCACTTTAAAACCCTGTCTCCAAATATAGTCACATCCTGAGGCACTGGGGGCTAGGGCTTCAACATATGAATTTTGGGAGGACACAACTTAGCCCCATTTCTCCGATGAGGAAACCAAGGCACAGATCAGTTAAGTCACACAGAGAGCAGCGGTGGGAGCAGCATTTGGAGGCGGGCAGAGCAGTTCCAGGGTCCCACTGTTACCTCCACACCAGCCCCTCGTGCTGGGTCAGACCATCCCTTTACGTCTTTGAGGCCACGACACTGGACGTTAGAAAAAGGGGATGCTGGGACTTAGGAGGGCTGGTAGAGTCTAGCATCGGCACCCTATACCCAAGGCGAGAACAAGAAGGTGCCTCAGGAGATTAAGTGCCTGATCCAAGTCTGACAAGAAGGTCTGCAGGGAGAAGAGAGGTTTCCAGAAAGCAAGCCCTCCGGGTCAGCTTCTTCCAAGGGGCCCAGGTATCCAGACCCTAAAACCTGGTCCTGCTGAGAGCTTAGGCTGGAGTCAGACCGGGTTTCTACCAGCCTCGGGGCTGATGGTGAGTGTGGCCTGAGCTAACGAGGTTCCAAGCCCTGTGCGCGATGCCCGTCGACCACGGTGCGCTCTCGGGACAGTGAGCCCACGTCCCAGGCCCCCTTCCGGTGCAGCCGAAGGAGCTGGGAGAGCGGCGATGCCCAGGCTGTGAGGAAGTGGCTTCAGGCTGCGGCCTCGAGCCTTGATCTGAATCACAGCCTCCCCGGGAGTGAGGAACCCGAGGCTCACTCTCCTGCTTCCAACCTTCCCGGGGCCACAGGCAGAGCCAGATCTGCTGAGAAGCTTAAAATTCCAGATGGCTTTCTTCTCTCCAGTGGTTTGCAAAAGCTGTGAGTTTGAAAAGAAACAAACCCAAACTCTGAGAGCGAGAGGGGGCAGTGGGCCGTGGCGGGGAGGTGTGGGGGGGAGGAGGTTGATGGAATTTTCTCAACAAAGAAACAAGTGGCACAGGCAGTGTCCCAGCCTTACTCTTGCACTGAGGGGACAGCAAGATTGCTTTGGCCTGGAGCCGAACTAATCCTCATTTCCTGCCTTGGAATCGCAGTGGGCCGGAGCAAGATGCTGGTCCACGCAAGAGAAGAAGGCAGCCCCCTGGGGGCTGTCCCCGAGGGCCGTGAATTGCGATGGGACCTCCCTGTGCCCCGGACTGAACAAGAGGCGTCCTGCCTGGGCTCTAGGCAGAGCGGGCTCTCCAGATGATTGCCTTGTGGCCCAGGGGAGGCCCTGTATCTCCTTCCCCGGAGGAGCACCTCCTCGTCTAGGAAGCCAGGCTGACGAGACCAGCACTGCCCACGCATCCTGACACTGGCAGCTCTAAATAGGATGGAGTGAGTGCAAGAGACTCGTGAAAATAACGCAAAGGTGTTCCACAGAACCCAAGATGCTCCTGTGACCTGGGCATCCTCCAAGAATGCAGCACCGCCATCCGGGCCTCCCCACGTGCCCGGTGCAAGCTGCAGGGCCCTAAACGGTTTATGCTGCCTGAAATAGTCAGCAAATGCAATTGTCGCGAGCTCAGGGCCGTGCATTTTCCTTTATTCTCTCCCATAGGAAGTGGGTAAAAATAATGACACAGAATAAGATTATTATAATCACAAGCTCCATCAAACCAACAAACATTTATTGAGAAGAAACAGGATATAAGACCAGGCTGTTTACTGCAGAAGACTCCAGAATAGAAGTGGCTTGCGCTACACCCATTTGTCCATTCTTCCTCTATTCAGTCCATAAGCATCTGTTTATTACCCACTGTCAAGCACAGTGCCGAGTTCTGGGGCCTCACACACTGTGATACAATCATACATGAACGTGATAAATGATTTGATAGATGAACAAAGTACCAAGGAAGAATACAGAAGGGAGTTAATCCTGACTTAGGAAATCAGAGAAAACTTCCTGGAGGAGGCAACACTTGAGCTGGTCTTAAGTGATGCTGGACTTCTAACACCTAGAGACAGAGAAGAGCTGTGCAGACAGAGGGAAGTGTCAACACGAGCAATGAGTCAGGAGGGCCCCTGGTGCCTGTCGGGGAAGAGCAGGAGATAAGACAAGAGCTCAGGGCTTCCCTGGTGGCGCAGTGGTTGAGAGTCCACCTGCCGATGCAGGGGACGCGGGTTCGTGCCCCAGTCTGGGAGGATCCCACATGCCGCGGAGCGGCTGGGCCCGTGAGCCATGGCCGCTGAGCCTGCGCGTCCGGAGCCTGTGCTCCGCAACAGGAGAGGCCACAACAGTGAGAGGCCCGCATACAGAAAAAAAAAAAAAAAAAGACAAGAGCTCAGAGTTTTCAGTCTGCCTCAGCTCCCCCCATCCTCCAGCCCCTCGCTGGACCCTCCTTCTCTCTTTCCCCAGATTCAGCTCTGCCCCAGTTCCTGCCACAGGCAAGAGGTGAAGAAAGGAATCATTCACCCCACTGCCCTCCACCCATCACCTCTGGTTCCTTTGGGAACCTGGGTCAAGCCCTCCTGCTGGGCTCTCTCCACGGGCCTTCACCTGACTTTGCATCACTACCTCCCCAGAAACTGAGGGGCCACGTGGGTGCCCTTCGGCTCCCAGAACTTGTCCCAGCTTTCTGGACGCCCCAGCCCTGGGCCTGCCTGGGTCCAATTTGCTGTTCCCTCTCTGCCACTACTTCAGGCATCTCAGAGTGGAGCAGGTGAGAGCCTGATCTTGGAGAGATGGCAGTGAGTGGTCCTGAAACAGATTCTACTTCCCTGGCCAGGAATTGAACCTGGGCAGCCTGAGTGAAAACCAGGAATCCTAGCCGCCAGTCCACCGGAGGCTAGAGGTGAGAAGCAGAGCCGCCCTGGCTCTTGTGTCCTTATGAAAACAAGAATTTTGCAAGGAGACAGAAGCTGTAAAAACAGGTACAAAGTTCATTATTAGAGACACAGTGCAACATGCGGGAGAGCACACAGAGAAGTAGTTTATTTATTTAAGACAGGAATACACACTCAAAGAAGGGTGTGGGCATCCTCTCTAATGAGGAGGAGAGCAGTAAAGCGGAGGTTAAATCACTTATATGGGGCAGGTCTTCCAGTCTTTGTTCTCCCCTGGCCAATCATCTCACTTCCTTTCCCACATCTGACCTGCCCTAGGGGCCTCCCCTATATGCATGCGCATCTTTTTGCCAAGATGGATTCCAGTGCAGAGGCCTGTGGGAGGTTTGACATCACCTATTATGGGGTGGCACTCCCTCCTTTCTGACCCCTGAGGAGCCTTCCTGCGCATGTGCAGTTGGGGAGGTTTCCCTGACCTCAGGAGTGGTAGGTGTGGTCGTCTTATCTCTTTGCTCCGGCAGAGCTCAGCTCCTGCCATTAACTTGGTCCTGGGAGTGTCCTTGGAACACAAAGCTTCACTTTCCTCTGCTTGACGAGCTCCAGCTGCCCAGCCCGGGGGCCCGTCTACCTCCTGCCTGAAGCCCACCTGTGCCCCTGCTTAGAGCACAGACCTGGGGCGGTATCATGCTAACGGAGGAGCAGTTTCTTTCCTCCCTTTTGCCAAGTCCCCCACAAAGGGCAGGTGAGGGAAAAAGCCCTGTGCTCACCACACATGCCATGCTGATCTCCATCCCAGATTGACAGCATCTCATAGACAGACCTTAGGAGCCATGGAGGGGATCTGGGCAGGGCAGGTGCACTTTCTGAAGGTGACTTGGAGTCCAGGGCCAATAGATCAGGGTCGGGGAAGGAGGGAGCAGGCAGTAAGGCAGTCTGGAGGCTTCCACGTTATCCAAGGGAGACGTGGTGAAGAGCTGTATTCAGAAAAGCCAAATGGCACGGAAAGAAATGAAGACGTGAGAGAGGCATCCTGGCATTGCCACGGTCTGCGACTGGCAGCTTCGGGGGAGGCAAGGGTTACCGACCAAGCTGAGGTTTTTGAGGCTGGAGGATGTTTGTTCTAATAACTGAGTAAGGAAAGAAACAGAAGGAGGAAAGCCTGAGTGTGTATGTTGTGGGGAGAGGGGCCGAGGCAGCAGGCAGTTTGGCTGGGGCCCAGCTGAGGTGGAGCGGGTCTCGGCCGTGCTCTGGAAGAGGCTGCAAGGTTGGTTGGATGGCCCACCTGGGGCCATTGGTTCTCCACACTCCGTACAAGGTCAAGCCACAGGCTGGGCAGGAGGAATGGGGGAGGCCAAGGTCGCTGGGCTTCAGCACTGGCGGTACCATGTCCCTGCCCTCGGCCTACCTCTCAGAGGGAGCTCCCAGCAAAGTGTGGTGTCCGAGAAGGCTGCCCAGAGCTCTGTTACCCCAGAACAGACCAGAGCCATTTCTGCCCATCACGGATGTCTGTCTTGCAGAGTCACATTCAGCACTCTGGGATTTTCCTATGGACTCCAGTGTGAAACTACAATTCTGGATCATGAAATCTCTTTCAGGGAGACTCTTTGGAAAAATGGTGAGTCACCACTGGGTTGGTCCACATGGCATGAGGGCCAAAATTCATCAGCAAATCCTAAAAGACGGCAGGTTACAAGCAGACAGAGTACTGAGTTTTGCTGAAAGTGGGCTGGACGGGACAGGCGTTCCTATTTCTTCCGGGGGCTGGCTGTCGCCCATAGTGTTTGTCGCCATTCGGCCTCAGACAGCAATGAGTCATCTGAACTTCCTGCTTCTCGGCCTGAGTAGATGGCCTGCGGGAGATGGGAGGACCTTAGCTTTCCTTTCCATCTTGAACACGTGCCCAAGGATGAATGTCCAGCTCAGAATTGAAGGTAGGGGAGGGGAACTTTCTCCCCACTCCCTGGCCTGGCCCCTGACTGTCCCCCAGGACTGCGTGCTTTCACCAGTCACCAGCCTGGAACAGTCTGCCCTGTGGCCCCAGCTCCCCAGGTGTGGTCTTTGTCCTCCCATGTGCCCCGTCCCCCCACCCCCGGGGTCCATATCCCTTGTATTATTAGTCAGCTAGGGTAACAGGGAAGAACAAACCTGACTCCACATTGGACGTTTCTTTTACATTAACCTTTGTATTCTATTGCTTTTGCTACAAGTTAAGAATGTTGCCTGTAGCCTGAAATATACAGGGTAGCCCATTCTCAAGGCCCTGACCTTTAAAGGTGTAACACTTTCCATTCATATAGAGATATAAAGCTGCAGAACAGAGAATAACATTTGCCTTATTGGAGGTTTACAGGGACATGGTGACCTGACCCACGTGGCTGAAGATTCCCGCACCAAGAATACCGCACCAACAAACCCAACCACACTTCCCCTGCTTTTAGTATAAAAGAATCCTGAATTATTTCTCAAGTAAGATGGTTCTTTGGGACACTATGGGACACTAGTCCAGCATCTTCTCCGACTGCTGTCTTTTTGAATAAAGTCACTCTTCCCTGCCCCAAGGACTCATCTCCTGATTTATTGGCCTGTCGAGCGGTAAGCACTGCAAGCTTGGACTTGGTAGCGCAAGGTGTTGGTAACAGAGAACCCCAGACTGGGGGACAACAGAAATTGACTCTCTCACAGGTTGGGACACAGAAGTCGGAGACCAAGGTGTCGGCAGGGTTGGCTTCTCCCCAGGGCTGAGAGGGAAGTCTACCTCAGGGCTCTCCCGTAGTTTCTGGGGATTTGCTGACCATCCTTGGTGCTCCTTGGCTGTGGAAGCAACACCCTGATCTCTGCTTTCATCGTCATGTGGTGTTTTCCCTGTGTGCATGCCTGTGTCCAAATTTCCCCTTTTTATACGGACACCAGTCATACTAGATTGGGGGCCCAGCCTCATCTTAATGAATGACATCTGCAACAGCCCTACCTCTGATTAAGGTCACATTCTGAGGTACTGGGCAGAATTCAACATGTGAATTTGGGGGCTCACAATTCAACCCATAACAGCTCTCCTCTCTCTCTTTCAAAACCTCTTCTCAAAGCCCTCATTCCCAGCAGGAATAAAGGGTTGCTAACAGCCACAGTGCCCCAGTCCTTCCCAGTATTTGCACACTAAAGGGGGACCAGAACTTTCCAGCCACTGGAGGAAGCTCCAGGTTGGAAACTTAGGCACCTGTCAGGGCTTATCTGAGCTTTGGGGAGCGCCAGAAACCTTAATGCACCAGCACGTTGCTAGACCAGCTGTGCTTCCCTTCTCTGGAGACCTTAGAGGCAGGACCCACATCCAGGATTATTTCCCCTGAGAGAATTTCAGTCAATCCTGGGTTCAGATGTTTGCTGGTCTATCCACTTAAAATACCCTTTGGGTAAATATGATTCAAAGAAGTCTTGGAGCTTTGGTCAGTGTAAAAGAACAAATAATCTGTTCCTGGAGTTTTCTGCTAATAAAACAGTTTCCCCTTCTTCTTCTAAACTGCCTTCCTGCTCGGTACCCTTCTCGGACCCCCTCATCCATGAGATTTCAGAAGGACACCCTGTGGTTCGGGGCAAGGAACTTGCATCTAGCAGCAGCTGTCATCTTAACTCAGAAGGCCGTCTTCGGAGACATGGCTCGTGTGATGCCTGCGGAGAGCCCAGCCCCAGAGAGCCTTGCTAGAGTTTCTACGCGGACCAAGACCAGTTTGCTGAGCACCCCCCGCCATCTCCAAAGGAAGGTCCAAATTCTCTGTGGGGAGGGGGGATTTGGGGGGCATCAGTGCTGGAAGGCACAGCTGGGGATTCATCTTGAAGCCACATTTGCATAGCAAACACAATGGTTTTGCGTGCAGAATATTCTTCTTTGTCTGACAGGTGTTTATGGAGGGAGTTCAAGGCCACAAGAGCTTTGGTGGAGCGGTGGACCCCTCTTCAAACTGGGCTTTCTTCTCAGTCTCCAGCTCTTCCCTGAGAGCCTGAGACCCAGAGTCACAGCTGCCTCTCACAGTCAGACCGATCGACTGTTCCCTCGCCGTTCTCCCCTGCCCTTCACCACCTTTTGCAGGCCACAGCCAGGCCCATGCCTAAGAGTGTGGACACGGCGTAAAGGGGTGGTCCCTTGGACCCCCGCTGAAGGCATTCCTCCACAGGTCACCTTCCTGCTTCCTGGGAAGAAATGCTTTCTAGATCTCTACCCTCTGTTCTCAAACTGCTTGTCTCTGGCATCTTAAACTGGTTTTGCCCAGTTTAGGTTTGCCAGTCAGCTTCTTATTTCCACTGACTAGGAGCCCCACAGGACGTGGCCTGTAAGCCCCTTACTCTGCAAGCAAGAGCCCAAGGAGCACGAGGCGACCCATCTAAAGCTGGGACACTGCTCACCGGTCCGTCCCAGCTCTCTGAGACTTGGACTCGGTGACTGCAGCCACCCCAGTTTTCTCAAGTGTAAAATGGGGATCAGAATAGCATCCGCCCTGCAGGTCGTAGGGATGATGAAATGGGGGCAGCCCCGGAGAGCCCCCGGTGGAGGGCCTGCTGTGACACCGACGCTGAGTCATCATCACTGAAGGCCACCGCTGCTGTCAGGGCGGCTCACACGCTCGACACAGCCGTGCCAGAGCCTTAGGGACGGGGACCTCCAAGAGCATGCAGTTCTGACCCGGTTCCCTGCAAGGCAGACCCTGAGCCAGGTTCCTGGGCGTGGTTGTTTGTTTGGGTGTCGACCCAGAGCAGGAGTGTGGGAAGGAAGACACATGGGGGGGGCCCTCTGGGAAGCTGAGGCTCCACCCACCCACTTCCCCATCAGCGTGGCTCCTGGGGGCTTTGAATCCCCCAGACTTCAAACTCAGGGCATCAGTCAGGGTCTGGGGTAGAAAGCAGAAGCACACAGGCCTGCGGCAAAACTCCGGGGTGGGCCGGTGGGCGCTCCAGGGGCGACCGCTGCAGGGCCTGAGACCCGGAAATGAGGGCACCATCCCCACAGCCGCTGCGTGTGTATACGGGTGAGCCCTTACTTCCTTATTTTAGTTTATTTGCCTTATCTTGTTTTACGAAAGAAATACACGATCATAGTAAAATTCAAATCATTTATGAGATTGTCAGATGTAAACCAGGTACAAGATGCCTCTCTTATCCAAACCTTTCTTCCCACTCTCTGAAGGACCTCCATTTCACAGTTTCTTGCATCCCTTTCTCAGTGCTCTATGCACATAAAAACACAAATACCTATGTCTACCCGCTTTTGTTTTACCCCAAATGAATTCCAACCATACATACTGCTCTTCTCGTGAGATAGCATCTCCAGACCCTATTTCACGTCAGCACCTAGAGATCTGGTTCATTCTTCCTAACAGTTGAATCATTATTCCTCCGTCGTGTGGTTCTACCATAACGGGTGTAAGTGTTGCCTATTAAAAGACACTGGGGTGGGCTCCAGATCTTGCTATGATAAACAACGCTGCGAGGACCATTCTTATGCGTATGTGCTTGGCTTGCTTCTTCAAATATCTGTATATTTGAGTAAAATCTTGGAAATTGTTTCATGAAAGCTACTTTTATTTAAGATCTCGACATTCATTTAAAA
This sequence comes from Orcinus orca, assembly GCF_937001465.1. NCBI lineage: Eukaryota > Metazoa > Chordata > Mammalia > Artiodactyla > Delphinidae > Orcinus > Orcinus orca. Next base: position 7,869,502 of record NC_064572.1, read on the forward strand.
GCTCTCTGAACAGGGACTTCCCTGGTGGCACAGTGGTTAAGAATCTGCCTGCCGTTGTGTTTTCATTGTTATTTGTTTGTGGGTATGTTTTGATTTCCTCTTTGATTTCTTCAGTGATCTCTTGGTTATTTAGTAGTGTATTGTTTAGCCTCCATGCATTTGTATTTTTTTATAGATTTCTTCCTGTAATTTATTATCTAGTCTCTTAGCATTGTGGTCAGAAAAGATATTTGATATGATTTCAATTTTCTTAAATTTACCAAGACTTAATTTGTGACCCAAGATATGATCTATCCTGGAGAATGTTCCATGAGCACTTGAGAAGAAAGTGTATTCTGTTGTTTTTGGATGGAACGTCCTATAAATATCAATTAAGTCCATCTTGTTTAATGTATCCTTTAAAGCTTGTGTTTCCTTATTTATTTTCATTTTGGATGATCTGTCCATTGATACAGCCACTGTGGAGAACAGTATGGAGGTTCCTTAAAAAACTAAAAATAGAACTACCATACGACCCAGCAATCCCACTACTGGGCATATACCCTGAGAAAACCATAATTCAAAAAGAGTCATGTACCACAATGTTCATTGCAGCTCTATTTACAATAGCCCGGAGATGGAAGCAACCTAAATGTCCATTGACAGATGAATGGATAAAGAAGATGTGCATACAATGGAATATTACTCAGCCATAAAAAGAAACGAAACTGAGTTATTTGTAGTGAGGTGGATGGACCTAGAGACTGTCATAGAGTGAAGTAAGTCAGAAAGAGAAAGACAAATACCATATGCTAACACATATATATGGAATCTAAAAAAAAAAAAAGTTCTGAAGAACATAGGGTCAGGACAGGAATAAAGATGCAGACGTAGAGAATGACTTGAGGACACAGGGAAGGGGAAGGGGAAGCTGGGACGAAGTGAGAGAGAGGCATGGACATATATACACTACCAAACGTAAAATAGATAGCTAGTGGGAAGCAGCTGCATAGCACAGGGAGATCAGCTCGGTGCCTTGTGACCACCTAGAGGGGTGGGATAGGGAGGGTGGGAGGGAGGGAGACACAAGAGGGAAGAGATATGGGAACATATGTATATGTATAACTGATTCACTTTGTTACACAGCAGAAACTAACACACCATTGTAAAGTAATTAAACTCCAGTAAAGATGTTTAAAAAAATATATACCTTTCTTCCCAAACGCTTCCAAATGCTGAATTCTAATAATGCTCCAACTTACCAGGACCCTCTCAGTCCCGTGGGGTTCTGCCCAGTTAGGTTGTTGCATTTTCCCTAAAGCTGGGAAGAACCGATTGGCTGCAGACAACCTCCACTCCCAAACTGCCCGAGGGTGACTGCCTTTACTTCCTGCGACTTTGCCACTTGCACTGATCGTCACAGATTGCCCCTTTGCGAGGAGGTCAAGGTGGCTGCTTGCAGTGACCTTTTCTTTTTTTAAGTCACTTTGGATGAGGAAAAAAATGGCAGTCTTGCCTCTAAGATGGTGAAGGCAGAGACAGGAACAAAGTTTCTTACACTCAACTTTCAGGTAGCTTCTTACAGCTCTGCACGTGACCTTTTAGTTGACGGGACTCCAAAGTGAGGATGGAGCCTTGTTTATCCCTGTCCTCCTTTCCAACATTCCGCCGCCCTCCCCTGCCCCTGCTTAACTTTTCTCCATTGCATGTATCATCATGGAGCATACTGGACATTTTATCTAGTTATTTCTAATCTTCGTGAGGACAGGCATTTTTGGTCTGTTTTATTCACCATTATCTTACCAACACTTAAAAGAGTTGCTGGCACAATTTACACACTCCATAAATATTTACTGAATGAACAAATGTTGAGAATATTGCTCAAGCTCTCTCTGTGTTTGTTTCACATGGAGTATTTCTGTAGATTTACTTCTTTGCTGATAAATTTCCTTCTTCCGCATCCTTTGTGGCAACTTGCTCTTTCCCTGTGGGTTCAGTTTCCTTGCTCCTGAAACATATATTTCGTCATTCTTTCAGCGAGTTTCTGTTAACAGAAAACCATTTTAGGGCGTCCCTGGTGGCGCAGTAGTTGAGAGTCTGCCTGCCGATGCAGGGGACATGGGTTCGTGCCCCGGTCCAGGAGGATCCCACATGCCGCGGAGCGGCTGGGCCCGTGAGCTATGGCCGCTGAGCCTGCGCGTTCGGAGCCTGTGCTCCGCAACGGGAGAGGCCACAACAGTGAGAGGCCCGTGTACAGCAAAAAAAAAAAAAAAAAAATCATTTTAGTCCTTGTTTGTCTGGAAATATCTTTGTTTACCCTGATTCTTAAATAATGTTTATATTGACATAGATTTCTAGGATATCAGTTATTTTCTTTTAGTACTTTGAAATGAAATTCCAATGTATTCTATCTTCTGCTGCTGCTATCGAGAATCGTACTGTCAATCTAATAGTATTTACTTTTTATACTAGGTGTCTTTTTTCTCTTGTTTTTTAGAGCTTTATATTGGGTATTCTGTAGGTTCTGTATGACGAGTCAGCACGTGAATTTACTTCTCCTGATCTTGCATGGGACACACTGTACGTCATGAATCTGAAGATGTGTGTCTTAAATCAATTCCGGAAAATTCTCAGCCACTTTTCTTCAAACATCAATCTTTCCCTCTTCTCTCTTGAAAGTCCTGTTAGATAGAGTTAATTCTTGTTATTTGCGGTAGTCACGTTCTGCAAAGTCAAGAATCACTGCATTAGTGAATACTGAATCATTGCTCCCAGGGAAAATACAATTAGGTTCCTGCGAGCCTCTGGTCACAACATTTTCATCAACTGATCAACACATAATTTTGTTGTCTGTGTGTGTTTAAGGATAGTTTACTAAATATTTTTGTGTATTCACTAAAGTTGAATTCACAGCCAACAGTTCTGTAACTCACGCCTGAATGAGGCTTATCTAACACATGTATTTTCTCCATAAGGCATGTCACAGCTCTGTCACACTTAGGAACACCAGACTGCACTTCAGCATGACAGCTGGGAGCCATTTTAAACAACGAAAGCAACAACACAGAGCACGTAAATGTGAAAATGTAACACTAAACAGACTGTAGAAAGGACACCTGTCTATAGCGTGAGAGCCTAGACTAGAGCATCACCCTGACCAGCCTCAGCTGGACGTGCACACAGGGTGACTCACATTTTTTTTTGTTTGTTTGCTGATCTGTACACATCTGCACATGACCATGGGTGCTCCCCAAGTATTGATTTGGGAGTTACCAATAAATTCTGCAAATAAGTAAATTAGCAAGTATGGGATACACGAATAATGAGGGTCAACTGTAGCTATTTGGTTTTGCCTCTGGGGAGTTTTCCTAGTTGCTTGAAAGCTTGATCATGCATTTCAATAAACAGTTGTGTTACTGAACCAAACTTGGGTCCGCTCGCCTGCATGAAGTGAAACCAGTCTACTGACCCTGGGTTGTGGTGAAGGAACATGCAGTGTCTATTACAGTTGCCAAAAAAGGAGTCTTGGCAGCTGGAGCTCGAAACACTGGAACTCCCTGACGGGCTTCAGGGAAGCATTTTTAAAGGCCATGTGGGGGGGGGGGCGTCACAGGGTATGTGAGCAGCTCATGCACAGTTCTCTGATTGGCTGATGGAGAGGTAGCAGGGGTTCACATCATCAATCCTCAGGCTCCAGCCGGTCTGCTGGCTGTGTGCTCGTGGTCATCATGCAGTTAACTTCTTCGATCTGGTTGGGGTTTTAGCACCTGTAAAACAACTCAGGAATGTGCACCAGACACTGTTACCTACGTTCTTCAGGGAGGAAGTAAAGATTCTGTGACTGCTGTATGGCTGATCTATAGTTTAAATTGTTATTATTTCTCCTGGCCCAACTACTGTTTTTTTGTCATTACTACGTGTTCACATTCTTTGGACCATTAATTCTTAAGCCAGGCTTTTGTGACTCAGGGGAGGTCTGGGAGACTAAGGTTTTCTACAAGCAAGAGGCTGGTGGAGGATATGGGGGGCTCTGTCCTGGGAAGGACCCATAGGGTTCAGCTTGGTTACAGTTGTAATATTTTGATCATTGTTTCCAGGACCTTCTATAAGCAGGAAAGTCTTCAGTTTGTCTAATCCAGCCTATTGCCAGAAAAGAAAGTCTTTGCTATCACAAGTGAGTAATGAACAAATGCATCTTGGTTTCACTGTATCTGAACAAGCCACACAGGAGAGTGTCTTGCAGGTCAAGTGGGCCCACCCATAAAATAATCCGGAAGGTCTAGCCATTCCCCTCGGCAGGCGGCATCTGCCCATTCAGCTGTGTGTGAATGACAGCAAATGTTCACTGAGCACCTACTACCTACGAGGCTCTGAGCTGGTAACTAGGAAAAAAGAAAATGCTGTGCATCCTTGGAGTCCTCACAGCCTAGCTGTGAATATATTGTGGAGACAACAGTGAATCAAATCACTTGGGGAACACACGGCCTGAGCAGCTCACTCTGGGAAGTTGAACTTGGAATTGCAAGCCTGGGTTCAGCACCTACTTTCCTCTAGGTACTACACTGGGCCTGGCAACAAGGTATAAATCAGGCAGACCCAGTCTCTTTCTGGAAGATGCTTCCAGTCCAGTGGGGGACCTGGGTCAGGCGTATCTCCAGACCTCTCGGTTCCGACACCCCCTGGACCTTCCGGGGACAGACCCACGGTGAACTGCCCTGGGAATGCCAGCTCTCTCCCTGGGTTCAGAGTTGATGTCTTCTCTTGCCACTTCCAGACATGAGTTAAAGGCCACCACACTGGTCTGAAAGTCCAGCTTCAAGTGGCTGGACCATGCAGCCCAAGGACCAGTGGAGAGAGAGCAGGGCAGAGAGCCCACGCTCCCTTGTCTCTGGGTGGCCTGTCTGGCAGCAGCGCTGTGCTGGGGGCGGAGCAGGGGCTCCTGCTGAGTGGCCGGCTGTGTCCCCTGAAGTCCCCAGAAGCTGCCCCAGCGAGCAGTGCATCACCAGGCACGTGATGCCTGCCCCCCACCTCTCTTCCTTTCTCTCTCTCACTGCCTCGAACTTGTACCTCCCGAATACAACGTTGCCACTAAATCTTGGCCTCGTTCTGTTTTCCAGGGAACCAAAGCTAAGGCAATAATCTTAATTTGTGCTGGGTTCTCTGAAAGAAATAAAGGGAAAAGCCTTCCCTGACCATTGCCTTCTCCAAGGAGGTGACTTTTAGGCTGAGCCTGGAAAGAGGAGAAGGGTGGAGCTAAGAGGAGCAAAGGTGTGTTAATCGTGTTTTTTATTTTCTGTTTTCTGATGTGTGGACATCTGGGCCTTGCTGACCCCAGAGGCACTGCCCCCTGGGCTGCCCATTTCCTACAGAGTGGACAGCTCTCCTGGAGGGCACCTTTCAAATGCAAACCAACCACCCAGAGCCCACAGCCCACCACCTCCTCTGTGGTTCTCACTCTCCAGGCCACTGTCCTCCTGCCCTAAGCACCAGGGCTGGGTACCAAACAATCAGGGGCAGCTCCTGTGTCCCAGAGCCTGGAATGATCCAAACCGGCCAGTCCTGAGCCTGCTGACCCTGCCTCACCTGTTCCTTCCCCCAGAAGCCACAGTAAAAGCTCCTGCCCATGTTTCCCCCCTCCCTCTGCCCCCTGACCGACCCTCGTGCTTCCCCCACATGCCCCCCACTCACCCATGGCATGGTGTGCCCCCTTCTCTTGGGATCTGTGAGTACAACTGTCTGAGTATATCTGTCTCAAGTCTGCTATAACAAAAACACACAGACCGGGTGGCTCATAAACAGGAGACATTTACTTCTCACAGTGCTGGGGGCTGGAAGTCCAAGATCAAGGTGCCGATAGACTCAGTGTCCAGTGAAACCCGCTTCCTGGTTCCTCTCACTGTGTCCTCAGTTGGAGAAGGGGTGAGGGAGCTCTCTGGGGTCTCTTTTGTCAGGTCACTAATCCCATTCACGAGGGCTCCACCCTCATGACCTGATCACCTCCCAGTGGCCCCACCTCCTAATACCATCGAGCTGGGCATTAGGTTTTCAATATAGGAGTCGAAGGAGAGATACAAACCTTCAGTCGGCAGCAATAGCAGACTCTTTTCAATGGCAGTCGTCTCCTGATCTGTTGGCCTCACCGTACCTGAATAGTGATGAAACCTACAGCTTAAAACAAAGGGAGGAGAGCACTCCTGACACTGAGAGCACTAAAATCAAAGAACCTGGTGGGTTCCAGAAACTACCAAGCCCAGTGAGGCTGCAGCAGGGAGAGGGGGCCTCAGGGGCCCATCTCTGGCACCTGGCAAGGCCCAGGCTGAGATGAGACCGGGGGCCTCACGCCCTCTTGTTATCTTTCTGCATCAACTCTACCACATTCCACTATTTGCCAGACTCCGGTGACCTTGTGTTTCCAGAGGCCCTTCACTATGGGACCTCGCTGGACCTGTCCCAGCCTGGCCCCTGGAATCACGCCCTGTTACGGATCTTCCTCTCTTTCCCTGAACCCACTCCCCCTCCCCCCAGAAAAGTCTGTGACTTTTGTCCCACCACTTGATCATGGATTTCTAGGGTGAATTCATCCAGGCTAATTTATTGATGGGTACCACTGGGTTACTATCACATTGCTGGTCCAGGAGACACATCCATCCATCCTTTCAAAGACTATGTAATGTATTTATTAAACATATACTATGGGAGGGCTATATCACAGTTACAAGAGGGCATTTCAGAAAAAAAAAAAAAAAACAAACCAAAAACATAAAAACAAAAAACAGCTGCATTCAAAAGAGTGACCCTAATGGGAAAAGAATAAGGACACCACAGGAAGCTGTCAGCGCAGAAGCTTTGGGGGCAGACACCTAAATACACCAAGGGGCTGCCCTGCTTACCACAGTCCACTGCTCACGTTATCTCCAGGAGGCCCAAGTCCATCCTCTGATCATTGTGGATCCTCTGTAGCTCTACTTGTCTCCTTTATTTAAAAAGCAAACCCACCATCATCCAAAAGTCTACAAACAATACATGCTGGAGAGGGTGTGGTGAAAAGGGAACCCTCCTACACTGCTGGTGGGAATGTAAACTGATACAGCCACTATGGAGAACAGCATGGAGGTTCCTTAAAACACTAAAAGTAGATCTACCATGTGACCCAGCAATCCCACTCCTGGGCATATATCTGGAGGAAACCATAATATGAAAAGATACACGCATCCCTATGTTCATTGCAGCACTGTTTATAATATCCTGGACATGGAAGCAACCTAAATGTCCATCAATAGAAGAATGGATAAAGATGTGGCACATATATACAATGGAATTGTTAACCATGAAAAAGAATGAAATAATGCCATTTGCAGCAACATGGATGGACCCAGAGATTGTCATACTGAGTGAAGTAAGTCAGACAGAGAAAAGACAAATATCATATGATGTTGCTTACATGTGGAATCTAAAAAAAGGGTACAAATGAACTTATTTACAAAAACAGAAGTAGAGTTACAGATGTAGGAAACAAACTTATGGTTACCAGGGGGTAAGTGGGGGGAGGGATAAATTGGGAGATTGAGATTGACATATACACACTACTGTATTTAAAATAGTTAACTAATAAGGACCTACAGTACAGCACAGGGAACTCTACTCAATATTCTGTAATGACCTATGTGGGAAAAGAACCTAAAAAAGAGTTTCTATACGTATACGTACAATGGATTCACTTTGCTGTACAGCAGAAACTAACACAACATTGTAAATCAACTATACGCCAATAAAAATTTTTTTTAATTTAAAAATAAATAAATAAGTAAAAAGCAAACTCTTTACACTGGATGTTGCCTCAAACAGGGTGCATCAGAGGGCACTGTCAAGCTTGGGTACCATTGGGTCTCCCAGCTTCTCGTCTTCTTCGGATGAGAAGAGTCTCTTGGCCCCGACGAGAGGTTTGGGTTTCAGTGGACAGGAGTCAATAGAGAGCCATGGAAGGGTCTAAGTCCCAGGAGTGGCTTCAGGAAGCTCATCCTGGCAGCACCTCAGAGCGTGTCCTGGAGGAGAGTGACGAGGCATCAGAGAAGACGTGTGCTGGGAGGCAGGGCGGGGCGGGGGGCGCGGCGTGAAGAAGAAGTGGCAGAGTAGAAATGGGAGTTGAGTGTGGGTGATGACGTGAAGATGGAGGCGTTCGTTAAAAGAGAAAAAATAGGAGGAGGATATTTAGAAAAGAGGGCAACAAGTTCAATTTGGGGCAGATTGAGTTCAAAATGCCTGGGGGACGTTTGGTAAGAGATGTAATAGGTACTGAGCTTTGAGGGCCTGGAGTTGCATGGGGAGGTTCCGAGTCATGCCCTGAGGTTTGAAAATTGTAAGGGAGCTGCAGGCAGTCAGAGTCAAGAGAGCAGACAAGAAACACTCACATCTAAGAGGCAGAGAATTCGGGAAGGAACAGCCTATAGATGAGAGGAAAGCAAGGATAGCTTCGGCCCCAGGAGCCGGAAGAGTCCAATAAAAAGGAATTTAAAGCTCTGCATTGGATGTAACAACTGGAGGGACTGGAGGGGACAGTTTCAGAGGACGGCGTTGTGGGCCAGCGAGCAGCTGGGGTGAGACGTCACAAGGACGCGTGTGTGATGTGGGGAGTCTGCATGTTCTCCAGGTGGGAGTGATGGGGTGAAGGGAGCCGCGAGGGCAGCCGACGGCAGCAGGAACAAGGTCAGAGGAGGACTGCTTTCCCTCGGCACTGAGATCATTCCTCTGTAAGGGGGAGTCTTCTTCCCCTCCGCTGTGCCTTGGAGACACAGTCGTCCCTCCCTCATGCCAAGGAAGGATAGTGAGAAAAGTCTGAGAAAAAGACAGTCTTGTGGAACAGAATTATGCTATGACTATTAAAGAAAGAAAGCTTGAGGGCTTCCCTGGTGGCGCAGTGTTTGAGAGTCCGCCTGCCGATGCAGGGGACGCGGGTTCGTGCCCCGGTCCGGGAAGATCCCACATGCCGCGGAGTGGCTGGGCCCGTGAGCCATGGCCGCTGAGCCTGCGCGTCCGGAGCCTGTGCTCCACAGCGGGAGAGGCCACAACAGTGAGAGGCCCGCGTACTGCAAAAAAAAAAAAAAAAGAAAGAAAGAAAGCTTGGTTTGCCTTATGTGTGTTTCATCTGGAGGCTGCACCACGATGAGCCATCTTCCTCCATCCCCTCCCTCCGCCCTCAGGACCCAGAGCCGTGCACCCTCCTCCAGCCCAGGAGGGAGACCAGCTGGCGCTCCGGAGCCAGCACCCTGGCCCCAGGCCCAGAGCCAGGAGCTGCAGGACCTGAGGGCGGAGGGCCACGGCCAGGGGAGGGGCAGGATGGAGGGGCCAGAGGGTGTCCTCTCGAGGTGGGCTGGACGAGCGGGGGGGGGGGGGGGGGGGGGCTGCCCCGCCCTGGGTCGTGGGTCTCCTGACTGCCAGGCACAGCTCTTCTGCCATTAACACACCGTTCTTTCCTGTACATGCTCCCCAGGCCAGGTGCTCACGAGTTGAAGGGGATGCGGCGGCTGAGAGCGGTCCAGGGCGCAGGCCCTGAGGCCGGAGGAGAAGAACCTAGAAAAGAGTTTCTATATGTGTATGTGCAATGGATTCACTTTGCGTACAGCAGAAACGAACACAACATTGTAAATCAACTATAATTGAAAAGATACATGCAGGTGGAGCGGGGGGACGGGAGGACATCGCTTCCCCACGGGCCCCGCTTTCTCTGTGGAGTGAGACAAGGCATGGGGAGGTCTGAGGAAAGTGGCGAAGCTGGAAATCCTGACGGGAAGCAGTGAGAGAAAGGAGACGGGCAGGGCCCGCGGGACCTGGCCAGGTGCCCACTGCCTCCGAGCGGGTGAGGGCAGGAAGGACGGGCGTAGAGGGGGGCCGGGTGGGGAGGGAGGAGGGCGGAGAGGCCGGGAGGGGGACCACACACTGCCTGAGAGCTGGAACGAAAGCTGGAGAGGAGGCCAGGGTTGAAAATTTCCCCCCAACTCCAGGAAGGCTCATGAGATGTCACTCCTTGGGGGGTATTTCAGTTTAGTGTCAGGGCTAACAATCAATTTAATTGTTTCAATTATAACTCGGTGACATTCTGAAACTTGGGGATCAGCATTCTTGCAGATTTATTATACACCCTATTCTGCATAATAAATTCTTTCAGCTGCTTCCTGGAAAATGCCACTTTTTATTGATTTCCTCTTTGGAGACAGGAAGATCAATTCTGCTGTACTTGCCCCGGGGATGATAATGATCATATAGGAAATGGTCTGGAGTTTAAAAAGTCAACACGGGTTTTAGGGCAGCAAGGTGAGGTGACAGGCTCCCTGGGGCCCCAGCGTCCCCATCCTCTTCCAAGCAGCACACTTCCAGCAGGGCCCACACCCACCTGGGGTGGGCGAGTTAGAACCTGTGGGTAGGGGCTGCGGGAAGAGGTCAAGGCGGCACAGAGTGGGAGTGCTCATTTGCACATACGTCCCCCATCCCTCCATCACCACCTTCCAGGTGAGGACCACAGCTCTAACCCAACACCTCCAGTTTACAAGGGAGTGAACGGACACCCAGAAGGACAAGGTGACTTCCCAAAGTCGTCAGACCAGCCAGTCAGGGAGCCGCGAGGGACTCCAGGCCTCCGGATCCCTCCAGCCTCTGGTCATCTCCACAATGTACCAATTCATCCGACAGTGAGAACCCTCCCTTACTTCTGCCCAGTGCTTGTGGGGTACGGAGGAACAATAACGGCTTGGGTTGTACCCACCTTATTTCCAAACCGAGAACGCATTGGGAGCAAGCAGGTTTGAGCATCTCTTCCCACCCCCTGGCTGTAGGTGCCGCTCACTCGCCCACCTGGGCTGATGGGATGTGCACCAGGGCCGTGGTTTTGCCTTGACAGCAAATACCCTCCCACACCCCCCGAAAGGTGTGGTTTGTTCCGTGGAATCCTCTGCATCCTAAGAAGCTTCAAATAGAGGCTTCGGGGAGCTGGGACCAGGACTTCCACTAGGTCAAGGGTCATAGAATCAGGCCCCAAGCTTGAGCCAGCTGTGTGTGTGTGTGTGTGTGTGTGTGTGTGTGTGCGCGCGCGCGCGCGAGCATGTGTGAGATCCGGCTGCCTGCCCCGGGGGCAGCTCGGAACCTCCCCTGGGCTCCATCTGAGAACCCTCAGAAGCGCCTCTGCTCCTGGAACTCTGCTGCCCATCCACCTCCCAATCCACTTCCGAATCAGCCCTGACAGCGACGTGAGCATCCGCCGAAACCGAGGAGAGACTTATTCATTCTCCTTGAGTCTGCCTTCAAGGGCAGTGGCTCTGCGCCTCTGAATCAAAGTTGCGCGCACGCAGGCCAGCTCCTTGATCCACCGCAACCGGCCAGCTCCACCCCCCCGCAACTCCCCCCACTCCCCCCCCCCCCACCCGCCTCTCTCTCTCTTTCTTCTGGTGCGTTCACAGCTCTATTCAGAGGCTCCCAGCATGCGCTGCACATTCTTGCCTCGCGGCGGTTGCTCTTCTACCCGGTCCAGATCAAACACACAATAGACATCTGTTGAGCAAATAATTTTTTAAATGAGTGAGTGAGCCCTGAAGAGCTGCTTCCTCATCCTTATAGGTTGAAACTCCTCACGCTGCCCAGACGTTACCTCGTTCTCAGAACTCATCCGACACCCACTGCCCAAATTTATCCTGTGACCCCTTTCCAACAGGGCCGTGCGCACCACGGAGCATGCCCTTGGGTGTCCTGTGTTCCCTGAGCTCTGCCAGTGCGAGGTGCCCCTGACACATGGTCAATTAGCTTATACAACTGCTTTCTATGACTGTTTACTGCATAACCAGTCTCCTTTGATAAAGAATAACTAACATCTATGGAGTGCTTTACTGCTTATGACCGGCTTGGGCCTGTGACCCAGGCGGTGCCTGTAACCACCATGATGGGTAGGAACAGGTTCCCCACTGGCTGGATAAGAAAACTGAGTATCCCATAGGGAGTCATAGATTATGAGACAGACCTTCCAGGGGCAAAATTCACTGCCCCTTCCACCGGACCAGGACTGTCAGATTAAGCCTGTTAGGACCCAAGATGGGCACCCTAGCTTATTCTCAACATCCTTGCCAGGGTGTCACCGGCTCTCCTGTCTGCCTGGGCCAGGGGTTCCGGTCAGCGAGTGGACACCTCATTATTCCCCAGCAGCGAGGTAACCCAGCACGTTCGTGATCTTCCCCCTGGATTATTCCCTCTGCTCCAAAGGGTCGTTCCCAGCAGGGAATAATTATTGGACGCTTTGAAGCTACTAATTATACCGGTAAATACATATTTTCTTATTTGTAGTACGTTACGCAGAGGCTGGAAATCCTGGATTTCCATATTGCGTTGATTCTTCACCTGATTGTTTTAAATGAGATTAAGTTTTGCACAGTCAGATGGAAGGTAGTAATAAACTGACTGGCTGACGGGGTTTAGACATGACAGCCGGGTGGAGGAGAGGAGTACAAGGACACAGAAATGGTATCCATTTACATTGGCTTTAGTTGAGCCACTCCGAAAAGGGAACTCCCAGTCATTTTTATCTAGAATCATCCTGGGCCACAGGGAGTAGATCAGCAGCTGAGGAAGCCTGGTGAACCCCGAGAGTCTGGGGGCCTGAGGGAGAGCTCCTTCTGTCACACAAGACTTGGGTTTGCTGGTTTGGGACAGTAAAATGCAAAGTCCCTAGGAGTGGCGACACCTAAGGGTATCATCAGTAATCCTCTGGCTTTGGTGGGAGGTGGGGTTGGAGCCCCTGAGTTTTGCACATCAGTCCAGATCGGCGTACACCCCTTCTCAGTGGTACCCAGCCTGCACCCTAGAAAGATGAAGAACTAGGCCCTAATTCACTAGAAGAATTGTACTGATGAACCTATTTGCAGGGCAGGAAAAGAGACACAGACATAGAGAACGGACGTGTGTACAGAGAGGGGGAAGAATGGGATGAATTGAGAGAGGAGCATGGACATATATACACTACCTTGTGCAAAATAGACAGCTAGTGGGAAGGTGCTGTATCGCACAGGGAGCTCATCTGGGTGCTCTGTGATGACCTAGATGGCTGGGATGGGGGGGTGGGTGGGAGGAAAGCTAAAGAGGGAGGGGATGTATGTATACATATAGCTGACTCACTTTGTTGTACAGCAGAAACTAACACAACATTGTAAAGCAATTATACTAAAAAAAAACCAAAGAACTAGGCCCTAATTCAGTTTAATATTTTTCCTTCAATGCTGTCATTTTATGAAGCCTGTGGAGGAAAGGGGGTGTCATCATATTCCTTCTCTTCCAAAAGCCATTTAAAGAAGGGCCGGGCTTCCTGGCGCATTTCCCTGGTGCCTTCCTGGACCTTCATTTGCAAGTCTCACTGTGCACGTCTCTGCCTCTGGAGAAAGCCTACTGCTCTAGGAGATTCCACGTTTATTCACAACTTTCTACTTAACTGGCTGCTGCCTGGAGTCTCAAAGGCCCCCAAGTGGGGAGCAGGGAAGAAAGCCTGGTTCTTCCGTGTTCCGGGTGTCCCAGGAGGGCTGATTCCCCTGTTAGCAAATGACTGGGAGCTCCTAGGCACTCCCGAGCACTGGGTCTGGAAACCTGGGTCTCAGGGACACCCAGCCTGTGCCCAGCATGGGGGATGATCTTTTTTCTCACCTGGCCACTCAACAGCTTGGTTCTCTCTCAATCAACCTCACACCACATTGATTTAAGGAAATCTCACTGTGACATGTTGGCCCATGGAAGAAGCAGAACCCAGTCCTCCTAAGGTCACCTCAAGGCTGAGCCCCACCGTGACCACTGTCAGTTTAAGCTGTGCCCCACATTCTACCTTAGGAGTAAGCCCTGCCCAAAATGAATTACCTACTTTCTTGCTCTGGTGTTTTCTGTTTGCTAACACCCAATTCTGCATCTCAATTCCCCTGATATGCTGGTGACCAGCCTGGTACAAGCAGAAGTGTTGCATCCTTACAATTTCCCCATGTGCAGGGCACCCTCCAACAGCTGCCACCCTGTGCTAGAGAGCCCATGCTTTTATATTACAAGGAGTTGCCAGTAAGTCAGGAAACCCTCAAACAACCCCCAGGGAAGATTTCGTGTTGTTTAAGTCTTTCATTAGCCAGATCTTTCCCCCCACCAGTTTTATTGAGATACAACTGACATAAAACATTGTATTAGTCCAAGGGGTACAGTGTAATGTTTTGACATATTTATGTGACATGAAATGATTACCACAGTAAGTTTAGTTAACATCTATAACCAAGTTACAAATTCTTTTTTCTTGTGATGAGAACTTTTAAGATCTCTCAACAACTTTCAAATATACAATATGGTATTGTTAACTATAGTCATCATGCTGTATATTACATCCTCAGAACTTATTTCTCTTATAACTCAAAGTTTGTACTTTTTGATCACTGTCACCTATCCCCGCCCCAAACACCCATTCTGGCAAGCATCAATATGTTCTCTGTAGCTATGAGACTGATTTTTTAAGGTTCCATATGTAAATGAGATCATACACTATTTGTCCTTCTCTGTCTGACTTATTTCATTCACCATAATGCCCTCAAGATCCGTCCATGTTGTTGCAGATGACAAGATTTCCTTCTTTTATGGCTGAATAATATTCCATTGTATATATATGCCACATCTTCTTTATCCATTCTTCCATTGATAGACACTTAGGTTGTTTCCATGTCTTGGCTATTGTAAATAATGCTGCAGAGAGTATAGGGGTGCAGATGTCTTTTTGAGATAATGATTTCATTTCCTTCATTTTAATACCCAGATGTGGAATTGCTGGATCATATGGTAGTTCTATGTTTAGTTTCTTGAGGAAGCTCCATACTGTTTTCCATAGTGGCTGCAACCAGTTTCCATTCCCACCAACATTGCACAAGGCTTCCCTTTTCTCCACATCCTCTCCAACACTTGTTATCTCTTGTCTTTTTGACAATAGCTATTCAGACAGGTTTCAGGTGACATATCATTGTGGTTTTGATTTGTATTTCCCTGATGTTTAATGATGCTGAGCGTCTCTTCATGTACCTAGTGGTCATTTGTATGTCTTCTTTGGAAAAATGTCTATTCGGTTCCTCTGCTTATTTTTTTTATCAGATTGTTTGTTTTATTGCTATTGAGTTGTATAGGTTCTTCAATGTTTTAGATATTAACCCCTTATCAGATACATGATTTACAAATATTTTCTCTCATTCAGTAGGTTGCCTTTTAATTTCCTTCATGGTTTCCTTTGCTATGCAGAAGCATTTTAGTTTGATGCAGTCCCACTTGTTTATTTTTACTTTTGTTACCTTTGCTTTTGGTGTCAAATTAAAAAAAACAAAAATCATTGCCAAGACCAATGTCAAGGAACTTACCCCTATGTTTTCTTCTAGGAGTGTTACGGTTTTAGGTCTTTATGTTCAAGTGTTTAATCCATTTTGAGTTGTTTTTGTATGTGGTGTAAGATAGCGATCCAGTTGCATTCTTTGGCATGTAGCTGTCCAGTTTTCCCAACGCCTTTTATGGAAGAGACGATCCCTCCCCCCAGCATATTTGTGGCTCCTTTGTTATAAATTAATTGACCATATATGGGCTTACTTCTGGGCTCTCTATTCTGACCCATTCATCTATGTGCTGTTTTACACCAAAACCACACTGTTTTGTTGAGAGATCTTATAATGAATGGATGCTGAATTTTGTTAAATGTTTTTCCTGCATCTATCAAGATGATCATATGATTTTTATCCTTCATCTTGTTAATGTGGTATATCACATTGATTGATTTGCAGGTATTGAACCATCCTTGCATCCCTGGAATAAACCCCTCTTGATCGTGGTATATGATCCTCTTAATGTATTGTTGAATTCAGTTTGCTAATATTTTGTTGAGGATTTTTGCATCTATGTTCATTAGGATATTGGCCTATAAATTTTCTTTTTTTGTGGTGTCCTTGTTCGGTTTTGGTATCAGGGTAATGCTGGCCTCACAAATTGAGTTTGGAAGCGTTCCTTCCTCTTCTATTTTTTGCAAGAGTTTGAAAAGGATTGGTATTAATTCTTCTTTTTTAAATGTTTGGTAGAATTCACCAGTGAAGCCATCTCATCCTGGACTTTTGTTTGTTGGGAGGTTTTTGATTACTGATTGAATCTCTTTATCAGTTAGTCTGTTCAGATTTTCTATTTCTTCATGATTCAATCTTGGTAGGTTGTATGTTTCTATTCAGATCTTATCTCTAATTACTCTCTGATCTAATCTCTGATTTCTACTGGGCTTTTTAGGAAGTCTTTTAGGGACCTCAAGGCTTATTTTCCCCTCTGAACCTGAACATTGCCTCAGAACTCTGGCTATTACTAACCGATGTGGACATGGAAATTGAAACCCATTTTCCTTCTTTGAAATACCTCTTTAATGACTAGAAGGACTCAGTCACCATGGCCAGAGAAATGTATTTTAGTACCATATGGTATAAAAGAGTAATTTTTTTTTTTTGGCTGTGTTGGGTCTTCATTTCTATGTGCGGGCTTTCTCTACTTGCAGCGAGCGGGGGCTACTCCTTGTTGTGGTGTGCGGGCTTCTCATTGCAGTGGCTTCTCTTGTTGCAGAGCATGGGCTCTAGGCACATGGGCTTCAGTAGTTGCAGCAGGTGGGCTCAGTAGTTGCGGCATGCGGGCCCTAGAGCATGCAGGCTTCAGTGGTTGTGGGGCACGGGCTTAGTAGTTGTGGCGCACGGACTTAGTTGCTCTGTGGCATGTGGAATCTTCCCAGACCAGGGATCAAACCCGTGTCCCCTGCATCGGCAGGCAGATTCTTAACCACTGCTCCCCAAGGGAAGTCCTTAAGAGAGTAATTTTTGCAAAGAGACAGTATATTATCCAGAAGGAAGGTAAACGTATAGATTAATGTTAGCTTATGATAAATTAAGAACATACATTATGATTCCAAGGGTAGCCACTGAATGAATAGAAGCAGACTGCATAACATCCCAACTAAAAGAAGGAAATTGTGAAAGCCTGAGAGCTGGAGACTGAGCTCTAATTGAATAAGAGGTCAGAAGTCAGAGGTCAGAGCACCAGCAAATAAATTGGACTATGAGGTGGATGGCAGCCATGTTGCTCTTTGGGATGGGAACAAAAGTCATAGGGAAACAGGAAATGTAACTGGACAGCTGCAGCTTCCCCGGTCTCTACTTACACTCTATTGCCCCTCTGGATGCATCACTAATAGCCAAACAGGCCTATTCCTTTGGTCCTAAGATGCCTTCAGCAAGGCGGTTGCTGCTGGTCTCAGAGTGGGACTGTGCTCTCAGAAACAGTTTGATTTTGGAAAAATCTTAAAGGGTCATTTTCCAGGAGTTATTTTCTCGTTTATTTTTTTAAAATTTACTGATATCTTCACTTTCTGACCCAGAGCTTAGAGCTCAACGATTACGACTACTACCCCCACCCCATTAGAATCACAAATGAGAAGATTAATCTTAGGAAATAATTCCTGATTGTACCAAATGATAGCTAGAGAGAGTCTGCACAGCTTTACATGCAAATATGAAAAAGGGAACAGTTCAGACAAATGTGATTCATGTGTGCTGGCATTCACTCAGCTAACACTCACTCAGTGGCTACTATGTAAAATTGTAACAACTAGCATTTATTGAGCACTTACTATGCTCCAGACACAGTTCCAAGCATATTACATACATTGATGCATTTGGTCCTCCCCACAAACCTACGGAGTAGGTCTTATTATCATGTCCATTTTACAGATGAAAAATTGCAGTACAGAGAAGTTAAATAATGCACAGTATAGTAATGGGGCAGAGCTGCAATTAAACATGGACTATCTGGCATTGTCCTTGCAGTGTCCTCCACACTGGACAGTCTCTGCCCTCAGCAAGCTTTTGGTTTAGTAAGGAAGTAAGCAGGTACACGCACAACTCTAAAACCAGACAGGATGAAAAATATAAAAGAGTTACAGGTAGTGTAAGAGAAAGGGAGGGACCATGAACAATAAGGAAGAGAATGGCTTTGGGAGAATGAAGAGGATGTATTTCACCAGCCTCATCAACAAATATTAGCCGTAGAGTCAGTTGTATGAAGACATGGGGCAAGCACGCCAAGGGTAGAAAACTGTGAGCAGAGGCACAGATCAATAACCAAGCTGTGTTTGGGAAATGGCCAGTATGGCTGGTTCGCCTGGAATGTAGCCGTAAAAACAGCGATGATAATACATGCAATTAATACTTCCAATGTATCAGGCACAAATCTAAGCACTTCAAGTATAATGACTAATTTAACCCTCTCCACACCCTTATGAGGTGGGTTCGGTTATTATCCACATTTTAGAAATGAGGAAGTAAATACAACAAGGACAATACTTGCATGAGGTCACAAGACTAGACATAAGGCAAGTTCAAATCCAGACAGACTGGCTCCTGCAGTGCACTGCCTGCCCCTCCTCTGGAGGGTAGGTGGACGTTAGTGAGGGTCACTTAGGAAAAGAACACATGCTTCACTGATCTGAATTCAAAGACCCATCTATTAGTGATGTGACCTTGGGTAAGTGATTAAACCTCTCTCAGTATCAATTTCCATACTTATAAGCTGACAATAAGACAATACCACCAGCCTTGGTCCACTGTAAGGAATGGCAAAGAGCCCGATACACAACTAGAAGAAGGGTCTTGCAATGCCACGTTTGGAAATAAATATCTAATTCAGTACATGCTCTTAAAGGCCTTCTGCAAGGGACGGGATTGCAGCTGAGCCGTAAGAAGAATTATTGGAAAGTTTATTAGATGCACAGGCTCTTAATTGGGATGTCCTAGACCTTCAAGGGAATTTCAGAATCCTACGTTTATCTTGTCAAAAATTATAGCATATCATCCAGGAATTCATCCTACGGAAATAGAGATGTACTAAAGATAAATATACGAGGATGTATTATTTATGAGCAAATAAATAGAAACAACTGAAACATTTTTCAAAAAATAGGATCTGGGTTATAATGTCTTTAATACTATAAAGACATTACAAATACTATTTTGGAGGACTATATGATGACTAAATGCTCACAGTGAATTATTAAAAGAAACAGATTATTGAACAGCATATATTGTATGACCTCATAAACAGGTAAATCTGTGTACATGTCCATTAAAAAAACTGAAAAGCTATAAAATAATGGTGACAATAATTCTTCACCAGTGGAATTATGGTTATTGTAGTTTTCTTCTGTGTATATTTTCTGTTTTCCAAATTTTCAGAGGGAATATTTACTACTTTTTATATTTAAAAAGTGTTTATATATTTTAATGTATTAAAACCTTGGGTATATAGCTTTAATTGGGAAATTTTTAGTAACAGTAATAAACCCATAAGAGGGAAAGTGATTCTGAAACATATATCTGATCAATATGGCAGGATAACAGGTGTTTTGCTTTGCTTTTATCTTGTTGTTATATGTTAGTTATTTTTGTTTTTAGGGTAAGGATTCAGAATTTGAAGTTTTTTTTTAATAAATTAGCTAGGTCAAATGCAAATACTGAAATCCTTTTTCTTTGCTAAACTTTTCAAGAACGGGAGCTTTCGTCCTGATCAGCCAGGGAGGAGATGGGCATCCCAAATCAGTGCCCTGGTGTGAAGAGACTTTGCACAGCGGAGCAATATAAAGGTGGCAAAAGAGGCATTATTTCTGCTGCCATGAAAATGGGGGAGATGTAGGCTTCTTCTTACTGCGGGCTTTCCCTCTGTTTCAGAAAATCTTAGTGTCACCGCAGAAAAAACATTAAATTATTAAAGTCTGTGCTTCAGAAGCCGAGGAGAGGTGTTTTATGAACACCACTGTGACCATTAAATCCATTTGACTGTGGACAGTGATTTTATTTTCTTAAACTCACAGTGACATGCTCCTTTGACTCATGTAGGGTAGCTGACACATTGCTTTACGAAGTATTTTCCTGGTTTGCAGAGCAGCCTGGAACCAAAAGAAGAATGAATAGCATTGTCTGGACAAAGCTTGTCTGGACAAAGGTCCCAGCAGGCATATTGTCTCATGATCGTCCCTGCACATGTGCCAAGGGCTGAGCTGGAGAAGGGATGGAGCTGTCATGGGGATGGGGACAGGTGTTGCAAGGCACATTAATGCTGTTATATTATGGGGGGTGGGGGTCTCCTCTATGTGGCTGTAAACCTTACACTGGATTAGACTGGAGGGTCGTGAGTATAAACTTTCATTGGAGTTGCAACACTAATGTTCATTTGATTTTTACTATAATCATATATTGATATCTCTCACACATCCTGTCTAGTTATACGGTATATATTGGGTTTAAATTAAAGCAAGTTTAAACTCCTTTCTCTTAAGGTTTTCTTTCTATCCCTTGACAATTTAAGACACCCTGGGGTGCCAAGACTGGGTTGGGTCTGGGTTGTTATACTTGGAAGTGGTGAGTGAGATCCTGTGAGGGGAGGCATGTGGGATCTTCCTGGACCAGGACTTGAACCCGTGTCCCCTGCATTGGCAGGTGGATTCTTAACCACTGTGCCATCAGGGAAGCCCGAGGTATAATTTTAAAGCCAGTTAAACCCACCAATTTTAAGTGTACGTGCTGATGACTGTTGACAAATGTGTATATACAGTCATCCCTCAGTATCCTCGGAGGATTGGGTCCAGCCCCTACCCCCAACCCCGGACATGCTGGAGTCCCTTAAATAAAATGGCATGGTATTGGCACATAACATACAGAATCTCCGTATCCTTTAAATCATTTCTAGATTACTTATGACACCTAATACAATGTAAGTGATGTGTAATTAGCTGCCAGTGTGTGGCAAATTCAAGTTTAGCTTTCTAGAAGTTTCTGGAATTTTTTTTCCCAAATATTTTGGATCCAAAGTTGGTTGAATCCAAGGATGCAGAACCCGTGGATATGAAGGGTCGACTGTAGTTGTATAACTGACACCATAATCATGTTACGGAACAATTTCATTTTTCCAAAAAGTTCCCTTGTGCTCTTTTCAGTCAATCCTCTGTTTCCTAGCAACACTGATCTACTTTTTGCCATTATAGTTGGGCCTTTTCTAGAATTTCATGTAAATGGAATCATGTTTTTTGTATGTGTGTGTTTTCTTCTGATTTTCTCCACTTAGCGTAATGCTGTTGACATACATCCATGCTGTTGTGGGTTTCAGCAGCTTTCTCGTTTTCCTTGCTGAATAGTATTCCTTAGCATGAATATACCAAGAGGTGTTGATCCATTCACCAGTTGATGGACATTTGGTTGTTATCAGTTTGGGGCTATTATGAATAAAACTGCTAGAAATATGAGAACATGTGGACATATTTTTTTCATTTCTCTTAGATAAACACTTAGTAAAAAGATTTCTGGGAATAAGATAAGTTTACATTTAACTTTATAAGAAATTGCGAAACTGTTCACAAAGTGACTGTACAATTTTGCATCCCCACCAACAATGGGTGAGAGTTCCATCAAAAATATTAAGTTTTGGCAAAGAGCTACACATCTTTGCTAAAACTTGATATTGACAACTTCTTTAAATTTAGCTTTTCTAATGGGTATGTAGTAGGCTATTACTGGGATTTTAATTGGCATTTCCCTACTGATAAATAATTTGAACATCTTTTTATAGGCTTATTTATATGTCTAATTTGGTGAAGTGTCAATAAAAATTGCACCCACTTTTTAATTGGGTTCTTTGTCTTCTTATTATTGAGTTGTAAAAGTTCTTTGTATATTCTAAATTCAAATTCTTTATCAGATATATGCTTACAAATATTCTTTCCCAGGCCGTGGATTGCCTTTTCATTTTCTTACCAGCATTTTTAAAATAGCAAAATCTTTAATGTTAATAATGCTCGGTATATCAATTTATTCTTCTATGGTTCATGATTTTTCCTATTTTTCCCTTCTAGGAGTTTCCTCTATAATTATACATCTTAAATTTTGGTTTATTATCCTATTTGAATTAACTTTGAATATGGTCCTAGATTCATTTTTATGTGATGTCCTAGTATTTGTTAAACAGACAATCCATTCCCCATTGAATTTATATCTTTGCCCAAAATCAATTCAACATATACATATGGTTGCCTTCCTGGTCTCTATTTTTTCTCTTTGATCTAATCATTGATTTCTACAGTTGTATTTTAAATCAGTCAAGAGAAAAAAGAGAATTAGAGCCAGAAAAATAAAAGTACATTTATATAGTCTTTTATATTTACCTTCATAGTTACCTTACTGGAGCTCTTTGTTTCTTCATGTTGATTTGAAGCCCTTTGATTTCAGCCTGAAATGCTCCCTTCAGTAGTTGTAGGGTGGGTTGGCTAGAAACAAAAAGTCTCAGGTTTTGCTATATGAGAATGTCTTAATTTTTCCTTCATTTTTGAAAGATTACTTTGCTACATACAGAATTTTTTTTTTTTACTTTTTTTTTAACATCTTTATTGGAGTATAATTGCTTTACAATCGTGTGTTAGTTTCTGCTTTATAACAAAGTGAATCAGTTATACATATACACATGTTCCCATATCTCTTCCCTCTTGCGTCTCCCTCCCTCCCACCCTCCCTATCCCACCCCTCTAGGTGGTCACAAAGCACCAAGCTCTTCTCCCTGTGCTATGCGGCTGCTTCCCACTAGCTATCTATTTTATGTTTGGTAGTGTATATATGTCCTTGCCACTCTCTCACTTTGTCACAGCTTACCCTTCCCCCTCCCCATATCCTCAAGTCTATTCTCTAGTAAGTCTGTGTCTTTATTCCTGTCTTACCCCTAGGTTCTTCATGACATTTTTTTTCTTAGATTCCATATATATGTGTTAGCAACCCAATCCAAAAATGGGCAGAAGACTTAAATAGACATTTTTTTTTACTTTTTATTTTTGGCTGCGTTGGGTCTTCGTCGTTGCACGTGGGGTTTCTCTAGTTGTGGTGAGCAGGGGCTGCTGTTCGTTGTGGTGCGCAGGCTTCTCATTGCAGTAGCTTCTCTTGTTGTGGAGCACAGGCTCTAGGCACACAGGCTCAGTAGTTGTGGCACATGGGCTTCAGTAGTTGTGGCTCGCAGGCTTCAGTAGATGTGGCTCATGGGCTCTAGAGCGCAGGCTCAGTAGTTGTGGCGCACGGGCTTAGTTGCTCCGCAGCATGTGGGATCTTCCCAGACCAGGGCTCAAACCCGTGTCCCCTGCATTGGCAGGCAGATTCTTAACCACTGCGCCATCAGGGAAGCCCCATATAGAGTTTTTGATTAACAATCTTTTTCTTTCAGGACTTTGACTATGCCATCCCACCACCTTCTGGCCACCATAGTAAGAAGTACACTGTTGATCTTCACGCGGTTCCATACCGATGAGTTGCTTATTTTTTTGCTGCTTTTGTGGTTCACTCTTTGTCTTTGACTTTCAGTGGTATGATTAGGAGGTACCTAGGTGTTGAGCTCTTTAATTTATCCTACATGAAGTTTGTTGAGCTTATTGAGTGTGTAGATTAATGTTTGGCATCAAATTTGGGAAGTTCTCAGCCACTATTTCTTCAAATATTCTTGCTGCCTCTTGCTTTCTCTCTCCTCTCTTTCAGAACTCCCATTATGCATATGTTAGTATGTTTGATAGTATCCCACAGATCTCTGTGGTTCTGTTCATTTTTCTTCACTCATTTTTCATTCTCTTCCTCAGACTGAATAATCTCAATGAACGTATTTTCAAGTTTGCTGATTCTTTTCCTGCTCAGATGTGCTGTTGAGTCCATCTAGCCCTTCCTTTCAAGTGTTATACTCTTTGATTCTAGAAGTTCTATTTGTGTATATATACATATATAATTACACTAGATATATACATACATAATTGCATCTCTTTATTACTATTCTCTGTTGAAACATTGTTCTCATACTTTCCTTTAGTTCTTTATATGTAATTTCCTTTAGTTCTTTGAACATATTCAAAATATCTGACTTAAAGTCTTGTCTGTGGGGCTTCCCTGGTGGCACAGTGGTTGAGAGCCCGCCTGCCGATGCAGGGGACACGGGTTTGTGCCCCGGTCCGGGAAGATCCCACATGCCGCGGAGTGGCTGGGCCCGTGAGCCACGGCCGCTGAGCCTATGCGTCCGGAGCCTGTGCTCCGCAACGGGAGAGGCCACAGCAGTGAGAGGCCTGCGTACCGCAAAAAAAAAAAAAAAAAAAAAGTCTTGTCTACTAAGTCCGAAGTCTGGACTCCATTAGAGACAGTTTTCTGTTGACTGGTTTTTCTTTCCTGTGCATGGGCCATACTTTCTTTTTTCTTTGCATCTCTCGAAGCTTTTTGTTGAAATGATATAATGTGGCAATTCTGGAAGTCAGAATCTCTCTCTCTCTAGGGTTTATGGTTGATGGTTTGTTTAGTGACTTTTCTGAACTCATTCTGTTGAGTCTGTATTTTTTTTTTTTTTATGGCTGTGTTGGGTCTTCGTTTCTGTGCGAGGGCTTTCTCTAGTTGTGGCAAGTGGGGACCACTCTTCATCGCGGTGCGCGGGCCTCTCGCTATCGGGCCTCTCGCTATCGCGGCCTCTCTTGTTGCGGAGCACAGGCTCCAGATGCGCAGGCTCAGTAGTTGTGGCTCACGGGCCTAGTTGCTCCGCGGCATGTGGGATCTTCCCAGACCAAGGCTCGAACCCGTGTCCCCTGCATCGGCAGGCAGATTCTCAACCACTGTGCCACCAGGGAAGCCCCGAGTCTGTATTTTTTGATCATGTGGGCACTCTGAAGTCTCTGCTTGGTCAGCTTAGAGGTCAGCTCATCAGCAATTTCCTTAAATGCCTAGAACCGATGTCTCCCGGTCTTTGCTGTGGAGTTCTGTGTGTATGTTGGGGAGCACATTCAACACTCAGCCAGACAGTCTACATTTCTGCTTTGGCCTTCAGTTGCTGCTTGCACACAGCCTGAAGGTCAGCCAGAGGTGCGAGCAGAGAGCCTTCTCAGGTTTTTCCTGAGGAAGCACATAGCTCTGAGCGTGCATACGGCCCCACGTGGGCATATGTCAGAGCTTTCCAAAGCCTCCCATGGCCATCTCACTGCTCAGCTTTTAATTAAAACTTTTGGGGAACACGTTCTTTACCCCAAAGGCTAAATCACTCCTTCAGACAGCTGCAATGTTAAACAATTGCTTCTGACTGTCTCCAACAAACGTCCCCGGGGAAAAGGCTTTTTGCGCTGGGCAAGCTCCTAGTCAGGTCAAATGAAGAAAAAGCTTGTGAGCGGTCTCTTCTAGGGAGCCACCAAATGGGTCGAGTAATGATAATCTCTGGGAATGAGGCTTCAAGAGTTCCAAGCCCATTCTGCCCCGTCTAATGGCTGTCAGGCCGCCGGTTTCCACTGTGATTGTGGGCTGTGTGTTTTCAAAGCTACTGAAGAGTTGGGGAAATGGGCATGGAAACTGGGTAAGTTAAAACATCACAGAGACTGTGTGCTTACGGAAATTCAGCTATTTTTCTTCATAAAGACTCCCCGATTTGCTGCAAGTCTTTGGTTAACTTCCAGGGATAAGAAAATATTGAACCTGCCAAATATTCCCAGTGGTCTCATTGTCCTTATGGAAGAGAAGAGTTTCAGAGGTTCTTACTCTGCCATTCTTGCTGCCATCCTGTCTCTTTGATCTATATGCTCATCTAAACACAAATACTGTATCTTTACAGTAAATCTTAAAATCAGGTAGCACGGGTATTCCGACTCGGTTCTTATTTTTCAAAATTGTTTTGGCTATTTTAGATCATTTGCATTTACACGTAAATTTTAGATACGACCTGCCAATGTTTACCCAATGAGTCAGCTGTGATTTTGATTAGGATTCTCTAACTCTATAGATCAATTTTGGGAAAAGTGACATGGAAAAATATCAGGACTTCCAACTCATGAACATGATATATCTCTCCATTTATTTAAGTCTTCTCTAATTTTTCTCAACACTATTTTGTAGTCTTCAGTGCACAGATCTTGGCACATATTTTCTGAAATATATCACTGAATGTTTTTGATGTCGTTATAAATGGCGTTATATTTTAAATATAATTGTTCATTGCTAGTATATATAAATACAATTGATTTTTTTCTATCAATATTGCTAAACTCACCTAATAGTTTAACTGCCATTTTTGTAAATTCATTAATATTTTATACATGTACAATCATGTCACATCATCTGTGAATGTAATCAGTTTTATTTTTTGCTTTTGATGTCTATGCATTTGACTTCTTTTTCCGGACTTACTGAACCAATGAGCACTTCCAGTATAAGTGAAATGGAAAAAGCAGGAGCAGATATTCCTGTCTTGCTCTAAATCTTAGGGGTGAAGCATCTGGTTTTTCATCACTAAGTATAATTGTTAGAGGTATCAGGTTGAGGAAATTCTCTTCCATTCCTGCTTTCCTGCTTTCTATTCCATTCCATTTATTTCTGAATTTTTCAAAATCACAAATGGGTACTAAATTTTGTCAAATGCTTTTTCAGCATCTATTGAGATGATCAAATGGTTTTTCTTTTCAAATCTTTTAACGTGGTGAATTCCATTGATTTTTACATGTTAACCAAACTTTGCATTCCTAGCATAAACCCCATTTCGTAATGATGTATTCTGGACCATATTACTAGATTTTATTTGCTAAACACTTGTTAAGAAATTTTCAGGACTTCCCTGGTGGTGCAGTGGATAAGACTCTGTGCTCCCAATGCAGAGGGCCCGGGTTCGATAACTCGTCAGGGAACTAGATCCCACATGCATGCTACAACTAAGGAGCCCATGTGCCACAACCAAGGAACCAGTGAGCTGCAACTAAGGAGCCCTGGAGCTACAACTAAGGAGCCTGCCTGCCACAACTAAGGAGCCCATGTGCTGCAACTAAGGAACCGGCAAACCACAACTAAGGAGCCTGCTTGCTGCAACTAAGACCCAGCAGAAATAAATAAATAAATAAATAGAAATTTTCCTATGTTCCTGAAGGATATTGCCCTGCAATTTTCTTTTCTTGTAATGTCTTTGTATGGTTTTGTTATCAGGACAACACTGGCCTCACAGAATGAGCTGGAAAATGTTCCCTCTTCCATTTTCTTGAAGAGTTTATATAGTATTGGTATTATTCCTTTTCTAAATCTTTGTCAGAATTCACCCGTGAAGCCCTCTGGGTCTGGAATTTTCTTTATAAGTGTTTTTTTTTAAAAAATACACTTTTTATTTTAGAATGGTTTTAGATTTACAGAAAAGCTATGAAGATAATACAGAGAGTTTCCATATACTCCACATCAAATATATCTTACCATTAACATTTTGCATTAACATGGTACATTTATCATAACTATTAGCTGTTATTGATACACTATTATTAACTAAGGTTCATAATTTATTCATATTTAAATTTTTTTACCTAATGTCCTTTTTTTGTTCCAGGATCTCATCTAGGGCACCACAGTACTGCTAGTGATCATGTCACTTTATGATCTTGCTGGCTATGACAGTTTCTAAGACTTTCCTTCTTTTTGATGATCTTGAAGGTTTTGAGGAGTACTGGTCAAGGTATTTTATAGAATGTCCCTAAATTGGGACTTGTTTGATGTTTTTTCATGATTAGACTGGGGTGATGAGTTTTGGGGAGGAAGACCACAGAGGTAAAAGTACCATTCTCATCACATTATCCTAAGAGCACATGCTGTTAACATAACTTATCACTATTGATACTAACTTTGATCACCTAGCTGAGATAATGTTTTTCAGGTTTCCTCACTGTAAATTTACTCTTTTTATTCTTAGGAAGTTTTAAACTATAAATTTAATTTCATTAATAGATATAGGGCTATCAATAACTTATCTCTTCTTAAGTTAGGTATGTGTTTGTCAAGGACTTTGCCTATTTTATTTAATTTGTTGAAGTTGTTGATGTAAATTGTTTATACTATTCCTTCATATCCTCTTCATGGTTTTAGAATCTGGAATACTGCCCCTCTCTCATTCCTAATATTAGTAATTTGTGTCTTTTCTCTTTTAATTTTCTCTATCTTTTCTTATCCTTGTAATGTCTATTTATCCGTCAGGCTGAGGGGGTTATAAATTTTACAGATCTTCTCACAGAATTAGCATTTGGTCTCATTGATTATTCTCTATTGTTATATTTTCCATTTTATTCATTTCATTTTGTTACTATTTATTTCCTTTTTTCTGATTACCTTGGCCTTCATTTGCTCTTCTTTTTATAGTATGTTCAGAAGGAAGCCTAGTTCATTGATTTTTCTGAGCTATCTATATCATATAAGCATATGATGCTATAAATTTTCCTCTAAGCACTGTTTTAACTGAAACCAACAAATTTTGATGTGTTATATTTCCCCTTTTTTTCCCCAGATATCTTCTAATTCCCCTTGTGATTTCTTCATTGACCCATGGGCTATTTAGTAGTATGTGGTTTAATTTCTAAATGTTTCTGCATTCTTCATTCCTTTGTATTGAGCCAAATTTCCATCTGGTACTATTTTCTCCCTGAAGAATTAACTTCCTGTAATATTTCTTATGGTGCAGGTTTGAGAGTGATAAATAGCTCCAATTTTGTTTATCTGAAAAAGTTTTTATTTCTATTTCACTTCTGAAAGCTATTTTTCTTGGGTATGAAATTCTAGATTGACAATTTTGTTTTATCAGTGCTTTAAATACATCATTCCAGGGGCTTCCATGGTGGCACAGTGGTTAAGAATCCACCTGCCAATGCAGGGGACATGGGTTTGAGCCCTGGTCTGGGAAGATCCCACATGTTGTGGAGCAACTAAGCCCATGCACCACAACTACCGAGCCTGCGCTCTGGAGCCTATGAGCCACAACTACTGAGCCCACGCACCACAACTACTGAAGCCCGTGCGCCTAGGGCCCGTGCTCCACAACAAGAGAAGCCACTGCAATGAGAAGCTGCACACCGCAACAAAGAGTAGCCCCCACTTGCCACAACTAGAGAACACCCACGCACAGCAACAAAGACCCAACGCAGCCAAAAAATAAATTAATTAATTTTTAAAAAAGAAAAAATTTTTTTTAAAATATGTCATTCCAGTGTCATCTGGCTGACATAGTTTCTGACAAGAATTCTTCTGACATTCTTATTTCTCTTTCTCTCTGTCTTTTTCTTTTGGCTGCTCGAAAAAATTTCCCTCTATTTCTGGGTTCCAGCAATTTGATTATGATATTCCTTCATGTGGACCCTACTTACATGTTTATCAGACTGCTAGATATTTTCTCACACATCACTGATACTCTGGGGTTTTTTCCCAATCTTTTTTTCTCTCTGTACTCGATTTTGAAGAGTTTCCATTGCTATGTCTTTTTTTTTCGGTGGTACGCGGGCCTCTCACTGTTGTGGCCTCTTCCGTTGCGGAGCACAGGCTCCGGATGCGCAGGCTCAGCGGCCATGGCTCACATGCCCAGCCGCTCCGTGGCATGTGGGATCTTCCCAGACCAGGGCACGAACCCGTGTCCCCTGCATCGGCAGGTGGACTCTCAACCACTGCGCCACCAGGGAAGCCCCATTGCTATGTCTTTACATTCACTAATATTTCTTTCTGATATATCTAATCTACTGTTAATTCTAGTGTGTTTTTAAATTTTGGATATTGTATTCTCCATCTTTAGAAGTTCCATTCAGATATTTTTATATTTTCCATTTCTTGCCTCATCATATTTGTCTTTTCCTGTACTTTCTTGACCAATGAAGCATATTTATAATTCTTAAAACCTTGTCTGCTATTTCTATCATATCTGTCATTTCCAGGTGTGTTTCTACTGATTATTTTTTCTCCTAATAATAGTTCACATTTTCCTGATTTTCCCATGCCTAATAATTTTTGGTTAGATAGTGGACATTGTGATTTTCACATTTTGAGGGTGCTAGATTTTGTTGTTGTTGTTCCTTTAAGAAGTGTAGGACTTTGTTATAGAAAGCTGTTAAGTTCCATGGAATATCTTTGTTCCTTTCGTGGCTTGCTGTTAAGTTTTCTTAGGGCAGGTCTCAAGCAGTCTTTAGTCTAGGTCTAATTTATCCCAGCTACTAAGGTGTATCTTCCTGGGGATTGTACCTGATATTCTTCATGTTACAAAGTCTGTCCAGTCTCACTGTTGAAAACACAAGTTATTCTTGTCCACATGTGAACTCTAAGAATGTTTAGCTTTTTGTTTGGAGGATTCTTTTCCCATATTCAGGTAACTTCCTTTCACATAGAGGCAGATCAGCATTCATCGAGACACTGGAGTGGTTCCTTCTACAGATATCCAGAACTCTTTCTCTGGGAAGCTCTTTTTTTTTCCTTCGGCACTCTGTCCCACAAATCCTAGTCACCTTGCCTCCCACCTCCCCCAGTTCTGATCTCTTTATCCTGAACTCAGCATGATCGTCAGATTGTTTGGGACCCCTTCCCTGCAACACCACCAGGAAATTGCCTGCAGGCACGAAGCTGGAGAAATTGTAGGGCTAATCTCGTTTGGTTCCATTCTCTCAGCAATATCGATCATGTATTGCCTGCCGTCTGATTTCTAAAAAACATTTAAAAAATAATTTTGTACAAATTTCTATGACACTTTGCTTCAAGCATGAGAGTAAATCCAGTCCCTGCATTCTATAATGGGAGAAAGCAGACGTCCATGGTATTCTTTTAAGAAATTTTGTGTTGGCGGGGGGAGAAACAGTAGCTTAAAATTTAGACAGAGGCAAGGGAAACTTCGTCTTTCTGTTGGAAAACATGTTTCCTTCTGTGGGCAAGAGAGAATGAACAAAGGATAAATACCATTAGAGCTAAAGTCTGCAAGTAAAAGAAAAAAAAGCAACAGTTTTTCTCTGCCCTCACAGTACTTCTGACACTGTACATTAGACAATTCTCACACTAACTACCCGGAATTAGCACAGCCCCCCACCCCCAGGTTAAGGGCTGAGCCCCGCAAAGCTGTCCCCACTTTAGACACCAATTGCAAGTCCCACGTTGTGACCTGCACTTCTGACCAAGCAACTGTAAATCACGGCTCCCACAATTCCCTCCTTGGGTTCAATAATTTGCTAGAAAATCTCACAGAACTCAGGGAAACGCTTACTTACGTATTTTATATATTATAAAGGATACAACTTGGGAACAGCCAATGGATGAGATGCATAGGGCAAGTCTGGGGGTCAAGGTACACAGAGCTTCCACACCATCTCCAGGTGTACCACTCTCCCGACACCTCAGTGTGGTCAGGAATCGGGAAGCTCCCTGAACCCCTTCGGTTAGGGATTTTATGGAAGCTTCATGACATAACACAATTGATTAAATCACTGACTATCAGTGATCCATCAACTCAGCCCCTCTTCCCTTCCTAGAAGTGAGAGGTGGGGCTGAAAATTCCAACCCTCTAATCGTATGGTGGTTGCAAAGAGTCCCCCATCCTCAGAGACAAGGCATAAGTCACCTCATTAACATAAACTCGGGTATGGTTGAAAGGGGGTCCTTTCACCCTGATCACTCCAGTCCAAATATTATAACCAAAGATGCAAGAGCATCTTATCACTTAGGAAATTACCAGGGTTTTAGGAGCTCTGGCCAGGAGCCAGGGACGAAGACCAAAATACACATTTCTTATTATATCACAATATCACAGCAATACTGGGCAGAAAGTTCCAAGATGCTCGTTTCTGGTGACATTTATTTTCTCTGTGATGTGGGAGTTACAGTAATCCAGTAAAAATGGTAAAAGACGTAAGGTTTAGAGAGCAGCTGGTAGAGGCACGGCGTGCAAAGTAGAGCTAATTAGGGAAGATAAAAACAGACGGGTGACCAGACTAGAGGACCCGTATTGGAAACCGTACATTTGTAACGATGCCAATCAAGGAGAAAGGTGAGTTGGCTGGCAGGAGCAAACCCTGTTTGAAATGATGTGCTTGACTGTGGAGATCACTGCTCAGGAAACCCAAGGTTCACATACGCTGAGTGCTAATGAAAGTCGCTCTCAGGGCTGCCTCAGCCACCAGACACCCAAGCAAGGGCGATGCACCATGAGTGGAAGGGGCTGCATTCCCAGCCCCATTCTCAGGTCTGGCTGTAAAGCCTTCCTGGGGTTCCCGGCTCTTGTTACTCTACTAAAAATAGAATAGAGTTCATCCATGGTCAGACGTTGAGGTCAGAAACACGCCCTTAACTCTTGGGAGAGAGCACCCACTGTGGGGGTGGGGTTGGGCTGCTGGAGCTTTCAGAGAGGTGCTGGGTGGACAGGCCAGTTGGCTTCACCTGTATGGAGCACACACGAGGCCTTTCCTCTGGGCCTAGTTTGCCTGGCAGCCCTCCCCAGCTCTAGCTTTGGATTTGCCTATATTCTCAGTTTATTACCCAAGGTTTGTCCCAATTTTATATGACAAGTGTCTGAGCGTCCCCAGCCAGGTCCCCATTCTTTCCTTCACAAGCTGAGGTCTGGCCTCCCATCAGGGGCTCTTCCAGACCTTGCATATGAATTAGTAAATTGTGCCCCTTTTTTATAAGTGTGCGTAGTCCCACGTGAGGGCCCCTAGCTTCACAGGTGGAATGGAGGTGAGATCTCAGCCCCTGCCCACCTCCTTGGCCAGCTGCCCTGGCACCGTGTATGACCCACATGCCTGTGCACAGCTGCCATGTGCCCTTGATCTTTTTACCTTGTTTTCCTGACTTCTTTCTTGGTACTAACAATTCATAGTGGCTTTGCCTGCCCAGCAGGTCCCTGGACTCTTAATTTGCTGGTTGTTGTTAGTCAGTTCATTTGATCCCCCAGGCTGGCCCCAATCCTGTCCAGGTTTCCAAATGATACCTGCGGCCTATCTGCTTCGTACTGCTAATCCTTGAACCAGTGCTGGTCAGGACAAGAATTGTCTTAGGAGAAACCGCCTCTCCACTGGGGGTGTGAATCTAGTGTCTGCCAGGGTCTGCCATCCAGGTTGCGTGCAGTGACCTGAGTTCCTGGGACCCCTTATGGGAACTGAGCTGTGGCTTCCCCACCCACCCCACCCTCAGCTGTCAGTCCACACGACCAGCCAGGCCTTCCCCCCTTCCGTGTTCCTGCTAGCCACTCTCATTTCCAAAGGAGCCCGGACCATGCCCTTTAAACCCACACTGATCAGCTGGCCTTGTTCTGACCCCTCCCCCGCATGCTGCCAGGCCTCCCCTGACCCTGAGCCTGACCCGCAGGGTCTTTGTGGGAGGACTTCATTGCTTGTGGGGTCTGGGCGTCCTCCTGAGCCCAGCGTTTGCTTTGGGATCTTCCCCTGCTCCTGAGCTCCACCCTAGTGCCTGGGAGTGTTGACACATGCAAACGTGAAAGTCCAATATCAAACTTCAGTGCTTTGAGAAAGTTCCGGTAGGAGAAGAGTCGGAAGCTGATAGCCAGAAACGAGGCCTGGGAATGGGCCAAGGCAATACTTCTCTATCGTGTCCTTTTGACACAAAACGAATCAACAATAGATCGAAGAAAGAAATGGACCGTTTTATTCGCGCCCGCCTGAGGTTGTAACCCGGGAGACAGTCTTTCAGAAAGCTATGAGGATTATTCTGCCCGCTAGGGGTCAAAGTAGAGTTATATAAGTTTTTGAGACGAAGGGTTATATCGGTGCGTCGAATGGCATACTGACAGCTTACACAGTCCGGCTCTGTGTCTATAAAGCGAGGAGGGGGCCATCGTGAGCCCTTGGAGGATTAAGAAGGAAGGATGCCCCCCGAGGAGGTCTGGTTAATACACACTGAAGGGGAGGGAGGAGGCCCAAACAGGCAGAGGAAATTCAATGCTTAAATTAAAATTCTATGCTTAAATTTTTCTCGTCTTGCCATAACATATGAATTTCATTTTGTCAGTCCTGTGAAACACTAGTTCCACAGGGCATTTTACAGATGAAAAAAAAGAATCCATCTGGTCAGATATATTTGAGACATCTGAAATTAGAAGCGGCTAAACAGACTCCTTTGCTGCTGGACTTCTCAGGGCTGTTATTACGCTAATACCTGTGATACACCTGCAGGGGAATTGGAGCGCAGCAGCTCCCAAACTTACCTGATTACAGAGCATCTGCAGAACACTCTTGGGGAAAGTTGGGGCGTGCATCTTCGTCTTGCCTGTTTCCCGTTGTTGCTTTATCAGGGATTGTCACAGGGAGCCCTCAGGTGAGGGGGAGCTGCTGGGCCTCCCTGCGATCACGTCGGCGTCTTGTGAAGCTGAGAAATAACACACAGGGCGGCGGCTGCTGCTCTCTGGGTGCAGCCCCTTCAGCACCAGGCCTGGGTGATCTCTGTCTACATGCGCGTTGACTGTCTCGCTTTTGCCTTCTCAAACCTGCCGTAAATATGCTAATACGTGCCTTTGAAACAACTGGCCTGCTCGTTTCAGAATGATGGGTTTTCTCTTCCAGCCCTTATTGAACTCTTTGATTAAAGCTGTCTTTAAGGCAAGTCCTCTTCTCAGTTCTCATCCCCACCCCACCGGTGAAAGAACACGTCGGGGAGGAGAACCTTTTAAATAATGAATCACCACTTCCACCCCAGACTTCGTGCTCGTCTGATCCCACTGGAGGCCGCTTTCCACAACAAAACAGGTCTCCCACCCTGCATCGCTCCATCTGTAATGAGCAGGTGAGGGCTCTGCTTCCTGGGATGAAGATGCTCCGTGGTGACTGACCTCTAAGGAGAGGAGTGCTCATGGGGAGTGAAGAGCGTCCAGGGAAATCTGGAGGCCTGAGTCCTCAGCACTGTGCAGTAGACTTAAAAAAACACAAAAAGTTGAGATGTTCATATTTCCATAGCGCAAGTTCTCACAAAACAGAGTTTCTGGTAGACCAGGCTTCAGACTCCCAGGAGGGGCTGGGATCAGGAACTTGGAGGGACTGGGTGTTCAGCAGCCCCTCTCTCCTGTTGGGTGCACCACGGTCTGCAGGAAGGGGACTTGGAGATGTGCAAGGCAGGGCCCTGGCCTCTTCCAGCAGTACTGTCGGGGAGATGAATAGGTACAGGAATAGGTACCATAGAGTAACATATGGGCTATATGCACGCATGCTGTACCAAGTAGGCAGAATAGAGCTGGGAGGAGAAAGAGCCCCGCGGGGACGTAGAGAACAGACTGGTGGTTGCCAAGGGAGAGGAGGGTGGGGGAGGGATGGACTGGGAGGTTGGGGTCAGCAGATGCAAACTGTTATATACAGAATGGATAAACAACAAGGCCCTGCTGTATAGCACAGGGAACTATATTCAATATCCTGTGATACACCATCATGGAAAAGAATATGAAAAATAATACATGTATATATATATGTATAACTGAATCACTTTGCTGTACAGCAGAAATTAACACAGCGTTGTAAATCAACTCGACTTCAATCAAAAGAATAACAGGAAGCCCCATGGTTGGGTCTCTGCAGCAGGGCTCACGCCAGAGGCCGCCTCTGAGCTGAACTGCAGGTTTCGTGGGCAGCAAAGGAACTTCTTGGCGCCGCCCCTGCCCCCATTTCCCTCACATTTCCACTGCCTCACAGAAAACCGGTTTAATTCTGGCATCTGTCTCTTGCCAACACAGTCCGTGTGCTTTGGGAAAGGTCTGACTCTCCTTAAGCCCCTCAGCAGCTTCCGGTCCCCTGGCCCTATCATCGTTTTGGGGTGGGGAGTGTGCTCCATGTGGGCCTAAGCAGGGTAAACTTCGAGAGTCTTGCTTGGGATTCTGGGACAGAAGCACCGCTTCTCCCACTGGACACCAATGAGAAAAGCCTGCCGTGTTCTTGCACATGCGAGCCACCCGACAACCACAGGGGAGCCCCTAAGCTGGACAGCTAACTGGAGAAATAGAAAGTCTCCAGTGCCACCCCTGAGCCTCTGATGAACTGAACCTGAAGCCTCTCTGTCTGGTCAGAGCTCCCTCCAGCTCTCGAAGGAAATGAAGCCCAGAAAACGCTGGGAAATTGGGTCTGTGGTGCATTTCGAGACACAACTCCCGGCACTCACTCCTCTGAGGGACCGGTGTGAAGGGAGCTGCTATAACCGTCAACCCAGGCCCCCCTGCCCAGGCCAGCAAAGTGGGTGCCCAGCCCCCGTCCACTCCACTCACAGGAGGCCTCAGTTAGGGAGCAGATCAGCCAGGGTTGCCGGGGACTTTGCCGATTCCAGCACTGAAAGTCTCACGTACCATCAGTGCCAGGGAAACCAGGACAGCTGGTCACCCACCATCCAATCGAGTCTGCAGGAGAGCACAGCTGACTGGCAGAACCCATGCCAGCCAGCAGGAAGGAGGTGGTGCCTCTGGGTTGCAAAGGTGGGGTTCACTGCCTGACCGAAAATCAAAATGCGGGGAGGGTGTTTGAGCGCTTTTGCGCAACTGAGAATGACAAAAGTACAATAAACCACATCTCCAGACTCCCCAGGTCCGTGAACAAGCCTTAGCCGCTCCTAACTGGGCTCACAGCCAGAGCATCCCACCTGAGCCAGGAGGCTTGCTGGCAGCTTGAGCTGAATTGCGAGCGGTTGCCCCAGTGATAGTCACAACGGGGTAGGTCACGTGGCTTTCTTCCTGGGATTGCAGATCTAGCGTGTTGTACCTTGGGGCGCTGGGACAAAGGAGTGAACACTAAGTTGAGTCGACAGAAAGGGAGAGTCATAAAATTTATTTTATTTATGAAATGAGACAAGATTTAAAGTTTTAACCCTCGATGAGAGTTGGGCCACCTTTCTGTGAATATGGTGTTTTGACTCTGGTGCCAAGGTCCAGACGACCAAGCAATAAACTCGAAGACCCTGAGCACAGATCTACATGAACCAGCATGTGAGTGGAGGAGGGGCGCAGGAGGCGGGGTCTCACAAATGGTTTATAAAACTGTCTGGCGGTGCATTCCGCAGCTGAAGCATGCCCGTCAGCGTCAATTACAGTTGCTGCTGAAATACGCGTGACAGGACCAGTCCCCTGCAGGCCTGGGCAGGCAGCCACCCAGCCTGCAGGGCAGTGACACCCCGTATGAAGCCCCGTTTGGGGCTCGTCTGATGGGACAGCAGCGAGTCTCCCGCCCGCAGCCGGCCACCACCTCTGACAGCAGCGGTTGTAGCACAAAAGCCACCAGGGAATGCCATCCACCCACTCTCAGGGGCAGAGGGGCTGAGGGACGGATGAGCTCTGCTCTTTGCCGGATCCTTCTACCGTGCTCTCAGGTAGCCCAGGTGAGTGTCAGGTAGCCTGGCAAGGCAGGCAGGACAGGTGGTGTGATATCTGTTCTAGAGACGAGTCAACTAAGACTCCAAGGGAGTGTGACGCACCGTCATCTACAGGGAGTAAGACGAGGCCCAGTGAGAAAAGATTTGTCACGGGTGACTCTCTGCCTTTCACGGGTTAGAGGCAGAGAAAGGAAGCAGAACTCATCTTATTTGCTAAAGTTCAATCAGCAACAACAAAGTCCATCATTTTTAACTGTTTGAATATCTCCGAATATTCCCCTTCTTTGGGCAGATTCATTTCACTCTGCAGTGGATTGATTTCTGCTTTAGGGCCGAGCTGTCAATATTTGATAAACGCATTCTCTGTGGCATTTTTTTTTCTTTTATTCCACAGAGAAAGAACTAAGTGGCCTGAAGTTGCCCGACATATTCTAAACACAGGAAAGGAGCAATACCAGAGCAACTTGCCCGTATCAACCCCTGGAAAGTGTCTGAGGCCCCGTGCACTTCCCTGCCGTTCTGCCTCAGGCTGATGGGCTCACGTTCGGTAGAACTTCACCACCTGCCTAAATCATCTCGCCAGCGGAAACTTCACTCTCCTTTCTGCGCGTTTCTGGACCTCCCCCTCCCATACCATTCAGAGCCATCTCTGCGGCCCTCATCCCTCACCAGCTGCCATCTGTTCTGCACAGGGGCTCTTCCGGGTTCCCTGCCAGTGCCCAGCTCTGCCTCCTCCCCGCCCGCCCCCGCCCCTCCCCTCACTGTCAGGGTCGTTAGAGTCCTGCCCACACCGACCCTCACCGAGGGCATCCCAGGATGGACCCTTCAGCCATACTTGTATTCCATGCGCTTAACTGTTTGGGGGAGGGGGATGCATTTTTCTCAATCCAGCCAATTGGATTTTCCGTTCCTAGGGATCTGGAATTGAGCCTCAGAGATCACCCTTAAAATCTGCTAGGTGGCAGGACTGGGCCTGGGAGGGCCACGGCTAGCCCATCAGCCCTGAGGTAGAGGGAGCAGGGACTTTACTTGAGAAGTGTGAAGCAGACCCGGGAGGCTCTGAGAGGTGGTGGCACGCCGGGCTTGTGGAGATCTCCGCCCCGAGGGCCAGCCCCTTTGCAGCCTGGCCCCATTGCCTGTCTTCGCCCTTATTGCCTACTTATGCTGGGGGATTTCTGTGTCTTGTTCTCATAACCATTGCTGCTGTCGACCTCACTTTTAATTTGGTGGGAAGATGTAGCTGACGGCCTCTGCCCCCATCTTAACTGCAGCTTTCTCCGACTCTAGCTTTGCCTTCTCAGGGGGAAATCGGATATAATCTGATCTCTATGTGTTATGGGCTAAATTATGTTACCCCCAAATTCATGTATTGAATTGGTTCCTCAGGATGTGACTCTCTTTGGAGACAGGGCCTTTAAAGAGGTAATTATGTCAAAATGAGGCCATCAGGGTGTCCCTAATGCAATCTGACTGGTATCCTTATAAGAAGAGGAGATTAGGACACAGGCAAGCACAGAGGAAAGAGAACAGGAGGATTATGTGAAGACACAGGGACAAGATAGCCATCTACGCACCAAGGAGAGAGGCGTCAGGAGAAACCAGCCCTGCAGACACCAGGATCTTGGAATTCCAGCCTCCAGAACTGGGAGATGATAGCTGTTTAATCCCCTGGTCTGTGTAGCTTGGATGGCGGCCCCAGTGGACTCAACACTATAGACCTCCGTCTTCCTTGCCTGGGGCTTGCTCACATCATTCCTCACGAGGCCGGCCCCTGGCCCTTCAAGGAGTCGCTGCCCCTCCAACGTACCTGGGAGCCATCACCCTGCCAGGCTCCTCTGCCCCGTCTCACGCCTTTACCTCCCTGCCCAGGTGAGGTGCCGGCTGGCTACCGTGCGTGGCTTCCATTTCCTCTCACCCTACAGACCCCGCCGGTGGCCTCGGTGGTACAATGCCCTCCTCAGTTGAGCACGACACGGTTGACCTTGACTGACATTCCCACCGAGAGGGCCTCCCGCCAGCTCCCCTAACAAATGCCCGTCACCAAACATAGCATGAGTGTCCGGATTCCTAACTCTCCCATCACCCCGCTTCCTTGGCCTTCCTTACTGCAAAGCTCCAAAGAGTTCATTAAATCCTCTCCCTCATTTCCCCTCCTCCTTCTCTCTCTCTTTATTTGATGTTAGACTTTCAGCTGTATCTTATTGTGTTAGAGCCCAGAGCTCGGTCCCTGGCCACCTATGCCCAGCTTCACTGCATCCTTGGTGTCCTCAGCCGTCCCTCCGTGCCCGGGACTCACACGTCCATCTCAGGCCTCGCCTCCCTCCCAAACTGCAGACACTCACATCCACGGCTCCGTGACGT
Source organism: Orcinus orca (assembly GCF_937001465.1). Lineage (NCBI taxonomy): Eukaryota > Metazoa > Chordata > Mammalia > Artiodactyla > Delphinidae > Orcinus > Orcinus orca. Next base: position 7,909,032 of record NC_064572.1, read on the forward strand.
CTCAGGGGAGTCTCTGCAACGCCTTGCACTCAACACATGCAGCAAGTAGCCCCTGGTCGTTTCCCAAGAACCGGCCCTACCTCCTGCCTTCCTGCTCTGCTGAGGGCAGCTCGGGGCAAAGTCCTCAGGGTCAACCTCTCTCTCCCAGATCCCACTTTCCACCTGCGGGAAATCTGGTTGGTTCTACCCTCAAAACACACAGAAGCAGACCCTTTTCACCTCCTCTGCTATCCCCACCCTGGTCTGAGCCACCTCCCTGTCTCAGAACCTTCCTGAAAGATCCTCTTGCTCCTGTCCTGCGAGCGCCCCACCATCAGACCTCAGCACAGCAGCCAGCGTCCATCAGGTCTCCGCTGCCCCCAAATTCCCCGAGGTTTTCGTTTCACGCAGAGTAGAAGCCAAGTCCCTACAGCAGCCCGCGGGGGTGCCACGTGCCCAACTCGCTGCGACCTTTGACCCGGCTCTGACCTCCTTCCCTCCACTCCCGTTTTGTTCCAGAAACACTGGCCTCCCCCGTTCACCCCGCAGGCCAGACAAGCTCCCGTGGGGAGCTTCCAGCTTCCTGCCTGGAAGGCCCTCCCCGGGGCTTGTTGGCTAATTCTCTCACCCCCCTCCAGTCTGGGCGCGGTGAGGTCCGCCGGGCCACCCCTTCATGCTGCAGCCTGACACCCCCCGTGCCGTCCCGCACTCTGCTTGCCCTTCCGTCCGCCCCACTTCCACCTTCCAACGCAGTGTTCACTAAGTGCCTTACTCGTTCCGTGTCATCTCCCTGTAGGTGTCATGGCTCATCTCATCGCTGTGCTGGAAAGTAAACCCCAGAGGGAACCCAGGCCGCTTGGGGCTCTGATGTCACCCAGTTCCCGGGACAGCGCCCAGCGCCGGGCCTGCACCTCATAATACTGGTTGAACAAGTAAGCAGAACCCTTCACCCAGGCCACCCACCACTGTCCTCCAGCCCTGCAGAAACACCCTCCCCCGTGGGGACCATCCCCCACTTCTCCACAGCCTGCCCTTGACACTCCTGCCTGGGAGCCCACCCAAGGTCAGACACACTGCAGCCGACCCTGACAGGCGCGTAACCGCAGTACGTCCTGAAGTCATCTATTAATCTTTTTGAAAACCCTGAGCTGCTTTTAGTCTGTCACTCCGCCCCCCATGCCCATTGGATCAAGTTCAGACTACAGGCCTGCAGGCCTGCCTCCACCTACGGAGGCCCTCCGTCCAGGGGCCGCCCGGAGCGCAGCTGTCCGCACACCTCCGTCGCCACCGCCTCTCTGCCTGTCACCTGTCCCACTTTTTGCATCCCCCATCCTGCACTCCTCCTCCCAGAATGCTCACACTTTTGGCTAAATTATACTCATCCTTCAAAGCCCAACTCAAACTCTCCTTCACGACCCTTCCCGGGCACTCCAGTCCACATTCACCTGTGCTTTTTCTGAATTCTCATAACCTCAATTGAGGGCGGCTTCTGATTTAAAGCCAGATCAATGCAGCGGCCAATTAAGGACAGCAAACCTTTTCTCGTTTGGAAACCCAAAAGAGGTTTTGATAGAAACCTGGCTTGCTCGCTATCACATACATTGCATTTAAAACTTTCTGTTGACCTCTTAATTGTCCTCGCCCAGCATTTTGCCACTTTATTTATTGCCTTCCTAGCTATTCCTTCTGTCTGTGTTCTGTCTTTCAAACAAGGCAATAAGTTCCTCGAGGGTAAAGGGTGTTTTATAGAGCGATACCTTGATTAGAAATTCCTCAGGAGCAAAGCTCATTTATTCAAAGTCGACTATCTTCAAAAATAAAAACAAAACCTCTTCAGGACTTCCCTGGTGGCTCAGTGGTTAAGAATCCACCTCCCAGTGCAGGGGACATGGGTTGGAGCCCTGGTCCTGGAGGATCCCACATGCTGCGGAGCAACGGAGCCCGTGCACCACAACTACTGAGCCTGCGTGCCACAACTACTGAAGCCCACGCGCCTAGAGCCCGTGCTCCACAACAAGAGAAGCCCGGGCACCGCAACGAAGAGTAGCCCCCGCTCGCAGCAACTAGAGAAAGCCCGTGTGCAGCAACAAAGACCCAATGCAGCCAAAAATAAATAAATAAATTTATTTTTAAAAACCCCAAAACAAAAAACCTCTTCATAAGTCATTCTAAGCAGAGCTGCCTGCTTACAGCTGCATGTCAGAGATACTTCAGTGCTCTTCCTGCTTGTCTCTACCCGTCCTGGAGTCAGCAGGGCCTGCTGAGGGGGTGTGGGAGTCTGGAGGTTCGCCCTGGATGCCTAGAACCGCTCCGTTCTCATCTGCAGCCTCAGCAGCGCCCTCTTCAGGCCTCTCGGGCTGATCTCCGGGACCCACCTTCACCTCCCCACTCCACAGCCCAGTCTGGAGCAGAGGGACCTGGGGGGCTGCCCTTTCTGTTTGGTGATGAATTGAAACCCATTTCCTCTGCCTTGTACACACTACACTAGAAGGTATGAGATTTTTCTGAAGGCAGAGATTTTTCTCTGTGTTCTTCATCCATGTTCCCAGTAATCTAGAATAGAGCTTGGCAGAAAGTGCATAGTCACAAAAGTCTTTGCAGAATGGGTGACTCAGCTCAGTGGGAGTTTATACTTTGAACCCTTTACCCCCCCTTACTCAATGAAATGCTCAGCAATTATCTTCTTGGGGGAGAAATGTTCTCCCTTCCTGTACTCTTTAAGCAAAAATACCCCCAGAAATGACCCCTAGGCCTGTTCACCTGATCCTGTAGCTGGCCTGACCGGGCCGGGGGTGAGCTGATTCCCAGACCAGCTGTGGCCGCCCCCACCACCAGCCGAATCAGCAGCCTGCAGGCTCGTTAGGCCTCTCCCTCCGGCCTTCTTCTCTCCAGGACTACCTCGTCCCTCACCCCTACAGAAGTCAAACCTTTCTTCTGCTCCTTCCTCCTTAACATTGACCCAGCTCTGCCCTCACCTCCTTCCTGGGACCTCTAGACACACCACGGCACGTGTCCAGCACCTTTGGCCTCACTTGGGATCTGATTCGAGAATTACTTTAGTATAACCTCTCTTTTCTGACATTCTGGGACATCCTGGAGTATTTCTCTTCCTGGTTAAGAAGTTTCTAAAAAGACATTCTTCTTGGGGATGAAACATCTCTGCTAACAGAGGTATGGATAATTTAGGTGTTTTGTGTGAACCTCCGAAGGAATTAGATCCAGAGCAAAAAAATGCTGTGGAGCTGAGTTTAATCCTTAGCAGCTCGAGAACAGGAACCCCACAGTGTACATTTTTGGTTCCCTTTCACTCTTTAGAGAAGTTCTAAACCCAGCACAGACCTGTGATAAACAAGTGTTGAGTAACTGATTGACAGACAGCCGGATGTTTCTGTCTGGCTGCAACGTGTGAGTTTTTTTCTTCTTTTTTTATTTAAGGAAAAATTGTGATTATTTTCACTGCAATTATTCTTCAGATTTCCCTTCTTTTTTCTTTATTCTTTTTTTCTCCCGAGTTTTCAGTTTGAACATTTTTAAATAAACAACGTTGAAAGAATAGGATAGTAACCCCATTATGCTCTCCACCTGGATTCAACAATGAACATGTTTCCGTATTTGTTTTCTCCCTATATGTTTATAACTCTATATGTTTATAAATACTTCTTCGCTGGGTCATTTGAAAGTAAGTTGCATAAATAAATTTATTTTTAAAAAAAGGAAGAAAGGTGCAGACATCACGACACTTCACCCCTTAAGTACTTCAGCCTGCATCTGCTAAGAATTAGAACATTTGTCGACATAACTACAATGGCATTATCAGAGCTAAAAAGTAATAACCATTTCAAAATATAATCTAATATCCCTTCATTTATTCTTCAATTGGAGACGTTTGCCTTTTGATTACACAATGACTTTGTTTTCCAAAATTGAATTCTACTCACTGTTCCCTACAAATTCACCAGATTTCACAGGGGTGGGAAAGACCTATATAGTTCATTGCAGTCTCTGGTTCTGGGGTGATAACGGGTTAGTCAAGCCCAAAGGACGGGTTGTTTCTGAAACAGGCCATGTCCATCCTCAAGTACGAGCAGGAGTGTTGTTTTGGGCCACTGGGGGCTGCCCGGATCCCACATGGCTGTCGCAGGCTCTGAGCCCTACAGCTGTAAGTGTACGACCTCGCTCTCTCTTCAATCTGTTACGAGTGTCCTTTACCTACTTGCCTTGCAGAATTTAAACACTGTAAACGAGCCAGCTCCCCTCTTGCCAATTCTGATTTGGTAGGTGTGGGGTGGGAATCTCAGGACATCTTATTTTTACAAAGCTCTCCAGGATTAGAAGTCTGGCGGGGGGAGAGGGGGGATGGAAAACCCCCATGACACGGTCTGCCCACACAACACTTCTCTCTACATCTTACGTGTATGTGTTTGTGGGTTTTGTAAGATGATTCCAATTATCTTCGGATGTGAGTGGTGTATAAACTATAAATAAATGAGAGACTTTCCCAGCACACCATGCACATGTTCCAGTCTTGGGACTCTGCAGCTGAAGCAGGGAGGGGGCGTTGCTGTGAGCTTAGAGTGAACGACCTGGTTCTGCACTTAGCCCTGCTAGGTCGTAGTTGCATGGATGATTTGGAAAACTTACCTGAATTCTCTGAGCCTCAGGTGGTCCTCCAAGATGAGCAGAGTAATACCTCATGAGGATTCAGTGAGATGTGCCTGTGAAAGCACTTTATCAAAGATGCAGTAGGAGTCCAGTCGAGTTGGAGGTCTATTCACCCAGACCCCAGGTGTATGCAGGGGACCACTAGGGCAAGTGTGCCAGGGGTTCAGGTACCCCAGGAACCGAGCCCTCCTGGGAAGAAGCCCGTCGTAAAGGAGGGCAGCAACCGTGGGCTGGAGGGGAGGAGGGAGAAGAGTACTTCTGAGGTTAGGGGAGTATAGCTGCTGGCCACCAGAAGGTTCTCCCCCAAGCCCCCGCTCAGGATGTGCAATACAAGAGTGTACAACAACTCGTCATCTCTGCGGAGCGTGGACAGGGCAAGGCCCGCAGTGCTTGCTCGGCAGCTCTCGGGCTCACTCTAACCACGGGCAGCCCGCCCTGCACACGCTCCAGCAGAGATGGCACTGCGGGGAGCGCTGGTGGCATCGCCACCCCCGGGACGGGTTTTCTGGGAGCCCTGGGAGAGAGGATTCACATGGGCGGGAGGCGGGCGAGAAGAACACCCTGGGCTGACAACAGGGCTGTCGTGGCGATGTTCTCCTTGTCCCAGGCACTCAGTGGGGGAAGAGCCATCTGGAACGAAAGGGGCCATTGTGCTGACTCCCCAGCTCTAGTCTGGACCAGGAGAGGCTGGGGTGACTCCCGGCAGAACGATCCAGAATGAAGAACAGGGATGAGGCGTGTAGCCTCCCCATGGCTTGATGTTCCCCTAACGTGGGACGAGGAGGCCGTGTGGACGCTTCCGGGATGCTCTGTTCCCAGAGGGTGGGTTGTGATGGCTGTTGAGGACAGGAAGTGGTGACGGGGGCGGCGATGCTGCCAGGGTTCTGGATGGAGGCTGATGAGCGAGGCTGAGTTTCACTGACGTGTTACAGAGACTGAAAGGGAGGCAGTGATTCCTCATCCTTTCTGATTATGTTACTAAAGCATAACTTGCATATAGCAAGTGCATCTGTCATAGGTGTCCAGTCCATTGGACTTTTTCACAAACTCAGCACATCCGGTAACCAGCGCCCAGACCCAAACCCAAAAGGTCCTCAATTTCCCCAAAGACTCTCCTGCTCGCTGAGCTGGCGTGGGCAGGTAATACAACAGCGCTGGGCCCCACGATAAAACTGGAATAATAACAGTGTTTATTTCATCCGGCTGTTGTGAAGATTAATAATAATCACGGAAAGTAATACACGAACAGCACTTGGAACAACGCCTGGCGTGTAGTAAGCACGTCGTTAATATTTACATCTCCAGGGCAATTGAATTCTTTAACCTAAATGACATCGATGAATTATTTCTCAGTCTCAATTCAAGTCAGGAAATTTCTGGGAAGATTATCAGGTGGTCAGTGTATGTATCCACTGGGTGTGGGAGGGACAGCAGTCCTCGACTCGCCGTGGATGGGACTGTTGTGCTTCAAAGTGTCCCCTCGCATTAAAGCCAGCTCATGGGAGGACCCAGGCAGCACTCTTTAGTATCTTCTTTTTACAATAGCCTCTGTATAAACACACTTCAAATTTTGCGGGGGAAAGAGTTCAGATTATCCAATTTCAGTGTATAATATTTTAGTCCTATTTAAGCAGTTAAAAGTTTGTTTTTCTTTTCTCTCCTAATTTCTCTCCTTATTTTCCTCCTATTAAAATATGTTAGAACTGCTAGACATGACCTTGGAACGCACACTGGTCTCATCCACTTTTGTAAATTGTCCTCGTCACGTTTTTAGCCCCTTGTAGGGCATCACGTACTCATGCAGTTATCCCGTCTCCTTAGGTCCACTAGTCTGGACCAGCTCCTAACCCTTTCCTTGTCTTGCATCATAGTGACATTTCTGAAGAACACAAGCCAATTATTTTACAGACTGTTCTTCAATTTTGTTTTTTTTTCAGTATTTATTCGCTATGAGATTCAAGTTATGCATCCTTGGCCAGAATACCCAAGTGGTGTGTCGTGTCCTTCTCAGGGTATTTCTGCAGACACAGGATGTCCACCTGACCCTCATGAGTGAGTCATTTGATCACCTGGCCAGGGTGCTGCCCAGTCTCTCCACTGTACTGGTTTCCCTCTGTAACTAATAAGTATTCTGATGAAAGACATTTGCAGACCTTGTAAATGTCCTCCCTCTCATCACACTCCCCTGTTCCTCCCCTGCAAGCCCTGCCACACACACACACACACACACACACACACACACACACACACACACTTTAGAATCTATTGATGAGTCTTCTCCAATCTTACTATGATGGTTGCAAAACAATGATTTTCATCTTCACCTTCCCTTCACCTTTATCAGTTGGCATTCTACTGAAAGAAAGAGCCCTCCCATCTCCTCTATTTATTTAGATATTAATTATCAGCATGTACTCATAGATTTCTATTTTATTCAATATTTATTGTGACACATATATGTCCTAGATTTAGCCAATGGGTGCCCTTCAAGCTGGCTCCTGTGACCTTTTAACCAGCCCCTCCCCCTTTCTTTTGGGCTGCATGCGGGCTTTCTCTAGTTGCGGCAAGCGGGGGCTACTCTGCTTTGCGGTGCGCGGGCCTCTCACTGCTGTGGCCTCCCCCACTGCGGAGCACAGGCTCCGGACGCGCAGGCTCAGCGGCCATGGCTCACGGGCCCAGCCGCTCCGCGGCATGTGGGATCCCACGAACCCGAGTCCTCTGCATCGGCAGGCGGACTCCCAACCACTGCGCCACCAGGGAAGCCCTGACTTTACTTTCGAATATGTAGGACATTAACATGTTTTCAGAAGTCAAGCCTAGAAGAAAGTTGACAGGTGTCAGTCCTCCTGTCCCTTCTGCCTCTTCCTACCACTCCTTACAGGTAACTCATTTCATTGTTTTCTGGTTTATCATTGGTGTGTCTGTTGCCCAAATAAACAGATATTTGTATGTTTTCTTATTTTCCCTTCTTTCTTACACAAAAAGTAGCACACAATATATAAGCTATTGCACTTTGCGTTTAATATTTCATTTCATATTTAATAATATATCCTCGAAATCACTCCATATCTGTTCACAAAAGTCTTCCTTAGTCTTTTTTATACCCCTCCCAATACAGTATCTGGTCAAGTTTTCAAATTTTTGCCAGTTTGTTGGGGGGGATAACCAGTACCTCTGTAGTTTTAATTTGCAACTCTTTTATGAGTAAAGTTTAACCTCTTTTCACATATTTATGAACTCATAAGATCTTTACTGTGAATTGTCTGTTTATGTGTTTTGCCCATCTCAGTGTTTAACTTCTTTATATATTAGTGATAGTACCTTACCCCTTTATCTATGATAGGTGTGGAAACAGTTTCTTCCAATTTGTCATGTCGTTTTATTGTGGTAAAATATACATAACATAAAATTTACCATTTGAATCATTTTTTTAAATTAATTAATTAATTTATTTTTGGCTGCCTTGGTCTTTGTTGCTGCGCACGGGCTTTATCTAGTTGCAGCGAGCCGGGGCTACTCTTCGTTGCGGTGCGCAGGCTTCTCATTGTGGTGGCTTATCTTATTGCGGAGCATGGGCTCTAGGCACTTGGGCTTCAGTAATTGTGGCACGTGGGCTCAGTAGCTGTGGCTTGCGAGCTCTAGAGCACAGGTTCGGTAGTTGTGGTGCACAGGCTTAGTTGCTCTGTGGTGTGTGGGATCTTCCTGGACCAGGGCTCGAACCCGTGCCCCCTGCATTGGCAGGCAGATTCTTAACCACTGTGCCACCAGGGAAGTCCCTGAATCATTGTTAAGTGTACCTTTCAGGGACTTTAAGCATACTCACATAGTTCTGCACCAGAGTCTATCTCCAGAACTTTGTCATCTCCCCAAACTGGAACTCTGTACCAATTAAACAATCACTCCCCCTTCCTCCCTCCCGCCCCTGGCAACCACCCTTCTACGTTCTGTGAATTTGACTCCTCTAGGTACTTCATGTAAGTGGGCTCATACTTTTTGTCCTTTTATGCCTGGCTTATTTCACTTAGTATCATGTTATAACTTACGTCAGAATTTCCTTTCCTTTCTTTCTTTTTTTAGACATTAAAAATTATTTAATTATAAAACTTTGAAAAACAGAATCCAAACTTGAATTTAGCTGAAAACATAGTCCCAGTCACAAATTATTCATGAAGAATTGATCATAAAACCTGTAAAGACAGAAAGTAGGTCTCTCATTATGTAGGGCTAGGGGCAGGAAGAGGGAATCACTATAAATGGGTACAAGGTTTCTTTTTTGGAAGGTTAGAAATGCTTAAAAACAGATTTTGGTGATGTTTGCACAATCCTGTTAATGTACTAAAAATCACTGAACGTTACACTTAAAATGAATCAATTATATCTCAATGAAGCTGTTAATAAAAAATCAGAGCATTTTAAACAAAGGCAACTTGTCTTCTAAAGGGGTGTGTGGCCATTGAGCTCTTCTAATGGCATGCATTACTTTTTTTTTTTAACATCTTTATTGGGGTATAATTGCTTTACAATGGTGTGTCAGTTTCTGCTTTATAACAAAGTGAATCAGTTATACATATACATATGTCCCCATATCTCTTCCCTCTTGCGTCTCCCTCCCTCCCACCCTCCCTATCCCACCCTTCCAGGCGGTCACAAAGCACCGAGCTGATCTCCCTGTGCTATGCGGCTGCTTCCCACTAGCTATCTATCTTACATTTGATAGTGTATATACGTCCATGCCACTCTCTCACTTCGTCCCAGCTTGCCCTTCCCCCTCCCCTTGTCCTCAAGTCCATTCTCTACGTCTGCGTCTGTATTCCTGTCCTGCCCCTAGGTGCATCAGAACCATGTTTGCTCTTTAAATTTCCTTTCTTTTTAAAGCTGAATAATATTCCATTGTATGTCACATTTCACTGATCCATTCATTTGTTGATGGACACCGGGCTGCTTGCATGTTTTGGCTCTTGTGAATAACGGTGCCATGAACATGGGAGCACATGTTCAAGTCCTTGCTCTCACTTCTTTTAGGTAGGTACCCAGAAGTGGCATTGCTGAATCATATGGTAATTCTAGGTTTAAGTTTTTAAGGCACAGCCAAAGTGTTTTCCACAGCAGCTGTACCATTTTGCCTTCCCACCAGCAACACACAAGGGTTCCAATTGCTCCACATCCTTTTCCTCTTTTTTTTTTTCACATTCAGTATTTTCATTTAATTTTTTAGCAGACAATTTACATACTTCCCCCACCCCTTCCTTTAAGCTAGTGTGACACTTTTCCATAATATACTACTTAAAGAGAAGCTTTGGTCAAGAATGTAATGAAATAGCAAAACAAAAAAAACAAAAAATAAAACCCAAATCACTGCTGCTTTTAAAAAACCGATACTTTCACCAATTATTCTCAAACAAAACACAGAACAAGGTTTGCGCCATATGTGTCTTCAGTGTTTCCTGGCGGCTGGCTCTCCTCCCCATGATGCGAATGGCGGAGCTGCCCGGCGCAGCCTGTCCGTCCTCATGCTGGATCTGGGAGGCTCGCCCTGGATAGAAGACTCTAAGGTCTTGAAATCCCAAAAGGTCATGGCTCCATCGATGCCAGTAGTGCAAAACTTGCGACAATCTTGCCTGTCTGCCTCATAAATAGACATTTGAGTGATACTGTCCTGGTGCAGCATCTCCAGGGCCGGGTTGCGGTCCTCGGTCGTGGCCCGCTTGTCCATGTTGCAGAAGCGCTCCGTGGCTGACACGTTGCGCTGGATGCTCTGTTTCGGGATGTCTAGCTTGGAGACAAAGGTCAAGCAGCCGCGGTCGGCGCAGCTAAAGAGCATGGGGCAGCAGTCATGGCCAGCAGCCAGGACGCTGTCCTCCGAGATGAAGGACACACTCAGGAGGGGCAGGAACTCTGTCTTCAGAGTTGAGATCTGCATGCTTTTTGAGGCATCGGCAACGGACACGGTGCCATCGTGGCTGACCCAGGCCAGGCGGCTCCCGCTGGCGGAGAAGCTGACCTTGCGCACCCAGCCGCCAGGGCCACTGCCACCAAACTCTGACAGCAGATGACCAAAAGGCATCTTGCTGCCCCAGGGCATACTGGCTGGCTTCTCATCCACTTCTTGAATGTAGGCAGAAAACACTCTGCATTTGAAATCACAGGATCCTGCTGCCAGCAAGACGTTGTTGGGATCCAATCCAAGGTGAGGACCGTGGAGCGAATGGGTTTTTTAACGTGCTTGCTTACCCACCGGTCATTTTCGGACTCAGAGTAACAAACAGAAATGAGTCGTGCTCCGCTGCCCACAGCAAATTTGTTCTCTAGGGGGGACCACTTGACAAAAGGGGCCTCACAGTTAATTCTCAGAATCACCAGGGTCGGCTTCCAGACACCATCCTCCTGACCCCAGACGTAGGCATTGCGGTCAACCCCGCAAGTGACGACGCGGTCATTCTTGGGAGCCCAGTCGATACCTGTGATGTGTCTGTTGTGCTCCTTGAGTTCATGAGTTTTCACCCACTGCCTCCCGTTCTTCTCATAGATGTGGATTTCGTGGTTATTGGGGCTAAGGGCAATGGGTACGATCCCTGTTCCAGGCATGACAGGTGATTGGCTCTAGCAAAAATTGATGCAGGGACATTATTCTTCGTGTTTTCAAAGGACAGAAAGCTGGGGGTCAGGGCCACCCGGATGGGCTCGGAGTGTTAAATTCCCGGATTCTGGTCAATCAACGTGAACAGGCTCCTGCGGGCTTGGGCAGAAAACCGAGAACCACATCCTTTTCAATATTCGTTATATTCTGGTTTTTCGTTTTCATTTTCGCTTTTTTAAACAGAATAGCCATGCTACTGGAGATATCTCATTGTGGCGTTTGTTTTGTTTTGTTTTTTGCATTATCGATGTTGGAGGTAGGTTCCAGTTTGCCCTCATGGATTTTAGTGGCTGTCACGAGGTCTACTTTATTCTTGCAGTTTCTTTGTCCTTACGCTTCCCCACGTCACTTCCAGCCTTTCTTCTGACTTCAGATTTACAAACTACAGTGCTTCAGACCCACTGCCATGCACAATGGAGTTGAAGCTTTGGCCATAAATCGTCCTTCTTCACCTCGGATGCTCTTTAGCCTGTCCTACTTTGTTTGATACCAGGATCACAGCTTCTGCTCTTTTAGAGTTGGCTTTTCCTTTATGACCAAATTTGAAAATCTTTTAACAGGCAAATTAAGTGCATTTGTAAATTCATATACTGGTATGGTTTGGTCTCCACTCTGTCCTGTTATTTTCTGTTATAATTACTGCATGTATTATGGTATACTTATTGTGTTTCTTTCACCACTTGGTGTGTATTCTTTGCTATTTAATATTTTTTTTTCTTTTAGGGTTTTGGAACAGGGTTTCCAATATTTATGTTTTGCTTTAGTGGTTAAGTTTTTATATTTTTACATTAATTCTTTTCTTTTTTCTTAACACTTTAACATCTGGCCTGTCCATTTTACATGGTGTCATTTGATTAGTAACTATGACCTATTTAACGGTCAGTTACATGATTATGTTTCCCCCTTTCGCTCTCCCTTCTCCTTCAGTTTTTTTCAGTTGCACCTGTTCTATTTGATTAGAAAGTATGTGTATCTACTAGTCTTCCCATCCGTCACTTGGCGGTTTCCTCAGTTAGCTCTTGTTTGGGGGAAGCTCATTCCCCAGGAAAGGCATAGGATGCTCTCTAAATTTCTGTACTCAGTCCTCATCTGTTTGTCTATAGCTTTGATCCTTAAAGGCTGGACACAAAAATCCTTGGCTGGTACTTTCTTTCCTTAGTGTCTTGTAAATACTGCTCCACTGTTGCGTTGCTCTGTATGTTGCCAGCCTCAATATTTTTATAAGTAATTTGCTCTTTTTGCCTTTAAAATCTAATAGTTTTACTAAAACATGTTTTGGAGTTGATTATTCCACTCAGTTTTCCAAGGTACATGGAAGGCACTTTCAATATATAATTTAAATTTTCTCTTATTTCTGGTTTATTTTCTGGGATTATAGTTTCCCCCCTAGTTTTATTGAGATATGATTGACATATAGCACTGTGCACAGCATAATGACTTGACTAACATATATTGTGAAATGAATATCACAATGTTTAGTTAATATTCATCATCTCATTTAGATACAAAAAAAGGAAAGAAAGAAAAAATATTCTTTTCCCGGTAATGAGAACTCTTAGGGTGCACTCTGTTAACAACCTTCAAAAGTACCATACAGCAGTGGTAACTATCGTCATCATGCCGTATGTTACATCTGGGATGACGGTGTTAATATTAATTTTGCTTCACTGTTTGGTGTTTCTACTTTAGAGACTCCAGTGACATGTATTTTGGTTCTTCTTTCCTGGCTTTCATTTCAACCACCTATCTCTGAAAGCTTTTTACTCCTTTCTTTATTTTATTTTCAACTTCTTGAATATTTTCTTGCCATTCTTCAGTGTCCTTTTACATATCTGTATTTGATATATTCTCTCTTGGGCGTCTTGTAATTCTTCTTTGTTTCTGGGATAGTTTTGTCTTTATTTTCCATTTCTATCCTGAATCTTATCAACTCCTGCTGTATTTTTTCCTAATTTTTGCCTAATATATTCTCATGTTTTGAATTTCTGATTCTATCTGTGTGTGTGTGTATGTGGGGGGGGGTGTATCCAAATATATGATACTTTGTTCAGCTTGAGAGTTTGACATAAGGTCTTACAATTTTCCTCTGCTTTGTCGTTTTATTGATGGGGGGATTTTCATCAGGTGAAATGTTATGATTCATCTTCTCATCATAAGAAATGTATTTTTTTTCTTTTTGCAGTAGATTTATATGCAGCTATTTTGATGTTTTAGTGCTACTAGACATTTTGACACGGGGTTCATAGTTCAAGAATGTCCTCTTCTCACTGTATACTGAAGTGCACTTTTTAATAGATAACCACACTGAGGGAGGGATTGGTTGTCTTTTATTTCTGCGGATCTATAATTCTCACTTTTCCTTCACCACAAGACCTCCGAAGGGCATTGCCCTTTCTCTATTTATCTGACTTTTCCCAGAAGCAAGGCTTCTTCAAGGCTGCCACCTCCTGTCCCATTCTCTTTCAAACCTCTTCTCTTTTCCACTCAAGTATCCAACCTGTGTTCAGTATTTAGTCCTTGGTGTTGGACTTTCTCTTCATAGAAGGATTTAAGCCTGGGTTTCACTTAAGTCCTTGGCAACAGTGGAGGGAGCTCTGTTGGAATTTGAGGTATTTTCTTTCTTCTACTGAAGAAGTAATTTGAAGTTCAGCTCGTGGCATTTGCTCTCCTAGTAGAGCGGAAGGCTTGTTTGTTTGTGCTTGTGTTTTATTGAGGATGTGAGTAGAGATTCAGATGCAGGCAGCTGCTTCTGTCCCCTGGACTGGTCAGCTTCCGGAATCCCTTTTAAAATATCAAGCGCTAAGTAACATTTCTTTCTTCCCTAGGAACACTGGAAACTTTGCTGTTACAAGGGCATCGTCAAGGTTACACAGATTCTGTTACAAGACAGGTCTGTCTTCTTGCATCTTTAAAGCTGTTTCGTGTGCTGCCTCTTCTTTCTTCTTTTAATACAGCAACCAGTCACAAAGAAAACAATTTAAAAATATATATTGCCTTCCTGCTTCCTCATTTCGTGTTTACTTAAAAACAAAAAAGAAAACCCTGCTATTCAGCACTCCGTACATCCCTGGAAACATGCTCCCCTGAAAAATCACCTCTCGGTTTCTACCTCCAGGCCGCCACCTCTGCTTAAATAAATAAATAAAATGGACACCTGGGGATCCATCCCCACCAGGGATGTTTTGCTGCAAGATTAGTAAGAAAACTGCAGCGAGCGGCAGCCAAGTCGGGTCCCGGAGGGGGATTTGCACCAAAAAACTCAGGTCGGTGGGCCAATAAGAGCGAGCCTGCCAGGGGGCTGGGGTGGTCCCAAAGACCGAGGACCGCGGAAGTGGCGCTCCCGGCCGGGCAGCGCGCGGCAGCAGCGACCGGGGTCCCTGGTGCGGGCGCCCGTGTGTGTGCGCACATGTGCGCGCGCCCCGCGGGCGCCCGGCGGCCACCTGTCACTCATGGGGGTGGCGGGGCGGCGGCCGGCGGAGGCCCTCCCCGTGGGGCCGGCGCGCCGCCGCGGTGGAGACGCGGTAATCCCCTCCTCCGCCCGCGCCGGGCCCCCGCAGCCGCCGCCGATTGGTCGCCCTTTGCTCCCTGACCCCCTCGCTGCCTCCGCGGCCGCCGCTTCCTGCTCGGGCGCGGCGCGGCGCTCCCGGCCGGGGCGGAGCTCGGGCGCCGGGCGCGCACCGCCCTCGCCGCCAGCCGCGCCGGAGGAGGAGCCGCCGCGCCCTTCCCCTTCCTCCGCTCCTCCCCGGCCCGCGCCCGCCGCGGCCCCAGGCAGACTCGCGAGCAGCGGCCGCGGCCGGCGGCCGAGTCGGGAGGATGCGGCGGCGCTCGCGGATGCTCCTGTGCTTCGCCTTCCTGTGGGTGCTGGGCATCGCCTACTACATGTACTCGGGGGGCGGCTCCGCGCTGGCCGCGGGCGCGGGCGGCGGCGCCGGCAGGAAGGTGAGTGGGGCGCCCGCCCGCGGCCCGGCCCCGGAACCCCCGGCGCCCACGCGCCCCGGCCGCGCCGCGGGGCACCGACGGGGGTTCCTGGTCCCTCCTGCCCTTCTCCGCCCGGACCTCCGCTCCGGCCACCCGCCCCGGGTCTCTCGGCCGTGTCCCCGAGGCTGGGGGCGCCCCCGGCCCCTCTGCGCTCGCCTGGTTCGGGAGAGGGCGACCCGGCGCAGCCCCCGGGACTGGGGCCGCCGACGCCTCTTGTCGTCCCCCGCCCCAGCTCTCCGCTCCACGTAATTTGAGTTGAGTTTCGTCCGGCTGCCGGGAGACCGGTCCCCTGCGGTGGGACATTTGGGGGTGGGGATGTTGGGAAGCACAAAAGCGGGTGGGGGGGAGGGCGAGAGGCGGCCGCCTTTGCGACGTGTCACGTACCTGGGGAGACAGGAGTCCAAGTTTCTTTTCAGCCCTTTGATACCAGCCGCCGCAATGCCCCCTCCCCCTTGTCGCCGCCTCGCGGGGAGGGGGCAGTTCTGGGTCTCGGCTCGGTACCTCTGGGGACGGGGGCGCCGCCAGCCCCGCGCTCGACGGAACGGACCTCCCCGGTGATGCAGGCGGAGGGCCCCCGCGCCCCTGCGCCCCGGACGAGGCTGGCCACCCACCCACACCCCGAGACCGTCCCTTCCCGGCCCCCGCGCCCAACTCGGCCGGCCCTCCCGCGCGGCCCCCGGCGCCCGCCTGTTCCAGCCCTACGCCCCCGTTCCGCGGGGTGGTCCCTCTGCTGTGTGTGTCCCGGCGGGCTCCAGGGGCCGAGGGGGTGGGCCGTGGGGACCGCGTGAGCCGCTCTGGACGGCCGGGCGCCCTCGGGAGGAAATGGAGCGCCCAGGGCGCCGGGGCCCTGCGATCCCGCTGGGAGAGCGGGGCTCTGGGCTGTGCACTTGCCGCCAGCGGTGTTCGTGGGGTTTGGTGGCAACCAGGCTTTGAAAGCGGCCTCTGCTGTGACATTTGGTGTCACCGCAAATCCAGGAAATTCTGAGTTAATGGAGGTGGACCGTGGGTTGGGCAGGAACCAGGGAATGGTGTCCTGGAACAAGCAAGCCAGAGTAACTGGATGAAAAGACTTTAGCCCTAAAGTCAGACCATAAACGTCAAGGCTGAGGTTCAGCTGCTTCAGAGGTTTCCTTCCTTCCTTCCTCCTTTCATTCATGCTTAGCTGAAGGTGTTAGATTCATGGTAAATTTCGTAGGCTTGCTTTATCTAGAGGGGCAGAAATGAAAAGTCTTTCCGTGTGCAGAATTGGCCTAGCTTATTTCTGAGCTGACATGTGCTGTTAGCCCTGTTTTTTTCCCTATTTTAATCCAGGGAACTGTTGTTCACATGCATGAAGTCTCCGTTCATCCTTGAATGGTAAAGAGCAGTGCGCCCAGCGGAAGCAGTGCAGCCCTTTGAAAACCGTGGCCGTGTTAAACTGGAATTATTTCAAAAGCTTTGCTTCCCAGTAAACTGTGCCTTCGCAGGTCCACGTAGCCTGGTGTGCTGGTGAGACCTGGCAGAGCTTCCTGCCTTTCATGTGAAAGAAAACCGAATACATAAGCCATGCTTAGTGTTGCCTTTCCTTGGTCTGCTGTTCTCATTAGCACATGTGATTGGAAACAGCAACAGGGTGGCATTAGCATCCGGAAACAGCAACAGGGTGGCATTAGCATCTGGAGAGGTTGGCTTCTCCCTGGTGGGCTTCAGCTGGTGGATGGTTCTTGAGGGGTCTTCCATTTGATCCTTAGTTAAAAAAAAAAAAAAAAATCCAAGAACTCCTTGTGGCCTGGTGGCAGTAGGAAGGTACAGAGACCTCGTAGAAAAAAGTGTGCGAAATGAACAATTATACGTGGATTGGTGATTTGTCAGTTGGGGAAGAGGTGTGTACATGCAATAGCTTTTGAAACTGGAGGAGACTCGTTAACGTAGTGTTGACCCTGGTATTAAAGTAACCGCCCTGAGACTGTCTCCGGAGGGGGGTCAGTAGAATCTGCTGTCCTGAATTTCCTAATCTGGAGTATAAAGCCGCATAGTCTTTCTTCCTCCTGAGTTGTTTCCATGGATTCAGAGACCAGAAAGTCTCTTCAAATTTAGTTCGTCCTCGTGATAAAAGGAAATATATAGATTTCCTAGCTTGTAAAGTATGGACATAAAAAAGATACGGTAGCATGCGTGTGAAGGCAGAATTTGAATACTAGCTGTCGTTTTTTAGGTGTAAGTGGACTTACATTTCTTCTCTCGTTTCATGCCGTTCAAGTCAAGGGTCTAATTCCATATTTAGCCAGTTTCTCTTCGCCCTGAGTCTTTTCACAGGGCACCAGCCTTCGGTATTAGGCTTTGGGGGATTGTCTGATGGGAGCCTGACTGGAGTTTCTGCTGCTTCAGCATCTGGCCGGGGATTGCCACTGTTAAATTACCCTGCCTGTTAGATTACTCCCCTCAGGATGGTTATTTATTCTCCGTTTGGCGAAACTTAGAGAGCCCACTCACCTCACGCTGCAGATGTCATAAACTCAACAGGGGCAGGCGCTGCCCTGCTCGGGACTCAGCGCTGAAGTTCGGGGTGTGCGGTCAATCATTTTATGCATAATATTGTTTGGAATTATATTTTATTTACATTGGCAGAGAGCCTTCCCTCCCCCGTATTTCACTCTTTCCCCCTAAATTGATGATTTGCACTTCAAGGATGCCTTTCCTTTGAGCATCCTTAAATGCTTTAAAATTTTAATCATGTTCAGTCTCCCCTGGGCCTTGGTATGTTGGCAGTGGATGGAGCTGCAGAGAGAGGAAGAGATTTCTGTTGAAATAAACCTGCCTCTGGGTGAAGTGTGGCTCTTCAGGTTGGAGAGGGAAGGGTTTTCCAGTATGTGAAGCATGGTCTCTCCCGAGAGAGAGTGTGTGACGCCAGGACCCCTTGTCTGTGCTCCCACCGCACGCCCTTGGGAGGCAGGGAGAGCATTCCCGAGGGGCACGGCCAGGGCCCGGTTACTCCCCTGCCCTTCCTCGATGAGTGGATGCTGGAGGCCTTTGGGTAAGACCTGGAGGAGGCCTTCTGGGAGAGCGGGCTGGGCCTCTTCTTGGGGCGGTGGAGGGCCTCGCTTGGCTGGAGCGGGTACGCGTGGAGGATACAGTTGGAGGAGTTTGGGACTAAATCATAGAGGGCCTCGGATGCCAAGCTGACTTGTTGGTTCTTACTTCTGCTGACCACAGGGAAGCACGGGTGTTTTTTGAGCTGGGCGGTGGACACTTATGGGGAATGGTGTGGATACATTTATCGACATTACGACTAGCTTTCTGCTCCTTCCTGCTGAGTGACCTTTACTAATTTACCGAACCTCTCTCTCTGAGCCTCAGTTTCCTCATCTTTATAGTGGGGATAGTTCTGGTAGCCAAAGACCAGCTGCCACTAGGAGGTGCTGGCAAACAGTAGGCGCAGAATAGATGCTGTTTGGAGGGCTGGGGGGAAGGAAGAAAGCCTGAATATCTGCTTGAAGATGGAGTGAACTGTGACGCTTAACTGTCTTCTTCTTGATCTCTGGAGTTTTTTTTAAATCCCTCATCCATTCCTCCCAGATCGATTTGGTTGGTTCATTTGGGCTGGCAGCGTGACCCCGACTCACATCAAGGACTGCCTTTTTGGGAAGTGACCCGGACGTCTTGCCGGCTCTCTTGTCCCCAGCCGTGGTGTCAGAGCGGGGTTCCCGTCAGCGGACAGCCAGCGGGAAAGTGGGTGCAGGACACACTGTCGTTTGGTGGCCGTGTGAACCATGGGTGTTGCTGGTCACGTCCCTGAGTGGGGCTCCCGCGGTCGGGAGGCCGGCCTGCCGCCCACTCCCTCCAGGCTCTGGGCACCCAGTCGCCCTCTGCCCGCAGCCTTGCCCCTTCTGGTGGGAGAGGAGGTGGCTCTCGTCACCCACGCGCTTTCGTGGGCATCAGCAGATCTGTGAATGTGTCTGCTGGGGGTGGCGGTTGGGAAGGGGGACCCGGGCCGCACCCGGCCAGCTAGAGTCAGTTAAAAAAATTCCAGTTGAAAGGAGAGTTTGAAGTTGAGGTCGGGAGTGCAGTATTGGGGGAAAACCACCGCAGAGCCAGAGAAGCTGACAGACGGCCCTCTGGGAGAAACTTTTCTTTAAAGAAAATAAAAGTTTCGCTCTTCTGGAGTGATGCCATGCTGTCTCCGGGGCTCACACATGGTGGAAGCCGGCTGTGACTGACGGTGCACAAGTGATGGGCTCTTCCCCCAGCCCTCTGGTGAGAGTGAGGAACCGCCTGCCGCCTCCTGCCCCCAGCACCGAGGGGGCCAGCTTGCCTGGGCTGCGGCAGACCTCGGGGTGGAGTCCGGGGCACCCAGGGGGCTGTTAGTGGTGTGGGGAGGCTTCAGGCCCCCTGTGACTCTCCCCACCCTAACTTCTGGCGAGTGGTGGGTCCCCTGTTTGGATCAGAGGAAGAGGTATTTGAGAGGCCAGAAAAACAATGGGATGGTGAGCGGGGAGATACATACATACATATGTAGTTTCATGTGTATAATTTCTCGTTCCTGCTGTTCGTGTTTCTGAGATCTTTGGGGAGAGAGAAGGCACTTCGGGAAGGTGTGAGTTTCAAAGCGGGCAGTGCCCCGCTGCCTAACTTCCAGCAGATCCAGCGGCTGTTGGCTCAGTGGAAGGAGGGGCGTGGTGAGGCTGCCTGGGGCAGAGACCCGGCGCGCACAGGAGCTGACTGCCCAGGTTCTGGCCGAGATCCCGGAAGAGGCAGGGTGTTCCTAGGAGAAATCTGTGAAGTCTCCTCGCTGGCCCAGCAGAAATCATGGGGTGAGAAAACAGCCGGACCTGGCCGAGCCCACGCCCCCTTTCGGTTCTCCCACTTTCCTCCTCGTGGACCCTCTCCTGGAAGCTCTGCTTGTGTGGGTGATGCTGAGACAGACAAGCCGGGCGGATGTCCAGGTGGAAATACACCCACAGGCACGCCGTACACATGCCACAGTGAGAGCCTTCCGTACGGATGTTAAATAAACACCACTCTCTGGGGACCCCCAGCCCCCAGCTGCCCTGTTCGTCTTCCCTTGGGACCCCCGCTCCATGGTCTCCGTCCCCACTGCAGGGCCTCCGGGACCTGGCTCCGTGCCCGTGCCACAGTGGTGCTTAGACACGCTGAGCGCGGCTCCTGTAGAGATGCTGCTCGAATCCAAGCAGGTGTTGGCCTGGTCTCACTGGCGTGACCCGAAAGGTGGCCTCCCCCTCGAGGCCACCTTTGCCTCTGTGTTGCCGCCGGGGACCCTCGTTCCAGTGCTGTGGTCTTGGGCCCTTGCCTCCGCACTGCCCTACGGTGCGGTTTCTTCGGGAGGACCTCCTGGCGCTTCCACAGGCAGACCTCCCAGGTGGCATCTGGTGCAGGCCGGGCCTGGCGAGGAGCCCTTCTCCGTGGAGCGTTGCGCTGAGTGCACTGGTGCAAGCCTCCCGTGGACACTCCTGCCCTCGCAGTAGAACTTGACCTTGCTTTCTAACTGCTCTGAGGACGCTCTGACCTTTGGCCACGTGCTTGAGCTTAAGGGTGAACCCCCAGTGTGGAGGTTCCTGTTTATCTGTCCAGTCGGGAGAGCCTCCCCCATAGGCTCGAGGAGCCAACGAGTCCTCCCCTGGGGGGCACCGCCCCCCCTGCGTCCGTTGCCCGAGGCGGGCGGGTGTGGGCCCCTGCTCGCATCTATCTGCCTCCCGCGGGGCAGGCTGAGGCACTTGGCATTTCTGCATTTAGTCATGACCGGTATCGTAGGCCCGGGAAGCATGTGTCATTGTGCATGGATTGAATTTCTTAGCGTGCTGGGACGAAGACGGCAGTGATTCATCGTGGCTGGATTTGAAAAAACCAAACATGGTCACATTGAATCTCACTCCTGGCCTTCCATTTACATAGCTTTCCTCGGCTTTGGGAGTCCTGTGGCCCTTGCTACGGCTCTTACGGGGGCTGCCTGGTCACCCGTGGCCCAGCCTGCCCTTGGGCTGCCCGCCCCGGCCCCCCAGGCCCCTCCTGCTGGCCACCTGGTCCTGCCTGCTGACTCTGGGAGGAGGAATGGCCTGGATGGCTGGGGATAGAGTCGCTGAATTCCCAGAGCCCAAATCATGACCAGCGTTTTGGCAGGGACGAGGGTGCTTGGGGGGCAGCGGCCACTCTAGCTCAGGGCCTCTCAACCTCCACACGGTTGACACTTTGCGCCAGGTAATGTTTGTTTTGGGGGCCGGAGGTGCTGCCCCGTGCGCTGTGGCCAGTTAGTAGCTTCCACCGGATGCTAGGGGTACCACCCGCCTCAGTGGCAGCCACCGGCATCGTCTGCAGGCATTGCCGGGTATCCCCAGCGGGCAGGGTCACCCTCACTTAAGAAGCACTGCCGTGGTCAGTGTTAAGTGTGATTTCTTTTTGTTTTCTGCTGTCTTCCTGGAGCCGGACTACCTCTCTGTGTGGTCTGGGGTGGACCCCTTGGAAAGGGTTTCCACTTAATAAACACACTGTTAGCCTCCACTATGTGCCAGGCGTGGTCCTAATACTTTACAGATACTAATTCATCGACTCCACATCACGGTCCTTCTATTCCTCCCACTTTACTGATGAAGGCTGAAGCACAGAAAGGTTCAGTCACTTTCCCAAGGTTGCAGAGCTAGTGGGTGGCACCCCCAGGGTGATCTGGGCGGCCAGCGGGGGGGTGGGGGGTGGGGCTCGCTCTGGCTTCCCAGGCTTCCTGTGCCCCTTCCCTGCACCGGCAGTGCCCGTGTCCTGCTGATGGTGGCGGGACATTCCTGGAAGGCGTTCTGGAGCAGATGCGCCCACAGTCATCCTCTCATGGGAGGGTCCTTTCTCCGTTTTAACCCTGTGCTCTGTGGAAGGTCTCACGTGTTCTTGTCCTCAGGTCTCTGCCTGTCCTGAAGTCCTCAGCTGCCCCCTGGCAGGAGCAGACATGCAAACAGGCTGGGGTCCCTTTCACGTGTTCTTTCAATGAGTATTATCGAGCGCCTACTATGTGCCAGGCACTGCTTGGTGTTTGGGGTGCAGCAGTGAATAGAACGGAGACAGAATCTCGGCCCCTGGGGAGCTTTCCCCCTGGGCGCAGCTGGACTAAGCACCATAGGTAGTAAGTGACGTAGTGTGAGAAGGGGCTGAGTGGGGGCGCGGGAGGGGTCAGGAGCAGGGGAGGGGAAGGTTACAGTGAGTGCAGGGCCCATGGGCGCCGTGGGGAGGGGTGGCTTGAGCAGGTTGCAGCCGAGACCCAGAGCAGGTGAGTCCCTGGCTCACTCTGCCCGGGTGCAGCCCCCGGCTTCAGGGCGTCCAGCCTGTTGGGTGCTCTCTGTGTTCCTTGGTTTCCTTTGCTAAATAAATGAGCCACTTTTCTTTCTGGGAGTCTATCGCCTCTGGTCTCCCAGTGGTGGAGTTTCCTCCATCCCGGGGCGACGTGGGGTCTTACATTCTTGCCCCGCACGGAGTCCTGGGCGAGGAGCGTTCTCATCCTGGTTCATAACGCGGGATGCACAGCCCCAGGCCACCGCCCCCACCTGGGGCCCGGGACTGCTTTAGGTGCCGCAGGTTAACTTGCTGCTTCGCTTTGTGGAGTGTGCTTGTGGAACGGTCGCGTGGTGTGATTTCTGAGCTGATCTCTGCAGGGCCGGGCTGGACTGGGCGAGCCTCCGTACCCTGTTCACCGTCAGGCCCGCCGTGCAATCACATGGCTCGTGTGCAGGGTGCTTTCCACACACAACACCATTTAATGAGAAGTCCCGCTGGTCCCCACTAGGATGGCATCTCGGCGAGTTGCTGTGGTGATGGGACTTGTGGGTTTCTCATCTGCAGGAAACCGGAGGTCAGGGGCCTGCCCGGTCCCTGGGCTCTGGAGAGGTTGTTCTTGGCAACGGGGTCGTGGTGAAGCACTGCGATTTGTGATGTTTGTGGGAAATAAGATGGACGTGTGACTTCGTTGCCCACAGCCCCTTGAGGGAGCGGGACGGCGGGAAATCGCAGGTCCTCCTGTTTCTCAAGGGCGAACATCCAGCTGCTTTTCATAGTAGCCACCGGCGTTTGTGAGGGGCCATCAGATGCCTTATTGGGGTGTGGTGTGTGCCGTGCGTCCAGCGTGTTTCTGGATCAGAAACGAGAACGTGGATGTGGCTGCAGAGAAGAGGTCCTTTTAAAGGCCTCAGACTCGGGAGCCCTTCGAGGTTTCTTCGTCTCCGCTTCAGGGGCCGGCCCAGAAAGGGAGCACATCTCTTCCTGAAAGGGTCCTGCTCCAGAAGGGGGGCAGCCTTCCCACGAGTCACCCTGCGGGAGCGTGGAAGCTGATGCACAGTAAAGGCCTGTGTTTCAGCGACGCCCGTAAATTAACACTGACTCTCGTGGGGGGGGCTGTGTGTGACTGTCCTGGATGCAGAACCGGCTGGCCCGGCGTGGCAGCCTTCAAGTCATCGCCCTGGTCCTTCCTGCCTCAAGGGCTTCCCCATTGACCGCGACCCTTGCTCTGTGACCTTGGAGGCTTGTCCCCTTCCTCCTTTCCCTCCGCCCTCCCCCCCACCCCCGCCCCAGTTCCTCTGTGCAGTGATGCACTGTTTTTCTTCCTGTCTCACTTTGGGTGATCGCTGACGTCCCCCTGTGTCTGGAATATACCCTTTTTCGTCAAACCTAAGATGCCATTGTTTGTAAAACCATCATTTTATGTACCACTAGGAAAGAAAAAACACTGTTGAACTGTGACGCAGTGGTTTCTTATCAATGTTTTTACTTTCTACTTATTTAAAGAGCTCTTTTAGATTTAATTAGACATCGATTTTTCCATTTATCCCTCTTGTGCACAGATAAAAAGGAAAATATACGTGAAATACATCGGGTAGCGTGTTCCTTAAAATTTTCGAGTGTCTGCTTTTTGCCTCAGAGATATTAGTGCCTGTTTTCCTGAGACAAAGTCTTCCTTCCCCTCTGCCACCAAGCTCTTCGGTGGATGCAGCATTTCCTACGAGCCCTGGGTTCTGGGCTCTCACCATCGCTTGGCATTTGATAGAGTTGGCCACCTTTTGACTCTTCTGGGAATTTTGCCCAGCTCCCCAGTTCACCGTCCACTTCTGTCCCACTTGATTTGCTGTCTGGGATTACTAGTGCTTGAGTGTTGCTTCTGGGATTTTCTTCCAAGGCACCAACATGCATCCCACAGACTCTGCTGCTGGCGTGTTTTGTGTTTGAGGTAGTGCTGGCCATGACGGTGCGTCCCGGCCCAGACCTGGCCACGGCATCAGAAGGTGTCACGAGCTGCACCCCAATTGCATGTCAGACTGTGAAGAAAAAGTGCATCTTAGAATTCGTGAGTTAGGGTCTTTCTTTTTCTCAAGTGTCAGTTACTTCCCTCTCTGAGATCCCAGCTCCAGGCCCCCTGGCCTTGATAAAGGGAAATGGTAGCCTCATCAAAGTGTGTACATTCGCATCTGTTCACTCCCAATCCATGTAAGCAGAAGGACTTCCTGGTTTTTATTGTTGAGAGATTAGCAGCTGATGAGTGTGAACCCGTGTCGAAAGGTTTTTAAGCATTTTCTGGCTACAAGTTACCCTCCTGAGTGCTGGGATCTGCAGAAGTGAACACGGTGCTCCGTCACCCTTTAAGGAGCTCACAATCACTGACCAAACCAACTAGAGAAAGATCTAAAAAAATAATAATTAGGGGTAAGTTGACTAGGGACTGGATAATAGATGAAATTTAAGGCATTGTTATTAATTTTATTTAGGGGCAGTAATGGCCTTATGCCTATGTTTTTGAAAATCCTTATCTTTTGTATTGCTTGGCCAAAAAGTTTCTTCAGGTTTTTCTGTAAGATGGTATGGGGAAACCCAAATGAACTTTTTGGCCAACCCAATAGATACAGACTGAAGTATTTATGGATGACGCAGTGACGCCGAGCCTGTGGGAGAATTATGAGGGAACAGGATTGGCCGAGTGTGTTGTTGAATGACTGATGGGCGTCTGGAGTTCATCATGCTATTTTATTTTTGCCTACTTAGAAAATTTTATTTAAAAAGCTAAAAAAGTTTATAGGTGTATGTAGCTTAAATTAGCAAAGCAGCAGAAAACTAGTATTTTTTTAAAAAGCAAATTTCAGGCTTTGTAATATGGTCAGTGAAAGGTTTCTACTCCCAATTTCCTGTGTGTGTGTGTGTGTGTGTTTGTGTGTGTGTGTGTGTGTGTGTGTGGTGGGGCTGGAGGCTTCCCCTACACAACCAGTCAGTGCTCAGACACTAGCTGAGTGTCCTGCAGTTCAAGCCAGTTCTGACACTATCCACCCAGAGATACATCAGGTCCCACAGGTTAAGGGCTCAGTCCTACAGGACTGCCCCCCCGCCCTCCCCCGCCCCTTCAGATGCCCTTCGCAAGCGCCAGTGGTCACCTCTACTTCTGACCAACAGGCTCCCATCAACCCCAGAGGTTCCCATCAACCCCTCCTTGGGTTCGATTAGTTTGCTAGCGTGGCTCAGAGAACTCAGGAAACCAGTTTATTTACTAGATTTCTGAATTGTTACAAAGGATATTCAAGGATACAGATTAACAGTCAGATGAAGAGACATACAGCAGCTTGAGGTACCTCGTGGTGCTTGGGGTCCAGCATGGTGGCACATGGACGTGTTCTGGTTCCCCAACCTGGAAGCTCTCTGAACCCGTCCTTTTGAGTGTTTACAGAGGCTTCACTCCATAGGCATGATTAATCAAGTCATAGGCCATTGGTGATTGAGTCAACCTCCAGCCCCTCTCCTCCCAGGAAATCAGGGGGTGGGACTGAAAGTTGCACCCCTCTGTTTACGGTTGGTTCCCCTGGCAACCAGCCCCCATCCGCAGGTGCTTCCAAAAACCTCATTGACATAAGCCCAGTAGTGGTGGAAAGGGGCTGGTGAATAACAAGACACCCGTGTCACCTTTGTGGCTCCGAGGACAAGAGACCGAGTAGAACAAAAGATGCTCCTGTGGCTCTTACTGTTCAGGAAATTCCAAGGGTTTGGGGAGCTGCGAGCCAGAATCGGGGAGAAGGACCAAAAACACATATGACAAATATATATTTGGTTACATCTGAATGACCAAATATATATTTCTCATAAATCAAAACGTCACAGTCAGTAAAAACATACACCAGCCTCGATACCTCCTGTAACTTAGGAATATCCAGCGATGATTCTTTTAAAAGGATACTTCAGAGGTGACCTAAGATCCTGAATTGTCGGCTGTATCACCAGGAAAATATTCTTACATTTGGTACTGTTTCTTCTCTAAGAATTACCGAAGTTCTTTGGAAATTGCTACTTCTCGTGAACCTTTTGATGGTAGAGCAGCAATTTAGGTAGTTTGTCGGATTGCTTACTCTTGACCAGACCTCTCAGTGGCGCGGAGACCCTGTCGCACAGCAGCGTTTGGTGTGGGCGTTTTATTACCGCATCTCCTGTGACAGGCGTCCGGAGGGCAGAACACATACGCCTGTACATTCACACATCGCAGGCAGTTTGCCTGCTGTCATACGTGACCCATTCGGGCTGTGGATGCTTTGGGAAGCCACAGTGGGAGACCTGTAATAAACATATATTATTCCTTTCTGTTTCCCCAGCTGGATATTAATGTGAAATCCTCATAGTTTACATTGTGTTTGTAAATAAGAGGTTTTCGACAGATACACGGTGCTGCATGTTTTCTGTAAGGTATAAATTCCTGGTGCTGCAAATTTACACCAGGGCCGTCCCCGAGACACCTGATTGGAGCTGCCGCTTATTCACCTCTCCTCCCGGCCCTCTGCACTCACACTGCAGTGTCCTGTGGACCCCGAGGTTCTGAACTTGCTCCACCGGTCATGTGGTAGCAGGGCTGGGGCTGGAATGTGTTTTTTAACATCTTTATTGGAGTATAATTGCTTTACAATGATGTGTTCGTTTCTGCTGTATAACAAAGTGAGTTAACCGGGCTGGAATGTTAACGTTCCCCAAACTGCCTTCGGCCCTGGAGAAAGTCCGGCTGCGGCCATCCTGGTCTCAGAACTGCAGTCCTGAGTCACCATCAGCTTACGAATGGCAGGTTTCTCTCTTGCTGTTGCAGAGCTGCCACTTCAGCCTGGAAGGTGCTGATTACCTGGGCCGGTGATCACTCCTTAACCTTTATATTGCAAAGTGCTGATGTCAGGATCCAGCCCGAGCTGTTCTTGGGTGGTCTGAGCTGTGGGTCTGAGGCTGGGTGGCAGGAAAGGCCACCCAGATGGGCCCCCCAGAGGCAGATGAGGCCTCACGAGGAGCCCCCTGTGCAGAGGGCTGCTGAGACATGTCCTCGGTCTGTGCTTGGTGAGTTGCAAGGCCCCAGGCCAGTCTGCATCAAGATGTGACTCTTGTTTTCAAAAGAAAAGGAATGTAGGTGAAGTATCCCATCCCTGGGGAGTGAATCCAACGTGGCTGTAAGTGTTTGTACTTGAGGTATAATTTTTAGCTGAAAGCGTTTTTCTTGGTCCCCAGTGGAGAGGATGGGGTGGCATCTTGTCCCAGAGGGAATTCCTGATTCCTGATGACCTAACGCTCCTTCCCGCTGCACGAGGGGTGTTTGAAAGTCAAGCTTTCCTGCTCCTTGGAGAGTTTAGCTGAGGTTTCTGCCGGGAGGGAGGGGGGCTGCCTGCGCGGTGAGTCTGATGCCCTAGGCGCCCCCGGGTGCTGAGGGGCAGCTCAGCGCCCCCACGCCGGGCGTTCGGAGACCGTCCGCTGGCTTCTGGCTCCGGTGCAGGGGTCTGCCAGGAAAAGCCCAGGGCGACGCTGCCGGGTGGGTGGCTGGCTCAGGCGATGAGGCCGAAGGGGCCCACAGGATGCGTCGCCCAGGGGCCACCGCCTGGGTTTGAATTTGCCTTCTCTATTTGGCTCTGTAAACTCAGGCAAGTTACTCAAGCCGTCTGCGCCTCGGTTTCCTCATGTACCCGTCTCCTCACTTTTTTCAACGGGGAATAAATCAGAGCAGGGCCTGGTACCCATGGCGTAAGTGTGGATGTGAAGTCTCCTGGCGTCAGGGCAGGAGGGGCTGGTGCCCCGGCTGGCTGGGCCATCCTCTGGTTGGCATCACCAGCCCAGGGCATCTGGGCCCACTGAGCCAGCCCTCCTTGGCCGCGTTTGAGCCAAGAGCCTCCTTTCCCAGGAAGCGCCTCCACCTCTGTGGACCTTGTCCGGGGCTCCGGGGCTTTTGCCCTGGAACGAGGGTGAGGCCAGGGGGCCTGCAGCCTTTGCCCCTCTAGTGAGGAAACCGAGCCCCAGAGAGGGTGGCTGAATGCCAAGTGGACCCCAGGTCTCTGGAGGGAGAGACAGGAAGCTGCAGGCCAGAACCCTCTCGATGCCCCCCGCCCGCCCCCAGGACATTGTTTCCCAGTTTTACCCCTTAGTCTCTTGTCTTTGAAAATTGTTCCGGGACGTGGTTTTTCACTACGTGGCTGTGTAATTAATTTTTAAAAACTAATTGGCGATTGGTTGCTTTCTGTATCTCGAGCTGTTATTATCTGAATACGGCATGTTATTTGGAAACTTTCCCACAAGGTTTTAATCAGTAAATATTCTTTTAGTTTCATGTGTTCAGTTTCTGACTTGCTTTTGAAACCGTAGGTGAGTGACAAGTGGAAGACAAATTAATAATCGTGGCAACACTGCAAAGCACCCCTGTGAGGGCCTTGGACTAGTTCTGTCAGTTAGATCACTGTTCATGGGATTTCTCTGATGGCCCTGATTAAGACAACTTAGAACTAGATTGCAGGTTAGTAGATACACTGTGTGATGATTTCAAGGAGAGAAATCCACATGAAAACCTGGTGTTTGGTTATGATAATCCAAGGAGCCTGGCTGTGACGTCAGACCCGGATGCAAATGCCGCCGTTGCTGCCTGTGACCCTTCGTGTCTTTGTGAGAAGGGGGTTGATGCACATGAGTGAGTTGGTGGGGACGATGCCGGTGCAGTGTAATGAGGGCTCCTTTTATTTTCACTGGCGCGTGTACTCACCCTTCTTTCTCACAGATACTTCTGGGGCGACGCTGGGCCCCTCTGGCGGAGCGGGGGCCTGGCTGGGGGCAGACACCCAGGTGGAGCGTAGCTTCGCGGTGTGCATCGGTGACTAGGATGTAAATCAGGGCAGAACGCTGAGGAAGGAAGCTCTCCCGCCCTCTGTGCTCTCCCTCCCGCTCTCGGGCCTGCCGTGGACCTGGGAAGCTCCCTGTGTTTGTTCAAGTTGAAGCTGTGGTGCTGAGTGGGGCCAGAAATGTCACGTTTGGGGCACGTTTAAGAGAGAGAGACTGTACTTGGCCAGAGTGCAGTGTACGTTCCCAGGGACACCGAGAGCAAAGCAGACCTAATGGGTTAATGGGCGTGATGGAGCAAGCTGGTAGGATGGTAGTTTCCTGGGTGTCTGGCTTCAAGTCCTGCCTTTGCAGTTTGCAGATGTTCCGGCGGGCAGTCTCCTCCCGGGGCCTCAGAGCCGCCCCCCATGGGATCCCCGTGCTCCATGCCCCTCCCCCTTAGTGCTGAGCGGGGGGACAGTCTGGCTCTGGTACCTTCCGTATTTTCTTGGTTACTTATTTATTCCGGGAAGGGAGTGTTGGAGCTGTGAGGAGAGTACTAGTTTCAGAGGTCTGCACACGTAGAAACAGTGGACAAAGCCTAGAAACCTAGCTGTTGCCCCAGCTGACAGTCAGGGGCCTATATGCACAGACCATGCACTTTTTTTTTTTTTTTTTTTTTTTTTAAATTTTTGGCTGCGTTGGGTCTTTGCTGCTGTGCGCGGGCTTTCTCTAGTTGCGGAGAGCGGGGGCTACTGTTCCTTGCGGTGCGCGGGCTTCTCATTGCGGTGGCTTCTCTTGTTGCAGAGCACAGGCTCTAGGCGTGCGGACTTTAGTAGTTGTGGCACGCGGGCTCAGTAGTTGTGGCGCACGGGCTTAGTTGCTCCGCGGCATGTGGGATCTTCCAGGACCAGGGCTCGAACCCGTGTCCCCTGCACTGGCAGGTGGATTCTTAACCACTGTGCCACCAGGGACGTCCCCAGACCATGCACTTTTAAGTGCTAATTAGGGACCCGGGATGTTGGAGCCGTGGGTGGGCCTGAGCTCTGCTCCACCAGCCCTCGGATGTTGGGCCAGGTGTGCGTGGGTGGGGGGTCTGCATCTCCGGGATCCTGCTGGTCCAGCAGAGAGCAGGGCTTGCAGGGGCCCCTCGCCGGGCGCCACTGTTGACCCCCAGGACTCCGCAGGCTGCTGGGCATCTGCATCCACTAGACTGTGAGCGCCTTGGGGGCTGGCACCTGCTCAGCCCCTCCCCTTTCAGCTCTGCTTCCCCACGGAGATTCAGCAGCAGCTGCAGTGATGCTCCTGCCCCAGGGCCGTCAGGGGAGTGAGGCAGATGAGGGCCTGGGAACGTGCGTTCTGGGAGGGGTGAGGGTTGGGGGCCACTAAGGCAGCATTGGGTATCTCTACGTGGAGCTCCAAGGGAGCTCACAGACTCATCACAAAGGACCGAGGAGGGCACCTTTGAGGGAGAGCTCATGACTAGAAGGATCCAGCCATGAGGATGTGGTGGAAGACTGTCCAGGCATGGAGAACGTCATGTGCAAACGTCCTGGGGCCAGAATGAACTTGGTGTGCTTGGACAGTCTAAAGCAAAAAGGTCAGCGAATAGAAGTGTGGTGGGCAGGGGCCACACAGGGTCAGAGGGTGCTCAGGGCATGGTATGCATTTAGGAATTTATTTGTGCATGTCGCCGTGTTCCCTGGGTGTGGCCTGGCACCCGGCACATCGTTGGTGCTCTGGTTGGTGTTCCGTAATATCGGTAAGTGAGACGAGGCTCAGACTGGTGGGGTCGTGGTGGTGAGAAGGGCCGCGAGCCTGGGCTCAGCAGAGGGTCTTCTGCACTGTTGTGAGACGTCCTGGCCCTGCCGTCCCTCCCCCCTGGGCTTTGCTCCTGCCGGCTGTTACAGCCTGGGGTTAGAGAGCCACTGTGCCGCAGCCTCCCGTCTGCGACAGCCGTGGTCTGGCAGAAGTGCTCAGCTTAGGGAGTCGCCGTCATTTCTGGGTGCAGATCTGGCTTCTCTGCACTTGCAGCGAGAATGTGGACCTGAAGACAAGGACAGCGTCCCCCTTTCCCTCCAGAGGCGCTGCGTTGATGCTGTAGCTGCGTGGGCCTGGCTCTGTGTGTAGGTTAAGCTTTTAAATCATCGCCCCTTAATTGGTGTTGCTGCCGCTTCACCTTGTCTAAGGACAGGGGGCTGTGCAGGGACTCTGGGGACAGGAGAGAGGTCGCGGGTGATACGATTTAAATTGTGTTTAAGCAGCCTAGTCCCTTCCGGCTGTGTTTAGAAAAGAGTTTTTCATTGTTAACCCTCCTTCCACTGATTCATCATCGTAAAACGCTTCTACGTTTAGACGGTCATCTCTGGACAGACACCTGGTTACAGTGGGTTCTGAGCAGCCTGGCCTGCCTGTGTGGGGACAGACCGCTAGCCTGGGGGTTAGGCATCTGCTGTTCTTGTGTCATTACATTCCTGAGTGTTTGGAGCGACCCCTGGCTTGTCATTTTAACGCTCTGTGCCTTGGATGAGCACTTGTAAAACTGTGGATATACTCCTGGCTGGTGGTGTAGGGGCTTGGAGCTGCAGGGACATTGGACAGACAAGATGGAGGTGGATTTATGTTTGTGAAATGTTGGGGCACCTCTAGGCAACACTTCGAACCCATGGGGGTGGGCACCCAGTCCGCACTTCAGGCAGCGGGCCCTTCGGTAGCATCTGTCAGAACGCTGCAAGCGACCTGTGAAGGGTCTGAAGCCGGCCTCCCAAGTTGAGGGAGGAACGCGGGTGCCGCCAGACGTGCCGAGGGACCGGCGAGATTTGTCCACCTTCGTGGACTGTAGAGAACCAGTGATAGGATTTATCCCGGGGCTTGGCGTTCTGAGGTGCGAGAGGAGGAACTGAGGAAATTGTGCCCTCAGTTATTTGGAGAGGGGGGCACAGAGTCCTGTGAGCCGACGGCATCTGGCGTCGTTGGAGCGAGAATTTAGCGAGAGGGCATTATGGCGGTTAGTGGTGCAGCAGCATCACTGGCCTGCGCGCTAAGTGGTCAGCTCGGCCTCTAAGAACTAGCAGGGCTTCTCCTAGCTAGTCTCCCAGTCCTTTGGTCGTGGGCATGGGGGTTGGAAAAATGCATAGGTCCAGGGGAGAGAGACGGGAGGACAGCATAGGAGGGGAGGACTTCCTACAGCAAGACAACTCACCCTTTGGACATCAGGCTTTCTCTCTCTTACATTTTTTTTGGTGGGGGGGTTTCTTCATTGGCCGAGGAGGAAAAGAGCTGTAAAATGAGCGGGTTTCTTTGTGTGCTCAGGAGATTTATTTTCCTTTTCACCCCTTGTTCCTTCTCCTTCGTTTCACCCGCATACAGCACAGAACTTTTGCAGCAGCAAGGATTCAGTTGTAGCCTGGCTCTCTGGGCGGGATCTCTTGGAGCGGGTCATAACTTGTCATTAATAACGGCTTGCTCAGGGCACAGCCCTGTCTTCCCAGCTGTGTGTCTGCCCTGCCCTGGTGCCTGTGGGACACTGAATGTGCCCTGGGGGAGGGGGCGGAGGGCGCCTGGTCCCTGGATCCCCCTGGATCCAGTATCAGCCCTCCTTCCTGCTGTGTCCTCGCACAGGTGCCCTTCCAAGACCTTGTCACCTCAGTCTGCGAGGTGGAGACAGGAACAGGGCCTACTTCACGGGGCTGTTACCAGGATTAGATGAGGTGTTGCCTCTTAACCCTTTGCCCATCGGTAAAAGTGTTCCGGACATTGTGTGTGTGCAGGGGGGCGGGGTGTGTGTGTGTGCGCGTGTGTGTGCTCGCACCTTAATTCAGCTGCTGGAAAGTTGTTTTATGTCTGCAGCTAGAGACACGTACACGTGTGCACACAGGCGCCGACATGTGCATGCCTCTTTCCTTCTTCCTGGCCAAAAAAGGCGTACACGGCAAATTTCGTTAGAAATGCAAAGTTGTTTTGTGGAGGTCAGCACGTTTTCTTCCATGCCAGGGAGCCACGTTGTTTCACCTGGGAAGGTGCCGGCAGAGGTGCAGGTGGAGACCCCCAGCTGGGTCCTGGTTTCCGCGCTCTTCTTTCCCGTGCCGGACGCACAGCCCCTTCGAACCCGGCACACAGGCGTGCTTAGGGTTCATATTTTAAGAGCTGTCTCATCTGATGACCAGCCCTAATTACTGAATTTCACGTATGAAAAATCTGCAGGGTGAAGGACTTTGCCTGTTGATTGCACTCACATTGCTGCATTAAAGTGAAATCTCAGGACTGCAGTAGCCTCAGACCGGCTGCTGTCACCTTCTCTCTTCTCGCCCTGGTCCTTCTCCCCTGGGTCTTCGTCGGTTTTCCTTGCAGCTTGTGTCTTTCATCCTTTTACCCCCCTTCCCCCGCCCAGCCTGGGTGCTGCGCCCCACTCCCCCCAATTCACACTGTAGACCAGTGGTTTTCAATCTGGCCACATGTTAGGAACAACTAGGGAGGTTTTAAAAATACAGATGCCTAGAACCTACCCCAGACCAGTTAAATCAGAACATCGGCTCTTGAGCCGTGTTTTTAAAAACTCATGGAGTCCAGGGACTTCCCTGGTGGCCCAGTGGTTAAGACTCCGCCCTTCCACTGCAAGGGGCATGGATTCGATCCTTGGTTGGGGAACTAAGATCCCGCATGCCACTCGGCCAGAGGGGGGAAAAAGAAAACGCACGGAGTCCTCACATATATATTTGGTCTATTTTGTAGGGCTTTGAGCTTGAGTTTGGTCTTTCTTTTGGAAGACTTGGGTGCTTGCTTTTATATTCAGGGATGAATATTGATGGGCATACAGTGAAGTGCCCGTTGGATTACGGAGTGGTGCTCTTGTCATAAGCACGTATTCAGGAGGCTCTGAGAAGCTTACTGTTTACAGTAAAAGTAACGAACAACAGATATGAAAATGACAGTTTGGAGCTTAAAGAAACGACAGCTTCCTTACTGGACTGAATGAATATCCGGAGTGGCTTGAGGTGTTCGGTAGTCTAGCAATCTTGGATTCTGTTTTCCTATCTTACTTTAATCTGGGGTTGCTCTGTTTTCGTTGTTGTTTGCAGGGGGAGGTATGACCCTGTGTGTGAGGGTCAGTGGCCATGTGGATGTAATTCTCAAGGAAAACTCTGGATCAGGTACCAGCTGATTGGAAGGAAGCACTGGGAACTTTTTCATGATTAGAGGACTCTGGTCATTAGTGTCCTGCGAGCCACTCAGGGAAATGAACAGAACCATCCCTTCCAGTCTGACCTGGAATCGGTGGGTGACGCGCAGCGCCCCACACGGCACCCCGTCTGCTCTCCCCATAGCCCTGCACGTGCCCCCTTGAGTGAAAGTGGAGGCTGTCCAGCAGGGTCCTTTGCCCAGTAGCCGAGACCCTCGCTCGGGAAGGATCAGGTGGTGCGGGCTGGATGTGAGGGGGCGTGTGGAGTACCCGCCCTTCCGAGGTTTCTGACATCCCTGGACTTGGGCTCATTCCTCTGTTGGAGGATAATAAACTGCACAGAATTTACAAATGGCGAGGTAGGTTTTCCAGGGGGAAGTTGGAGTTCTTTGTCTGTTTTCTTTACTTCTGTCTGTACCATTGTGTGTGTGTAACACATTTGTAGAAACAGTCGAGGCTTACGTGATTATTTTCTTCAAAAGACTTCTCTTTACCCCCTGGTCCGTTTTCCAGTGGGTAAAGAGAGGCCAGCGAGCTGTTTCAGACAGAACTTAAAGAGAGAATCACCCTGGGTCTCTGGGTTTCATAGGTTTGGAAACTAGATGGTATTAGTTCATCTAGAAGGTTATCAATCAAAGCCCAGGGTTTCCATGAAGCAGTATTGTAAAATGTTGGTAAATAAGGATTCTGGGTCATGAATTGCTGATGGGAGCGGAGCCTGGGGGAGAGGGCTCCGGGGTGCGTGTGCTCAGGGAACCCGCGCCGCTGGGCGAGCAGCTGTTCTCCTAGGCATGTTTCCCCTCCCTCTGTGGAAGCTGGATCAGCCTTCATTCTGGGGATGTTTCCGTGCGTAGAATCAATACCCTCTCCCTAGGGTGCTGATGGAGATTCATTTTTCAAAAACCCAGTGCGTAGCTTGTTAAACTGTTGTCTCAGCTCCAAATCCTTCTAGGCTCCCCTCTGTGCCGCCGGAGCTAGGACTCTGCACAGCACGTCTGTGCCCTCCGGGACGGGCGGCCGTCCAAGCACCAGCCGGGTCGGTAGGCAGGGAAGGGGCTTGGTCCCTCCTCTCTGTTCCCCCGCTCCGGAGCAGCCCCCGGGGACATGCCTCCCCCTTAGCTGCCCCGGAGAACCTGCTGTGCCCTCCTCCCAGCACAGAAAGAAACAGCCTCATCGCCACCCTAGAGACCCCAGCGCCAGCTGAGCAGACCCCCTTCTCGGGGCAGCTCAGGCCCTCCCTCTGCGTTTGTAAGGCTCACTGATTCCACTTCTTCCCCTGGTTCCCTCCAGCCCAGGGGTGGTGGCTGCTTCCTGCACTCGCTGCCTGCCTGATGCCTTGGAGTTTTCCTCGTGCCCTCTCAGTTACCTAGTTAACAGCTTGATACCGAGTTAACGATTGACGGTGAAGCCTCTGTTTAAAAGCTTGTCCGTTGTCTGCATTCTAGAAATCGGATCCTGACGGACGCATCTGGCATTCTTCTTAACATTCTTCAGTAAGCAGTCAGCAGAACTATTTCCCAAATGCATTATGGTTAGATTACAGCCTACCTTACATTCCTTGGGTGTTTTGCTTCAGTTCTTCTTTGCGATTAGAGTGAGCTGTTTCCTGGAAAGATGGCCACAGATGGCGCGCATCATTCATTCTGTGGGTTCTCTTTGGCTGTATTTTTGGAGGGTGACGTCGTACCACCTTATCTCCCACTTCTGTGTCCGTTATGGGACAGCTCTGAAATTTCCTTCCACTTCTAGATGGTGGCTGTTGTGTACTTAAGCTACGTATACTTCTGAAAAGATTTGAGGCACTTTATGGGAAAAAAGCATATTATGTGTAAACACAGATTCATTAGAACAAGAGTTCAAAGAACTAGGGCCGGCCTTGTGGTAGAGGCGTAGAGTTGGTGGGTGGGCTGGGATGAGCCGCGCTCCAGGTGGCGCCTGGGAGCCCGGCGGGAACCACGGCCAGTACAGTGGTAGCAACTGGACTGAGCGTTGCTGCTGCAGGAGTTGCAGGCCGTTACGCTTTGCAAGCCACGAAGCACGTGGAGCCTCAAGGAAAACAAGTTTTTCAAAGTCTACCGAAATCTGCCTTCAGTGGTGGCTATTACAGAGGTGGGTTTGAACCCCAGACGGCAAAGTGGGAAGCAGCATTAATACTAGGTGTAAGCCCTACCGCTAATAAAGGAAAAATAAGAGATGCTCATCGATGAGTTGTGCTTTTAAATCACCCAGACAAGGGAGGATCTCCTTATATAGCAGCCAGAATCAGTGATGCTAAAGATTTACTAGAAGGTCAAGCTCATGAGTGAAGTAAATGTATGATGAATTTTGAGTTCTTATTCATTTATGTATAGGAGTACCAGCTTTTTATAATAAAATAAAACTACAAATTTTAAAAATGATTTAGCACAAGCTAAGTCAAAGCCTTGGTATAAATTTGTTTAAATTTGAGGATTTTAAACTGGATTATAGAATATTTATAGGTTAATACTCAAGAATTATGGATAAATGCATACCAAAAAAAAAAAATCTAGGGCCATATAATGGGGGAGAGGGGTAGGGCGGGCAGAAAAAGGAGAAGAAGAAAAGAAGAGGATGGAGAAGAAAGGGTGAAGGGGCACCGGTACTGAGTGTCTCCCTGGGCAGGTCCTGGGGGTGTTCCTGTCTGTATTGAGTCTGGTACTCAGCGTAACCCTCGGGGAAGCGTTGTTGTGGTCCCCGTTGACAGAGCAGGAGCTGGGGCCCCAGAGAGCCGGCCGAGCAGGGCTGTGTACACATGCCTCTCAGCGGGCCTGCACCCAGGAGACCAGGTTCTTCAGTGCAACGCGAGCTTGTATCTTGGTAGCCGAAGCACGTGGGAACCGTGGTGGCTGCATAGCTTTCATTTTCTAACAAAATGAAGCATTTCTTGTGAACAATAAACATTTTCTTAGCCCTCATACTTGATAAGAATCTCGTAGACTTTAATTAAGATCAGTGAACATCCTAATGGCGTTGGGGAAGAAAATACCAAACACCAGATGGAGAGATGCAGACGTGGCCATTTATTTAAATCAGTACCTATACTGATTTAATAAAATCAGTATTTTATGTTATGTATGTTTTACCACAATTTTTAAAAATATATTTATAAAAAGAAAATGAAAAAAGGTAAGGAAATCTGCTTGGTTCCCTGAAAACTGATAATCTCAATATGATAAAAATAAAGAACTCCTTATCAGCTGAGCCGAGGCCGGGAGCGTCGGGTCATTGTCGTGTGGAGGCAGGTCTGTGGAGGGGAGATGGTGCCTCTGTCAGTGGCCAGACCCGCAGCTCTGACCTGGTCAAGGGCATCATGGGCTGCGTCCCTCAGCCTCCATGTCACTTCACTCCTCACAGGCAGCAAAGCGTGTTGCTAAGAGGGCAGGCTTTTGAGAAGTGGGTTTGAATCCACCCTGCACCATTTATTGGCCACGTGAGGTGCTTCATCTCTCTAACCTTAGCTTCTCCAGTTATTAAATGGGGGCGATTATAGCGTTACGGTTCTTTGGATCGAAATACATGTGCTTTTCCCGAAACATCTGGAGAGCTTATGTTCAAAGTAATATATCTGGTAGAACTAAAAACTATCAGAAGAGACATAAACAGTCAGAGCCCGACAATTTGGGGAGGAGCGATAAAGATGGGGCGGGCGGGGGCTGACCCTGAGTGTGGTTAGCTGCCTGGTACGTGTTATTCCCGCTTTTTAGACGGGAAACAGGCTGAGACATGCAGAATCTAACCCTGCGTCCGGTGTGCTTGCAGCCCCCTTCGTGGTGGTGAGGATTAAATAAAGAGATGCAGGTACGGCTCTCGGGCTGGAGCCCCTCGCAGAGTCCATGGTCCCTGGGTTTTCATGGTGACCTACGCTGGCGCCTCTGTTCAAGCTGCTCTGGCTTCTGAATCGCCCCGCCGCCTCTGGTTCCAGGGGTTGGGTAGAGCCTGGCTCTTCCCCAGGCCCCCACCCGGTTGGGAGCTGCTGCAGCAGGTGGCCCCCCGGGTCTGTGACTGCCCTTGCTGCCCTGGATGGGCTTACAGTGTGACCCCTGCAGCGGCGAATGAAAAGCAGCGCTGACTGCAAGCAGGGCCAGCGCCCGCGTGCTCTTTAAAGCTGCGTGTGTGCGCGTGTGTGTGCGCGTGAGCGCATTTAGTCCTTATGAGACTGCGAGGTGGTGCTGTCATCCCCAGGTTGTGGATGAAGTGTCCGCCGGGTGGAGAAGGCTGTATGGGCTGCCTTGGCACTCGCGTGGACGTGGTGGGGTTGGAGCCCACCCGTGCCGGGCCCGGATCGACCCTCTCCACTGCGCTCTGCCCGGCGCCCACTCAGACCAGCCGCCCGCTGGGAGAGCTCTGGGGGGAAGTGGCCTGCGGGACACGGCCACGCCAGTGCCCGTGGTGGCAGAGGCCGTCCGGCCCTGTCCCAGCAGCCCCCTCTCCCCCCCGCCTGTGCGCTCTGCCCGCCGCTTCCCCATCCACCAGCCTTCTGGTGGCTTCCTTGCCCAGTGGCTGCGGGGGGGGGGGGGCGGGAGGTGGTGTGACCCCAGGCTGGCGCGGCCCCGCCGTGAGAGGCCTGGCAGCCGCCCTTTGCTCTCCTGGAGCCCAGCCGCCGGCCTTGAGCCGTCCAGGCTGCTGCACCAGCGAAGGGAGCCTCCGAGCTGCCCTGG
Organism: Orcinus orca; assembly: GCF_937001465.1. Classification (NCBI taxonomy): domain Eukaryota; kingdom Metazoa; phylum Chordata; class Mammalia; order Artiodactyla; family Delphinidae; genus Orcinus; species Orcinus orca. The sequence goes on from NC_064572.1 coordinate 7,948,186, forward strand.
GGCGAGAGGGGCCCCAGGAGGATGGAGCAGAGGCTCCGCCCCCGCCAGGTGCCACCCCAGGAGGACAGGGTGGCCCCAGGGCCCTGAGAGGCAGGAAACCGCGGCTGTTTTCTCGCAGTAGGGTGGCACGCACCGTGCAGAGCGAGGACCCTGCTCAGCCTTGTGTCAGAAGGAGTGTTCGCTGGAGTGACTTCTCACTGAGCTGTGCCAGCTCCTGCCCCGCTGGCTTTCCGTTTTAAGAACTACACACCAACTACATCTGTGGAGTCTTCTCATTCTAGGACCTGCCAATTTAGGTTGAGCCGTGGTAGAAAATTATCCCCTTTAAGAAGATTTTAATTACTGAACCAAACATATTAAAAACGTACTTATGTGTGATAATTATGACTAAAGAACTCCTTATCAGTGCAGATCAGTCATTTGCTTAAGTGATTTCATCGTGATGTTTGTTAATATGAGGATCTTGTCCACGTGAATCCCGAGCGGCAGGTAACTGGGAGACGGGATGGCTGCTTACTGCTGAGGGCGGGGAGGGGGCTCGCTCCCCTCCTCCGTCCCTCCCTCCCTCCGTCCCTCCGTCCCTCCCTCCCTCCCTCTTGCTCACCAGGACCTCTGAAATGTGTCTGCCTTTGACCCTCATCTTATTTGAAGTTTTTTTAAATCTATTAGGCAAAGTCCTTCTTAATTCCCAATTAATTCCATTTTTCCAGCCTTCCCTGGTAATCCTTAGCAGTCTGGGGGTGCCGGGCTGGGAATTGCTGCCCCTGTTGAGTCTCCTTAATATCCCTTCTCTTCTCAAAGCTAGACTCGGTTTGGTCTGAAGTATGTACAATCACAGAATCAAAGAGATTTGAAACCTCGAAGGCATTTTTTCTTTTTGGGTCTAATTCATGCAGAGGTCCTCCAGTTCAGTGAAGACTTCCCTTCAGCAGCAGATGGTAAACAGATTCTGTGGGATGAGTAATTCTTTCATTTCTGTCTGAATGGTTTGTTTAGAAGCAAACAGAATGATTCCCTTTTCTCATTAAATATGTTATGAGAACATCAGGATCATACTGAGTTACTGTCCAAAGCTGCGTCTGGGAAGGGGGAAGGAAAGTAACCAAAAATGAAAGGGCTCGTCTGGCATTTCACAGCTCAGACCCAGGATCACGGGAGACCTTACACACCAAACTCTTAATTTAATGAAACATTGATCCAAATTGTTAAAACACTGTGTACTTGCTCAGGAGATACTTTCTTTTTTTTTTGGCTGAATTAGGTCTTCGTTGCTGCGTGCAGGCTTTCTCTAGTTTCGGCGAGCGGAGGCTACTCATTGTTGTGGTGCACGGGCTTCTCATCGCGGTGGCTTCTTTTGTTGTGGAGCACGGGCTCTAGGCGCGCAGGCTTCAGTAGTTGTGGCATGTGGGCTGTAGAGCGGAGACTCAGTACTTGTGGCGCACAGGCTTAGTTGCTCAGCGGCATGTGGGATCTTCCCGGACCAGGGCTCGAACCCATGTCCCCTGTATTGGCAGGCGGATTCTTAACCACTGCGCTGCCAGGGAAGCCCCGAGATACAATTTTTATCATATTGAGATTATCAGTTTTCAGTGAACCAAGTAGATTTCCTTACCTTTTTTCATTTTCTTTTTAAAAATATTTAAAAATTTAGAAAAGTTGTGGTAAAACATACATAACATAAAATATTCCTTAACTCTTCTTAAGCGTGCAGTTCAGTGGCATTAAGTAGGTTCACGTTATTGCTGCAGCCATCACTACCATCCGTCTCCAGAACTTTCTCATCTTGTAAAACTGAAACTCTGTCCCCGTTAAACACTAACTCCACATCCCACCCCGGCCCCTGGGAACCACCACTGTACTTTTTGTTCCTATGAATTTGACTATTGAAGGGACCTCATATGAGTGGAATCATAGAATATTTGTCCTTTTGTGATTGGTATATTACTTCATTTAGCATAACATCTTCAAGGTTTATCCATGATGTAGCATGTGTTAGAATTTCCTTTTTAAGGTTGAATCATATTTCACTGTATGTATCCATTCATCCGTTGGTGGACAGTTGGCGTAGTTCCGCCTTCTGGCTATTGTGAATATTGCGATTTCTTATATTTTAACATGAAAATGAAACATAGTTTAATCTCTGCTTGATATCAGCAAAGTTTAGAATATCTTTTTAATAGTGGAAAGTTACAGTAACATTACCAAATGTACATTGTGTCACTGATATTTAACTGGCTGGCAATTTCAGGCGGCTTTTACATTACTGAGTCGTTAGGTTTGGCATCGATAAAACAGATAATGATACTAATTCTACTAAGGTCTCAGGGGTAAAAATGAGTTAATATGTATGAGTGTATCATGTAAAAAGAAGTACATAATTCTTAGTAGTTAATACCGGAGTAAATTCTGAATCTTCTTGTTTGTATTCTGGTGAGCAGATGTTCATAGTAGAGATTTGGAATAACTTCCTTCTTCCAGAAACTTCAAACCCTTACACTCACTCTTTTTAGCACAGACTTGAACTGCATGGGGTAGTTCGTGGGATTGGGAGGTTTGGAGGCCTATCTGGAGGCAATGTAGGTTCTGTCGAGTCAGCCCCCGCCGAATCAGTCTTCTTTCTTCCCCGTCACTTGGTCTGTCTGCTTTTATCCAGTGTGCGGCCCCTCCTGTGAGACAGCATCTCTTTAGACTTCGTGGGCGTGAGTTGTGAGTTGTGTAGCTTGTGGATTTGCCGGGGTGTTTCCAGGAATCTGCTTCCTGAGCCCAAGGTGAGGCAGGGCGGTGGGCGGGGTAGCTTTCACTCCATAATGGGGCTGCAGTTCTAGCTGAGCTGGTGTCTAGACCCAGTCATTAAGCGAGTCCCCCCGCCCCGCCCTGGCTCAGATGCTCCCGGCTGTGCCGAATCACTTCCTCGTCTGAGCTCTCGCCGCAGCCGTCCTCTGACCACGTGCTTGCTTGCTTGCTTTCTGAGAAGAGTTGCGCTCCTGTTGCCCGTATCCACCGGTGGTGGTTCTCTGATGCGGGTGTTTCCATGGAGGGCAGGCGGCCACCGTGTGCTTCCGGGACGGGGGCGGGGTGGGGGTGGGGGGGAAGGGAAGGGGGCTGCCCTGGGCTGCAGCAGTGTCGGTGCCCCCGCCTGGCTCACCTGTTTCCTCACCCCTGTCGGCAGGAGTGGGGGCACCCAGGCTGGCTGCCATCCTCGGGAGCCAGCCCGGGGCACCCGGGGCCGGGGTGGAGGGTGCGTGGCCGGGGCCCGGGGTTGGGGCCGCCGTCCTTGGGAGTCTCGGGTCGTCAAGAGGCTAGTGCGTTCATTGCTGCGAGTTTCTCGAAATCATTAACACCCCAGTGTGTTTCCGGAACCTCCAGCGAGTCCACACAGCTCTGGCTTGGCCCCGGGAGGGCTTTCCTCCGCCGTCTGAGCTCTGAAGCCCAGGAGGTGCCGGCTGGAACCGGGCTGGAGGCGCCGCGGCCGCCCAAGGCCCAGCAGAGGGTGCTCGGCTGAATGACATTCTGGCCTTTGTTCCTCGAAGGAGACGTTTTCTTCCTCGTGTTGTGACGGCTGCCAGGGGGGCTCCCCCCAGTCATGTCCTGGAGTCCCCGTGCCTTGGGGCCCTGCAGATGGCCTTGCGCACCCAGGCCCGAGGGCCCGGCCCTCCCCTTGGGCCTGGCCCCTGTAGGAGGGGCCAGTCTGGTTCCCGGCTCTTCTCGGCTTCTGTCCCTTCCAGGGTCTGAGGCGTCCGACCCCCAGGAGCTGCCATACCCGTGGCGTCACCAGTCCTGCACGAGTGAAGACTTAGCGCCTTCCCCGCCACCAGGCCCGCAGCTCCTCGAGGGCAGGCCCGTGCTTAGTCTGCTGGCTCGTCCCAGCTGCCCACACGGTCCATGGAGAAGAGCAAGGGGTTCAGTGTCTTGTTTGTTCAATGAACGATTTAAAAAATGAAGGATTGAGTCCTGGAAGTAGTTTTAATTTGCTACGATTCCAGGCCGCTCGCCCCATCGCTCTGTGCCTCAGGTTTCTAAATTCTGAGGTGTGGCTAATACACCTCAAATGGTTCCACAGGGCACGGGAGACGCTTCCTTGTTGTGCACCTACTGTGCGCCTCGTGCTGTGCACAGTGGAGCCGCCCAGCGCTCCTTTTCACCATCAACAGTCCTGTGAAGCATAGGTATTACGGACCCGATTCTGCAAATGAGCAGCTGTAGGTGCTGAATAACTTACTCAAGGTCACACGCTCGTTCGGCAGAGAAGTGTTCCAACGATGAAAATGCAGGGCCGCCTCACTCCACAGCCTGTGTATGTATATGTATAGACACATGTACGTACGTATGTATAGCTACACACTCAAGTGTCTGGGGGAAATATACATGGACACACAAACCCACACACACACACAGCCCCATGTAGGACACACTTAGGAAGTGTGGGAGGGAAATATACACATATCCATATACACGCACGTGTACATACACACGCGTGTATATATCCATCCATACACATGCATGTAGATGTGTGTAGATGTATATTTCCCCTGACAATTCCTAAATGTGTTGTACACATACATGTATGTGTGTATATGTGTGTGTATGTATGTATATATGTATACGTGTGTATGTATATATAATCCACCCCTCCGCTTCCTAAACATGTCACGCCAGGGGTGCCTCCTTGTAATTCCGGCTTTTGCAGTAAATGTTAAATAAGCATCTTCCCCCCGCCCTCTACCCCTGCCCGTTCTTTCCTCCCTGGGAGGGGCTGGGACCCTCGGGCCTTGTGGTCAGCTCCGTCAGGGCTGCGAGGGGGCTGGCCGCTCTCACCCACGCCCTCCCCACTCCCAGGTACGTCAGGTGCCAGCATGTGTTTATTGAACTGAAATTCTTAAGCCTGCAGAATATACTCCCGGTCTGTCAAGACAGATACAAACAACATGCCTTTTTTAGACTACTTAAGTCTTCTTGACATGATCCTGATGGTGTTTTAACAAGTTTTCAGGTCCTGGTCAGCCAAGCTCAGGACCAGGAATAAATGTTTAATAAACAACGTAAGGGCGATGGAAAAATAAATGTGTCACAAGTGGGACTGTGAGTTCTGTAAATCTGTGATGGGCTATTGTTCCTGCTGTTTTTTGTATGTGATGATTCCTGTTCTGATATTTTCCTCTCTTCCCACATGAAACTCTATAATGTGGACCCCTTTCCTGGTCCTTTGGAGCAGGGTGGCCTGGGGCCGAGGATCGAAGTCCGTAGCAGAGATCTGGGGGACAACTTCCTTATCTCCCGTTCTGCCCCTTTGCCAAACAGAAGTGCAAAGAGTGGATGGAATGAGATGCTGCCTCCTGAGATGAGCTCTCCCCAGTGGTTCCCGATGCTTGCTTGGTTGGCAAGGCACAGTTCGCCCTTCCCCTGAGCCGTCTTCATTGTGTGAAAGTGCAAAGACAAATTGTCTGTCCGAGGAGCTAATTTTAAGTGCTAGTACGTTTTAAGGGCTTACAGGGCTCAAAACTTTTTGGTTCTCTTAGAAGAATCTCTTTTTCTCCTGAAAAACAGGCTCGACTCTTCCTTTTAAAGTCAGGAAAGGGGAGATGAGCTGAAGCCCCTTTGGGGACAGGTATGTTTTGTTTACTGTTGAGTCTCCGGAGCCCGACTGGTCCCCGGCACAGTGGGCACCCCCAACCGTTGGTGGGAGGTCGGATTTTCCATGCTGTAAACGCAGGAGCGAAGAAGCATCATGAAGGGAGCCCCTGCTTGAGACGTAACTGCGGCTTCACAACAAATGCAGCAGTTTTGGTCTCAAGAGTGAAGTTGTGTCTCTCTGGAATTATAAGCCTAAATGGTTGACTTCCTGTTTTAGAATTCCCAGTTTATTTTCTGGAAGAGTTTGCAGCAGATGTGGTTCTATGGAGAAGGTTTATACCTCAGGGGTTACAGTTTGGGGTCTTTGAAGTATTCGTATTTGCAAAAGCCAGGTAGAAGTTGCTTATTGATCTGACGTGAGGCCGCACGGGCTTTGTGACAACTGCCTCTGCGTCTGGGTAGAATGACACGTTCTTAGTGTGATAACTGAGGACAGCTTGTTTTCCCCCCAAGAGAGACAGAGCAAACTAAGGCACTCCCAGTTTTTTCCCTAGGCATTGATGGAAACAGATTCCATAGGGGAAATAACAAAGAGAGTGTTGGGTAGTGGAGAGTGAAAACATCCAGCTGCTGTGACAGTGGAACTCCAAGGGACTCTGTCTTTGGAGGGGGCGGGGGGGGGCACAGGAGGAGCATGGACAAGGTGTCATCTGAGGACTCCCTCTGGGGCTGGAAGAAGTGACATTTTGCTTCGATGGGTCTCACTGAGGCTGAGACCGGCATCTGTTGGTCTTCCTGAGATGGTGTTTAGAGCACAACGCTTCAGGGATTCTCATAATCCTAGTCATTTGCTTTGCAGAATTTTTAACAGCTTCAACTTCCTCCGGGGTGAGGCTGTCCGGAAAAACAGTTGCTTGAAAGAGCCATTTACGGAGGTAGAGAGACAGCTGTGGTCCTTTTTCCTTTAATAATCTTTCCTTAGGTTTCACAGAGGCCAAAATCCCCTTAATAGATTTTAATGACATTCGTGGAATCTTGGTTTGCACAGCAGAGACCCTTAGTGTGGCTTTTACTCTCTCCACTGCGGTTTACTTTGTATCCATGAGCGACCCTGCTTTTGTGCGAAGGTGCCTATCTTTATTCAGCAAGAACTGGCGCAGGGGTGAGCGTGGAGATGCTCTCCCGCATCCGCGGTCTTTCCTCCAGGACAAGAGTACACCGCCGCGACCACGTTTCCATCCTCGGCCCCGGGGTTGGGAAGAAATGCCAGTCGGCTCTCCTGCTCGGTTTGAGGCAGGTGTCGGTGGGCTACAAGGCTGCCTGCATCAGTGGGGCTCTCCGAGGACGCATTTCTACTTCCAGGAAAGAGCTCCCTGCAGGATTTTGTGTGTGGCTCTAAGGAAAGGAGTTGGTGGCTTTTAAAAACACCAAAAACCAAAAAACACGTAATTATCGTGTCGGCCCTGTTGCAGTTAACCCTGCTTTTGGCCTCAATTCTGGAATGAGTCAGCTGATGTAGACGAACCCTTTATCAGGTCATGGGTTGTTATTTATTCTTTCCCTTCCCCTAGTCATTTACTTGGCGAGTGATGACCTGACCTTCCCAGAGTAACGATTCCCTCCTCCAGCAGAGTTTGCTGCTCAGGGTGGAGGCGCTTACCCCCAAAAGCCACGGGCTTGGTGTCGTGAATTAACTGATTCAGCCGCTGCTCCCCGTACACCCACCGTGCTGGGCGCGCACCCTGCCCCTGCTCAGTAACTAGCGCCTTTTCCCTCTCACTCCCGAGCCTCCTTAAGCTCCTCGTATTCTCTCAGGATGTAGGATGTTGGACCTGCACAGACTGGGGGCTCTGGGACTGGAAGGGGCAGCTGGAGCCGGGCGGGGGCCTCTCTCCCCACCCCCCGACCCCCGGTGTCTCCTCCACTGCTTTCTCCAGAGCTTAATGGAACCACTCTCTAAAAAGGCTGAAATCCTATTTTCTGGGGGATTTGGGCATAGACAGCCCTGCAATCCTTTCCTATCATGGTAAAATAGGTTATCAGAAGCAGCTGGTGGGCCTCAGAGAGCAGTGGCTGTCGCTGTAGCCTGATCGTCAGGCATTCAGCCCCCTGTCTCTCTAGCCTCAGAAATGGGAAGCTTTAAAACCCCTGCCTAGTTGGATGCCTTGAGTTATAAAATAAGTGAGATGTGCTGAGTGAGGGCGGGAGGAGGGAGACGGGTGGCCGGAGCTGCATCGTGCTCGCTACCCACGGAGGCTCTCCTTTCTTAATAGGCTTCAGAAATCCTGGAGTGCATAATTCACCAGCCACGGAGTCCCATCCGTGTCCCCGTTGCTCAAAATGCAAATGAACTTTGCCGAGCTGGGAAAAAGGAGCTGCGCGCCTGTTCTTTCTCTAGGTCTCGGGAGGTGCTGGCGAATGTGCTTTGAGCATTGATTGGAGCCTGTGATTACTGGTCTTTGCTGCTCGCCGAGCTAATAAAGGGGCAGAAGGCGGCCGCTGTAGCGGCGCTTGGGGCTTTGCCAGGCTGAGTCACAGCCAACTTAGGGAAAGGCTGCCGAGCACGCCTCCAGCCCCCCGTTCTAATTGGAGGTCTGCAGCGGCACCCTCAGAAGATGAATCAGAATCGGGGAAAGTGTGCAGGAGAGACGAGCCAGGAGTGAGGTGTGGGAGGACCACAGAGCGTGCGGGGTTGGATCCCCACGTCTGTTCTGGTGGGCCTTTCTTCACCAAAGGGGTGTCCTGATGCCGGAGGCCAGGGGGAGAACGGGGGCTGTGGTGGGCAGACCCCTCCTGTTGGCTTTGCTGGGCTCTGCGCACTGACGGGCACAGGGCGCCGTAGGCACAGACACCTTGCACGTTCTCAGCCCAGGGCGTGGCAGTGGGCGGGGCATGAGAGGGCTGGCTGGTGGGCGGCAGGAACCCTCTACTGTCTACCCCTTCCAGCGCGTAGCATGTCCCTAGCCCAGATCCACTGAATGAGAACCTCCATGAGGGACAGGGAGCCTGGAATTCAAACAAGGTCCAGGGTTATTGAAGAGCGGCCCCTGCTGGACGCCACCTCTCCATGGGCTCAAACTGGCCTTGGACGTTGCCCAGTCAGGACCAGACCCTGAGCTCTAGGGCCCCCTGGGATTCTCATTGCACCGTGCCTCATTGATTTGAAAATGCACTTCTTCCCGCTCACATTTTAACATGTCTGAAATCAGGTTGCGTCTTGTCATGGATGGTGCCTCCTGGTTTGCTTGCTAACGTTTTTCCTCCTGAGCGTTAGGTGAAGTCAACGGCCCTGCAGTTGGTGGGTCTTGGATTCGATGAGCTTTTTGCTGCCTCAGCTCTGGTGGGGACGTGGTCTCTCTCAGCCACCTTGCCCTCGTGGCGGTCAGCGTGGATGAAGGTACACGGAGAGCAGCGTACAGAAGTGAGGGCTTCTGTGGTGCCACTGCAGCGCGGCTCTACAGGACACTCACCTGTATTTGCATCTGCTTCGGGGTTAGCGTCCTAGGGCTCATAAGTATGATTTCCCCTCTTTTACACGTTGGGGTGTGGGCAGCAGACTCGTTTAGGATGGACAGCTAGTAAGTGACAGAGACCTAGCTCTGTCTGACGCTAGGTCCAGGCCTGTCACCTGTCAGCGCGCGCACTGTATCTTTCCAGCCTCTCCCACTCACCTTTCTTTCTTCTCAGCCCTGTCGGTCCCTCAGCGGCCGTCACAGTGGATGCAGTAGAGATGATTCATTTCTTTAGGTCAGTCTTCGAACCTGACTTCTCAGAGGCTGGTCTTGTGCGATAGTTGCATATTAACCACGTGCCAACTCCATGCCAGCTTCTCCTGCTCAGGGCTGCGCATGCATGGTGACTGGGCATCGTCCTCTGTCTGCTGGACTCTTGAGTGATAGCAGAGTTCTGGGTTCTCCCCATGAATGAGGCACGTACCTCTGGACAGCGCGTTTATTCCTCTCTGTGAGGTTGGCCATGCCTGTGGGGGAGGGGGGTTCCATCGCCCAGAGAGCGGCGGGTGAGGAGGGGCGCCAGCTGGAGATAGCAGCACGGTGCCTGCTGCTGGGAGCTGCAGCATCCTTGGGGCCTGGGTGGGTCCCTGGACACCTGAGGCCCTGCGTCCCTACAGTCTGCTGAAACCATTGGTCATTTGGCCACTGCCTTGGAAACCCAGCCACCCCTGGAGGTGCTTCAGTGCTTTCGTTTTGTGTTCGGCTCTAGTGCCTGTTCATTTCAGTTGACATCAAGGGCTTTTGGGGGGTTGAGGTGGGACAGGATGATGTAACAGGAATGAGTGACCGGTGAGCGTTTCCTGTGTGCCAGGCGTTCGTGAGAGGGCATCTGCTGATAACGCCTATGGCTGGTTTCTTCTGTCCTTGGTCCTCCTTTAACAGTCTTGCCGAGCACGTGCCAAGTCCTCGGACGGCAGGCGGGCCGCACGCGCTGCTGTCCCAGCACAGTGCTTCTGGCCCTCGGTGGTGGCCAGCGAATGTTCTTCGGCTGACAGAACACGCTAGAGAGTCTTAGTGCTTCACATGTGAGGGTGGTGCGCGGCCTGAGGGCGCCCCCACCAGGTGTGGCTGGAGCTGGGAGCAGCAGGAACGGCATGGGGATGGCGGCCTGTTCAGTGGGGACCGGGAGCTGGTTCCGGAAGTGGTGGTGGAGAGTTCCGTGGGCTGCGAGCCCTGGTCCTGGGGAGGCGGCTCTTGAAAATTCTGCCCGCCACGCCTCTGCAGGCTGCTCGAGCCATTGTCCACTGATGACCTTTGCTGTAAAGGACATTGTCTTTGGGAACCCTGTTGCACTGCGAAACGTTGCTGCTTGGCTCCCAGGCCTGCTCGGGCCCTAGTAGAGAGGATTCGATGATCAGTTAAATCATCCTCCAGAAGAGCGATCCAGAAAGCGTCCCCGGGTGGGGGCGGCGGGGCCTGCTCTAGTGGGCGGGGAGCGGCGGGGCCTTCTCTAGTGGGCGGGGGCGGCGGGGCCTTCTCCAGTGGGCGGGGGGCCTTCTCTAGTGGGCGCGGGGGGCGGCGGGGCCTTCTCTAGTGGGCGCGGGGGGTGGCGGGGCCTTCTCTAGTGGGCGGGGAGCGGCGGGGCCTTCTCTAGTGGGCGCGGGGAGCGGCGGGGCCTTCTCTAGTGGGCGCGGGGGGTGGCGGGGCCTTCTCTAGTGGGCGGGGAGCGGCAGGGCCTTCTCTAGTGGGCGCGGGGAGCGGCGGGGCCTTCTCTAGTGGGCGCGGGGGGCGGCGGGGCCTTCTCTAGTGGGCGCGGGGGCGGCGGGGCCTTCTCTAGTGGGCGGGGAGCGGCGGGGCCTTCTCTAGTGGGCGGGGGGCGGCGGGGCCTTCTCTAGTGGGCGCGGGGGGTGGCGGGGCCTTCTCTAGTGGGCAGGGGCGGCGGGGCCTTCTCTAGTGGGCGGGGGGCGGCGGGGCCTTCTCTAGTGGGCGGGGAGCGGCGGGGCCTTCTCTAGTGGGCGGGGGCGGCGGGGCCTTCTCTAGTGGGCGCGGGGGGCGGCGGGGCCTTCTCTAGTGGGCGCGGGGGCGGCGGGGCCTTCTCTAGTGGGCGGGGAGCGGCGGGGCCTTCTCTAGTGGGCGGGGGGCGGCGGGGCCTTCTCTAGTGGGCGCGGGGGGTGGCGGGGCCTTCTCTAGTGGGCAGGGGCGGCGGGGCCTTCTCTAGTGGGCGCGGGGGGCGGCGGGGCCTTCTCTAGTGGGCGCGGGGGGCGGCGGGGCCTTCTCTAGTGGGCGGGGGCGGCGGGGCCTTCTCTAGTGGGCGCGGGGGGCGGCGGGGCCTTCTCTAGTGGGCGCGGGGGGCGGCGGGGCCTTCTCTAGTGGGCGCGGGGGGCGGCGGGGCCTTCTCTAGTGGGCGGGGGGCGGCGGGGCCTTCTCTAGTGGGCGCGCTGCGCGGTTCCCAGGGAGGGGCCGGGTGTGTGTGTGTCTGGGCCTTGGAGGTCGGGGCGTTGGATGCAGCAGGAGAGGCTGTGGAGGCAGAGGAGGCCGGCGGGGCTGATGGAGAGGTGGTAGCCGGGAGGAGTCGCAGAGGTGGGATTGGTCTGTGAAGCAGGCCCAGCACCACCCCGGGCGAGCTGGAAAGAAGGGCCAGCAGCTATGGGGTGGGGAGGGGAGGGGGCGCAGTTAGGCGAGCAGGCCAGGAGCCCTGAAGGCAGGAGGCCGGCACGTTCATCTCATGAGTTTGCTACCCTCTGGGTCTTTGGACACGGTGTCCACGTGCCAGGCTTGTTTCTGATTCCTGCACTGGCATCACGGGTGTGGAACAGGACCCCGCGTGCAGCGTGTGGCACCGGCTGGTGGCCTTGCGGGCAGAGCTATGCAGGGACCAGCGCCCTCCCGCTCTGTGCCCGCCCGTGCCGGTGACCGCGACACCCTGACTCAGGGTGGAAGTGTTGGTCTAAGTTGGGTGGCCTCGGGCCCCACCTCGTCCCCCCCGCATCTGGCTTGCAGCTCTAGGTTCCGGTGCTGCAGGGCTTTCGTTTCTGTGGCCTCCTCCTTCACCCTCTCTTTCGCGTCTTCCTGTGCAGAAGGCTCATTTGGAGGAAGAAAGGTCTCTGTCTCTGAGGATGGGACGGAGACCGTTCTGGGCTGTCCTTGTCTGAGTCACAAACTCTGAGGGCCGGGGCGCCCCCCATGTCCCACGGGCCAGGACTTGTAAAGTGGCTGGAGCGTGGCTCCTTGGGGTGGGGGCCTGACCCTGCCGCCAGGTGCCCTCCCCCTCCTGGGAGATGCCAAGGCGCGTGAGAGGGTGGGTGTGTGAGTGATGGGAGCATGTGGGGCAGTGTGTTGTACACGGAAGTGACACGGTATGCTGCTCCCTGCTGCTGCCCGCACGTTATTTATCTGTTTCTAACTTCTTTGCCTGAGCCCTGAGGGTCCCTCTCAGCTGTGCTTTCCTGGGTTTTATTTTTTCTCCAGCAGATCGGTCTGGGGACTTTTCTGGTTGAGGTGAGACTGGGAATGCGGGTGCATCGAGTGGGAGTTGAGAGGCTTTGGGCGTCAGCCGACCTTCCTGGAGGGTAGCGGGGCTGCTGCAGCGGGTGAGGGAGCGGAGGTGCAGGACAGGACCATGCGCGCAGCACCTGCCCTTCCGGCCGAGCTCCGCACAGGCCAGGAGAGCAGGTTACTGGGAGACCGTGGGACCTCGGGGGGGAGATTCACGCTCTTCTCTCCAAATGCAGGAAGCACCACTACCAGGCGAGGCTCACAAAGGATGAGTCGAAGGCGTTGGTCATCCCTGACTTGTGGGAATATGTGTGTGTGTGTGTGTGTGTGTGTGTGTGTGTGTCTGTACCTGTGTGGAGGCACGTGTGTGTACCTATGTGTCTGTACCTGTGTGGAGGCACGTGTGTGTACCTATGTGTCTGTACCTGTGTGTGTGTGTACAGGTGGGTGTGTGCCCACGTATGTATGCTCCCAGGTGACTCTTCCCGGCTCAGTCTGACCATGATGCTCTCAGGTATTCAAAAGCGGCAACCCGAGAAAGCACTGCATCCTCAGGAAAGGAACCCAGGTAGGCTTTCTCTTGCCAGCTGAAATCACGAGGGCTTGTTTCAGAGTTTCAAGTTCTGATTTTCACTCCTTTAAATCCCAGACCTAGCACTTGGATGGAAACAAGTTTGCTGTTGTACCTTTTACTTTGATTAGCTTGTTGCATTGAATTAATTGTCAGGTTGCCTGAACCAGAACTTCTTAAAATGAAGACTGTATCACTCAGATAATTTATGTTAGATCGAAAATGGAAGATTGTGTCATTCAGGAAAGAGAAGAGTATCTTGAATACAGAATCTAGAGTTTAGGACCTGAAATCTGGGAGCAAAACGTTTATTGCCCTTTTCCTGTATCACCTGTGTGGAGGCCCCCAGATTCTCATACCAGCAGTCTCTTTGCTCTTCTTTGATTTCTAATGTATTTCCTTTAAAAAGATCTTCTTGGTTACAAGTAAAAGCAGCCTATTGAAGGCTAGCTTCAGCAGAGAAGGGAGTTTATCGTGTGGCTGTTAGGGTGTCTCATGGTACTGAGAGTAGGAGGGCTTTCTGGCCTCAGAGGGCCGGGTGAGAATACGGGCCTGGGAACAGCCCAGACCTTGGTGGCCACACTGCGTGCCAGCTCTGCTCCTCCAGGCCTCCTGGCTGCTCTCTCCTCCCCCTGCAGAGGACCCCTATGTCTGCTCGTCCTGAGCTCAGCCCCCAGCCTATGCGGAGCCTGCACTTCCCGGGAGGAGCCGACTGGCTTAGCTCGGCCTGGGCGCCCACTCCCGGTGTGTCTGGAGGGGTGTGTGGCGTGCTGTCTGCGCACGCGGGGCAGGTGCTTCACAGAGGAAAGAGGCAGTGCCTCAGGAGGTGCCGGGAGCCCCGCGTTTGAACGAGTGTCCGCAACGTCCAGGCGCTTTAGCTGTCCTGGGGTCGGAGGGTCAGGCAGCACTCCGCCTCCATTTGTGGGTTGTGGGGTAGCCTCTGCTCTTGTGTGGATGGGAGGGCTAGGAGGGGACAGGAGGGAGGCGCAGGCGGGCTGAGAGGAAGGTCCATCGGGCTCCCTGAGCTGCCGGCCACCTTGCGTGGGCTCGTCTGGGAGCAGTCAGCCCTCGAGGTCCAGGTCTGGGCTGTCAGCCGGGGCAAAAACCTAACACGGGACAGGTGTCTCTACCAGGAAACAGTGTCTTCACGCACCTCCGCAATGCCAGTCACTGTGGTCTGCCCACGGCATTTTGTATTTTTTTTGCGGTACGCGGGCCTCTCACTGTTGTGGCCTCTCCCGTTGCGGAGCACAGGCTTCGGACGCACAGGCTCAGTGGCCATGGCTCATGGGCCCAGCCGCTCCACGGCACGTGGGATCTTCCCAGACCGGGGCACGAACCCGTGTCCCCTGCATCGGCAGGTGGACTCTCAACCACTGCGCCACCAGGGAAGCCCCGTTTTTTTTTTTTTAAGGTTTTTTTTTGATGTGGACCAATTTTAAAGTCTTTATTGAATTTGTTACAATATTGCTTCTGTTTTCTGTTTTGGTTTTTTGGCCGTGAGGCACGCGGGATCTTAGCTTCCCAACCAGGGATCAAACCCGAACCCCCTGCATGGGAAGTGCAGAGTCTTAACCACTGGACGGCCAGCAAAGTTCCCGCCCAGGGTTTTGTTGGGGTCTCTGATGACCGGGAGCGGGACAGGGCCCTGCAGAGACCACGCATGTGCTCGTGTGTTCCCAAGCGCAAGGCTCTCCTCCAGTGCTGCTGGCCTCGCGGGAAGCTCTGCACCCACATGGCTTGGGCGGCAGCTGGACAGAGACCCACACGGTCCTTCCCCTGCCAGGCTTGAAAGCTGGGTGCGAGAAGGTCTCAGTGCGTGGGGCCCGGCGTCCGGCGGGAGGGAGCCCGAGAGCTGCGGGGTGGCCTGGCCTGGTCCCCTCGCGTGACGCCCAGGGCTCTGACGGGGGCTGCGACAGTCCACCCTAGAGCCGGGGGGCCGGGGAGGGTGGGCCTCGCTCTCCTGTGGGCCTCAGTTTTCTGTGTGCAGCTTCTTCCTCTCTCTCCTCCCTCGTTCAGCATCTAGTCTGCCCAGCCTCTGTGTCCAGTCTATACTCGGAGCCAAAGGGTGCAGCCATTCTTGCCGGGAGCCCTTGGGGGAGGGGATGCGGGGGTCCCTCCCTCAAGGACAAGAATCCTGCACAGAGCAGCTAGAGACCGTCTTGGGGCAAGAGCTGAGCTCTTGTGAAGATGTAGAGAAGCATCCCAGGCAAAGTGCAGAAGGGGCTGGGGACGGGGCCGGCTCATCGGTGAGTAC
This sequence comes from Orcinus orca, assembly GCF_937001465.1. NCBI lineage: Eukaryota > Metazoa > Chordata > Mammalia > Artiodactyla > Delphinidae > Orcinus > Orcinus orca. The sequence continues at coordinate 7,963,532 of NC_064572.1, forward strand.
CGTTTGGGAGCTAGAGGTGCCCGTTGGGACTTTGCCCAGCGCAGACAGCAGTGGGGTTTCAGATGCTCCTCCAGTTGCCTTCAGAGCCCAGGGAGTGCTGGCAACTTCTTTGTGCCTGATGAGGTAGGTAAGAGTCCATGTTCTCCGAGGAGATTCTGGGGGGAGGGGACTGGTGCCTCCAGGCTTGCGGGGTGGGGCACTGATTTGGGAGGTGGGGCCTCTCTTCCCGTTGCTGCTGTGACTCGACGCCATGGCGAAGGGCTGGTCACTCATTGCCAGGGCGAAGGGCTGATTTCTTTTTTGCAGAGTAATGTTGACATGTGCGGTGCACCTGGCAGACAGGTGAGGCAGTGGACGAAGGACTTACTGTCTGTGCTTCTCTGTGCAGCACTTGACGTGACAGCACGAAGGCCATTGTGTTACAAGCCTTGGGTGTCAGGAGTCTCATTCTAAGGGAAACCCGTTTTGTCGTCTGTTTCCTTTAAGTTCAGAGCTGGCTTCCATTAGAGTTGGAGGTTCCCGTGCACTGAACTGCGTCCCTGGTAATCTGAGGTTTTTGAAATGGGCCACAGTGATTCCTTTTTGACCACATTGAACATCAGGTTTTCTGTTGAGTTTCCTGTTCTTTTCACACCTCATTCCAGTGGGAGGTTTAGTCATTCTTGCCCTTTCTCTGCGGTCACCTGGTAGCTTCAAGCTGTTACTTGTGAAGGAATTTTCCCAAGTGAATCTTCCTTGCTGAAACTCAGGAAGGCATGTGAGGTTAATAAATTGACAGAGATTTTCCGTGTTATTACCTCTTTAACTTTGAAAGAATTATTTTTGAGTGGTAGTGAGGTGGAGGGATTCCTTAGCCAGAGGAGGGTGAGTGGGCTTAAGCGGCAGCATGATGACCTCAACACTGGTGATGGGGTGAGAGGGGGACGGGCAGGAGTCCACTGAGCTGGTGGTCCTGGACCTGACAGTGAGCTGGCCTGCTGTGGTGGAGTGTGTGCCTGACCTGGGAAACGTGTCCCCAGCCCACCTTCATCTGGTCTAGAACACAGGATCGAGCTCTCGATCTCTGTGGTGAATGTGGTGTGGCATTAATAATAGCAGTAAGGATGGGCCACCATCTCCAGCCTGCAGACCAGCTGTTGACAAGGGGCGTTAGTCATGCGTAGTGGCTGGTGCCACCATCTTCAGGGTCACCACAGTGACCTGCGGTATTTCAGTCATAAATAAGGCCAGTCACCCCATCGCGGAGTCCCAGCTTAACGGCTTGGGAGGAAGGGCCCTGCGTGACCAGGTTTTCCCTTCCCTCCCCAGCCTCAGCGTGGCCTCCCTTCCACCCTGTGAGGACCATGTCTTAGTTTGTTCAGGCTGCTGTGACACAACACTGCAGACCAGGTAAACAGCAGACGTTGGTTTCTCAGGTTCTGGGGGCTGGAAGGCTGAGCTCAGGCCAGCGGGGTGTGTTTTGTGGGGGGCCCTCTTGTGGGTTGCAGGCTTCTGTGTCCTCACAGGGGAGGGGACAGGACTCTTTCCTTTATAAGGACATTAGTCCCATTCGTGCCAGCTCCCCCCTCATGACCTGATCACCTCCCAAAGGCCCACCTCCTAACACATTGCGTGCTAGGCTTTCCACCTGTGAATCTGGGGACACAAACGTGCGGATGGCCGTGGGCAGGCTGGTGGTTCTCCTCTCGTGTCGCCCCTCCTGCTCTGCACTCAAGCCCCCTCTGTGAGGATGCCACCCCAGCCTGCAGTTCTGATCTTGCAGGACTTGGTCCAGATCTCACCTCCTCTGGGTGGACCTTGCTCTTAGCCCAGCCTGGTTTTAAAAAAAAACGTCTTATGGAGAAGTTCAAATAGACGTAAGTAGACAGAATGGTATTATGAACCCCACGCACCTGTTACCCTGCTGCAATCACCAACAGCCTGTGGTCACTCCTGCCCGCCCCCAGGTCCACTCCAGGCAGACCCCAGAAATGATTTTTTCATCCGTAAATATTTTAGTATGTATCTTTCAAATATAAGGACTCTTTAAAAAACCTAATAATGCTGTAGATCATACCGCCAAAATGAACAGATTCCTTAATATCATCAAATATTCGATTATTGTTCACATTTCCAGTTGGTTCATAAATGTCATAAATTTATCTTATAGTTTTTCCTTAATTCAAAATTCGGATAGAGAGGGAGATTGGTTCAAGATGGAGTAGACGGATGTGCGCTCACTCCCTCTTGTGAGATCACTGGAATCACAGTTAACTGCTGAACAATCATTGGCAGGAAGACAATGGAACTCACCAAAAAAGATACCCCACATCCAAAGACAAAGGAGAAGCTGCAGTGAGATGGTAGGAGGGGTGCAATCACAGTACAATCAAATCCCATAACTGCTGGGTAGGTGACTCACAGACTGGAGAACAGTTACACCACAGAAGTCCACACACTGGAGTGAAGGTTCTGAGCCCCATGTCAGGCTTCCCAACATCTGGCAATGGGAGAGGAATTCCCAGAGAATCAGACTTTGAAGGCTAGTGGGATTTGATTGCAGGACTTCGACAGGACTGAGGGAACAGAGACTCCACTCTTGGAGGGCACACACAAAGTAGTGTGCGCATCAGGACCCAGGGGAAGGAGCAGTGACCCCAGGGGAGACTGAACCAGACCTACCTGCTAGTGTTGGAGGGTCTCCTGCAGAGGCGGGGGATGGCTGTGGCTTACCGCGGGGACAGGGACACTGGCGGCAGAAGTTCTGGGAAGTACTCCTTGGTGTGAGCCCTCCCGGAGTCCACCATTAGCCCCCCCAAAGAGCCTGCAGGCTCCAGTGATGGGTCGCCTCAGGCCAAACAACCAACAGGGAGGGAACACAGCCCCACCCATCAGCAGTCAAGCGGATTAAAGTTTTACTGAGCTCTGTCCACAAGATCAATACCCACATATACCCACCACCAGTCCCTCCCATCAGGAAACTTCCACAAGCTTCCTAGATAGCCTCATCCACCAGAGTGCAAGAAGAACTACAATCCTGCAGCCTGTGGAACAAAAACCACATTCACAGAAAGGGAGACAAGATGAAAAGGCAGAGGGCTATGTACCAGATGAAGGAATAAGATAAAACCCCAGAAAAACAACTAAATGAAGTGGAGATAGGCAACCTTCCAGAAAAAGAATTCAGAATAATGATAGTGAAGATGATCCAGGACCTTGGAAAAAGAATGGAGGCAAAGATCGAGAAGATGCATGAAATGTTTAACAAAGACCTAGAATATTTAAAGAACAAGCACCTCGATGAATTAAAGAACAAACAAACAGAGATGAACAATACAATAACTGAAATGAAAAATACACTAGAAGGAATCAATAGCAGAATAACCGAGGCAGAAGAACAGATAAGTGACCTGGAAGACAATGTGGAATTCACTGCTGTGGAACAGAATAAAGAAAAAAGAATGAAAAGAAATTAAGACAGCCTGAGAGACCTCTGGGACAACATTAAATGCAGCAATATTCACATTAAAAGCGTCCCAGAGGAGAAGAGAGAGAGAAAGGACCTGAGAAAATATTTGAAGAAATTATAGTTGAAAACTGCCCTAACATGGGAAAGGAAATAGCCACACAAGTCCAGGAGGTGCAGAGAGTCCCAGGCAGGATAAACCCAAGGAGAAACACGCCGAGACACATAGTTATCAAATTGACAAAAATTAAAGACAAAGAAAAATTATTAAAAGCAACAAGGGAAAAATGACAAATAACATACAAGGGAACTCCCATAAGGTTAACAGCTGATTTCTCTGCAGAAGCTCTGCAAGCCAGAGCTTCTGCTTGTAGCACAATATATTCTGTGGCACGATATATTTAAAGTGATGAAAGGGAAGAACCTCCAACCAAGATTACTTTACCCAGCAAGGATCTCACTCAGATTCGACGGAGAAATCAAAAGCTTTACAGACAAGCAAAAGCTAAAGAGAATCCAGCACTACCAAACCAGCTCTACAACAAATGCTAAAGAAACTTCTCTAAATGGGAAACACAAGAGTAGAAAAGGACCTACAAAAACAAACCCCAAACAATTAAGAAAATGGTAATAGAAACATGCATATCGATAATTACCTTAAATGTGAATGGATTAAATGCTCCAACCAAAAGACACAGGCTCCCTGAATGGATACAAATACAAGACCCATATATATATATGTTGTCTTCAGACCTAGGGACACATACAGACTAAAAGTGAGGGGATAGAAAAAGATATTCCATGCAAACGGAAATCAAAAGAAAGCTGTAGTAGCAATACTCATATCAGATACAATAGACTTTAAAGAATGTTACAAGAGACAAGGAAGGACACTACATAATGACCAAGGGATCAATCCAAGAAGAAGATATAACAATTATAAATACATATGCACCCAACACAGGAGCACCTCAATACATAAGGCAAATGCTAACAGCTATAAAAGAGGAAATCAACAGTAGCACAATAATAGTGGGGGAATTTAACACCTCACTTACACCAATGGACAGATCATCGAAACAGAAAATTACTAAGGAAACACAGCTTTAAATGACACAATAGACCAGATAGATTTAATTGATATTTATAGAACACTCCAACAGAAAAGAGCAGATTACACTTTCTTCTCAAATGCACATGGAACATTCTCCAGGATAGATCACATCTTGGGTACAAATCAAGCCTTGGTAAATTTAAGCAAATTGAAATCATATCAAGCATCTTTTCCAAACCACAACACTATGAGATTAGAAATAAATTACAGTGAAAAAAAAAAACGTAAAAAATACAAACACATGGAGGCTAAGCAGTATATTAGTAAATAACCAAGAGATCACTGAAGAAACCATAGGAAATCAAAAAATACATAGAGACAAATGACAGTGAAAACACGACAATCCAAAACCTATGGGATGCAGCAAAAGCAGTTCTAAGAGGGAAGATTACAGCAATACAGTCCTACCTCAAGAAACAAGAAAAATCTCAAATAAATAATCTAACCTTACACCTAAAGGAACTAGAGAAAGAAGAAGAAACAAAACCCAAATTTAGTAGAAGGAAAGAAATCATAAAGATCAGAGCAGAAGTAAATGAAATAGAAACAAAGAAAACAATAGCAAAGGTCAATAAAGCTAAAGGCTGGTTCTTTGAGAAGATAAAGTTGATAAGCCTTTAGCCAGACTCCTCAAGAAAAAGAGGGAGAGGACTCAAGTCAATAAAATTAGAAATGAAAAAGGAGAAGTTACAACGGACACCGCAGAAATACAAAGCATCCTAAGAGACTAATACAAGCAACTCTAGGCCAATAAAATGGACAACTTGGAAGAAATGGACAAATTCTTAGAAAGGTATAACCTTCCAAGACTGAACCAGGAAGAAATAGAAAATATGAACAGACCAATCACAAGTAATGAAATTGAAACTGTGATTAAAACTCTTCCAACAAACAAAAGTCCAGGACCAGATGGCTTCACAGGTGAATTCTATCAAACATTTAGAGAAGAGCTAACACCCATCCTTCTCAAACTGTTCCAAACAATTGCAGAGGAAGGAACACTCCCAAACTGATTCTCCGAGGCCACCATCACCCTGATACCAAAACCAGACAAAGATACTACAAAAAAAAGAAAATTACAGACCAGTATCACTGATGAATATGCAAGAATCCTCAACAAAATATTAGCAAAAAGAATCCAACAACACTTTAAAAGGATCATACACCACGTTCAAGTGGGATTTATCCCAGGGATGCAAGGATTCTTCAATATACGCAAATCAGTCAATGTGCTACACCATATTAACAAATTGCAGAATAAAAACCATATGATCGTCTCAGTAGATGCAGAAAAATCTTTTGACAAAATTCAACACCCATTTATGACAAAAACTCTCCAGAAAGTGGGTATAGAGGGAACCTACCTCAACATATATGACAAACCCACAGCAAACATCATTCTCAATGGTGAAAAACTGAAAGCATTTCCTCTAAGATCAGGAACAAGACAAGGATGTCCACTCTCGCCACTGTTATTCAACATAGTTTTGGAAGTCATAGCCACGGCAGTCAGAGAAAAAAAAGAAAGAAAAGGAATCCAAATTGGAAAAGAAGAAGTAAAACTGTCACTGTTCGCAGATGACATGATACTATACGTAGATAATCCTAAAGATGCCACCAGAACACTACTAGAGCTCATCAATGAATCTGTTAAAGTTTCAGGATACAAAATTAATGCACAGAAATCTCTTGTATTCCTATACACTGACAATGAAAGATCAGAAAGATATATTAAGGAAACAATCCCATTCACCATTGCAACAAAAAGAATAAAATACCTAGGAATAAACCTACCTAAGGAGGTAAAGACCTGTACTCAGAAAACTGTAAGACACTGATGAAAGAAATCAAAGATGACACAAACAGGTGGAGAGATATACCATGTTCTTGGATTGGAAGAATCAACATTGTGAAAATGACTATACTACCCAAAGCAATCTGCAGATTCAGTGCAATCCCTATCAAGTTACTAATGGCATTTTTGACAGAACTAGAACTAAAAGTCTTAAAGTTTGTATGGAGATACAGAAGAGCCCGAATAGCTAAAGCATTCTTGAGGGGAAAAAATGGAGCTGGAGGAATCAGACTCCCTGACTTCAGACTATATTACAAAGCTACGGTAATCAAGACAATATGGTACTGGCAGAAGAACAGTAATATAGATCAATGGAACAGGATAGAAAGCCCAGAGATAAACCCATGCTCCTATGGTCAACTAACCTATGACAAAGGAGGCACGGATATACAGTGGAGGAAAGACGGTCTCTTCAATAAGTGGTTCTGGGAAAACTGGACAGCTACATGTAAAAGAATGAAATTAGAACACTCCCTAACACCACACACAAAAATAAACTCAAAATGGATTAAAGACCTAAATGTAAGACCGGACAGTGTAAAACTCATAGAGGAAAATCATAGGAAGAACACTCTTTGACATAAACCACTGCAAGATCTTTTTTGACCCATCTCCTAGAGTAATGGAAATAAAAAAGAAAATAAACAAATGGGACCTAATGATACCTAAAAGCTTTTGCACAGCAAAGGAAATTATAAACAAGATGAAAAGATAACCCTCAGAATGGGAGAAAATATTTGCAAACAAATCAGTGGACAAACGATTAATCTCTGAAGTATATAAACAGCTCATGCAGCTCAATAGTTAAAAAGCAAAGAACCCAATCAAAAAATGGGCAGAAGACCTAAATAGACATTTCTCCAAAGAAGACATACAGATGGCCAAGAAGCACATGAAAAGCTGCTCAACATCACTAATAATTAAGAGAAATGCAAATCAAAACTACAATGAGGTATCACCTCACACCAGTTAGAATGGGCCTCATCAGAAAATCTACAAACAAATGCTGGAGAGGGTGTGGAGAAAAGGGAACCTTCTTGCACTGTTGGTGGGAATATAAACTGATACAGCCACTATGGAGAACAGTATGGAGGTTCCTTAAAAAACTAAAAATAGGGCTTCCCTCGTGACTCAGTGGTTAAGAATTCGCCTGCCAACACAGGGGACACGGGTTCGAGCCCTGGTCCCGGAAGATCCCACATGCCGTGGAGCAACTAAGCCCGTGTACCACAAGTACTGAGCCTGCACTCTAGAGCCCACGAGCCAGAACTACTGAGCCCGCGTGCCACAACTACTGAAGCCCACGTGCCTGGAGCCCAAGCTCTGAAACAGCAGAAGCCACCGCAATGAGAAGCCCGTGTATCGTAACGAAGAGTAGCCCCCGCTCGCTGCAACTAGAGAAAGCCTGTGCGCGGCGACGAAGACCCAACACAGCCGAAAATAAATATGAATAAAATAAATAAATAAATAAAAACACAACTAAAAATAGAATTACAGTATGACCCAGCAATCCCACTACTGGGCATATACCCAGAGAAAACCATAATTCAAAAAGACACATGCACCCCAGTATTCATTGCAGCATTATTTACAATAGCCCAGTCATGGAAGCAACCTAAATGCCCATCGACAGGTGAATGCATAAAGAAGATGTGGTTCATATGTAAAATGGAAGATTACTCAGCCATGAAAAGCAATGAAAGTGGGTCATTTGTAGAGACGTGGATGGACCTAGAGACTGTCATACAGAGTGAAGTAAGTCAGAAAGAGCAAAAGAATGGTACAGATGAACTGGTACAGATGAACCGGTTTGGAAGGCACAGATGAAAAATGGTACAGATGAACCGGTTTGGAAGGCAGAAGTAGAGACAGATGAAGAGAACAAATGTATGGACACCAAGGGGGGAAAGCGGCGGGGGGTGGAGGTGGTGATGGAATGAATTGGGAGATTGGGATTGACACGTATACGCTGATATGTGTAAAATAGGTAACTCATAAGAACCTGCTGTATAAAAGAAAATAAGTAAAATAAAATGCAAAATTCGGATAGAGTCGCCCTTTACAGTTGAAGTGTGTATGTTTCTTTAAATCACAGTTGCCTCTTTTCTCTCCTGTGTTGTGTGTTTTGGGCTTGTTGGTTTGTTTTTGTGATGCGCTTGTTCAGCGGGCTGGGCTTTGCCTACTGTTTTCGTGGTCTGGGTTTTGCAGGGTGCATTCCCAGGGTGGAGTTTAGCCAGTTCCTCGGTGATCTTTTATGTCCTGCAAATTGGAGCTTGGATCTGAAGTATGGTGAGATTCAGGTTTGGGTTTTATTTTGGTTTTGGAGGGGTAGGCTAGCCGCCCTCGTGGGTGGGGTTGTGCTCGTCAGGCTGGGGTCTCCAGTTGAGCAGCTGTTGGCATCCGTGCCTGCACCCCCCCTCCCTGGGTTACAGCACCTCATTCTTTAGCCACTTTACTTCCTTGTTAGAGGACGTCTGGAAAGGGTAGCTCTCTCTCGTCCGACTGTCTGCTCACCTTGGGGTTCTGCCTGGCTGGGAAAGACCGCACACTTCTGGGTTCTTTCTCTCTTATTTATCAGTTTCCAGTCAATGGTGACCAAGTAGGGCTGTGTGTTTGGTTTGGTTTTGTATCATTATGAACTCGTGGATTGAAACATTTGTGTTTCCGTTGATTGCTGTTACTGCTCTTGGTCGCGTTAAACTTGTCCCAGCTTTGCTCAGTCGGAGCGTCTTTAGGTGGCCCCTGGGTCCTTTTGCTGTGATCCTTGTGTCTTGCTGTCTGGTACGGCAGGGTTTCCAGGGTCACGGTGTGTATTTCCTGCCCCAGACCTGGAATCGGCCTCTTTCAGGGAGTGGCGTTTGCAGCCCCCGTCTGGGCCCTCCTCCCCGGTGCTCTCTGTGCCCCGGCTGATACTTCTGCGGGCACTGCCGCCATATAATGTGATGATCTCTCATCCCGTGGTCCTTTCCTGAGATGTACGGGTCCGGGCTCAGTGTCAGGTTGGTCCGCCTTTGGGTTCTCAGCGCGTCAGTGCTGTCACGTGGTCCCATCCATCGTGCCGGGCGCCGCTCGCGAGCAGCCTTTGAGGTGCTTGGGTCTCGCGCCGCCTTGTGGACGAGTGCCTGCGCCCGTATCAGCCCGGCCAGGACTTTTCCTGAGAAGGGTGTGGTCCGTGCCCAGGGCGTGTGTCTGGAGCTGCCAGGCTGCAAATCCTCCTGGTGCCTGAGCCCCATCCGTGTCTCTCCGAGTCTCTGCTCTGCAGAGCACTGTGTTCTGTGTTAAATGGAGCCTGTGCGCCTCTCCCCTCTGGCGTCACCGGGCCAGCTGGACACACCGTTTAGGCCCTCGTGGCTCAGAGCTGGACACAGCTGCTCCTTCAGCTTCCCCTCTGCGCTTCCCTCCACAGGACTCGGCACTCACCCTTCCTCCCCTCCCCAGGCTGCCTCTCCCTCACATCCCCCCCCCCCCCCCCCCCCCCGTCCACGGTATTGCTCCCCAGTGGCCACGCCCCGGGTCATCAGGCGTGGCCAGGCATGGCGAGGCTGTACCAGCACAGCCGATTTCCAGTCATTTCCTTACTTCTCGGCAGGCCGAGCGCCTCATCGGCAAGCCTCGGTGTAGGCGCCAGGCTAGATGTTGGTTAACCTTGGTTCACGAGTCTCAGCTTTTTGCACGTTCATCAGAAGCCCCCTTAGGATGGGTGCGTGGCAGGTGCCTCTCCGTGGCGCTGCCTTGTGCTGGCCACGCAGTCCCCGTGCAGGGGCGGCCTTACAGCAGCTGCAGCCAGTGTCCCCGTGGGACGGAGCCTCTTCCCTGTCACCTGGGCGTCCGCTCTGGCTCATCCCTCTTGTCTGCTGGGGTGGTGGTCCTCCGTGCAAGGACGTGAGGGCTCCCAGAGCCCCCTGGAGGAGTGCTGTCTCTGCCCCGGGCCAGGGAGGTGCCCAGCGCTGGAAGAGGCACCAGCAGGGTTTTCGCCCGTGAACAGACAACTCTGTTTGCTTCCTGTGCTCTCCTCTTCATTTTCCTGATTCCCCCCCTTATTCTTCTGCTTCTGCCGCAATCCGAGTTTCACTCTCCGGATCTCACCTTCCTTTTGTTCATCAGTTTTCTGATTGGCTGCGTCGCTGACAAGGAGAGCTTTAGCGCTGTCCCAGCATCCTCGGGGCGGGGGTCGGAGAAGAGAGGGTCAGGCAAGTGCGCAGTTAGGCGGCTTGCAAGGCTGTGTGTTTGTTGCAGGGGCCACCGGCATCAGCCTGGGTTCTGGGCAGAGATCTTTTCTTCATGTTGAGCCTCTTGGAGGTGGGTGGTCTGACCTTTGGAACCATTAGTGCTATGTGTCCCCTGGGAGGAGGGCCACACTGGGGGGACTTGTGACATCATCATAAGGACGATGGGCTGGCTGGATCCCAGCTACGTCTTTTCTTGGAGAAGAAAGTGGCATAACTTTCCCTTGAAAAAACTCACTTTCCATTAGATCAGGTTTACAGAATCTGAATCCCAAGCCTTGAGGCTCCCAGATCAGTGACCCCCCCGCTGCCCCTGCCTCTCCCCCAGCCCCATCTTCTCGGTGAAACCCACACAGTTTCACGTTGGGAAGCAGGTGTTCTGGGGAGGTCCTGCATTAGTGTTTGTGTTTGCGCTTTATCTCATGTTTCTTAGTTGCACCTTTTTAATGCGGATTTTTTCTTCCAGGTGTAGAGAAACCAGAAAACCACAGCCAGTCAGTCAGTGTGGAGGGATGTGCAAGGTGGGGCTGCGTGTGTTTTCCTCCAGAGGACTCTAAAGGTCTCAGCTATTATTAACATTGAATTTATTATCTATATTTAGGATAAACCCACTAAAGATGATTGGGATGAGCTAGGGGTCAAGTCTGTGCAGCGTGTGTGTCTGCCTCCGTGCGCAATGCACACCGGGTCTGCACGCGCTCCTGGGCGCTGGCATACACCCGTGTGGCGCTGGCGTCTGTGCAGCCTTGTGTTTCCTGACCTTGATTAGCGGTTCAAGCACTCGGTGTACCCTCGTTAATAACAACTCGTTAGGGGTTGCTTTGAGTTGAGGGTGTGCAGTAGTGATTTATCATGGGTGACTGTAAACCAGAGGGCTGGATTTCAGACTCATCAGAATGCGTGGGTGCAGAGAAGGGGCGACCTCCCCCACGTCCTGCTTGGGGAGGAGCCCCCCTCCCCCCGCAGTATCCCTGCACAGAGCGAGGTTGGAGGGCTGCTCTCGGCGTCACCACCACAGCTGGGTTATGAGCCATGTGAGAACACGCACTGGTTGTTTTCAGCCCACTGTGAGTTTCTGACCAAGAAAGAAATTACTGAGCTGAGTCACCCACCTTCTTCATGACTCTTGGCTCTGAGCGGTCATTAGCTGTTTCCAGAAAAACAAATAAGCCTTAAAGGATGAAAATTGTGCTGTGGGCTCTGGGGGCCCCATCTATGAGGGGAGTTCCAGAAATGATTTGAGTCACGGCACCATCCCGGGCGTGCCAGAGGTCTACCCTGGGACTGTTTGGTTCCCACCACCGGCATACGAGTTCCGGGATCTGAAAGCAGCCCACCTGTACTGACTCTCAGAGTTCAGTGCAGGCTCCCGAGCCTTTCCGGCCCCGGAGGGCTGGGTCCCTCACCACTGTCCATCTTGTCTTTCACTCTGTACCTATTTGAGATGGTCCCGCCCGAGCCCATGTTGGGAGAGACCTTTATTTCATTTTTTGGAGGTCTTTTTTGCTTCTTCGTTTTCTGCTGATATGGAAAGGGGGAACATATATAATAGTTATAAGTCAGCAAGTGTACTTCACCCTTCTCCTGTATTGTGGGAAACAGAATGTTTCAATTGCCTTCTTTTGTCTCCTTTAGCCCCACGATCATAACCTTTGTTTGTTTCTCGGCATCTGCAGTTTTGAAAATGACCTTAGCAAATATGTTACAGAAACCACACCCCGAAACCACACTGTGCGAGCGCTCTGAACGTGTGAGAACACCGCAGTGCTGGTTTCTTAGTCTTCTGCTCACTTGGTGAACTTCGGAGGCCCCAGAGCGCAGTTCCCACCGTGTAATTAAAACATGCAGGTGGCAGCTTGCAGGGGAGCTGAGATGCTGGTCCCTGCCCTCTGGACTTCCAGCAGCACTTAAACTAGCCAGGTGCCCGGCTCAAATCTGAAAAGAAAAGAAGATGTTGTCACCAGATCTGTACAGTGTAAACAGTATTACCCAGCGTAGCCTCAGAGGGAATTAAATTAAGTCAAAACACTGATAGGTACTTTCTCGGAGTCAATTTGATTATTTCCTTCTCTTTAATTTTGCTGCAAACTTGGAGGTGGGGAGAGGGGACGATGCCAGCTCTGAAGAAGGCAGTGTGATGCTGTGTTGGTGATCATTGCTGAAAGGGCTGTCCCTTGACTGGAAGAGCCCTTCTGAGCCAAGCTGTGGTTGTACTGGGCTGTGGCAGACTGGCATGTCCCCTTGTCACTAGTGTTATTAAACGTTATTAAAGAGCAAAGAAAGTATAATTAGGAATTCTCCCCAAATCTGCCCATGGCGTGAAAAATCTCCCTGCTTGCACTGTGTCCGAAAGTCGCTGAGGCATAGCGTAAAGGGGGTTAATTTCAGGTCTCTGGATGCCTCCCGGGAATAGGTGGCAGTTCTCGTTAGATTGGGTGCTTGCGGTATTCCTGAACACACTGACTGGCTTCAGGTCCTCGGAGAAATAAAGGCCAGGGTCTTGGAACCTTCTGCTTACTTTTGGTCGGAGTCCTTCCCATGAATCCAGCAACCCAAAAGGGGGTCATGGGGGAGGGCGAGACCTGCTTTCACGGCCCCGCCTAGGTTCCCCCGTGGCAGGTTAGGGTCCATTTGGTCTGGGAATATGGTCTTTCCCTCCAGAACCCACCTGTGTGGTTATTAAATTGAGGTTACTGCACTCCAGTCAGTGGTCTGAGTGTTGGAAGATGCCAGCTTTTCTGCACCACCTCCCTTCAGATTCTGCTTTATTTGTTGAAGAAGTTGGAAAAACTTGACTCATCATGTAACCTGATTTCCACCAAGTCCTTATTCTCTATTCTTGTCAAACGGGAAGACGTCTTAAGCCTGGTTTAAAGTCAATAGACGGCAAGAGAAGACGGCCAGACGTTTGAAGATGTGATAACCCATCGCAGAATTACAGTGTTGGCTCCCTTTCCCCAAATCAAACAAACTGAAATGGGGCCAAGGATGTTGTACAGGGTGGGGAGAAGGTGCGGAGGAAGAAAGGACATCTGGTAAAAGGTCCCTGTGCTTTTCAGATTCTGCAGTTCGCTGGGCGCCCCTCAGCCTCTTCCTGAGGAGTGTCACGCCAGGCCCGGCTGGAGTTTGATAGCATCACGAGTTTTAAATTAAAGGCAGATCAAATAATGAAAGATGAAAGGTTGACTTACTGCATTTGGCTTGTGAGCCTTCCAGCCAAGACTGTGTCTTAAATTTTGTATCTTGTAATGTCGCACGTATGGAAATGTCAGTAGTTTTGAAAATATCCCAAGTTGTATAGCAGGAGGATGGGGGTTTCTCATCAGAGGTCGTAAATTTCGGTGACAGGAGAGCTGTGCATTTGGAGGGGGTTGGTCGCAGCCTTCAGGCACTGAAAACTCTGAGAGTTTCCAACAGTGACGTTCCCGTCTTCCGTTTCCGTGAAAACCTAAGCTCGTTTTAAACACTCTTGTCATGCTGCATGTCATCTTTTCTTCAGAGCTGGAACACACGTGCCCAGCCCTTCTAGAAAGGATTTTCGTCAGAGTTCTGATTTCTCCTCCTGTCTTTCCTCGATTCTGTGTTTCCGTGGCCACAACTTGCCAGACAGTGGGGAAGGGGGTGGCTTCTCCAAGTGCCCAGAGGCTGGCGGAGGCCACATGTGAATAAAGGGACTGATAGGGAGGGAGATGGGGAAGCCTCTTGGAGAGGGGAGCCCGATGAGGGGCATTACCCAGACGGTGGGTGGGGGTGAGATAATCCTGGCTCATGAAGCAGTCCAAGGGAGACCCCGGGATGGGGAACCTCACAGGGCGAGGTGCCTGGGCAGGGGTGGGCGCCCGGAGCTCGTGGTCCAGAGCCCAGAGCGGGGGCACGGTCAGGGAGAAATGGGGGAGGCAGGTACCCCCTGCTCTGCCAGGTGCACAGAGGGGCCTGAGGAAGAGTGTGGTCCAGGACGGGGGTCAGCCTGCGGGCTTTGGAGCTCCCTGGGGCGCTCTGAGGAGGTCAGTGGGACACGGAGGCTGCAGCCCAGGCAGCCCGTGTTGCTCTTGGATTATAAAGGGGCTGCAGTTGAGGACCAATGGATGCTGATGCTGTGAGAAGATTGGGCTGAAGAGGAGAGGACCCCCGATCCCACCCGACAGCAGGAAGAAATCTGTTGGTGCTCCCGGGCCAGAGAGCAGGCGTGAGAGCACAGCCCGGGGTCCGCGCCCTCGGGCAGGCTAACCTGTCAGCTCACGGGCGCACCTGGCCTCTGTGGTGCCCTCCCCTGAGGCCAGGAGAGGGACTCCAGTGGATGACGCCGTCCAGCGCGGGGTGAACAGTGCCCAGGACGGCCCTGCCCTCAGCGTCAGGAGGAAGGAGAGGCGGGGCTGAGTTTGTCCCCAGACCTCAGCCCTTCCCTCCTGTAAATGCACAGCCCCGTTGCTCCTGCTGGGGCTTCTTGTTCCTGGTGGCTG
Organism: Orcinus orca; assembly: GCF_937001465.1. Lineage (NCBI taxonomy): Eukaryota > Metazoa > Chordata > Mammalia > Artiodactyla > Delphinidae > Orcinus > Orcinus orca. The sequence goes on from NC_064572.1 coordinate 7,978,632, forward strand.
GTCATGGGCATGCCCGGGAGTGTCTCCTCACTCGGAGGATGCTGATCTCTGCACGTCAGCAGAGCCTGAACGAGAGGCAGAAAACGCACGCTCCCCCTGCAGGCCGGCAGCACCTGCCCAGGGGCCAGGGCACCCCTGGGAAGAGGGCCCGGAGCAGAGGCTGCCGCTGAGTCCCGCTCTGTGACAGGCTGACCCCTCCTGGGTCCCCTCGGGGGCTCTTCCGGTCGCCTGCTTTGGAGGCCTTAGTGTTTGATTTCAGATTCATTATGAAGTTTTCGAGAGAACGGGCCGTAGGTGCCCTAGCTGCGTGCCCTCCTTGCCGTTGGCCGCCTGCCTGCCCCATCCCCTCATCAGTGCCCTGCAGCCGGTGCGGGGGGCACGGGGCCTCTGAAAGGGGTCATCGGGCTGGATGCACTCGTGGCCACAGCGTTGCTTCCACGGTGTGTGACACAGCGCGTCTTCGCAGGAGAAGACAGGGTGTCCCCGTGCTCCTGCCCCGAAAACGGTGCCGTGACCTCAGTGCTCCTGCAGGGTCCCTGGGCCCCGGACGGCCTCTGCGGGCTGCGCTGGAGGAGCGAGAACAAGTAGGACCCACCGTTGGCCTCAGAGGTGGTTTTTCTGTCCCTTTTCTGGCGTGTCTCATCTTTGCGGGGTTCGTGTCCACGTCCTCTAGGCCGTGGGCGCAGGACTGTCATCCCCACTCATCACGGTCCCAGACTCCTAAGTGCCGGGGTACCCGAGCGGGGCCTCTTGTAGGACCTCAGTGGTCCCAGCGATGACGGGGTTGGGGGCACTCTGTGCTGGCCCGGGCGCCGGGGGTCGACGCCGTGCTGCCCAGAGTGTCCCCCCGCTGGGGCCGTGGAGCCCAGGCGTCTGCGTTCCTGACTGTGCAATAAAAACCCGCAGTTGGTTCTCATGCCCTGGGGTTGGAACCACTGGGTTCCAGTTTGTCTCCAGAGAGCCGCCACTTCTTGGGGGAGGGGAGGAGAGAAACGCGGAAACTGTCTCGGAGCGGAGAAGGGAGTTTGCCAGGACATCCGTGTGGGACTTTGCTCTTTCCCGGGTGTGTCTCCCTGCGTGGTCCAAGTACCTGGGCTTCGGCTAGGAAGCCTCTTTCTCCCAGACCCTTCCGTGCTCAAGTTGCAGTCTCCCCTTCTCTGGAACCCCCTCTTCCCTATGCTGGCGTGCTCCCCTTGTCTCCTGAAGGGGCCCCGCCCAGGACAGCCTTCTCGAACCCCCGTCTTTCCAAATCTGGGCTGGTGCCCCAAACCACAGGGCAGAGCACCTGTGCTCTCCTGTCCCCCCGTGCCTTTCAGGGTCGCTCGGCCCAGGCGTCCTGGGCCCATAGGGTCAGCGGGGTCGGGGGAGACTTTCTGGGGGACCAGCATTACTTCTGCACCTTTTCTCCTGGGCCCCGGGACACGGGTCAAGTGCCGGGTGCATTTTGAGCGCGCGTAGTTCCGTGATGAGTTTGCTGTTCGTTTGTAGTCTGTTCTAATCTGGCTCGTCGGGAATTAGCAGACTTGTCTCATGCTCAAAATAGAGTCTGTTGCCAGGGTTTAAAGCCAAATTCTGACTGCAGATATGCTGTGAATTTTTCTATTTCTTACTACTTGTTTTCTTTCCTGTCCTGTAGCCTATATGCTATTTGGGGACAAAATCCACACACCTAAATCTTTCGAGGGGAGACAGTGCGCCCGAGTGTCCTTAGGGAGTGGCTGCATGTCTGGTTCCTCCCTCTTGCTCATTCAGCATCAGAGCATTAGGTCTGCGAGCTCCCACAGCTGGGCGCAGTGCAGCCGTTTCCCCCTCGGCCCCCCGAGGACCCTCCTGCTGGAACATTCTGAGCAGGCAGGACCACAGTCCCGTGTCGTCCAGTCTGTGCGGAAAGGTGTGTGTGACCTCAGTCTTCTGAGCTGTAAAGTGCAGGGCTCAGTAGACAGTCCTCTCTGTCTCCGAAGCTTACTGGCTGGCCCACCTCTACCTCCGTGGAACTTTCCGCTCCTAATGCCCATGAAAATGCGCATGAAAATCTCCTGAATGTCTGGAAAGCGCCACCTTCTCCGGACACCCACATCTTCCCTCTGTAAGCTGAACGTCTCTAATTCCTTCACACTTCAGGGTTTGAGAAGTTCTTTCAACAGCCCCTCCACTGCCTACCGCCTGCGTGCACCTGGCGGCTTCTGAGCTGGGGCCAGAGCCCTTTGTATGGGAGTTGCCCATCCGCGCAGAGCACAGGCCACGACGGCCTTCCGTGTTAAGGAAATAACGTGGCCTCAGAGAAGCCTCATGAATTGCCCATTTCTGGCTGCCGCTGTGCGTGGGCTCAGGAGAAGGACGCGCTGTGCTGGGAGCGCGGCTGGAAGGGGTCTGGATGCCTCGTGTGGAGCCCAGATTGGGTGGGGTGCCTCAAGGGGCACCCAGGGGACACAGGCCAGGAGGTTCGGGGTCCACGGGGGAGGCAGCCGGCTCGCGTGGCACTGTGTCTGGAGCACGACGGGCCTCGCTCCTCCCACGTGGGGCGCTCCTGCCCACTTGCCGCGAGGGTCCTCTGCAGACGGGCTGTCTGGAATTTCCGCTTAGCCGGATTGGGAGGTCTGAGCTCTGTGTGTTTAGTCGAGCTTGACTGAGGATGGCTGACCCACTTTGATGAGTTTGTGGGCCACCAGCGGAGCAGCAAACTGGGTCAGGATGGAAGCTGGGGGGATGGGGGCAGAAGCAGCAGAGGGGCTGGCCCCATGCCCCACCCCCAGCTGACTGCTCTGTGTTTCTCAGGGGAGCAGACAGCTGAAGGGTGAGTCTCAGAGAGATAGCGGGGGCTTGGCCGGGCCAGGTGCGGGTCCAGCCCTCTTCTGATCTGGTTTCATAGCCCCAGAGGGGACAGAGATGGGGGGATGCCAGGACCTCCAACCCAAGAACCCGGGGGCTTCTGGGGAAAGAACGTCCCGACTCCTCTCCTGGGAGGGCTAGGCGGCCGTCTGTCCGGCTGATGCTGGCGTCCGCACAGTGGGGCAGGCTGCCTGGTGGGCATCGAAGCTCCTGGAACCCAGGGAAGGCCCCTCCAGCTGGCTCCCAGCGTGGCTGTGGGACGGGAGAGTTGGCTGCCAGCTTGCCCCGCCCCCGTCGCCGGTTTTGCTGCAAGGCTGGGTCCTGCTGATCAATGTGAAAAAGGAGCCTTAAGGAAGGGACTTTGTGAGCCTGGTGACTTGCAGAGTGTCTTGGCGCTAGCTTGGGGAAAAGAAGGAGAAGATGGTGATACTTAATTTAAGAAAAGGGACGTCTGTGCATTTCTTGAAGCAGGTAGAGCCGGTGGTTGAAAGAATTGCGAAGCGGTGATTAAAAATGTTTTGAGCGGTTTGTTGCAAAATAAAGAACGACTATGTTAGATGTTTCTCTTCTTTCTGAATACCACTAAAAATATTCTAGTGTTTGTTGTGACAGCCTCCCTTTGCCTTGGATGAGAAGAGAAGGATATTCGTCCCTTACCCGCACCCCCGTTGTAGAACTGATGCATTTAATTATAAAAATAGGGAAGAGCATCGTAGGACGCAGCAAGAAGTAACGCGTAATCCATACCTCAAAAGCAGCACTGCCATGGCTCCTTCTAAGCTTTATTCTCTTTGTTTCTTAATATCCTTGAGATAATAACATGTACAGTTTTTTTCCTGCCTTGAAAATTTTAACAGTACATCATAAGTAAATTTTCTTGATCTGAAAAGCTATAACAATGTGAGGATATCTCCAGTCTACCCAGCTAGTTCTCTGTCGGTCATTTAACTTACAATGAGCACCTTTTTACACAAACCTTGGCTGCATTTTTCACTGTTTCCTTAGAATAAATTCCTAAGAGTAGAGTTACCGGGTCAGAGAGTTTGAACTCTTCCGAGGTAGATGTTGTCACCTCCTTTTCAGAAAGGTTGTACCAGTTTATCCTTGGACCAGAAGACTCTTTTGTACCTTTGCCACAATAAATGTCAACATTTGCAAATAAAATCTTTGTTCATCGTGTGCATGGTAGTTGACGTGGCCATTTTCAATTCTTTAATCCTGTTGAATGGGACGGCTTCCCACACGTATTAACTGATCTCATAGCCTGTTTTCTCTCATTATTTTGTATTCGCTGTTGAATAAATATTACAGATTAGATCCCTTTGTCTATTTCTAAGGGCTAATATTTCCCCTGACTTTCTTTTTCTTTTTCTTTTTAAACAGGAGGCCTAACTGTGTGTAGTTAAATTCTCATTCTTTTCATTCGTGGTTTCTCCCATTGCCTTCAAGCTCAGAAATGCGTTTCTCGTCTAGAAATCAGGTATCTAGTATTTACTTACACAGTGTTCTGGTGTTTGGTTTCTTTGCTTGCTTTCCATATTTAACTCTTCATCCACCTGCATTTGTTGGGTATTGTGGGAAGGGGAGCTCTAAGTCCACCAGACTCCCAGTAGCTACCCTGTTGTCCACATGTGACAGCCATTCACTCTGTTTCACGGCCCATTTCCAACCTTCCCTCCCCAATCCTCGCATCCTTCCAGGCGGGGGCCAGGTGGAGGGCATCCCAGGCTCGGTGGGGAGATGATTTCCTTGACTCAGCCTCTGTTGAGACCGGCTCTGCACGCCCCCTCCCCGCCCCCCGGGTCAGCGCGCAAGACGTCTCTTGGTTTTGATCTTCAGGCGGCACATGGCACGGGGGTGAGGGGGTGAGGCAGCCACCAGTCCACCTGCATTTCACCTGCGGCATCTACGCTGAACTTGCAGGCTCCTCCCCACGGGCCCAGCTCAGACGATTTCAGTCCAGTCTTGGTGCTGCTACTTGTTTAAAAATATCCCCGAGCAGTCTGCCTCTGTTTCTCCACTTTTACTTAAGAACAGTGGGAATTTAAAAACCTATTTGACTTACCTCTGGTGAAGCTCCAGTGAGACAGAGTATTTGAGAGGGTTTTGCCTCATCTAAATGTTAAGGAATGAAACGTTATATAATTTCAAAGCTATACATTATAACACATAAGTTCAGTCTTAGGTGTGAGGGACTGTAAGCTTCACCCTCATTTTATTATCTCTAAGAAATAGACCATGACACAGTGTCCCACCAGCAGTGTTCAGACGCTCGTCTTCATTTCAGAGCTGTTGAGATGGGAACAGTCCTGCATCCAGGAGCAGGTGACACTTGGTGTGTGGCCCTGACTCTCCTGAGGAGGGAGCGATGGTGGAGATCCTGTCCTGGCCGCAGGCGTGGGTCTGGATGCTCGTGTAAGAATTGCAGAGGAGGACAGTCACCGATCAACCCATACTTACAGGATCTTCATTTTGCACCGATTCCTGAGGTGTGACCTTTCTCCTTGTGATGCTACTTGGTGATGCTTGTTGGAGAGGAGAAAGTATTTTCCATATTTCTTCACCTCACTTCCATTGTGCTGACAGAGAAACTCTGAACTTAGCCCGGGTGCTTTCCCCCTTTCTTCCTTTGAATTATCAGGCCACAGACGCCGCCATTGTACCTGCCTTCCCCGAGGAGGGAGGTGTCGGGAAGGTGACATCTCTTAATGACCGGTGACGCTGACTCGCCCTTCCTCCTGCCCCCTGCAGGGTGGGGGGTGGGGGGCGGAGGGGCCTTTTGAGCCTGCTGGGCTGGGCTGGGCTGAGAATGTGTGAAATCTGTCTCTGTCATTTGTTGCTTGAGGGATCTGAGACAAGTGGCATCTTTCTGACCCTCAGTTTTCCCTTCTGTAAAATGAGGATAAAAAGATTTACTCAGGAGCCTTGTCAGGAGAATGGAGTGAGCTGAAGTGTGTAAAACCCTGGGCATTCGGGAGACACTGCGTAAGCGTCACTTGCCTCCTCGCCTGTCTTGGGAGTCGGGGGCGACACAGCGGAGAGCAGGGGATGTAAGTCCCACTCCCGTAACCGCTGTTGAGCCCGTACTTATTTTTCACACCGGATCAGAACACGCCTGACCCGTTCGCTCCAGTCTTGCTGTCCAGGCATCTGGCCGCCCACCGTCTGCAGATGACCCTGCCCTCGAGCTCCGAGGGAGGTGGGCTCTGTACCTTGTTGATTAGGCGTCGGGGTGTATGCTTTACATTTCACCGAGCATTTCAGGCACGCTGCGTCCCTAAGGCCCGTTTGTCCCGGGTTCCCTGCCCGCTGTGGTTTCTAGGAGGCAGTGTGGCCTCCCGACCGCCACCTGGCCCAGGCCACGGCCTCCCCTCCCTGGGAGAGTACATCCACCCCGAAGAGGGGAGCATCTCATCACGGACTTGGGGGGTCCTGCTCGCCCTGGAGACCTGGGCACCAGAGCCCCGTGGAGATGATGGGCCGAGTCTGCTGGCGCCGGCCTTAGACTCTTCAGAGCACCGCTGGTGGAGCCTCCCAGGACTTGGAGCGGACCAGTGGGAGGACGTTCCTGGTCGTGCCCTTTACAGGAAGCCAGGCTGTCAGCATCTGGCCCAGTGTCATCCTGCAAGAGCCTGTGGAAATCACCCTGAGACCCAGAGCCTTTCCTACTGCTCAGCTGTCTCCTCCCCGCCTTCCCCCGCGTCTGGCTCATTCCTTCGTTAAGACTGTCCTCCAGGCAGAGGACTGGTCCTGCCCCACGGGCTTCTGCTTCACACCCCTCTCCTGGGGCAGAGCTCCTGGCCAGGGCTGCGAGCAGGGAGGAGGCAGGATGCTTGTGCAGATGAGTCGGGGTAGCTGGGATCCCTGCTGTGCAGGGGTGGCCGATGCAACAGGAGGATTTCTCTGGGAGCCGCGTCCAGTTCTGAGTCACACTGTGCTCAGGCGGATGTCACCCTGTGCTGTTACCCAGAAGGTGAACTTGGCCAGGTGCCGGGGCCAGGCCAGGGAGAGGGTCTTGCCTCTTCTCACCTGCTACTGCCCCAGGGGCTACCTGCCCTCAGCTGGGCAGCCCGCAGCAGCTGTCCAGCGACCAGGGAAAGAATCACTGTCTCTCCCAAGGCTGAGGGGTGGATGTGAATTAATTATTTGCCGAAAGGCCATTGCTCTCTAGTTAAATTCTCCTGGCTCTGGGGCCCTCCCTGGCCGGAGTGTCAGGAACCCACTGCTGCAGACCCCGGTGTCCTAACACAGCCGAGGGTATCTTCCGGCCTTTCTGGAGGTGTCCAGCTTGGATTGCAACCCAGTTAACTAAACACGCTGAAAGGAGGCAGGAACTAGTGATAAAATAAGATTGCCTCAGCGTTGATGTTGTATAGGGTTCAGCTTTTATTTTCTTTCATGAATGAAAATGGAAACACTTTCTCCTTTGACTTCTATTGACTTTATGGAAATGAAGATTTCCTTCAAGTCTTTCAACATTATCGTTGTTTTCCCGTTATTTTAGTTGCGATTTGTTTTACCAAACAAATCGCCTCATTCCAGTCCTTCGCTCGTCCCTTTTACCTTTTTCTCCTTGGACTTTGTTCAGTGGCGGCTTGATGGAAAGCCCTTGCCTGTCACTGCTGACACCTTTCCCAAGTCCTCTGGTTGCAGCCCCGTGGTACCATCAGCTGTCGGCGATGACCGCCGGCATCCGCCGGTATCCGCTCTCTGAGGGACTGTCGCCTGTTGGGACCAAGCAGGAGCCTCGGGCTTTTTCTAGCTGCTCTGTACCATGGACCATTGCAGTCACCTCACTTCCCTGACCCCTTTCCTCACTGTGTGAAATGGGTGATTCATCCCCATCTCTGTATATTTAAACAAGGAAATTCAGGTGAGGGCACTGAGGTCTCGTTGCTGCATCTGAAGAATCGTGATTGAGCATTGAAGCCCGAGCGCTTTTTCCTGTCTGTGTGTCTTTCTGATGATGAGGGGTGCATCCATCTGTGTCTGCTGCCCCCGTCGCCACCCCCAGCTGTGTGGGCTGCACAGAGACGCCTGCTCTGGGCTGTGTATCCCGCTCCCCCCGCCTCGAGGGGAGGATGGTGTACAGTATTCTGCGCACGGAGGAGATTCATGTCCTAGTCCACAGTCCCTGCCAGGGAGGTTTGGCTGAGAACTTGTGTTTGGTTTCTACCCCTGCCGCTGGCTCTGCCACCTGGGCCGAGTTCCTGACCTTTCCACCACGGTTTGCGTCCGGCAGTGCCCGAGTGGACGCGCCTCGGCCTCTGGGTGCCCGTGGGGGTGGAAACACAGTGACTTGTGACGTCCCTTTGAAGCCCACTGCCTGTTGCTATAGAAATTCAGAATTGTAACTGTGAGCGATGCAGCAGTGCTGGGGAAACTTGTCATTTCTTCAGGCTGCATTTCCTGGGCTGGCTCCCTCCCACCGCTGGAGGCTTTTTTGCAAATGTATTACGGTTTCATCCTTCCCCCTCCTACCCTAATTCTTTCTGCACCGGTGTTTAGATACCATCTTGTTTAGGAACCTCCCCTAAGCCCCGCCTTCCTCTGTTCCTCGGGGAGAGGCTGTGTGGTCCTCAGTGGTAAATGAATTGTCTAAGTCATTTAGTGAAGCGTACAGTAAGGTGGCTCTCAGAAGTATGTGCCTTTATATACCCACTTATACAGTATTTAAATTTATTCAGAGAATCTCCTGTCTGATTACCAAATGGTGGTGTTGAAGGGAAGAAAAATTAAGACTTCTGCTTTCCTGGGGTCTGAAAGAGCTGTATCCTTATTTCTCTGGTTTTGTGTCATCATGGAAGAATTTCAGCATTCCTTGCAAACGTGTACGTTTTGGAGCAAACTACAAACTAAGCAAGAGTGCGTAGCTATGTACATAAAGTTTCTTAACAACATTCTGTTTTTTAGGGGGTGGGGTGGGTGGGTGAATTAGGTCCCGGTACAGGAGAAGAGTAGGAGCTGATATGTTTTGGAAACAGTGTGCCGTGGAGTCTTAACCTTACAGCTGAAAGGAGAGACCTTACCCATCATTCAGGATAGCCTCCAGCTCTGGGTCAAACCTGCACCCCCTGCATTGGAAGGCGAAATCTTAACCACTGGACCGCCAGGCAAGTCCCCCACCTCCAGAACTTTTTCATCTTCACGAATTATAACTCTGTCCCCATTGAACATTAACTCCTCATTTCGCGCTCCCCCCAGTCCTGGCAGCCACTCTTCTACTTTCTGTCTCTGTGAATTTGGCCACTTTGGTACCTCACATTCATGGAATCATACGGTATTGGTCCTTCTGTGACTGGGCTGTTTCATGGAGCATAATGTCCTTGAGATTCGTCCGCGTCGTAGCAGGTGTCAGAATTTCCTGTCTTTTTAAAGCTGAATAACATTCCATTGTATGGATATATCACATTTTGTTTGTTCATTCCTCCAATCAGAAGACACTTGTGTTGTTCCTGCCTTTAGGGTATTGTGAATAATGCTGCTGTGAACTTGAGCACAGAGTCTCTGCTTTCACTTCTTTTGGGTATATACTCAGGAGTGGAATTGCCGGATCGTATGGCAGTTCTACTTTTAACTTTCTGAGGACCCTCCATGCTGTTTTCCACAGCGGCTGCGCCATGTTACACTCCCACCAGCAGTGCACAGGTTTCAGTTTCTCCACATCTTCGCCAACACTTACTATTTTCTGGGGGTTCGGGTGGGCTTACTTTGCTTTTTGACCTTGGGTTGTTGAAAGAAATGAGTTAACACATGTAAAGGGCTCAGAGCCTGGTAAACACTCCAAAGCCTTGCTGAGCAGTTTGTGTTGCGTTTCAGCTTGTGGACAGGGACGCCGAGGAGAGACCCTGGCTGCACCCCACGTGCCCTCCCTCGTGGCTGCCCGCTGAGGGCCCATGACAGCGCTGCTGTCACCCCAGGGCCGTGTCCTGCTGGTAGGTGGAGGCAAGTGATTTCAAAGGGTCCGTAAAGGGTTTTCACTTTTCCGTGAGTTGGTTGTTTGGAACTTGGAGAATCATCGTACTTGGTCTTGGTGTCGGTCAGTCCATCCAGAAAAGCCACGCACTGCTTAGCAAGAGACAGGGCTGTGTTTCAGGACCAGGAAGCCCAGCTGAGGCCAGAGCTGGAGGAGACAGAGGCCTTTGTGAGGGGGAGACTGCAGACAGGCAGGGCCTGTGGCCGGGGAGCCCCATCTGCCAGGCTTTGGGGGCGTGGGATGGTGCGCTCCCGGCCAGTCTCCTTTCCACACCTGCAGAAACTCCAGGTGTTTCTTAAAGCAGCACTTACCCAGTCCAGCAGTCCTGGGGGTGGTGGGGAGCCGCGTGGTCAGGGGTCAAGGCTGGGGTCTGGAGCCAGAGGCTGAGTTTACATTCCACCCCTGGGGAGGTGGCTTAACCTCCCTGTGCCTCTGTTCCTCCTGTGTGAATGGGACTAAAGCAGTCCCTGCCCACGGGGCTGTTGAGGCCCAGCTCAGCTGGTTTAGCTGAAGCACCTGCCGTGCACGGGGAAGCACCATGTAAGCAGGGACTCTGCTGTGGGTGAAGGTAGGCCTGCTTCTGCTGCGCCTGCAAGTCTGGAATTTAACTTTATAAGCAGAGCGTTGCCTGTCTGTTCACTTCCGTAATAAAATACATTCGCTTATTTGCTGAGTGCTCCCTGGGTACTTACAGGACAGCGACTTGTGACTTCTCTTCCCCCTGCCTTACCTGGGGGCCTGCGTATGCTGGTTTTCCTGAATACTCACTTATCAATTATCCTTTTAATGTGCACAGCGGGGGTCGGCTTGGGTACACACTGGAGGAGATGCTGCACCCTGGCGGGGGCTGCCCAGCCAACACCACGTGGGAGGCGTGGGCTGCAGGGCTGCCTGTGTGCCCGTGGCTGCAGGGACAGGGGACGTTCGGTGTGGCCCCGGTATCCAGGAGCCCGGCCTGGAGGCAGGACCCCCAGGGGTCTCTGAGCGGTGGACCCTGGGAATCGGGGGGCCAGGCCACTCTGCCTCATTGCCCGGGAGCCTGGTGACCGGGGCAGGGTCCCCACTTTCCTGCTTTTGGTTTCCACCCCTGAAAGCACAAACCAGGCGGGCTCTGTGATGCATAGTTACCTCCTGGTGAGGGATTCGAGGGGCGCCCTGCCCGGGGGTGAAATGCACAGAGCCAGTTCCGGATGTGTGGGCGTGGGTAGCTCCCGCTCTTCGGGTGACCCTCCTGCCCCAGAGGCAGCACTCGGGGCCAGCTGGCGTCCTGTGAGTGCCAGTGCCACTGTTGCTCTGTAAAGGGTGTGACAGATGCAGAGGGGCCCGCGAAGGAAGGCAGCCCGCAGCCGGGCCCTGCTGTTTGGTCCGGCCTCCCTGCCGCTCGCGTGACTGCAGCGCTGGTTCCCCCAGGCCTCTACTGCGCTCTCGTCATTCAGACGGTGTCACGCCTGCCTTTATGTGTGACACCACATAGGGGACGTCCGTGAGACGCCCAGACTTTCCAGCTGCGCCAGCTGTTCACGGATGTTTCTTCGGGCGCATTTGACTGGCGCCGAGCTCGGCAGTAAACAGCTCGTTTTGTTTCTCCCTGGTGATGTCACTCCGGTCATTTGGGCATTTGTCAGTTTCTAAGAGTTTTATTTTTAGTGGCTTTAATTGCTAACCTTTCAATCTTAATCCTATTAGAAACAGCACCCTTTCCAACAGAGGTGGGGCTTTTTAAAACGTTCAGAAATCTGAATGCTCCGAAAGCTGCTGAAATGTATTTGATTTACAAAAGCACCACCCGTGAACACTTTGCAGCCTGACGCCGGCGGGCGGAGACGTGTGAGGGAAGACCTGGCCGGCATTTGGACCTGGATCGCTACATACATACAGCATTGGGGGGGTGGGTAGACGTTACTGTGCTGCTTTGGGGCCACATTTCAGACATGACCCTGTTGTTCCCCGGGTTCGGTGTCCGACCAGGTGCTTCTGAGCGTGGAGGCCGTGGGTGGTTAATTACACGAGGACAGTGGCTGGAGGCCAGGACGATGGGGGCCACTTGTCTGTAACCAAATGACCACAGATCCAGTGGCCTCCATCCCCTGCCTGGCATTATAATTATGGCTACAGATTCTTAGCATTTTTTCTTTAAAATATTTTTATAGACTCCTAGCATTTTTTCTTTAAAATATTTTTATTATGGAAAATCCATAGAAGTTGATGCTGTGAACTCCTGTGTAGCCACCACCGCCCCCCCCCCCCTTCCGCAGCCATCAGGATTTGCGGTGCTTGCTTTGTCTTTTCCTGTATATGCTTTTCTTTCCCCTTCGGCCACTGTACTTGCAAGCAAGTCCCAGGCATTGTTTTTCTTCTTGTGATGCTTACTGCACCATTAACGTGTGTCTGAATTCTCACATGGGGCCAGAAGTACGGGAGGATTAGTGAGAGGCCAGAAGCTCTGTTTATGAGGTACTGGAAACTTAGGAGAGGACGTGGCTGGGCTGGTGCAGGGGGTACGCTGAGGATTTCTGAAATGGTGGCTTCCAGACTTCTTGTGGGGATGATGTGACTCTGAGTTAATCTTCTGCAACCTTCAGACACCTGCCCTTGGGCCTTTGGGAGAGACCTTTGGGAGTGACGTCGGGCTTGTCTCGCTCAGTAACCTATGGGACCAAGGAGAGGAGGGGCCGAGGCCCCAGCAGCAGCCCTGGCGGCACCCCAGAGCCAGGGCAGCTGTCGTGTGATGGCCAGACTCTCACTCATCCTCCTTCTTCCCCTTGGTACCGGGCTTGTCCTGGGACCACCGTTTCTCAGAGTGTGCCCCGCCCCTCAGCCGTGTTGCCTGAGAACAGGCGGATTCCGGTCCAGGCCCTGGGGTCACAGTCCCTGGGAGTGGGCCCAGAAATGTGCATTTGAACCTCCCCCTGGGCACCCAAAGCTTGGAGTCTGGGTCTAGCCCAGGCCTGCCAAGGTGCTTGGTCCTGGAAATCTGGTCTTGTCTTCTGCACCCCGTGGTTCCCCGCGTGTCTGGTGTTCGAAGCCAGTCTCCAGCTCCGGTTACATTCTGTGCTTAGAACGCTCTGGTGCTGGGTGCGAAGATGCGGCCAAGCTGCTGGTCTTCAGCCCGTCAGAATCCCCTGGGGGTCCTCAGACCCAGCGGTTGCATCGCAGGGTTGGGGCTGGGGCGTTGGCCAGTGGTTTCTGATCCACAGATAGCGGGACTTTGCTGCATGGCGCCGGGGGGCGGGGAGTGGGTGGGAGCCCCACAGACCGTCAGCTGTCGTCCGTGGAAAGGTCACATTAGAAACGTAGACCTTGCCCTGGGTGTGGATGGCGCTCTGCAGTCTTCCCCCTGGCAGCACTGGAGGGAGGGCATCAGGGAAGCCGGCCTGGGGCCAGGTGAGCCATTGGGAGGGTCTCGCAGAGTCCAGGTAAGAGAGCAGTTGGGCCTTCCCATCTGGGGCTGTGAGAATCGGGAGGGAGGGGCCGGAGCTAGAGAAATAGGAGGCCGAGTCCGTCGGGCCAGACAGGTGGTGTGGCATGGGGTCTGGGACTGGGGCTGGGTGGGGGCATCACAGAGCGGGGGCGGGGAAGCAGTAGGGCCGATCCCACGTGATGTTCTGAGATTTTACACCATCCTCAGTTTGGAGGAATTGCTTGTGCTCCTTCCTGGATGTCGCCGCTGGATGACAAATACAGCAATTAAAACGAACACCCCCAAAACCCTTTCCTCTGGCGTCTCCTTTCCTAGTTTAACTGACCATGAGTTGTAACAATCTCATTTTATTAAAAACATTCATTATGGTGAAAACATTTCACAGCACGCTACCTACTTCAAGGTGACGGTGTGGTTTGCCTGTGTGCCCACTTTGCGAATCCTTGACTCCTGGTGGAAATTACTGGAGAGCTCGTCATGCAGGGACAGCCCCGTGATCTGAGGCTGGTGAGTGCCTCTCCTTGGGAGGGAGGAGAGGAGCCCCAGGACTTATCCTGCTGTGTGCATCTCCTTGCCTGGCCCTGCCCACCGCTTCCCCTTCCCTGACCACTTCCCTCCCCTCCCCCCTCCTCCCCTCCCCCTTCCCCTTCCCTTTTAAAATCTCAGACGGAGCTTGCTGGCTGGTGACCTCGCCCACTCCTTTTTGGGGGTTGAGGCTGCCTTCCCCCCTACCGTGCCACGTTCCTCCCTTCCGTGGTGGGCTTGTCTCCCGGGAGATGCCTCAGCCTCACCTGGTGGGTGGGCATGCCATCGGGGGCTGGCAGTAAGCTGGGTTCCGAGGGGCCATTTCTCCTCACTGAGGCTGCCCTGCAAGTGCTCAGGAGCGAGCTTGCAGCCCAGGTCTCCACAGCAAACACTCCCCGGCCCCCCCCAAACCCCGCATCATCCCTCTTTGTTCCTGAAACTGTCCCCACTTGCAGACCCCAGGACGGGTGTTGACAGTAATAAATACAGGTGCGACCTCTTGCACACCTGGCTGGTGTGCCCGGCCCAGTGGACACAGGCCTCCTTCCCCATTTTTCGGCTTCAGGTCTTAAAAGACAGAGACGCCGTCTGGCCGAGAGGTGGGCGATGGATTGTGTGAAGGCCGCCCACGAGGAGCGAGGTCACCCGGGAAGCTCATGTGCCGTGCGCTCTGCAGGGGGCCGAGTGCTGGCGGGGGCCTTCTTCAGCTCCGGACGTTTCAGCACAGTCTCTGTGACTGTGGAGTCCTCCTTGGAGTCTATGAGCAGGGTAGTGGGACCTCCAGACCCACAGGACTGGACCAGCCCTTGTCTGGCAGGCTTGTGCTGCCTCCATCCCCACCCTCCTTGCTGCAGAGGCAGCCAGAGGCCTCGTCCTGAAGATGCCCCCCTCCCTCCTCCCTCCAAGCCAGCGCTCAGTGCTCAGCCTCTTACAGGCTCTCCTGTCTGATTCGCAGCCGCCTGGCTGCAAACGCTGCTGCTGCTTTTTTTTTTTTTTAATTAATTTGTTTTTGGCTGCATTGGGTCTTCGTTGCTGCACACGGGCTTTCTCTAGTTGCGGCGAGCGGGGGCTACTCTTCGTGGCAATGTGTGGGCTTCTCACTGCGGTGGCTTCTTCTTTGCAGAGCACGGGCTCTAGGCACGCGGGCTCAGTAGTTGTGGCACACGGGCTTAGTTGCTCCGCGGCATGAGGGATCTTCCTGGACCAGGGCTCGAACCCGTGTCCCCTGCACTGGCAGGTGGACTCTTAACCACTGCGCCACCAAGAGATCCCTGCTGCTGCGCTTTGACTGGACCTCGCCTCTCCGGGGAGGGGCAGTGCGGGACCACCTAGGGTGTAGGAGCCTCGGTCATGGTGGCTGCCTAGGCGCCAGCTCACAGGGTGCTCTTCCATCAGCTGTCTGCAGTGTGTGTAGTTACTGGGGTGGCGCTTGGGTCTGGGTCTCGGGGAGGGAGGTTCCCCCTCCTCCCAGTGGTCCTGCGTGGGCCATGCTGGACTGCACTCCTTTGGTGTACGGGAGTCAGCAGAAGGTTCGAGGACCCTTACTTGTATTAAGAGGAGTGAGAAAACCACTTGTGTGTGTGTGTGTGTGTGTGTGTGTGTATCCTGCACACTGTGCTGCCTAGGTCGGCTTAATGAGGCAGGTGGCAGGCTTTGTTTTGATTTTGTTGTTTTATGTCTCAGCTGTGTAAATACAAACAGATTCATTGAATAATTCCATGTCCAGGGTGGGAGATTGCAGCCAGGCACCCTTCACGCTCAGAACGGCGCAATGGGATGGAGGCCCCAGGACACCGCCTCCAGTCGTGCCCCCTCCAGAGGACTGCCTCGCTGGGGCCGGGCAGCAGCCCTGGGCAGATCGCTGGACTAGCTCCTCAGAGCTTCTCTGGAGGCTTCAGAGCAATCGATCCTGACGTGCAGGGTGCCTATTCGGGCCTCCCACCCTCGATTTAGTCCTTAGAAACACTTGGTATCACGCCGGTGTCGTCCCTAATTATGCCACCATGTAGCATGACGGCTGCACGGTGTGACAGCCCCCAGGGTGAGGATGACTGCCGGGCGCAGAGCCCTGCGGGGCTGCGCCCCATCCCAGGGCTTTGGAGCAGGGAGCATCAGCTCATTTGGTGACTCACGTGCTGCCTGGCCGGCGGCCCACCTCTGTACCTCCGTTTCTCGTTCCTCTCATTCTCACCAAGGAGGCCGGAGATAGGACACCCAGGAGAGACTTCACAGGCAGTATTTCATACATCTCCCAGAAACTTACGTTTGGACAAAACAAATGAAAATCCTTTTTGGAAACTTTTGAACCTGTTCCTGAAAGCCACTTTAAGAAGATGCACTAAAACGACTTCAGTTTCCTCTGTCCTTACGGTTTGTTTTTGTCCGCAGCCTTCTCCGAAAAATGCATGTCTGCACTGGAGTTTGAACTGGGGACAGGGAGGGGACGTGTGTCTTATTTTATTCTGAAAGCAAAGTCTCATCCCCTCTCTGGCATGAGCCTTTCTTATTGAGTTCCCTTTTCCCTTTAGTTTCAGAGTTCTTCGGGGGCTTTTTTGCTTTGTCTTGTTTTGAGACTTCGCGCTCCACTTACCGTTCTGTCCAGGGCGCCTCTGTAGAGGGGCTGCGGGGTCTGGCCGCCCACCAGAGGAGGTTTGGGGACATCCAGCCCTCCCCTCCCCCTTTCGAGGTGGCGCGGGGACACAGGAGCAGCCGTCCAGGCCGTCAGCCTTCTGAGCTGGGGCTCTGCAGCTCATTTCTGACTGTGTGGCTCTGGATGGAAGCCTGCTGTCCTCTGAGCACAGAGGAATCCACCCACCTTTGCTCCTCCTTCCCTGGGGAATCTGTCCTCATGGCCTCAAAGCAACTCCCAGAACCCCCAAGTAGGGCCGCTGATGGCAGCTCTGAGGACCAGGCTGGATGCAGCAGGAGTGCAGGTGTGCTTTTGTGTGTGTCCACTCGGCTTTTCTCCCCTTACGCTACACTACCCGCGTTGCTCCCTGGAGCGGTGGATTCTTTCTCTTGCGGAAATATGTTCAGGATTTTGTGTGGCCTCGTGGACTGGACTTTGTTTGTCAGCATAATGATTACAGGGCAGTTGTGTTACGGAGTCCAAGCTTCCTCTGCTCACTGCACGACAGGCCAATGAATTGGGAGACGAGGTGCTGAGGCAGGGAATGTGACTATTCGGACAGCCGGCAGACCGAGAAGATAGCAGACTAGTGTCTGAAGAAAACCATCTTATTGGGGCCTGGGCGCCAGTTTCTTGACTAGCATCAGAGAGGGAGAGGCGGTGAGGGAGTAAAGTAAAGGGGCCATTGGTCTTGCAAAACATCTCCCGGAATGACCAGCCTCGGTGAGGGGATGCGTTAGCTTCTCCTTTCTTGCAGCCATCCACAGGTGGACAGGGTCAGATGATCTCCCCGTGAGCTGAACAGCAGAGGGGCAGGGCTCCCCGAGGCAGGCCATCATGTATGATTATAATAACAAAAGCAACGAAAAGCAAAGGTTAAAGTCTAAGAAACAGATCCAGCGTGGAGTCCCATTTAGCTCTTCCCTGTCACAGGTGGTGATCACCACGGCCTCTGTCTTCTCTCTGCTTCTCCTGTCCCCTGCAACTCACAGGGCCGCCAGGTTGTCCCCCTGCGGGGACGAGCCCTGAGGGTGTGTGTCCCAGTAGAACCTCAGTCATGCGTCTCTTGCTCCGACTGCCGTTTAGATCCAGACCCGGGTGAGAATAAAGGTGATAAAGAGTCTGATTCTCCATATAGGTGCCCCCAGGAAGCCAGGGGGGATGGCCCTGCCAGAAAGGTAAACTGCCTTCAGAGCACAGGGTGCCACAGAGGAGATGATGCGAAGTCCTGAAGCTCTAAGGTTGAACCCTGTCCTCTCCACCATGGCCCCCCAGGTGGTGGACTTCCTGTTCTCTAATTAGCTCAGACTTACCCTCCCTGGGGCATCCTCCCTGCTTTGGCAGGGCTTCTAGCGGCAGGCCTGAGGCCGGGCCGAAGGGCCCCTGGAGCTCATCTGTGATCTCAGCTACAGGGGGAACGAAAAGAAGGCTCTCCGAGGGCTCAGACCAATGGCTTCTTCTGCCTCTTAGCCTCGGGTGTGGACTCGTGTTGTAAGCGGACAGGCTAGAATGGGCGTGGACTCGTGTTGTAAGCGGACAGGCTAGAATCTTGAACGTGACTTTTCCGAAGACGAGGGCAAGCCCCAAATTGTTAAGTCTCAACCCACTGAGTAGATCATGAAACTGACTTAGGAGTATTTAAAAGAAAAAAATAAATAGAGAAGAGAGAAAATACTAGCACGTCGCACGGTGTAAACGCAGGTAGTATTTTATGAAGCTTGTTACATACTTATGTATGTGTGTGCATATGTGTGGGTATATATGTATGTGTCTGTATATTTATTATATAAATTGTGTGCTGTTTCTCTACATCAGATTTCTCTCTTACTGTGCGTTTTGACAAAGAAGTTTGACGGCTGCCGGGCTGCTGGTGCGTAGCCAGGGGAGCCCGTGAGGGAGCTAGCTCATCCTCTAGCTCATCCTCTTGTTTTTGTGCGTGACGAGTGTCATACACCTCCCCAGCCTCGGTCCAACCCTAAGATCCGCCTGTGTTCACGGGGCAGGGCCTGTCTACTGCCCACCTGCCCCCCCACGTCTCCTGGTCCCCAGTACTGGCAGGAGGGGACTCGCCACCTTCCTTACGTCCCCAGGCTCTGGCTTGCTTCCCTGTTACCTGTTCTGTTGTCTTCTTCCTGGCTTTGGCTTCTGGAAAATCACTCCCATCTTCCTGTGCCTCGGGGTCTTTTGTCCACCGCTGTGAGTAAAACTTAATACTTGACTAAATGCATTCAGTCCTTTTAAATATATTTAAATGAGATAAAATTAAATGAGCTGATGAAACCAAATATGCCTGGTGCCGTGCCTGGGACCGCAGATTTTCACTGGTGGTCCCTTCTGTTTTTCTTACATCCAGGAGTATTTCTGTAGTCAGATTTGACAGACACTCTGAAACAGTCATTTATGAGGGCTCACCCTTAAACATTTTAGAGATTTTTCTGTCTTCTTTTAAATCTCGGCCAGTACACTTTAATTCTCTTTGTTAGGGAAAGAGAGGAAAAAAATACCCATAATACTTTCTACAGAGAAACAAGCATTACAATGACCTTGGTGTTAATTTACCCAGTCCTTTCAAAAAATAATTTGTAGAGAACGTCCAGTTTTGTCTGAGGACGCCTTCTAATTCACCAATCATCAGCCCCCCATGGCGCCCTCCCAGCCCCCAGCCCTGCCGTCTTTTCATAATTCCAGCCCCAGGGTCTCGGTTGTGAACCTTCTTTTGTGAGACACAGTGAGCTCAGCCGTCTCCCGGCGGCCTGCTCCCCACTCTGGCGAGATGGATTACACCCTTTGTCCCGCAGCCCAGCCCTCCTGGCAGGCCGGCAGCAGCAGGGGGCCAGAGGGCCTGGGGGCTCCCGCCGGGACCCCTTATCGTTCCATTCATTATCATTCAGTCGCTTCCCTTCATGGCGGGGGCGGTGGGGGGGGGAGCTGGTGGAATTGATACGTTAATAAAAGCTACTGGTGCCCCGGCCCTCTTACCAACTTTTATGCAGATTGATTGTGTGGGCCTGTCTGCCTGGGTGTCTGTCTTACAAAGACTCAGAAATGGTTTCTTTTTTCACCCATTATTTGGAGAGAATAATAAGTCTCTGTCAGATTAGCTTCTTGGAGGCTCGCAGCTTTTTGAAAAGACCTTGCATAATCAGTGCCTGTTGAGCTGCTTCCCGAGAACTTATCCCTGTTGTGCAAGGAGAATGTGTATTTTGTATGTTTTAAATTTTTGAATGTCCAGTCTCCTCAGAAATCACGCAGCCGCACACCCTGTGCTCGAAGGCAAGCTGCAGCCCGAGTCGCATGGCGGGTGATGACGTTTTTTTTTCCGGGTGGGACACTTTCTTAATAGAGAAGAACCTCGGCCCGTTAGCACACTGGCTGCCCCAGCTTCCCTAGGAGATTCAGAGCCCGAGTCACCCACCTTTTTAAGGAACAGTGTTTATTTATTTGTTTATTTATTTATTTATTTTTGGCTGCGTTGGGTCTTTGTTGCTGCGCACGGGCTTTCTCTAGTTGCGGCGAGCGGGGGCTACTCTTCGTTGCGGTGCACGGGCTTCTCATCGCGGTGGCTTCTCTTGTTGCGGAGCACAGGCTCTAGGCGCGTGGGCTTCAGTAGTTGTGGCGCATGGGCTCAGTAGTTGTGGTGCACGGGCTTAGCTGCTCCGCAGCATGTGGGATCCTCCCGGACCAGGGCTCGAACCCGTGTCCCCTGCACTGGCAGGCGGATCCTTAACCACTGCACCACCAGGAAAGTCCTAAGGAACAGTCTTGAGTCAGATGGTCCCTGAACAAATAGCCCAGGTCAGTGAGAGAGAGTATTATCTGTGTTCCCCCAAAAAACAGCCCCAGGACCTCAGAATGTGACCTTATTTGGAAGAAAGGTCTTTACAGAGATAATCAAGTTACAGTGAGGTCATTAGGGAGGGCCCTGCTCCATTGGGACTGGTGTCCTTATAAAAAGGGGACATTTGGACACAGATACAGACACACAGAGGGAAGTCGATATGAAGACTCTGGGGCCCCAGAGCAGACCTTCTCCTCACGCCTGCAGGGGGAACGGGCGCTGCCCACACCTTGACTTTGGACTTCTTGCCTCCAGAATTGAGACAGTAAACGTGTTTTTAAGCCCCCCAGTCTGTGGTGTGAAATCTGTTATGGCGGCCCCAGCAAACGCATTCAGGTAGTGTTTGTCAGTTTATCATAAATCAGCTTTATGGAAGGTTTTACCACTCGGCATGCCGGTCCAAGACCTCTTGCAGTTACGGTAGTTAACCACTAGTACTTAAAAGATTGCTGTGACCTCGCGGGGTCTGTGCCAGGTGGGGCCTTGGTTTGGGGCTTTGCCTTCCACGCCAGGGCCCTCCCAGCCAGGGCTGGCCCTCTGCTCGGTTCTCAGTACGTTCTTCAGCTGAAGTGTACCGCCTCCGGCCGTCCTCCGGACAGTTTTCTCTAAAAGTATTTCCCCAAATCCGTGGGTTCCCTCCTGTCTGAGAGCATCACCACAGGGCAGCAGAGGGCAGTGTTCCCCGCCCCCACGCCCCCAGCCCGGGCTCTGCCTGAGGCTTGTGGAAGCCCCGGTGCCAAGCTGGGCTCTCCTGGCCTCTCCTGCCGCCTCTGGCCTCTAGAGAGGGGCCTCCTCCGCCCACCGTCCGAGTCCCACCTCCCCTCTGACTCCAGGCAGCGCTGCAGCTGGGCAGGAGCTTTTCTAGAACAGCCGTTAACTCAGAAATCTAAGGTAAAATTTTAGCTTATTCCAGGACCTTCAGAAACAGGTCGGGAGTTGGGATGCCTTGGGAGAGGTCATTCAGTCCCCTTCCCCCCGAGCGTTACGGGTGGAGGGGTTGACGGCCAAACAGGGTCGCGTCCCAGGGGCCGGTGGCGGCAGTGCAGGACCCTCAACACAGCCCCACAGGCAGAGCCAGGCTGTGGGGGGCTGCAGCACGTGTAACCCAAAGACCGTTCCTGAGCTCGCGTGCTCGTAAGCCCAGAGCGGGATTCCCAAGTGAACAGCCAGGTAGAGGAGCTCAAGACTGACCAGAGGAGAGCGATGAGACGAGCGGCCGGGTCCAGGGAAGGCCGCGGGGGTTGCAGAGAAATGAAGCCTCAGCGTGCAGACGGTTGCTTGCGGGATCCCAAGCAGGGCTGACAGTGTTTCTTCCAGGGGCCTGGTTCCGTAGTGGCTCTCTAGACAAGAGAAGAGGGAACCGTTGAGTCAGGCCGGGGAAAAGCACCAAGGCCACGCCGGGGACTGGGGCGCACTGGTCCGTGGGGTGGTGAGAGGGAGACCGCCGTGGCACCTGTGGAACGTGGGTCCCTGATCGGGCAGGAGGGGAGGGTGGAGGGAAGGGTGCCGGGGGCTTCTGTGGGTGATGATAGAGGATAAGGCTCTTGTTTCTTTCAGCTGTGAGGGCATGTGTTTGGGGTCGCTGCTTTGAACAGCAAGTAGGCCTGGCCTTGGGGAGGTGACGCCCTGGGGCCTGGCTTGGGAGACGGGGAGGGGCAGAGTCTAGAGAGGTGGGCGTGGAGCAAAGCCCTGGCTCCTGCATCCCGAGGGGAAGAGTGACCTCGTGGGGACAGCACGTGAGGGATCGCTGCGTGCACCATGGGGCTTCCAGTGGGGCTGCTTTCCATCACCTTCCAGGGACAGGGCCGAGGCCGGCTGTGTCATCAGAACCATTTCTGGCTTTAGCCCTGGTTTCCATCATCATCCTGGGGTGTCTGCTTGTCCCTGGGAGGATGTTAATTGCTTAATTAACTCTAGGAGGCTCTGTCTTGTGTTTCTTTTGCCTTTAATGTTTGTTTTTAAAACAGTGATTCTTCCCTCATGATGTCAACAGCTGTTTTTACCCTGCCCTGTAGACTGGGTATTTTATTACCATTTGTCATGAATCAGTTTATGGTGTTTTCGGGGGTGGGGTGTGTGTGGGGGGCTTTACCTTGACCCCAAACCTACCACATTTTCTGCAACTCACCTGCCCTAACCGTCTGACGCCCCTGGCAGGGCAGATGCGACCCGCAAGTTGTGGGACCCCGGGGCCATGGCGCGCAGGTGGGCAGCGCCCGCTTTTTAGAGCACACCTCTGCCCTTGGTCTCCACACACCTTCTACATATTCTGATGCATTTCTGTCCGTCCCTGAAATGCACAAGATGGAAAGGGTAGTGGTGGGGAGACAGGTGCTCTGGCCCCAAGAAGAAGCATCGTGCTTGGGAGACCAGAAGCGTGAGCTATTTTGAGAATACTTTGGTTCTCTATCTAGAGATCAGTGAGGCAAATTAGGGAATTGATTAAGTGCAATAAATGGCAGACTGGGATGTATTATGTTATGATTTGGAGAAACTGTCACACAGGAGGTAGAATATTAGCCAGAGCACGAAGGAGCCCGGGTACTTCCTGAAGGAATAAATAAGGTCGTCCTGGGAGAGATCTCGCTGGAGACCATGGATTTTGCAGTCATTTGACCCTGGATCAGGGGTCACCTCAGCGTCCTCATTTGAAAGCACTTAACTGTATAGAGTTCAAATGAGCATTAATTGAGATATGTGTGAGCCATTAACATGGTACTTGGTGTGTACTGAGTACAATTGCAGCAAACAAGAAAACTGTGTTATGTCACATACACCTATTAGGATGACTTAATAAACAACCGAAATGGTAACGGCACGTGTGGTGAGGGTAGAGCAGTAGAGCCGTCACTCCCTGCCGTGGGAGTGCAGAACGGCATAGGCGGTTTGGAGGACAGTTTGGCAGTGCTTACAAAGTTAAACACACGCTCCCAGGCCACGCGGCAGCCCCACGTACATATTTATCTGAGGGAAATGGAAATGTATGTGCTCCCAGAATTCACAAGACTTTATTTGCATTTGCCGCAAACTGGAAACTCCTTCACTGGCCCTCCTCCAGGGAGTGGATGACCCAGCCGTGGGCGCCTGTACATGGGACGCGGTGGCTGGCGGTGGAGACGGCCTCACAGCTCGAGGGAGCAGCACACGCGGTGGATCCCGGGGCGTCCTGCGAGCCGAGGAAGCAGGGTCAGAGGTCACGTGCGGCCTGATTCCGTCTATGTGACATTCTAGAAAAGGCAGCGCTCTAGAGTCGGCACAGATCGGGCTGCCTGGGGTGGGGTGAAGGTGCGGGTGGGGTGAAGGTGCGCGGGGACTTTTTCTGGGTGGTGAACGGCTCTGTACCTTGCTTGTGGTGGTGCTTGTGAACAATCGTCAGAACTCAGAGTTGTACACGAGCGTGAATTTCACTGTATTTTATACCTTACTCTAAAAATGAAAAAGAAAATCTCGAGCCTAGGCAAGGAAGTGAGAACGATCTCGGTGTATCCGGGGTACCTGCGGAAACTGGCCCCTCTTACTGAGGGGTCCGTGAGAAATGAGCTCAGGGGGTGGGGTGGAGTTGGGGTCTGACTGCAGGGACATCGAAGGAGCAGCTCTACCTGATGGGACGTAACACGGTGGGCCCTCCGCACTGCCCGGGCAGCGGGTGGCAGGGTGAGGGTGGCATTGTGTGTTGTGCAAGGACGGATAAGGGCCCAGTCAGGGGCCGGTGTGTTTCTCCAGCACGTGGGTGCGGCCTGAACACGGTGCGTCTAGCAGGGGACCGTAGGGAGGCATGAGGCTGTCGCTCACGTGGACTCCCTTCCTTAGATGGGGAAACTAAGCCGTGAAGTCACCAACTTTCGTTTTGGAAAACCCGCCAGAAACAGGAGTGAAGGCCAGGCCTCCCAAGACACTGCTGGACGCTGGGCCAGTGGACGGTCTGCAGGATGATGTGCGCCAGGGACCCCCTGTTGGCCGAGGAGCAGAAGTGGTTGGCTGAAGCCGCAGAGCCCGAGATCCTCGTTAGACGGGCAGCCAGGCCTCCTGCAGGGGTTCCCGTCATTCCTCCCTCCGTGGAAATCACATCAGGTCGCAAACCGCCAGACTTGCGGGGCCTGTCCTTTGCTCTCCCTCCGGAGCTCTCGCGTTTTCCGTCCCAGTCGCAGATGCAGATTCTGCGCCATTAGCCTCCGAGTCAGTTGGGTGGATGCTGCCTGGAGGGCGTGTCCGTCCGCAGAGCTGTGGGTCTGTGGCGCCAGAGTGTTCTGAGCAGCGCCCCAGCCCCTCGCTGTCCAGGTCTCCCCCGCCGGGCGGGGACTTGTTTACTGACAGAGGATGTTTGAAGTGGGTGAAGGGGCAGCTTCCACGTGTCTGGCAAGGCGGCCACACCGCTGTTAGAGGTGGCGGGGAGGGCCAGCAGGTGACGTAGAGCTTCGCACAGAACGCCCTCTGACCCACCGTCTGTCAACTCTGCTCTGCGGTTGCCCAGCCCTGGAAAGGGCACCCTCCATCCTGCACTTGGCCGCTGTGGGCGTGCTGTTGTGTTTACCTCGGGAACTTCCTTTTCTCTCACTAGCTGCCCCTTCCTCCATAGAAACGTGAACTGTCCCATGACACCAAGTCCCTGTATTGCTTTTCTCCCAGCGTGTTTACTGCTCCCTTCAGTTTATTAGGGTCTCCGGGCCCTCAGTGTGAGGCCGGGGTCAACCAGAGAATTTCACCCAACTCCCCTCCTTTATCTGGATCCCTGCTTGGCATTTTGGCCCAGTCTGAAGAAGACCCTGAAAACTAGTCTAGTTTGGGACCAGATGCGCCCGACTTTTCTCTTCGGGGGAGGGAGGGTTCTTTGCTCGTGTTTGGCCCTAGGGCTGCGTGCCGCACGGGACCACACACGGAGCCTTCGGGTACCCTAGGGTGTGCTCTGGCCTCAGGGGCCCAGGTCGCTCAGGGCCTTCTTGGTCCTGCCCAGGCAGGCGGCACCACTGACCCGAGGGGAGGCCTGTGCAGGGTGAAGGCCGCCAGTTGTGGAGCGGGGCCGACTGAACACTGGTCAGCACAGAGGGAGGCCTCCTCCCGCCAGGCTGGCCACCTCTGGCCACAGCTGCTCCCTCTCTGAGTCCTGGGCCAGCGTCCTAAGTCTCTGCGCCCTCATCAGACCTTCCTCTCTTTTTCCCCAGGCAGACCACTGCCATCTGCTGACAGCCCCTCCTCACGTCCTCCCTGCTGCAACTTCTCCAGCCCATCTCCGTGTCACAGCGCAACGATGCCACCATTAGTATCAAGATTTTACTTGACGCTACTGGTGATATCGTTAGTATCAATGCTAGGGTTACTGAACATGTATAGCACGTGTCATTGGTAACATTAGTATCGATACTAGTGTTATTGCACGTGTAGTGTGTGTCAGGCACTATACCAGGAGCCTGCAGAGATCCTGTGCAGTGGCCATTAGCCGCTGTCCCCAGGGAGGGCACAGATGTGCCCAGGATCACACACCAGGTGTCTGATACTCGAGGGCAGGGCCTGACCATGTACAACGATCTCTTCATCTCTGCCTCCTAGGAGAGGACCGGGCCTATGGTAAACATTCAAGAAAATACCTGTTAAATGAATAAATTGGTTATATCAGAGATGGCTTCTAAGACTCAAAAGCGCTCTCTTTTTTTTTCTTTTTTAGCCCTGCTGATGCACTGGCTCCCTCAGATGCTTTTTTACATTTTCCAGGGGCCGGGGGGTCTAATATTCAAGATGCAGGCTGTTGCTCAAGCTGTGTGTTTGGCACTGGTTTTGCTCCACGCGGAATCCTTTGCCTGAACTGCCCTGGCTTGTCTACGCCCAGGGTGTCTGTGGGCAGCAGCCATACCAAGGTGGCTTCCTGATGCCGTGGAGCCGTTGTTGGGGATTTCCTACTTGGGCCTGTCCTGCCTCCTTGTGGCCCTTACCTGCGGCTGCCCAGCCCACCCTCCTGAAGCAGGGCTGGTGTAGGACTTCCCACAATCCTGTAGGTCGCCGGACAGTTCTTTGCTGGGCTCCCCGAGGCTCACCTGCGTCCCTGCAGTCAGGTGACGGCTGAGTGGTCTGGGTGTTCGAAGACGGCCTCACCCGCGTGTCCTTGCTGCCTGTTGTCTGGGGCGCCTCGGCTTTCCAGGGTCCTCAGCCGGCTTTCTTACGTGTGGGGACCACAGGGCCGTGTTCTGAGGGGCTGACGAGCCCCTCCTTGCTTCCTGGTTTCTGACACACAGTCGGCTACAGCAAGTCACAGGGCCCAGCCTGGGGTCCAGGTGGCTTGGGGCCATGCACTACAGCTCCTTGGGCGGGGGGAGCAGCGAAGAAATGAGGCCTCAGGACTCCCCTGGTGGCGCAGTGGATAAGAATCGCCTGCCAATGCAGGGGACATGGTTCGAGCCCTGGTCCGGGAAGATCCCACATGCCGTGGAGCAGCTAAGCCCATGCGCCACAACTCCTGAGCCTGCGCTCTAGGGCCCGTGAGCCACAACTGCTGAGCCCGCGAGCCACAACTACTGAAGCCTGCGCGCCTAGAGCCCGTGCTCTGCAACAAGAGAAGCCACCACAATGAGAAGCCCATGCACCGCAACAAAGAGTAGCCCCCGCCCGCCACAACTAGAGAAAGCCTGCGCACAGCAACAAAGACCCAACACAGCTAAAAATAAATAAATAAATTTATGTAAAAAAAAGGAAAGAAACGCGGCCTCTTTCCTCCACCACCACCCGTGATTCCAAATCCATTTCGTTCACGACAGATTTTAGGATTTTCCACCAGACATCCAGTGCGTGTTAAGGTACTTAGCACTTCACGTGTGATGAGAACGTCTGGTCTGAATTGGGCTCTTGCCTGATCATGTCCTGTTCACCCTGGGCAGACTCCTTGCCCTTGACTGGTCCTCATTACACCTTAATTCCCGTTCCTGTTACTTTTACTTCTGTTTCTGGGAAGCTCAGAGTGAGAATTCAGACTTGCTTCCTCCTTCCCTCAATCCTGATGTTCCATTTCTTTTGTGTTTCTATTTAGATCTTTTGGTTTAAGCTACCCAGTCCCTTTTGGAAGAATCTGAGCCTTTTGGTGAGGCTCCCTAGCGGAATTTCTTTAAAAACAGATCCTGGCGCTCCTAGTTCATGGGCTTTGCCGGTGGGATGCAGGATTTCGTGCTGTTGCGGAGGCCTGGGTGCACATGAATGAGAGGGAGTTTGCATGTTGTGCTTCATTTCACTCAAGTCGACTCTGCGGTTTCACACCCATGTAAGGCCCGCCAGCCTTCTAATGAGTTCTTTCCGGCCCGTCATTCATCTGGTCCAACACATCCTCAAGGTGGTAACATCTACTGTGTTCAAAGTGTTTCACATTTACTTTCCTTAATCCTCTCAAAATCTAGCATTCTGGGTAATGCTACTGAGAATTCGAAAGATGGATAATTTATACATTTCTGGAACCCAGATTTGAATCTCGTTCTTTCTAGTTTCAAAGCCAATGGACACGTGAATCTTTGGGCTGCAGAGAGTAAATTAACAGGTAAACTGGCTCTTTGAAAGTCAACATTTAAAAACACCTGTGTCAGAAGAGGTGGTTCAATTCTCAGACTTTAATTAACATGCATCAGCAGTGAGAGGCAAGCACCGCGTGGAACACACTCCGTGGGGTTGGCATATCTCGGTGGTGATTCCTGAATGCTACAGACTCTGGGTCTGCAGTGGATAGAAGTCTCACGACTGCTCTTTGTAACTGTGGGATCTTGAGTAATTTGGGTGATTTTTTTGTGGTTTACTTTGCTCTGCCCTAAAATGGAGTGCCTTAACCTTCCAAGGCCGTGGTGTGGGACATGGCTTACTTTTTTTTTTTTTTTTGGCGGTACGCGGGCCTCTCACTGTTGCAGCCTCTCCTGTTGCGGAGCACAGCCTCTGGATGCGCAGGCTCAGCGGCCATGGCTCACGGGCCCAGCTGCTCCGCTGCATGTGGGATCCTCCCGGACCGGGGCACGAACCTGTGTCCCCTGCATCGGCAGGCGGACTCTCAACCACGGCGCCACCAGGGAAGCCCCATGCCTTCCTTTTTATTGAGAACCTACTACGTGTCACACTCGGCTAGCATCCTCCCACCCTGTTTCACTTAGTTCTTGCAGCGTCATCATGGGTAGCCGTCATGATTCCTACTGCTCTGAGCTCCAGCGCAGGAATCAGAATTGGTCTGTGAACCCTGAGTTCCATGCAGCAAATCACCTCTACCCCATTTCTCCTTGTGATTAAACAAGATAAAGTGTGTGGGCAGGAAAAGCAACCTTGGAAAACAAATATTAGTATAAGATGATAATTTTCTGAAATTGAATAAAAGAAGAGGGGAGGGTAGGCTGCCCCCATTTACTGTCTGACCAGCCGGGCACATCAGACCGCGGAACTGGGCTTAGTTATTCTAACTTCCGGGGGGCTAACAGTCCGCCCAGAGCTGGCCTGGCCTTGTGGACGGAGCATGGACCCTGGGCCGGTCAGACCGGGGTGTGACCCTGTTGCGCTCACTACCCGTTTGTTATGTGCTCTTGATTCAGTCTCTTTGGTTCTCAATTTTCTTGTCTTTTAAATGGAGACGTTAATACTGCCCCTCAAGGATGCCATGAAGAGTGACTGAAATATGTGCACGCAGCTGCCCTAGGGCCCCTGCTCACAGGGAGTGCTCAGTGAATGTCAGGTCTGTGGAGACGGCATCACTGCCATTGTGATCCGCCGCCCTGCGTTCTCTGTCGAGTTAGGGACGGGCCTGGTAGGACAATGGGCTTTGGTCTCTGCACGTAATCACCAGGGAACTTGTGGGAAGGTCTAGCTGCCCCTTAGTTTAATAGGTCAGTGCCAGCCGTGGCCACAAGCACGCAAGATCAGTTCGGTCTTTCGTTGTCCAGTTTCTTGGAAAAAAATGCTCAGTAGGGAAAGGGTTGGACACAAAGAGCTGGGCCCTTCAACAGGCCTGTCGGGGCAGAGTCCAGCAGTCCCTGCCTGGACAGCAGCCCTCTCTGGGCCCGTCTCCAATTCCAGGGCAGGGGAGACCTCCGCGGGTTCTAGAACAGTGCCTCGCCCTCACACCTTAAAAGCAGGGCCAGGCTCACACCTGTTTCTAGACCTTGGGCAGCTTTTGTAGCCTCAGGACGTACGTGAGCCTGATGCCTTAATGATATGAAATAGTGTGTAGGTTAGAAATTCCAACCTAAACACGCCTTTGTTAAAATTTATTATTCATGAAGGTAATTTAAAAATATGACGGAAAGTTTGAGAAGTGGAAGACAACGCTCATCCTTCTCCACTCTCAACACAACCATTTTTATTTTAGTGCGTTTCCTTCCAGGCTCATCTATATGGATAACCTTTTTTTATAGTTTGTTTTATTGTGTACATAAAATTTTGTCTCCTGCTTTTCCATGTAATGTATTATATGCATTTTGCATACGGTTGTGTGGTCTTTATAATTCTTAATGGTTGCATAATATTCTTTTGAGGGGCTGTACCGTAATTTAACTCACCTCCTATTGGTGAATGTTTTAAGTTTCTTCTTTTTTTCTTTTATAACCAATGCTGCAACATCCATGCATAAAATCTGTTTCTTATTTTGGGTTAGTTCATGAGGATAAATGCACAGAAATGACGTTTCTCAGCTTAAAAGTTACGTGTCTTTCTAGTTCTTGGTATGTGGTGTCAGATTGCTTTCCAGTCGAGTTCAACTAATTTACATTCTATCCTTTTGCTTTTTTTTTTAAGATGTTGGGAGTAGGCGTTTTAGTAATTTATTTTTGCTGTGTTGGGTCTTCGTTTCAGTGCGAGGGCTTTCTCTAGTTGTGGCAAGCAGGGGACACGCTTCATCGCGGTGCACGGGCCTCTCTTGTTGCAGAGCACAGGCTCCAGACGCACAGGCTCAGTAGTTGTGGCTCACGCGCCTAGTTGCTCCGCGGCATGTGGGATCTTCCCAGACCAGGGCTCGAACCCGTGTCCCCTGCATTAGCAGGCAGATTCGCAACCACTGCACCACCAGGGAAGCCCTGCTTTTTTTTTAAAAAAAATCTTTATTGGAGAATAATTGCTTTACAGTGGTGTGTTAGTTTCTGCTGTATAACAAAGTGGATCAGCTATACATATACATATGTTTCCATATCTCTTCCCTCTTGCGTCTCCCTCACACCCTCCCTATCCCACCCTTCTAGATGGTCACAAAGCACCGAGCTGATCTCCCTGTGCCATGAGGCTGCTTCCCACTAGCTATATTTTACGTTTGGTAGTGTATATATGTCCATGCCACTCTCTCACTTCGTCCCAGCTTACCCTTCATAACCTTTTGCTTTTAAATAAGGGAGTGAGACATCTGTAGCCCATGTTGTAATAGCACATACTTGGAATCCTGTGGAAAATGCCCCCGGGCAGAGAATGGACATGTAAATAAGTGTGCCAGAGGTAAAGAGTCCAGCAGCCTGTCCCTGACGGGACCGTGCACCTTGTCCCAGGGCAGAACAAAAGAGGGAGGGGCTTCTGTGCAAACAGCACCCCTGGAACCTGCTGGCGGCCAGTGCCCAGCGGGGCTGGCAGATGGGGGCAGGTCTCTCCACACGGAGTCCTGCTCTCGTTAGGGGCTGGTTACTCACGTTAGGGGCTGCATGTGAATGGTCCACCTGGCTTCTGTAATCTAATCTAAACAACCTTGGAGGAAAAGGGCTTGGCACTGTAGAAAAACCAGGGTTTTGGAACAGGCTCAACTGGAATCCAGGCTCCGGTGGTACCGCCTCAACCCCCTTTCCCAGGTGTCACTTCTCTGTGAAATGGGCTAATGGTGCATGAGTGTTCAGTTTGCACAAATCCATCGTGAAAGAGGAATTTGTAATTAATAAAGACCTTACGAGAAGAATAGATTTAGGACAACCCTTCTGGAGCGTGTGGGTAGCACTCACCTGGCAAGTAGCCGTTGAACTCTAAGTCAAGAGACTGTCGGTGGGAACATGTAAATTTTAAATTAATAACAATGCTGAACAGTTCCCATTTACTGTTGCTCATGTGCTGGAAATTTCAGAAGGTCGCTCCCTGCCATCTCACTGAGATGCTCACGAGTTTATTTCCTTGGTTGCGGTGACATGCATCTTTCAAGATGTACCTCCTACGTGGTGTTTCTGGTACTCTAGGCACATCACTAATTCCCTTTAAAAAAATCCACGTGGTCACCTTCATTTTACCTGCTGACCTTGACGTGAATTATCGCAGATCCTTCAAACACCACCTCCTTCCGCCGGGCCCTGCCTGGCCTTGGCCTTGGCCGTGGGCGTGGGCTGGGCCCTCTGCCCTCCCCTCTCCCGGGGCGGCTCTGGGAAAGCTGCCTCCCTCCCCTACTGCACCACGCCTTCCCTTTTCCCGACGCCAGGTCTCTGTGATTCTGGTTGTCTCAGAAGAGAGGTGGATCGACATCCACATTCTGCCTGAACTGTTCCCCCAGTACCGGCTGCGTGCACCGTGGTGGGCGGTTACCTGCTCCTGTGTGTTGGGTGTCACTGGGTGATAGGCCTTCCCGCTCCTGCTTGGTCAGCTGTTCCTGGGCCACACTTCTAGGAATTTATGATTCTGTGAGGATTTGCGATTAGAGAAGGGGAAAAACAGTTACAAATTTTCCATTTCATTTGTAACCCTGGGCCGCCTTGGAGCCTTCGCATCTCATTCTAGGACCCACTTTTCCCCTGGAGCCACCCTTCAGAAGACTCAGGATCTGGTGCCCGTGGAGGGTCTAGTCTCACCCATCCCTCCCCGGAGCCAGTTCTGACTCAGGTGTTTACCGAGCTGAGCAGGGCAGGGACCTGTGGGATGAGGACCCGAGGCCCCAGTGGAGGGGACGTAGTGCGAGCTGGCGGCACCTACTGGTGACAGGGCGGCGTTGCAGCCGGTTCTGCGAGCCCGCATACACCTGGGAGCCCAAGCAAGTGGGGAAGCCGCGTTGCCAGAGCATCGAAGCCGCCAGGCCGGGCGTGGAGGGGGTCCTGGAGGAGATGAGAATGCGGGGAGTGGGGTGGCGTGGGCGTGGCCTCTGGAGGTGGAAGGGAGGACGTGGTGGTGCAGGGCCGCCGAGGAAGCGCTTGCCTCTCCCTGCAGCTCTGCTCAGCGCCTGGCCAGGCGGCTACATGCTAACCTCTCTCCTGCCACTTTTTCCCTCATCTATTGGGAATTACTGTTTTTCAATATTAAAAAACAATTGACTTTTACATAAGTCATGGGGGAAAGAATTTTCTAAAATACATTGGGGGTTTTTTTGTTTTGTTTTTTTGTAAAAAGACATTTTCTAGTCAAGTTTGCTGCAATTCATCATTTGCCTCAAGTAAGAGAACCTGCTTCAGCTAATGTTGAGAATCCCAGAACATGAGGGGCAGCAGTTAAGAAGGGGCTTTGTCCAAGACTCCTAACAGGAGAAGCCGTTTCTCTGTTTACAGGAAGAAAGAGGTGGAATGAGAGCCCGTGATAAAGGAGGAGGCCATAAATGTCAGACGCTTAGACCAGCCGTGGCCTCTCCTTTGTCATCTGCTTTGGGACCCGGAGCGGTCTTGCATCGTAAACTCTTGCGAGGAATAAGGAATGTTAATAGCCCTCCTTGTATTCCCCACCTGCCCACCCCGCAGGGCCACCTGCCGCTCTGCCGGGAGCACAGGCGTTAGGATTGATGGATTGCTCTTGAAAAGGGATTGTGGCGTGAAATAGGTTGCCCCTGGGTGTGTGTCTCATTGCAAAATTGGCTTTAAAATCAGGAAATGCTGATCCACACCTTAGTTCCCTGAAGGGAGAGGGCTTAAAATTGCCATTAAAAATGGAGACACCCTGGAAATACATGGTTGATAGGCGTTGGCTCAGGAGTGTTTAATGTGATTGTTTTCCTTTTACGTAAATAAGATCTATGGGCACACTTTATCTTTAGAGCTGTTTTAGATTTACAGAAGAAAATGGGAACACAGTGCAGCGTTCCTATGCACCCCTAACCAGTTTCGCTTATTATTAAAGAACCAGTGTTGGTAATGTTATTGTTAACTACGGTTCTTACTTTATTCTCATTTCCTGAGTTTCTCCCTAATGTCCTTTTTCTGTTCCAACAGCCTGTCCAGGTAGCACATTTCATTTAGTTATAGCATCTCTTCAGGCTCCTCTGGGCTGTGACAGTTTCCCCGCCTTCCTTGTTTTGATGACCTTGACAGTTCTGAGGAGGCCTGGTCAGGGATTTTGTAGAATATCCCTCATCTGGGGTTTGTCTGATGTTCTTGCCAGGAGGCTGGGATGCAGCGGGCGGGGGCAGGACCAGGCCTCGGGGAGACTGGCCTTGCCGTCTCGCTGCCTGGCTCGCTGGCCGCGCAGGCCCTGATTCTTTTAACCCCCAGCCCGTTGACTGTCGCCTGAGTAAGGTCTGGGACTCTGGCGGGAGCTTGCTGTCGGAAGCTCACCTGAGCTGTTCCAGCTCCTGCAGCCTGTTCTACCAGCTCTGCCCGAAGTGATGAGACAGGATGGGCTGGGCCAGGACTCACTGCCACCCACACAGTGTTCAGAAGCGGTGGGGTGCCTGGGCCCAGCACTACCCCTTCCTCTTCCAGTGATGACCAGCAGGAAAGAGGACATTCTTCCTCTTACACCAAGTCACTGTTCCAGCGGGTCTCTTACTTAGAAGCAGCAACCACGCTCTGACTTTATAAATGCAGTGATGTGGGTGTTTGCGGACTGCAGGCTCCCGGTGTTAGGAGACGCCTAGCCTAGCTGAGGGGCCTCCCCAGGCGTTCCAGCCTTCTTTCCTCAGGACCCTTTCTGAGTGAGTTAAAACTACCTTTGTCACTTTGTCAGTGAGTTACATGCCCTAGGTAGAAAGCAGAGGTTTAGATGCTGTCACCTTGTATCAGAGCCTTCCTCACCCTCTGGAGAGAAGACCTCGGGATTGGTCCCCACCCTGACCAGTTAGAAACAAGGATAAGCCTCTGTGGTTCCCCTGTGGTCACTTCAGAGGGAGAATGCTGGGCGGGGAGGGTCTAGGTCTTCAGCCGGAAACTAAATCCACTCTTGAAAATGTGCTTTCAAGCAAACCCCTTAACTAGTTTTCAGTGTCTTAGCTTGGCAGCGCGCTCTTAAGAAGTGGGCCGTGGAAATAGAAATTATCGCATCTTTTTAACACATCTGGCAGCCTGGCTTTCTTTCCCCAACCTGGCATGTTGCTGTACAGATTGGTCATGGTGGTGGTAATCACTGAACAGTCATCAAATAACGGTGAAAAGTAGACAGTTGGTGAGAAAGGAATCAAGTAGTCATTCAGATGGTATTTTTGATAACTTGATCTGCCTCTGAGCGTACGGTCTGGTCAGCTGAAGGAATTTGACGGTGACAACATGTATTTCCATGAGCAGAGGGTGAAAGCAACCTGTTCGTTTTCTTTTTTCCTCCCCAGCGGATGTTTTTACCTTTGCTAACAAAGCGTTAGGCATTTAAACTTAATGGAGGCACCCTTTGATGGTTCAGCTGTATACATTTGTTCTTTGTTACCTAGTTTTCCACGTGTAGGCACGTTTATTTTGGTGGTGGTTCGTAATTCAAACACGTTACCATAGGCGGGAATAGTCTTTGTATCGGGCGGTGGGTAAGGGGGCAGCGTGAGGTGCAGTGACGTTTTTACCGCACAGACGTGCACACGCGAATCGCCGTCGGGGTGCAGTGGTGTTCCGTCTGCCTGCGGGATACTTTGGCCTCATCGCTGACATTGTCAAGTCTTACGGCGTCGGTGAACGTGGTGGTTTTAGAATCTGTGCGCCTCCTCTCGCCGGGGCTCTAGGCCCCTCCTCTTGGGTGCAGGCTGGACAGGACTGGTGACGCGCCTCTCATGGATGACGCGGAGCTGCGACCGCGTGTGGTTTCCGGGACCGGGCCTGGGGTCCTCCTCTCTCCCTCGACTCCGCCTCCCCTGCCCCTCTTCCCCTCCCAGGTCACTTACTGGGGGAGGCCAGCGGCTGTGGGTGAGTTCTTGGTGAAGAACTGGGCCTCCAGTCAGCAGCCCTGGAGGGGCCCGTCCTGGAAGCATCCCTGGGCCCCGTCGGACCTTCAGATGGCGGCGGCCCCAGCTGACTCATGGGCTCACGAGAGACCGTGGGCCGGATCCAGCCAGTTTCTTGACCCTCTGAAGCTGTGCAGGATACTAAGTGCTTTCTGTTTTAAGTTACTCAGTTTTGAGGGCGTTGGTTTGGCAGCAGGTGGGAACACAAGAAGTCACCTGGCCCTTCTGGTTCTCTCCTCATCTGTGACATGAGGGTTGGCCTAGTGCCCTTAACAAGTTGACAGCTGTCTGCCGAGCCTCAGGGGCAGCCCTGCCAGCCGGCTGTGCCCGCCCCTCCCACGGCGGCCTCCCCGCCTCTGTCCCACCCGCTTCCCTCTTGGCCCTGGCTCACCCACTGCCGGGACTGGAACTTTGTCTCTGGCAAAAACCAAGTGCACGGTTTATTTATCTCCTCTTTTTTTTTGGCTGCGTTGGGTCTTCGTTGCTGCGCACGGGCTTTCTCTAGTTGCGGCGAGCGGGGGCTACTCTTCTGTTGGCGGTGCACGGGCTCAGCAGTTGTGGCTCGCGGGCTTCAGTAGTTGTGGCTCACGGGCTTCAGTAGCTGTGGCACGCGGCCTCAGTAGCTGTGGCACACGGGCTTCAATAGTTGTGGCTCATGGGCTCTAGAGCACAGGCTCAGTAGTTGTGGCACTCGGGCTCAGTAGTTGTGGCTCACGGGCTCTAGAGCACAGGCTCAGTAGTTGTGGCACACGGGCTTAGTTGCTCCATGGCATGTGGGATCTTCCCAGACCGGGACTCGAACCTGTGTCCCCTGCATTGGCAGGCGGATTCTTAACCACTGCGCCACCAGGGAAGTCCCTTTTTCCTTTTATTTTGAAACAGAGACAGGATCACATTGGGAATAGAGTGGAGAAAACCATTTTAATAACTAAACCTATATTTACACTTAATTTTCATAACTGTTCAAGAAACCAACCTATCGGATTTACTGTTTCTGAAAATAACGTCATTTTGTTAAAAGTCGTTGCTGCTTTACCTGCTTAGAAATAGGATGGATTTTGTCGGCCGAACCCTTTACTTATGGTAGATAAATAGACGTTCCTCAGTCGTTTATTTTCATTTGGTCTCACTCATGGCCTGATTTAATTCCTCTTGTGCTTCAGGTAATAGACTGTTTCTGTTGTATGCATCTGTAAGAATAAGGCATGCCTTGGGCTCTTGGACTGAAAACTAATCAAATTCAAATATCTAATAACTACCAGCTAGGTAAGTTAGTGAGTAGGGGGAATTAGCGTTTGCAGTATCTGGCCCAAATGCCATCTAACAAGGAAGAGAGGGTCTCAGTGCGCTAGTCGAGGCTCTCTGGGTCTTTCCGGAGGCTGCATGTGGATGTAGCAGCCAAGGCTGTAAAGTCGAGTAGGCGGGCAGCGGAGTCGTCTCAGTCTGGTCGGTAGAGAATCCTAGTTCTTGGGTTACATTTCCTGACAGAATTCAGTTTTCAGTGAGAACCAGCGAGCCTTCCCTGGTCTGCATTTGTCTGCAGCGTCTTCTGTGTGTGGGTGAGTCATTACGTATTCATAGTATCAGCATCCCTCTGAGGGCGGGAGAAGCAAAGCAGAGATGGGTCTGCATCCTGGGAAATAATAGCAGGCTTACGGATCAGATCACAGGCTTTGAATTCTCTGCAACTTTTGACCCAGCATCAAACCACATCATTACTCCTCTAATCCCAGCAGTTTATGGTTGTCACTAAAAAGAGGACCTGTCTGTCCCTGAGTCTCTGAACACGGAGGAAACCAACAGCTCAGTTGTGGTGCGTCCTGGATACCAGCAGGTACTGGGCGAGAGAGCCTCTCCCTGTGTTTGTATTCGGTGCATTTCCATTTGTAAACGGAGCCTCCACTGGTGTAAATTAGTCTTATAACGTATGCAAATGTATGGGAGGGGGATGGTTATGATGAAAAGCGTCCACTGCAAAGTGAGCAAAGCCAGTTAATCCAATCTGAGTAAATAGGACGAGGGTTTTCTTCAGCTGCATTTGTTATTGAGCAGTTACCCTAAGACCACGCCACGCTTTTGTGGGTGCAAAAGAGATGTGCCCGAGCCCCTACCTTGAAAGGACACCTGCAGTGCTTCTAGATACCGACCCTTAGCGGATTACAAGTAGCACGAGTGATCAAGTGCTCCTGCGAGGGGCTGCTCCCTGGGACTCCGAGGGGACCTCCAGGCACTTAGCCCCCGTCCCTGCCTTCGAGAAGATTGGCCACTTGCTCAGCCCCCCAGGGTCACCGGCAGAGCCGTGGCCAGAACCCGGGGCTCGTCCCAGCGTGCCGTGGGTCCTACTTGTCCCTGAAATGCTGGCCTCTCCTGCCACCCTGGACCCTGTCCTCACTCGGGTCACCCCCGCCACCCCCCCCACTCCGGGCCATTCCAGAGCTCCAGTCACCGGTCCCCATCTCTTTTCCGCCTCTTGGTATCTCGCGGTAACCCCAGCATTTCTAGAACAGACCGGTCTTCACTTCCTGGCGCCACCCATCCCCCACCCAAACGACTTCCCCCGTTTCTTGTGGGTGACTGTCACCCCCTGCCAGCTGTGCCGCCCCGCCCTGGCTGCCTCGCCCTTCGGGCCTCCCGGCCCCTCTCCTGTCCCCTCCATCACCCCCTCACCACGACCAGAGTGACGTTTCCAGAACACGAGTCTCAAGTCTCTGAGTGTCTCGCCTCCTCCCTGTCGTTCTGTTTCCTTGTTTCTCTTGTGGGGTCCGGTCCGGACTCTCTGCTGAGGGGCGGTGACACGGGCACGGGCCAAGCTGTCCCACGGGGGTGTCCCCTGGGCCCTCGGCCCTTCCCTGACGTCCGGCAGAGGCGCGGGGCGGTGACCCGCAGAGCAGGCATGACAGGCGGGTGGCAGGCGGTCGTGCGGGCACCGTCTCAGCCGGTGGATCAGGTGGGCCGGCCCGAACTAGAGGAATTTAGAGTGACCTGACGTGTTCTGACTGGGAAATGCACTGTTTTCCTCTACTTCGGGCTGCCTTGGTGCTGGAGGGGAACTGTATTCTCCGAGGGCGGGGCACTGGGATGATAGAGACCCTGGAGGCCCCGGCACTAAATTTCCTGCAGCTCATCTCTAACCTCACTGTGTGTTCTGTGTGACTCGGTGTTTGGTGCGCCAGCTTCCTCAGCTGTAGAACGGGGCAGTACTAGCGCCTTAAGGAGGATGAACTTGTGGGCGGGGTCTAGAATGGGGCTGGGCACCTAGGAAGTGCCCTGTATTAGCGGCAGAGGTGTTCCCCCTCCTCCCCCTGCGCCTCCCCCCTCACCTCCCCCCCCCTCCCCTCCTCCCCCTCCCCTCATTCTCCTCCCCCTCCCCTTCCTTCCCTCTGCCCCTCCCCTCCCCCTCCCCCTCCCTCCTCCCCTCCCCCCTCCTCCCCTCCTCCTCCCTCCCCTTCCTCCCCTTCCTCCCCTCATCTCCCCTCCTCCTCCTCTCCCTCCTCCCGTCATTCCCCTCCCCCCTCCCCTTCCTCCCCTCCGCCCCCCTTCCCCTCCCCTCCTCCTCCCCTCCCTCCTCCCCCCTCTCCTCCTCCTCCCCCCTCCCCCTCCCCTCCCCTCCTCTCCTCTCATCCTCCTCCTCCCCCTCCTACTCTGGGAATTGGCAGTGAACATGGTGATTTGCACTATTTGACTTGGAGTCCAGAACAAAACAGTCCTTTGTGGATGACTCCCTAGAAACGTATTCTTGGATTTTTCTGACATTGTGAGAATCTCGCTCTTGTAACTTGGTTCAAACTGAGCCCTGGGCTGCCATTCCCATCCTGATTTATAAAGGGCCAACTCGAGCTGCTCGCCCACTGTGTAACCTGGACAATTTGCGTAACCCCTCTGATCTTCTATGCCCCCATTGTAAGATAGGAATTATAAAATGGCAGGCTTGTTGCCAGGATGAAAAAGTATCTTTGTACAGTGCCTGGTGCATAGTAGGCATTCATAAATAGCGCATAGCATCATGTCGCCTACTGGGACCTTGCGGTGCCCTCGTTATGTAGCAGGTCCTCATCCTCGGCCTTAGTTCTATGGTGGGCTCAATTCATTGTCCCGGGGAGTGGGGGTGGGAGGGGAGACAGGTTAGGGTGTGTTACATATGGACCAGTCAATCTTGTTTGTGGGAAGAGGGAGACATTTATTTTCTAAGAAAACATTGATGATTGACTTACAGATGTTGATTTGGTGAATATTACAGTGCGGTGGCCACACCAGCAATGTTCACTTTTCTTTTTCATTCACTTTCGATTTTATTCGAGTACAAGGTTAAATGGTGTGATCCATTTGCCAGTGTGTGTAGTAGGCCAGATGCCTGAGGGAAAAAGTTGTTAGCCACAAAATGTTACAAGCAAGCTGCAAAATAAAAATTAATAAGCTTAATTAGAAGCCTACCCAGTGTGGCTCTGCTAACTTCATTACTTGCTGAATTTAGTGTTCGCACGTTTCTTTATGTCGTGAGGCAGAGACTAGGTCAGGTTCTCTCACTCCATTGCAGGTGCCGAGATTGCCTGGAAATCTTTGCCAATAGTAAATTGAAAGTTTATTTATAACCAAGTCATCTCAAAAGCCAAATTACAATTCAAAACATTTTTTTCGCAGCCAAAAGTATTTAAATTGGGATACAGATGCATTTCAATACATTTGTTACAGTGTGGGCTAGGATCTTCAAAAGTCGGAGCACCTGGGCCCCTTGAAAGCCTGAGAAGGCCTTGTGACAGGTTGCCGGGGTGGGCTAGGACCACCCAGGTGCAGGGCGTTGCTGACGTGCGCACTGTCTACAGGGAGTCATCCTCCCAGAGCCCCCGCCCATCATCCCCATGGTGGCCTTGAGGGGATAAAGCAGCTTCACTTCACCTCAGAAGCAACTGAAGGAAAAGCTGGCCTCCAGAGGAGGAGACTGAGGCCCTTTGTCTTTAATTACTCTACTTTTTGAGTAAAAATGCAGATTACTGGGAGAGCAAGTTGCCTTTGGGAAAAAGATGTCTGATTTGGCCTAGCCCCTGAGAATTAACGCTTCCTGCAGATCTCGCTTCACGTCTTAAGAGCCAAAATGCCCCCAGCGGTCACGCAGCCCATGCTGGTTGGAGGAATGTTAGTGGAACAGACCTGAGCAGAACTGGTTGGGTCTCCCCTGAGGGAGGGGACCTAAGGCCGCCAACATCCTAATAGCGTCTGCTGGGGAAATGGCCAGTTGACAGGGCTTGGCCCACCAAAGTCTGTGTGGGAAAATTACTAGCCGTGGGGTACTTCTTATCTGGGTTATATACAGAAACCTTTCTTATTGTATTCGCAGAAATCAGATCCCAAGTGGTTGAAAAACATACTTAGCTCTGTGGTCATGGGGTTGTTTGATTAATGTTGGTAGATTAAATTGTTCGTGCGGATGAGTTGAATAAATTCTACCAGAGTCTCTCTTCTTCTGGTTTTACATGAAGCCCTTAGTTTGCAGCTCTCTTCCACTGGCAGCCCTTCTAGAGGAGTGGAGGAAAAGCTCCGCCATCCTTTGCCCTTCCTCCGCTGTTACTCAGTGGGATGAAAGGAATCATTTAACAACCTCTGAGCAGGGCTCAATGGCCCTTAGGGAAACTCTCTGATCCTAAGGTGCCCTTAAGCCATAGAAGACGTCTGGAGAGCTACCCTTATTTTAATGGCTTTGATTTAACCACTATTGAATTCTCTTATTTAATCCAGTTTCCCTATCTCCCTTCCCCACCCTCCCAGATCCTCAAAGCCCAGGGAGTTTCCAGAGTATTTCTTTCCATAGATAAGTGATACACATAGACAATGGAGAGAGAAACACAGGTCCTTCCTTGGAAAGTTCACGCCAAGAACTTGGACAGAGTCACTTCTGTCCTTGGGTCTCCACCACTGAGCAGGTCTGGGGTGCAGTCCTCCGGATGGGAGGACTCATTGTTTATTGACCTGATGAATGAAGGTGGGCTCCAGGAACCTGTCGACTCATTTGGTGTCTTTGCTCCCCCAGGAGGACTGGAATGACATTGACCCAATTAAAAAGAAAGACCTTCATCACAGCAACGGGGATGAGAAAGCACAGAGCATGGAGACCCTCCCTCCAGGTACTGCAGCAGCTCCCAGGGCCAGGCCAGCCTTGGGCTGCTGGTGGGTGGTGGGGACCTGTCTTGCCCACTAACTGTGAATGAGCTGAATGTGGCATCTGGAGTGTATCGCCTGTGGGGTAGGGAATGCACTTCCTAGGGCAGCTGGAGACACTGCCCTAGAGCAATGTTTTGCTGTCTTCCTTCAGGCCTTTAGTGGGTGGTGAAATGAGTTTACTGGGAGGTGACAAGAATTTCTTGGAAGAAAAAATATCAGTAGAATAAACTAAAAACTACAGGATGGGATGTATTGGTTCACAGAGTTTTGTTTTATTAACAGACTTTATTTTTTTAGAGCAGTTTTAGGTTTGCAGCAAAATTGAGCAGAAAGTACATAGGTTTCCATAGACCCCACCCCCCCACCCCCCACCCCACCCCCGCACAGACTCCGCCACTATCAACATCCCCCACGAGATGGGACATTTGTTATAATCAGTGAACCAACACTGACGCATCATCATCACCCCAGCGTCCATAGTTTACGTTAGGACTCACTCATGGTGTTGTATATTCAGTGACATGAATTCACCACTACGGTATCCTACAGAGTAGTTTCACTGACCTAAAAATCCTTTGTGCTCTGCCTATTATCCCTTCTTCCCCCAATACCTGGCAACCACCGATCCTTTTACTGTCTCCCTGGTTTTTGCCTTTTCCAAAATGTCACATAGTTGGAATCAGATCAGACGTAGCCTTTTCAGACTGGCTTCTTCCACTTAGTAACATGCATTGAGCGTTAATCTATGTCTTTTCACGGCTTGGTAGCACTTTTGTTTTTATCGCTGAATTGTATTCTGTTGTCTGGATATATCACAATTTATTTATCCATTCACCTCCAGAGGACATCTTGGTTGCTTCCAAGTTTTGGCAGTTATGAATAAAGCTGCTGTAAACATCTGTGTGCAGTTTTCTTGTGTGGACATAAGTTTTCAATTCATTTGGGTAAATTCAAGGAGTGCCACTGCTGGATCATATGGTAGGAATACATTTATGTTTGTAAGAAATCGCCAAACTATCTTCCAAAGTGGCTGCACCATTGTGCGCTCCCACCAGCAATGAATTAGAGTTCGTTTTGCTGCACACCCTCACCAGCAATTGGTGTTGTCACGGTTTTTTTTTTTTTTTTTTTTATTGTGGCCCTTCTGATAGTTTGGAAGTGGTAGCTTATTGATGTTTTAATTTGCAGTTCCCTAATCTGTAAAACTTTGTGGAAGTGTCCGTTCAGGTCTTCTGCCCACATTTTAATCAGGTCGCTCCTTTTCTTATTGTTGACTTTTAAGAGTTCTTTGAGTATTTTGGATAATAGTCCTTTATCAGATGTGTGATTGCAAATATTTTCCCTCAGTCTGTGGCCTGTCTTCTTATTCTCTTGACAGTGTCCTTCCCAGAGCAGAAAGTTTTAATTTAATGAAGTTTAGCTTTATGAGTTCTTTCGTAGATTATACCTTCGATGTATCTAAAAAGTCATCGCTATACCCAGGGTTACCTAGATTTTTTTTCCTATGTTGTCTTCTAGGAGTTTTATCATTTTGTGTTTCATATTTATGTCTGTGATCCATTTGGTTGTAAGGTCTGTATCTAGATTTTTTTTTTTCTTGCATGTGGGTATCCAGTTGTTCCAGTATTATTGTTGAAAAGGCCATGGTTGTTTCATTGTGTTGCCGTTGCTCCTTTGTCAAAAGTCAGTTGACTGTATTTATGTGGGTCTATTTCTGGGCTCTGTTTTCTCTTCCATAGACTTATTTGTCTGTTCTTTCCCCAGTACTATGTTGTCTTGATTACTTTAGATTTATATTTGGTCTTGAAGTTGTTGAGTAATGTCAGTCCTCCAACCTTGTTCTTTCCCTTCAGTATTGTGTTGGCTTTTCTGGGTTTTTTTTGGTTTGGCTGTTTGTTTTGCCTTTTCATGTAAACTTTG
This sequence comes from Orcinus orca, assembly GCF_937001465.1. Taxonomy (NCBI): domain Eukaryota; kingdom Metazoa; phylum Chordata; class Mammalia; order Artiodactyla; family Delphinidae; genus Orcinus; species Orcinus orca. The sequence continues at coordinate 8,021,936 of NC_064572.1, forward strand.
GAATTAGTTTGTTGATACCCATAGAATATAGCTTGCTGAGATTTTGATTTGGATTGTGTTGAAGCTACAGATGAAGTTAGTAAGAACTGACCTTGACAATATTGAGTCTTCCTATCCATGAACATGGAATATCTCTCCATTTATTTAGTTCTTTTTAAATTGTTTCATCAGAGTTTTATGGTTTTGGTCATATACATTTTGTGCCAGTTTTGTTAGACTTGTACCAAAGTATTTTGATTTGGGGGATGCTAATGTAAATGGTATTGTGCTTTTAATTTTAAATTCCACTTGTTCATTCTTCATATATAGGAAAGCAATTGACTTTTGTATAACTTGTACCCTCCAATTATAACAAGCATTGCTATAATTACTTATCGGTTCCAGGAATATTTTTGTTTGTTGATTCTTTCAGATTTTCTACCTGGACAGTCATGTCACCTGCAAACAAAGACAGTTTTGTCTCTTCCTTCGCAATCTATATTATACCTTTCGTTCCCTTTTCTTGTCTTACTGCATTAGCTAGGACTTCTAGTATGATGTTGAAAAGGAGAGATGAGGGAGGACATCCTTGCCTTGTTCCTGATATTAGCAGGAAAGCTTTTAGTTTCTCACCATTAAATACGGTGTTAGCTGAAGGGGTATTTTTAGATGCTCTTTATCAAGTTGAGGATGTTTCCCCTCTATTCCTAGTTTGCTGAGAGTTTTTATTCATAAATGAGTGTTGAATTTTGTCAGATGCTTTTTCTGCATCTATTAATATGATCATGTGACTTTCCTTCTTTAACTTCTTAATGTGGTAGATTACATTAATTAATTTTCATATTGAACCAGACTGTCATACCTGGGATAAATCCTACTTGGTCATGGTGTACAGTCCTTTTTCATTGTTGGATTCAATTTGCCAATATTTTGTTGAGGATTTTTACATCTATATTCACAAGAGGTGTTGGTTTATAGTTTTCTTTTCTTGTCTGGTTTTGTTATTAGGGTAATGCTGGCCTAATAGGATAAGGTAGGAAGTGTTCCCTCTGCTTCTATCTTCTGGAAGAGATTGTAGAGAATTAGTATAATTTCTTCCTTAAGTGTTTGGTAGGATTCACCAAGGAACTCAGCTGGGCCCGGTGCTGTTTGTTTGTGGAGGTTAATAATTGTTGATTCAATTTTTAAAATAAATATAGCCCTGTTGAAATTGTCTATTTGTTCCTGTCCTAGTTATGGAGATGTGTTTCAAGAAATTGGTCCATTCATCTAGGTTATCAAATTTGCAGGCGTAGAGGTGTTCATAGTATTCTTTTGTTCTCCTTTTAATGTCCATGGGATCTGTATTGATGTCCCCTCTTTCATTTCTGATATTCTAACTTGTGTCTTCTATCTTTTTCTCATAGTTAGCCTGGCTAGAGGCTTATTGATTTTATTAATCTTTTCAAAGAACCAGTTTTCAGGGTTTTTTCCTATTTCTTAGATTTGTAATTTTTATTATTTATTTTCTTTTGTTTACTTAGGGTTTATTCTGCTCTTCTTTTTCTAGTTTTCTGAGGTAGAAGCTTAGATGATTGATTTCAAGTCTTTCTTCTTTTCCATATAGTATTCAGTGCTGTCAGTTTCCTGCCAAGCACTGATTTCACTACATTACGCAAATATTGATAAGTTGTATTTTCATTCTTATTTGGTTCAACATATTTTTAATTTCTTTAAGATTTGTTCTCAACCTGTGCATTCTTTATAAGTATGTTGTTGAATGTCTAAGTAATTTGAGGTTTTCCAATATTGATTTTTAGTTCCACTGTGGTCTTAAAGCAGATATTATATGATTTGTGTTCTTTTAAATGTGTTCAGGTGTGTTTTATGGCCCAGGATGTGGTCTGTCTTGGTGACTGTTCCATGTGAGCTTGGAAGAATGTATTCTGCTGTTGGATGAAGTAGTCTATAGATGTCAGTTATATCACCAGTTGGATGATGGTGGTGTTGAGTTCACCTGTGTCCTTACTGATTTTCTGCCTGCTGGATCTGTCCCTTCCTGAGAGAGAAGTCTCCAGCTATGATAGTGGCTTCATCTGTTCTGCCTTGCAGGTTTCTAAGTTTTTATCTCATGTGTTTTAAAGCTCTTGTTAGGCACATACACATTAAAGATTGTTATGTCATCTTGGCAAACTGACCTGTTTGTCATTACGTATTGCCCTCCTTTATTCCTGGTAACTTTCCTTGTTGTGAAGTTTGTTCTGTCTGAAGCTAATATAGCTCCTTCTGCCATCTTTTGATTGCTATTAGAATGGTATCTCTTTGCCATCCCTTTACTTTTCGTCTATGTGTGTCTTTATATTTAAAGTGGATTTCTTGTAGACAGCATGTAGTTAGTTGGGTCGTGTTTTTTGATCCATTCTGACAATCTCTGTCTTTTAATTGGTGTATTTAGACCATTGAAAATGTAAAGTGATTATTAATATAGTTGTATTAATGTCTACCATATTTGTTATTATTTTCTATTCCTTGCCCTTGTTCTATGTTCTTTTTTCTTCCACTCTTTTTCTGCCTTTTATAGTTTTTTTTTTTTTTTTTGCGGTACGTGAGCCTCTCACTGCTGTGGCCTCTCCCGTTGCGGAGTACAGGCTCCGGACGCGTAGGCTCAGCGGCCATGGCTCACGGGCCCAGCCGCTCTGCAGCATGTGGGATCTTCCCGGACCAGGGCAAGAACCCATGTCCCCTACATCAGCAGGCAGACTCCCAACCACTGTGCCAGCAGGGAAGCCCTAAATTTTTTTTTTAATATAAATTTTATTTACTTATTTATGGCTGCATTGGGTCTTCGTTGCTGCACGTGGGCTTCCTCTAGTTGCGGCGAGTGGGAGCTACTCTTCATTGTGGTGCCTGGGCTTCTCATTGTGGTGGCTTCTCTTGTTGAGGAGCACAGGCTTGTGGGCTTCAGTAGTTGTGGCTCATGGGCTCTAGTGCGCACGCTCAGTCGTTGTGGCGCCCGGGCTTAGTTGTTCTGCGGCACGTGGGATCTTCCCGGACCAGGGATCAAACCCATGTCCCCTGCATTGGCAGGCGGATTCTTAACCACTGTGCCACCAGGGAAGTCCCTGCCTTTGGTAGTTTTAATTGAACATTTTATATGATTCCATTTTCTCCCTTTTTTACCTTTTTTTTTTTTTACAGCTAATCCAAGTCTAACTTCAGACAACACTGTCCTGCTTCACAGTTAGCACAAGTGTATTACAGCAAAATATTATGAATCTCTCCCTCCCATTCTTTGTATCATTGCTGTCATTCATTCCATATGCCATTCATATATATAAACATGTATAAGCATACAGAATCAAATACACAGTTGCTATTATTATTTTGAGCAAACTGTTATCTGTTAGATCAATTAAGAATAAGAAAAATGGGACTTCCCTGGTGGCACAGTGGTTAAGAATCCGCCTGCCAATGCAGGGAACACAGGTTCGAGCCCTGGTCCGGGAAGATCCCACTTGCTGTGGAGCAACTAAGGCTGTGTGCCACAACTACTGAAGCCTGCGCGCCTAGAGCTTAGGCTCTGCAACAAGAGAAGCCACCACAATGAGAAGCCCGTGCACCGCAATGAAGAGTAGCCCCCGCTCGCCACAGCTAGAGAAAGCCTGCACGCAGCAACAAAGACCCAACGCAGCCAAAGATAAATAAATAAAATAAATTTATTTAAAAAAATAAGAAAAATTACAAATGTAATTTTACTTTCACTTATTCCTTCTCTGATTCTCTTCCTCTCTTTATGGAGAGCTGCATTTCTGACCTAAATCAGTTTCCTCTCTGAAGAACCTCTTTTAACGTTTCTTGCAAGGCAGATCTACTGGCAACAGATTCCCTCAATTTTTAGAAAGTCCTTATTTCTCCTTCACTCTTAGAGATTAATTTCACAGGGTCCAGAATTCTAGGTTGATGAATTTTTCTCTCAACCCTTGAGTTATTTCATTGCATTCTCTTCTTGCTTGCATTGTTTATGAGGAGTTGGATGTAATTCATACCTTTGTTTCTCTAAAGCGGTATCTTTCCCCTCTGTCTTCTTTCAAGATTTTTTTTTCTTTATCATTAATTTTCTACAGTTTGAATATGCTGTGCCTGGGTGTAGTTTTTTTCTTATTTATCCTGCATGGTGTTCTCTGAGCTTCCTGGATCTGTGGTTTCATGTCTGACATTAACTTGAGGAAATTCTCAGTTATTATCACTGCAAATATTTCTATTCCTTTCTCTCTTCTCCTGGTATTCCCATTGCACATGTTTCACCTTTTGTAGTTGTCCCACAGTTCTTAAGTATTCTGTTTTGTTTTGTTTTGGGCTTGTTTTTTTTTTTTTTTTCAATCTTTAATCTTTGCTTTTTATTTGGGAAGTTTCTATTGTCATAGCCTCAAGCCATGAGGTTCTCACATCAGCCATGGCCAGTCTCCCAATGAGCCCCTCAAACTCATTCTTCATTTCTGTTAGTGTTTTTAACCTCTAGCATTTTTTTATAATCCTTCCTTAGAATTTCCATCTCTTTGCTTACAGTATTCGTTTGTCCTTCCATATTGTCTACTTTTTTCATTAGAGCTCTTAACGTAGTAATCATAGTTGCTTTAAATTCCTGGTCTGATAATTCCAACATCCTGCCATATCTCAGTCTGGTTTTGGTGCTGGCTTGTCTCTTCACACTATGCTTTTTGCCTTTTAGTGTGCTTGGAATTTTTTTCTTAGGAACCCAGATACGATGTCCTAGGTAAAAAGAACCCCAGTAACCAGGCCTTTGGTGATGTGCTGATAAGGTGTCGGGGAGGGCAAGCGTGCTGTCCTTATGTGGCAGGTGTCAGTCTCCTAGTGAGCCTGCGCCCCAGGTGTCAGCTTCACAACCGCTTCTCAGCTGTCCTGCCACTCAGGTGGGACAGAATGGTTAGAGTCCCCCGGAGCTGGGCATTCCCCTTCCTCCGGGTTGATTAGCTCTCTGGAGGGCTGGCTTTGTTAACAACGGAGTGCTTCCACTATTTCAGAACGGCTCCTTCCCCCCGCCACTGGATGCCTGAAGGGGTGAAAGTCACGGAACTGTGGGGTCCCTGGGCCTCCCCCGCCGGAGTTCTTACCCGTCAGGCTCACCCACAGTGAGCCTCCGGTGGTTCATTCTGCTGCTCGGGTCCCTCCCCGGCTCTACCTCCTGCAGAACTTGCTGCCCCGGAAATTTTGACCCTCTGTATTCACCTGCTGGTCTCCCCAGTTCTGGGAGCAGCGGTTTGCCCTGTGAGCTCACTTCTCCGAGGGATCTACGAGAACTTGACTTTTCAGCCTGTTCAGCTTTTTATTCGTTGGAATGGAGTGATGACGTCCAGACCCTTTACATGCAGGACTGGAACCAGGAAGTTAGTTCATGAAACTTTGCTTTGATGGTAACAGAGAATTTGATTGTTAGCGTTTCTTTTTGGGGAGGGACGGCGTCAGCCCAGGGAGTCCAGACCCTCCTGTGTTACACCCTCCACATGTCCCAGCTGCACTAGACTTGGGGGCATGTGTGTGCATTAGATGTCTCCATTAGGTCTGCCGCCTCCTTCCCCCCCCCCGACTCCGAAGCCCCGAGCCACAGTCCCTTCCTGTGTGATAGGCATTACCCGTGCAGTGGAGAGCGTATCTGCATGGAAGAGTTAGCTCTTAAGCGTTTCTTTATTATAATAATAGGATGTACTTCTGCTGTGTGGATTAATGAGAGATTTCCTGTGGGTTGTCTCCTATCAGCAAAGCCAAGTGTTCTCTTGAATTTTAAGGCATATGTGGGGAGTGGGGGAGAAGTCATGTTCAGGGCATGTCCTAGACGTGACCACTTAGAGTCAGACCCCATAGTTAAAATCAATGTGGCATTGACCCGGGCTTTCATGTCCTTAACTGTTATACAGTTGATTTCCCTATCTTCAAAGGCATAGGAATGTACTGGTTTTCCTCTTTTTTTTTTTTTTTTTTGCGGTACGCGGGCCTCTCACTGTTGTGGCCTCTCCGCTGCAGAGCACAGGCTCCGGACGCGCAGGCTCAGCGGCCATGGCTCACGGGCCCAGCCACTACGCGGCATGTGGGATCTTCCCGGACTGGGGCATGAACCCGTGTCCCCTGCATTGGCAGGTGGACTCTCAACCACTGCACCACCAGGGAAGCCCCTGGTTTTCCTCTTTTATACGTTATTACTAATAACCTTTGATGAATGCACCATGTCCTTTTATTTTGCCTTTGAAGGACTTTATCTTCTTTTTTTTGTTGAAACCTTTTTTCTTACTCAGCCATCACACACATGATTTTTTTTCCTTTAGAAACTATTTTGTTGTGGTTAAGAAATACATTTTCCCCAAGAATCCTGGGCACAGCCAGAATTCTGTGGTCTGCAAGGAACCATGGTCACAGCACTTTCCACTCTGTGAGTAGGCTGTTCAGGAACTCAGCGGCTTCCTGTGTTCTAGGTGTTGGGTATCTGGTATGTGTAGATGGATGGATGGGAGGAGGTAGCACTCAGTCCAGCGTGGGCAGGAAATCCACTGGCAGATGGAGAGCCTGATGTAAGAGCGCAGTAACGCCCCCAGGCAGTGGCCTCCAACCTTTTTTAACCACTCACCCTATGAGCGAAAAGCATTTGCTCCACATTGCAGGTCCAGGGTGGAGGATGTGCCCTTAGATTCCGTGATTATTGTTTCTAACTCAGCATCATGTTTTCTAGCCTGAACCATTGAATTTTTTTTTCAATGCTGATTTTTAAAGTGTTGTTTCAAATAGAGTATTTATTTGTCAGTTTTTTATTTTTGAAAATCTATCTGATGGAGATGAGTTTTATCTTTTTTTTCCTGGGTGCAGAAAAATGCTCTTGGGTCTGAAAATCAGTTTCTCCTCGTAATTCTCCCTCCTGTATCCTCTCCTCTTGTCTCCGCAGCATCTCTGATCTGACTGGTGAGACCAGTTGGCAGGGTAGTGGTGACGCAGAAGGACCGGTGAAGGAACAGGCCAGCCAGGGGTTGAAGGGCCGAGGTCTGGCTTTGAGGACGGCTGTGGGTGGAGGGAGCCAGGGAGCTCCCATCCTTAGAAGACGTGGCCTTTGAGAGCAGATTTTCTTCTGGCCTTTATGAAACCTCAGGGTCATTCTCGTCATGTTCATTGGGAACCTCGTGTGAGGGGGTGAGCCTGAGAGAGCAGGTAGGGAGAGCGTTGAGGAAGGAGAGTCGTGATTAGGTTTTGGGTCTCCGGGAGGTCCCTTCCGTCCATGGCTCGTCTTCACCCCGCCCCTCTCCCACCCGCTGCTGCTTCATCACCCATGACAGTCGATGTCTCAAAACAGAAATTGCTCACGTTCATGTAAAGGTGAATGAAATGGGAATGGCGAAGTGTGGAACAGGTCTTCAATCCCGGCTGTGAGTTGCCTCTGATGCTCACCATACTTAACTCTTCTGCTTCCCAGCTGTTGGAAGAGAGGTGAGGTGAGCCACCTCTGTGTGTATGCAGCCCGAATGATAAACTTGACTGGAACCAGTGATGTTTCAGATTAGTTAGAAGACCTTGAATACAATTGGCCAGAATTTCCACTGTACATTTTCTCAAACAGGTTTTCCAATACTAACGCTGCAGGGTTGTGGGGGGGGGGGCGGTGCTCCCCTGACCTCTCGCCCTTCTTGTTACCAAGTGCAAGCTCCCTCTGCTCGCCAGTGAATCGGAGACAAGGTACTGAGGTAGAGAACAGAGAAGGGGGGGAGGGGATGAGGAAGTAAAGTAAAAGGGCCATCGATCTTGCAGAACGTCTCCTGGAATGGCCAGCCTCCCAGAGGGGATGTGTTAGTTTCTTTTTCCTTACAGCCATCCACTGGTGGACAGGGTTCCCTGAGGCAGGCCATTGTGTATGATTATAATAACGAAAGCAACAAAAAGCAGAGGTTAAAGTCAAAGAAACAGGTAATGTGGAGTCCCATTTAGCTCTTCCCTGTCACATTCTGAGAGGTTTTGTGGGTTGCAGCATTGTGCTTTTTAAAAATTATGGTAAAATATATATAACATAAAATTTACCAAAGTGCACAGTTCAGTGGCATTAAGTGCGTTCGCCTTGTCTTGCAACCATCACCGTCATCCCTCTCCAGAACTTTCTCATCTTCCCAAACTGAGACTCTGTCGCCATTAAACACTGACTCCCCGTTCCCCTCCCCAGCCCCTGGCCCACCATCTACTTCCCCGCTCTCCTCCAGGCATCTTGCATACAGGAGAGTCACACGGTATTTGCTCTCCTGTGACTGGCTTCTTTCCATTGGTGCAGCGTCCTCAGGGTTCCTCCGTGTGGTAGGTAGCGTGTGTCAGTGTCTCCTTCCTTCTCAAGGTTGAACACTCTTCCATTTCGCCCCTGCACCTGGACACTGTGAGCGCATCCTCCTGGGTAGCACGTGTGACGCCCGGGGGCGGCAGGGCAGCTAACACCACACAGCTCCTGCGACCTGGGCCTGAGGCCCTGGGGTCTGCACAGTGTCCTTCCCAGGAAAAGAAGTACCTCTGAGTATCCCGAGAGAAACATCGCAAAAGCAAGCAGTGGACTTCCCTGGTGGCACAGTGGTTAAGAATCCACCTGCCAATGCTGGGGACATGGGTTCGAGCCCTGGTCCGGGAAGATCCCACATGCTGCAGAGCAACTAAGCCCATGCACCACAATTACGGAGCCTGCGCTCTAGAGCCCGCAAGCCACAACTACTGAAGCCTGTGTGCCTACAGCCCGCGAGCCACAACTGCTGAGCCTGCATGCCACAACTACCAAAGCCCATGCACCTAGAGCCCACGCTCCTCAACAAGAAGCTACCCCAATGAGAAGCGTGTGCACCGCGATGAAGAGTAGTCCCCACTCGCCACAACTAGAGAAAGCCCACGCGCAGCCACGAAGACCCAACGCAGCCAAAAAAATAAATTAACAACAACAAAAAAAAAAGCAAGCAGTATTCACACATAATTCGATCACCTCTAAATAACCACTCTTCTTCTCCCACTGCGGTTCCTCCGGCCTCGTCCTGAGCGTGCATCTGGGTGCACTCACCCCCGTGTCCGAGGTGAGCTGTCTCTGCAGCCTCTCGGTGCACCGGCCCCAGCACCGGAGGCTCCGAGTCCTAGACACCATCTCTGAGTCAGCTCCTGGGCCTTTGGGCCCCTCTGTCTGCTCGTCCATGTTATCCCGCCTTCAAAGTTCAGTTTTCTCATGGATTCTTAGAAAAAAATATCCAAGTCGTCTGCTAGATGGGTAACATTGCCAAAGACCTTGGGCATAACTGGGAAGTCTACCCACACATGCCCCTCTCTCCCGCAGTATCACCTCGGGGTTCTCCCCAAGTCTCGTGGAGCGCCCCCTCCACCTTCCTCCTGAGGCAGCGTGGCAAGGGCTGCAGGCAGCCCCTACCAGCTGCTTACATCGGGATTCTTACAGCTAAGATACCACACTGTTCTTTACCTGTTTCTTCTTAGGGTAATATGGCATTAACACCTTTTCACGTCCTTAAATATCTCCTACATTTTAAAAAAAATTTTGTTTATTTATTTATTTAGGGCTATGTTGGGTCTTCGCTTCTGTGTGAGGGCTTTCTCTAGTTGTGGCAAGTGGGAGCCACTCTTCATCGCCGTGCGCGGGCCTCTCACTATCGCGGCCTCTCTTGTTGTGGAGCACAGGCTCCAGACGCGCAGGCTCAGTAATTGTGGCTCACGGGCCCAGTTGCTCCGCGGCACGTGGGATTTTCCCAGACCAGGGCTCGAACCCATGTCCCCTGCATCGGCAGGCAGATTCTCAACCACTGCGCCACCAGGGAAGCCCTCTCCTACATTTTGAATGACAGCAATGTATCCATTACTATAAGCTTATGGAACTTTTCCTATAGTATAGGACATATGCAGGGTTTCCAGCCAGTATCTTTATATGTAAGCCTTATAAATCTTTGTGTGTCCCTAATTATTTCCTTGAAACAAATTCCTAAAAGTGAAATTGCAGGGTCAATGGCAACGCATGTGTTTAAGGATTTTTTTATATTAATTGCCAAGTTGTCTTCTGAAGGGCACCAATCCCTTGCACCATAGCCAACATTAAAAACAAATCTTCCAGGACTTCCCTGGTGGCGCAATGGTTAAGAATCCGCCCGCTAATGCAGGGGACATGGGTTCGAACCCTGGTCCGGGAAGATCCCACATGCCACGGAGCAACTAAGCCCGTGTGCCACAACTACTGAGCCTGCGCTCTAAAGCCCGCGAGCCACAACTCCTGAGCCCATGTGCTGCAACTACTGAAGCCCACGTGCCTAGAGCCCGTGCTCCGCAACGAGAAGCCACCGCAATGGGAAGCCCGCACACCACAACAAAGAGTAGCCCCCGCTCGCCTCAACTAGAGAAAGCCCGCGCAGCAACGAAGACCCAACGCAGCCATTCATTAATTAATTAATTTTAAAAAATCCAAAAAACAAGTATTCTGTTGTCCTTCCCCCATTCCAACGAGTAAGAAAGCAAAACCGAGGACTTAGATCAGGTCGGTAGCCGGAAAACGGGTGGAGCTCTTAAAAGAGCATGATTTTAGCTGGGTTAGTAGAAATATAGGGCCCAAAACAATTCCGGTAGCGTCCAGTGCCCTCCGTGCTGTCACCCACCCCTCCAATATTTCGTTCTGTTCTGGCCACAGGGTGTTCAGAGATGCTCGTAAGTTCGAGTCGGTCCAGATGATGGTGACTCAGATGGGCAGGAGGCTGGAAACAGCATCCAATGAGAGCACTTAAAATAAAATGGATGTTTTTACGGCGGGCCGAGAAGGGCGAAGTGGGATCGTGATGCCCAAATATTTGAAAAGGTGCCACAGAAGACGGGCTCTTCGTTTTCCTTTTATTTGAGACTCTGGAGAGTGGAAGTTGCAGGGTAGCAGCATTGCTGTAGAAGGGAACCAAGGCCTGGCTTCATGTGAGGGGTTTAGTGGGGAGATTTTCACACATGCATCCCTGGGGCCTTCTGCCTCCAGCGTTGAAGAGAGGCCCCACGCCCTCCATCCAGACTGCACTGGGCCGGGGCGGGGCGGGGGGGCGGGTGCGCTGGGGAAGGAGTGGGACCTGCATTGTGACGCTGCTCTTTGGTGCTTGGTTGCAGTCCCACCCACTTCAGAGTGAGTTGTCATCCGCAGTGGGAGGAACACGGCTTTGAGAAGAGAGAGACCTGCGTTTGACTTGTGGTTCCATTTTTTTTTTTTTTTTTTTTAATATTTATTTGGCTGCACCGGGTCTTAGTTGTGGCACACGGGATCTTCGTTGCCATGTGAGGGATGTTTTTAGTTGAGGCTCTCAGCTGCGGCATGTGGGATCTAGTTCCCTGACCAGGGATTGAACCCAGGTCCCCTGCGTTGGGAGTGCGGAGTCTTAACCACTGGACCACAAGGGAGGTCCCATGGTTCCATCATTTTAGTTTAACTTCCAAGTCTCACTTGCCCAGTTAGTACAATGGAAACAGTAGTGGTCACATGTACTTTGCAGGGTGTTGCTGTACTCCGTTCGGTCTGTATGCAGCGCCTGTCCTGTGGGCGCTGGTTAGCGACGCCCTCTTTCTGTCCTCCTGCCTTTCAAGTATCAGCCCCAATTCTACGTAGTAGGTTCACTCTGATATTTTTATTAATATTTGGGATGAAAAACCATGTACAACAAACTAAATTTATTGTGTTTAGACACTATCACACATAGAGGCAGAGAGAGGAGTTTCTATTTAAAATTTGAAAAAGAAGTATGTATAGGAAGATTCCATCATTTCAAGGCAGGTGTAGATCTCATAATGCAAATCAGACTCTTCCATGGTGGGTTTTAGTTATTTTGACAGCACAAAGAATTTTAAATAAGTTGAGTATTTACCCTATAGCGTCTGATTTTTTTCTTATATTTTCTTCTAACTAGCTTTTAATCACTCCTTTGAATTTTCTATTTTTTCATCCTTAGAAATGAGTTGTGTAGGATCCCTTATTTCAGGAGACAGTTTCTCACAGGTGAACAAGCCTGTCACACCAGCTATCCAGTGACAAATAATAAAGTATTATTTACATATCTTTGTTACTGAAATGGATATATTCGTCTGTAATCCCGGCCTCGGCCTGGTCTTCTCTGTTTTGGTGTAGCATTATGACCTCCTAGAGGAAGAATATGAGGAATTTTTTTCCTTTTAAGCATAGTAAAATTACATTCAATCTGAGATCAGCTGAGAGGCTCCACTAAATCGGAGAGCTTTGTCCTGTGATTTAGAATTCATTCTCTTTCCCTCCTCAGCCCCTTTCCCGGAAGAGGCTCGCTGTTTCACACAGGCTAGCTTTCAGTTTGTTCAAGCCGTCCTTCCCGGGGAGGACTTGAGTGAAGATCTGCAGGCTGGCTGTGCTGCCCCGTCCCCTGGCTGGAGGGACCCCAACATCGGGGCCCTCCCTGCCCCTCGTGCACCTGTGGGTGTGGACAACAAGGCTGCCCTCGGCGGGTGTGTCAGCAGAGGGTCCTGGTCCCCCAAAGGACTGTCACACCTGAGCGGTCTCTAATCTGAAGACCACGTGTGTCTTGGTGTTGCCATATGTTCTGTGGGGTTAATCCTCTGAACGTTCATTTTCATAGATTTACATTGTTTCTTTAAATATGAGGTTTAGTAAAAATGAAAATTTTAAGAAAGAGACGATGGTGTTTGGAAATGTTTAAACTTATTTTAAAGTTAATTGAACAAGTCGTCCAAAGGCAAGCAGTTTCTTGAACATAAAAGCGTCTTTTCTAAGAGGTAATTGGAGGATTGGGTATTAGGAGCCTAGAATGAGCTTTCCCATGGCAGTGATGTCCTGAGTGGCACCTAGGACCCTGCGTGAGCCAGCCTCACCCTGAACCCACAGGGCACAGAGCTGGGGCCCCCGACCTCTGCGCCCTGTGCAGGCTCCATGGACCATGCGTGGTGGTGATTCCCGGCTGGCCTCTGCTCCAGGGATGCTGTGCTGTTCTGCAGTCTGGTTAAGAGGGGCAGAAGGGGAAATCCCAAAACTCCACTAGGAAGCAAAAGATTCTGGAAAGACAGATGTAACTCAAGGCCTGGTGGGTGGATAAGGGGAGAGAGAAGAGACTCTGGGTTCCAGAAAGTACGTGCAAAGGCTTGTGAGGGACAGCAGGGGTGACAGAGGAAGAATGTTAGTGGCCAAGTAAGTCGGAGATGGGAAAGGAAGAAAAGAAGAATTGCTGGGCCAGGGAGCTGCAGGTGGTGAGGGCGGGGCGGCCAGCGGACAGGTGTGTGTCCCGCGGAGGGGACCACGGCAGGAGTGGCAGGAAGCCGTCTTCCCAGCCCCCACCTTTCTCCTGGTCCTGGCGCTTTTCTCCCAGAGGCAGCTACCCCGGGCCCCGGCTTCTCCCTGCCTCTGGACGCTGTGTGTCTTGGCTGGAGGGCCGGAGCGGCTGCACCGCGCCCTTTCCTGCTGCCCGCCTGGACGGCTCGGGGCCGCTGGGTGAGGAGCTCCCATCAGAGACCAGATGAGCAGAAGAGGAGGCCAGAGTGACCGCGGGGCCCTGGGTCTCTGGGTGCATCCACAGAACTATCGGAGGCTGTATGGGATGCCGAGGTCGGACGTGGGCTTTGCAGGGTGTGGTTTTAAACAGTCATTAAACGTGTGCTGTGCGGCGGGTTCCAGCCCTGTCAGCTCCGGAGAAGCAGAGAACTGGGGGTGGTTGGTCCCCGAGCAGGTGACCGTGCGGGGGAGGTGCTTGGGGCCAGCGGGGGGGGCAGAGGGTGGGGTGACAGGCTGAGTCGTCGTCCAGCCCGCCCCACCCCCACCCCCTCCCCCGGCAGGAGGCAGAGGAAGCCGAGCTGATCTCCGGCCTCTCCATCTAGACCTTGATGTCCAGACTGGAAAGCCTGCAGCGATTCTGTTAGGAGAATATTGAAGGCTGAGCGGCTGAAGAGACCTCAGATGCTTTAAATGAATGCGTCTCTGAGTCCAGACCGTAAACAGACAGGGCACGTGGTTCCTGGGGACCGCTGAGCGGGTGAGGTGCCGGCAGAGCAGGGCAAGCAGCAGTTGGAGGTGAGCCTCGCCAGGATTTTGGGTTAGTTATTAGATGGAGGAGCGGTAAACCCTGTGAGGCCCTGCGACGATAGGTGTGTGAGAAAACCGTTGTGAGGATGGAGCAGCGTGTGAGGAAGGCCCTGGGGAGGGGCTGCAGCTGGGGATGCCAGGGAGGCTTCCTGGAGGAGGTGGCCGCCCTGGGAGGCTGCTGGCAGCTGGCAGAGCGGAGTAAGTGCGTTAAAGCCAAACAGCCCTGGGCTTTCCTGGTGGTGCAGTGGTTGAGAGTCCGCCTGCCGATGCGGGGGACACGGGTTCGTTCCCCGGTCCGGGAGGATCCCTCATGCCGCGGAGCGGCTGGGCCTGTGAGCCATGACCACTGAGCCTGCGCGTCCGGAGCCTGTGCTCCGCAACGGGAGAGGCCACAGCAGTGAGAGGCCCGCGTACTGCAAAAAAAACCCCCAAAAAACAAAAACCAAACAGCCCTGCCTTCTAGTGTCGCAGTTTCGCCTGGGCTCTGCGTGGATGGTGGGTCAGGGAGGGTTTAGTAAGAGCTCACAGGCCTCGCCCCGTGGAGGGCCGAGGGGCGAGGCTGGCCAGAATGGTGATCAGATCTCTGTCATTAACGTTCACAGAGCCAGAGGTCCTGTCCCTGGGGCCCGGGTTCTGCGGTGGCTCCTGGCTAAGGGGACGGGAGGCCGGCTTGAGAGGGCGCCATTTAGAAAAAGCCTGTGAACCAGTGGAAGGAGGTCTAGGGCCCACGTCCAGCGCGTTCGAGAACAGTCTTCAGGTGTGGGTATCAGCAGCGGGAGACCACGTGTGGGAGCCGGGACTTCTTCCGAGAGATGCGCTTCCCCACGATAAGCCCGGGCCGCGGGCAAAGCAGGAGGCTGGTCCTTGCCCGTCAGGAGCCCCTTCCTGACCCTGGGAGAAATGGAACCACAGGGCCATCAGGGGACGATCTTGGCCTCGAAGGGTGGTTGGCCGGGGGGACTTGGGCGGCCAAGGGTGTCAGTGGAAGGGGCTGGGAGGCTGCCTTAGGGCTGTCAGTGGGGCGGGGGGGTGTCAGCCTGACGGAACCATCAGGAAGCCTCACCTTCGTACAGAACCAGAGGTGTCAACACTCAGGGTCACACAGTCCCTCTTTCAGCTTCACAGACCACGTCTAGGAAGGCCTGTCTTCGGGAAATGAATCTCCTCGCAAAGACCTTCGGGGCCTAGTGGAAGAAGTGAGCGGTTTCCACGGCCCTCCTCAGGGTGGAGGTCCCTTCCTCCCCTCCTGTTGTTTCAGCGCCTGTTCTCTTTTCCTGCCATCTCGGTGATGAAGCTGGCTGCTGTCTTCTCATGAGAAGTTTCATATCTGGGGGGTATTGTCCATCCACTGCTTCTGCTTGGCCAAGTCCATTTTCACTAGATTTTCGTGTATTTTTTGGAAACTCTTATTCTAATGCTCTTTCTAAGATTTTAAAGAGGTGATAAAAATACAAGACGTTTTATAAGTGTCGTTTTTAAAAAAGTCAATATATTCAGATGCGGTATCTACAGTTTTGATGGTTTCTCTCCAGCCTCTGACTTGCTGCTTCCCTTCCTGCCTGGGGTTGGACCCAGGCATATATTCCCTCTGAGATCCCTGCTCTCGCTGCTTTTTCCTGACTCTGCTCCAACCCTAGCAATTCTGTGTAATACAGAAATAACTGAGATCTATAATGGTTCTTCAGCCCGGTGGGGCTGACCCATTATTAGACTGTGGAGCCAGTTTTATGAGTCACACCCACATAAAACAATAGAATATTATGTGTTCACATGTAGCAAGGGGAAAACCTTCGTTTCAGCTGTGTGTGCATTTACAGCATGACGTCCGGGCCGCGATGTGAGATGTATGTCATAGTCGAACATTTTTGAAAGTCCCTGCTGCGCTCTAACATATCACTAAGCTATAAAGTCATTTATAATCTGTCTCCAGTAAAATGGTGTGTGCCTTGGGAAATTAACTGTCACCGGGTCAGGCAGGGCCCCCAGGAGTGCTATAGAGGATGTCATGTCAGAGGGCAGGGGTCACTGTGGGGTGCCTCTGCTGGGGGGGTGCGTCACACCCTCTTTGGAGGTTGAAGAAAGATGTGTTTCTGTGAAGTCACGGAGGGCTTCTTCTCCACTGCATTGCTGGCTGCTGAGCTCTCAGCTCAGATGCTCCTTCCCCAGGAGGCTCTCCCCTCCCGGCACCCCCTTTCCATCCAGACCGGGCTCCTCTGTTAGGTGCTTCCGTAGAACTACAGTCCTCACCGTCTGAGCACTTAGCTCAGGCTTCAGTGGTGCAGTTGTTACCATGGTCATTATCTTCTTGTCTATTGCAGCCCCCCGCAGTCTCCCAGAGTGTGACCGCCACAGGTGGGCATCAGCTCTGTGTTTGCTGTTGTACCCGCAGGAGCCAATGAGATACCTAGCATGTGGTCGACACTTAGTACACAGCAATGGCTTGGGGCCGAGGCAGGGAAAACCCCAGCCCCAGAGCGGATTGACATGAGGCATCCATGAAACCCCGTGCTGCCTATTGCAGAAAGGGGTCGGGGGTCTGATGGCACAAAGAGATTGAAGGTCCAGGAGCTCGGCAGAGGCCTTACCCCCCACCCCCACACACAGACCCCGACGACCAGCCCTCTTCCTGCTGACCCCGGTTCTCCACGCAAGAAGCAGAACTAGAGACGAGCATCTCTTGGGTGACGGTCCTTCCTCTGGCCTTGGATGGGGCGACGTAGTTCCAAGTTCTTTGTGGCAGTGAAGAGTTTTCAGGCCATTAAACAAATCCGCGGGAGCCGCTCATCTGGATTCTGTGGTCGGCGCAGCTGGGGTGGATTCTGGCCGAGGCTCCTGCTTCACGTAGCCTTGAGGGGTGAGGTCATGCAGTGAGAAGGGTTTGGTGTGCTGAGCACAGGGTGAAGGCAGAGAGGTGGGGAGAGTGGATGATCCATAGGTATCTCTAGGGCTGTCAGCGTGGAAAACGTGTGCTGGAAACATTTCATCTTAGATGGAAGAGACTGCGGCGAGCGGGCCAGCTCCCGTCGCCAGACGTTTATCAGGGGCACGGGATCACCCCGGAGCCTGGGAGCTCGTGGGTTTTGGAATTGCTTTCCTATTTGAGAGGCTGGACCTTTGTGACCCTGAGCATTATTTCCATGGCAACCAGCTGTGATGAGATGGGGGTTTTGACCTCGCAGGACAGTTGTAACAAGAAAGCGGATGGGCTTTGAGATAGAAAGTTTCCTTATGACCTGGAACAAATCGCAGGTGACTTGGATCTCAGTTTCCTCATCTCTGAAATAGAGAAAGGAACATGGCATTCTTTTGATGGTGTGCGGAGGGGCCTTTGTTGGGCAAGCACGCCTGTAGGTACACACGCTAGTGTCATGACTCACTGTTGATCTTAACCAAACGCCCAGCATTTGACGCGCTGCAGAAGGGGCCCTGCCCCACCCTGGGGCCTTGGTGCTGTGGCTCCCGTGCTCTTCCCCAGGGCTACAGGGCCACCCTCCCTCGTGAGGGCATCTCTCAGTCAGACCAGCCCTTGCAGAACAGCAGCCCCCAGCTGCCCGCCCCTTGGCCTCCTGTTTCTCTGTTTCGTCACGGCACTGTGACCACTAGAGCGTTACCACTTCAAGGGGACAGGGGGTGTTCTTACTGTTTTTCTTTCCCTTTCTTTTTTTTTATTTTTTAATTCGGTTTGAGTTTGCACATCTACTGAATTGGCATATTAAATCCTCATGAAAAATCTTTTTTCATTTTATGTATTTATTTATTTTTAGGAAACTTAAGTTTCAAAGAATGAATAACTTGCCCAAGGTCATAGAGGTAGCAAGTGATAAACAGATTTCAACGCGGGGTGGGGCAGGTGGACAGTTAAGTCCCAGCTCTGTTTGGTCTCGAGTCGCTCTTTCCTCCCACTGTTCTCCCTCTGAGTATCGGTGCATTTGCTCGTCTCTCTGCCTTCTCACGCCCGGGCTTGTCCAGGCTCACCCCACCGCGCAGTGCCCTTCCCTCCAGATCCCAGGCTACACCAGCACTGCCCCTACCCAACCCTGGCACAAACTTCCCGGCCAGTGCGTGTTCTTGGAGAACCCTGTGCTGGGTCCTGGAGCCGCAACAGCTAATCCAGGCAGTGGAGTCAAGGTAACGTATGTGTGGCCAGCCCAGACTACCTCGCTGTCCGTCCCCTCCTGCTGAGGACATGAGTGTGATCAGGGTGAGCGTGCCAGGGTGTGAGCATTCCAGGCCACGTGTGTCCTAGGACATTGAGTGTGCAAGGATGTGACCATGCAGGATATGTGTGCCAGGGTGTGAATGTGATCAGGGTGAATGTGCCAGGGTGTGAGCATTCCAGGCCATGTGTGTCCGAGGACATTGAGTGTACAAGGATGTGACCGTGTAGGGGGTGTGTGCCAGGGCGTGAGTGTGTCAGGGTGTGAATGTGCTAAGATGTGAGGCTGCCAGGGCGTGTGTGTCCCAGGACGTCAGTGTGCCAGAAAAGGCTTCACGTACCATGTCATGGGGTCGATGTGGCAGTGGCTGCAGGAAGTACCTCTGAGGAGGTCTCCGGGGTTGTTTTGGTGTCCTGTTCTTTGGGGGTGTTATTTTGTGTAAACACTTATTTTGTACCGTCTGATGTCACACAATGGGGTGCCTTACTTTCATTTGTTCAGGATCTTTGTCCCCGTGTCTGAGGTGCTTTTTGGCATTACTGTAATCCCTGGAAAGGTGGGACAAGCAGAGCGTATCTCCTTTTGTACGGAGTGTCAATGATGCCATTCTCAGGGATACTTTGACTGGCGTAGAATTCTGTTCAGGGACAAATACTCGAAGTCTTGGTTTTAACTTTCACACTGCAAACTGTTGCCAGTTTACAGGCATGATGCTGCCTGCTCTCAGGTGGTTTGCTGGTTAGAACTGCCAGCAGCGGCAGCCCTGGCGCTGTTCCTTGAAGTCGCACTGACGCGTGGCCTTGGGGCCGAGCGCTCTGCTCCCTCGTGCCCTCGTCCCACACCCTGTGCTCTGCTCCTTGCAGGGAAAGTGCGATGGCGGGACTTTAACCAGGAGGCTTACGTTGGCGGGACGATGGTCCGCTCCGGGCAGGACCCCTATGCCCGCAACAAGTTCAACCAAGTGGAGAGCGATAAGCTGCAGATGGACAGAGCCGTCCCCGACACCAGGCATGACCAGTAAGTGTCAGCCCGCGGCCGGGCGCCACCCTGGCCACTTCCTACCTCACAGTGAGTAGCTTCCCCCGGGATGCTCCTTTTTTCTGTTGCTCTGCAAAACAGCGTGTGCCGTGTCTTTATGGGGCCGGAAAACTAGGAAAATTCCAAGGCACATGGTAAAGGAACTTCACCCGCAGGATGTGAAAGGGCTCCCTGGGGCCAGGTTCCAGTCCTCGCGACGCGCCCGGCATGTCCAGAGGCCGCAGGCTGCTGGTCAGAGCATGAGAGTCACCGAGGGAAAGTGGTGTGACTGCCCTCCTCTGTACTGGTCCCTCGTTGTTTTTAAAATCCATTCACAAAATAGTTTTGCATCATTCACAAGCTCAATGGGAGGAAGTGCTAAAGTCTTGCTCACTGGGAAGCTGTCGTTGGGAATGTTCTAGAGACCAGAAAGGGGAAAGAAACAGCCCCGCAGGGTCGATGTTAAACTAAGCAGAACTCGGAGGCGGGGGCCCGGGGCCACCTCCCCACTTCGAGTGCTGGGGCTGGTGGGAGGCTCTGCTCTATGTCCTTCCCTAGATTCCTCGGGGACCTGGGGGTTCTCGGGCCTGCAGACGCTCAAATGTGCATCTGTCACCACTGACTAGGAAAGTGACAGCATGACCCTCACTGCCACTCTGTGCCTCTGAACCTTCCTGGTAACGATCTTTGATTGGGAGGCTGTCCACAGTGGGGTCCTTAGACGGTTAGTCTCGTCGTATTAAAAAATAAGGAGCCGCATTTGGAGGGCAGCTGTTGCCCTGGGTGCCGCTAGGCCTTCCTGCTCACCTGGCTACTTGTAGAGCCCTTCATCCATCACATAAAGGTACGTGGATGCCACGTCCACCGCAGCTGAGACGCTGCACTCGGGTCCCAGGATTCCAGCCAGAGAAGCCTCCCCTGCTCTGGCGGATGGGGAGGTGACGGGGTGGCAGGAGGTGAGGGGGCAGCACTGCCCTTGGACAGGCTGCTCCAGTCCAGCGTGTTCAGGGCACCTGGGTGACGGGAGTCCAGGTGAGTCCTGAGCTGGAGGCATCTGGGCAGGAGGCCAGCGACCGGGCTGTGACGGGCAGCCCTGGTCCCCCAGAGGGCCAGCCGGGTCCCATTTCTCTGGGTGTGAGTTCCCGGGAATGAGGGGCAGGTGAGCTGAAGAGAGACGAGAGCGACCAAGCTCCCCGTGAACACGTGTTGGCGCTTGGCTTTGTTTTCTAAGTTAAATAGCACGCCTTGAAAGAGGATTTTCCTCTCGTGCTTTCAGGGGAACTTTGTAACCGTGTAAGCACCACCTAACCACACAGGCGCTCTCTCCCTGCCCTTACCAAGCCTTTGGGAGGTTGTAGTCAGCTCTGTGTACCCAGAACAGCTCACAGGTGTGTGGAATTACAGTTCTTTCAGACTCAGGATATGTGTGTGTGTGTGTGTGTGTGTGTGTGTGTGTGAGAGAGAGAGAGATAATATGTGAAACATATGATTGATATATAAACATAGATATTGCACATGATATTAAGAATCTCATCAATTTTCTGAATCCAGCCCAGAAGATTGTCTTTGCTTAATATTCCCTGTAACCCATTAATTTATATTTAAGGCAGCTTTGCTCGGCCCCTGTGCCAGGCTGCTGCTTCAAGTCAGCCCGGGTAACTGGTAAACACCCATGTGGAATAGGGGTTGCTGAGCAGGGGTCCAGGGACCGCGCGGGCTCCGGGAGAGTCCTGAAGCCGCCTGCACGTCACGGGAGGGTCCCAGACGCACGCGTACCCGCCACCCTCATCCCCAGGCTCGTGGGCCCACCGCAGCCAGCCTGTGCCAGCCGCTCCCTGCAGCTCATGGACGGGACACGAAGGTTGTCCTTGCTGCACAGAGAGCAATGTCCATAACTTGCCTGGTGGTGACGAGCACTGGCTGAAGGCCACAAAGGGCCAGCGCGGCTTTTCAGAGGGGCTTGGCCCAAACTCAGGAGCGGGTTCAGGTTCTAGCAGAATCCAGCTCAGAAACTGTGCCTGGGGCTCCCCTGGGGGCGCAGTGGTTGGGCGTCCGCCTGCCGATGCAGGGGACACGGGTTCGTGCCCCGGTCCGGGAGGATCCCACATGCCGCGGAGCGGCTGGGCCCGTGAGCCATGGCCGCTGAGCCTGCGCGTCCAGAGCCTGTGCTCCGCAACAGGAGAGGCCACAACAGAGAGAGGCCTGCGTACCGCAAAA
The DNA here is from genome assembly GCF_937001465.1 of Orcinus orca. Lineage (NCBI taxonomy): Eukaryota > Metazoa > Chordata > Mammalia > Artiodactyla > Delphinidae > Orcinus > Orcinus orca. The sequence continues at coordinate 8,043,374 of NC_064572.1, forward strand.
ACAAACAAACAAACAAAAATCGTACCTGGCGACAGGAATTGACCTCTTTGAATTACATCTCCGTGAGATGGTGTGGGTTTCACCTCACTGGTTTAAGAGCTGTTTTCCTGCTGTGACCTTCCCTCAGAGCTGAGACAAAAGGGTGTCCTTTCTGATGGCTCATCAGCGTGTGGGCCGGGGTTCTGTCTCCACTGCAAGTCCCTTAAGTGTCCTCAAAACTATATATATATACATATTTTTTTTTCCAATTTTTGAAATACGAGTTTGTCCAAACAGATGTTTGAATATTCATCCCACAGTGGGCTGTGTTTTACGTGGCTTTAATTTTAGTTCCAGCTACTGTGTCACGTTCATTTGCATGTGTGAAAGTAGCAGCTGGGATGCCTTCCACGTTTTTTGGGTTTGGGCTAAATTAAAATCTCCCCAGAGTCAATTTGATGCCTGGAACTGAGGCCATGTCTGTCTTCAAAGTATCAGCTTTAGAACAACCAAGATTATTGACTGTCAGGTTCAGGAGGTCAAGTTACTTCTCTGCATCCATCCCGTCTCCTTCCGTATCTAACAGAGGGCTGTTAAAGTGTGTGACCTTCCTATATAAATACAATAGTTTTGGGCTCTGCAGTATCTCTCTTTCTATAGACGGATGGACATGCTTGCCCAGTAGAGTTCAGTCTTCACTTGTGATAAATCTGACAGCAGTGCAGGTGGAGGTTAATTAGGAACAAGGGATTTGGAGTCATACAGACCTTGGTCGCAATCGGGACTCTCCAGTTCCTGATCCTGCGGCCTTTGTCTTTCATGAGACGCTGTAACATGATGACGTCTGGTCTGGCTACCGTGAGGGTTAAAGAAATGTTCCCAAGGGCTGTCTCCTCCTCCCCTGAGATTTTGTTCCAGACCCTCCCTTGATCTCCTGCCCTAGGAGTGAGGCCCCGGCCCCAGCATCTCCCTACCTGATCCTTCTCCATGACCCTTATCACCGCCTACACAGCATGTGTCTTACCTATTTACACGATCATTTGAATGTCCTCATTAGAGCAGTGGGCTGCACCCGGGCTTGTTACTCGGCCACCTCCCGGCACTTGGTAAACTCGGTATTTGTTGAGTGAATTGCCTAGCCCAGTGGCCAGTATATGGTGAGTACCCTGTAAATCACTAATAATATGAAGAGTCATAAAAGAACAAAGGCGGATGAAGGGGAGATTTCTAAGCAGTAAGGGAGGTCAGATGAACCCCCAAGATGAGTCTTCTGTGTCGGGTTCTCCCAGGACTGGAAAGTGACACGGTTACTTACAATCTACCCCTTCTTCACTGTCCTCTGGGGTAGATCCCAGGAATCAGGTTCAGAGCCTTGCAAACAAACAGACAAAAACCCCATACTTTGGGGTTACGCTTTAGTTACCTTTTTTTAAGTATATAACAAAGAATGTGCCAAGAAAAAGTATTTACGTGAAGGAGGAAGCATAGAAAAGCCTTCTGTGAGTGAAATACTTGATATGACGTATAGGAATTCTTAGAGTCTCTTAGAAATTAGAAAGACGGTAGCCCACCCTAGTCTTGAAAGTACAGTTGAGAAGTCAAAAAGAAAAAAGAAAAAAAAAGATTTTCTACCTCATTTAATGTTATTTGAAATTTCAAATAAATTATCAAGACTTAAAAGCAAATTAAACCGATGGGAATTTAGAAAGTGCCTTTTCAGACAGCTTGTTTCTCCCCGCCTTACCTTTGGAAGCTGTTGTTACTGTCCTGGCAAAAGGTAATGGGACTCAGCATCGAAGGTGGGAGTCAGTCACACCTGGGCGTATTCTGAAGGCAGGGCCAACAGGATGGGCTGATGGGTAGACGAGGAAGGTGGCTCGGAGAGAGGCCCCTTGTGAGACGGAGGAGCTGTGGGCGAGCAGGTCTAGGGGACACGTCAGAGGGTGAAATCCAGACACGTTAAGTCCAAGGTGCATTAAGCATCTAAGGTGGGCAGACCTGCTGTGTAGGTGTTTGGAAATGTGTCAGGAGAAAGGTCTTAGTGGGGATGTGAGTTTGGGAATGCTCAGTGCACAGGTGGTACTTAAAGCCATGATATGGGGCATCATCCCCCAGGCAATGAACAGAGACAGGGAGGAGAGCGGCCCAGGACCAGCTCCGGATGCTCCAACACTGAGAGTGAATTTAAAGCCCAGGCTGACCTGGAGTCCAGTCCAACACTGCAGGGGCTCAGACCTCACGCGGCGCCGAGGCCCCGGCAGAGATGCTGTGCTGCCTGTTTAGAGCAGAGCTGTCGTGAGGGGAGGGTCGTCTCCCTGCTAAAGCCTTTCCAGAATCTGGCTCAGAAGGGTTTTGTGTTGTGTTGTGTTTTCTGGTGTTCCGTTTGTCCAGAGTTGCGTCTGATGGGGAAGTGAAGCGTAGAAGTGGGGCGGAGCCCGGGGGGGTTACGGAACATCGTTCTGTCTGCCGGGGAGAGCTCGAGCTGGTTTACTTTAAAATTGTTTATGGAAGTAAAATCGAATAAACCCTTGGGGGAGAAACATCTTGTTTTCTTCCCTCCCCCGTCAGCCAGCACTGTTCGTTTTCATTTACTTATGTATTAAGTCCCTTAACAATGAGAACCACTTGGTCAAGAAACAGATTTCCTTCGGCTTTCAAAAGTTAAATCGTTAGAGAGTTCCATCTTTTCCCTTTTCTCACGAAATTAAAAATGGAGGGTTTTGAAACATCTTTGTGTCTAAAACTGAAGTATTGCTCCTGAGACCAGAGCTGCCTCAATCAACCACGACCCCACGAGGGTCCTTCTCTGGGAGAGGACTTCTTGCAATTCCCACACCTGGTGGGTTTATCCGGCAGCCTTTCCATCAAGGACATACTGTGTTGACTCAACTTATAAATTACAGTCATAAGGTTTTGTTTTGTTTCCTTGAAAAGAATCACTAAAGGACTGTGTTTTGACCAGCTTTTTAAATGTCTGGCTTTAATGCCGCCCACACAGAGGTCAGAACTCGTGAGGGGCTGGGTTGTTTTTTTTTTCTCTCCTTTTCTTTTGTTTTTTAGAAAATGTCATCCAGCGGGCAGGCCCTTCAGCAATGGGCTGTGCTGATTGCTCAGGTGGAGCGTCCAGGTGGATGTCGGTTGTCTTAGGAGAGCAGCTCATCAGGATGAAGGGCTGTAAGAGGGATGCCGTCCAGGCTCTTCACTGTTACTTGGGAAGAGTAAACATTGTTGAGGCCAAGGGAAAGTTCTCAACGTAAACTCAGCAGCTTGGCGTGAAGCTTTGAAGGCCATTATTGTGAGATTCTGTTTTATTTTTAGGAGAGCAGATCTAGGGGAGGAAGAGGAAGCCCAGCTCTGAAGGGCGTCTCCGCTTCTTGTCAGTGGGGTACCGGAGGGGCTCTCATTTCGGGGGCCGAGAGCCTTGTTCGCTCGTTACATTTTTCTTACGGAAGTCGTGTTTCATGAGCACGCACAACCAAGCCTCCGGCGTGGCCGCTGCCCCACCTGCTCCCCATTCGAAGGGCCAGCCGGGGGCCTGGCGGACCCGCTCCGAGCCCATGGGGCCCCGTGGGTAGGGTCCTGGTCGGCGGGGCTGGCGCTCCGCGCAGCGGGGCCTGCTGCTTGCTCTGGGCTTTGCTGGCCTTGGAGGCATCTTGGCTGTCGGGGCAGTGGGTTGGCTGTGGCGTGACAGCGAGCCTTAAACGCCTGTTCCACAATGACCACAGCCACGCACTGTCGGACACTGGGTGGTGTCCTGGCCTGCACTCAGCTTTTATGTGCTTTCACTGTATTCAGTCAGCGGAGGCTCCTTCGGAGTCAGCAGGGAGATCCTTCTCTGGGTGACATCGCACGCCAGTCCCCAGAGGCCCCCGACTGCAGAGCCCACGTCCGGGAGGGCAGCTCAGGTAGGGTGGCCCCAGCCTGCTGGGCAGAGGCAGGTGAGATGGCCCGAGGCCCCTGTCCAGGTGCCCCTCTGTGTCTGGAGCCCTTCCCCAGGAGTCCTGGACGTTACTGTCATTGTGCCATGTGCTTTATCCCGGTCCGTACAGCAGGTGGGAGAGCCGGGCCACCGCTGGGGCGTGGGACCACCTGCCTGAGGTCGCACAGGGAGGGGAGGGAAGGAGGGATGGAGCTCTTGGTGGCCAGGTTCCTGCTGACAGTTGTACGTTCTATACATAGCGCCTCGCCATCCGCTCTGCACAAGTGTCTTGTCTGCTCCCAGTTTTCAGGCAGGAGTCTTCGGCATGAGGCCCAAAGGCACCCAAAAAGCAAGAAGGCCTGGGTGTTGGTAGCTTGCAGCCAAACTCCTGAGAAATTGTGTTCTCAGCTGACCACATGCGGACAGAATCCTGAGAAATTGAGAAGAACCGAGGCTTTTGTTCCTCTTTTTCCCGCCTCAGGTTCTCCAGGGCAGTGTAATGGCAGAATGTGCTGTTTCCATTCCCCTGGAACGTTCTCGTGCCCTGAGGGAGGTGAGGCTGCTGCCTGTGCGCCATCAGTGTGACCTCCCTGTCCCGGCGTGAGAGGCGGGCAGGTGCAGGAGCCGGTGTGGCCAGGCAGTGGGAGGGGGCCAACTGCAAGGCTCTTTGCTTCACACCTCCCCCCAACTCAGTGCAGGGGCTAATGTGCACCTTATGTGCAAAATTCAGACCAAAACCATGCCATTATTCATCATCTGCCGCTTTGCTTTCTGTTCGTTCAATTGTTTTTATTACTTTTAATGTTTTTATAAAACCAACTCCAAGTTTTTAGCACCAGACCACTCTTTTTTTCCCTTTATATGTTCTTTTGGGACCGTTTCAGGCCTTGTCTGCATCTCGATTAAAGAATACTCTGGGCATTGAAGGAACATATCTCAGTGTAATAAAAGCTATTTATGACAAACCCACAGCCAACATAATACTCAACGGTGAAAAGCTGAAAGCCTTCTCGCTAAAATCTGGAACAAGACAAGGATGCCCACTCTCACCACTTCTATTCAACATAATACTGGAAGTCCTAGCCACAGCACTCTGATAAGAAAAAGAAATAAAAGGTATCCAAATTGGAAGGGAAGAGGTAAAATTGTCATTATATGCAGATGACATGATACTATATATAGAAAACCCTAAAGACTCCACACAAAAACTATTAGAACTGATAAACGAATTTAGCAAAGTAGCAGGATACAAGAATTAACATACAGAAGTTGGTTGCATTTCCTTACACTAACAATAAAATATCAGAAAGGGAATGTAAAAAAAAATCCCTTTTAAAGTCACATCTAGAAAAATAAAATACCTAGGAATAAACCTGACCAAGTAGATGAAAGACTTATATTCTGAGAACTACAAAACATTTAATAAAGGAAATTGAAGACGATTCAAAGAAATGGAAAGATATCCCATGCTCTTGGATTGGAAGAATTAACATTGTTAAAATGGCCATACTGCCCAAAGCAATCTACAGGTTTAATGCAGTCCCTATCAAATTACCCATGACATTTTTCACAAAACTAGAACAAATAATCCTAAAATTTATATGGAACAATAAAAGGCCCAGAATTGTCAAAGCAATCCTGAGGAAAAAGAACAAAGCAGGAGGCATAACCCTCCCAGACTTCAGACAATACTACAAAGCTACAGTAATCAAAACAGTGTGGGGCTTCCCTGCTGGTGCAGTGGTTAAGAATCCACCTGCCAATGCAGGGAACACAGGTTCGAGCCCTGGTCCGGGAAGATCCCACATGCTGCGGAGCAGCTAAGCCCATGCACCACAACTACTGAAGCCCGTGCGCCTAGAGCCTGTGTTCCACAACAAGAGAAGCCCACACACTGCAATGAAGAGTAGCCCCTGCTCACCACAACTAGAGAAGCCTGTGCGCAGCAATGAAGACCCAACACAGCCAAAAATAAATAAATTTATAAAAGAAAACAACAATGTGGTACAAAAACATACATATGGCTCAATGGAACAGAATAGAGAGCCCAGAAATAAACCCACACACCTATGGTCAATTTTCAGCAAACAAGATAAGAATATACAATGGGAAAAATACAGTCTCTTCAGCAAGTTGTGTTGGGAAAGCTGGACAGCTGCATGTAAATCAATGAAGCTAGAACACACCCTCACACCATACACAGAATAAGCTGAAAATGGCTTAACGACTTAAATGTAAGACATGACACCATAAACTCCTAGAAGAAAACATAAGCAAAACATTCTCTGTTTTCTTAGGTCAGTCTCCCAAGGCAATAAAAACAAAAGCAAAAATAAACAAATGGGACCTAATCAAACTTACAAGCTTCTCTACAGCAAAGGAAACCATAAGCAAAATGAAAAGACAACCTAACGACCAGGAGAAAATATTTGCAAATGAGGCGACCGACAAGGGCTTAATTTCCAAAATATACAAACAGCTCATGCAACTCAACAACAGAAAAATAAAAGAACCAATTGAAAAATGGGCAGAAGACCTAAATAGGCATTCCTCAAAGAAGACATACAGATGGCCAACAGGCATATGAAAAGATGCTCAACATCGCTAATTATTAGAGAAATGTAAATCAAAACTACAATGAGGTACCACCTCACACCGGTCAGAATGGTCATCATTAAAAAGTCTACAAATAACAAATGCTGGAGAGGGTGTGGAGAAAAGGGAACCCTCCTCCACTGTTGGTGGGAATGTAAGTTGGTACAGACACTATGGAAAAACAGTATGGAGGTTCCTCAGAAAACTAAAAATAGAGTTGCCATATGATTCAGCAATCCCACTCCTGGGCATGTATCTGGACAAAACTAATTCAAAAAGATCCATGCATCCCAATGTTCATAGCAGCATCATTCACAACAGCCAAGACATGGAAACAACCTAAGTGTCCATCGACAGATGAATGGATAAAGAAGATGTGGTATACACACACACACACACACACACACACACACACACACACACTAGAATATTACTCAGCCATAAGAAAGAATGAAATAATGCCATCTGCAGCAACGTGGATGGACCTAGAGATTATCATATTAAGTGAAGTAAGTAAGAAAGAGAAAGACAAACACCATATGACATCACTTATATGTGGAATCTAACATACACAAATGAGCTTATTTATGAAACAAACACTCACAGACATAGAGACCAGAGCTGTTGTTGCCAGGGGGGAGGGGGCGTGAGGGAGGGATGGATTGGGAGTTTGGGGTTAGCAGATGCAAACTATTACATATTGAATGGATAAACAACAAGGTCCTACTGTAGAGCACAGGGAACTATATTCAATATCCTTTGATAAACCATCATGGAAAAGAATATGAAAAAGGATGTCTGTGTGTGTATAACTGAATCACTTTGCTGTACAGCAGAAACTGACACAACATTGTAAATCAGCTATACTTCATTTGAAAAAAAATTTTAAAAAAGAATGCTCTGGGCCTGGGAGAGAGTCTAAGGCTTCCACAATAGCGATCCAGCTTGTGTCTGTGTTAGCGTCTCTGAAGGGCCCAGCATAGGTCTCTGGAAAGACCGTGAGCAAACATGTGCAAAGCTTCATCCCCGAGTGCCTGTCCACACTTGTGGCCCCGTTTCCCAGCTGTGCCTCCGGGTTAGCACTGGGGCGGAAATGGTCAGATCGCTCTAAACGAGCAATATAGTCTTGTGTCTTTATCTTTGGTGCCCCTTCCCACCGTCACCCTGGGAACCCAGCGATGACAGGAGCATCATCTGTGGACTCCAGGAGCTGGCCATGCGGGGGGCAGAAGCAGGAGGGGTGACACCCCGCTCTGCATTGGGCTTCATGGAGCTCTCTCTAGCCTTTGTATTTAGACCTGTTAGTGAGTTTCTGTTGTGTTCGCGGGGACTGTGCCCCTTTGTCGTTATGAAGAGCCCTCTTTATCGCTAGTAGCGCTTTTGTCTTGTTCAGCATCAGTGCAGACACACCACCTTGCTTTAATTCAGTGTTTTTGCAACTTCCAGTCGTTTTGTGTCCTTATATATATTTCAAGTGTATCTCCTATAAGTAGCAGATAGTTGGATTTTGGATTTTGATCCCTCTGACAGTCTTGTCTTTTAATTGGAGTTTTTAGTCCTTTCCCGTTTAGCGCAAGTGCTGGTGGGCTGTTGGGGGTTATAACACTAGCGTCTCGCTGTCTGGGTTCTATTCGTCCCACCTGTTCCTTGTCCCGTCCTTTCGTGCTTCCTTTGAATTAAGTATCTCCCCAGCTGTTAGCTTGTTAATTAGAGTCTAATATAAATGAATACTCTTGTTTTCTCCTGGATAATGCACAGACCACTTCCCCTCGTCTCCCTTTTATGCTTTATTGTCATATGGTTTAATTCCCTTTTTATGTGTAAATGCTGCTGGACATCTTTTATTGTTTTTTTGCAATAAACATCCTTTAGATTTACCCGCACATTGTTATTTCCATTTTGACTCATTTCTTACCTTTTCATTTTTCCCCCGAGACTGTTTCCCCAGTTCTCATCCAACTTGTGTATTTCTCTTAGTGCCAATTTGTTGGCAATGAATTCTATCCTTTCATTTGCCTGAAAAAACCTTTTATTTCACTTTCATCTTTGAAGAGCGTTTTCACTGAATAGAGACTTCCAAGTTGACGGTTACTTTCTGTGCTCATGCGTCGTCATTTACTCGTCTTCTGGCCTCCACTGTCCCTGGAGAAACAGCAACTGTTGGTCTTATTGTTGCTTTTCGAAGGCATCTTGACCTTGTCCTCTAGTTGCCTTGAGGATACTCAAGCCTGGCTTGAGCCTGGGTGGGGCTTGTGCCTCTTCCCGAATCTGTAGCTTCGCGTCCGTGTCAGTTTTCTTGCGCCCCGTCTTCTCTCCCCACCCTGGATGTTTCCACATGTCCTGTGTCCCCCTTTACACTCTTTCCCATATTTTTTATCCTTTTTCGTTCCCTGAGCTTCAGTCTGGACATAATTCTCTTGGCCTTCCTTCCAGTTCACTAAGTCTTTCCCCTGCTTTGAAAATCTATTCTGCTTTCAACTCCACCGATTGAATTTTAATTTCAGTTATTGTATTTTGTTGTGTATGAACAGATACGGAGATATTTAAAGTCCGTAGCTGATGTTTTCATCCTCCGAAAAGGATCTAGTTTTGCTCTCTGGCAGGCAGTTAAGATAGGGCAGATGGCCTTGATCGAGGCTGGAATTGAGCTGGAATAGAGCTGGGGTTCTGTCTTCTGTGAGAGAGCTGGTGAGCGTCCAGATCTCTGTGCTGCTGGGCAGCAGCCCTTTGGGATCCTCCCTGGAAGTCTGGGCTGTTTATCAGAGGCCCTCTTCCTCGGCGCCCTGACCCCCAGCCCCATGCCTCTGGCAGGAGCCCGGCGTGGACGCCGCCTGCAAAGCCATCGTTTCTCCTGGCTGGTTCAGCCTCTGGCCTCCACACTGCTTGGGGGAGGAGGGTCAGAGAGCGTCTGACTCATTCTTAGGGCTCCTGTTCCTTCCTGGCACCTGGCCCTACAGCCCCAGGCTGCCTTGTTAAATAAACTCCAGTGCCTTCAAATAGATGTTCTGGTGTGTTTCATCAAAAATTTCTAGTTGCTTTCAGCAGGTAGGTTGGTCTACAGCAAGGAACTTGACTATCACTGAGAGCAAGAAAAAAAGTGAGTATTTTATTTGGAACTAAATTCAGTATGAAGTTCACAGGTCATAAATTTTGCCCTGAGCCGCAGTGTCTGTTCCAAATGAGAGTGCATCGAAATAGCAGTGGACTTGAAGTTGGGAAGGGTAGCTTTTGTCAATGGCTCTACCGCTTACTCCCAGACTCCCACCACTTCCCAGAAGGTGGAAGTAATCTCTCTAAACCCTGGACTTGTGATCTACGAAACAATGCCTGCCCTGCCCATCTTACACATTGTTCTTAGGCTCAGATGTCTATGAAAGGACTTCATAAACTGCCAATAACGACACAAATCTAGGATGTAATTGTATTGTTGTTGTATGTGCCTAGTGGCATGTGAGTTTGTGAAATCGGCTTTGAGTAGAGAGTGAACCATTATTCTGTTGAGCTTTGCTCCCGACGTGTAGGTGGCGTGGAGAGCAGACATTCAGCCTCCCGCGTGTGACACCTGTTACACTGAGGGGCACCTGGGTCTTCTCACTGCAGCGCGAATTGGAGGGTTTCATTATTGACCAAAAGCAGTTGGAGAAACACCTTTGAAACAGCAATCCTACCTATTTCACAAGAAATCAAAGCAATTCAAATGGGGTCAGCAGAGTATTGCTTTGTTCTGTGGGTCTGAGCAAACCATCCTGTTTGAGCCACACTTTTAAATGAGTTGCTTCACCATCACCATGGAACCATTAAAAAAAAAAAATCTTTTGTATATTTTAGGAAATAGCCAAAGCAGTATAAAATGTGTTTCAACCTCGTCAGTCATTTAGGCCCCCATTTCACCGTTTCTGAGACAGTGTGACCTCAGGGATTCCTTTTAACTTTTCTTTTGAGCTTGACAGCAGCAGTGTTGTCAGTGGACGTACCCACACTCTTACCCCAGAACATCTGCCTGCTCACTCGTGGAACTGACCCGTCCACACGTACTCTGAGGTGGTAAGTGCTAGTGATGGAATCTGCAAGAACCCAGATCCCCTTTTCAATCTGTAAAATTAAAAGTACAGACTTAAAATAACACTCATCTTTTTTTTATTTTTTATACAGCAGGTTCTTATTAGTTATCTGTTTTATACATTATGAGTATATATATGCCAATCCCACCACCGTCAACACTCATCTTAACTATGTTGGATCAACCATGATTTCCTCCATCTGACGGTGATGAGAGAAGAGAGAAAATTCATGTCTTTGGAAATTCAGTCTGTTAAAAAAGGAAATATCCCAATAGGAATATCGCACTTGGATTCAAAATTTTCTGTTATTCAGTGTTGGTTTCTTTTGATTCTTGCGTTCTTTTATTCATTCTGCAAGGATTTGAGCGCTTGCCGTGTGACAGGTATTTTTCTGGTCACTGCGGAAACAGCAATGAACAAAACTGATAAAAAAAATCTCTGCCTTTATAGAGCTTACAGTGAGGGAGTGAAAGTAGAAGAGAATAAAATAGATGATCAAATTATATGGAATAAGACAACGTTAAATGCAATAGAGAGAAAATAAGGATGGAGGTCACGGAGTGTGCAGGTCAAGGTCGAGGGTCCAATAATAAACAGGTGGTGAGCACAGCAAAAGGAACAACCAGCAAAATGAAAGAACAACCGACAGGAAATATTTGCAAATCATGTGTCTGATAAGGGGTTAATACCCAAAACATATAAAGAACTCATGTAACTCAATCGCAAAAAAAAAAAAATAATAATCGTATTAAAAAATGGGCGGAGGGGCTTCCCTGGTGGCGCAGTGGTTGAGAGTCCGCCTGCCGATGCAGGGGACACAGGTTCGTGGCCCCGGTCCGGGAAGATCCCACATGCCGCGGAGCGGCTGGGCCCGTGAGCCATGGCCGCTGAGCCTGCGCGTCTGGAGCCTGTGCTCCGCAACGGGAGACTCCACAACAGTGAGAGGCCCACACACCGCAAAAAAAAAAGGGCAAAGGACCTGAATAGACATCTTTCCGATGAAGACATACAGATGACCAACAGGTACATGAAAAGGTGCTCAACATCACTAATCATCAGGGAAATGCAAATCAAAACCACAATGAGATACCTCACACCTCAGATTGGCTTTCATCGAAAAGACCAGAGATAACAAGTATTGGTGAGTTTGCGGAGAAAAGGGAACCCTTGTGCACTGTTGGTGGGAATGTAGACTGGTGCAGCCACTCTGAAAAATGCATGGAGTTCTCTCCAAAAATTAAAAATGGAACTACCATAGAACCCAGCAATTCCACTCCTGCGTATACATCCAAAGGCAACGAAATCACTGTCTCAAAGAGATAATCTGAACCCCCGTGTTCATTGCAGCATATTTATAATAGCCAAGACATGGAAGCAACCTAAATGTCCATTGATGGATGAAAGGATAAAGAAAGCGTTACACTCACACACACACACACACACACACACACACACACACACAATATGGGATGTTCAGCCGTAAAAAGAAAGAAATCTGCTATTTGTGACTACATGGATGGACCTTGAGGGCATCATGCTAAGTGACATAATTCAGACAGAGAAAAACAAATATTGTATGATCTCACTTATATGTGGACTCTTAAAAAAAAAAACTCATAGAAAAAGAGATCAGATTTGGTTACCAGAGGCAGGGGTAGAAGGCGGAGGAATTGGATAAAGGTGATCACAAGGTACAAACTTCCATTTATAAGATAAACAATTTCTGGGGATGTGATGTAGTTAACACTGCCATGCGGTACATTTGAAAATTGCTAAGAGAGTAGATCCTTCCTGAACTGTCTCCTGTATCCTCCAGTAGTTAGATGCATGTCGTTTTATATAAACAACACGATACTGCAGTTGCTGTTGGGCAGCCTGCTTTTTTCACTCAGTACTACATAGGGAACATTTTAAATCTAGCTTTCTTTTTAATTAATTTATTTTTGGCTGCGTTGGGTCTTCCGTTTGCTGCACGCGGGCTCTCTCTAGTTGCGGCGAGCGGGGGCTACTCTGTTGTGGTGCACGGGCTTCTCATTGCGGTGGCTTCTCTTGTTGTCCCTGGGTCAATCGATATTTGATGGGTGTTTTTTTTTAAAGGCCAGTAGTGTCTGTCATTGTTTCAGAAATTCAGAATCTACGCATTAAACCAACCTGATTAACTGCATTCAAAACCTCTTGATTCTTATTACCATCTACTTGACAGGAGAGTTTGAAGTACCTGCTGCAATTTTGTGACACCTGCTTATTTCTGAGTGTTAGCTGGATATGTTTGAATACAGTGATTTGGGGAATAGAAATTATATTGTGTACCCTTATTAGCATAGAATGACTCTCTGGCATTGCATCTAGTGTTTTCCTTTTCTCTATATGTTTTACTTTCTTAAAAAAAATTTTTTTTCCACACCGCACAGCATGCGGGATCTTAGTTCCCTGACCAGGGATCGAACCCGCGCCCCCTGCATTGGGAGCACAGAGTCTTAGTCGCTGGACCACCAGGGAAGTCCCGTTTTTGTCTTCTATGAGTTTCATTTTTTGGGTGTCATTTTGATTTAGGTTTGCCTCTTGTAAGCAACCTAGTGGTGTATTTTTATTTTTAGATCAACGTGACAGTCTGAAGTTTAATAGGACAAAACTATTTTCGTGTTTGGTCTTTAATTTTTTTATGTCATTCTACTTCTTCCTGCTTCCTTGCTTTTTCTACCATTTTCATTCTTATCTTAATGTAAAATGTGTTCTACTTTGTTGGTCCTTAGTTTTGTTAGTTTTTTTTTTCTCCAGGGGTTAAGAAAGTTTGTTTTCTACATTTAATTCAACTAGTTGCAATTTTTCGTGTTTACAAAAATTCAACAAAAACATTGAAAATTAGAGAAATGTTGGTTTAATGCTAAGAATAAATACCAAGAATAAAACAATATATATTTTAAGGTGAAGAATGAATATGTTTATACTTTCTCCCACCCACTTTCTGGTTTTATTGATTTATCTGGAGTTAGATACTGTTTATTGTTAAAATTATATTTTATGTAATTATTTAACAAAATTATATTTTATATAAGTATCTTCTTTTAAGAAATTTTTCATTTGTATAAACATATTTACACACGTCTACTAGGCTATACTGCTGAAGTAGTTTTAATGCATCCTAACATTTCATGTCATAAGTTGAGTTCTTGGGTTGGTTTATTTAGTTATTTATTTCGAGAGTAGATCCTCACGTGGTTTTTCAGATGGCTCAGATAATTGAAACACTTTCCTGGCTTGCTTACCTGAGAACTACTTTCCATTCCCTTCATACGAGAATGGTAAATTCACAGCGCATAGAATTGTTGCGGCGGGTCTGTTTTTCCTTTGAAACTCTGTATACGTTGTTCCACTGTTTTCTGTTTAGTTCTGTCACTGAGAAGCCTGAAGCCATTCTGATTTTGTTCGTTTATTTTACTCTATCAGTTAGGATACTTAAAGCAAAAAAGACATTAAATTGTTTAACATGGAGTCTGGAGGTCGTCCTCTAAGGCTGCTTCAACTGGACTGGGAACTCTTTCTGATTCCCTTACCATCCTCTTCCGCATTTTGGGTTCTCTGCCTCATCCTTTTTGCCTCGTGTGGTTGCAAGAAGGCTGCCATAGCTCCATGCATCATGGTCACTTTCAAGGCAGGAAGCAAGGGGGTCAGAAATGGCGTTTTCTTTAGAGACTCTCTGCTTTTATCAGCAAAATCCATCTTTTCTGGACGCCCCCTGCAGACTTTCTGTTACTGTTCATTGGCCAGAACTAAGTCATGGTTATTTGTGACCATGACAGGGTCTAGGGAAAGGAGTTTGTCTTTGGCCAAGCAGGACTTGCCTCTGGGGCTCTGCAATTCACCGAAAACATCTGTAAGAAAGGACCGAGAGGGGAATGATTTTTGTGTTGCCAAGATAGGTGTACTCTTCTTCAGGTGTGTACAGAAGAAATTCCACGATGTTACAGAGTCAGAAGCACCGAACATACATCGGTAACTGTCAGTGTCGGGGAGCGTTTATCAAATAACCTTATCATTCTGTCATTAACTAGAAGTTAATTTTTTTTTTCCTGATAGTCCAAAAGGATGCAGTTACACTTGACATGAGCAAAGTCTAAAGGAACCAAACATCATCCTGGCTTTTGTTGGAGTGGATGAGATCATGCCATGCCAAGTCAAGTGCTGGGTGTTTGTTTGTTTCTTTCTATGAACCCTGATAGGCTGGGGCCAAGGAGGGGAGTTAAAGTAGTGACTCTTTTGCTTCCAGTTTACATCCTGTATCAATACTTATCCAGTGACAGGATGATCTGTTTGCCTTTCGTCCTTGTGAGGAAATGGGTCCAATGCAACCTTTGATTACCAATAACAGTGTCATTAAGTGAAAAGTTGATCTTTGTACAACAAGCAAAAACATAGAGCAGGGGCTTCCCTGGTGGCCCAGTGGTTAAGAATCCCCCTGCCAATGCAGGGAACACAGGTTCGAGCCCTGGTCTGGGAAGTCCCACATGCCGCAGAGCAACTAAGCCCGTGTGCCACAGCTAGTGAGCCCACGTGCCACAACTACTGAAGCCCGTGTGCCTAGAGCCTGTGCTCCGCAACAAGAGAAGCCACCGCCATGAGAAGCCCACGCACTGCAACGAAGAGTAGCCCCTGATCACCGCAACTAGAGAAAGCCCATACGCAGCAACAAAGACCCAACACAGCCAAAAATAAATAAAAATAAAATAAATTTATTATTTAAAAAACAGCAACATAGTGCAGTTAACTGTCTTTGAAAAGTACCCAGAAGCATCATCCTTGGCAGTATGTCGGCGTCCTTAAAAGTCAGAACCACTGCTAAGTGGCCACACAAAGTCAGTTATTTGACTCGGGTTTGCAGGGAGGACTGAAAGAGAAAGACGCAGGGCAGAGAAGAAAGCCCCTGACTGAGTCCCAGAGGGGCTCTGTTGAGACAGCAGGGAGCACGTCTCTTCACAGCAGTGCACAGAGCAGCTTGGAAACCCCAGTGCGCGGTCCGGAAGGGAGACTGAGGCTCCGAGAGACACCCCGAGTCTGGGGGTGGGGGCAGGGACCCGCGGCTCTCATCATCCCGAGAGGGCGGCTCCCGGCATCGGCATCAGGAGGGATGAGAGGCTCAAGCGCTGGGTGGCCTCTCTCTGCACTGACCCCACCCCCGGCGGTGAGCCGGGGGTCCTGCCTGAAGTGAGCTTGGAGGGATTAGGAAGTTCAGATGGCCTCATCCATGGCTGTTATTTTCACAACTTTCAATAGCCCTTGACTCTTGAAAAAGTTTTCAGTTAAAATTTAGTGTCTGTAAAACTGGAGGCAAAAGGGCAGGTGATGCTTGTTGCAGGAGAAAACATCTCTCACCAAAAGGTGCTGGCTGAAAGCAGCAAGTGGAAACCTGACGTCCGCCCCCTCGGGGCGAGGGGAGGACCCTGTGTGTTCAGGGTGGTGTGTGCTTTCCATGGCTGGTGCTGCAGTGACTGCGCAGCAATGAGCCCGTGCTCGGGACTGGCCGCTGTCCTTCTAGCCTCTGGACCCCTTGGCTTTTCCAGGGGATCGGAGGACTTCAAAGGGAGAGCAGTAAATACGACAGGCTCCCGTTTCTGGTGTCTCGGGAAGGGTAGGTCCTTGGTTTAAGAAGACACTCCTGTGTCAGACACAGCACAGGGCACCAGAACGCGACTTCAGACCGAGAATTTCAGAGTGAGACAGACCTGCCGTGATTCCTGGGGCTTGCTGAAATCTCCTGACAACTGGGTTTTTAAGAAGCTTAATTTCAGATGGGTCCTGCAGAGGTTTTAAAATATCTTAGGATTTGGTTCTCTTCCATTTTAAAAGACCTCTGTAGTATAAGCTCTTTAGCTATTAGGACTGATCAGAAATTAGTTGATTAGATGGAATATTATGTCATCATCACTGTTTGAAGGATTATTAAGAGTGTATTTTAATTAAATGAACATTATACAACAGCTGCTAGCCTTCTTTTTTTTCCTTCCTGCTTTGTTTCAATTTTAATTCCATTTCCAACTCCCATTTTATCCCCCGGCCCGCCCATCCTCCCCAGACCCTCCAGAGCAAGCGTCCCATGGAGATGGCAGTGTGAAACCGACCCCTTGTTTTCCTTGTGGTCGGAGCAGAGGTACCTGAGGTCGAGGCTCTGAGGATTCTTCCTGCTCGGAAGAGCAGAGAGGGGTGGCCAGGTTCAGGTGCACGGCCCGTTGCTGTGAATCCAGCCTCCAGCTATGACTTGGTCTCCTTCCAAAGGGCCCTGAGCGCTGGGGCCTTATTCAAAGGCCTTAGGCCCGACTCTCTAGGTGGGAGGGCTTGAGGGGTGCAGCCCAGGGAGGGAGCTTCTAAAGCTCAGACCCCCAGGCATCACCCAGACCTACTGACGTGGGCAGAGCACAGGCATCTGCATGTTAATAACATGCTGTTGGGAGAGTCTGGCACTCACCAACTGTCCGAGCTTTGTGGTGACCGTGAGTCCATGCCAGGGCAGCTGGCAAAGCAGGGCGTTCCCTGCTGAGGAGTCTGCCCAGCCCATGGTTGGCTCCACAGCTTGTATGGGAAGCTCCACCTCCTGTGGGGACAGCTGTGTCCGGCTACCAGGGCACAGTCACTCAAACAGCAGACCTGCCCCTTTCTTCCTTTGAAAAGGAAATCATGTCAGCATTCCCTGGGGGTGAGGGCAAGGGAGCAAAAGGTGCATTCGGGGCCTCATCTGGGTCACCTGCTGCTCAGAGCCTGCATCCCAGGGTCCCTGTGTGGTAACACCCCTACACACACACCTCCATGTACAAGCAGGGGGCAGAGAGCCTGAGAAGTGACAGTCTGCTTTGATCGGTTCTTTACTTTTTTTTAATTTATTTAATTTATTTATTTTTGGCTGCGTTGGGTCTTAGTTGCTGCACGTGGGCTTTCTCTAGTTGTGGCGAGCAGGGGCTACTCTTTGTGGCAGTGCTCGGGCTTCTCATTGCGGTGGCTTCTCTTGTTGTGGAGCACGGGCTCTAGGCGTGAGGGCTCAATAGTTGTGGTATGCGGGTTCAGTAGTTGTAGCACACGGGCACAGTAGTTGTGGCACACGGGCTCAGTAGTTGTGGCTCGCGGGCTCTAGAGCGCAGGCTCGGTAGTTGTGTCGCACAGGCTTAGTTGCTCCGCGGCATGCAGGATCTTCCTGGACCAGGGCCCACGCCCATGTACCCTGCACTGGCAGGCGGATTCCTAACCACTGCGCAACCCAGGAAGCCCTCTTTTGGCTTTTGAACCCTCCTGGCCCCACCGTCTGAGCTTGACCCCCACACGAGCCCTTTTGGTTTGTCTCACCTGGACTGAGGGTACACGTGGAGACTGGCACCTTTTCAGGTGCTGGGTCTGCTGGAGAGACCGAGGTCAGAGCAGCCCAGAGCTCTGTTTGCTGTCCATCTCCCCAGGCACCGCCCTACGTGTGTACCTTGGTGCAGGGTAGAGGCAGGTGCCACGTCGCTCTGTCCCAGAGTTAAAGCTACTCATTACACCTACTGGCACCTCTCCCCGGTTCACCCTACCTTCCTCTCTGTTGAGTACAGAACTGCCTTTGTTTCTCCAGTGATTGAATTCAGTTGGATTTAAAGCCGTAGGGCAGCTCTGTGAATCAAGAAGTTACAAAGAAAAACAAAAAACCAGGGTAAACCTCAAAATAGAAGGAAGGACGTAATGAAGGAAAAAGAAAAAATTAATGAACTAGAAAAATAAACAATAAGAGGATAATATAGAGCTTGATTTTCAAAAATTAGAAATCTCTAAGAATACTGATAAAAATAAAAACTACAATTAAAAAATATCAGGAAGGCTTCCCTGGTGGCTCAGTGGTTAAGAATCTGCCTGCCGATGCAGGGGACACAGGTTCAATCCCTGGTGTGGGAAGATCCCACGTGCCGCAGAGCATCTAAGCCCGTGTGCCACAACTACTGAGCCTGCACCCTAGAGCCCGTGAGCCACAACTGCTGAGCCCACGTGCCACAACTACTGAAGCCCACACGCCTGGAGCCCGTGCTTGGCAACAAGAGAAGCCACCGCAATGAGAAGCCCGCGCACCACAACGAAGAGCAGCCCCTGCTCGCCCCAACTAGAGAAAGCCCACGCACAGCAATGAAGACCCAACGCAGCCAAAAATTAATTAATTAATTAACTATAAATAATATCAGGAATAAAAGAGCAAATGTAACTATAGGTAGAGTTTGTAAGGATCGTAAGAAAATTGTAAGCATACTTTTATGCAAATATAATACACTTAAAAACTTATATGGAATGCTTAATTTTCTAGGAACATGAAAATTACCAGAGTCATTCAAGAAATAGAAAACTATGAAGACATACAATCCATGAAAGACATTTTCAGCGATAAAAGCTTTGCCTTCCCGGGTTCACAAGGCTCAAGTGGGTTTGCATAGAGCACAGACTGTTTTAGAGAATTTGTAGGAAAAGAGGGAGAGCTGCCCTGTTTGCTTCTTGAGAACAGGAGTGCCTTGCTGTGAAACTGGAAAAAGAAAGTAGAAGAACAGAAAATTGTAGATCAATGACTGTTATGGTTATAGATTGAAAAAATTCAAAGCCAAATACTAGCATATCTAACAGAGCTATATTTGTTTTAAAAAAAGCCATAGCCAAGTAGAGTTTATTTTAGGAATGCAAGAATGATAGAACAGCAGGAGATGTATTAATATAGTATTCTTTCTCAACGGATTAAAGGAGAAAAGCTATATGATCCCCCTAAGAGATGCAAGGGGAAAAAAAATCATAAAATTTAGCACTTGTAAGGGAATTTCCTTAACCTGATTAAAGGTGTCTGTAAAACATCTGTGGCAAACATTACACTTCATGAAAATCTAATTGCATTCACCTTGAAGATGGGACCAGGGCAAGGGTGCTCTCTACCACCTTTTTTATTGCATGTTGTGTTGCACGCCATGAGCGGTGCCTTATTAAGACAAGAACCGCAGACGTAGAAGTGTAAAGCAAAGGACAAAATGTGGATGAACTGATGAATGGAAAAATCCAAGAGAACCTACACATTCTCAGAACTAAGAGAGCTCAGTGAGGTCGCTGAGTGCAGGGTCCACAGCCACAAGCCAGGGCCAGCAGTAGCCTGTGAGCAAATGTAAGAGGAGAGACCGCGTGCACTGTAGCAACAGGGCTGTGAGGCCCTTAAGAGCAAATGCAGCACAAGATGTGTAAGGCTTTTATGGAGAAAATTAGATAATCACAAAACACAACTGAAGGACGTTGAAAAAACAATATTATAAAGAAATGATTATAATAATTCCCTTCAAATTAATCTATAAATTGAGGGCAGTATCATACAGTGCTTAAAGACCTGATCCTTAAATTCATAAGGAAAAGCAGATGGCCACAAATAGCCCGTGAAGTCTTGAGGAACACCGCATGGGGATCAGCTTACCCGTCAGATGTGAAGGTCTACTTCAGAGCCACAGCCAGGCAGCAGTGGGGGACGAGTACAGAGAGACGCACAGAGCAGGAGGGGACCAGGGGTCAGCGTACACACATAAAATGTGGTGTGACAGCAGTGACAGCACAAGTCGGCAATGACGTAGCAAACGGTTAAACGACACTGGGACAACAGGCTAGCCATATGGGAAAAAATGAGATTACTTAGTCATACCATTCATAAAAATATGTCTAGGCAGGTAGATGGGTAACCTCAATGTTAAAAGCATTTGTAAAAGTTAAAATATTTGGAAGAAAATCTACTAAATTATATTAGAGACCTTAGGTTAGAAACCCTTTTTCTGAACATTACCCCAGGGCCACAGTTTGAGAAACCAAAATTTAAAAATACGTTTGACAGAAGACATCTTAAACAGAATTACAGGGTCTGCCACAGACTTGAAAATTTTTGCAGTGCATATGGCTGACAAAGGATACTATCCAGAATATATAAATTCCTATCATCAAATAATGATGGGGCTTCCCTGGTGGCGCAGTGGTTGAGAGTTTGCCTGCCAATGCAGGAGACACGGGTTTGAGCCCTGGTCTGGGAGGATCCCACATGCCGCGGAGCAACTGGGCCCGTGAGCCACAACTACTGAGCCTGTGCGTCTGGAGCCTGTGCTCCGCAACAAGAGAGGCCGCGATAGTGAGGCCCGCGCACCGCGATGAAGAGTGGCCCCCGCCCGCCTCAACTAGAGAAAGCCCTCGCACAGAAATGAAGACCCAACACAGCCAAAAAAATAAATAAATAAATTTATTAAAATAATAACAATAATAATGATGTAAAAACCTAACAGAAAGTGGACAAGGGTATGAGCAGGCAGTTAACAGAAGAAACTATCTAATCATCTCATAAACATATGAAAAGATGTGTGCCCTCGCTAGTCATCAGGGAAATGAAAATTAGAATAATAAGAGGCTGTTTCATACCAACCTGGTGGGCAAAATGTAAAAATCTGATGCTATCAAGAGATGGTTAGAATATGGAGCCGTGTGAACCCTTGTGGATGAGATGAAGCTGGGAACAGCCTTTGGAGATCAGCTTGCTGAAGCCAGTAAATCTAGTAGTCCTCCCTGTGGGCAAATGATGCAGAGAAACCTTCTCACATATGTAAAAAGACAGTGTCCATGGCTGCGTTATTCCTAACAGAGAGAAACTGGCCATCAGCAGAAAGGGATTGGATGTGGTGTGTTCCTACAAGGGGCAGCTGTGCAGCAGTGGGTGTGAATGAAACAGAGCCGTGCATGTCAAGACAGGTACCTTCCCAAAGGCGGAGAAGCAAAGCACAGTGCATTGTCACCCATACACGTTTTGAATATATGCAGAACATGGCTCTGTGTTATTTGTGAAGATGTACACATGTAGTTCGTTGAAGACATACATAGGAATACTGATTTACCAAATTTAGGGTAGTGGTTACCGCTGGTGCAGATGGGATTTGAGGTGGGAAGGACATCCCAGGCCTACAACTATTACATGTCAGGTTTTGTTTCATTTTAAAATCTGAATCAGGGACTTCCCTGGCGGTCCAGTGGTTAAGAATCTGCCTTCCAATGAAGGGGGCGCGGGTTCGATCCCTAGTCAGGGAACGAAGATCCCACATGCCGCAGGGCATCTGAGCCCACGTGCCATGACTACTGAGCCCACGCGTGCGCCTCAACTAGAGAGAAGACCACAATGAAGAGCCCCACGTGCCGCAATGAAGACCCAGTGCAGCCAGAAAAAAAACCAGTTCTTTGTGGCACTCTCAGTAACAGTAAAATAAAACTTTGAAACATGCTGAGAGAAAAATCTACATCAAATGCCAAGGTTGCAAAATATTAAGATTTGAAAAAGCTGAGTGGAGGGTGCATGGGCACTTGTATAACATCTTATAGGTTTTTTTGTTTTGTTTTGTTTTTTTTGCGGTACGCGGGCCTCTCACTGTTGTGGCCTCTCCCGTCGCGGAGCACAGGCTCCGGACGCGCAGGCTCAGCGGCCATGGCTCACGGGCCCAGCCGCTCTGCGGCATGTGGGATCCTCCCGGACCGGGGCACGAACCCGTGTCCCCTGCATCGGCAGGCGGACTCTCAACCACTGTGCCACCAGGGAAGCCCCATCTTCTAGGTTTTATGTTTGAAATATCTTGCACACGTAACCACGATGATGGGGGTGACGACCTGGGAAAAACAGGCCACAGGACATTCGTTACCACACTGAGTTGATCACGACCCAAGACTTGATCCTTAGCTTTGTGAACCCAGGGAAATACATTTTTATTTTTTTTGCTTGTTTATTTTTTTTCCCCATGCTTTGCTTTGCTTTGTTTTGTTGTCAGCAAATCGAAGCTAAATTTTCTCTCAGGGGCAGACTCAAACTAAAATCATAGGCTGAATGAATCCAGAATGCCAGTTTAATAATTTGCAAAGAGAAATGCATGTGACAGCAACCGGAACCTTGAAAAACCGTGACTGATCCTGGCGTCTCCCCTTGAGGTGTCTCCTGGGAAGCTGAGACATGGTGGGAAGACCTGCTGTGGCTGCGCAGTAAGAAGTCACTGCCGTGGAGACTGACACTCAGGGTCCCCATTTGCCAGAGGTTTCCTCCTACGGGGGACTCCAGAGCATGGTCAGAACGCGGGCTGGGTATTGAATGCTTAGGGTCGTGGGGTCTACACACCGCTCTCTGGGGACCCTGCTGGCTTAGAGGGGTGGGAAAGATGCCTAGGTAACCCCCACAGGCACTGTTGGCACACAGCTGCCACATGCGTATGGTAACCCTCATTAGGACGACAGGGACCTTTCCAGTATTCAGAGTCCTTCTTCGCTATTTGATTGTCCCAACAACCTGCCAAGATTGTAAGGGCCAGGCCTCCCCGGTGGTCCAGTGGTTAAGACTGTGCTTCCACTGCAGGGGGCGCGGGTTCGATCCCTGTTCGGGGAACTAACATCCCACATGCCACACAGTGCAGTCAAAAAAAATTTTTTTAATTTAAAACAAAAAAGAATAACAAATTAAAAAGAAAAGATTTACAGGGATGAAGTGCCTCGGATCACTCAGTTACCAAGGCTACCACAGGCCGGATGAGCTGGGGTGGGGCTGGGGAGGCACCCTGGGGGCGTGGCGTAGAGGGTGTGTTTCTGTGCCCCTCTCCACACCACGGAGCAGCCTTCCACCATGTTAAACGGAGCCTCTCGCTTCCCAGTCTGAGGACGTGTGTTTGATTGTGTCATCAGTGTCTCGACCAACCGCAAGTGTAGCATCTGCATCAGAGACAAGCCTCCCCGGGTTCGTTCTGCACCCCGAGGGCTCAGGAGCTCCCTGCACTTGATGTCCGCTGATGCAGAATCCAGCTTTGATGGCCATCTAGTCTCAGAGAAATGTAAAGCTAAATTAGAGATTTAAAAAAAATCACTGTGTCCAGTTTTTTCAAGTCCCCATTTGACTGGACAGGGAGTTACCAGAATGACCCTTGGAAACCCAAGTGAACTTGACCCAAAGCCCATCTTCAGCATCACGCTGCTTCAGCCGCGTCAGCCGGGAGGGAGAACAGAGCTGACTGCAGACTCTCCTTGATGCCGACTCCAGATAAACCCCAGCTTCTGTCAGTTCCCAAAGAAGCTCAAGATGAAGGTGCCCCCGGCAGCCGGCTCCCCTGGCAGGTTTCTATAGCAGGCGGGTGTTCTTCCCCCAGCTCCGGAGCAGAGAATTCTGCTTGGCAGGGACAGTGCTCTTTACATGCAAGATTTATTCTGTTTCTTTTTAAAGAAATTCTTCAAATACCACCCTCCCCTTTTATCTTGGCACAGTGTGTGGACTTAGGATCCGAATTCATATACTAAAGCTGTAACACTCAGACTCACGGGGTATAAGATACTCCTCAGTCTTTACTTGTCATCCCTCTTTACCTTAGGAATGGGATATACCTGTGAAATTTCCTCATTGCCAGTTCCTAGCAAAACTAGGTGCCTGATGCCCTGTGTTATGGAATTTTAATAAAACGATGTGAATGCAGCAGCCCTGTGTGTTCTGAAAAATGTTTCCAGAGCCCCTTGAGAATTCCAAGTGCTTGGAGATGGGGCTTCCTGCAGAGAAACAGAAAATGCGAGAATAGGACCTGATTGGATCGGCTGAGTTTACTATGATTTGAGCCTGAAAAATGCTTCCTTCTCTCCTTTTGATTCTCACGTGGCCTCTCCAGCCCGAGCTCGGCTCAGCCCTCGCCACTGGGTGGGTTGGGGCCTGATTGCAGAGGGCGTCCCATTCTGGGGTTCTTACTTCATTAGCATTACAAGATTGGGTTCTTGGGAATGACATTCGTTGGTAAATTGTTTACAGTTGAACCTTGCAGCGTCTTACTTATTACTTCCTTAATCTAACAATTGGCGGATTCTTGAAATTAAAAAACAACAACAACAAAAACCCAGCCTTATCAGTCTACTTGTCGTTAAATACTTAGCCGTCAGGAGCTATAATGATCAACAACAGTAATTCCGGAATTCTTTCTTTTCCCAAACAACAGCAACTGGTATATTACGTTGTTTTCTCGTGGTTAATTAAAATCCAGCTATCCACATAACTGACATAAACAAAAGAAGCCCATTTTGTGATCTGACCTAATTGCTTTTTAATTTTGCTGCTTTTCTTGTTCATTTTCAAAATTTGCTCTGAAGTAGTTTTACCAGTCACGAGGGAAAATCAGTGTCTGTTGACTGTCTTCCTCTGAGGCGCAGCTGAGCACCAAAGATTTTTTTTTTAATCTTTCTCCTTTTCCTACTGATTTCCCATGTAAGATAGACACCTTTAATTCTGGGAGCAGATCACTTACAGCTGTGGTCAATTCCATTAAAAGCTAAGGAGTAAAACAAGTTCTTGAAAATGTATTGGCCCCATGGAAGGTTTTCCAGCTTCTCCAGTGGAAACCACTGAAGTGATACCTGTGCAGGGACCCCCAGATGGTGAGTGCAGCCTGGAGGGACCACGTCCTGGGCGCCGGCTGGTGTTCCCTACCCTACTGCAGGCAAGACCGTCACCTTCTCCACCTTGGGTATAAAATTACTGGTTGAGAACTGCTTCCAGAGGCCAAAGATACTTTAGCTGTCCGCCCCACCCCTTCCCCCTCCCGGCTTCAGTAGTACCACCAGCCTGGTAACTCCCTGAATGCACTCACGCCACGACTTGACTGTTCACAGACGTCCTCGTGAGCTGTGAGCCCGCCCAGGGGTCTTGTTCTCTCATGGGAGCATCACCTCGACACCGGCATGTTCTTCAAGTTCATGGAGCCTTCAGGGGATTGAAGGGTCCCTTAATGATGGGTTCTGCAGAGCCCAGTCTCCCTTTACTAGTCCTTTCTGTCGCCTAGTGGGTGATGCCTCAGCATCTTCAGCCTAGGGCTATAGCATCCTGTGTTTTCAAGCAGCCATTTACGGCCGTGGCAGCCTTGTGTCTGTCTGCAGGGACCAGACGTGACAAGTGCCTGTTGTGATCTGCCCGTAGTTTGCAGGCCTGAATCAGCTTTATTCAGAGCGGTCCTGGGTTCTTTCAGTACTGCTGCAAGTGGAAGGGGGAGCCGACAGGCTCAGGTGCCCACCCATCCTTCCCTCGCTCGCAGCAGCCTGCACCGCTGTCACCTACGTCGTGTGGACGCGGTCTGGCGAGGGGAGGGGCGTGTGTCCTGCATTCCAGGATCGGGGGCGCCGTCAGTGGGGTAGTGCCAGGTACCACATGCAACTTTGGGAAGAATCCCAGCGGTTCACGTGCTTGCTGCAGGCAAAGTAGGAAACGAGAAAAGAGCAGCGGTGCACAGTTGGTTCCACCGCTCAGAAATAACCACTGTGAACTGTGAAAAGCACATCCGTAGAGGTGTATCTGCATGTGAGACTAAATGGGGTTTCACTGTTTTGAAACACACTTTTTTTTTCAACATGTTAGAAAGATGTTCTCAATATGTTACTTTT
Source organism: Orcinus orca (assembly GCF_937001465.1). NCBI lineage: Eukaryota > Metazoa > Chordata > Mammalia > Artiodactyla > Delphinidae > Orcinus > Orcinus orca. Next base: position 8,069,357 of record NC_064572.1, read on the forward strand.
CACTGAAATCTCTCATCTTTTAAAATGTTGCTCTGGTTGTGTTTTTCTGTGTCCTTATGTGCCGTTGTCGCCGTATCTCGGAATAGGCCAGGGCCCCCTGCAGACGACAGGTCCACCCTGAGTGCCCGTCCTGCAGGGCCACCTGCCCACACTGTCGGGGTCGCGCCGGGCTCGTCGTTCAGGTCACTCTTTCTCCTCCTTCAGGTGTCAGCGGAAGCAGTGGCGGGTAGATCTGCCGGCCACCAGCGTGGTGATCACGTTTCACAATGAAGCCAGGTCGGCCTTGCTGAGAACAGTGGTCAGGTGAGGCCAGCGGCTGCCATCTGTTGCCACCCATTGCCGCTTATGCGGGCAGGGGACGTCCCCCGGCACGGATGCTGAACGAGGGCCGGATCCCCAGCACAGCCGGGCTGGGGCTGTCTTTGGGGGTGCAGACAGGGCACCTGACTGTGCAGCCCCGCGGGGGCCAAGGGGTGAGAATTGCACACCCCAGTCATAGCCTGAAAGGCCTGCAGCTTTATCTTTCTGCCTTTCCTCAGCGTGCTTAAGAAAAGCCCACCCCGCCTGATAAAAGAAATCATTTTGGTGGACGACTACAGCAATGACCGTAAGTAGAGACCGATTGCCCCCCCCACCAAGCATCCTCCTCCGTCTGGCCCTCTGGACCCAAGCCTTCCTGGGCTGCGGGTGCTAAGCATGAGTTTCAAGAAAAGGCCAGAAGTAGGGGCCGCAGAAAGAGGGTGCCTCTCTGATGCCCCGAGGGGCTCACCAGCCCGAAGGTGATGGAGAATCACTGTCCCTGCCCACCGAGCCCTCCGTTAGTTAACTTGAGGTTCAAAAGCTTTGCTTCTTTTCTTTTCCTAGCGGAAGACGGAGCACTCTTGGGGAAAATTGAGAAAGTGCGCGTTCTCAGGAATGATCGGCGAGAAGGTAAGACTTTTCTCAATTCAGTACCAGGACAGTTGAATTCTGACTTTTCCTGAGCCCAGTAATAATGTGAAGAAGCGTTTCAGCTCCAAGAACAATGAACTGTCTCATGTTTTGTCTGCCTTCCTCCAACAGAGCCTCTTGGGAGCCTCTCCCAGCAACCCCAGGAAGGATATCGAAAGCTTAACTAATTGAAATTGTTTGCGCACCAGGGCAATAGTTCAACTTACGCTTTTATTTATGTATTTAGAAAACTGGCTTCTCTCTTTCTTTCACAACCTACAAAGTCTTATCAGTCCCTTGAGTACTAGGATTTAGAAGAAAAACAGAGATTTAGCAATGAGAACTTTAATGACTCCATGCTGCAGGCATCTGTTAAAATAACTGGGGTTCCAGTTTGACAGCCTGCCCAAGGTGAACTATCAAAAACAAGGGAAAGCCCACCGCCGTTACGTGCTTACTGGATTTTGCAAATGCCAGCCTCGAAACCTGATGTCAGTCTTGTCTTTGCTGGAGCTGGGCTCATCGAGCCCACTTTATTGGTAGTTATAAGAGAAGCTCCAGAGAGGAAAGCATTACTTTGAAGTGTCTGGAAAGGAAGCCAGACTCATAATGTAATTAACATCCAGCGCATCCATGCTGGTACAGAGCTGGTGGCTGGATTCTCAGCTCCTCCGTGGTCCTGAGAAATCTTTCTGTAGGAAAATGGCAGAGCTTTAAAACATGTGCCGTTTTTGCTGTTTGAGGCTGACTGTTGATCTTGGAGTGGTGGCTGTGCCGTTTGGTCAGCGAACATTGTCTTTCTTCTGGTCCCCTGTGCAATCCAGCTGGAGTCGGGAAATACAGTTTTTCTTAGCAAGAATCTAATCAGCCAGTAAAGTGGGTGAGCCCGTTAGGGCGATGTCATCAACACCATATTTTAACCAACTAAGGTCATCAATCCAGATGTTCAAGACGCATAAACAATGGGGTCAGCCTTTCCCCTAAGCAAGCTGTTTGCTGGACTCACATCTGCCCCCGAAGCTGAGATTAAACCAGAATCTTGCATTGTATTTGCCCCTAAAGAAACTACATGATAACTTGTTGAATTCAAACCCAAAGTGTCTGCTGGCACAGGGGAAAAAAAGAAGATGAGGCGGGAGGAGGGAATAAAAGAAAGAAATTAGCTTTCATGTGGGCATTTTGTAACTGACAACCACGTGCTAGCTCTCAGAGAGGGGCTTTAACCTGCTTAGAAATCAGAAGCAGTCCTTCTAAATATAAATTTGCATTTGCTTTACATTAGGCTGTTCTTGTGGGTAAGAACCCACACTGAGGCATTGTTTGGGGAAGGAATGAAGAGAGGCAGCTGTGGGAAGCCAGATTATGGTAGAACTATATGGAACAAGTGAGGAATGTGACAGTCCAGTGAGAAAATGCACACACACAAATGTATGTGTGCTTGTGTGTGTGTATCCCAAACAGTTAAACATATACACAAATGCTCATAGCAATGCTACTAGGTGACAGAGAAAATCAGTTGCATAAAATCATGGCCTTGGGTTCATTTAGTGTTGGGGATTTAATTGTGCCAGCGATTCTTAACCTGGCTATTCATTACAATCACTTGGGGAACTTAAAAGAAGACCATGGGGCTTCCCTGGTGGCGCAGTGGTTGAGAGTCTGCCTGCTGATGCAGGGGACACGGGTTCTGTGCCCTGGTCCGGGAGGATCCCACATGCCGCGGAGCGGCTGGGCCCGTGAGCTATGGCCGCTGAACCTGCGCGTCCGGAGCCTGTGCTCCACAACGGGAGGGGCCACAACAGTGAGAGGCCCGCGTACCGCAAAAAAATAATAATAATAATTAAAAAAATAAAAGAAGACCATGCTTTGACCCAACCCACAATGAATAAAAATTTTTGTTTTTCTAGGGGTGGGGCCTGGACATCTGCATTTCAATAATACTGATGTCCTTTGAAGGTTGAAGCCTAGTCCTTCTCGTTGTGCAGATGGACGTATTAAAGCTGAAAGAGGTTAAGTGTCTTTTTCAAGGTCATCCAGCTATTTAATAATGGTAGTGGAGCCAAAACCGTGTTCATAGGCCAAGTTCTCTATTTGTCCTGTGTGCTTTTTATTCCTCCATTCCCACTGTCCTGCCTGATTAATTTATTTTTTCCAGTTTATTGAGATGTAATTGACATATAACACTATGTGAGATGTACAACATAATGATTTGATATATGCATATATTGTGAAGTGATCACCACACTAAGTTTTTTGGTTTTTTTTTTTTTTTGCGGTACACGGGCCTCTCACTGTTGTGGCCTCTCCCGCTGCAGAGCACAGGCTCCGGACGCGCAGGCTCAGCGGCCATGGCTCACGGGCCCAGCCGCTCTGCGGTGTGTGGGATCTTCCCGGACCGGGGCACGAACCCGTGTCCCCTGCATCAGCAGGCGGACTCTCAACCACTGTGCCACCAGGGAAGCCCTACTTTTAATTTTTGAAGACCCTCCATACTGTTCTCCACAGTGGCTGCACCAATTTACATTCCCACCAACATTGCACAAGGGTTCTCCTTTCTCCACATCGTCACCAACACCTGGTATCTCTTGTCTTTTGATGACAGCCATTCTGACAAGTGTGAGGTGATATCTTATTGTAGTTTTGGTTTGAAGCCCCTGATGATTAGTGATGTTGAGCACCTTTTCATGGACCTGTTGTCCATTTATATGTCTTCTTTGGGAAAAAAAGTCTTTAAATTCCTCTGCCCATTTTTAATCTGATTATTTTGCTTTTGTTTTTGTTTTTGCTGTTGAGTTGTATGAGTTCTTTATACATTTTGGATATTAATGCCTTATCAGTTATATGATTTGTAAATACTTTCTCCCATTCCATAGTTGCCTTTTCATTTTGTGAATACTTTTTTTTGCTCTGCAGAAGCTTTTTAGTTTGATGTAATCCCGTTTGTTTACTTTTGCTTTTGCTACCTTTGCTTTGGTGTCAAATTAAAAAAATTATTGCCACCACTGATGTCAAGGGGCTTACCTATATTTTCTTCTAGGACTTTTATGGTTTCAGGTCTTAACGTTCAAGTCTCTAATCCATTTTGAGTTTATTTTTGTGTGTGTTGTAAGATAGGGGTCCAGTTTCATTTTTTTGCATGTGTCCAGTTTCCCAACACCATTTATTGAAGAGACTATCCTTTCCCCATTGTGTATTCTTGGTTCCTTTGTTGTAAATTAATGGCCATATGTGTGTGTGTTTATTTCTGGGCTTTCCATTTATCCCATTGATCTATGTGCCTGTTTTTATGCCAAGGCCATACTGTTTTGATTACTATAGCTTTGTAATGTAGTTTGAAGTGATGTTTTGTGTTTTTTTGGTTTTTTTAGTGTTCCATTTTGAATTTTCTCGTAGTTTTTTAGCTATACATTTCTTTTAGTGGCTTCTCTGAGGATTACAACATGCATCTTTAACTTACAACAGTCTATTTAGAGTCCATACAACTTTACCTTAAATGTAAGACCTTGCAACTGTTCTAATTCCATTTCTGTTTCCTGTCCTGTATACTGCTGTTGTCATGTGGTTTCCTTCATATGTTGTTAATGATGGTTTAAACCCCACAGTGCAGTGTTAAAATGTTTGCTTTAAATAATCAGTTATAAAGAAATTAGAATGTATAAATGGACTCTAAAATTTATCCTCGTATTTTTCATTTCTAGTATCTTCATTTTTTCCCACAGATTCAGGTTTCCATCTAGTGTCATTTCCCTTCAGCCCAGAGAACGTTTAGAACTTTATTTTTTCTTGTAGGCAATAAAATCTCTCAATTTCTGTTTATCTAAAAGTCTTTCTTTCTCCTTTATTGCTGAAGAGTATTTTCTCTGAATGGAATTCTGAGTTGACCGTTAGTTTTTCTTTCAGCACTCTGAAAATGTCATTCAAATGTCTTCTGGCCTCTGTTTTTCTGTTTAGAATGTAGCTGTCAGCTTATTGTTGATTCCCTGTGTGTTATGGGTTGTTTCCTCTCACTGATTTCCAGATTGTCTCTTTATCTTTAGTTTTTAGCAGTTTGACTGTGACTTGCCTAGATTTGATTTGCTTTTTATTTATCCTGCTCCAGGTTTGCTGATCCCTTTGAATATGTAAGTTGAAGTTTTCAGCATATTTGGGAACTTTTTGGCCTTTTATTTCTTCATATATTGTTTTATGCTTATTCTTGGACTCTAGGTGCACATATGATATACCACTTGATATTGTCCATAGGTTACTCAGGCTTTTTTTCTCTTTCAGTATTTTTTCTCTGTTCACCAGACAGATCAATCTCTATTGATCCACCTTCAAGTTCACTGGTCCTTCTGACATCTCTAATCTGCTGTTACGCGCCGTCAGTGAGTTCTTTCATTTCAGAAAATTGCAGTTTTCAGTTTTGGAATATCCATTTAATTCTTGTGGTTTTCATTTCTCTGCTGAGATTCCCCGTGTTTGCTCATTCCAATGATCATTTCCTTGGAGTTCTTGGGTATAGTTATCATAATAGCTGCTTTAAAATCCTCATCTGTTAATTTCACTCTGCGTCATCTCAGAGTGAGTTTCTATTGACGTTTTTTCTCTTGGATATGCATCACATTTTTCTCTTCTCTTGTCTACTAATTTTTAAAATTTTATATTGGATATTGTGAATGGTATGTTGTAGAGACACTGGATTCTGTTATCTTTCTCTAGGGCGTTGATCTTTGTTATACTGGGCGATTAAATTACTAGCTCATGACTTTGAACTTGTGTAGGCTTGTCTTTATACTTCGAAAGCATATGTGTATCTTGGATGAATCCCTTATTCCTGAGACGTAGTCCGTATTCCTAAATGTGTTCCCTCTGGAGTTTCTGTAGAAATGAGGTGTTTGCCAAGTCCTTCTAGGCACAACTCAATTGCCAAAAATTGTGTCCCTGATTCCAGCTGAAATCTTAGTTCTTTCTATCTTCTAATTGTTTCTCTTCATGGACTCCTTGGGGTCTCCCCTGTGCCTGCAGGTTCAGGCGTCCGCCAAGGATTTAAGGGCAGTTATCACCAGATTTGGGACTTAGCTCCTTCCCAGGATGTCCTCCTTCTGTTTCCAGCCACTCTCCAGCCCCAAACTCTACCCTCTGACGCCTCAAGCCAAAAAAGGCTGCACTGCAGTGGATTGGAGAGTAATAACATCGGGGGCAAATACCGTGTTTACAGGGATTTCACTCTGTGATTTTCTTCTTTTAAGGGTTGAATGCCCTCTAGGTTCTGCCTGCCCTCGGCTACTCTAGCCCTTTCCTATAGTTGCATTTTCTATTTTGCTCAGTTTATACTTGTTCTCTGAGAGAGGGTTTGCCTATTACAAGCTGCTCCGTAATACCAGAACTAGAAGTCGTTGCCCTTTTTCCTACTCTGTCATGCAGCTCTTTAAGAACCATGGAAAACCCTTCCTGACCACTGTGCTGCATAAAGAACTCACAACACCGTCCTTACCGGTTGTGAATAATCTCACATCTCCATGGATAGATAAAAGCCCCGCATACAGAGCGGAAGCCACTTATGACCACACCATCTAGTGATGAATATTACTGTGTGTGATAATAAACAATGATATCACTAACAGATCACAGCTATATAAACTGTGTAATGTGACCAACAGTGTTACTAATTTTGTGTAAAAGCCAAACAACTGGGCTTTATCATTTATGTTAATTTGGCTTGTGATGAGTCTTAGAACACACAGATATTCACAACACTGTTATCATGAAATTATCACCATTAAATTTGGCCCCATTAGCACTTAAAGTGTCTGGGTGACACGTGCCTTAGCCCAGTTAATTAGAAACTCTGTTGCTGTGTCAGAGGAGAGTAGTTTTAGAAGTTCCACATTTCCATTGCTTGATAAAGGAGACTTCAGTTATGTCAAAGCCTTCCTCATAAGGCAGTAGTTCCAAGTTGGTTTCTCAGTCATCCAATTAACTTAAAAAAAAAACGGTCCCGACAGAACTCTTACCTGGGTAAACTGCAAGGCGGTATTGATCCCTCCACGCACGTTGGCGATAAACTCCGTGCCCAGCAAGAGGGCTGCGTGGGGAGGTGTCGGTGCAGGTGCTGGGGGTACAGTTCTTGTTTGTTTTTCTCGCGTTCCCTGGGCATTCCCCCGCGACGTGTTTTTGACCTCACTCCACAGGCCTGATGCGCTCGCGGGTGCGGGGGGCCGACGCGGCCCAGGCCAAGGTCCTGACGTTCCTGGACAGCCACTGCGAGTGCAACGAGTACTGGCTGGAGCCCCTCCTGGAGAGGGTGGCCGAGGTGAGGATGCGGGCCAGAGGAAGGGCCTCTGCGACATGGTCCTACGAGGATTTTATCCTCCACAGGAATCTATCAATAGGGGAAATTCATTTGTCAGGTAGGAGGCCAGGGTCAGCAGAGGCTACGACAGCCCTTCCCCTAGGGGGCTCTTCCTTCCCTGCCTGAAGCTTTGCACTGACTCTCGGAGCTCAGAGGGGGCAGAGCGCTGAGGACAGAGGCCGCGGGGTCCCCGGCCCGGCCGTGCTGCCCTGAGACCCAGGCTGCGGCTCGCGGCGGGGGCAGGGTCCCAACCACACAGGGACGCGGGAGGCTGTCAGTTGACCCGAGACTGTGCACCTTCGCCTTCTAGAAACATCATCACTAGGATGACCTGTGGCCTCTTGTGATAGCTCTCTCGCCTTCTGCTTGCTTTATGGACTTTCTTTCCTCCCTACTAAGAAAGCACTTCCTTGAGACAGTAAAGTAGATGTAATGAAAGTACTAGAGAAATAGCAAAGTCATTCTTTTTGCACCATAGCAGGGATCGCGGTTGGACAGTGAGTCCTGAGACATGAATAAGACAAACTACTAGTGCTGTGACCCTCACGTTCACTGCCGTTTACTGAGCGCTAACTACCTGCTGGATGCTTTACATGTTACCTTAATCCAGGGTTTTGCCCCCATTTGACAGTTGAGGGAACTGGGGTTCAGGGAACTTTAATCACTTAACCAAAACTCATACAGGGGGCAGAGCCCAGGCTGCAAAGTGGGATTCGCTGAGTCCCTCCCTGAGTCCTCCCACACACACACGCATGCCCATCCCTGGGGCCCCGTCCCCGGCTACTCACTCCACCAGGCTGTGCGTCCCAGGGACGCAGAGGCAAAATGAAAGCTGCCATGATACCCGGGCACGTGGAGGCGGCGTGCTTCGTGGTCAGGCTGCCATGATACCCGGGCACGTGGAGGCGGCGTGCTTCGTGGTCAGGCTGTCAGGGTTATTTAAACAGCCCCCCACCTCCTAAAGAAAGAATGGGAAGAGTTGAGAATGGTCATTCTCCCTCATTCTAGTCCCATCAAAAGAGATCAAAATAAAGGGAGTGGACTTGGACGCGGGGCAGTTGACGATCTGCGGCACCATCCCCAGGCTGAGCCGGGCATGGAGGACGTCAGCCTCTGCGCTTGGGGCTGCACGCTGTAAACCTGCCCCTGGTGGTGGCTGAACGTTTCCCTCTGTTCTCTGAGCGGGGTCCTCTGACGTGTGATGTTCTTAGCTCCGCTTGCCCTGTTACTGATTTGTTTCCCGAAGTCTTTCTCTGGCTGATTCAGGTTCTTGGCGTGGCTCAGGGAAGCGCCACCCTTGTGTTCCCTGTCAGCGTGGGGCAGAGTTCCTCCCCAGCACCAACTAGCCCGGTTTAAAGAGGGCAGAAGAGTTCAAAGGTCTTGTGTTCACAGACTCTAACCAGAGCAGCGACAGTGTGGCCTAAAGAAAGGCCTCAGCCTAAGGGAATGTTTTGTGTTGGGTGGAACCACGGGTAAGACAGGCTCGGGCTCCGGGTTCTCGCGTCAGTTCGGTCGCCGTCCGCGGTGATGCGGTTGGAACCTCTACACCACACTCGGCTCCCAGGCCCGGGGTCGCATCTGAGTGGGCGTCGCAGCCGTGGGTCCTTTCCTGAGGCTTCCTGCAGCTCACACATTACTGGTGTTTAAGTACAGCTGAGCTTAGATCCTGTTAGAATGAAAGTGCCTCCATGGTTGAGGTTTGACATTTGGGAAAACACTAAATAAAACACTCCAGTCTCACGCTGGCGCGCTCTGAGAACTCCTTCCTTGGAATTAATAAAAATTGACATTTGCTCCTGGATGTTTGGGGGAAAGAAACACAGCTCAGGAACGGCCCCGGGAGAGGCTGGCTCTCAGCCAGTGAACACCCGCAGGGCGGCCCCGTGCGCTCGGGCGCCTCCTGGGGGGCAGCGTCCTCTGCGCCCCCGACACCCAGCGCAGCGCAGGGCTGCAGGTGCCCAGCCGGGCCCCCCAGGGCGTGGGGTGGCAGGGGACCGGTGCGGCCGTCTCCCCGTGAGCGGTGACGCTCAGGCCTCCGCCTGTGCGGGTCCCGGCTGCCTCTGACACCTGCTGTTCCCTTCGCTGCGTTGCAGGACAGGACGCGCGTCGTGTCCCCCATCATCGACGTCATCAACATGGACAACTTTCAGTACGTGGGCGCGTCTGCGGACTTAAAAGGCGGTAGGTGCTGCGCGGGTCCCAGGGACGGCGACGGCGCCTGCACGCGGCCGAGGCGGGCCGCGGCCGAGAGCGCCCCTGTGTTCAGCTGGCGGGGTTCACCAGGGGACAGAAACGGCCTTGCCTCCCCTAGGCGGTAGGCGTGGTTCCCGTCCCTGGCACCGGCTTGGCGTACGGAGCCGGTGTGGAGACGCCAGGCCGATGGGGGTCTGCCCTCTCCACCCTCCCCCTCACCGCAGCGTCCGTCGCCTGCTGGAAGCCCATCCGCCCCGCTCACCCGTGACTCCTGGGCCCCGAGGCCTGCAGAGCGCAGCCCTCCCGCGGCCTGGCTGTCAGCCTCTCCTGCCCGCCGGCCACCCACGTCCCGCCGTGGTGGAACCTTTCTGGGGAACCTTTATCTGAATGGCCCTGCCAGCTTCCGGGGGGTCCTCGCGGCTCAAGTGTGACCCCTCAGCCCTCCCGCCGCGGGGCCCACAGTGATTTGTCTGATACTCTCTGCCTTCTTCAAACTTCATGTTGAAGGCCCCGAAGAGCTTTGTTCTCGTGGGCCGCACCGATCAGCGTTTGCCGCGTTAGAAGGTGAGGCCGAGAATGGTGAGCGCGCCAGGGGACGCAGCCACGTGGGCGCTGCCCGTCCTGCAGCTTCCGGAACGCTCCTTCCTGCACTTCGGAAAGATGAGATTGAAAGGGGCCTGTAGAGCCTTAGCATAAACTGAAAGCAGTTTTCACGTCACACACCCGCTGAAAGGGCCTGAGGACCCCGGGGGCTCCTGGACCCCAGCTGGGGAAACCGTGTTCTCGCGAGGAGCTTCACGAAGCTGCTGGGCGCACGGGAGTCCCGCTAGCCCTGCCCGGGGAGCAGGCTTCTACTGTGTCCCTGTGTCCCCGGGACTGAGTGTACGTGGGGGTGACCTGTGTCCCGGGACTGTGTGTGCGTGGGGGTGACCTGTGTCCCGGGACTGTGTGTGCGTGGGGGTGACCTCTGTCCCCGGGACTGAGTGTACGTGGGGGTGACCTGTGTCCCCGGGACTGTGTGTACGTGGGGGTGACCTGTGTCCCCGGGACTGTGTGTACGTGGGGGTGACCTGTGTCCCAGGGACTCTGTGTACGTGGGGGTGACCTGTAGCCCCAGGCTCCCCTGTGTCCCCGGGACTGTGTGTACGTGGGGGTGACCTGTAGCCCCAGACTCCCCTGTGTCCCAGGGACTCTGTGTACGCGGGGGTGACCTGTGTCCCTGGGGACTGTGTGTATGTGGGGGTGACCTGTAGCCCCAGGCTCCCCTGTGTCCCAGGGACTGTGTGTGTATGGGGGTGACCTGTAGCCCCAGGCTCCCCTGTGTCCCAGGGACTGTGTGTGTATGGGGGTGACCTGTAGCCCCAGGCTCCCCTGTGTCCCAGGGACTGTGTGTGTATGGGGGTGACCTGTAGCCCCAGGCTCCCCTGTGTCCCAGGGACTGTGTGTACGTGGGGGTGACCTGTGTCCCTGGGGACTGTGTGTATGTGGGGGTGACCTGTAGCCCCAGGCTCCCCTGTGTCCCAGGGACTGTGTGTGTATGGGGGTGACCTGTAGCCCCAGGCTCCCTTGTGTCCCAGGGACTGTGTGTGTATGGGGGTGACCTGTAGCCCCAGGCTCCCCTGTGTCCCAGGGACTGTGTGTACATGGGGGTGACCTGTAGCCCCAGGCTCCCCTGTGTCCCAGGGACTGTGTGTGTATGGGGGTGACCTGTGGCCCCAGGGCTCCCACACAGCCCAGTAAATGCCTCCTGCTCTGAATCTCAGCTGGCCGGCAGCCTTGCCTCTCAGACCTCGGCTGAGAGCCAAGAATTCAGCGAAGCCTGCTGTAGAGAGAGAGATAACAGAGATGTCAGAGCCTTTACTTTCCGTGTGTAATTTACTCACTATTGATTTTTCATGCCTGAGATGAGTGAACCCTTTTTCCAGCATCCTAGCACCCCTGTTTCTTTCTCTAAAATGAGGGGCTTCTTTTCCCATCTCCAACATTTTGAGCTGATTAGGAGACGGACTGTTCCAGACAGACACACAGACTGAGGGTCAACTGACATCCAAAAAAGAACACAGTAGAACCGTGGCCTTGGACGGAACCTCAGAAATCAGAACCCTGGGACCGGCCAGGGAGGCCCGGGCTCTGGTGCCTCTTTCAGGCGGTGTCGCCACGGGAGCTGTTTTTCCTCTGGCCCTCGGCGTCCCTGTCTGAGAAACAGGTTGATAATAGTGCAGCCGCACAGGGCGGCCGGCAGAGGGCAGGGCTGTGACCAGGCAGCTCCCCAGAGGCCTCTGGCCGGGGCCGTCATGCTGGGAGGACGCACCTAGGTTGGGAAACAAGAGTCAGGAGAGTCTTAGAAGATGGTGAGCACGCTGGGGCTATAAAGAGTTCGGAGCCTTGGCTGTCAAGAAAGCGTTGGTGTCCAGAGTGTGTCCCCCCCCGAGGATCTGCCCGAGCTGAGATGTGACGGCTCCATCTCCCGTGGCAGCCGCTTACGGCGGAGCCGGTGCAGGACAGTGAGATGCCCCAGGGCCGGGCCAGATTCACTCTAAGAGCATTTCACCAAACCCCGTTTAGGGAAAAGGAAAATCAAGGATGATGTTTTTAGCAGATTCTAAATCTAGTATAGCTTGGCTCTTCGGACCAAATTGATAAGCTAAATAATAATGAACATTCCCCCCAAAATGCAGGTGATGTTACATCAGCTGGCCAGTCGAGGCCTTTGTGTTCTGTCAACAGTGCACCGGGATGTCTGTTTTTCCCTGGCTGGCGGTGCTTGTGTGCGCGGCAGGCCGTGTCTGGGGAGAGCCGGGCTCCTCAGACAATCAGTCTGTGTCTGCTTCCTCTCCGTGCACCACTGGTGCCTGGCCCTCCAGCCCCTCGCTCCCATTTGCCAGCCCGCTGCGCTCTACAGGGACAGCGGGGGCACCTTTCTGTCCTCTGGTTGAGCCATGATGTGTGCCACGCCGGCCTAGGAGCCCCCGAGCCCCTGTGCCATCCTACCCTGTTCAGGCTGCAGGGCAGATAAATGCTGGATTCAGAGCACACAGACGGGAGGTCTGAACTTAGGCATTGCACCAGCCCTGCGGACAGAAAGCCTGCTGGCAGAGGGCTGAGGGATGGACGGCCCTGGAGCAGTGAGGCTTGGCTGTCAGACCCTGGGCAACGCGGCCCATGCTCTGGAGAGCGTCCGCAGGTGGGGTGTGCCAGGTACCTTCTGAGGAAAGACAAGACCCGACAGCTGTGGACCAGGGGCCAGGCCCGGGCTCTGCCACCCGCACGGCCTGTGGATTCTAGAAGTGACGTGGGGCAGGTGCCATCTTATCAGAAGTGAAGCTCGCTTGCCCCGTCATTCCCACCTACTCCTGCGCCCCCTGCCTTCCCTTCCCTGGGACCGTGTTGGGGGCACCTGGCAGATTTTTTATTAAATCGATGCCTCTGCTTTGTCGCCTCCTTACAGCCCTTGGATATGTCCTCACAGACTCCAGTTCTCTCATTTCACATTTATTCTTATGCATTCTGGTTTTAGAAAAGTCTGACCCACACCTTCTGTTTTGGGTAAGCTTCTTGGGGAAAGAAGATTTCAGTGTGCGTCCTCCCGGCTGGTCTCCCTGCCCCCCCACCCCAGTCACTCTCTTCCCTCTGCGTCGTTTTTGTTTGTTTTTCCTTTGTTTGGGTTACAGTGAGTCCATTCCAAATAACAAATATTTTTAAGCTGTGACGGACAGCGGTGCCAGGAGCAGACAGCCTGTTCTCACAGCATCCTGTGTTTCTTCTCTCTTCTGCAACCAGCAGGCTTTGACTGGAACTTGGTGTTCAAATGGGATTACATGACGCCTGAGCAGAGACGGTCCCGGCAGGGGAACCCGGTCGCCCCCATAAAGTAAGTGGCAGGCAGGCCTCCTTCGGGTGCCCTTCTCTGGGGTGGAAGATGAGACAGCAGGCCTAGGGACCTAGTGGAGCTCTCACCTTCCAGCCATACCCCCATTTCCCCTCATGCTAGCTCAGGGGAGAGTCTCTGCCTCCAGATTATAGGGTAAAGTATTTTGAGATTCTTTTTCTATGTACGTGTATCAAATCTGCCAGTTCCACGTCCTTCGTGTCTTGGTGGCATAGAGCGTTTTCCCGCACAGGGTGGGGTGTTGGGCTGCCCTCGGGGACTCGGGAGGCGGTGGGCAGCAAGTGGGAGCCTCCTGCCCGCCCCCGGTGGGCTCCGCCCTCCTGTCCCTCGGAGGAAGCACTGGGTTCACTACCAGCTGGCTTTGAGCCGCGCCCGGCTGGGGTGGGGACGCCTCCCCAGGGACGCGTGGTTACAGGGAACCCCGCGGATGCCGGCGCCGTCTGCACTGCGGCGATTGTCCCCCGTGAGCAGTGAGCTCCAGACGTGCGGCCCGGGGCCCTGACTTACCACAGCGACTCCGCAGGCACAGGGCTGGGGTCCTGTCGCCGGCCTGTCCCCAGGCTGATGGGGACGCGAGAAGGTGACGGTCCCGTCCAGCAGAGGAGGAAGCTGCCCGGGATGAGGTTGCGTTCCCTACGTGCGCTGGGCGCTGTAGCCTCTTACTGTTTGTCGTCCTCCAAGGAGACCGCGGCACAGAAGAGCCGAGCACCGGCCTAGGGCGCTGTCAGCGAGGGGCCCAGCCCCGGCGGCTGCCCTCTCGTAGGGAGGCTCCACGCAGCCCCTCGCCCTTGGGAGCATCTGAGCATCCGAGTGGGGGGCACTTGAAGACAGCAGGGCTCAAGCAGAGAGGGGCACCCAGAGCTCTGGGCCAAAGACCATGGCTGTGCTGTTGTTCCTAAGGTCGGCCTGTAGGCTTGACCTTGGCATTAGAATGCTGGCGATCTAACCTTGACCTTCGACCTCTCCCTCTCTTCCCTTCTGCCTCTTTAGAACCCCTATGATTGCTGGAGGGTTGTTCGTGATGGATAAGTTGTATTTTGAAGAACTGGGGAAATACGACATGATGATGGATGTGTGGGGAGGAGAAAACCTGGGTACGTATGAGCCTTGTGTCTTCGGACACCAAACCGTTTCCAATTCTGCTGAAACCGTGGTCTTTTCCTGCCCGCCAAGAGGGGTAGAAATGAAAAGTGGAAGCTTTGGAAGGACTGGTAAGCAGGAGTTTGTGGTATGCAGGGTGCCACTTGGAAAAGGTTTGTAAAGACATTAAAGTGACGGTTTACTGAACACAATTAGTCCCCCATAAGGTACAGATAGCACCCTTTTTACTCTTAAAAGTGTCCTGGGTTGGGCGTTATGCTAGATACTTAGTAAGTCTTTGAAGGGAAATGCACACTTTTTAATGTCACCTGAATCCAAGGTCTGGAAAGCACGCTGACAAAAATGGGGGGAGGATTTCAGCTTCTAAGATTCATTTTTAGCCACATGGGGTGGAAAGTGAGCCCTGGCGAAGCCTGTCGGACTGGCTGAATTGTGGTCGTGGGAATCAGATGGGGTGGAGAGGCCGGGGCACTTGTCCCTTCCTGACTACTTTGTGAATGGTTCTAATTGGTTTTCGTGTTGTTTTGTTTCGTTTTGTTTTTTGTAATCACACAAATCATTCTACCTATGTTTACGGACGTTGGAACTTTATAGACTTTGGTCTTTATTGGTAGCTGCATTGTATTTACTCCATAAAGACAAAAAGACTCTTAATTTATTTGTTTGTTTAGGGGGTTTTGTTTGTTTCACTTTTGAGTTGTCTCCTTGGCTATTGGATGCTGTTAAATTACATTCTCCCCCGGTAGACGTACCCTGGGAGGAGGGGAGGGGGGCGAGGAAAGGAGGTAGAAAGGATGCCACTGTCACTTTTAGTAGTTTTTACTTGTAACAGAAACTTTGATTTTTTTTAAGTTTAAGAGACTAGACAAGCCCATTATTTTTCTCTCATTTTGTGATATCAGTGTTAGTGATAGCGTCTCACCTGTGGAGAGAGGTTGTTACCTTTGTGGATTCGGAAAGCTTCTTTAGACTCAGTAACTGCACCAGGGCGAAGGTTCAGAGTCAGATGCCTTTCGGTTTTGTTAACAGTACGCTGACGGGCAGGGCTTGATTGAAGGCTGTGGAGCACAGAAGGCTTCAGAAGGAGTGTTAACCTTCTGAAGGGAATTCTGAGTCACCCTCGCCCTGCAGACATCCCTGGGGAAGCCCAGCCAGCCAGGACCACCACTCGGGGGGACCAGAACGCGGTGGGGTTCGCAGCAGTGTGTGCCACTAGGCTGACGTGGTTGGAGGGCAGGTGGCCTTTTGTATCGGGGTGTAAGGAGAGTGTTGATTTAAGTATCAAAGGAGACCTTGCACCCAGAGACCAGTGGGAGGGGAAATAATCTTTTCTGTTACCTAGTTTATGGTTGGTTTGTTTTGTATGTTTATGTAGCTGTGCCCTGTGTGAGGTTCCCTGGAAGGGCTCAAGGGGCTCAGGTAGGGTGACGCACGGTGGGCGGGGAGGAAGGGCTGGGGCCACCCGGCCTGAGCATCCTGGCACCTCCTCCCGTGACAGGCTCTGACACGGCCGCTCTGGAGGGTCTTCTCGCATCAGGGTTAAACAGGCACGAGGGTTTCAGCAGGAAGAGTCCGTGATGTGAGTCTCCCTCTCTTCTTGGTACTGCTCAGACTGGATTTTCTGGGTGCTGCCTGCACACCCCCAGCAGTTGTCCAGCCTGAGGGCTTGTGTGGGCCCAAGTTAGGAGAGGCAGGGGACAGGGATGCCCAAGTCAAATCCAGACACCCCCTCCCGGTGCGCCCCGCCAAATCCACTAGTGCTGCCAGACTGCCTGACCAGCAGTGTAAGTCTAATTGAAGCAATTGAAAAGGACAGAGAGGCCTTCCCTGGTGGCGCAGGGGTTGGGAGCCCGCCTGCCGATGCAGGGGACACGGGTTCGTGCCCCGGTCTGGGAAGATCCCACATGCCACAGAGCGGCTGGGCCCGTGAGCCATGGCCGCTGAGCCTGCGTGTCTGGAGCCTGTGCTCGGCAACGGGAGAGGCCACAACAGTGAGAGGCCCGCATACCGAAGAAAAAAAACAAAAACGGTTTTAGAGGAAGATGTGTATATGATTGCCTGTTACATCAACCTTAGGGCTGATTGTGGGCATTTCATGCCTTTTGATTCACGGCCATGCGCTGTCCGTTGCCTTTTCTAACTCAGGGCTGATTCCCAGAAGGCGCATGTAATGCTCCACGATGGAGAACCGGCCAGAGAGGAGTTCCAGGCCATGTCTCATGCACAGTGTTTGTGACATTATAGGGACGCATGGTCTGATGCCAGGAGTCTTTCTGTTCTCAGTAGACCAGGGAATCACTCTTGTCTCAGGGCTTCTAGTCTGAATTTGAAAAATGTTTCTGTAGGCTCACTCTTACTTCTTTTTAAATTTCAGATAGAATTCTTTCATGAAAACATGGGATTTGGTGACACAGGTAGAGCTGGCATCTGTAATTCTGATCAGTGCTAAAATCGCAGGGAGTACCTGTCCCAGTGTGGGTAGTTTGTTCAGCATGAATTATTTCTTTTTGTCTCCACTACTTTACATTGTCTGTAAAACGACACTGTGCTGTGCAGACACCCTCTTAGTGAACTGAAGTAGGACCTTTCATTCAATCTTTTTTTTTCCCTCCACCTTTATCGAGGTTTCAGTGACAACTTAAAATCGTACATACTTCGGTATACAGCTGGATGGTTTGACGTGCCTAGGCACGCCCCGCCCCATAACCCTGGAGCCTAGAGACGTGGTGTCAGAGGTCCCCACGCGGGACGTTCAGGACCCTCTGGAAAGGGAGTGCTCCCTGGGCATCGCCTCAGGCCACGGGGGTAGAGTGGGCATCCGCACCCCATGGGGGTGGCCCGGGCTCTCGGTCACCCCGTGTCGTTCACCACCTCAGAGATCTCGTTCCGCGTGTGGCAGTGCGGCGGCAGCCTGGAGATCATCCCCTGCAGCCGCGTGGGACACGTGTTCCGGAAGCAGCACCCCTACACCTTCCCTGGCGGCAGTGGCACCGTCTTTGCCCGGTAAGTGGCCGAGAGGCCGAGCAGGGCCCAGTGCACCGCTGACCGCCCCGTACGCAGGGCTGACCGTGGGCTGTGTGGAAATGTGTGCTCTAAGGGGCCGCCGCTCGGCAGTGACGAGGGCAGCTGTGGGGACTGAGGACAGCGGCATCCCGCTGAGTGACAGATGCTGGGCTCAGCAGGTTCCATGGGGCACGAGGTCACATGCAGGACAGCCTCAGAGCGACACAGCTGTCCTGATGGAGAGCAAACAGGGGTGGCCGGGGGTGAGGGTGGGGCGCAGGGCGGGGTAGGGCCAGTGGGACTGGTCACCGAACCGGGTGCCAAAAACGTGTTATGGGGAGATAGGAGAGAGGAGTGCTTGGACTTTTTAAATCACATGTTACCCTTCAAGGTGCAGTATATGAACAGCGCTAAAGGCAGCCACACAAGTTCAAGCCCAGGACCCACTGGGCTGTAGAGGCAGATAACACACGATAGATAATAGGTAGATTTTTGCAAACATGAAGACACCAAATGAAGAGTTTTCTGAAGAAAAAACAGCGAATTACCAGTGCGGGGGACGCCGTTTTTTCCTCAGGAATTCTTTCAGATGCGCAAGACAGAACCGTGCACAGGCCAGCCAGCCTGGCCCAGGGAGACGGGGGCGTTCAGCTGAAAAGATGACTTCAGACTCCGAGAGATGCTGCGAGCTAGGCAGAATGTGGTCACGCGGCCAACATGCTGGGGCAGGAGGACGGGTTTGCAGGGTGGGCGGGCGCTTGTCCCAGAGCCAGAGGAGCCTGTGGGGAGCAGCTCCTCAGTGCCGAGACGAGCCTGCAGAACAGAAGGCTGCCCAGTATGGCTGGAGCCCAGAGAACGAGGGTGGCACCGAGGGAGACTAGACCAGCTGGGTCTGCACCCTGTGCGTTGGGGGAAACTGGGTGTCTTTCGATGCAGGAGGAGGGGCAGCTCCTGTGGGTTTTACGCAGATACTCGACTTCTCTGTTGTGAACTTTAAGGGGGTCCTTCTGTCCCCTGGGTGGAGGGCCGCGAGGATGATGCCAGGAGGAAACGATGGTGCGAGTGACGTGTCCCCCCTCCACTGCAGGGCCGGGCAGAGCCGGGTGGCCAGGGCCAGGTGCCAGCTGCGGCCCCAGGCAGGCGTGTTTACCAATGGACGGGAGGGGGCCGGGGGGACTCAAGGGTGACCCCCAGGCTGCCGGTCACACACTTTGCTAACGGGATGCCCCTATGGACACAGGGAAACCTCAGAGCAGGGTGGGCGTGCACGGGGGGAGGATGGCCAGCTTATCTTTTATGTGGCATTTGAAAACTACTAAATACAGATTATAAGTATACCTGTCTTGTACAGAAGGTGGATTCTTAGCGTAACGTATCAACTTTCTAGGGAACCTTAATAGAAGCCAAATGTCAAATGATGCTTCTGACCAAGTTACCTTCTCCTCAAAAGTGTATCCTTTCCCAAATGTTGTCTAAACATCATTTCTGCTCTGTTAGAAACAAAAATATGCTCTTATACGATGAATTCTACAAAATCAAACAAACGGTGATAATGTACATTTTCCTCCGGGGCAGCATGAGATGCTTCCCAGAAACCTCTCATTAGAGACATCAAATACTTGGAATCAAAGCACAGATACCTACCAGCAAAGCGTGGGATTTCAGAAAACAGTGTTAAAGCACACAAAACATTGCTTTATGCACTTTGTTTAAAAGGAAAAAAGAGGCGCTCGTTTTTAGAAAGAAAACTTTTCCGTTGTATTTTACAGCCCAGGAGTCCCATACACTGGAGATGCGGGGAGGAAAGGGACCCAGGATTCAGAACTAGGGGGCAGCGTGGGTCTGTTAGGCCTTCAGCACGGCCGTCGCGGCCCCCGCCCTCCCTCCCTCCCTCTCTCTCTCTCTCTAGGTTGACTCACCTGAAAGATAAAGAGGTGGAATGTGTTATTTCTGAGGTCCCTTTCCAGTTCTCTTTAATTTCCTCTAATATGTGGCATTCAATGTATAAGTATTTTGCCACTAAAAATTGGGACTTAACAGCAATAGCTAATATTTATAGAGTGTTTCGTGTGTGCCAGGCTGTTGAGTGCCTTACAGATATTCACTTACGTACTCCTTATAAAACCTTATGAGTTAAGTACTATTATTAATTTGCACTTTGGGGGCAAGGGAGACTGAGGCACAAAGAGGTTCGGCTCCTTTGTCTGAGTTCACGCAGGTGGAAAGTGAGCCTCATCTCCGGCCCCTTGGCTCTGGAGTCCACGTTAGGTTTTATCTGGACCCCTAAGCACAGTTAGTGCCTGTGGCTGCCGGAACTCCGGCATGAGGTACAGGTTCTAAAAGGCATTCTAGCGTAGCAGGTAGGGGACCACCTCATTTGTGTAGGGTCACTGTGTAAGAGAAGCAGGGGAGGATGAATGAATGGAGAAGGGGCCTCGTGGGGTCCCGCCTTGTCTGCCCCCCAACCCTAGCTGTGCCCTGGCTGTGCCCTGGGCGCCTGCTGCTGTAGGGGGACCCAGGTGATGACACACCTGCAGGCTCTTCCATCACCTCACGTCCCTGGAGACCAGCTGAGAGAGAACCGTTGGGCGGTTCCTGCCTCTGTTTTTCACCAGCTGCGTTTCCAGTTGGCCCCTTACAAGCCTCTTACATAGCCTGTTTGGAGAGTGTCGCGTGTGTGCTTGCATGTGCATGTGGATTAGAGTTTCCCCAAAGGCCAGGGGCGCTCCCGGTCAGAGTAGCCATGGGGCAGGCGCCTTAGAAGGGTATTTGGGTTGAGTCGTTAATGGTGAGACTCATTCATGGCGAGGGAAACTACAAATAAATTAAATACAGCAAACAGCGGTTTAAACTTACTCTCTTACTAGACGTTTTTCTGTTAATACCACCAGGCAGTGTAACTGGCCAGTTCCACCCTCTCTGTCTCCTGCTTGCTTCCCGCTAGAGCTACCTTACCTGCACCTGGTGGGGGCAGGAAGGGAGCAAAGGCGGGAAGAACCCGGATAGACGAGAGCGGGCCCAGGTGCCCAGTACCTGCGGCCCCTGGAAGACCGCGTAGCGTATAGGAGGCGCCTAAGAAACATGTGAATAAATGACTTGAAACTAGTGCTGAGCGGCACATGAAGCTCATTCTCTGCAGCTACCTACGTATCTTTTCTATTAAGTAGACAGAGAAAGGGTGGTTTTGCATTTAGGAGTTGAGAAATGACTTAATCACTTAATGACTTAGGTGATTTAAAACCACTGTGTGATTGCAATTCATAAAACCTTATAATTTGGAGAAAACATCCTTCAATCTCCCTCTCCCTCTGTCTCTCTCCGCCCCACCCTTCTTTTCCCTCCACACACGTAGCGACTATGTACTGTTCTGTTATCTATTGTAATTTCACCCGTCAAGTCAGGGCCGTCAGTCCATGGCAACAGGCGACATGTACACCAGTATCTTTCATGGCCACGGAGGAGTCCATGTGTTTGACCACTTTACTGTTAACGGTCATATAGTTTCTATTTTTTCTGCCATTATACACTGTGCTAAATTGAGCGTATTTTCATTCCTGGTTGATTATTTCCTTGAGGTAAATTTCTAGAAGGCGGAACTGCTGGATCAGAGGACGGGTGCTCTCAAATTGTCTGCCTCTTATGGGGCTTTCTAAACAGCAGTCCATCTAGGTACATATGTCACTTTATACGAAGGATATATGCCCCAAACAAATTATTTTAGTCATTGTAACTCAGATGATTTGAAAGGCTCACCATTTAAAAGAGACCTTTCTAACAGAAGGAAGGTATTCTTGTAAAAGGTGAACGTTGCCTTCCTAATGTGTTTATCTTGGAAGAACAGAGCGCCTTCTATACGGGTTCTGAAAGAGCAGTGGCTCTATCTAAGCCTAAGGTGTGAGTCTGCTTTGGACCAGAGTCCAGGGGTACGGAGCACAGAGACTCACTGTCGTCACGCTGCTTCACAGATGCTCTAAAGAGAACTCCGGCAGGAGAAGATACTGATGCCGTGTGTGTGTGGCAGCCTTTAGTACATGTCACACACTCGAAGGCAGCTTGTCCCGGTGGCCTTGTTGATCGTGGGTCATGGTACTCTCCACAGCTGTGAGATGTAAGCACGGATGCCTCTGGCCTTCCAGAGGAGCCTGTTCCATCTTTTCCCTTCCGGCGCAGGGCAGTAAGAACCCCAGATGTGGGGCACACACTGCTGTCCCCCACTATTCCTGGTCCAAACAGGACAGTCCCTCAGCTCAGCTCTGCCGAAAGTAGTTTTTAGAGTAACTGTGGTGTGCTCTTAGCTTCTCCCCGGAGCTGTCTAGCAGTAGCTCTATCGCAGCCGCCTGAGAAGGGCTGCAGAGCAGAGGCCAGGGATTTCTTGGCCGTGCGCCCTGGCACCAGCCTTCTGCGGATGCACAGTGAGAGTTACTGCAGAGTGATCCACTTCTGTCCTTCGCGCAGCCCCTGCTGTAACATACCTGCCTGTGCTGTAATTCTCACTTGGACTTGTGCTCTGTGACAATCTGTGTTCTGTGAAAGACGAGGATGCGGGTTCTGTTGTTCAGTGAGCGCCTGCGGAACGCCAGCTACCCCGATACAGCCCGGGGGCTGGGGAGCTGCCTGCCCTCTGCTCCGCGCAAGCACCACCGCCGGGCCACCAGGCCCCCCGCCCCGCCCAAGCACCCTCCTCAGCAGCACTTCCTCGGTGCAGACAGGACGCCGCTGACAGAAAGATGGCAACGCGCGGCTCAAGGAGATGTGTTTTGTTTCTAGTAACACCCGCCGGGCAGCAGAGGTCTGGATGGACGAATACAAAAACTTCTATTACGCAGCAGTGCCTTCTGCCAGAAACGTCCCGTATGGAAAGTAAGTGTGACTCGTGCCCTCTCTTGCTGCTTTGCCTGGGATCCGTGTGTGTGTGTGTGTGTGTGTGTGTGTGTGTGTGTGTGTGTCTGTCGCAGCAGGGTGGTCAGCCCACACCCCAAGCAGCGTTCTGTGGCCAGAGTTGAGAAGAGCCACCAGGTGTTAAAGGGGGGCCCTACCCAAGGCCGGCGAGGGCCCTCTCGGGAGGTGCTTGGGAGACAGCGGGGTCCTGGGGACAGAAGTGTGGACGGTCCGGTCTCCACCGTCTGCCCCAGCTCTTGTCTCATCGGCAGACCTCCGGCTTTGACGTAGCGCCCGTCTGTTCTTTGCATTTATAAAGAAATCTTGTCGCCTTCTGCAGTATTCAGAGCCGACTGGAGCTCAGGAAGAAACTTAGCTGCAAGCCTTTCAAATGGTACCTGGAAAATGTCTACCCAGAGCTAAGGTGAGGCCCCGGGGCCGGGCTCTGCCAGTGGGCGCGGGGCCTGGAGGTGGTGGAGTGCAGACCATGCTCGGGGCGAGAGGCTGGGAGCGGGGCCCCAGCGCTGTCCCCAGGCCGCCCCCCCCGCCCCCCGTTCCTCACAGACCTGGAAACCCTCCCAGGTGTCAGTTCATGCAGCTCGTCCCCCTGGCGAGATGATGGGGCTCCGTGAGTGGCCAGAGGGGCAGCCCCCAGCCTCCCGAGGGGTGCCCTGTGCCTCCAGCCCTCAGGCCCTCCCGGCCCGGGCCTCACCCTCCCGGCTCCTCTTGCCCTGGAGACCCCAGGCTAAACCAGCTCCATCCCCTCCCCACCTGTGGGCCAGTGGGTGACGGTGCCCGGCAGAGGCCCGGAGGATGGCCTGCCCGGGGTGCCCCCTCCTCCAGGCTGGTTTTGACCTCACGTGTCACGGGAGTGACCACGCTGGCCCCCTGCTCCCCTCCACGAGGACTGATGACACAGAAATACTCCTGAGCTGCCCTCTTCACCTGGCCTGTCCTTTTAAAGGACTGCCCACTCGAGGCCTGAGGGAGCGCTCGGAGGACCTGCCGGTCTGCGGGCTTCAGGCTGCACCTGAACTTCCTCTTCTTAAAGGGCTTTTGCCGGACAGGTTTTGCCTCCAAGCGGCACATCCCTTTTTCCGAATATTCCAGCGCACCTTATAGCAGGTCGCGTGTCTCGAGCATGGGGTCTGTGACTGCAGGAGTCACCACCATCCTCTTGTGTGCTGACGGGCCCTTGAGAGCCCTTGTCGCAGAGATTTGAGAGTCGGGTCCCGCGGCCTGTCCCCTGCTGTTCACTCCCGTCGCTCTTTGGCTCCCTGTGCTTTTAAAGGGAAGCCGTGCGCCCCATGCCCCGAGGGGAAGGACATCACCCTGGGGCGCCCCTGGCCGTTGCCTCTCCCCTGGTCGGCCAGGGGCTTCACAGCAGTGGGCTCCAGCCCCTAACGGCGCCCACTTCGCTTTTGCTGTCACGGTGGCCTGTGACTTGGTGACGAGACGCCCGATGCAGTGACATTAAAGCACAGTTTCGCCCTGAGGTCCCCTGTGATTTGGGGCGACTTTGGGCCCTGCACCACCTGAGACCACATCTCAAGCGTTCACGCCACGGCGGTGGGCGGACCTGCTGCCCTGTCCGTGCCAGGCAAGGGGGGCGCCAGCCTGATGTTCGCGTGTGTCAGCGACACCTGCTGCCGTCCACTGCCTGCTTCCTGCGGGCCCGGCCCTGCGCTGAGTGCCGGGGTGCGGTGCTCCACGGCTCTCGCGGCGGCCCTGCGGGGAAGGACCGTGCGAAGGGGGCACGGGGCTGGAGAGGATGCGCCTGGCCAGCGCACGGCTGGTCCGCGGCCAGGGCGGGGCCCGGGCTCGAAGCCTGCCCCGTCCCCCCATTGTGCTGCCTCGCCCTGTTTATACTAGGCCACCCGACAGACCCACCTGTGGTCTCCCCTCTATTAGGTAAAGGCCAATCCTGAGTCTACTGGAAAGTTCCAGGCAGCAGGATCTGACCACATTAACTGCTTTCCTAAATGCCTGTCAGCAACTAACCCTGATGAGACAAGGGGCTTTTTCTTTCCCGAAAACCGTCCCTGGTACGAGATAGAAAGAATGCTTAGACTTAAAACCTGCACTTAGGGTTAGGAGTCGAGAGGCTCAGAGCCGTGCTGTCTCGGGGCACGGCCAGGCCTGCGCTGGGGGCACGTGGCCCGGTGGCAGCCTTCTTGCCGCCCGGCCCCGTTGTGAGGCAAGGGCTCTGAGCACGGGGCGGGGTGGGGGGCACGCACGGAGCCTGCGGCCCTCGAGCCCAGCGAGTGATTCTCTCCTTGGCTCCAGGGTTCCCGACCACCAGGATATAGCTTTTGGGGCCTTGCAGCAGGGGACCAACTGCCTGGACACTTTGGGACACTTTGCTGACGGCGTTGTCGGAGTTTATGAGTGTCACAACGCTGGGGGGAACCAGGTATGTGCACGGGGGCACCAGGGAAGGGGGCCCGAGGCCATATGTCCCACTGCCACCCTCCTCCTGCGATGGCTGCCCCCTCACAGCCGGCCTGGGGCCAGAGGGGACATCCTCCTGGAGCTGCCTTCCGCCTCGGGCGGGCTTGTCTGCGGCTGCAGGGCCAGGTGGCCCCCCCTCCCCATCGCCTTCCTGCCCCCTCTGTCCTGCCTGGCCGCGTGCTCCTCCCAGGGCCCCTGTCTGCGTCTGCACCTGCCCGTGTCCCTGCTCACAGACGCTTAACCACGGCCGCCAGGGCTGCCTGTTAGATGATAGAAGCTTAGATCTGAAACGCCCACCCCCTCGGTCCTCGTGGAAAAGGAGGGAGGTAAGTGAGGGCTTGACAGGCCCAGCCGTGGCCTGTGTGTCCCAGAAGAACAGGGCTCTAGAAGGTGCTTTTCCCGTGAGACAGTAACAGGTATTTGGTAAAATGAGGGCCTCGTGCCCAAAAATGGCCGGGCGATGCTGGGAACGCTCATCTCCTCGGGGGTCCGGCCGTTTTAAACAAAGGCTCTTTAACTCAGTGTATCCCACAGCCTCCTTTAAATAGAACCGTTTCAAAAGGGCGCCTGCCTTTGTGTGCAGTTGGCTGACCCCATCCTTCCGAGGAGCATCCTAGCAGACGGCAGCCCCGGACTCCTGGCCTCCTGTCTCCTGGTGGTGCTGTCTTCGCAGCTGCCCAGCGTGGCCCAGGCCTGGTAGATTAGACAAGTGAGGCACAGGGAGGGGGCAGCCCCCAGCCGGCTCTGGCTGCTGTCCCAGGCAGATGACCTCCCTGGCTCTCGGCGGAAGAGCCGAAGAGCTTCTGGGAAACCTGGGTCCCAGGTCCCCCGCCCGGATAGCCTAATTTCATGAGTCTGGGGTCAGAGAGCATCAGGGTATTTGAAAGCCCCCAGGGTGGGTGACCCCACGTGAGCGCTGGGCAGGAGGGCTTCCCAGCAGGAAGGATGCAGGGGCAGGTCACAGCGAGGCGGTGCGCCGCTTCCAGCCCCGCCGTCCCCCGAGGACCAGTCTGGGCCAGCGAGCCACTTCCGAGATCAGGCCGCCCAGTAGTCCTTTGTGTGCTGACGAGAATGTTCTAGATCTGCACCACCCAGCACAGCAGCCACCAGCCACCTGTGGGTGGCGAGTGTGACGGAATGTACAGTTCTCACTTTGTTTAACTGTAATTCGCTTAGCCACGCGCGGCTGGGGCCCCGGGGAAGCATCCTGTGGAGGTAGGAAGCCAGGGCCGCAGCGGCTGCGCCAGGTGGTACCCTTGCGAACCTTCCAGAGCGAGTCCCGTCTGAACTGAGGGCAAGTGGGTCCTGGGGATGAGAAGCGAGGGGTAAACGGCGTTTTCTTATGGTAAATCGGGCCCATGCTCTGGAAGAAAAAGGTGTGTCACCTGGTTTCTGGCTGGGCCTCAGCAGACACACAGGAAACGGGGAGCTTTAAGAGTGGCAGCTCAAAAGAGCGTTTCTTAAATATTCGTGCACTTTATTTTGCAAATTCAGATCACTGAAATGCGCCAGAAGAAGAAAGTGCAGCTCTCTGCTGTTTGCAGAGCTAGTTCGTTTTTCTGGAATTCAGTGTAAAGCCTGCTTTAAAATAGTGAAGCACGCCATAGCAAGAAGGTTGTAGCAACATTCAGACGTGAGCTTTCCCTGGGGATCAGCACCCCCGCAATACCTTCCAACACCTGCTTCCAAGAACAACCGAAAACCCCTCTCTGTACAGAGTCATCCACCCGTCACTCCTCTTACCCAAGTGGGGACGGGGTCTTTTTGTCACTGGATCACACAGATGGTCTGCTCCTTCCTGGGACCTCTGTGGTACCTGGTGGTGCTTTGAAAGCACCCCATTCCGCCCCACCCCCCTGTGGAAGGAGAACATTGTGGAAGATTGGAACCAACCCTCAGGGCCCGGCATGTGGCCCTTCTGACGAGACACTGCAGACTCAGAGCCAAGAGCCCCCAGGGACAGGTGGACACAGGTGTGCACAGGGCGTCCGAGTTTGGGCAACGGTGGAAAATAGGCCGGGCAGGACCTTTCAGAGCCTTTGGTAGGCTACTAGTGAATCTGCAAGAGAGATGCGGGGTCCAAATGCAGTGTTTCCCTAATTTACTTGACCTAGAACCAACTTTTCATAGAATTCCTCACAGAGTACGCTTGGAGAAACCCTAATTAAAAGGTGAGAGGGCTTCCCTGGTGGCGCGGTGGTTGAGAGTCCACCTGCCGATGCAGGGGACACGGGTTCGTGCCCCGGTCCTGGAGGATCCCACATGCCGCGGAGCGGCTGGGCCCGTGAAAAAAAAAAAAAAGGTGAGAAAGTTGAAGCTGAGGGGACTCCCTGTTAGGGGACAAGGAAGCCTGCCCACACGCCAAGGGGCTTGCCCTTCCTCTCCTGGACAGTGACCCGAGCCCACCCCTCCCAGCTGGACCTGTGTCTCACCGCTGGCTGGGGGAGGGGTGCGCGTGTAGCCTCCAGGTGTCATTGCTTTCTTCTTTTAAGATTTGATGAAAGTTCATAATAATGCAATTGACAAGGAAATTTAGTTATTTCTGAGGTGTACATTTTAAAGTAATAACTAGAATTATGACTTCTAACATTACACCAGAACAGAACATATAAGATTTTTAGAAATTTCATGTAATGTCTGAAACATTTATATTAACATATTTCCATACAAATAACCGAAAGAAAGTTCTAGTATTAGTTGTTTTTTTGACATGTATGCACTGATGTGTATAAAATTGATGACTAATAAGAACCTGCAGTTAATGCTTTCTTGATAACAGAGCGTCTGCGCCAATGTGACTCGGGTACTGAGCAGTGAGGCTTCTCGGAACGGAACGTTCTGTGTTCCTTCCCTTAGCTCTGTCCCCTGAGGACAGAAAAAAGAAAAACAACGTCTCCCTAGCACTTAATCGTGCCTAAAGTTACATGACACAAGCACTAGTGTGATACCCGCTCTCCCACAGGGGAGGAAGCCTCCAGGGGGCAGGGCCTGGCCTGTGTGCTCGCTGCCAGGAGTCTGAGTCATTGCAGGCGCTCAGCGGACAGTCACTGGGTGGATGAACGGACAGACGGATGGACAGATGACTTGCAGCAGCTTTCCTGGATGTCCAGCAGAAGCGGGGCACGGGGAGGGCACCCCCTGTGGGATTCTGAGTTGGAAGAGGCCTCGCTGCTTCCAGATCCTGAGGGCTCGCGTGGGTTTTATCCCTTTGCAAGGGTCAAGTCCTCGAGTGCCGGTCAGAAGCCTCACCCTCCTGTCTCCGCCATAGCTCTGCCAAGAGCAGGCTCCCAACCTCCTCTCCCGCCTTCCACCCTGTGACCCCACTCACCCATCGTGTCCCCTCCCCGGCCTCCTGCCCTTTCAGACGCTTTTGTTTAGTGTTCAGAGTACGTAGTTCCGCTCTCAGCTCTTAAGGGATGTGTGTCTGTTTTTTAAGATCATAGGCAAGTTATTTCAGCACTCTCTGCCTCAGTTTTCTCATCTGTAAAATGGAGATAATAGTAGCTTCTCATAGGGCTGCTGTTGAAGGGCTTAGAACAGTGCCAGGCGCATCACAGGCACCCAGGGTGCAATACTGGATCCAATCCTGGGGACCTCACGGAGCGTCCCGAGCATCGGTAGGCCAGCTTAGTGCTCAGTGATGAGGCACGTGGTCTGTAACTTCACACGTGACAAGCCACAGTCCTAAATGCTGTTTCCAAACCACACCCATGTCGGGGCAGCCAGTCCAAGGAAACGTTGACCCTGAACTGTCCCCCTTGTGGGTAGCCAAGCTGGACCTGCAGCGTTCACAGCCCGCGGTTCATGACGGGAGATGGGGTGTGGAGCTCTCACCTGCGTTTGGGCTTAAGTTCTTACTGCTGTTGGCCGAGTGCTCAGTCAGTTATGAGGCTCCCCGACACCCCCGGCTGGAGACTTGCTCTTAGGCACAAAGTCCTTTGCTGGCCCTGAGCTGGTCAGGGCTTCTGAAGCCTGTTGCCCGCGTGCCGTCCCCTCCGGGGCCCTTCCTTGTGGCATCCTTCACCCCGCGGCCCCGCGGGCCGAGCCCTGACCTTGGCTTTGTGTTGCAGGAGTGGGCCCTGACCAAGGAGAAGTCGGTGAAGCACATGGACTTGTGCCTGACCGTGGTGGACCGGGCGCCCGGCTCCCTCATAAAGCTGCAAGGCTGCCGGGAGAACGACAGCCGGCAGGTAGGTGCCGGCCGGGGGCCAGCCCAGCAGGCCCAGCTCCCCCGCCCCCCAGGGCCTGGATCCCAGCGGGGACGCTGGGTGTTCACAGGCGGCACCTTATGACTCGCGCTGTTCTGCGTCCCCGCGTGGAGCCCCTGGCAAGCACTGGGATGCCTGAGGGGCGCAGGGCGTGGCTGGTCCTTCTGCCGGGAGGTCACCGTCCTGGTTATTATTCCTCCCCGCCTGCATCCATCTGTTTATGTTCGGTCTGTCCTCTAACAGGCTGCAGAGGCAGGGCTGTGCTTTGAGGCTCGTGTTCAGCTCCTGCGCAGGTCTGTAAGGGCCTCCCAGGCTGGGCACTGGGGCAGGGGGTGGTCCCAACACCAGAGGCGGCTCCCCTCACCCTGGCGGCCAGCTGAGCCGGGCGGGGCCCTTCCTCAGACGCGGCCCTCGTGCCCAGCTGTGGGTACTGCGCCCAGAAAGGCTCTGTCTGGTGATGCCCGAGAGCACCCAAGGGACGGGGATGCTGGTGGCCAGTGTGCGTGGGTTAGCACGCCACCGACCCCTGGTCCAGGAGGGGGTGGGGTGACCAGCGGTGTCCCTGGCCCCTGGCTTCTCTGTAGCTGGTGCAGCCCAGCCAGTGCACCCCACCAGGAGCGGTGCTGGCCCGAGCCAGCTGAAGTTCAGCTTTGCTTTAAAAATGAAAATGTTTGACTTTACTCACGAGAAGTTAATGAAACACTGACCTACAGACCAGCCTAGAAAAGGTGTTGAGGTTCATGATAATGTCTCCAGAGGAGGTGTTTCACCCCGGTTCACTTCCATTGCTGACGAACCCCCCAAGCCCGAAAGGAAGACCTATATTTTATAAAAATATAGAGAGAGAGGCCTTTATTTCTGAAGCCAGAGGCCTGCTGTGGCTTATTTCCGAGTATGTTCTCATTCTCTTCCCCACACCACTGGCCATATTAAAGAGAAATTCCGCACGTTTTTGTTTATTCATTAAGTATTTTTCCTTTTTAAGTTTACAAATTGTAAACGATTAAGGTGCAACTGGACGAGACGTTACACGCACACTCGTGTTACTTTTTTCCAAACGCTTCAGAACCTATGTTTACCTCTTTGGCCGGTTTTCTCTGACCTGCGCCCTGGGGGAACCTTGGGGGCAGAGCCTTTCTTGGGCCTAGGGGGAGTGGCTAGTGCAACCCCCAAAGGACTTTCCCACGTGCCCACACGGGGAGCCGGGCTTGTCCTCTTCCGTCCCTCCTCACGAGACTCACGGGTCTGGGGAAACTGAGGCCTGGGGCTGGCTGGAGCCGGGAGCCCACGTGGGCTTCCTACCCACCACTCCTTTCACAGAAGGGAAGCTGAGGCCCAGGGTCCCCCAGGAGCACCGAGGCCCACACCAAGCTCCCTTGCTTGGAGCCCAGTTGTCAGGAAACACTTGAAAAGGGCCGTCTCTCCTCTGTCCCCGCCCCCCACCGCCTGCTTCCAGGTGCCCCCCGCCCTGCTCTGCAGCACCCCAGCAGGTCCCTAAATGCCCACCTGTGTTGACAGCTGTGGCACCCGAGTGAGAAGGAGAGGGGCTGGTAAACACGGAGGCCACTGTCCCCAGCCCCAGCCTCCTGGGACCTGCGTCGGGTGAGCGTGGGGCCGGGCCAGGTGCCCTGCCAGGTGCCCTGCCTTTACAGCCGGGGCGTCTAGGGTAAAGGAGGGATAGAGTGATGACTTTATCCGGGCTCCAAACCTTTGTTAAGAACAGACAGATGCTCCATCTCTGGAGGGGTCTCCTTCAGTGAGAGCTTGCTGTACGCCAAGGGCTGACGTGTTCCTGCCACCTTCCGGCTCTCACCCTGAAGGGCTCACGTCATAAGAGGGAGAAAGGCCTGCAAACAATGAGCTCTTCTGGGTGTGTGGTGAACATAAGTGGGGATCTCTTAACCTGTCAAGCCCGAGCCCTTCCTTGCCTGGTAGAGAACGTGTGGCCCTTTCAGTAGAGCCTCTGCATCTGGGAATCTGCCCACCCCACCACAGCCGTCTGCGCCCAGGGCTCCGGGCTGCCGAGGCCGCCTCCCACGGACGGAGCTGGGGTTTGGGCGTTGTTGAGGCCTTCCACCTGGCTGACGCTGTGACACAGGCAGCGCTCCCCAGGGAACGGAGTCAAAGTCCACCCATTCCAGATTCTTTGTCAGGCAAGCCCTGGCCACTCAGTGACACGTGGACGTTGGCAGCGTATGACAGCGCAGGAGGAATGGCAGCAAAGAGGGAACAGGAATGAAGGAGGAGGTGATGGGCAGGTGACGGGTGGCCCCTCTCCCTGTGCCCATTGGATTGCACTGCGTTTCACTGTTGGCAGAAACTCCAGGCCGGCAGGCTGGCTTCACAGGCGGCCCAGGGTCCCCACGGGGGCGTCCTTGCAGGGCCCCTCCCTGCCTTGCTTTGCCTCCTTTGCACCTCATTCACTTGCCCTTCGAGAGGAGGCTTCTCGGCTGGTTCTGTCTCAAAGCTGCACTCCTCTTGCCAGTTGGAACATTGGCTTTCCAGGCACATCTGTGTGTTTGTGTTAGGTGTGCATTTGCAGAGTCAAGGGGGAAAGGAAAGCAAGAGTAAGAAAATGTAATTCCACGACGTCCAAAGGATTTGCAAAAATACCAACGGAAGGGAGCTTCTGTGCATACAGTGTAAAAAATTAACTAGAATCACAGACTGCATTAATGAAGGGAGAGCTTATGGAAGAAAAAAGCATGTTCCTTTTTTTTTTTTTTTGTAAAGAACAGACATTCGAGATTTTTACATGGGGATAAACAACATGAGAGGCCCTCAGGTTTCCCACGGCTGGGCTGTGGGCCTGTTCGCTGCTTTGCCTGGCCGGTTTGGGTTTAGTGGGGCACAGGTGCGTACCCACAGGCGTACAAAGGCGCTACGCCCTGGACTGTACGGGTGGCACACGCAGAACTCGGCAGGTAGCGCTCGGGGACTTAGGGTAGCTGAGACAGGCTTCCACAGCCGCCAAGGTGGAGAGAGTGCAGAGACAGTGGAGAGGTCGTGTCCGCAGCAGGGCATTCTGTCCACACAAGCACCCCTTTCCCTCCCATTGGCCTCACCCCATCCCTCTGGCACAGCACGAGGCCCTACGTGTACGCGGGCACGCTGAGGGGCCCGGGCCCGGCACCAGCCTCAGCAGGGCTGCTTTCAACAGCCAGGGGCAGGCAGCCTGGGCCCTCCTGGAGCTGACCTGGTTCCTGTGGCTGCTTCCTCGAGGGGAAATATCAGCAGATGAGGCCGTCTTGTGAAAGAATGCCAAGTCTCTGCAGGAAATTCCCCCATGTGTCGAGTCCTTAAGACCGAGGAGGGGCAGGGGCCCAAGCATGGGGCTTGGTCGAGGGGATGCCCAAAGAGGGTGAAGGATGGGTCAGGGAAGCGGTCTCCAGCAGGGCCCGGAGACGAGGTTTGGGGCTGCAAACCAAGCGGAGAGTGCTGGTTTCTTCCTGGGCCCTCAGCGGACCCTGTTTTGTCCCCGTGAAACAGGAGGGAAGGGGGCAGGGCACAACCTTTGAAAGAATGACATAGCCCGAGGACACAATATAAACTGATTAGAACCAAATGGGTCCAAGATGGGGGACGAGTCGACTTCCACTAGACCTTGAGCCTCAGTATACGCTCACTGTGACACATCAGCAAGCTAAATGACACACCCACAGGCGCCATGACAGTTCCAAGAGCGACCACAAGGGTCAAAAAGAGGGCCGTGGCCCAGTTCCTGGAAATCCCCGCCCCTTCCCCCAAACAGCTGGAATACTCCTACCACTCATTAGCCTGTGAAATGACCCACCCCTATAAAAACGGACAACCCCAGACCCTGGTGCCACTCTCGCCTTCTGAGATGGCCCACAATGTCTGTGGAGTGTGTGTCTCTAAATAAATCCACTTCTTACCCATCTATCACTTTGTCTCTCGCTGAATTCTTTCTGCAATGAGACACCAAGACCCTGAGAAGGGAAGTGTGATCTCAGCTGGAAGCCTGTGGGTTTTGGCCGGGTTGGAGTTCCAGCCGCGTGCGTTCAGGTCCCAGTCTGAGGTGCGTGGTTTCACCCGGGCTGCTGCGGATGCCCGTCCATCCTGGTCAGAGACCTTGTGGTGAGTGCAGCCCGCAGACCCTGAGAGCAGCCCCGCTGTGCCCTTTCCTGGCGGCGCCCCTGCTGTAAGGTGTTCTCCTGTCTTTTGCAGAAATGGGAGCAGATCGAGGGCAATTCCAAGCTGCGGCACGTGGGCAGCAACCTGTGCCTGGACAGCCGCGGGGCGCAGAACGGCGGCCTGAGCGTGGAGGTGTGCGGCCCCGCGCTGTCCCAGCAGTGGAAGTTCTCGCTCAACCTGCAGCAGTAGAGCGAGCCGCCCGCATCCTCCCGCGCCGTCGGGCCCGACGACGAGCCCGACCGAGCCCGACATTATTGATTCTGTTTCTTAAACTTTTGGAGAAACTATATACCTCAGTATTCCATCACGGTCTGAAGGTCGGAGGACCTCGGCGCGGGGCGGGCGGCACCGGGGCGGCGAGGAGGGAGGAGCTGGCCCACCGACCCCGGGCCCCGCCGCCTCTCCCCGCCCCGCGCCACGCGGATGGATGCGGGAGCCCCACGCCTGTGGGCGACAGGACCGGGAGGGAAGGGGCGGCGGCCGCAGCACAGCGAGCGGAGCTCTCCAGCCTCCACTCGGATCCGCGGATAGCACGTCCGGTTTCCATCCGGGTCACGGTCACGTCACGGCGTTTGCCCTGCCCCGCCCTCCCAGCTGTCTTCCCGGTGCAGACCCCCTTACACGTGGCGTACCTGCTCTCTTTGGATATGAACTTTGCTGTGGTGGGACACTGCACACAGACATGTATGAAGAAAGAATGTACGGTCAGTTCCTATGGTTTCTGTAGGTCACCCTCATCCTGTAAGTTGTCCACAAAGCAGATCACAGCGTCAGGAGGAGGGGCTGAGCCTCCTTTGCCCCCGGAGCCTTATAGGTGGGTAGGTCCTGCTGTGGCCGCCGCCCCGGGAGGCTCGCCCTGCCCCGAGGCCCGGACCCCGGCGGCATCTCGGTTTGGCTTCAGCTGGGAGTCGTGTCCTGCTCTGTGTGGGAATCCACTTTTCGTGCCCTTGGTGTCTGTAAACCCTGAATGGGTTACGTAATTTGACAGAGTATTGCTTCGGGTCTTTGTAAATTAGGTTTCTTTTCTCTAAGGATAAAGTGAGTAAACAAGCCTCTGCCGGCTCCCAGTGACGGTGGGAAGCTGTCCCAGGCGGCCCTGGCCTCACGGTGAGGGCCCTGGTGTTCTGGCACCGCTGTGAAGGTCACCTGGGCCCAGTCCCGCCTGCCTCAGGGGCTCTGGGTCAAGAATTAGGAAAAGTGCAAACCAAACAGCACCTGCTCAATGACGCTGACGATTCGGGGCACAAAACGGGAGCTTTGTGGCTTAGGAGGCGCAGGTCGGCATAAACCACAAGACGGTCGTGAACTAAAAGTAAAGCAGGAAGAGCGGCCTGGGCGCGGCCCTGACACCCAGGCGTGTCCCCGCAGAGCCCTCCTTGCCTCCGAGGTGCCCACACGCAGGGGTAGCCCAGCCGCAGACCCCACGGGGCGCCCCGGTCATTCTCGTGGTCACTGCCCTCCTGCCTTCCTGCGCCCCCCTCACCCAGCACTTCGTCACACAGATGCCCCGTGTCCAAGAGGCGTCACACGGGCACAGCTTCAGGCCCCTCTGGGAGGTCACAGAGAAGTGACCCCAGAAGATTCTGCCAGGTTGGCACTCGGCCAAGTGCAGCTCTCTCCTGCCTGTTTCTTCTAGGAAAGGGGACGTTGGTCTTTCTTCCTCCACTGCAGAAGCCCCCCATGTGTTTGCTTTGTGACGGTGGGCTCGGGCCTGGAGGCGTGGCTGGGTGACTTTGTTCTGCTTCTTTTGGCCCCCTGCCGACCAACCAGGTGTATCTTCGGTGGACCGGGAGGCCGTAGCTGGATTAACTCGGCACAGCTGTATCTTCAGAGGCTGATCGTGACCACCAGTAGGCTCTTAGGGGGAGTCCTGGGTACCTGTGCAAGGCTGCTGAGTACAGGTGGGGCAGGAAGCAGCCACCCAGATCCTGGGTTCCGTTGTCAGGCGACTTCTACTGTTAGGAAAAAAATCCCATGGATGGAAAACAAATTTGGCTTTAAAGTAACACAAATTTTAATCAGGTTCTTGACAAATTCTTTGCCCACCCAGAAGTCTTACCAACCTTTGTACCCTTGAGATGCGTCCCCCCGGGGCCCTTGGGGGGCAGCTCCGCCATCCCTGGGGTGGTAGGGCTGGCGGCCTTGGCAGGCGTGGGCATTGTGGGCTGAGGTGGGCTGGGAGGGCTCCCTTGGGTGAGCTATGTTTACATGACACAGTGTGCCAAAGTGACTTACTGTGGCTGCATTACTTTCTAGTCATCGGGACTGTCCCCCTCTCCCACTCTTGTTTTTACGAGTAAAGATCCTTTCCTCAAAGCCCTTGGAGCAAAGCGTGGCGAAGTTAGTTGTCTTCTCTGTGCTGGTCTTTCTTATGTCTTCATAAAAGCTAAAATGATGGTATCTGTGATATGTTTTGCAAATTCAAAATATAGTTTGGTAATTTTTTTTCCAGTTGATTTTTAAAAAGAACTGCTGTACAGAGCTTGTACTTCGTCCATTTTATAGATGGAAACCATCCTTGAAAATTGTTTAACTTAAATAAAGAGGAGATACTTTATAGATACGCTCTGCTGGCGGCTACAGTCACTCTTGGTCTTTATAGGACGGACTTGACTGGTGTTTGGGGGCTGTGATGATGGTCTCTCTTGGAGAGGGGTGCTGCTCGATTACCATGTCTTATCACACTTTTAAAATGCGTTCACCTTTTACTGCTGCACCTTTTGATGTTTATTCTTTTTTTTTTTTTTTTTTGCGGTACACGGGCCTCTCACTGTTGTGGCCTCTCCCGTTGCGGAGCACAGGC
Source organism: Orcinus orca (assembly GCF_937001465.1). Lineage (NCBI taxonomy): Eukaryota > Metazoa > Chordata > Mammalia > Artiodactyla > Delphinidae > Orcinus > Orcinus orca. The sequence continues at coordinate 8,105,302 of NC_064572.1, forward strand.
TCCGGACGCGCAGGCTCAGCGGCCATGGCTCACGGGCCCAGCCGCTCCGCGGCACGTGGGATCTTCCCGGACCGGGGCACGAACCCGCGTCCCCTGCATCGGCAAGCGGACTCTCAACCACTGCGCCACCGGGGAAGCCCCCGATGTTTATTCTTATTTGGAATAATAGCCGTTATCATCTGTGGAGTGTTTATGATGTGCCAGGCCCCACTCCAGGCACTTAAATACATCCTCATTGCCTTCTCACAGTAACCTGGGAGATAGCATTACCGGCTGCATTTTACAGTTGGCTGGGGAAGCTGCTGCTTAAAGCTGCCGGCCTGCTCAGCGTCACAGGCTAACCTGCCCAAGGTCACGCCACTCCTAAGTACGCCCCTGGCCAGCCCCAGGCGCTGAGAGCCAAAGCCTGTGCTCCAAACCAGGGCAGGGGAGAGGCTGAAGGGCCAATATCATCACAGCTTTTAGAGTATTTTAAATGCTTATTCTATTTACCAGTTACCCGGGCTCTCCAGTTCCATTCCAGGCGAACTTGAGTCCTTGCCCCTCTTCCTGGGCCTTTAAAACTACCTTCCTTTGGACGACCCCACAGGTGTGTCAAGGAAACACAATACTGACCAATTCTTTAGCAATTTGGGTTGCAACTGGGGAGGCTGAAAAGATGGCCCCGATGAGTGTTTTGAACCTTCTGGAGGCCCTGTTTCTGCATCCTCTTTCTCCATTATTTGAGACAACCAAAATTTGCTCCGCTGCCATCTGAGAAACAGGAAGAGCTCTTAGCGTAATTGTGCAGGACCCATCAGAGGCCTTTAGGAACTGTGTGTGTGTGTGTGTGTGTGTGTGTGTGTACCGCTTTGACAACAGGAATTTTCTGAGAAACTCTCTATGTTGCCCTGATGCCCTGGAGACCTAAGAGCAGGGGGAACGTGTTAAATGCCAGAAGAAGAGGATGAGCAGAGTGTCTGGCAGGCTCAGGTTGGGGTATTTGGAGACAGGATTGGGTCAGTCTGGCCAGAGGTGGAGACCCGCATGCTGAGGAAAGACTTTGGGCCGATTCTGGGGGGAGGGGAGCTATATGAGCCTTGGACTAGAGCAGGGAGGATCAGGTTTGCAAAAATATTTAGAGTAAGGGACTTCCCTGGCGGTCCAGTGGGTAAGACCCCGCACTCCCAGTGCAGGGGGCCTGAGTTCGATCCTTGGTCGGGGAACTAGATCCGGCATGCATGCCGCAACTAAGAAGCCCGCGTGCCGCAACTAAAGATCCCACGCGCCACAACTAAGACCCAGCGTGGCCGAAATAAATAAATATTTTAAAATATATATTTAGAGTAAAATACTTAACCCACCTCGGCTCTTTGATTCTGCAGTATATTTCACGTTTTAAAAAATATTCAGCCAGAAAAATAAGATGTTTGCACACCCTCTTCTGTCCACGGACTTGCCTGAAAGAAAAAAGAAAATTTTCTTCCTAGATGTTCTTACATATTCCTGAGCAACTTACTAATAATACAATATATATGTATTTGATTTTATGTATTACGTGTGCCTGCACATGATAAACATGTTTCCAAAAGCCCTTGCATCTGTGGGGTCCCAAAGAAGTAATGAGAAGTATTCCCCCAGCAGTTCCTGCCTGAGCACCCGCGGGGCCTGGCCCTGGGTGCTGGGCAGGGGCTGCTGAAAAGACCGTCATGGTCCCCGCCACAGGTTACACCCCCAGGGGAGGCCGACTTGGACCCAGATCTTGAACACAGGAAGATAGACTGAGTCACAGCAAGGTGCTGGCCTCCTGAAGGTCATGGAAGGAATCCTCGGGGTTGACGGGGGGCAGGGGGGGTGTTGAGGGGCGGCGGTTTGGTTCACCGTCAAGGGCCAAGATGTGAGAACTCAGAGTGGCCGGTGCAGGCTCACTGAAGAACTTCCAGAAATTAACTGTCCACGGTGTTCTTGAAGTTGCGCAGAATTCTCTGCTGAAGCACTTTCAGTGAAGAGTGTCAGAAATCCAACTGAACGTAGTATAAATGGAGACATTTATTATCGCATATGACAGCAAGGCCCAAGGTGACAGGGTTCTGGATTGGTTCTGGGACGTGACTTCATTGTGAGCAACTACCCTCGTCTGCCCGACCGTCCCCTCCCCCGTCCGTCCCAGGCGCGCGAAAACCCTCCGCGAGAAGGAAGCGTTTCCTGCTGCCCTGTGCGTCTTTCTCCTTCTTTCCTGCCCGCCCACCAGCGCAGACGCCCCTTTCCCAGTGATCACCACCCCCTGCACAGAACCTCTCGGGCCCCACTGCCCAGAACCCGGCGCCCAGGTGCCAGGGCAGAGGGCAGCAGTTCCCTCCCAGCGCCACCGCCCTGTGTCATGGGGTGGGGGTCTGCCGGCGGGGAGGACAGGGCGGGGCAACCGCTAGGGCGGGCGCAGCACCTGCCGCATTTGTCGTCCCTGAAAGACGGCTGTACGGCCGGCCGAACGGCCGGGGCGGCCACGTGGTCACAGGCTCCTGCGTCCTCGGTGGAAGGCGGCTTCACCCTGGTCCTCTGGCGCCTGCTGGCCACGTGGGGCCTCTTTGTTTTCAGGTGAGTGAGATGTATGGCTTGGGGTCGCAAAGACAAATGACGCCGAGACGGTTATCAAAATATGTTTATAATATGTGTTTCTGAATGCGTTAAATAACGAGGCCTCATGTCTGATTGCTGCCATAATTTCAAAGTAGTAATGCGCGTAAGCAGTAGTTTGAAAAATCTAGTTAGCGTGATGTGAAGATACCTGTGATGTGTGTGTGTGTGACCAAGCTTGCAGTTCATTGGCTACGTACGTTCAGTTGGAGGCAAAACAAAATAAAGCTTCTGGAAAACTCTAAGAATCTCGGAGTAGATGACACCTGTCACCCACAGCTGTGCTCTGGGACCAGCTCTGCGCCTCGGCGGCCGCCTCTTCTCCTCCCAAGCTGACCTTGACCCCGGGCCTGGCTCCAGCCTTCTTTCTGAGGGCCAAGTGGGACAAGCCTGTTGCCCAGGTTACCCACAGTGAGACTGTCCTCCTCCTGGTCCAGCGGGAGGGCAAGGAGCCCGGGCAGGACACCGTGGGGCGGGGCGGGCTGGCGCCCGGGAAAGCTGGGGGGGGGGCGGGGCGGGGCGGCGGGGGGAGGGAGGCTTGGGGTGCGCAGCGAGCGTCGAGGGGCCCTCAGCGCCATTCTTGCCTCCCAGCCCCCGGGTCAGCACAGGAAAGTCACTTCACCGGGTCTGAGAGGGGGGCACGGTCACGGTGAGATGCGGCCCGTGAGATGTGAGAGCATCCCCGGCGGGGCGGGCCTCACGGCGGGCGGGCGGTGGGCGCATGCGGTCGTACAGGGAGGGGCCTGGACAGGGGCCCCGGGGGAGGCTTGTTACAGGTGCTGAGTTGCCCGCGACATGTCACTGCCTGGCTGGGGGGTGTGGAACCTGCTGTCGCGTCGCCCCCGAGCGGCCGCAGAAGAGGAGACGGGAGGCACGGGCCCGACGGGGAGGCTGAGTCCGGGCCGGGGAAGGAGAGACCCCGACGAGGGCCGAGCGAGGCGGGGAAGGGGCGCGCCAAGCCAGGCCCGGCCGCTGCCGAGCGAGCGTGGGCGCAGGGACATCGCGTGGGCTCGCCTCCAGGGCCGACGACCAGCGGGCAGCGGGTGACGGCGCGTGGGGTGGGCGGACAGAGGCCGCGCACGCAGTCAGGCTGGGGTCTGCGGGCCAGGCCGGCGGCCCTGAGGGTTTGCAGAAGACGGGAGGGAGGGAGGATGGACCCCACTGCCCTCCAGCCCCTCCGACAGGACGGCTGCCGGGACTCAGGGCGGCTAAGCGCCCCTGGGTTTCCAGGGCTCCCCTCCCCATGGCCACGCGCCGCCGACCACAGCGAGAACGTGGCCCACGTGTCTCCCACCGGAGACAACAGGGGCCTGAAGGGCTGGGGGAGGGGGACGGGGGACACCGCTGCCGAGTGACGGCACAAAACCACTGGGCCAGCTTTTCGGAAGTAGGAAGTGTATGGAGGCTCGTTAGGGACTGAATTGTGTTCTCTCCAAAATCCGTATGTTGAAGTTAGGACCTCAACATCCTAACCCCCAGGACCTCAGAATGTGACTCTATTTGGAGACAGTCTTTAAAGACGGGAGTTAAAATGAGGCCATCAGGGTGGCCCCAATCCAGTATGACTGGTGTCCTTATAAGAAGAGATTAGGACGCAGACAAGCACAGAGGAAGGACCAACAGGAGGACACGGGGAGAAGACGGTCGTCTAATAGCCAGGGAGGGAGGGCTTGGAAGGGACCAACCTGCCAACCCTTTGATCTCCGACGTTTAGCCTCCAGAATCATGAGAAGATACATTTCTGTTGACTAAGCCACCCAGCCGGTGGTACTTTGGTTTGGCAACCCTAACTAATGCCAACGTTGGTACCAGGAAGTGAGGTGCTACTGTAACAAATACCTAAGAAGTATGGAAGGGGCTTTCGAACTAATAGTGGGCAGAAATGGAGGAGTTTCGAGGAGCGTGTTAGATAGAGCCTGGGTCGCCTTGAAGAGACTGTGGGTGTGAAAGGTGATCCAGAGAGAAGAGGGGGCCTACAGAGACCCCTACAGAGAGGAGCACACACACCATCACAGACAGGATACAAACATAACCGCTGAAGGTGCCCCCGGTGAGGTCTCGGAGGGAAATGAGGAACAAGAGACGGGGAAGGGGAAGGGAACCTGGAGGAAGGCGCTCCCTGTCAGAGCGGCAGAGATCTCAGCTGCATCACGTGTTCTAGTGTTTTATGGAAGCAGAACCTGCAGGTGACCAGCGTGGATGCACAGCTGAGGAGGTTTCTTTTTCTTTTCTTCTTTTTAAATTTTATTTATTTTTGGCTGTGTTGGGTCTTCGTTGCTGCGCGCGGGCTTTCTCTAGTCGTGGCGAGCGGGGGCTACTCTTTGTTGCGGTGTGTGGGCTTCTCATTGCGGTGGCTTCTCTTGTTGCGGAGCACGGGCTCTAGGCATGTGGGCTTCAGTAGTTGTGGCTCACAGGCTCAGTATTTGTGGCTCGCGGGCTCTAGAGCACAGGCTCAGTAGTTGTGGCACACGGACTTAGTTGCTCCACAGCATGTGGGATCTTCCCAGACCAAGGGCTTGAACCAGTGTCCCCTGCATTGGCAGGTGGATTCTTAACCACTGCGCCACCAGGGAAGTCCCGCTGAGGAGGTTTCCAAGCAAAGTGTTGAAGGTGCAGCCTATTTTCTCCTTGCTACCTATAGTAAAATTCAAGAGGAAAGAGATAAATTGAAGAGGGAACCAGAACGTGTAGATTTGGAAAATTCCCAACCAATCCACACTATAAAAAATGAGAAAAGCTTGTGCTCTGGAGAGAGCACTTAGAGTGGTGCTGGGCAGTGTTTGCTAAGAAGCTTATGGACATGTGCCTGATGGATCCAATCAGCCGTCTCAGCAGAAGCCAGGGTAGAGGGGAGCTTCTCCAGGGGAGATCTGCGGAAGACCCTCTTGTTTGGTGGCTTAGACCCACCAGACCCAAGGTTTCTGAGAGTTTTATATCAGCAGAAATGCCACCAGCTTGGACTGAAGGAGACCGAGACAGGATGAGATGAAGGAAAGGCTGTCCAGGATTCTATAGGACAGGACCATAGCGCCAGCCCAGCAAATATGCCTCATCCTCCAGGCAGAGGGAAGAATGACCCTGAAGAGTGGTTTAAGTTTGGCTGTTACACGGCCCAGGGCACCGCGGGGGGGCAGAGCTGAGTTCTCTATTTCACTCCAGGGCTGAAGGGTCATGGCTGCCACCCTGGTGGACCCAGAAAGAAGAGCATGGAGCCAAAGAGGATTATTTTCTTTTAATTATTAAGTAGAGTTGGCTTAAAGTATTGTATTAGTTTCAGGTGTACAACATAGGGATTCGATATTTTTATAGATTACACTTCATTCAAAGTTATTATAAAATAATGGCTATGTTTCCCTGTGCTGTACAATATTTCCTGGTAGCTTATTTATTTTATACATAGTAGTTTGTATCTTTTAACCCCCTCCCCCTGTCTTGCCCCATCTTCCTTCCGTCTCCCCACTGGTAACCACTAGTTTGTTCTCTGTATCTGTGGGTCTGTTTCTGTTTTGTGACAGTCATTTGTTTTATTTTTAGAGTCCACGTGGAAGTGGGAGCGTGCAGTATTTGCCTCTGTCTGACTTAGTTCACTAAACATAATACCCTCTAGGTCCATCCATGTTGTTGTAAATGGCAAAATTTTATTCTTTCTTTTAAGGCTGAGTAGTATTCTGTTCTATACACACACACACACACCCCACATTTGATGTATCCATTCATCTGTTCACGGACACTTAGCTTGGTTCCATATCTTGGTAATGGTAAATAATTCTGCTATGAACATTGGGTGCTTGTATCTTCTCAAATTACTGTTTTCATTTTTTTCAGATATATACCCAGGAATGGGATTGCTAGATTATATGGTAGCTCTAATTTTAGTGTTTTGCAGAACCTCCATACTGTTCTCCACAGTGGCTGCATCAATTTACATTCCCCCCAGCAGTGTACTAGCGTTCCCTTTTCTCCGCATCCTTGCCAGCATGTGTTATTTTTTAACTTTTTGACAAGAGCCATTCTGACAAGTATGAGGTGATATCTCATGGTGGTTTTGATTTGCAGTTCTCTGATGATTAGTGATGTTGAGCATCTTTTCATGTGCCTGTCGGCCATATGTATATCTTTTCTGGAAAAATGTCTATTCAGGTCTTCTGCCCATTTGTTTAATCAGGTTGTTTGTTTTTCTGATATTGAGTTGTATGAGCTGTTTATATATTTTGGATATTAACCCCTTATATCATTTGCAAATATTTTCTCCCATTCAGTAGGTTGTCTTTTCATTTTGTCCATGGTTTCCTTTGCTGGGCAAAAGCTTTTAAGTTTAATTAGGTCACATTTGTTTATTTTTGCTTTTGTTTCCTTTGCCTGAGGAGACAGATCCTTAAAAATATTGCTACAGTATCTCTCAAAGAGTGCTCTGCTTGTGTTCTCTTCTAGGAGTTTTATGGTTTCCAGTCTTACATTTAGGTCTTTAACCCATTTTGAGGGTTTTTTGTTCTTGTTTTGTATATGGTGTGAGAAAAATGTTCTAATTTCATTCTTTTAGATGTAGCTGTCCAGTTTTCCCAGCACCACTTACTGAAGAGACAGACTGTCTTTCCTCCATTATATAGTCTTGCCTCCTTTGTCATCGATTAATTGACCATAGGTGCATGGGTTTATTTCTGGGCTTTCTATCCTGTTCCATTGATCTCTATTTCTGTTTTTGTGCCAGTACCATACTGTCTTGATTACTGTAGCTTTGTAGTATAGTCTGAAGTCAGGGAGCCTGATTTCTCCAGCTCTGTTTTTCTTTCTCAAGAGTGCCTTGGCTATTCAGGGTCTTTAAGTTTCCATATAAATTTTAGGATTATTTATTCTAGTTCTGTGACAAATGTCAGAGGTAGTTTGATAGGGACTGCATTAAATCTGTAGATTGCTTTGGGTAGTATGGACATTTTAACCATATTAATTATTTCAATCTATGGACATGGGATATTTTTCCATTTCTTTGTATCATTCAGTTTCCTTCATCTATATCTTATAGTTTTTAGAGTATAGATCTTTCACCTCCTTGGTTAAGTTTATTCCTAGGTATTTTATTATTTTTGCTGCAATTGTAAATGGGATTGTTTTCTTGAATTCTCTTTCTGATAGCTCATTATAATGTATAGGAAAGCAACAGATTTCTGTATATTAATCTTGTATCCTGCAACTTTACTAAATTCATTTATTAGCTCAAAAATTTTTTTGGTGAAGGCTTTAGGGTTTTCTCTATATAGTATCATATCATTTGCAAATAGGGACAGTTTTACTTCTTCCCTTCCAATCTGGATACATTTTATTTCTTTTTCTGGTCTCATTGCTATGGCTAGGACTTCCAATACTATGTTCAAGAAAAGTGGTGAGAGTGGGCATCCTTTTCTTGTTCCTGATTTTAGAGAAAAGGCTTTCAGCTTTTCACTGTTGAGTATGATGTTAGCTGTGGGTTTTTTTGTTTTTTTTGTTTTGCGGTACGCGGGCCTCTCACTGTTGTGGCCTCTCCCGTTGCGGAGCACAGGCTCCGGACGCGCAGGCTCAGCGGCCATGGCTCACGGTCCTAGCCGCTCCGCGGTATGTGGGATCTTCCCGGACCGGGGCATGAACCTGTGTCCCCTGCATGGGCAGGCAGACTCTCAACCACTGCACCACCAGGAAGCCCTAGCTGTGGGTTTTTAATAGAGGACTTTTATTTGTTGAGATATGTTCCCTCTATACCAGCTTTGATGAGAATTGTTATCATGAATGGATGTTGAATTTTGTCAAATGTTTTTTCTGCGTCTCTTGAGATAATCATGTGATTTTTATCCTTGCTTTTGTTATTGTGGTGTATCACGTTGATTGATTTGAGGATATTGAACCATCCTTGCATCTCTGGAATAAATCCCACTTGATCATGGTGTATGATCCCTTTTATATATTGGTGAATTTGTTTGCTAATATTTTGTTGAGGATTTTTGCATCTATATTCACCAAAGATATTGACCTGCAATCTTCTTTCTTTGCAGTATCAAAGAGGATTATTCTTAAACCTTAAAATCTAATGGAATTTGCCCTGGTAGGTTTCAGACTTCCTTTGGACTGTCACCCCTTTCTTCCTTCCAATTTCTCCCTTTTGGAACGTGAATGTCTATCCTATGCCTGCCCCACCACGATACTTTGTTATAGCAGTTCTGACTGGCTAATACACTGTTGCCCTCATGAATCCCCAAAGCCACATGCACAGCTCAGCTTGGCCTCCTGCCAGCTCCAAACCAGATGTCCATAGGGTGTACACATCTGCAGGGACAGCCCTCAGCACTGGACAGGGCCTCTAAGCTCACAGCCCATGATGAGCTCCAAGAGCACAGGTTCAATCCCTGATTGGGGAACTAAGATCCTGCAAGCCAGTATCCTTAGGGTCAGAGGCCTTTGAGTGACAGAACTTATCATAATGCTAAAGTAGGCAATAAAATGAAGAAGGGTTGCAGAAAGCATTCAAATATAGACAGTGAGAGCTTCTTGGGGGAAAAGAACGGCTTGATCGGAGCAGGGACCAGAGAATCCAGTTCCATGTGGCCCCTGGGCTCAAGCCTGAGGCCGACGGCTCATTCCTGGACTCTGGGAGAAGGTCTGTGTGTATCTCCGACACCTCTAACCAGCCCTGCTGGATCGGGGACTTAGGTGATAAATAAACTAACATAGACAGGCCCACTTCCATCACCTCCCTCAAAGGGGGAGGAAGTGGAACTGAGAAATGTATTTAAAGAAAGTACATTAGTGCAAGTTCTTCTTTTGGTCTATGCTGATAGCTCAGTCGGTTTCTTTGGTATCAACTCCTTAAGGAAGCATATGGACTTCAGGCCAGTTCTTTGGGGAAGCAGTGAGGATCCGATTGGGACACGGGTCCTCTTTCCGGGTGGCTGCTCTCACAAGCCCTGCAGCCAGAGCTCACCACGTGTCCCTCTGTCCCTGTAATAAACGGGCCTTTACCCCGTGCTCTCAGCTGCAAGGAGCACGTGCGGAAGGGGAGGAGATGCATTCCTGAGGCCCTGGGCATGTTGGCCGAGCCGACCCCTCCCTCCGAGAAACACCCACCGTGTCCTTGCCTTCCTGGGACAGCAGGGCTCCTGAGAGGGCCGGTGGCTCCCACCCAGGGAGGGCCGGAAGCAGAGCTGCCCATGTGATAAGTGCTCTCGTCTGTCAAGTCTCTTTTCATGACGATAGCTTTGGGGAAAGAGCTACTCAGACCATCAGCTTGGGTCCCACATGCCGGACCTGAATTTTATTAGCTGCATCTGTCTCTCTCACTCAATGAAAACTCAGACTTTCCTCCCAACACAGCCTTTCACTGCTGCATCCCTTTACTTTAGCCGAGTCACCTCAAGAGACAGAGGATCCAGACTGTGAGGGATGTCTCCAATAGTTAGAAGCCCGCTGTGCAGCGAGGGCCTCCAGCATGCCCGTGGTCACACCACTGCAGAAGCACCGGATGGCCAGGTCCATGTCTGCATTCCAGTGGCCAGCGTCTAAAGCCAGCTCTTACATGGAGAGGTTGCCTGGGTGACGGGATTTTAAAAGATCGCGTCACCTCAAACTATCATGACCTGTCAATCTGTCACACCACCAGCAGTATTATCATTAAAATCCGTTGTCCCTCAATGGATATGAGTCTCATAGAAGGGAGGACCACGGTGCTTTTTAACTTGACCATCAACTACTCGCAGACCGAGCTCCCCTGACAACCAGATGACAGCCTCACAGGCAGCGAGAGTGGGCAGACACCTGCAGGGGAGCCAGAACCCCCGAGCAATCACAAGATGGGGCAGTGGGGGTCCTGACAGACGCTGCCTGTGCCCCGATGCCTGGCCCAGGGCTCTTTCTCTGAGTCACCCGTCATCATGGAAACGAAGAGCCCTCACTTCCAGGAGGCTCGTAAAAGCTTCTTCCTAAGACATTTTCTATTAAGGCATTTTCCTGTTAAGAAGACACACGGCTTCTCACCTCACACAAGGCTAAGCCAGATGCCATGCTGGCGTCCAGACTAGCGTGCGGGCTCTGAGGACACGGGCAGGTGAGTTCTGAAGAGGCTGAGGGGGCACTGGGCAACGGAAGTCACCTGGAGAGAAATCGAGGCAGAGGTGAGATGCTAGGCAGAGGGCAGCGGGGACACTGCTGCAGGGCAGAGCCCTGGTCACCCCTGCGGACTCGGGACATCCTTGTCTCGCGGCAGCTGAAGAGGACATGGATCTGTGATTGGGCCCGTTGTTCCCAGGAACGTTCACGCCACGAGGCCACGCCCCAACTTGCCTCCTTCCTGCCCTGCATGGACTCGGCTGGCTTCCTCAGAGCACGTGACGTGTGGGTCCTTCCAAGGCACCGTGTGCGGGGAGAGGCTGTGGATGGGGTCTCAGAGGAGGCTGTCGTTCACGTAGGAATCCATGGAGCTCCTCCTGGGAAATTTGGGGGCCAGGGTGACGGAAGAGCTCAGACTTGGCCCGGCAGGGCTGGGTGCCCAGCTCAGTGGTCACTTCCCTGTGCAAAGTGATTTGCCTCACAGGTCGCTGTGAGCAAACAGGTGGCCAGTAGAGGAGAGGCGGGCGCCCCTGCCCCTGTCTTCCTCAGCATCCAAGGGGGCCTGCGGAGGGCCGGGGCGGCCACATTCGCCGAGGCCCTTGCTCAGAAGGGAAAGAAACAGCTGTGGGGGCTTCCCAGGTGGCGCAGTGGTTGAGAGTCCGCCTGCCGATGCAGGGGACGCGGGTTCGTGCCCAGGTCCGGGAAGATCCCACATGCCGCGGAGCGGCTGGGCCCGTGAGCCATGGCCGCTGAGGCTGCGCGTCCAGAGCCTGTGCTCCGCTACGGGAGGGGCCCCAGCAGTGAGAGGTCCGCGTACCGCAAAAAAAAAAGAAACAGCTGTGGACGGCTACCCCAGAGCTGACCCACAGGCCAGAAAGAAAAAGGGGCTGGAAAGTCTAGTTCAGTAAAGGTCAGGCGGCCTGCATAATAATCATCAGTCAGGCTTGTCTGTTATTAACTAAGATACAATTGTGCTAAATACTCTTAATAAAGATACTCTTTGACACAATAATATCAACGGACACCAGCATAGTGCTAGCAGCAGAGTCAGCAAATAACCACCCAAAGATAATAGGTCCTAATCCCTGGTGCCTGAGCCACGGGACCAGAGGATGGAGCCTCCAGCCCCAGAGGGTGACTCCCAGACCTTGAACCTAATGGAATCTGCCCTGCTGAGTTTCCAAAGGGCTTGGGACTGGTGGCCCCCTTTCCCCTTTCATTTTCCCCCTTTTGGAATGAGAATTTCTGTAGCTGTTATTCTAGGCCTGTCCCACCATTTGTATTTTGGAATAAAGAATTTATCTTCTAGTTTCGTAGGTCCAGAGGTGGAGAGGCAATTTCCCCCAGGGTGGTTCACATCCAGAGTCTTACCGAAACCTGATTTACATGTTGTGCTTTGAGGCTTTTGAGCTGATAGATTTAGATGAGATTTTCAACTTGAATTGATGCTGTAATGGGTTGAGACTTTGAGGGATGTTGGGACGAGGTGAATATATTTTGTAATTGGAATGGACATGAACTTTAGGGGCCAGAGGCTGGACTGCTGTAGGGTGGCTGAATAATGGCCACCCAAAGATATTAGGTCCTAATTCCTAATTCCTGGAGCCTGTAAATGTTACCTCATAAAGAAAAAGGGTCTCGCAGTTGTGATTAATTTAAAGATCTTGATATGGGGAGATGACCCTAGATTGTGCAAGAGGGCCCTAAACCCAATAGCAAATGTCCTTATAAAAGAGAGGCAGGGGAGAGATGCCACTAAGGAGGAGAAGGCAATGTGAAGACAGGCAGAAATTTGTGCTCACAAATGCCTGCAACTTTAGGAAGAGAAATGAAGCCTCTGGGTATAGAGAGATCGGATTCCTGTATGAGGGAAGCTGCGGTGCAGGGAGGATCCGGGACACCTCTGCTTAGAGACGCCCCGAGAAAGGTGCAGCTGAGGGTGTTCTCAAATTTGTTGTTGTGAAAGAAAAAGCATCAGCTCCGGCTTCCTGGGGCTGTATTAACAGACCCCTCCCATCTCCCCACCGCCATCCCACCTCTCCGGGGTCAGGAAGCCCCGCAGACCTCCTCCCCTCGCAGAGCCTGGGGAGAGGGAAGCGCTGGCCGGTGGCTGACCTCCCAGGAGAGTCAGGGGTCAAAGCCCCCCTTTCCACCCTCTGAACTTCCACCAGAAAAGAAAAAAGAAAAGAAAAATAACAGCGGGGTGTTTGCTCAGTGCGAAGCTTTAGCATCACTGGTTGGTGACAGAATCGCGTGTGCAGGTCACTGCTTGGCGGGGGCAAGGGTGCTGGGCGCTGCTGTGTCCCGGGCCTGATCCCCGGGGCCAAGGGCCAGACGCTGTCCCGAGGGGCAGAGGCCTCCCAGGCGCCTCTCGGAGGTTCCTTGGCTCCCGGGCTGCTCAGGACGCAGGGTCAGGTGGTGCGGTCAGAACCGCTGGGTCCCTGTCACGAGATGCCCGGCGCGAGCCAGCTGACCGGGGCGTGGGGCTGGGGTCCTGTCTCCATGCCCTTCCGGAGCCTCCCGCCCGCCGGCGCTGAGCCAGGGCTCCCGCAGCCCCCCTCCTTTAGGGAAGCAGCTTCCCAGGCCCCCTTACCCCTCGCTATGTGGGGCAGGGGCTCTTACTCTGAACCTTCGCTTCTCTCAACATAAATTGCATTTTCATTTAGTTATTTTTATTTTGGCTGCACTGGGCCTTAGTTGCCGCAGTCAGGATCTTTCTTAGTTGGGGCGTGCATGTGGGATCTAGTCCCCCGACCAGGGATGGAACCCGGGGCATTAGGGGCACCGAGTCTTACCCACTAGACCACCAGGGAAGTCCCTAAATTGCATTTCTAAGAAGCCACAACAACCAACCTGGATTTTGTGTTGCCTTGCGTGTTTTCTAAATGGTCTCATACGGTGAAATCCTATTTTCCCAAACTGGCTAAAACAGACTTGAAGCCACATCTTAGTGACACCGTGTGATAGCTGAGGGTGAGGTCAGGCTGCCTGAGTTCACGCCCTGGCTTCATCACTGACTGGCTGTGTGATTTTTGACCAAGTACATAACCTCTCTGTGCTTCAGTGTCTTCATCTACAGATTAGTGACCATGACAGTGCCTGCTGCTGGGGCTGTTGTTAGTATTAAAAAGAACTAATTTATGTACAGCACTTAATATAGTGTGTGGTACTTAATAAGTGGTATGAAAACGATGTCAGCTGTTATCATTAAAGTTTTCTATAAGCCCTGCAGCACCCAGAAATATACTAGGCACCCAGTGCCTCCACTCAGTAACTATTAATGATTCCGAAAGAACACTTGTGTGAAAGCACCTGCATAACTTTACATAGCGTCTGGTCTCAATTCTCCGTCTACGGATGGTGAAACTGGAGTCTAGGAAGAGTCCAGAGCTTGGGGTCATAGTGGACCTCACCCTCCATCAAGTCTACCCTCACTTTCTTTGAGAGAAGCCCTTTCGAACCATGCCAGCAGCTCACCATTCAGTGAACAGATTCCCAGCTGCCAGGGTGGCACAACTCACAGCAGATCTTCACATTATCAGAACAAGTTCTCTTACACGGAGCCCAACTCTGCCCTTAACTCTGACCACTAAGCTTACTGAATTAGTCCATTTGCTCTTGATCTGACAGCACTTCAAATACTTGACAACTAGGAACTCTTCAAGGGTCCACAATGGTACTCCAAGTTACAAGTCAAGAATAAGTGATTTAGCTAAAAGTTAAGTAACATAGTCAAGGCCCCTCAGCCAGGCTCATGTATCTCTGGAAACAGAGGCTCTGCTCCTGACCCCCAGTCCACACATGCTCCCCAAGGCCTGGGAGTCAGGCTTCATCACTCTTTCCTCCAAAACATACCCCAGTTCAGGGGTGGCGCTTATCTTCCGCAGCTACCCCAGACCAAGCCCCTACCTTCTGTGACCGGCCAGCAGCCCCGAGATGGGCCTCTTTGCATCCATGCTTGCCTTTCTTCAATACTGTCTTTCCCAACATCTAAAGTGATTTGTTAGAAAGAGATCACAAGCGGAAAGATACTCGACCTCAGTAATCACTAGGGAAGTACGAACTGAAACCATAAGAAGACACCACTTCATACCCACTAGGGTGGCTATAATACAAAAGCCAATCATAATAAGTGTTGGCAAAGGTGTGGAGAAATTGGAACCCTCACACATTGCTGGTGGAAATGTCAAGTGGCAAAGTTGCTTTGGAAAACAGTCTGGCAGGTCCTCAGAAGGTGAGCTATAGAGTTTACTGTATGACCCAACAATTCCACTCCAAGGCATCTTCCCAAAAGAAATGAAAATATATGTCTACATAAAAACGTGTACACAAATGTTCATAGCAGCACTATTCAAATGGTCAAAGTGAAAACAAGCCAGACATCCACCAACTGATGAACAGATACATAAGATGTGGGATATACATGCATGAGAATAGTACCCAGCCCTAAAGAGGGGTGAAGTGCTGATACGTGGACCAACCTCGCTAGCATTACGCTGCGTGGAAGAAGCCGGTGGTAAGAGACCACGTATTGTCTGATACGAAACGTCCAGGATAAGCAAATCTACAGAGGCAGAAAGTAGGTTAGTGGTTGCCCAGGGTTAGAGGGTGAGACGGGGGTGGGAGAGGGGAGTGTTTGCTAGTGGGTAGGGGGTTTCTTTGGAGATGATGACAGCGTTCTAAAATTCGATTACGGTGGTGACCGCGCATCCCTATAAATATACTAAAAACCACTGGACTGTATACTTCGAATGGGGGAATTTGGGGTATCTAAATTACGTCTTAATACAGCTATACACTAAAAGTGAATTTTCGTCGCCATTTATTTTTTTATTCGACAGCTTATACGCTTAAGATTAGTGCAACTGACACAACTTACCACACACATTTTCTCTCTTAAGAAAAAAGAAGAAAGAAAACAATGAGCCATTTCTTTGTGGAGATGGAACCATCCTGCTAGTGGTGGTGGCATCTGGGGGCTGCACACGTGATGTGGCGTCAGAGCTGTACACACAATTTCTACACGGAGAGAGAATCTAAATCAGGGCTGTGCCTGAGTTAGCAGCACTGCACCAACGCCAGCTTCGTGCTCTAGACGGTGGACGGCTGCCCTCCCCTCACACGGGGCCCAGGGGTCCCGAGGCCCCCTGTCTGTGCCCGGACGCTCGTGGTACTGCCGCCGTCCTGCTCTGGCCGCGCAGCTGTCTGCCGGGCCTTCTAGAGCGCGGTGTGTTTCTGTACGGACACACCGCTACTCAAAAGCTCCCAAAGTCTTGCCCTCACACAAGGCAGGGGTGCTTACAGATTCCTTTGCAAATCTGATCAACTCTACAGCCTTCTTTCCAGAAAACAAAAACAAACATATGCATACACAAAACACTATTTTCCTTTACCCTTGGAGCCCCTACACCTGCCCTACAGGGGAGCAGAACAAACCCTTCCCTGCCCTGCCGTCCCCACCAGGTCCCTTTCTCAGCACTCCCTCACCCCACAGTGGCTGTCCAGCAGACATCTCTCCCGGTGGCGTAGCGGGTTCCCCTGAAGCCCCAGCTTCCTCTCAGTCAGCTGCTCTCCCTAGGGCAGGCTTTCAGGTTTCGAGGCACTTTGCACAGAACTCTAACCTGAGTGTGCAAGTGCTCACTGCTTCTGCATCAGGACGTCCCCTCCTGGCAGGACCGCTGCTGTGGAGGATCTGGGTCTCACCGAGGGCTGTCGCTGGCATTTAGGAAATAGTTAAGATCCTTTATTTGTGCAAGGTTCTTCCTTGAATGACTGGTTGAATGTATTGAATGAATGATGGCAATGAACTAACTTACATTAAACAGTTAATGGAAGACATTATTTTTTTTTACTTTATTTTTTAATATGCTGTTCTTTTTAAAAATTTTTTCTTTATTTATTTTATTTTATTTTTTTGGCTGCGTTGGGTCTTCGTTGCTGCGCACGGGCTTTCTCTAGTTGCGGCGAGCAGAGGCTACGCTTCGTTGCGGTGTATGGCCTTCTCATCGTGGTGGCTTCTCTTGTTGTGGAGCACGGGCTTTAGGCACGCGGGCTTCAGTAGTTGTGGCGCGCGGGCTCAGTAGTTGTGGCTCGTGGGCTCTAGAGCGCAGGTTCAGTAGTTGTGATGCACGGACGTCATTGCTCTGCGGCACGTGGGATCTTCCCGGACCAGGGCTCGAACCCGTGTCCCCTGCATTGGCAGGCAGATTCTTAACCACTGCGCCACCAGGGAAGCCCGGGACTTTTTATCTTAAATGAGAGACGGTGGGCAGTGAGGTGGGCAGGGGACAGTGCAGGGTCTATGAGATCATAGGGGTGAGGCCCACCCTGCCCACTGCCCACTGCCGGGCTCCTTGGCTAGAGCGTGGTGTCAGCTGTGACTGTCCCTCGGGTACCATCTGCAGGAGCAGAGAACTTGCTTATTCTAACGCACTCCTGCTGAGTGAGCCAATCCTCAGGTAATCAGAGACCCGCGAGGTCCCTGTGTCTGCGCTGTTCATTCTCAGTTTGTTTACGCTTGTCCCAAAAGACATCCCGCAAGAAAGGCACCCCGTCCTTCCTGCAACATCCCTGAGGCCGCAGCCCCCCTGGACGGCAGGGAAGCCCTGCTGATTCAGCTGCTGGAGCCCAGCACACAGTGGAGACGGGTGGGGAGCGTAGCTTCTCCCTGCCGGGTGTCTGGCTGCTGCGTCTTCTGTCTTTACATTTTATCTTATTGTGGTAAGAGCACAGCGGGAGCGCGAGCCTGGAGCTGACGGGTTTGTACGCGTCCAACACGGTGCTGTCGACCACGGCCAACGTGACACAGGATGTCGTACGGCAGATCCTAGCGCCCACTCCTCTCTCCCCCCTGAGACTTTACGCCCCCTGACTGCAATTCGATTCCCCCCCCCCGCCGCCAGCCCCAGCAGCCACCATTCCCCTCCCTGATTCTGTGAATTTGGCTATTTTAGGGACCTTATGTAGGTAGAGTCCTGCCACTCAGGCTAAGGTCCTCAAGGTTCATCCACATTGTCACTCTTGCAGAACATCCTTCTTTTCAAAGACTAACGTTCCATCTTATGTTGACGAAATAAAAATTCTTTTGAAGGCAGGACAAGCGAAAGTTTTAAACATAAAATGCTCTCTCTGTCCGTTTGGGCCCTACCCCTCTTTAGTGTGCGTGGCGCATCTGCATTACATGTTACCCACGTCCCTTAGAGGACGCAGGAAAGCCTGCTCGCCAGAAGAGAAAGGCAATTTCCTCCCGGCGCCAGCGTAGTAAGTGTTCAGGAGATAACATTCCCTTCTCAATCCTGTAAGGGGTCACAGTGACCCGCTACTCACCTTGCTGGACTATGTACTCTGTCCACATGTTACCGTGATGTGGGATCCTTTGTCTCAAAAATGTACACAACTGTGCTTTGTCCTCAAGGCTTCATGAATGACTGTCTCCTGGGTTATAATCCTCATGTTGGCTTGAATAAAAACTTCCACTTCTTTCTTAGGTTGACCATTGATTAACTTTTCATCCACGATGTATGTTCCACGTTTTCTTTATCCATTCATCTGTCGGTGGACGTCAGGTTGTTTCCACATCTTGGCTGTGGTGAAGTGCTGCAATCATCATGGGAGTGCTAATGTCTTTTCAAGATCCTGATTTCAATTCTGTTGGATAAATACCCGGAAATGGAATTGCTGGATCACGTCGCAGTTCTATTTTTAATTTCTCCAAAGAAGACATACAAATAGCCAACAGGTACACGGCGGGCGGGGTGGGGGGGGAGCTAACATTGCAGTCATCAGCAAAATGCAAATCAAAACCACAATGAGACCTCACACCTGTTAGACTGGCTATTATCAAAAAGACAAAGACGGCGAGTGTGGTCAAGGATGTGGAGAAATTGGGAGCCTTGGACGTCTTCTGGGAGGATGCAAAGCGGTGCAGCGGCTGCAGAAACCAGCCTGGAGACTCCTCTGTTTTCTACTTTGGACTCTGGTGGTAGTTGGTCAAGAGAGCACAGTCTTAATACCTAATTAAAGCCTTTTGATTTGACTTGGAGGCAGACCCTCTTCTGAAAGCACCTGGACATCCACAGTCAGCTTTGGGCCCCTGGGTGTCCTCTATCCATCCCCATATTTTGAGCACCTTCTCTTGTGCCCTGAGATGTGCACACATTAGTGAACCTTTTAGTAGCAAATGTCGCCTGTTACCAAAAGGAAGGGTGGGCACTCTGCAAGCAGGGAAGGCTGGTGAAAGACACAGATTTAGAAGAAAGGAACCCCTACAGGGCTGGGGGTGGAGGGACTTAGGAGGCTTCCGAAATCTGTTCCGGCCTCCCAGCTCCTAAGATGTGGACAGGGGGCGCCCCCTACGGCGCCCTGCCCGTTGCCGTCATCCCGCTGCCCACATGCCTTGGACCCGTGGGGTCCCTCGGCTCCCCTAACCCCAGCCTGAGCCGGACTGTGTCTCCACTGGCTTCTGCTGGTGCGTGGCTTGGAAGAAAAAGGGGACACGGGATCCCCCATGAAACTACCCCCGGGATCTCATCTTTCAGGGGGTCTAACTTTTCACCCTGGAAAGATTGGCCTCTTCCTGGAACGTGCCCTGCGCGTTCCATCCTTTACTTGGCCTTCCGTTACCGGCGGGTGGGGAGGTGGGGGAATGGGGGGTGTGCGTAGCTGCACACCAGGCCCCCGGAGGGCCTGAGAGCAGGAGGCCTGGGACAGAGCTGACCTCGTGTCACCGGGTTTGTCACTCAGCCGGCCGAGCTCGCGGTCGTTAATGGGGGCAGCAGTGCCTGGGTGTCTACACCCCTCACATCATCAGGGTAACCTTGGGAAGGAAGCCAGGTAGGTATTTTATCCCCAGAAACCGAGGCCCAGAGAGGCAGTGGGCGCGTTCAGGGCGGAGCCTGTGCTCGGCTGGAAGCTCCGAAACCTCAGAGAGCATCCCCCCTGCAGGGGGTCATCCAGCACGGGATCCCCGGGACCCCCGCGGCAGGGCCAGGCTGTACGGGGCCGGCAGGATCTGGGCTTCACAGGAGACACCTTCCCTCCGCCTCCCCCTCCCTGTGGGCCAGTTCTCTCCGCCCTGGACGGCCCAGCCCTGCAGCATCCTGTCCCCGTTCCCGCTCGGCCACTGTCACGATGGTGGGGAGAAGCCTCCTGAGATGCTCCAGGCTGCCCCTCTGAGGCTGCAGGGACACACAGGGGACACGCAGAGAGCTCTGGGCAGCCCTCTGGAAACTTCCAAAGGGTGTCGGGGCCCCACGCTGAACCCACCAGCTCTGCGGGGTCAGACTCTATGTTCTCCTTGGCCTTTTGGGGGTGTGGCCAAAATGGAAGCTGGGAGACTCCCAGTCAGAAGTCAAGGCTCAGCTGGGTCGCCCAGGGGGGACCCCAGAGGAGGGGACGGTTCTGGAAGCTGAGACCACCCAGAGACCACGGCAGCTTGTTCGAGGGGGCCCGGCCTGCAGCCCTCCCTCCATCTCCCTCCCCCCTCTCCCCTTCCCACCCTCTTCTCTCTCCCTCCCTCCCCTCCCCACATCCAGGAACCACTTCCTCTTGATAGTGGGTCAGCAGTCAAGTAAGCCAGGAAACTGTTAAAGTCGGTTTCCTCTATCATGTGCAGGTGTTTTTTCTAACCCAAATGCAAGAGTGCATTTATATTTTATTAACATTCTTTGAATGCCTACTACATGCAAAACATGACGCTAGCTTCTGCTCCGACACCCTCCGGGGTCCCTGAGTGAGCCTTCCCCATCCTGCTGGGCTGGTCATCTCCCCCACCGCAGCCTGTCCGGCCTGAGGTCGTGCTCTTCCCCAAGGGCACCAGGCGCTGCTGCTCTAGACCCGCAGCGCCCAACCTCGGCCTGGGATGGGCCCAGCAGCCCTCGCGCCCCCGCACAGCCCGGCTGAAGACGAGGCTGTCGTGGGTCCCTGAAGCTGCTGGGCCGACTCTCCCCTTGGGACTTGCCCCAAACAGACCCTCTCAGCCTAACCTGACCACCTGCTGCCTCAGCGCTCCCCAAACCTGAACCTTCCCGTCTTCTGCAGAACTGGATCTCTTCACAAATACTATACAGGCACTTTTTGGTTTGCTATGTCCTCTCCGCCCTTCGCGAGGGCAGGGGTGTTTGTCTTGTACCCACAAGGGCCTGGACCTAGGAAGCACCCAGCACACATCTGCAGGAGGAATGAACGTGGAATTCAGCACCAAGTTCCCTTCCCACTCCCGCCCCGTGACAGCACGGTTGGAGGTCTATGACTTGTTTATGGTTCTCTCTCCTCGCTCTGGAGCAATAGAGACCTCGTGTCTTTCTTACCTTGGCATCCACGGTGCCTTAGAACCCTGTGGGACCCTAACTCAGCACCTCTATGGAAGGAACGCGCTGTGTCTGCAGCCGCGAGAGGCGCACGAGGTGTCCTCTGCCGCCCTCTGCTGGGCGGACGTGGAGAGGCTCACGGAAGGCGCGCGGATTCTGGGAAGGCAGGGGCTGGACCAAAGACTAGGTGTGAAAACATCGTTTTTCATTCTAACTCTTGAAAACAAACAAAGCTGCCCACACCTTCCCAGCGCTTGTACAGTCTACAGCAGGACAACAATCCTTCCAGGTTTTAAAATATTCCGTCCTGTTATCTTCATGAATACACTTATCTGGCCGGCCGTCTCAATTTAGGGCTTTGCTTACTTGTGGTCTCTAGACTTTCTGCCTTGGAGGATGGTGACTGTGGATAAAAAAGCCACTGCTACCACCTGGCTTGATGTAGGCTGGCCAAGGTCAGGCTGCTGCTAAGAGCTGGGGCAGCCATGAGAGGGCAGAGCTCACCCCACCTTTTTCCAGTTCCTGGCATGGGGGGAGGGTGACAGGGAAGGTGGGTCAGCCGCTGCCCCCCGACAGGATCTGCCTAGCAGAGACCCTGTGTCCAGCTGCCAGCAGGGGTGTCCCACCCAGTCCCGCCTCCTGCCCACCAAGAATGCTGCCTCTGGTGCGGGATGTTTAGCAACAGGCAGGGCGTCCCCTGCTTTCGGAGGCGTCCTGTGCCCACGTGGGGCAGCTCTAAGTGCTGGAAAGCGCTTCCCCACTGAGCTGAAGGCTGCCTGCTGGTGATGTCCACTGTATCCCAAGAGGGACTAGGAGCCCAGAGACCCCTGGCATGCACCCCTGCCCCGAGTCAGCGCTGCACCACACTCATCACCCCGTTTGCACAACTGCCACTCGCAGCATTCAGCTTTGATGTGGACCCACTGTCCTTGCCTCCTGGACCCCTGACTGGTCGATGTCTCCTGCTGTAGGGAGGGTCCAGGACTGGACACGTGGCTTGACTGGTACAGGAGCTGGCAAGAGCATCCGTCCCACTTTGGATACTGTACTTCTAGTGATGAGTAGTGATAAGGGGACAAAACTTGAGTCACATCATACTATGCCTTTATCTTGAAATGGATGAAAGTTACCCCAAAATGCCTCAATCAAAAATCCCACAATCCCACAACTCCAGATCTTAAATTCACACCTAAAAATGTATACAACTGTTCTGAGTCCACCTTTTTAATCTACTGAAATCATAGAACCCCCTTCCCCTCCTTCCTTCTGTGTTCTACTCACAGGAAGGAAGCTCCCAACTGCGAAGCTAGATGCAGTTTTTTCTTTTTAAACAGCTAAGTCTAGGGAAAGAGCTAATTAAAAAAGCTAAAACTCTCATTTGCCCAATTAATCATTTTTTCCACCACTTTTCTGCCTAAGCTGCGGCCCTTTCTTAGTGGAGGAAGGTGGGGAAAGAGGTGAGCGCACCACGCTTCCTGGGAGAAAACAGAACCAGGTACAAGTTGCTGGGGGAATGAAAGGAAGAAAAGGGTCATAACTGCATATGAGTACTGATGAGATGAGAAACTTTCTTCGTGCTTGGTGATGACCTCTTGAATAGCTAAGACCACTTTTTGCCTTGTTGCCCCACAGATGCCACGCTTTCCAAACACACTTATGTATAAACCGGCAAGTCCTGGTCAGAGGCAGTCTCGTCCCAGCCTTCCGAGATGCTCAGATCCCATCTTTCCGGGTCTGTGTAAGCAGGTGTGTCTGGTGCCTGCGGACGTGAAACACCCCACATTTCGGAGGGGGCTGTGCCGGGCACCCAGCAGCAACGCCGACTGCCACCTCCACCACGCGGGGGGCTCGCCCCTCATGGAAACCTTTCTTCTGGGCAGACCTCAGCCTCCATTGAGCCCTGACGTACTTGCACCCCAACGCCCTCGAGGCAGAGACCGTGCAGTGTGGCTCTTGGTACCACGCCTGCCGGGAAAGCTGAGCCGCCCGGGCGTTGGTGGGAGTGACTGAGGTCCACCCCGCGCCTCTGCCCCCTGGAGCCCTCACGGCTGTGAGGCATCACCTTCCCCCCCTCGAGAAATAAGGATACAGTAAGGGGAAGCTGGGATGAAATGAGAGAGTGGCATGGACTTATATACACTACCAAACGTAAAATAGATAGCTTGTGGGAAGCAGCCGCGTGGCACAGGGAGATCAGCTCGGTGCTTTGTGACCACCTGGAGGGGTGGGATAGGGAGGGTGGGAGGGAGATGCAAGAGGGAGGAGATATGGGAACATATGTATGTGTATAACTGATTCACTTTGTTATAAAGCAGAAACTAACACACCATTGTAAAGCAATTATACTCCAATAAAGATCTATCAAGAACAGACAGAAGGTGTTTGGGTGTGACAGTGAAGGCTACAGAAATGCAGGGGCTATTCGACATCGCTCTTTTCCAGAGGGGGCTGTGGCGTCCCTGGGGCAGGGCTGGGGTCACTTCCTGGGAACCGTGCTGTGATCTTTTGGGGGTTCCCTTTCCTCTGGTACCCTTGGCTTTCTATACCCAAGACTGTTGACGAGCCTTTACCCAACACGGGGACAACACCAGACACATGCTGGCCAGTGGGCAGCACCTGAGGAGGACGATCGAGGCCATTCTGGAGACGCACCCCCTACCCCCGCCCACCACCCACCATGCACCTGGGCACCTGGGGAGAGGCTCCAGGCCGGCCCTCCCCTCGTGCTGCCTGGTGAGGAGAGGCCAGCTGCAGCCTAGGGCCCTTCTCTGGCCAACGCCCCCCAGACCACAGCTCACCACCAGGTCAAGTTGGGCTTCATCAGGCCTTCAGCCAAAAAACACCCACCTGGTCCAGGGCAAGAAGGGAACACAAGTGAGTGAGAACGAC
This sequence comes from Orcinus orca, assembly GCF_937001465.1. Lineage (NCBI taxonomy): Eukaryota > Metazoa > Chordata > Mammalia > Artiodactyla > Delphinidae > Orcinus > Orcinus orca. The sequence goes on from NC_064572.1 coordinate 8,129,178, forward strand.
GCAGGGAGGGTGTGCACCTTGACTGTCTGCAGTATTTGAGATCAGAAGACAGGTTTGATCTCTCTTTTCTGTAAAGCCCCAGACAGGAGAGAACACCGTATGAAGGCGTTACGTGAATCAGGCCTAAAGCTGCCGGCCCTCACGGTGGATCTGGGCAGCAGTGTGTGCAGTGGCGAGAACGTGGCCTCGGTGTCAGGTCCGCTGGCTCACCTGGGAACGCTGTCCAACACCCCCCCCCCCCCCCCCCGCAAGCTGGGGATGGTGACGGGAGGAGGGAGCAGGGAGCCTGGAAGGAGAAGAGCTGGGGCACAGGGAGCTCTCTGTGCTGCACGGACGTGGCCCTGGCTGTCTGCCCGTGGCCGCCCGTGGTTGCCTCGTGGTGGACGGCATGCCCTTCCTCTCTCCCATCACCCCGTCGCTGAGTTGCTCTCCTGGATCTCCAGGACCTGCTGTGGTGGGGGGGATGCTTTTTCCCTTAACCGCAGGCGGGAGGGGCATCACTCACTGGTGATGGCGAGCCTGCCTCACACCCGCCTCGCTGCGGATGCCGGGGCGGGGTTCCGGAGGGTGACAGCGGTGCCCGGCCACACACTGTGACCCAGGACCTCCCCGCTCCGGCCGGGCTCTGCGACCTTCTCACGTTGGCCACAGCTGCAGAGTCAATTCGATTTTGGTGGCCAGGCCTTGTCTAATTTAGTCAATAAACTGGATACCTTTGCCCAGAATGATCCAGACACCAAGGTTTTCCTATGTCACTCACCTGAGTTTTGAAATACTCATGTAATGTTCCCGTGACCGAAGTAAGATATTGTTCAAATCTGAGACTTTTGGGGAAGCAGAGTGCGGGGGGAAAAGACGATGCGTCTGGAATATAGACCCGGAGAAAGAAAGCACCAAATACAACCAGAAATTCATCCAAGTCATATTCTCCTAAGAATCACCTTACCTACTTCCAGAGACGGCTGAGGTCACGTGACTACGTCACAAACTGTGGAACCAAACAGGTTAACCTGCATTCGGTCTAACAAACGTTCTCTGGAGAAGCTTAGACGCTCCAGTGGTGCTTTGTTTTGAACCAGGTTGGGAGCTCATTGTCTGTCCTTCCTTCCTAGACCCCATAGCAAAGACCTCCCACCGGGACTGGTATGCCACAGTGGCAGGACCTGCGCGGACAGGGGTCCCTGCAGCCACGGGATGCAGGGAGGCCACCTGCCTCCCAGCCTCTGCCAGGCCTGTGCTGGCCGCCCCTCCCCTGCGAACCTCGCACTGGGCCCCTTCCTGGTCACCAGTAATGGCCAGCTTCTCAATGAGCCCGTCCAGTGGGGACCCGCCGGCCCTCAGACCCAGGGAGGTACAGTGCCTGGTGAGGTCACTCCACATCCCATCCAAGGGTGAGGGTCGGGTCCCTGCAGGTTTTCCTAATCAGTGCTGCCTGTCCCTCTGTCCTCCTCCTGGAAAGGGAAGAGACGCTGCTCTCAACCTGAGAGCTGGTGCAGTCGCCGCAGCCTCCGCTAGAACCCAGCTGAACTGCTGTCCCCTCAGTCATTTCTCAGAAACCAGGTGGCCACCGTCTTGAGTTCAGAGCACTGAGATGGTGTAATTACTCTGTAATCACCTGGCGATGTGAAGTCACCTGCTACTGGTCACGGCAGCGCCTCTTGTGTTCAATCAGAATGACACACAGCCCGGGAGAGGGCGGACCGCCAGGCTGGGAGACAGGCACGACGTGTCTGATGGCAGGGGCACTTGCAATACAACTGAGCACTCACGGGGGGGACCAGGCCTCCGTCCATGTGTCTACCAGTCAACACGTTTAGCTGAATTCCTCTTCTAAACTGCTCACGGGCTCATGGTGCTAGAACAGTCAAGAGCGTGTACGTGGGATTATACGAGAAATCAAGACTCAAAAACGGAGCCTGGATTTTTGTCCCTGACCTTTTCAACAAACTCACGTATTAACAAAGAGTCAACATCTAAATAGACTTTTATTTTTTTTCTTTTACTTATTTGGACAGAAAAGAAAATTCATCAGCTTTCATTAGAGTCTCCCTAAGCGTTGGAGACGCGTTAAACTCGGAAATAGTGGACCTTGTAGAAAAGCATCACAAATTAAAAATAGATTTCTCCACGTGGTAAAAGTGCTTCCAATCCAATTAAAGGACACGGCGAAGGTGTGTTGAGACGCGATTTAAAATTTGGCCTACGATCCGTGGCACCGGATTAAAACCACAGGCGAGGTGACCGTCATGACCCCGGGGACAGAAATGTGAGTTGGGAGCATGCCGCCAGCAACACTTGTAATTAACTGAGTGACAAGGAAGAACGTCCCAAAGCCTGAGTAGAGTAGGTTTGCATCTGTAAAAATAAGGGGGCGACATAAACTGGGTCGAAGGGGGATCACGTAACTCTAGGAATGACTTGCTTCTTATTTGCGGGGACAGCCAGACCAGCCGACCACCCTGGCCGAGGTCTCCCAGGGAGACCTGTGGACCTCGGTTCAGAAAAGTCCCAAGTGTTCTGGGCAGTAAGCAAAGCCCTTGCTGCCAGCTGCTCGTCACGTAAGTCTTTCTGGCTGGCGGTGAGCAGGCCCCCGGCCCGCGGGAATCAGGCCCAGCCAGGCTGGTACAGGCGGGTTTGCCAATGCCCGCCACAGCGCTCTGAGGGGTGCTGTGAGGCCGGCAGACGCTGCCCGGTGACCATGCGAGGGACAGAGTTAGCCAGTGGTCATCTGCAGAGACATTCTGGTGTCTCAGCCAGGCTGTGTGTTTTCCAAAACAGGTAGTTCTGCTAATGGTGACAGAGCTCAAGGCCCGCAGGCCCCCGTGCTCTGATGGAGGCGAGGTGCCCTCTCTGGCCCAGGTCTAGGCCTGTGATCATATGCGAGGAGCCACGACGGGGTGGGGTGAGAGGGGGAGGGCAGAAAAGAAGAGGGATATCTCCTTTTACAGAAGATCTGAAGCAACAGTAAGAAAATAACCTGAAGACATATTTAAAAACAAAAAGCAGCCTCACACTTCACCGTCATCCTATCGCCGTTGTCACTTTCTCCCTGTCCACCAGCCACGCAGGGATGGGCAGGAAGGCCGCGTGGACGTATCAGAGGGCCCCGCTCCCCACGCCGTCGCTGCCTTTTAATGGCGCCGGGTTGTGTTTCTTCTTCTACGAGCCCCGTTCTAAGCTGCCTGCGCGGGGCAAACGCTGGAAAACCCTCCAGGCTCCCGCACACACCTGAGCGGTCCCAGCTGCTCAGAGCCCAACCGGCTCGCTTCCCGCCCCCGCAGGCACGGCGAGACGCGGACCACGTCACGGATGTCTGTCCACCTTCACCGAGCAGAGCGCGCTCCGGCTCATCTCATCCCATCCCTGGCGCCCCTGGTGGCAGCAGCCCTCCCAGGTCCCGTGTGCTAAGCGGGCTCTCCCGCGGCCTCCGGGGGGTCGTGAGGGTGCCCTCCATGGCCCCCCGCTGGCGGCACGGAGGGTCTGGTTCAGGGCCACACCTGCCGGGTGCTCGCTGCGAGGCGGTGGCCGCTCTCCGGAGGGAGGCCGTGCTCTTCTTTGCGTGGAAAGCGGGATGACGCCATCCTCTGACCAGGTCCGTCCTGGTCCCTCCAGAGGCCCCGAGCACCCCTCCCGGGCCGCAGCCCCACGCAGGGCGTCTCCGGGTCTCTGGCCGGCGGGTCGGACGTCAGGCTCCCCCTCCCCTCCCTGGACCTGGTCCTTACCTAACCTGGGCCACGCCCCCAGCATCAGAGGCTCGGAGAAGTGTCCTCCAGGCCCAGCAGCTCTCGCACGAGTCTCTCCCCGAACTGGGCCCGGCTGTACCTCTTCACGTGGTAGGCCTCCGACATCTTGTACAGGATGTAGGCGTTATTGATGGCAATGCTTATGGCAAACCAGAACACCTGTTGCCAGGTCTTGTTTGGTTTATGAGAAATGAAATACCTACGAGGACAGAACGGCAAGAAAGGCTGGCTCAGACGGTGCCCGGGGACCCAGTGCAGGAGAGACATCCCCAAAAGGCCTCATCGGGGTCAGCGAGATGCTGCAGGGGACGCGGCGGTGGGAATCTGGCTGTGGGGGGGGGGCAGCCTCTCTCTGAGGCTCGGTCACGTGACCCGTACTTGAACGTGCAAACAACCCCTATCAAAGGTCAGGTGGGAGGAGGCGGGTCACCACAGGGGACACCGAGACCAGGAGCCGGGCCCCTGCGGTGCAGCCCGGAGCTCTGGCGGGAACCGGGCCTAGGGGCTCCCCTGCTCGCCGAGGGCCCTGCGCAACTGCGGCACAGCCCAAGCCATCTCGCGCCGCGTCCGCCCGCAGCTCTGTGCGTGTCTCTTCACCACGCCCGCCTCCCCTCAGACGGAGGCCTCCTCTGCCCCGAGGCGGAGGACGGCGCTCCCCCCGGACCGCCAACTCAGAACCCATCCCTGCACCGCGCCCTCCATCTGCACGTGTGTCTCTGCACCCCGGGGGCCAGGAGCCTCGGCACCACCGAGACGCCCAGCCAGGGTGGCCACGGATGTCCATTCGCTCAATCGTGCCGATTCCCCTGGAGCCACTGCGCAGGCCCGCGAGGTGCCAAGCACACTGCAGGCTCCGCGGAGCCCGTCCAGTGGCTCCCTGGGCAGCGGGGCTCCCTCTTACACCCGGACTTTCCCAGGAGACCCAGGTCCACGTGCTGCCCTCCCCACCCACAAGCAGCCCGGGGAGATGTCCGTGGCCCTCAAGGAGGGCTGAGAAAATGCCCACCACCTTTGGGTTTAGTGCAACCCTGTTTCAGGCTGTGAGGCTCAGGCCCAGTCATTTCATAGGCAGACCGAGGTTCAAGGGCAATCACTTTTTCCCTCCTGTTGTGGACACAGGAGCTCGCCCCGAGACAGCAGGGGGCCGTGTACATGCACACCGTGTGGGCACTTGACGACGACCCCACACCTGAGACCGCACCCGCACACGAAAGAGCTCCGTAACCAGTGCCGGAAAACACGCGGCCCGGCCCGACGGCGCCCAGGGCCCAGAGGGTGTGGGGTGAAGGCAGCGGCTGGGCCAGGGGAGAGGGGCAGAGAGGGCACTGGTGCAGGAGGTGGGGGGCTGGGCGGGCCAGGCCGCGGGCCCAGGATTTTCTCTCTCGGGCTCTCCCGTTGTCAGCTCTGAACCTGGGGAGACTGACCGCCCAGCAGCCACTCTGCTCTCGGCGGCGAGGCCTCCCGTGCCGGGCGCCGGCTCACTTACTTGCTGTACTTGTCATCGTACTTGCAGATGTAGCTGAGGTGGGCGGCGAAGGCCTCCACGGCCAGGGGGCAGGGGATCTCCCCACTCCTCCTCTTGATGATCACTCCTGCGGGAAACAGACGGGACATCCCCTCTGAGCCGCCCCCCGCAGACCCCCGTGCAAAATGCGCCCCCTCCCCCCTGCCTGCTCGTCAAATAGACGGCAGGGGACGAGATGGAGGGAAACCACCACCAACACCGCCACTGCAGCTTCAGGGGAGTGCAGGACACCAGGCCACGGCAGGGCCACGGCACGGGGGCACGGCACGGGGGCACGGCATGGGCCACAGCAGGGGAGGAGATGGAGGAGAACCACCACCAACACCGCCACTGCAGCTTCAGGGGAGTGCGGGACACCGGGCCATGGCAGGGCCACGGCACGGGGGCACGGCATGGGCCACAGCAGGGGAGGAGATGGAGGGGAACCACCACCAACACCGCCACCGCAGCTTCAGGGGAGTGCGGGACACCGGGCCATGGCAGGGCCACGGCACGGGGGCACGGCATGGGCCACAGCAGGGGAGGAGATGGAGGGGAACCACCACCAACACCACCACTGCAGTTTCAGGGGAGTGCAGGACACCAGGCCACGGCAGGGCCACGGCACGGGGGCACGGCACGGGGGCACGGCATGGGCCACAGCAGGGGAGGAGATGGAGGGGAACCACCACCAACACCGCCACTGCAGTTTCAGGGGAGTGCAGGACACCAGGCCACGGCAGGGCCACGGCACAGGGCCATGGCATGGGCCACAGCAGGGGAGGAGATGGAGGGGAACCACCACCACCACCGCCACCGCAGCTTCAGGGGAGTGCGGGACACCGGGCCACGGCACGGGCCACGGCAGGGCCCGCTGCACCCGATGGGGCCTTGAGAGCAGAAGGGGAGCTCAGGACCCACCTTCCCCCTCCCTCCCTCCCTCCCCCGGGCTTCAACCCCTCCCACCAGGGTCTGAGTGGGGGTGGGAGGAGGTGGCCACCAAGGTCAGGGAGCCGGGGGTCCCTTCCGCCTGCCCCACCGCCCGCATCAAGGCAGAGGCACTAGAGGCTCAGGAGAGGCAGGAGCTGCCCCGACCCCAGGCTCTTCCACGCCTCGCGCCGCGCACAGAGTGCTTCACACCCAGCCGCCCCTGGCGCTCCCTCTCTCACACACCTTCAAACGCCTCTTCCTCCCAAATACACGTGGAACCGCGTCCCAGGGCCACTCGCCAAGGTCACGGCAAGATTCAAACGGCCCACTGACCGGGCATGAGAAGCAAGAGGTCATCAGTCCTCTTCAGCCTGCTGCCCAACAACCTGTTTTCCAAGACCTGCCCCGCCCGCCCGGGTGGACGTCCACTGCGCCCACGGAGGTGACGCGGGGGCGGGAAGGACGCTCCTGCGAGCGAGGTTGGGATTACAGAGCGCTTCCTCCGCGCAGCCCGCCCCCATCCCCGCTGCCCGCAGAACGGTGGGATTAGCAGAACAGCGCCATGCAAAGGGCTGGGGGTTTTCAGCACTACTTAAATAGGCGTAACTGAAGTAAAAATGGTGACACGGGTCCATCTGCTGAGGCTGAGCCCTGAGCCGGGATCTTTTTTGTCTCCCACCCCGCTCCCCCAGTGCCGAATTTTTGCACTGAAGAAGCCCCCGGACATCTTGTGAGAGACTGAGAAGCCAGGCCCCTCCCCTAGAGCCGTGGTCTGGGGAGGCCCGGGGCAGGACCCGGGCAACACACTTCCTAAAACCTCCAAAGCTCAGAGGATCTCCGTGCCCAGCCAGAGGGTCCTGGGCCCTGGCTGCTTAGGGATCCTTCCCCCACTCAGAGAGACGTTCCATGGTCGGGTGATGCAGACGCACGTGCATCCTCCAAGGCCGGGCTCCTGGCCAGAGGGTCCTGGGCCCTGGCTGCTTAGGGATCCTTTCCCCACTCAGAGAGACGTTCCATGGTCGGGTGATGCAGACGCACGTGCATCCTCCAAGGCTGGGCTCCTGCCTCCAAGGAGGGCTGTGTCTCTGCGGCACCCTTCCTGAGGGGACCTGTGCTGGTGTCTTTGCTCACCACCCCGCCCGACCTCAAGTCCAAGTGGGCAAACACCCCAGTTTCACACCCCGGCCCAGGCACATGGCCTTGGGAGGTTTCCCACCTCCAGCTCCATTTTAATTTGCCCGACTTTCGACCACAGCCTCCTCTGGGACTAAGGAGGCGCCTGTAGGGCTCCCCGGAGTCCACGTGTGTATGAGCAGATCAGACCATCCCATAAGGAAATAAAACCCCCTCCGTTCTTTTCCCAGAGGAAGAGGACAACTCACTCTGAGTCACCAGGGCTCCCAGCGGGTCAGGCCCACTGTCCGAGGGCCTCGGCCAGAGCCGTGCCCCCGGGGCTCCCCGCCTGCAGCTCCGGCTGCCACCTTCTGCACAGCCAGGGCCGCCGCTGTCCCAGCACACCCAGCCGTGCCAGGCCTGTGTTCCTTCTCCGTTTCCCTCCCATCCCTTCGAATGTTTTAACTCAGCATGAGGATTGCAGCTGGAAATCTCAGGGGACTGGTTTCAAAATCCAGGTGTGCGTCAGTCTCTTTGAGCATTTCCCCAAGTTCATAAACCAGTCCACGCTCCTCTCTGCTGACGTTTTGGATTTTAGATACTATTCGAGCTGGAAAGGGTAAGACTGCTGTCCTATAGTATCCTTTTCTGAGGACTGAAAAGCTTTAGACATTGGAAATACTGACAAGAGGTGATGTGACATTTATTGTGTCCCCTGGCATCATAACCAGGAATGCCGTGCTCTCCTGGGTGCACCTGTACATTTACAGCCGTGTGGGGGACCCTCTGCGCACAGCTTTATTCCACGTGTCTACCTCTGTGACACTGTAGGTCCACGTGGGCCTATGAGAGAACCACGTTGTCTTCATGTTCCAGTGAGTTCTGTCTTCTGCCTTCCCCAGGCTTTTTCTGGCTGGGCTGACCTTCTTTCCGTCCTTCTGTAAGTCTGAATGAATGAGTCAAGACCTGACTCACAGACCCATGCAGACATTCCACACTCACATTAGCCTCATGGAAACTGAACCCTAAGTGGGCAAAGACGGAGATGGCAACGAGACGGTAGACTCAACATGGATTCTAGAAGAAACGCAAAAGGATGTGGTTCTCAACGGGGATGTCCCTGGATGAATGAAAGCCTGCATGTGCTCACCGTCTCTGAAAGAGGGCTCATTTCCCCTTAGAACCTGGAGTAAAGAATAATAAATCAATCCCTAAAATGTTCATAACTAGTTACATGTTTGCTAAAATTCGAAATTCTGCTCATGTTCTAGAAGAGCAAATACGGTCACGGTAGAAGACGGTATAAAGCTGAGAGGCAGCCTTTAGAATACAGGAGACTTTGTCATCTGGGTGACGTGTAAAGTAAGTAGGGAATAAAAGAATTATTTGATAAATGGTTCAGGTACACAGGTGGGGCTGCTTGGTCAACCGACCTTTGCCACTTAACGAAAAAAACATCGTAGCAGCCCGACTGGTGCCGTGACCAAAATAAATTCCAAGTGGATGGTTGCGAAGAGCGCAAAACCACCCTATGAAACAACCAGGTGAACTGCACTTGCCTGGCCTTGGGACACAGCCGGGGCTTTTAGGCATGAGAGCAAATAACATGATCAACAGCTGTGCCTATGCGGAAATGAAAAACGCTTTTGATGTTAAAATTACTGGCCATAAATAAAAGCAAAAGGAAAACAAACGAAGAAAAATGTCTGCTATAGGCATAAAATCTGCTTTCAATTTCGGAAGACAAATACTTCCAATGAAAAATTGACAAGAACATGAAGAAAGCATTGAAAATTAGCTGAAAACACAGGAAAAGATGTTCAATCCCACCAACAGTCACCGCAATTTATATTTAAAATTCTGCAGCATTTTCAGCCATCATATTGACAAATTTAGAAAAGAAAAACAACTAGTGTTGATAAAGCAGGAGGAACAACCCACTGCAACGGCAGTAAGTACAGGCTTTTGGCAACACAGCATCGAGAGCCTTAAAAACGTTCAGACCCTTCGGCCCTGCCGTCTAACTTTTAGATTTACCTGGAGGAAGTGATCAAAGATGTACCTGAAGATTTACATATGAAGATCTTCACTACATCCTTCTTCATATTATGAAAAAAGGATCATTCATAGGGGCCAAGATAAAGAAATTATGATACATCTAAGGATGGAATACGAGGTGCTTTTTATTATTATTTTTTTTTGCAGGCCTCTCACTGTTGTGGCCTCTCCTGTTGCGGAGCACAGGCTCTGGACGTGCAGGCTCAGCAGCCATGGCTCACGGGTCCAGCTGCTCTGTGGCATGTGGGATCTTCCCGGACCAGGGCACGAACCCGTGTCCTCTGCATCGGCAGGCGGACTCTCAGCCACTGCGCCACCAGGGAAGCCCACGAGGTGCTTTTTAAAAATCATGTCTTTGAAGTACACCGAAAGGAAAACTACCTCCTTCATTAAGAAACGAGGCCCTAGGATGTGGGCCAGGAGAAGGACTCCCGGTGGGGCGCGTGCCGGCCACACGGCCTCCGCTCTGAGCCCCCTGGGCCACACCCAGGGTCTCCTCTCACCCGCCGGGCTCCCAGTGTCCACAGGCCCTGGGGGTGCCCAGGGGCCTGGCAGTGGGGGTCAGTCTGTGGCCAGGCTGTGGACACACTCCATGGGATTTTCAAGGGCGACTAGGATTGGGGACTGCATGATGTATAATAGAGTACGTACTTTAGAAAACTACCACGGAATTGAACACAAATACCAGTTTCGGCGTATTTAAAAATCCCCCCTCCCAATTTTCTCATCTAGCCTCAACAGCCTCCCGCCTCCTTCCCTTGGCGCCTGATTTAAGGGTTCTCAGGTGTGTCATCTTCAGTCCTATTGCAGGCTTCTCCCTAACCTCCCCAGGTGCGTGCGGTCTTTTCTCTGCTACCTCATTTCACCCAGCTCAGACAGGTGCGAAGTCCTTGCTTCGGGACATCGTTTCAGAGACTATCATTTAACATAACTTGGTGGGAAGCAGCTCCCATGCCCTACACCCACACCTGTTCCTAGAGACACTCTGGCCCCAAGGCCCCAACCGCAAGAGAGCCGAAGTCCAATTCAAACTGGCCTTCAGCTGACAAGGTCAATTCCAAACCTCTCCTCTAAGTGCCCTTGACACAGCACTCGAGGGGGGGGCGCTTTCTCCACCCCCTACACGTAAGTAGGGTCACGACACCCACATGCTTGAGTCCCTCATTGCAATCTCCACTGAAATGTAATACAACTTAGGTGTGGGGGGTGAAGGATGGGAATAAATGAACAAGAGGCACTAAATACACACCCACATACCACATACACACATCGCACACCCCTGAGCTCCTTGGCAGTGTTCCTTTAATAGAGAAGAGGAAAGATGACTTAATGTAAAGGAACACAAGGGACTTTTCAAATACACTACGCAATGCTAAATATTTTTGTAAAGGGTCCCTTTGTCACTGCAATTTCCTTTTCTGTTGTTTAATCGTGTTTGAGCTGTAGGTTACCTTACATATAGCCTCCTTGCTAAATGAATCCCCTTGTTAGCAATGGATTTTAAATCCCAAGGAAAATCAATGATACCAGCTGAACCCCCCAAAAACCCAACGCTAGCGATTAACTTCTAAGGAAGACATTTCAAAGATAAGAATGGTTGACTATTCCCCCGCCTCCCATCAGAACAGATTTTTCACAGAATCCTAGATGATGATCATGTAAATACCGTTCAAACGGAGCCTATTAATCACACCGCGTACGACCTGGGGGACCTGCAAATGCCAGCCTCACGGCTTCTGTTGATGGCTGGCAAGTCCCAGGCAGCGGACAGCCTGCGGGTGCAGGAAGCGCTTGCCGCCCCGTGAAGGGCAGCAGCCGTCACCCTGCGGCCCAGAGCCGAAGAGGGGCAGGGGTCACCCGACGCCAGAGCTCACCCACACCCCTGCCCCGGTGCCCACCGCGTGCCCACCTTGCTGCACGGGCGAGTAGGCATTGGTCAGGAAGCGGAAGTGCCCCTTGTTGTACCAGCAGATCAGGGACATGCTCCCCTTCGTTCGGATGCTGTGCTGGCCCCGGGCGGGCGGCAAGGCCGGGCTGTTCAGCATGGAGGGCGGCAGGCCGGTGCAGTCACTCTTCCTGGGGCTGAGCAGCCCGCAGCAGTAGATCCCTGCGGGGACACGGACCGCACGGCCTCAGGGCGGCTCCCCCCGACCCCCCGGGCTCGGCCCTCGGGGGCCCCCCTAGAAGAGATGGTGAAGTCCGGGGGCTTTCATCCCAGATGTACCGCCGCCCCCAACTTCCGGATGTACTAAGATCGCAGGGAAGAGCTAACGCAAGCAGGGCGTCGGCAGTAACAACGGCAGCTCTCGCGGCCAGAGGGCTGGCTACCTGCCAGCACAGGGCTGAGCCCGAGGACCCAACCTCCCACCTGCTTCTAAAAACTTCTGAGCACATGCAATGCACCAGAACTGCAGGCTCCCGGCTGGGCGGGCAAAGACGGGCATCATTAGCACAGATCTGTCTGCCATCTAAGCCTGACGCAGCTAATCACCCTGCCCCCTCACCAAGACTCGCTGGGCACCCGGGCAGCCCCGGTCCCGTGCAGCCAAGTGAAAGGCAGAGGAGGCAGGGAGTCCTCACAGGACACGCGCTACACGGGGTCCTGCCTGTGCTGTACGCCAGGGCCCTGGGGGGGCGGGGCTTCCCTGGGGCGGGGCTTCCTGGGGGGCCTCAACGCCCAGCACGTTCCACGGGGCAGGAGACCCTCCAGGCAGAGGCCAGCAGGAACAAGGAGGCTTCTCTAAATTCCGCCGGGACTCAAGGTCTTTCCCAGCCCTCCCTGCTCGTGGTCTCCGGCTCTCCCTGAGCCCAGGAAGCCGTGGGGAAGCCCGCCCCTCCCCACACCCGTGGGGAGGGGGACGTGAAGGGACACTTTGACTGAAGGCCCGCTAGCAGTCCGCCCCTCCGGGCTCACTGACACTATGGGCACATGTCCCAGGCCCATGCGCTCCTCTCCACTGCATCCCCTCCAATGCTGAAAGGACCGCTGATGACTTCCTGTCCTCCTTGCCGCCCCAGGAGCAGCAGTGGGTGAAGAATAACACCCGCGGGGGGGGCAGGCCCTGTCTTGCTGCCAGAAAAAAGAGGGCTCCCTGCGGCTCCCATCTCTGCAGATCCAACTACCCAGACTCCGCTGGCCTTGAGATTTAAGAACGTGTCTTCCAAACAGGGAAGAGGATTAGACGAATGGGGATAACGTTTTAAATCGCCCATCGGGCTCGGTAAACCCACGCACCCAAAGGGCAGCTGCGTTCTCCTAACGGGGGAGGAAGAGAATCCAGCAGCCCACGGGTTTACTTATGAAAACAGCCGATCTTGCGTGAATATCCTTCCTGGCTGTTGTTTTACAGAGCAGTCTCCGTGCGCCCAGGAGGGACAGCCAGACTCTCAGCTGGGACGCCTGTCTTCAACCCCGGCCGCCCTGCCCGTTAGACGCCCCTGGGGGCACCAGGCCAGACAAGGCAGTCAGAGTCCCTGCGGATGGGGGGCAGCCATCCGTGAGCAACGTGGAGACAACCTCCCCGCGTGTCAATCATCACAGGGGAAGCCCAGGAGGTCATGTGGGAGGGCTCACAGCCTCAGATGCTTCTAACAAACAGGCGAAGAAATCTGTCTGCTCTCGGAAAACTTCAAATTCCATGTCTAATTATTTTCTTCCCACTGGAAGATTCTCCTCCATCCTCCGCTAATTCCCCGTGCGGGGGGGGCCCAGGCCAGCGGCCCAGCTCTCAGGGAAGCCTCTGGTGTCCTCACTCAGCACCCCACCAGCCCACATGCTGCAAGCGGGTCCTGACTACGTCATGCGGCTCTTGGCCCAGGAGACAGGGACACCCACGGTGTGGGGCAGGGAGCGGGCCTGCAGGGCACACGGATGCCGTGGGGGGCAGTTCTGGGAACCCCGGCGGCCATGCATGTGACACTCATCCTGGGACCCGCACGAGCGGGCCAGCGGGTCACCCCACGCTCTGACACGGGCACCCATTGTGCTGGGTTAAAGTGCGTCAGCGCCAGTTTTCTCCAACTTGACTCCACGGCCCCTCTTCACATAGTCTGACCTCTCCACACGGAATTCTCTCAACAATTAAGCCCTGAGCCCCGTTGGGACCAGCCTTACAGATGAGTAAGACACAGCCCAGGCCGGCAAGAGCACAGGGTCCAGGCTGAGGCCGTAGGTCAGAAGCTGTGGGCTCCCCATTACTTGAGAGGGTTTGCTTTTTTTCTTTTTTTTGGCTGCATCAGGTCTTAGTTGTGGCACACAGGCTTCTCTCTAGTTGCAGCATGCAGGCTCTCTAGTTGAGGTATGTGGGCTCAGTAGTTGTGCACGGGTTTAGCTGCCCTGCAGCAGGTGGGATCTTAGTTCCCCAACCAGGGACTGAACCCACATCCCCTGCATTGGAAGGCGGATTCCTTACCACTGGACCAGCAGGGAAGTCCAGAGGAGGTTTGGTTTTAAGGGCAGACATCAGATCTGTTGCTAAGCAACAGGTCTGCAATTCCAGCGTCTGGAGTAGCTGAGTGGGGGCTTTCTGTGTTTCTCCCGAGTGGACTGGATATAAATCCCAGATGTAGGATGAAGTAAAGGCAGATACAACCTGCCATGGGGCTTCCTGACTCGGCCCAGGTCTGTCTCTATAGCCCCATTTCTGCCAGAGCCCTGGAAGGCTTGCCCAGTCTTTGCAACAAACGAACCAGGCATCTTAGCACTGAGGGGAACTAACACCTTTCTGAGGCCCGTTGTACTGCTGCCTGTATTAATGCACACAATTCTCTGCCCAGCTGGAAGGGACCACATTACAGACTGGTGTGGGGAGTTCAGACTTCCTAAGAGTCTTAGTAGGAGCTGTGCCTTGGTGCTGCGGATTTAACGTTTGTGTCCACCACACCCCAAATTCCTATGCCGAAAACCTAATGCCTGAAGTGATGGTATTTGGAGGTGGGTCTTTGGGAGGTGCTTAGGTGAGGGTGGAGCCCTCATGAATGGGATTAGTGCCCTTATAAAAGAGGCCCTACAGAGCTCCCTAGTCCCTTCCACCATGTGAAGACACAGGGAGAAGTCTGCAACCTGGAAGAGGGCCCTCACCCGACCACACTGGCACCCCGATCTTGGACATCCAGCCTCCAGAACTGTGAGCAGTGAATTCCTATTTATAGGAACTATAAGAGGATTTATAGGGTGGTCTATAAACCACCCACTCTGTGGTACTTTGTTATAGCAGCCCGAATGGACTAAAACACTAGGAGGACTCCTCGGATGGCCATGGCCTTACCACAAAGGACACAAAGAGATGTGCCCGGAAGACCTGAACTGACCTGTCCCCCAGATCACGAGTCTGGTCTCCCTCCAGACCTCCAGTGCCCAGCAGGGTGCAGGCAGCCGGCAGGTCGGCATGACCTGTCCCCCTGGGGGAGGGCCTCCCCGCCCGGCATCCTGTGCTCTGTGCTGCCCACCACACGCCTGCGTCCCCAGCCTCGCCCACCACTTCTCGGGGGCGGGGGACTGCGCTCAGACTCGCTCCCCACTTGCCAAACCTTGCTTTTCAAACTCCTCAAACAGGGTCAGGCTGGTGATGCTGGGCCCCGTGAAGATGATGTAGTTCTTCCCGGCCGCGGTCCGGCACAGGCTCCTGGCCACCATGCTGTGCAGCTGTGGCTTGTTCTTCAGCGCGTCCAGCCCATCAGGGCCCCCGCCTTCCTTCAGGTGGACGTAAATCTGCATCAGAAACGCACAAGGGTCAGTGAGCTCACAGAAAGGTCGGGCAGGGGTCCAACCATTCTGGAAGCACAGGCTTCCGTCTCCAGGCCGGGTGTGTGCGAAAGCCACTCCTCCCCGGGCTTCCGGTTCCACAGTCCCCACTGATCCCAGCATCTCCCTGGCCCACAGAGGCCACCAGTCACTCCCAAGGCTGCCCATCAGCTGGTGCCTCAGCCCCAGACTCTGCAATTTAGAAATGTCAAGGTAAAGAAGGGAAAGGTCAAACTGTTACAAGTAATGAATCTGGCAGCTGGGATCAAAAGCAAACACATCCCCCCATTCGGAAGCACAGGAGTCAGTTCACAGTAAACAGAAGTAAAGGCTACTTCACCTGTAAGAGAGAAATATATCCGTGCACATTCTGTTTGAATACAGCTTTTTAATTCACAGAGCACATCCACAATTACCCCCTTACTCTTTACAGTAATCACCGTGTGGGCAGAAGGGGTAATACTGACTTCGTACTGCAGAGGAGGGGACAGGATCAGGGATTTAAAACTCACCTGACGTCCCAGGACCAGCAAGGATATGCTGCAACTAGTACACAATAATTTTAAATTCTGTCCGTGAACATCCTTGAGGAACATCATCTAAGAGGTGGGTGCAGGAAGTGGGAACGGAGTCAAGAGGCGTGTGGTCTGCCCTACAGCTGACTGAGCCACGCAGAATTATCATATGGGTATTAACCACTGACCTCCTTCAGGGAGAACAGCTCTTCTCATGGAATGTTCTGGGTGCCTTTGCTGGCAGCGGTTCACAGACAGTGTGCCCGTCACACTGATCAGGGACCCTGACTGTCCTCCGAGGCACAGAATTGCTGAGTGCAGGCCCGTCCGTGCAGACTGAGCACAGCCGAGGGCGGGCACAGGGAGGACCGGCAAGTCCACGGTACCGCCCTCGGGCAAACGACTGCGGACAATCATTCGCAAAATACAGTGTCTCAGGTTCCTGAGGCAGACGAACAGCAGGCGGTGTAGGTCCTTCTCTAAAAGCAGCTCATCCTCCAAGGCTAATTCTGTCCCGAATACTCGTCTGAGACGTCCCCAGGGAGGACCGACTTGCCCGCAGCCCAGCAGGCAACAGCGGGATCACGCAGCAGGACCCCAGCACTTCATTTTGGGGTCTTGACGCCTTCACCACCTCATTCCCAGGAGGAACCTCTCTGATAGAGAGTAAAACACCGACACAGAGAAGCCAATCGTCTTGGCCACGTGTCACGTGAGGTTGCGACCGAGCCAGGACATTTCCTCAGAACCCGCCTGCTCTCCTTCAGCAAAGCCCAGTCCTGCGGCTCCCACCATGAGTTCTGCACCAAGGCCAGCTCCGACTCACGGCCCCTCCCGGGTATCCTGCCTGAACTGCTGGCACAGCCACGCTGGGCACTGTGTCCCCAAGCCTACCTGGGGACAGTTAGTTTTGTCCCGTGTGTCCCTCGAAAAGCAATCACCTGGCTACACACACCCAGGATTCTCACCAGGGAATAAGGTGTGCTGCTGGAAACTCTCAGGCCAACCCTGATGACACCCCCTGTGGCTTCCAAAGTCCCCTGAGAGACGGGCAGACCGTGGCATACTCGGCCCGAGGCAGGCAATATGTCGTTGGATGAAATGCAAAATCCTACAACCAAGTTCAAAAACATAACTGCATCTAGTACAGGATGCAAGAAACGTGACTTAGCAAGAATATTTTTGGAAAACAAACACTAAACCCTTGGAGATGGCCAACTGCAGGCCTCAGATACCATGACTGGCCTAAGTGATCATGACCCGCATTAAAAACCAGGGTGGTGAGCATCTCATCCTTCCCTGGTCAGGCGTAAAGAGAAGGGTGGTGGTCGGCATGTTAGTTTGCTAGGGCTGCCATGACAAAGAACCACAGAGGAGCACAGAGGACTCCAAGAACTTTGCTTTGGCTAGAGAGCTGTGTCATGGAATGATGAAGAGCTTTCTAAGGCAAAACCAAGATGAATGTATACAAACAGAAAACAGATCTGCAAGCATCAGAGCCCTTACTAACACCCAGAGCTGTCCAAACACTGAATGGGTGGCCTCAGAGAGGCTCCAGGACAAGCTGGTGGCCGCTCGGGAGGTCTGAGCTTCAAGTACAGGGGGTGTATGCCAGTGTCGGAGGATGGTTCAGAACCACACGGTTGCCAAGTTCAGATGCCCCAACAAAGCGGCACATAAGACCCTGGAGCCAGCAAGACTAAACGTGGCCATCGCAGGGCGGGCGACACCTGAAGCATAACCTTGCCCTGGAGCCAGCAACACTAAACGTGGCCATCGCAGGGCGAACGACACCAGAAGCATAACCTTGCCCTGGAGCCAGCAACACTAAACGTGGCCATCGCAGGGTGAACGACACCAGAAGCATAACCTTGCCCTGCGTCAGTCCTAACAGCAAAGGGTGTCGGAGTCTAAATTCAGAGAACACCGCTTCTCTCCTGGATCTAATAATACCCTGGAGAGCATCACGTCTTTCTCACCAACCGCTTTCCCAGCTGAGGCACTGCGTGAGCCAGGGCCTTATAAACTCGTTTCCAGCAATAAAGCCAGTGTTTCGGAAGGTGGGTTATCCAGGCTCCCGGATATGAGATGCTTTCAAAACATCACCCCCCCTGGATTTCCAGACACGACTCAGCTGCACAGACTGGTGTCCTCCCCTGTCCCGCCCCCGCCCTCTTTGGAAGCGTGGATGTCCTCGGGGTCAGCGGGTGGGGAAGGGGTGGCACGCAGGGGCGGTGAGGACCTGCCACAGTCCCTGTTGGGACAATGCTGGGAAGGGAACCGGGGCGCCCGGTCAGGGGACAGTGGATCCCTCACACGGCCCCGAGGGACTGGCCGCTTCTGCTCATCACAAGACATGCACCAGGGTATGTGAGCCAGGAACTGAAGGCAAGGGAGGACCGTCCTGTCTCAGACTCACCCATCAGGGCAGAAGAGGGCCGAGGCGCCAGCTCCCACTTAGCAGTGATGTGCAGCCCTTCCCAGGACCCAGAGCTGCGAGACATCCCCTGAGGTTGTGCCTCAAAGTACCTCCCCTACTTGTCAGGCCACGGGCAAGGTGACGCGTGCCCCCTTCAGGGCAAACGTCGTCACTCCGCAAAACAGTGTGGCGTCAGGACTGCGTTGTGACTTTCGTGGGCCCTTTTGCTTCCACGGGCCTCTTCCTCCATGAAAAAGTATTTGAAATTATATTTTACAAGTGCATTGGCATACAGAGAAGTATTACACTTCGAAGCACTTCCTGCAACTTACAAGTTCGTTATTTTGTCCCTTCTGATTTTAAGAGAAACAGAAACACCGTCGCAGGCCCCTGAAGTGCTGTGGGCCTCGGCACTGATCCCGTCGTGCTGTGGAGCCGTCGGCCCTGGGCAGGTGGGTGAGGGAGGAACACACGAAGGCCGTGAAGCGGTGGCCCGGGCGGCAGGTGGTGCGGGCGGGATGCGCGGGCCCTGGCGTGGTGGCGCTGAGGGCCGTCCAGGCAGCAGCCACGCACAGAGGAAGGTGGAAAGAGGAGACGGTCGGGCGGGCAGACACAGGGGAAGAGTCGGTGCCTGTGGGTGCCAGGGGCTGAGCCGGGCCCCTGGGCCGCCAGCATTGGGGGGCAGGCCGCGGAGGAGGGGCTCACAGGGAGGCGTCGGGGGGATGGGGGGGAGGGCACCCGGAAGAGGAGGGAGGGCTCAGGAAGGCCCAACAGCCCAGCTGGAAAGCAGTGACCGGGGGGGACACCCGAGGACGCTGGTGACTCCTCCAAGGCCATGGGGCTCGACGCAGAACTGAAACAGAAATTCTGTTTCTAACTACACGTTATTTAAAATCCGGTCTAAAGGACGATTTCGACCTTCACACACACAACTGTCCTCTCCTCACGCAGCTTATTCAGTATTTCTGGACAGATATCCACACTCAAATGTAGACACACTATGCACTTGCCGCCTCTTTTCTGCTGGGTCACGAGTCACCACAAGCCAAGTGGCTTACACAACACCCGCTGGCACTCTGGCTCTGCAGGGCACCGTCAAGGTTCTGCTCAGGGTACTTCGGGGCCGCAATCAATCAGCATCGCTGGCTGTGTGCGCCCCGTCCCCTGCTGGCACGAGCCGGGGGGGCTCTCAGCTCCTAGAGGCCCCTGCCCTCTCCCCCCAGGGGCCCCTGCATCCTCAGAGCCGGCAGTGGAGACTCTCCCTTGGGTTGAATCCCTCCTGTGCTGCAAGTCCCTTCGCCAAGGAGAGCCCTGTTCCTTTTAAAGCTCCCCTCGTTAGGTCAGGTCCACCTGGGATCATCTCCTTTTTAAAGTCAGCGGGTTTAGGACCATAATTATACCCACAAAATCAAATTCCCGCCACAGCAACACCTAGATCAGCATTTGAGTGAAGAGCTGGGGCCATTACACAGGGGCAGGAATCTGTGGGCGTCTTCGATTCCGCCTGCCACCCACGGGGGCACAGCGTTTCAACAGCCGCGTGCCTATGCACCTGACGGACCCAAACACCACGGCTGATGAAGGCAACGCTCCCCCATCTCAGTAATAAACCCAGCAGGGTGCTGATGATGTCATAAAGTTGTTGATGTAAAAGTAAAGTGGATGATGTCAACTTTATTCCCTGAAAATAGACTGATTCCATGTACAACGTACGGAGACCAGCAGTGAGACCTCCCTACCCAAACACCCCACACGGTGAGGGTTTGGGAGTGTTCATCACTGCTGGGAACGCTGCCTTGGTACAATCTTTGTGTGCGCGTGCGCGTGTGCATGTGTGTGTGTGTGTGTGTGTGTGTGTGTGCGCGTGTGTGTGCGTGCGCGTGTGCAGGCGTGCGTGCGTGTGTGCATGTAGATACGTTGACTATACCCTTAAATGGCTATTTTTATATGTTGCAAGTATAGATAATTTGAGATTTTTGTTTTGGATGCTAAACACTCAAGCCAATTTAATAAAAAAGACAAACTAAATATAATTATAGAAGAGCCCCCCCATCAGGGTTACCCAAGCATAGGCCCACGTGGAACTCGTATCTACTCCCGAGACAGCCCCACCTCAGTTAGCGCTTGTTAATATGCACTGCATTAAGCCCACACCTGGAGGTGATGACAGCCTCTTCGCTGGGATAACACATTTCTCCAAAAGCCATGACGTGTGGTGGTGTTACAGGACCATCTCAGATGACTTAGCTTCGTATGCCCACACAGGCAAGTCTGAACACTGGCGTTTCCCCAGATTCCAGCCAGTCCCTTCCCAAGGAGTAGACACTCAGCTGCTGCATCAGGAGAAGGGGAGAGGTATGGGGTCAGACGTCTCCCTGTTCCTATTAGGAAATCTGGAAGAAGCCTGAGGCCAAAAAGTGGCACCAATAGGAGTCCAAGGAGGGTCTTGAATTATGGCACTCGTACTAGAAGGTAAGGTGAGTTTATCTTTAAAGTGAATATAGGGCTTCCCTGGTGGCGCAGTGTTTGAGAGTCCGCCTGCCGATGCAGGGGACACGGGTTCGTGCCCCAGTCCGGGAAGATCCCACATGCCGCGGAGCGGCTGGGCCCGTGAGCCATGGCCGCTGAGCCTGCGCGTCCCGAGCCTGTGCTCCGCAACGGGAGAGGCCACAACAGTGAGAGGCCCGCGTACCGCAAATAACAATAATAATAATAAAGTGAATATAAAATGGGATCTAAATAGGGACTTCCCTGGCGGTCCGGTGGTTAAGCCTTCGCCTTCCAATGCAGGGGGCGCGAGTTCGATCCCCGGTCGGGGAGCTAAGATCCCACATGCCTCGGGGCCAAAAATACCAAAACATAAAACAGAAGCAGTATTGTAACAAATTCAATAAAGACTTTAAAAATGGTCCACGTCAAAAAGTCTTTAAAAAAATATATATATGATCTACAAAAATAGTAACCTCAAAAGTCCCAGCTGAGGGGCACGGTTTCCAATGAAGTGTTAAACTGGGCAGTCAAAAGGCTACACAAGGACTCAACCTGCCTGACCAGCGCCGCTGGGTCAGCCTGGTCCAGCTCCCACTGGTCTGGGTTTGCTTTGACTGAATAACTTTAGCTGGTCCAAGATGTGAACCTGTACCCCTGAGTTGGATGAATGAATCTATGACTCTATGAAAAAAGTCATAAGCTCCCATGGAATCTTACCCCAACTACACGCCATTGCTCCAACTGCTGAAGACAGGCGGCCGATCGTGTGCAGATTTGAAAGCCCGCCTTAGACAATCCCATCACACCCCGACAGAGGCAGCCCCACTGAGCACCCCCACACACCCATACACCGCGCTGGCGGCCAAGGAAACGCCACACACCTAAATGTGTAATTGCTGCCTCGTTGGCTTTTCAAACTTTCTCTCTCTCCGTCCACGCACGCAGAGAGCACCGTCACTGTACAACAGCCCCTCCTCCAGCAGGGAGGGGCACGGGGGGGGCTCCCATCACTGCGTGAAATGGAATGTGCGGTTGAGACCGTTCCCCTCTGAGCTACAAGCTCGTTTGACAAGTGTCGTTAGGGCAGAAAAATGCATCTTTCAGTTGCCAAGCTTTTCACTTTTCCTGCAAAAAAGTTCTTCTTCCTCCTAGGATTTATTAACTTTTTCATATACAGATTCAGAAAGAGAAGGAAGAACATTTATTGATATATGATATCATACGGCATTACATTTGCCGCAGGATGTTATTACTAATGTTGTGTATTTTTTATTGACATCGTAACAGAAAGAATCTTAGGAAACATGGAGTACAGTGGTAATGCCTTGGGAGATGCCTGCACCACGTGACTGTCTATCTTAGCCCTACTTCTGAAATGCCCCAAGACCTCGCGAGGTGGGACCTAGTTCATCACCGCCTCCCCCAAAAGAACACTGGTGACAGCTGCCATCACGGATGGACTCAAGGGTCATGAAGATGCACCAGCTGACGCCTCCACTAAGCTGTCCCTGGGCTTTGCTGGTCTTGACCACTGGCCCTACTTCTCTCGCAGAACAGACGAGAATCGGGCTTTTCCATGGCTGGTGGAGGGCATACCTGGGGACGGGGAAGTCATTCGTCGGGGACTACGGTGCACAGAGCAGGTGTAGGCTGTAATCCCAGCAGTGGGGCAACAGCACAGGAGTGCAGGGGCCGCACTCATGGAAACCACGCGGAACAAGCACGTGGAGATGGGTGGGGCTGTCACCCATGCGGGGGGACGGCCACGCGTGAGAGCCATCAGGTTTAAAGGATGCTCACTCCTCTCGCGAGGAACGGAGTCTGCCACCAGGAGACGATGAGGGCAGAAGCCCTGGATTCGATGGGCAAAGCCTCTGCCATTTAGCGGCTTATGTGATTTGGGGCCAGTTACTTAATTGCTCTGAGCCTTGATTTCCTCATTTGTAAGGATAGTACTACTCTCTGCACCTCGCAAGGCCACTGTCTTTACGTGCAAGTCGTGTGCACAGAAGTGATTTTTTTTTTTTTATGGCAAAGCTCCATATCTGTGCTGTAGCCTCGAGATACATGGGGCTGTTTTAATTTAAATTAGCTGAAATTAAGTACAATGAAAAACTCAATTCCTCAGTCACACTGGTCAGGTACGCAGCAGTCACATGTGGCTAGTGGCTGCCATGGTGGAGCCCACGGGTACAGGACGTTCCATCCTCACTGAAGGTTCCACTGGACATGCTGCCTTACGCCATCCTTGGCTCACCAGCCTGGTTTTCCAGCAAAGTCTCCATGCCATCACCTTGTGGATGGTTTTTACTACCAGTGTTTTCTCAGGTCACCTCTCGCCACGACCACGGCCAGGAAGGGCTTGTGCACTGAGACCGTTCTCTACCCCGTCTTCTCCAGCACCTTCGGTACTACAGGCCCTTACAAGAACCTTGCTTTGTTTTATCCCAAAGCTCAAATAATCGGTGAGTCCGTCTTTCAAAATGACGGATTGCGGAGGAAACTCTAATTCGAAAAGATACATGCACCCCAATGTTCAGAGCAGCTCTACTTACAACAGCCAAGACATGGAAACAACCTAAATGTCCATCGACAGATGAATGGATAAAGAAGAGGTTGTACCTATATACAATGGAACACTACTCAGGGACTTCCCTGGTGGTGCAGTGGTTGAGAATCTGCCTGCTAATGCAGGGGACACGGGTTCGAGCCCTGGTCCGGGAAGATCCCACGTGCCGCGGAACAACTAAGCCTGTGCACCACAACTACTGAGCCTGTGCTCTAGAGCCCACGAGCCACAACTACTGAGACCGCGAGCCACAACTACTGAAGCCTGCACGCCTAGAGCCCACGCTCTGCAACAAGAGAAGCCACAGCAATGAGAAGCCCACGCACCGCAACGAAGAGCAGCCCCCGCTCGCCACAACTGGAGAAAGCCCGCGCGCAGCAACGAACACCCAATGCAGCCAAAAATAAATAAATAAATTTTTAAAAAAAGAATGCTTTCTTAAAAAAGAAAAAAAAGAAATACTACTCAGCCATAAAGAAGAATGAAGTAATGCCATTTGCAGCAACATGGATGGACCTAGAGATTATCATACTAAGTGAAGTAAGTCAGATAGAGAAAGACAAATATCATATGATGTTGCTTATATATGGAATCTAAAAAAATGATACAAATGAACTTATTTACAAAATAGAAAGAGACTCACAGACATAGAAAACAAACTTATGGTTACCAAAGGGGAAAGAGGGGGAGGGATAAATTATACACACTACTATATATAAAATAGATAAACAACAGGGACCAACTGTATATAGCACAGGGAGCTACATTCAGTATATTGTAATAAACCATAACAGAAAAGATTATGAAAAAGAATAGATATATAATGGAATCACTTTGCTGTGCTAACACAACATTGTAAATCAACCAACTATACTTCAATAAAAAACAACAACGGATTGGAGGAGAAGGTGGCTCTGCACCCCTCACATGAGTGTAGCTCCTTGGGGAGAGGGCCAGGGTTTCATCTGATCCAGTTAGTGCCTGACGCACCTACACGGCACCTACATCCTTTACTGTCTCTCCTTCCCTATACGGTAAGAAGGGCTGGGCAAACTAAACCGTTCCACAGCATGAGGAAGGGATTAGCGCTCAGCCACTTGCTCAAGGACACTCAGGTCTGTGACAGATGTCCTGTGCCCCGGCCAGTTCCATCCTGGGACATAGCCAATTCAACCTGGACAGGATTGAAGCCAGCATCCCGGCCACTGCACAAGTAAACAGATGGGTATATGCGCTGCCCAGGTTTTGATTCCACAAGCAGAATTCACTCTTGTTAATTAATTCCATTCTGAGCCTCATTTTTCAAGCTAATCCGGTTAGTTTTAGGTCAGGAGCAATTCACTAGTACACAAAAAAATTAAAAGTCAAGTAAGAAAAAAAAAACCTTCAGTGCAAAATCCTCAAGTTCTTTCAATATAAAAAGCATGTCTCAAAATAAGGGAGATCAGTGACAATTTGAGGCTAGAACATCAATCACACAACAATCAAGTTGGGTAAGAAACAGAGACTTGGTTTTTGTCTAAAGGGAGAAAAGTTATCTCCCTGGGACAGACCATACTCTAGTGGTCCAGAGGGTGGGCTCCGGGGTGGGGAAGGCTGGGTTTAACCCCAGGTCTGTCCCTTTAGGCTGAGACTTCGGACGAGGTAGCGAGTCTCTCTGGGCTTTGGCTTCCTTACCGTGAAACAGAGGCAGGAGCACCCCTACCTCCCAAGATGGCTGTGAACAGGAAATGAGCAATGCACGTAGAGTGCTTAGTTGTGGAGCCTGGCCCGCGGCAAGCGCTCCACGGATGCAAACTGTCATGTTCTGAACTGCAGAAGCAGCTCATAATCTACTGATTAGACTGAAGGGAGGAAAAGGCTCCCAGAGCAGCTGGTCCAGCCACACCAAGTGTGCGGCCCCTCACAGATGCTCCCAGGGTCTCCTGGACACCCCCGGTGATGTGCACGGGGTCAGGCGGCAGGGTCCCCTGGCCTGGGGGCTCCATTTGGCTTCCGGCTTCTGAAGCCCAGTGTCTCTGGTGTAGGTGCACTCACTGAGCGGTAGGACCGCGCTCGCCATTTAGAACGGCTCTGCCCCCGCTCGGCACCCAGCACTCAACCCTCTAGAGACTGTCCAGTTGTCCTCTGCAGGCAGAGCACCGGCCCCTAACTAAAGCTCCCGCACGGGCCTCCCAGGCCTCTGCTCTGTGCCCCGCTCTGCCCGGTGCTCTCCCAGCCGCCACCTCCGGCTCGGGGACCCTGGGTCTCACACTGCAGAGGCAGGCAGCCTATTTCAACACATTCAGATGGGAGAATTCGGCGCTTTTGACCATACCAGCTTTTTTTTTTTTCATTAGTAGACTCTTTTCTTTCTTCCCCAAAGAGTCTCAGGGCTGCACATAACCACCGTAGGTCAACACAGCATTAACTAAACTGTGCTCGTTTTCCCCACTTTATTCTCAATCCTTCTGACATGGTAGAGACAGAACAGTCTCTACAGAGACAGTTTCCTCCTGTGCCCATGGAAGGGTCACAGGCTTCCAAGGTGAGTGACCTCAGTGTCGCCGACTAAGAACCCACGGACGCCCGGTGACACGGCTTCCCCTGACACTGGACACGCCCTCTTCTGTGCAAACCCCTCCTTGCACCCCTCAGCTCACTGGGAGCCATGGACGAGGGCACAGGCGGGGACCTCAGCTCACAGGCGGCACGGGCCGGAGGACCTGCTGGGGTCGGGCAGCTCTCGGCAGGCCTGTGACTCACCGAGAACATTCTCTCCGGTGTACCACATGCCTCTGATCTGGAAACGGCAGCGGTTTTGCAAAAAGAAGGCATCAGCCGCGGTCTCAGAGCACAGAGTTTTGTACCCGAGGAGCAAGCGCGTCTCGGGATGGTCAGAGCCTCACGTCACCAGTGATTCCCCCACCTGCTCGTTCCACTGCCGTCCAAACCTGGGGTCACAAAGCCTAAAGATCCTCCAGGGGACCCGCGACAAGTACTCCAGGCCGTGGGCGCCTCCGTCAGCCTCGAGGATTCTGCACTGTGGACAGAAACGCCGCGGATCACCTGATTCTCCTGAAATGGACACGTCAAAGGCGAGTCACAGAAACACTCCGATCGGTGTCAAAGACGCCCGCCCGTGTTTGAAAAAAGATACTGCATGGGCACGCACTGGCCCCGAGCCGGGTCACCGGGTGTCTCCTCTCCCTCCCTGAAGGGGTCCTGGGAGTGGAGACCGCGGAGTAGGGGGCCGGCCAGCCCTGTGGCTCACATCCCTGCCTCCATCTATCATCGCCTGGAGATCTGGGGTAAATGACTCAATCTCTTCGGTTTTCCCAGGTGTAAAGTAAGGACAGCAAGACGCCTGTCAAGGTTGCGTCCTCTCAGTGGCCATGCTCAGGGCTGGCCTGTGGCGAGTGACACTGGCTCTCACCTGTCAACCTCAATCCCTGCCTGCACGGTCCACCTTGCCCTCTGGGGCACCCGGGAGCCTTTCTTAGCCCCACAGGCGCCACCCTACAGCCTCACAACATTCCACACACCCCTCACACACAGGTCACACTGTACTCAGGGATATTTTTTAACTTACTTTTTTATTGAAATGTAGTTGACTTACAGTGTTGTGTTCATTTCTGCTGTACAGCACAGTGACTCAGTTACACACATATAGACATTCTTGTTCATATTCTTTTCCACGATGGTTTATCACAGGATACTGAATATGGTTCCCTGTGCTCTACAGTAGGACCCTGTTGTTTACCCATTCTATATGTAACAGTTTGTACCTGCTGACCCCAAACTCCCAATCCTTCCCTCTCCCACCCTCCCTCCCCCTTGGCAACCACAAGTCTGGTCCCTGTGTCTGTGAGTCTGTTTCTGTTTCATAGATGACGTCAGTTGTGTCATACTTTAGACTCCACAAATAAGTGATATCATATGGTATCTGTCTTTCTCTGTCTGACTTACTTCACTTAGTATGATAATCTCTAGGCCCATCCCTGTTGCTGCAGATGGCATTATTTCACTCTTTTTTATGGCTGAGTAGTATTCCATTGTATCTATTACTCGTGAATATTTTTCATACTTCCATCTCTCCTATGAGGGAGGCCATTAGGGCTCCATTCACTTCTGGGTCTTCAGTGCTGAGCACAACGCTAATCCCATAAAGTGTGGTTAGAAAACAACCTGCACTTAGGTTTGCCTTTGTAGACGTCTTGTTTTCCCATCTATTTTGTAAACTCCTTGATTATAGGGATGTCTCTGACTTCAGAAGAAAAAAAAAAAAAAGGCTGGCAAGCCCCTTAGGCTCTAGAGAGGGAAGGCTGAAGAAGCCGTGGTCCCTGCCCTCTAGGAAGCCAGGGAGCCTCAGACACAAACAGGCTGTGTGAGTTAGGTGGTAGCGGAAATCCCTCTGCAGTGGAACCAACGGGATGGAGACAGAGATACAGAGAGAGGTCTATCCATCTATCCATCTAGCAAGAGATAGAGGTATTTATTTCAAGAAATTGATTGTGTGATTACGGAGGTTCGTTAAGTCCAAAATCTGCACGACAGCCTGGCAGGCTGGAGACCCAGGGCAGAGCTGCAGTTCGTATCCAAAGGCCGTCTGCTGGCAGAACTGCCTCTCCTTTCAGTGAGGTCAGGCTTTTTCTACTTAGGCCTTCAACTGATTGGATGAGGCCCACCCACACGAGGGAGGGCACTCTGCTTTACTCAAAGTCCACTGATCTAAATGTTGTCACCTAAAAATACCTCCCCTGGGACATCCAGAATAGTGTTCGACCAAATATCTGGGTGCTGTGGCCCAGCCAAATTGGCACGAAACTACCCATCACGCCCTCCAAGCCCTGCTAACGTCAGAGGGTAAAGCCAGAAAGGCCGGGTCAGAAAAGAGGTGAAGCAGAGCAGGCATTCACGGGCACCCTGCAACCGCCCCCTTCCCCTCCCCCCGGCACCAGAGCCACCTGACAACAGACTGCCCGAGAACACTACACGTGACTGCAAGCACCTCTCCTGCACGGAACGCAGACGGCCCGCGCTGGGACCAAAGGCCGAGCACATACCCTGTCCCGGCCACTCACCTGCCCGTAACTAGGAGTCCCAAAGGCACAGCAGGGAGAGCAGCCTGACCAGGGGGAGTGGGACCAGAGTTGAACGTTCAACCAGACCAGGGTGCCAGGTGACCCCGCCTCCGAGCTCCGGAAGCATCTATAGTGTATCCGGAGGATGCCTTTGCTCGGGGGGAATTCACGCTTTCTGTGTGATCGTGTATCATCCCACGGCTAAGAGAGATGCTCCCAGCTGTTGGGGATGATGAAAAAGTTCTGGAAATGGATCGTGATGACAGTTGCACAACACTGTGATGTATTTAATGCCACTTAAAGGTAAATTCCACGTTACGTACATTTCACCACAATAAGAAAAAAAAAGATACGCTCCTTCAGGATAGGCCCACAAGATACAATACAAATTTCATCCCTCAAAGTCCTCGAATGAGTTTGCCAGATTACCTCAGACTCGTGGCCCCAGTCCTACAGGCAGCAGTCTCCTCCCCAGGGCAGTGTGGCTGGCCTCATTTGATTGTTCCTCGGCCCTGAGCACTGCAGGCTGCCATCGTCACATGCTGATTCGGTATTCAGCGTTCGGTGCAGGGGG
Organism: Orcinus orca; assembly: GCF_937001465.1. Classification (NCBI taxonomy): domain Eukaryota; kingdom Metazoa; phylum Chordata; class Mammalia; order Artiodactyla; family Delphinidae; genus Orcinus; species Orcinus orca. Next base: position 8,157,899 of record NC_064572.1, read on the forward strand.
AGACCCCAAGGTAGACACCTTGGACCCGAGGGCTTTTGTGGTGAGTAGGCCTGCAGGGAAGCTCTACAAGCGCCAAGTGGGGGACCGGCCCCACCACAGTCAAGGCCTCTCATACAAGATTCTGGAAGGAGGGCTGGAGGAGAGAGCTGAGGACAGACGAGGCAGCACCACCTCATCACATGGGACAGCATCTCCACGCGGGTGTGACTCTCTCTGCAGTGACTGCACCTCCTCTGATGGCTTCTTCCTTCTGGAAGAAATCCCTCCCTCCCTCTTGCACCCCCAGAAGTGAAACACATTAACTCCTTCATTTTCAGGGCGACACAGTTCACCTCTTCTCCCACACACCTCCCTACCGTCTCCTCACGGGTTAGATCACCCAGGACTCTTAACCACTTTCATCTGATTCTGAGATTCCCCTGCAGATGAATTCAAGAGTAGAGAACCTATAAAAGTACTGAAAATACCGGGGTTCCTCTGGACACCCTTCCCGGTAGCAGCAGTGTCTGTCGAACTGTGGGTTTTCCTTCCTCGCTCGGGTGCCCTTAGAGGAAGCACTCGCAGCTTCTGAGGCTGGAGCTCCTGGTCAGCTCTCACAATGACCTTTACTGGGACCATTTGAGAAACCACGACCCAATCTGGAATGTTTTTTTCCTCACTTAAACCTTGATCTAGAATCTTTCAAGCGGAGCTAGTCCCCAATGCGGCCCTACCTCAGAAGCATGCAGTCCAGTCAGCAAACCTTACAGTCTTGGCCGAATGACACTATAAAGCCAAAGCCAGGCCATGAGTCTCCTGGAATCCACTGTCCCTTCCAGGTATCAGCTGTGTCCATGACAGGGTAACAGGAGGAAAGTCATCTGGTCAGCTTTGCAGACCCTAACTGGCAGGCCCCGGGGCAATTCTGTTACTGTGTCACACACAACAGCAAAGCCTCAGTGGCCCGCGATCACTTTTATGAGTTCATGGTTTCAGGACTCGGCGATCCAGCTGGGACATCTGCCCATGGTCAGGGTGGAGAGGACCATGCACACGCCCTTTCCAACCCCTTCATGCGCCACGTCTGCCGGCCTCCCATCGGCCAGCCTCAGACCTGCTACCGGCGGGAGGGCAGCAGGGGGCGAAGGGCCACTTGGGCAGCAGGATGGCCACAGCCTCTTTAGTCTCAGCAACCGGGATCCTCCAGTGGAAAGTTATTTAGAAGAAGAATTTATTTGACAAACTTAAATGAAGAAAATGGGCTTGTGTACACCGTCCCACAGGTGATGTTAAAAAAGAGAAGAATCACAGACCCTTGCAGTAGAAGGGGCCTCACTGATTAAGGCCCCCCATCCCTTCACTCTACAGCTAAGGACACTAAGATCCAGGACAATTTGGAAGCTGGCTTAGTTCACACAGGAAGTAGCAGAGCTGGGCTTGTAGCTGGCCCCCAGGACTGAGGAGGGGGTCCCTAAACATCAGCAGCGCTGAGCCAACTCATCTGGGAAACGGGTGTGCACACCACTGCCCCCTGTACCTCAAGGCTGGTGTGAGAACAGAGGAGATGCAGGTGTGAAAGCTCGGGGGTGGGAGGCTCCCCCTGCCCCTCGCCCCATGGCTGGATCTGCCTGGGCCACTGCCTAGCCAGGATTAGGGTCTGGGGGACCAAGACAAGGGCCAGGATGCTAAAAGGACAACCGTCCTCAGGCCGCGTGGGTCCTTCTCAGACAGAGGTGTCCCTCCCTGCTTTGCTGCCACCACAAACACCTTCATCTCGACCAACGAACCGGGGAGGCCACGGAAGTCCTCGCTCCACCTGCCACGGGACAGCCTGCAGTCAAGGGTAGGTACCCCTTCAGCACCTGCGTGCACGGGGCTTCCAGTCACCCCGGCCTCGGCGGAGGCCAGACTGCTTGGGACCGGGAGCTGCCAGCTTCCATCCTGACTTCTAAATTCAAACCCTCAAGCTGCACAAAGCTTCCTAGGATCAGAGAGTTTTAGAAATAAAAGGAAATTTCAAGGTACCATCTGAACCTTTTATCTGACAGATGGGGATTTTATAGGTTTCACAGAAACTAGGAGGAACCCGCACAGAGAGGAAGAGAGAGAAAGAGAGAGAGAGAGAGAGAGAGAGAGGCCTTGCAGGTAATGGTCGTGACTCCTCGCTACTCGTCAAGTTTACAGTAAAAAGGAAGTGGTGGGCTTCCCTGGTGGCGCAGTGGCTGAGAGTCCGCCTGCCGATGCAGGGGACATGGGTTCATGCCCCGGTCCGGGAAGATCCCACATGCCACGGAGCGGATGGGCCCGTGAGCCATGGCCGCTGAGCCTGCGCGTCCGGAGCCTGTGCTCCGCCAACGGGAGAGGCCACAGCAGGGAGAGGCCCGCGTACCGCAAAAAAAAAAAAAAAAAAAAAAAAAAAAAAAAAAAGGAAGTGGTGCCAGATGCGCACATTCCTTCAGAACCCGCACAGGCAGAGCCCTGGGAAGGCAGAGCCATGACTTTGTACCCCGGTGCCTGGCACGACGCTGCAGGCCACAGCACTCAGCAGTAAGTATTTATTCAAAGGATGACTGAATGTCATATATATACAGTGAAACAGGCTCCCCTGTCCCCAGGGCAGTGTCACTGCAAGATACTATAGCGATGGCAGGGGTTGTGTGGGGAGGGAGGGCCCAGGCTGTACGTCCAGAGTGTTTCCCGCTCTGGGGTGGGTCTGTCTAGCAACAGCCTGAAGCCTGTGCGTGAGCCCAGCTGGAGAGCCTGGGCCCAGCCCGACCTGAAGCCCCCCGGCCTGCGGGGCAGGGCGGGCTGCTGCTTGGGGCACATGCACCTTCCTTGCCGCGGCTCGAGCACGTGCGGCACGGAGATGCTCAGCTGAACCTCCCTATGAATCCTTCCCTGGCTCGGGGGAGGGGGGAGGAGGTGTGCAAAGCCCCTGCGCCTTGGGCCTGGGGCTGCAGCCGGGCAGGGCAGTGAGGGCCGCCGAGTGGCCTGAGCGGCAGGGCGGGAGGAACCAGCCCAGCCGGGGTCCGCTTCGCCAGCCCCATCTCTTCTTTCCGTGCGCCCCGCACCCTGCAGCTCCGGCAGCTCGGCGGCATCTGACACTGTTCCCGCAGCAGAGCTCGGCCACCTCTGCAGGGCAGAGCCAGGGAGCAGGCAGCCAGGCAGGCTCAGAGGGCCGGGCTCCTGATGCCGTTGCAGGCCTCTGAAGAAGGTGTCCTTAGGACAGAGCCCCGGCGGGGTCTGGGGGGTGTTTCTGGGGCGTCACACGGCGCGCTCTCGAGAGCCATGGCAGCGACCTCTGTGCCCAGCGTTCTGGTGAAGCCTCTGGCTGACACTGTAAGGGCCTGAGCCCTGATCGGTGTTTACGGCTGTTGTTTAACCCCAGGGGCCGGAGTGGGCAGGAAGAACGTGCAGCGGACAGCGCCAGCTAGCCCCGTGTCCCAGCAAGGAAGAGAGCAGCACAGCCCAGCCTAAGCTGCAGCATCTAGTGAGGCGCAGTGAAAAGGGTAAGTGGGCAAGTTCACCGGTTACCAAATCCTCCCTCGGCCTCCAGGGCCGGCCCAGGGCTCACCTGGATGATGAAGCCAGTGGAAGAGCACTGCCGGACCCAGAGGCTGAATTTCCGCTTTTTCCTCTTCCGCAGCTCCCGCTCTGTGCACGTGGCAATGAACACAGGGTCCTCATCAATCAGGGGTTCGTGTAGCACCTGCCGGGAAAGAAAAAGCAGAGATTCTCATGGAAGGCAGCGTGAGCGCAGGGTGGGTCTTCAGGTCTGGGCTCAAATCTAGTCTCTGCCTTTGACCAGCTGTGTGACCTTGGCTAAGTTACTTTACCTCTCTGATCCTGAGTCCCCTTGAGTCTCCTCGAGTCTCCTCATTTGTCTATACCAGTGTTTGGGGGAGGATTAAATGAGAAACTGGCACTTAGCAGGTATTTAGTAAATGGAAATCATCATGACAGTTGTTATTATTGGCCTAAGGTCCTCAGTCCAAACTCTCACTTGGGAGAGGGACCTCCAGCAGGGGTCCTGACTTCCAGCTGGACATGCCTGGTGGGGACACCCACTTCCTTTCAAGGAAGACCTTTCCACTGATGGACGCTCCAACCGTTCACTGACGCAAAGGTGACCTTCATCTAACCTAAACCTACTGACCCAACTTCACACGATTCCTTAGGTTCTTTAGGTTTTCCGGACAGCTCTCATGCTGGCCCATGACCTTCTTTTTCCCAGGCTAAACATTCTCTTTTTAAAAACTCTTCCTGAAATGACCCAGTTCCCTCATTGCCACGACCGAGCCTCTGGCTCTCCTCTGGGTCATCACGTCCTTTCTGACGTGGGACTCCCCAGGCAATTTTTAAACTTACTTCACCTATTTCCACTTCTACATGGCACGGTGACAGGACTTTTTCAATGACAAGACAATAAAGTAAAAAGAAATGGCATAAAAACAGGTTCCAGGGGTTCCCCAAGTTTTGTTTCTTCAAGCTAAAGCTTTTGGGGGGACTTCTGGGTAAATTTTAGGAAGCTGCTACACTTCCCTTCCAATCCAACTTCAAGCTTCCTTACGGATTGGTGCGTACATGTGTGGTTCACTGAAATGAAGAATGCTGGAAGTACTATGATTCCAAGAACTCTTCACAAAATTCCAGATCGGGGCTGGCCCACTGCCCGCTGTGAATGAAGTTTTCCCAGAACCCGCCGTGCCCCTCACTGACGTGCTGTCAGTGGCTGCTTTTGGGCTACAAGGTCCCAACACAGACCACACGGCCCCCAAAGTCTAATACCTGGCCACTGACAGAAAAAGCGTGCCAATGCCCGCTCTCCATCAGGGCCTTTCAACTTGAATGAACAAACTAGTCACCTGGGAATCTTATGAAACGTGGGTTCTGTTTCGGAAAGCTTGGGGCAGGGCCTGAGTTTCTGCATTCCCAGCGAGCTCCCAGGTGATGTCAGAAAGTGGTCTGACGAGGGCAGAACAGGGGATAACACTGACCGAGTGTGAGATGGACAGTGGCTTTCCACTCTCCCATCAATGTTACCTCGAATTCCACTTAATAAATAATGGCCCTGCAGTGTTGGGTCTTAGGTGTGCATACCAGCCCCTCCAGTGCTCTGTTGCTGGAAGCGGGGGGCCTTAAGCCCGGCCTCCCCTGCCTTGAGCTCACGAAGGAGAGGCTGGAGAGGCTGACCTCGTGCCCGGTTCCGTGCGGCTCCCCAGACCTTCAAAGCCCATGCGGAACCACTGCAGCAGGATGGCCACGTCCCACACACGGAGGGGCGGGCGGGTGGAGTGGGGAGTGAGGAAGATGCGGCCCTCTCTCTGCTCTCCAGAAAGCCAACGTCCTCTACTCCACCTGCACTTATCACAGAATCCCGTTCAAGTTTCTATTTAATCACATGCTTCACCGAAGCAAAAGAGCCAGCAGGAACGCCTGGCCTTCCATGGCTTCTCCTCTTTTCTACCCTCATTACAGGCATGTGGAACGGGTCACAGCTGAGCGCAGCATGGGGTAGGTCGCTCTCCAGAGCTCCGAAAACTGCCCCCTCCTCTGCCAGGCTGTCGTCGGCCAGCACTGCTGTCGCCCAGCTGTGTGTTCTGAGTCCCTCCCGGGTATGACGAGCTCAGGCTGGGGGGGCAGTGGTTATGCAGGGGAGACACGGCAGCCATGTATTGACTTCCGCAATCCCTCCCCCAACCCTCCTTTAACTAATCTGCCCCCGGGCTTGAGGAGACGCAGCATCTCCCCATTTGGTAGCTGTGTATAAACACTCGTGCCTGGGCGCACCCCACTGCTGGGGTTACTGATGGAGTCTGGAGACTGTAAGCTCATCCCAAAGGGTCCCATTTGCTGGAATAAAAAGGCTCCAGAGACTGCAGGGCAGAGGGTGCCGTGTGCCGTGTGCCCAGGTGCGGTGTGTGCGTGGCGGCGATGCAGGGCTGTTCCCCGGAGCCTGGAGCGGAGTCTGCTGGGGGATGGGACGGGGACTGTTCCCACTGGTCTCAACAGGCAGAGTGAAGACCGGTCAATGGAGCCCTGAGGCCTCGGGGTGGAGGACTGCCACTTGAAAACACACCTTCTCCTCGGATGGAATGTTCCAGAGCCAACAGGGATTTCAGAAAAGGAGAAGCTGGAAAGCCAGGAAACCTTGAGGGTTTCCTTTATTTTACTTAACGAAGACGTATATGACCCTGATGTTTCTATGTATAAGAACGAGGCAGCCTCTGCGGCAGCGAGGCAGAGAGGCTAAGGGCGTGCGCGTGTGTGCCCAGAGCCGCCGCTCGACGGCCCGCGTTGGCGGGACCGCCAGCCCACAGGAAGGCCTGAGCATGCTCCAGTCCACGCTGCACTTTCTGGTCTCACGTGCTTTGGCTGGCCCTCCTCACGCAGAGCTGGCTCAATGGGGCCCAGAGTCGGGAGGAAGAGGAAATTCCAGGTGATGACCAGTGCGCTGGAAAGCCAGTCCCAGGGACTCGGACTTCCCCTCTGCCTCGTGTTCCTGTCTGGTGGGTGGACTCTACTGGGTACTGTTTGCCCCCCAGACCCCCTTTCCATCTTCCTACCCTGCACTGTGTCCTGGTGGCCAACCTCTTATAAACCGCACACCCCAGGGCCCTGCCCCCAGCGCCTGGCTTGTGTGGCCACGAGGGAGGGATGAACAAGAGATGCGAGCCCTGTCTGCCTGCCCACGCCGTCGCCACAGGCTCACGGCGGCTTCCCGCTGCTGCCAGCCCAGGTGTTCGCCACCCTGGTGATGCCCCTAAACCCTGACTGTCCACAGTCCCTGCTTCCAATTCTCTGCAACTGCCCTTCTGGAACATAGCATTTGTTTCCTGCTGGGATCCTGACCGACATTTAGAGCGCGGGATGGAAAATGGCAGCAACAAGAGCACATAAGTTTGCAAATACAAAGGTAAAAATAAAAATTAAATACAAAGTAAAATTTTAAAAAGAAAAAGCGAAGTGGGGGGAACAAAAAAACCCAACGTGAGCAGAGAGCCGCGAGCCCTTCCCCAGACTAAATCTCACGTCAGCCCCTCTTTTCTCGTCTCAACAACTGGACGCAAAGAAAAGACGTGGGCGGCAAGAATAAAGTGACCGTCCCTCGAGGGTCTCCCCTCGCACCCATCTGAGCCGTACGACGCAGGAGGGCAGAGCTGCCGCCCCAGACGCCTGCCCCCCTCACGGCACCCATGCCTGGGGTTGGGAAGGGGTGAGCCCACACAGCTCAGAATTCGCTAGTGGGTGCTGCAGTGTGCCCACCGGCTAAATGGACCCAGGGGACACACACAGAGGCATGGCGATCGCCCGGGACGCAGGTCTCAGGTGTCTGATGCTGCAGTTCCGGGGCCGGCACACGGCAGGCACACACAGACATGGGTGTAATCACGGGTACAGCTCGTCTAGGGGCTGGAAGGACCTGGGCAGACTTATCTTTAGGCTGTTGAATATCAATCATCCAGGGAGTTGCTTGCTCGACTCTGGGAAGATGCTTAGTCTTAGTGAGCTCACAGCCCTCCAGCAGCTCTTCAAATGTCTGATGCCAAGGATGGCCAGAATGTTGGTTTTTCCCCTTGCATCCCAGCTGGTCTGGCTCATTTTCAACCAAGCAAATATTCAGTGACACACACAAAAAAGCCACGCCCAGCCCTGAACTTGGTCCTGCAGGGCCTGTTATAAGGCAGGGCGTGTGTCCCCAAAGACCCCACCTCCTGGTAAGAAGGAAGGTGAGTGACAAGACACAACGGCATTCGTTGCCCTATAAATAGTTGGGGGTTCGGGAAGCCTGGAGTCACACGGGGTCCTGGAGATGGGAAACCTGCAAAGCCAGAGAGGAGGGAACACCTCCCAGGAGTCAGAAGGCGCGTCACAGACACCTGGAGACCCTCATGAGCCGGCACATTCACAGGACAGCAGAGCAGAGGCAGGAGGACCGTGCAGGGACCGCGGACCTGACACAGGACGTTATCTTCCCCACAGAAACCCTGTGCTTTCCAGCTGTGCGGAGAGGGTGAGACAGGGAATTAGGAGAGGATCTCAAAGAGAACAGCGGAAAGAACTTGGGGCTCGTGACGAAGGCCTTTAAGGAAAAGCACAAGGAAAAGTAGTTGGGTGGGTGGGTCTTTAAATGTACAAACAAAAGAGGAGTAAGATTCTGTCTCCGTATGGAACAGGTCAAAAGGAACTGGGCTCACGTGGGCCAAGAACCTCCTGATGTTGTCCTTAGAGAAATTTCTAGAAAGAGCCACCTCCTCAGTTTCCCGACCCGCAGAGCAACTTTGAGGACGATTCTGAGACTGTCTCACCACAGCCCAATGCGATTGCCTCAGCCAACCAGAAGGCCAGGGCTCGGGAGCTGAGACACACACAGCCTCCATTTAGGAAGCGAGGAAGGTGAGGGGCCGTAACAGTCAGGGCCGGGGCTCTGTCACCTCCAGTCCAAAGGCGCCCCGCGCCAGGGGACCTCAGCACCTGAGCCACTCCGACGGCCTGAGGACGGCTGCAACCCCAGGTTCGTTCCCTTCACCCCCTAGAAGGCCTCTCGCCTCCTTTCACCACCAGCAGATGAGCACGTACTCGGAGGATACAAGAAAATTAACATTACCCTGAGCAAACCATCATTTACAAAGAAAGTGTAATTAAAGAAGACGGAGGGGCTTCCCTGGTGGCGCAGTGGTTGAGAGTCCGCCTGCCGATGCAGGGGACGCGGGTTCGCCGGGAAGATCCCACATGCCGCGGAGCGGCTGGGCCCGTGAGCCATGGCCGCCGAGCCTGCGCATCCGGAGCCTGTGCTCTGCAACGGGAGAGGCCACAGCAGTGAGAGGCCCGTGTACCGCAAAAAAAAAAAAAAAGAGAGAAGGGAAACTGCATCTCGGAGCAAAACGCTGAATGTGGGTTGGAGCTGTTCCTCCATCAGCTCTCTCTGATTGGATGGGGATGGATGGGCTGGTGGCCTGGGGGACGAGCAGGGATACCCCGGAGGTGACCTCGGGGTCAAGGCAGGATGGGAGGGTGCCAAGGGCACCACCCACCGTTTCCCCAAACCACTGCCACCCCTGAAGGCCCGGCCCTGGCTGGCGGCCTCACCTGGGTTTGGGAAGGCCTGAAGGCGGCGTCGAAGCCATTCTGCAGGGAGTCCAGGAAGGGCTGGACCTTGTAGAGGCCGTGTGTGGTCTGGCTGGAGCGGAAGGCCACGACGTGGAAGTACTTGAGGATCTTCTCGAAGCGGGCCTGGCTCATGACCAAGGCAAGGCTGCGGTTGCTGTAGAAGCCGCCGCTCCAGATGCTGAGGACGGACTCGCAGTGGGAGGTGCTGGTGGAGATCACGTAGCCCAGGAACGCCTTCATCTCCGGCAGCGTCACGTCCACCCAGGCGCCGTCGCTCCCGAACCGCTCCTGGAACTTCTTGGCGTACAGGTTGGTCTGCACCACCATGTTCTTGAGGACGTTGTCAGGGACGAAAAGCTGGAAGAAGTCCACGGCACTGGCGCTGGGCGGCATCTTCCGGATGGGACCTGGACAGGCAGGCCAAGCGCCACTGCTACAGCCACTGGGTCCCCTCGAGGCCTCCGCCCGAGCGCCACCTTCCCTCCCGACTCCCTCCAGGGAGGAGCCCGAACACACGCCCCGAAGTGTCCTGCTCTCCACCCCTCCCCCGACAGGACACGCCGCCCCGCTTCCCCACTGCGCCCTGCCCTCGGCCCCGCCTCAGACCAGAAACACCATTGGAGAGAAAGGCCCGCGGGGTAGGAGGGTGGAGGGCCCCCACCAGAGACACAGCGAATTCGGAACAGAGGAGCTCGGCGTGGCGCTCTGGCTCTCGTCTCCTTGTAAGTTAAGGTGACTTTGGAAATAAGAATCCTTTCACCACTCGGGGCCCGAAAGATTCCGTTCAAGCGAGACGGCAACCTATTAGGTACTGTCTGGGTGGTGACTCTTAATTTATTAGTAAATAAATCTGAAGGGTCTTGTTTAGATAATTTCACCAATGCAATGAAAACCTCACAGTTTTTTACAAATGCAAGGACAGCCTTTTGAAACACACACACACACACACACACACACACACACACACACATCCTTAAAGAGACATGGCTTTCAACTCCATGTAAGGCAGGCTAACAGTACGTAGAGACTTGAAGGGGACAAGCTTTGCTTCTACTGCATCCTCATAGTGACTTCTAATAAAAGCTGTGCACGTTCTTTGCAAGCTTAAACTCACCCCCAGCCCACCCCCAACTTTCCTCTACGACTGAATTAGGCAGTCTCTGAAACACAACTTTTCTACAGCAAAATTAAGACTGACAGTGTACATGAGGCATCCCAGGTCTTAAACGCAGATGGACAGATCTGGGACGAGCAACCCTAAATTTACTGCTCGCTAACTGCATGGCCTTGGATAGATTTCTTCATCTCTCCCGTTCATAAAGTGGGCACAGTAATAGCTGCTTTGCCAGGCTGTCGTGTGGGGCAGGCTGAACGAGGGACGCAGGGGATGCCCCGCGCACAGTGCCTGGCCCTACGGAGGTACCTACAACTGGGTAACCTTTACTGAGACGTTATCCACAGAAATCCACTGACGGCGGGCTGCGGGCTTTAGAATGCTCTAACTGCCCTCATTTTACAGAAGAAGAAACCAAGGCCCAGAGAGCAAAGTGGCCACCATATTCTCTCTCACCAGTCGTTTCTTGGAAGGGCTCCAGGCGGTCCTGGTGCCAGGGCACCGCCCTGGCTGACCTGACAATGAGGCCGGGAAGGCGGCTCCACGGCCGCCCTGACTGAAATCATTTTATTTCCGCGAACCTTGCAGTAGGTGAAGCCATAAATTATTCAGGGGTAGCTTTCAAAAAGGAGGAAACCCAGCATTTTAATGGCTACATCATGCTGAGTAAGCAGAATGAAATGTTCTCTTCCGAAAGTTATGTTTAAAGTCATTTTGCCTCTCAGACCATTTCAAAATGAATTCACACAGGGACCTGGCCAACCGCTTAATGAAGAAACCGGGAAGTAGCTGATACCCTCTTATAAACTCACACAGCCGTCTCCCTCCCCTCCCTCCTCACGGCCACCCACCCCATCGTGTCACCACGCCGCTCCTTCAAGGCCCCATCGCCACCACCCACCTGGCTCCCTTGGCCTCCAGGGGATCAAACCCAGGATGTGGCAGCAGGCCTGCAGACCGGGGGGCCCCGACAGTCGCTCAGAGACTCCCCAGCCCACCGCATGCGAGGAAACCCTAACCCCCCTTCTCAGCAGCGGCTACAAAAGCAGATGTGCTGTTTGGAAAGGGGACGGTCACTCGAGGGTGGCAGGGAATCACCATTCAGTGAAAAACCTCGTGGTGACCCTGGGAACAGAAAGGAGTGCGACCGGTATTCCCTCCCCAGACGTTCTCGATGGGGTGAGGGGAGCAGGCCACGGAGAGTGACCCAGTGATGTCAGGCTGGGGAAGGCTGTGCCCACGAGGGGACCCGGAGTCCAGGGCCTGGGGACAGGGTCCGGGAGGCTCCCTGAAGGGGCCACGCGAGCTGGGCTTCATGGGTGGAAAGTCATCAGCCCGTGGGGCGGGGCTGCAGACGTTGCAGAGTATTTCGGGCAGAGAGAACATCTCGTGCAAAGGCCCCGGGAGGAGGGTAAGCGGCTCGAGGCGTCGAGGGGCACGGGACCTGGGCTGGCACCGGGGCCGAGCCAGTGAAGCACCGTGAGCACGACGGACCACACCTCAGGGGGTCCTCGCTGCCGCAGAGTGGGGGAGGTCTGGGCAGCTCCTGAAGTCACTGAGACCCGGCGGGGACCCAACGGAGCGGGAAGCGTGGCCACGGCCCATCCCTGTGCTTCTCGGGCTCCTCCCCTGGTCCCCCTGCAGGTGTGCTGGGCACGGGCACGCACTACAGGCGAGGGGGCAGCGGGGGCGGCCTGAGCCCGGGAGCCTCCATGCAGAAGCGGCCACATCCACTGATCACTTCTGCTGGCACCGGGACTGGCACGCAGGCTGATACCGTAAGCTAACGGTGTCTGGACCGAAACCCCAGGCCCCCACTGCGCCCCCCACCCTCCGCTCCTCCCCACCGGCCCCCCGGTTACCTGGGCCAGACACCTGGACCACCGTGGGTCCTGCGCCTCCTGCAGCCCACACCCACCCCTGCGGCACGTCCTGCCACCCTCACCGCCACACCGTGCCCACCAACCAGCGCATGCAGCCCGCCCTCCCACGCGGCCGCCACCTCTGGCCCGGACGATTAAAGCAGCCTCCCGCACGGGCATCCCCCCTCCCCAAATAACTGACAGCAACAGGGAAATTATTTTAAAGACACAAACCGGATCACAGTACCCGCTGTGTAAGGAAAACGCCCCCACGAGCGCCCACTGCACTTGAAGCAGAGCCACATTCCTCCCCAAGCGCTCAGGTTCAGGGCCCTGCATGCCCCACCCCCAGACTCGCCTGGGCCGCGCTGCATGCCGGGCAGGTGGAGCTGGTGTCAGGCCTGGGCCCGGCATCTCTCCCCACCACAGGCCCTGCGTCCACGCAGGCCCGTCTGCGGGGACGAAGCCCTCCTGGCCTCTGGATTCAATGAGCATCCCCGGTAGGCTTTCCTGCCCACCCAACTGCAAGCTGACCAGCGCCGGGCTTCTCAGTCTCGGCCCCCACTTGGTCTCCCCGCTTACGTTCATCAGCCTACGGTGGTTTTCTTAGGGACTGACACTTGCTGTGGCCTGCCTCTGCTGCCCCACCCTCAGAGGTCGAGGCCGTCGTATCACCCTGCCGCCTCGGAGCCCAGTACACGGTATGTTCATCACATTCCCGCTGATGGTGGATGGAACGTGAGTGGCAGGGAGGAAGGAGCCACGCCCACCAATGAGAAGGGGCATCGGTGCTGAGCCCCCTAGGCAGGGTCTGGTGTCTGGACAGCAGCCCCCCGTGCTAATGCCTGGTGGAGAGGCCAGGTCAGCCAGCAGCTTCTGTGTGTAACAGGAGGCCCGAGTGGGCGGGCAGGGTGGGGCAGAGCTGGCACACCCCTGGCTGCACCTCCCTGAGGACACCAAGCTGGGGTGGCCAGGTGAGCCCTGGGTGGGACAGGATGTGGGAAGGGGCGCGTCACAGACACCTACCAGGTGCCCAGCTTCGGTGAGCTGGCTTGGGATCTTGCTGGGTTTAATTTCCTCCCTCCCTCCCTTCCTGGATTGAGGGAAACCACTGCAGAATTCCCCCCGGCCCTTCTGCGTCTTCTGATGCCTTTTCCCCCTTCCCTGTCCACAGCTGCTGGCTGTGTGACCTTAGGCAGGCCACATAACCTCTCTGTGCCCCAGTTTCCTTACTAATCTGATTGGAGTAATAACCACCCTAGAGTGAGTGGAAGTCAGACAATGGCCGGTCTCGGCCAGTCCTCCCTGAGGCCCGCTGGGGAAGGCTGTGCCCACGAGGGGACCAGGGCCTGGGGACAGGGTCCGGGAGGCTCCCTGAAGGGGCCATGTGAGCTGGGCTTCATGGGTGGAAAGTCATCAGCCCGTGGGGCGGGGCTGCAGACGTTGGGTCCCGGTCCCCAAGGAGCTTCTCCAGCTGCTCCCTTCCCTCCACGCACTGCACCACCCAGACCCGAGGCAGCGGGCACCCCGCGTGTGGCACTGACCCCCACCTCTGCCCTGTCTGGAAGAAAAGCTGGCTTTGTGTGTTTTCGAAAGCGTAAGCTTTTAGAGACTGAAGCTTTCGTTTTGAGATGAGATTGGCATTTTGCATACACTGGCACTTTGGGGTACAAACAGTCAGCAGTTTTGCGACATATATGAGGAACACAGTATTTTGAATTAACGGTTTAAAAATAAAAAAAAAACTTATCTCCAGGCCAAATCAAACAGTATAAAAATATAACGGGAGGACTTCCCTGGTGGCGCAGGGGTTAAGAATCCGCCTGCCAATGCAGGGGACACGGGTTTGAGCCCTGGTCTGGGAAGATGCCACATGCCGCGGAGCAACTAAGCCCACGTGCCACAACTACTGAAGCCCACGCCTAGAGCCTGTGCTCTGCAACAAGAGAAGCCACCGCAATGAGAAGCCCACGCACCTCAACGAAGAGTAGCCGCCGTTGCCGCAACTGGAGAAAGCCTGCGTGCAGCAACAAAGACCCAATGCGGCCAAAAAACAATTAATAAATTCATAAAAAAATATAACGGGAACATCCTGCATCATCACAAAAATATTCCTCTCACTGGAGACACTGAAAAACCTTAAGGCAACAGTCCATAAACGGGTAACGCAGAAGACAGGCGGACCCGTTGTTCTCATTGCCAGCTGCAGCTGGTCTTCATCTTCGGTGGACGTAATCGTCCTGTCTCTCGCATCCTGCTCTCCTTCCCCCGGTGGCTGATAGGCAGGACAAGCCAGCTATCTGACAAACACTTGAGGTCTAAGTCTCCACTGCAGGATGCAGCCAGGCGGCCACGGGAGAGCTCTAAAGCCTCTTCCCTTGCGTAACTTTTGCTCACAGCTAAGTGACAGGTAACGAATGCAATTCACAGCCGGATCAAGGGGTCTCCAGGCAGGGGTAGGAGTCCCGGCTGTGTTCCCGACATCCCTGGATGTGTGGCAGGGGGAAGGGGGATACCCTGCCCTATGTCACTGGGCGGCTGTAGGCAGCACCAAGGCTCCCCTTCCGTTTAGGCCTGATCTGCAACGCTTACCAACATACGGAAATGAGCTCAGATCAGTGCTACAGTCCCCTAAATGGTGTCTTCCAACAGAGGAACATCTAAGGCCGTTAGAAAACCTGCAGAAACCTGGCCGGAAAACCCCAAGAACCGCATCAGTCACGTAACGTATCAGCTGTGGGGCTTCCTCGTTAGGGACGCGTAACAGTAAACTGTGCACGTGTGTGCGTGTGCGTGCGTGTGGTCTTCCTCGAGCTGACGCAGCACAGTGGTTGGCAAAGCAGCTGACCACACAAAGAAAACAGTTTTGGCGCCGGGCACCTGAGTTGATGCCGTTCACAGCGAACAGACCATAGAATAGCAGCGTGGAGTCCCTACAGAAAGAGGCCAGTGGGCTAATGGAGACGCTAAATCCAGAACCTTGACTAGACGTCATGTGGCAAAGCGCAGGTACACAGAGAAGGGGTGACATGCACCCGAGCCCAACGTGTCACCTTCAGAAACACTCACTGTATGAGGCCCATACACACACGTAAGAAAGCCCTATTTCACACGAAACGTTCAGATTTCTGTGTGACAGCCAACTCGAGTTCCTCCACCTGAAGTCAACCTGCTCCGAGGGGTCTCCTGGGAGCGCTCTGCTGGGCAGAGGTGGCCATGCCCATCTCCACGTGCGCTGAGCTAAGACAGCCCTGGAGAGAAAGGACGGCAGTGCCCGCTCCCCTGGGCCCGGGGAACCCCCCAGCCCGACCGTGTCCTCTCTGTCTGGAGCAGCGGTGTCTCTACAGTCGAGCTCACGTGCACAAACTATTCTTTGGACTCCGTTCGTGAAGAGAGATCAGGTCAGACATGTTTGTACAGACGGAACAGGAATTCCTCCCCCTCCGACCGGATCTGGTTCTCAGCGTGAGCAGCGAGGTGATGACGCTGCAGAGCAGACGCAGAGGTCACACGAACGACAGATGTCACTGTAACTGACTGCTTTACTGGCAGTAGCCCAAAGGCCAGGAGGCAACAAGGCTATTCTGCGACAATTTGTGAGTCTGTGAGTCCTGCCATGCCCAGTGTGCTGTGGCCTTCAACAGTCCACGCTACTGAGAAAGCCTGGACCAGGCTCCCCCTGCACCCACCCTCCCCCCAGGCTCATTCCCGACCCACCGCCCGCCCTGGACCAGGCTCACCCCACTAGGATACTTGGGCACCAACACACAGCTTCCCCTCTCCCTTAGTGCTGGGGGGTGGGGTGGTGGTAAGGGTTGAGGAAGAGCTGCGCACAGCTGGGGCTGGGGCTGGGGCTGGGGCTGGGCTGGGGCTGGGGCTGGCCCTGGGTCTGGGTCTGGCTCTGGGTCTGGGGCTGCCTCTCGGTCTGGGTCTGGGTCTGGGTCTCTGGGGCTGGGGCTGGGTCTCTGGGGCTGGGGCTGGGTCTCTGGGTCTGGGTCTGGGTCTGGGTCTCGGGGGTTGGTGCTGGGGCTGGGTCTCTGGGTCTGGGTCTCTGGGTCTGGGTCTCTGGGGTTGGTGCTGGGGCTGGGTCTCTGGGTCTGGGTCTGGGTCTCTGGGGCTGGGTCTAGGGCTGGGTCTGGGTCTGGGTCTGGGGCTGGGTGTCTGGGGCTGGGGCTGGGTCTCTGGGGCTGGGGCTGGGGCTGGGTCTAGGGCTGGGTCTGGGGCTGGGGCTGGGGCTGGGGCTGGGTCTCTGGGTCTGGGGCTGGGTCTCTGGGGCTAGGGCTGGGTCTCTGGGGCTGGGTCTAGGGCTGGGGCTGGGGCTGGGTCTGGGGCTGGGTCTGGGTCTAGGGCTGGGTCTGGGTCTAGGGCTGGGGCTGGGTCAGGAGCTGCCCTGCTCCAGGCTCTCGTCTACCTGAACCTCCGGGAAGCTGCTGTTTCTCTGGGTCTCAGCTTCTCATTGGTAACTTGCATCATCTCCCTTCCAAGACTAACGAAACAACAAGACGATGATGTAAGTTATCTTGAGGAATGTCAATAATCGCATAAAAGTCTCATATCGTCATTCTGAAATAGCTGCTGTCCAGACACGCTGAGGACAGCCCGTACTGGGCCCAGGTCCCCATGACTCGCCAGGCGTGGGACCTTGGGCACATTGCTTAACCTCTCTGTCTTGGTCTGTTTGGGCTGCTACAACAGAATACCACAGGCAGGGGCTCAAACAACAGAAATGTACTTGTCACAGTTCCGGAGGCCAAAAGTGCAGGGTCAGATCGAGTGCAGGCAGATTCGATGTCCGGCGAGGTGACGGCCGCCTTCTGGTTCATAGGGGGCTGTTTCCTCGCTGTGTTCCCATATGGGGAGGGGACCAGGAAGCTCTCTGGGTCTCTTTTATAAGGCACACATCCCATCACGAGGGCCCCACCCTCATGACCTGCGCACCTCCCAACACCATCACACTGGGCGTTAGGTTTCAGCGTATGAATCTGGGGGGCACAAACGCTCAGTCTACAGCACTGTGATCTGCAGTCTCCAAGTCAGTAAAGGGAAGATAACAGTATGAAATTCAGGGTTTGGGTGAGGATGAAGTGGGGCGACGTAGGTCAGGAGCCTAAGGTGTGTCACACACGCCCGACGCCCAGTAACAGCGCCTCACCACCTGCGGACGGCATCCGTGAACCCCGCATCCCCAGCCCCTGTCCCTCTTCCAGGAGCTCGCGTACCAGATGGCTGTGACAGAACAGCAGGCTTGGCGACCACACTTTGTGTTTCATTTAGACACCGTGTCTATTTTTCACACGAGGCTGTATTTTGAAAGCTCTGCTTGGGTACAGAAAGGACAGAAGGACACTTTCCCACTTGGGGAGCACCCGATGGGGGAGGGACGTGGTGGTGACGAGCAGTCCAAGGCCTGCCCACCTCCAGCCCCAGTTCGTGCAGAGTGGCCAGGGAGGATGGGCCACCCGGATGCCGAGTTAACGTCCCCCATCGCTTCCCAGATCTTCCCTGATGCCAACACACCCACTGCAGCTCTTCAGCCCCAGTCGCATCGGGTCCGTGCCCGACTTCCATCCACCCGGGACACTGTTTATTCCTCAGGCTCCTTCCCCAGACCTATCTCCTCCCGTTCATGAGGGCTCAGCTGAGGCCACTGAGGTCCCCAACTTGCTGCCAGCCCTGGCCAGTTCCAGGTAGCATGGCAACCTCACCCGCACCCCCCAGACCACCCTGGACCATGCTAGTCCCTCCTCCACGAGAGGTGGCAGAAGCGGACCACGCCGTCAGGCGCCGGGGCAGAAGCAGTGAAAAGGATGTCACCACCCTAGGCTTCTAGAAGGGCGCCCTTGACAGGACAGAAGACCCTGAGGCGCTGGTGGAGGGTCTTCTTGGCATCGAGCACCACGGCAGGCGTGTAACTGGCAGTATTTTCCTCTTGCAACGGTCAACCAAGGAGGCACTGGGCTGCCCACCTCGCAGCTGTGGAGGCTCAGGCTCACGGGAACAACTCGTGTGAGGTCACCTGACCTGGGGAAAGACGCGCCGGAGAGCCTCGCCCCGATGCCCCTGCGCACGGGGGCACAGACGCCCCACACGGTGGGTCCCTCTGGCTTTGTGGTTGCTTGCGACCCTCCACGTACGTGATGAAGCTCTGACCGTGAGGATGGCTGTGAGATAGCGGCTGATCAGGAGAAAGGAGGGAAAGCTGGAAGCCAACCACCGGCGCGCACGTGGGCTTGGGAGGTCTCCTCGTGGCTGAAGGAGATCCGCAGAAAGAACTGTGTGCTGCTGACGTGAAACGGCCCCTCCCTGAACGCCGGCGGGGGTGTACCAACAGGAAGTCGTGGATACTGTTAGGATCCTGTCGGGGAAGTCAGGGTGATTCTGTCACTTACGGTGACTCCCGGGAGAGAGGGTAACAGAAGGGGTGCGTGCAGGGTCCACGGGCGGGGGTCTGTCTCTTCTGTTCCCTGTTGCACCTTCACCGCCTAGAACACCGTCTGGCCCACGGGAGGTGCTCAGCAGATACCTTGTCGGGTGAGTGATGAATGAATGAGGGAACGAGGGAGTGAAAGGGAAACGGCTCTTTAGGATTTGAGGGCAGTAAACAGAGGAGGTCAAGAGCATCGAGGGTTGGGGTTATGGAACCCGATGAAGGAGGGGGAAGACAAAGGGGCAGGTCCTGGAGCCGGGGACCCTTACCAGGCACCTGTGTGTGCGTGCATGCAGTGTGTGTATGTAGCCAAAGAGGTGAGGGACCCGGGCCTCACATTCCTCAGGACCCTAGATGTGGCCCTTTGTGCTTACCTACACATGAGATTAAATACGTGGCTATGGAGACACACACGCTGGGCCGCGCACAGAAAATGCGCCGTTTTGGGAATCCTGTCTCGGCACTGAAAAAATGCCGGGAGCCTGAAGAAGCAGACAAACCAGAAGCAAGTGGCGCAGGCTGGCCCCGAGCCCTGCAACATCGCAACCACAGGCCAGAGAGGACGAGTCTGGAGAATCCAGAGGCCCTGCGAGGCCCCCCGGGAAACGGTCCGGCCCTTGCCAAGCCAAATGAGAAAGTAACGGTCACGCGGCAGCCTGCCCCAGACAGCGGGCCTCGGAAGGTCAAACCTGGACCTCCTCTCCGGGGCCCAGCCCGGCCTGAGCAGCAGTTGGTCAAGGATGTATATGGACATGACGGCCGTTAGATCACCGATGGGCGGGGGTGGGCGGGGACAGCTGGTCCGTGCTCTGCTGGCCCCTACATTCCAGGCACTGCTGGCTCCCAGGCTCCCCTCCCCAGAGGGCAGCGGGCTCCGCCTGGTCCGTGATGGGGAGGTGGGTGGCACTGGACTCCCTCTGCAGGCAGACCTGCAGGACATGGGTGATAGCCCCCCACCCTGGTTCTCTTGGGCAACGCCCCGACACACACACACACACACACACACACACACACACACACACTCTCTCTCTCTCTCTCTCTCTCTCTCTCTCTCTCTCTCTCCTGGCTTAGAATCACTGGTGCGATCCATTACCCCCTCTTACAGACTCGTCAGTCACTTGAGGCCACACAGCCCGGGTCTGCAGACCCGCACACCGTCCTCCTCCTTCTCCACCGTCAGCCCCTCTGGATTTACTCCGAGCGTCTGCGTGTGCTGGGGACAAGGGGGTGCTGCAGAGTAGCTGGGGTTAGGAGGAAGCCGCAACAGCACAGGGCTGTAGCTTCTACTACCCCAGGGCCCCGCGGCGCCCCACAGACGGACAGACAGCCGGTGCCGGCCCTGTCTCAGCGCAAATGAAGGCACAGGAGCCGCTTGGTCCCCGGATGCTGAGGCGATCCCTCTAATTCCCTGCACACCCGCCCACACCCTGGCGGGAGAGAGAACGCAGGAGATAAGGAAAGGGGTGCTGGGATGGAGAACCAGGCCCTGAGGCGGGGGGAGGGAGAAAAAGCCTGGGCAAGTGAGGGACAAGCAGCACGGGCCCGGGATCCCCACTCTCGGCGTGGAGGCCGGGCGGGGACGGGCAGGACGCTGCAGGTGCAGACGCGGACGGCGACCCCAGAGACGCTGTGGGCCCAGGCTGACCCCGTCCCGCTGGTCACCCCGTGGCCTCCAAGACAGATGGCACGTCCGCCTCACTTTCCCACCAGGAAACAAAGACCAGAGACGGTCACGGTCACAGTGAGTGAGCTGGGGTGACTCCGGCCTCTGGCCTGCTGGTAGCCTTTCCCCTTTCAGGCCACACTCCGGAGCCCAACTCCACAAACGCTGCCCAGGGAGATATTCATATATTTATCAGTAAGTAGAAATAAATCACGTTTATTTTACTTAACAAAGACCTATATTACCCTGATGTTTCTACGTGTAAGCACAAGGCCGCCTCTGCGGCAGTGAGGCAGAGAGGCTGAGGGTTCGCGTGTGTTTGCCCAGAGCTGCCCCTCGATGGCCCATGTTGGCGGGACCGCCAGCTTCGGCCCAGGGGGCGGCCCTTGGCGAAGGCTGTGTCACCAGGACCTCCTTTCCCCTTCTGGGTCTGGGTGGGGCTGGGCGCCCACAGACCCCGACCTGGGACCGAGCCCTCTCCCTTCACCAGGAGCTCCACCATCACCTGATCAAACCCACGTCCGGGCACCAGTGCCCGGCTGTCCACGGCAGCACGAGCTTGGACAAGTGTCCGCCGTTTTAAACTGCAGTTTGTTTTCCAACACAAATGCTATTCTTGTCGCCCATCTCGTGGCAATGTTATTTTTTCCTCAGCTTTAAATCATGCAGTTTCAGGATGAAGTTTGTACGAAAATTATCGGTAGGACAAATTACCCGGATGAGACCTGCTCTAGAAACACGATCACCTGTGCATCGTGGGCCACTCTGCCTGGAAGGCCCACCTGCTGCCGTGGGCCCAGCCCCTGGCCACTGGAAAGACAACCAGCGACGCCTGAATTCTAAAGGATTCAGGGACGTTTAAGAAATACTTAGTCGTGCTCACTTCGGCAGCACATATACTAAAAAACTGGAACGATACAGAGAAGATTAGCATGGCCCCTGCTCGAAGATGACACGCAAATTCGTGAAGCGTTCCATACTTTTAGAAACTAACACACCATCGTAAAGCAAGTATACTCTAATAAAGAAGTAAAAAAAAAAAAGATACAAGGAAATAAAAATTTTAAATAAAAATTACTCAAAACCACCCCCCCCCCAAAAAAAATAGAACTCAGGCCTACCGGACCTACTGCATCACAATCTGCACTTCTACAATCTCCCCATGTACTTGTGTACCCATGAATAGTTGAAAGGTACATTTCTACCTCGACATGTCTTTTCTGTCTGAGAAATACACACATTTTATCCAATTTGATATAAATAAAACACTCAAAAATGCAGGAAAAAAAAAAAAAGACTTAGTCTTTGAGGAACAGAAGGCGCAAAGGTGACCGCCACTGAGGCCCGGCTTCAGAGAACTTGAGAACAGAAACCCAGAGCCAGTTGTCTCGTGCCCAACAGGTCTGTTCAAGCTGGACAGTAGTCAGATTATTCCTTCAGGAGGGGAGCCTCTGAGGTACATCCTTTAATTCCACAACGTACCTAAGTTTGAGGTGTCCGGTATGGGGAGGGGACCTTCATTTAGGGCTGGTGATGTGCCCAGAGCTGCACTGGAGACTCACGTATGTTAGCACCACATTTCTAAGGAAGTTTTACAGATGAGGAAGAAGAGACACAGACCTCGGGCCAACTGTTGAAGGTCAGAGCCCGAGCGTGAGCCCTAGTTGCCTCCTGACTCCATGCCGCTGCCCCGTCACGGAAGCACGCCTCCCACCACAGCGCCCCAAGTGCCATCCAGCCTTGCATCAGCTCCCTGGGCACCGAGCACGAGGACGCAGGCTGGGGGGATGGAAGGCAGTAACAGGTCCCATTGTGGGGCAGCCCTCCCCAGCCAAGGTGAGTGTTCTCTATCACCTAAGCGTCTCATAACAGAGGAGCGGGTCTTCCAGGCAGGCGAAGGCCCACGGCGCACAGGCAGCTGCACTTGTAACGTTGTGAGCCCAGGAAGAGCAGGGTGCTCTCAGCTCAGCGTGCCCTCCGACACGTCACACCACCCAGACCGCGGAGACCCAGCACTTTTGGAGCTACTGCGTTGTTTAGATTTCCTTCCTGTTAAGGGTGACTCCACACTAGAAAGGCCAATTGCAAAGCACATACACGATTCCTCATTTTCATGCATAAAGATAAAAAACTAGAGTGAATAATCAACAGTGAAAGCAGTTAGGAGACCCAGAACACTATAAACCACACCTAGCAAATGCCCTACGTGTCTTCCCCACCACCGTCCCCCTGTTGTCCTCTCATTTGGTAAGGAGCTCGCCCCACATACGTGCTAAGAGCACAGAATGCACCTTTCCAATGGTATCCCTTCCAATTGGAGCAGATGCAGAAAGGCTGTCCTCCTCCTATAGAAACTCGGATTACGTCATATCTTCCTTAGAGAGATGCTCTCTGCAACAGACTCCGCTGGCTAAATGTCGACGGGGATGAAGTTAGTGCTCCACTCACCCCTGTTCATAACCAGAAGCCAATCAGCATACACGACGCACAGGTCCCTTCCAGAGAGCCTCACTGTGGTCATCCAGAGGATGACCTGCAGCAGGTGGCCTGGGGCCTCCCGGCGCCTCCTGCCGGCCCGGCCTTTCTCCATGGTGCGCCTCCCACCCCCGTCTGTTCCTCATGACTCCAGCTCTGCAGCTCTGCCAGGATCTTATTAGAGAACTGAAGTTCCAGCGGAGAACACCTTCAGGTATGACCCTTCCCACGGGGGTTTTCATTTTAATAAAGGCTTTAGTGACTATCAAAGGCTTCAACTTCCTAAATCACTCCAGTGGCAGAGTGGCTAGTAGGTATGGAGAATGACACAAAGTGGGGCTAAGATTTGTAGCCTTTGTATCGCCCAGGGTGTGTCCAAAACCCATCTGTGCAGGTGCCACCCGACACCCAGCGCATACACAGGCGCTCACCTCCCCAGGAGTGAACAGAAGAGGACCTCACCCTCCACTTCAGCATAGGTGTCAATCCCTGTCCAGAGCTCGTGTCAATTCCAGTAGTTAGCAGCCACCTGTACACATGTTAAGGAGGATTCTGAAGCCCTGTCTGGGGCTGGGGGAAGGTGGTGCTGACTCACAAGCAATGCTTGCTGTGAGGGCAGGTGGCCAGGGGCAGGGCCGCCATTATAAGCGATTTCCATTTTTCATACTTTTTTGAATGTGATTTCTGGGACTAATGGATATAATTAAATATATGGCCTTTAAAATTAGAAAAAGAAGAGCAAATGACATTTTAAAGACTGGGCACTTGAGGTCCTGGTGTCCTTCTACCCTTCCTTTCAAGGCAAAGGGTTGGTTTCACTTGTAAAGCTAGAGTGGGATGAGGGGGTTTCTAGAATCCTTTCTACAGTGATATTGTGTGCATCACGGCCTATCTGCCTCGAGCACCAACTTCTACTCCTTAGACAGGAGGCCACATGAGCAGGAGAGAAGTCGAGCCCCAGGCCCCCCTTCTAGAGCTCACTGCCTACAGCACTCCCACTGGGCGGCAAGGGGCAGAGGGCCCTGGGGCGAGAGCTCTTCAGAGGCTTCCAAAGACTTCCAGCCCCTCTTTCCTCTTGGGATTCCACCTCCCCAACCTAAGTTTCTAAGAAGGAGTAAGCGAGCGGACAAGCCAAAACACCCAACTTAGGGAGACTGAATGCAGTCCAGACCTCAGGGGGTGAATTTTTTATGGAAAAATATAAGAATCCCTCAAAAGTTAACATGGTAGTCAAACACCTGCTTGTGCTTGCCACTGGTTACAGATACTCCTCTTTGTAACCAAGGTGTTGTTTGTCAAGACTTGGGGAAGAAAAGGCAGCCTGAGCAGATGTTGGCAAAATGCAAACGCAAGAGCCCCAGCAGGAGCGGGTGTACCAATGAGGGGAGAGGCGGGGAAGCTCCGCACCCCAGACTCTTGTCTTCCAATCAGCTGTGCGCTGCTCCCCAAATCAGAAAGCAGGTTTCCAGGTTGACATTTCCACGCTGTACGCCGGAGATGCACTAAGGAGAAAAACTCTCCATCCTCACAACCCCTTACATGTGAGAGAGATGGCCGGTCGGGCTGGGCTTTGAGTTTTCATCTGAGCTTTCCCTTCCCGTTTGTGTGTTTTAAATACAGACAAGGGCTTCCCTGGTGGCGCAGTGGTGGAGAGTCCGCCTGCCGATGCAGGGGACGCGGGTTCGTGCCCCGGTCCGGGAGGATCCCATATGCCGCAGAGCGGCTGGGCCCATGAGCCATGGCCGCTGAGCCTGCGCGTCCAGAGCCTGTGCTCCGCAACGGGAGAGGCCACAACAGTGAGAGGCCCGCATACCGCAAAAAAAAAAAAAAAAAAATAATAATAATATACATATATATATATATATATACACACACACACACACACACACACACACACACACACACAGAACCTCACAATGAAATAGCAAAACATCCAGGAGGATGTGAGCAGACCTAAGCAAGAGAGGGCGTCTCTCTTCCCTTTTCCAAACAGGCACCAGTGTCAGAAGCCGTCGTGGGCGCTTCTACATGAGACTTCTTTTTCATCCTCCCACGACCATGGGGGGTTGAGAGTGAAGCCTCCGGCACCAGCAGCGCAGGGGTGAATCTGCCACTTGTTAGCTGTGTGACCTTGAATGCGATGCCTCCTCCGTGGGCCTCAGGCCACCTACCTCACTGAGCTGTTGTGAGGATTAAATGAGTTAGCACTTACCAGGAGGCACTCAGGAACCATGGGTCACTCCTCCTCTTGCTGTTGTTATTATTTTCATGGTCGAGCCACAGTCTCTTGATGTGACATGGAATCAATGGAGAGCAGAGCGTGGGCAGAGGGCCGTGGGACGGCCAAGCTGTACAGACTCCTTCCCTTCTAAGGAGGCATCGTTCCAAAGGAACACTTTACAGAGGAGAAGCTTTGTGTAGTTTTATTATTCTTGTTTTAAAAAAAATTACTTATTTTTATTTATTTATTTTTGGCTGCGTTGGGTCTTCCTTGCTGCACGCGGGCTTTCTCTAGTTGCGGCCAGCAGGGGCTACTCTTCGTTGCGGTGTGCAGGCTTCTTATTGCAGCGGCTTCTCTTGTTGTGGAGCATGGGCTCTAGGCGCGTGGGCTTCAGTAGTTATGGCATGTGGGCTCAGTAGTTGTGGCACACGGGCTTAATTGCTCCGCGGCATGTGGGATCTTCCCGGACCGGGGCTCGAACCCGTGTCCCCTGCATCGGCAGGCGGATTCTCAACCACTGCGCCACCAGGGAAGCCCTATTATTCTTTTATTATTTATTCTTCGCTAAGGCGAGAATCCCAAGCCACCCAGGAGGCAGGCAGCTCCCTACCTCCCACCAAACCTGGAGCTGGCCTGAGTGTCTACGAGAGGCCTTACCTTCCTGGACTCAGCCCGCCCGACCTGCTCCATCCACTGGCCAGGGTTCTTACACTTTGAGGTCCTGGGTGACTACAGAAAATACAACGATCATCCAAACCAGCAGTTCTATTTACAAGTGGGCAATCTGAGGGCCCGGGCCCTGGTTTCCCCTCTGGCGGCCCCTGCGCTCTGCAGAGCGGCCCCAGGGCCATCACTGTCATCGTTCAACGGTCTGTTCACGTCACCGTTACTGAGCATTCTTATTCTAACCCCAAGGACTACTTTTGGCACACACTGCAGGGCCGGGGCCTGCTGCCTGCTGGCTGGGGCGGGCATCACGGGAGAGCTCCGACACTAGGGGGCAGAGCAGGGGCGGGGCAGCACGTGGAGACGGATGGGCCCTGGCCAGCTGCACCACCCACGAGCAGCCTGATGCCAGGCAAATATTTGTCTGCAGAATAAAGGGGTTGGACTGCGACCACCTAAGGTTCTTTCCAGCTCTTTCAAAAACATAATTGCTGTCCACAGCCAAGAAGCAGGCCCTACGAAATCTCCAGAGACAGAACGTTGATTACTGCCTCCTTGGAAAGTGGAGGCAAGGAGTATGCAGGGGTAGGGGAGCGACAGCTGACAGATAAGGCGTTTCTCCTTGAGATGATGATGTTCTGAAGCTGTGACGATGGCTGCGCGTATTTGCGGCCGTCCTAAAAAGCACTGAATTGTATACTGGAAATGGGTGAAGTGTATGGTACGTAAAATATATCTCAAAAAAGCTGTTATCCCCCAGAAAAAAAAGAAGCCGGCTCTGACTTCATTGCTACTGCTCCTGCTGGAAGAAGGGGACACCCCCTCTCCCTCACAGGGCCATCAAGACGGTATCCGAACAGTTCTGAGTGCAGTGCCTGGTGCAGCCCACGTGCTCCGTGCACAGCAGCCAGTGGGGAAGGGCCTGCTCCTACAGGGAGGGCCCTTCTCCCAGGGAAATCTTAGAAGGGAGGCGAGGAGCTGCCCTGCCTTTGGCATGAGGTCAGTCCTCCCGGGCCAGGCCAGCCCCTTCCTAATCGCAGGTGCACACAGCCCCCTGCCGCGGGAGGAGAGCCTAAGCGCGCAGGTGCAAGGTGCTGAGCGTGGATCCCTGTGAAGCAAGTTCCTTGAGATAAAGGGGGCGAAGCTCATCTCCCACAGCAGAGAGGGACCAAAGTTCTGCAGACAACTCAGTCTGGACGCTAAAGCTGTGTGCCGCTGGGGCTTGTGGAATCGGAGAGGCGAATGGCGGCTGCAGAAGTGGAGAAGCAATGGCAATCGGTGTGAAATGCTGCCGCCGACGGTGCCAGGCATGTGAGGAGAAGCAGCTGTGGTGCTGATGATGCCAGCAACGCAAGGAGGATGACCCGGTTCCCAGAGATGGAAGGGTCCCGCCAGGGCAGCTCTGCCCGGGAGTGGATCTCTCGACCGCAGACCCTGGCCAAGCACCGAGCTGACCAACTGCTGCTCCTGGCCCTGCAAAGTCTCCGAGGATGCTCTGCAGAAATAGAGCGCAGGGGCTGCAGTGAGGCAGAGCTGACCATCCAACAGAGCCCTGGGCAGGGCACATAACCCAACAGAGCCTCGGCTTCCCCGTCTGTAAAATGGGGATGATTGGAGTATCTGCCCCCAAGAGTAACCACGAGGATAAAATTAAACACTGCGCAGAAAGCACAGCGCAGCAGCTGGTACACACTAAAACTGGAAACAGCACCAGCTACTGCTATTGATGCTGCCTGCCAAGCGCTGACACGGGGCATGTGCCTCTCGACACTGACATGATGATGAGACTCAAGCCTCTTCCCTAAAGACCAGTGAGGCCGAATGAGGACGCACCCCCGGCTTGATCGGAGTGTGAGGAGGAGGGATGCTACAGCCAGAGACTGAAGATAAAAAAAGGCAGATTCCTCATCAAGGTCCCATTGTGGGTGTCCATCCCAAGTCTAAGGCCAGGAACTCATCAGGAGAGCACATCACCGGGTAAAGAGAGCACTTTCGCTTTTGGGGATCAAGGGCAACGGAAGTTAATTTGGGGACACCTTGTTTTGGCACGCGGGTTTCCGACTATGATTTTAAGCCACCACACACGAAGCGATATTCCTACCTTCCACTACCTCTCGGTAGGGCCAGGATCTAATACAGCACTAAGGAATCACATCATCTCCTGTGCAGGGATTATTAAAAAAAGGGTCCTCTGGTGGTCCTTTCACTCATGAGACATGCCGTCAAGTTGATGCTGTCTGCAATGGGGGCAAAACAGGGTCCCCCACCCCATGGCCATACCTGCCATTCCCTCTCTCTCGACATTGAAAACCCTCCCAGTCACCTGGAGTCATGCGGCTCGTTCAGATCTGCTCCCCTACGTCCCCAAAGCATGCTTCAGAGTCGGGGAAGAAACGGCACGGGGGGCCCGCGGGGAGCCAGGGTATCTCCCGAGGCTGTGCCGTTCTCCGCAGGAAGATGCTGCTTCTCTCTTAACCTCCCTTGGAACACTGCCCTGCTCCTCGCCTGCTCTACAAACCCCGGGGGGCAAACGTCCCCGTCAAGCTCCGCCCTGAGCACGAGGCTTCCCCGCAGCCGCCGGATCTCGGCGCGGCCACCGCCCCCAAGACCACGATGCCCGTGCGGAACGAGGCCCGCAGGCGGCCCATCTCCTCCGTCATCCCCGAGACGGGGGCCGATTTTATCCTCCTTTGTGGATGAAGACAAGAGAGACAACCCAAGGAGACAGCCGTCGCCCGAGGGCCTGCTGTGATATCCGCACGAGACAGTAAGGCCGCCCGAGGACCAGTGGGCGCGCGTCCACAGACCGCAGCCCACGCCCCACGGCCTCCCGCGCTCACCCCGGCGGCTACGCTCCAAGCTGGCAGCTCCACGTGCGCCCGCGACCCAACCTGCCCGACCCCGGCTCCTCCCCTCCCCGCCCCCTACCTGCCCCGGGACGGTCGTTCGGGCCACCGGAGCCCTCTGTCCATCCCAGCCCTCCGTCCACCCCCTGCCTCTCCCAAGGCAGGCCGTGCAGCTACACACCCTGAACGACGTCTCCCCCAGGCCCCTGCGCAGCCCCTCACGCCACGGCTGCCCAGCCTTCTCGCAGCTCCTCCCCCAGCCTGCCATCGCCTCTGCTGGCGTGACCCCCCCCCACTTCGCAGCTCTACGTGAAATGCCGCGGGCCGCACTGCCTGCAGAGGACAGGTCACCGACCCTCCGTGAAACGTTTCTTATTGTTTTCAAATTAAAAAAAAAAAAAAACAACAACCACTTCTTCCTCTGGATTCTCAGCCCTGCCCAGTGCGTCCTGTGAGCCCGGAGCCTGTCACGGGGAAGCTCCTCAGCCCTGTAGGTTTCGATGCGGGGTCACCTGATTGTTCAAGAAGCCCCCATTCACAGCCCCCGTGTGTCCCCTGCACAGGCAGAAATGCAGCACAGGGCGCCTTCCTGACCTCAGATACAGCCTGGGCCGCCCTGTGCGCACAGCCCCGCAGGCATCCCCAGGCTGGGGGGAGCGGATCTCCCCAGGTCCACAGGCCATCCTGGGCCAGCCTGTATTCTGCCTATTCTGTCCTTCATTCTAATTCTGAATCTAAACCATACCAGCTCCTTACTAAGCAACTGAATCGGGGTCAGGAGAGACAGGTACTCTCGGTAAAGGTGACTTTATTATTGGCTCAGAAATAATGAATCCTGGAAATGAGGTTCCAAGTAAGGTCATTTCAAAATATGAATGTCTTGTCTTTTTTTTTGTCCATGCCTCTACTCCTTCCCATTTAGAAATTTAAAAATTTTACACGAAGGACACTCTACGTACATGCACACATATATATACTATCTGTCTGCTAAACTACAAATTTTATTTAAAAATTAAAAGTTCTTCCAGCTCCATGTTCTAAAAAAAATCCAGCATCAAAAAATAGAAGAAAATGGTAAATGCATGTTTCCAAAGTTTGGTGAGGTTCTTCAGAGCCCCTAAGGTAGCAGGGACAGATGACGTTGGCTTAGAGTTAGTTGTTCAGTCGTAACCTCAAACGCACTTCTTCTAAGGCCATGATTTTTAGGTGGGTTTAAGGAGGAAAGTCTCTATAGTGATGCTGAACATTCTCCCAACTCAGGCTTCCTCTCCGAAAATCCCCTCCTGCATTTGGAACATAATCCAATAACAGGACAAAACACCATGTTGGAAATTAGAACTACATTTGTAACATATTTCACAGAGATAATATCTAAATATATAAAGAGTTCTTACCAAATCAAGAACAAAAATGATAACCACCTCAAAGGAACACCCACAAAGGACTGAACAGTAGGCATAAAACAAAAGGCCAATAAGTAAATGAATTCATGTTTAACAACACAAGTAAGCAGATGAATTAACCACTGGTGATGAGGCACCATTTATTTTTATCAAGCTATCGAAGATTTTTTTTAAAAAGGATAATGGCCAGAATCAGCATGGGAAAATGGGCACTCACGCTTCCGATGGGAGTGAAATTTGGCATCTGTCATCAAAGACCTTCTGTTCCACTGATGTATCCCAGGTAGGTGATCAGACAGAGATGAAGACATTCGGTATAAGGATGCTCACCGCAGCACTGATTATAAAAGTGAAAATCTGTACAAACCCTATACGTTCAGATAAGCTCATCTTTAAATTAAACATAGACACACACACACATCCAGGTATGTGGAAAGATATTTACCAAAATGTGGGAATGTTCGGTATTTTTCTTTTTGCTTATTTGTATTCTCTAACTTTCCCTATAATAACCCAGCCCTCCTTGTGCACTCGGAAAGGGGTGGGCGCAGAAATCGACTCTGACTCGGCACACGGTGCCCATCGGAGACGGCCTGGACCATCTCCCGCCTTGCTCATCCTGCCATCACTTCAATGGAAGTCAAGCTTTCTTTTCCAAAATCCCTTTTGCATCAGGAAGGGGGGTACAAGTTATTTTAAAGATTCGTTTCATTTTTTTCTGCCATGTAAAAGCTGTGGGTCTGGCCCTTTAAAATACTGCTTAAAATTCTCCCTTAAAAAACAAGGCGATTACTTGCCAAGCCCCTGCTGCAGGAAGGAAACCTTGTAACTACCCAGCATCTGTCTCTCAATTCAAAGTCAAGGCTCCACAGCCAGGAGACACTGTGATTTAGAGAACAAGAGGACCGCGTGAGCTATGGGGGAATCTACACCCGAATCCTGAAATACCATGTGCGGGAGACTAAAACTTCAAACCTAAGGCTGGGTGTGAGTACATCACATGAGCAAAAAAGAAAGAAAAGCAGGCCTCTTTCATTTGGTACATTACGCTGCTGGGCAAAATAAAAGGCAGCAATTGTAACTGCCACCTTTGCAAAGAGCAAAGTTGAGCTCAGTGACTAAAAACGTGTTTACTCAACAATAGTCCTTTAACTAGAATAAGGAAGAGTGAGTAAGCCACGATGCCTAGAAAGTCAGCAGGCTCTGGACCAGCAGTGCTATTTTTGGAAACAGCTCTTTAGAGCAATGTTCAGCACTAAAAGGGGGAAGGAAGATGGGGAAGCACCTCTGGGTACAGAGACTTGTGTTAAGGACATGAAACACTATTTCCTATAATCACAAGAATGCCCATTTTACAGATGAGGAAACTGAGGTAAAGTGGCACCATGGCGTAATGGGAGAGTCCAGCGGACCTGAGATCCTGCCCCAAGGTCCTGTGTAGGCTTGCACGAATCACTTCTAGCCTCTCACTTTCCATTTCTTTCTTTGTAAACTGTGGATAATAAGACACCTGCCATATTTGTGAAGCTGGACTGAGGGCACATATGGCAACTTTCTGGCAGAGTGCCCAGCACACGGCGGGTGCTCAGCAGATGGAAAACACTAGGAGGAGGGTTTATACTTGGCCCAAGGACCCCAGGCCTACATGCCAAAGGGCGGATCTGAACTTGGGTCCTTCTCTCCCCAGAGTCCCTGCACACAATCTCACTGCACTGTTTCCCTCAGAACCCCTCTCCCTCCCCGTCTCCCACTTGTGAAACCTACATCTCACCAAACTCTCCAGTCAAAACATCACAAGTACTAACACACGTTCCCTCTTTTGACGACTTTAGTTTCTTGTTTTTATTAACATGATATTCAGTAATAATCTCAAACTGAATCTTAATGGTTGCATGATCCAATGTTCCTCCAACTGTCATCTGCATGTCCCAGATCCTCTTTCCAAAAAGTATTCCCCCCTAAAAAATCAGGAATCTTCCTATCCACACAGCAAACCAGTTTCTTTGAAAGTCAAGAAGCTTTTTCAACAGCTTGACTGGACACGAAGGTGTTTTCGCCTGGAACGGACGAGGATGCCGCCGGTCCCCCAGGTTCCATCACCATTGTTGCTTGGTCCAGAGCCTCACCTGCCATCGGCACCTTGCTGTCCTCACGCCTGGGTTTCCACTCCCGTCACTGCTCACCCTGGCAGCCCACGTGGCCTTTTGTCCCCAAGGCACAAGCACGCACGGTGCCTCCGAGAGGAAGGTGCTTTCGTCGGGGAAGCCAGGAATGGAGGCAAAAGCCAGGTATAGCCAGCTGATGGCTGCCAGGCTCTGAGCAGTGAGCTCTCAAACACCCACAGAGCTCGGCCCCTTCAAAGGCCCACCAGTCCCAGATGCTGGCTCTGTGCTGCCCCCAAACTCACGCATGTGGGTCTCTCAAGAGACAGCGAGATGGTACAGGACCACCGGCCAGAGAGCTCCCCACCAAACGCCAACGGGAGAAAGTTTAAATAGAGGCCAGCATCCTTGCAGTGAAGTGACCACAGCATCTGGCATTTAAAGAGCCCTTAACACCTCGCACGTGCTTTCATAACAGACTCATCTCCTCGGGTGACCAACCGCCCAGTTTGCCCAGGACTGTCCTAGTTTTAGCGCTGAAAGTCCTGGGTCCCAGGAAACCCCTCAGTCTCACGCAAACCTGGACGGCTGGTCACCCTGTGACCCTTATGGCAGCAAATGAATCAACCAACTCCGTGAGGTCCGGGATGCCCAGATCCCAACAGCCGGAGCTCCACCTGGCCATCACCAGCTCCACCTGTTCAGTCCAGAACAAGTGCTCACAGACGGTCAACTATGGGCTCTTCTCTTTACGTTATTGCTTTGAAAAACCTCCCACTTGTGGAAAACCTTGAAATTCCATCACTAGGACTTCACTGCTTTGGGTCAAGACTCTTGTGTCTTGATAAAAATTAAAATACTTCAAAATGCTCAGGAAGAGAAACAAATCATTAGCGTTAACACCTAGACAGAAAGATTCTTTCTTAAATGTCTTTTAACAGGGAGAAAGGAGGAAGGGGAAGAAGCGTTTCTAAGAGGCTGAGATCGTGTGGGACCTGGGCCCCCAACATGAATTCCAGCCATCTCGCCACATTGCAGGTTCGCGCACCACCAGCCTTAAGTGGAACAGCCCAGAGACATTCTCCATTTAGCTTATATCTGCTCTCTCCTTTTTTTTTTTTTTTTTTTTTTTGCGGTACGCGGGCCTCTCACTGCTGTGGTCTCTCCCGTTGTGGAGCACAGGGTCCAGACGCGCAGGCTCAGCAGCCATGGCTCGCGGGCCCAGCCGCTCCGCGGCATGTGGGATCTTCCTGGACTGGGGCACGAACCCGTGTGCCCTGCATCGGCAGGCGGACTCTCAACCACTGCGCCACCAGGGAAGCCCTGTATCTGCTCTCTTATCTCAAAGCGGCACTAAGAGAGATTTAGGACCGACAGGCCTATTTCTCCAAATTCCTTCTGCTTCTCAGATACATTCGCTTCACTGAATACTGAAATGTGTGAAGAGCAGCCATCAAACCTGAATGTGCTGGAAACCTCGGGGCACCTGCCACGCTGCCGGGTCAGGGGTCTGGGCGTTGGACCTGGATTTCAACCAGCTCCCGGGTGATGCCCGGCCTGGGAGGCGCCAGGTCGTGGATCAGGGAGGAGGCAGGAAGCAGAGTTCTGCCCCTTGAATCACAGCCAATGACCAAATATTTCCCCAATTCTATTCAAAAGAGGAGTGACTCAGGTAGGAGTTTAGGTGACTGAGTTGCAGTTACCAAGTTCAGGGAACACAGTTTACAGTGTGTCCTCTGGGGGTGGCAGATGTTCCCCAGGGAATCTGTGACATGGGAGAAGACGGGCCACAGGCAGAAATGAAAAGACAGACAAGCATGTCCCCACGTCACCAGGCCCCTCAGCACATGCCTCAGGCGTCAGACACACAGTCAAGAACAGGTCCTCAAAAACAGAGAAGGTCAAAGCCATTTACAACACCCAGACCCGCTGACTTCTCTTTCAACACAGTCCTAGGGCTGCCTACGTGCACTGCGGCAGCCCTCCCAACCCAGGGAATGGCCGGGAGGAGCTGTGGCCACCCCGGGCTCTGGTAAGTCAGGTCCCCAAGTGGGAAAGGAGGGGCCTGGTTGGAGAGAGGAACAGACGGAGTTGGGGGGACCTCAGGCCAGGGTTCCTGTTCTGGCCCCTCCAGCCAGGGAGACCGGGAAGACACCGGCCTGGGGCGTGGGCCCAGCTGCAGGGAGCGCGGCCGAGTGGGCCTGGCCCTCCAGCCACGCATCCTCCCCGCACATGTCGGTACCGAAAGCGCCACGTTTCCAGGGCTTCCGGCGAGCTTTCTGCTGCGGTGCAAATCCCTTGGAGATTCTGCAAGAGCAAAGACATTTCTCCGTATAAACATACACATGCACACTTACATGTAAAACTTTCCATGAAATATGAAGGGGTCCAAGGACTCCCCAAACCCCGTCTATGGACCTGCGAGCTCAGGTGTCCAGCATCTCTGCAGGCAGGCAGGCGGGGCCTTGTCCTTCCTTGGGCACTGCAGACACAGCACCTTCAGAAGGGCTGCGGAAATGCTCAAGCCCTGAAAAAGGTTTTACTGACTCCGTAAAACAGAAAGAGGACTGAAAAATCCAGTCAGTAAACGTTTCGTTAAAACATGTAAAGTGTGGCCTTGTGTCAGTTGGTCAACAGCAACCTGACTCCTGTTACTTAGAATTCCCAGGTGACTCGATGTGGAGAATGGGACCTGTCTGCCATCATTTGGGATGGGACCTGAGAACACTACCCTGTCCCAAAGTGAGCCTGCCTAGGGCAGGAGGGCATCACCCATCCCTTTTATAAAGATGGACACTGGGGTCTAGGGGAGGGGGGAAGGGCAGAAAATAAAGCACAGCTTTGGAGTTCGCAGTGACTGCCAGGTTGGGATGCTCCCAACTGACCATAAACAAGGCTCCGGAACAGACAAGGTGGGACATGCACAGGCGGCGTCCACACCATAAAATAACTGAACTCCCCAGGCTCCATCTGCCACGGCGGCCACTGTTGCTTTATGCTGCAAACCCGGCCCACGATCACCCTCCACCTTCTACATAAAGGTGACCAAGATGCTCTGTCACTGATGAGTCTGGACATCTCCCGGTCAAGAACTGGCCACGGCTTGGTGTCCTCAACCTGCCTTAGAATCACCCAGCAGAAGCCCAGACCCCGTGCAGAGCCCTCCTGATGCCTCTGACCTCTCACCTGAGGCCCTGGGGTGCTCCCCTCCCATCCCAGCCCCGCCCCGCCAAAGCAAACTACACCGATCCAGGTTTATTAGCCAGTGGTATTCCTGGCTGTCTCTGCCAGTGACCTCCGACAAGGAGAGGGCAAACCTAGTCTAAGGCTGGGTGTCCCAGCCTTGCCCTCAGCTGCTGGCGCGCTCCCACGCCACCCAGCCTCTCCGCGCTCAGAGTCACCCAGGGGCTTAGCAGGGCCCAGTGGCCGTTTCTCCACCCCCATTTCATACTGACGGGTCGGGTACTGGGCTCAGTCCTTCAGGAGAGCACAGGGCACGTGGCCGAGGATGGAGTTTGCCTGGGCATTTGTGTGACTGGGGGCGGGGGCTGCTGACGGGAGGCATCTGGAACGAAGCAGAAGGGGGTTCGTGACCGCAGCTCAAAAGTGAGGGTCCGAGACAGGGTCCTGACTCACTCTCGTATTTAGTCATCAAAACATTTAGGAAGGATTCAGAAACCGCATATGGTACCACTGTTTAGCACTTTTCCAATTTTGCCCCCCTCATCTTTTTCCCCAGCAAAAAATACGTTTGCTCTCTCCTTGCCCACAGGGATGTAACAGAGGCCTTACAGGCGGACTGCGTCTCAGACAGCAACATTATAAAATGGTACATACTGTGGGGTAACCCACCTATGACGTTAGTATCAGTGAAAAGTGTAACACGCTACGCAAATGTAACACCGACTATTGCCCGTCAACATCTGACGGGCTAAGTCCTAACATGCTTTTCTCCTTGTACCAGAACAGTGTCCAAGACCCAACTGTGTGATGCTGAGAGGACAAAGAACTGTATTTTGGTCATCCATAAAATACGGCTCCGACAGTGTTTTTGGTGCAGTTAAGAGAATGCGCTATTTCCAAGAGAAACAAACCTCATCCTCACCATCTCTAACAGCCAATAAATAGAACGGGCTTTACAATTATGGAGCGCCCCCAAATGCCTGGCGCCAATCCTCGTTACAGCATTAGACAAAAATGAAGCCACGAACGGCAGGCCTTTCTTCCAGGCTACGCGGCAGCCCAAGCCTGCCCCAGGGAACGGGCCGCAGGGAGCCAGACACAGGTGTCCTGCTGGGCATTCGCTCATTTAATGATGTGGTTAAGCAGAAGATGAAAGGAGCGGATGACGAAATGGACTTTTTACTGGAAAAGGCAGGACTGACGCTTCCCAGGACCATGAAGCTTCATTCCCAGATCTCAAGCCCAAATGAAAATCTGACCTGCTTTGAATCTTTTCTTTTAAAGGGCCTGGGTGAGCTCCCCTGGTGCTGAGTCCAGAGGAACAGCTGGCCCTCCCCAGGCCTCAGGGCGGAACAAGGGCCAGGAGGCAGGTGCTGGCCGGCGGGAGCAGGTGAGGGATTTGGTCCCGATTCTGGGACAGGTGAGGACCCTTCTGATCGTGGGCAGGAAGGGGGCTGCTAAGGTGTCCCTGCCCACAGGCTTCTCCATTTCACACACATCAGTAACAATCTGAACAACAGAAGAGTACTCATAGGGTCCCAGAGTTTATTTTGCCATAAACTCCCTCCCCCTCAAAAACAAACAAAAAACAAACAAAAAAACCCTCAACCACTTTAACATTAAAAAAAAAAAAAGGGAGAAAGGACGAACTCTCAATCAAGGACACGTTATGAGACCATGACCCCAGGGTCCTGACTCATTTTCTTTTCCCTGTGGACCAACAGGAACTTCCCTGTTGACCAGCAGTGGTCTGCAGGCTGGCACTCGGGAGTCCTCGGTATAAGCAACAGATCCTGCTTCCTACCACCTTGAATGGCCTTTGGGACGGTTTGGGCGCACCCACACCCTGCCCTGCAGGGAGCTGTGCAGCCAGACCCAGCTCTGCGCCCAAAGCCGAACCTCCCTGAGCCTCTGCGCTCGTATCTGTGAAATGAGGGATTCCCAACGCATGCTGAACACCCGACTCCGCGCCCAGCACACAAGCAACAGCTCCTCTCCCCTTGGTTGTACCCAAGCCGGGTGCATTTCACACTAGCTCCACAGCCGGGAATGCTTGGTGGGGCCCCAGCTGGGGTCAAGCAACAGATGACTACATCTACCGGGCAAAGAGGATCCGTATCTGCATCGGCATCAAAGCCGGGTCCGCACCAGCATCCTCCCTCTCTTCACATGCCCTGCATCCTGAAAGATCGCGCAGAGAGAAGGCAACGGCCACTTAACAGCCACCAGGGTCTCCCATCAAAGGGCTCGAGGCATCATTGAAAAACTCTGCTCTTGTGGTGTCTGAGGACTGCAGCAAGGCGTAAAGAGGAGAGGACTCAGAAACGAGAGAAGATGAGCCTTACTTGGTCTTGGGCACCTGCTCCAGGTGGCCTCAGCACCTCCTGACCCCTATTCCACAGGCGTGGCACTGAGAGGTGTGGGGGAGCCAGGTGTCACCGGGGATCGGCCCTGTAGAGGAAGCCCTGCGGCCACCGGGATGCCCGTGGCCGCCTCTGCCCACACCCTAGGGGCCTAGGGCTGGGATCACCCCCCAGTCTGTCCCACTAGGTGGGAGCAGCCCAGCCGATGAGGCGGAGGGCTCTGATGGCTGCTGTTTCAACCTAAAGTGTCAAGTGTTGTTTAATTCCAGGCAGCTCTTTCCCCCTCCAAAGTCAGTTAAAAAGCACCCAGAGCTCTGTCACTTTCACTCAAGGAGCCCTGGAGGGCAACGTGGCGGAGGAGGAAAAGGCGGCTCTCGGGGCTCTCAGGGGACACGGGAGGGTCTGGTCCTGGGGCACAGACTGGCTGCTTCCAGCGTCCGCCACCAGCTGGGGACAGAGCTCAGCAGAGAGGCTACCCATTAGGGTCCCACACAGCCCGCTCTGCTTAGAAACCCAGGTGGCTTTTAAAGGCTTTGCTGCCCCTGGCCGTGGGGTCCTGCCCTGGCACCCAGCACCCAGGGCCCCGAGCTCCTAGCCCTCCTTTCTCTCTCATCCCCAGCTGGGCTGTGGACCCTCCATAATCCCCTTCTCCTATTCCAACCCTACCTATGACTCCCCAAAGGACCAGCCCACATCCTTTACCCAGGTTTTCAGCGAAACATGCTATTATCTTTTTATCTCCCTGGAGACTACCCACCCCTTGGTCAGGATTATTCCCAAAGCACCAAGGTAAGGTGCCCCTCCCACCCGTGAACCGGGCAAGCACGCTTGGTGACCCTGCCCATCGCCCTCACCAGCCCTGGTGTGGTTTCCCTTACAGCTTCCACAGGGCCCAGGCCTGAGCCAGCCCTGCC
Organism: Orcinus orca; assembly: GCF_937001465.1. Taxonomy (NCBI): domain Eukaryota; kingdom Metazoa; phylum Chordata; class Mammalia; order Artiodactyla; family Delphinidae; genus Orcinus; species Orcinus orca. The sequence continues at coordinate 8,196,228 of NC_064572.1, forward strand.
GCTGCATTCGGGGCAGTGTTTCTGAGCGCCGGCAGGGGAAGATGCTCCCTTCGTCTGTTCCCGCCCCCCTCCTCTTCCGCCCCCTTGCCCCCGCCATGCCCTCCCCTACCACTCACCCCCTCCCCTCCCCAAGCATCTCTGCCTGAACTCCTCATTCCCCCCCTCCTCTCTCCTCACTTCTCCCCCCTCCCTGATCTGCCACCCCTGTGGGGCTCTCCATCCTAGGGACCTGCAGACCTGTCTCTGCATGGAGTACTGCTGTGCCTTTGCAGCAGGGGCAGGTTCGGGACACCCCCAGGAGCACACGCTCCCGAGGTCCTCTGGGACTGGTAAGCTCCACAGGTACTCCAGGAAGCCCCATGGATGCTGAGGTCAGCATACCTGAGGGGCATCACAGGAAGCCCCTGGGTGCACCTAGCCCACCCATGGACCACTGAGAGCCTCCATCCTTTAAACCAGGACAGAGCCACCCGTGGGCCGTGTGAGGATGAGAGGATTAGTGTAACCACTAATGAGGTACTTAAGTAAACCATCACTCGAGTTTTAAACTCAGAAGGGTGCCTTGAAACTTCACGCACCTGGGGGCCACAGGGGTTTGGAGTCACACCTCGGGGTCCTTCCTAAGATGACAGCTGAGAGGCACACTGGTGCCACAAAGAGGGAGTTCCATCTTGTTCAGGCTGAATCGTCAGCTCTCGATGGCCCAGTTCCGGGTGCTGGGAATAGACACGTTACTGAGATCTACAGCTACCCGGCCACCCGCACCGGTACGCTCACATGCAAGCTTCAACCTGGCCCCTGCGGTTGAAATCCCCCGGCCACCATCCCAGCTCAGGAAGCTGTAAGGAGGGAGAGGATGCCCAGCTGTCAAGCTGTGATGGTTTGCCAAGTGCTCTGCTACCCTCACGGGCTAACTTGTCCGATTTAAGTTTAGGACACTGTTCCCCTAGCTGGGATCTAAAGCAAAAGCTCACCAGTCGCACTTACACAGAAAACATTGAAAAGTTTACAACGTGAAGCTCTACAGCATAACAAAACCAGTAATCCAGAATCGAGGGCTGCTTTGACGCCTCCAAATTAATCCAGGCTTCAAATTCTTAGTTTTTCACCCTGGAGGTGACATTTTTACGAAAGAAGATGAATCTTTAAATGGCAAACTCGCCTAGGCAACAGAGGGTATTAAAGAATATTTACCAAATTCATTCCTAAGAACGACGATATAAAAATAATTTTAATTACCCGGAGATGTCGCTGCCATAAAAATAGCTCCAGGATAACATTCTTAGGGAGCCTCCCCCAGAACACATGGGTACACGCACATGCAAAACTCAGCTGAGCTGGGACTCCTCCGTTACATGTTACCGACCAAGTGACAACTAAGACACTTAGTAAAGAAGGTCAGGGTCCTCAAGGAAGAGCGACAGCCCCGTAGCTTCAGAGCTGGATGGTATTTTCCCTGCGAGACCTGCCTCCTGCAGAGCTGAGATGTCTCATCTCAGCCCTGGGAGGCCAGCCTCCCTGCCTTGCTTTCTCATCTGCCTTTCGCATCTCCTTGCTGATGGTCTAGTCATCGGCTGGACTTAACAAAACAAAGCACCACAGCCTGGGAGCCTTAGACAACAGGAATTTATTGTCTCTCAGTTCTGGAAGCTAGGAGTCCAAGGTCAAGGTATCTGCAGGGGTGGTTTCTCCTGAGGCCTCTCTCCTTGGCTTGTGGCGGCCGTCTTCCCCCCGTGTCCCCAAGGGGCCTCCCTCTGTGCGTGTCTGTGTCCTGATCTCTTCCTATAAGCACCAGTGACATTGGATGAGGGCCCAGCCTAATGACCTCACTTCAATGAAATCACCTTTAAAGGCTCTATCTCTGAACACAGCCACATTCTGCGGTCCTAGGACTTCAACATACAAATTTAGGGAGGGGACATAATCAGCCCATAACAGAGGGAGGGGCTACCTAGCAGAGTAGGTGCTCAGGACAGGGCTGGAAGCAGAGGTCTCCCCAGCAGAGCAGACCATAAGCTCTCAGAGGGCAGAGCCAGCCCAAGGCCTCTGCGCCGCTGGCACCCGACTCCACTCCCACGGTTCCTAGTCCTGGGTTTTCCGGGCTGAAGACCTTGAGCCTCGGTCCTCAGCACTGCCTCATCCAGGAGGACTTCAAACCCAGCAGTGGGCCAGCAGGGAGTCCCCCGGCAAAACTCACGTGGGAGAAATAGGAGAGGAAGGGCAGGCTGCACAGTGCTCTGATGAGAGCTCGGGATGAGACCTGATTCTCTGCTCAGACGACGGGGAAGGACAGACCCAAGAACACACAGAATCTTCTCCCCACACAATGAAGCGTTTCTTCCAAAGTCAAGTCGGTTACTCGGCAAGCCTGACAAGTTACGAAGGTGCACCTCGCCCATTAGCAAGGACACACCAACAGAGGCTAGGCAGGTTTAGCAAATTTAAATACAGGACGCCTACTTCACTTTGAATTTCAGATAAACAACAGCAATGTTTTCATACAAGTATGCCCCATGCCGTATTTGGGGCAAACTTACACTCAAAAAAATGATTCACTGTTTATTTGAAATTCAAGTTGACCTGGCATCCTGTGTTCTATCTGGCAGCCCTCCTGCAAAAGAATAGCCCTCCCAGCTTTGCCGACGGCCACTTGGCATCTTCTCAGGAGCCAACTACTCAGAGAGCTGGAGGTCCTGCCCCGGGACGCCCAGGGGAGCAGGTCTTCTCAGGAGGGCTCCACAGCAGGGATAACCTTGGCCCCTCTTCCAGAGCCCCTTCCACTGGCCCGGTGATGCCGGAACATGCTCACCTCACAGGGGAAAGTGGTTAAGCCCACCTCCTTCATACCTGGGAACTCAGCCATAACGGCCAACGCACACCAGGCCTTGCGGTCTGGTTCTCAGACAGCTGTTACCAACACCACTACCACCATCACCAGTGACAACGATATTAACAAGGACACGGGGGAGGCCGAGGGTGACTCAACTGCAGGATGTCAGGAGACCCTGCTGACGTCAGCTCCACCCGGCGTCAAGCCAAGCTTTTGGGAAAATGATGCATCTTTCTTCCGTCAACACTGCCGACGGTTCCTCCAAAGCTCAGTCCCTAAGGTCGGATCGTTCGATCCATCAGGGCACGTGGTTGATTCTAGTTTCAAGACACATCCATCGCGGCCTGCACTCCTCCAGCCCCGCTCTTCAGGTCACTACGTGGCCAGATCCTACACCTGCCCCAGAGCATCTCTTTAAAAGTTGTGTTGGGCCAGGCTACTCTTTGCTGAAAACACCCCAAAGGTTCCCCATCTCACTCCAGTTAAAGCCATGCCCCTCCGACGGCCAGCAAGACCCTCCGTGATCCGCCTCCAGCCCGTCCCTCTGGGACTGCCTGTCCTCCGCACTGTCACCCACTCTCAGCAACTCGGCCTTCCTCCCCTCCAGGCACACCTCCACCTGGGGCCTTACACTGGCCGCTCCCCTGCCTGCCCGGGAAGGATATCCACCTCCCTCACCTTTGCTCCAATCTCACCTTCTCCACGGGGCCTAATCCCGTCCGCCCTACTGAACCGTGCAGCGGACTGCTGTCCCCTGCTCCAGCACCCCCGAGCCCCCAATCCTGTCCACTGCTTCTTTCCTAATGTTTCCATTCTAACACACCATCTGTTCGCCCTGGTTATCGCTAACTGTCTGTCTCCCCCTCAAGAACGTATACCTCACGCAGGCAGGAACCTGTCTTGTTCGCTGACGAATTCCAAGAGCCTAGAACGGTGACTGAAACACAGATGTGCTCAATAAACACTTGTCTACTTCACCGTCCACCGCATGGACACGGGAGACCAGGAACAGGAAAAGGGCCAACACTTCCTGGGCGCCTTTTACATGCAGGCACCATGGAAGGGGCTTTACAAACGCTGGACAGGTCAGGCGGGGTGAGGGGCCTCCAGTTCCCACATGAGAAACCTGCCTCCGAGGGGGTCACTTGGCTACCAAGGCACACGGTTGGGAATTCGGACGAGACGTGAAAGCCCAGGTGATTCCATCATCCCGAGAGGCGTGTGCTGTCTGCCGTCACCTGGGAAGCACCGCTGTCCCTCCCGCCTCGTGCCTGACATTTATCAGCAGGGCAGCCCCGTGCAGACTGTCGGGCAGGGACTGCCACGTCCCCCTTTCGGGAGGCTGTGGGATGTGAGGAAAGGATGCTGGCTTTGGCCCCCGGGTCACAGGCCACCCGCGGCCGTGGGGTGCACACAACGCCCACGAGACGCGGCCCGCGCCCAGCCCGTGGGGCACGTGAACGTCCATGTCCTCGGCATCCGGGAGAAGCTCAGTGACTGCCTGCTGGCACTGAGGTAGTTCGTCTCACAGGGAACTCCTGACCTGGCACGGGGAGGACCTCAGTGCCTGCGGCCTGGGGACAGAAGGGCGAGCAGCAGACCCTTCACAGGCCAAGTTCAAGGGCAGAGAGGGGCCGTGGTGCTGGGAGGGGCTTGTCAGAGCTGAGGGCCTGCCACGGTCAGGCCGGGGAGCTGCCCGGGGTGCCGGGATCCAGCACGAGGTATCTTCTTTCTGAACGTGGGGATGGCAGCCAGAGCAGGGAGGAAAAGAAGTGTATAGAGTTTCCGCTCTCCCCTGACTTCCGGAGGGTTAAAGAAACACGGAAAACACGTCGGCATCAGTAAGTAACCAGGTTTCACACGCTTCCTCATCTTCTGAACAGGATTTCTGCTGCCCGGGCATCTCCCGAACTAGAGGCCTTGGGCATCTGCACGGCTGGCAGTGCCCAGGCAGCAAACACCTGCTGACCCCAGACGAGGCGGGAGAGGCACCTGGACGGAAGTGTGACGTGGAGGGGCCTGGGGAAGGGGGACCAAGGGCCGGAACTGCCTTACAGTGTAAGAGAGCAGGACCCCAGCCACAGAGCTCCTGCCAGGAGTGATGGCTGATAGAAGCAGGGGCGTCTGCCAAACAGAGCATCCAGCCTAAACCTGTGAATTCTCAGACTTGCCCGGTCTTTCCTGAAAAAAGAAATGCTTGTGCCAAACGTCACTCAACATATTCTACGTCCACACTTCTCACAAGCAACGCCGTCCAGACGAACGGATTCTAAAGGAAACCGACACCCACGCGCACACCTGACTGGTCCCCCGAAGGGAGTGAGCCTGGGGAGCCCGTAGAAGCTGCCCACGTGGCCCAGTTCCTCCTCTTCATCCTCAAGAAAGGCCTGGGAAGGGTTCATGGGACAGGCAGAGCAGGGGAAGGGGACACACACTGTCGGAGGACTGGCTAAGGGTCAGACACAGACACTTTACAAACATGTTATGCCTTCCGACGAGGCTGTGAGGACCCACTATGTCCCCATTCTACAGATTAGAAAACTGAGGCTCAGGTTAAATTACTTTGCCAAGTGAATTACCAGAGGCTGGGAAGTCTGAGAACTCAAAAATTTGGCTGGACTCACAGCAGACTTGGGAACTTTGACTCAAAAAGTTCTTTACACTCTCAAGCTTCACCCAACATGAAGCCAGAAGCTGCCCAGGCGTCTGATAAGCTACGGCTGATGCTGGCACACGGGCTGGCCGAAGGTCACGGAACCCGGCCGGGACAAGACCAGAAAACGGGCCACCTTCTCTTGGCTCTGAGGAACTAGTCTTTTAATCTCCACGTAGAAAGCGTGGAAAATAGGTCAAAGTAATTTTAAGCGAGGCTAAAAGTCCAAAACTAAAAGTGTTTTATGACAGCAAGAACAACGTTTAACAGGCCTCAATTATGTAACATTTGGCCCAGCTGAACACCCGTCCCTCCGGCCAAAGGCCACTTCAAGCCACTGCTCACATGGTCATGACTCTGGTGTTCCAGAATGAGGGTCTTCAGGGAGACTCCTGCCCTTAATGGCTTCTTGTCTTCATCCCAGCAACTACCAGACCAAGTCCTTGTTAGAAAGTTAAGGAATGAGAGATTAGGATTGACATACATACACTACCATGTGTAGAATAGCTAGCTAGAGGGAACCTGCTGTATAGCACAGGGTGCTCAGCTCAGTGCTCTGTGATGACCTAGATGGGTGGGATGGGGGGGTGGGAGGGAGGGAGGTCCAAGAGGGAGGGGATATATGTATACATACAGCTGATTCACTTCACTGTACAGCAGAAACTAACACAGCGTTGTAAAGCAATTATATACTCCCCCCCACCAATAAAAGAGAAAGAAATCCCCCCCCCAAAAAAAGAAAGAAAGTTTGAGGAATGGAAGCCCTGAACATGAATCTCATTGGAAAGCCACCCACCTCTCCGCTGTTTCCTCCAAAGCACCCACGTTTGTAGCCGTGGGGATGGCAGAGCAGCACAGGACAGCACGAGCCAACATTCAAGGGCATGCTCACTGCGTGCCAGGCCTCTTCTCGCGGAAAGACCAAGCAGCCGAGTTAGACCCCTGCTTCCAGCACTACTGCTTACGGTATACATCCCTTAACCTCTCAAAGCCTGTTTCATTTGTATAATACTTACCCAAGTGTGCAATAAAATATTTTAAATGCTACCCAATAAACCTTTATTCTTTTCCTTCAGATAGTCTTTGACGTTTCTCTTTGAAAGAACACGGTGACTCCGACACGGCCCTTACCCGTCCCCACCAGGCCCCTCCAGTGCGGAGACCCACAGGCTCCGGGGGGAGGGGAGCCTGCCCCCTCCTTTTCCTGCCTCACGCTGGAGGGACCGCCCTGGAGCCCCAGTTGCAGGAGGCCTGAGGACACCTGTGGACCTGGGAGGACGGTCAGCCTCACCTGTGTGCTCACCTAGATTCCCAGGCTCCACAGGTAGAGAAACAGCTGGAGAACAGGCGAGGCTTCCTGCCCCTGAGCCTGAGAGAACAAGCAGGAGGTCCTGCAGGTGTCAGCCGTGGACGTGTCAGCTGCCTTCTCTCTACCACCCAGGCCCACAAGCCCACAGAGAAAGACAGTCGCCCTTCCAAGGGTCTCACAGCACAGGGAGTATGGTGACTCAGAAGAAACAGAACACTCACTCAGGGAGAGAGAGCTGCTGGCAGATACAGATGCCAACTTGAATTTTAATTAAAATAGTCATAATAGCACTCAAAGAGATGCAACGGCAACACACACGGGGGAAAAAAAGATTTCCTGTAACTATAAAACATGATTTCCCCACTAAACAACTCTTCAGGCAAAGAGAACGAGAAGGTGGTCGCAGATGATCCCTTGAATCACTGACTCAGAAGATTGAGTCCAAGAAATAAAGCAGAAAAGCCCAAGTATGAAGAAATGAAAAGCATAAGGGACAGGCTATGAGACTTTCAAGCTACATCCTGAGACAGAGAGAGAGAAAAGGACAGATGAAGGACAGGCAGTACAGGGCACCCAGCTCTGGACATAAGGGATAAGACAAGGGCCACATGCCAGTTAAGTTTCTAAATCTAAGGATAAAGAAAAAAAAAAAAGACTGTTCTTCAGGCAGAACGAACTCGTACCTAAAAAGGAAACAGAACATGGAGATGGACACGAACTGGCTATGGACGATGTCAGAGCAGCCCGGATGGTGAGAGAACGTCTGGGAACCACGGGACTTGAAAATGGCTCCCCAGGCATCAAAATAAAGGCTCCTCAGCTATCACGATAAAAGGAAAGGTCTTTGAAGACAAGAATTCAGAGTATATACCACTAGGCACCAGGCACCACAGCAGAGGAAAAACAAGGAAGGAAAAGCTCTAACAACAAATAGAACAGAACAAGACTCCATGGAGCAAAGAGGAGAGAAAACTGATGACTAACGAGCTGAACGGTCTTGGCCTTGGCAAGGCTGAAGGCCGATGCCTGCGTCAGTGTCATTTCTGACCCCCTGAAGTAATGGGTGATCGACACCATTTAGTCAGGTAGGTTCTCATCACGCCTAAGCAGTACAGCCATCTCAGGCACAAGGCCCAGGACATGCCATTCAGATTGGTTATTAATATCTGAGTATTCACTTTCACTACAATTAAGCATTCTAGATATAACTCAGGCTGAAAATATAAACTTATAAGCTTTCTATGGTGGAATTCTATAAGTTAAAGTACAAATGTATATTTACTGGTATGAGTAAAATGTTGCAGTAATTAAAGACTGGAATAGCTGACCATTTTATTTAAAAAAAAGTAGTAAGATTAAGAGCTTTCAAATACTTAAATCAAGAAACAGAATGACAGTTAATACAAACATTACACGTACGTAGTCCAGATAACTTTAGAAAAAATATCTGTCCTTCAGAACTGAGTCATAAAATTTCAGTAATGACAGAAGGCAGAAAAACAGTTTAGATTATATCAAAATTATAATCTGTGTAGAATTATTTCAGGCACTAGCTTTCATAAGACTAAAGCAAACAGCCCTTGAGAACTTAATGTAATTTTATAATCATTCAATTTCATTCAGGCTATGAGTATTTCAAGAAAAAGTCCTATTTGTGAATTCTTCACCTAGTGAAGATGAATTAAAATCAGAAAGTCAACTCTGCCAGCTTAAAAATTCAGGAACAGAAAAAAATTCCACAATCATTTATGACAACATCCACAATAAATCACTTTCAATCTATGAAAAATAATAGAGTATGAAGAAAAGAAAGTGTTACAGAATAATTTTGTTTCCATTAGTCAAGTTTTAAAATAACCTTACAAGAGTGCCCTTTAAGAAGACAACGTCTTGTAGTTTTAAGCCTATGGAAACTAACGCTACACTCAAAGTGTCTGTTACCATGAGGGTAATAACTACCATTTTCAGTAGTCAGAAGATGAAGAACTGTTGAATCACCCAAACTATGAATCCTAGTTACGAAGTTCCTCCTGGAAAATGTGATTCTGAAGATCTGTTCCCCTGAATTAATGTGCTCCTTCTGCTCTCTTGCACGTGTGAAGGTTGCAAACACATCCAGAGGCCTCTGAACGCCGAAAGCCTACAGTGCTGAGGGAGTTACCCCCGGTCCTGACTTTCTGGCTGGCCTGCAGAATCCTGGGTCGCCAGGCTGACGTGTCACAAGAGCGTAAGTGTTCTTTACGTGATACGAATCGTCTCCTCGGGAAGAGGCCAAAATCCATGCACATATCCATGCTCGTATACCAAAATTTGAGGTGCAGACAGAAATTCAGAAATGATTTTGTTATCGTGGAAGAAAAACACACTGTTCCACTGCCACGTTCCCAGTTTTTCCTCAAGGGACTGCAGGAGGTAGCAATTGCAGTCGGAAATATTAGAAGTAAAAATTACAAGTGAGGCAACATCTGAAGTTTACTCCTAAAAAATACTCAAAGAATACCTGTAAGCAGTCAACCAAGGTTTAGTTCGTGGGATTTTGCCAATGACATTGCATCACCCCACAGACTGACCAAGTCCTCAAGTCTAGGAGATGAAAAGAAGGTAAGTCTCTACCTTCAAGAGCTACTGTGAGGGAGGAAGGTGCATGGTCACTGGCACACGTCCCTGTGCTGGCAGACACGACCACCTTGCCCCTTCCCTAGCCCAACAGGAGGTGAACACAAGTGTTCACAGGTGCACAGTGGTGCGACTACAGGTACAGGAAAGCCACCGACAGCATGAGAAATGGCTATTCCTGTACTATACTGTCAACCTCTTGAATTTTGACACCTAAAATGTTTAATAAAATATAAATGCTTTTTTAAAAGAACAAAACTTCGGACTGTGTCTTTATCCTAGAAGTTCATTCTACAGTTGGCTTCAGTCCTGCCTCAGGCAAATGTTTAGCCATTTGGACAAAATGGGCAAAAAACGTGAACAAACATTTCTACAATATACAAATATATGAACGGCCAACAAGCACATGAAAAGATGCTCAACATCACTAATCATTAAGGAAATGCAAATCAAAACCACAATGAGATACCACCTCCCACTCATTAGCATGTCTACTACCAAAAAAACAAAACACAGGACTTCCCTGGCGGTCCTGGTGGTGGAGACTTCGCCTTCCAATGCAGGGTGTGTGGGTCTGATCCCTGGTCGGGGAGCTAAGATCCCACATGCCTCACGGCCAAAAAACCAAAACATACAACAGAAGCAATATTGTAACAAATTCAATAAAGACTTTAATAATGGTCCACATTAAAAAAAAATCTAAAAAAAAAGTGATACACTGCTGGCGGCCACCCACTTTGTAAAACATTTTGTCAGTTCCTCAGAAAGTTAAACAGAGAGTTACCATACAACCCAGCAATTCCATTCCTAGCTACATACTCAAGAAAAATGAAAACTATGCCCACACTAAAACTTGTACATGAAGGGTTTGGCTTTATTCATAGTAGCAAAAAAGTGAAAACAGTCCAAATGTTCATCACCTGATGAGTAAACAAAATGTGGTATATACATCAGTTCAATGGAATATTATTCAGTCTTTAAAACGAATGAAATTATGACACATGCAACAACATGGATGAACCTTGGAAACATTATGCTAGTGGTAAGAAACCAGTCACAAATCACCACATACTGTATGATTTCACTTATATGAAACTTCCAGAACAGGCACATCTATAGAGACAGAAAGTAAATTAGCCGTTGCCTAAGGCTCGGGGTGATAGCTAAAGGTTTCTTTTGGGGATGATGAAAATGGTCTAAAACTGACTGTTCACACAATTGGGAATACATTAAGAGCCACTAAATTGTACACATAAAATGGGTAAATTGTATGGCATGTGAATTATATCTCAATAAAGCTCTTATCCCCCAAATGGAAAGAACTTCCATATTTATTGCATAAAAAAAGAATAAACAACTTGATCAAAACACCAAAAACAGGGAAAAGAGTAAGAAAAAAAAGTGAATTAAATAATATGGAAGGAATAAAATCATGCTTGTTTGTCATCATTTTAAGTGTATACAGGGACTTCCCTGGTGGTCCAGTGGTTAAGACTTTGCCTTCCAATGCAGGGGGTGCAAGTTTGATCCCTGGTCAGGGAGCTAAGATCCAACATGTCTTGTGCCCAAAAAACCAAAACGTAAAGAACAGAAGCAATATTGTAAGAAATTCAACAAAGACTTTAAAAATGGTCCGCCTAAAAAAATCTTTAAAAAAATTTTTTAAAAAACTAAATAAAATGGAAAAAAAAAAAACTGTGTACAGGCTGATTTCTCCAACTAAAGAGTCTATCATGTGGGTCAAAAACATATATCCATCTACATGCTGTCTGTGAAACACAAATAGGGGCAATAAGGGGTTGGAAACAATGCACCAGGCAAGGAGATACCTGGCAAATGCAAGGGAGGAGAAAGCAGGAAAGGCAAATTAACAGCCAACAAGCTGGATTTAAAGTTAAAGGTACTAAGCAAGATGAAGAGGGACATTATTACAGGCACACTTAGGTGGGAAGATATAAAAGGTATAAGTACTCACGCACCAAACAACACGGCAGCTAAAGACTCCTAAATATGCAAGCATATGGTAAAAACTCAGCTCTTCAAATGGGAATATCTACTAGACAGAAAAAAGAAAAACAGAGAGGACAGAGAAACAGACAGACACCCTTACTTCCCTCGAATAAAAAATACATTTTTTCTTACCTATGTATGCCACATTTGTAAAGATTAACTAGATATCTGGCAACAAAGAAAACCTTTACAAACCTTTCAAATTAAAGGTTTAAAGGACAGCCCTTTAATCACAATCCAATAAAATCAGAATTAAATAATCAGGTAACAAAAACTCTTAACTACTTAGAAATTAAGAAATATACTCTTAGGTCAAAGAAGAAATCAAAAGGAGGAATGGAAAAAATTTGAAAGCAATGGAAAGGATACCAAAACTTACAGAATACACCAGAAGTTATACTCTAAGGATATTTTTGTGTCAAATGCCTTCAATACTAAAGAGTTTTTAAAATAAAAACCATGCACTCATCTAAACCAATTAGAAAAGGACAGCTCAATAAATCAAGAGAAAGAAGTTATAACAAAGATAAATTTTTAAATTAAAGAAAACGTAACAGGGACAAATAAACTCAAAGCTAATTTTGGGGTTTTTTTGGGGGGGAGGGCCGCACCACACAGCTGGCAGGATCTTAGTTCCCCGACCAGGGCTCGAACCTGGGCCCCTGGCAGTGGAAGCTTGGAGTGCTAACCACTGGACCGCCAGGAAGTCCCTCAAAGCTGATTCTTTTAAAAGACCAATAATACAGAAAAATCTCACATGCCCAATTAAGGGTAAGAGAGAGAAGGTGGGTGATGGGGGGAGAGGAAAAGTGGAGAAAGTGAAGGAAGGAGGGGAAAGAGAGGAGGGGATAGGGGAGAGAGAGGATGTACAAACACAGAATACCAGGGCTGAGAACAGACACATAAAAGCAAGTGCAGATTACGAAAGCAAATCCAAAAGAACCATTTTGCAAAACTGCATGGAATTTTACATTAACAAATTTGAAAACCTAGAATAGATGATTTCCTAGGAAAACATAAATCATCAAAATGATTCAAGACATGGAAAATTCAGAAGTACTGGGACCAGACAGGTTCACAGCTGAGCTGTATCTAACGCATAATTCCACCGCTGAATGGCAACAGGCAATTAAACAATAATAAGCCAATTCATTTTATGAAGCTGAGCATTATTTTAATACTCAGACCTGAGAGAGATGAGTCGGGGGGGGGGAACAATGAACAAATCTGGCTTAGGATGGATTAGCTACAGAAACACTAATACCAGCAAACGACGGAATTAAGCCATCTATCAAAGAGACCAACTTGGATATATTCCAGGAAAGTAAGGGAATCTCAATACCAGGAAATCAGTGAAATCTACTTCGTCCATAAATTAAATGTGAATAAAAAATAGGACCACAGCGATAAATGCACTTTGATAAAAATAAAGGCATTTGCTAAAAGTTTGGCAGTCATTCCTTATAAAAATAAACTAAGCTAGGAATAGAAGGAAGTTTCTGATGAAGTATTCTTGAATGAGAAGAGCATAATACAAAGTATACAAAGTGAGTCTGTATTTGTCAAACAGTGACCCCAAAACCCCTACACATGATGTATATGCACAAATGTGTTTGCGAATGAGCAACAAGTGGTCAACACAGACGACAGGGAGGCAGGCAGTGAGGAGAATTCTAACAAGAAAGGGTGAAACAGGACTGCAGTTAAACCCCATGTATGATATTAATGCATGTAAATAAAATTAGACAGTTCATGTGTATAATTTTTAAAAGACTGCACGGTATGAAAACTACCAAGAAAAGAAGTTTTCCTTTTCATTTTAACTCCACAACCATCACTGACTTTTTTTTTTTATTCCCAGTAACAAGTTTAGGGGAAGATGATCTGTTGTCAGTATCACCTTTAGCTGGACTCCTTAACGGAAACGGGAATCGGCTGCAGGTCAGAACGTAGGCACAGCTGTGATCCTCCTATGCAGAGCGATCCCGCGTGCCCAGCTCCTGATATCCCATCCCGGGGGAGACACTCTGGAGCCAGTGAGAAGCAGGTATCTGAGCAAACCATCCTTGGCTTCCCTTGGTGCCGTGCGCCGGTCACATTTACGGATCTACAGAAGTGCTGGTCCTGGCAGCTCCCACAGCACCAGGATGCCCTTCTTACGACAGCACCCACCATACGGGTCACAAGTCTTGGAGCACTTCCTGTCTTCAGGGCTGGGCACCATGCTTTCCTTATCCATTTCTCAAGCCCCAGCTGCTGACACAGTGCCTGGCCCATCACAGGCCACATGAATGAAGTGTATTCAAAAGAAGAGATGACGTCTGAACTCAAGAGCTTTTCTTTTGGGGGCCGTTTAACTTTAGCTTTCCAGGCAGCTGTACTTAAACGTTTTCCGGCCCTGCTGCCAATGACCTGCTGGGGTGAAAGAATGTTGGCACACCCCAGGGGGCACATGGCTTTGGCTGGTCCTTTGGCAGCAGGGACACTGGGAATTGCTCTTAGGAGCCCAGCAAGACAGTGGGGAGGGTACTTCACCGAGTGCCTCCTCTGTCAGACCACATAGGATCTCGTTGGGTGCCTGGAGCTGCCCTGCAGGAGGCCGCTTTGGATGCTGAGCTGGGAAAGGTCCCCCTCCCTCCCAACAAAGCATCTCACGCGGAGTCTGGGCTGTACCCTGGCAGCTGGCCACTCCAGCTTCCCTGATGGAATCTGCCATCTCCCTGAACTTAGCGTCATCTTTTCAAAATCTTTCTATTTCTTCTCTGCCAAACTTCTTGAAGACAATGAGTCTATAAACGTGTGATACACGCTGTGAATTTACACTTGCTGATTTTTACCTAAAATTCACCTCTTCCAATCTTAAACGCCTTCTCACTGGAGTTATCGCCAATTTCCAATTATGTAATTTTCTAGATTCCACTGGAATTCTGAATGCATGTCCCCTCAGGTGAAATACCTGTGGTCCAGTTTCTCAGCTAGCCAAGGAAGCCTGACTGGGAATTCTGCTGAAATACAATAGTGCTAAGAGCAAACCAAATGGAACATTTTTATGTACCTCAAACGCTGGGGCCCAAGGAAAGCAAGCATCATTACAGGCAGATGAGGAAGAAGGGGTAGATTTTTTCAAATGTGAATTCTAAAGTGAAGGTCTACTCACTCACGGAACCTCGGCGTCTTTACTCAGCACACCCCACTGACACAGCAGGGGTCCCAGGGAAGCTTCTTGAAGATACTACTGATTCTCCACTTCCCCAAATGTAGAAGGAGCTCACATAAGCAAGCCCTTCATTAACCACTCTCTAAATGATTCCACTTGTTTCTATTTTTTTCTTCCCAGAAAATTATCCTTTATCCCAATCCCTTATATTCTCTTTGTAACTCTGTTTTCCAAACTTGAGAAAACAGGTCTCCTCCCTCTCTGGTTCTTCTAAAGTAATTAAATTGTTAATCACCTTTGCCACGTAAGCTTTCTGGTGGCTCTGAGACAACAATATTGCATTCACCTACTGGTTTCCTCTCCACCATGGGAAAGAGGATGGGGCCCAGCAGAGCCGAGGACACTAACTGCTTCTCACCGATGTCTACCATCTGCCCGTGGAGTCTCTCTCCCCATCCAGCCTGGGTTCCACCAGATGAAGGCCCTCGACAGATGGGAGAGGGAACCTGAAGCACCTCCCAGGGTGCCACGCGACCGAGGGCTGCCAGAGAGGGTGGGAGGCCAGCTGGGTGGGTTCTGGGGCCTCTCCCTCCGGCTTCCAAGAGAGCCTCCTGGTTTTGTCCTGAGGTTTCCGGTTGCTAAAAAGTTTTGAAAACCTTCTAAGTAGCACAATAGCCATCCATTTTGGCCACATAGGAAACAAGTAGTTTAAAGGAATGAGAATCAGCTACCTGGAACGAAGCACCAGCTCTGTGCTTTCCCGCATGTCTTTACTGATTCTCGGTGCGGAGCTCCACTGGGTCCCCTGCCCGAGACTGCAGGGCGAGCACGCAGCAGAGCCCAGGCCCTTTACCCTGGGCATGCTCGCTCCCACCAGAAACCAACCCCCAAGCCCCTTTCAAACCCTCTACCACTTCAAAACATCAACGTGCAATGAATAACTGCGTCTAGAATACTCCGTGCACGTTGCTTACCTGCGTCATCTCACCTGTTCCAAAGTTACAATGGGAACTTCACGGAGAGAATGCAAATAATTCATTTTTTTTCTCTAGGCTTTTTTTCCCACCGTCTCCCCTCGTGAATCCTGTACAGATGATCAGCGAGAGCCCTGCTGGTCGGAATGCGCTTCCCCCACCCGTCTCTGTTCTTCAACATCTGCGCGAATAGGACTCTGCTGGCTCCTGTAAAACCCGCCCTCCACCGCATGCCCCTGCCAAGAGGGAAGTTCATTTCTTCATAAATTTAGTCCATGACAGATATGACTGGTCCACAGGTGGCTGTGCTCCAAATGCTGATTCAGACACAAGGTTCTCTCATCTGCTGGCCCCAGCATCTCTGACGTGTGGCCCAGAGGAGCCTTCCTCCTGGTCAGGCCCAAGCATGGGGTCCACACTTTGCCTCATCTTCCATTGCCCAGAACCCAGGCATCGGCCCTTCTCGCTGCACGGGGTGGGGTGGGGGGGCGTTGGAAAATTAAGTGCAGCCAAAGCCTGGGATGAGAGTCAATGGGTGAGACAGATTTGGAGAATGACAATGGTCTTCAACTCAGAGCCCCCTGCAAGGGACTTATTTTTAATTAGTTGATCTGACCGGCATATACCATGGTTCACATTCATGCTTAAGTATGATGCTTACTTGTACCCTAATCAAAGGGACCAGTCCATACTATGTCACTTAACCTCTCTGTGACTCAGTTTCCTCATGTTGAAATAGGAAAAATAGGGCTTCCCTGGTGGCGCAGTGGTTGAGAGTCCGCCTGCCGATGCAGGGGACACGGGTTCGTGCCCCGGTCTGGGAGGATCCCACATGCCACGGAGCGGCTTGTCCCGTGAGCCATGGCCGCTGAGCCTATGCGTCCGGAGCCTGTGCTCCGCAACGGGAGAGACCACAACAGTGAGAGGCCCTTGTACCACAAAAAAAATAAAAATAAAAAATAAAATAAAGGAAAAATAATAGTCCTGACCTCACAGGGTTGTTATGAGGATTACATAGGTTAGAAAGTGCTCAGGACGCTATCTGGCACACAGTAAGTGATACACAGGCGTTTGTTAAACAATTAAGCTGTACAAGGAGCTGGTTCCCTGCAAATTCCTAACACAGTCCTGTCTTGGAGGTCTCCAGCTACTAGAAAGTGGGCAGGTTGTAGAAGCCCAGGGCTGGAGTGTTCCCCAGAGGCCAACGAGTTCAGTCTTCCATCCAGGATGGAAATCCCTGTTAAACACATCCTAGACTTGCTTCAGTGCCTTCCTGGGAAGGAACTCATTCCCCATCCACGCTTCCACAATTTAGATGTTAAAAACGCACAGGTCCTTGTAAACATTTATTCACCGACACCAATTCCCACCCCCATTTAAAAAATCTACTTCCGCATCCATCCAGTCTTTTGTTCATTCATTCATCCAACAGAACTTGAGGAATTACCATGTTCTAACCATGACCAAGACATCCAAGATCTCAGCCCTGGGAAGGAGTTAGCTTATATGGGTGCTAAAAGGGACCAGAGGGAAGACAGTGATTTTAGGTTCTTGGAGGCAGTGACATTTGAACCAAGACCACCATTTGAACCAAGACCACCAAGACCACAAGCAAGGGCTGCTATTCGAGTATTGGGAAGAACATTCCAGGTGAAGGTCTGGCAGGCACAAAGGCTCTGAGATGGACAGGTCACGTGGCGAGAGAGTGCTGTAGGACAGGTACCCAAAGGAACGTGGGACAGGAAGGCTAGCAGGCCCTGCGAAGGACTTGGGAATTCCCTTTGGCTTGAAGTTGAAGCCACTGAAAGGTTTTAAGCAGAGAAGTGAGTGGATGAGCTCCGGTTTGTAAAGATCACTCTTCTTCCATAGCCAATGGGAAGAGAGATAGAAGCAGGGGGCGGGGCATCAACAAAACTGGAATCTGGGAATCCCAGCAGATGAAGGCTCCAATGCCTTGACCAATGAGTGATGTTGCCTTGGTTAAAGTTGGAAGCAATGGCAAGGATATAAGAAGAGAAAGAATTTGTGGTTCTAATTGTTTTAATAAACTGATTTATTAAATACACACCTAATATTTAGTATGCATTTAATAAATCAAAAAAAGTATGGCCAGACAGTCATACTTCTGTAGTAATTCTTCCTGGAATTCACAAGCAAGGGGAAGAAAGTTCTTTATACCATGTGCCAATCCAGGCAGAGCGGCCCTTTACGTTACAGGATATTTTAGGTATCCTATTGTTCTTGTAGCATGACATTCTCCCCCTCACCCTAAGTTAATATTGATACTATACATCCTTTGGCCATAAAGGTTTTACCACACTGACTCTGGCTGTCATTCATATCCCCTCTTCCTTCCTTAAAGAAAAACCCCCAGTGCCTCTCCATGGATTCCACCCTCTCTAAGCACTTATTTCTCGCCAAACCTGCCAAATTCCCCTCACTGGGGGATCCAGCATTTGCTGGGTAAATCCGTACCCATGCCTGGACTTCAACTTCAGATTCCAGCTACAGTTTTCTTGCAATGGTAACAATGACAAACATCAAATTTCAAGCCATTTTCACTAAGGCCTCAAGTAAAGATGCTCAGCTCAAGGGAGAGTGGGGCTGCCCATAGGCAAAGATGGCATAGCTTCTTTCCACCTTCCGCCCCAGCCTTTGCCTAAGTTGCTCCCTTGTTTGAGATGCCTTTTTCCTTCCTTTTCACCTGATTCATTTTTATTCCTCAAGATGCAGCTTCGGGGCCACCTCTGCCAGAGGATTAGGTGCAACCCAGCTGGATCAGGTGAGGTACCTCTGGAATCCCGTCTAAATGCAGGTTTACTTTGATCACAGACTCTTACCTCTTTTTCTTCGCTTTGTCTCTCCTACTGGACCCCAGGAGACATGCCTTACTTACCCCAGCAGGGTTCAACATGCTTGCTTAATGAATACATGGCGCATCTCACACACCACTGGCGCATGTATAAACGGAAAACCATTTGGTAGTATCTACTGCAGGCAGTGGTTCTCCGCTGCAGATGACTTTGCTCCCCAAGGGATACTTGGTAGTGCCCGGAGAGAAGTTTGTTTGTCACGACTAGAGGAAGGCATGCTGTTGGCTTTCAGCGGGCAGAGGCCAGGAGGGCTGCTGAGTATCCTTCAACGCACACGACAGCCTCTGCGACAAAGGATCCCCCCGGCCCATGGTGTCTACGGCGCCAAGGCTGAAACGACACACCTGTTCTATGACCCAGAGATCCTACTCCTAGGTATATACGCCCCAGGGAAATTATGTATATGTCTATCAAAAACATGCTCAAGAATATTGGTAGCTTTATTCATAAAAGCCTGAAAACAGTCCAAAAGTCCACTGATAGGATAATAGATAACAAACTGTAGTATTTATACAATGGAATGCTACAAGGCGAAATAAAAAAGACTGTAAAAATAAGACTTGGATATGGGCTTCTCTGGTGGCGCAGTGGTTGAGAGTCCGCCTGCCGATGCAGGGGACACGGGTTCGTGCCCCGGTCCGGGAAGATCCCACATGCCGCGGAGCGGCTGGGCCCGTGAGCCATGGCCGCTGAGCCTGCGCGTCCAGAGCCTGTGCTCCGCAACGGGAGAGGCCACAACAGTGAGAGGCCTGCGGTACCGCAATAAAAAAAGTACTAGGTACTGACTGGGAAGGGGCTGGAGGGACTCTACCTTCACCTGGAGAGCTGCAGGGCTGTGCTGCACACGGTGACTCGCGTGCTGTGTGTGTCACACCTCAGTAAGCTTTATTACAGGGAACACCCTCTCAGGGCCACACTACCAGCAGGAATCACATGTTGGTTTGCTGCCTTAGAAGCCAGACTTTCTAATGGACTTTCTGGTACACTGCTGGCCAGGATGTAAGTAGCTGCGTTTCCAGAATGCTATTTCACAAGAGAGATCAAAAATGTTAAAATGTACAAAATCCTTATTCAACTCTGCTTTGATCATTTTATGCTAAGGAATATATTAAAGATGAGCACACAAACTTAAACTTCAAGAATATTTATCACAGCAGAATAAATATAAATAAATATATGTAAACAGGGAGGGGGGCAATGAACCCAAAGCCCACCCAAAGGGAACTGGTTCATTAAAACGACACTTTAAAATTGAAATGGAAAAGGTTTACGATATATTAATTAGAACTAAAAAGCAGGTCACCGATAATATGTAACCTAAGATTTATGAAGGGTACACTCAATGAGTTAACTGTGATTATCTCTGAGTAACGGGAGATTATGGGATTTTTTAAAATTTTACCGTTTTTCTTCTTGGTTTTTTTCCTAAAATGAACATATATTACTTGTTAATAAGAAAAAAATATACTCACAGCTCTTAAAAATAAAGGTGAGTGTTACACTGTAAAACTGAGTACTAGACCACACTAAACTCCCAGGGTGCTGGTGTATTCAAAGCCCTGCTCCCCGCAGAGGAGCTCTGACCTCCCATTACCATGGCTCAGGGGAGCAGGGATTAAATCAGAAGCTAGATAAAATCCTAGGTCTTCTGTTTCAGTCCTGGACTGTGGGACTGAAATCCCACTGAAATACACAAATCCATACCTGCATTAAGCCTCACAGGACTATATATGTTTCCAGAAAAGGGAACGGCAAATCCACGTATAAACGTGAAAACCAATATAAATATTTTTGACTGGAAAGAATTCTAGGTGAAAAACAAACACACAAACAAAAAAAACCCAACCCACTACCTTTCCTGGATTATCAAGTCTGAGCAGTTAGACGGTGGTGATCACTTAACCAAGGTAATCTCGTTACCCCCAGACTCTGGCAGAAAAGCCCCATCTGTCTTTCTCTGTGAAGTGGAGAAGAGAACTCCCACACAGAGTACCTGTGCCGATTCAGTGCGATAATGCATGAAAAAGCAAGTTACAGATGCAAACTGTAGGTTATTATACTCCTCATGAGCTCAAGTTTCCCCACCACAGGAGAAGACTCCTAGGAAGAGAGCAAAACACCTCTCCCAGGAAGCTCCCTTCTCGGAAAGCTGCCTGGCTGCGCACGCGCTTGAGTATTAGGTAGCACTGCATGCGATTTATCTCATAGCTCACCATGATCTGAGCTCCCCCCGGAGCCACAGAGCTAAAGGTGGGAGCAGCTGCTTACCTGACACCAGAGGGGCCCAGGATCTTAGCTGACAAATCCCACTACGGTAGAAGGTCTCGGTTTAATTCTGGTTTTAAGAGAAAGGTGCTTCTCTTCTTCCTTGTTAGTCAAAAAGACTCTAAACCAAATAAACCAACAACAAACTCTAAAGATAAAACATTTCACAGTGTTAATTATCAACGCCATACGTCCCCCCCCCAGCTTCTCAAGGTCACACCTCCCCACTGCATGATGACAGAGGGTGGCTGACATGGGCCATGGGAAGACAACTCCTGTGAAGTCCACGCTCTCATGGAAAGAGTAAATAGCTCAGGTCCCAGCCTCCCACGACAAAGGACCCACAAAGCCAAACAGAAGAGGCCCCCGAGCATCTGTCAATCTGCCTGTTCCTTTGCCTCCTCAGAAAGAACGAATCACAAGACTGCTCAGAAAGGGCAGGAGCTCCCAAAGCAGCTGAATTTCATGCTGTTTCCAAAGAGTACGCTTGCATGGTTATTTGCACGGTGGGCAGACGAGGCTGACAGCTTGAGGGGGCTATTTTAGGGGGATACCCTGCGAGTCTGGTTAGAAGACAGTCCTGGGCCCTGAGCTCCCAGCAACCACTTTCTGCCTCCAGGCAGACCCCTCCACCCACCAGGGGTTAAAATGACCCACACAGGGTCTCTGTACTTAAACCATCCCAAGAGGACCCAGCGGGAGGAGAGAGAAGGGAAGGGGGTGTGAGAGAGAGGACCTCCCCACCCATAAGTGCACTTCTGGAGAGCCTCCCTAAGTGCACTTAGGGAGCTAAATACACTGAAAAAAACAGAACGAAGAGGCTGAGAAGACAACCTTAACCACAGAAATGCTTCCTCCTCCCTCCCCTCCTCCGGGGCATCCAATGTCTCCCTACTGTGTACTCTCCCTCCCACGCCCGGCCAAAAGCAGCTCTGAATGCAGATCAAAGGCGGCTCTGAAGGCAGATCAAAGGCACAGTGGTGCCCAGCGTCTCTCTCCTACACAGGGACTCTCTGAAAAGGGTTCCAGGTCATCAAGAGGGCTCGCAGACAGCGGTCATAACCTCTTTCTGATAGAAGAAACCAGGCTCAGCACAAGCGATAACGCATTTTCACTTAAGACAGTCACATGCATACACGCCTATTTCCATACAGACGCCTACGTGGTTTTTCACAGCAGGAGGCAGGCAGGAAGCCTGTTCCATGAGTCTAGAATCCTTTGCTTTCCTCATCTGATTCTAGCAGCAACAGCAATTTCCATTAGGGGTTTTCTTTGATGAGGGCTGATTACAGGTCAAAATGCCACCCTCTGGCTTGGTCTCCTTCCCACCGTACCAGCCCAGTGAGATCCATCAACAAACTGGGAAACAAAGATGGAGGGAGGTGCAGGCTGCGTTCCTTAAAAGTGGGGAGCACACTCTGGCTGGAGCGTCTGAGCTACTGGACTTGGTAAACTTTGCAGGCTGACCCTTCTTTGCTCAGGGCATCCAGGATGCAGCTCTCATGCCTCTTAACACACCTCTCTCTCCGCACCGGTAAGGCACAAGGATTTTCTCTCACCAGCAGCGTATTTCTGCACCTATTTTCAGCCCCCGTAAACCCTATTCCATTGTTTCAGGGGACCTGAATTCTTACTTAATAAACCATCAATGTCATCCCTCCACCGCTACCCCAAATTCCCTCAGGGAGAAGGCGCTGCAAGGAAGAAGAAACTTCTTAACTAGGGCTGTGCTCCTACACAAAATAGGAAAGCAAAAATAGGTATAAATATACCATCAAATAACCACTAAGGTCTTTGCTTATAGTGCTTGACTGCGATTCTCAGGTCCAGGTGTGAACTCAGTGGACATGTGAAGGAAGCAGAACTTGAACCTAACGCCAACTGACACACGATGCTGCTCTTCCTGACCGTTTGTGCTGCAGTGGCTAAACTGCTCTGCTGCAGAACTTCTCCCATTTATAGGTTACTAAGAAACATAATATTGCTTTAAAATTTCAGTGTGTTCAGCCTCCTCAAACCAGCATACTCATGAATCTTATTCATAACCAGGCTGAACCCAACACAATTTCCCTGTTTTCTCCTGAGACAGTGGAAACGCCGCATCCTCCCAAGCAGACACGCATCACAAGTGTTCCAAGATCAAAAACTGGATCACAGACACTCACTGCATAAAGCCTGCCAAGCCAGGGCTCTGGGTAGGTACAAATTCTTAAGAGCCGATATGAAAAACAGCTGTCTGGGGCTGGAAGACTTTATGACGTTCTGGAAAATATGGGGGGGGGGTGAAAGGATTTATACAGAGTGATGTGACTGAAAACTCCCACACTCTTAATCAAAGCCCAAATAAGAACCTGCTTTTAAATGTACCTACCTCCAACACTGCACAGCTAACCTGGACTCTGGAGGCCCAGCTGTAGCTTAGCATATCCACACTGCAGCCTGACTGCTGGAGGCTTGCAGACCACTCCTTGCTGAGAGTCCAGCCAGCCCTGGCAGCAGGCTGCAGCCTGATGTCCTGATCTGAGTCCAGCCACCAGCCAGGGGTCCCTTGGTCCTGTCCTCCTATGGGCTGTGTTCCCGACCAGTCAAACAATAATCGGGGAGAGCCGCGGGGAGAGCCACAGGGTAAGCCGCAGCTCACCCAGCATCATGCCCACTGCGGCCACTCCCTGGTCGTCAGCATCACCGGCTGCTTGCCATTCCACCCATGAAAACAGTGTGCAGAAACCAGGGGCTGCCACGGAAGGCGGCGCAGAGCAAGGAACAAAAGCATCAGAGGACAAGTGCAAATGGCTGGCCTCCAGCTCCGGGAGAGAGCAGAGGCTACCGAGTATCCGCGGGGAAAGTGGAGATATTTTAAAACCACCTCCCAAGAAAGGAGGCAGCAAAGAGGACCTCAAGCAGCCAGAGCTGCCAGCCCTTCTCCAGGTATCAGGGGCTGGTCTATGACCGTAACAGTAAGCAGGACACACGTGAAAGTGCCTTCCGGTGCAAAAGCATACGCCTTGATGCTGCCCAACTGGTCCTTTCACTCTTCCCTGTTTTTCGCAAGAGATTCTCAACGGCACGGACACGGAAAGTTTCTCAGATTAACTGCAGAAAACTAAAGCCCAGTGAAGACGCCATGCGTGGCCTCTCAGCCCTCCCAGGGCCTCGCTCCAACCGCTGCCTGCCCCACCCCTGGCGCCCGGGTAAGGCTTGCTCTGGGGCCAGCAACGCAAAATGACTCCCCCGGCCCAAGACACGCCAGGTTTTCAGGATCCCCTCAACTAGGAGAACCTAACTCTGACCCACCCCCCAGGGGCGAGTGGCTTCTGGTGCAGGACGCGGGGACACTCCCAGCACGTGAGGGTACACTCCCCCGTGCTGCCGCGGCCTCGCCTCATCCTGTCCACCCACGAGGAACTCGGCGGAGCCCCGGCACGCTGCCGCAGCCTCGTGTGTTTCCTGAAACGCACAGCTGCCACCCGCAAGCCGACCCGTGGAGCGTCGGGAATTCTCGCGCCCCCGCCCCCGGGCCGCGCCTTACCGCCGGTGCCCTCGAAGCGCGGGGCCGGGCGGTCCCGCAGCGTGGCGCTCCAGCCCGCGCCAGCCTCGTCCTCCTCCGACTCCTGCGCGGCGACGGCGGGGGCGCCGGGGCCCCGCGCGGGGCCGGGGCGCTCGGCTTCGTCGTCCGAGGATCCGGCCGAGGAGGAGCGCGAGGCGGCCGACGTGCTGTAGAAGGGGTTCCCGCTGCTGTCCGGGCCCGACTCGCCGAACACGTCGTCCGAGATGTGCAGGCTCTCGTAGCGCGCGCGGGCCGCCTCGAGCAGCGCCGGCGCCCTCCTCCGCGCGCCCCCGCCGCCCTCGGCCATGGCCCCGGCCGCCGCCCGCGCGCCGGCCCCCCACAGCGCCTCCCAGCCGCACGCGCCGGGCCCCGGGCCCGCGCCGCGGCCCGCCGTCCCCCACCAGCGCAGCCCGCAGCACAGCGCCCGCCGCCCCGCGCCCGGCCGGCCCGCCGTCTTGGCCGCCTCGGGCCCAGCGCCCGGGGAAGCGCCTCGGAGCTCGGGCGCCGCGGGCTGCGGGCCGCGGCGGGAAGCAGAGGTTGCGGCCCGGACCAGGCGCCGCCGCTCCCGTCGCCGCTGCGTCTCCTCTGCGCCCGCCGCTTCGCCGCGCGCCCTACCCGCAGCGGCTACCCGCGCTCCCCGGCCAACCTTCCCGGGCGCGAGCCGCCAGAGGCGGGCCCCGCCTCCTCGCGCCTCCAGCCTGCCGGCCAATGGGGAGCCAGACCCGGGCCGGGCGAGAAGGACTGGGCGGGCCCTGCGCCGGGAACGCCCCTCCGTCCGCCCCACCGGGGCGGGGCGAGGCGAGCGGGCGAGGCGAGGGGCCGGGGAGGCGGGCAGGGGGCGGGCAGGAGGCGGGCGGCGGCTCCGGCCAGTCCCCTCGCCTGTCGGGACGCGCCGCCCGGGACGGCCACCGCAGGCCCTTCGCTGCCCCTGGGGGAAAAGGGAGGAACCAAGTGGGCCTCCCTGAGGAGGACGCAGTGTGCTCTTCCGCCGCCCGAGCCCGCTGAGGGTGTGCGGACCCTCCGCGCTCACGTTCCCTTCCGCAGTAGGCGCCCTGCACCGGGCGCCGGGGAGCTGTCCGCCCCGGTGGTTCTGAATCAGGCGCTGCGGAAACGCTCCAGGTAGGCGGAGGGTCACAATTCCCCGGCTGCTTCTGCGCTGCTGCTGCCCGTGGGTCACGGCGGGCTGCGCCGCTTGCTCCTATAAATACAAGGGCTGTCCGGCTTCCGGGAACCTTGCTGCGATTAGGAGCCGGCCCCGCCGGTCCATTTCTGGGGTCAGTCTCCCTTCGTACCCCTGTAATTTGAGGGTGGCGGCATCGGCAGTTAGGTAGATAGTCATTCGTCATCGTCTTTGACGTTTGACATCTTTTAAATTCAACATATTCACTACCACCAAAATATTGATTACTCTAACACCGCTATTTCAGTATCTCCTTCCCTCAGACATTTGACACACTCGTCTGTTAAAATATAGCACAATCACCCGGGCTTCAGGGCTCTGATAAATAGAACAGAAAGGTTCCAACTGCCCCTCTTCCATGGACAGGAGTGTGTGGCGGTCATCCTGTTGATGGTGGTACATAGGATCCGTCTGTCTTGTCTTCTTGCGCCCCCTCTCCCTCCCACAAATACTGCAATAAGTCACACTGATGTTAATTGGGTCATAAAGTCACTATCACTCTGAAATAAAATAAATCCACAGCAATGTGAGGGCTTACAAATCCTACCGGGTATTAGCTAAATAATTACACAAAATGGAAAGGCATGTTGCTATTTCTAAGCAGGCATTAAGGATAAAGATGTGGGGACCATGAGGTCAGTTCTGTCAGGCAGGCAATTTCTGTTCCTGACCTCTCTTCCCAGCCCCCATGTTTCCTCCTCCCAAACCAGAGCCACTGTACAGGCAGAACTTCATGAAAATCACCGAAAGACAACATATAAGAAGGAAGGGATTCACATAACATGGCTTGCTTTATGGATTGACTGACAAATGAGAAGTGTTTGCAAAGCATTTCAACTCCCTTGGAAGAATTATGCCACAGAAAAGAACTGATTTCCAACCTATCTATATACTGTGCCAACCAGCCAAAGAGTTTGAAGAGGGTATGTACAGGTCCTCAGGCTTACCACAAAGGGTCATGTGAAGCACAGACCGCAGATGCAAGGAGCAAAATAAGACTCCATACCTCGAGTACAAATCCTGCAATTAGAAATTGTGTAAGACTCCTATGAGATTTCATGTTATCTATTAAAAATAATTGAATAGGATCCAGAGGGGTGGATTCTATGGGAAAGAATTCCTCCTTCTCTTCTTCAGGTAGCCAATGAAAGAGTCAGCAGCTAAGGCAAGTGTGTGTTTTTAAAACAATGGATTGCTTTGCTACCCCTAGGAAGCACAGAACAGAGCAGTGAGAGTCACATGGATGGACACAGCCTTCCACTGTCCTTAATTTGCATTTGTATGGTACTAATCCCAAGGAAATGCCGGGCCTTTGTGCATTCCTGACCTCAAAGTGCTTGTAGCTCACACAGCATGTAACAGTGGGAAGAGGATTATTTGGTCACAAAAGACCAAATTTCCAAATCAAATTGTTACCCCAAAGCTTGTCAAATAAAAATTAGATGACTAGTCCTGTTTAGAATCAATGTTTAGCATGTTACTTTGTTTAACCCAGTAAAGTAAAAACCTAGAAAAGTAAAAATATTCCAACCTTTAAAGACAGTGGCTGCTTCTCATCGTGGAGGGAAGAGAGGAAAGGAAGAAAACAATTGGAAAACAAAAGGCAAAAAAACTTTCCCATCTGCCTGGCAACTTCCTACCTGAAGCTACCATGATGATTCTACATCATTAACTTTTATAAGTAACATATTTGTGAGGATAATTACAGAACCAATGTGACACTAAGATCTTTTAATTTTGAGTCATTTGAAAACATCTTCCAAATAATATAACTTTGTAATATAATTAAGTAATTGTAGGTTAATATTGAGCTTTTGGTTTATAGTCTTCTCAAAGAGCTCCAGGTAGCAAAAGCAGTTCATTTGTGTAGGAGATTCCTTAGGTTTTGTTAAACCAGGGGTTCGTACTTTTATGTACCTGGGGCCAGTGGCCGTATTTCATCGAGTCTAGGCCTCCTTTCGTGGTATAGTACACTTTTGTTGTACGTATCACCACGAAAGAAAAAATGCTACCATTTAAGCTATGATACAGTGTTTTATTTTCCCTAATAATTTAAATTTAAGCATATCAAAAACACCTCTTTGATAATTATTTATAGTATCAAATCTAAATACAGATACAGATTTTTATCATGTAGCACTCTAATGAGCACATAAAAATAGGTTAAAATAATTGGTTAGCATTTTCCTAAAACTTCATCTCACTAGTCTTATTTACTTTCTCACTGAGAGTTTTCAATGCCCAGGTTTTCCCCACGGGTATGTTCCTCTGAGCCACCCACTCAGACAGCCACCCAGACAGAGCCTCTGTCACACCACACTTCTTATAGAAGTGCCTTGAGGTCATCCAAGTTGCTGCCCTCTGTTCTGCATGGCTTAATGCTGGTATTTGTTTGTTTGTCTTATCCAAGGTTTTCATACAATAACCAGCTTTATTTTCCTTCTTTAATTGGTCATCAAAAGGTCCTCAGCCTCAAGTACCGAGGGGAATAGACAGCCAGGCATGCCCTGGAATCGTAACCTTGCTGACACAGGCTCAGGCTACGTAGGAATTCCCACTTGCCCACCACCAACTACAAGACGATTCCTGATGTTTGAGATGTGAAATGTGAGAGAGAGAGAGAGAGAGAAAAAAGTGGGTATCTTAGAATGATAAAATATGGTGTATATTTCTTCCTGTCGGTACTTTTACAATTTTTATTTTGCAAATGGCCAAGCTGCTGCAGGGAATGGAAACGCACCAGAGACTGGCCTGGCCAGCCCCACACTTCACAGGCCAAGTCAGGCTTGGGCAGTCTGTGTGTTGCTGGGTCACCGTGGGCAGGGAAGGCAGAGATAGAGTCGGGGCAGCTGCTGCCTCTCCCCACATTGCGTTCATCACCCAAAAGGAGGGGGCTGGAGCTGAAAAGGAGCTCCTGGAACCGACAGGAAAGAAGAGACACAGCTGCTGAACCATGGCCAGTATGTGGGGGGCAGGAGGTTGAAGGCCAGTGTACGTGGCAAGATGTGACTTTTGGGGTCATATCTGACATAGGGACCTAAGGATTAACCTTGCTCAAAATGATTTTATATGAAGAATTTATCTAGGAGTCAACCCAAAGAGGCAGAGAAAGAATGATACAGGGTAACACGATAGGAAACTATGGGGAAAAAATCCCTTTCTGGGATTGAGATGCCCTGACATTTCCATTGCTTGCTTGCTTGATTGACTGATTGATTCATTCATTCACTAATTCATCAAAAATGTACTGAGTACCTACTATGGACCAAGCCCTCTTCTAAGCACTGAGAATAAATCAGAAAAAAAAAAATCTGTTTTTATAGCACTTACATTCAAGTAGAGGGGGAGAAGAGAAACAAATAAACAAATAAATATGTAATACATCAGTTGTTGATAAGGGGTAAAAAGTAGAGGGACAGAGATCATGGTGATTGTGGTGGTGGTGATAATGGTGTGTGTGTGTGTGTGTGTGTGTGTGTGTGTGGTGGTAGACGTTGATCTGGTAGAAGACACTGGGGCATATCCTTGAGAGAGCAAGTCCCGTGCATTCAGGAAAAGGACACAAGTGCGAAGTCCCCGAGGTGGGCGCACACTAGCTGTACTCAGTGAGCACTAAGGAGGCTGGTGCCGCTGAGGCAGAGAGCGCTGAGGGAAGTGTAGGAGAGGAAACTGCAGAGGAAGTTGGCTGTTAAATCTTGTAAGACTGGATTTTGAGTGAAATGGGGAGCCACTGGCGAGCTGAAAGCAGAGAAGTAACAAGATCTGACTTGTATTTTAAATGGATCGCTCTAGCTGCTGAGTGGAAGATAAACAGGAACAGAGCAAAGATGGAATCCGGAAGACCAGTTAGGATACCACTGCAATAGTCCAAGACGTATAAAAAGGGTGTTACGGAACAGAGTGGTAGTGATGGAGGTGATGAGAACTGCTCAGACTGAGAATATATTTTGGAGGTAGAACCCACAGCTTTTATGGAAGAGTTAAAAGCAGACAGTGAAAGAGATGAGTCGAGAATGATTCCATAGTTTTTTACTTGAGCTACTGCAAGAGCAGCAGGATTGCAGGGAAAGAATAAGAACCTGGTTTTGAACGCGTCGGATTTAACACATCTAAGTGGATCTGGAAAGCAGGCAGTTGAAGAGAGGAACCTGGAATTCAAGGCTCCGGCCTGGACTGGAGCTAGAAATGTGGGCGTCATCAGTAGGTCGGTGGTAGATAGTGGACAAGACCACCCAAGGATTAGGAAGTCTGAGGGGCACACTCATATTTATTGATTTATTTAAGCTTTGCATTTTTTGTTTTTTTAAAATTAATTTTTATTGGGGGATAGTTGCTTTACAATGTTGTGTTAGTTTCTACTGCACAGCAAAATGAATCAGACATACACATACATTTATCCCCTCCCTTTTGGACTTCCTTCCCATTCAGGTCACCACAAGTGCATCAAGTAGAGTTCCCTGTGGTATACAGTTATGTTCTCATTAGTTCTCTATTTTATACATAGTATCAATAGTGTATATGTGTCAATCCCAGTCTCCCACACACTCATATTTAGACATGAGGGAAATGAGAAGAAACCACCAAAGGAGACTGAGAATTCAGAAACCTGAGACAAAGCAAAGTTTTAGAGGCTAAGCGTGTATTCTGAGGAAGGTGTAACTGTCAAATGCTGCTGAGAGATCTAGTAGGATGAGGGCTGAGAATTAATCACTGGGTTTGACAACAAGGGGATGAAACTGTGATTGGAGCGGATTTCAGAAAATGAGAGAAGAAATTTGGGTATTGAGTAAAGACAAAGTTTGAGGAATTTTGCTGCAAAGAGAGGAGAGAAAAGGGAGGTGGCAAAGGTGGGTTTGGGAGTGGAGAAGAGATTTCTTAAAATCAAGAGAAATTTGAACAGTTGTGGACATGATTCAGTAGAAAGGATACAAGGGACATGCTGGAGAGAGAGGGAGCAGTGACTAAACGAAGCCCTTGGTTGCTCGAATGGTGATGGGCTGGAATGCAGAAGCAGAGGGGCTGGTTTTCTCTCAGAAGGGAGTGAAGGCCCCGTGCAGGTAGATTTGGTGAGAGTCTGTGGGTGTTTCTTCCTTACTGATTGGATTTTCTCAGTGCAGTCATCAGAAGGGTGATCAGCTATGTCTGAGGAAGGGGTTGGTCCTCAATCTTGGCTGTACACAAGAGTCACCTGGAGAATTTTAAAAGCACGTTCATAGGGCTTCTCTGGTGGTGCAGTGGTTGAGAGTCCGCCTGCCGATGCAGGGGACAGGGGTTCGTGCCCCAGTCCGGGAAGATCCCACATGCCGCGGAGCGGATGGGCCCGTGAGCCATGGCCGCTGAACCTGCGCGTCCGGAGCCTGTGCTCTGCAACGGGAGAGGCCACAGCGGTGAGAGGCCCGCGGACCGCAAAAAAAAAACAAAAAAAAGCACATTCATAGCAAGGCCCCCTGTTCTATCTACACAATTAAATCAGATTTTCTGGAGTTGGGGCCTGGGCACTGGTGCTTTTTACAGGCTTCCAGGTGATTCAAAGGTGTGGCCAGAGTTGAGGATCCCACGGTTGGGGGTTTGAGGAAAGAAGGTGTGAAATAGTTCTCTAGGGGCGCAGGGACTCAGTCGATATACAGTTGGATTTGTGGTCGAGAATTTACTGTGAAACCTGCCAGCATGGTTGTATTTTTCTCCAACTACGTTCAGCTGCCAGGAAGAGACACGGGGTTGACAGACTGCTGGGTTTTACCCAGGTGGGATATTGCCAGGTGTGTGTGATGGAGGGTGACAGCACAAGAGAGTGATTTTAATGACAGACCTGGAATCTATCAAGTGAGAATTTGGGGAAAGATTAAGGGACATTAAAAAGGAGTTGGGTAAATGGCTTTTTAATCACAGGAATTTTTTTCTCTTCTGAGTGGTTTAGATCATTAATATTTCCACAAAATAATTTAAGGCAGCTAGACCCCTGCAAAGCATCACAAACAACTCTGATCAGTGTTTCCACCTACCTTTTATTCCCAGGGTTTGAAATAAATTTTTTTCCACAAGTGAACATATGAGACATTTAGAGAAAAGAAAAATAAAATACAAATTGGAAGTTAGCTTTTCACATTCTTAGAAAATGGTATAGTTATGGAGTCAGGGCTGAGTCCAAAGCCCTTCCCACAATTTTCTACTTTTGTCTAGTTCCTTTCCCTTCTCCTCTGGAGACATTTTCCCATTTTTTAGCACACCCACCCCCCACCACCACCACCAACTTGTTCTCCGACCAAAGAAAGAGATCTGATATGAACACCATCCCTAAAACTCATTTGCTTTTAAAGGAGAAACTGCAGTGAGAGGTTAGTGTTTAACACAAGATAGTGAAGCACTTAGTAGTAGAAACTCAGATATGCTAAGAAACAGGGAGAGATGCTCCCTGGAAGAGAGGGGACCTTCTCCACGTTCCTAAATTCACAAACCTATAGCAGATGCCGACACAACTCAAAGTGTAAACTGGCGTTGCAGGGTCAGATGCTCTGGATTACTGAACTGATATGTCGTTGTAAACTCAATGTTAAAGCACCTCTGTCCCTCAGGCTTCTTACAGTGAGAGGGACCAGAGGATGATTCTTACGAGGGTGTCTGTGAAAGGCCAAGCGCCTACAAAAGCACGTAGCGGACCTGAACCATCACCTAAGTAGGATGTAAGCTGCGTTCTAATCGCAGGAGGCAGAGAAGAAACACTCATGTCAGGGCTTCCATCGAATTTACTGCAACCTCCCATCGCTTCTCTATCTTCAACTGCAGTAATCTTTTGTAAGCATTCATGTCGGGATTAATAATGCCCTTGGTCACAATAAGCAACTCAATTATCAGAAAACCTTTAACGTTTCTTCTAATTGCTAAAGCAGAAGAGCTAACAGAATTTAGAAGATTTTCAACAAGGTTTAAACAAAAAGGATTTTCCACTTCGTTCTAATTAGGTCAACACAGATATCACTTTCCCATAACATCCGAAGCAGTTGATATTTTTCCGAGATACCTTTTGGCTCTTTTAGAAAGATAAAAACAGAGGTCCATAAAAATGATAATCAACTGTCATGTATGCCTTCTGAATGCCAGGAAATGTGCTGAGTGGTTCACCTGGAGTATCTAATTTAATCCTCAGGACAGACCCTGTGAGGTCAGTATTCTCATTACTCTCATTTTTTGTTAACAAAATAATGGTTAACCCTTTAATTATTACACTTATATGTACAATTCCAGTTTATGAGTGCAAAATAAGTCATTCTTTAGACGTTCAGCTATATTTAAAGTAGCACATTTTATAACTTTTGCAGCACTTAAAAATGCAAAGAACATCCTAAAATGACAATAAGCTTCCATTAATATTTACATAAAAACGAGAACATAAATTATTGGCAGAGTTGCGAGAAACAGATGTGCTCTTGCAATTTGACTCAGATTTTTTTTTTTTTTTTTTGCGGTACGCGGGCCTCTGACTGCTGTGGCCTCTCCCACTGCGGAGCACAGGCTCCGGACGCGCAGGCTCAGCGGCCATGGCTCACGGGCCCAGCCGCTCCGCGGCATGTGGGATCTTCCCGGACCAGGGCATGAACCCGTGTCCCCTGCATCGGCAGGCGGACTCCCAACCACTGCGCCACCAGGGAAGCCCTTGACTCAGATTTTTAGGAGAGCGGTAAGACACAGAGCAATAGAAAATGAGGTGTATCAACTGTTCCCGTTCTTCAACCAGGTCACCTGACTTTGGAGCAAGTGGCTCAAAGAATCGACTCAGAAGAAAGAAAAAGGAATCTACATCGAGAGGTTCATAGCGCATTATTCATAATGGTCGCAAGCTGGAAACACCCAACGCCGTTCAATAAAGACGATAGACCAGGAGACTTCCCTAGTGGTCCAGTGATTAAGACTCCGCACTCCCACTGCAGGGGGCACGTCCCACGTGCCTTCAGTGCAGCCAAAAAAGACAAAGAAAAACAAAAAAAGACAATAGACCAGACTCTAGTGTTAATACCGAGAAGTGCATGCATGTAATGGGTCTCACATACTGATTGTAAGTGTGAATTCGGTACATCAAAAAAGGAAAAAGAAAATAAAGTAGCATACTGTTTCTCTTTTCCTTATAAAATATCAACATAGAGAGTGTTTCTTTGAGTCACAAACAAAATGACTTTTGTTGTATCAGAAAAGACATATTGAATACATACAATGGACTATTATTCAACCATAAAAAGAGGGAAACCTTGCCATTTTCAACAACATGGATGGATCCCGAAGGCACCATGCGAACTGAAATAAGTCAGACAAATACCCCGTGATCTCACTTATATGTGGCATCCTAAAAACCGCCACCACCAACAACAGAAAAACAACAAAAAAAACCCCAAACAGCAACAACTGAATTCACAGACACAGAGAACAGAGGCACGGGGGTGGCGGTGGATGAAACAGGTGAAGGAGGAAGGTGGTCAAAAGGTACAAACTTCCAGTTATAAAATAAATAAGATCTGGGGATGTGATGTGCAGCCTGGTGACCATAATTAATAACACTATATTGTATATTTGAAAGTTGCCAAGAGGGTAGATCTTAAAATTTCTTGTGAAAATATTTTAACTATGGATGACAAAACTGATGCTCAGAGAGGTGATTTTCCACGGCCATACAAGTAATCTATGAGGGAGCCAGAATTAGAACTCAGACCGTCCAATTCCAGCCTGAATTCTGTTTGACTGTAACCTGCTCCAACCCCACTTCCGTCTGGGGACAAGCTGCAGTACCTAAACCACAGTGGCCGTGCATGAGGGGTGACTGCTGGCTTTGATTATTTATATGCAGGGTGGAAGGGCTGCCTCGTATGTTCTGCTCCTTCCTCTGCCCAGGAAAGTATCCATCCTTCAAACCATCAGTATTAATTGTTGTTCAGAGATGAATTACGCTTCAGGGGTCACACACAGTGTACTATGTCGTCCATATTTCTTTCAGAAAACCTAAATAGCATTCGCTTGGCGACAAGGAGGAATGACGAGGGGCGCGGGGCAGGGGAGGATGTTCAGAAGGGCTCCCGGAGGTATTTCTGGACCAGTAACGATCACTAGCCCTTGTGTTACTCTTGGCGTCATTTTGCTGATTCTTGAAATATATCAGTTTGCCCTAAGATCACGTGGCCCCTCATAATAATCAAAAGCTGCTAGGGTGGGCCAACATGTTACCCCACATGCTGTGACTCTGCAGTTTGAATGTATTTCTCGGGCCCTTTCCTGAACATGCTGTTTTAAGGGGAACAGTGACAGGTGGGCAGACATGTGACAAGTGACATTATCAGGTGGGAGGGCACCTAGGACACTGACGGGAAGGAGAAGCCCGTGCTCCCTGCTGACCTGAGCATTTCCCAGGAACGCCCGCACCCTCTGCAGCTGAGACCTCTGCTCTCAGGCTCCTGCCCAGCCAGGGCCAACAGGGCTCTTGCTAAGGGCCCTTTGTTTGACCCAAGAAGAAACACCAATCAAGACTTCTCCTCCCTTCATCTTCTGGCTTTGTCTCCCTGGCCAGAGACTTGGCCGAAGCACCCATTTGGGCTTCTAGGCTGAGGCAAGAGGCCACATACAGAGGGAATAACGTTAGGCAAGTGTTGAACTGCACCGAACCTTGATTGTAACACCTGAAAGGTGGGGAATGTGTGAGGACTAATTAAGACAATGCTGAATTGTTATCATGGAATTGAGGAAAAGCTCTTGAATGCAGTGCATTCCATCTTACCCAAATAGTGGGCAAATCATATTTCAAATCATATTGAATTTTATATATGTAGATATAGAAATGTGTACATATGTAAATTAACACATAAATACATTTAATATGTGTATTTATATTTAGCTTGAGCTGCAGCACTACCCTCCTGAGCAATGGAGGAAGGGCAGGTTTTTGCGGTGATTCACCAAATGGTCCGACCCAACAGAAAGGCCAGCCTTGCACCACGTTATAGGGGAAAGCCTGGGGATGGGGAGGGGACCGAAAATACTGAGCAAAGAGAGTCAATTAGTCTTGAAGAAACACCAACCCACCACAGCCGTAAAGCATTGGACATATTTCTTTAGTTTCAACTCCAGTGTCCAAAGCCTGAAGGTCCTTGGGGAAGGGCGATGGCGAGAGAGGCAGGGTGGACTTCACGGTGGGCAACACTTGGAGTTGCACAGGGCCCTGCCTCCAAAAGGCCCGGCTCCCAGAACCCCCCACCCCCAGAAGGGCCCACCTCCAAAAGGCTCCACTCCCAGAAGGGCCCGCCCCCAGATAGGCCCCACCCTTGGAAGGACACCCCGCTAGATTTAATGCTCTGCTGTCCCTTGAAGTTCTTAGTAATTTTATTTTATATTATTTTATTTATTTATTTATTTATTTGCCGTACGAGGGCCTCTCACTGCTGTGACCTCTCCCGTTGGGGAGCATAGGCTCCGGACGCGCAGGCTCGGCGGCCATGGCTCACGGGCCCAGCCGCTCCGCGGCATGTGGGATCTTTCCGGACCGGGGCACGAACCCGCGTCCCCTGCATCGGCAGGCGGACTCTCAAACTGCGCCACCAGGGAAGCCCAGTAATTTTATTTTTGAACTTGTGTTTTGTGAGTGAAGTGGATGGGACAACGGAGCACGTACGTGAGCAGGGGAGACGGCCCATGTGCATGTCCATGGTTTCTTACCTTCTCATTAGCATAGAGCGGTCGCCCTGCCTGTGAGCACAGCACTGAAGTGGACATGCTATGCTCATTGGCGCTCAAAGTGAGTACAAGGTAAGCGCTCACGTCGATGACCACCCACCCTTTCCCTGCAAACCACAGCTTGCTTTAAACACAGAAAGAAGGCAATGGCCTTTTGCGAACAGCCAAGCACCTGTCTTACTCACGTTATTTCTCTGTTAACCGACCACTAAAGCTGAAAATAGTGACAGAGAAGGAAAGGGACAGAAAAGCAGCCTCCTGTTTCTGAACTGTTCAGCTGTTCCTTATTCAACAGTACGATGATGGGTAGGAGGGTTGGTAACAGCTGTGTGTGTCAAGTGGAATGAGCTAGGCTTGTGCAGGATTTCCACTGTTCTGGTGAGAACAAGATACTTGTGCACCTACCAGCTGTGAAATAGGAACTGAGTCCCCATACAAATTATTTACAACTGGCATTGTCCAATATAAAGATGAATGGTAAAATTCGTGTGAATAATTAAATTATTCACTTATATCGGCATTAAATAGCAAATATAAACTACCATCCACAACAAGGAGAGACCAGGGAGGACAGGAGCCTTCTGTTTTACTACCTTTAACAATGCTTTGTTCAAGCATTTGAGCAAAGACTCCAACATGTTCATGTTGCACTGGGCCTGCAAATTATGTAGCGAGCCCTGGGAACACCTGTGCGGTGTCTGGAAGGCCCAGTGGGGTAAATGTCATGAACCTCCTGCCCTGACACAGTAGCATAACACAAGCTCCCCCAAACTGAAGCAAAACTTTAGGGTAGGGCTTCCCTGGTGGTGCAGTGGTTGAGAGTCCGCCTGCCGACGCGGGGGACACGGGTTCGTGCCCAGGTCTGGGAGGATCCCACGTGCCGCGGAGCGGCTGAGCCCGTGGGCTGTGGCCACTGAGCCTGCGCGTCCAGAGCCTGTGCTCCGCAACGGGAGAGGCCACAGCAGTGAGAGGCCCACGTACCGCAAAAAACAAACAAACAAAAAAAACTTTAGGGTAAAAAGGGGGGCTCCTCAAATTGAAAGAGACGATTTCTGAAACACAGCTGTATTCATTTGCTCTGGCTGCCATAACAAAGTACCACAGACTGGATGGCTTAGACATTTACTTTCTCACAACTCTGGAGGCTGGAAGTCCAAGATCAAGGTGTCAGCAGGATTGATTTCTTCTGAGGCGCTCTCCTCCACTGGTCCATGGCCATCCTCTCCCTGTGTCATTAAATGGCTGTCCTTTGGACTGTATCGTCTGTGTCCAAATCTCCTTATCGTATTGGATCAGGGCCCATCCTAATGACTCCAGTTTACATTAATCACCTCTTTAAAGGCCCTCTCTCCAACTACCGTCACATTTTGAGTTCCTGGGGGTTAAGGCTTCAACATATGAAGTTGGGGGGACACAACTGAGCCCATGACAACCGGCAAACCTGGATTCAATAAAGAAATTTACACATTTAAAAAGAAGTAAAATCGTATTTTTTGTGCCCCTTAGTTGATAGACTGAGATGTATTTGCAGCCTTGCAGTGAAACATTCTTTGGAATGAGCAATAGAGCTTCCATGTAATTCCACACGTCTGCAGTCAGAACAGACCCCGAGGCTTCCTAGTTTGGGGTTTGGCCACTCTCTGTTCAGTGGCAACAGAGACTTGGGGCTTTTCTTTTGTTCTAGCAGAAAATCAGCAGGAAGAGGAATTAAGCACTTAGACATCGCAGTGGTGTCTGCTTTTCATCATACTCTATTCAGCCATTGGAACCTAATTAAGCTCTTGGCGTCACAGAGGAGGGATGATGTTAGTCATATGTCATTGGCCACAATGCGCCTTTTTTAAATTATTGTTACTATTTGTGTTATTTTTAGGAATAAGAGACAAGCTTTCTCTTAGCTCAGGTTGCTATAACAAAAATTACTGTAGATTGAGTAAGTTAAACGACAGACATCTATTTCTCACAATTCTGGAGGCTGGGAAGTCCAAGATCAAGGTACCAGCCAATTTCACGTCTGTCTGAGGGCCCGCTTCCTGGTTCATAGTGCCCATCTTCTCACTATACCCTCACATGGTGGAAGGGGTGATGGATCTCTCTGGGGTCTCTTTTATGAAGGCACTAATCCTTTTCAGGCTGGCCCCACCCTCGTGGTACAAGCACCTCCCAAAGGCCCCACCTCCCAACACCATCACCTTGGGCATTAGGTTTCAACATAGGAATTCTGGCGGGGACACAAGCATTCAATCTATAGCAGGATTCATCGAGCATCTTCTATGTCTAAGGCACTAGTAATTGGCAAAATTAACCATTCCCCCACAGCCTTTGAAGAGAGAGCCATTCTCCACTTTGTCTTCCTTGAGAGCTTTTTTCCAGGGGGAATCCTGAAAAATTCAAAAAGGATTCAGAAGAAACCCACTGACAGCTGGCTGAATCATTCTTCCTAGTAGAGCAGAATTTATCCTAAAACAGGTTCATCTTGGATATCCAGGCAAAGAGACTTTGCTTTAAAATCATCTCAAATTATGTTTTGTTATTATGAATACTAATAACTGTAATAGCAATACGACGCACCAGGTACTGCTGTGCACCTGAGCTACTCTCTCAGCGTCCTCACCATAGCCCGCTGACAGTGACGCTGTTCTCATCTCCAGATTAAGGATGAGTACTAAGTCCTGGCAGAAGTCCCACGACTCTCCCCAAATCACGTCACTACCAAGGAGACGACTGGCTCTGCACCCACTTTGATTCCGGAGCCTGTGTTGGCACACATGGGCTACACTAGCTGTTCAGGCCATGGGGCTGCTGATAGGGGCAGAGGGGAGACAGCAAACTCCTGGGGCCACCCTTTTCCCCACACCCTGGCCGTGACTGTCTGAGTTGGGGGTGAGGTCTGGATGCAGAAAGGGGTGTATTTCAGGGAGCAGATGTGGCGGCAAAGGGGCTCACAGAATGGACACAGGGAACCAGGACTGGGGAAAACGTCTATAGACTGGGTCTATAGAGCAGAGGTCTCCAAACGGTCGTGACTGCGCGCCTTTCGTTCTCAAAAAAAGATTTTTTTTTTGAGAACATACCAGCAATGTAAGCATATTTATTTATGGATGCACACTTATTTACAAGTTATAAACTTATACGGCTGCACTAAATTACTATGTGCGTTATAAATGGTATACAAAAGATAAACACTTAAAAGGATGACATGGAAAATTAAATACAAATAAAACTTCTAATATTTTCTTCCTGCTCCATACCAGACTATCTTTCAAACCTCACTTGGGAGAACACTTTTCAAAAGAGAGGTAGGGCACTTCGATTTTTACCATTAAATCCCAGGATTAATATGGAAAGTGGGAAAAGAGCTTGCTTCCTAAAGAAACACACTGACAGTGAATGAAGAGGGAAGCCAGTCTGTTCCTGGCCTGCCTGTCCGTGATGCAGCGTTCATCCGAGTCTCGAAGCTGCAGCTCTAGGACAAGCCCTCTCCTCCCTGACTCGCCAACTCAAAGCCTTAAAAACATATTTCGCTTAAAATCAATATCATCACAAAATTCTTTTAGCCGTTAGTGCTCCCGATATCAAAGTCAATGTTTGCGGCCTCCTTCCAACAAAACGAAACTGACAAACCAACCTTTGGGGAGATCACATTACTTTCTTGGGAGGAGGAAGCAGAAACATAGCACAGGACAACGAGGTTAGCAGAGAGCTGATCACCCCCAGAGGGCTGACGGTACAGAGGAAAAGAGAGAGAAGTGGCATCAGAACTGACCAGGTTGTAGAATCTGACCCAGCAACCTCCCATGGAGAGGAGAGCCCTGTGAGGGCCCTGGAGCCCCCGGGACTGGGCAGCCGCTCCCCCCTCCCCCGGGGGAGAAGAAGACAAAAGGGATTTACTCTCCAGTAACCATGGCAATGAGTGGATGCGGTAGGTTAGGTAGATGTCTGGATACCTGAAAAAGTCAGGGAGGTTCCTGTCCTGCCATCTCGTCAGCATTATGCGCAAGGCTCCCTTTTAATGGGATGCCGAGTGAGTTGATGGACGAATCTGACCACTGGCTGCGTGTAAAATGGTTCAGGTTGTGCGTGCCAGCGGCTCCCACCACCGAGAGGATGCCCTTAACATTACAGATATCTTTAGTATTTTGAAAATGTTAAAATATTATTAAGTTTTGACTCTAAAGATGGGCAATTCATTGCTTATTATGACAATTTTTTGGTAGAGGGCATAAAACCTTCTTCATTTCTTATTAAAATCAGTATGTTACTGATTTTCTGAAAGATGGAAACAAAATGCTCCCTTCCAGCTGGGTCCGTACACAGGCATATCATACCTATTGGCCTTGCAATAGAGCCTAGCGTTTGCAAAACATGGGCCCTTCTCAATACAAAGACTTGCTGATGTTCATATAGAAAACATTCCCAAACCTGGTCCAGGTTGCAGATGAAACCTTCACTATCATTGACAAGGCACAGAAAAAAGGTTTGCTACAGGCAGTCCATGGTTATGGAATAAATTAACCCTGCAATCTGTGACTGATTTCAAAGGCTCTAAAGAGGTGGTGGGTGCCCAGGCAGAGCTGTAACTCTTCCAGAGGCAGCAGGCATGGGAGAGATGTCAGGAAGCTCCTAAAAATCTCCTGCTGCGGGATTACTGACCACTGAGCTTGAGGAGGACCACGGCAAAGACCTGGAAAAGCATCAGACCAAGCCCCTGGGCGCTGCTGGTTTAAAATTCCGTGAGTGGCGCTATCCCTGTTCTTAACATGAGGCCAGAGGATGGAAAGCCTTGCTTGAAAAATGGCCTCGTGCCTCTTTAACACCCTACAAAGAAATGGATACACATAAGTGCTGACAGTATAAGCAGAGCTCCACTGGCACGTTTTCTCTATATAGTGTCACCCACCTCCTCTGAAGATTTATCAGCATCCAGGAACATCTCCAGCAGCAGCTTCTCGAGTTTTGTCAGCTCCAGGCGTCTACCTCACTTGGTGAGCTGCGCTGCAGGAAATTGCCCTAATATATTGTAAGCATTTTCTCTAGTAGATCCATTTATCGCTGTTTGTAATTTGCTGTGCTATACTGCAAATGCAAAATTGCATGCAAACCTACGGGGATACAGAGCAAGCGTTGGTTAACACCATGTTCATTGTGGGGTGCTCAGGAAGCAGTGTTCAAAGCATTTATATCCCTTTGTGTGTTTGCTACTTACATGAAAGCATTTCACTGTGTTTTAGTTGTCTTAGTAAGTTGGTTATGGATTTTCTGTTGACGTTTAATGTATAGTAAATTTTCCCGTTGAAAATAATGGGGAACAGATTACTTTTTGTTGTTGTTGTTCAGAACATTTGAGTGTCAAGAATGGATTAACTATTGTCAAGTGGGAGGTGGTTCTGCTTTCATTATGAAATAAAAACAAGTTGGTAAAGGAAAGATCTTTTTGCCCAAACAATTTCTCAGAGAAACTGCTCTAGGCAAAGAGCTGCTTTTCTGATTCCTTTACTGACTGTGGCTATCTTCAAGTGAAAAATAATACACCATTAATATTAGATACTGGCTAAATTTAATCTTTGAATTCGATTCGTTGTTCATATCTTCTGGAATTGTTTGCTAAAAACAGAATGCTATTTTGAGTTCCCAGTTTAAATCTGTAAGTATTTTTATTGTGACACAAATCATTTTTAATAGCTAATATTCATTTATCATTAATAAGCCACAAAGTATTACATAGAAATAAGTTAGAAGTTACTACAAAATGGTCCACTAATTGTACTATGGCATTACTTTCAATGACATGGAAATGTTGTTGGTATAATAAATTGCCTACTTGTTACATATATTATTACTTTAAATTACATTTACTTATTACTTTAAAATGTTATTACATATTACCTTACAATTTTATAAATTCTAAGTTAAAATACTACTAAACACTTACAAAGACTGAATCTAGTAAAAAATAATTTGAGCCAGGCCTACAACTTTGCTGCAAATGTGCATGGAAAACACAGTGGATTAAAGGAAGATACTTAAAGCATATTCTGGGACATTCCCTTCTTCTGTACGTTATTAACTTTTATTTTGAAAAGATACAAAAACTCAGATAATGAGGAACATTTTCCCTAAACCATTTGAGAGTTCATTGATACTCTTGATGTATCATCACTCCTGAATATATCATATATCATCACTCCTCCACAGCTACCACACAAGCATCAAAATGAGGAGATGCGCCTGGGTACAGCACTACCGTTTCATGCACAGAGCCCATGTGCATTCTGTCACCTGTCCTGATAACCATGACGGGATGCAGGGAGCTGTCAGTCTCCATCTCCTTCAGGCCGCAGCAGCCCTCGGTCATTCCTTCACTTTCAGGACCTTGACACTTCTGAAGATTACAGGCCAGTTATGTTCTAGAATGTTCCTCAGTTTGGGTTTGTCTGATGTTTCCTCAAGATTGGATCCAGGTTATGTGTCTTTGGCAGGAATAACACAGTAGTGCTACTGTGCTTTTCTCCCTGCATCCTAGGAGGTGGCATAGGATTTTGATTTGCCCCATTACTGGTAGAGTGTGCCAGTCTTCACTGCAAAGTTACATTTTTCCCTTTTGGAATTCAGAGTTATCCTGTAGAGTGGTATTTTAACATGATGTAAGTATCCCATTCCTCTTTAAGCAGTTAATTTATTATTTATTTTTTGTATTCGTATGGAAGCACGTTTTCCAATTTGTTGAATGGAGTACAATCTGTTACCACCATTATTTATCTTGATGTTCACGTTGTCCCCAATCTGACCAGTAGACGGGGCCCTTCACTCTGACTTTGGGTTTCTTTCGACATGTCCCATCATTCTTTGAGCACTTCAGCGCAGCAAGATGTTCCAGGTTTGTACTTTCCCTGTCCAGCCCTAGAATCAGTTCACTTCTCCTGGCACCTTTAAGTGGAGAAAGCAATTTAGAAGCCAAGATCTGCACCCTAGGTATGCTCATTGCTACTGAGATGTCATTGTTTCCAAGCAATTTATTGAACAGTGCTACATATATGTATGCATATAAATATGTCTGTGTACACATGTATGCATACATGTGTGTTTTGGAGCAAACATAAACACATTTCCATTTGTGTTTACTTCTATCTATCTATATATTTTGGACTTGAGTTCCTACGGTTCTTTCAATCCCAATTCAATACACAGGTTTAATTCTAGTTCTTTCCCCTTTCCATATTTGTAACCACCTTTGCCAAATGTAAGAAACCTGGGTCCCATTATCCTTAATAAACTAACATGGTTTGATCAGTTCCCCTGTTCATAACTAGTCTTGCATCTTCCCTGCACGATGTCCTCCTCACCTCACGCTGGCTCAGCTTCTCGGGGCTGCACTGCCCCCCACTCACATGGACACCCTCCTCGGCCTGCTCAGTCTCTGATGGCCA
Organism: Orcinus orca; assembly: GCF_937001465.1. Taxonomy (NCBI): domain Eukaryota; kingdom Metazoa; phylum Chordata; class Mammalia; order Artiodactyla; family Delphinidae; genus Orcinus; species Orcinus orca. The sequence continues at coordinate 8,239,776 of NC_064572.1, forward strand.
GCCTGGCTTCCCTCCACGGGGACTCCTTCTTCTCCCTGTGCACTGGGCTGCTACCCCAAACCACCCCGTGTGGGTCAGAGGCCCCACGCCAGGCTGCCCCACGGAGGGAAGCTGTTTTCACTCTGTTTGGACTGTGATACTTCACCTGCACATTCTTTAAACTTGGCAGGAAATGCACATTTACCAAACATAAATGTGAAATATTGTTGGACACGTGGTGGGAAAGTTGAGCTGATGCCTTCATGCCATGAAAAGTCAACTAGAAGCTGTACATAATTTTGTGTTAGAAATTCTCAATGTCCAATAAAGACATAAATTCTGGATTTCAGCCAAAGGTGTACTTTTAAAAAATCTACTTTTAAATGTATTTGTTCAGGACTAATTTGGCATGGTGTTTGAAGAAAAATTAGTATAATTAGCAAAGAGTTATAGGAACTAAAATTCCATGTACATAATAATCTCAAAAGCATTGCAGGGATTTAGAAATATTTTGAAGAAAAACAAAGAGGCAGTATTTATATTTTATTTTTTTTTATTGAAGTATAGTTGATTTACAATGTTGTGTTTCTGGTGTACAGCAAAGTGATTCATGTATATATATATACACACACACACATATACACACATATATCTTTTCCATTACATATGTATAGATATATATATCATATATATATATATATCATTTCCATTCCATATTCTTTTCCATTATGCTTTATTACAAGATATTGTATATAGTCCCCTGTGCTATATTGTATAGTGGCGTGTATCTGATAATCCAAAACTACTAATTTATCCCTCAACCCCCTTTCCCCTTTGGTAACCACAGTTTGTTTTTTATGTCTGTGAGTCTGTTTCTATTCCATAAATAAATTCATTTGTGTCATATTTTAGATTCCACATATAAGTGATATCATATGGTATTTGTCTTTGACTTACCTTACTTAATATGATAATCTCCAGGTCCATCCATGTTGCTATAAATGACATTATGTCATTCTTTTTGATGGCTGAGTAATATTCCATTGTATCGATGTACCACATCTTCTTTATCCATTCATCTGTCCATGGACATTTAGGTTGCCTCCATGTCTTGGCTATCGTAAATAGTGCTGCTATGAACATGTATCTTTTTGAATTATAGTTTTATAGTTTTGTCTGGATACATGCCCAGGAGTGGGATTGCTGGATCATATGGCAACTCTACTTTTAGTTTTTTGAGGAAACTCCATATTGTTCTCCATAGGGACTTCACCAATTTACATTCCCACCAACAGTGTAGGAGGGTTCCCTTTTCTCCACACCCTCTCCAGCATTTATTGTTTGTAGACTTTTTGATGATGGGCGTTCTGACTGGTGTGAGGTGGTACCTCATTGTAGTTTTGATTTGCATTTCTCTAATAATTAGTGATGTTGAGCATTTATTTCATGTGCCTGTTGGCCACCTGTGTATCTTCTTTGGACAAATGTCTGTTTAGGTTTTCTGTCCATTTTTTGATTTTTTTGTTGTTGTTGTTATTGAGATGTATGAGCTGTTTGTATATTTTGGAAATTAATCCCTTGTCAGTTGCATCATTTGCAAATATTTTCTCCCAGTCTTTAAGTTGTCTTTTAGTTTTGCTTATGGTTTCCTTTGCTGTGCAAAAGCTTATACGTTTGATTAGGTACTATTTGTTTATTTTTTCTTTAAGTCTTTAAGCCATTTTGGGTCTATTTTTGCACATAGTATGAGGGTATAATCTAACTTCATTGATTTACATGCAGCTGTCCAACTTTCCCAGCACCACGTGCTGAAGAGACTGTCTTTTCTCCATTGTATATTCTTGCCTCCTTTGTCAAAGATTAATTGTCCATAGGTGTGTGGGTTTATTTCTGAGCTCTCTATTCTGTTCCATTGATCCATATGTCTGTTTTTGTGCCAATACCACACTGTTTTGATTACTGTAGCTTTGTAGTATTGTCTGAAGTCTGGGAGGGTCATGCCTCCAGCTTTGTTCTTTTCCCTCATGATTGCTTTGGCATTTCTGGGTCTTTTATGGTTATACATAAATTTTACGATTATTTGTTCTAGTTCTGTGAAAAATGTCACGGGTAATTTGAAAGGGATGGCATTAAATTTCTAGAATTGCTGTGGATAGTATGCTCATTTTAACAATATTAATTCTTCCAGTCCAAGAACATGAGATGATTCTTTGAATCATTTTCAATTTCCTTTATCAATGTTTTATGGTTCTCAGCATAAGGAGGTTTTCACCTCCCTGATCAGGTTTATTCCTAAGTATTTCTTTTGGATGTGATTTTAAGAGAGATTGTTTTTTTACTTTCCCTTTCTGATATTTCATTGTCAGGATAAAGAAATGCAACTGATTTCTGAATGTTAATCTTGTATCCTGCTACCTTGCTGAATTCATTTATCAGTTCTAGTAGTTTTTATATGGAGTCTTTAGAGTTTTCTATATATATTATTATGTCATCTGCATACAATACAATTTTACCTCAGAGAGGTAGCATTTATAAAATATATATTATTGATACTAAACAACTTGCAGATCTCCTACACTGATGCAAGAAATATTAGAAAAGGTATAGTGAAAACCCATTTAATCTCCAAATCCTATGATCATCCCAACTATAATCCAAAATTAATTTGAAAGTAAAATTCTTTTTTCTATATTTGTTACCACAGTACCATCTTTCAAAGATAAGTTTATGATACTGAGTATCATGACCTACTCAGCAATTTAGATGCCATGTATTTGAGAATGATAAGGACCATGGAGCGCTCTACTATGCCATTTATGAAAGAAATAGATTGCATATATATAAACAATGTGATATTGATGAATATCAACAGAAGAAGAGCTAAGACCTCAGGTTGCTTTCTAAACTCTAGTATGGCATCCGTTAGTATATTTTAATATTTTTGCAGCCACGGCTTATCAGATGCCTTTCTGCATATACTTATGTAGCTTTCAGGATATATTTAACTGTGCCAATATGGTTTCTCAGAATTAAAACTTACTTTAAAAGACTCAAAGCCTAAAATGCCACAAGATAGGCAGGCAAATCTTGCAACTATTTCTCCAGGAAACAAGGTATTGGGACAAGTAAATGTCACTATGAAAGCGAGATATTGAGTGTAATCATTTTATGGTCCGGTGACCTTGAATTTCTAATCAATTGTGATTAAGTTTTCCATTTTCAATAATTTTATATGCAATAATTGCATTTACAAAATCTGTATAGGTTGACATTATTTTGATAATTATTACTACTGAGAAACAACTAATTTAGGAATTATAGGTCTTTACCTATGAAAGCAGCTCTCTTCTAACTTACTAAGAGGTGTCACGGGAGCCCACACCAGCCTTGTGTCCTGGGTGACCCCCAGCTCTGGTTATTGTGATCTCTGCAGGAGAGAGGGAGCCTCCGCTTCACCTCTTACTACTTTTAGGTCAGGAGGGGGCTGTATTTTTGACCCCCTAGTTTCAGTGTTCCTCAGTTTAGAGAGGTTTCCCTCACCCACCTTAGCCTAGAAAATCACTGCTTAACCTGTGGGTTATGGACTTTATGTGCTTCACGTACGGTCCTCCAAGACTTGTAGGCCAGCTTGCAGGCCCGGTCTCTGCTCCCAGACCACCCTATTCTTAGTTAGCAACTACAGGAGAACATTCTCTAAATGTGCTACAGGTCAGGGCTTCGGCCCCTCTGGCTTTGGTATTTCCACAGAGGGTTACCCAGTTATATGTGGATTTCAGAACTGGGACGTACTTTTACTAACACATTACTCATTGTTGATCTGAAATTCCAGCTTAGCTAGGCTTCCTCTTGTTTTGTTGCTAGTGTGTTTGTTGTTGGTGTTTGCTAAATCTGGTGACTGTATTCTCCACGCCGAGAATAGCGTACGCATGGCAGGGAGGTTCTGGAGATTCTTGGGAAACTTGCTAGGTTCTGAGAGAGCCTGCCTGAAAGATGGACAAGCATATACGGAAATAATAAGGCGGCTGTTCCCCAGCTCCTTGCAACAGTCGACCTCCTTTAGACGAAACCCCTTTTAAATTAGTTTGGAAAGATCCCGCTCGTTTTCCTCAGGCCTGAGCTTCTACATGTGAAAAATCAGGGCGTTTGGACTCTGAATCCTTGAGGATTTATGAAAGCTATGGACCTCTCTCCAAAAACATGCACATAACAAAGGTACAGTTTCAGAGGGCCACGCCCCCTGCTCGAAGGCCTTCCTTGGCCCCCGGTCAGGGCTCCAGAGACCATTTGGATCATCTGACCTCTATGGACCTTCCAGCCATGAGGTCGTCATTCTGTGGCTCTCATCGTACTTAAGGAATAAGAAACCGGTGTGCAAAAGCAGAAAACCATGAAGCTCCTTGCTGATACCATCTTGGAATATTTTTGTCAGACGACGTCAAAGGTTTTACTAATGTTGACCTATTAGTTCCTGCATCTCTGCCCACCTGATAGGTCAAAAGTCGTTCTGTGTGTGCTGTTTACATGAGGAAACAGAGTCAGCGGACGAAAGGAGGACTTTTCAGGACTTGAGAAGAATTCTCTAAGCATCATATCCTATTGGACCCCTGTTTCCATCTCTTGTGAATGGACATGAGACCTAAGGAAAGGCGAGATTCCCTGATGTAGTGGACTCAGAAGTGTCTGGGCAAAATTTCCTGGGAGACAACCTGGCCGAGACATCCAACATGATAGTGAAGCTGGAAGAAAATACTGCCTGGGGACTCTCAGTGGGAGAGAGCAAGGTTGTATGAAGTTAGTTGCTGATTGTTGAGCACTTGCTCTAAAGGCAGTGTGCCAGGAGCTAGCTTCATTTCTTCATTCAACCCTCAGGACAACCTATCATCACCCCCATTTGATGGAAGAGGAAACTAAGGCTTAGAAAGAAAAACTTTTTCAAGGCCATGGAGGCTTCATGATATTCACCTTAATCCATACAATACCCCATGTGGCACTGACGCGGTGGAGAGAAAGTAAGGTCCCACATCTCTATTCTTTAATTCCAGTAAGATCCCGTGAGGCCAGACCACCAGGAAAACCTGAAGGCAGAAGGCAGATCTGGGGACCCAGACTAGTGGTTCCTGCAGGACAGGGGGCTCGATCTCACGGCCTGAGGTAGAGCTGCCATCCCGCTGACCTGGCTGTGTCACAATGCCCCTCGGGGAAATGATTCAGGGAGCCACATCAAAGACATGACAATCTCACAGGGTCCCTGGAGCAAACTCAGCTCCCACTTCAGAGTGACAGAAATCATTACACAGGTCAATAATGCAAAATCAACCAAAAATTACTTTCATTTTCTACGGTAGTAAAATGATAACACCAACCAAATTCAAATTCAAGACATTTGCCTTGAGAATAAAAATGGCAGTTTTTAAAGGCTTTTGTCAATGAGCAGCTTCTCTCATTCACTGCTTAAAAAAAAAGAAAAAGAGCTGAAGTTTAGGGAACAGACTCCAGAAATGACTTCTAACCTCGCCATTATCTAAATCGATTCCATTTGACCCAGTTTTCCTTTATGTCAAGGTCAAAAGCACTTGTGGTCTTATGGACTGAATTTTTCCATCTCTAAAGAACAGAGAGATGTTCAGAAAATTGCCAGTGGGAATAAAAAAAGGTAACCAAAACCTTGCATTAGTTGGACCAAAGCAATCGGGATGAAGAATTGTCTTTTATTTTTCACAGCAAGACGGAGAATTAACATTTTTGGAACACTTATTTCGTGCCAGATGCTAAGATGCTGAGCACATTAGGTACCTTATCTTATTTAATCCTGACAGAAATTTTGTCAGGCAAGCATCATACTCTTTGTATTACATATGAGTAAACAGAGGCTAAGAGATTTTCCAGCCAGTAGATGGGATTCAATGTCACTAGGTCCAACTGCTTCCCGAGAGAAAAGAACAATTCTTCAACTCTTTTTGGCTAATATTTAAAAAATAAGTTTTAAAAAATTGAGGTGTATTCTATATACCATAAGATGCGCATATGCATCTAAGTGATCCATTTGATAAGTTTTCACAGTTGTTTCCATTCCTGTGACCACTACCCAAAGCCAGGTTGAGAATGAATACCTCCATAACCCGAGGAAGCTCCCTGTGGCTTCAGCCAGTCAGTGCCGGTGCACCCCAGGTGGGCGCTGCTCTGCTATTTGTCACCAGAGACTAGCTTTGCCTGTTCTTTAAAGTCATATAAAGTGAAATAATATATTCCATTATTTTCTTGTGTCTGGCTTCGTTCACACAACATAAGCTTTTGAGATTCATACATACTGCTTTTCGTATTAGTACTTTGTTCATTTGCGTTGCTGAGTACTATTCCGTTTAAGGGAAATGCCATAATGACATATCTATTCTCCTGTTGATGGGTATTTGGGTTGTTTCCAGTTTTTAAATGTTAGGAATAACGTTGTTATGAACACTTGTATAGGACATTTTGGGGGGCGGGGGAGGCATATATTTTCATTTCTTTTAAGTAAATTCCTAAGAGTGGAATTGCTGAGTCATAGGATAGAAGCTTATTTAACTTTTTAAAAAACTACCAACACATCTCCAAGGTGTTATATTCTTGGATAAATATTAAGGCTTATTCAACAAATATTTATCAAGGGCTAATAAATAGAACAAAAATCTCTGCTGTGAGGGACAGCTAGTTGGGGAAGACACAATAAACCAATAAACAAGTTAAATACAAAATGTCAAAGGGTGATAAGAGCTGTAGAGAAAAATGAAGTTCAAGGAAGGTGAAAAAGCATCTGGCTTGTGCACAATTAATGTTAACTATTGCCATTTTTAAAAAGAGAAACTAGGGGCTTCCCTGGTGGTGCAGTCGTTGGGAGTCCGCCTGCCGATGCAGGGGACGCGGGTTTCTGCCCCGGTCTGGGAAGATCCCACATGCCGCGGAGCGCCCGTGAGCCATGGCCGCTGAGCCTGCGCGTCCGGAGCCTGGGCTCTGCAACGGGAGAGGCCACAGCAGTGAGAGGCCCGCGTACCGCAAAAAAAAAAAAAAAAAAAAAAAGGAGAAACTAGGTTCTGCTTCTTTTGTGACTCAGAAGTCAGCTCTGTGGATTTTGCAACAGGGAGACGGTTTGGTGACCTCAACAAGAAGAGTTTCAGTGAATCACAGGACCTTTTAGTTAGCTATGAGTCATTCTTGCCAGTGGACACAGAAGAAGAGTTATCAACCAACCTAGCAGGCAGTCTGGGCTCAAATCCTGGCTTTTCCCTTACTGAGTGCCCTTGGGCAAGTTATTACTTTCTTTAAGTCTCAGTTTTCTTATTTGCAGGTAAAGATAAAAGTGCTCTCCTCATAGGATTATAAGGTCAAAGGAGATAATGCTTGTCAGTTGCTTGACACAAAGACTGAGATACGATAAACACTCAATTAACGTTGGTTTTCGTCATTTTTTAAAAGGAGCCTTTTTTGTTTCTTACGTGACCTAGTTGAGCATTTGATGGTCATATCCTGTATTTTCTCCAAAATGTCCGCGTGTTCCCTGAAATTTACATCCCCGTGGTCACGGCTTGCTGTGAATCGCTGCCTCTGTAAGGACCCTTTGAGATCACCTCCTATGGCGTCTTTCTCTTCTCTGTGCTGAGCCACACACGGACCCCATGGAATCGGATATTCCGTTCCAGAGCCTGGTCCCTCTGACGCCATGCCATCTGCTCGGTCTTCCGCCGTTGTTTTCTATTTCTCTCCTCCCCTCTGCTCTTAGCATCCCTCCACCCCAAATCTCTGTTCATCTCTCCCCAGAGAAGTTTGTCTCATTTGTTTTCTTGTTCTCTGAAACCCAGTCTCTACCACCGAGCGGCTTTTCAACACAAACTTTTCCCTCCAAGAGAAAGTTTGTATGGCATTTGTACTTGATAAACAACATTTGGCTAATGTTATCTCTCTTTTTTTAAAAAAGTAAATTTATTTTATTTGTATTTGGCTGTGTGGGGTCTGCTGCGCGCGGGCTTTCTCTAGGTTCAGCGAGCGGGGGCTACTCTTCGTTGCGGTGCACGGGCTTCTCATCGTGAGGCACGGGCTCTAGGCGTGCGGGCGTCAGTAGTTGCTGCACGCGGGCTCAATATTTGTGGCTCACGGGCTCTAGAGCGCAGGCTCAGTTGTTGTGACACATGGGCTTAGTTGCTCCGCGGCATGTGGGATCTGCCTGGAACAGGGCTCGAACCCGTGTCCGCTGAATTAGCAAGCGGATTTTCAACCACTGCGCCACCACGAAAGCCCTTAACGTTCTCTCTTTTGTCCTAGTTACCCTCGTGTGTGAGATGAGATGTCTAATTTTGGACAGGGATTGACATTTCCCCATTGTCTGTCTGAGAGCCTGTGCTTTCTCAGAAGAGGTGATGTCGAAGATCCTTGATTTGGCTTTCTGACCAGTGGAAGAGAGATTTGCCGTTTGTTGGGCCCAGGTTGTGCCTTTTCTTCCCTCCATCTCCTGCTTGCCTGGCCTGGGGCCACCCTTAGGGTATGGTGTAGGGCGAGTGGTAAGGGCCCTGCTGGCTGTGTACTCTGCTCTGTAGAAAGCTCTCCAGCCCTGAACTGTGCTCCTGGGCTTCCCTTGTAAAATATCACCTCGGTTCCTGCATGTTTGTTTCAAAGGAAAACTTCGTTTTTTTATGCCTCTTAGCAAACTGTATTCTGTTCTTTTGGTATTTTGTAATTGCAATTATGCCTTGGATTGCAGCTTAATTGTTTTTCTTTTACTTTACTTCTCTGTAATTGCCAAGCTTTCTAATTTTATTTTCTTTTAAAAATACTTTTAAATAATTCTCTTTCCTTAGCACCAAAAAAAAAAAGAAAGAAAAAAAACTTACGCACAAATCTAACAAAATATGTACAAGATCTATATGAGGGAAACTACAAAGCTCTGATAAAATAAATCAAAGAATAACTAAATAAATGTACATGATAGGAAAACAATAGTATAAAGGTATCAGTTCTTCCGAAGTTGATCTATAGACTCAGTGCAATCCCAGTCAAAATCCCAGCAAGTTATTTTGTGGAAATCAACAAACAAATTCTAAAGTTTAAAGTTTATATGGAAAGGCAAAGACCCAGAATAGCCAACACAATATTGAAGGGGAAGAACAAAGCTGGAGGATTGACACTATTTGAGTTCAAAACCTCCTGTGAGCTACAGTAGTCAAGACAGTGTAGTATTGGCAAAAGGATAGACAAATAGATCAATGGAACAGAGTAAAGAGCACAGAAATAGATCCACACAAAGATAGTCAATTGATCTTTGACAGAAGAACAAAGACAATTCGATGGGGAAAGGATCATCTTTTCAACTAACGGTGCTGGAACAACGGGACATGTACATGCAAATAAATGAATTTAGACACAGATCTTAAAACTTTCATAAAAATTAACTCAAAATGGATCATAGGCTGAAATTTAAAATGCAAAACTATGAAACTCACAGGAGATAACAGGAGAAAATGTAGTTGACCTTCCTTGGGCTCGGCAACGGCTTCTTAGATAAAAAGGCACAGATAAAATTTTTCTTAGACAAAAGAAAAATTGTACTTCATTAAAATTATAATAAAAACTCCTGCTCTGTGAAAGACACTGTTAAGCAAATGACAGGCAAGCTACTGACTGGGAGAAAATATTTGCAAAACACATATCTGAAAAGGCATAGTGTCCAAAATACACAAACTCAATAAGAAAACAAACAACCCAACTTAAAAATAAGCAAAAGATCTGAACAGACATCGCACCAAAGAAGACATACTGACGGCAAATATGCATATGAAAAGATGCTCCACGTCTTTTGTCATATCTCAACAACAATGGGTATGTAGCTCAACAACAACAATGAGCTACATACCCACTATACCAAATACTGGCAAGGATGTGGATCAAACATAATCTTTCATTCACTGCTGGTAGGAATTCAAAGTGGTACAGCCACTTTCAAAGATAGTTGGACACTTTCTTACAAAACTAAACATACTCTTACCATATGATCCAGCAAACGTGCTCCTTGGTATTTACTCATTTAAATTGAAAACTTATGTCCACACAAAAACTATAGAATGTACTACACAAGGAGTACACCCAAACATAATCTATGGACTTTAGTTAATAATAATACGTCAAGGGCTTCCCTGGTGGCGTAGTGGTTGAGAGTCCGCCTGCCAATGCAGGGAACACGGGTTCATGCCCCGGTCTGGGAGGATCCCACATTCTGCGGAGCGGCTGGGCCCGTGAGCCATGGCCCCTGAGCCTGCGCGTCCAGAGCCTGTGTTCAGCAACGGGAGAGGCCACAACAGTGAGAGGCCCACGTACCGCAAAAAAAAAAAAAATAATAATAATAATAATACGTCAATATAGGCTCCTCAGTTGTAACAAATGTACCACACACTCATACAAGATGTTGATAATGGGGGGAACTGTGTGTGTGGTGCGGCATGTGTGTGAGGGAATATACAGGAACCCTCTGCTTTCTGATCAATTTTTCTGTAAACCTAAAATCTCTCTATATTAGTTTGCTAGGGCCGTTGTAACCAAGTATCACACACTGGGTGGTTTAAGAACTGTAGAAATGGATTGTCTCATGGTTCTGGAGGCTAGAAGTCTGAAATGGAGGTGTTGGCAGGGTCCCGCTCCCTCTGACTCTGGATGGGACCCTTCCTGGCCTCTTCCAGCTTCTGGGATGTGCCTGGCGGTCCTTGGTGCTCTTGGCCTACAGCTGTATCACTCCATTCCCTGCATCCATCGTCACATGGCCGTTTTCCCATCATCTTCCCTCTCTGAATGTCTTCCCACTCTGAGGGTCCAAATTTCCCCCTTTTATAATGACACTAGTCATATTGGACTAGAGCCCATCCTAATGCCCTCATCTTAACTTGATTATCAACAACGACTCTATTTCCAAATAAGGTCACATCCACAGGTAGTGGGGACTTCCACATATCTTTTTAGGGGATACAGTTCAAACCATAACATGCTCTGAAAATAAAGTGTGTTAATTAAAAAAAAAATCCTCTTTCCTCCTATGGATAGAAGGAAGATAGGGAAGGTGGAATCTTAAAAATAATACAAATGAATGTATTTACAAAACAGAAACAAACTCACAGACATAGAGAACAAACTTATGGTTGCCAAAAGGGAAAGGGGGGGGATAAATTAGGAGTTTGGGATTAACATATACACACTATTATATGTAAAATAGATAAACAACAAGGACCTACTGTGTAGCACAGGGTACTATATTTAATATCTTGTAATAACCTATAATGGGAAAAGAATCTGAAAAAAAATATAGGTATAACTGAATCACTCTGCTATACACCTAAAACTGACACAACATTGTAAATTTAAAAAAAGAAGGAAGATAGGTAGACATGTGAAGAAATAACTTTCCCAACCTTGGCTTAATTCCCTGGCATAGATATTTGACAAGTAAGAGCTATAAATTCTAAGGATTGATGGCATTAATAATACGATTTTACAGCATCCTCAGTATTCTGTCAGAGTAAAGGGAAAATATTAAGTCAAAAGAAAAATGATCCCCTCCTTTTTTTATATAACATACATAAAAAATTTTAAAATGCCTCCAAATGAAGGCTATAATGGATATCAATGTCTAAAAAGCAGCAAATTAAACTTGAATAGTTTTAGAGCTGATGTCTTATATTCAATGGCATTGGGGCAACGAAGCTAGGATTGAGGGAAGAGAGAAATACAGTTTGTGATTGTGTATATGATTACCTAGTAAACTGGCTGGTTAGCCACCTTGGTTGGAATACGGTGCTAATGAGGACACGGCCTCAGATTTCCTTACGAGCCGGAACTGACCTCTGTTCCAAGCCGTGGGCTGAGATCTGGACCCCAGCCATCTCTCTGTCTCATCAGATCAAGCAGTGTCTCTGGGACAATGCGTACAGATCCAACTGTGCCAGAGACAAGTGGCTGCCTGCTGTTCAGTAGCCACTACCCCCTCCCCCTAACACACGTAACCCTGATTTTGTCCAAGATAATGTGCCCAGTTAAGAACAGCCATCTCCCTAGGTTCCAGGAGACCTAATTCTGCTTGAATCACTGTTGGACGTCCCAAAGAAGGGCTCTCAAGAACCTGGCCCTTTCCTCCTCTTCCTTCCTGGGTGTGGATACAGTATCTGGAGGTTTTGCAGTCCAGTCTTGACCGTGACTAGGCAGGCCTCCCTCCCAGGAAGGGGAACGGATAGAAGAAATCTGAGACACTGAGCAAACCCATGGGGCTGCTTCTCCCTCTCTCTCTTTTTCCCCTCCCCCACCGTTTCTTGCGGTTTTATTTGTTAAAGAAACTAGGTCATTTGGCCTTTATGATTTGCCACAGTTGGGATGTTGCTAAATTGCATCCGTGCGCTATCAGCACATGCTTTCACCCCGTTTCCTGTAAACTGGTAGCTCTCAGGTCCTGCTCTGATTCAAGCTGGAGTCTTTGGGAGGATGGGAGGAAATAACCTCACAGATGCTTCCATCATGAGACACACAATGTACTTATCTGTCTTTCTGTGATGTTAGCAACCACTGATGATCTTGAGGGGCTCCAAATATATGATAATCTATCATTTTCGTATTCTTTCATTTCTAGGCAGTTGATAAAGGGAGACTTTTCCTCACCAACTGTTTGGCTGCTTTGAGGAAGAGTTCATACAGAAAAGATAATATAAACTTGATTCTTTTCCTTTATTCACCACTTTCCAAAATAATGGGTTAGTTTCCTAGTATCCTCAAAGACCACTAATGAGGAGGTTTTTAATATGCTCGTTTGTGTGTTTGTTTGATCATGAATTACTCCTGGACTAAAATATATGTGAGTGTTTAAACCCGTAGCTGTTATTATCTTTAGTAATGCTCAAACCGTCCTACCTTTGGCCCCAGTGAATCTCTTCAGGTGGCTTCTGGGTCCATGTTATGCAACCCCAGCAGTTTTGACAGGTTCCTTGATGTCTGTTCTCACAAGATGCTGCAGTCCCATCTTGTGTATCTCCTGGAATCAGACATTTCTCCAAGGAGCCCTGGTTCCTGTTAGTAGGAAAAGGTACTAAGAACCTTAATCTGGTACTTGTGGTACTTATTACTAGTGGGCTGGTCATTGTTCAAGACTTTTTCAGTGGACAGAGCTAAGACACATGCATTTTAAAAAGGTTGAATATTAAGTACATTATGAGTTTGTGAACTTCCTTGATTTTATATTTGACACTGAAATCTTACTTCCTAACCACGTTGACATAATTATTTACTTGCTTTTGCTCTCATCCACCTACCTTGGTTTCAGATTACCAATAGCAGTATTATTACTAACAATGTGATTACACATTTTAGAGTTCTTAGGATATATTTCTTTAGGAATGCAAAATCAAATTACTCTGTTTTAAAGTCAATTCGAATAATTTTCTCTATGTGGTTATGCCAGACAACTCAATATACAGTTAGATTTGTTTCATTTTGCTTTAGATTTTTAGGGATTAATACGTAACTTTGTTTTATAAAACATTTACATAGTTTCAAAATTAACTCTATAGAACAAGTTGTATTCAGAGAGGTCCAGCTTTTACCTCTTTCTTTTCCATCCTGTTTCTTTCTATCCCTTAGGAATAACCATTCTATTTTGTCTTTTAATTCATCCTTTCATGTTTTATTTTAATATAAAGGGACATATTTATATACTCATATTCACCCAATGGTAGCATAATATACACACTTTTTCACCTTGCATTTAGCAGGGTATGGGGACATATTTCACAGCAGGGTATAAAGGCATACCTCATTCCTTTTTTTTTTTTTTTTTTGCGGTACACGGGCCTCTCACTGTTGCGGCCTCTCCCGTTGCGGAGCACAGGCTCCAGACGCGCAGGCTCAGCGGCCATGGCTCACGGGCCCAGCCACTCCGCGGCATGTGGGATCTTCCCGGACTGGGCCACGAACTCGTGTCCCCTGCATCAGCAGGCAGACTCTCAACCACTGCGCCACCAGGGAAGCCCCAAACTATTAATTTTTTTTTCAATCCATTAATTTTTAAAATGTATTGGCATAAAGGTGTTAATCATATTTTCTTATCTATTTTATTTCAGCAGCATGTGTCTCCTTTTCTTTTCCTGTATAAATCCCTCGCTCGCTCGCTCTCTCTCTCTCTCTCTTTTTTCTCTCAGCTTTCTTTTTTGTTTGTTTTTTTGGCCGCGCCGTGCAGCATGCGGGATCTTAGTTCCCCTACTAGGGATCGAATCCTCGCACCCTGCAGTTGGAGCACAGAGTCTTAACCACTGGACTGCCAGGGAAGCCCCTCTCTTTTTCTTAATAAATCTCAACAAATGTTTTCTATGCATTTAATCTTTTCAAAGAACTAACCTTTGTTTTGGTTGATCCTTTCTAAGGCAAGTTTGTTTACTTTATCATTACCATCTACTTTATCGCTCCTTCCTTCTACTTTCTCTGGATTAATTCTCCTGTGTTCTTGAAGTTAAGTTGGGTGCTTACCTTATAGAGTACTATTTTGGCCGTCCCACAAATTTGGTATGGAGTATTCTCATTATTTTTTATGTCTAAATATTTTCTCATTTCCATTACAATTCTTCTTGGACCAATGGGTCAGTAGACGTCTATTTTTAATGTCTAAGTGTATGATTTTCTATAGGTTTTTGTTGTTGCTATTGTTGTTAATGTTCTCTAGCATAATGTCTGATGCCAACCCTTCTAAATTTGACGGCGGTAGCTTTCTAACCTAGAAAAATGGCCAGTTTTTGCAGGCCTTCCATATGTGCTTGAAAAGGTTGTATATTCTATAATATTTAGGTATAATGTTATATATTATCTACATACTCATTACTATTTGGTTTGCTTGATTTATCAATTATAGTTTGTCAACTACAATTATCTGCAGCGAGAAATATTAAAATCTCCCATCATTAAGATGAATTTTTATTTTTGTTCTTTCAGGTAAGTCAAGTTTGGATTTAGGTATTTTGAAGTTAAATACGAATTTCCTACAAATTCATTCTTATGCATTGAAACTTTTAACATCTTTAACACTAGTAAATCCATAGCAAAACTTTTTTTTTTTAAATAAGTTTATTTGTCAGGTTTTGGGGGGTTAATATTTACCTGGTACATGTTTTTCCCGTCACTGACTTTCAATCATTTAAGATTCTTGTGTTTTAGGTATACCTCTTGTAATCAGCATATGCATAGAATTCTTTTAACTCATTCTCATACGCTCTGCTTCTCACTGCAGAGTTTAGTCATTTTACATTTATTATGGTTACTGATATACTGTATTTGGAGTCATTACTATAATCTTTTATGTGCTTTTATTAGTCTGCTTTTTCCTATTTATATTTTCCTCCTTTTTTGCCTTCTTTTGGAATGATGGAGGGTTTTTTACCCCCTCATTCCATGTTTTTCAGTCTACTTAGTTTGGAAATTATTATTTTTTTATAGAACGCCACTGCATGGCTGTATTATAGTTTATTCAACCAGTCACCTACTGATGAACATATGGGTTGTTTTCAGTCTTTTGCTTTTATACATAGCACTGCAATAAATAGTCTTTTACCATTTCTATTTTTTAAGAGTGGTTTCTAGTCTTATGATAGCTACCCTAGATCTTCAAATACATGTGCATAGCTTATAAAGACTAAAATTAAATAACATCTTTAACCTCCTCTTGAATAATACAAGGACTTTCAAAAACTTTGATAATGACCAACACTCTTCCAACTTACATTTCATGTTGTTCAGAATTTTAATACTTCACCGGTTTTTTTACTATAAATCAAATCTTATTAAATTATTTTATATTGTAAATGTACATTAGATTTACCTACATATTCATCATTTTCTTTGTTTACCATTTTTCCTTGTATAACAGGTCTTCCATCTGCTTCCATTCCATTTTAGAATTCACGAGTTTCCTTGGATCTGAAAGTTGGTGTCCTTCCACAATACTGGAAAGATTTTCATCCACAGTCTTTTAAAATATGGCTGAATTCTCTGTCTCTCATGCTGATTCTCTGTTAAGACATGTCACATCCTATCATTTTAGCCTCTCTGTTTCCCATCTCCTCTTTCACATTTTGTTTCCTTTGCCTCTCTACGCTGCATTCTGGAAAGTGTCTTTGACCTGTCTTCAAGTTCACTAAATTTCTCTTTAGCCATATCTAATCTGCTGGTTAATCCATCCACTGAGTTTTCATTTCATTTATTGCTTTTTAATTTTGATTGTTCTTCTTTTCAAAACAATCTTCATAGTCATTTTGTGTGATCTGTTGTTCCTAGCTCATAGTTTCAAGTTCTCTTAGAGGATTTGTTCCTTGTTTTTCTTTATTCTGCTGGTTCTCACACATACGACCTTATTTCTTGTCGATTTTTGTGATTTGTGCTATGAGCAGCTTATTTCCTTGGACCACTATCTCTGGAAGTTCTTTGAGTTCTGGGTTGATGTTAAGCTCATCGAAGAGGATTTACATGTAGTTTTCACAGTAGCCTGAAGTGGCTACCAACCTGGGACCACCTTAAATAAAATTATCCACTTGTGATTTTTGGCAGCTACAGAGCTTATTTGAATTTAGTCTGAAAACTTGTATAATATCTTATTTAGGGTTATATATTGCAGGCGAGTGTCTCTCTTTTCCCAGCTCTGAGTCTGGACAAGTAAGTGTCCTTGCTTTACCTTCTGCACATTAGGGTTTATTTCTGGTTCATCCTAAAGCTTACAATCACAGGCCTTTGGGGGCCCAGTCTTATGTAAGTCTTTTGCATCAGATTCCTTACTAGGGGTGGTTGCCAGGATTTTCATCTGGACTCGCATCTATGTACTCATCAAAGCAGAAGCCCAATCCTGTTTTCAACAGAAAGCCTCAAAATGAAGCCTAGCTTCGTACGTGCTTCACTCCTAAAGTTTGTGATTTTGCTTTGTCTTGAGTCTCTGTGGGTTTCTTACTTTGGTTCCATCCATCAACGCATTTAAAAGGAAAAATGTAATATTTATTCAACAATGTAGTCATTTCAATTAGAAGGGCTGGACAAGGTGCCCAAACTGCCTGAACTGCCAGAAACACAAGTTTACTTCTGTTTTTTTTAAATTTTTTTTGCAGTACGCGGGCCTCTCACTGCTGTGGCCTCTCCCGTTGCGGAGCACAGGCTCCAGACGCGCAGGCTCAGCAGCCATGGCTCACAGGCCCAACCGCACCACGGCACGTGGGATCCTCCCAGACCGGGGCACGAACCCGCGTCCCCTGCACCGGCAGGTGGACTCTCAACCACTGCGCCACCAGGGAAGCCCTACTTTTGGTTTTGATGGAAACTCTTTAGTGACTCGGGGACTAAACACAAATGGCCCATAGAAAACTATTCACACTCCACCTCTCCTCCATGATGCGTCCCTTAGATGAAAGTCAGAACAATGAATCACCAATTTATAATAAATTACGAATGGTGGCCGGCATGTTACCTGTCACAGATGAAGGATACATTTTTCTAAGCGATTCTCTTGAGGAGAGAGTGGATTGCTCTTGTGTGAAGGTTAAAGAAATCTGATAAAACTCCTCCAGCTCCAAGATGAACTTTTCAGGACCATTTCAAAATGTTCCAAAGAGAATGATATCCAGGTTTATAATGAGTCCTTAAAGCAACACTTTAGCTGCCAAGAATAGCTCAGAGCATTTTGAATCCTACAGTTACCGTCTCTCCTGAGACTCAGTGTTGTAGCCATTCACTACTTGAAGACCATGATTTATTTATCCCCCAACACTATGAGAACCAAAATGGACTGAGCTCATTTAAAATGCAGATGTCACTGCACTTTAATTACAATTGCCCCTGTGATTTTTATTGTGAAGCACAAGCCCACAGATAGAGATTAGACAGATCTGGGTTACAGCAGCAATGAAATATTGTGGCCTAAGATTGAAGGGAGTTTTAAAACACACACCAAGAAAAGGGGGAAACAGGTCCAGAACAAACTTGGCTGACATCAAATTTTTTTCTCCCCTTTGATAAGTATCTTGCTTCAGACCCCATGGAGGGACGTTCCTCATGACCTCGGGTGGAAGAAGGAAGAGGGTGTGTTAATTATTCCATGGACAGTGTCTCCTTCAAGAAACTAGAAGAAGCTTATGAATATTTCTAAAGGCTTCTTAAAGGCACAAAACTAGCTCCAATTCATGGAAAATGTCATTTCCTTTAGAGACAAGGCCGCATCTCCTTTTTGGGAAACATGACCTATTTAAATGAGATACCAAAGATGCGATTGCATCCAGCTCACCCTTGATACTCACAGCCAGACTGCGGCTCACATCGCATGCTTGTCAGAGATCATTCCTGAGCCACACACACCCGAGAAAACCAACAGAAAACCCCAAATAAAATCTGCACCCACTGTTAGAAATAACTCACGGAGGCCACGACAGCACCACTTTGCCCTGAGGCCTTCCGCCTCATAGTGGTTCAAATTTTGTGACATGTTGGACTAATCTTTTCTTGTCAGTTTGCTCCTGTTCCTAATGATGCCTACATCACAAGAGGCCGTGAGGTTAAATGCACGTGAAGATAAAGCCTGTGCAAATGTTGGTTGAGATAAAGCACGTATATATACAAAATCATGGCTACGTGAATTTCAGAAATGGAATGTAGAATAGCAGGAATCCCATGCCCGGAATGAATAGACCCCAAGTATACTCACTCCTCCTTTGATCCTGCTGACAGCTCCTTTTCAAGTTACAATGTCCACACGCCATCATGACAGAGAGTGGGAGGACAGCAGCTTAAATGTCTTTGCTCTGTTGGGGTAATGGACCCTGGGATGGGCAGGGACAGGCCCTCAAGCCAGAAACTCACACAGATTCAGATGGCCCTGTCCTGTAGGGGTTCCTCTATTCAAATGTTGGTGTTTTGGGGGCAGTATTTTTTTTGGCTGCACTGGGTCTTCATTGTGGCGTGCGGGCGCTTCACTGCAGGCTTCTCTAGTTGCGGCACGCAGGCTTCTCTAGTTGCGGCACGCAGGCTTCTCTAGTCGTGGCACACAGGCTTAGTTGCCCCGCGGCATGTGGGATCTTAGTTCTCCAACCAGGGATCAAACCTGCGTCCCCTGCATTGAAAGGTGGATTCTTAACCACTGGACAAGCAGGGAAGTCCCGGGGGGAGTATTTGTTAACAGGGATGGTGATGGGGAGAGGTTGCCACTGGCGAAACCTTATGACCAGCTTTGCCCCCCAGATCCCGAACTAGCCTGTTTAAGCAATGCGCCCCCTTCTCAGAGTCAGGGAACCCCTATCCTCTTGGTCCGTGTCTGATACATGTGGCTCCAGCACCTGGTCACAGGTAAGTGGATCGTGGCGGTTGCCTTTCCCGAAGCCGGCTATGGGCTGGCCTGTTACCTATGAGATCAGGTATCACAGACAACTCGGTGCATCTTGGATAATGGGAACTAACTGAACCAATCGTAGCTTTTTTTCAGAGCTTCTGAACGTGAGGTAGACCCCAGAAGAGCCCTCTTACAGGCAGCAGCAGGAGCAGTGGAAACAGTGTAGCAGAGGAAGTGAGCCACACCTTCCTCTACAGGAAGAGGGAATAGTGGAGCTCTGGGGTGTCCCCAGGGCCACTGGCAGTCTGTGAAAGCCACCGTGATCTGGAATGGTGCCTCAGTCTTGAACATTTGAAATTACTTCTACTCTATTGTTGTTGTTGTGGGTTTTTTTGCAGTACGTGGGCCTCTCACCGCTGTGGCCTCTCCCGTTGCGGACGCACAGGCTCAGCGGCCATGGCTCACAGGTCCAGCCACTCTGCGGCATGTGGAATCTTCCCAGACCAGGGCACGAACCCGTGTCCCCTGCATCGGCAGGCAGACTCTCAACCACTGCGCCACCAGGGAAGCCCACCATTGTTTTTTCAGTAGAGTTGTTTCTTCAAGAAAACTGCTCCCTGATCTTGGCTCTCCCTTGCCTCTCAGACCATGTGCGTGTCTTAGCACTTCTGGTCGTGGTCGTCCAGTTTTCCTAATCACGTTGTTACTGTGCTGTGAAAAATGGAAAATGTGAGTATGGAGGATGTATGGTCTTACAACGTGAATTACTGAGACTTGCAATGTAACAGCTTATCAATCCTTGGAGATATTGTTACTTGATATCTTCTTAGGGAATACTTGTCTCTGAATCTTAAGCTGGAAAGTCACTAGAAAACTGTTTAGAAATAAAATAAAATCACATGTCTTCTTATTTTTTTTGGTATGTGCATTAAGAATTGCTGTCAGGGCTTCCCTGGTGGCGCAGTGGTTGAGAGTCCACCTGCCGATGCAGGGGACACGGGTTCGTGCCCCGGTCCGGGAAGATCCCACGTGCCGCAGAGCGGCTGGGCCCATGAGCCATGGCCGCTGAGCCTGCGTGTCCGGAGCCTGTGCTCCGCAACGGGAGAGGCCACAACAGTGAGAGGCCCGCGTACCGCAAAAAAAAAAAAAAAAAAAAAAGAATTGCTGTCAAATTTTCCATAAAGTCTGTGTACTGATCCTCAAAACAACCGATAAAATCTCGATTATGAAAGGGAAAAGATCTGAACAGACACTTCACCAAAGAATACATACCGATGGCACATAAGCATGTGGAATGATTCTCAACACTATTTGTTATTAGGGTACTGCAAATTAAAAACAACAACAATGAGATACTACTTCACGCCTATTAGAAGGACTGAAAGTCCAGAAAATTGACAGGACTGACAAGAATGTGGGGCGACTCTCATCCATTGCTGGTGGGAATGCAAAATGGTACAGCCTTTGGAAGACAGCTTGGTAGTTTCCTATAAAGCTTAACCTAGTTTTATCATACAATTCAGCCATGTCACTCCCAATTTACCCAAGTGAGTTGAAAATTTATGTCATACCAAAGCCTGTACTTGAATGTTTATAACACCTTTATCCATAATCATTAAAAACCGGAAGCAACCAAGATGTCTTTCAAGACAAATGTATGAACAAACTGTGTTACACCCTAAAATGGAATATTATTCAAAGATAAAAAGAAATGAACTATCGAGTCATGAAAAGACACAGAGGAGACAGATTTCCTAAGTGAAAGAAACCAGTCTGAAAAGGCTACATACTGCGAGGTTCCAACTCTTTGACGCTCTGGGAAAGGCAAAGGTGTGGAGATAGTAGAAAGAGCCGTGGTTGTCAGGGTTTAGGGTATTGATTGTAGCAAATGTACCACATTGAAGTCAGATGTTAACATTAGGGGAAACCGGGGGGTGCTGTTTCATACACTGTAAGCAATTTAGTGGATATGGATGCAAATGACTGTGGACCACAGACATTAAAACGTTTTTTTCCCGATGGAAGTATAATTGGTTTCCTTTCTACCACGAGAGAAGCCAGTGTTGCCGTCTAGTAAGGCAATTCATGTTAACGTTCTTATTGCCTCTATATGTATCTGCTCTTGGGATTTTCCTTTTAATCAGTTGAAACCCATTATTGTTTCTAGGGAGCGAGTAAAATTAACTCTTAGACATGTGTTCACTTTATATGAGTATGAAGTCACGATATTATACTTAAAAAACGGACCCTTTAACAATCCTATAATATACAAGTATAATATACAAACAATTGGTTTAATATAACTAAAACATAAAGTTTGTTCATGAAAGCCTTTATAACGCTAAGCTGCAGGGCTTGGCTGTCATTATGTATGTGATAAAATGTTATTAAAAAGAAGTTTGCATCCAGGCAGTGACAGGGGCATATTCAGTATGAGCTTCACGGAGGTGAACCTGATGGGACCAGACTGGAGGCAGGACAACCGGGTAAAAAGCCACCATCAATGTCCGGGTGAGAGATGACAGGGGTTGAATATGAGCAGCTGTGCATACGAGGTGAGAACTGCTTAGCGGGAGCTGATAACTGATGGGTCGGAAAGGTCCAATGAGCACCAGGTCTCTGAGTTCCGTAAGCAGGTGGAATTAACGTTGGAAATGCAGAAGACAGAGGTAGAGAACCATCGTATGGATACCAAGGGGGGAAGGGTGGGATGAAATGGGAGATGGGGATTGACATATATAAATTATTGATGCTAGGTGTCAAATAGATAACTAATGACAACCTACTGTAGAGCACAAGGAACTCTACTCAGTGCTCTGCGGTGACCTAAATGGGAAGGAAATCCAAAAAAGGGGGGATATATGTAACACCCCCTCTCCCGTGAACACCCCCTCTCCTATGAGCATCCTGCCACAGAGCAGTGCGTTGGTCACCATCAAGGAATCTACATGGACATGATCATCCACAGTCCAGAGTTTACGGACAGTTTCACTCCTGGCATTGTACCTTCTCTGGGTTTTGTCAAGTGTATCTCATATACTCGTGAGAGTATTGTTGGGGAGGAAGAGATTATAGTCAGCCTTTCTAGGTTCTTCTGGCTGCTCTAAGAATTAAATTGATGGGAGACAGCAGACGAACTGGAGAAAATCAAACAAAGTTGAATAACACATATACGTGGGAGAGACCCAGGAAAACTGACTCACCAAAATGGGTGAAGCCTTCCTCTTCAATACCATCCTCACCTAAAGGCAAAAGGGGATGTCCAGCCAGGGTGGAGAGAGTCCGTTTGGGGAGGGGACCAGGAAAAACACAGTAGACAGGGTGACTGTGATGCAGATTCAGGTCCCTGCCTTCTCCTCTCCACCCCGTCAATGTCCATCGTCTTCCTTGGTAAGATTTTCTAGAGAACAGGGACTGGTGGGTCAGGCTCCTCTTCCAGGTCTTGACAGGGAGTCACCTTTACCAATGGAAAAGCAAAGGTTCAGCAAACCAGTGTGTGCCGTGCCACCTAGGGATGACGGATGGAACCCAGCGGTGTGGCCTCAGATCTCCAGGAGTTTCCCCCACCACAGCCAGCCCTGTATTCTTTGCCCACATCTCTGGCGATCGCTCTATTTCTGTCGTCAAACACCACACCCCACCCCATCCTACCCCACCCTGATCTAAGTTCTAATTCAGGCAGCTAAGGTCCTTGCGGAGTTCTTGCTGGGCCTTGATTGTTTTCAGCTCGAGAGAGTCCGTGTGCTCAAGAGACACTTCGGGAGGAAAATTGGGTTCCCCTGCAGTCCTGCCTGTAAAAATTCTAGTATGAAGTTTCACGGTCCAGAAGCTGAATCAGTAGATGGTTCCATCTCAGGAAACCAGTCTCTCGGTAAAGGAAAACTGAGGTTCATGGGTGGAGCACATGATAAACCCGGGTTCTGAGTACTGGGTGCTGCCTGTCAGGGTCGAAGCATCTTGGGCAGTTTGAACTGTCTCTGATGCTGCATATTGAGGTCAACTTTCCGAGTGGCTTCCACATATTTTGCTGTACAGTAGAAACTAACACAACCTTGTAAAGCAGCTATACTCCAATAAAAATTTAAAAAACACACAAACAAGAAATGTAGAAGGAAGAGTGTCTTGGGGTGGGGCAGGTGATGAGCGCCATTTTGGACAGGCTTCGTGGGAGGTGGTTTGGGACTCCCAGGTGGAGAGGTCTAGAAGGCAGCTGTGTAGGCTGGTCTAAAGCTCGAGGGAGAGGTCAGAGCTGGAGTCACACTTGGGAGGTGAGGGCTCAAGACCAAGTGAATGGGTACCACAGCCCAGGGAGAATGAAGACGGTGGACCAAGCCACCTCTCTTTAAACACAAGTGTTTACGAGGCAGGTGGAGAGAAAGCTAGTTCTGAAGGAAACCTAGAAGGGACAGTCAGAAAAGTAAGTAGGGGGAAGCAAGAAGGAGAGGATTTCCATAAGAATGGAGAGGTCAGGAGAGTCTAATTCTGCAGAAAAATGAAACAATTCAAAGAATAAACACAGCCATGCACTTCCACTGCACTGGGGAATATGCTGGCCACAGAGGGACTAGAGCTGTGAATGGGAGGCAAGGGTTTGGAGGATCAATCTGGCAGGTCTCTGGAGGAAGCTTTAATTTGAGAACAAGAACCTGGTGAAGATGTGACTGAAGGTGCAGACGGGGGAGAGTTTATGGCTGGAGAGCCCACTGGAAGTAGGCCAAAGGGAACCCAGAGCTCAGGGGAAAGAAGGGTCTTGGGCAGGGGGAAGGACACCTGTGCGCTGACCTGCAGGGGAGTATGGGCAGAGAAGAGCACATCCTGTCCACCAGGAAGCGGGGCGAAGAGGAAAGTTAGACCCAATGGCCTCAACTTTCTGGATGAAGTCCGGGGCAAGCTGGCGGCAGTTTGAACGTGTAAGTAGAGCTTCTCAGGGAGCTTAAGGAGAGGGGGAAGGTTGGAGCTGTCACCGAAGGGAGCTGAGGACAGATGGACTGAGCACGAATTAAGGGGCCCACTGAACATGCGCTCTTCAGTGGCCCTGGTCTGCGGCTCCCTGACGTCTTCCCGCAGAGCCCAACCACTCAGCAGAGGGACACAGGTGACACACAAGGAGTTCACTGTCCAGGGCTGAGATATACTTGGGCAGGGGCAGCTGGAAACCTTCATGGCCAGAAAGAACTGGAATTAGAGGGAGGCTGGAAAGGAAAGATAAACTGCGGGGGCTCTGGGGTGAAGATTGGAGGCGTCCATCCACCATGAGAAGGATTTCAGAGTGGACGAGCCTCCCTCAGAGTGTGGGTTTATTTCATGAAAGAGTAGAAAGAACGGTAGACAGAGTCAGGAGGTCAGGGGCCCCCTGTGGAGCTTTGAGAAAATTCCTTAACCTGTATCTCAGCTGCGTCATCTGTCTAATGAGAACGCTGGGCTTAAAGGCTCCCAAGGTTTCTCTAGCAAGTAGCCTGGTATTTGTGTCCTGTCGGGTATTTACTGATGAGTGGTCAGTATCTCAGGTCCTTTCTACCCTCTTTCTTACTGGAAAACTACCAAATTTCTACCACAGTCCTTGGTCTTTCCGACAAGTCTTATCTCCAGGTATCCTTCCATCCAGTGTTGTCTCTGACCTGGCTTCAATCACCAAGCAGTTGTTCATCCTATAGTTTCCACTTATGCTTCCAATACCAGATCATCTGCATCACCGGTGGGACAGTGGTTCCCGCCACACACGCTGTGTTTTGCAGAGGCTGACTTGGGTCAGCCAGTTAGATGCTCTCCCATGGTGCGACCAACTTTGTTTTGATCAGTAAACATAATAACTCTTATTGATCTCATCTAAATTTTTCTTCCCTTTGTGGGCTTCCCTGGTGGCGCAGTGGTTGAGAGTCCGCCTGCCGATGCAGGGTACACGGGTTCGTGTCCCGGTCTGGGAGGATTCCCACATGCCGCGGAGCGGCTGGGCCCGTGAGCCATGGTCGCTGAGCCTGCACGTCTGGAGCCTGTGCTCCGCAACGGGAGAGGCCACAGCAGTGAGAGGCCCGTGTACCGCAAAAAAAAAAAAAAAAGAGGTTAAATAGACATAGCATTTAACCATTTGTAAGTGTACAGTTCAGTGACGTGAAGTATATTCACACTGTTGTACCTCCATCGCCACCATCCATCCACAGAACCTTTTCATCTCCCCAAACTGAAACTCTGTCCCCATTAAACACTAATCCTCTGTCCTCCTCTCTTAGCCCCTGGCAACCACCATTCTACTTTCTGTCTTTGTGAATTTGATTCCACTACGTACCTCATAGAGGTGGAATCATACAGCATTTATTCTTTTGTGACGGGCTTATTTCACTTAGCTTCACACCTTCAAGGGTCAACCATGTCATTGCATGAGCCACAGTTTTCTTCCTTCTTAAGACTGAATAATATTCCATTGTTATTTTTGTTTATCTATTCATCTGTTGATGGACATTTGGATCGTTTCTGCCTTTTGGCTATTGTGAATAGTGCTACCATGACCCTTAAACATTTTTAAGTTGACAAATGTAGGATAAAGGGGAGAGACATACAGGAGTATATGTGGATGTCAGTGGGACAGGAGCTGGTTACATCTCTGTGTAGAGAGAGGGCTTCTCGGGTCAGAGCACATCAACGATCGGCTTGGAGGAGACAGTGCTTCCTGACTGCTTGGCCGAGGGAGTATTTGTTGCATCCCCTTGGCCTTCCGGGAGAGTGGGCGGAAGGTCAGCCTCACTGGCACTCATCCTGCACGTGTAGGAATGTGTTTCCCTCTGCATTTGGGAAGGTGGTGCAGAAAGAGCATAAAGTACAGATAATCCTTCTGCTTTCTGGCATATCCTTTCCTGCCCACAGAAACTCTGTCCACGGAGGGCCTTTGTGTACGGTAGGTGCTTACGAAAATCTGTGAAGTGATTGACTGAACAGCTGATGTATTCACTGACTACGGAAAATGACCCATCTGGAGGGGTCAATGCGTGGACGTGCAAGGTGGAATCCACACTGGACCCCTTAGCTGACGGCCAGGAGAAGAAAAGGAAATATCTGATGGACAGTTCAGCGCTCAGGTGACCCTTCCCCGAACTATTGATACTTTTATTTGCTACCAGCATTCACTGGAATGTCTTTTTAAGAATGAGGTGTGATATGTATTTTGATTCCAAGTGTCTGAAGGGATCATAAGTTGGCTTCCATGAGAAGTGGTACCGAGGCGTCATGTGATGAGGGTCTCCCTGCAGGAAAAGAAGAAGGAACTATAGCACTTACGGGGCTGGTGAGAGGCAGTGGCTTGGTTCACAGTGATAGCTTTCATCACTGGGTACAATTTTGGGAGGTGAGGGTGGGCTACCCTTTAAGGAAAACTGAGAACACAGGCTGACGCGCCAAAGCTGACCTTTGAGAGAGCGTGGAGCTGGGCTTTGCTCCCGAGGTCAGCTCGGAGTAGGTGTGGAAGGGCCGGCTGCGATGTCTGTGGGAGTGTGGAGCTCAGTGGACTCGGAGTGTTCCTTGGCCTGGCTCTGCGGTGGCTGACAGACGGATTGCAGAGCATGTGCTCTCCGTCCTCCTGGCAGGTGGACATGGACTGCTACGTTCAAGAAAGCCCTGGTGAAAGGCAGGCGGAGGCTGTGGTGCCACAGGGCCTGTGGGCAGCACCAGACCCCAAAGTTAGTTGATGAATGTCATGAATTTGCATATGAACAAAGCCAGGGCCATCACCATCTAGGTCAAAGGGATAGGTGTGGACCAAGACATTTCTAGAGCTCCAGTCCTTCCTGTTGTCAAGTGGTGGGATAGTATCAGGAGAGATGGGAGGAGTGGCCTTTCCCCCAGTTTGTTCAGAAATTTTATTTCATTGTGAGGCTTGGGCATCTTATGACCCGTAAGTCCCTCCCATGAGTAAGAAAATTATTCCATATAGATTCAGATTTTTCTTGACGTCTACGAATCAACCATATTGAATAGATTTGCCCCTCGTCCCATATCAATGGCTAAGAAATGGTAATACTTTCAGCCAATATTTACTATCCACCCACTTCTGTCCATCTCACCACTACCAGCCCAGCACCGGCTACAGTGATCTCTGAACTGCACTATGGCAGCATCCTCTACCTTCCACTATCCACTCTGGGAACCTCCGATTGGCTCCAAACTGATGCCTGAAGGATCTTCTAAAAATGAATATCTGACTTTGTGTCTCTCCTCTG
Source organism: Orcinus orca (assembly GCF_937001465.1). Classification (NCBI taxonomy): domain Eukaryota; kingdom Metazoa; phylum Chordata; class Mammalia; order Artiodactyla; family Delphinidae; genus Orcinus; species Orcinus orca. The sequence continues at coordinate 8,267,298 of NC_064572.1, forward strand.
AAAGCCCTTCATTGACTTTCCATTGCTCAGAAGGTAAAGACAGGTTCCTTGATGTAGTTGATGAAGCCCTGCATGGTCTGGCCCCACCACCCGCTCTAGCCTCACTGCCCAGCTGGGTGCCCTCATTCCCTGAGGCCCAGCAAACTGGCCTTCTTTTAGTCTCTTGTATTTGCCAAGCTCTCATCTGCCCCAGGGACTTTGCACATGCTATATTTCCTGTCTGGAACCATTTTCCTCTTTTTATCTAGTTAATTCCTACTCATCTTGCTTCAGCGATCACTTGCTCAAGGAAGCTTTTTCTGATGTCTATAACCAGTTCAAATCTCCCTGTTATAGACTTTCATAGAACCATGAGCATTTGTACTTAGAAACAAGTGCAATTTTATATTTATTTGTATTTTTAAAATTGATGTTTGTCTCCCTTCCAAAGTCAGCTCCATGAGGGCAGAAACAATATTGCTTTTGCTCATCACTGTATCTCAATGCCTGCCATTCATTCAACAAATATTTATTGTTCACCTGTAATGTGCCAGGCACAGTTCTAGTGCTAGAGATGCTGGGATAAACAAAATAGACAAGGCCCCTCTCCCCATGGAGCATGCTTTTTAGCACATATTGGTCTACTAATACTCGTGTAATGAAATTATTCAATGCCTCTAATGGGTGTGGATACCAAAAATCATATAAATCTTGTATATTAATTGAGAAAGATAAAACATTCTAAAACATTCAACATATTTACTAAATAAGGAAGTAGAGTGTTTTAATTGTGCCTAAAACTAAAGAACAAAGGGAGGAAATATTAGCCAAGAGGGTTTGAGTCTAGGCCTTTACTGCTCCAGTAAGGAAGCAGAATGTTCTGATGGCAGCCCCTTCAAAGCTCTAGTGATAATGGACACAGACAGCAGCGTCCAGGGCTTCACATCTGGTCATGGCCAAAACCAGTCAGGTTCATTGCACACTGGACATGCAGTAATGTAGTGGAGTTTCATGCAGGGAATTGAACAAGAGGACATCTGACATTCCTCACAATTTTATGATGCCCTTGTTTGGCTTGTGAGTCTATACGCCAGCTCCTTAGTTCAACATTTACTGCGAACAGAGGTTGAAGGCACCGCCACTACCCTCAAAGAGCTCAAGGCTTAGTTAGGAGACAGAGAAAAAAAAACTATTAAATATGGCAAGACCTTTGCATTAACACAGACCCACACAGACCTTTATTGCAATACAGACATGAGATTACTAACTCAGGCTGGGAAAAGACAGGGGCTTTCCAGAGAGGGTGATGCTTGGAAGGAGGAGTAGCAGGCAGATATGCAGACGCGCAGAAAGGCTTCCATGTGTTTAGAACTGCACGTGCAAGAGTACACAGGTGAAGTAATAAATGATTTTATCTTATTGAATGGTAAAACAGTACTCTTTACAATAGCATTAAAAAATCAAATATCTAGGAGTAAATCTAATAAAAGTGTGCAAGAGTTTTACCCTGAAAACTACAAACATTGTTGAGAGGAATTAAAGAAGATATAAATAAGTGAAGAGTTATACCATATTCAGGGGTTAGAAAGAGCCCACAGCCCACAGCCAACATCATCCTCAATGGTGAAAAACTGAAACCATTTCCACTAACATCAGGAAAAAGACAAGGTTGCCCACTCTCACCACTATTATTCAACGTAGTTTTGGAAGTTTTAGCCACAGCAATTAGAGAAGAAAAAGAAATAAAAGGAATCCAAATCACAAAAGAAGTAAAACTGTCACTGTTTGCAGATGACATGATACAATACATAGAGAATCCTAAAGATACTACCAGAAAACTACTAGAGCTAATCAATGAATTTGGTAAAGTAGCAGGATACAGACTTAATGCATAGAAATCTCTTGCATTCCTATACACTAATGACGAAAAATCTGAAAGAGAAATTAAGGAAACAATCCTATTTACCACTACAACAAAAAGAGTAGAATACCTACAAATAAACCTTCCTAAGTAGACAAAAGACCTGTATGCAGAAAACTATAAGACACTGATGAAATAAATTAAAGATAATATAAACAGATGGAGAGATATACCTTGTTTTGGGATTGGAAGAATCAACATTGTGAAAATGACTATACTACCCAAAGCAATCTACAGATTCAATGCAATCCCTATCAAATTACCAATGGCATTTTTCACAGAACTAGAACAAAAAATCTTAAAATTTTTATGGAGTCCCAAAAGACCCTGAATAGCCAAAGCTATATTGAGAAAGAAAAACGGAGCTGGAGGAATCAGGCTCCCTGACTTCAGACTATACTACAAAGCTACAGTAATCAAAACAATATGGTACTGGCACAAAACCAGAAATATAGATCAATGGAACAGGATAGAAAGCCCAGAGATAAACCCATGCACCTATGGTTAACTAATCTATGACAAAGGAGGCAAGGATATACAATGGAGAAAAGATAGTCTCTTCTATAAGTGGTGCTGGGAAAACTGGACAGCTACATGTAAAAGAATGAAATTAGAACACTCCCTAACACCACACGCAAAAATAAACTCAAAATGGATTAAAGACCTAAATGTAAGGCCGGACTATAAAACTCTTAGAGGAAAACATAGGCAGAACACTCTATGACATAAATCACAGCAAGATCCTTTTTGACCCACCTCCTAGACAAATGGAAATAAAAACAAAAATAAACAAATGGGACCTAACGAAACTTAAAAGCTTTTGCACAGCAAAGGAAACCATAAACAAGATGAAAAGACAACACTCAGGGTGGGAGAAAATATTTGCAGATGAAGCATCTGACAAAGGATGAATCTCCAAAATATACAAAGAGCTCATCTAGCTCAATATCAAAAAAACAAACAACCCAATCCAAAAATGGGCAGAAGACCTAAATAGACATTTCTCCACAGAAGATATGCAGATTGCCAGCAAACACATGAAAGGATGCTCAACATCACTAATCATTAGAGAAATGCAAATCAAAACCACAATGAGGTATCACCTCACACTGGTCAGAATGGCCATCATCAAAAAATCTAGAAACAATAAATGCTGGAGCGGGTGTGGAGAAAAGGGAACCCTCTTGCACTGTTGGTTGGAATGTAAACTGATACAGCCACTATGGAAAACAGTACGGAGGTTCCTTAAAAAACTAAAAATAGAACTACCATATGACCCAGCAATCCCAATATTGGGCATATACCCTGAGAAAACCATAATTCAGAAAGAGACACGTGGAACTTCCCTGGTGGTGCAGATGTTAAGAATCTGCCTGCCAATGCAGGGGACATGGGTTCGAACCCTGGTCTGGGAAGATCCAATATGCCCTGGAGCAACTATGCCCGTGCACCACTCTAGAGCCTGTGAGCCACAACTACTGAAGCCCGTGTACCTAGAGCCCGTGCTCCACAACGAAGAATAGCCCCCATTTGCTGCAACTAGAGAAAGCCTGCATGTAGCAACAAAGACCCAACGCAGCCAAAAATAAATAAATATTTTTAAAAAGAGACATGTACCACAATGTTCATTGCAGCACTATTTACAATAGCCAGGACATGGAAGCAACCTGAGTATCCATCGACAGATGAATGCATAAAGAAGATGTGGCACATGTATACAATGGAATATTACTCAGCCATAAAAAGAAACGAAATTGAGTTATTTGAAGTGAGGTGGATGGACCTAGAGTCTGTCATACAGAGTGAAGTAAGTCAGAAAGGGAAAAACAAATACCGTATGCTAACACATATATATGGAATCTAAAAAAAATAAAAATGGTTCTGATGAACCTAGGGGCAGGACAGGAATAAAGACACAGGCGTAGAGAATGGAATTGTGGACATGGGGAGGGGAAGGGTAAGCTGGGACAAAGTGAGAGTAACATTGACATATATACACAGCCAAATGTAAAATAGATAGCTAGTGGGAAGCAGCTGCATTGCACAGGGAGAGCAGCTTGGTGCTTTGTGACCACCTAGAGGGATGGGATAGGGAGGGTGGGAGGGAGAGGCAAGAGGGAGGGGATATGGGAACATATGTATACATGTAGCTGATTCACTTTGTTATACAGCAGAAACTAACACACCATTGTAAAGCAATTATACTCCAATAGATATGTTAAAAATAAATAAATAAATAAATAAAATGAATAGACAAACCACAGATAGGGAAAAACTATATGTTTTATTTGTAGAACATATATCTGACAAAATACTTGTATTCAGAATAAATTATTAATTAATACATGAATAGGAAGATAAACCATCCAATTCTTAAATGAACAAAAATCTTGTACAGGTACTTCACAAAAGAAGATATGCAAGTGGTCAAAAGCACATGAAAAGATGCTCACATCATTAGTTGTCAGAAAAATGCAAGTTAAAACCACCATGAGATGCTGATATCCACTAGAATGGTAAAATTAAAAATATTGACAGTAGCAAATGTTAGTGAGGAACTCTCAGATATGATGATGGAAGAGTCCAATGGTGCAATCAGTTTGGAGAACTGTCCAGCAGTTCCTAGTACAGTTAGACATATAACTACTCCGTCACCCAGCAATTCCACTCCTAGGTATTAGCCCAAAAGAAATTTTTAAAAAATCTCTTCACAAAAAGACTAGCACAAAAATATTCTTAACAGGCTTATTCATGATAATCTCAAACTGAAAACAGCTCAAATTGTCCATCAACAGAAAAATAGACTTTTAAATTGTGGCACGTTCACACAATGGAATGCACAAAAGAATGCATCCTGTATGATCTCACTTATGAAGTTCCAGAACAGACAAAATTCATTTGTGGTAACATCAGAAAATGGTTGCCTTGGGTTGGGGAATAGTAGATTGACTGGAGAGATGCACAAGAGAGCTTTCCAGAGTGATGGAAATATTCTGTATCTTGCCTTGCATATATAATTGCTAAAACTCGTTGAACTGATCACTTAAGACTTTTAAATTTTATTGTATGCTAATATATCAAAAGGAAGAAAGGGAGGGTGGGAGGGAAACAGGCAGGCTGGCAGGCGGTCTGGGCAGAGAATCTTGAGTAGCTGCATATGCCTGGAACAATGGTCCTGTGAAGGAAAGGGATAGGAGAGGAGTCCGGGTCCTGCTCGTGAGGACCAAGCTGACTGTGAATTCTTTTTCATGTAGTCAAAGAGGAAGCCGAGTGATGCCACACAGGTGAATTCCCTTTGTGCCTTAGAAAGGTTCCTTTGATGATAGAGGGGATTTAGGGAGTTTGGCATCTGCAACCACCAGGGGGATGTTACAGAAGGTAATTTGGAGATCCTAGTTGGTTACAGTGATACATACAATGTTATTTTTAACCCCTCAACAGGTGGGAGTAGCATTTCTCCAGTTGCTAGGAAAATTGTGTTCCTAGCAATTACATGTTGGTTCCTAATTTTAAAAGTCCTGTGGGAAAGAAAAGTCTTAGGGAAAGTAGAAAGCTTTATAAGCCAGCACTGGTATGTCATGCTAGGACTGTATCCCTGCTAAAATGGAGCCATTTTTCTCTTAATGTACTCATGGGTGACTGTCACCATAGCAACAACGATGCTGGACAACGCTGGGTCATTAATGGAGGACTCTTGCTGGCTGTGTGATGAAGCATTCCAGGGAGTCCGGTTCAGGACTGCAGGCAGGTGTTGGAACAGATGGGGTGCCCTAGAGCTGACGGAAGTACCAGGGCACAGGGTGAAGTTGTGGGCTGAGGGTCATCTGGCAGGAACATAGGATTTCTGCCAGCCTGTAATTACTCCCCGGCAAAATCCTGCAACCCCCTCGGCATTAGACCAAAGCTAAGAGTGGTTTCTTGGGCAGAGTAAAGTGAAAGTGCGTGTTTGTCAGATGAAAAGCACATCGTGCTGGCAGTAAGAGACGAACCCCAAATTGCCCCAGGCTCTGGAGCCGTCAGCTGGGGCTCTAACTTCCCCATAATCTCCACCTAGTTGCACAGGCAGTTGGCCCAAATCTTTTGTAAGGTGCTAATAAGACACAGTTTAGCATGCCCTCCTCCCACCCCCGGCCTCTGAAAATACACGGGACCATCTCTGGCAGAGCCCAGGGCTGTGTCTCAGCACCCCTGACCCATTTCAATCCCAAATGCAGTGTTCTTTCCACTTCGCCACTGGAGAGCCATTTTAGGCAGCTTGTCAGTGTCTTCCAGGGGCCATTCTGTGATGAGATACAGGGGCTTCCCTTTCTTCTGGCCTTCCACGTGTTTGTGCAAGTGCGAGTGGGTGGCACACCACCATCTCTGTCTCCACCCTGCTCCCAGGCCGGCCCTCCTCTCCCCACTGCAGGTCAGCAGAGAGCCTTCAGAAATTATCCAGACCAACAAGTCTCACCATTTTTTCCCCCTGCCAACGTCACACGTGATGGATGAAGTCCACATGCTTGACAGGATTCAGCGGATGCACTTGGATTCTGATGGAACAGCAAGAAAATGGACGAAAAAGGCCCTGCAATGATGCACAGTAAAGAGCGCCGTCCCAGGTAACGCTGGCAAGGACGGTCGCCTTGACTCTGGGCTGGGACTGCAGGGTGCCCTCTGCCCCTCCACCCCGTCCCTCCCACTCTCGATGTATTTTGAATGCGGGGAGTCAGTGTGCATTTCTCTTGCGGTAATCTGAAATCAACTCTAATTCCTTTTGCAACGTTAAAGCATCCACAATCTTACAGTGAACTCAGAGTCACTGAACTGTCAGCTGCTGCCACCCCCTGAGACCCATTTGTCGTTCCTGCCATCCTTCACTTTGCGGCTCTGTCCTCCTTTCTCTCCACGTAAGCTTCTCACTGTTCAAAGACGTGGAGGAGAGGCACCCCATGTGCCTAGATGTGCAGGGCATTGATTTGCAGGGAGAGAGAGGTTTAGTCTTCTGCCCCACACCTTCCCGTAGAAGGTGGAGTTTTGGTGCCCATCTCAACATCTGCATCAGAAGAGTCGAGAGGTGTGGACTTCGATTGCCTACACATTTTCCCCAATGCGTCCTAGAGTAAGAGGCTGAGGGCAAAAGCAAGTCCCCACCGCATGCATCCCTGACCACCTGCAGAGTCCTCCCGTGTCCCACCACGCCGAAGGACATGCGGGTCCTCCCTGGAACAGTGGCCAGAAGCAGTCATTTTCTAAGGAGATTTGGGGAGGGAGGTGCCCCAGGGGAGGAGAACCAGAACCTTCTAGAAGGAAGGCGGGCCAGGGCTTCATATTTAATTGGAGGCAGCACTCTGCCCTCTCCACCTCATAATTTTGAGAGTCATAACTCTCTCAAACCAGCAGAGGGGCAGTGTGAGCATGACTTTAAATTTTTTACTGTGTTTGTATCTGGAAAACTGGGAAACCCAGGATTATGTGGGAGACATCATGCAAGGTAGTGCCCAGTGCAGGGCTGTTCTCCAAAGAACACCTGACATCCAGGGGGAGGTGGGAAGAACTCCGTACTCGGCCCAGGATGACCCGTGTCAGCTGTGACCTTGCAGAGACGATTTCGACAGTGTGGATCCGGCTAGAGTACGAGAGGCAGCGTCAGCATCTGTCCCTGGGAAGATTGTCCCAACAGTCCCACGAGTGTCAGCGAAGTTCCCTGGAAGACGGCTGGGCCCAGAGAAGAATTAAACTTGAGTTTGATGCGTCTTGGACAATTTCCCTCAAGGTCCACGTAGAAAACAAGACTATTTGTTCTTTTGTTTTGTTTTCCTCCTCTCTCCAGGGTTAAAATATCCTGGGTGCCCTCCTCCCAGGAGAGAAATGGAGAAAGTTCAAAGGATGGAAAGAATGAGGTTTGGAGGAGACTCCAGGCTTGCTTCTCCTCCAGGCTGCACGGGTCCAATGAGACAGACACATTTGGTTTGGATGCTAAATTAAGTGGAGAGGAAACCTTATAATGGGAGCTGGGCAGAGGAATAAATCAAATAAAAGAATAAGGCAAGCAGTTATCCAAGTGAAATGGGCTTCCAACCCTGGCTATTAATGAGGCTTTTACTTTAAACGGCTGAGTTTAATCAGGCAGTGTTGTTTCCTATTGGGAGCTGGGGGAATTGCGGTGATTGTGTTGGGATCATGCCCAAACGACGTTTGACTGTGTTATCTTGTGCAGACAGAAGTGGCCAGCGGAGTGAAGGAAGCCTGGAGACAGGCTGAGGGATGCTGAGGGTGGTGGAGGAGGAAATAAACACACGTCCTGGCTGCCTCACACTGTTGGTGAGACTCCAGGTCCTGGAACTGGACTGCCTGCCTTTGCATCCAGAGGCCCAGGAGAGCAGACAGAGGTGGGGCTGGAAAAGCCTCAAGGGAGAAGGAGAGGAAGAGCAGAGTGACAGGGACACAGGCCCCCAAGAGCAGCAAGATGCTGTAGCACTGTCCGGCATGTATCTGTCTGTCTCCTTCTGTGCGCGAGATCTAATGGGGGATGGGGAGGGAGAGGAGGGTCCCCGAGAGGGAAGAAGGCCAGAGTGAGAAGCTATACAAGTCACAGTGCTTGATGCCCCACCACCACCACCCCCCCGCCGCCTACTATGGGAGGAACTGGTCTGTACATGACAGCACACCCCCACCCCCCGCCGCCTACTATGGGAGGAACTGGTCTGTACATGACAGCACACACACACACCCCCCACCGCCGCCTACTATGGGAGGAGCTGGTCTGTACATGACAGCACACCCCCACCCCCCGCCGCCTACTATGGGAGGAGCTGGTCTGTACATGACAGCACTTACAATGCTCGGCAGATTTGTGTACTTGTCATGTTAGTGACATGGACAGTAAGTGCTTGCAGGCAGCGCTATTTCAGAGGGAAAACATGCCTGAACCATTTTCTGGAATTTCTTTCTCAGAAAAAGTAAGCCAGAATGGCATTTCAGAATCTTGTGTTTGACAGTATGACGCCAGTGGATAAAATACAATGTTCAAATCTAATAACGAAATGAGCTATTATTAAGCATTTTATGTCACCTACAGAATAGGTGTATTTTTCCAGGTGCTTTTAAAACATCAAAGACTTCCACTCTCCTGGGTATGCCCCCTCGGGGTCAGCGGTACCAGGGAAACTCAGAAAAAACAGACGGGGCGGGGCAGGGTCCTGTGGACCATAGTTTCTGACACCAGGTAGCGCACCTGCCCTGGGGGACGGGGAGGTGCTTCAGTATCTCTCCGCCCTGTGCTTCCAGGAGGGCTGGCCCCAGAAGACCAGAGAATGGAGAGCCTTTTAGCAGAGCTGGGTAGGTGCATGGAGAACCTCAGAAGGGGACCCCGGAGGTCTAAGTCTGATTGACTTGATGAGGGGGTGGTAAGGAGAGGGGTTGTAGAAGGAGATCTCTGTGGCACCGAAAAGAATTTCAGAGATGAGAAAAGCTGTGAGTGGCGGTCCCCATGCTGCTACACCAGTGCAGCTAGAACAATCTGGAAGAGATTTTCACTGGGCAAATCACAGGGGTGGGTCTTGACACAATCTTAGATTTTTAAAGTCAAAGAGGATTTTTTTTTTTTTTTTTTTTTTTTGCGGCACGTGGGATCTTCCCGGACTGGGACTCGAACCCGTGTCCCCTGCATCGGCAGGTGGACTCTCAACCACTGCACCACCAGGGAAGCCCCAAAGTCAAAGAGGATTTTAAAGATCGTCCATTTCAACCCCTTCATTTTACAGATGGTGAAACTAAGGCCCCAAATAGTGGAGGATCCTGCATATGTTTGGAAGGAATAAAATAATGCATTTAGTTCCCAGTAAAGGGGGTCAGAACTCATTAACATCTGAGTGTCCTCCCCTCAGTCCCCAAGGCAAAGATGGCGGCAGCCCTTCTTTCTCCGTGTCCTGGTCCAAGTCTCCCTCCATCTGCCCAAGGGCTCTGTGGTGGTTTATGAAAAATGGCTGCAAATTCTTGGGCTCTCCCCCCATGTGAGTTGGGGTCTCTGTCCCCTCCCCGTGGATTTGAGCGAGACTGTGACTTTCCATCTACAGAATGGCAGGAGTGGCTGGATCATGAAAGGCGATGCTGTTTCCACTTCGCTGTTTTGACTTGCTTTTGGAGCCCAGGGGCTGCTCTGCTCTGGGAAACCTGGGCCCCTTGGGGACTCCCTGTCCGGGTGCCCCTGTCAACAGCACTCCCTGAGCTGAGAGCTTCCCTGGCTACCCAGCCGAGGTAGGTTCCCAGCAGGGACACCTTCATGAAGAGAAGACACTTATGCACATTCCAGTCCCAGCTACTGAAGCCTCCCCCCATCCCGTTGCTGAGGCTGGTCCTTGGGGAGCAGAGACAAGCCACCCAGAGGGCTCTGTTAGCGTCCTCGACCTGCAGCATCAGCAGTGCTGGGAGCTGTGTGTTGGGATGATCTAGAGTGTCCTTAGGCAGGGCAGTTAGTAGAGTAGTCTGGCTCAGCAGTTCTGGAGGGAATTTTGACAACTTGAAGAATCACAGATAAATTCTGCACACAAAGATGTTCATAAGCAAGACGAGAGGGAAGGTACTTTCAGCCCTTGCCCTGAGTGCTTTAATTGCTTTACAGATATCTCATCTGGTCTTCCTAATGGCCTCAGGAAAGGATGATTTTACAGAGGGGGAAACCAACTCTGAGATCAAGTCCTAGTTGCCCAGGGTTGCACGGTGACAACTGGCAGAGTCCAGGCTCGCCTCAGGCCTGGCGGTGCGGGGATCAACGTTCCCGCTGCCACACTGCCGGTCTTTGGCGGGCTCTGTGTTGGCTTTGTCTCATATTTATGTTTCAGAAATTGGAAACAACCCCAAAGTGCAAGAGTGTGTTATGGTATACCACTTCCTTAAAAAAAAATACAGCTAAGTTGCCAAAGATAATTTGAAGTCCTTGCAGATGCAATAATAATAATAATGATAATGATAATGATAATAATAATAATAATAATACAAAAGAGTGTTGATGAAAACAGTGAAACACAGAATTCTAGATAGGCCTGTGTATGGTGATATGGGCTGGACTGCGTCTCCCGAAATACGTATGTTGAAGTTCTCAGCCCCAGTACCTCAGAATGTGACTGTATTTGGAGATAAGGTCTTTAAAGAGGTAATTAAGTTAAATGGGTTCCTTAGCGTGGACCCTTATCCAATATGACCAGTGTCCTTATAAGAAGAGATTAGGACATACAGACCTACAGAGGGAGGACCATGTGAGGATAGAGGGAGAAGACAGCCATCTACATGCCAAGGAGAGAGGCCTCAGAAGGAACTAACACCTTGACCTCGGACTTCCAGCCTTCAGAACTGTGAGACAATAAACTTTTATTGTTGAAGCCGCCTGGTCTGTGGTGCTTTGTTATGGAGCCCTAGTAAAGCAAGACAGCTAGTATTGTAGAATGGCTTTAATTGTTTAAATTCAAATTGAACCAGGAATCGCTAAGCCTCTTAGCTTCAGTGAAAAGCATTTTTTGTGACCTCACCGCAAAGGATGGTCAATGCCTCTTCAGGCATTAGAATAACGTTATTGTTTATGAGTTGATTTGAGCAGCCCAGAAGCCACAGGGGTTAAATCTAGCGGGCTTTGAAAAATAATGCAAGGAAGGCTACCTGCTATCACAAGTCCTTTATTATTTCTTCTTTTGAAAATCTGCAGAGCATATGTGTGAAATTTCCTATTTAGGGAGTTGCTGCCTTCCAAAGGCTCAGCTGCTCTCCTTTAGCTGGTGGAGAGCAGGGAGAGGGGGCAGGAAATGCACCAGCCGCCTCTTCTAATCACCTTCCCCACGGCCTCAGGCTGTGGGTGATGTGTGAAATCGGCCAGTTATACGTCCCCTTCTCCCAGGGGGAATGTGAATTTTGCACTGAGTCTTACCTTCTCTCCAATCTGGCCTCAATCCCTCTGAGCACCCAGGTTCCTGCATGGCCACAGGTGCAGAGGGCACTGGACTTGGCCCTATGGTGGGGAGAGAACAAATATTAATGGGAAAACATCTTAAGGTCCACCTACCTATCGAAATGGTCTCAACGTGAAATGGAATTTTCCATTAAAATAAGCCAAAACACCAAATCTTTCCAGAAATGCCATTGGAGTGATTCTGGGGAGGAAAAGTGGGCCTCCAGGAAACAACTGCAGCCTGACCCTTTCCCTCTGCTCCCATCCTGGTGGGCTCAGGAGGCAAGGTCACCTGGCAGCGCGCTTTCCCTCCCGAGCACCACCGTGGGCCCTTACCACCTGCACTCCAGGGCCTGGGGCAGGGGGACTGTGACGTATCCACACATCTCCCCAGCACGACGCTGGCAGCGGTGACCAGTGGATGAACGGGCCAACGGGTGAGTGCACACACCATGGTGCCCCTCTGCACACAGCCCTGACCCCTGTGACACGCTGCCCACTCCAAGGATGCCACAGGGAGGGAGCCTAGACTTGCCTTCCCACCCAGCTTCACTGCTGAGCTGCAGCTTTTGTGGTTTTCCTCAGAGCTCTGTGTTTCAAGGAATGAACACACTCTGTAAACGACACCGTCTGCACCACGCCCCCAGTCTCCGGCCCCCAAGATGTATTTCTCTGTGCACCCCATCTCTCCCCTCCCATCTGGGGTCGTGTCTCAGACTGTGTGTGGTCCACGGCGGTGGGGAAGGGGGCCTAGGGGCAGAACTTACCAGAGTCAGAGGAGTAATGAAAGAAAAGGAGGCCAGGTTGGAACTTCGCAGTCAAGCCATAAATGAGCTTGTTTCTCATTTCAGCGATTTATAATGGAATGGACACTTTAATTAATCTGATAATAAATGCTCCACGGAGAAAGCCAACTACTTTAATTCTCGGAGCTTCAGTTTCCTCATTCACAAAAAGGAACCAACCTTGCATTAGTTTTGTGGTGAGAATAAGAGAATGTGCTTGGAATGACTTTGTACACTCTAGAGCGTTACGCAGGTAGAAATAATAATACTACTAATTATTTTATATAAAGAATTCAGTACTTTTGATCTTGAGAAAACCTGGGGTGCATTTGAAGAAACCTGCCTTCGTATTATGAATTAACTGATTTTTCAGAAAATAATCAAAACCCCCTTTCCTTTCTCATTTTTTGGCCCAACTCAGCCAGAAAACTTACCTTTGATAGTAGAATCATCTACCATTGCTTTGTGTTGCTGCGCAATTGTTTAACAGTTGTTTCCCATGGATGAAATGAGACAGTATGTGGGAGAAGTCTGCAAACTGTATAGGGCTGCACACATTAAAGTGGAATGTTAGTGGCTCAGTGCACTGACGCCCAGAAACTGAGGAGAGAGCTGCTTCGACTGCAGTGTGGCATCACCCAGGTCTCAAGGTGGGTGTAAGTCCTTTGGCCGTAGAAATGGAGAGCAAGTCCTCTGATTGTTGGGTGTGTAGGGTCTGTGCCTGGTCTTCGAGTTTCTGTGAGGGATATGGACAAATTGATGGCCTACCAAGGTAAGTCCTCAGTCCTGCTGACAGCTTGAAGGTCTTGAGATGTGTGAGGGAGCTGACCCCACCTGGGGCGACTCCCTGCTTTACCATGCTGGGTGCTGTCTGAGCAGATCTCAGGACCTTTGCAGAAGAACAATGTGGGCCCAATAGAGGGGCTGTGTAAGGATTTGCAGCTCTGATGGAGGGTCCAGATCTGCAAACCTAAGGGGCCACGTGCAGAGGTAGGAAGGGGGGGTGAGAGTGTCACCTCATCATTCCAAGCGAAAAAATGATATGGAGGCACGATTCTACCCAAGACTTGAAACGGGGCTTTGGCCTCATTGCAGAAGCAGAAATGATGGAATTCAATGCCAGGAAGAGACTGACGTGCTGTGGATGACGGCCGCCACTCCAGACGGCGGCGGCAAAGCTGTAGCCAGTCTGAGTTCACTGCTTTGGCCGAGCCTGCCCGCGTGATGACAAGCGTAGAGGTCAGCGTCAAAAGCTTTTTAGGATCGTGGGAACAGAGCAAGCCTTAGGCATCCGTCTTGTGTAGGCCAGTCAGGGAAGTGGGGGCAAAAGCGGTCCGTAATGCTGTGACCGATGGTCTGAAGGGCTGAGGCCAAAGTTGGCTGGAGCGTTCAGGGGATTAATGCACTGTGGGCGGTTTTGTTTTGTTTGTTTGTTTTTGCGGTACGCGGGCCTCTCACTGTTGTGGCCTCTCCCGTTGCGGAGCACAGGCTCCGGATGCGCAGGCTCAGCCATGGCTCACGGGCCCAGCCGCTCCGCGGCATGTGGGATCCTCCCGGACCGGGGCACGAACCCGTGTTCCCCGCATCGGCAGGCGGACTCTCAACCACTGCGCCACCAGGGAAGCCCTGTGGGCGTTTTAATATAGGTTTTATTATGATTTAGGGGTAGTAAGGCCAACAGATCAGGAGACGATTGCCACTGAAAAGATAGTTTGTTGTTGATGGTTCCTGAGAGGAGAGGACGCACCATGCCATGAGAGAAGAATACATGGGGAAGCTCCAGGGTGGCCAGGAGGCAGAGGGAGAGGGTAAACGTGGGTAAGAGCCTTTACTGTGGTTTCCGGGCGAAGGAACAGGTGAGAAGGGTCAGCAGGCTAGGATTGGCTAGTTTGAATCATTTCAGGGCTCTGGGCATAGGAGCTGCCCCTGGTTGTCTGGTACCTGTCCTGGGTGATTAGGACAGAGGGACAGTGGTCCTGAGTGAGAGCCCTATAGAGGAGGTGGTGGGATGTGGCCTCTGGATTGGTTGGTTTGCGTATGTAGGGCGTGTTCACAGGCTAGTCATTTTCCATCACTTGGAATTGGGTGACCCTGGAAAGGTCGGTTCCCCACAGAGTCAGCAAGGCCCTGGTGTACAAGACATCAGAAAACAGAAAATAAAAGAAAATGTTAACAGAGTGGGAGTCTAACTTTTTTTTAGGGAGGATAAGGAGAAATCCTGGAGACAGTGGGCAGAGAGGAAATGACAGAGGGAGTGTTTCCAGGATGCAGTCACTGCCCAGCCACTGTATCTGCTCCTGGCGTCAAGGCCCGGGCACCCTCCGTGCAGCATACAGCCCGGCCAGCTGTCGTTTGTCCGGGACTGCTGTTTGGAAGCAGAACGGGCAGAAGCAGGACACTTCGTGTAGCCATTCTGATTAAATGGCCCTAACAGAAGATAAACACATTTTTGTGGTCGTTGTTAGTAAGATTTCAAACTCGGGCTAAGGCATCTTTTGTGTGCAAGTGAATTAAGGTTGTGTGGCTGCAAAGACTTCTACATTTTTAAAACCTAGAATCTGAATATAATTCATGAAATTTTAAGGCTAGAAATACCTTACTTGTTGCATCATGCAAGCCCATCTTTTTTACATGAGGAAACTAAGGCTCAGAGCTACCATGTGGAATGCACTACATTTTTATACTAACAATTGCAGCAGATAACCTTGACGCTTACACCCCTTCCGGCTCCATCTCATGCGACAAACCTTGCAGGGTTGTGGGGAGGGATCGTCAGGGAATGAGTAAAGATAACTGCTCTTCCCATTATTTAATAAAAATAAACCTGGAAGAGGAGTGCTTTTGAAAATTGTAAAATAGCTAGTGGGAACCTGCTGTGTAGCTGGGGGAGCTCAGCTCGGTGCTCTGTGATGACCTAGGTGGGTGGGATGGGGGTGTGGGAGGGAGGCTCCAGAGGGAGGGGATATGGGGATGTGTGTGTCCATGTAGCTGATTCACTTCCTGGTACAGCAGAAACTAACACAACATTGTAAAGCAACATACTCCAATAAAAAGAAATAAACTAAAAGAAAATAAATGAGCACTCTCACACAAAAGAATTGTATAACGATTCATATGGATGAATTATAGAAAAAATTAAGGTGAGGAAAAAAGGCTAAGTATGCCACCATAGGTTAGCAAAAAAGGCCATATATATGAAGACAGAGGTTTGCCCACTGGCAGTGGGGATTTGTCAGGTTTTTAGGTGCCCGGCAACCAAAGCCCCTTGTCTCGAGGGAATCCCTTGCTGTGGGTGCCTCAGTAGGAGGCTCTGGCTTCCGCTGTGGGAACCAAAGTGAATCTCACCCTTTTCCCCATGCTTTGGGAACCTGGTGTGGGTGCATCCCCCAGACACACCCCTCCTCCTCCTTGAATGCTTCCCCTGGGGCTGCTTAAATGAGTGGTGCAAAGACGAGAGGTCTGTCTGTCCCCGAGTCACGCAGGAGCGGCTCAGGCAGTCCAGACTGTCCTTACGATAGAGCCAGCCTTATATGACCTGATTCTCCCGTCATGCGGGGGGTCTGGGCCTCCCCTTGGCTGGTTCCCTGTGCAACTGGATTGAACTTAGGTGGAACTTGCCTGAAGAAGCTCACCGACTTCTGAGGTCAAGATGCTCCCAACTGGAAGGGCATTCAGTGCCTTAAGAGGGGACCTTTTCTTTGTGGCCTCAGCCCCTTACCCTCCACACTCAGGGCCTCACACAGAAGCCACTGGCAGGAAAAGCTCCCATCAAAAATGTTGGGAACCCCTGGTCCTCTCCAGGGAGAACCCAGCTCATGGCATAAGGAGCAAAATGCGAAGGATCACATCCATAAACCAGTGTGCACAGTATATTACTTTTTTAACAAACACACACACATACACACACACACGTATGTATATACGTAACTCTAACCCTTGTAACCCCATTGTAAGTCAAGAGCTGTGTGTAGATATGTACATATACATACATATATATACACACACATACATACACATTTAGAAAAATAGAAAAAACTCTGGAAGAGTATACCAAATATATCTGTTAAAGAAGCTATCACTTTGGGGGGGTTAGCATTATAAATGCTTCTTCACCTTCTTTTTTAATAAATTTATTTATTTTTGGCTGCGTTGGGTCTTCGTTGCTGCACGCAGACTTTCTCTAGTTGCGGCGAGCGGGGGCTACTCTTTGTTGCGGTGCGCGGGCTTCTCATTGCGGCGGCTTCTCTTGTTGTGGAGCATGGGCTCTAGGCGCATGGGCTCAGTAGTTGTGGCTCACGGGCTTCAGTAGTTGTGGTGTGTGGACTTCAGTAGTTGTGGCTTGCGGGCTCTAGAGCGCAGGCTCAGTAGTTGTGGCGCATGGGCTTTGTTGCTCCGCGGCATGTGGGATCTTCCCAGACTAGGGCTTGAACCCGTGTCCTCTGCATTGGCAGGCCGACTCCCAACCGCTGTACCACCAGGGAAGTCCCGCTTCTTCACCTTCTTTATCCCTTTTTTTTGTTTTGTTCTCAAAATGTACAGTTGGCAGGTATTTTATCTCCAAATCTGTTTTCATCTGGGTGAAGCACAGAAGTTCATTCTTAGCTTATTAAAGTGGTCAGAGTTTCCTTACGCTCCAACTGCAGCAGCAGAGTGCCCTGGTCCCTCCTAGCCAATGCAGGGGCTCCAGTCCTCCGCCCTGCCCATCTGGAGGAGGTGTCACTGAGCCGCAGGAGGCTGGGGGCTGGTCCCCTTTACACCCTTGGTTCGTCCCCTCAGTGCCCATTTCTTCATGTGGTTAAACTGCTTGAACACAGGTTACATGAAGAGCTGAGGCCCTTGGAGAGAAAACCTGAACGAGCCCAGCGATGCAGGTACAACTCTGGACGCGCTCCTGGAAAGCCTGCTGCCGGCCATGGGCATCAGCTGTTGCCTTCTGTGCACCCAAGACAGAGCATTGCAGCAGACGGGAGCCGAGGCCAGAGATGGGCCGGCACCGGTCAGACGCTGGCCACATGGGTTACACATGTGAGGAACTCCCCTTGTGCAACTGTGAAAACGAGGAGGACTTCACAGGATTATTGCAAAGTCAAATGAGACAATATACACTTAGTATGGCTTCTGGCATGTAGGTGATTAATAAAAGTGAGCTGTCTTGGGCTAAATTGAGAGAAGTGGAAATACAAAGCATTGGCCAGGATTTGGAGTATGAAACGCCCATGTGACACTCCACTGGGTGGAGTGTCAGCTGGCATAGCCACATTGGAAGACTGATAACATTTACTGAAGCCGAACTGACGCAACCCCATGACCCAGAAATCCCATTTACAGGCGCAGACCCAGCAGAAATACATACGAATGTGCACCATATAAGAATGTTCTAAGCAGCATGA
The DNA here is from genome assembly GCF_937001465.1 of Orcinus orca. Taxonomy (NCBI): domain Eukaryota; kingdom Metazoa; phylum Chordata; class Mammalia; order Artiodactyla; family Delphinidae; genus Orcinus; species Orcinus orca. The sequence continues at coordinate 8,285,292 of NC_064572.1, forward strand.
TTCGTAATGGCCCAGACCTGAAAACAACTTAAATGCCCATCAGCAAGAGAATGGATAAATCATTTGTGGTTTATTCCCATAATGGAATCCCCACAGTGTCCAGGATGAACAAACTACACCCACAGAGAACATGGTGGCTTTTACAAACACAGTCTGAGTGAAGGAGCCAGACACTCACGGTCACATCACATACAAAAGTGGGTGAGGTGGGCCAGGTGTTCGAAGGCTTCACGGTGAGAGGCCACCCACGCTGGGAGAGGCGCTAGAGAGGGGGCGAGCCCACATGGGCTTCTGTTTCTCGATGTGCGTGCCAGTTACGCAGGCGGCTCTGTTGTAAAACGTATCAAGCTGTACGCGTGTGATATATGCACGTTTCTATATATATTGTAATTGTAATTCAATAAAAAAGTTTTTAAAAGGAAAGCGTGGTTTAAAAGTTTTAAACAATCATTTAGTTATTATTATTATCTCTATTGTTACTGGCTGGAGCCTGAACAAACTCAGGTTCAGCTGCTCATCACTCAAAAGTCAATGTTCGAGGGCTTCCCTGGTGGCGCAGTGGTTGGGAGTCCGCCTGCCGATGCAGGGGACACGGGTTCATGCCCCGGTCTGGGAAGATCCCACATGCCGCGGAGCGGCTGGGCCCGTGAGCCATGGCCGCTGAGCCTGCGCGTCCGGAGTCTGTGCCCCGCAACGGGAGAGGCCACAGCAGTGAGAGGCCCGCGTACCGCCAAAAAAAAAAAAAGTCAGTGTTCGAGAGGCAAGAGTTGCTGGACAAGAAAGATGTTTTATTCAGGAAGCTGGCAATCTGGGGAGATGGCAGACTACCATCTGAGTCACAGATCAGAGGGCAAGAGCTTTTAAAGGAAAGCTTGCAGGCTGTGCCGGGGTGCCGCGTGCAGAGCAGCACATCAGCTCCGCCAGTCATCCTGAAACTGGTCACGTGAGGGTCTGGTCAGCGCCATCTCGATTGTTTTAAACGCACTTAATCTTCAATTCCAGGGTCAATTTGTTCCCATTTCCTCATTAAGGCCAGTTCCTGGCATTGTGCAGGCCCCAGGTTCAGTGCTGCCCAAGATGAAGCAGCTTATGCCATGGCTACAGTCTGGTCACCACGCAGTGAGCTTTTTCCCTCTGGTGGTGGTCTTATTACCTGCAAAACAACTCAGGAATGTGCATCAGACACTTATCTATGTCCTTCAGGGAGGAACTAAAGATTCTGTGACTGTTCTATGGCCAATGCACTGTTTAAATTGTTACCGGTTCTCCAGGCCTAACTGTGCCTCTGTCACTCCATGTTTACATCCTGTCAATCCTTAATGCTTGAGCCAGGATTTTAGGGGAGGCCTAGGAGACTAAAGCCTTTTCCTAGGAACAAGAAACGGGGGACAAGGAGGGGCCTTTGTACCTGGGAGGGCCTCGCAGTGTCCTGCTTGCTTTCACCACCGGTATCATCCAGCTCAGGGTAGGATGGTCGTCTTGCTCCTGTGGAGACTTTCTTAGTAGTTCATTCAGTGCAGTTACACGGAATGTCTTCTGAAGGAGACTGGCTGCTTTGGGGTGATAAGTACAGGTTATTCAGGAGAGACAAGAGCTGTCACATTTGACCTTCTCACCCCTGTGGCCCCAGGATGCAGAAGCCCAGCTGGGGAGAGGAGAGGGCTGTGTGGCTGCGCTCCTGCCCCGCTGGCCCTCCCCAGGGCTGGGAAACGCCCTTCGGAGCCTCACGCGTGGCAAATGGTGCTGCATGAGGGACCCGCAAACATGCAAGGTTTCATCAAGTTTAAGGGAAGCCAGGCATTTCAGAGGCTAACAAGAAAGACGGGTGACCCCTGAAGTGACTCATCACCTGGAATCCGGCATGAACTTGGAGAGCTGTCCCACAAGCATGCTTTGGGTGAAGAAACCTAACTTAGAAAGGGAAGCTGATGTATCATGACAGAAGGGTCTTCCACTTTACAGAAGGCTGGCTTTTCTCTCCCCTCCTGCCCCCCTTTCCTCTTTTTCTTCCCCCCTTCTTCTCCCCCATTCCCCTAACTGGCTAAATGAATGGGGGCAGGAGAGCCTCAAACTGTGTTAAAACAACATCGTTCTAAGTAAGCCTGTTTTTTTTTTTATTAAAATATTTTTTGCTGTTATTTGTTTGGCATATCACAGTCTACGGTAAAATTCTTTTTGAAATTTCAGGAGGTTTCACCTTACTAAAGGAAAAGAGAAGTGATGGACCCACGGCTTGATGATAATAGGGTTCAAAGAGAAATGGTGGCTTGAAAAATCAAAGGGAAAATGTTGGAGATATTTCTTCCATAAACCTTTAAAGCTCAAGGATAACATGCACGCAGTAAAGCGCACAAGTCACAAGTATGTTTTGAGAAATTTTCATGTAACCACCACCTAAATTGACTATTACCACCGTGAGCCCCTCATGTGCCCTGCAGTCCCGTCCATATCCTTCAATATCATAGATTAATTTTGCCTTGTTTTAAAGTTATAAATTAAGAATTGGATCATATAGAATGTATTCTTCTGCGACTGGTTTTTTTTTTTTTTTTTTGGCTCAATGTTATGCTGGTGAGATTCATCCATATTGTTAAGTGTGGCCATATTTTGTTCACATTTATTCCTGGAATAAATGTGTACTTTAAACAAGCGTCCTTGGTGATCGCAAGGCAGGCAGTGCCCAGCCTCATTCTGAGAAATACTGCCCCAGACCCAGTCAACACAGGTACACAGCGACCCTATTCCATTCCCCTCACTTTTAGAATCACAAGTACAGGAAAAATCAAAAATAGTCCTGCAAAAACCAGAGCCAGGTGCAGATTTTAAGTTAATTGAGGTCAAGAGCAATTTTGTGACCCCCTGAGTAGAGCATCTGAAGTAGTGCCATGGACAGACTGCAGTTCAAAAACTACTTTTTCTTTCTTTTGTAAAACAATTTTTTTTCTGATGTAGACCATGTTTAAAGTCTTTATTGAATTTGTTACAATATTGCTTCTGTTTTATTTTTATTTATTTTTAAAAATTTTTGGCTGCGTTGGGTCTTCATTGCTGCACGCAGGCTTTCTCCAGCTGCAGCGAGCGGGGGCTACTCTTTGTTGTGGTGCACAGGCTTCTCATTGCAGTGGCTTCTCTTGCTGCAGACCACGGGCTCTAGGCTCCCGGGGTTCAGTAGTTGTGGCTTGAGGGCTTAGTTGCTCCATAGCGTGTGGGATCTTCCCGGACCAGGGCTCGAACCCATGTCCCCTGCATTGGCAGGCGGATTCTTAACCACTGCGCCACCAGGGACGTCCCTATGTTTTGGTTTTTGGCCGCGAGGCATGTGGGATCTCAGCTCACTGTCCAAGGATCGAACCTGTACCCCCTGCATTGGAAGGTGAAGTCTTAACTGCCAGAGGAGTCCCCCCAAACTACTTTTTCTCCCATGGAGTCAGCAATATCAAAATTCTTGAGGAAAGAAACGTGTGTGTGCGTGCATGAGTGTGGTATGGGCTGAATTATGTCCTCCTCACATTCATATGCTGAAGCCCTAACCCGCTGTCCCTCAGAATGTGACTGACTGTATTTGGAAACTGGGTCCTTAAACAGGTAGTAAAGTTAAAGTGAGGTCATCAGCATGGCCCTAATCCAATGTGACTGGTGCCCTTATAAGATGAGGAGATTAGGACACAGACAAGCACAGAGGCAGGACGGTGTGAAGAGACACAACAAGAAGGCGGCCATCTGCCAGCCAAAGACAAAGACCTCAGGAAAAGCCACCCCTGCCCACGCCTTGATCTGGGACTCTGGCTTCCAGAACTGTGAGAAGGTAAATGTGTGCTGTTTAAGCTCCCGCATCTGTGGTACTTTGTTAGGGCAGCCCGAGCACACCAACACGTGTGTGTGTGTGTGTGTGTGTGTGTGTGTGTGTGTGTGTGTGTGTGTGTAGGAACAGGCAGCAGCAGGGTGACCATACTCCCACACCCACCTCTGCCCCACTTGGTTGGAGGCCGCCCCCGACGACCCCACCTCGCCTCTTCCTTCCTCTGCTACCTGGACCAGGCTGGCCCAGCTGTGCTCATCTGAGTGGCAGCTCTAACTGACACGAGGCCAGGCAGCCTCTCTGGGGGGATCTGAGAGGGAGGACAGCCGTGAAATGGTAGGAAAACCTTCTCCCTGCAGCTCAGAGCAGGTGTGGGTGGGGAGATTAAAAACTAGGCTTAAAGGAAACAAAAGATGCTTCATGCAACTCCATTCAAGAAAAAGAAACAAAACGCATGCATTTTCCTCACCATCAGAGCCTTTGAGAAATTGCATCAACGAATATAATTTTTATCCTAATTTTGAGTCCTTTAAGAATAGCCAGGGACTTCCCTGGCAGTCCAGTGGTTAAAACTCTGTGCTCCCAATGCAAGGGGCACGGGTTCCATCCCTTGTCAGAGAATTAAGATCCCACATGCTGCAGGGTGCGCCCCCCCCCCCAAAAAAAAAGCCAGTGAGGAGAAGGGCAAGCAGACTCCCTCCCACTGGAGATGCTAAGCATCAAGGAGCCTGACTCGTAAGGAGAGAGAAGCCAGGAGCAACGGGGAAGCTTATCTTCCCTCTGATGCCTTAGTTCCCTATGCGGTGATGAACGACCCCAGTGCTTGAGACTGAATTTGCAAGTCTGCAGGAGGTTTGGTGAAACAGCCCGTGCCCTCTGCTGATGCTGCCCCGGGGTCACTCCACCAGCACTGCTCTCTCAGTAAGCCACAGCGGCTGCTGCTGGGCTCAGCCACTTGTGATTGGGAAGCACTACATCATCACCTTTGCTTCCCACTTAGGGTGGACTTTGGCAGGGTAAAAATCCCTGCAAAACCGGGAATTTCTGCATCACAGTTGATCCTTGTGAAGCATGCCACTCTCCTCTGTACTCCCACAACTCAGAATCATCTATACCTCCACATACGACCATCAGGAAAATTTTTGTACTGCCTGTGTGTGCATTCTGTAAGGGCTCAAGGAGTAGAAAGGTCTTTTAAAAGTAGTTGTGTGTTGGGACTTCCCTGGTGGCACAGTGGTTAAGAATCCGCCTGCCAATACAGGGGACACGGGTTCGGTCCCTGGTCTGGGAAGATCCCGTGTGCCGCGGAGCAACTAAGCCTGTGCGCCATGACTACTGAGCCTGCGCTCTAGAGCCCGCGAGCCACAACTAACGAGCCCACGTGCAGCAACTACTGAAGCTCAGGCGCCTGAAGCCTGCGCACCTACAGCCCGTGCTCCACAACAAGAGAAACCACCGCAATGAGAAGCCTGTGCACCGCAGCGAAGAGTAGCCCCCGCTCGCCACAACTAGAGGAAGCCCGCGTGCAGCAACAAAGACCCAACACAGCCAAAAATAAATAAAATAAATTTTAAAAAATAGCTGTGTGCTTGTGCCCAGTGCAAAACACTGATGACACCAGATGGTGGTGAGGATGTGCAACAACAGGAACCCTACAAAACCAAACATACATCTGTGCTATGATCCAGCAGTCACGCGCGCCTTGTTATTTGAATGAGTTGAAAACTTATGTCCACAGAAAAACCTGCACACTCATGTTTATACAGCTTTATTTACAATTGCCCAAACCTGGAAGCAACCAAATGTCCTTCCGTAGGTGAATGGATTAATAAACTGTTGGTATACCCGGGCAATAGAATCTATTTAGCACTAAAAAGAAAGAAACCGTCAAGCCGTGAAAAGACATGGCAAAGCTTAGATGCATATGACCGAGTGAAAGAAGCCAATCTTGAAAGGCTACATACTGTCTGATTTCAACTGTAATGACACCCTGAAAAAGGCAAAACTATGGAGACAGTAGAAAGATCAGGGGTCGTCAGGTGTTGGGGGGAGGGAGGGATAAATACGCATAGCATAGAGAACTTTTAGGGCAGTGAATCTATCCTGTATGATGCTATAATGATGGACACACGTTTGTAAGACCCGCAGAATACACAACATAGGTGATGAAGATGTGTCATTGTAGCTCACTGACTGTAGCACAGGCACCACCCTGGTGGGAGATGTTGGTACTGGGGGGCTGGTGGGGGGCAGGAGGTCTATGGGAAATCTCTGTACTTTCTGCTCAATTTTACTGTGAACCTAAAACTGTTGTAAGAAATAGTCTGTATAAATAAATAAAATTAAAAGGAAGTGACAGGAGAAACCATACCTATAGACGGAAATTACAGCCTAATTTTAATTGAACTGGGGAATAGGCAAAACTGTTGTGATCTGGTGGGAGTGGCAGGGGGCAGTAGCAGGATAGGTCCCTGGCCGTAGAGACGATGTTAATGTGGTTTGACAAGAAACCATAAAGGGAGAACACGGGGCACCCACCCCTGAGTGAGTGAAACCCCCTGGGGTCTCGTGAAGGGGTCCAAGATGCTGTGTGAGCAAGGAGTGTCTAAGCCTGACAAATCTGGTTCTTTGAAGGAACCATGATTTTCCTCTGAAGTTACGGACGGAAAAGGGAGACAGTGAAGGGACGAAGAGATTAGGGGAACAGAAACTTGAATGGGACTGGGTCCTTAGAACTATACTGGAGAGCAGAGAAGAGAGGTGCAGGAAAAGAGTGGGGGGAAAGGCAGAGAGTAACACACGGGAAACTGATTTTAGGTCCGTAGTCCTACTTTTAGAAGTTCTGGAAAGAAGAATAGATTATATTAGTAAAGAGATTTAATTATCCAAGCAATCTTGTGAAGTGAAAAGACTGTTACGACATTTCATCACATGTGAGATGTCGATTATTGAAAAAGCACATTATTTTTGGTGTTATAAAGAAAGACAAAAGCTTGCCAATTAAACTGTGACACTGTTCTGCTTATCCATTGCTGCGAAGCAAACACGCAAACTACCCCAAGACTTAGTGGCTTACTACAATCACCATTTGGTGGTTTCTCCCAGTTCTGTGGGTTGACTCCGCTCACCTGGATGACTATCCCTCGGGGGGTCCCGTGTGGTACCCTCAGATGTCAACTGGGGCTTAAGGCGTCAGAAGGTTTGATGGGCTGGACATTTGAGATGGTTCCCTCACATGCCTGGAAGTTGATGTGAGCTGTGGGTGAGGAACTCAGCTGGGGGTCTTGAATGGAGCACTATGTATGGCTCCGCAATGGGGCTTCTTCGCAGCATGGCGGCTGTGCTGCCAGAGAAGACATCCCAAGAGTGCGTGAAAACACCCAGGGCAAAGTCCGAGGCTTCTTACCTTGTGACCTCAGAAGCCCCAGGACAACACTTTGGCTGCCTGCTGCTGGGCCCCAGACTGAAAAGGAGAGGAGTTAGATCTTCATTCTGATGTGGGGAACAGCAGGCACACATGGGGACGAAGGGCTTGGCCCTCTCTGGCTGCCATGGTCACTACCTTAAAGGTTGACTCAGGAGATACACACAGGGGTCATACCAGCCTCTCAGTGCTCTGAGATATCATTCATCTCCTTGAAGGGATTTGGTCATTTCTCCCGCTTCTCATTGTACTGCTTGGTGAGTGAAAGGCAAGACTTTCGCATGGATCGCAGTACAGAGTGTAACACAGCTTTCTTGACTGTGGCCATCTTCATTTCTTGGGATCTGTGAAGCACTTGGCTGTTGCTTTGCAAGAAGCCATAGAATTGTGAACATAACTGCAGGGATGGGATCGCTACATGTACCAGTCAAGGGTCAATCAGGGAAGCCAAACCACCAAAGAGCAGGGAATAAGACCCTGCACGGACCTGGGAGACACTGAAGAAGCCAGGGCCCAGAGAGGGAACTGGAATCAGAGACGATTCACTAAACCACCCACCTGAACCCTGGTGCAGGAGGACAGGTTGAAGCTGTCGGCTGGCTACGGAAGGGAGCTGCCGCAGAATCTGGGAAAGCTGTCACCTCTGAGCGTACTCGTGCTTCCGCAGGGCTGAGCTAAGTGTCTGGTGGTGGACTGGGGCTGCTGTTGGATTGGACAGCTTGTCAGCAGCAGGGAGAAAAAGACAGGAATGGAGCTGGGAAAGCAAAGAGCGGGCTGGAATCTGCAGCCCCCTCGGCGTCTGCCTCTCACTGCATCTGACCACAAGGGCCACCTGACAGTGATGGCAGCTTCTTTGTTTCTGTGTTTTAAATGTCATGCAGGGTCCTCTTTTGGTAATTTCTAACCTGAAACCTCACAGGTTTAGAGATTCTAAGAAACATACTTCCAGCTTAACTTGATACAGCCCACTGCTCATACACGAATATCAAATCTACACTCCACTGCTCTTTTCTGGGCTTTTCTCCATGCATGATGACTTTTGGTTTCAGTGGTAAACCAAAGTGTTTTCTCTTTCTGAAGATTTTTTTAAAATGGCAATTTAATTCAACATGGGTAGTTCCAATACAGGCATTATCAACCACAGTGATGACTATGAACAGCTGCGACCAAGTTTGCACATGCACAGGTCATGACAACAATGTCACAACTGGCTGGCCGTGTTTATGAGATGCTGTCAACTGCAAGGCACATCTCACTACAGAGACATTAAAGTGTGAGAAATGTGCATCTTTATGAGTTATTATTATTTCCATTACTTTCATTTACAGGTGAGAAAATTGAGAAACAGAGTCTAAGCAACTTTTGAATTAAGGAAGGTGACAGAAAGATGGATATCACAGAACATTTTATCCAAATTCTTCAATTTGTAGATAAACCAACAGGACAGAGGGCTTAAGTGTCTTGTTTGTTTTAACATAACTCAGTCAACATTGAGTCAGGATGTAAATCTTTTATTCCAAGGCCAGCTACTGCATTTGCTTGTATTATACTGACTATAAAGCACAGAACCCAAGTTTTGATATGGCTTAACACAGAATTTTTCAGTTTGTTTTGATGATGACTCATGCTAAGAATTACATTTTACTTCTCAGCCTGATACACGATACATAAATAAATACATAACTGAAACAAAAGTTTTATGAAGCAATGTTAACACTTCTACACATTATATATTCTAATATTTTCTGATTTGGGGGTAATTCTTTTTAATGTTAAAAATATGCTGGGTACTTCCACTTCTGGCAAAAGAAGAGAGTTTGTTTCAGACCAATCTTCCCATTGAGAAAGAGCAGAAAACCTGGAAAAAATATTTGTAAGAGATTTGATTGCCAGAATAAGAGAGATCAAAGCAGTGAGGACTTGAGGGGTCAAGATCCCAGAGAGAAGGGAAACCCAGAAAGATGAGCCCTATGTTTGGTGCTGCACCTTCCATTGAGGCAATTAATTATCCCCAAGTAAAGCTGCCGCTCAGAGACTGAAAGGCTGAGCAGAGCTTTTGACTGAGGCTGGGGCAAAATCCGATGTTAACAACACCAAGGAAGAGGGACCATGGTGAACACCCCAGATTTTCAGGTGAGACACTAGAAGTGAGAGTGAATCAGAAATAGACCAGCTCTCATAAGTGCTAAAGTTGAAATCAGCTCAGTCCAAAATTATTTTAAAGTCATCCACACCTTGCCCAACTGCTTGTTCCAAGCACAAGTGAATGGAAGCTAGCATACTGCACCTCAAAATATTTTTCATACGAAATGTGAACATTCAATTAAAAACTACCTGATGTGAAAAGATATAAGAATAGACCAAAAGCCAAGAGAAAAAAAATCACACAATAGAAACAGTCACATAGGAGATATATTAAAATAAGACTTTAATATAACTATGATATATATGTTCAAGAAGTTAAAAACAGTATAGAAAATTTAGTCCAGAGAAATGCAAACTACAAAGGATAAAATGGAAATTTTATAACTAAAAATTATAATAACTAAAATTAAGGATTCAAGGAATAGGTTTAACAGCAGATTAGACACACCTGAAGAGAGAAATAGTGAATTGGAAGACAAACCAGAAGAAAAATAACTGGGTAGGAGTAAGAAAAGACAAGTGGATTTTAGAAATACAGAAAAGGAAACAAAAGTCATATGGTTTATAATATATATGTAAATTCAGTTGAAGAATTAGAAAAAGAAGAAGAGGAAGAGAAAGAGGAAGAAGAAGGGGAGGAGGAAGAAGAAGAAGAAGAATGGGAAGAAGAAGGAGAGTGGGAGGGAGAGGGGAAGGGGAAGGGGGAGGGGGAGACGACGAGGAAGAGGAAGAAGGAGAAGAAGGGGAAATGGACCTATAAAAAATGTTTTAAGATATAATAGCCAAGGATTTTTCAAGCTGAAGAATAACATCAAACCACTAAGGTAAGAAGCTCTGTGTAACCCAAGCAGGATAAATACAAAGAAAGACACACATAGGCAAATCATACTCAAACTACTGAAAACAAAAGACAAAGTCTTCAAAGCACATAGAAAACTCAAGATATATTTCCTTGAAAGAGGCAATAGTAAGACTGACAGTTGATTTTCCCCCAAAATAATGGAACTAGAAGACAGTGTCATTAGTCAAATTGCTGAAAGAAAATACTGCCAAGCTAAAATTCTAAGCTTGGTGAAATTAACTTTTAAAAATAAAAGTAAGATAAAGATATTTTAAGACACACACACATAGACACATACTGAAAGAATTTGTCACCAACTGTTGTCCTACACTAAAGGATATATTAAAGGGAGTCTTCAGGCCAAAAGCAAGTGATCTCGGGTAGAAGTTAACAATGGAAAAAGAATGTAGATAAAGAAAAATGAACTATTACTCTAACAATAATAATGTCTGGTAGGATTTCAATATATAGAGATAGAAATAAAAGACTCCATAACAATAGCATGAAAAGCAGAAGAGGGATAAATGTAGCTAAAGTGTTTTAAGGTCTTTGCATTATCCAGGAAGTGACAAAATTAATGACTTATATTTTAATGAGTCAAGGGCGCATATTTTTTTGGTCTTCTTTCTTTTTTTAAAATTTAATTTTATTTATTTATTTTTATACAGCAGGTTCTTATTAGTTATCTATTTTATACATATTAGTGTATATATGTCAATCCCAGTCTCCCACCCCCCCTGCTTTCCTCCTTTGGTGTCCGTGCATTTGTTCTCTACATCTGTGACTCTATTTCTGCCTTGCAAACCAGTTCATCTGTACCATTTTTCTAGATTCCACATATATGTGTTAATATATGATATTTGTTTTTCTCTTTCTGATTTATTTCACTCTGTATGACAGTCTCTAGGTCCGTCCATGTGTCTACAAATGACCCAATTTCATTCCTTTTTATGGCTGAGTAACATTCCATTGTGTATATGTACCATATCGTTTTTTTCCATTCGTCTGTTGATGGGCATTTAGGTTGCTTCCATATCCTGGCTGTTGTAAATAGTGCTGTAATGAACACTGGGGTGCATGTGTCTTTTTGAATTATGGTTTTCTCTGGGAATATGCCCAGTAGTGGGATTGCTGGGTCATATGGTAATTCTATTTTTAGTTTTTTAAGGAACCTCCATACTGTTCTCCATAGAGGCTGTATCAATTTACATTCCCACCAACAGTGCAGGAGGGTTCCCTTTTCTCCACACCCTCTCCAGTATTTGTTGTTTGTAGATTTTCTGATGATGAAGGGTGCATATTAATTTAAGATACTCATTAAAGGAATAGTAAAAGAATGTATACCCCAAAACAATTAGATGAGGATCCATGGAGTTACAAAAATGCTTAAACAAATGAAGCTAAGGAGTATAATAAAAATCAAGGACCTTGCACAGCAAGTATAAACTGTCTGGGGACTCACTTACCAAAGAACTCACAAAACCTACACAGATAGACAGAACTTCTGTGCTCTTGTGAGTATCTGAAAGATCAGTTCTACCCCCAAAATCAGTAAATTCATTGCAACCCTAATCAAAATTTAAGCTGACGCTTTTCATATATTTGATAAACTTGTTCTAAAATTTATGTGGAGGAATAAAGGGCCATGAATAATATAGTTGACTTTGAAAAAGAAGAGAGGGGTGACTTGCCCTGCTAGATATTGAGGCACAAGTTATGGTAATAGAAATCGTCTGTTACTGGCCCAAGAACAAACAAAAGGCATAAATGAAGCAGAAAGGAGTGCTCAGAAACAAACTCTTGAGAACGTAATACATTTCAGAAAAGCTGTCACAAATCAGTGGGAAAAGGATAGACTAACTCACTAGGGACATGAAGAAAATAAAACTGAACGCTACCTGATATTATAACTAGGGACTCCCCTACAAATAAAATTAATAGAAGACAATGTTAGTGGCCTAAGAGGGGAAAAGCTCAAAAGTACAAACCATAAAGCAAAAAAGATTGGTGGGTTTGATTGCACCAAAAGAAAGGATTCCTAGTCAATGTAGGTGGGATGCCACGGACAAAATCAACAGATTAGGAGAAGATACATGCAGTATCTAAAGCCAACAAGGGAAGATACCTAGATTAAACAAGAGACTGGCAAATCAGAAGGAAAAAGAAAGAACCCTGGTTGAAGAATCAGCACAGAATATGAACCGGCAATTAACTGAAGGAAACATGAAAGGTAAAGAAACCTGTAAAGAGATGGTAAACCATAGTAATTAGAGAAATGTAAATTGAAACAACCATAAGATCTCACTTTACACTCAGCACATTAATACAAATTAGAAAGGTAGGGGGGAAAAAGGAAGTTAAGAAAGTAGAGAGAAAGAAATATTAAAAAGTGCAACAAAAATTGTAACGTAATAAATTTAATCCCACACATATCAGCAATTAGACACTAGACACTTCAATTAAAAAAAAAAGATTGGCGGGCTTCCCTGGTGGCGCAGTAGTTGAGTATCTGCCTGCCAATGCAGGGGACGCGGGTTCAAGCCCTGGTCTGGGAAGATCCCACATGCCACGGAGCGACTAGGCCCGTGAGCCACAACTACTGAGGCTGCGCGTCTGGAGCCTGTGCTCCGCAACAAGAGAGGCCGCGACAGTGAGAGGCCCGCGCACCGCGATGAAGAGTGGCCCCCGCTCGCCGCAACTAGAGAAAACCCTCGCACAGAAACGAAGACTCAACACAGCCCCAAATAAATAAATAAATACATTAAAAAAAAAGAAAGAAACAACACCTTTAAAAAAAAAAAAGATTGGCAAGTTAGGTTTAGGAAAAAACTCTGTGCTGCTTATAAGGAATCACTTTAAAGAGCAGGCTGGAGGCTTTTGCTAGTCAGCTGAGCCGTGGCTCTGCTACCCAGCCCTCCAGGGCTCTCCTTTTCCTGACCGTTTTCCAAATCTTGTCCTCCGGCGTCTCGTGGATTCCGTGCCCCCCTATTGTATTTCCAACAATCCCATTTTTGCTTAAGGTAGCCAGACTTGTCCTCTGTTGGTTGCAATAAAAAACTCTGATTAACGCATTTCTAGAAGTCTGGTCTTTGATTCCTAAGCTGATAGATACACACACACCCGCCCGCTGCCATCCAGAAAAGAGAATGTGCTGATTTCCCATTCTTCTCGGTCTGATATTAGAAAATTGAAGGGGTAGTCAGTGGGGTCCTCTAACTGGAGAACTCATCTTAGATTAAAAAAAATTTAAAAGTCCCATCCTTTTATTCCCAGGAGGTTCTGCTTTGGTTCAACGCACTCAACAAAATGCCTGGACCCGTTTACCTATCACTAGAGAAGAGTTTCCCTCTAACTCTCAGGCACTCTGCTCTCCATGTCTGAGCTAGGAACACTTTGTTCTATAGCATCTTCATCTTATTTGATTCCCCCCTGCCACACACACACACACACACACACACACACACACACACGCACGCACGCACACACACACACACACACTTATTTTGAACTGAAGAAAAAACTGTCAGGTCCAGTTCCAAACCAAAAAGATGGTTCTACTGAGCAGGGACACCCAGCCCAGGCTCCTTCTGTGAGCTCGGTCCCTGAATGCAGCCTGGGGTGGGCAGGGGCGGAGGGTGGGTGACTGTTTAATTGACAGGTTGCAGAAGGATGGTCTGCAGACAGAACATAACAGCCAGCAGTGATGCTATGTTTGGACTGAACCATGTTTTTTGTGTTTTTTTTTTTAAGTTAGCAAACAACTAAAAGCACATTTTAAAAATCTAGATTTTTGACATCATGACAAACACAAAGCCCATGGAGGGGCACGTCATCGCCAGTTTGCCTCAGTCCTCAGTGCTCTCTGTTATCACCCTGCACTGAGGCTGGTGTCAGCTGGTGTTCATCTGTCGCTCCTGTCGTTTCTGAATTAAAGGTGGAAAGAGCCATTTGTGTGAAGAAGAATGGGGAAGAATGTATTAGCAGGGCTGCCTAGTGGCTGGGGAGTCTGTGCCGTGCACAGAGGGCAGGAATCAGGCTGACAGAGGGCCCTCACTTGGCCTGCCACACTGTGCCCTGGGCACTGGGCTGCACCCACCCCAAGGGGGATCATTTTCTAATTTGCTCAAAGACTTCATATAGGCTAGTTGAGGCAGGGCATATATTATATACAATGTATATCTGTGTTGAAAGGGTCAGATTCAGCCTGCTTTGCTTACGTTGCCTGGTCAGCTCCTGTAGACATCTGAATTGGCAATCCTTGGTTTATTTCTTTTACTCCTACTGTTTCATAAGCTACAATTTCACAGGATTTTCAAGACAATCCAGAGCATGAGGAAACATTTCCCACCTAGGCCTTGACAAGATCATGCCTTTTTTCTTACTACAAATACTCTAAACAGATTTTGATTCCCCCCGTCCCCCATCCTTTTTATCCTCTGGGTTATCTGCTTACTAGAATATTCCATGCTCATTCCCATTTCTAGGCCTTTGTCAGTGCACTTTCCCCATCTGAAGTGAGCTCACCATTCACTGCACCTGTCCAGATCCTGGCCACTCTAAGGTTATAGTGGACATCTATTTGTTTTGCCTGCAAAGCACCTTTCTATAGAACAGTGGTATGGGGGACACTGTGGTTTCCACCCCAGACTCCCATTGCAGGCCCCATGTATCTATATCTTAGAGGCTCGAATGTCAGCTGCTGACAGCTCACAGCTGCATCCTTCCCAGTCACAGGGAACAGCCTTGCCCAGGGTCATGTTCCCTCCCAGGGCTGCCCTGCAACAATGACCTACTGATACAGAATTCCCTGAAGGGTCACCTGAGGCCTCAGTTGCAGCTGCAGGGTGGTGGTTTCTCCCTCTGCCAACCCTTCCCTCTTCACCCCCCAGGTATCTTTGCTGAGAGCACCTACAGAAAATCTTCAGCACAGGGTCTGGTTCTGAGTCTGTTTCCAGAGAAGCCCATCTATGGCCACTGGTACCAGCAGTGGTCGTAGGGAAGTAAACTCTTTAGAGTAATTTCAGTGGGACTGCAGACTTGGATCATTCAGAGTGCAGAGGTGGCACAAAGATACCATCACCAGTGGTAGGAGAAATGTGGATAGGACTGCATGCTGTAGAGGTGCAGCTGTTATAATTTTCACCAGTGGCAAAGTGGGCCGGGATCCACCAGGATGAAACAATGGTAGCAATAAGGACTATGAAATTGGATGGTTGTTGCTAAGTGCCCTTGATTCATTGATGAAAGGTAATGACAGTCAGGGTGATTAACCATCAATTCAGGGCAAAATGTGAAAGTCAAAAAGTTTCTTTGCAGCATTTAAGGAAACCTTAATCTCTTACAGCAGGAGGGCAGACGGAGTGGAGGGCCAGGCTCAGAACTGAATCCTAAAAGTAGAGGAGCTTCGGAGACATTTGAGTTCCCACCCCCAGGAGGTCTTCTATACCAAGATCAAGGCCTTAATGGGGAAGGACTAGACCTCTGAATCTTGGAATTAGGGTCTCTGGGTAGATACATTTGAGAGCCTTGAATCCCCAGGCCCCCCTGAGCCAGCTGATCCTGTAGAATCGGTTCATTTCCCCTTCTTAGAAGATGACTCTACCTCTTGTTCAGAGATTGTGCAGGGTCCTCAAGTGAGTTGGTATCTTCTAAGACACTGCTTATCTCCCTTAAGGTCTACTCCACCTCCCATCCTGGTAGCCAGACAGATTACAGGAGTCAAATCCCAACTCAGCCCTCCTGATGGGGTGCTGGGCCTGTTAAGGGAAGAGGGGGACAGAGAAGCAGCTGGGTCTGGCTGACGTGTTCCTGCAGAAGCGGGAGAGTGGATGCATGGCATGGTGTCTTGAAGGTGCTCAGTCCAGGGGAGACAGAAGATAAAGTCGAGTGAAAGATTGTTTATTAGCATGGGAGTTTCTCCCGTGATAGAGGATTAAGCGCCCTGGAAAAGATCCTGGGAAACTGTGCTAATATGCTGCTATTAGATTTTTGAAAGTTTGGAAAAAGGGATGGCTCATATGAGTCGAAACAAATGCCAAGACTTCTTTGACAGATCGTAGAGGAAGGCATCAAAAGGCTGAGAGACGTGGGCGTGCTAAGATGGACAGACTACGTAAGGCTGAGAACCCAGAGCTGACTCTGTCCTGTGAGAGGCACGGAGGACACCTGTTTATCAAGACCGCAAGGGTGTCCTTGGGAAGGGGCTCCAGCATTGCTGAGAAGCTCAGAGAAGGCATCCTCTGTCTGCCAGCGTTGATGGTAGCAAAAGGAATGATAGGATCCTGAAATAATAGAGGCCAGAGGGTAATAATGATCTATCAGAAGCAAGATGGGCACAGTTATCACAATGAAGGGCGAGGCTGAATGACAGCAAGGGAGCTGACGTGCAGCAAGCTAAGGAGCTGGTTCATAAAACACGGGCTTCTCAGAGGTGAGATAAATAGGCACCTGACGAGGGTGTGGCTTAGCTGACGGAATGGAAAGAAAGCAAGGTGGATGATCAGAAAGGCCAAGGCAGCGGTCGCGATAGAAAGTCAAAATCCTTTGCCCAGTTTTGGGGCCCGAGCCAGTTCTCAGATCTGGAACCCAGTGACTGAAGGAGAGACAAAGTCTCTTTGAGGACGGGCACTTCAACAATGCAGCAAATGTGTTGGATAGTAATTACCCAGACGTATCCATCAAGGTGCTGAAACAAAACAGAGCCTATAATATAATAGAGTACAATATCATACATCAATAATATAACATAATACAATACAATGTAATATAGGGGGGAGAGGGAGAGAGATCTGAATTCATCTGCATGGATTTCACTCATGCAGTTGCGGTGGCTGGCAAGTCTGAAATCCATACGGCAGGCCAGCAGCCTGAAAATTCAGGAAAGAGTCGACGTTGCAGTCTTGAGGAGAATTTCTTCTTCACGCAACCTCGGTCATTACTCTTAGGACCTTCAATTGATTGGCTGAGGCCCACCCACATTACAGAGGGCCATCTGCTTTACCCAGAGTCTACTGATTTCAATGATAATCACGTCTAAAAAATACCTTCACAGTAACATCTGGACTGGTGTTTGACCAAAGATTTGGGCACCATAGCATGGTCAAGCTGACATATGAGATTAACCATCACACCAGACCTTCTCCCAGTGCGATCTACTGCCATTTACTTGGATACTGTACATTGAGGGCAAAGGGAATTCCCAGCCCTTTCAAAGGTCTGGATTGCCATTGATATCTGGGGTCCTGGCCCTGGTATGATTTACAGGGGGTCCATCAGGGAGGTCATTTTCTTGGTTCCTAAATGAAAAACTGGAATGGACATTCTTGGTAGGTGGCAGCACCCTCAGATTGGTTCTTTGGCCTGCAAGCCATAAGGTATTAAAGTAGGAAAGGCCAAGGAGAAGCTCTAAACCACTTCTCCCCTGCAAATGGTAAGGCAATAAGTAAAAAAAGAATGCCACATTCCATGGATTAGAGCTAAGTTCAAAAACATAATGAACGCAGGAGTGATGGTTCTGTGATAACCCAATGAAACTCACCAGTCTGGCCTCTGCAAAAATCAGTGGATCATGGCCAATGACAGTGGGTAATCAGAAACCTAACCAAGTAGCAGTGCTACCTGCAGCTGCTGTGTTGGATGTGATGTCTTTGCTAGATTAACCTCCAGCATGTGGTATGTGGCCATTGACCTGCTGAGTGAGTTCTTGTCTAATCTATTCGGAAAGGATCAGAAACAGTTCATGCTCACGTGGCACAGACAATAGTGTCCATGTATGGTCTCGCCCCAGAACTATCCTAACTTTCCTGCTGTCTGTCAGAATGTAGTCCAGAGAGATCTGGACCATCTGGACATTCTACAGAGTATCACATTGGTCCACCATATCAATGGCATAATGTAAAATAGACCAGATGAGCAAAAAGTGGCATTGGAAGACGAGATGAGTCATTCACTCCAAAAAGTGGGAGAAAAATTGTGTGGGGATTCCATCCCCTCCCACATTGCAGTCCCCTCCAAAGTAAGAGACAGGTGATCACATCTCATACCTCCCACTGTTAAGTAAGTACAATGCCTGGTGGGCCTCTTGAGCTGGAGGCAGCATATTCCATACCTGGAAAGATGCTCTGACCAATTTACTGGGCAATATGGAAGGATACTAGATCTGAGTGGGGTCCAGGGCAGAAAAGGGCGCTGCAGCAGAGGCCCAGGCAGAAATACATGCAGCTCTGCTGCTTCAAAAGACCCAGATACCAAAGCTATCTGTGGTGGGAAAGGATGCCTTGTAGAGTTGATGGTAACCTCAGTAGGAGAATCACAAGGCAGACCTCTAAGATTCTGGAGCAAGGCCATGCCACCTATACAGAGAATGGTATACCATTTGGAAAAACAGCTGTAGACGCTCTATTAGGTCTTGATAAATGGAGCATCAAGGTGACCACATGGCCAGACCTGCCCATCCTGAACTGGATTCTGTAGACACACCAAATCGTAAGGTCAGGTGGCTCAGCAACAGTGCATCACAATGTGGAAATGGTCCATCTGAGATTAAGCACACGGAGTGTCAGAAGGTGCATGTGAATTGTGTGCACAGGGAGCCCCAACCTCCATGGCATCCATCACTTTTGCACTGGCCTTGCCTCCAGCTCACAGTGATGGCTGGATGGGAGGTTCCTTTGTGACCAGTGGAAAGCAAGATGTTGAGCTTGGTTTGCAGATGGGTCTGCTTGTCAAAGATAGATCGCAGCTGCACTGTTTGGAGGTGGCTCTGAGTAGCCACTGAATTTCTGAAGGGCTAGGGATCCAGGCAGCAATACCTGGCCACCCAACTATGGAAAAAGAAGAGGCTCAAAATAAGCATAGACTGAGACCCATGGGCAATTGTGAGTGGCCCGGCTGGTTGGTCAGGGCCTGGAAAGACAAGGATTGGAAAGTTGAGAACAGGGACGTCTGGATGGAACCATAAGAGAACATCACCCATTAATGCCCACTAAAGAGTATCCACCTTGGGAAAGGCTCCAAACAACAAGCTAGGCAGAATGGCTCAGCGAGTGTAAGTCAGCCACTCCAGAGCTGGCACAAGGGCCGAGTGAACAGAGCAGCTCCACGGCAGAGATGGAGTTTATACACGGGCTCAACCGCAACAGCTTCCACTCACCAAGTCTCATCTAGATACCGCTACTGTCAAATGTCCACCCTACCAGCAGGGGGCGGCCAAAACTGAGCCCTGACACAGCACCATCCCTTGAGGAGACCAGCTCTCCACTTGGTACAATTGATTTGAGTGGAAGGACGTATATTCTTCTGGGTTTGCCTTTCCTGTCCATGGGACCTTGGCCATTATTCCATCCATTTACAAAGGGATCCTGTAAATGTTATTGCAGGCCGAGGGACTTACTCTACAGAAAAGAAAGTGTGGCCATGGGCACAAAGAATCCACTGGTCCTGTTACATCATCACCCAGAAGCCGCCAGCCCGGGAGAGAACGCATCTCAAAGATGCAGCTTGTAGATGACACCCTGTGAGGGTGGGATCGTCCTCCAGGATGCATATACAACATAAATCAATGACCATATGGTGTTGTGTCCCTTTGGGACTGAACTAGGAGTAGCCACACTTACCAATACTCTCAATGACCACTTTGGGAGTTTGGGCTTCCCCTCTCCATTACTTTAGGGGCTGAGGGCAAGGGAAAGAGTCACCATCCTGGCAGGGATTGTTGATCCCAGTTGTCAGGAAGAGGTAGGACGGGTGTTGCACCAGAGAGCAGGGAAGAACACGCTTGGCATTCGCGTGATCAACAGGAATCTCTCGGTGTTTCTACATCTAGTTTCAATGGTAAAGGGCCATCAGCAGCAATGGCCTGAGGAGATTATGGTAACCAGGGTCTCAACCCCTCAAGGATAAGGGTCTGGGTCATCATGACAGGCCCCGGGCAAGGGTGGGTTAAATCTAGAATGGGTTAAGGAAGAGAGGATGTAAGTATCAGTTATAACCTCAAGAGCAACCTACAACCTTCTCTTGTAAATTTCTGTCAAAACAAGACCCCTGAAAATTCTGGAGCAGCTGTTCCCATAAGGGACAAATTCATCATAAGAAGCAAGTAGGTCTGAGCCATGCAAGGGGTGGACAGTCCTGTGTGCTGTGGTTCCCTGCCCCAGTACCCTCTGTAGAGACAGTGAACCCCTTCCCTGATGTCTAGGAATATCAGAGGCTGTGTCCTTCACCGGGGATGACCCTCAGCTTCAGAGACCTGAAGGTTACGCCCTCCCCTAGAGCAAAGGCCCAGAACAATGGGGACACGGGGGCCTGGCCCCCTTGTCTCAGCTTGGGACAACTCTTGTAATCGAATTAGGTCATACGGACCCCCACTTGGGTCCTAGCCTGGTTGAGGTCCCCTGCCTTGGTGGGGAAGGCTCTTCTACCCTTCCGGTTCGTGCAACCAAAAGCCAAAAGCAAAGCTGATGCAGTGCGAGCTTTATTCAATGGCCAGTGGGAACTCAGCTCACAAATCAACTTCTCACCTGGGGAACGATGAAGACAAGATTTTAAGGGCAAAATTAATGAGGGGGAGGCATATGCTTTGGTTTTCTGGGAGTAGGCTGGGTTCTTGGAACTGGAGTGCCACCTCTTTTCTGCCCTGTTATGGTCCTTTGGCATCTGGGTTGGAAGCAGGTTGAACCATCGTGGTGCAGACAGGCATAGATCTTAAACTGACTGATTGGTGGTGAGGTAATAGGGAATCAGCATCTTCACCCTCTGGTTCCAACGTGCTCATGGGTAGCAGTTAACTAACTTCTTCCACCTGGTGGGAGTTTCAGTGTCTGCAAAACAGCTCAAAGGACATGACTCAGGAGGAACTAAAGGTTCTTGGCTTTGTTAAATAACTATGATTATTATTTTGTCTTGCTTGACTATTTCCCTTTATTTTTGCATTTTCTCATTTTTCTGATTAAATTTATTCTTTGGGACTCAGGGAAGGCCTTAGAGGCTAAAGTTTTTCTACAAACAAGAGGCAGGTGGAGGACATGGTGGGGGCAGTGTGCTCTGTCCAGGAAGGCCCCATAGGGTCCTGCTTGGTTACACTCTCAGCTCCAGAGCTGCCCGGAGGATCCGCTGAGCCTCAGGTGGAACCACTGCCCAATCCTGCCTTGTTTCGTCCTTACAGGTGTGTCCCAGGAGCTGTCCAATAAGCCTTTGCATGCGGTTTCCCCTCACAGCGTCTGTTTCCAGACCTTGGGAGGGACCTCCCGCCAGCTGCAGTCATGTCTCTCACTGCAGCCAGCCGCCAGAGCACCCTGACCCTGCTGGCCCAGGGCAAGGTCGTTGCCTCCCACTTGTGGGGAAAGACAGTCTACGATAAATGAAGCAAAAATTAAAGAAAAAGAGTCTTGGGCTTCCCTGGTGGTGCAGTGGTTGAGAGATCGCCTGCCGATGCAGGGGACGCGGGTTCGTGCCCCGGTCCAGGAGGATCCCACATGCCGCGGAGCGGCTGGGCCCGTGAGCCATGGCCGCTGAGACTGTGCGTCCGGAGCCTGTGCTCCGCAACGGGAGAGGCCCGCGTACCGGAAAAAAGAAAAAAAAAGAAAAAAAAAGAAAAAAAAAGAAAAAAAAAGAAAAAGAGTCTTGACTTAGTCACTCTGGGGGGTATCCCATAGTGCTCTAGTTCCTTCCTTCCTTGGATATATTTGTTTAGTTTTCTCTGAGTCTTGTAGGGGGCTTGAGGGCTTTGGGGTTGATCAAGGAAAAAAGTATGATTAGGAGAGGCAGTAACGCACAAGCTTTATTGGGTGGTGCTCGGACAGACGGGGATGTGTGGGGCAGGAAGCATGGGACCACCCAGAAGGGAAAGAGCAGGTTGGAAGAGGGGGCTCACATATCTAGGTGACGTCGCTCAGCAGCCCCACAGGGTGTCTCTGGCTCAGCGAGCATGAAGGGCCTCAGCAGTTTGTCTTATAACCGTAGGTTCTATCGGACCAATGGCCAGCGATGTGGGATGAGATTCCACGGGGGATGCAAAG
Source organism: Orcinus orca (assembly GCF_937001465.1). Lineage (NCBI taxonomy): Eukaryota > Metazoa > Chordata > Mammalia > Artiodactyla > Delphinidae > Orcinus > Orcinus orca. The sequence goes on from NC_064572.1 coordinate 8,307,515, forward strand.
CAGGCCATCTCTAAATAGCTAAAAATGTGCTCCTTTGGACTATTTTTAAATAATCAGATGTATAAAAATTTGAGTTTGGTGTCGATGGACTTTGAGCTAACAGGTCTCAGCCTGCAGTGAAGAAATGAACAGCCTAGGGCCCAACACACAGGGCATCCCTGGCTCACGCATGGAGCAAGTCTGTACGGTCCTATCTATCCTTTTAAAAACATACCCCTGGGAGTTCCTGGGGCTCCAGGGGTTAAGACTTTGCCTTCCAATGCAGGGGGTGCAGGTCTGATCCCTGGCTGGGGAGCTAAGATCTCACATACCTTGTGGCCAAAAAGCTAAAACAGAAACAATACTGTAACGAATTCAATAAAGACTAAAAATGGTCCACACCAAAAAAAAAAAAAAAAATCCCCCAAAATACAACCATTCCCCTTTGGTGCTCCAGCCAGTTTGAGCTGAAGTTCTGATAGCTGCAGTCAACTATTAGGTCCTGTCTGATACAAAAGCCTAGCTTAAGTCTTCCTGTCTTTATGAAGCCATGAAATGAAGATTTATTCCCCTCCCTGGTTGCTCGGGGCAGTGAGCTCACACCCCTTGGCACTAGGGTCTGCCTTGCGTTGTTCTTTCACGGTTTCATGTTTTGTCTTGCCTGGCCTCTCTAGCTGGTTAGCTCTCTGAGAGCAAGGCCTGGCCCGATGGCCCACTTTTCTCAGGGCCCCGGGGCCTGGAGTTGCATCCTTCCTTTTCCTGCAGTCAGGAATGTCCCCTTCCACCTCCCCGAAGGCCTCAGATTGGCCAGCTGGGGACGGGCTTTACTCACAACAGGAGAGATGTGAGATCCTGAGCTGACCCAAAATGCTGCCTGAGTCACCAAGGCCCTCCACGGTTCTTGCCTTTCGGGTATCTTCTTATCGTCAGTTCCTGAGTGCTCACAGATGTCTGGGACTTTGGGCCACCTGCCTTGTTTAGCCCTCTTACCAGCCTGGTGCCACAATCAATCAATTGTAAAAAGTAAAGCCTGGATTGGGAATCGGGGGTCCTGGTTCTGGTCCTGGGGCTGTGTGGCCTTGGACAAGTCTCTTGGGTCCGCAGTACCTTGGTTTCCCCATCTGCAGCACTACTAGTAACCACGAACATGTGATCCAGGCTTCCCACGTGTCGGGCACGGGGCCCGGACTGTCTCGTGTAACACAGCAATGTGATATGAAGTCGTGAGGACCCCTGGGCTTACGAGACGTATGCAACTTGCCTGAAATCACATGCCAGTAACTCCGAAGTCTGCGGCGAGGTCTTGGATGGCCTGCCCCTCGAGCCCACACTGTCTACTGACAGCTCTACTGTCCTACGTTCTCCATCTGGACTCACTCAGCTGCCCTGTCTCCAAACTCTGCACACGGTTTCTGCCACCCAGCTCCCAAATGCCCTGATTGCCTGAGAACCTGTCTGGAGTCACGGCATTCTCATTAAGCATCAGACAAATATGTGAGATTTCAGGCAAATCACTGTGTCTGGACTTCCTCGCAGGAGACTTAAAACATTAAAGAGGCGATATTTAAAATGGGTTTGGGGACTTCCTGGTGGTCTAGTGGCTAAGACTCCGCGTTCCCAGTGCAGGGGGACCGGGTTCCATCCCTGGTCGGGAAACTAGATCTCACGTGTTGCAACAAAAGATTCCGCATGCCACAACTGAGACACAGTGCAGCCAAATAAATAAATATTTTAAAAAATAAATAAATAAAATAAAATGGGTTTGGCTACTTGCTTGCTCCGTTGAGGAGAGTGTTATTTCAGGGAATGGATCTGATAGCCACTTTGTGCTGCCCGAGGAGGACTGTTTAAAAACACATGTAGGGCTTCCCTGGTGGCGCAGTGGTTGAGAGTCCGCCTGCCGATGCAGGGGACATGGGTTCGTGCCCCGGTCTGGGAAGATCCCACATGCCGCGGAGCGGCTGGGCCCGTGAGCCATGGCCGCTGAGCCTGCGCGTCCGGAGCCTGTGCTCCGCAACGGGAGAGGCCACAACGGTGAGAGGCCCTCGTACCGCAAAAAAAAAAAAAAAAAAAAACAAACACACCACTCTTTCTTTTATAAAGCAGAAACTAACACACCATTGTAAAGCAATTATATCCCAATAAAGATGTTAAAAAAAAAAAACACATGTAATAAAGATGGTTGAAAAAAAAATGAGCAAAATAAAATGGTTTTTGGAGATGCTGTGGAGAACAGAGCTACAGAGCGTCCAGAATCACTGTCATTGATTTGCTATTTGTTATGTAGTCGTTTCTCTCTGCCCCATCCATTTCAAGCGGGTGGACGCATGTTCAGAGAGTGCCAGCGGGGTTCAGGGAGTGACGGCGAGGTTCTGGGTGGCGGGAGGTGTTGGGAAGGGCTGAGCTTTCTCACTCTCAGCAGCAGGGGCTGGGGAGCACAGCCAGGGAGGCTTAGTTTTGGAAGATGCTTCGGGACAGCAACCTCCTGAGTAGGTGAGAGGATGTTTTTTTTCTTTTGAAAACACTCTTTTTGTTTTTTTTCTTTTACATCTTTATTGGGGTATAATTGCTTTACAATGGTGTGTTAGTTTCTGCTTTATATCAAAGTGAATCAGTTATACATATACATATGTTCCCATATCTCCTCCCTCTTGCGTCTCCCTCCCTCCCACCCTCCCTATCCTATCCCTCTAGGTGGTCACAAAGCACTGAGCTGATCTCCCTGTGCTATGCAGCTGCTTCCCACTAGCTATCTGTTTTACGTTTGGTAGTGTATATATGTCCATGCCACTCTCGCACTTTGTCCCAGTTTACCCATCCCCCTCCCCGTGTCTTCAAGTCCATTCTCTACGTCTTTATTCCTGTCCTGCCCATAGGTTCATCAGTACCTTTTTTTTTTTTTTAGATTCCATATATATGTGTTAGCATACAGTATTTGTCTTTCTCTTTCTGACTTACTTCACCCTGTATGACAGTCTCTAGGTCCATCCACCTCACTACAAATAACTCAACTTCGTTTCTTTTTATGGCTAATATTCCATTGTGTACGTGTATCACATCTTCTTTACTGGGCATATACCCTGAGAAAACCATAATTCAAAAAGAGTCATGGACCACGATGTTCATTGCAGCTCTATTTACAATAGCCAGGCCATGGACGCAACCTAAGTGTCCATGGACAGATGAATGAAAACACTCTTGAGTGTCTCAGTGTTCCAGTTTCCCTGGAACTGAGCAGCTGCTGCCTTTCAGAGGAGCTATAAATAGGCCTCGCCTGTTTGAATAAATAATGCAGCAGAATGAGCGTGGAGAGGGCCAGGTGCGCTGGGCAGCCTGACTGTAGCTGGGGGTGAACAGGGCCTGGGGAGAGGAGAGGGCGTCCCAGGCCCAGCTCCCCAAACCCAAGGGGGCCCCCCGGGGGAACGTCAAACGGGAGCCTGGGACTCTGATGCCTCTCTGCCTGAGTGAAAAGCGCCAGGTGGAGGGACGGCGCTGTAGCTATACTCAGCCTGGGTGTGACGGCTGCCGGAGCTGCTGTCGGCGCCTCTGACCCGAGGGGTCGGTGTGCAGTGGATACGTGCGTCGGCTCTCTCCCTCCGGGCTGGGCGTGCATGGTGGCCGCCTTGGAAAGGTGCCCTCATGCATCCAGTGGCTTCATCAGGGGTTGTGATTCTGAGTGTTCTGAGCCGTAGGGGTGAGTCCCTTCCTGGCAAAGATAAACACAGGACTATCTGAGGCTCGATGACCGGGGATCCTGACTTGGAATGTCAACACTTCCGCAGCCCCTGCTTCTCCCCTACGCGTGAGCACCTGTTTCTGTTACCATCAGGACATGCATGTTCTGGACTCATCGTGCTCTCTTGCATGATGTGAGAAGCTAGCAACTTGTTTTGGAGAACTTGCTTCCAACCCAAGGTGACCTCAGCCCAGGAGACAGAGGAACGTCGTGTCCCGAGGTTGGGCCAAGCCCTCAGGGAAGTCAGTCCCGTTCGATCACGTCCATGCCAACCTCCCGCCTGCTTCTCGGGGGAGCCCGGGGACAGCCGGCCCCGGGGGCCAGAGCTGTGGCACAGTCTCCCAGTCTCCCCAGGCCCGCAGGGGAAACGTGATAGAGCTGGCACTGCCAACAGCATTGCCCAGGACAGATGAGCATTTTTGTCTTCCGTTTCCACAGATCTCCTGTCCTGGACTTTCTACCACCCGTGTGGAAAAAGACGTTTGATTTTCTGTAGACGTGGACTCCGTAAAAGCCCCTTCAACAGAACAGCCACATGTATGATTCCAGGTCTGGACTCCAGGTTTTTTTTTTTGCGATATGCGGGCCTCTCACTGCTGTGGCCTCTCCCGTTGCGGGGCACAGGCTCCGGACGCGCAGGCTTAGCGGCCATGGCTCACGGGCCCAGCCGCTTCACGGCATGTGGGATCTTCCCGGACCGGGGCGCGAACCCGCGTCCCCTGCATCGGCAGGCGGACTCCCAACCACTGCGCCACCAGGGAAGCCCTGGACTCCAGGTTTTAAGACCAGAAAAATGTAAGTGGGCACAGGGACAAGCTCGGGCACGAACTTGCCCTTTGCTGCTGTGACGTGAGAGTAGTGGGTCCTGGGTGGTTTCTGAAATGAAGCTTGGGGAGCACCCATGGTGACAGTTAGAGGTCATGGGGGGATCTGCTGCCTCTGCCCCCTAACCTGACCCCCTCGTCCACACGGACCCACACCAGTAATTGGTGCTTGTGTTGTAGGCTGTTTATAAACACGCGGGGAGAAGAGAAACCCGTCTCTGGCCCTGTTTATGGTCGACGTCTTCCTGGATCCATCTTCACAGGGTCTGGGAAAGCTGCGAGGCCTGTGAGTTCTCTAACTAGTTGTAATGGGAAGGGTTGTTTGGGGTGAAGGTACCCCTAGAGAAATAACAGCTCTCTGGCTTAGACCCATACTGAGGTGTGATACCAGGTCTTCCCGCAGGGTTTGTCTGGTCAGGTCCCTGTTAGGAGGGAAACAGACAAAGGATACAGAAGGGGCCTGACTGTATCTGCCCAACCCATGTCCAGCCAGGGCCGGCCAGCAGATTGACCCAAGGGGTACCTTTGGTCAAATTCTAAAGTTGCTGTTCCTCACTGGCCTCCAACCAGGTGGGTCAGAGTAGGCTCCTGCAAACATCCTCGGACCTGAAGGACTACCCATGAGGACCCCCTGCCCATGGCCCCGGAGGAAGCTCTGTCATCTCAGAGGAGTCAGCTAAGCCCACCTTACGAAGTGCTGCCCTAGATGAGACAGCGTGAGACACCGGGGGTAAGACTGTGCAGGGCTATCCAAGCGAGGACGATGCTGACAAGGTCTCCGTGGTCCCGAGCACGCGGCAATATTGACTTTCACCCAGTGTGCCCAGACAACCGCGGCACAGCACGTCATGGGAGCAAACGAGGCACCCTCCTCGTCCTGACCCTGTCGCCCTCAGAGTCTGGACCCATCCATCCTTCTACTTCTTTCTCTGCCATTTCCCCTCCTGAACGAGACCTCTGCTGCCCTAGTCAGGTGGATGCATTGCTTAAATTCCTCGCACACGTCCCATTGGCTTTTTCCCTTTGCTCACACTCATTTTTCTGGTTGGACTCTCCTTTCTTGCCATCTCTACCTAGTCAAATACTCAAATGTCATCTGACTTCCTCATCATATTGATTCACATCTGTTCTGTTTTCATGGAGTTCTTACTTTGTGCCAAGAGATTTACACATATTAATTCTGGTCCTCTCAACAATCCCATCAGACAGAGATTATTATTCCCACTTTATAGATGAGAAAACCAAGTCCGGAGAAGCTAAGTAACTTTTTGAAGATCACACAGAACTGACAAAGCTGGGGCTCAAATATATGAATAAATTAATGAATTAATAGGAGTCTGTGCTGCCAATAAGCAAGTGAAAAGATGCTCAACATCTTTAGTCGTTAGGGAGATGCAGATAAAAACCACAATGAGATACCTCCTCACACCCACTAGGATGGCTGGAATAAAAAACACAGACAATAACAAGTGTTGACAAGGTTGTGGAGAAATTAGAACCCTCAAACATTGCTGCTAAGAATGTAAACTGATGCAGCCGCTTTGGGAAATGGTCTGGAATTTCCTCAAAAAATTAAACACAGAGTTAACATACGGCCCAGGAATTCCACTCCTAGGTATATACCCAAGAATTGAAAACATATGTTCACACAAAAACATATTCTTGAATGTTCATGAGATCGTGATTCATAATTGCCCCAAAGTGGAAATGACCCAAATGTCTGTCAGCTGTTCCATAGATAAACCAAGTGGTATATTAGTCAGCCACAAAAAGGAAGGAAACCCTGACATACGCTGCAACATGAATGAATCTTGCAAACATTATGCGGAGCAAAAGGAGCCAGGCGCAAAGGACTACATGGTGTGATAATACCATTTATAAGAGATGTCCAGAATAAGCACATCTATGTATAGAGAAAGTAGATTAGTAGTTGCCAGGGCCTAGGGAATGGGAGAAATGGGGAATGACTACAAATGCGTATGGGGTGAGGGAAATGTTCTCGAATTAGATTGTGGTGATGGTTGCACAACTCTGTAAACAAACTAAAGCCCGTTGACCTGTACACTTTAAAAAGATTAATTTTATGGTATATGAATGTATCTCAGTGAAAAAAAAGAGTCTATGCTACCTGAATTCGCAGAATCATTCATCAAGCATTTTTTGAACACGTGTTATGTTCCTAGAATAGTGTGGCCAACACCTAGCACATAGTAGGCACTTTAAAATATTCGTTGACTCACTGATTGGGTGTCTGTGCTTAGCCCTAGGAATAAAGAGATAACGAAGATGTGATTTCCCAAGAAGCCATAAACATTACATATCGTATTATTTCATTTATGTAAAATTATATGAAATGCAAACTGAACTATAGTGATACAAAGCAGACCCGTAGTTGCCTGGGGATGGGGAGGAAGACCAGAGAGGGGAGTGGGGGAGAGATTACAAAGAAGCACTAGAAAACTTAGCAGTGTTTATTTATCTTGATTGTGGTGATTTTGCGTGTGTGTGCGTGTGTGGTGAGAACGTTTTTATTGCATCTCATACTTCTGGGGACATGTTTTTTCCCTTTCATTTGTTTTGAGATACTTTTAAAATTCCCTTTTGATTTCCTCTTTGACTCAGCAATTGTTCAAGAGTGTGTTGTTTAGTTCCCCTATTTGTGAATTTTCTCCTGTTCTTGCTGTTATTGATTTCTGGTTTCATTCTGTTGTGGTCAGAAAACGTACTTTGAATGATACAGAGCTTCCTAAATTTGTCAGGATTTGCTTTGTGACCTAACGTGTGATCTGTCCTGGAGAATGTTTCATGTGTGCTTGAGAAGAATGTGTGTTCTTCTGCTGTTCTTTGGAAAGTTCTGTATATGTCTGTTAGGGCCATTTGGTTTATAGTGTTGTTCAAGTTGGCTGTTTCTTTACTGATTTTCTATCTGGGCGTTCTATCCAGTATTGTAAATAGAGTATCGAAGTCCCTTGTTATTATTGTATTGCTGTCAGTTTCTGCCTTTGGATCTATCTATATTTGTTTTATATATTTAGCCTATGAGTGTCTTTCAGGCTATGAGTGTCTTTAAATTTAAAGCGAGTCTATAGTAAACAGCATATCACTGGATCTTGGGTTTTTCTGCTTGTTTGTTTGTTTTTATTTTTAATCTGTTTTAATCTGTTCAGCCACTTTTGATTGGGGAGTTTAATTGACTTACATATAAAGTAATTGCTGATAGATGAAGACTAACTGTTGTCGTTTTGTTATCTCTTCTTCATTTTTGAAGGATAATTTTGCCACGTATAGTATTCTTGTTGGGCAGTTTTTTTCTTTCAGTACCTTGAATATATATCATCTTACTCTCTCCTGTCCTGCAAGGTTTCGGCTGAGAAATCTGCTGATAGTCTTCTGGTGGTTCCCTTATCTGTGACAAGTCACCTTTCTCATATTGCTTTCAAATTTCTCTCTCCACCCTTGACTTTTGACAATTTGATTATAATGTGTCTTGGTGTAGTCTCCTTTGGACTGATGCTGTTTGGGACGTTTTCTGCATCACGAATCTGGATGTTCATTTCCCTTCCAAGATTTGGGAAGTTTTAGCTATTATTTCTTTAAATAAGCTTGCCCCCTTTCTCTCTCTCTCCTCCTTCTGGGACTCCCAAATGCATCAATTGGTTCTTTTGTACCAATAAATCTCATGGGCTGTGTTTACTCTTCTCACTCTTCTTGTTTGTTTGTTTTCTCCCCTGACTGGATAATTTCCATGGTTTCTCTTTGAATTCGCAGACCGTTTCTTCTGCCTGACCGAGACTGCTGCAGATGCCCTCTATTGCATTTTCCATTTCATTTGCTGAATTCTTTAGCTCCAGAATTTCTGTTCAGTTCTTTTTTTTTTTTTTTTTTTGCGGTACGCGGGCCTCTCACTGCTGTGGCCTCTCCCGTTGCAGAGCACAGGCTCCGGACGCGCAGGCTCAGCGGCCATGGCTCACGGGCCCAGCCGCTCCGCGGCATGTGAGATCTTCCCGGACGGGGGCACGAACCCACATCCCCTGCATCCGCAGGCAGACCCTCAACCACTGCACCACCAGGGAAGCCCCCAGTTCTTTTTTCCATGATTACTATTTCTTTCTTCAACTTCCCATTTTGCTCATGTTCTGTTTTCCTGACTTTTCTGAGTGCCTGGGTTCTCTTGTAGCTTGCTGAAGCTTCTTTAAAACAATTACTTTGAATTCTTTGTCAGGCAATTTATAGATCTCCATTTCTCTGTGGCTGGTTACTGGAAAATCACTGTGTTCTTTCGGTGGTGTCGCGCTCCTTTGATTTTTCATCTTACTGTAGCCTTGCATTGCTCTCTGCACATTTGAAACAGTGGTTATGTCTTCCAGACTCTATGGTCGGGCTTCCATGGGGGAAAGACCTTCACCCATGGGTGGGGGTGAGGGCACCAGCTGGGTGGGGTGCAGCAGCTCCAGCTAAAGGAGGTGCTGTGGTGGCTCTGGCTCCAGGGGAGTGCAGTAGCATAGCCTTTGGGGAGCTCCATCAGCTGAGCCACATTGGTGAAGGCTGCAGGGGTCCTCAGCGGCCACGGCTGGGAGCGTCTGCAGTGGTGGTGAAGGCTGCTGGCATCCTTCTGCTCCCCTTTTCTTCTACGAGGGGTAGTCACAGCCAAGGCCACCCCTCTTGGCCTTGGGATTTAGGGCACAGACGTGCAAAGTGGCTGCAGAGGTCCAGGGCATGGGCACGTGGAAGCTGGCAGTGGCACCAGGGTCTGTATTCCAAACACTTTTGAGTGTGAATTTTCTTTTCCGTCTACCTATCCTGCAGAGAAATGCTCCTATAGGAAATTATTCACTTGACAGATGGAGAGATAGCCATGGCCTTTTTTCCTTAACAATTTAAAGCCCCGATTAGCAATGTGCCTTGGAGAAGAGTTTCATCCTCATCAACACAATATAGGCTGTGGATATGCACATTTTTGTGAGCGATGAACAAAGTTTCTAAAATAAAACTCTGAAATAAGTAAGCCATCATAAATACTAAGATTAATTTTATGAAGCTCCCTGGAGTTGTTACTCTCCTGGAATCTGCTGATGGTACCCAGAGTGAAGCCTTTCGTTCTGCTAACTTTCGGTTAAGAAAATCTTGTTATCCATTTATAATGCGCTTCACTTGAATAGGGTATGACTCAGGGCCTCCCAAACTCACACTTCCCACGTGGAGCTCAGCGTGACATTCAAAGTAGTTAACCATCAGCAGGCGCGAGTAGTAACCAAGCACACAGACACGGACCAGCATGCCGTGCCGGTGCGCACCAGCTAAATGTCACTGCCGCTTGGTGTTAACCTCTCGCCTCACTTTTAGGCTCAAAAGGTAAAATGATTTCATAGATATCAAAAGGCCTTCACCCAGAAACTCCTATAACTGCAGTGGCGCACGTGAAATATGGTGTTGCATTTCTAGAAAGCTTTACCTAAGAGAAAGGATAAAGTGAGTGGCAAAGTCATAGGCATTTTTGTTACAAAAAATTATCTCACTGCAAAGTGGCTTCCTATAATAATGAGGTACATGGTGGAAAATTTTGTTGAAAGGAAGAGTAAAGTAGAGTTGGTGAAAATTACTTTTTATTCTATTTAAAACTCATCTTGTTTTGTTCAAATATATTTAAAACATTCGCAGGGAAAATAACTGGTCTCTTTGGTTAATAACTGGAAAATTAACCAAATTTTGGAAAATTTTGGAAAATAACTGGTCTCTTCAGGTTAGCTGCCTTAAAGAAGTTGCAAGTAGAAGCAGTTTGGTAAAATGTGAGGCCCGTAACTTAATAAAGAAATCTTTCTCAATGCTAAAATAAGCATGATTTGGTGGTGGGGGAGAGTGGAGTGCATGCTGGGAGAGGAGGTGAGACAGTGATTACAAAGCGGGGGATAAAATATCTTGCACACACCATCTGTGTGTTGTGTACAGCAAATGCTGGGATGAACCCTGAAAGCAACCCACAGATTTCCATGTGCATCATTACAGAGTCAGCCTAGTTTCATAGCGACTTCAAAGTAGGGGATCAAACGTGTGATCATAGCTGATTTGATGCCTCCCTGCCCCTCCTCAACTCAGCCCAGTTCCAGGCCAGATGAGGCTGTGAGGGTGAGCGGACTTGGCAGAGGTCACGTGGCAGCTGTGACTGGCATTTTGGAGGCCGGAAGGAGCCCGTATTCAAGGGTGAGACAAGACAAAATTTTGGAATTAATGATAATTATCCGGGACATATTTCCTCCCTTTGCGATGGACATTCCTCTTCAATTTTTTGATACTGACCATTTATGCTTGTGCAGCACAGGGTTAACTCAGCAGCTCTGGGGCTGTTCAAACCCTGCACCTTCCAAAGAAACTAGCTCCTGACCGGCTCCTGGGAGATGAGCTTCAATTCCTTGGAATAGGCTGCCTGATAGACCGTTTCTGTGTACCTGAAGCTTTGGGCCCTGCCATATGGTTTATGCTAACAGTGTGATTTCTGGCGGGGTCCTTGGGCCATGCCATAAGCGTTTGAGCCCTGAAGTAGCTGGAGACTGAGAACTAAGTCCAGCCCTGTGGGCGTTCCATGCTTATGTGAGAAAACCCCAATAAGAACCCTGTACCCCAAGGCTGGGGGAGCTTCCCTAGTTGTCAGTGACCCACACACGTTGTCACACATCTTTGCTGGGAAAAGTAAGTGGTATCTACACAACTTCATGGGGAGAGGACACCTGGACCTTGAGCCTGGTTTCTCCTGGATTCCATCCCCTCACTCCTTTTCCCTTTGCTGGTTGTCATCTGCATCCCCTCACTATAATAAACTGTAACTGTGAGTATAACAGCTTTTCTGAGTTCTCTACGTCTTTCTAGTGAATCACTGGCAAACTTTCTATCCGAGGGTGGTCCTTCTGTTTCACTTGAGGGTGGCCTTAGGGACCCCTGACCACAATGTTGTTCTCGCACAAACCCAGACGATCTTCCTCCAAACAGCCCCAGGCTGTGAAATACATTGCCCTCCACTCCCTTTTATCAAACCTGCACTCCTTCTAGCTGATCTCTGAGTCCTGAAAAATCCAAGACGAGCACCTTCCAGGCCCAGGGTCGCTCTTGGCCAAGCAGTCAGAGTGACCGTGGGTACTTTAGTGGTGGAGCCTCATCTCGCTCCCAAGTATAATAGTGTGAGGCCGGGGCACTGTGTCCCCACGATGTCCACACAATCTGTCAGGCAGACAGCTTCTACTTTGATTTTCTAGTTACACTGAAGTCTCACCTCCCCCCCTGAAATGGAGCCCAGCCCTAACCACCAGCGAATGGTTAAGGCCCAGACCATGTTCTTACTAGTTGGTTCCCCTCTGCCCTAGAGCTGGGGCCTCTCCTCCGTGTCCCCAGGGGCCCCCAGGCCATCAGGGGACATGACCACCCTGATCCAGGTTCTGGCCTAGTCCGGTGCCTCCAGATCACTGCCGTGGCTGAAAGCAGCCCAGACTCCCTCCTCTAAAACATACTGAATCGGGGGCAGGACAGACTAAACCCCAAAAATATATTTTCCAGCCGACTGTCATCCTTACCTCGGCCCCCACCTGTAGAGGACAAAGCACTGTGTCCTTTGTTCCTGGAAGACTTGGAGTTCTTAGCAGGATGAGAGTGTCGTGTCCAGGCTCCATGCAGCTCACTTCCTCGGCCACCTCAGGCCGCCCCTCCCCTTCCAGCGGAGGCTCGACTCCCACTAATCATTCAGATCCCGGTTGATGTATTAATAATTCCTTGGGGGAACCTTTCCTGTGCCCCAGTCTAGGTCAGGTGCCTTTGGTCTATGCTGTCATAAAATTATGATCTTTTCCTTCCAAGAGTTCACCTGTGTTTGTAATTACTGGATTAATGTCTCTCCCCTTACAGACTGGGCTCCATGGATGTTACGTCCCATTCTGCTTACCATGTATCCCAGGACTTAGCAACGTGCCTGGGCCCAAGACATGGTTCTTGGACTACATATGAGGTCTCAATGTCACAATCACCTTGCACTTTAAAAAAACTATGACAGTGTTCTCTTCCAGATACGTAAACTCAGTCTTCAAGACCTTTTGCTCTTGTAACTTGGTCATCTGTTCGCAACCTTCAAAAAATTAGAGGAGTGATTGGTTGCCAAGGTAACCCATCTATAACTGGGAAAAAAGTCGCCCTGCAGGAAACAGATGTGCAGGCCTGTGTGGATGAGTCATCCTTCTCCACGCCTTTTCCCTCACCGTAGAAGGGAACAGAGCTAATTCTGGGGAGCTGCGTGGACAACTACACAGAGAACCAGTTCTCCTTGAAAAAGTGGCTGGGAAAATTCTGACACGTGCTACAACACGGCTGGAGCTGGAGTGAATTAAGCCAGACAGGAAAGGACACACACTGTAGGAGTCCACTGATATGAGGCACCCGGAAGGGCCAAATGCACAGAAGCAGAAAGTAGAATGGTGGCTGCCAGGGGCTGGCAGGGAAATGGGAGTTGCTGGTGCATAGTTACAGTTTGGGAAGGTGAGAAAGTTCCGGAGATGGATGGTGGCGACGGCTGCACAGCAATGTAGATGTACTTCACGCCACCGAACTGCACACAAAAAGAGTTAAATTGGAAAATTTTGTCTTATATATTTACCACAATAAAACAAAAAAAGAGATGAATGAAGAAATCTTTCTAGTTAATCAGGAATTCAGAGGAAGCAATTGATGCTTTCTTGTTCAAATACTATAATCAAAGAAGTAGAAATTCTGTAAAGACACACAGTGGGAAAACATGGCCCATGAGCAACAGATAGGGGGTCTCCCTGTGACAGGTCGAGGACACCTTGGTCCCGTGCAGCAGTGGCTGAGGATCGAACGCACTCATGTTTATTTAATCCTGTCCCGTAAAGTGTGAGGGAAGAGTCCCTGCTTCCCTTGGAGCGGCTCTGTCAGTGTTCTGTAGGTCTCCAGGCCGTACATCGGGAAGACCAGTCGACATGGTGAGGAACGCTTTCCCAGATGCTGGAGAAGGGGAGTGGCACATGCACAGCACCTGCCCTGCACCTGCAGCCTCTTTGCTCTTCATTAATCCTCAGACACAGGAAGCACACCCGCGACCTATCTCAGGAAGGTTATGAGAGAGAAGGAACTGCCTGGAGGTTACATCTTCTAAGAGGCAGAGACAGATTTAAATCCACCTGATGCTCTCGAGGGCGGCCCCCTCTGAAACGGGCAGCACGGGTCTGGCTTCAGCTTTCCAGACTGAAGTGTGCTACAACCCCCTGGGGTCCCCTCCCCCACCGTGATTACGTCCCAGACACTCCCTCCGTGAAGGATGTTGGCCCTTTCCTTGGTTGGTGATGTGGGATCTGTGTAATCCTGGAGATTTCCAGCAAGAGGAACTCAAATGCTAAGAGGCTGGGCTGAATATCCCCAGTAAAAAGGGTTCACCGGGAGAAGCTAGAAGGGAACCCCCCAAAACAAACACGTTCAAGCAAAAGGCAAAGTTCCCAGCATTGCACCAAGCCCTCCCTTCTCTCCACCTAGAGTTCTCGCCAGGCTGCCCGGCAATGCAGGTGGTGACGGTGCTCAAAGTGAGCTGCCCTTTGGCAGGACATAAGGTGTGGCATTTGGGAGAAGCGGGCTTCCTCCTTCGCGCAGGGCCTACTTCAGAGCGCCTCTTCCGGCATCCAAACCCCAGGTGCAGTGAAGTCCACCCTGACAAGTGGCATCATACAATCCCCTCCGATTCTGGAGCCAGACGCGTCATCACCTTCCTTAAGTTACTCCAAGATCCCCAGAGGGCCACGACTTCCGGCAGAGGGGACCTGATATAAAGCGCCAGAGCCTCTATTTCTCCACCATTGCTCTCCAGAAAAACCCGTGCAGATGTTGTTTTTTTCCAAGCGAAAGAAAGGAGCTGATTTGACTAGACCGGGGAGAAACGTTGTGAAAACAAGTCCGGGAACTTCCTGTAACGCAGAGACTGGATGCTGCCTCCTGGAGGCTGAAGGCTGTCGGGTGGCAGCAGCTACAGTTCACGTTGTCTCGGCATCAGCAGGGACAGAAAGCAGGCGAGGAAAGAGGACCAGAGCCCTGGGCCGGGCGGCCGGGTCAGCGTGGGTGGTGGCTGCAGAGCGGTGGGTCATCAGTGAAGGGCTGAGATGGTCAGGAGTCAGGCCTGGGGCAGGCATCCGGGGACCCGAGGCGGGGTGGGGCCGGAGGGTCTGCGGGACGAGGCAGCGTGCTCGTGGTGAGGTGGGAGGGACTTGGGATCACGCAGAACTGGAAAGCTCTTTCGTTGTAAAACATAGCAAACGTGATAGATGCTCAATGTCAAAAATCCTAACAACAGAGAGGCGTGAGCGTGAAACTAAAAGTCCCTGCCTTCCTTTTCCAGCAATTTCCCTCCTCTCCCCGGGGATGACCACTGTGTAAATACGCCTCTCTGGTCTTTCTTCTAGGTATTTGGAAACACGTAGACGTCAGTCTTCCAAATCAGATGTCCTATGAAATGCTAGATTCCTTTATTAGTATTTTAATCAAGTCAAATCTGAATCCAAGCCCCCATCCTCCATCACCGGGGCTTTCCCACTCCAGAGTGGCACAAAGATCCCAGGGTCCTGTGCCAGCCGAGGAGTTACCAGCTGCTGTGTGAGCCCACAGGGTCCCTTGAGGTCCGGTGCCTCCCAGGGTCCTGTGCCTCGCTGGAGGCTGGGACACTGGCGTCTTTGACAAACAGATACCGGTTCCCTGGGTCCAGCCCCACAGGGCACATCAGGCTCTACCCTCACTGAGGTGTGCCATCCTGCGGGCCATATCAAGTTTCCCTCTGGGCCTAAACCCCTACCTCCTGCTGCTTTTTAGTTGGAGGGGTATCTCTGTCTTGTTCTTGCCTCTGAGGAGGCATTCTCTCTCTCTCTCTCTTTTCTTACCTTCAAACCGCGCCCTTGTATAATCTCTTCACTGAATGCGTTGCCTTCTAAGGACCTCTGTTTTCTACCTGCAAAAATCACTAAAGCAAGAAATTACCAACCGTCTAAGCACCTTGAGGAAGGGAGTAAACTGCGAACAATGCACAAAATAGCAGAACGCACACAAGTACTCCAGGATTACATAAAGGGCCCGCTGCACACGGTAGCCCACAGCTTGCTTCTTTCATTGAAGAATAGACGAGACGCATTTCTTTGCCGGTATATTTAGACCAACATCTCCTTTTCAAACAACTGAGCAGAATAGTATTCCACGATTTACTTAGCTATTTCACGCTTAATGGAGATGTCAGCTTCCCTTAAGAAAAACCCCACACTCTCAGTGCCATACTCATACACACACCTTTAAGTGCACATGCACGTTATTTCTCTAGAAGAGAAACTTCGAAGTGGAATTACCGGATTTACCGGATCGGCGGCATATACTCTTTATATTTAGATAAATATTGCCACTCCTTAAACATACCGAGCCAGTTTATACTTCCACAGGTTCTGAGCACACCTGTTTCTATATCTCCTCACTAATCCTGAGCCTTATTAGTCGTTTTCCTTTTTTGAAATCCATTTTGTGGGTGAAGAATTGCATCTCGTTATGATTTTGTTTTGCATTTCCCTAATTACTAGAGTAGTGGAGCATCTTTTGAAGCTTACTGGCCACGTCTATTTCTTCTTCATGATCTTCTCCTAGCTTTAATCTATTAGTTAAAAAAAATTCTTCTCTTATTGATTCTAAAGAGAATGCACTTTTCTAATTCATGAAATTAAACCTTTGTCTTAACGTAAGTTACAATTTTTTTAAATTCCAGTTTGTCATTTATCTGTCAGCTTTGTCTGTGGTTGTGATTCTGACTTAACTGGTAAAGGGTAGGAAAAGTCGGTAAACATTGCAAAACTGCATAAGGTAATTCCAATCAGCCAGGTTTGAGAAACACCAGTGCAGAGAGTAAAACACACAGGGACAGGGAACCAGAGAAAGCTTCCAGGTGTAGCTGACTTAGTGAGCAGTCTTAAGTCACTGAGCTATAAACATGAGGCCACTTTTATACCAGCCCTATAGCCTCCCTAGTTTTGCCTTACTTTCCATTTCATTCACCATACGGAAGCGAAAGGGAACGACCAAGTTTCTCTCCAGCCGGACACCCTTCAGTGGCACCGCATTGCCCTTATAATAAAACCCAAACTTCTTCCCCTGACTCCGTAGGTCCTGCATGATCTGGCCCCTGTCTATTCAACTTCATCCTAAGTCACCCCCCCCCCTTTGCTCTCATCAGCCATTTCTTCCTGCTCACTCAGGGCCTTTGCACCTGCTGCACCCTCCCTTCCCGACTCCCGCCCACCTCTCATTTGCACGGCGAGTGCCTTCTCCTTCTCTCTCCTTCACAACCCTTCAGAGATGTCTAAGAAGACTACCCCACCCCCTTCTCCACTCTGTGCCCTGTTTATTTCCTTCACAGCCTACCACGACTTGTCATTATTTAACGCACTTGTTTATTTTGTTTGGGAAGCAAGTATTCCCCCCGACATGGGGACTCCATGGGGGTGGCCACCAGGATATTCCACTGCCTGGCACATTTTGTGGCACGTAGAGGTCGCTCCATCGCTGTTTGTTGAGTGATGGAGTCACAGCACGGCCCCACCGGTGTTTCCTCCAACTCCAGCCCCTCCCCTTGGCATAGAACAACGGCTGAGGAGAAGAGGATGAGGAGCCCCTCCGGTCCCCTGGTGTAACTTGTGCTGACACTGTCCTCCCCTATGGACCGTGCCTCTTGGTCTCCCAGGTGACGGATGTGCTGGTGAATCTCGACAGCTGGTGGGCGCCGGGGCCTCTGCTCCTGCTTGGAAGTACCGGAGCCGGGCTCTGGCCCTCCCTGCCTGCCGCCCTTGACGCGGCAGCACCTGGACTCCTCTGTCTTGGACAAATAGCTCCTCTTCTGGCTCAACATGGCCTCCTTTCACCTTCTGCCCATCGAAATGTGGGGAGTGAAGGGAACGTTCCCCAGAGGCATTTTGTCTCCCTTCGGAAATGGACTTAAAGCCCCAATAGAAGGCAGGTATGGTCCCCCCTCGATTTTTCCATTTCCATCACCACATATCTAGGGAGACCCTAGGACAGTTCAAAGGATCCAGATGCCAGACCTTCACTCTGGTCTTTTCAGAAGCTTTAGACCCAGCAAGGGGAGGGGCGGGGCTCGTGGTCTCAGAGGGAGACACCCCACGGTGCTGTGTTATGGGCCCAGGGTCTGCTCGGTATTGGAGTGCTATCATCCTGTCACTTTAGGTGGTTTAACATGCCCGCCTTGACTGCAACAAGTTGTCACATCTCTTTACAGTGACAGCCTGCAGCCCGTCCGTCTGGAAAACGGGAATTTTACATCCCGGTGGATGCTGAGAAGATTGACCACCAAGTACTTGCTGGCCACACCTGGCCCGGCGGGAGTTCTTGACTAGGAGACGGCATTGGCGGGCGATTCTACACGCCGCTTCCAGGGGACCACAGACAAGGTTGTGGGTATGATGACTGGGAATTTGTCCCTTGACCTGAGGCTTCTCCTGTTCAATCCTGGGTCTTCTGAGAAGGGCATATATATGAGAGAGCCAAGGTTTGCCCTTTGGGATGTAACCTCTGAAACTTAATCATTCCCCTTTTACTGAAGCCCAGTAGATTTCCTGGTATAACCCACAAGGCTCCCTAGTCCCCAGGGGACAAGATGTTGATTGCCTGGAGAGGCCCTTGGGAATATGGCCTTTGTACAGCAGTGATTAGTATCAGTCACTTCAGCTTTTTTCCAATTCTAAACTGTCACACAGCCTTAGGGGAGCACAAAAGAAGTGTCACCAACACACCCTGTCCCTCCTACGCTCCTATACCACCACCTGCTTAAACCTCCCTTAGATTAGCTACTCTACAGCCCTTCACTGGGGCTCTGGAGAGGGTCCTAGCTCGACCTTCATTTATCCTGTGCCCCACTGTGAATGATGGCATCACTCCCAGGCCCCTGCCCCCCAATTCCTGGGCTCCAGCGGGTCATGGAATTTATTGTTTTAAGCCTAGATTCAGTGCTCTGGCTTAAGGCTGAAAAAAATTTTTTACATCCAAAATAAAAATAACTTTACTGAGCCTCCTAAAATGCATATCATTTCAATTGAATTACCTATCTTATTGAATAAAGGGATTGAAGGAGAAATCTGGGAATGCTCATTAGCCACTAAAATGTCAAAGTTCTGCTTTCCGTGAGAAGCAATAACGAGGAAGCAGTTTTTCTGGGTTTCGTACAGAAATTAGATCTGGACTCTCCCAACACTAGGCTGACTGGTGATAGCCCTTTACTGCTTTCCCTGTTCTCTCTTTTTTTTACTTGTATTCTTATAGTCTTTGCTTTTTATTTTTTTTACATCTTTATTGGAGTATAATTGCTTTACAATGGTGTGTTAGTTTCTGCTTTATACCAAAGTGAATCAGTTATACATATACATATATTCCCATATCTCTCCCCTCTTGCATCTCCCTCCCTCCCACCCTCCCTATCCCACCCCTCTAGGTGGTCACAAAGCACCGAGCTGATCTCCCTGTGCTATGTGGCTGCTTCCCACTAGCTATCCATTTTACATTTGGTAGCGTATATATGTCCATGCCTCTCTCTCGCTTTGTCACAGCTCACCCTTCCCCCTCCCCGTGTCCTCAAGTCCATTCTCTAGTAGGTCTGTGTCTTTATTCCTATCTTGCCGCTAGGTTCTTCATGACATTTTTTTTCTTAGATTCCATATATATGTGTTAACATGCGGTATTTGTCTTTCTCTTTCTGACTTACTTCACTTTCCCTGTTCTCTTGGCAATTACATCCACCCCCGTGGAGTCAGCTGTTAACTGACGATGACGGCTGTGATAACTCCAGTTCCTCAGCTTCAGCCCAAACCTTTCCAGATCTCCACGTGGATGTCCTGTGGAAACAACTGCTCAGCATGTCCAAGTGACCTCATCCCCTAAGCCTTTGGAATCTGCCACCATTACAGCTGCTGCCTGGGTTCAGACCCTCTACCCTGGCATCCTTAATATCTCTCTTACCCCCCCATACGGCATTCTAGCCCCTCGATTCCACAGCATGGTGGGTGTCTGTGTCCTCCCTGTTGTCTCCTCTTCTGCCAGGAGCCCCTCCAGGCTGCCCAGGACCCCCATGCTCCCACGTCTCTGCCCTGGGTCACAGTTCACTTGTCCAGGGTGGGCACACAAGGCAAGCTGGACCACCTGGACTCCTACTCCAGGATCCAAACTGGGTCACAGAAAGATGATTTCTGGTGGAGGGAGGTGTAAGGATGAAACTCTAGAGAATTTCGCTGCCATGAGGAGGAAATGAAGCCAACACACAGAGTCAGGAGGTGGAAAATCATCTTGGGGATAGTTGTATTTTTGAGGTTCAGATACATCCCCGCCCTTCCTTGGTGTTTGTAGGTTTGTGTGTTTGCTTGCTTTGGGGAGGAGAGTTTGTTGTTACAACAAAAAGAGGAGAGAAATGTCTTATTTGTCCCCCGTCTGCCCCCTGCCCCCGCACCTAACACAGAGCCTGGCACGTATTAAGTACTTGAGTAGCATTCTCAACTGCTTGTCTCTCCCTCTAGGATAAATCTTTGAAGACCTAAAGCCATGTCCTATTTGTACGCCCTGCACCAAGCACACTGCTTGATACATAGACAACGCTCAAGAATGTTTACTGCCCTTGTCTTAAGGGCAGGAAGAAACAGCTGATGTAGAGTAGCGGGGGGCCGTGATAGAAAAGAGGTTGACCTGGAGCAGTATTTGATGGTAGAATCAACCCACCCCAATGGGACAACATGGGTGGTCCGAACAGAGAAAAATCAGCAGATCTTCTGGTTTCTGGCTGCCTGGCTTTGGTAGCTGTGTGGATGGTAGCACCCTGCAGTGTGTAGAGAACACAGGGGAGAAGCATGTTTCTTCTTCTTCTCTCAAGGTCGCCTGTGCTTCTCTTTGAGCCCAAGGAATTTTCCAACACTTCCCACTGTGCCCCAGGGACGTAACTGCAGCCATCCTCGCAACAAACACCCATGAATATCTGCTGTTTACAACACAAGTAGCTATTTTTGGATTCCTGTTGGTTAAAAAATATAGCCCTCACATTCCAAATTATCAAAATTATAAAAATGAATAAAGTCTTCTTATTTAACTAAAATTTTTACTGGGAAATAATGGTTTTTAATGTGAAAGTTCAAAATTTTATCAAATGAATAAGTTCAATTAATTTCATGCACTTGAGATGCAGACTCAGTCCCTGAGAGACGGGGCTAGAGATGGGACTGCAGGCACGTGAGGGTGTGGACAAGTTCCTGCCACCGCATGGCTATGATTGAAACCCACAATTTTCCTGCTTTTAGAGAATAACGAATCTCCCTGGGTGTGTTTTCTATCTTTGTTTCCATCTGTCATTTGGGGTTCTTTGGAGATAAGTCAAGCTACCGTCTCATATGGACAGTATCAATGCTAAATTGAAAAATAATCATAGGCTGAAAGGAAATTAAGACTGTGTCAAGGTGTGTGTGTGTGTGTGCGTGCCTCTGTGTGGTGAGAAAGAAAGAGTGGACCAAGGAGAGACATCCTAAAGAGAGACTCCCATTTCCCAGCCACTTGTGGAAATCTACTTCAGGTCACCTGGGACCAGTTGTGAGTTATGGCCTTGGGCAAAATTCCTGTGTGCAGTCAACAAATGAATGGGTGGCACCTTGAGATGGGCTGGCCTTAGCTGAATCCATGTCTGATATGGCAATCTCTCCTCAGACCAAATTCCCACTGAGGTTCCTAGGTGGGACCTGACCGAAGGAATGGATGGATCCTTGAACGTCTCAGTCCTCTCATGTGTTCATTAAATGTTCATTTAGTTAAAGAAAAGACAATATTCTCACAGAGTAGCTCTTCGCATTATGATGGAAGTCTTGGTTTGTAGGTGTTTTCATATAAATACGAAATGGCTATGACTTTTTATTCCTGAAATGCATATTTAACATGCAAGCTACAAAAGTTAGAAAGAATATTAAAGTCATATTTGGGGGGGTTCATGCCATGCTTTGCTAAGGTTAAAGAGTAACTCTTTCCTTCCCTCCAATTTTGAGGCCATTTTTAAAACCCTCTATGGCATGTAGCTAAACTCAAGCTGCCCTTCTAAGACCTGGAGACCCAGAGGCTAGAAACCAAATTATTTTTACCTTAGAGAAATGAACGATCACATAGGTGCACAAGGAGCTTTGTATAAGGATGGTCTTTGCAGCATTTATTTACAGTAGCTAAAAACAAACAGCAACCTGAAAGCCACATAATTGTGGCTTTAGGGGAATGGCTAAATAAACTTTGACTTATCTATGCCATAGAACACAACAAAACAGTTAAGAAGAACGAGGTGGAGCTCAGGCACTTATTAATAAGGACCCACCTCTAAGACATAGCAGTAATAATAAAATAATAATAAAAAAACCCATACTGAACTCTTTTACACTATTGGTGGGAATGTGAATGATTCCTCCTTGTGCACCTATGTGATAAGGAAAACAGTATGGAGGTTCCTCAAAATATTAAGATCTACCATGCAATCCATCAACTCCACCTCTGGGTATACCCTCCAAAAAACGAAAGCAGGGTGTTGATGAGATGTGTGCATGACCGTGTTCATCACAGCACTATTCACAATGCCCAAGATATGGAAACAACCCAAATACCCATCATCGGATGAATGAATGAAAATGAGGTGGGTTATATATACAATGGAATGTTATTCAACCATGAGAAAGGAGGATATCCTTATGACAGCATGGATGGGCCTTGAGCGTATTATACAAAGAGAAATAAGCCAGATGGAGAAAGACAAGGAGTGGATGATATCACTCATATGTGGAATCTAAAACAGTTAAACCTGTAAAGAACCGAGAGTAAAATGCTGGATACCAGGAGATGGTGGGGAGAGGAATTAGAGTGATGCTGTTTAAGGTCACAAACTTATAACGAGCAGTAGATAAAACATAGAGATCTAATGCACAGTATAATAAACATAGTACTCTTGTACTATAATTATGTAATGTGATAAATACCCCTATATCAGCCACCATACTACAATATATAAATGTATCAAAGTAACACTGTACACCTTAACCTTACACAATGTTACATGTCAAATTTATTCAATAGTAAAAAATTAAAATAATGCATACTATTTACATTAAAAACACACTTACACACGTAAAACAATACTTTATAGTTTCTACGTAGAAGGTCTGTAAAGGAAACTTGATAAACTGATAAAAGACTCCCTTGGAAAAGGCAGGGGCAGAATTGGGATTGAGAATGGTGGTGACAGGGGAGCTTAGCCTTTTATGTAATGTTTTCGTTTTTCACAAAGAAACTGTATCCATATATTATTTATATAGTTCAAATTTAAGCCCTTGTAAACAATCACAGTATTACGAGGTTAAAACATTTATTTCCTGCCTTGGTCTATTTAGCCAACCCTTAATATTGTCCTAAAACTCAGCGAAGCTTCTCCCTGAGGCTTATTTACTCCAGAGGTTCTGTTCTAGCCCTGCAATGGGAGAGGAAGGGTAAGCAAACTAGAATCTGAACTAACTTTCCACGTGGAATAAAACAGTTCAGGAGGGCTTCCCTGGTGGCGCAGTGGTTGAGAGTCCGCCTGCCGATGCAGGGGACACGGGTTCGTGCCCGGGTCCGGAAAGATCCCACATGCCGCGGAGCGGCTGGGCGCGTGAGCCATGGCCGCTGAGCCTGCGCGTCCGGAGCCTGTGATCCGCAACGGGAGAGGCCACAACAGTGAGAGGCCCTCGTACCGCAAAAAAAAAAAAAAAAAAAAGCAGTTCAGGAGAAGCCAAGTCATCTTCAAGGCTGGGTCTTCCCTCCCACAAGACTTCCATAAGGTGACACGGGAGACAGCTTCTTCGTAGCAGGTAAACATTTCAAGTTCTGATCTTTTGTATATTTCAAATCTCCAGACGGAGGAACAATTGGCCACATTACAGCAGAATGGAAAATGCAGAGACATCCTCCTGGATGTGGGAAGCAAAGGAGGGAATGGAAGTGAGCTTTGCAGCACCGGGTGCCAAGCTGGGGGAACGCCCTCAAACACCTCGGGCCCCAGAACAAGGTGCCGATGTGTAAGCTTTCAATCCTCACCAAGAAGAGGGGGCCCCAAACCAAAGCCCCTTCTTTATGAGAAATCTGACCCCTTAAATATAACCCTATGTGACTTTTGAAGTAAACAGATCCGTTGGAAAAAGTTTCTCTGCTGGATTTGCGACTTTTCACCTTGTTTTCATCAGAGCTTGTCAGGAGAGTTCAAGAAATGCTGAGAAGGCAATAGAATTGAATTTTCTGTGACAAGCACAGAGGACAATACCTGTCTCAAAACCTTGAGTGACAGTAGGTGATGATATGGTGGAAGACAGGGCATTGCTGTTAGCCAGGCCACTGTACAGATGTGAAGGCTGAACTGGCTGGAGCAGGGCGTGCTTCGAGGAGAGGCAGAGGCAGCCATTGGTAGCCCTCCCCTCACTGCTTCAAGCTCCTCTCCATTTGGCTGAAGTGACCTCTAGGGGATTTTAAGGGCCCTTCCTTTTCTCCCTTCATTTTTCTCTATTTTCCCGTTTGGGAGCCATACATTAAAGACTAGGACATTCAAAAACAACTCCGTATCTGGGGGAAAAAAAAAGAAAGAAAGAGAAAAGAAAAGAAAACAAACAAAACTCAAGACAAATAATGAGAACAAAAACAACAAGTAAAAAACAAAGAAAGCAAAAAACAAGAAAACAACAAACCAAAAAAAGGCCCCCAAACCAAAACAAATAATAAAAACAAAACTAACAACAACAAAAAAAGAAAAACAAAAAATAAATGAAAAATAGCAAAAAGAACAGGAAGCAAACACACAAAAATGACAAAAAAAGAAGATAAAAATGAAATAAAACATCAAAGAAACCAAAACAAAAGATAACAGCAAAAAAGAAAATACAAAACAAAGAAACAAGCTAAAAAGAACACATGATAAAATAAAAATAGAAAAATAAAAATATATTTAAAACTAAAACAACAAAATAAAAAAAAAACACAACAACAACAAAAATTCCCTGGGGCCTCCACGGTCAGTGTCCTTGACCCCATGGTGAGCTACAGCTAACCACCACCTCCCCAAGAGGCCCTCCAAGGCCTCTACGTAGGTCTCTGGACCCTCTGTGTCAGCCCCACCTCTGTGTGCGTTCCTCCCACCATCGTCTGCTTCCGAAGCCATCCCGGAGTGCACGTGCCTGAGCAGGCGGCAGGGGCGCAGGCATTGCTGGGCATGGCTGCCGGGGCTGGAGCAGCTGGAGGAGGCTTTCATGGGGGCTGCTCATGGGCCTACCTGGGCTTGTGCAGAGGGAGCTTTGGTGGGGACAGTGCTCAGGCCCCCTGGGGCCTAGGTGGACAGGAGAGGCTTTGGCTTGAGGGGCAGGTGAGGCCGCTCAGGCACGCACCCCTGCTATTGCCCATGGGGGCCAGGGCTAGCGGGTTGGGAAGGGCATCACAATGGCGGCCCTGCCCCTCGCGCACCACTCAACCATGGCGCCTTGCTTCTATGGTGGCCCGGGCTTCCTCCACATACCTTCCTGGCTGTGGAGCTCCTCACTCCCGTTCTCTCAGGCTGTCTCTTCACCACCAGCAGCTGACCCCTCCCTGTGTCCACTCTCTAAACCCCACTTTCCAGAACCCAGCCCTCCTTCACACCAAGAGACACAAGAATCAGGCTGGGTGCACAGGGCTGCAGCAGGGACCATGCACATAGGTCTTATTCTGTCCTGCCTTCCACAGACCAGTTGCTGCATTCCCCTCTGATCCCCCAAAGGTCTCTCTCTGTCCCAGCTGATACTTGCACCATGAGGGGGCTTTTCTGAATGTGGAAACCTTTCCTCTCCTTCAGCTCCTCCCCAGAGGTGCTGGTTCCATCCCATTTCCCCTTTTCTTTTTTTTCTTTCTTTCTCCTACCTAGTTGCACGGGGATTTTTCTTGTCCTTTTAGGTGTCAGAGGTCTTCTGCTAGTGTTCAGTACGTGCTCTGTGACAATTGTTCCATTTGTAGATATATTCTTGATGTACGTGTGAGGAGAGGCAAACTGCATGTCCTCCTATTCTGCTACCTTGACTCCATGCATGAAGCATTAGCTGTAAATCCTCATTCCAAGTTTTGATCAAGATGTAGCAATGAGATTTTGGACCACATATTGCAACATGTGCAATCATTAAAGGTACTAGGATCAGCTCATTTTGAATTTAATAAATCTTTTAATAGTTCAGTGCCAGAGTTTTTCTACATGCAATGCCCACCCAATGTTACTCAGCAAGCAGAAGGCAAAGCCAGGATTCAAACTCAGGACCTCTGATTCTCCCCCTCGGGATTTTGCCATCAGCCTTTCCATGAAATATGTGACAGCAAAGATTTAGAGGCTAGGAAGTCCAAGAGCAGAGTGCCAGCATGGTCAGGTTCTGGTGAGAGCCCTCTTCCGGTTGCCGACCACTGACATGGTGGAAAGAGTCGTGTCTACTTTTTGTATCAGGGTAATGTTAGCCTTGTAAAATGAATTTGGAAGACTTCCCTCTTTTTCTATTTTTTGAAGAGCTCTAAAAGAATTGATATTAATTCTTCTTCAAATGTTTGGTAGAATTCACCTGTGAAACTGTTCCTGGACATTTGTTTGTTGGGAGGTTTTTGATTACTGACTCAATTTTCTTACTATTAATAGGTCTGTTCAGATTTTCTATTTCATCATGATTCAGTCTTGGTAGGTTCTATGTTTCTAGGAATTTTTCCATTTCTTCTAGGTTGTCCACTTTGTCAGGATATGATTGTTAATAGTAGTCTCATGATTCTTTATATTTCTATATTTCCATAGTATCCGTGTAACATCTCTTTTGTTTTGGACTTTGAGTCCTCTCTCTTTTTTTCTTGGTAAGTCTAGCTAAAGTTTTGTAAATTTTGTTTATCTTTTCAAAGAACCAGCTCTTAGTTTTATTGATCTTTTATGTTTCTAGTCTCTATTTCATTTATTTCTGCTCTAAATAATTTTTGTTATTTCCTTTTTTGTACTAACTTTGGGTTTCTGTATTTGAGACCTTTTTTGTTTCCTGAGGTAAACATTTACTGCTGTGAATTTCCCTCTTAGAACTGCTTTTGCTGCATTCTGTATATTTTGGTATGTCACATCTCTATTTTCATTTGTTTCAATGTATTTTTTAATTTCTATTTTGATTTCTTCTTTGAACCACTGGTTATTCAGTGGCGTGCTGTTTAATCTCCACATATTTATAAATTTTCCAGTTTTCTTCTTGTAATTGATTTCTAGTTTCATACCGTTGTGGTTGGAAAAGATGCCTGATAGATTTCAATCCTCCAGTTTAAATTTATTAAGACTTGTTTTGTGGTCTAACATATGGTCTATCTTGGAAAGTGTTGCATGTGTATCTGAGAAGAATGTTTATTCTGTTGCTTTTGGATGGAATGTTCTGTAAATATCTGTTAAGTCCACCTTGTCTAATGTATCATTTAAGGCCAAAGTTTCTTTGTTGATTTTCTGTCTGGATGATTTATCCATTGGTGTAAGTGGGGTACTAAAGTCCCCTACTATATTGCTGTATATCTCTCCCTTTAGGTCTATTAATATTTGCTTTTTATATTTAGGTGCTCCTCTGTTGGTTGCAAAATATTTATAAATGTCATATCCTTTTGCTGGATTGACCCCTTTACAACAAGTAATGCCCTTCTTTGTCTCTTATGACGGTTTTTATTTTAAAGTCATTTTGTCTGGTATAAGTATAGCTGCTCCAGCTTTCTTTTGGTTTCCATTTGCATGGAATAACTTTTTTCATCATTTCCCTTTCAGTCTTTGTGTGTCCTTTCATCTAAATGGGTTTCTTATAGGCAGCATATAGATGGGTTTTGGGCTATTCTTTCATATGTATTCTTGTTACTAATTAGCATCCTTTCTTTTCAGCTTAATGAAGGATCGTTAACATTTCTTTTAAGACCAGTTTAGTGGTGATGAACTCATTTAGCTTTTGCTTGTCTGGAAAACTATTTATCTATTCTTCATTTCTGAATGATAACTTTGCTGAGTAGAGTATTCTTTAATGGAATGTTTTCCTTTAGCACTTTGAATATTTCATGCTACTCCCTTCTAACCTACAAAGTTTTTACTGAAAAATATGCTTGTAGCCTGGCTGCTTTTAATCCTCTTTTCTTTTTCCTTGAATTTTGGAATTTTCATTATAATGTGTCTTGGTGTGGATATCCTTGGATTCCTCTTATTTGGAGCTCTGTGGGCTTTCTAGATCTGGATGTCCATTTCCTTTCCCAGCTTAGGGAGTATTTTCATCCATTTTTTCTTCAAATAAGATTTCTTCCCCTTTCTCTATCTCTTCTTTTTATGGGAGCCCTATGATGTGAATGTTAATCCATTTGATGTTGTTGCATAAATCCCTTTAGCTATCTTCATGTTTTTCTTTTTTTTTCTTTTTGCTGCTCTGAGTGAGTTCCACTGCCTCATCTTCAAGCTGACTGATCCTTTCTTCTGCTTCATCTAGTCTGTTGTTGAATCCCTCTAGTGTATTTTTCAGTTAAGTTATTGTATTCTTCAGCTCTGTGACTTCTATTAGATACTTTTTAAAATATTTTCCATACCTTTTTTGAAGTTCTTACTGTGTTCATCCATTCTTCTCCTCAGTTCAGTGAACAACATCTTTATGTCTGTTACTTTGAACTCTATCAGGTAAATTACTTATTTCTATTTCATTAAGGTTTTTTTCTGAGGTTTTATCTTATTCTTTCATTTGGAACATATTCCTCTATTTCTTCACTTTGTTTGACTCTCTGTGCTGGTTTCTATACAATAGATGAAACAGTTACTTCTCCTAGATGTGAAAGTGTGGCACCATTTAAGAGATGAACCTTGTTGTTCAACCTTGCCCCAGCTCTTGGTTGTCTCTCAAAGCTTTGTGTTTTTCCAACCAGCCTATTATATTTTTAATAGCTCCCAGTAGTTGAGGATGTGCTAAACCTGTCAGTGTCCTAAACGGGAGGACCTCAGCACCTAGTTTCAGGCTGACTAGAAAGCAGACTCTTAGGCATCAGCTTTTAAAGGTATGTAAGTATATACAGTCTTGTGGGACCACAAGCTTAAGCCCTATTGGCCACTGGAGCCAGGCAATCTGCCTTGGGCAGAAGTTACAGAAATTGGGGCTCTAGATGAGTATATAATCTCTTTTCTGGGTAATACTGGTGAGCTGGGGCAAGGCAGAGAGATGGCACCAAAAGAGCATCCACAGACTATGTTCCTGGAGAGCAGCTCCATATGTCCCTAAATGTGTGCCAAATCTGAAGCCTGCCCCTCCAGCTGAAGCTCCAAGATAAGCAAAGAGACCTCCTTCACAGAAAAACTGTGTAGTATGCTTCATTCCACTGTCTGTGCAGTACTCTGGGGGCATATCCTGCCAAGAGCTGTCTCTTCAATTGCCACAGTCTTGTGGGACCCCAAGGAATGCAAGCCCCACCTAACCACTATAGCCAGGTGATCAAGGGGTGTCATTTGGGCTGCAGCTACAAACACTGGGGCACCAGACACATAAAAACCAGGGCACTAGACACATAGAAAGCTTCTGCCCCATCCCCCAGAAGACAGTGGTGCTCTGGAGTGTGGCAGAGAATGAGTGCAAAGATAACACCCACCCCCCAAGGTTTCTGGAAAGGATTTCAGTAAGCCCCTAAATGTGTGTTTAATTATAATCCTGCCCCTCAGGCCACAGTCATGGTGATCAGCTAATAGACCTCCTTCAAAGAAAGACCCAGCTCCTGGGTCTGCTGCCTCTTGCTGTGCCCTGGGGATGATAGTTGTTTAAGAACTCTTTCTCCATTGGTTACAGCCCTGGTGACCCATTAGTACAAACCCTGCTATCCACTAGAGCTAGATGTACAGGTGTCCCCTGACAACAGTCATAAAATCAGGGCACCAGACAAGGGTATGAGTGCCTTTCAGGTGACACCAGTTATTAAAGTTCCATGGGACCAGGAACACAAGCACCCCCAGCCTCCAGAGCCAGGAAATAAAGTGGTGTCCCCTAGGACACAGCCACAAGAATTGGGGCACCAGATAATACAATAATAAACTATCAGAAAGAGAAATTAAGGAAACAATCCCATCTATAATTGCATCAAAAGTAATTAAATACGTAGGAATAAATTTAATAACTACATGACATTAACGAAAGAGACTGAAGAAGACACAAATAAATGGAAAGGTATTCCATGATCATGGGTTGGAAAATTAATATTGTTAAAATGTCCATGCTACCCAAAGCAATATACAGATTAAATGCAATCTTTTTTTTTTTTTTTTTGCAGTACACGGGCCTCTCACTGTTGTGGCCTCTCCCATTGCGGAGCACAGGCTCTGGACGCACAGGCTCAGCAGCCATGGCTCACAGGCCCAGCCACTCCGTGGCATGTGGGATCTTCCCGGACCGGGATACGAACCCATGTCCCCTGCATTGGCAGGCAGACTCTCAACAACTGCACCACCAGGGAAGCCCTAAATGCAATCTTTATCAAAATTTCAATGGCATTTTTCATGGAAATATAACCAAAAAATCCTAAAATTGTATGAAACCATAAAAGACCACTAATAGCAAAAGCAATCTTGAGA